>NW_027361708.1:7257500-9722500 GCF_039654945.1 Dendrobates tinctorius
TACCTGTGCTAAAAAGCACTACCAAGGACCAGCTGACGGTGCTGGACCTCGGATACCGAGATGGAGGCACCTAGGCCAAAGGCTGTGGCGAGAACCAGCAGACAGTGTTGGCACCCGGATGGGTAGCAGAAGGAAAAAGAGCCAATGGCACTTCTGAGGACCAACTGACGGTGCTGGACCACGGTTACTAAGCAGAAGGTACCTGTGCTAAAAAGCACTACCAAGGACCAGCTGACGGTGCTGGACCTCGGATACCGAGATGGAGGCACCTAGGCCAAAGGCTGTGGTGAGAACCAGCAGACAGTGCTGGCACCCGGATGGGTAGCAGAAGGAACAAGAGCCAATGGCACTTCTGAAGACCAACTGACGGTGCTGGACCACGGTTACTAAGCAGAAGGTACCTGTGCTAAAAAGCACTACCAAGGACCAGCTGACGGTGCTGGACCTCGGATACCGAGATGGAGGCACCTAGGCCAAAGGCTGTGGCGAGAACCAGCAGACAGTGCTGGAACCCGGGTGGGTAGCAGAAGGTACCCATTCAAAGCAAAGTAGCCAGGCCACAAGCCGGCCGCAGTTACCGAAGCCCACAGTCCTACAGGGGGTCCATGTCCCATTGGCACTACGGATCCAGCCTTCAGTGCCAGTTCCCGCAGCCCACATAGGAGTCACCTAAACTGCAGGCACCGTAGAGTCGGCTAACCCAGCCGCAAGACGACAGGACAACGAATTGGTGGCATAGTGACCTTGACACTACCCGGAAACAGCAGGCGTGCTGAAAACAGGCTGGGCAACAGGGAGTACCCGTGCCAAAGACACTGCCGAGAACCAGCTGACGGTGCAGGAACCCAGATAGGTAGCAAAAGCTACAAGAGCCAATGGCACTACCGAGGAACAGCTGACGGTGCTGGACCACGGTTACTAGGCAGGAGGTACCTGTGCTAGAAAGCACTACCAAGGACCAGCTGACGGTGCTGGACCTCGGATACCGAGATGGAGGCACCTAGGCCAAAGGCTCTGGCGAGAACCAGCAGACAGTGCTGGAACCCGGGTGGGTAGCAGAAGGTACCCATTCAAAGCAAAGTAGCCAGGCCGTAAGCCGGCTGCAGTTACCGAAACCCACAGTCCTACAGGGGGTCCATGTCCCATTGGCACTACGGATCCAGCCTTCAGTGCCAGTAGCCGCAGCCCACATAGGAGTCACCTAAACTGCAGGCACCGTAGAGTCGGCTAACCCGGCCGCAAGATGACAGGACAACGGATTGGTGGCATAGTGACCTTGACACTACCCGGAAACAGCAGGCGTGCTGAAAACAGGCTGGGCAACAGGGAGTCACCGTGCCAAAGACACTGCCGAGCACCAACTGGCATTGTTGGAGCCCAGGGACAATCATGGTGTAGGCCGAGGCCTACTTGGTGGCAGTTTTAGATTGTTTGTAGGCTACAACAGACTGTCAACGTGCTCCAATTAGGCATCTGTCTCCACTCTGTTTCCAGGAATTCACGTGACCACCAACACCACCAGTTTATGCATACAGTAGCCGTCTGCCCAATCCACACGTGTTCCTGTGTTACTGGTGTTCTGTAATGTCAACAGATCCCCTGATGTTTGTCTGCCAATGTCTCCTGCTCTGTCCACATTCCCACCACTTGCAGTGGGAAGGTGGACAGCGCAGGAGACAGTGCCAGACACACATTGGGGGATCAGCTCACGTTACAGTACACCAGGAACACAGGAACAAGTGTGGAATGCATGGACGGCAACTGTGAGCAGAAACTGGCGGTGTTGGAGGTCAGGGGAAATACTAGAGACAGAGTGGAGACAGAGGCCAAATCAGAGAATGTTTAAATCTGAAGTAGTTACAATTTGGAGGCAGCAGCAGTTTGCCCTCCACACAGCAGGGGATCAGCTGACGTTACCAAACCCCACTTTCACATGAACGAGTGTGTTTTTCTGTGTGGACAGCACTTCCGAGCACCAACTAGCGTTGTTGGAACCCAGGGACGATCATGGTGCAGGTCGAGGCCTACTAGGAGCCAGGTGTAAAGCTGAGGTATTTTGACTTTGGAGGGAGCAGGACACTTTGCCCTCCACACAGCAGGGGATCAGCTGACATTACCGGACCCCACTTTCACATGAACGAGTGTGTTTTTCTGTGTGGACAGCATTTCCAAGCAACAACTGACGATGTTGGAGCCCAGGGATAGTCATTTTGTAGGCTGAGGCCTACTTGGAGGCAGTTTAAGATAAGACGTTGTTTGAATTTGGAGGCAGCAGCAGTTTGCCCTCCACACAGCAGGGGATCAGCTGACATTACTGACCCCAACTTTCACATGAACGAGTGTGTTTTTTTGTGTGGACAGAACTTCCGAGCACCAACTAGCATTGTTGGAGCCCAGGGAGAACCAGGGTGCAGGCCGAGGCCTACTTGGTGGCAGTTTTAGATTGTTTGTAGGCTACAACAGACTGTCAACGTGCTCCAATTAGGCATCTGTCTCCACTCTGCTTCCAGGATTTCACGTGACCACCAACACCGCCAGTTTATGCGTACAGTAGCCGTCTGCCCAATCCACACGTGTTCCTGTGTTACTGGTGTTCTGTAATGTCAGCAGATCCCCTGATGTTTGTCTGCCAATGTCTCCTGCTCTGTCCACATTCCCATCACTTGCAGTGGGAAGGTGGACAGCGCAGGAGACAGTGGCGGACACACATTAGGGGATCTGCTGACTTTACAGAACCCCAGTAACACAGGAAAACGTGTGGAATGTGTGGACGGCAACTGTGAGCAGGAACTGGCGGTGTTGGAGGTCAGGGGAAATACTAGAGACAGAGTGGAGACAGAGGCCAAATCAGAGAATGTTTAAATCTGAAGTAGTTACAATTTGGAGGGAGCAGCAGTTTGCCCTCCACACAGCAGGGGATCAGCTGACGTTACCGAACCCCACTTTCACATGAACGAGTGTGTTTTTCTGTGTGGACAGCACTTCCGAGCACCAACTGGCGGTGTCGGAGCCCAGGGAAAATCAGGTAGTAGGCCGAGGCCTACTTAGAGCCAGGTGTAAATCTGAGTTTGTTTGACTGTGGAGGGAGCAGGACACTTTGCCATACACACAGCAGGGGATCAGCTGACGTTACCGAACCCCACTTACACATGAGCGAGTGTTTTGTCTGTGCGGACAGCACTTCTGAGCACCAACTGGCGGTGTCGGAGCCCAGGGAAAATCAGGTAGTAGGCCGAGGCCTACTTGGTGGCAGTTTGCGATTGTTTCTAGACTACTACTAACTGTCAACGTACTCGAAATAGGCCTCTGTCTTCACTCTGTTTCGAGTATTTCCTCTGGCTTCCAACCACGCCAGTTGCTGCTCTGAAAAGCCGTCTGCACAACCCACACTTGTTCCTGTGTTACTGGGGTTCTGTAACAGCAGCTTCTCCCTAGAGGTGAGTCAGGCAATGTCTCCTGCTCTGTTCACATTTCCACTACAAGTAGTGGGAATGTAGACAAAGCAGGAGACATTGCCGTGCTCAACTCTGGAGATGAGCAGATGTTACAGGACCCAGGTACCACAAGAACAAGTGTGGATTGTGCAGACGGCACTTGAGAGCAGAAACAGGTGGTGTTGTAGGCCGGAGGAAATACTCAAAACAGAGTGGAGACAGAGGGCAAATCAGAGAACATATTAAATCAGAGGTAGTCAGAAGTTGTAGGCAGCAGGAGAGTTTGCCGTACACACAGCAGGGGATCAGCTGACGTTACCGAACCCCACTTACACATGAGCGAGCGTTTTGTCTGTGCGGACAGCACTTCTGAGCACCAACTGGCGGTGTCGGAGCCCAGGGAAAATCAGGTAGTAGGCCGAGGCCTACTTGGGGCCAGGTGTAAATCTGAGGTTGTTTGACTGTGGAGGGAGCAGGACACTTTGCCATACACACAGCAGGGGATCAGCTGACGTTACCGAACCCCACTTACACATGAGCGAGTGTTTTGTCTGTGTGGACAGCACTTCTGAGCAACAACGGGCGTTGCTGTAGCCCAGGAAATAAAGTTCAGGTCATAGAAACATGAACACAACAGGAGACCTGGATCCTGTTGCCAGCCAATTATTTATTCTGGAAGTGGACTGGCAAATTCAGGTGAGATCCAGGCCTTGTTCATTTTCACAAAAGTAAGCCGGTCAACATTATCGGCAGATAGTCGCGTGCGACGGTCTGTTACCACACCACCTGCAGCACTAAAGACACGTTCCGATAATACACTGGCAGCAGGGCAAGCCAGCACCTCCAATGCATACTGGCTAAGTTCTGGCCATGTATCCAGCTTAGAGACCCAATACTTGAACGGGGAAGAGCCGTCTGGGAGAACACTAACAGGGCACGACAAGTAGTCTGTCACCATCTGACGGAAACGTTGCCTCCTGCTGACTGGAGCCGTCTGTGATGGTGTAGCCGTTTGTGGCGGTCCCACAAAACTTTTCCACATTTGGGCCATACTGGCCTTGCCTTGTCCTGCGGCACTGCCTCTGCTACCTCTTTGTGCAGAGCTTCCTCCACTGCCTCTACCCACATGGCTGCTTTGAAAAACACTACCAGCAACACTTGTGGGGGGAATGGAGAACATGATGGCCTGCACAAGTGTTTCTTGGTACTCCCGCATTTTTCGCTCCCGGTTCAACTGTGGTATGAGGCTTTGTAAGTTGTCCCGGTAGCGAGGATCTAGGAGGGTGTACACCCAATAATCAGCTGTGTGGCAAATGTTGGCGATGCGGCGGTCATTTAACAAGCACTGCAGCATGAAATCAACCATGTGCTGCAGACTGCCAACTGGACCGGAAACGCTGTCCCCAGCTTGAGGCAGCATCTCTGCCTGCTCAGCATCACCCCACCCTCGCTGTACACACTGACTACTAGAGCCTTGTGTACCTCCCTCCTCTGGAGAGATGTGTTCCTCCTCCTCCTCCATTGACTCCTCGTCATCCTCCTCACTAAGTGTCCCCTGCCTGGGCCTTTGTGTGGAAGCATGTTGCGCAGACTTGCCAGAAGCAGATGGCATTTCTGACTGCTCATCCTCGACCTCTTCAAAAACCTCCTCACTTAGTGCTTGTAAGGTTTTTTGAAGCAGACAGATGAGGGGGACAGTCATGTTGATTAGTGCATCATCTGCACTGGCCATCCGCGTGGAGTCATTGAAGGCACGCAAAACTTGGCAGATGTCCCTCATAGTGGCCCACTCAGTGGTGGTGAAGTGTATCCGGCGCACAGTGCGACTTGTTTGCACCTGATGCAGCTGGTACTCCATTACTGCTGCCTGCTGCTCACACAACCGCTCCAACATATGTAACGTTGAATTCCACCTGGTGGGGAGGTCACATATGATGCGATGTTCTGGCAGGCGGAATCGGCGTTGCAGAGATGCAATGTGCGATCTTGCCATGCTGGAACGCCGCAAGTGAGCACACTCTAGGCGAACCTTGTGCAGCAGTGCATCAAGATCCGGATAGTCCCTCAGAAAGCTCTGCACGCCCAAATTGAGCACGTGTGCCAGACATGGTATGTGAGTGAGGTTGCCTAGGCCCAGAGCTGCCACTAGATTTCGGCTATTGTCACTCACTACCAAACCTGGCTGGAGATTCGCTGGCACAAACCACACATCGCTCTCCTGCTTGATGGCATTCCAGAGCTCCTGTGCTGTGTGGCTCCGATTCCCCAAAGAAATTAATTTAAGGACGGCCTGTTGACGTTTGGCCACACCTGTGCTCATATCTGGCATAACAGACTCACGCAGTGCTGATTCCGAGGAACTAGAGTAGGAGGAGGACTCAATATGTACAGACTGCATTCCTGCAATACTTGGAGTTGGCAGAATACGTACAGAGCCACTCTCCAGATCTGCACCCGGCTCCACAACATTGACCCAATGGGCAGTGAGGGAAAGGTATCGTCCCTGTCCATGGCTACTGGTCCACGCATCGGTGGTCAGGTGGACCTTGCTACTGACGGCATTTAGTAGCGCATTTTTAATTTTTCCCTCCACATTCTTTTGCAGGGCAGGGACAGCTTGCCTGCTGAAATAAAAGCGGCTGGGCACATTGTATTGTGGAACTGCCAATGACATAAAGTTCCGGAAGGTGTCAGTCTCCACCAGCCTGAATGACAGCATCTCAAGGGCCAGTAGTTTGGCAATGCCGGCATTCAGAGCCAGTGCTCGGGGATGGTTTGCCGAGTATGGCCGCTTTTTCTCCCATGCCTGTGCTACCGATTGCTGGTGAGTGGCCTGGGAGTGTGCTGATGACTGCGAACGTGGTTCAGTGGGTGGAATTTCACTGGGTCTCTGGACAACAGTGGCAGTGGTTCTTCCATGGCGTTCCAGTGAGGAAGCCGAACCAGCTGTGTGTGAGCTGGAGGAAGAGGCCCCAACACGAGCTGAAGAGGTGGTAGGTGCTGCTGAAGGTTGGCCTACATCTTCAGTGTGTCTGTGTAACTCCACCTCGTGCTTGGTACGCACATGTTTCCACATATTTGTGGTATTGAGGTTAGTCACATTTTTCCCTCGTTTCACTTTCTGATGACACAGCTTGCATTTGACAAAGCAAATGTCATCTGCAACTGTGTCAAAAAAAGACCACGCACTGCAAGTCCTGGGAGTGCCCGTTTTGTGTTTTGGAAGAGGATTGCTCCTCACGGGTGCCAAAGTGGAGGCTACAGGCAACCAAGTCTGCCCCCCGCCCTCTCCCTCCTCTTTTGGCCGTTCGGGGAATCTCTTCCTCAGAGCTGCTCCCACCACCTTCCTGTGGCTGACGCCATGATGGGTCAAGGACCTCATCATCTCCACTCCCCTCTTCAAGCACCGGCTGGTCCTGGGTTGTCTCGCCAGCACAGTACGCACCAGAAATTGGCAACTGAGTCTCATCATCATCAGATGAGCACTGAGGTGTGCTGACAATAGGCACTGGCCCACCCGCCTCTTCAGATTGAGAGGGACAAAGCAGTTGCACATCACTGCATACTCCCTCTTCTTCACGCTCTAGAATGCTGCTTGGCTGGTCACCTCTTTCCAAGCCAACAGATTCTGAGAACAGAAGTAAAGATTGAGATGGCTCCTGTCCAGGGCTCTCAGACTGCCTGGGCAACTTGGCAGGTGGTGAAGAGACAGATGGTTGCTCTTCAGTGCTCTGGCCTTGGGAGGATGCGGAAGTCATTGAAGTGGATGCGTTAGCTGCCATCCATCCGACAACGGCTTCAATTTGTTCGTCACGCAGCAGTGGGGTACGGCGAGGTCCTACAAAGCTGCGCATGAAGGACTGTTGCCTGGTAAAAGTGGGGGATGCCAGGTCACTGGTGGCCGCAGCAGACACCAAATCCCCACGTCCTCTCCCTGCTGAATCCCCCCGTCCTCTCCCTGCTGAAACTCCACGGCCACGGCCACGTGCCTTACTCCCTGCCTTCTTCATCTTGGTAGACTGATAAAGATAGGCAGAAAAGTAAAAAAGGGGTGGCTTAGTGTTCTTATTCCTGAACACCTGCTAACCAGTATAAGAAACACTAATTTGGCTAAGAGTGTGTGTACTACACTTTAATATGATCTAATGTGGCCTAGACAACTGTAAAGTGGAGTGTTTGGTGAACTTTATTTCCTTTTTTTTTGGGGGGGGAAAGGAAAGGATGTGACCAAAGTTTGAAAGCTATAGTATCACAAACTTTTTGGAACGATTACAATGCAGGAAGCTAACCTACAATGCAATTGATGAGGCTCCAAAAAATAGGGTGATACTAGCCTGGCTGGCCCTGAAGGGCACAGGCCAGCAAAAAGGCTCCTCTATCTAATCCTATATAGTGTTTGCAACCAACCAATGACAATGGATGCGGTTGGAAGCACACTAATATAGGAGCAAAAATCTGGCTAAATTAGCTGCAAAAAAAGGACTATGTGTGAGGCAGTGACGCACGCTGAGCGGACTATAGCTAGCGGTGGCTGTAGAACACACTGCAACGTGAGCTGCACTCACACACAGAGAGACCTATCAGACAGCCAAAAACAGTGCAGAGAAATGGGCTATAGCACTGAAAGGCTGCTGAAAGGCTCCGCTGTCCACTCCTTTAGTGTTTGCAACCAACGTATATGGATACGTATGGAAGCACACTATACAAGAGAAAAAAAAAGCAGCAATAAAAGAAAAATGTGTATGAGGCAGAGACACACGCTGGGCGGCCTACAAGCAGACGTGCCTGCAGGACACACAACACAGCGTGGGTCTGCACTCACACAGCCCTTGCAGACAGCTGTGAAAACAGCGCTGCTAGGGAAAAGCAAGCTACAGTGGTGGTTTATGTAGCCTGGTTTAAGCACTATATGTTTTGTGGAATCGCTATTTCTAACTGTTCCTCACAGTCTTCAACAGCAGCTTGTCCCTAACTGAATTCACAGCAGAGTGACCAGAAATGGCGGCTGCAGCGCTTTTTATAGTGCATCATGACATCATTTCAGCAGCCAATCACAGCCATGCCAGTAGTTAACATGCCTACATGCCTAACAGGATGTGCCCACACTTCTGAGGATCCCCATTGGCTGAATCAAATCGAGCGGGCTCATAGCATTATGGGAACTTCCGATTCCGGTATTCGATATGAAAAAAGTATCGGAACTAAGTATCGGAATTCCGATACAGCTAATATCGGCCGATACTCGATACTTGCGGTATCGGAATGCTCAACACTACTAATGACTTTTAAGTTGAAATCTGACCTTCTGATTTGCCTCTGAAATACAGTTTTGTCTCAAACAATTTGCATTAGCTAACTTGGCCTCCTGGCTGTACCACAAAATTAGGCCTAATGATTTTAAAGTAGAACTCTGGTCACTGATTTGTCACTGAAACACAGTTTTATCACAAATGATTTAGATTACCAAATGGGGCCTCCTAAGACTGCAACACAGCTTTTACACAATCCAGTTAGATGCTGGAAGATCAATTTCACACTGGACAAGTTCCTATCTAACTGACATGTTCATTTGCAGCACAAGCAGAAGTGGCTTCTCTGCACTGTGAAACTGAGAAAATGGCACCAGCAAATCAAGATATCTCCTTTTTATATGGCCAGGGACATGTGACTTCAGCAGCCAAACACAGAAGACTGTCACAGGATTACCGCAACAGAGAGGATCAAGAAGACTGCAGCATTTGATTGCTCTTACTCCTGCAATGAGAAGAAGCACTTCTCCTTCTTTTAATGGTGTTTATTTCTTTTGTCTGAACAGGGGTTAATCGGCCATGTTGGAAACTCTGAGCTCTCATCTAAGCTCAGTTAGCCACTCCCATCCCTTTATATTCTGATTCTGTGTCCTGATTCATACCCACAACAGAGCTAGCTTTCGCTGCATGGCTTAAGAGGAGAGTTGTTCATATGAGGAGTTTGGGAGGAGTTATCTGTGACTGTTGTGTAAGAAGGAGAGGTCTGTTGGATGCAGTGAATAGCCAGAGACAGAGAAGGGGTTAACAAGGGTTTACTGAACAGGCAATTAACAAGTAATACTCCACATAGGGAGGCAACACCAGTAAAGGAGCAGCGTAAATTCCATACAAATACAATGCTCGAGAATAATATATATAAAAACACGGGAACTTATCGCTTGTAGTTCTTGCAGGGTATGAGCTGGAAAATCTCCCGACAGCATCGCAAATCGTGGCAAAAGTCTCTGCCTCTGCTATGGATATATGAGAAGTATGTCTCCCGATGGTGCTGATGGATTGACTTGAGTGTATACAGTCCTTTATGTGGATTCCTCAGAAATGGTGCCGGGACATGAGCACACTTGCAGACCGCGGCATCTGGCGGCCTTACGGAGTAGTCTCTAGGCAGTTTATCCTCTATCACAGGCAAAACAGGGGTATCCAAAAGTACGGGTTCAGACAGTAAGTTAATAGCATTAAAGGAAGTCTTAAGGTCAGCACGATGAGGATTGAGTGGCGTGGAGTGGGCAGCTGAGAGGGAGTCAACCATCTCCTGTTTCCTTCCCACCAAGACTGTCCTGTTCCCACGTTCCGGTCTCCTTATATACCCCAAGCCCCCTGCATTCCAACAGAAATGTCTTTCCCTCCTAGAAGAAACCTCCCCGCCAACAGTGGTGACAGTCCCAATAGTACCGGCCTTAAAGGGCACCGGACACCGCTGACTCTGTCTCGGCTCATCTCTTTACAGTTGCATGGTTTGTAAATGTGGTAATTCCCTACCCTCCTCTTTCTTTGGTTATTCCCCATCCTCCACTCCCTGGTGTATTCCTCTGTTATATGTGAGTGAATATTTGTATGCCTGGTATTTTCAGTTACCCCCTTGTTTTTGTAATCTTGTTTGTCAGGTTGGTGTACTGTGGTGCACAGTAGCACCCTTCTTCCCTGGGTGGGGGAAGAGAACAGATGGAGGGATAACTCAGGAAATAAGGCAAGGGTGGCAGCCCCGGCATCTTCACCTTCGGAAGTATCCAAGGGGTATAGGGGGAGCTAGGGCACCCCCTAGTGGTAAGGACAAGGAAGAAGCCCCTGCTCCCAAGGTCACTCGACAGTTGAGTCATGACATAAAACCTTGAGTCATGATGTTGTGAATAGTTTCTGCAACCTGATGGGTTGCAGTAATGTACACCTATTAAGTTATTTAAAAAAAATTACACTCAGCAGCTCCTCTGACCTAGTAAAAATGTTCATGAAACCAAACACGAATCCGAATATGCTACTTTCATGCCACATTTGAAATTGGCGAATGTTTTCCGAACAAGTTCACTCATCTCTTTGTGAATAAACTCAAAGGTTAAGTAAAATTATTTCTTTAGCCTATGAATAGAAAAGAGGAGGTGGCTGCTGAGATTTATTTTTTTGCCACAATACCAGAAAACACACAGTGGTCATAAAAAAATATTTCTTTGGCCTAGAAATGACAACTAGATAGCTAATGCCAATTATTTATTTCCCATATTACAATAAAACACACACAAGTAGAGAAAACGTATTTTTTGTGCCTAGAAATGGCAATGAGATGGCTGATGCCAGTTATTTATTTGTAATACTACTTTAAAACATACAGAAGTCTTGAAAAAATACTTATTTAGTTAAGAAATGGCAACTAGATGGCTGATGTCACTCATTTATTTCTCAAACAACTAAAAAACACACTCCAGTACAGAAAAAATATTTTTTTTCTGCCTAGAAATGGCAATGAAATTTCTGATGCCAGTAATTTTTTGTAGCGCTATTCGAAAATACACAGCTGTTAAGATAAATTATTTATTTGGCTATGAAATGGCAAATAAACAACTGATGCCAATTTTTTACTCCCCAGACTACTGAAAAAACACAAATCAGTACAGAAAAATTATATTTTGGGCCTAGAAATTGCAACGACATGGCTGATGCCAGTTACTTATTTGCCACACTACTAGAAAATACACAGTGGTCATGACAAAAATTAATTTTTGGGCCTAAAAATAGTAATGAGATGACTGATGCCAGGTCTTTATTTGCAGCACTATTAGAAAACATACAGTGGTCATGAAAAATTATTTATTTGGCCTACAGATGGCATAGAGATGGCAGATGTCAATTATTTATTTGCAGCACTACTAGAAAACACACAGCTGTCATGTGAAATTATTTTTTGCGGCCTAGAAAAGGCAACGAGATATCTGTTGCCAGATATTTATTTGCAACACTAATAGAAAACCTACAGCAGTCCAGAAAAGCTATTTATTTGGCCTATAAATAGCAAAAAAAATGGCTGATTACAGTTATTTGCAACACTACTAGAAAATACAGTGGTCATGAAAAATTATTTCTCTGGTCTACAAATGGTAACTAGAAGGTTGATGCTAATTATTTATCTCCCAGAACAATGCTATTTAGGACTTTTAATATATTGTGGGGTAGAGAAGAATGCTATAAGGGACTTAATGAATTGAAAGTCAGAGGGAATACTAAGTCCTTAATAGCAACTTATAAGTCACGAAAATAGTGTTATCTCCTACCTTCAATTCATTATAAATAGAGATGAGCGAATTTGCCTTTTTTAGGGTCAAGTCAGGTTTCATGAAACCCGACTTTCTCAAAAGTTGAGTCGAATGAAATCGGCCGACTATCATGAAAAGTCAAAGGTGCGACTGGAACACGAAACCCAATGCAAGTCAATGGGGAAGCAAAATCGGCAGGGAGTGGAGGACAGTAAACACACTTACTGCTTTTTTAAAGTGCGCAAAAACTCTCTCTCTCTCCCCGGACGCTGCACATGTCATCTCGTTGCCCACAGTGTATGTCCTTGCTCAGTGGCTGAAAAAGTCACGTGAAAGCATTCTCTGAAGTTCGACTTTGGCGCTCGGGTCGGCGACTGCATGGCCGACCACACGCTATGGTCACGTTTCAATCGGCGAAACCCGACTTTAGCGAAAGTCGGCGACTTTTGAATTTGACCGACCCGTTTTGCTCAATTCTAATTATAAAGTTGTTTTGTACCTTTTAATGATTTGGTAGTGGGGAGAACACTATCAGGGAATATAACGAATTGGAGGTACCCCATTATACAGTGACTTATAATAAATTTGGGAAAGACATGACATAGGACAGGGACTTTAGGTCTGTTTGCAAAGGCCAATCAAAGGCACAATCGGATAAGAAAACTTTTGCTAATTGGCAATCATGTAAATGCCTGTTTATACAGGCAAACAAAAGTAAATGATATGCAGTGAGTAATCTACATTACATGGCACTGCCAAAGCTTTTGGTACTATGAGTTCTGTTTACAATAACACTGTGTTACAAAGGTTTTGTCCCTCAGACAATTTTGAGTGTTCCTGATAGATTTTTTTTTCATGCTGATTTCAGAAATGACTTCAGATTTTTCCTATCATGTAAGGTTTTTGAGAAACGATACAAAACATTATAATATTCTGCAATAATTCTAAAAACTCGTATATGAACTTTTTCTGAAACAGTATGTTCTGAATTTTCCACTGAAATAACATAAATCGCTGATCTACACATACAGTATGTAAGCACTTATTATGTGAATTCTGTGCAGATGCAGTGAATCATTCGGCTGACCTTGTACGAAGCACACCAAATCTCCTGGGCAGGGGAGGAATCAAAAGACAATACTGATATACTTAGAGCATGGCTGAATGGATCACGACCTTCAATGCCATTCGCTGCCCCAATCATATGGAGAGCGCACAGAGATCATGTAACAGATTGCTACTTCTGCCTTTCAAATGTAACAGGATATTCAGCAAAAAACAGGAAATCAATAGAATATCCTAATCTTCCTATACCATTAAGACCAGTGCCACATGACGAAAGTATTTGTGTTCCAAAGCCGCCCAAAGTATGGACAATGGAGAACGACGAAGATGAACTAACAATGTCAGTGGAAAATGAAACTGCTGCAGACCCAGACTTTGAGCCTTCTACATCTAATCCACATCTGTTCGGTCAAGCTGATCTGAGTGACTTGGTCAGACATTTGAAATTGTCAAAGAGGCAAGGCAGAATTATTGTGACCAAGGCTACAAGAATGGATTCTCTTATTACCAGGAACAAGAGTTTCTGTTTTTTGCTGTGGTCAAGAAGACCTTAATCAATTTTTCAACCATGTTGACAGTTTAACTTTTTGCAACGACGTCTTGGGGTTGTTTGGTGCTCTTGGATGCGAACATGACCTGAAGGAATGGTGACTGTTCATTGACTCGTCAGTTTTTAGTCTGAAGGCTGTTTTACTACACAACGGAAATATCTATCCTTCTATACCTATTGGACATGCCGTACACATGAAATAAACGTATGAGAATATGGAGTTACTGTTGACCCACATTAATTATAGAAATTATAACTGGAACACATGTGGTGATCTAAAAGTTGTTGCACTTCTTCTTGGACTGCAGCTTGAATATACCAAGTATTGTTGTTTTATTTGTGAGCGGGACAGTTGTGCACGAGAAATGCACTATTTCAGAAGGGACTGGCCACTCCAAGAAAACCTGGTTGCTGGACAGAAGAATGTTAAACATAATCCTCTCGTTGATCCATCAAAGATCCACCAAAGATATTTCTCCCTCTTTTGCATATTAAACTTGGGCTTATGAAGAATTTTGTTAAAGCAATGAACAAAGAATCGGAAGCCTTTTCTTACTTGCGACAGAAATTTACTAGAATAAGTGATGCAAAGATTAAAGAAGGTATTTTTATTGCCCTCAGATCATAGATATAATGAATGACAGTAGCTTTGATGGTCTTTTGCAAAGTGCTGAACAAGTGGCATGGAGAGCCTTTAAAGATGTGACCTTCAACTTCCTTGGCAACAGCAGGGCACTGAACTTTGAACAACTCGTGGACATCAAGCTCACAGCATATCATTTGATGAAATGAAATATGTCGCTAAAAATGCATTTTCTACATTCTCAATTGGACTTTTTTTCACCCAGTCTTGGTGCCATTGAACACGTTGAAACATTTCACCAAGACATTGTGCTGATGGAGAAAAGATACCAGGGAAAGTGGAGTACATCAATGCTGGCTGACTATAGCTGGAACCTTATTTGAGAAGCATCTGACACAGATTATAAACGAAGGTCATATACAAAACACGTTTGAACAATTTTTTTTGCTACTGACACTGATGCACATGTATGTAGTGTCTCGGACATCATAATGTAGACTATAAACTGTTGTTTCTTAACCCCTTACTGCCAGCTGACGGAATAGTACGTCAGCTGGCAGAATCCCCGGCTCCGGCAGTGATCCCACCTCAAAGCCGTTACATGTCAGCTATTTTTAACAGCTGACATGTGCCCACAATAGTCATGAGCAGAATCGCGATCCGCCCACGTCTATTAAGTAGCTAAATGCCGCTGTCAAAATCTGACAGTCGGCATTTAAATGCACTTCCAGATGGCGGTCCGGAAATACGTGCAGCAACGACCCCCGTCACGTGATCAGGGATCATCGCTGCATTGTCATCACAACCAGTGGTCTCCTCGAGTCCTCTACTCTATGGTTGTTGATGGCAGATTGCTATGAGCGCCACCCTGTGGTCGGCACTCATAGCAAGCCTGTAATTCTGCTGCATAGAATTGATCTGAGCATCACCTCTATAGCAGAGGTGATCGTGCTATGGCAGCTTCTAGCCTCCTATGGAGACTATTGAGGTATGCCAAAAGTAAAAAAAAAATGTTTAAAAATATAAAAAAACATAAAAGTTCAAATCACCCCCCTTTCGCCCCAATCAAAATAAAACAATAAAAAAATCAAACTTATACATATTTGGTATCGCCATGTTCAGAATCACCCGATCTAGCAATAAAAAAAGAATTAACCTGATCGCTAAACGGCATAGCGATAAAAAAATCAAAATGCCAGAATTATGTTTTTTTGGTCGCTGCGACATTGCATTAAAATGCAATAACGGGCAATCAAAAGAACGTATCTGCACAAAAGTGAAGTCATTAAAAATGTCAGGTCAGCACACAAAAAGTCAACCTGCACCCAACTCAAGATCACAAAAAATGGAGACGCTACGGGTCTCAGAAAATTGAGCAATTTTTTTCTTTTAGCAAACTTTATAATTTTTTTCACCACTTAGATAAAAGAAAACCTAGACATGTTTGGTGTCTATGAACCCATAATGACCTGGAGAATCATAATGGCAGGTCTGTTGTAGCATTTAGTGAACCTAGCAAAAAAGCCAAACAAAAAACAAGTGTGGGATTGCACTTTTTTGCAATTTCCCAGCACTTGGAATTTTTTTTCCTGTTTCGAGTACCCGACATGGTAAAACCAATGGTGTCTTTCAAAAGTACAACTCGTCCCACAAAAAATAAGCCCTCAAACGGTCATATTGACGGAAAAATAAAAAAGTTATGGCTCTGGAAAAAGGGGAGCGAAAAACGAAAACGAAAACTCGAAAAAAGCTTCGGTCATGAAGGGGTTAAAAACCTTATGTGCTACAGACTTTTGGAGCACATATTCACGTTCAGCATATTAAAATCTATAAGATACATTAAAATTTCCTCAGGGGACAAGAACTTACCTGAAATTTGTTGCACAGTTTAATTAGTGCAATGTCAACACTGTTAGGACAGCTAGATGATATGATATTGGTAAACTATCTGACTACACACAATACACTTTCGCTGAGCAAGGCCATGCCAATTTAGTCGGCATGTGACCACTCTATGTAACTCTATGTTACATAGAATGACTACAGATTTGTAGTTCAAGACCGGACAACTTGTATAATCAGTGGGCTTAACCACGGGGCGACCCTGCCCCTGTGCTAGCGCTGCGTACACGCCTGACTATGTGCCCACAGGGACTTTCTCCCTTTGTCCCAAGACCTTGATCTCTCTTCCCCCCTAAAAAGGAGAATATTGCTATTTAAGGGGGTTTTGCACATAGCGATATCGCTAGAAATATCGCTAAAGCATCACTGATTTGGTGACGCAGCAGCGATATCGCTAGCGATATCGCTATGTGTGATACTTACCTTTAACCGACTCCCCCGTTGTCTGTCGTTGATCACACGAGATCGCGCAGCTCCATTTCTCGCTGGGCGCTTTCTGCTGGGCTTCCTGCTGGCGCCGACAAGCAACGCGTGGACGCGGATGGGAGGACGTCAGGATCGCCGCATCTGAAAGGTAAGTAACGACCGCTGTATCGCTGCTGCATCACTGTGAGATCTGCCTGTGTGGAAGCTCACTAGCGACCATTTAGTGATGCACCAGCGATCCTGACCGGGTCGCATCGTTGTCAGGATCGCTGGTGCATCGCTAAATGTAAAGGGACTTTTATCGTGGCTGCCTTCCATGGACTTTCCGTGCTCACACATTTCTCCATACCGCTAGTCTGAGGAAGGTCTGAGTTGTAGACTGAAACGTCACATGATTTTGGGAGAATCTGTTGTAAAAATAAATTTCTTCTGCATATACTTCGTTTGAGTGCCAGAATTTCTTATACTATACGTTTTCAGGAGTGGTGTCCTTATCCGTGCACCTCGAAGGCGGAGTGACATGCACTCTATTCCTATTATAATCAGTTCTAATCATTTCTACAGATAGAAAAGGGGTGAAAAACTCTGTTGTTCATCTTTGATATTTTAGTCTATCGACCAATAAGGCGAGAGGTAGCTTTTAATCCAATACAAAAGGAAATGCCCTACTAGGTTTGTGGAACAGAAGGCACACCTAGGTAAATTAAGACAGTAATGGACTATTTTTGCAATATAATATGAACTATAAATGCAGAATTGTGCTTTTGCACTATATATATATACTGTACCTTGTCCTGGAAAGACTGATCATAAATTGCATTATGTTTCGTAATTGACATCTTGAAAAACAATGTCACATGTGCTCAAGTCTTTGTGGTCACAATAAATTGTGGTCATCCTCAGCTGATTCTTGGATAAATATATTTCTCAACACTAAGAATTTGTATCCATTCTCTGTCTTCTAATATACACCTAGGGTGACAAAGTGATGTATCCATTTTCCATCTGAAAGCTTCTTTGACAAATAGAAACATTCTTCATTTGTTGCCATATATCTCAACACTTGAATGTGTTGTCAGATCTGAAGACAGAAAATATCATTTTTATTCTACTACTCTGTGCTTTTGCTTAAGTTGTACTGATTTACTAAATAACATCAAAACAAATAAATGACTACTGTATGGCTGACATTCCCTTGATTGTGCTTCATTAACTATAAGTGATTGTATTCACTAACCTCTCTGATGATTGGCCACTGAATTACTTGGGGTTTTGCCTGTTTTTGTACTGTAGAGTTATAGGGTATATTTGATTTTTTTAAACTCCATGAACTACATAAATATAACTTACGCTCCTTCTATTGTAGGTTTATCTCCCCAATATATATACACTAGGGATGAGCGAGTAGTGAAATACTTGGACTCGCTGTACTCATTACGAGTACCTCCTAATACTCGGGTACTCGTAGCGAGTCCAATGTAAGTCTATGGGAAATGCGAGTAATGAGCTGTGCGGGACTGTGCTGGGCTGTGCTTGCGTGTGCTGGGCTGTGTGGGACTGTGCTGGACTGTGCAGGGACTGTGCTGGGCTGTACGTGGACTGTGCTGGGACCAAGCTGGGCTGTGCGGGAATGTGTTGGGCTGTGCTTGCCTGTGCTGGGCTGTGCTGGACTTTGCTGGGCTGTGCGTGGACTGTGCATGGACTGTGCGGGGACCAAGCTGGGCTGTGTGTGAACTGTGCATGGACTGTGCAGGGACCAAGCTGGGCTATGCGGGGACTCTGCGGGGACTGTGCCAAGTTGTGCGGGACTGTGCTGGGCTGTGCGTGGACTGTGCGTGGACTGATCTGGGCTGTGCGGGACTGTGCTGGGCTGTGCAGAGACTGTGCGGGACTGTGCTGGGCAGTGCAGGACTTTGCTGGGCAGTGCGGGACTGTGCTGGGCTGTGAATGGACTGTGTGGGGACTGTTCCAGGCTGTGCGGGACTGTGCGGGGACTGTGCCAGGCTGTACAGGGCTGTGCTGGGCTGTGCGGGGACTGTGCTGGGCTATGCGGACCTGTGCTGGGCTATGCGGGGACTGTGCTCGGCTGTGCGTGGACTGTGCGTGGACTGAGCTGTGCTGTGCTGGGCTGTGCGAGTACTGTGCCAGGCAATGTGGGACCATGCAGGGCTGTGCTGGGACTGTGTATGGACTGTGTGGGGACTGTGCTGGACTGTGCGGGAACTGTGGCAGGCTGTATGGGGACTGTGTTGGGCTGTGCGGGGACTGTGCTGGGCTGTGCGGGAACTGTGGCAGGCTGTATGGGGACTGTGTTGGGCTGTGCGGGGACTGTGCTGGGCTGTGCGGGGACTGTGCCAGGCTGTGCAGGACTGTGCTGGGCTGTGCGGGAACTGTGGCAGGCTGTGTGGGGACTGTGCGGGGACTGTGCGGGCTGTGCCAAATATTACGAGGCGAGTAATGAATTACTCGCCAGGATCTGAGTACCGCGAGTACTGCATTACTCGCCGAGTACCGAATCCTAACGAGTATACTCGCTCATCCCTAATATACACTGCTCAAAAAAATAAAGGGAACACTTAAATAACAGAATATTACTCCAAATAAACCAAACTTCTGTGAAATCAAACTGTCCACTTAGGAAGCAACACTGTTTGACAATCAAATTCACATGCTGCTGTGCAAATGGAATATACAACAGATGGAAATTATTGGCAATTATCAAGATATCCTCAATAAAGGAGTTGTTTTGCAGGTGGGGACCACAGACCACATCTCAGTACGAATGCTTTTTGGCTGATGATTTGGTCACTTTTGAATGCTGGTTGTGCTTTCACACTCGTGGTAGCATGAGACGGACTCTACAACCCACACAAGTGGCTCAGGTAATGCAGCTCATACAGGATGGTACATCAATGCGAGCTGTGGCAAGAAGGTTTGCTGTGTCTGTCAGCGTAGTGTCCAGAGGCTGGAAGCACTACCAGAAGACAGGCCAGTACACCAGGAGACATGGAGAGGGCATCTGGCATCTAAGCATCTTTACTATCTTCAAAAAATCTCCTGATGAACCGCAGTTGCTGGGAAACGCGGCGGGGTAAACATGGCCGATGATAAGTACCCAGTCTTTAGCCTGATGTTATTTTGCTAGTATATCTCTGTTAGGCTGGTTTCACATTTGCGTTTTTTTGCGCTTAAAAAAAACGCATACGTGCGCATGCGCTTTTTTCCCCTATATTTAACATGGTCGCGCACATGTGCACATTGGCATGCGCACGTATGCGTTTTTCGTGCGCTGCGTTTTTTTGTGGTGTGCGATTTTATTTTCCAGACGCTACATGTTGCATTTTTTGGTCCGCCCAACCATTTCAAAAAAGTGCATGCACACGTATGCGCACTTTTTGCGCTAAAAAAGGCCATTATGGCCTATGGATGCGCATACGTGCGCACTGGCATGCGCATGTATGCGTTTTTTAGCGCTGCGTTTTTTTTTGGTGTCCACTATTTAGACAAGTTATAAAATTCTAAAGTAAAAAAAAAAAGTCTATATAAAGGAGGTGTCTGCCAACACTGTACCACAACTACAGTGACAGATTGGAGAGCAGACATTCACCAACGAACCCATCTTCTATCAGCGTCAAGAATGTGAGTATTATTACATCGCATGCCTGTCCTTTTCAATTGTGTATGTACTAATGATTTTTATTATTTTTACATGCAGCATGTCTTCGGAATCAGAATATTCCCCATCGCGGCAGGAATTGGCGCAAGCAGACCGTGAGGTGATTATTTTCGTGCATCTGGTAAGTATATCTGCTGCTACTCCAAATCTCTTACGTTTGTTTTTATTTTTTTAAAGACATCATCATCTTCTGCGGACGGGACTACTGAGGGCGAAGAGCAGGAGCAGCGAAGCCAAGTCCCGGTGGTGATACGGAATGTATGTATGAAATTATTTGTAATGTTCTTTATTTTTATCTTCTATTTTTCATCTTTTCTGTATTTTTTTTAAACTATTTATTCAATTTAAATTTGATTATTCTAATGAATGTGCTTTGTCTAGGTTCCATAACGGGAAGAAGATGTCTACCTGGATAATGAGCAGCTCATCAGCCTGGTCAAGGAGCGTGCCCCGTTGTGGGACAGCCGTGACCGGCTGTATAAGGACAATGTGGTGACCCGGCGGCTATGGAATGAGGTGGCCGTAGCATTGATGGATGGCTGGGACAGCGCCACAGCATCCTCCAAAAAGGCATTTAGTAAGTATTTCCCTGCTCTGTATTGTGCCGCAGTGACTGTTGTCCTTGATGGCACTGTTGGGTTTCGTGCTAGATATATTCTAGCAGGAAACCCAACAGTGTCATCGGGCTCTACAGTGACTGCTTTGAGTATTGTATTGCTGTATTGTGCCGCAGTGACTGTTGTCCTTGATGACACTGTTGGGTTTCGTGCTAGATATATTCTAGCAGGAAACCCAACAGTGTCATCGGGCTCTACCGTGACTGCTTTGAGTATTGTATTGCTGTATTGTGCCGCAGTGACTGTTGTCCTTGATGACACTGTTGGGTTTCGTGCTAGATATATTCTAGCAGGAAACCCAGCAGTGTCATCGGGCTCTACAGTGACTGCTTTGAGTATTGTATTGCTGTATTGTGCCGCAGTGACTGTTGTCCTTGATGACACCGTTGGGTTTCGTGCTAGATATATTCTAGCAGGAAACCCAACAGTGTCATCGGGCTCTACAGTGACTGCTTTGAGTATTGTATTCCTGTATTGTGCCACAGTGACTGTTGTCCTTGATGGCACTGTTTATTTTTTTTCCAACAGTGGACAAAGTCCGAACACGTTGGCGTTCGATCAAGGACCGCTTCAACAGTGATGTTCGTGCTGAGGGCTAGGTTCGCAGTGGATCTGTGTCAAGGACCAGAGCTAGATACCATCACTATCACGAGTTGCAGTTCCTAAGACCGGTCCTTGCCACAAGATCGTAAGTATTCAAAATTTTGGGTTTTTATTTTTATTAATCTGTGTTTTTCTAATCCACAGCTGATGCTTCTTTTAAAGGCATGGTAGTAATGATTTTCCTTTCTTCCACAGCACCTGGAGCAGCACCCTGCAACCTGGCCCTGGAGTGGTCCTTCCTCGGACGTCCTCTGACCCGTCTCAGTCATCCGACAGCCAGGAAGCACCTTGCAGGTCAGCCACACACACAGCTGGTGACCAGGAAGCTGGGCCATCAGGTGTTCCCCTGTCCCAGGTCTCTGCCACTGGTTATGCGGGCACTACCCGCCAGCGGCAGAGGGCCTTGGACAGGAATGTCTTGCCCGAGTTTGTGCACTTGAGCGAGGCCTTTAATGCCAGCCTCAAGTCGCTGTCCGACAGAGTTGAAAGCGGTTTTGCACTCATGGAACGTGGTTTTAACCACTTTGAACACCGCTTCAATTCTGTCGAAAAAGCTCCTTGACCGTCTGGAGGCCGACCTCAACAGACCAGCGCACCATTTTTTTAGTAAGATTGAAAAGGGCATGGCGGAACACCTTAGTCCTGAGCAACAGCTGAATGTGCTGCAGGCCTGAAACAATGCTTTCTTGCAGGGTATGCAGCATAATCGGTACGGTCAGCAATCAGTGGTGTCATTTCCACCTGTGCCACCATTGACTCGCTTCACCTCACTACCGACTTGTGCTGCATACCACTGCATGGACACCTCTATTCAAAGCAAGGACACCCTCCGTTACACCACCACAAGTCTGAGTGCAGCTGGTCACTTCACCAACACCACCATGGCAATCGCTGCTCCTGTCTGGAGCACCACCGCCACCCCCATGCATGCGTGGAGCTCAGCCACCACTAGGCAAATGTGGAACAGCCCTGCCGCTACAACAACATGTAGTAGCCCTGCCACCACCACTGCCACCACCAGTCCTCCTGCAAGGACGAGCACTGCCAACCAAGAGCATCAGCAGCAGCCACCGCAGCTGCAGCCACCGCAGCAGGAGCCACAGCAGCAGCAGCCACAGCAGCAGACGGGGGACCTCCATTCAATATTTGCCCCAAGTTCTAGGCGAAATCAATCAAGGCGGGCATTGGGGCCAAGTAGGTCCAGGCAGACAAGCCTACGGCGACATGCACTTCGAACAAATGTTCCTGAACCTATTTCCTCTCCTCCAAGTGTTCCTAGTTTAATTCCCTTAACTGGACTACCTTCCCCCACAAGTTTTGTTGCTCCTTCCCCTCAAACACCGTCTTCAACTGCAAGTGTTGCATCTTCCCTGTACACCCCCAAATTGCAACCATCTGCCCCCAAACGCCGAAAAAAATAAAGTTTTTTATTTTTTTTATTTTTGTGGTTAAAAATAAATTTACATTTGTGGTTCACCATTACAAAGTTTGATTAATGTTTTTGGCGCCGCTCACACACACTGATGGGTAAATACACGTTATGTTAAAAACCAAGGCCTAGTCATATGACTGTACTAGGCCTTTGTATTTAACATATGTTCAATACAAAGGCCTAGTATAGTCATATGTGAAATAACAAGGCCTAGTATAATAAATACCAAGGCCTAGTATAATCATGTGTTAAATACCAAGGCCTAGTATAGTCATATGACTATACTAGGCATAAATACAAAGGCCTAGTATAGTCATACCAAGGACTAGTATAATAACTCGAGTTTTACCGACTAGGATCTGGTTTCATGAAAAACAAACTGGTGAAACTTGTATAAAAAAATAAGTTTCTTTCTAAAAAAATAATTTTCTTTCTAAACACTACCACAATTTTAGTTAATGTTAAATAAAAGTTGGAATTGAGCTGATTACATTCATCCACTCAATGCTGACTTTTATTCCCCATTGACTTGCATTGGGGTTGGGTTTTGAACGAATCACATACTTTTTTTTACAATAGTTGGACAATTTTCTTTTGAAAAAATTTGGTTTCCTGAAACCCGATCCTACCAACGTCACTCAAAAGTCATAATCATAACTATTTATCAATCATGGCCTGGTTATAGTTATCAATCATGGCCTGGTTAATACACATCAGAGTTAACATGCAGCTTTGCTTACGTTCCAATATATTTCACGCAGACTAGCAATGCTGCATTTTAACTCATATGTGTATTTACCTGCCCAGGTGTGAGAACATCAAAAAATTCACTGGTATACATGGGAAGTTTTTTATTTAATTGGAGTGTAAAAAATATAGTTCACTCAGTAATGATATCAAATAAGGTTTTTTATTACCATAAACAAATGAAAACATTCTTACAACATTTCATCTTGCCAGTGCACCCGTCCTACAACAGAAATAAAGTAGGCCGCAAATTGGTCCCTCATTTGGCCAACTTCAACGGATGACCTGAGAGGGTGCTGAGTGAATTCAGGCAATGGGTTAGGAGCATCATCGTCCAGTTCAAAGGTTGGGTGCTCTTTAGCCATCACAAAATTATGTAGAACCACACAGGCCTTCACCACCTTATCGACTGTTTCAAGTTTAAGATTAATGGCCGTGCCGAGAATTCGCCATCTGGAGACAAGAATCCCAAAAGCACACTCGACAGTTCTGGCCCTGGTCAGCCTGTAATTAAATATTTTTTTGGTGTGGTCCAAGTTCCGGCTGGAGTAGGGTTTCAGTAGGTTTGCGCACATTTGAAAAGCCTCATCCCCAACCATTACAAAGGGCAGTGGCGGAGCTTCGGTGTGAGGAAGAGGCCGTGGCATAGGGAAATTAAATTGGTTGCCATACAACCTCCGGCCCATGTCTGAGTTTTTAAAAGCCTGTGAGTCATTACCACGGCCAAATGCTCCAATGTCCACTGCTACAAACATACATCCGGCATCCGCAATGGCCATGAGTACTATTGAAAAGTACTTTTTGTAATTATAGTAGTAAGATCCTGTTCTTTTGGGTTTCATGATCCGTATGTGTTTACCATCAACAGCTCCCAAACAGTTGGGGAAATTGCATACTGTCCAGAATTTGTCAGCAATTTCCATCCACTTTTCAGCGGTGGGCAGGGGCATAAATTCTGGACAAAGAAGATTCCAGAGAACCCGGCAGGTGTCCGCAACAATTCCAGACAAGGTAGAGATTCCAATACGGTACTGGAAGTGTAGTGAAGATAGGGTTTCTCCAGTCGCCAGGAATCTGTGAACAGAGAAAGAAGTAAAATTAATATTTATGTATATTATTTTAAAAAACTATAAAATAAAATATTAGTACATTCATGAAAACTAATTACCCAAGGTTTTGAATACTAAATTTAAAAAAAACCCATCAGACCACACCCCTTGGTTTTTAAATATTACGTACCGTAATGTCGCCAGTAGCCATTCCTCAGGAGGAATCGCACGACGGAGCTGTGTGTCCTGTCTCCAGATGGATTGTTGGACACGAGCAAGCAAATCCCTGAAGCTTTCTTGGGACATCCGGATATAATCTGTAAATTTCTCCTGGTTTGCCTGTAGCTCACTGTAGAGGGTGTGGTATGCCCCACGGCTCTCCAGGAGTTCAACAATCGGATGTATCCACATACGCCGCCGCTGCCGTCTTCGCTGCCTCTCTCTCTTCCTTTGTTCATGGCAAGCAACTGCATATGCCTGAGCCATCGCGATGTCCAAATCCAAGTTGAAGTGAAAACTCTTCCAGGGCAGATCCATGGTGACACGAGAAGAATCAAGCAAATCGGAAGAATACTGTAGACAGGGTCTATATATTAACATACCACACCGACATTGACGTCCCATTGGTCTTGTGTGTTGTTGAATGTTTTTTTTTTCTTTTTTGGGGGTTGTCCAAAAATCTGTAAAAAACGCAAACGCACTAAAAACGCATACAAACGCATAAAAACGCTGCGTTTTTTTCCTGCATGTGCATAAAAATGCATTTGTATGCATTTGTATGCGTTTTTTGGCGCTAAAAACGCGCTGCAAAAAAAAGCAAGTGTGAAATTAGCCTTAGGCGTCGAGTTTCCCCCACTGCACAGGGGGAATCTCAAGCCATGTCCTTTTCGGCCGCAGAGATTCTTGCTCAGCAGAGACGTCGGTCCAAGCGTCTTGCCCAGACTAATGCTAGGCATCTGGTTGCTCCTTCAGGCTCTGCTATAACACCATGCTTGAGTCAGCAGCAAGCAGATGCTCCAGGGACTAAGTCCTGTATTTTGCCTACTGAGCATGACTGTGGAACGACCTCTCATTGGAGGTCGGAGGTCACATGCACAGGTCCCGTTCCTGCTCTGATTGGTCCACTACTGGGAAGGTCTTGGAGGACGCCGCTATAAAAGAGTCACATGGCCACTCTGCCATGCGCTAGTATAGAATCGTATGCTTAAGGTGTGATGATGGATGCATGTACCTGCTGACTGACTCATTTGAAACCCCTACCCTTGGTTGTGCCTGTTGTTAGGGTCTAGTGGTTAGAGTCAGCGCCTGTCAGTGGCTAGGCTTTAGGCCACAGTGCTTCCAGGGCAGCACCTCACGTAGCACCATATTGTGCCATTAAGCGCAAGGCACATAAGTACCGCATCTACTGCGGTGCCGAGTGCTGGTGGGTCTAGAGGGACTCAGACCCTGTGTCTTGGGGAATCGTCCTGTGACTTTACACCACGGCTCACTTCGCTGTGCTCTGTGAGTTTAACAGGCTTCGACATTTATATTTGGCAGTAGTGCGGCTCTGTGAGGCAACAGAGTCCATCTCGTACACACCGGGTAACGTTAACCAGCGTGCGTTCACTTATTATACCGCCATATAGTATCTGCCATTACTTAGCTGCAGTATTCCATCTCTGCAAGGTGGATCCCATGCTGCAAACTCACCTCATTATCATTTTATTATTTGGTGCGTTCCGCCAGCCTAACAATCTCTGCCCTGGAATTTGGTGGGACAGTTATGTTATAAATATTGTGTGAGGTGCTTTGTTAAAAATCCTCAAGTGCTTTGGCATGTCAGCTATGAATTAATCTATCATCAGTAAGGCAATCAAGTTTTTGGGTGCTCATTAGGGATGAGCGAGTATACTCGTTAGGATTCGGTACTCGGCGAGTAATGCAGTACTCACGGTACTCGAATCCTGGCAAGCATTTCACTACTGGCCTCGCAATATTTGGCACAGTCCCCGCACAGCCCAGCACAGTCCCCGCACAGCCCAGCACAGTCCCGCACAACCCTGCACAGTCCCCACACAGCCCAGCACAGTCCCACACAGCCCTGCACAGTCCCTGCACAGGCCAGCACAGTCCCACGCAGTACCTGCACAGCCCAGCACAGTCCTGCACAGGCCAGCACAATCCCACACAGTACCTGCACAGCCCAGCACAGTCCCGCACAGTCCATGCACAGCCCAGCACAGTCCCGCACAGGCCAGCACAGTCCCGCACAGCCCTGCACAGTCCCGCACTGCCCGGCACAGTCCCCACACAGTACCTGCATATCCCAGCACAGTCCCGCACAGCCCAGCACAGTCTTCACACAGTTCTTGCCCAGCCCAGCACACACACACAGCCCATTTCTCGCATTTCCCATTGACTTATATTGGACTCGCTACTCATTATGAGTACTCAAGTATTAGGAGGTATTCGTAATGAGTACAGCGAGTCCGAGTATTTCACTACTCGCTCATCCCTAGTGCTCATCTGTGCTTTAACTAATATGATCTATTTGCTATTTATTGTTGTCTGAGGAACCTGCAAACAAATATGACCAATGTAGTTTGTATTTTTCTCCTCTGTGTTTTCATTTCTGCACTATAAATTATTGTTTTCAGGTGTGTCAGGTATTATCACTCACTGTTGGTGATATTGGTGTTTTCCAACCATCCTTGGTGAAGGAAGGAGCTAGAGAGAGTTCCTGGCAGCTCAGTCAGAATCCTGGAGTGGCAGCTATGGTGTCAGCAAGGAGTTCTGGCAAAGCTTGGAGGAGTGGCAGCTATGGTGTCAGCGAAGAGTTCTTGCAAAGCTTGGTGGAGTGGCAGCTATGGTGTCAGCAAGGAGTTCTTGCAAGGCTTGGTGGAGTGGCAGCTATGGTGTCAGCAAGGAGTTCTTGCAAAGCTTGGGGGAGTGGCAGCTATGGTGAAAGCTACACTCAGATGCTGGACTCTGTTGCTGGAAAGCTGCACTCAGATGCTGGACTCTGTTGCTGGAAAGCTGCACTCAGATGCTGGACTCTGTTGCTGGAAAGCTGCACTCAGGTGCTGGACTCTATTGCTGGAAGAGAGCTGCACTCAGGTGCTGGACTCTATTGCTGGAAGAGAGCTGCACTCAGGTGCTGGACTCTGTTGCTGGAAGAGAGCTGCACTCAGATGGGAACTCTGTTGCTGGAAGGGAGCTGCACTCAGATCGGGACTCTGTTGCTGGAAGAGAGCTGCACTCAGATGTTGGATCTGGTTGGAGGAAAAGATGAACTCAGGTGTCGGACTCTGTTGCTTGGAGCATTAGCAACAGAGCAAAGCTAAGTGGTGTTTCCCTGTTTGTCTCTTTCCTCAATGTGTGTTTTAGTCCAGTGGTGGGATTAGTTTCTGCACCGTCCACTTCACTAGTAAGGGATTGGTTCAGGGCGAGCTTGGGATTTCAGGTATCCTGATCAGCGCCCGATGCGGAACCGGTCTAGGGATCGTTAGGAGTGTAGAGACACTAACTCAGGGGAATGCAGGAGGTCTCCACATCCCCGTTCTCTATCGCAGGGCCACCATTGTAATTGTTTTCCTGGTTTTCCCCTTTATTCTGAAATTCACCCTGCTGGAGGAGGTGTATCCAGACATACATGTACTACAGAAATTCACCTGCTGGAGGTGGTGTATCCGCTTGCACGTTTTGTTATTTAAATTCGCCCTGCTGGAGGCGGTGTATCCAGGGTCACGCGTGTCATATAATTTCGCCCTGCTGGAGGCGGTGTGTCCAGTCACACGTGACCATGACAATGACAAAGTACAAGGTGTATACAGTATTGGGGAGAATTTGAATCTCCCTAGAGATTTTAGGAGACTGACAATGATGCTCCCAGTCCAATTACAGCAGCAGGCAGCCTAATAAGCAGGACTGCTGCACACACAAAAGGGTGGAAAAATGAATGCTTGGTAACCGTGCAGAAAAGAGGAAGAAAAGTATTTTTGCTTTTAAAAAAGCAGTTTGCACCGCAGTGTGCAAACAGCAATGCAGCTATCAGGGAGCCTTATAAGGCAGCCTAATAACCAACAGAGCTGATGCACAAAAATATATCCTCCCCTGTCACTGCACACAAACTGTTGTGTTGTACAGTGAAAATCGCTACCAGCAGAAGCAGTTTTTTTTTCTTCTTCCCTGCCTAACGCTCTCCCTTATTCAGAATCAGCAGCGCAACCTCCTCTAATGCTAAGATCGGCAGAAGTAAGATGGCGGTCGGCATGCACGCCCTTTTATAGCCCCTGTGACACCACACAAAGCAAGCCAATCACTTGCATGCCCTTCTCAAAGATGGTGGTGACCGCTGCCCATGTCATTGCGGTGCCCACAGTGTGCGTCCTCCATCATTGGCTGAAAAAGGGCGCTGGAAGCATCATTTGAAATGTGACTTTGGCGCTCTGGTTGCCGACCTCATGGACGACCTCACGATATGGTCGTGTTTCGTTTCATGAAACCCGACTTTAGCGCAAGTCGGCGACTTATGAGTTTGACCGACCCGTTTCGCTCAACTCTAATTGGCACCCTTGAAATTGTTCAAGAGAATGAAGTATTTATCCCTGAAAATTATTACAAGTGAATTTGTTTTGCTATACACAAGATTATTTTCCTTGTGTCTATTGGAAGGGTATTTCAAGGATGCCAGCACTTTCAGCCATGTCTGTACTATATCTAACAACTGACATCAAAGACTGATGATTTTTATTACTTATGGGCTATAAAAACTTTAAATGTAGTGTAAAGATGTAGTTGTATAGGACCTATATGGGAGATATGTGTCACCTAGGAGCTTAGTCTCAGTGATATGAAGCCCAGAAAGCAGGCTCCAGAACCATTAGGGCTGACAGGGTTTGCTAATGGGCCCAGATCCTGGGTGCAAGTTTTAGAAGAGTTAGGTGGGACTGGCTGTTCCCATATCTCCAATCGAGGCTTTACAACCCATTTATTGGGCAGCTTTGCTGTATGTGATGAGGCTTGTGCGTGGGAGGGAGGAAGTACTCTAACAGTGGTTAGTGTCTGCATAGACTGAGAGTGTGGAATTTAACCTGAGCGTGTGAGCTGGTATTTCCTGGTGCATGAGCTGTTTATTTTTTATGTTATACCTCTGCCTGGAAAATAATTTTTTTTTTTTATTACACTAAAGTTTCTGACCACAATAAACTTCCCCTATTTTGACATGACTGCATTTACTTTGTATATTTGAATAAGTTCCAGGAAATGAGTGAATCCTCACAGTAGGTAAACCTGTTGATGTTTTGTATTTATGTAATCAATTTGTGAATTTCTATACATAAACGAGCAGAAACCTCAGCTCCTGGTGTTTTCCTGGATTTCCAGCTGCTCCTTCCTGCAAACCTATGTGAATATTCTGCTCCTTGCTTTCCGAGTACTGCTGTATTCAACTGTGTCAGTGTTCCTCCTTCTTCTGACTAGTCATGCTCCTTCTTCGATGCCACTCACCTTCACCTGCAACATGTAATCTGGCTGCTGCTCTAGTTCTGTCTTTGTTTAATTATCTGCAAAGCTCGGGACTGCTCTGCTTAATCTGAGACTTCCTACCGAGGACTACCTGGATAATCTAACACCTTGCTTGGACTTGCTTATCCGTGCATGGACTAGACACGGACATACTTCTTTCCAGCATTCTCAAGTGAAAACTGTGCTTCACAGACTGTTTTGCTGATTGCATTTCTCTCTGAGGTTTCCCACAGACTTGCTAAGTAGTTATTCTAAAGGAGACATTACACATAGCGATATCGCTAGCAATATCGATAAAGTGTCACCGATTTTGTGACGCAGCAGCGATATTGCTAGCGATATCGCTACATGTGATACTTACCTCCGACCGGCTCCCCCGCTGGTTATTGCTGATCGCGCGAGATCGGCATGGTCCATTTCTCGTCATCGGCTTCCTGCTGGCGCCGACGAGCGAGCCATTGACGCAGGCAGAAGACGGACACCCTCACCGCGTCTGAAAGGTGAGTATGACCGCCGATCGCTGCTGCATTGCTAGTGAGATCTGCCTGTTTGGCAGCTCATTAGCAACCATTTAGTGATGCACCAGCGATCCTGACCGGGTCGTATCGTGGTCGGGATCACTGGTGCATCGCTAAATGTAAAGGGGCCTTAAGTGTTATGGACTTGAGTGTTCTCTGCTCTTGTTTGAAACACCGTGTGTTTATAATATAGACTTTTTCACCTACAAACTGAGTTCTGTAATGTCTTGCTCCATGCAAAAAGACTCCTGAGTGCTCTAGTATAATTATTACACCTACATGGCATATGTAAGAAGGTATTCTGGTCAAATGAGACCAAAGTGGAACTTCTTCAGCTAATTGTAAAACGATATGTATGTCAGAAAACTAACACTGCACATCACCCTGACACCATATCCATCATCAAACATGGTTGTGGCAGTCTCATGCTGTGGGGACACTTTTTCAGCAGGGACAAGAAAGCTGGTTAGAGTTGATGGGAAAATGGATGGAACTAAATACAGGGTAAAGCTGGAAGAAAACCTGTTAAATGCTGCAAAAGACTTGAGATTGAGGATACAGTCTTTTGGGTCTGCATATCATTTTGCACAGCTTTTCTAAGAAATAAAACTACTTTTGATTTGCTGCAAAAAAAATTGCCTCAAATTCAATTTTTGCAAAAAAGTCTCTAAACCTCATAAATTTGAATTTCAAAAGGTGTGATCATCTCTAATTCCTATGTGTTGTGTTGCGCCTGCAAAGTGTGTTGGGGGACACTCGCTTGGCATGGGATTAATGTAGACAGGCACGGTTTTGCACATAAAACAGTCTATATTGGTTTATTTTATATGGCATAAATCACACGGTAGGCCCTGTTGTCACAGGCCTACCACAATCCATAATATTTCAACGTATGGCTTTAACTTGCAGTCCCTAGACACGCTAGACCTCTCTGTCCAGTGACTGTGGGGGACGGCATGCCAAACAGTGCATTAACATTCATGGAACTTTACAAGCACCAACAGTCTGTGGAGGATCCTAACAGGAGCTCCTGCTCCAGATGCCGACTCCTTGTCAGTTCTCTCTCATCCAGTGCAAGGCTGTCAAGACTCTGCACACACATGATCTCAGCAGGTGCTATTCAGGACGTCCATCCCCCTAGGACTGTCCAACACACAGGCCTCACCAGGTGCTATTCAGGGATCCAATCCTACGCCCAGGACCTCCCAACACTCCGGCATCCAGATCCAAGGCCTCACCATAAGCTCTTCAGGAAGTTAAAACAAAAAACTGAACTGGAGTAGAATTGAATGACATGCATGATGTAAAAGTATGTTCACACTGGCCATAAAAGCAAGCAAAGCCAATGGAAAAAACAATGTGTATATACCCTAATGAAAATAAATAAGTAAAAAAACAAGTGCATTAAATAACATAAGGTACTTGGTAAACACTGTTTTGATCAAAAAAGTATAAAGCCGTCCCACCACAGCAAGGTGTACCCATTTGAGACAGTAACTACACTAATGGTTAAAACCTACCTAGTGTGAATAGTGGCAGAGTCTCTGGGTCCCAAACGGACAACCAGCTTCAGAGGGACTATAAGTGAACTACACAGCTCAGTAGAAAGGAGGCCACACCCTATTTGTACTCAATGCAAAAATGCTGAAGAAAAAAACAAAAAAACTGAACTGGAGTAGAATTGAATGACATGCATGATGTAAAAGCATGTTCACACTGGCCATAAAAGCAAGCAAAACCCAAGGAAAAAACAATGTGTGTATATACCCTCTCCTGGATCTCATCATACCTAACAGACCGGACATTCAGCGTCTCCCACTCACACACCACCTCCTCACCTCGCCCCCTATCTGTCGGAGTCCCACAAGGTTCAGTCCTAGGGCCCCTGCTGTTCTCTATTTACACCTTTGGCCTGGGACAGCTCATAGAATCTCATGGCTTTCAGTATCATCTTTATGCTGATGACACACAGATCTACATCTCTGGACCAGATATCACCTCCCTACTAACCAGAATCCCTCAATGTCTGTCCACTATTTCATCCTTCTTCTCCACTAGATATCTGAAACTCAACATGGACAAAACAGAATTCATCATCTTTCCCCCATCTCACGTGACCCCCCCTACGAACCTATCAATTACAGTAAATGACTGCCCACTCTCCCCAGTCCCACAAGCTCGCTGCCTCGGAGTAATCCTTGATGCTGATCTCTCCTTCAAACCACATATCCAAACCCTTTCCACTTCCTGCCGACTTCAACTCAAAAATATTTCACGCATCCGTTCATTCCTCACCCAAGAATCTGCAAAAACCCTAGTCCATGCCCTCATCATCTCTCGCCTTGACTACTGCAACCTCATGCTCTGCGGCCTCCCCTCAAACACTCTCGCACCCCTCCAATCTATTCTAAACTCTGCTGCCCGACTAATCCACCTGTCCCCCCGCTATTCCCCAGCTTCTCCCCTCTGTCAATCCCTTCACTGGCTCCCAATTGCCCAGAGACTCCATTACAAAACCCTAACCATGACATACAAAGCCATCCACAACTTGTCTCCTCCATACATCTGTGACCTCGTCTCCCGGTACTTTCCTGCACGCAACCTCCGATCCTCACAAGATCTCCTTCTCTACTCCCCTCTTATCTCCTCTTCCCACAATCGCATACAAGATTTCTCTCGCGCATCACCCCTACTCTGGAACTCTCTACCACAACATATCAGACTCTCACCTACCATCGAAACCTTCAAAAAGAGCCTGAAGACCCACCTCTTCCGACAAGCCTATAACCTGCAGTAACCACCGATCGACCAAACCGCTGCACGACCAGCTCTACCCTCGCCTACTGTATTATCACCCATCCCTTGAAGATTGTGAGCCCTCGCGGGCAGGGTCCTCTCTCCTCCTGTACCAGTTATGACTTGTATTGTTTAAGATTATTGTACTTGTTTTTATGTATACCCCCTCACATGTAAAGCGCCATGGAATAAATGGCGCTATAACAATAAATAATAATAATAATAATAATAATACCCTAATGAAAATAAATAAGAAAAAAGCTTTTTTACTTGTTTATTTTCATTAGGGTATATACACACATTGTTTTTTCTTCAGGAAGTTAGCAGCTCCCAACACACAGGCCTTCCAGGACCTTGCACTCTGACTACTCAGGTTCGAAACACACGACCATGTGACCAGACCTCAGTCACATTATATATCCAAAGCCACCCCCATATGTGGGCAGTGTATGTGTGGCTAGTCAATCCCTCCCAGCTCTCTGACTAGTCCTATAAGCCCCCCTTATAGGTAAATAAACTCATGGACTACAAGTCCCAGCACAACAGCATCATTTTTGGGCTTACAGCACAGAGGACCGCTGCGACACATACCGGCCATTTACAATCATGCCGGTCACTGTTTCACCATCACAATCAAGGAAATGCCCACATGCTTATCCTGAGGAGCACATTGTTAGGGTTGCGGATCGCACTAAATTAAAAATAAGAGAAAGTGTGATCACAAAGCTGGGTCCACAGTGCAGGTGGACTGTTCCTCAGTAATTTGCGGAGTTCTAACAAAACACTGGCAGGTTAACCGCTGACTCAGTGTGTAGGGAAGCGAACTCTTACTTTACAGAGCCGCTGTAACAAATGCCGAGCCTGTTAACATCACAAGAATCGGCGGAGTGAGCACTAGTGTACAGTCTTAGGACTCAGCCCCACAGACGCTGGGTTAGAGTCCTTTTAGACCACTAGCACTCAGCATCGCAACTGCGGTGCCAGGAAGAAACAAAACTAAACAGAAACCACATTAAAGTGCATACAGTGCCGTACTAGCTGATGCCACTTACCAGCACAGACTCAGGACTGGAAAGCGCACTCCAATAGTACGGAAGTGTGCATGGCGCCGCTCTGACAGGCGCTGCAGTAGATGTGGTACAGTGGTGTCAGTAGCGCACACTGGCGCTAACATGTGAGAGGAGCTGGGAGCACTATGGCGCTAGGCAGTGCCACTACTCAGCGCTGACTCTAAATTCTAAACCCTACTAACATGCGTATCAAAGGGAAGGGTTTCATAATGAGTCAGTCAGCGGTTCACAAGCATCCATCATCACTCACACCACTACCAACTACTGTCTATACTAGCGCATGGCCGTGCAGCCAAGTGACTCTTTTATAGCAGCGTCATTCCGGGACCTTCCTAGTGGTCCAATCGGAGCAGCAATAGGACCTGAGCATGTGAACTCAGACCTCCAATGAGAAGACTTCCCACGGGCATACTCAGTGGGCAAAAAGAAGGATTCAGTCCCAAGGGCTGCTCGCTGCTGGCTATTGCAGGTTACTATAGCTGAACCCTGATTGGCAGCAGTAACCAAGCCAACAGTAGTAGAGTGAGCAAGATGCCGAGAATGATGTCTCTGCTAAGCAGGCTCCTCTGTGGCTGGAGAGGAATGAGAGACCGCAGAAGGCAAGGGTTAGGATTCCCCCTGTGCAGAGGCAGGAATCTGATGCCTCACATATGTACAGTGCCCCCTAGCTGTAGCAGGGATCACAGTTGTTAAATAGCCTGTTATTTTAAACTTGTCACTGTGTTTTTACCTAACTAGTTAAACTGAGTTTCGCTATATTTTAAAAAAGCTCTACTTGCATTAAAGAGGGCAAAAGGGTACATTCTTAGAAATCCTCTGAGTCATCTACACATATTTTCAGAGTAATTAAAGTCTGTGCTGTATTGAGATTTGGGGCAAACAAATTTGGCACAAATCATATTTCTGGAGAAAATTAGGCCAAACTGCCAAATTAGAATTTAAAGTGGTTCAATCATCTCTAACAACTATCAAACAGCTGTCATCTAATGATGTATGGAACTGGCGCACAAAAGTTTTTTATATTGTTCTCACTTTAATAGGTTCTGATTTGCAGTATTTAGAAGTGGCCACTACATAGTGTGACAGAACTTTGGTTCTGCTCTAAACATCTTTTGCACTTTACAGAAGCCAGAGCTGATTTCCGAGACACTGTGTCAGACTTTCTGCAATCTGATATTGATGCCCAATTGATAATATCAAAGTAGGTAATCATTTTTTTTTGGAAATCTCTTAAATGTTTATTTTATATTTATTTTATACTAGAGTGGACATTGTTCTGAGACAATAAGATTAAACTCTAGGTATGTTTTGTTTTGTACACATTTGGTTATAAGATAGAATATAACATCCTCAGTAAGGAATGGATAAAATCACAAGCTTGTGATTTTGTTCTCTTTTAGATGTAAGAACTTCAGAAAAGAATATCCCCTAAAAGAATATCCCCTGTAGGGAAAGAACTCCTTGCAAACATTTTCAGAATAAAAAATTATATTTGAAAGTAATAAAAAGGCATGATGTTTCAGTACCAGCAAATCTTTTGGAATAAATTAGTAAGGACTCACAGAAAAAGAAGAAAACAAATAAATACGTGATATTATGGAGACAAAAGATTTGCTGGTTTTTAACGTGTATTTAAAAGCTGAATAATTTTTCTATGTAAATGAGCCTCCTTTGTATATTTGCCACCAAGCATACATTGTGCAATTTTAAAAATAGTACCATTTGTTTAATATCAATTTTTCAAATTACGGTATACCTTACTATAACATCTATACTTGACATTAAATAGCTGGCAGCAAAATGAGTTAACTGAGAATATATCTGTAAGTTAATTTTGATGTCAGAGTATTAATATATTTCCACTCTTGAAATCTTCAAAGCTTATTTATGATCACAGAAAATAGATTTTACACAGAACATGTGTTTATCTTTCAGCTGAAGTTGTGTCTCTGCATGTTTTGCTCCAGATTCTGACTTACAGATGCTAGTGCTGACTTAAAAAAAATGACCTGGCTATAAGGCAAAAGTTGAGCTCAACAGAAGCACAACTTAAGGAAGGAGGAGCAAGCAGGGCATTTGCAACTGGCACAGTCAGCGTTTTGCCATTCCGGAGTGGAATTTGACTATTCTCCAAGATGGTTTTCAAATGCACAACCAGCTCGGAGAACACATAAGACCAAGGCTTTCTAAATTTAATTATGCTAATGTCTTTAATGTGGGAACACCATGGGGATTAAAGATGTGAGGAGATAGTATTGGGGAGAAAAGTGTGAGAGGACAATATTAGGGTGTGAAAAGTGTGAGAAGAAAATATGGGGAAAAATATAAGGAAACAGTTTTGGGGATAAAAGTGGAGAGGAAAGTGTGGAGGGAATATCATGAGGAGAAAGTATGGAGGAGAAATGTGTGAGGGAAAGAATGGGGGGAGAAATTTGTGATCGAACAATATGGTGATGAAAAAAGTGTGAGGGGGCAGTATGAAATTGTATGAAGGGAAATTTGAGATGATAGATGGATAATGAAGAAAATATGGGGTCTCTGCGGAACACCTACTGTTCTGTTATGGACCCCAAACATGGAATTTTCAAGGAAGTCTGTGTTGCTGTTCAGGTTCAGCACCCCGAACATTGAATTACAGTGTGAGAAACACCATCATCTATGATCGGCAGTAAGATTATTACTAATAGTCAGAGAGTTGTGGTTCAGATGACAACTCGAGCAAGCATTATTTTTGGAGGATTTTTAAGTCCTCTTTTTGTGCTTTTATTATTTATTGTTAGGGCTCGCAAGCGTGAGGACTCTTGTCATGGGTTGCGAGCTTGCATATCTTGGCCAAAATATTGACTAATACCTCACATATTTTTATATGTATTTTCAGCACTTTATTTTTCAGGCTGGGCTGGGCCCATTTGTTCTTGTAAACTGTGGTGTCTGTTCACATGTGATGCATTTGGATAGCGCTGGGCAGCCCGCCTGATCGAATAGTATGGGCGTCACTAATAGGCTGTTAACCTGAATGTTGTGCATTATCTGTATTTGAACAGTGCCCCATACAAGCCTCTATTGTGCATTAATATACCAAGCAACCACCCCCTCCATGGATTGGTAGGCTATGAGTGGTTGTCGGTATTTTTGCACCTGTGTTGCCGCCATCTTAAATACATGGTCCACTGCCTCCAGAAGGTACATTTGTCTGGAGGCCTGGGCAGGTAATTTTTTGGGGATCTTTAAGTCCTCTTTTTGTGCTTTCATTGTTTAGTGTTAGGACTCACAAGCATGAGGACTCTTGACACGGATTGTGAATTTGCATATCTTGTCCAAAATATCGACTAATAACTCACATATTTTTATATGTATTTTCTGCACTTTATTTTAAGAGTGCAGCTGGACCCATTTGGTCTTGTAAACTGTGGTGTCTATTCACATGGGATGCATTTGGATAGTGCTGGGCAGCGCGGCTGTTAATCTGGATGCTGTGATCACCTGTATGTGAACAGTTTCCCATACAAGCTTCTATTGTGCATTAATATACAAAGCAACCACCCTTCCATGGATTATGAGTAGTTGCCTTATCGGTATTTTTGCACCTGTGTTGCCACCATCTTAACTACATGTTTCCTCTGCATCCGGATAGTGCATTTGTCTGGAGGTCTGGGCAGGTAAATATTGCTGCCTTTTTTCTGCTGTTTTTAAATTTTTGGAGGATTATTAAGTCCTGTTTTTGTGATTTTATTGTTTAGTGATCAAGCATTATGACTAGCAGTAAAATGACAGCAGTGATAACATGGAGAGAAGGCGCTGATGATGGGAGTATACATATAATACATTAACTGGTTGCAACTCTTAGCTGTCAGCTTTATCATGGCTGGATATCAAGAATAGAGGGGTCCCCATGCCATTTTTTAAAATTAAACACCTAGAATAAAGTCCTTTATTTGAAATATAAATTCACACCCTGCTTTACCAAATGTCTGCTTTAGCTTGATTGGTTGTCAAAAATGGGGGAACCCCATGACATTTTTAAAATTAATTTAAATGGACGGTGTGGGGACTCCTCTATTCTTGATAACCAGCCATGATAAATTTGACAGCTGTGAGTTGCTCTCAGTTTTACCAAGCTGATTATCACAAATAGAACAGACATGATGCCATTTAAAAAAAAATATAAAAATATTTACAGTGCAGGCGCATGCTGCTGAATACTCCCATCAGTGATGTCTACTCTCACTGTCATCAGCGACAGCAGGCATAGGCTGATGGGAGTAGTACTCCATCAGCCGATGACTCTGTGACCGGCGGTAAACTTTTTACCACAGGTCACAGCTGCTGGTTGAAGCTTTCATCTGACAGTGTGGGAAACAGCTCTCTGACCTATGAAAATAATCTTACCACTGATCAGAGGCAGTGCTTGCAGCATTGTCATGCAGATAGCAGCTTGGCAAAAAATGGATGTTCAGGCCATTCATTCATCTAAATGGTATCTGGGTTTGGGTACTGTTTTGGTACCTGAACTGAACTCTTTTTTAAATGTTCAGCCAAACCTGCAAGACACTAACATCCAAAGGTTTGCCCATTACTACAGATAGAGGTATTAGGAGACAATATGGGTCAATTGTGAGCAGGCACAATGGATGGAAAAGTGCAAATTGACAGTGTGCTGAAAAATGTTAGGAGATAATATGTTGGAGAAAACTGAGAAAAGACATTAGATTGTAAAGTATGAGGTGACAGTATGGGGGATAGTGCAAGGGAACAGTTTGGGGGAAATGTCTGACAGGACAGTATGAGGGAGAATGCGTGAAGGGACAGCATTGGTTGAAGAGTTTGAGGCAACTTTATGGGAGAGAAAAGTGTGAGAAGACAGCATTGGGGGATAAAAGTATGAGCAGACAGGACGTCAGCAAAAATGTGACATCATCAGAGGTCATTAGCGCAATGCAACCCTGGGAGCGGAAGTTGCTGCCAGTGCCAATGAGGACTCCAGGGGCCAACAGAGGTTAAGAATATCCAAATTTTTCATTTTTTTATTATTTTCAACATTCTATCTTTTACTATTGATGCTGCACAGGCAGCATCAATAGTAAAAAATTGGTCACACTTGTCAAGCACTATGCTTGATTAGTGTGACCAACCTGTCAATCACTTTCCCAAGTGATGCTTCAAATTGCTTGGAAAGCTATAGCATTCTGCAAGCTAAAAACGCTTGCAAAATGCTTGTGTTTTTTGGAAAAATGCATGCGAATTCCGTATGAGTACTACCCACGGCAGGGACTTTGAAAATGCTGTGGGCAATCCCACAGCATTTATGCAACCTGGCACATAGCCTAAGGGGAAAAATGTGTGAAGGGATAGTGAAATGTGTGAGGAGATATTATGGAGGGAAATTGTGAGCGAACAGTATGAGGGGACAATATGAGGGGACATTGTAGCGGGAATTGTGAGAGGAGAGTATGGGAGGAATAGTGTGAGGAGACAGTATGGGTTAGAAAAATGTGAAGGCACAGAGGATAAAACTGTCAGAGGACAGTGTAGGGGAAATGTGTGAGGAGACATTTATGAGGGATTTGTAAGGGGGCAAAATGGGTAAATATGTGATGAGACAGTATGAGAGGGTGAAGGGTGAAGGAATAGTATGATGATAAAGTGTAAAGGGACAGTATTGGCAAAAGTGTGAGGGAACAGTTTTGGTGGAAAAGTGTGACAGGACAGTATCAGGGAAGTGTGAGTACATTGTATGAAGGAGGAAGTCAGAGGGGATAGTAAAGAGTGGATGTGTAAGTTCACAGTATGGTGAAGACGTGGGAAAAGGACAGAATAAGGTTGAAATGTGAAGAGATATTATGGGGAAAATGTGAGAGGAAAGTATGGGGTATGTTTGAGGAGACATCATGAGGGTAAGTGTGAAGGACAGCATGGGGGAAAATTGTGAGGCCACAGTATGGGAATGGAGTGTGAGGAGGCAGCATGGATGGGAAAAGTGTAAGGGAACAGTATGGATGGGAAAAATTTAAATGGACACTATGGAGAAAGAAAACTGTAAGAGGACACTTTGTGGTAAAAAGTGTGAAAAAACATTATGAGGCAGAAAATTGTGAGTTTTGATGATGTATTTATGTAGTGTTATCAGTTCTGATACTGTACATGTGTAGAAATTTGTAACTTGTCAGATAACATGATATATCCCTATGTTACTAAAGTATTGTGCCATTTAAGTTAAGATTTACTATATCTGTGTCTATGTTAGGAACATTATTTATAATATTAAGCACTGCAGCATTCCAAATCCTAACAGGATGTAATATACTCACTATCAGGATTCCACTGTGCTTGCCAATTCCAGCAGTTTCCACTGTGCTTGCCAATTCCAACACATGCTTACGGTGGCATGCTAACTATATTCTCTTCTGGCTTCTTTTACTGAAGCAGGAGTTTAGTTTTTCACTCAACATAGAAAGAATTAGGAAGATCAGGTGTTCAACACATGACAGTATGAAGCCAAACTTTGTATAGGAGGGGTCACCTACCATAATTTTTGTCACAGGTGCAGGAAAACCTCGATTCGCCTTTCACTTGGTCATGAGAGTTCAAGAGAAGGATGATAGAAGTTACAAATTTGGCTTTCTAAATGAGCTCACTTTTGCAAAAAAAAATATTCTTAACCAAAACTATATATTGCACTGGCCATATAATGGAATAGTGACTGCAGATCTTAATGAAACATAGTTTTGCTTTATTTCAACTCCGCATTTTGGTGATATTAATTTGCAAATTTTAGGCTAAAGTTTAACTATGTGTTGTCAGCAATCCCCTCCATGAACATAACAAATCATTGGCAGGCAGAATTAAGCAGGGTCGAAAAATAACACAAACTTCTCTTCTCATTGATCTTCGCAGCTGGTATAATACAGCAGAGCTGAGCTACAGTGGGTACGGAAAGTATTCAGACCCCTTTAAATTTTTCACTATTTGTTTCATTGCAGCCATTTGGTAAATTGAAAAAAGTTCATTTTTTATCTCATTAATGTACACTCTGCATCACATCTTGACTGTAAAAGAACAGAAATGTAGAAATTTTTGCAATTTTATTAAAAAAGAAAAACTGAAATATCACATGGTCATAAGTATTCAGACTGTGCTCAGTATTGAGTAAAAGCACCCTTTTGAGCTAGTACAGCCATGAGTCTTCTTGGGAATGATGCCCCAAGTTTTTCAAACCTGGATTTGAGGATCATCTGCCATTTTTCCTTGCAGATCCTCTTCTGTTCCTTCAGGATGGATGGTAAATGTTGGTGGACAGCCATTTTCAGGTCTCTCCAGATATGCTCAATTGTGTTTAGGTCAGTGCACTGGCTGGGCCAGTCAAGAATGATCACAGAGTTGTTTTGAAGCGACTCCTTTGCTATTTTATTTGCATGCTTAGGGTCATTGTCTTTTTGGAATGTGAACCTTCAACCAAGTCTGAGGTCCAGAGTGCTCTGGAAAAGGTTTTCATCCAGGATATCTCTGTACATGGCAGCATTCATGATTCCTTCAATAGCAACCAGTTGTCCTGTCCCTGCAGCTGAAAAACACCCCCATAGCATGATGCTGCCACCACCATATTTCACTTTTGGGATTGTATTGGGCAGGTGATGAGCAGTGCCTGGTTTTCTCTACACATACAATATAGAATTATCACCAAAAAGTTCTATCTTCATCTCATCAAACCAGAGAATTATATTTCTCATATGCTGGGAGTCTGTCATGTGTTTTTTAACAAACTCTATGCAGGCTTTCGTATGTCTTGCACTGAGGAGAGGCTTCGTTTGGGCCACTCTGCCATAAAAGCCCAACTGGTGTAGGGCTGCACTGATAGTTGACTTTGTGGATCTTTTTCCCATCTCCTTACTGCATCTCTGGAGCTCACCCACAGTGAACTTGGGGTTCTTCTTTACCTCTCGCACAAAGGAAAAAAAAAAATTGATCCAGCTTGAGACGGAGGCAGCTGCAATTTTACAAAGCTTTATTGGACAACTTAAAATGTTGGTTCTTTAAAAATCTCTTATAGCAAACACCAAGCACACCAGTGAGGAGGATCAACGCGTTTCAACTTAAGAAAAGTGTTAGTCATGATCTCATCATGATCATGACTAAGACTTTTCTTTAGTTGAAACGCGTTGACCCTACTCACTGGTGTGCTTGGTGTTTGCTATAAGAGATTTTTAAAGAACCAACATATTTTTAAGTTGTCCAATAAAGCTTTGTAAAATTGCAGCCGCCTCCGTCTCAAGCTGGATCAAATTTTTTTTTTCCTCTTGCTCCTAATTGATGTGGATGCTCACCACAGTCCGTGCTGGGCATTGGCAGGCTTGGGGATTGCATTGCAGATGGGTAAGCTGACTACACTTTCTTTACTTTCTCACACAAAGGCTCTTCTCCCATGATCGCTCAGTTTGGCTGGACGTCCAAGATTAGGAAGACTTCTGGTGGTCCCAAACTTCTTCCATTTAAGGATTATGGAGGCCACTGTGCTCTTAGGAACCTTGAGTACTGCAGAAATTATTTTGTAACCTTGACCAGATCTGTGCCTTGCCATTCTGTCTCTGAGCTCCTTGGCCAGTTCTTTTGACCTCATGATTCTCATTAGCAAAACCCTTGGGGTTGCAGTTGTGGAACTCCAGAAAATACTTAGGGATCATTTTGAATAAATCTGGTTCCAGATAATTCACAGCATTTTTGATGTCACTAATATGTTCCTGTACACCTGCTTTAAGTGATCTTGTTGTCATGCCGATATATATACGGCTACAGAGGCAACTGGCATGGTAGACAACTGTCTCTGTGTTGCACGTAATGTGATGGACAATTTTATTTTTAGATGAATTGAATAATTCATTTGTCCTCAATATATAACAGCATGCTGAGCAATTTCCAAATGGAAAACAGTCCCATGGTGTACCTTTGCTACTGATTGAAAAATGATTGCTTTTAGGAGGAACATAATGGCTGCTACAAAGCATATCACCCAGAGTGCTTAATTTACGCCAAGTAATTGAGGGATAAGGTGTCAATTGATGTTGAAGGTCAGGATCCATCAATAGCAACGGCCAATGCTTCCTAAATATGTTGTTAATCACAGCCCAATTAGTGTTAAAGCTCGTAATAAATCTAGATGTCGTCTCCCATCTTTTGTTCTTATTTTTGGATGGTTTGGTTAATAGGGTAGACCTATCAGAGGTAATTGCTCGAATATATCCTCTGTTAATATCCTTGTACAGATAGCCTCGATTTTTAAAATGGCAAGACAGATCCCTGGCCTGCTTAAGGAACGTAGCATTGTCCGAAGAAATGCGATGCGATCGGATAAATTGCCCTATGGGTATTAAACTTCTCAGTTTAGGTGGATGTGAGGAAGTGAAGCAAAAAAGTGCATTTGTAGAGGTGGCCTTACGAAAATTTTCAGTACTAATGGATCCATCAATAGACTTAGAAATTTGGAGATCCAAGAATTCGATAGATGTCTGGCTGTATTTTCAAGTCAACTTAATATTTTATTCATTATTGTTAAGGTGAATAAGGAATGTATAAGTTGCAACCAGATGAAAGGTATGTCGTCGATAAACGTGATCTAAGATGACGGAGTTGTGACCTGGTGTGTCAACGACCACATCCCTCTCCCACAGCCCCAGGAAGAGATTAGCATATGAAGGTGCACAATACTCCCCCATTGCTGTTCCCTGGAGCTGTGGGAAGGGGTGGTCCTTAAACACAAAAAAATAATAAGTCAATATAAATTGTAAAAGGTTCAAAATAAATTGAATCAGTTCTGGTGCAAAATTAGTCATATCAAGAAAAAAATTTAGAGGCCCGCATCCCATGGCCATGGCCAATCAATGTGTGTAGGGACTCCACGTCGCAATTGACCAGCCACATATCACTATCGAGGACAAGGCAGTCTAGTCTCCTGGGCACATCAGTAGTATCTTGGACAAAAGATGGTAAAGTATCCACACTTTGTTGTAGGTAAAAGTCAATGAATTTGCAAGCCGGTTCACAAAGACCCCAATGTGCAAGACAATGGGCCTGCCTGGTGGGCAGATGGGGTCCTTGTGAACCTTGGGGAGCAGATAAATTGTAGGGATTACAGGATGCACAGGTAGTAAAGCCTCCCTCATTTTGTTAGAAATGGCGGCACATTCCACTCCCTCATCAAGAAGATGGACAAGGTCCCATTGAAAGGAAGATAAAGGTATTTTGTCTAATCTTCTGTAATGCTCTTTTCCATTGAGCAGTTGGAATGCCTCCACCTCGTACATCTGCACTGGCCATATAAAAATGTTGCCACCCTTGTCTGTCTGCTTAATGACCACATCTTTCATATTTCTTAATAATTTAATGGCTATTCTCAGTGGACAAGAAAGATTATTTTCAATAATGTGGGGGTCAAGTCTATTAATTTCTTCCTTCACAAGTTTAGCAAAGATCTCCACTTGGGGGCAAGGAGATAAGTGGGAAATACCTGCAAGTGCCGATGTAGATGCACTGGGGTGGAGGACATCCCAGATTGAAATTCTCAGCTGTCAACGATTCAAGATTATTCAATGCCTGCAGCTCTATTGCAGACATAGAGGAATCAGATTTAGGTGAAAAATATTTTTTGAAAATAAGCTTACGGACAAAACGTTCAAGGTCACTAATAAATAAAAAATGATCAGAACCCCACACCAGTGAAAAAGAGAGCCCTCTAGAAAAGAACCTCAATTTGTGAACACGATAGTATATAATTTTAAAGATTGATTACCTTTAGGTCTCTTTCCTTTCTTGTCTCTCATGTTGTATGAATCTTTTTTTTTTTTACAACCGGTGTTCGGAGGTGCTGATGGTGACTGTTTATTGGACCTCTGTCTTCGGTTGATCCATGCCCTCGGTCTAAAAAATTATTTCCACATGCTCGCTCAGAAGTGGTGGAGAGACTGGAAATGGATTGTGATCTTGATTGGATTTTAGAATTTTTATGCCGCCAGTGATACACACGTGTTAGCTGGCAGTCTTCAAGATCACGTAGGTACTGTTTAGTCTTATTATTTTGTATCTCCAACTCCCATTTAGAGAGATCCTCTTCCAGTGATAAATCAAATTTTTTATATTCGTCACTGGAAAGTGTTTCTTGGATTTTATCCCGTATGGCTTCGTGGCTTTGATCTCTCTTTTTAGGGTTTCAAGAGTCCTTTTGTCAGTACTAGTGTTGAGCATTCCGATACTGCAATATCGGGTATCGGCCGATATTCGCGGTATCGGAATTCCGATACTGAGTTCCGATACTTTTAGTATATCGAAAACCGGAATCAGAAGTTCCCATAATGCAAGGAGCCAGTTTGATTTTATTCAGCCAATGAGGATCCTAAGAAGTGTGGGCACATCCTGTTAGAGCATGTTAGGCATGTAACTAATGGCATGGCTGTGATTGGCTGCTGAAATGATGTCATGATGCACTATAAAAGCTGCCGCCGTCATTTTGGGTTCACTCTGCTGTGAATTCAGTTAGGGATAGGACGCTGCTGTTCTGAGGGACAGTGTGACCTAGCGATTTGCTATATTGTGCTTTACCCATGCTACTTTATCAACCGCTGTATCTTTCTTTTGCCTTGCAGCACTGTTCATGGCTGTCTGCGAGGTCTCTGTGTTTGAGTGCAGCTCACGCTGTAGTGTGTTCTGCAGCCAGCCACCTCCGGTTGTAGTCCACTCAGCGTGCGTCACTTCCTCATACATTGTCCTTTTTTGCATTAGTGCTGCTCATTTTTCCAGATTTCACCTATTAGTGTGGTTCCATCCGTATCCAGCTAGAATATTGGCAAACACTATATAGGAGTAGATAGCGGAGTCTTTCTGCTGGCTTGTGCCCTGCAGCCTAAGCCAAATTAGTATTAGCCTATTTTTTGGAGCTTCATCTATTGCATTGTAGGTTACCTTCCTGCATTGTAATAGCTACAAAAAGTTTGTGATACTATCGGTTTTACATCTTTGGGCACATCCAGTGTCTTTTTGTGAAAAAAAAGTTAATAAAGTTCACCAAACACTCCACTTTACAGTTGTGTAGGCCAAATTAGCTCATATTAAAGTTTAGTCCACACTTTATAAAATTAGTGTTTCTTATACCTGTTAGCAGCTGTTCAGGAATAAGCACACTAAGCCCTTAGTACTTTTCTGCCTATCTTTATCAGTCTACCAAGATGAAGAAGGCAGGGAGCAAGGCATGTGGTCGTGGGCGTGGAGTTTCTACAGGGAGAGGACGTGGGGATTCTGTGCCTGCTGCTGGCACCAGTGACTCAGCAACCCCCAGTTTTCCCAGGGAACAGTCCTCTATGTGCAGCTTTGTAGGAGCTCGCTGTACCCCACTGCTGCGGGACGAACAAATTGAAGCCGTTGTTGGATGGAAGGCAGCTAACGCATCTACTTCAATTAGTTCCAGATTCTCTCCGATCTAGAGCACTGAAGAGCACCCATCTGTCTCTTCACCACCTGCCAAATTGCCCAGGCAGTCAGAGAGCCCTGGACAGGAGCCATCTCTACTTCTGTTCTCTGAATCTGTTGGCTTGGAAAGAGGGGGCCAGCCAAGCAGCATTCGAGAATTTGAAGAAGAGGTAGTATGGAGTGATGCGTAACAGCTTTGTCTCTCTGAATCTCAAGAGGTGGGTGGGCCAGTGCCTATGATCAGCACACCTCAGTACGCATCTGATGATGAGACTCAGGTGCCACTTTCTGGTGCCTACTGTGCTGTCAAGACTACCCAGGAGAAGCAGTCGTTTGAAGAGGGTAGTGTAGATGATGAGGTCCTTGACCCATCATGGCGTGAGGTACAGGAAGGTGTGGGAGCAGCTCTGAGGAAGAGATTCCCCGAACGGCCAAAAAAGGAGGGAGAGGGAGGGGGCAAACTCGGTTGCCTGTAGCCTCCACTTTGGCACCCATTAGGAGCATGCCTCTTCCAAAACCCAAAACGGGCGCTCCCAAGACTTGCAGTGCCTGGTCCTTTTTTGACACAGTTGCAGATGACATTTGCTTTGTCAAATGCAAGCTGTGTAATCAGAAAGTGAAAAGAGGGAAAAGTGTCAGCAACCTCAATACCACAAATATATGGAAACATGTGCGGACCAAGCACGTGGTGGAGTTACATAGACACACTGAAGACCTAGGCCGACCTACAGCACCACCTACCACCTCTTCAGCTCGTGTTGTAGCCTCTTCCTCCAGCTCACACACAGCTGGTTCGGCTTCCTCACAAAATCGCCATGGAAGAACCTCTGGCACTGTTGTACAGAAACACAGTGTCATTCCACCCACAGCACCACGTTCCCTGTCATCCTCACACTCCCAGGCCAGTCTACATCCATGGGTAGCCCAGGCATGGGAGAAAAGGCACCCATACTCGGCAAACCACCCCCGAGCACAGGCTCTGAATGCTGGCATTGCAAAACTACTGTCCCTTGAAATACTCTCATTCAGGCTGGTGGAGACTGACACCTTCCGTAACTTCATGGCATTGGCAGTCCCACAATACAACGTGCCCAGCTTCTTTTATTTCAGCAGGCAAGCCGTCCCTGCCCTGCAAAAGCATGTGGAGGGAAAAATTAAACATGCGCTACTAAACGCCGTCAGTAGCAAGGTCAACCTGACCACCGATGCATGGACCAGTAACCATGGACAGGGACAATATCTTTTCCTCACTGCCCATTGGGTAAATGTTGTGGAGCCGGGTACAGATCTTGAGAGTGGCGCTGTACGTGTTCTGCCAACTCCAAGGATTGCAGGAATCCAGTCTGTATACATTGACTCCTCCTCATACTCCAGTTCCTCTGAATCAGCGCTGCAGGAGCCGTCACAGTCTACCTCCACATGGACACCTGAAAGTTTACCTGTTACGACCGATATGAGCACAGACATGGCCAAACGTCAACAGGCTGTATTGAAATTAATTTTTTGGGGGAATCGAAGCCACACAGCGAAGGAGCTCTGGAATGCCATCAAGCAGGAGAGCGACGTGTGGTTTGTGCCAGCAAATCTCCAGCCAGGCATGGTAGTGTGTGACAATGGCTGAAATCTTGTGGCAGCTCTGGGCCTAGGCAACCTCACTCACATCTCATGTCTGGCACATGTGCTCAACTTAGTCGTGCAGAGTATTTTGAGGGACTATCCGGATCTTGATGCACTGCTGCACAAGGTCCGCATAGAGTCCGCTCACTTGCGGCGTTCCAGCATGGCAAGATCGCGCATTGCAGCTCTGCAGCGCCGATTCCGCCTTCCGGAACATCGCATCATGTGTGACCTACCCACCAGGTGGAATTCAATGTTACATATGTTGGAGATGTTGTGTGAGCAGCAGGCAGCAGTAATGGAGTACCAGCTGCATAAGGCACAAACAAGTCGCACTGCGCATCGTTCACACTTCACCACCACTGAGTGGGCCTCTATGAAGGACATCTGTCACGTTTTGCGTGCCTTCGATGATTCCACGCGGATGGCGAGTGCAGATGATACACTAGTCAGCATGACTATCCCCCTTATCTGCCTGCTTGAAAAAACACTGCAAGCACTAAGGGAGGAGGTTGTGGAAGAGCTGGAGGATGAGGAGTCACAAATGCCATCTGCTTCTGGACAGTCTGCGCAACGTGGTTCCTCACAAAGGCCTAGGCAGGGGACACTTTGTGAGGAGGAAGAGGTGGAGTCAATGGAGGAGGAAGACATCTGTCCAGAGGAGGGAGGTACACAATGCTCTAGTAGTCAGTATATAGAGCGAGGGTGGGGTGATGCAGAGCAGGCAGAGATGACGCTTCAAGCAGGGGACAGCGTTTCTTGGCCAGTTGGCAGTCTGCAGCACATGGTTGATTTCATGCTGCAGTGCCTGAGAAACGACCGCCGTATCGCCCACATTCTCAAAAAGGCTGATTATTGGGTGTACACCCTCCTAGATCCTCGCTACCGGGACAACTTACAAAGCCTCATAACACCGCTGAACCAGTAGCGTAAAATGCGGGAGTACCAAGACACACTGGTGCATTCCATCATGTTCTCCATTCCACCCGAGAGCAGTGCTGCTAGTGCTTTACAAAGCAGCTCAGTGCGTCAAGGCAGTGGAGGAAGCTCTGCACAAAGAGGGAGCAGAGGCAGTGCCTCAGCACAAGGCAAGACCAGTATGGCCCAAATGTGGCCACCACAAATGCCTACACCATCAAAGACAGCTCCAGTCAGCAGGAGGCAACGTTTCTGTCAGATGGTGACAGACTACATGTCTTGCCCTCTCATTGTTCTCCCACACGGCTCTTCCCCCTTCAAGTTTTGGGTCTCTAAGCTGGATACATGGCCAGAGCTTAGCCAGTATGCATTGGAGGTGCAGGCTTGCCCTGCTGCTAGTGTCTTTAGTGCCACAGGTGGTGTTCTAACAGACTGTCGCATGTGACTATCCTCCGATAACGTTGACCGGCTTACTTTTCTGAAAATGAACAAGGCTTGGATCTCGCAGGAATTTGCCAGTCCTCTTCCAGATTAAATAATTGGTTGGCAACAGTATCCAGGTCTCCTGTTGTGTTCATGTTTCTACCACCTGAACTGTAATCCCTGGGCTCCAACACCGCCAGTTGCTGCTCAGAAGTGCCATCTGCACAGTCAACACATGCTCCAGTGTTATTTGGGTTCAGTAACATCAGCTGATCCCCTGTTGTGTGTCTGGCAATTTCTCCTGCTCTGTCCACATTCACATTTCTACAGATATTAAACTTAAACCAATTAGGCCTCTGGCTACACTCTGTTTTTACTGTAATTCATGGGCTCCAACACCACCAGTTGCTGCTCAGAAGTGTCTTTGGCACGAGTACTCCCTCCTGCCCAGCCTGGTTCCAGCACGCCAGCTGTTTCCGGGTAGTGTCAACGTCACTTTGCCTCCAATACGTTGTACTGTCGTGTTGCGGTCGGGTTAGCAAACTCTATGGTGCCTGCAGTTTAGGTGCTTCCTATGTGGGCTGCGGGATCTGGCAATGAAGGCTGGTTCCGTAGTGCCAATAGGACAAGCTCCCCCTGTAGGAGTGTGGGTTTCGGTAACTCCGGCCAGCTCGTGGCCTTGCAACTTTTTTTTTCATGTGTACCTTCTGCTGCATATCTGAGTTCCAGTACCATTAGCTGGTTCTTTGGAAGTCAATCTTGAATATGTCCCCCTGGGTTCCAGTAACATCAGCTGGTTCCAGGCAGAGCCTTTGGCTTAGGTGCCTCCTTCTCGGTATCCGAGTTCCACCAACGTCTGCTGGTTCTTGGTAGTGCTTTCTGGCACAGGTACCTCCTACTTAGTAACCGGGTTCCAGTACCATCAGCTGGTCCTCGGTAGTTCCATAGGCTCTTGTACCTTCGGCTACCTATCCAGGTTCCAGTACAGTCAGATGGTTCTCAGCAGTTCCTCAGCCTTCTTGTACCTTCTGCTACATTTCCATATTCAAGCTTTTTGAAATGGTTTTTGGTAGTCACTCTGGATCTCCCTGTCGACGACCCTAAAGACGACGACCCTGAAGACCACCCCGAAGAAGACGACGATCCCAAAAACGACGACCCTGGAGATGACGACCCTGAAGACCACCCCAAAGAAGACCAAGAAGATGACCCTGAAGAGGATGATGAAGGAGAAAGTGTGGGAGAAGTAAAAAAGAAGGTGAAGAGCATGGAAGTAGTGAAACATACATATCTGAAAAAATATAAAAAAGATTAACATAGTCAATATCTTTGTAACTCCGAACGTCTTAAAAAAAAAAAAATTCCTTCTATTCCATTTGATTGGGCTAAACCTCTATGCCTTTAATGTCTCCTCCACCTCCACCAATACTTTCTACATTATTCTTAGTTGTTTTCCTTCATGTAGAATTAACCTACAAGGAAAGTAAGGGTTTATTTGCATTCCGATATTTGTGTCCCATTGACTTGCATTGGTTTCCGGTATCGGAATCGGCGATATCCGATTTTTTGGGCTATCGGTCCGATCCAAACCGATCCGATATTTCCCGATATCGGAAGATATCGCTCAACACTAGTCAGTACCTATAAGTAATTCTAATAGAGTTCATTTAGTTATAGTTTCTTCCCATTTATTGTAAAAGGAGACATCTTCCACATCCGTAGTCAGGCATAATTGAATGTGTAACCCACTAGGTATGATGTCCTTTTGTAAGTACTTTTCTATAGCGGCCTTACTCCACCAGGTTTTGGTTTTCTTTTTGAGGAGTTCTCTGATTCTCAGTTTCAAGTCTTTTATATCATGTGCTTCTCTATCATTCAGCTGCCTCTCACCAAATGCCGCCCTGAGTTGCATTAGGCTGGTTTCACATTAGCGCTTTTTAAGCGCACGCACGGCCGGGGGTAGCTCCGCCCCCGAGACGGCTCTCTGCCCGGCATGCCCGCCCCTTGCTTGTAGCGCCGCCTCCTAGCGCACAGCGGCGTCTGCGATCGGCGCACCCTATCTTTAGCATAGGGTGCGTAGATCGTGCATAGGCCGTGCGCTAGTTGCGCTTTGACCTGCGCTGCGCACTTTTGACGGTGCGCCGTGCGCGCCAAAATCAAACTTTTCGGATTTTGGCGCGCACGGCGCACCGTCAAAAGTGCGCAGCGCAGGTCAAAGCGCAACTAGCGCACGGCCTGCGCACCCTATGCTAAAGATAGGGTGCGCCGATCGCAGACGCCGCTGTGCGCTAGGAGGCGGCGCTACAAGCAAGGGGCGGGCACGCCGGGCAGAGAGCCGGCTCGGGGGCGGAGCTACCCCCGGCCGTACGTGCGCTTAAAAAGCGCTAATGTGAAACCAGCCTAACTCAGGTTTTGTTACATTTCTTATAGTTCATATATCCTGTAATGGAGTCTATAAACACAAGATTATCAATGCGTATATATGTAAACCTATAAAATTGTCCACGTGGCCAAATGGGACATCCCATTAAGCCTGTTAGGCATCGGGTTCCTGTCGATGCACAGCAGGAATCCTGAGCCTTGCATTCAGCAGTCTCCCATTCCTCTCCTGCCGCAGAGGAGGATGCTCAGCAGACTCGTCGATCCAGGTGCTCTGCTCAGACCAGCTCTGTAGGTTTGGTTGCTGCTGCCACCTCTGGTTCAGCTATAGCAACGCATGCTGGTCAGCAGCGAGCTACTCCAGGGACTAAGTCCACTGAGCATGCCCATGGGACGATCTCTCATTGAAGATCTGAGTTCACATGCTCAGGTCCTTCTCCAGCTCGGATTGGACCATCAGGAAGGTCAGGAAGGTCCCGGAAGGATGCGGCTATAAAAGGTTTGCATGGCCGCTCGGCCATGCGCTAATATAGAGAAAGATTTAGACCATGTGGAGTGAGAGTTGTATGCATGTATGAATGTCTCTGGTGAACGACTCATTGGAAACCCCTACCCTTGGTACGCATGTGTTATGTAGCCTAGCCTGTTAGCGCCAAGGCTGAGGAGCAAGTAGGAGGCAGAGTCAGACACTGGCATCAACACCAAGTGGTGGCTTGGTCTGCATGCCCTGGTTCACTTGGTCGACACTCCACAGTTGCCAGCGTCACTTAGTGGCTTCCGCAGTTGCGATGCCGCACGCTTAGTAGGTCTAGAGGGACTCTAGCCCTGTGTCCTTGGGGCTGAGTTCTGTGACCTGATACTGAGCGTTTACCTTGCCGAGCTCTGTGAGCTTTAACAGGCTCTGGCATTTATGTTCAGCGGTAGTGCGGTTCTGTGAAGCAACAGAGTCCGCCCCTGTACACACCGGGTGACGTTAACCTGCATGTGTTCCTCTACTATACCGCCATATAGCATCCGCCATTACTGAGCAGCAGTTTACCACCCCTGCACTGGACCCCGGGCTGTAAACGCACCTTATTACCATCTTTGTTATTTGGTGCGTTCCGCCAGCCCTAGCAAAACCTAAACAACAAAACTGAAAATATATGGATCTAAGAATGTTAAATTACTTCTAGATAATCAAAATACAGATGTAAATTATTCAAAGTGTTCTCCAGCATGTAGCTGACCGGAATAGTGATGCTGATGATGGCATCATCAGCTCTAACCATCTTAGTAACCATTTCAAAACTGTGCAGGTGGCTGTAAAGGTCTTTCACCTGTGCCCACTCCGCAAGTGGGATTTGTACAAAGCCCATGACATACTGAACCAGGGCTCATCGCTGCCGCCACAGCTGTTGAAACGTGTGCAGAGTGGAATTCTTCCATATCGGAACATTGCTAATCATTTGGCTAACCAATAAGCTGAAAGACCTCTGTAGCGATGCAATTCGATGACCTGTGGAATGCGATCGTTGGAAGTGAACACACAGCAGCTGTGCTTTCTGCAGCAGTGCATCCAGACAGCAAACTCCAATGCATATTAATTTTTACACTGCCTGATTGCGGTGAGCCATGGCTGCGCATTACAGAGGTGGGGAAGATTCTATCTGCACTGTTGGAACGCGTGTCTGATTAAGGGAGAGGTTGAGGGCATAGATTGAGGCCTTACAGGAGGTAATGGAGGCAAAAGCAGTGGAGGAACTCTTAGATACAAAGGTTTGTTCTGCAAGCCTTAGGGATTCCCAAGACTTTTGGAGCAGCCCTTTTATAGCCTGCCCCCACACCCACCAGAGTAATGCAGTGCCCAGTTAGCGAGATGTAACGCCCCTGTCCATGTTTTCTCATCCAGGTGTCAGTGGTGAAATGCACCCTGGCAGACATAGATTTTTTTTCAAGGAATGGCTGATGTTGGCAGTGATATGCTGATGTAGCACAGGCACAGCTTTCTTTAAGAAGTAATGGTGACTGAACAAAAGGTATTAGGGGAATGCAACAGCCATCAACTTTTGGAAACCATCTGTATCCACCAGGCAGAAAGGCAGCATTTTCATGGAAAACAGATTGGAGATTGTGGAGTTCTATCTATTAGCTTTGCGATGTGTAGGAGAAAACATTCTTTTGCATGACCACCACTGTGGGACAAAAAGCTGACTGCTGTGCTAAGAGATGGTGGAGTATGGAGAACAGGACAAATGGCTGGACTGTGAGTGAGGTGCAGGCAGAGATGCTATGTGGATTGATAAAGATGTGTTTTGCTAGGTGACACAAAAGAAGCAGTCATATCTACTTCCATAACAGCTGACCGGCTCTCACTCACCTTGACTGTGGTGACTAAACAATTGTAGTTTCTGCAGCCGGAGACCAGTGGAATTGTAACAGAGGAGGAAGATGCAGCAGATGGGGTTGATGTGACAGCTGTTGTTAGCAAGGCCCACTAGTCCACATTTTAGAACAGTGAGATTCTCACACTAAGGCATACTTATCACGCATGTGCCGGTTCATGCATATAATTGTGAAATTATTGCAATTTTTGCCTTGACTGAGTATTGTTTTGAAAATTTGACAGCTATTGTGTGTTGGGTCATCCTTTGCACTTTCATTAAATACCCAGGGTATGCAACCCTTGCCACCCCTGTGAAATGCACACTCGCTGACCACACCCATAGTTAAGGCTGAGGATGCAGTGCTTGTCATGGTTGTGTCGCTTTGTGTCTGTGTTGGAAACCACAACTTAACTCTGGGTTCACACCAGTGGGATCTACAGCCTCATCATCATCCTCTCTGTTCTCACACTCCTCACCCTAAAAGTCACCTTCCTCCTCGTCCTGCCCTTATACAACAGTACAGTCTGCAGATGCCTCTGGTATCTGAATCTCATCAGGATCACCTGATTAAAATATTCCATCATGTATAGTTTTTTTAAAAAACACTGATTCCATAGGCTTTTTTTTGGACCATACTTTGACCCCTTTGCGTGACCTTTGGTGGATGATTTTGATGTCATTAAATTGGTTAGAACTTAATGGATGCTGTGCTGCAATTAGTGGCTGTGAGGAGAGAATATTTTCTGAACTCAGCTTCCAAAGAGTGTGGTAGTGTCCATAGCATCCAATCATTGCATAGCCTTCATTTTACCTCAGCAATATAAGAAATAAAAGCTGCACTGTGATTGATTGTTATGGGCAGTAAAGATATTTTTTTGTCATATATCATAATAGTGTGGGTTGTTCTTAGCAACCAATCAGAGCACAGCTTTCATTTTTCCTCAGCAGTTTATGAATGAATTGAAAGCTGAACTGTGATTGGTGGCTGTGGGGAGCAAAGGCAGATTTTCTTTCAGAAAGAGTTCATAAGATTGTGGTGGTGTGCTTACCACAATTCCTTTCAGCATTAAGTGGTTCTGGTGGATTAAGCTTCTGTTTCTAACAATGAGATTGAAATGGCTGCAAGAGGGTGTTGTAATTAACCAGAAAATGTTTGCTTCATTTGAAGTTGCTATGGAGGGAAGAATCAATGAAGGAAAATTACAGACCTCATTAGAAAACTGTAATATGTGTGCTTTGTTGTAAAACTAATTAATCAGGAGAAGTTGTGGGCTCCACATGTAGTGTGTTCTGTTTGTGTAGAAGAACTACGACAATGAACTAAAAGGAAGAAACAGAGCTTTAGTTTTGACATGTATATTATCTGGAGGGAACCCCAAATTCATAGTGCTGACTGATACTTTTGTATGTGCAACGTGGAGGGATTCAACCTTAATAAGAAGAAAGAAATTATATACCCAGACCTCCCATCAGTGATTCTCCCTGCGCCTCACAGTCCAGGAATACCTTTACCTCTGAAGAAACTTGAAGATACACCTGATTCAGAAAATTTAAAACATGAAGAGCATGAATGTGATGAAAAGTTTCACGCTAGTCCCAAAGAACCACAGATTTTTTTCCACTGCTCAAATTAAGTGATTTATTTAAGGGCTTGGACCTTCCTAAACATTTGGCAGAACTTTTAAGTTCTATACTAAGGGAAAAGAACCTGCTAGCTCCTGGTACCTGTTTTTCATGGTAAATAAGCAGAGAAAAGGAATGCCTTTCTTACCTTTCTCAAGACGGTGCTCTAGTGCATTGCAGTGATGTTCCTGGACTATTGAATTTTTTTTTTTAAAAGGAGTACAAAGTGAGCAAGTGGAGTCTATTGATTCATCAAGAAAAGTCTGAAATCTCTGCTAATGCTCAATCGAGCCAAGTATGCTTCAGTGCCTGCAGGGCATTCTTGGCACTTGAAGGAAAGCTATGAGAATTTAGACTGTATTATCAGGAAACTTAACCATGAGGATCAAGGATGGTCAATATGTGGTGACCTGAAAGCTTTCTCTTTGGCAGCAAGGAGGATACACAAAATACCCATGTTTTCTGTGTGACTTGAACAGCCAAGAGAGGACTCATCACTGGAGCCAAAAAGGTCACCAGTGAGAACATCTTTGCAACCTGGACTCAAGAACGTAGCTGCGAAAGGTTTAGTTAATCGCACTAACTTTCTCATGCCACCAATTCACACTAAGCTTGGACTGATGAAGCAGTTTGTGATTGCACTACCAAAAGAGGGAGAGACTTTGGTACCTGTGTACCAAGTTTCATGGACTGTCCAAATAAAAACTGAAGGAAAGCATTTTTGTGGGTTTGGATCTGCAGGAACTTATAAAGGATGATGTGCTTGAAACAAAAATGAAAGCTGTTGAGAAAAAGGCTTGAAATTCCCTTAACAAAATCATGAAGACATTTCTAGGTAACAACAAAGATGCAAAATTTAGGTCCATCATGGAGACATGCTGAAACGTTTCAAAACATTGGGCTGTCTTACTACTTTCCTAAAAACCTTGGTGCTGTTAGTGAAGAGCAAGGAGAAAGATTTCATCAGGATATCAAGTAAATGGATCAACAATACTAAGGCACGGTGCATGTAAAAGTTTGAGCATCCTAGGCCAAAATTACTGCTATTGTGCACAGTTAAGCAATTTAAAGATGAAATGACCTCTAAAAGGAATAAAGTTAAAAATGACACATTTCCTTTGTGTTTTTGACAGAAAAAAAAATATAAAGGAAAATGGGTGAATGCAAAAGTTTGTGCATAGATTTTCGATTATGTTCCGATCAGGGGACTGGGAAGGCCAATGTAAAACCTTCAGTATCCATTTGTAGAAGCCATTCTCTTTTCAACTTCAGCTTTTTTGCAGATGGAGTTATGTTTGCATCAAGAATTTGATGACATTTAATTGAATCCATTCTTCCCTCCACCTATAAAATGTTCCCCTTGCCATTGACTGCAACACAACCCCAAACCATTATTGATCCAACCCCATGCTTAACGGTTGGCAAGATGTTCTTTTCCTGGAATTCTGTGCCCTTCTGTCTCCCAACATAACATTGATCATTGTGGCCAGAGAGGTTTTTTAACCTCATCAGTCCACAGGACTGGTTTTCAAAAAGCATCAAGCTTGTTTAGGTGTTCTTTTGCATACTTCTGATGCTGAATTTTATGCTGAGGGTGCAGGACAGGTTTTCTTCTGATGACTCTTCTATGAATGGATATTTGTGCTGGTGTCTCTGAACAGTAGAATAATGTACCACAACTCCTGGGTGTTAGGGACAGCGGAACGCACTAAATATTAAATAATAGAAAGTGCGTTCGCCGCCCGGGGTCCACCGTGCAGTAGGTGCTAAAACCGCTGCTAGACAATGGCAGACGCGCTATATAGCGGTATAATGCATATAGGTTCAACATCACCCGATGTGCGCACAGCGGACTCTGCTAACTCACAGAGGCGCTGTAACATAAATATAAACACCGAGCCTGTTAGGCTCATAGGTCTCAGTGAAATTACACGCATGGTATCAGGTCATAGGACAGGGTCCAAGACAGGGGACGGTGTCCATCTAGACCTACCGTGCGTGCGGCGTCGCTAATGCGGACGCCGGTAAGTGCTGCTGAATGCAGCGTGGCGGCAGACACAGCCGCTATGCGATAGTGCCATGAGAAACGTGACACCACTGGACGCTAGTGTGGAGGTGCGGTGTGCACAGTGACCTAAGGTTTGCCACTGACTGGCATTGACTCTTTCTATGGTTCCCTATCCACATGCGTAATATCAGAAGGAGGGGAATCTTAATAAGTCAGTCACCCGAATCATACATCCATCACCATTCACACATCTAGCAAGAAGAGTCTATACAACGCATGGCCGAGCGGCCACGCAGGACTTTTATAGCAGTGCACTGCCGGGACCTTCCAGATCTCTGAGATGGACCAATCAGATCAGGAGAAGGACCTGAGCACGTGACTCCCGATCTTCAATGGGAGATCATATCGTGATCATGCCCATTAGCGGGACGAGAGGACTTAGCCTCTGGAGTGGCTTGCTGTAGGACAGCCTGCGCTGCTATTGCTGACCCAGAGGTGACAACAACAACCAGTCCTCCGGAGCTGGTCTGAGCAGAGCATCTGGGACGCAGAGATTGCTGTGCAGGCTCCTGAGCGGTCGGTGGAGAATGGGAGACGACTGGATGCAAGGCTCTGGATTCTCACTGTGCAGCTGCAGGAAACCGACGCCTAACATTACCCCCTCCTAGGGCCCCCCTCTGAGCCTTGCTATGCTCAAAGGCTGCAATCAGGAGCCTCTGGACCATGACCCTTCCAGTCCACCAAATAAAATCTTTTGCCACGCACAATCCTGCATCCCACAATGGCGTTAACCTCAAACTCGTCTGAAGACAAGTCTGGTGACCCGGCAGATGACTTGCAGAGCCAGGCCATGTGAACAGGTTTGAGAAGGGACACGTGGAAGATGTCAGAGATGGCTAAATGTGGTGGAAGAGCCAGGTGGTCGACCACCAAGCTGATTTGCTCGAGAACCTTAAAAGGTTGGATGTATCGCGGTGCGAACTTGGTGGACTCGGCCCGCAGCTTGATATTTCGAGTAGAGAGCCACACCAAGTCGCCGGGGGAAAAGGTTGGAGCAGAGCGCCGATGTGTGTGTCGGCGGACGCCCTCATTCTTTCTTTAGAGGCTCAAATAGCATCCTGGGTGCGATCCCAAATGTCGCGAGCCTCCACTGCCCAGTCTGACACCCTGGAATCAGTGGAGGGCACTGGCATCGGGACAGGGACGCGCGGATGCTGGCCGTAATTAAGAAGGAACGGCGTCTGACCAGTGGAATCAGCCACTGCAATATTCAGGGTAAATTCAGCCCATGGTAGTAAGGATGCCCAGTCATCCTGCCTGGCAGAGACAAAATGTCGCAGGTACTTGACCAGAGTTTGGTTGGCTCTCTCAACCAACCCGTTTGTCTCGGGATGATAAGGGGAGGACAGATTTAGCTCAATACTGAGTAGACTGCAGAGCTCCCTCCAAAACCAAGACACGAATTGGGGACCTCGGTCACTAACAATTTTGTCCAGCATGCCATGCAAACGGGATACATGTTTTATGAACAGTGAGGCAAGACCACGAGCGGAAGGCAGCCGCGCGATTGGCACCAGATGCACCATTTTAGAAAAATGGTCGGTGACCACCCAGATGACCGTACTGCCACCAGACTTGGGCAGGCCAACTACAAAATCCATGCTAACCATCTTCCAAGGTCTGTCTGCCACCGGCAGAGGATACAGTAACCCAGCCGGCCTCTGTCTAGAGGACCTGTTCTGTGCACACGAGACGCATGCCTGTATGTATTCCTTCGTGTCCCGGGCCATGTACGGCCACCAATAAGACCTTGCCAGGAGTTCTGTGGTCCGCTTATTGCCGAATTGACCACCCACCCTGGATGCGTGTGCCCTCGTGAGAACCTCCGGCTGTAGCTGAGGAGGGACAAAGGTCTTGCCTGGCGGCACTGACTCGAGAGCAACTGGGGCCACGGTCCCGAAAGTCTCAGTAGGGAGAATTAGCCGAGGCTCAGCCTCCTCTTCCTTTGCTGAAACCACCGAGCGAGAGAGAGCATCCACACGGACGTTCTCTCCAGACAGATAGTGCAAGGTGAAGCGGAAGCGGGATAAGAAGAGCGACCACCTAGCTTGATGAGAGTTCAAGCGCTGGGCCGTTTGTAAATAGACCAGGTTTTTATGGTCTGTATACACCTGGAAGGGAAACCGGGCTCCCTCCAGGAGATGTCTCCATTTGGAAAAGGCCAACTTCAATGCTAGCAGCTCCCTGTCCCTGACGGAGTAGTTCTTCTCCACTGGTGAGAAGGTCTTAGAGAAGAAAAAGCAGGGATGCTTCCAACCTTGAGCATCCTTCTGAAAAAGGACTGCTCCTGCACTGACGGAAGAAGCATCCACCTCTAAGATAAAAGGTTTATCCACATCGGGACGGTGTAAAATGGGAGCGTCGGCAAAATGGGTATTCAGAGACGAGAAGGCCTTGGAGACCTGTTCTGACCCAGCATTGGGATTAGCTCCTTTCTTAGTGAGGGCAACCAGAGGAGCTACCAGTGTGGAGAAGTGGGGAATGAACTGGCGGTAATATTTGACGAACCCCAAAAAGCGCTGCACCGCTTTGAGTGAATGGGGCTCCTGCCAGTCTATTACCGCTTGCAATTTGGCAGGATCCATAGCCAACCCCTGGGCCGAGATTATGTAGTCCAGAAACGGCAAGGACTCCTGCTCAAACTGGCACGTCTCCAGCTTGGCGAAGAGAGAGTTCGCCCGCAGACGGTCGAAGACTCTGTAGACATCTCTCCGGTGGGAGGTCAAATCTGGCGAAAAGATGAGGATGTCATCCAGATAGACCACCACCGAGGTAGAGAGCATATCACGGAAGACATCATTAACAAAATCCTGGAAGACAGCAGGCATATTACAGAGGCCGAAGGGCATGACCAGATATTCATAGTGGTCATCCCTGGTATTAAAGGCTGTCTTCCACTCGTCTCCTTCGCGAATGCGGATCAGGTTGTACGCCCCCCATAGATCTAATTTTGTAAAGATCCAGGCCCCTCGCAACCTGTCAAACAACTCAGAGATCAATGGAAGAGGGTACTTGCTTTTAACTGTTATGGCGTTGAGACCTCTGTAATCAATGCAGGGACATAACTATCCACTCTTCTTCTACACGAAGAAGAACCCTGCACCAGTCGGCGACACCGACTTTCTGATAAAGCCTATTGCCTGGTTGTCCCGGATATATTGAGACATAGCCTCCGTCTCAGGGAGTGATAGCGGATACATGCAGCCTCTAGGAGGTTCCGTGCCTGGCAATAGATCTATCGGACAATCGTAAGGGCGGTGCGGTGGAAGCGTCTCCGCAGATTTCTTAGAGAAGACGTCCGTGTACTGGTGGTATGGTTTGGGAAGCGCGGAGAGATCTGCGGGCACTTCAGTGGAGGCTACCTGAACACTGCCCCTCAGGCACCTTCCCTCACAGTTCTTGCTCCAATCCAGTATATTCCCCAAAGCCCAATCAATATGAGGGGAATGGCAACAGAGCCAGGGAACTCCGAGAAGCACCTGGTCGATGCCATCTGGCAAAATGAACAGGGATAAAATCTCATGGTGGGATGGTGAGATTGAGAGCCCGAGTGGTGCTGTCTGGTGGATAACCTGAGATGGTAAAGGTGCACCGTTAACCACCCTGATGGTCAAGGGTTGGGGCAGTAACACCGGCGGAATAGCGTGCTTTTGGGCGTAGGACGAGGACATAAAGTTCCCTTCTGCCCCGGAATCCACGGTGACCTCTGCCTCCAAGGTGGAAGCTCCACTATCTAAGGTCCCACGGAATACCGGTTTAGGAGAGGAAGGTTTCATATGTGATATACCCCCACCTACGACCACTGGACGTGATCGTTTTTTCAACCACAGTAAACACGTGTTAGCCGAGTGACCAAACTGCCGGCACTGGTAACAACGTGCGGAGCTTCGCACAGCTTGGAACCGGCACGAGACACCTCCATAGGTTCAGAAGGTATCAGCTCCTGAGCAGGAAATTTTAGCGGCTTGGAGAAGGTGGGAGCCAACATAACCCTTCGCCTGGATTGCGTACACTCCAGCCCGCGCTCCGTAAACCGGAGATCAATGCGGGTGGAAATGGAAATCAACTCCTCCAGAGTTGTGGGGACCTCTCTGGTTGCTAGAGCATCCTTGACATGCTCCGCTACCCCTCTCCAAAACACAGGGACGAGTGTCTTATCAGGCCACTCCAGCTCGGAAGCCAATGTCCGGAATCAGATGGCATAATGGCTGACCGAGAGGGACCCCTGTGTTAGGGCTAATAGTTGGAGAGAGGTGTCGTGAGTGACCCGGGGTCCCAAAAAGACCTGCTTAATGGATGTGAGAAACTGAGCGGCGCTCAGAACCACGCTCCAACAATGGCATAGCCCACTCTAAAACCCTGCCCGACAGGAGAGAAACAATAAACCCCACCTTAGCCCGATCTGTAGGGAACCGTATGGCCAGTAGCTCAAGCTGAATAGAGCACTGGCTCACGAATCCCCTACAGGTGGCGCTGTCAGCCAAAAACTTGTCAGGCTGCAGGAGGCGGGAAAATGTCAGTGCCAGTGTGAGCGTGGGCATAGGTGAGACAACCTCTGCGACTGCCTGAACAGCGGCCGTAGTAGCATTCGCAGCTGAGGTGGGACTGTCGAGAGCCGCCAACCTCCCCTCCAGCTGCAGAATGTACTGCCGCAGCTGCTGTTGGTCCGCCATTACTAGACAGACCCTGGTGCTAGTATAATGTTAGGAACGGCAGAACGCACTAAATATTAAATAATAGAAAGTGTGTTCACCGCCCGGGGTCCAGACAATGGCAGACGCGCTATATGGTGATATAATGCACACGGGTTCAACGTCACCCGATGTGCGCAGAGTGGACTCTGTTAACTCACAGAGGCGCTGTAACATAAACATAAACACCGAGCCTGTTAGACTCACAGGTCTCAGCGAAATTACACGCATGCTATCAGGTCACAGGACAGGGTACAAGACAGGGGACGGTGTCCATCTAGATCTACCATGCGTGCGGTGTTGCTACTGCGGACACCGGTAAGTGCTGCTGAATGCAGCGCGGCGGCAGACACAGCCGCTATGTGATAGTGCCGTGAGAGACGTGACACCATCGGACGCTAGTGTAAAGGTGCGGTGTGCACAGTGGCCTAAGGTTTGCCACTGACTGGCGCTGACTCTTTCTATGGTTCCCTATCCACATGCGTAATATCAGAAGGAGGGGAATCTTAATAAGTCAATCATCAGAATCATGCATCCATCACCATTCACACATCTAGCAAGAAGAGTCTATACTAGCGCATGGCCGAGGGGCCATGCAGGCCTTTTATAGCCGTGCGCTGCCGGGACCTTCCAGATCTCTGAGATGGACCAATCAGATCAGGAAAAGGACTTAAGTCTCCCAATGGGAGATCATCTCGGGTGCATGCCCAGTAGTGGGACGAGAGGACATAGCCTCTGGAGTGGCTTGCTGTAGGACAGCCTGCGCTGCTATTGCTGGCCCAGAGGTGGCAGCAACAACCAGTCTTACAGAGCTGGTCTGAGCAGAGCATCTGGGAAGCCGAGATTGCTGTGCAGGCTCCTGAGCAGTCGGTGTAGAATGGGAGACCACTGGATGCAAGGCTCTGGATTCCCGCTGTGCAGCTCCATGAACCTGACGCCTAACACTGAGTCTGCTAAATCTATCTGAAGGGTTTTTTTGCAGTCAAGCGTGTAGTTCTGATTTGCCTCTTTGAAATTCTATGAGCAGCTCTCACTAAAATTCTGCTTCTTCTTCAAGGCCTAATCTTGACTTCCACTGTTCCTATCAACTGTCATTTCTTAATTAAATTTAGGACTGAGGAAAACGCAACTTGAAAGCGCTTTGATATCTTATAGCTGTCTCCTGCTTTGTGGGCCTCCAACATTATCATTTTCAGAGTGCTATGCACATGTTTGCAAAAACCCATTGTTAGGCTGGTGGAATGCACCAAATATTAAAGATGATAATGAGGTGCTTTCGTAGCCTGGGGTCCACCGTGCAGAGATGTAAAACTGCTGCTCGGTAATGGCGGACGCTCTATGGTGGTGTAATACAGGAGCACACAGGAACCCACGGGGTTAACATGTGGGCAGAGGTGGACTCTTTTACCACACAGAGCCGCACGACCGCCAAATACAAATGCCGCAGCCTGTTTATGCTCACAGAGCTCAGCAATGTGAGCACTAGTGTATAGTCACAGAACTCAGCCCCTGCGATACTGGGTTAGAGTCCCTCTAGACAAACTAGCGCTCGGCGCCGCGACTGCAGAGCCAACTAAAAATAACAGAGCTGTAGTGCACCGCGTGTGTACTGCACCGCTCGGACGGATGCCACTAACCACCCAGACTAGGGAGGAAAGCGCTGGACGTACGCAGCCGCTTAATGTGGTACAGAGGTGCCGAGAACATGAGGGCACAGTATGGCGCTGAGTGAGGTGCTGTGAGATGGTAGCACCGTGGCATAAGATGGAGCCACAAGTAGGCACTGACTCTAAACCCTAAACCCTACAAACATGCGTATCCAAGGAAGAGGAGTATAATATGTCAGTCACCAGTTTCATGCATCCATCATCACTCACACACATGGCAAAAACAGTCTATACTAGCGCATGGCCGAGCGGCCATGCAAACCTTTTATAGCAGCATCCTTCCGGGACCTTCCTGATGGTCCAATCCGAGCTGCTAGAGGACCTGAGCATGTGACCTCCAGCCTCCAATGAGAGGTCATCACACGGGCATGCTCTGTAGGCTGCAAAAGGAACTTAGACTCTGGAGCTGCTTGCTGCTGGCTAGTGCGGAATGCTAAAGGTGAACCAGAGGTGGCAGCAGCATCCAACCTGACAGCACTGGCCTGAGCAAGATGCTGGGATCGACGCCTTTGCTGATCAGCCTCCTCTGCGGCCTGAACAAAATGGGAGATCACTGAAGGCAAGGCTCGGGATTCCTCCTGTGCATAGGCAGGAACCCGACGCCTAACACCCATGGCTACTATTTTCTTGGCGCAAGGTTAGAGGATGCTTTGTTTTTATAAATCTGTGAAATTTGCATGACCTTGTATTTCCTAACATTGATAGTGAAAAAGCTATAACCCTAATAGGCTAATTTAGGTCTGAAACCTTGGTTAAAGTTATCTGAGCACACATATCTAAAAAGGTTTCTAAACTTTTAAATCTGCCCATTTTCCATTTTATAATTTTTAGAAAGTAAAAAATGACAATAATATATATTTTTTTGGCCTAAAAAACAAAGGAAATGTTTCATCTTTACCTTTAGGCCTTTTAGAGATCATTTAATTTTCAAGTTGCTTATCTGTTCACAATAACAGTAATTTTTACCAGGGTCTGCCAAATTTTTACCTGCCACTGTAGATGGAACATGAACATGATGGGGACTACTGCTGGAAGCTTATAAAGATATCAAGAGAAGCTGTAAAGACAAAAGGAAGAGGTGCAAAAAATAATTTCAAATAAAGTTGAATGTTCAATAAAGTTTTACATGTAATATTGTGTACTTTTTTTGGCTACAATTAAGGTGCCTTTTGTGATGGTTAAAAATACAAGTGTTTTTCTTTAAATAAAATCATATGACAGAATCAGATATTGGATTTGTAAAAGCCCAAATTTTGCATACCATTAAGTGATAGGATGGTGTCATGACTCTGGACAGGATGGTTCCATCTCCATCCTGGTCAGGTAAGGGTTAATTCAGTCTGCCTCTCTTTGGTTTTGGGGCGGCTGTTTAATGTTGGCAGTACGTGCATTTAGTGTTGGTGATACTTTCGTGCACTCGGTTAGTGGTTGCTGACCCAGGTGACTTGTCCTTAAACTTGTGTCTTTGTGCTTGTGTGTCTTGCTGTGTATGATTCAGTTTATCCCCTGACTTCTGCCTCTGTATCCTGCTTTTGTACTGTTCTGTCTCTCCTGGTTATGTGACCCCCTTGGCTTGTCCATGTTTGCTCTTTGTCTTGGCCCTAAGTACTGTGTGCACTTCTGACTCTCGGCTCTACTTGACCACATTTACTGTCTTTGCCATGTGTTCTGTGTGCTCAGTGTCATTCCCTGCACTCATGTGCGGTGGCTCTGCCCCCTGATCACGTGATTGCTTAGTGCCAGGTCCTGTGCTCACTACACTAGTCTCAGGTCCTTGTGAACTACATGCCTTCTGCCTGCACTCCCTGCACTCATTCACTGGTGATATACACTTGGATTCAGTACCCTGTCATTTGATACCCATAAATAAAATCCTGAGTGACCAATTGTCTACAGAAATCACATAATTGCTAAATTGAGCCCAACTACATGTAATTTATTCTCAGTATAATTAGAGTTGTCCTGTGTAGGCCTCAGAGATTTGTTTGAGAAAATTAGGGGTCAAGCAATAATGAGAAGAGTAAAGAAGGGTTAGCTCTGAACATGTCATGGAGCACTGTTCAATCGATCACCCAAAAATAGAATGAGTATGGCACATTACAAACCTAAAAAGACATGGCTGCTCACCTAAATTAACATCCCAAGCAAGGAGAACACCAACTAAAAAAGCAGACAAGAATCCCATAGTCACTCTGGAGGATTTGCAGAAATCCATTGCTTAGGTGGGAGAACTATTAGTCATGTACTCCAGAAATCTAGCATTTTCAGAAGAGTGGCAAGAAGAAAGCCATTTTTGAAAGTAAGCCGTAAGAAGTCCCATCTGTGGTTTGCAAAAGGCCATGTAGGGGACACAGCTAGCATATGGAATAAGGTGTCTGGCCAAATGAGACTAAAGAAGCATTTTGTGGATAAAATGCAAAATGCTAAGTGCGGCTGAAAGCTAACATTGCACATCACCTTAAAAATACCATTCACACTACAAACATGATGGCGGCAGAATAATGTTGTGAGGTTGCTTTTCATCAGCAGGGATACAGAAGGTGGTCACAGCTGATTGGAAGATACAGATGAATAAATGCAGAGCAATCTTTGTGCAAAACCTTTTAGAGACTGCAAAATACTTGAGTCTTAGGCTTAGGTTCATTTTCCAGCAGGACAATGACCCTAACCATACTGAAAAGCTACAATAGAATGGTTTGGATCAGGGCATAGTCATGTGTGCCAATGGCTTAGTCACAGTCCACACCTAAATCCCAATGATAATCTGTGACAAGACTTGAAAATGGCTGTTCACAGACGATTTCCATCCAATCTCACTAAGCTAGAGCTAGTTTGCAAAGAAGAATGGGCAAAACTACAGCCCCTAGATATGCAAGACTGGTAGATACATACCAGAAAAGACTAGCAGCAGTAATTGCACAAAAATGTGGTCCAAAAAATTATTTCCTCATTACAATTTTCAGATTTTTATTTTTAACCCCTTCACGACCCATGACGCCTACGTAGGAGTCATGAAAAGCCGTGCCCAAACGACCCATGACGCCCCCGTAGGCGTCATGCTATAAATAGTCCCCCCTGCGGGTCAGGTGACCGGGGTTAATGAAAGGTCACCCGACCCGCACACAAAGGACCCTTTATGCTTCACAACGGGGGGGGGTGGCTTAGCCCCCACGTGGCTACGATCGCTCTGATTGGCTGTTGAAAGTGAAACAGCCAATCAGAGCGATAGTAATATTTCATCAATGAAATTTGATGAAATATTACAATCCAGCCATGGCCGATGCTGCAGTAGCATCAGACATGGCTGGAGACACTAATTTAACCCCCCCACACCGGCTGGCAGGGGCGATCGGCCCCCGCCACGGACTGACAGCAGCGATGGGCTGCTGCTGTCACGATCTGCCCCCCCTCCCCTTCCTTCCGCTCCCCCGATGTCCGATCCCCCCCTCACCCTCCCCGGTACTTGTCATGTCCCGCTCAGGGCTCCCGGTGACCCGCCGTCCCTCCTGCATGGGCGCCGCCATCTTTGAAAATGGCGGGCGCATGCGCAGTACGATTGCAATATTTCACCAATTAAATTTGGTGAAATATTACAATACATCCATGGCCGATGCTGCAATAGCATCGGCCATGGCTAGAGACGGCAATCAGATCCCCCACCCACCGACTGATGGCGCCGATCGGCTGCCGCCAATGACTGACGGCAGCGATCGGCAGCTGCAGTCATCATCAGGTCCCCTCCCCCTTCCCTCCGCTCCCCCCAGCCATCCGATCCCCCCACCGTCTCCGGTACCTCCTGTCCCTCCGGTACTCCTGGCCGTCCCGGTGTCCTGCGTCATGGGCGCCGCCATCTTGGAAAATGGCGGGCACATGCGCAATGCGCCGGCTGCAGATTCATTCATTTATTTTGATCACTGTGAGAAACTCTCACAGTGATCAAAATAAAAAAAGTAAATAAAACCCACCTTTATCACCCCCATAGGTAGGGACATATAATAAAATAAAGAAAATATTTTTATTTTTCCATTAGGGTTAGGGTTGGCATTAGGGTTAGGGCTGGCATTAGGGTTAGGGCTGGCATTAGGGTTAGGGCTGGAATTAGGGTTAGGGCTGGAATTAGGGTTAGGGCTGGAATTAGGGTTAGGGCTGGAATTAGGGTTAGGGCTGGAATTAGGGTTAGGGTTGGAATTAGGGTTAGGGTTGTAATTAGGGTTAGGGCTGGAATTAGGGTTGGGATTAGGGCTAGGGTTGTGATTAGGGTTGGAATTAGGGTTAAGATTAGGGTTAGGGGTGGGTTGTGGTTGGGATTTGGTTTAGGCTTGTAGTTAGGTTTAGAGTTGGGATTAGGGTTAGGAGTGTGTTGGGGTTAGGGTTGTGGTTAGGATTATTAGGGTTGGGTTTAGGGTTGGAGTTAGAATGGTGGGGTTTCCACTGTTTAGGCACATCACAGGGTCTCCGAACGCGACATGGCGCCACCATTTATTCCAGCCAATTTTGCGTTTTAAAAGTCAAACAGCGCTCCCTCCATTCCGAGCCCCGAAATGTGCCCAAACAGTGGTTTACCCCCACATATGGGGTATCAGCATACTTGGGAAAAATTGCACAACACCTTTTGGGGTCTAACTTCTCCTGTTACCCTTGGGAAAATAAAAAATTGGGGGCTAAAATAATTATTTTTGTGGAAAAAAAAATGATTTTTTATTTTCATGGCTCTGCGTTATAAACTTCTGTGAAGCACTCGGGGGTCAAAGTGCTCACCACACATCTAGATAAGTTCCTTGGGGGGTCTAGTTTCCAAAATGGGGCCACTTGTGGGGGGTTTCTACTGTTTAGGCACATCAGGGGCTCTGCAAACGTAACATGATGCCTGCAGACCATGCCATCAAGTCGGCATTTCAATACCTCACTTATACTCACAATACCTTCCGAGCCCTGACGTGTGCCCAAACAGTGGTCCCCCCCCCACATATGGGGTACCAGCGTACTCAGGATAAACTGTACAACAACTTTTGGGGTCCAATCTCTCCTGTTACCCTTGTGAAAATAAAAAATTGTGGGCTAAAAAATCATTTTTTGAGGAAAAAAAATATTTTTTATTTTCACGCCTTTGCGTTATAAACTTCTGTGAATAACTTGGGAGTTCAAAGTGCTCACCACACATCTAGATAAGTTCCGTGGGTGGTCTAGTTTCCAAAATGGGGTCACTTGTCATGGGTTTCCACTGTTTAGGCACATCAGGGGCTCTGCAAACGTAACATGACGCCCGCAGACCATTCCATCAAGTCGACATTTCAAAACGTCACTACTTCCCTTCCGAGCCCCGACGTGTGCCCAAACAGTGGTTCCCCCCCACATATGGGGTACCAGCGTACTCAGGACAAACTGTACAACAACTTTTGTGGTCTAATTTCTCCTATTACCCTTGTGAAAATAAAAAATTGTGGGCTAAAATTCATTTTTTGAGGAAAAAAAATATTTTTTATTTTCACGCCTTTGCGTTATAAACTTCTGTGAAGAACTTGGGGGTTCAAAGTGCTCACCACACATCTAGATAAGTTCCTTGGGTGGTCTAGTTTCCAAAATGTGGTCACTTGTCAGGGGTTTCCACTGTTTAGGCGCATCAGGGGCTCTGCAAACGTAACATGATGCCCGCAGACCATTCCATCAAGTCGACATTTCAAAACGTCACTACTTCCCTTCCGAGCCCCGACGTGTGCCCAAACAGTGGTTCCCCCCCACATATGGGGTACCAGCGTACTCAGGACAAACTGTACAACAACTTTTGGGGTCCAATCTCTCCTGTTACCCTTGTGAAAATAAAAAATTGTGGGCTAAAAAAATCATTTTTTGAGGAAAAAAAAAATTTCTATTTTCACAGCTCTGCGTTATAAACTTCTGTGAAGCACCTGAGGGTTCAAAGTGCTCACTATCCATCTAGATAAGTTCCTTGGGGGGGTCAAGTTTCTAAAATGGGGAATTTGTGGGGGAGCTCCAAAGTTTAGGCACGCAGGGGCTCTCCAAACACGACATGGTGTCCGCTAACGATGGAGCTAATTTTTCATTCAAAAAGTCAAATGGCGCTCCTTCACTTCTGAGCCCTACCGTGCGCCCAAACAGTGGTTCACCCCCACATATGGGGTACCAGCATACTCAGGACAAACTGGACAATAACTTTTGGGGTCCAATTTCTCCTGTTAGCCTTGTGAAAATAAAAAATAGCTGGCTAAAAAATCATTTTTGAGGAAAAAAAATATTTTTTTATTTTCTCTGCTCTGCGTTATAATCTTCTGTGAAGCACTTGGGGGTTCTAAGTGCTCACTACACATCTAGATAAGTTTCTTCGGGGGTCTAGTTTCCAAAATGGGGTCACTTGTGGGGGAGCTCCATTGTTTAGACACACAGGGACTCTCAAAACGCAACATGGCAATGCTAAATATTCCAGCATATTTTCCATTCAAAAAGTCAAATGGCGCTCCTTCCCTTCTGAGCCCTGCCATGCGACCAAACAGTGGTTTATGACCACATATGAGGTATCGGTGTACTCAGGAGAAATTGCCCAACAAATTTTAGGATCCATTTTACAATGTTGCCCATGTGAAAATGAAAAACTTGAGGCTAAAAGAAAATTTTTGTGAAAAAAAGTACTTTTTTTTCTACGGATCAATTTGTGAAGCACCTGGGGGTTCAAAGTGCTCATTATACATCTAGATAAGTTCCTTGGAGGGTCTAGTTTCCAAAATGGGGTCACTTGTGGGTGAGCTCCAATGTTTAGGCACACAGGGACTTTCCAAACGCGACATGGTAACCGATAAATATTCCAGCATATTTTCCTTTCAAAAAGTCAAATGGCGCTCCTTCCCTTCTGAGCCCTGCCGTGCACCCAAACAGTGGTTTATGACCACATATGAGGTATCGGGGTACTCAGAAGAAATTCCTCAACAAATTTTCGTATCCATTTTTTCCTGTTACCCATGTGAAAATGAAAAAAATGATGCTAAAAGAAAGTTTTTGTTGGAAAAATTAAAATGTCCATTTTTTCCTTCCATGTTGCTTTAGTCCCTGTGAAGCACCTGAAGGGTTAATAATCTCCTTGAATGGAGTTTTGAGTAGCTTGAGGGGTGCAGTTTTTAGAATGGTGTCACTTTTGGGTATTTTCTGCCATATAGACCCCTCAAAGTGACTTCAAATGTGAGGTAGTTCCTTAAAAAAAATGGTTTTGTAAATTTCGTTGTAAAAATGAGAAATCGCTGGTCAACTTTTAACCCTTATAACTTCCTAACAATAAAAAATTTTGTTTCCAAAATTGTGCTGATGTAAAGTAGACATGTGGGAAATGTTATTTATTAACTATTTTGTGTCATATAACTCTCTGGTTTAACAGAATAAAAATTCAAAATTTGAAAATTGCAAAATTTTCAAAATTTTCACCAAATTTCCATTTTTTTCACAAATAAACGCAAAAATTATCAACCTCAATTTACCACTAACATGAAGCCCAATATGTCACTAAAGAACAATCTCGGAATCGCTAGGATGCGTTGAAGCGTTCCTGAGTTATTACCTCATAAAGGGACACTGGTCAGAATTGCAAAAAATGGCCAGGTCATTAAGGTCAAAATAGGCTGGGTCATGAAGGGGTTAAAATACTTTAAAACGTCATGTATCATTTCCTTTACACTTCACAAATACTTGCTACTTTGTGTAAGGTATTTAACATAAAATCCCAATAAAATATGTTTAATTTTGTGGGTGTAAAGTGAAAAAAACTATGAAAAATTAATATGATAGGAATACTTTTTCAAGGCACAGTAAAAAAGTATGATGGGGAACATTCAGGACCACCGATCCTCTCCTTCATACTTGCTTGTATGATTTTGCAAGCCATTATCTACTACATAATTGTCTAATTCTGTCTGTCTGTAACGGAAATCCCGCGTCTCTGACTGGTCGCGCCCGGCCGGCCGCGACCAATCAGTGACAGGTGCAGTCCAGCCATGAATTGGCGCGGAATTCGAACGACGCACACCACTGCTACCATCAGGAGATCTGCGATGCTAGCCACTGATCTCCCGACGGTTGCTGTGGGTCATCTCCTGCCTCACGGAGGTCAGCGGCAACACAGCCAGGAGATGACCGGCGCAGCGCTCTATGTGCGGATGGTACCCAGGGTCCGGAGGAGAGGAGACTCTCTATCAGGCTCTGGGTACCATAAACCTATAAAAAATAGAATTAAAATAAAAAATAGTGATATACTCACCTTCTGACGGCCCCCGGACTCTTTCCATCCTCTCACCAAGCGCCCGGCATCTTTCAGTCCCAGTAATGCTTTGCGCGAAAGACCACTGATGATGTCGCGCTCTTGCGAGAGTGAAGTCATCTCCGGTCCTTCGCGCTAAGCATTACTGGGACTGGAAGATGCCAGGAGCGTGGACAGGAGATCAGGGGCCATCGGAAGGTGAGAATAACCTTTTTTTTAAATTGTTTTTTTATTCTAGAATACCCGATGCGTTAGAATAGGGCCACCATCTAGTTTTATTACATTTTAATTGATGCATAGTAAAATAAAAAATATCCTATAGTAGTGCTTTTATATCTAATTTATATTTTTTGTCCATGACCACATGATGATATAAAAATATACTAGTCAATATTTATTTTTAAATGAGCAATTAGTTTGATGAATGAACACTAGCATTAGAATTTTTTGTGTGGTTGGAGGTGGGCACAAATAATTTTTCATTGCATGATGTCATTGCATTATTTGTTTTCACTTGCATTAATATTACATTACAATGCTTTTAGCAAGTTTTAGTATAGTATTCTTAATGCAGAAAACAGACGTTACTTTAGAATTCTATTTTTATAATTGAATGCATGTAACAGACGCTTTATCCTCAAACGTGTTGTTGTATTTTGTGCTCAATGACCATCTCCTGATCTGAGTAAATTTACTTGTAATTCAAACATAACGCATTGTACAGAACCATGTACAGGCCTAGAGCAGCTAACAGCCTCCCTTGATATTCTGGGGTTTAGCTAGTACAAGCAATTAAATATTCTATAAAGCTATGCTCACTAATCTTTCCCATCTTTAGGGTTACTTTTATATTCGTCGGGACGATTTTACAAAATTTTCATTTAATTTTCAATATGATAGAATACATTAGTAATAGGGCTGATGGCAAACTTAAAATATATTTTTATTTTAATGGAATATATTGTAAAATTTCCGAGCATTGCATCAGCAGCATTTTCCTAACACCTACAAATGCTCAATATAAGAAATGGTGATAGACAGTTGAGGATTACAAATTTTAATCGCCTGCAGTTTTTATGTCTATAGTGGCTTTTTTTACTCTCACAGTCTATGTTATTTTCAAAGGCCCATGTTTATAATTTGAGGTTTTTTAAGTCCGCTTCCTTCATTGTCTTGTGATATTAGTTGCAGGTTTTGGAGCCAAATTCATCAAAAGAGCACACGAGACTCATGTATTTCACACAAAGTGAAAAATAATGGGCTTTCTTTCTATCTTGAAATGTTTTTGCGACATTTAACACTAAAAGTCGTACATTGGAGCCAAAATTTCTAAAAGTTGAGATAAATTACTGGTGTACTCAAAAATGCACCAGTGAGGGAATGAAGTGAAGTTTCACAAAATCAAGTGACTTTTGAAATGGTCGCATAGGATGATTCTGGCTAAAATATCTTGAATGGCTAGACTCTGCCCACAAAATGCAAAACAAAACAAAAATAAAAAAGGTGTTTAAAATAGATGAAAAAAGATGAAAATAAAATAATGACTTGATGACTTGGGTGGAAACAATAATAGGCACAAAACACACAAAGCTAGGCAAAAAACAAGCACAGAAGCAATGACGAATCAGGAAGACTACAAAACTACTCTTCAGCTCTTTTTCAATTAAAAAGACAAAATCGCATATGCGATTGTGTATGCTTGAAGCATGAAAAAACATATATAAACATATTGTGGTAGATTAGCTCACTCGGCTGCTCTCAGAGGTAGACACAGGAACATTTCTTCTGCTAGTTTATTTAAATACGGCATCAGTGTTGGATTTAACAAAATAAATACAGCCTTTCTGGCATAATGGCAAAACAAACTATGACATAAGACACAGTCCACATGCCTGCAAGATTTGCCTTCTCAGTATACAAAAAAATTCACCTCCCACTTGATCCAGTGCCTTGAAAAAGTATGCATACCATGTGAACTTTTCAAACTGCTTTCATGCTGCAACCACATATTTAAATGTATTTTATTAGTATTTTATCTGATATACTAACACAAAGTACAAGTGCTATGTTTGTGAAGTGTAAAGGGAATAATCCATAGTTTTATAAATATTTTAAAAGCATAATTCTGAAAGTTGTAATGTGCATTTGTATTCAAGCTCCTCGAGTCAAAATTATTTAGAACCACCTTTCGCTGAAATTACTGCTGCAAGTTTTTTGAGGAATGTCTTTGCCAGCTTTGCACATTTATAGGCTGAAATATTTGCCTGTTCTTTGCAAATTAGTTCTTGCTCAGTGAGATTGGATGGAGAGCATCTATGGACAGCAATTTTCAAGTCTTGCACAGATTCTCAATGGGATTTAGGTCTGGACTTTTGACTGAGCCATTCAAGCACATGAATATGCTTTGATATAATGTTGTAGATATGGCAGTGTGTTTAGGGTGGTTGTCCTTCTGAAAGGTGAATCTCAGCCCCAGTCTCAAGTCTTTTGCAGACTCGAAAAGGTTTTATTTAAGGATTGCTCTATATTTAGCTCCATCCTCTCATCAACTTTGACCAGCTTCCCTGTTCCTGCTAATGAAATGTACCCTCACAGCATGATGCTGCCACCACCATGCTTAACAGTGGGAAGGCTGTTTACAGGATGATGTGCATTGCCAGTTTTCCACCACAGATAGCATTTTACATTTTGCCCAAAATGTTCTACTTTGGTCTCATCTGGCCTCAGCACCTTCTTTCACATGCTAGCTGTGCCCCATACATTGCTTTTTGCAAACTGAAAACAGGAAGTCTTATGGCTTGTGTTCAAAAATGGCTTTCTTCTTGCTACTCTTCCATAGAAGCCAGATTTGTATTGTATATGACTAATAGTTGTCCTGTGGATTGATTTTCCCACCTAAGCTTTGGATCTCTGTAGCTTATCCAGAGTGACCATGGGGCTCTTTGCTGTTTCTGTAAAGAGTGTTTTCCTTGCTTGTGATGTCAGTTCGGTGAATGGCAATGTCTTCGAAGGTTTGCATTTATGCCACACTCTTCCTACTGAGAGTGACCTGATGGCGGCGGCCATCCCAAGAAACAGTAATTGTTTCCCCAGAAACCAATATTTCTCCCGGTGTCAATTTTACCATATAACTACAGGATTAGTAATGGATAGATGTCTTATAGATGCCTCTCCATTACTAATCCATGGGCTTGATGTCACCAGAAAATTTAAAGTGACAGACCCTGACAAAGTGCCAGAATTGGCACATCTAATGCACCTTTTCTGGGGGCTGGAGGTTGCTATTTTTAGGATGTGGAGGCCAATATCCAAGACCCCTTACCAGCCTAAGTATACCAACCCCAAGCTGTCTGCTTTAGCTTGGCTGGTTGTAAAAAATGGAGGGTCCCCTAACTATTTTTGTACTATTTATTTAAATAATAAAAAAACTGAGTGAGGACCCTCTATTCTTCATAGCCAGCCTTGCTGAAGCTGACAGCTGAGGGTTGCAGCCTGCAGCTATCAATTTTGCCTGGCTGGTTATCAAAAGTACTGGGGAACACATTCTGTTTTTTTATTTACTTGTTTATAGAGCAGGCAATGGCTGATGAAAACTCCCACTGCCTGCTCTCACTGTTATTATCCATAGCAGGTGAAGGCTGATGCTCTCATTGTTATCAGCTGAATACATCTCTCAACATTCTCCCCTGCTCACGCTGATCATAGTGCCAGCAGGGGAGAATGCTAAGAGTTGTCTTCAGCGCCATGGAATAACAATACCAGTATCACTATTTCCCAGGCGCTGGAAAATGTGGTACTGATGTAGCACACGGGTGGCACACAGTTGCCACACGTATGCTACAAGTATTACACACACGTTCACACAGACAAACGGACACTGATATCTATAGTACTGTTTTTTCAGTACTGGAAATATCGGGACGTGTGACAGAGGCCTTAAGTTGTTTCTATGAGCATACAGTGCCATATTTTATATCTTATTTTTGGGTGATCACAGATCTCTCTTCTTTTTCTCCAAACCTAAGTAAACTATTATTCCATTTTCAAAAAACTTTTCTATCAATTCCTTAAATATTCCATCCATTACACAAAAAACTCAAATAAGGAGTGAACAGAAAAGCACAACTTCAAAAGAATAAATAAAATAACATCCTCAACTCATAATGCACCCTACATGCTAGTATTGCCAATATTTGAGCGCTGAAACAACAAGTGCTGCTGAAATAATAAGCCTGAAAAATCCTTGCAGTTATACTCACAATATGTGTGGAGCCTGTGCGGTGTCCCTCCATCCCAACGCATGTTTCGTCAACACTTCTTCAGGGGTGTTGTTTCAGCGCACAAATATTGGCAAGGTGCATTATAAGTTGAGGATATTAATAAGCCATGTACAAGGTCTTTTGTCTAAATTATTGTTGCAGCGCTTGTTTCACAGAGCATAATATTAGTAGCATTAGCATGTATATTGCATTGAGCTATGGTTTTACCAGTCTATTTTTTTATATGTGATGTAGGTGCACATGATTTTTCAGTTCATCTAATTGCTTTGAATTTATATCCCTCATTCATTTCAAATAGACTGTTCCTTGAAATTTAGTTTGTTTATACTCCATTGGGTGTGTTTAAAGGGACCTGTAGCCTTTGTGTGTCTCTCACCTCTGAAGTTACTTTTTTGTTCATTTTTTGTATTTTTTGAACTATTGATTTTAATATTAATAAAATGTTATTTTATTTATTCTTTTGAAGTTGTGCTTTTTTGTTCACTCCTTATTTGGGTTTTTCATGTAACTGACAGAATATTTATTGCTTATGTAGCACATCATTAATTTTGAATCATCTGGTCTATCAATTCCTTGTTATTTTCCATCATGGGAACTATTATTGCACGTGCAAATGCTAGAACTCTGTTAAAATTAGACAATTTTGAATTGAATCTTTAATCTGGTAATTCCTTGTTCTTTTTATAATTTGTTGTGTTGGAGTCATGAAATACCATTATCTCTGAAGAAGCCACAACAGGTGTGGTGATATGTATGGGGATACTTTACCTCATTTATATTCTTTTCTTTATTCAAGGGTCTTGATGTATTGGGTCTGCTACCATCTCTTTTTCCGCATTTTATAGTTATTTATATACTCTGCTTACTCTGGCTTTGATAAAATTGTGCTTCTATTTTAAGCCATAGAGTGCTACAAAGTATTTCGTAGTAACTTATTTAGTGCAGAAATTGCAGCCTCTGTGCATATTGTGGCATATTCACCAATATGACCTATGGATACCTTGTACGTTATTTGTATGGCTAAATTAAGTTAGGTGGTAGTCTTATTATAGTCTGCCACCTCTGTGAATTTGTGTTTTGGAATTCCATCTTTTAAATTGTTTTTAATGTTTTTTGTACTGTACTAGTGTGTCATTTTTCATAAATCAAATTGATATTTATATTCTGTGATCTTCTGGCATTTTCACCCCTTTTTTTATTGCGGAGCCAAGAACTAAAGTTTTTCTGAATAGGACTGCATGAAAACAAATAATCTTTTTTCAAGCAAGTTGATATATACCAAGACATTTGTTTTTTGAATACCTGCTATTTTAAGAAGGGAAATAATCTCTGTGTTATGGGTTCACTGTGACAGAGAAGAGCCAGAAGACTGCAGTGCCTGATTTCTCCTACTCCTGCGCTTATTATAAGCATTTCACCTTCGTATTAAATGGTATAAATTTATTTTAGCAGTGCAGGGGTTAATCTGCTCAGTTTAGAGCTCCTGGATTGTTAAGGCTTTCAGCTGTGCACTGTTAGTCACTCCCATCTCCTATTTAATCTGGGCCCCTTTAACACTCATTGTCAGAGTAGCGTTTTCTGCATGGCTGGAGGTTGTTGTTAGTTATTATAGGAGAAGGTGTTTGGTGGATTTATCTGTGATGTTGTAGGATTTGAGTGTGTGATAATTCCCTTTTTTCTCCTACTATGGTTTAACCCTATCCTCCACTCCCAGGTGTATATATGTTATATGTATGAGTATATTTGTATGTTTGGTATTTTTCATTACCACTGTTCATATTACCTTGATAGTCTGGTAGGTGTATTATGATACACTACTACACTACTACTTCCCTCTTGCAGGGTGGGAGAAGGGTACAGACTGAGGGCAGATTTAGGAGTTAAAGCAAGGTACGTGGCCCTGGCTTCTTTACCATCAGAAGTTATCTGGGGAACAGGACGAGCTAGGGCACTCCTCTTATTAGGGGCAGGGAAGGAGCCACTGGTACTAGGACAACCTACAGCATAGTTGTGACATTCTGTTAAAGAATTTTTAGAATTCAAACAATACATTGTTGGTCATGTAATGCTTTAACATCATGATTAGTGAGAAGGTAATAAGAAATTTAGGATACTAGACCATTTTATAACTATGGTTTTCAAAGGCTTAAAAATCACTGAATATATTTGCAGTTCATAATTATTAATTGCCATAACATTTACATATATAAATAAGTTTGTTTTAGTGAAAGAAAATTGAATGAAATTAGTTAATGCCATGTGAAAAAAAGAAAGATCTTATAGAATTTTAAAGTCCACAGCCAGAAAAAAATTATGGCACCCTGGATGCTTTCCAAACTTGAATACGCCAGTAAAAGGCATGTGAAACTCAATTTATCTCTTCTTTCAAGCTCTGTTTTCTGCATCTGACAGCTTCAGATGAACATGAAATATATTTCATAAACACTTTAATCAGTGTGTGACCATTTGTACATAACAAAGAATGTGGAATTTTCAAAGTGCCTCTAATAGACATCGAAATAAATCTGAGGAGATTGGTTACGCACAGTTATGCAAGCGAAGCTCATATTGATCTCTACACATTATAAAAATGTGGGCAGTATTTCAGCGTGATGCAAAAACTACAGTAACTTATATTAAAGGCAAAACTTTAAAGAAACATTCAGGCTTTGTGCACAAAGTACATGAAACACTGCATGAATTTATTAATGTATAAGTGGTCTGGATTCTATTTAACCCCTTAAAGACCGCCCCGATACGCCTTTTAGTCAAGGGTACTTAAACTATAGCACCATTAATTAATGGCGCTGTAGAAAAAGTGTATAGCGCCCCCCAGAGTCGGATTTTCTCCGGGGTCTCAGCTACAACCGGCAGAGATCATGATTTGGGTCGTTTTTTACTGACCCCGCTTTTGTGATTGCTTTTGTTAACCATATAACAGCGACCACAAAAAACGCAATTTTGCATTTAGTTTCTCCTCTGATGTGATCGCACATCAGAGGAGAGAGAAATAGAGTCCCCAATCCCTCCCCGGTACCTCCCGGTGGTCCTCGAGTCCTCCTGCTCTGGTGGGCGCTGCCATCTTTGTCCGGGAAGAAAATGGCGGGCGCATGCGCAGTGCGCCCGCCGAATCTGCCGGTGGGCAAAATCCATTTATTCAATGTACATTTTTATCAGTGTGATAAACCCTATCACAGTGATCAAAATAAAATAAATAGTAAATACACCCCCTTTATCACCCCCTTAGTTAGGGAAATATAATGAAATAAAGAAAATATATTTATTTTCATTTTTCCACTAGGGTTAGGGTTAGAATTAGGGTTAGGGATGGAATTAGGATTAGGGTTAGAATTAATGGTTAGGGTTAGAATTAGGGTTAGGGTTGGAATTAGGGTTAAGATTAGGGTTAGGTTTGGGATTAGGGTTAAGGTTGGGATTAGGGTTAGGGGTGTGTTGGGTTAGGGTTGGAGTTAGAATTGAGGGGTTTCCACTATTTAGGCCATTGATTCCAGCCAATTTTGCGTTCAAAAAGTCAAATGGTGCTCCCTCCCTTCCGAGTTTAGACGTGTGCCCAAACAGTGGTTTTCTCCCACCTATGGGGTATCAGTGTACTGAGAACAAATTGCACAACACCTCTTGTGGTCCAATTTCTCCTGTTACCCTTGAGAAAATAAAAAATAGTGGGCTAAAAAATCATCTTGGAGGAAAAATATTATTTTTTATTTTCACGGCTCTGCGTTATAAACTTCTGTGAAGCACTTGGGGGTGCAAAGTGCTCAACACACATCTAGATAAACTCCTTGGGGGGGGTCTAGTTTCCAAAAGGGGTCACTTGTGGGGGTTTCTACTGTTTAGGCACATCAGGGGCTCTGCAAATGCAACATGATGCCTGCAGAACATTCCATCAAAGTCTGCATTCAAAAATGGCGCTCCTTCCCTTCCAACCTCTCCCATAAGCCCAAACAGTTTCCCCCTCACATATGGGTTATCTGTGTACTCAGGACAAATTGCACAACAACTTTTGTGGTCCAATTTCTCCTGTTAGCCTTGTGAAAATAAGAAATAGGGGGCTAAAAAATAATTTTTGAGGAAAAATAATGATTTTTTATTTTCACTGCTTTACATTATAAACTTCTGTAAAGCAATTGGGGGTTCAAAGTGCTCACCACCCATCTAGATAAGTTCCTTAAGGGGTCTAGTTTCAAGGTGGTGTCACTTGCGGGGGTTCTTCACTGATTAGGCACATTAGGGGCTCTCCAAACGCAACATGGTGTCCAATCTCAGTTCTAGCCAATTCTGCATTGAAAAAGTCAAACGGATCTCTTTCATTTCAGAGCTCTACTGTGCACCCAAACAGAGGTACTTTATTGTGCCGTTGGCTAGGGCAGTTGGCCCTGGCAGGCCCAAAGTCACAGAAGAAGGGTGAGACTCTGTAATTTGCACCATCTTGTGTATTTGCTGGGACTATATGTTATTGTCTGTTGGTGGTTCAAAAAAATATTGACACCTCATTTTACTCTCACCCTGTGTTGTCTGAGTAGTATTATGGTCACAGGTAAGGAGTGTGGGCTTTCACTGGATGAGCCCTGATCAATGCGGTCAATTCTGGCACTTTGACCAGTTCCTCCCGCTTGCCCTGGTGCATTGGCAAGTGGGGTGGTAGTTGGTGGGTTGATGTCACCTATGTATTGTGTGGTGACATCAAGCTCAGAGGATAGTAATAGAAAGGATGCCCTCATTACAAACCACATAGCGATATTGTTTAAAAAACACACACTCAGAATATAGTTATTTAATTGAAATAATAACACAGACTCCTTTATTGAACATAATTTAAACCATGCTCACGTCATTGCCCAGTCCACTGAAGCCAATGTCTCCTGTAAGAGAATTAAAATAATAAAAAATATTCCTTACCAGTCCACCGAGAAGATAATAATTTGTTCCTTGATGCATCTAGCTCTGCTACATCTAGATGACAGGATGCATTGCTGCATGACACTGAGTTGTGTGTGCTTGCTCAGCATCTTGCCGTGAACTCATGCCTCCTTATTGACATCACCTTGAGAGTGAGAAAGTTCTCACTCTTGCAGTGCCATCAGAAAGATCCTGGGAAATCATACCCAATAAACTCAGCTCAACCATCAGAGCGAGCGCTGTTACAACTTTTCCCATGTCGCTCAGGCTGACGTCAGATGAGGAATATTGTTGTTTATTATTTTATTTCTGTTATAGAAGACATTTGCTTTATATAATATCGCTATGGGGTTACTATTGGGGGATGTCTTACAGACACTGATAGGAAAATTAATAAACCATAATCTACCTCACCTTTCTTATGCAATCCTAAAAGTCAATGTCAACCCTTTAACGAGACTTGTTACTTTGCACTGACAAGGGGCAGTACCCCGAAACACAGTGTCTGCAAATTGAGATTCTGGTTTTGGCTTTTATCCTAAGTCATGTAACAAGGCTAGGGATGAGCTTTCCGATATTGAAATATCAGAAATCGGCCTGATATTTGCGATATCAGAATTCCGATTTCCGATTCCAATATTTTTTTCACATCGGAAATCGGAAATCACTGCTAACCATAAGCATAACCCTAAACCCTAACCATACTAATCCTAATCCCTAACCGTAACCCTACTAACTATAAGCATAACCCTAACCGTAAACCCTGACTCTACTAACCCTAACTAACCCTAACCCCTAACCCTTACCCTAACCCTAACCCCTTATCCTTAACCTAGCCCTAACCCTAACTAACCCTAACCCTAACCCTACTAACCCTAAACCCTACTTACCCTAACCCCTAACCCTTAACCTAACCCTAACTAACCTTAACCCCTAACCCTACTAACCCTAAACCCTAACCCTACTAACCCTAACCCTTAACCTAAACCTAACGCTAACCCTAACCCCTTACCCTAACCCTACTAACCCTAACCATAACCCTATCTAACCCTATCCCCTAACCTTAACCCTACTAACTATAAACATAACCCTAACCGTAAACCCTTACTCTACTAACCCTACCTAACCCTAACCCCTAACCCTTTCCCTAACTTTACTAACCCTAACCCTATCCCCTAACCCTTACCCTAACCCTTACTCTACTAACCATAACCCTAACCCTACCCCAACTAATCCTAACCCAAAGAAAAACACCACTGTAAAGAAGATGGCGACCTGCTTTCCTGCTATAGCTTTTGCTCTGTGCATTTTTCTTGCGATTTTTTTGCTTCTCTGCCTCTGCAAACTCCTTCCCCATTATCCTGAGGTGTTTCCCCTCCATTTTATCCATTATATACAGTGGGGCAAAAAAGTATTTAGTCAGTCAGCAATAGTGCAAGTTCCACCACTTAAAAAGATGAGAGGCGTCTGTAATTTACATCGTAGGTAGACCTCAACTATGGGAGACAAACTGAGAAAAAAAATCCAGAAAATCACATTGTCTGTTTTTTTTTCATTTTATTTGCATATTATGGTGGAAAATAAGTATTTGGTCAGAAACAAAATTTCATCTCAATACTTTGTGATATATCCTTTGTTGGCAATGACAGAGGTCAAACGTTTTCGGTAAGTCTTCATAAGGTTGCCACACACTGTTGTTGGTATGTTGGCCCATTCCTCCATGCAGATCTCCTCTAGAGCAGTGATGTTTTTGGCTTTTCGCTTGGCAACACGGACTTTCAACTCCCTCCAAAGGTTTTCTATAGGGTTGAGATCTGGAGACTGGCTAGGCCACTCCAGGACCTTGAAATGCTTCTTACGAAGCCACTCCTTCGTTGCCCTGGTGGTGTGCTTTGGATCATTGTCATGTTGAAAGACCCAGCCACGTTTCATCATCAATTCCCTTGCTGATGGAAGGAGGTTTGCACTCAAAATCTCACGATACATGGCCCCATTCATTCTTCCATGTACCCGGATCAGTCGTCCTGGCCCCTTTGCAGAGAAACAGCCCCAAAGCATGATGTTTCCACCACCATGCTTTACAGTAGGTATGGTGTTTGATGGATGCAACTCAGTATTCTTTTTCCTCCAAACACGACAAGTTGTGTTTCTACCAAACAGTTCCAGTTTGGTTTCACCAGACATTAGGACATTCTCCCAAAACTCCTCTGGATCATCCAAATGCTCTCTAGCAAACTTCAGACGGGCCCGGACATGTACAGGCTTAAGCAGTGGGACACGTCTGGCACTGCAGGATCTGAGTCCATGGTGGCGTAGTGTGTTACTTATGGTAGGCCTTGTTACATTGGTCCCAGCTCTCTGCAGTTCATTCACTAGGTCCCCCCGCGTGGTTCTGGGATTTTTGCTCAGCGTTCTTGTGATCATTCTGACCCCACGGGGTGGGATTTTGCGTGGAGCACCAGATCGAGGGAGATTATCAGTGGTCTTGTATGTCTTCCATTTTCTAATTATTGCTCCCACAGTTGATTTCTTCACTCCAAGCTGGTTGGCTATTGCAGATTCAATCTTCCCAGCCTGGTGCAGGGCTACAATTTTGTTTCTGGTGTCCTTTGACAGCTCTTTGGTCTTCACCATAGTGGAGTTTGGAGTCAGACTGTTTGAGGGTGTGCACAGGTGTCTTTTTATACTGATAACAAGTTTAAACAGGTGCCATTACTACAGGTAATGAGTGGAGGAAAGAGGAGACTCTTAAAGAAGAAGCTACAGGTCTGTGAGAGCCAGAAATCTTGATTGCTTGTTTCTGACCAAATACTTATTTTCCACCATAATATGCAAATAAAATGAAAAAAAAACAGACAATGTGATTTTCTGGATTTTTTTTTCTCAGTTTGTCTCCCATAGTTGAGGTCTACCTATGATGTAAATTACAGACGCCTCTCATCTTTTTAAGTGGTGGAACTTGCACTATTGCTGACTGACTAAATACTTTTTTGCCCCACTGTAGCACTGTAGTGGTCATTTTGTAATTCCGATTTTTTTCTCCCATTGACTTGCATTGATATCGGAAATCCAAAATTCCAATATCCGATATTTTTTCCATATCGGAAATCGGAATTCCGATACGATATCGGGCAATATCGCTCATCCCTAAATAAGGCTCGTTAAAGGGTTAACATTGACTTTTAGGATTGCTATTTCAAATACGTGGCACTAGAGTTCTAGTCCTCTTCCTCTCTGAAGAGACAGTTTGCATATTTCCCAGAGGAGCATTGCGGCTTTAAGTCTCCTCATCTCGGCATGCTTAGCATGTCATTCTCCGCAAGGAGAAACAATACTTCTTGGATATCGGTCAGATGTCTCTCACACAGCCAAACCAGATCTCACACTTTGCACTGATGAGGGGCAGTACCCTGAAACACAGTGTCTGCAAATTGAGATTCTGGTTTTGGCTTTTATCCTAAGTCATGTAACAAGGCTCGTTAAAGGGTTGACAATAACTTTTACTATTGCTACTTCCAATAGGTGGCACTAGAGTTCTAGTCCTCTTCCTCTCTGAAGGGACAATTTGTGAATTAAGTTTAAATTAAGAAAAGATGGGTGAGGGACCAGTGTGGGCCAGCTGTGCTGGGAGCCATGCAAAAGCTCAATTTTTCCCCAGCCAAACTCAGGTGGTTCAAATATCAGCTTGGTAGAGCACTAATGTTAGAAAAACTAAATTCCGGCCTGCCTGTCTGGGAGCCCTACTTACACAGTCAACCCAACAGATGGAGACTCAACTTGGAGTCTCGACATTTCAAAAAATAATTGTCACACAACACTTAATTGGCAATAATTTCCACAGAGCAGAAATAGTATAATAGGCCTCTGTCACACCTTCTACTACAGGCAAACCACCAGATGGAGATCCCACTTGGAGTCTCCACATTTCAAAAAATTATTTGTAACATCAACAACAATAGCAACAGCAGGCACAGAAGACACCACAAAGATGGCACAGACTGCAATTACGTGAGATCAATACATGACACTAAAAATGACACCATCACTTGGTCTGCCCAATCTGCGACCGGGGTGCAAAAGTCATCGGAGATCCATGACTTGTTCATTTTGATTAGTGATGAGCAAGAATACTCGTTGCTCGGGTGTCCTCCGAGTATTTTGGCGTGCTCGGAGATTTAGTTTTCATCGTCTCATCTGCATGATTTGCGACTGCTAGACATCTTGAAAACATGTGTGGAATGCCTGTTCATTAGGGAATTCCCACATGTATTCAGCCTGTCTACAAGTTGCAAATCATGCAGATGAGATGACGAAAACGAAATCTCAGAGCAATCCAAAATACTCGGACACACGAGCATGCTCGGGAAAACCCAAGCAATGAATATACTCGCTCATCACTTATTTTGATAAAAGCTAGGTAGTGTACACTTCAAGGGGAAAGCAGAATGCGCTTATTTGTCAGGACACCTTGAGCAGCGCTGAAGACACGCTCTGAGCGAATACTGGCTGCCAAGCTTGACAAAACCTCCAAGGCGTGACAGGCAAGCTCAGGCAACTCTTTCATTTTTGAAGACCAAAATGTAAAAGAGTCTAAACTCCCCTGATGGCATTGATATTGAGTTACAGAAAATGCTGCACCATCCTCTCCAGCCATTCAAACCTGTCAAACTTGTACTCTGTTCTGATGGTGCAGGGACTGATCTAAAAAATTTGTTAAACGACTCACAGAAATTGCCTTTGATACTTACACTACTGCTGCTTCTAATGCATTGGTGATGACTAGTGAAGAGCGAGTATACTCGTTGCTCGGGTTTTTCGAGTATGCTCGGGTGTCCTCCGAGTATTTTGGCGTGCTCTGAGATTTAGATTTCATCATCTTATCTGCATGATTTGCTACTTGTAGACAGGCTGAATACATGTGGGAATTCCCTAACAAATGGGCATTCCACACATGTACTTAGCCTGTCTACAAGTCGCAAATCATGCAGATAAGACGACAAAAACTAAATCTCAGAGCAAGCCAAAATACTCGGAGGACACGCGAGCATGCTTGGAAAAACCGGAGCAACGAGTAAACTCGCTCATCACTAGTGATGCCTCCCTGATGTTCCTGGGGTTGGACATCTACAACTGGGATGCACTCTGTGTGTCTCATTGTTGTCTTGGGGAAAATCACTCTTAAAATTGTCTACAAGTGTATTTCAAAACTCCAGCATACATATATCGCTCTCCACGGGAGGAAGCAAATGGCTATATTTACTTTTGTACCATGGATCCAACAAAGTGGCAACCCAAACGTCAGCACTATTTCTATCCCTAGGAATATGGGCATCATGTTGAAGATAGTGCAGCAAGAAGGCACTTATGTGTCTAGCACTTCCTTGAGGTCCAAGTCTATGCTGTGCTGGTAATGGGGTAACACTCAAGGTGGCTTCTTCCATCCCCTCCTGTCAACCATGGACAACAGAGAGGGGAACATTATCCTCTTCATCTCCTGTCTGTTGCACATGCATCACCTTGTCCTTCTCAATTTGTTCCTCGGCTCCTGCATCTTTACAAACAGTTTGTCTGGTGCCCTTGATCGATGTAAGCCACCATCTCATGGCACCTGCCTGTGCGACAATATATTGATATACTGAGATATTTTTATCCCTTCCGCATCCTCTTCTGCTTCCAGCTTTTCCAAATGGAACCATCACCTTCTCACTTAGACTTTTTAGCATGTAGATGACCGGAATAGTGGTGCTGATGATATCATCAGCGCTCCTCATTTTAGTAGCCATTTCAAAGCTAGGTAGAAGGGGCAGAGGTCCTTCACCTATGCCCACTCCACAAGCATGATTTGTACCACGCCCCGGACTGCATTGGCCCAGGCTATGCAGAAATGGTTCACCGGTAGGTTGAAAGACCTCTGAAGTGATGCAAGTCAATGACATGCGGGGTGCGATCGTCGGAAGTGAGCACACTGCGACTGTTCTTTCTGCAACAGGGCATCCAGGGCAGGATAGTGGTGGAAGAATTGCTGTACCACAAGTTTGAGGACATGAGCCATGCAAGGCACATGTGTGAGGTTTCCACTGCGTAGGGCTGCCACCAGGCTTGCACTGCACCATTATTGCACACAACCTTCTGTGGCTCCAGATTTATTTGAGACAGCCATTAATCTAACTTAGCCTGGATACCTGTCCACAACTTTTGAGCTGTGTGACTGCGATTTCCAAGGCATATTAGTTTAAACCCTGCCTGATTGCGATGAGCCCTGACTGCACAGTACGGAGGTGGGGAGATTCTATCTGCACTGTTGCAACATGGAGAGGTTGAGGGCACATGTCGAGGCCCTAGAAGTGGTGGAGGCAGAAGTAGTGGAGAAACTGTTAGATACAAATGTTTTTACCGGAAGCCTAGGGGTTAAAAGACTTGTTGAGCAACCCCTTGACTGCCTGTCCCCATGGCCACGAGTCACCCAGTGCCCAGTCAGTGGGATGTAACGCTCCTGGCCATGTTTGCTCGACCAGGTGTCAGTGGTGATATGCACCCTGACAGACATAGATTTTATCATGAAATGGGTGATGTTGTCAGTGACATGCTGGTGTAGCACAGGCATAGCTTTCTTACAGAAGTCATGGTGACTGGACAACTGGCACTGGGGGACTGCAACAGCCATCCACTTTCTGAAACCGTCTGTATCCACCAGGCGGAAATTCAGCATTTCCATGGCCAACAGATTGGAGATTGTGTAATTTAAGCTCTTAGCTTTGCCATGTGTAGGAGGAACCATCACTTTACCTGACCACAACTAAGGGACTGAGTGCTGACTGCTGTGCTGAGAGAGGGCGGAGTACGGAGAACAGGACAAACTGCTGGACTGTGAGTGAGGTGCAGGTGGAGATATTATGGTGTATTGAGAAAAATGTGTTGTGCTAGATGACACAAAAGCAGCAGTCATGTATACTTCCTAATCACCTCTCACTCACCCCAACTGTGGTAGGTATACAATCGTAGTTTCTGGGGCCAGTGACCTGTGTGAAGACTTAGAATGGTGTCAGAGGAGGAAGAAGAATCAGATGGGGTTGAAGGGATGGCCAGTGGTAGTTAGATTCCCACACTAAGACATGTTGATCACACATGTGCCGGTTCATGCACATGTGTGATCAACGTGCCTTAGTGTGGGAATCTAACTGCCAACCACCAGCCATCCCTTCAACCCCATCTGATTCTTCTTCCTCCTCTGCAATTGCAATTTCAGCCTCTAAGTTTTTTTTTGCAAATTTCACAGATGTGTGTTGAGACATCCTTTGCTGTCTCAAAAAATTCCCAGGCTAGGCAACCCTTGCTGCCCCTGAAAACTGCACACATGCAACTAGTGCTGGCAGAGTAGGTTTGAGGATGCAGTGTCTATTGTAGTTGCATCACTTCATGGGGGAAGCTGCAATATAACCTTCTCATCTTACTCCTCCACTACCTCTTCTGTTGAGCTACTCATGTGCATACCTTTGGGTTCACACTAGGTGATATCTACAACCTCATCGGCATTCTCTATATTCTCACACTCCTCACCCTGAGAGTCACCCTTCTGCTCTTCCTTCCCTGACATGACAGTACAGTCTCCATGCACCTCTGGTATTTGAGTCTCATCAGGATCACCTCCACCCTTGATTTTTGACGTCTGGTGATGAGGGTCTGGAATCTGCTTGGAAACTACTTCATCTGGCCCTGGAAAAAATGGAAAAATTTGGGGCATCAGTGCAGATGCTTTCCTCCTCTGGATTCTGTGATTCATTGGAGCAGACTTTGGATGCCCATGGAATTGAATGGGTAAACTGCTCTTTCTAATGGCCCATCTGATGTTCCCCAAAGTCAGTTGAGTGTTTGGAAATTTTTAGCATAAGGGGCAAAAAGGGTGATTGGAGTGCCACCTCTGAGGATTCTACTGTGTATGGTGTTAAGGTGGAGGAAGAGAAGGAGATGCTACTTGATGCAGTGCTTGCATCCACTGAAGCACATGCGCTTTCTGAGCCTCATCTACAAGGCGTACTGCTATGCAACTGCTAAAGAAAGGGAGTTGATTGGTCTAGCTATTAACTGATGTCAGTAGTCTTTGTATAGGATCAGACATATTAATTCAGTTGTGCTTTCATTCACATTAACACCTAACCCACGTACACCTCGAACACGAATCCTACTCCATCTTCCACTATGACCTCGCATTTTCCCACTTATGTTGTAAGTAGCCTTCCCTCTTGTACCCTGCTGTTTCACATCCTTACAGGAATAAATGTTAGCACAGCCAAATAGGAGGTGCCACACAGTAGGTTCCCAAACCTTATAACCAAGTATCTTATACCGGGCACACTCAAGGATTTTTGGTGCAAAAAAAAATCTGAATTTTAATACATACAGTAGACACTAGTTACAAAGTTACGGTCGTGATAGACCTTCATCAGTGTACCAGGGTTACTTTCTAGATGCTAGTGTGAATAAATCACAAATAGTAGCCAAACATATGGTAAAGGGCGTAACCCGGAATATAGGTGGTCAGTGACCTGCAGTCAGGTATGCCAAAATAGGCATATGCCGGGTATCCTATGTCATGGTTTGTGAGTACTGTAGCTATAAAGTGTATAAGTAGGTTGTCTCATAACACTGGTAACATTGTCTGATTGGGGTTAAATCTTGCTGTAGTGGCAATAATGCATTCAAAGTTAAGTACGTTTGCCAATTATAAACTTTGTTTAAACAGTGTCAGTGTTACAGGTTCTAATAAGTAGCTTTTGCAGCACTTCAATAGTAGAAGTGTCAATAGTGCAGTCTATCAAATATAAATCAGGTAAGGCTAGTTTCACACTAGTGTATGGCAGAGCTGCGGAGGGATGAGGACTTCCTCCGTGAAGCTCACTCCACTGCCGCACCTCCTCTGTTCAGCTCCGCCTATGTCGGCATGCGCAGGCCATGCTGATGTATGCGGATGCCTCCGCCTGCTGTCATGGTCACGTGTGTCAGGACGCAGATGATGTCGCAAGGCGAACCCATAACACACGTGACCCTGGATACACCGCCTCCAGTGGGGCGAATTTAAATAATAAAACGTGCAGGTGGATACGCCGCCTCCACCTGGCGAATTTAGGTATTACACGTTATACATACAATAATCAAATAATAAAGGGGGAACCTGGGAAACTTTAACAATGGTGGGCCCTGCGATAGGGAATGGGGACATGGAGACCTCCTAAGCTCCCCTGAGCCAGTGTCCCTGCACTCCTTACATTCCCTAAACAGGCTCCGCACCTGTCGCCGCACGCGTACCTTAACGCCCTTGCTCACCCTGACCCTAAACCCTCACTAGGGAATGGGTCGGTGCGGAGACTAATCCCACCACTGCACTAATAACACACATGAGGAAAGAGACAATACAGGGGAAACACCACTTAGCTTTGCTCTGTTGCGTGCGCTCCTAGCAACAGAGCCCTCCACCTGAGTGCATCTTCTCCTCCACCTGGATCCATCACCATAACAGGATCCTTCACCTTAGTGCAGCCTTGGAGCAGAGTCCAACACCAGTTGCAGCTGCTTAGAACCAGAGTCCCAAGGAAGTGTTCAGCTTCTGCCACGAAGTCAAGCATGCTTGAGTCCAGCTCAGCGGCCAAGTCCCACATGGTGAGTGCCACTCTCCATAGTAGCCACTCCACCAGACCATGCAGACACTTCCCGCTGACTCCATCACTGTGACCCCACCACGCCATGCCAGCCCTTCGTCCAGACACCATAGCTGCAACAAGTCCCCCCTGGCTAAGCTGCGCAGGACTCCTCACCAGCTCCATCCTTCCTCCAGGCTCTCCACTTCAAAGTGAAAACAATCTCACAATATCACAGGCAGTGAGTGAACACCCTGAGCACACCTTTATAGGGTGTCACACCTGATCCATAATTAAGTGAACATTAACCTAAACCTAAGGTGCGATACCATTCCCCACCACCGGGCAACTTAGAATGAACGACACCACGTGATAATTCTAATGGCCACCGGGGGCAATCACGACACACTTTGGAACCAAAGGAAAAAAAGTTCACTTAATGCATTTAATACCGCCAGATCCAACACTGGATCATGACACCTGCATACCTAATGCTAAAGATAGACAGAGAGAAAGAGACTGAGAGGATGTTACTGACAGTAAGAGGTAAGATTCTACAGGTGAGAGAAAGAGAGAGAGAGGACCCCACTGGCCAAAAGAGCACAGACTCTATGGAAGGGGAAGTCTTATCTTGTGACTCAGGAGATGGAAAACAACTCAGCTGTACAAACTGTCCTCTGCTGGGAACCGCTGATCTGTGATGGCCTAGTTACTGACAACTACTGTATAAGGTATGTAAATCTGTAAGATGTCATAGTTGCAGAATCATATGAAACTGAATTTCAGGTAGTCCAATGCAAACTTGATTCTCTGCAAATTGATTAACTCATGTCTAGTTATAGATGATCAGTGCATATTCTTTTGAAACTCTACGTGTTTAATGAGATCCCATCGAAAAAGAAACGTTGGAGGTCTACACTCCTTTACTATTCTCCAATCTGCTATGCAATCACAAACATAATCTCTATTTTTTCATGAAAAGAATGTCTCATTTACTAAAGAACCAATGAAAATGAAGAGGAAAAGAACACATCCCAGCATTAAAAATTCCTTTGGGTACATCTTTTCCTAAATTGTACTTTTAATCATTCCATTAACTCGGTTTGTTTCTCATTTCACTCACTGTTGATGCTTGAAGTGCAGAAAGCAGAAAAAGACATCTTTAAGTACCCCTTAAGGGCTATGTGCAATATTAAACTTACTTCAGTACAAAATTGAATAAACATGACAGTATGGAGTGTGGGGAAATCTGTATCACTTTTCACAAGTGTCTCTTTGGAATGTAATTATAATATTACTGTCTAAAGCTTTTTGTTTTCTCTTACCTGGGACGACAAGATAATGATATGTTAGTTACTTACCATTTTAATTTGAATTAGAGATACTGAACTACAAACTGAAAATTTTTTGAATGTCTCCTTGAATTATTGCTATCAAAATAATGCATTGCTATTATAGGAAACAGGACTATGCAGCAAAATAATCACCTGACAGAAATCTAAAAGAAGTAGTGCCACTAAAAATTTTTTAAATATCTTACATCAGTAGTAACTACATTCACTGTCATATGAATAGCAACAAGTCTAACTAAGATCAGTATTGCAAACTGCAATATTGTGCAATAACTTACTTCGTTAAGAGAGTACAGTAAAATACGTAGATATTATGAAGCATATCAATATTGCATCACATCTAGTGATGGGCGAGCATTAAAATGCTCGGGTGCTCGTTACTCAGGTTGAGCACATTGGAATGCTCTGGTGCTTGACCCTAGCAATGAGCCCAATGTAAGTCTAAGGGAAACGCGAGCATTTTTCCCGCGGCCCCTCCCTTCCCCGGCGGTCTAGAGGGACTATAAATTGAGGAAATCGATGTGAACAGTGCTCAAATTACATTGAAACATCATGGGGAAGACCTCTGGAAGCATTTCTGACTCCCAGGTAACTGCTGTGAACAATGTTGACAGTCTTACGCCACTTTTACAGACTCACAATAAAACATACAAAAACAAAACCAAAATGGATTTTCCTGGGAAATATGTTAAAGAACATCTTTTCCAGGATACTGACCTGTATATAAGGCAAAATAAATAACCTAAAACAAAAATGCTCCTCAACACCTTGGGTTATGTTCATATGTAGAATTTTTGATGCATTTTTGAACTTTAGCATTGATTTCAAATGAGACAAATGCATTCACTGGGAAATGTGATTTTAAAATTTTTCAACCTTAGCTGGCCATGTGGTGTGTGACACATCATCAGACACATCCTCTTTCATTTATGAAGGAGGGACTCTGAAAGTCACAAAGCCTATTTTATAGGGCCAACAGGCGGCCTTTACTATTCATCAATCAGCTGGCTATGCTTTGTTGTTCCCATTTTTAAACAGTGGGTCTCCTATACTGTTATTCCCTATGAAGTGAGTGACAGAGCTGGCAAAATTTAGATGCACCCCAATAACCTTTTAAAGAGCCACACAGGAGGGCCACCTGAAAGCAATGTTCCCATTATTAGGTAGTTGGTACTCCCATACTGTTTAGCTATGCATTGAATGCAAGGTGTAATGAACACCAGGGGGAGTGAGGTGGGAGGCAGCAATCTCTCGAGTCAGAGCATGCGTCTGCTGCTTAGTGCAAGCCGCACAAGAGAGGAAATTCCACCCCAACCTCCCACCAGCCATGTGCCTGAATGTCAGCATTTCTAAATTACTGGCATCTGAAATGCTGCTATTCTAGACCTCCAGTTTAAAAAATGTTGGTGGCTGTCCCTCAGTACAATGTTCCAAGTCTCCACTAATTTGCCCTGCACCAACATGTTTCTGACCAGATAAGATGTGCAATGCGCAACACCATCACTGGCAAGGTCCATGCTACATCAGATACATGGACCAGTAAGTATGGGCAGTTGTGGCTGAGACAGAGGCGGAAGGCGTTCCAGCAAATGTCCTACCACCACCGAGGATTGCTAGACATTTCTAGATACATGTTGCCTCCTACTCCGCTTCCTCCAATACCTCCTCATCCAGTCACAGTGAGCCCTGCACCACCAATTTCAGCACAGCAAGGGGAAATGAAAGCAGGCTGTTCTGCAACTCACTTGTTTTTGGCACAGATCGTACACCGCGAAGGAGCTGTGTACAGGAGTAAAACAGCAGACAGATGAGTGATTGGTGTCTTTGAATCTCAAACCCGGCCTGGTAGCTTGCTGTAATAGGCAAAATCTGGTAGCATCTCAAGGCCTAGCCAGTTTGACTCACATCCCTTACCAGGTGCATGTGCTAAACTTGCTGGTGCAGAGCTCCCTGAATAATTACCCAAACACGTCTGATTTGCTGCTGAAAGTATGTTCAGTGTGTGTGTGCTTTTGGCATTCTCACCCTGCTGCTGCTTGTCTGTTTGCACTGCAGCATCACTTCTGCCCTCCAGCTCATCACCTCATATATGACCTAACAAGTTGGAACGCCATCTTGCATTTGCTGTAAATGCTGTGTGAGCAGTACCAGGCAAATGTGGAGTTTCTGCTGCAGATTGCACGCATGAGTCACTAGGTGGGACACTACTTCACCATGAATGAATGGGCCTCCATGCAGGACTTGTGTGCCATGTTTCGCTGCTTTGAATATTCCACCATCATGGCCAGCGCTGATAATGCAATCATCAGCATTACTACCTCACTTAAATGTCTGCTTGAAAAAACCCTTCAGGCAATGACAGATGAGGTGGTATCACAGGAGTAAGAGGAATAGGAGGACCAGACAACATTCACACCTAAATCTGGCATGTCATCCACACATGGCTCGGAAGATGGGTTCTATTAACCATAGCGGCCTGGTAGGCAAAGTTCTAGCAAAGGGACAGTTTTGGAACATGATAAAGAGAAGGAGGAGGACGTTGAGAATCCATGTTTCCAGCAGGGTGGCACTCCAAGCTGCTCATGAGTATCACTCGAGCATGGCTAAAGGGATACAGAGGACCCAGACCATACACTTCCCACTAAAGACAGATGGTTGTTGACTCTGGGCAGCTTGGCACACATGAGCCAATACATGCTGCTATACTTACACAGCGACCGCTGAGTTTCCCATATTAATAACCAGTAATAACCAGTTCTGATTACTGGGTTGCCACCCTGTTGAATCCCCACTTCAAGGACAACGTACCATCATTACTTCTGTCCTTTGACCGGGATCACAAAATGCATGAATAACAGCACATGCTGGTACAGAGAAACTACTGATGGATTTTCCACTTGACAGCAGGGGCTCAGTGGAAGAACAAGGCATAGGAAGGGGAGGAAGTTTGCAACACAGTTGGTGCACTGCCAGCATCTCGGAAGGCAGGGTTAGCATGGTTGAAATGTGGAAACAGTTCCTCCGCACACCATAACATCTGGCACCACCATCTGATATGATCCACATCAGCAGGAGGCAGCATTTCCATAACATGTTGGAAGAGTACCTGTCCACAAGTCTCCACATTATATGGGTCTGACCCATTTAACATTTGGGTCTCTAAATTGGACACATGGCCTGAGCTTTCCCTTTATGTATTGGTGACATGCCCTGCAGCAAGTGTACTGTCGGATTGTGTGTTTAAGTGCTGCGGAATATGTCGGCGCTATAAAAATAAAATTTATTATTATTATTATTATGGTAGGAGGTGTCAGCTCAGACAGGCTCATCCATTTGTCCACAGACAACATGGGCAAGCTCACATTCATTAAAATGAACTAGACATGGATCAAAAAGGACTTGTCCGTGCCTTTGGCTGACTAGACAATTATACCAGCCGCACGCAGCCATGGTTAGACTTTAGTTTATTTGTTTAATTTTGGGGCCTTTAAGTAAAAATTAAAAAAGGTGTTAGCTACCTCCTCCTCTGCCTCTACCACATCCACCTTCACTTCCTCTTCATCCTCCACTTGGACCTTGGCCTCCTGGTTCAAGATAATACTGTGATTTTGTATTTAATTTCTGTTATTTTTCATTAGTCCCCTTAAAATTAAAAAAAAACTAAAAAACTAAAAATAGCAAAAAAAAAATTGTGTTGGCTGCCTCTTACTTTGCATCTTACACGTACATAACCATGTCCACCTCCACATCCACTTGGACCTCGGCCTCCTGGATCAAGATTGTTTTTTGTTTCATTTTAAGTCAGTGCCCTATAACCATTTATAAAGGGGAGCAGGAACATTCATCCACACCCTCACAAGATAATTGTTCCAAATGCTCTGTAGCTGAAATTATTTAAAATATTCTGTGCAATTATTGTTCCCCTTGCTTTGTGGCTGAAATTTGTTAAAATTTTATGTGGGGTTATTCCTCATGCTCTGAGGCTGAAATTTGCTCAAATTTTATGTTAGGCTGTTGTTTCCCATGCGCTGAAGATGATATTTTTAAAAATCTTTTTCGGTGGTATTGTTCTGCAGGTTCTGAGCCTGAAATTTGCAATAACATTCTGTGGGGGTGTTGTTCCCCATGCTTTAAGGTTGAAATTCTTGTGAGGGAGTATTGTTCAAAATTATCTGAGGCTGAAGTTTGTTAATGTATTCTGTAGGGATGTTATTATTCTTGCTCTGAGGCTGAAATTTGCTAAACTCATATGTGGAGGTATTGTTCCCCATGCTCTTAGGCTGTAATTTATTAAAATCTTACATGAAGGTGTTGTTTCCCATGCTTTGAAGCAGAAATTTTTAAAAATCTTCTGTATCGGTATTGTTCCCCATGGTCTGAATCTAAAATTTGTAATCTTCTGTTGGGGTACTGTGCACCATACTCTGTGGATTAAATTGTAAGGAGCCAAAACAGAAAGTTTGCATAATTAGTGCTAAAGGCCCTAATTCAGGAGTGGTTGCCTGCTTTGAACACTAATATTTTCAAGGTAAACTCTTTGGGATTATGGACCTATTGTCATGATCTAGACCAGGTTTTGAGTCCTGTCTTTCCATGTTCTCGGTCTGGTCATTTCAGGGGTTAACTTTTCTCAGCCTCAGTTTGGTTTGAGGTTTTCTATTTAGCTCCGCTGCATCCTGCAGGAGGTGTCAGCTATAGTTCTGCCTTTGGTGTGTGTATCTGACTCTGGTATATCCTGATTTGTCCTCCTGTGTGTGACGTCTGCCTGCGGTCTGGACTGCAGCCAGACAGCACCCCGAGAAACACTGAGACCCTTTACCCCTATACAGGGATCTGGATTTATAGCAGAGCCCAGGAGGCGCTGTCTGAATAGGAGCAATGACCAGAGCAGAACGGTCGCCAGAAAGGTGTTCCAATACAGGACACAGAGGCAATGATATCCGAGACTAAACCAGTCAGGCAGAAATGGTATAAAAACAGTAGACAGTAGCAGAGTCAGATTCCAGGCCGAAGCCAGAGTCATAAACCAGGAGGGCAGCAGAAGTACAGAATCGTTAGGCAAAAGCAGAGTCAGAATCCAGGCCAAAGTAAGAGTCATAAACCAGGAGAGCAGCAGAGGTACAGAATCGTTAGGCAGAAGCAGAGTCAGAATCCAGGCCGAAGTCAGTGTCATAAACCAGGAGAGTCGCAGAGGTACAGAATCATTAGGCAGAAGCAGAGTCAGAAGTCCAGGCAAAAGTCAGAGTCAGAAAAACAGCAATTCACACAGTAACAAGCAGGGGAACCAAGAATATATCCGGCGGCCTGCAAGAGCAGTCCCAAGGTATTTCAGGGATCAGGTCATCCCTTACAGGCCCGTGGCCTGATGATGTCATCCGGACCGCCCCCAGGACCAGGCTGGATGGTAATGCACCAGCCCCTTCATGACTGATCGAGGAGCGAAGCCTGCGTCCAGCGGACGCCTGCGCAGGAGCCTCATGACTATCGCCGCCATCACTCGGGGTTGAAGCACAACGCCTCCCAGAGACCAAGGCCGAGACTGCAGGCCACGGGTCAGCCGGTGATAGGACAGTCCGGGGCCTCCTAGTGGTCGAGGCTGGGACAGCAGGCCCTGAGTCTGACAGTGATGTGATAGTCCGGCGCCTCCTACTGGCCGAGGCTGGGACAGCAGGCCCTGAGTCTGATGGTGATGTGATAGTCCGGCGCCTCCTACTGGCCGAGGCCGGGACAGCAGGCCCTGAGTCTGGCGGTGCCGTGACAGTACCCCCCCCTAAGAGGGGCCTCCGGACCCTCAAAACCCGGTTTGTCAGGGTGGAGGAGGTGAAACCTCCTAATCAACCGCTTTGCACGAATGTCACTAGCGGGGACCCAGGACCTCTCCTCTGGGCCGTAGCCCTTCCAATGCACCAAATATTGTACCGAGTTTCTCACTAGACGGGAATCAAATATGCCCTGGACCTCGTACTCCAAGGCGCCCTTGACCAAAACTGGAGGAGGAGGGGACCGGACGGGACGAATTGGGGAGCGGTATACCTTGAGGAGGGACTTATGAAAAACGTTAGGAATTTTAAAAGACTGCGGGAGCTTTAACCGAAACGCTACCGGGTTAATTACCTCTAATATTTCATATGGGCCGATGAACCTGGGACCCAGTTTGGCCGACGGTACCTTAAGTTTGATGTTTCTTGTAGAAAGCCAAACCTTGTCACCAACTCCCAGGTGCGGCCCCTGGGATTGTCGTCTATTAGCTGCCGAAGTCTGTCTAATTTGAGCCCCTTTTAAATTAGAGTTTACTTCGGACCAAATAGTTTTTAGACGATGTATATTTTGTTCAACCCCTGGGATTTCCGACATCTTGGCCGAAAATGATCCAAAGCGCGGATGTAGTCCAAGGTTACAGAAGAAGGGGGTGGTTTTGATGGAGTCTTGGTATCTATTATTGAGAGCGAACTCTGCCAATGGCAAATGTTCCACCCAATCTGACTGATGTGCTGAGACATAGCAGCGGAGATATTGCTCCAGCGTTTGGTTGGCACGCTCAGTTTGACCATTCGTCTCGGGATGGTATGCCGAGGAAAAGGACAACTCAACACCAATACGTCTACAGAACGCCCTCCAGAACTTCGAGACGAACTGGGTACCCCTGTCGGATACGATATTTGCCGGAACGCCGTGCAAACGTACAACATGAAGAACAAACAACTTACTTAAGGTTTCAGAGTTGGGTAAGCCGGACAGGGGAACAAAGTGAGACTGTTTACTGAACCTGTCCACCACCACCCAAATACAAGTTTTCCCCTCGGAGGGTGGCAGGTCTGTAATGAAGTCCATGGAGATGTGGGTCCATGGACTTTCAGGGGTGGGCAAGGGCTGAAGCCAGCCGGCAGGACGGTTATGGGGGGACTTGGCGCGGGCACAGACTTCACACGCTGAGACGTACTCCTTACAGTCCTTGGCCACCGTTGGCCACCAAAAGTTCCTGGTTACCAGCCTAGTGGTATTATTGAGACCAGGGTGGCCTGCCAGGATGGAGTCGTGAGATTCTTTTAACACTCGTAAGCGAAAGGTAGCTGGAACGAATAATTTTTTGGGGGGCGTAGTGTCAGGAGCTTGTTCTGATGACCTACGGATCTCCTCCAGAAGGTCCAGAGATACTGCCAACACGACAATGCCATTAGCCAATATGGGGGCTGGTTCATAGTCCTCGGTGTGTGTGTGACAAAAGCTGCGGGAGAGGGCATCTGCCCTCACATTTTTGGTTCCGGGGCGAAAGGTGATTAAAAAATCGAACCTGGAGAAAAACAAGGCCCACCTGGCCTGCCTAGGGTTTAGTCTTTTAGCCGACTCTAGGTAGGTTAGGTTCTTGTGATCGGTAATAACAGTAACTTTGTGTTTGGCGCCTTCGAGGAAGTGGCGCCATTCCTCGAAGGCCCACTTGATGACCAATAATTCTCAGTTGCCAATGTCATAGTTTCTCTCCGTGGCAGAGAATTTGCGGGAGAAAAAGGCACATGGGCGAAGCTGAGTGAGGGCTGCAGTGCCTTGTGAGAGCACTGCTCCCACTCCGACTTCGGAGGCATCTACTTCCACAATAAACGGGTGGTCCAAGTTTGGTTGAATCAACACCGGGTTGGCCACGAAGCACTCTTTTAGTGTAGAAAAAGCCCTGGTTGCCTCAGGATTCCAATTAGTCACGTCCGCCCCTTTCCGGGTAAGGTCCGTGAGTGGCTTGGCAATCTCTGAGAATCCCCGGATGAACTTGCGATAATAATTCGCAAATCCCAAAAATCGCTGTAGTGCTTTCAGCGATTTGGGTTGTACCCAATCCTTAATGGGTTGAATCTTGGCGGGATCCATGCGGAACCCCTTGCCTGAGACCATGTATCCTAAGAACTGCACCTCTTCGGCAAAAAAAACACATTTCTCAAATTTCGCGAACAAAGAGTTTTCGCGCAGTCTCTGCAGTACTGAACGGACGTGTTGAGCATGCGTCACAGGGTCAGCGGAATAAATCAAAATGTCGTCCAGATATACGACGACATACACCCCACAAATATCTCTGAAAATATCATTGACGAAGTGCTGAAATACTGCAGGAGCGTTACTGAGTCCGAAGGGCATTACCAGGTACTCAAAATGGCCAAGGGGTGTATTAAAGGCCGTTTTCCATTCGTCCCCATCTCTTATGCGGACCAGGTTATATGCCCCCCGGAGGTCAAGCTTAGTAAACCAGCGAGCTCCCAGTAACTGATTAAACAGATCAGGAATGAGTGGCAGCGGGTATTGATTTTTTACGGTTATGGCGTTCAGCTCACGGTAGTCAATGCATGGTCTAAGTCCACCATCTTTTTTCTCTACAAAGAAAAACCCAGCTATTACAGGTGAGGTGGAAGGTCTAATGAAGCCTTTTCAAAGGCTATCTGCTACGTATTCCTTCATGGCTACACGCTCAGGACCAGAGAGGTTGAATATTCTCCCCTTAGGGAGACGGGCACCAGGGACCAATTCAATAGGACAATCGTATTCTCTGTGAGGAGGTAGTTTCTCCGACTCCACTATAGAGAAAACATCTTCATAATCCCTAAACGCATATGGAATAGAAGGTGTTTTAATTTTAATCTGGTTTACTGAAAAAGACATACAGTTACTCTGACACCGTGGACTCCAGCGCACAACGTCACCTATGCGCCAGTCAATAACCGGATTATGTTGGTGCAACCATGGCATGCCTAACACAACTGGATCGGATAAATTGTATATAACAAAAAATGACATTTGCTCATTATGTAATGTCCCCACTGACATAGAAATTTCGGCAGTAACGAATTCCACGCCTCCTTGGAATATAGATGTACCATTAATCGCAGTAGTCTGAATAGGCGCTTTAAGCCTTGACAGAGGTACACCAAGGCTCTTAGCAAATGAAAAATCCATAAGGTTACCAGCAGCACCACAATCCACATAAGCCTTCACACACAGACGTTTCTTAGCAAAAGAAAGGGAAACTGGTAACAACAGTTTGGCCGCATTTGCGGGCAATACCTGACCCCCAGAGCTGTCCAGGGGGCGATGATCCAGGGATGTGGATTTCCAACAGCCAGCATTTTCCTTGAAGCTTCCAAGCTGCAGCATGCTTGAGCCTGAGAGCGACCTTCCAGGCTGTGCAATGTAACAGGTGTTTGGGCCAAGAATCAGCTCAGTCAGGAGGAAGGAAAAAAAAAGTGAGGAAAAACTGCTTTTATATGTGTTAAGTATAGACACAAAAAGCCGTTTTATTTTTGTGGCCGGATATAATGTGACGTCTGCCTGCGGTCTGGACTGCAGCCAGACAGCACCCCGAGAAACACTGAGACCCTTTACCCCTATACAGGGATCTGGATTTATAGCAGAGCCCGGGAGGCGCTGTCTGAATAGGAGCAATGACCAGAGCAGGACGGTCGCCAGAAAGGTGTTCCAATACAGGACACAGAGGCAATGATATCCGAGACTAAACCAGTCAGGCAGAAATGGTATAAAAACAGTAGACAGTAGCAGAGTCAGATTCCAGGCCGAAGCCAGAGTCATAAACCAGGAGGGCAGCAGAAGTACAGAATCGTTAGGCAAAAGCAGAGTCAGAATCCAGGCCAAAGTAAGAGTCATAAACCAGGAGAGCAGCAGAGGTACAGAATCGTTAGGCAGAAGCAGAGTCAGAATCCAGGCCGAAGTCAGTGTCATAAACCAGGAGAGTCGCAGAGGTACAGAATCGTTAGGCAGAAGCAGAGTCAGAAGTCCAGGCAAAAGTCAGAGTCAGAAAAACAGCAATTCACACAATAACACGCAGGGGAACCAAGAATATATCCGGCGGCCTGCAAGAGCAGTCCCAAGGTATTTGAGGGATCAGGTCATCCCTTACAGGCCCGTGGCCTGATGATGTCATCCGGACCGCCCCCAGGACCAGGCTGGATGGTAATGCACCAGCCCCTTCATGACTGATCGAGGAGCGAAGCCTGCGTCCAGCGGACGCCTGCGCAGGAGCCTCATGACTATCGCCGCCATCACTCGGGGTTGAAGCACAACGCCTCCCAGAGACCAAGGCCGAGACTGCAGGCCACGGGTCAGCCGGTGATAGGACAGTCCGGGGCCTCCTAGTGGTCGAGGCTGGGACAGCAGGCCCTGAGTCTGACGGTGATGTGATAGTCCGGCGCCTCCTACTGGCCGAGGCTGGGACAGCAGGCCCTGAGTCTGATGGTGATGTGATAGTCCGGCGCCTCCTACTGGCCGAGGCCGGGACAGCAGGCCCTGAGTCTGGCGGTGCCGTGACACTGTGATTCCTGACTTACCCCAAGTCTGTTTATTCCCTCTCTCTGTCCTGACTCAGTGTTTCCCTGTAAGTTTGTTGACCCCCTGGTTTTGACTTGGTTTGCATTCGGACCTGCTTCTGTCTTTTGTCATTGTCTTATCTGCTTCTGACTGTTGCTGATCCACTGGCTTGTTTCTGACTGTGTTTAGTGCTGTGACCTTTGGTACTTCTGCTCCTGACTGTTTCTGACTCAGCTCGTCTGACCACTCTTTCACTACCTGGTGGCGCTTGTGCTGCTGCTCATTATTGCTATGCTGTGTGTGCAACCTCTCTTCTTTCACTAGCACCCCCTGGTGGAGGTTGCGCTATACTGCACTGTAGTAGCATGACATCTATTATTTTTTTCTCAGATGAATTTGCAGTACATAGTACTGTAGAATATTTTTTTCAACTTTGAGTTATCATGCCACATGCTCTTTGGCTGAAATTTAGTGTAAACTTATGTGAGGGTATTGTTCCCCACTCTGAGAGGCTGACATTTTTTTATAATCTTATGTGAGGGTATTGTTCCCCACGCTCTGTGGGTGAAATTTCAATCAGCTTCTATGGGGGTACTGTGCCCCATGGTCTGGGGGTGAAGTTTGTAAGCTTTTTCTGTTTGGATACTCTCTCCCCTGCTCTGTGGGTGAAATTTTTAACTGGACTATGGGTAGCAAACCTCAGTCTCTGTTGGGCCACTGTTTTTATGGTACTCATTTACTTCTTATGTTACCATGATTTCTTTGATGACATAACCCTTTTAAGTCATTTTCCTATCCAAAAGGAAGCCCAAACCAGCCAAACACACACATCCACAGTTTCGCTAAACTCTGCTCACAACCTCTATTGTGTTCTATTACAGGATATATAGGTATGTATTATCCAGTGTTCATACAATATAATTATCCTGCCATTTGAGTTGGTCTAATATTTGTAAGATATGCTTACTGTCCTTTTTGTATGCTGGCAGCAATGATACACAACTCTGAAGCTGATGAACCACATACAGTGCGGGACATAAGTATTTGATTTTGTAAGTTTGCCCACTGACAAAGACATGAACATTCTATAAGTTTAGGGGTAGGTTAATTTTAACATTGAGAGACAACATATCAGAAATAAAATCCAGAAAATCACATTGCATAAATTATATACCGTATATACTCGAATATAAGCCGAGATTTTCAGCCCGTTTTTTTGGGCTCAAAGTCCCCCTCTCGGCTTATATTCGAGTCATATACACCGGGGGGTCAGAGGGGGAGGGGGGCGGGGGTGTCAGGTCATACTTACCCGTCCTGACGCTGTGTCTTGAGCCCCCAGCTTCTCCCCGTGCTCTCTCTTCCTGCCTTCAGCGGTCACGTGGTGCCGCTCATTAAAACTCATGAATATGCGCATGTTAATGAGCGGCACCACGTGACCGCTGAAAGCAGGAAGAGAGAGCGCGGAGAAGTTGGGGGCTCAAGACACAGCGTCAGGACGGGTAAGTATAGCGATACTCACCTGTCCTGTGTCCATCGCTGCTTGCTGCTGTCTGTTATCGGTCAGTGACTTGAGACAGCAGAGGGCGCGGTGACGTGATTAGTGCGCGCCGCGCCCCCTGCAGTCTGGACGTCACTGACTGATGACGTGGCAGATAGCGGTGAGCAGCCATGGACGCAGGACAGGTGAGAATCTGACACCCAGCGACAGAGAGAGGTGAGTATGTCATTTTTTTTATTTTTACATGCTGCAGCAGCGGCAGCATATGGGGGAATAATCTTAAGGAGCTTCTAATGGGGGCAGTATATGGGGGAACAATATGGAGCTTCTAATGGGGGCAGTATATGGGGGTACAATATGGAGCTTCTAATGGGGGCAGCATATGGGGGAACAATATGGAGCTTCTAATGGGGGCAGTATATGGGGGAACAATATGGAGCTTCTAATGGGGGCAGTATATGGGGGAACAATATGGAGCTTCTAATGGGGGCAGCATATGGGGGAACAATATGGAGCTTCTAATGGGGGCAGCATATGGGGGAACAATATGGAGCTTCTAATGGGGGCAGTATATGGGGGAACAATATGGAGCTTCTAATGGGGGCAGCATATGGGGGAACAATATGGAGCTTCTAATGGGGGCAGTATATGGGGGAACAATATGGAGCTTCTAATGGGGGCAGTATATGGGGGAACATTATGGAGCTTCTAATGGGGGCAGTATATGGGGGAACAATATGGAGCTTCTAATGGGGGCAGCATATGGGGTAACAATATGGAGCTTCTAATGGGGGCAGCATATGGGGGAACAATCTATGGAGCTTCTTATGGGGGCAGTATATGGGGGAATAATCTATGGAGCTTCTTATGGGGGAATAATCTATGGAGCATTTCCCACCCTAGGCTTATACTCGAGTCAATAAGTTTTCCCAGTTTTTTGTGGCAAAATTGGGGGGTCGGCTTATACTCGGGTCGGCTTATACTCGAGTATATACGGTAACTATATTTGCATTTTGCAGTAAGAAATAAGTATTTTATCCCCTACCAACCATTAAAAATTCTGGCTCTTACAGACCAGTTAGGCGCTCCCAATCAGCTCATTACCTGCATTAAAAACAGCTGTCTTACATAGTCATGTTTATAAAAGACACCTGTCCACAGACTCAATCAGTCAGACTAACTTCTACAACATGGGCAAGACCAAAGAGCTTTATAAGGATGTCAGGGATAAGATCAAAGACCTGCACAAAGCTGGAATGGGCTACAAAACCATAATTAAGATGCTGGGTTAGGAGACAACTGTTGGTACAATAGTAAGAAAATGGAAGAAATACAAAATGACTGTCAATCGACATTGATCTGGGGCACCATGCAAAATCTCACATTGTGACACCAGAGAGCTCCTAACTCCAGGCTGGTCTGCAAAGAATAACTCTATTACCAACAGTCAGCTGAAGTGTCATGTAACTATTTAAAGGATGGTGGAAGTGGTTACCAACCACACCAGCTGACCAGCCAAAAAACATCTGCCAGCAAGAATACAGACATTACCCTTTGCTGGACCAAAATGAAAAAAGCAACATTTAAACTATTGCAGAACCAGAGCTGCCACGAATCCCAAAATAAATTGTAACAGATTCATTGTTATAGTGTTAGGGTTGGTGGATCGCACTGAATAAAATAAATAATAAAGAGCGATTGCAACCCGGGGTCCACCAGAGATGTAAAACCGCAGCTAATGTGAACAATGGCGAAACACACAGCAAACATACATCTAATACGACCGCATAAACTCCACACAGTGTGTACAAAGTGCAAAATACAAGACTCTGTTACTCCACAGAGCAGTATTAAAAGAGGAAGCACTTGAGGCTATACCCTGTTAGACATCACAGTAGTATAGCTGTAATGACGCTAGTAGGAGGTCCCTATAGCTACTCCCCAGGAAATCTAGGCTGGTGGCTGTGCTCGCTCTGACACTCAGCTTTGCTAACTGCACACGCAACTTAGGACGCCCTGAGTCAGATACTGAGCTAAGCGGGAATTCCCAACTTATACTGCCTGCCTAGACACACAAACGCTGTGTTACAAACAGCACACATGCACACAGGGTGGTAGCATATCCACCAAAACACCAAACACATATGACACTGACATGCACCCCTGAGAACCTTTTATACACAAAGCTCATGTCCAGCCAGACAGGACCTTGCCCGTGGACCAATCCGGAGGTGCCACATCACAAGAGCAGCTGACGTCCGACCATCAATAGAGAGACACTACCTCATGAACATGTTCACTAAGGTGATTTCTGGACTTAGCCTCCAAAGTGCACGGCAATGCCTTTAACACAGACTTGGCTGGAGAGCCGGCAGTAATGGTTAAATTTTATTTAAAGTTGGTACATTTCTTGTTGCTAACCCGTCTGATGCCATCAATCATGCACTTCTGAAAAGTTTCAAAGGAGTCTGCTTATTCATTAAGTTGATGAAAGTTAGATTTATTTTTCAGCTCAGTGTATTTGTAATTATGAGGTTGTACAATATGATTGCTATTTTGAGTATATGTATTGTGACCTATTTTAACAAGATCATTTTAAATAAAATGCTTCTTAATGGCCAATTTCCTCATAAAGTGCTTTTTTCCTATAAAGGTCTGGAATTTTGTAAAAACTTAGCTGTTTTGGCATACGGTACTTCAGTCCTTTATTAAGTAAGAATACTTCATTTTGCTGTAAAGTATACTGACCTAGATTGAAAAGAGCTCAAAATTCACTATTTATTTTGTTTGACGGTTTATTTTTCTTTTTGGAGAATTGCCCTCCCCTACAGCACTTTTGGAGTTTTTTTTAATCTTACCTGAAGAAAACTTGGGTTACCTTTTTACTAATTGCTATGATAAGTCTATTTAAACGATTCCTCAGCTGTCTATCTTTTCTTGGCATTAGTGAAGCGCAAATTACATATACGTTTATATTTTTATTCAACTTTAGTTTCTTCTATTACCTCTTGTGAAAATAAAAAAGGTTGGACAAAAACAATATTTTACTAGAAAAAAACATACATTTTTGATTTTATGTCCCATTGTTATAAACATTGGTGAAGCACCTTTGGACTTAAAATGCTTACAAAACTGCTAAATGATTTCATTGAATGGGACTAATTTCCAAAATGGGGTCATTTTCAGGGGAGATTGTTTTTTATCATCAAAGGAACAGTGTAAATGAAGCATGGCATTCATAATTATATCCAAATTTGCTCTCCAAGAATGAAATACATTTTTCCTTTTTGAGCTCTACAGTGTGCCCAAAACATTTTAAGCATCTGAATGCTTACCAATTTTTTAAAGCAATTTTAAATAATCCGAGGGGTGCAGTTTTTTGATTTGTATGGCCGTTGGGGGTTTTCCAGTGTGTTGACCCCTCAAAGTTACTTTGAAATTGAAAAGGTCCATAAAATAAGGGTTTGAAAATTTCCTTTAAAAAATGAAAAATTGCTATAATGATCATATAAACTAGACATAGGAAAGGCTGTTTAATAGCTAGTGTGTATGATGTCGCTGTCTGTTTTAACTCCTTTACCTCCAAAGGTAATTTGCACGTTAATGACTAGTGATGAGTGAGTATACTCGTTGCTCGGGTCTCCCCGAGCATGCTCGGGTGGTCTCCAAGTATTTTGACATGCTCGGAGATTTAGTTTTCGTCGCCTCAGCTGCATGATTTGCGACTGCTAGATGGCTTGAATACATGTGTGGAATGCCTGTTTGTTAGGGAATTCCCACATGTATTCAGCTTGTCTACAAGTCACAAATCATGCAGTTGAGATGCCGAAAACTAAATCTCCGAGCACGCCAAAATACTCGGAGATCACCCGAGCATGCTCGGGGAGACCTGAGCAACAAGTATACTTGCTCGTCACTATTAATGACCAGACTAATTTTTACAATTCTGACCACTGTCAATTTATGTGGTTATAACTCTGGGACTCTTAACCCCTTAATGACAAGGGGTATTTTTGGTTTTACATTTTCATTTTTCCCTCCCCTTCTTTCCAGAGCCATAACTTTTTTATTTTTCCATTTATATGGCCATGTGAGGGCTTATTTTTTGCGGGATGAGTTGTACTTTTAAATGACATCATTGGTTTTACCATGTCATGTACTCGAAAACGGGAAAAATATTCCAAGTGCACTTGTTTTTTGCTTGGCTTTTTTGTTAGGTTCACTATATGCTAAATCTCACCTGCCATTATGATTCTCCAGGTCATTACGAGTTCATAGACACCAAACATGTCTTTGTCCTCTTTTATCTAAGTGGTGAAAAAAAATTCCAAAGTTTGCTAAAAAAAAAAAAATTGCGCAATTTTCCGAGACCCATAGCGTCTCCATTTTTCATGATCTGGGGTCGGGTGAGGGCTTATTTTTTCCATGCCGGACTGACGTTTTTAATGATAACACTTTTGTGCAGATACGTTCTTTTGATCGCCCGTTATTGAATTTTAATGCAATGTCTTGGTGACCAAAAAAACGTAATTCTGGCGTTTTTAATTTTTTTCTTGCTACGCCGTTTAGCGATCGGGTTAATGCTTTTTTTTTATTGATAGATCGGGCGATTCTGAACGCGGCGATACCTAATATGTGTATGTGGGATTTTTTTTTTTACTGTTTTATTTTGATTGGGGCGAAAGGGGGGTGATTTGAACTTTTAGGTTTTTTTAATTTTTTTTATTTTTAAACATTTTTTTTTACTTTTGGCATGCTTCAGTAGCCTCCATAGGAGGCTAGAAGCTTGTGCAACCTGATCGGCTCTGCTACATATGGGCGATGAGCAGATCGCCCATATGTGGCAGATTTACTGCTGTGCTTTCGGCGCCGACCACCAGGTGGCGCTGAAAGCCATATGCCTGGAACAACCATAGAGGTCTCATAGAGACCTCTGGTTGTCCAGGCAACATGACGCCGACCCCCGATCACGTGACGGGGGTCGGCGGTGACGTCATTTCCGGCCCGGCGGAATTTGACAGCGGCATTTAACTAGTTAATAGGTGCGGGCGGACGGCGATTCCGCTCGCGCCTATTGCGGGCACATGTCAGCTGTTCATAACAGCTGACATGTCCCGACTTTGATGCGGGCTCAGCGCCGGAGCCCTCATCAAAGCAGGGGAAATGTCTGATGACGGACTGTGTCCGTCATTGGACATTAAGGGGTTAAACAGATCTGGGTGATTCTAAGATTAGTCTTTTCGTGACATATTGTACTTTATGGTAGTGGTAACATTTCTTTGATATGACTTGCATTTATTTGTGAAAAAAATGGAAATTTGGTGAAAATTTTGCAATTTTAAAATTTGAATATTCATGCCCTTAACCCCTTCACGACCCATGACGCCTACGTAGGCATCATGAAAAGTCGTGCCCAAACGACCTATGACGCCTATGTAGGCATCATGCTATAAATAGCCCCCCTGCGGGTCGGGTGACCGGGGTCACTGAAAGGTCACCCGACCCGCACACAGTGGACACTCTCCGGTTAATCCCAGGGGGCGTGGCTTAGCCCCCACGTGCCTACGATCGCTCTGATTGGCTGTTAAAAGTGAAACAGCCAATCAGAGCGATTTGTAATATTTCACCAATGAAATTTGGTGAAATATTACAATCCAGCCATGGCCGATGCTGCAATAGCATCGGACATGGCTGGACACCGACACCCGACCTCCCCCACACCGACTGGCGGGGCCGATCGGCCCCCACCACCGATGGATGGCGGCGATCGGTCGCCGCCATCATCATCTGCTCCCCCTCCCCTTCTTATCACTCCCTCCCACCTTCTGATCCCCCTGGGACCTCCGATGGTGCTCCCGGTGTCCCGCCGTGGCTCCCGGCGTCCCACCTTCCGGATCATGGGCGCCGCCATCTTGGAAAATGGCGGGCGCATGCGCAGTGCGACTGCCATTGTCCAACATGGCGGCACCCATGAATTTGCCGGCTGCTCGTTCATTTTTCATTTTGATCACTGTAATACACTCTCACAGTGATCAAAATGAAAAAAAGTAAATACACCCCCCTTTTATCATCCCCATAGCAAGGCGCAAATAATAAAATAAAAAATATATATTTTTTTCCATTTAGGGTTCGAACTAGGGTTAGGGTTGGAATTAGGGTTATAGATAGGGTTAGGGCTAGAATTAGGGTTAGGGTTGGAATTAGGGTTAGGGATAAAATTAGGGTTAGGGCTGGAATTAGGGTTAGGGTTGGAATTAGGGTTAGGGTTGGAATTAGGGTTAGGGCTGGAAATAGGGTTAGGGCTGGAATTAGGGTTAGGGCTGGAATTAGGGTTAGGGCTGGAATTAGGGTTAGGGCTGGAATTAGGGTTAGGGCTAGGCTGTAGTTAGGGTTAGAGTTGGGATTAGGGTTAGGGGTGTGTTGGCGTTAGGGTTGTGGTTAGGGTTATTATTAGGGTAGGGTTAGGGTTAGGGGTGTGTTGGGGTTAGAGATGGAGTTAGAATTGAGGGGTTTCCACTGTTTAGGCACATCACTGGGTCTCCGAACGCGACATGGCACCACGATTTATTCCAGCCAATTTTGCGTTCAAAATGTCAAACAGCGCTCTCTCCATTACAGCCCCGACGTGTGCCCAAACAGTGGTTTACCCCCACATATGGGGTATCAGCGTACTCAGGAAAAATTGCACAACAAATTTGGGGGTCTAATTTCTCCTGTTACCCTTGGGAAAATAAAAAATTGGGGGCTAAAAAAATGATTTTTGTGAAAAAAAAAGATTTTTTTATTTTCACGCCTCTGAGTTATAAACTTTGGTGAAGCACTTGGGGGTTCAAAGTGCTCACCACACATCTAGATAAGTTCATTGGGTGGTCTAGTTTCCAAAATGGGGTCACTTGTGGGGGGTTTCCACTGTTTAGGCACATCAGAGTCTCTGCAAATGTAACATGACGCCCGCAGACCATTCCATCAAGTCGGTATTTCAAAACGTCACTACTTCCCTTCCGAGTCCCAACGTGTGCCCAAACAGTGGTCCCTCCCCACATATTGGGCACCAACGTACTCAGGACAAACTGGACTACTACTTTTGAGGTCCAATTTCTCCTGTTACCATTGTGAAAATAAAAAATTGGGGGCTAAAAAAATCATTTTTTGAGGAAAAAAAAGATTTTTTATTTTCACGGTTCTGCATTATAAACTTCTGTGAAGCACTTGGGGGTTCAAAGTGCTCACCACACATCTAGATAAGTTCCTTGGGTGGCCTAGTTTCCATAATGGGGTCACTTGTGGGGGGTTTCCACTGTTTATGCACATCAGAGGCTCTGCAAACATAACATGATGCCCGCAGAACATCCCATCAGTCTGCATTCCAAAATCGCACTCCTTCCCTTCTGAGCTCTCCCATGCGCCCAAACAGTGGTTTCCCCTGACATATGGGGTATCGGTGTACTCAGGACAAATTGCACAACAACTTTTGTGGTACAATTTCTCCTGTTAGCCTTGTGAAAATAAAATATAGCGGGCTAAATAAATCATTTTTGAGGAAAAAAAATTATTTTTTTTTTTCACTGCTCTGCGTCATAAACTTCTGTGAAGCACTTGGGGTTCAAAGTGCTCACTACACATCTAGATAAGCTCCTTTGGTCTAGTTTCCAAAATGGGGTCATTTGTGGGGGGTTTCTACTGTTTAGGCACATCAGGGGGTCTGGAAACGCAACATGATGCCCGCAGAACATCCCATCAGTCTGCTTCCAAATCACGCTCCTTCGCTTCTGAGCTCTCCCATGCGCCCAAACAGTGGTTTCCCCTGACATATGGGGTATCGGTGTACTCAGGACAAATTGCACAACAACTTTTGTGGTCCAATTTCTCCTGTTAGCCTTGTGAAAATAAAATATAGTGGGCTTAAAAATCATTTTTGAGGAAAAAAAAATATTTTTTTTATTTTCACTGCTCTGCGTCATAAACTTCTGTGAAGCACTTGGGGGTTCAGTGTGCTCACCACACATCTAGATAAGTTCCTTGGGTGGTCTATTTTCCAAAATGGGGTCACTTGTGGGGGAGCTCCAATGTTTAGGTACACAGGGGCTCTCCAAGCATGACATGTGTCCACTAACGATTGGAGCTAATTTTCCATTCAAAAAGTCAAATGGTGCTCCTTCCCTTCGGAACCCAGCCGTGTGCCCAAACAGTGGTTTATGACCACATATGAGGTAAAGGTGCACTCAGGAGAAATTGCCCAACAAATTTTAGGATCCATTTTATCCCATTGCCCATGTGAAAATGAAAAAACTGAGGTTAAAAGAAAATTTTTGTGAAAAAAAAGTCCTTTTTTGTTACTGATCAATTTGTGAAGCACCTGGCGGTTCAAAGTGCTCACTATGCATCTAGATAAGTTCCTTGGAGGGTCTAGTTTCCAAAATGGGGTCACTTGTGGGGGAGCTCCAATGTTTAGGCGCACAGGGACTCTCCAAATGCGACATGGCAACCGCTAAATATTCCAGCATATTTTCCATTCAAAAAGTCAAATGGTGCTCCTTCCCTTCTGAGCCCTGCCGTGCACCCAAACAGTGGTTTATGACCACATATGATGTATCGGTGCACTCAGGAGAAATTGCCCAACAAATTTTTTGATCCATTTTATCCTGTTGCCCATGTGAAAATGAAAAAATTGATGCTAAAAGAAAATTTTTGTTGGAAAAATTAAATGTTCATTTTTTCCTTCCACATTGTTTTAGTTGGTGTGAAGCACCTGAAGGTTTAATAATCTTCTTGAATGTAGTTTTGAGTAGCTTGAGGGGTGCAGTTTTTAGAATGGTGTCACTTTTGGGTATTTTCTGCCATATAGACCCCTCAAAGTGACTTCAAATGTGAGGTAGTCACTAAAAAAAATGGTTTTGTAAATTTTGTTGTAAAAATGAGAAATCGCTGGTCAACTTTTAACCCTTATAACTTCCCAACAAAAAAAAAAATTGTTTCCAAAATTGTGCTGATGTAGACATGTGGGAAATGTTATTTATTAACTATTTTGTGTCACATAACTCTCTGGTTTAACGGAAATTTTCGCCAAATTTCCGTTTTTTTCACAAATAAATGCAAACATTATTGACCTAAGTTTACCAATAACATGAAGCCCAATATGTCACGAAAAAACAATCTCAGAATCGCTAGGATCCGTTGAAGCGTTCCTGAGTTATTACCTCATAAAGGGACACTGGTCAATATTGCCAAAAATGGCCAGGTCATTAAGGTCAAAATAGGCTGGGTCATGAAGGGGTTAAATCACATATCTATGTCACTCAAAATAGTTAATAAATAACAATTCCCGCTTGTCTACTTTACATCAGCACAATTTTGGAATACATTTTTTGCTAGGAAGTTATAAGGGTTAAAAGTTGACCAGTGATTTTTTATTTTTCCTAAAAATTTAGTAAAAACAACATTCAAGAAGTTTCATAAAAAATTAACATTTAACTTTTTTCTCAAAAAATGTAATTCAGATCCAAATGTTTTATTTTGACAAGCGTAACAGAAAAATGAACCCCAAAATTTGTTGAATCATCCCCCTGAGCATGCCAATATCCCATATGAGAGAGAAAAACACTGTTTGGGGGCATGGCATAGTTTGGTAGGGAAGGAGCGCCATTTGAGTTTTTGAATGCAAAACTTGATGGAACACTTGGTGGACACCATGTCGCATTTGGAAATTCCCCACAAGTAATACCATTTTGGAAACTAGACCCCTCAGGAACTTATCTAGATGTGTGGTGAGCACATTGATTCCCCAGGTGCTTTACAGAAGTTTATAGTATTGAGCTGTTAAAATAAAAAAAATCATATTTTCCCTGGAAGTATGATTTTAGCCCCAAATGTTGCTTTTTCTTAAGGGTAACAGGAGAAATTGCACCATTCAATTTGTTGTGCAATTTGTCCTGAGTATGCCGATACCCCATATGTGGGGAACACTACTTTTGAGGCACAGTGCAAAGCTCTAAAGGGAAGAGACGCCATATTGGAGATCAGCTTTTGCTGGAATGGTTTGAGGGTGCCATGTCCCATTGGCAGAGCCCCTAAGGTGCCAGAACAACAGAAATCCCCTTTATGTGAACTCATTTTACAAGCAACACTCCCCAATGAATTAATCTTAGGGTGAAGATATATATCTTTGTAACATGTTAATCAGCATAGAAAAATGTGACATGGCTAACTGAAAAGAATTGTCTCAAAAACTTGCAATTTGTTAATATCTTTTCAGTTAGCCATTAAAGGGAACCTGTCACCCCCCCAGGCGTTTTTAAGTAAAAGAGCCACCTTGTGCAGCACTAATGCTGCATTCTGTCAAGGTGGCTCTTTTATTTAGCGTCCCTTCCACCGCAGAAATAATCGTTTATAAAATTTGTTCCCTTTAAAATGTATTAACCACTGAGGACTCTCAATTTCAAATATTTTTCTAAGGGTGAAGTGATCATATTGGCACTACATGTGCCTCACAGAATTTTATACCTTTGAACGATAAAGACAGAATAATTAAATTTCTTCCACTAAAATATGGTTTTAGCTCCATATTTTTAATTTTTCTAAGGGCTAACAGGAATTTTTTTTTACAAAAAACTGAGGTCCATTTTTTCCTGAGTGCTCCAATACCCTACATGTATTTGGGAAATATTTTTGAGGCACAGTGCAAAGCTCAGAAGGCGGGACAAGTTTACGTTATTATTGGTACCATTTTCAGACACATGACATTTTTTGATCGCTTTCTATTCCAATTTTTGAGACTCAGAATGTACTAAAAACATGTCATTCTGTTTTATGTCATTCTGCATGTGATAAAATTGATGAGGCAGTTTTATTCTTCGGGTCAGTACTATTACAGCGATATCTCATTTATATCTTTTTTTATGTTTTGGCACTTTTTTATAGAAGAAATAATTATTTCTAAGGCGCTTTATTCTGAGAGCTGAAACTTTTTTATTTTTCCACTACTGGAGCTGGTTTGCAGCTTGTTTTTTGTAGGACAAGATGACGTTTTCAGCAGTACCATGATTATTTATATCCTTCTTTTTGTTCATGCTTAATTTCACTTTTTGTTCAGCAGTACGATCATAAAGAATTGTTTTTTGCATTGTCTTTTATTTAGTTTTTTTATGGTGTTCACCAAAAAGGTTAACTAGTGGGACAGTTTTATAGGTCAGGCCATGAGGATGAGGCAATGCCAAATATGTCTATTTTTTAATTTTTTTGTCTCATACAAATATTTATTTATGGGTACAATATTTTTTGCTGTTTTACTATTTTTTATATATATTTTTACAACTATTTTAAAAAAGTTTGACTTTTTTTAACTGTTTTACTTTGTCCCACTATGGAACTATCATTTTTTGCAGACTGATAATTTGTATAACATGGGGATGCAGTAGCATCCCTATGCTATGCAAACTGTCAGGTCTGCACTGACAGAGAAAGTTGCTGATCATGCACTGCACATGATCTAGCTACTTTCCTAGACATGGTGATCCGGAGGTCATGATAATGACATCGGGTCACCATGGCGACAATTAGGACCCCAAGTCACACTGTGGGGTCTCCAATCCAAGGGCAGAGGTGTTGTCATCCCTCTGCCTGCTCCCAGAATTATGTGATTGCATTCAATCTCGGCATTTGGGGGGTTAAAGTGCCGGGATCAGTGCAGGACCACTCCTGGCACTTAGTGCTGGGTGTCAGGTGTCAGAACCTTCCGACACCCGGCAGTGATCAAGCGTGCACAACCTATTTGTGCGCACGATCCCATAGACATAATAATCTGTCCTTGTTCACTAAGGCCCAGGACACAGGGACCTATTATTATGCACTATAACAGAAAAGGGATAAAGGTGAAAAATTCAAAGTTTGAAAATTGTTAATTTTTCTGAATTCTTGTATAATTTTAAATACTTTCATAAAAAATGCAAAATGTATTAACTTAAATTTACAACTAACATAAAGCACAAAGTGTCAGGTAAAAAAGTGTTACAGAATCGCAGGGATATATTTAAGCATAGATTATTATTAGTGATGAGCGAGCATGCTCGCCACTACTCGGTGCTCGCCCGAACATCTCACTGCTCAAGATGCTTGGAGCTTGCTGAATATTTCTAGGGTTTTCTCAGCGGGAGCTTGGGTCCCTGCCCTGAATGTTTACTGCTCTTTAAAGAGCCAATGAGTCTGCCACTCACTGTAATATCGCATCCATGTTGGTTGTGGCATTACAGTGATTGGCTGGCCGCACAGCGTCATTAGGTCTGCATCAGACCTGGTGCCGCCATTCTCATCGCAGTCTGCTCCAGAATCAGTCAGTGTAGGGAGAGTTGCTGCTGAGCTAGGGAGAGATTTGTTTGCTTCGTATTTAGTGTGGGTATACCATATCTAATACATATATCCATCTCAACTAACAGTCCTACTGAGGAGTAATAAAGCTGCACAGATATCAGTGCTAAGCAGGCAGGCAGTGTATATGGCAGACTTCAGTGCATATATTAGCAAGAGGGTCCATTCCAGTTCTGTCTGCTGCTGCCAATTACAGATGTTTGTAGACATAGCTCCATGTATCAGTGGTCAGGAATATTTTTTTTTATCTTAATCCTGATTATGTGCTTTAAAGCAATTCAATGAACACCGTTTTTCTGCTACATTTGCTTGTTGGCACTGCAGAATACAGACAGATCCTTTCCATATTACAGTGCCAAAAATGCAGCTATTTTAAACTGGGGTTTGTCCGTCCCACAGATCACATATCAGTGTGCTCAAAATTGTGCCATTTCAGGCCTTCAATTAAATTTTGTTGCAGTGTCTTATCCAAATTATTGACACCAGTTTGCAGAGAAAAATTAGTTACCTATAGGTCAGATATTTTAAACTGTGGATTTCTGTCACATGGATCACATAAAAGTTCACTCCAAATTCAACCATTTGTGGAAAAATATTGTCCTTCATTTAAAATGGGCAAGCCACGTGGCAAGGGACGGGGAAGTGGACGTGAAGATGATGGTGCATGCTGAAGCCTAGGCCGTGGCCGTGGGCAAGCTGAAATTGTGCCACAACAAACACCCACATCTTCTCGCCTGACCTTCCTGTCCCAATTACTAGGGAACTGCAGCACACCAGCATTGAACCCAGAGCAGTATCAAAAGTTTGTTGGTTGGATAGCAGAAAATGCTTCCAGTCACTTTATCACCACAATCACCACTCTGTCTTCCACACGGTCAAGTCTCAGTAGCCATGAGTCTGGACCACATATTCCTCACCCTGATCCTCCTTCCTCCCAGCATGCCGAGTGCCCAGTGACAACTGATCTCACACTTGGACACTACGAAGAGCTGTTGACTTTTTCATTTATAGATTTGGGCCTCTTGCCCGGTCCACTTGAAGTGGGATAAGAAGAGATCGCATGAAGCGATGCCCAGATATTTGAGCAGCCACGGTCACACAAAGGTGATGGTGGGAAAGTGTCAGAAAAGGTGGACAATGATGAGACACAATTGCCAGAAACAAAATGAAGAAAAGCAGCATCCAATCTGGGTGAAGAAGCATATAAAATTTATTATGCCATGAAAACATGCAACGTTTCGACCAACACAGTCTTTTTCAAGCGCTTGAAAAAGACTGTGTTGGTCGAAACGTTGCATGTTTTCCTGGCATAATAAATTTATATGCTTCTTCACCCGGATTGGATGCTGCTTTTCTTCATTTTGTGACTTTTCATGTCCATCTGGGTCCCTGGACTTAGAGCGTGCATCCTTTGATCCTGCAAGTGCTCTCAGCCATTTTCTACTTGCTTGACAATTGCCAGAAAGTCAGGAGTAGAACCAGGGTGCAAAAGTGGAGGATGAGGTGGGATATGATATAGTAACTGACCCAAGCTGGCAGGAGGACATGCAGAGTAAGGACAGCAGCACACAGGGGGAGGGAGGCATAGCACCCCAACAGGTAAGAAGAAGCAGTGTGGTGGCCGCACACTGAAGTTGGGCAACCGTTTCTCGTAAAAGTAACACTATGGAAGTTTTCAGTACAACTGTTAGGTCTTCCCGAGTTTGGTTGTTTTTAAAGACTTTGCCCATAGCCCCAAAAATGCCATTTGCACTACCTGCCAGGCCAGCATCAGCAGGGGTAGCAAAACTACCATCCTGACCACCACCAGCATGATCAGGCACATGGCAGCAAAGCAACCGACTTTGTGGGCTGAACACCAGGCCAAGGAACAGTGTCTGCAGGTGACATCACTGCTTCTTCTGCTGTTGGGCATGCAAGCCAATCCCCTTTCAATATTGAATGCGAAGATGCCTCCTTTCCTGCACCAGTCATTGCACACATTCAACTAGCACCATCAGCAAGCACGTCCACGTCCTTTTCCCATCGCAGCATTTAGTTGTCCATACAACAGTCCTTGGAACGCAAGCGCAAATATGCAGCCAATGCCCCAGAGGCCACACTACTAAATTCACACATTTCTCATCTGCTTGCGATCAAAAGATTGCCTTTTAGGCTCGTGGAGAGGGAAGCTTTCCGCAACTGATTGTGGCAGCCGTCCCTCGGTACTTGGTCCCCAGCCGCCACTATTCTCCCAGTTTGCCATCCCCGCATTAAACAAGCAAGTGTCCCACAACATTAGCCGTGCCCTCAACAATGCAGTTACTGGGGAAGTCCACCTAACCACGGACACGTGGACAAGTGCTTGTGGACAGGGACGGTACATCTCACTGACGGCACACTGGGTTAACATAGTGGAAGCTGGGACCCAGTCAGACCTTGGGATGTTACATGTCCTTCCGATGCCGAGAATTGCGGGCCATATGTCAATCAGGATTGCCCCCACAGTCTACAGCTCCTGTACCTCATCCTCCTCCTCTTTAGCCTCCATCTCTGAAATGAACACATCAGTCACAAGTTGGAAGCATTGCAGCACTGCCTCAGCCAAGCAGAAACCAGCTGTGCTAAAGCTAATATACATTGTGCGGTGACAAACTGCACAATGCTATGGGAGACCCATTTCCTAAGAATGGTAACATTGTTTTCATGAGGCCCTCCTGCACCTCTCTTGAAAGGGGTATTGGGATGTGTTTAAATTTTGGGCAGGCCATGCATTCACTGCATAGGCAAACAGTATGGGAGACCCACTTCCTAATAATGGGAACACTGTTTTCAGGAGGCCCTGCTGACCATCTCTTCAAAGGGGTATTATGATGCGTCCAAATTTTTGGCAGTTCTTGCACTCACTGCATAGGCAAATATTATGGGAGACCCACTTCCTAACAATGGGAACAGTTTTCAGGAGGCCCTCCTGTATGTCTCTTCAAAGGGAAATTGTGGTACATCCAAATTTTGGGCAGCCCTGTCACTCACTGCATAGGCAAACACTATGGGAGACCCACTAACTAATAATGGGAACATTTTTCTATGAGGCCCTCCTGTATGTCTCGTCAAGGGGGTATTGGTGTTCATCCTAATTTTTGGCAGCCCTGACACTCACTGCATATGCAATAACAGTATAGGAGACTATAATGGGAACAACAAATCATAGCCAGCTGATTGATCTCTTAGAATAGTAAGGGCCGACTGCTGACCCTTTAAGAATAGTAAAGGCCACCTGATTGGCTTTTGACTTTCAGAGTCCCTCCTTCATAAATGAAACAGGGTGAGTCTGATGATGTGTCACTTACCGCCTGGCCAGATAAGGTTGTAAAATGTTAAAATTATATTTCCCAGTGAATGCATTTGTCTTGGTTGAAAGCAATGTTACCGTTCAAAAACGGATCAAAAACGCTACATGTGAACATAGCCCAAGGTGTGGAGGAGCATTTATGCTTTTGGTTATTTATTTTGCCTTATATACAAATCATTTCCCTGGATGTTCCTTAACATATTTCCCAGGAAAATCCATTTTGGCTTTGTTTTTGTATGTTTTATTGTGAGTCTGTAAAAGTGGCGTAAGACTCTGACAGCATTGTCCACAGCAGTGACTTGGGATTCAGAAATGCTTCCAGAGGTCTTATCCATGCTGTTCCCATGTCATTTGAGCACTGTTCCCATCGATTTCCACAATTTCTAGTCCCTATACAGACCTTTGGAGGGAAGACGCCGGATAAATGCTAGAGTTTCCCATAAACTTACATTAGGCTCCTTGTCAGGTTGAGCACCCGAGTATTCCAATTTGCTCGACCCGTGCAATGAGAACCCAAGCATTTTAGTGCTCGCCCATCTCTAATTATTATTACCACATAAATTGGCATATGTCAGATCGAAAAAATGAGGTTCGATCATTAAAATGAACCTGTCATGTTCAATAGTACAATTAACCTGCATATATAGGGTTAATCTTTAGGTTAATAGCTTTGTAAAGGTGCCTGGCCGCTTTATTTAAAGTGTGGCATATGGAAGATAATGAGCTTTATTCCTTCCAGGAGCTGTCAGCTTTCAGTTATTCAGGCACTCTGGCAGGGCTTGAGTCACTGCATACTATACTGTAAAAAATCCCCAGCACATTGACTGACATCCAGATTTAGGCTATGTGCACACGTTGCGTAATTTCCGCGGCAATTCCCCAACTCCCTGCCGCGGGAAATACGTGAGAAAACCGCATGCGTGATTCCCGCGTATTTCCCATGAAAAACTAACGTTTTGCAAGCGTAATTAGCTTGCAGAATACTAGCGTTTTCCAAGCGATCTGTAGCATCACTTGGAAAACTGATTGACAGGTTGTTCACACTTGTCAAACATAGTGTTTGACTAGTGTGACCAACTTTTTACTATTGCGGCTGCCTATGCAGCATCAGTAGTAAAAAGATATAAGGTTTAAAATAATTAAAAAAAAAAAAAATCGTGTTATTCTCACCTTCCAGTGGCCCCCGCAGCGTTCCCAGGCCTCAGCAATGCTCCCGGCGAGTCTAGTTCCCAGAGATGTCTTGCGACAATGACCTTTGATGACGTAGTGGTCTCGTGAAACCGTAGCAGTCTCGTAAGACCGCTACATCATCAAAGGTCATTGTCATAAGGCATCGCTGGGAACGGGAGTTGGCGGGAGCATCACTGAGGCCTGGGGACGCTGCGTGGGATGCCGGAAGGTGAGAATATCACAATTTTTATTTTAATTCTTTTTTTAACAAGGATATGGTACCCAGGGCCTGGAGGACAGTCTCCTCTCCTCCAGGCCGTGGGTACCATCCGCACATGATCCACTTACTTTGCGCATGGTGGGCATAGCCACATGCGGAAAGTAAACGGAACAATGCTTTCCTATGTGTGCGGAATTCCCGCGATTCGGCACAAAGAATGAGCCTGCTGCGTATTTTTCCATGATGCGATTCCACCACGGAAAAATACGCAGCATTAGCACAGCATGTGTGGAATGCCACTAAATTCATTGGGCTGCTAATTTTATGCGTTTTGCAGCGAAAAACACGGCAAAAGCGCATAAAATCAGCGGGAATTCTGGACATGTGCACACAGCCTTACACTGATCAAGTGAATCATAGAATCATAGAATTGTAGAGTTGGAAGGGACCTCCTGGGCCATCTGGTCCAACCCCCTGCTCAAAGCAGAATTTGCTAAATCGTCCCAGACAGATGTCTGTACAGCCTCTGTTTGAAAACTTCTATTGGAGGAGAACTCACCACCTCTCGTGGCAGCCTGTTCCACTCATTGATCACTCTAAGGGTGCGTGCACACGTAAGCGTTTTTTTGCGTTTTTTAAGTGTTTTAACGGGCAAAAGCGCTTACAAAATGCTTACAAGAAGCATTCCATTCATTTCAATGAATTCTGCACTTTTTGAGTATATTGATGCTTTTTTTTCCGCAAAAAGATGCATCGCGGTAAAAAATGCAGCATGCTCATTAATTTTGTGGAAAAATCCGCATTTCTAAATATATTCTATGAGGCTGGGGATTCTCTGGAAAAAAACGCAAAAATCGCGAGTTTCCTGGGAAGGAGTCCAGTTTTTAGTCAAGAATTTTCTGCATACGTGAGTACAAACACTAACAGTGCAGCAGTGGCAGGGCAAATTCAGAACGCTATTACCCTGCAGAATAGCCTTCTATCTGTAGGTTAATAGCCTTATCAGACATGACAGGTCTGCTCTGTAACCTGCCTGAAAAAAGGTTTAGAAAATGGTAAAAAAAATAGCATATGCATTGCAGTGCTTAAACTACTCAGGCATTTGAGATTTGTTTTTATGCTTAGAAGGATGCAAAGCAGTTAAAAGTAGAGTTGAGCAACTTTGGTCGGATCGGGTTTCATGAAACAAAATTTGTTTCAGATGAAACTGGTCCGACTAGGGCAAAAAAAGTCGGAGTTTCGTCCGAAACCCGACCCCAATGCAAGTCAATGGGAAATAAAAGTCGGCATTGAGTGGATGAATGTCTTTCAGCATCTCCAACAGTCCTTGATGTTTTTCCTCCATCCCTTTTTGTGTCCTTGTGAATGTGTTTCCAAGATAAATATGAGCTGGACAGCATCTTTGATGCCACAATTATCCCAACTCATAAGCTTAATAGCGTCTTCAAAGGCATCAGTAGGTAACATTCATGCCTTGACAATGGAGGATTTTACAGTAACCCAAGTTCCAGGTTGCAAGCTGCATTATATAAACAGTCACCCCTTCAAACTCTCTGTAGAGATGCTCCATCATACGCAGCATTGAATTCTGTCATGTTGCAACATCTGAAATCAGGTTTGTTTTAAAGTGGTAAAACGTGTAGGCTTCATCACCTTTTCTAAATCTATTGGTTCATCGCTGCTGCTCAACACATTGCTCCAATGGAACATTAATAACAAATTCTTTGCCTGTCCATAATTGCTGCTTCATGCGTCAACAGTGCAGCACATTTTAAGAAGACCACTCACTAGTTTGACCACGTAAAATAGACCACATCATCGAATAGTGGCTGCAGTACTGAATAAAATGTAACTTTTATTTTTTAGTATATCGTCTCCATTGTGGTGATATTGTCTTGTAATTTTAGGTTATAAGTTTAGTTAAGTTCAAGGGAGAGTAACCAGAGATTTTTCTTTTGGGCAAGATATTGAGGAAAAAACATGTGACAAGAATACAATAGAGCAGGTTTTTCAGTGTGAAATGTAATGACAAATAGTCTGCTCTCCTCTCTGGTCTAACTGTACATGTGTCGGTGATGCCAATGCACTGGTAGTAGAGTGAAGATAGGTATGATTATCTACACCTTGCAGCTCTCATCTCACTGGAGTCAATGCAGGGGGGAGGTGCAGTACAGCTGAGCTGACAGTGTTGTGAGAGGAAAGCTGAAGCTACAGACTTGTCTGTAATGAGACAAAGCTCAGCTCTTCTGGACTGCCCCTACCCCACACTTAATGCCGAAAAATGAAAGCTGAAAAGTGTGTGTATTCACACTTATGTCTTCTGTACTCCCAGGACTATGTAACAGCACACACCTCTGCAGTGATATCAGTGAGGAGAGCAGACTGTCTATCATTACATGTCTCACACCAAGAAACCTGTTCTTTAAAGGGAATCTGTCACCCATATTTAGTGATATCATGTAAAGATATCACTAAATTGTGTGTCCCATAAGGATTCTATTCAGGCTTTTGACTCCCCCCGACCCCGCACCTTTGAAGCATAAATACCTATTTTAGCTTGCTGGTGATGCATGCAAATCGCCGCGGTCCAGTACAATGGCCGTGGCTTAGTGGTCTTCTCCCCCCCACCTCCTCGGCTTGCTTCACGTAATCTTAGTCTGTCTGTCATGTCAACAGATTTTAGCAGCTGACATGTGCCTGCAATAGCCGTGGGTGGAATCGTGATCCACCTGCGGCTACGAACCAGTTAAAAGACGCTGTCAAACTTTGACAGTGGCATTCAACAAGCATCTCCGGCAATCGCGCTGGATATATGTACACCAGTGACCCGTGTCACGTGATCGTGGGTCACCGGTGTGTCGGTATGACAATCAGTGGTCTCCTGGAGACCTCTATGGTTGTCAGTGCCGGATTGCTGTGAGCACCACCCAGTGGTCAACGCTCATAGCAAGTGAGCAATTCTACTACATAGATGTGCTCTAACCATCGCCTCTATGTAGCAGAGCCGATCGGGTTGTGGCAGCTTCTAATCTCCCAAGAAAACTATTGAAGCATGCCAAATATAAAAAAAAGTGTTTCAAAATATAAAAAAAAACAAAAAATATAAAAGTTCAAATTACCCCCTTTTGCCCCATTCAAAATAAAACAATAAAAATAAAATCAAACATACATATTTTCGGTATCGCCACATTCAGATTCATCCGATCTATCAATAAAACATAGGAATAACCTGATCGCTGAACGGCTTTGTGAGAAAAAAGTCAAAACTCCAGAATTATGCTATTTTGGTCGACGCAACATTGCATTAAAATGCAATAATGAGTGATCAAAAGATCATATCTGCACCGAAATGGTGTCATTAAAATGTCAGCCCAGCAAGTAAAAAAATAAGCCCCCACCCAACCCGAGATCATGAAAAATGGAGACGCTAAGGGTATCGGAATACGACGCATTTTATTTCTTTTTAGCAAAGTTTGGAAATTTTTTTCACCACTTAGATAAAAATGAACCTAGACATGTTTGGTGTCTATGAACTTGTAATGACCTGGAGAATCATAATGGCAGGTCACTTTTAGCATTTAGTGAACCTAGTGAAAAAACAAAACAAAAACAAGTGTGGGATTGCACTTTTTTGCAATATCACCGCACTTGGAATATTCTCATTTTCTAGTACACGACATGGTAAAACGAATGGTGTCCTTCAAAAGTACAACTCATCCCGCAAAAAATAAGCCCTCGCATTGCCATATTGATGGAAAAATAAAAATGTTATGGCTCTGGGAATGAGGGCAGTGAAAAGCGAAAACGCAAAACCGAAAAAAGCTCCTTGGTTAAGGGATTAAAGCAAGTTTCTGCAGCTCCAGACTAACATTCTTGTCATCACTTGGGGTCCTAACAGTCTGACACCAAGTGATCAGTAATTTATCCCTTACGCTATGGGTAGGGAATAACTTATTAGTTTTGGAATAAACATTTATTATCATGGCTAGAAATAAAAATTTTCATATTCTGTATATTATCTAGTTAGGGAACTAGTTGGCATTTTAGTTTTTTAACTGAAACTGCAAGAAACAACTTGAAATGGAATGTTTATAAATTCTACATCATTTCCGAATCACCTGAAAACTACTGTAAACTAACAGATGGATAAATTCAGAAGCTTGCATAGAATTTCAAACATCAATGAGTTAATTCTTTCAGTTATGGAAGATAAACAGCTCTAGCAGAACATAATTCATAGTAGTATCTGCAACAGCGATTTTGTGAAGTAGCTGCTTTTTAATTAATATTGCAGTGCTAGAATCTTTCCTATTTCCATTTTGGTGGGAGCTGATAATGGATCCCTGAATCACTTAATTGTTTTTGATAGTTGATTTTGTTTATGACGTGCATAATTTACTAACTAGCTTTGATCTCTCATTAACATTGCAAGCGGTTAGAAACCAGATCAAATAATTATGATGTGGATTGTCAAGTTTTACTGAACTTTGTGAATTAAAATATAATGTGCAGTTTACTATCTGCAGGTGACATTATTACTATGTTGTTGTTGAACAAAGCACTATTATCTATAATAATATGTTGAAAAATCTACATCTATTTATATGGAAACAGTCTACTGATCCATTACAAGTTGGAAGATATCCATGGCAGGTGTTAAAATGCATTATCAAACTGCTACATGCCATCAGTTTATGATTTAAAGAGGTAAATGATATGTAAATAAGGTATTTAATTGCCATGGTTGCTTTTAAGGGGTTGTATCACAGCACCAACATTTTAAAGAATTCCAGTGCAAATCTGTCACTTCTGCTTAAAGCACAGAGGGAACATGACACAGATCCTTTGCACCAATGAAGAAGTCAGTTGGTTTCTTACTCCGTCATTTCCGCTGTTCACTCTAACTACGTCTTATCTATATCAACTTAGTTACATATTCTATGCCGCTGCATTATGAATGCCCCTTCTGCATGCTTCCTAAAGTCCCCGTTACACATAGCGATATCGCTAGCAATATCGCTGTAACGTCACCGATTTTGTGACGTAGCAGCGATATTGCTAGCGATATCGCTACATGTAATACTTACCTCCGACCGGCTCCCCCGCTGATTATCGCTGGTCGCGCGAGAACGTCCTGGATCATTTCTCGTCGGGCGCTTCCTGCTGGGCTTCTTGTGGCGCCGACGAGCGACGCGTGGACGCGGGCGGGAGAACGTCAGGATCGCTGCGTCTGACAGGTAAGTAACGACCCCCGACCGCTGCTATGTCGCTGGTGAGATCTGCCTGTGTGGCAACTCACTAGCGACCACTTAGCGATGCACCAGCGATCCATATCGTTGTCAGAATCGCTGGTGCATCGCTAAGTGTAATGGTACCCTAAGACCTACAGTGGGTACGGAAAGTATTCACACCGCTTAAAATTTTTCACTCTTTGTTTCATTGCAGCCATTTGATAAATTCAAAAAAGTTCGTTTTTTTCTCATTAATGTACACTGTGAACCCCATCTTGACAAAAAAAGCAGAAATGTAGAAATTTTTGCAAATTTATTAAAAAAGAAAAACTGAAATATCACATGGTCATAAGTATTCAGACCCTTTGCTCAGACACTCATATTTAAGTCACATGCTGTGCATTTCCTTGTGATCCTCCTTGATTTGGTTCTACTCCTTCATTGGAGTACCATACACACTTCATGGAAAAAGTTTTTTGCCCATATATACCAGCTTCAAAAGAAGTTGTTTTATAATCTCATAATACTACTGGGCAAAAGTAAATAAATGGACAATAGCGGGATAATCGCACCATGAGCAAATATATAAGAAAAAAGGAACTATCAAAAAATCCCAAAAGCATATCTATTAAATAATTAATTACAGAATAAATAGGGGACAGTGGGGAACAAGGATCCAACCAAATTGCACATATAAGGCCGGGGTCACACTGGTGAGGAATACGGACGAGTGAGAGGCGTTAAAAGCACGCATTACACACAGACAAATTATTCTCTATGGGTTTGCTCCCAACAGCCGTATATTTCTTGGGCATATTCTACGGTCCATGCCAATCGCAGCATGCTGCGATTGTCAGTGTACTACGGCCGTAGTACGCCAATGCAAGTCTATAGGTGCGCAAAAAATACGGATTACACACGGACCACACATGTGACTTGCGAGAAATACGCACCCGGTGTCTTTTAGAAAAGCCGGCAATTCAGTGCGCTATACAGTAAACTCACACTGACAGGTTTAATAAAAAAAGAAAGAATAGATATAGACACATAGAATACATATATATATATATATATATATATACATACATGTCATTGTGACAAACATATATATATATTTATATTTCACAGAATTCTTCATAGCAGAATAGCTGCTAATTAAATTGCCGGCTTCTATCAAATAATTCTCCAACCCGACATGAAATGACACATGCTTTACATTCAATTAAGCATTTCATTTCATGTTTTTTTATATGTCCTTGACTAATAATTAGATGCGGGTTTGTGTGCAAAATTTGGGAGTTGTAGTTGTTATTTTAAGGGGTTAATTCGTTGTTAAAAAATGTATGACCATGTGTATCGGAATTACGATACCGAGTACCGATATTTTTTCAATATCGGATAACACAACGTGCCACTGTTGTGGCTGTGATTGGCTGCTGAAATGATGTCATCATGATGCGCCGTCTGTGCGCATCATGATGCGTGGTCTGTGCCGACTGCGGGGGTCTGTACGGGCCTGCCAAGGGCCTGTGTCGGCTGCTGGGGGTCTGTACAGGCCTGCCGGGGGCCTGTGCCAGCTGTCGGGGGTCTGTACAGGCCTGCCAGGGGCCTGTGCCGGCTGTCGGGGGTCTGTACGGGCCTGCCGGGGGCCTTTGCTGGCTGTCGGGGGTCTGTACGGGCTTGTGTCGGCTGCCAGGAGTCTGTACGGGCCTGCCGGGGGCCTGTGCCGGCTACCGGGGGTCTTGTGTATGTGCAGGCATCGTCCGATGGGACTACAAGTCCCATCGGGCGATGCCTGCTACAATGACAGTGATTGACACATTAGCCAATGATGGGACAGTAGTAGTCCCATCATCCGGCTAATGTGTTGAATGTAAAAAAAACCATGCATACTACATACATACTACATATATACAACATTCATACAACATACATACATACTGCATACTACATACATATTTCATATATACTACATTCATACAACATACATACATACTACATACATACTACATATACAGTCATGGCCAAAAGTATTGACACCCCTGCAATTCTGTCAGATAATATTCAGTTTCTTCCTGAAAATGATTGCAAACACAAATTCTTTGGTATTATTATCTTCATTTAATTTGTCTTAAATGAAAAAACATAAAAGAGAATGAAGCAAAAAGCAAAACATTGATCATTTCACACAAAACTCCAAAAATGGGCCGGACAAAAGTATTGGCACCCTCAGCCTAATACTTGGTTGCACAACCTTTAGCCAAAATAACTGCGACCAACCGCTTCCGGTAACCATCAATGAGTTTCTTACAATGCTCTGCTGGAATTTTAGACCATTCTTCTTTGGCAAACTACTCCAGGTCCCTGAAATTTGAAGGGTGCCTTCTCCAAACTGCCATTTTTAGATCTCTCCACAGGTGTTCTATGGGATTCAGGTCTGGACTCATTGCTGGCCACCTTAGAAGTCTCCAGTGCTTTCTCTCAAACCATTTTCTAGTGCTTTTTGAAGTGTGTTTTGGGTTATTGTCCTGCTGGAAGACCCATGACCTCTGAGGTAGACCCAGATTTCTCACACTGGGCCCTAAATTATGCTGCAAAATTTGTTGGTAGTCTTCTGACTTCATAATGCCATGCACACGGTCAAGCAGTCCAGTGCCAGAGGCAGCAAAGCAACCCCAAAACATCAGGGAACCTCCACCATGTTTGACTGTAGGGACCGTGTACTTTTCTTTGAATACCTCTTTTTTCTCCTGTAAACTCTAAGCTTTTGCCCTAAAAGCTCTACTTTTGTCTCATCTGACCAGAGAACATTCTTCCAAAATGGTTTAGGCTTTTTCAGGTAAGTTTTGGCAAACTCCAGCCTGGCTTTTTTATGTCTCGGGGTAAGAAGTGGAGTCTTCCTGGGTCTCCTACCATACAGTCCCTTTTCATTCAGACACCGACGGATAGTACGGGTTGACACCATTGTACCCTCGGACTGCAGGGCAGCTTGAACTTGTTTGGATGTTAGTGGAGGTTCTTTATCCAACATCCGCACAATCTTGCGCTGAAATCTCTTCTCAATTTTTCTTTTCCGGCCACATCTAGGGAGGTTAGCCACAGTGCCATGGGCTTTAAACTTCTTGATGACACTGCGCACGGTAGACACAGGAACATTCAGGTCTTTGGAGATGGACTTGTAGCCTTGAGATTGCTCATGCTTCCTCACAATTTGGTTTCTCAAGTCCTCAGACAGTTCTTTGGTCTTCTTTCTTTTCTCCATGCTCAATGTGGTACACACAAGGACACAGGACAGAGGTTGAGTCAACTTTAATCCATGTCAACTGGCTGCAAGTGTGATTTAGTTATTGCCAACACCTGTTAGGTGCCACAGGTAAGTTATAGGTGCTGTTAATTACACAAATTAGAGAAGCATCACATGATTTTTCGAACAGTGCCAATACTTTTGTCCACCCTCTTTGTTGTGTTTGGTGTGGAATTATATCCAATTTGGCTTTAGGACAATTCTTTTTGTGTTTTTTCATTTAAGACATCGCGCCGACATACTATCCCGTCCCCGGTCATACGGGCCCGGGTACCGTGGACGGGATAGTACGTCGGATGGCAGAAAGGGGTTAATGTAAAAAAAAAGAACTTTTTTGAATTTACCAAATGGCTGCAATGAAACAAAGAATGAAAAATTGAAAGGGGTCTGAATACTTTCCGTACGACTGTAAATACTTATATGGACTAGAGAAATTCCTTGCATATTGAGAGCAGACAAATGAACAAAAAAACTAAGCTTATAAAACGGTTATTCCCAAAGGGTGCTTTCACATTGCGCTTATTTTCTTGTTCTTGGGTCCCAACGTGTCTTGCATCTGAAACCTCCCCTGCAAAACAGGATTCAGAAATATGTGCCAACAGGGCCATAGACTATAATGGGGACGGCAGAGCGAACATGAACTGTACCGTGCATCACTTTTGGGCATATACAACAACTGGAGTCAGGCACCCAGATGCAGTATGCCACGTCTGTGTGTCCACCTCCAGTAGGACTATATATTCAAAAATGATTAACTGAAGACAGCACGTTCGCTCTGTCAGCACCATTATAGTCTATGACTCTGCTGGTATATATGTCAGAATCACATTTTGCGCGCAGGGAGGGGGTTCGGATGCGAGCCCCGATGAGATCTATGAATGATAACATAAGTGCAATGTGAAAGCACTCAAAATTGCAAGATAACCCTATACATGAGATACGGTAGGTAGATAACTTGATAATTGTGCCATCTTGTGTGAAGCAGAAGTGCACATGCTAAAAATCTGCTTCAATCATTGCTTATGGGACTGCCATAAAAAGCAAATCACTTTGCTCAGGATCGCTGAAGGTTCAAACAGTTGGACTCCCAAAGACCAGTAAGTTATCCCCCATCCTAATGATAGTGAGGATAATATTTCACATCCTCTGCAAAAAGTTTTGTGCCCGGACAATTCCTTTAATGAGCGCGTTGCATCAAACTTTACAGCACATTGCACGGACATGAGCTTTAATAACTCTGCATGGTGACTACCCAGTACACAGAGCCGAGCTGTAAGTACCATGCAAATCCACTATGCAATGTACGGAGCTGATTTTTAATAACCCTGCACTATCACTGGTTTCATGCTGACAACTCCTTTAATGAGTTTGGTGCATCTAACATTATAGCACAGTGTATAGAGCTGAGCTGAAATAACCTTGCTTGGTCAGTGTGGGAAATCATGATCCAATTTGTCTTCTCAGTCCACAAATTAAGCTCTAAATCTATCATGCAACACTTTTACACAGAAAACTCCCCCTATACATTCAAAATCTCTGAGATTCTAGATAGTAGAAGGCACTTAGACACAACTATCTCTTAATCTCACAGAACAGTTGTTAGCTTGTTGGAATAAAGCCCTTTCTACCAGGGGTGTATCTAAACCCCATCCACAGTTAATGAAAGTACAATATTATGCTGGACACTACATGTGTTAGGCATCAAGTTTCCCTCACTGCACAGGGGGAATCTCAAGCCATGTCCTTTGTGGTTTCCCATTCTGCTGCAGCCACAGAGATTCCTGCTCAACAGAGACGCCAGTCCCAGCATCTTGCCCAGGCTGATGCAAGGCGTCTGGTTGATCCTTCAGGCTCTCCTATAACACCATGCTTGAGTCAGCAGCAAGCAGATGCTTCTGGGGCTAAGTACTGTCTTTTGCTTACTGAGCATGCCTGTCGGATGACCTCTCATTGGAGGTCGGAGGTCACATGTGCAGGTCCCGTTCCTGCTCAAATTGGTCCACTGGGAAGGTCCTGGAAGGACGCCGCTATAAAAGAGTTGCATGGCCGCTTGGCCATGCGCTAGTATAGAATCTAATGGTTATTTGTGTGTATGATGATGGATGCATGTATCTGGTGACTGACCTATTATAATTCCCTTCCCTTGGATATGCATGTCTGTTAGGGATTCAGAGTTAGAGTCAGTGCCAATGGGTGGCTATGCTCTCACCACTATGCTCCTAGTACTCTGCACACACTACCATCCGATGGTGTCGCCCACTGCTGGGCACTATCATACTGCGGCAAGTGACAGCCACTGCCTGTGCGCTTATCTGGCCCAAACCTGGGCGATTAGAGGTGTCTGCCTGAGTGGCACTGTGCACACCTGCAAGCTTCTCTATAATTGTATCCCATGCTGGCAACGCTGCAGCAGCGCTGAGCACTAGTGGACAAGAAGGACTCTAACCCCGTGTCCTTGGGGCAGAGTCCTGTGTCCGTATTCTAGCGCTCATCCAGCCGAGCCCTGTGAGCTTAACAGGCTTTGGCATTTACATTGTGTGGCTCCGCGATTCTGTGAAGCAACAGAACTCGCTCCTGTACACACCGGGTAACCCGCGTGTGTTTAATTATAATTTGCCGTAGAGCCTCCGCCATTACTGAGCAGCAATTTTACATCTCTGCACTGTGGACCCCAGGCTGCGAATACACCTCATTATCATCTTTATTATTTGGTGTGTTCCACCAGCCTAACAACATGTGTGCTTGTATTGCATTGATTCTCCAAGCTAATTCATCATACCACCTCTAATCCGGCCTTGCACATCAACTCTGCTGGGCCTGTTTCGCCCACAGTAAATTTGGTCGAGAACAACTACTCCCATCCAGATTACTTTTGATTGATGTCATTCGGAATGGACAGAAAAAGTGGCCACATACAAACATCAAGATAAGAAACTTTTTCTTACAATTTATCTGTTCTTTCCTGCTATTGCTTTCTAAGAGCAGATGAGTTGTATCCTGTATAAAAAAAAAGATTTGATGTGTGAGTAAACAATATTGTTCTGGACAGGAGGAGGTTGTGGTGCCAGCAGGAGTACGATCGCCACAGTGGTATTACCTCCCTCCTAAGGTGTGTGATGTCATGCTTAGAAGCAATGAAAGGGTCTCTCTATCAGGTAATTTCAGCACACAGCACAGTTACTACTCCGGCCCAGCAGAGGGAGCTCTGAACCAAACTGCTGAGGAGCTGCTCTCTGTGGTCAGGAATAGGAAGTTAGTGAGTTGGTGCAGAGAGGAAATAGTATGGAAGTGTGGAGAAGAGCTGGGGACTGGAGCTGGAGCAGAGCTCACCCTTAAGCTGAAGCGCATTGACCGGACGCCGGAGTCCGAGGCTGTGTGGATACTAATGGTCCCACAGCAGAAACCAGAGGAACAGGAGGCTGTAAATGCTCTGTTCCCAACTGAGACTCGACGACACAGCAACCTTGTGTGTGAGCCAGAGAGAGAGGGCTACAGCTGCCTGTCATGCGAGTGGAGTTCTAAGTAACAGACAGAAAGAGGAACTTGTGTGCAGTTCAGAAATGCAAGTACTTCAGAATAGCGCTAGAAGGGAGACCTCACAGCCCATCTGTGTAGAGAGATTCCCAAGTTGCTTCCAGACTGACTAACTCCTGTACCATCTGTAATCTGGATCCTGGACTGTACCTACAAAGCACAGTTAAAGGTAAAAGAAACTGCACTCTGTTGTGTCCTTTGAATTCATCCTGCAACCCATTCAACACTGCTACATCTCTGTGCCTAAACACTACATCATCTACCTCAACTTCTATTGCAACTGCCCTGGGACTACAGTTCTGCCTGTGGAGAGCTATTACACCTCTGCTGCATCATACCATCTGTCTCTAAGGATCTGCACTGCAGCGCTGGTCCCTTCTGACCAGATACCACAGGTGGCGTCACGAATACTCTTTACAAAAACTCTTTCTTTATCATCCCCTGTAAATACACCCCTTTTATTGGACACCCAGGGCCAGGGACTGGGTCACTGCTGCTGTGACACTGTCACTTTAAGACACCAGCCCGGTACCAAGTACCTCACTTGCCCTGGCGGGCACTCCAAGTCGATTTCTGTTGTTTGAGACTGTGTTTTTTTCATGTTTTGGTCTGCAGCATACGTAAAGGAATAGCTGAGCTGAAGAATCCCAACCCATAGAAATTCTGCATTGGCTATGAGCAAAGGGTGGAAGCTTCTTTTGCTGATTATTGTAGGATGAGAAAAGTAAGAGAGAAGTTGTCATAGCCCTGTAGCTATTTTCCATGCTTTGGAAGTCTTAAATAAGAGTACTGTGCAATCAGATTCAGTAGACTAATATGTTCTTAAAACCTACAAAAGACAAAATGAAAAAAACCCCTCTATAATTAAATAAGTAAAAAGCAAAAGTGCATTTAAATCATACAGAGTTCTTAATAATACTGCATTTGATCAAACATAGCATAAAAGCCGTCCCACCATCGACAAGGTGACACTGTGGTCGGGGTGGTCCTACACTGTCTAGTATTAATAACCTTATCATGTGTCAAAGTTGACGTCTGTGTGAATAAGGGCAGACAAGGATCGGGTCCCAACCAGTGGACGCCAGTCAGGGGAAGCCTTTAAATACAATTTCCAGCTCAGGAGAGGGAGGCCACACCCCAGGGTGCACAGAATGCAAAAATACAAAGAAAAAAACAAAAAAATTGAGCTTGGTTTGAGTTGGTACACATGCAGCATAAAAATGCATGTTCACATGGCCAAAAAGCATACAAAACCTACAAAAGACAAAATGAAAAAAACCCTGCTATAGTTAAATAAGTAAAAAGCAAAAGTGCATTTAAATCATACAGAGTACTTAATAATACTGTATTTGATCAAACATAGCATAAAAGCCGTCCCACCATCGACAAGGTGACTCTGTGGTCGGGGCAGTCCTACACTGTCTAGTATTAATAACCTTATCATGTGTCAAAGTTGACGTCTGTGTGAATAAGGGCAGACAAGGATCGGGTCCCAACCAGTGGACGCCAGTCAGGGGAAGCCTTTAAATACAATTTCCAGCTCAGGAGAGGGAGGCCACACCCCAGGGTGCACAGAATGCAAAAATACAAAGAAAAAAACAAAAAAATTGAGCTTGGTTTGAGTTGGTACACATGCAGCATAAAAATGCATGTTCACATGGCCAAAAAGCATGCAAAACCTACAAAAGACAAAATGAAAAAAACCCTGCTACAGTTATAGTTAGAGGCCACACCCCTGGTTGCACAGAATGCAAAAATACAAAGAAACAAAACACAAAAATTGAGCTTGGTTTGAGTTGGTACACATGCAGCATATAAATGCATGTTCACATGACCATAAAGCATACAAAACCTACAAAAGACAAAAAGATGATGGGACGGCTTTTATGCTGTGTTTGATCAAATACAGTATTATTAAGAACTCTGTATGATTTAAATGCACTTTTGCTTTTTACTTATTTAATTATAGCAGGGTTTTTTCATTTTGTCTTTTGTAGGTTTTGTATGCTTTATGACCATGTGAACATGCATTTATATGCTGCATGTGTACCAACTCAAACCAAGCTCAATTTTTGTGCTTTTTTCTTTGTATTTTTGCATTCTGTGCAACCTGGGGTGTGGCCTCCCTCTCCTGAGCTGGAAATTGTATTTAAAGGCTTCTCCTGACTGGTGTCCGGTGGTTGGGACCCGGTCCTTGTCTGCCCTTATTCACACAGACGTCAACTTTGACACATGATAAGGTTATTAATACTAGACAGTGTAGGACCGCCCCGACCACAGTGTCACCTTGTCGATGGTGGGACGGCTTTTATGCTATGTTTATAGCAGGGTTTTTTTCATTTTGCCTTTTGTAGGTTTTGTATGCTTTATGGCCATGTGACCATGCATTTATATGCTGCATGTGTACCAACTCAAACCAAGCTCAATTTTTGTATTTTTAATATTTTCTTAAGTAAAGAATCTGAAATAAGAGTACATTACTGTTCAGTTGTTTTCAGTAGAGGATTTTGTGCATTAATAACGAACAGAGAAAGATGGGAAATAACCTGAAGAAGGAATAAGATGGGGATAAAATAAATATTTTGGAAAAACATATCAACGTGTTGAGAGCAGAGAAAAAAGCATGCAGTGGAAAAATGTGGAAAGTTGTTTAGAAGTGCAGGAGTGCTATTGAGTGGCGTTCTAAGTGATGTTAATTGGGAAAGGTTTATAAGGAACTAGCTGAAGAGCCCGGCGTTGCCTGGGCATAGTAACCAACTGTGGTCAGTTATAACAAATTATAAAGATTATATTGCACATAAAAACCGTGCATCTAATCCTATCCTGTGTGATACTGACTGCTGAGCCATGTATCTAATCCTATTCTGTGTGATACTGTCTGCTGAGCTGTGTATCTAATACTATTCTGTGTGATACTGTGTGCTGAGCTGCGTATCTAGCCCTATGTGATACTGACTGCTGAGCTGTGTATCTAACCCTATCCTGTGTGATACTGACTGCTGAGCCATGTGTCTAATCCTAGCCTGTGTGATACTGCCTGGTGAGCCATGTGTCTAATCCTATCCTGTGTGATACTGACTGCTGAGCTGTGTATCTAATCCTATCCTGTGTGATACTGACTGCTGATCCATGTATCTAAACCTCTCCTGTGTGATACTGGCTGCTGAGCTGTGTATCTAATCCTATCCTGTGTGATACTGACTGCTGAGCCGTGTATCTAATCCTATCCTGTGTGATACTGGGCTCCCCCTGCAGTCTGTGTCAGAGGGTGGTCTGGGTTGGCACAGTAATAAATTGTGTTTTTTCCAGCTTAACAGAAGGACGATAACAACATAGAAATGATAAGAATAATAGGCCTCAGTTACCACAACTGTCTACAAAGAAAACTGTTGCTGATAGCAACCAATCACAGCTCATTTTTCATCTTTTAAACAGCTCTGGGACAGCGTGGTGAGTTTTGAGTGGTGACTTTTGTGTTTCGACTTTTATGTGGAGAGGTTGGTGAATGTGTGGTGAAATGTGTGCTGAGGGTGGTATATGTGTTGAAGCACGTGGTAGTGTGTGGCACATTGTGTGTGTGTGTTCATATCCCTGTGTGTAGTGAGTATCCCATATCAGGGCCCCACCTTAGCATCTGTACGGTATATACTCTTTGGCGCCATCGCTCTTTTTCTTTAAGTCCCCTTTGTTCACATCTGGCAGCTGTCAATTTGCCTCCATCATTTTTCCTTTCACTTTTTCCCCATTATGTAGATAGGGGCAAAATTGTTTGGTGAACTGGAATGTGCGGGGTTAAAATTTTGCCTCACAACATAGCCTATGACACTCTCGGGGTCCAGACGTGTGACTGTGCCAAATTTTGTGGCTGTAGCTGCGACGGTGCGGATGCCAATCCCGGACATACAAACATACACATACACACCCACATTGAGCTTTATAATATATATACAGTATATATATATACACTAGCTGAAGAGCCCGGCGCTGCCCGGGCATGGTAACTAACTGTGGTTAGTTATAACAAATTATAATTATCCTTCATCCCATAGTCCCGTGCCCATATACCCATCATACATATCCACCATCACATAGGCCCATGCCCATATACCCATCATACATATCCTCCATCCCTTAGTTGAGTGCACATATACCCATCACACATCCTCCATCCCATAGTCCCATGCCCATATACCCATCATACATATTCTCCATCCCATAGTCCCATGCCCATATACCCATCATACATATTCACCATCCCATAGTCGAGTGCCCATATACCCATCACACATCCTTCATCTCATAGTCCCATGCCCATACAGCCATCATACATATCCTCCATCCCATAGTCCCGTGCCCATATACCCATCATACATATCCGCCATCCCACAGTCTCGTGCCCATATGCCCATCACACATCCGCCATCCCATAGTCCCGTGCCCATATACTCATCATACATATCCGCCATGCCATAGTCCCGTGCCCATACACCCATCATACATATCCTCCATCCCATAGTCCAGTGCCCATATTCCCATCACACATCCTCCATCCTATAGTCAACCATTATGACATCATAATGAGCGGCGGGGCTTGCAACCTATTATGACATCAGCGTCGCCATGTCAACCATTATGACATCATAATGAGGGTCGGGGCTTGATACGCACACACTGTTTCCCCATTATGTAGATAGGGGCATTATGACATCATAATGAGGGGCGGGGCTTGACACGCACACACTTTTTCCCCATTATGTAGACAGGGGCAAAATTGTTTGGTGAATTGGAATGCGCGGGGTTAAAATTTCGCCTCACAACATAGCCTAGGATGCTCTCGGGGTCCAGACGTGTGACTGTGCCAAATTTTGTGGCTGTAGCTGCGACGGTGCGGATGCCAATCCCGGACATACGCACACATACATACACACATACATACATACACACTTTGAGCTTTATATATTAGATATATATATTATATATACTGTATATACACAGAGAGAGATTAATAACCGAAATGATCTTCCGCGTACAGTATAATCACAGAGTGACAGGTTAGACTAGTTTCACTCTAGCGTTCAGGAGGGCTGCGGATAGCAGCCTACTTCCTCCTTTCTTCCTCCCTGTAGCTCTTCATATGCTCTGCCTACTGCCGCATGTGCCAGCATTTCCCTGAGTACCTATCTTTAGCATTGGGTATGCAGGGACATACGTTGTATGCGGATGCGTCCGCATGCGGCGATTTGATGTATGCAGTCACCACACATTTCTGCACAAATTAACCCAGTTTCTTTCTGTTTAAAACTTCCTTTCAGCCTTAAAATTCACCCTATGTTCCATGTATCTTTGCTCAAACCATTCAGTGATTTCCAGGAAGAACTCATCCACCTCCTCCAACAGAAAAAATCCAGGGTGAAGAAGAGTGCATTGTGGATAAAATTCTGGACTCTAGAAGATTTAGAGGATGACTGCAATGGTGGGGTTACGGACAAAAAAAATTATGCATGGGAGCTGGAGAGCAACGTCCATGCACCCAGGCTTCCAAGAACCTTTCATCAGACACATCCATAGAAGCCAGCACCCAAGATGTCCATATGTCATCCTGGAAGGAGGGGATTACTGTGAGGATTGGAATCCAGCAGCTCTTGTGCACCTAGCTGCAGCTCTTCTCTCTGAGCTGTTCAGCTCGCTGGACAGTTCCATCCTAACCCAAACACTTGTACTTGTGTTGTTTGTTGTTTCTGATTGTCTCCACTCTGAGTTCCTGTTTGTCTCCACCATGGGTTCCTGATTGGCTCTACCCTTATTGGACACCCTATTTAATCCTGGCATTGCACTCCCTCCTTTGTGTTTTTATTGTGTTACCAGCTTCTAGTCAAGCTTCCTTTCACCTTCTGCTTATCCTCATGGTTCTGCAAACTGTTCCTTAAAACTACATTGCTGATTCTGTATACCGACTGCCTGGCTACCCTTGACTATGCTACCTACTGCTACTGCCCCTAGTGATCAGTCCATAACAGTAACAGAGACATAACAGCATCGTTTATCCTCAAGCTAAGCTGATAAGCAAGCTGTAAGTTGGGAGTGGAGAGAATTCAAGCCATCTAGGCTACCTGTGACTAACCCTTGCTCACTCTCTGCCACCATCCTTTGGCAGCACGGTGGCTCAGTGGTTAGCTGCAAGACTGGGTTAGTTGGGGTCCTGGGTGCGAATCCCACCAAGGACAACATATGCAAGGAGTTTGTATGTTCTCCCCGTGTTTGCGTGGTTTTCCTCCGGGTACTCCGGTTTCCTCCCACATTCTAAAGACATACTGATAGGGAATTTAGATTGTGAGCCCCATCGGGGACTGTGATGATAATGGGTGCAAACTGTAAAGCGCTGCAGAATATGTTAGCGCTATATAAAAATAAAGATTATTATTCTGTAAGCCACCTTGCTGCTGTTTAACCAGCGATATCCGCCCTTCTGTTGTCCATTGAGTCACCTTTTTGTGTGCTTTTTCCTTAATTATGTCCTCCTAAAAACCGTGTCTCAATTTATTGCTTTTACATTTCTCAATGTTTAATGCATTCAGAAGGTGACATAAGGAATGATCGGCATATCCAGAAAGGTTCATGGGTTATACCATATGCATAACGTAAGTCTGTGTAAATAGTGTCTGTTTTTTCTTTTGCTTTTCTAAATACTTCAGAGAATGCTTTCAGCTCTGCCTCCTGTGCTGACATGTGAGGAGGTTGTGGTTCAGCTTGGCTTGCCTCATATGCAGATACTATCACAGATTCAATGCAGTATGAATATAATAATTGGAGATATCAGTAAAAAATTCTAAATCTGTATTAGAAACAGGTTTATTGTAAACATACTGTATCAATGGGCTCTCTTGACTATTAGCTCTATGGAAGCAGGTTCCCGTGTCATGTCAAAATTCTCCTTCTCAATTGCTAACGCTCTCACCAATTCTGCCATTTTTTGAACCACATGGTAACTAAATTCAGACCATCACATCTTTTGAGACTGACATACTGTTGAATTATTTTGACATATTCAAGTCTGACAGTAGACAGGTGTTTTGGCTGAACTTGTGTGAATATGGCTTTGATGGCTGACACAATGATTAGTTTTAGAAAATAAAAAAAATCAATGGCTTCCTAAGTGAGATCACATGGGTCTGATGACAATCATTCAGACAGGATGCATCATAAGGGAGGCTGATCTTGTAAAAGGCTCTCAGTAAGTTACTAAGCCAAAAAGGTGCTTAACAGTTCATGTGACCTAGGTAGGGGATGGATTGTTTGTTTTCGCTCCTTGATCAGGTGCCTAACACCTTTGGAAATTCCGTGGACTAAAATCTTCATCCACTGTTTTTAGTAGAGCAGATTGTCACATTAGATTTTGCAGCCATTCTCTGCCTGAAAGCACAGCAAAGAAACAGTGGCTTTCGTGTGAGACATCTGCTCTAGACAGTAGAGCAAAATGTCATTCATGTACTGCAATAGCATAACATTTTGATGAGGTAGTTTTCCAATGCTCCAAGATTCTTGCCATTAGTAAAGAAAAAAAAATGATAGGTGATTTTATTTCTTCTTGTAGGAGGACCATCCCACAGTACTGTTTTCCTTTATGGGTGAAGGTAGACAGATACTATTAGGATATAAGCATTTGCCAAATCAATTATTGTAAAACAGCTTCGGCAATAACAACAAGGTAAGAGGGTTTGGAACAACTGGGACACACTCTATGCCACAGCATTAACAGCCCTAAATTCATAGACCATTCAGTAAGTTAAAGATGACCCTTTGACTCCTTTTCTCCTAATTGGGTACAAGCAGTAGCATAGCTACTGGGGGGGGAAGAGGGGGCCACCACCCCAGGCCCTGTCACATGAAGGGGCCCACTGGAGTCAATGCCACTTTTTGAAGAGGCAGAACTCCACGCAGGAGGAGAGCAGGAAAGTGCCTGCTCCCCTGCCTGATGGACATTCTGCATGCTGCTGGCACAGTGGAGTCTTCCACCTGCATTGAAAGTGCTGACTTTACTGAGCTGAGGAGCTTCTTCCCAAACTGCACAACTCGGATTTGCCCAGGCACACTGGGTCCTAGTGCCCACCTTGCATTTCTCTCATACACCTCCTGGTCCTGCCTCACACTCTGCATACTTGGTAAGTGACATGTCATGGTTCCTGGAGGGTGAATGTGTGAGGATGGGGAATTGTGGGGGAGGGAGGACAGGGCATTGGGAAATGAATGTGAGAGGATGGGGGTATTGTGGTGGAGAAGGAGCAGGGCACTGGGGGGTGAATGTGAGACCATGGGGATATTGTGGTGGAAAGAGGACTGAGCATTGGGGGTGAATATGAGAGGATGGGGTATTGTGGGAGCTGAAGTGGGTTGGGGGGACAGGACATTGGGAGATGAAGGTGAGAGAATGGGGTATTGTGGGGAAGGGAGACGGCACAGGGATGAATGTGAGACCATGTGGGTATTGTGGGGGAGGAAGACAGGGCACTGGGGGTGAAGGCGAGAGGATGAGTTATTGTGGGGAAGGGAGACAGGGCATTGGGGAGTGAATGTGAGACCATGCTGGTATTGTGGGGGTGGGAGACAGGACACTGGGAGGTGAATGTGAGAGGATGAGGGTATTGTGATGGAGGGGGGACAGGGCACTGGATGTGAATGTGAGAGAACCGGGGTATTGTGGGGGCTGAAGTTGAGGAGGGGGACAGGGCATTGAGGTCTGAATGTGAGAGGATAGGGATATTATGTGGGAAGGGACCTGGGGGTGAATGTGAGAGAATGTTGTTATTGTGGCGGCTGAAGTGGAGGAAGGGGACATGGCACTGGGGGGTGAATGTGAGAGGATGGGGTATTATGAGGGCTGAAGTGGGGGAGGGGGGACAGGGCCCTGGGATCTGATTATTATACTGTTTTGTTAGGAGATTATGTGCACTCTATTACATATAATAGTTGCTGTCTGGGGGGTTGGAGATGGGTAGGTCAGGGGCTTTTGATACTTACCAGTTGGGTCTTTTGCGAATATTAGTATAGCAAGCCCCCGCATAGTAACCATGAGCTGCATCACATTTAAAGGGAATCTGTCCCCCCAGGATGTATATGACCTATTAATATGGGCATACAGGTAATAGAAATTTTACACTAGTCCTACCTGTCTGCTTCATATTAGTGGTCTTGATGCTGAGAAATGTTATATTCTTTCTTTATGTTAATGATTTCTTCCAGGCTGTCATCATTGTAATACTACCCCCTTCCCATGCATGTCAGTTATGGTCCCAGAATCCGTCTCCTGCGCCCTGCACTCACTCAAGAATATGTACCTCATCCTCCCTTCTATGGACACTGCATTCAGGGATCTTCTGTGCAGTCACCGGGGACTTCAGCTCCAGTGACCTACGGTGTGCAAGCCAATAAGGTGCTCTCCCAATTTCCTCCCTGCATAGTCATCACCATGTACACATGGTGTCATGGTTTGAACAGGGTTCTTGCCCTGCACTCACAGGGTTAAGAGTTCGTGGCCTCTTTCTGGATCTGGGAGGGGTATTTATACTCACTCTTTACCAGGGTTCTCTGTCAGCTATACTGTGGTTCTGGTGTGTCTGACCCCTGGTGTGCATGAATTCTGTGCTGCTTGTTTGCTTCCTGTGTATGACCCGGTCTGTTCCCTCACTCTGTACTCCAGCTCTCGTTTTGGTACTATTGTCTTTTCTGGTTCTGACCTCCTGGCTTGGCTATCTTTACTCCGTTACAGTTTGTCCCTATTGTACCATCTATTGCCCGTTCTGGTTTTCAGATCTATTGCTACGTCCTGACTATTCGCTCTGTCTAACCCTTTGGTACTGTATTGCTATCTTGTGCTTTGACTCTGGCTTCATCTGGTTTCTGTCTCTGTCTATGCCCCTTGGTATCATTGTCCTGTAGTTACCTTTCTAGGAGTTTCCCTGCAGCTCTTAGCTCTGTGGAGTTTAGGTCATGCCCCCAGCAGTCATGTGCTTCAGGTCCTGATACTCTGAAGCACGCATCGTCACCGCTGCTGCCCTGCTCCACAGGTATCTTTGAGCACTGTTTTTGTACTCAGGACACCCGCCCTGGCTCAGTGAGCAAGTGCAGTGCGGTGTTCCTGACACATGGTTCTTAGTGATGACTGCAGGGAGGAAGTGGGGAGAATATATTATCACCGGAGATCAGTGACTCACCTGCGCATAAGATCAATGAATGCAGGGCCCACAGAAGGGAGGATGAAGTTCAGATTGTGGTGACTCGCAGGCACAGGATTCCGGGGCCATAACTGACATACATGGGAGGGGGTAGTATTATAATGAATACAGGAGGCAGGGATTTCTTACATCACTGCACACCCCGGAGCCTGGAAGTAACCATTAGCATAAGGAAAGAATATAAGATTACTCAGGAAGAAGATCATTAATATTAGGCATACAGGTAGCACTAGGGCAACATATCTATTACCTGTATGCCCATATTAATAGGTCATACACACCCCAGAGGGTGATAAATTCCCTTTAAAGCACCACTCCAGCATTTTTTTTGTTTCACCGCTGGAGTGGTGCCTTAAAATCCAAGACCTCTACCAACTGTCTGATATTCACCTTCCAGCGTTTTCACATGTTTTTACCTCAGCTCGGCAGTTGGTGCCGTCTGCTGCACCAGTGTTTCATGGAGCGGCGCAGAGGTCTCTAATCAATGTGAGTAGAGTTGAGCGACTTTTGGTTTTTTATGGTCGAGTTTCGTTTCGTGAAACCCGACTTTTCCAAAAGTCGGGTCGAGCAAGATCGGCCGATTATAGGGAAAAGTCGGGGTCGTCCCGAAACACGAAACCCAGGAAACACACCTACAGTGCTCATTTGAATGCCAAAAGCATCAATTCTTCTTACTTAAGCTGGTCAACCTTAATTAACTTCATAATACAAGTTACGCACTGAAAAATGGGGGTTATTTGGCTAAAGTTGTGGGAGGGTAGGGCTGGCTCCAGGTTTTCATGTGCCCTGGGCGAAAGAGCGCCCCTTTAACACATAATACCACAACTCATCATGCTCCGATACGGCAGAGAAATAGCGGTATAGTACAATGAAAAATACTTCACTTTTTACATCTCATGATGAGGCCCATCTATTTCTCCATACAGAATCATTGGTCCCATATAATGTTTGAAACAGTATATGATGAGCTCCACATAATGCTACAGTATATGTTGGTCCCCATGGATGAAGCTCCACTGTCTTATGGGCCCAAATAATGCTCCAAACATAATGGGCCCCATTTCTAATGCTCTAGTGTATAATGGGCCCTGTAAATGCTGCTCCAGTGTCTGATGTCCACCTTTGGAATGTTCCAGTGTATGGTGGGCCCCATCTATCATTCTCCAGAGTATAGTGCTCCCCAAAAGTTGCTGTCCCAACATTGAAAACAATTAAATAAGTTTCCTCGCTAGGGAATCCCTGTACTAGTCTGGATTCCTCGTCGTCCCCATCTTCCATCTCACTGCACAGTATTTCAACCTTGCAAGTGCTGTGATCCTGAGCAAGCGGGGGGGCCCACTCGTTGGCGACGGCTCTGGCACAGGGCCCCTGATAGTACGGTGGTGTATCTGATGGCGGGTGGGCCGAACCTGCACCGTATAAGATGGAACTGTATATGGGAAGGGTAACCTGAGTTTCATCAGGGTCAGATTCAGGCCGGGTAGCGTGCGAGGGGAATGTAGTGGTCTGGGTCAATGTACCAGCAGATTCATCGAGCAGTGGCTGGGCATCAGTGCACTTGTGTCGTCCCCAGGAGTACGGTCGCCACAGTGGCATTACCTTCCTCCTAGGGAGTGTGATGTCATGCTTGGGAGCAACGAAGGATCTCTCTAGCAGGTTAACTGATTGGGCGGCGTTATTCCCACGAGTCATGACCCTCCAAACAGCGTTCATGAAGGCAAAGTGTGTGTTTTATGTGGGCAGTAAGGTTGCAAAGCTGAACCTTAAAGGAATGTCCAGAAGGGCACCACCAGGAGTGGAGCCTACGGCGTAATTTGACTCAACACGGGCAACCTCAACCATGCCAGCTACAGAACAGATGCACACATTGCAAGCTTAATTCCGTTAACGAACGAGACTCCGTCATGCCCCGCGGTTCGAGTCCGGATTACTAGAGGGACACGTGAGGCTCTGGCACATGAGATTGGCCAATAACTGGTGTGTCATGCCCTTACATGTCCGTGGCTGCATGTGCGCTACACTGAAAAGGCCAGAGTTTGTCGCTTACAGGTGCAGATAACCCGCTGAACAACGTTAGTGATGGGGATCACTGATTACAATTATTACTCGCGAACGATGATTTCCCAGTAAGTGCAGGTCAACCGCAGTTCTGGAATTAGGCCTAACCGTCATTCCTGAAAAAAATGAAAAACTTACGTGTGCAAACCACAGGTGCTGTAGCTTGCTTAACAGCTCGCAAGCCGTTCTCACGCCCAGTATGGGTTACACGTGATTGCACAAAGGTGAGAAAGGGTACCGTATCCCCGGATAACATGTATGGATAGCGTACACATTCAAAAGATATGTCTATACATCAGGAGGCAGGCTCAGACGGTGTTAGGCCCAGTATGGCTTGCACGTGATTGCACAAAGGTGAGAAAGGGTACCGTATCCCCGGATAACATGTATGGATAGCGTACACATTCAAAAGATATGTCTATACATCAGGAGGCAGGCTCAGACGGTGACAGGCACAGTATGGCTTGCAAGTGATTGCACAAAGGTGAGAAAGGGTACCGTATCCCCGGATAACATGTATGGATAGCGTACACATTCAAAAGATATGTCTATACATCAGGAGGCAGGCTCAGACGGTGTAAGGCCCAGTATGGCTTGCAAGTGATTGCACAAAGGTGCGAAAGGGTATCGTATCCCCGGATAACATGTATGGATAGCGTACACATTCAAAAGATATGTCTATACATCAGGAGGCAGGCTCAGACAGTGTAAGGCCCAGTATGGCTTGCAAGTGATTGCACAAAGGTGAGAAAGGGTACCGTATCCCCAGATAACATGTATGGATAGCGTACACATTCAAAAGATATGTCTATACATCAGGAGGCAGGCTCAGACGGTGTTAGGCCCAGTATGGCTTGCACGTGATTGCACAAAGGTGAGAAAGGGTACCGTATCCCCGGATAACATGTATGGATAGCGTACACATTCAAAAGATATGTCTATACATCAGGAGGCAGGCTCAGACGGTGTAAGGCCCAGTATGGCTTGCAAGTGATTGCACAAAGGTGAGAAAGGGTACCGTATCCCCGGACAACATGTATGGATAGCGTACACATTCAAAAGATATGTCTATACATCAGGAGGCAGGTTCAGATGGTGTAAGGCCCAGTATGGCTTGCAAGTGATTGCACAAAGGTGAGAAAGGGTACCGTATCCACGGATAACATGTATGGATAGCGTACACATTCAAAAGATATGTCTATATATCAGGAGGCAGGCTCAGACGGTGTAAGGCCCAGTATGGCTTGAAAGTGATTGCACAAAGGTGAGAAAGGGTACCGTATCCCCGGATAACATGTATGGATAGCGTACACATTCAAAAGATATGTCTATACATCAGGAGGCAGGCTCAGACGGTGTAAGGCCCAGTATGGCTTGCAAGTGATTGCACAAAGGTGAGAAAGGGTACCGTATCCCCGGATATCATGTATGGATAGCGTACACATTCAAAAGATATGTCTATACATCAGGAGGCAGGCTCAGACGGTGTCAGGCACAATATGGATTTGACGGCCCAGACTACACAGCGGAGGAGCAGGGAGAGGTAAAGATTGCAAATGCTGGGGCCCTGCCCAAGCAAGGGGGGCCCACTCGTGGGCGTCGGTACTGGCACTGAGCCCCTCATAGTACGGCGGTGTGTCTGATGACGGGTGTGCACCACCACCATCAGAGACACTTGATTGCACTATGAGGGACCCTGTGCCAGTGCCCGCGCCCAAGAGTCGGCCTACCCACCTGTCCAGGGCAACGGCACTCGCACGGTGTCGTGCGCTAGGTGATGACCCCAGCCATGGGGGGGAGGCAGCACAGTTAGGGAGTTTTAGAAAGTGGCATATGTTGATGTTGGACATTCAGCTGATGCAAAAGGCGAAATAGTTCAAGTCCCAGGAAGAGGTGGACCAAAGCAAGCCATTTTTCTGTCACCCTATGTGTCATCAGGGGAAGGTGGGACAAAATCCTTGGAAACCCATGCATGGTTCATTTTAATGAAGGTTAGATCATCCACATTTTGGGTTGACAGACGGGTCCTTTTTTCTGTCAGGATTGATCCAGCTGCACTGAAGACTCTTTCCGATAGCACACTTGCAGCTGGGCAAGCGAGCTCCTGTAAGGCATATTGTGCCAATTCAGGCCAGGTGTCCAGTTTAGCAGCCCAATAGTCAAAGGGGAATGACCTGTGTGGGAGAACATCGATATGGGAGGAAAAGTAGTTTGTAACCATAGTTGACAGCTGCTGTCTCCTGTCACTTTCCATTGATGCTGTATTACCAGTTGTGTGAGCGGTACTTGAAAAATCAGTCCACAACATTGTCATGAAACCCCTGTCTCCAACGCCACTTCTGCTGTGTGCACCATGAACACCTCTGCCAAGCTGCCCCCGGCCCGTGAGGCTCGTGTGAGAACCATCACCGCTGCTGTGTGCTGGGAATGCCTCAAGCAACCGATTTACCAGAGTTGCTTGTTTATTAGCCAATATTAGGTCAAGGTTCTCCTGTGGCATGATGTTTTGTAATTTGCCTTTATAGCGTGGATCCAGGATGCTGGCCAACCAGTAGTCGTCATCGTTCATCATTTTGGCAATGCGGGGGTCCCTTTTTAGGATCCGCAAGGCATAATCTGACATGTGGGCCAATGTTCCCGTGTCAATGATGCACTGCGAGTGCTGGTTGGAGGAGCACTTTCTGGCAAATCCACATCCCTCCAGTCACGCACAAACCCTGTACCAGACCTTGCCACGCCAACATTTTCACTTGCCCCACGAGATGCATCCTCCTCCCCTAAGTAATCATCCCCATCATCATCCTCCTACTCCTCTTCTTCCTCCAACTCGTCCAGGAGAGGTCCCTGAGCAGACAATGGCTGAATGTCATCAAGGATTCCCTCCACCTCTTCCTCCTCGTCAACATTGGCTGCAGACGCCTGCTCCTTAAGGTGCGTCAAAGTTTGCATGAGCAGGCGCATAAGTGGGGTGCTCATGCTTAGGATGGCGTCGTCTGCGCTTACCAGCCGTGTGCATTCCTCAAAACACTGAAGGACTTTACAGAGGTCTTTCAGCTTCGACCACTGCACACCTGTCAACTCCATGTCTGCTCTCAAAGTGCCTGGCCGTGTATCCTCCCACAAATGCATTATGGCCTGCCTCTGCTCGCACAGCCGCTCCACCATGTGCAGGGTGGAGTTCCACCTTGTTGCAATGTCGATAATGAGGCGGTGGTTGGGAAGGTGGAGCAATCGCTGCAGCTTCTGCATACGAACGGAGTGTACAGGCAACCGGCGGATGTGCGTGCACAGTCTTCGCACCTTATGGAGCAGGGCTGTTAACTCCGGATAATTTTTGAGGAAGCACTGCACCACCAGGTTCAAGGTGTGAGCCAAGCAAGGTATGTGGCTGAGTTTTGAAAGGGCTATGGCTGCCACAAAATTACGGCCGTTATCACTAACTACCTTGCCTGCCTCAAGATGTACACTGCCCAGCCATGACTCAGTTTGTCGCTTCAAGTACTCGGCCAGCACCTCGGCGGTGTGTCTGTCGCCCAAACACATCATCTGCAACACAGCCTGCTGACGCTTTCCACTAGCTGCTCGATAGGGGGACACCTCGTGTGCAACAGTGGCAGCTGCAGATGGAGTGCTCGTACGACTGCGCTCTGTGGACGAGCTTTCGCTTCTGAAGGAGGAGGGTGGAACGCCTACAGCCAACTGTTTCCTATACCGTGGGCTAGGCAGCACTGTCCCACCACCGCTGTCCCCTGTGGACCCTGCATCCACCACATTAACCCAGTGCGCAGTGATGGACACGTAACGGCCCTGGCCATGCCGACTGGACCATGCATCAGTTGTGAGGTGCACCTTTCCACTCACTGACTGCTTGAGTGCATGGACAATGCAGTCTTTCACATGATGGTGGAGGGCTGGGATGGCTTTGCGAGAGAAGAAGTGGCGACTGGGTAGGTCATAGCGTGGTACTGCATAGGCCATGAGTTCGCGGAAAGCTGCGCTTTCCACCAACCGATAGGGCATCATCTCAAACGAGATTAGTTTGGCAATGTGGGCGTTCAAACCAAGTGTACACGGATGAGAGACTGAGTACTTTCTTGACCTACTCATAGTGTCTGGGAAGGTGAGCTGGACTTGAGAGCTGCATATGGTGGAAGTAGCGGTGGACAGGGCGGACTGAGAGAGGGTTGATGATGGTGATGGAGTTGGTGTTCTTTCTGATGGCCTAGATTCAGTATTTCGTTGATATAACAGTGGGATTCCCTGACTGCTGTGGCCTTGCAACGACACCTCAACATTTGCTGCTGTGCTAACCAGTGGGCTTACAGTGGGGGAAACAATGTAGCGTTGCTGACTACCTTCTTTGTGATCAGTTGCACATGTGGCACTTGAGGTTTGGTGTTGTGTCCACGCTTGCAAGTGCATGCTGGTTAAATGTCTAAGCATGCAACTGGTATTCAAATTTTTCAGATTTTTCCCTCGGCTAAAGGTCTTTGCGCACTTCTTACAGATAACCTTGGTCTGATCATGAGGATTTTGTTCAAGAAAGTGCCACACTGCACTCTTCCTACTTTGGCAGACATTTTGCGGCCTAGCACGCTGTGATGTTTTGACCCTCTGGACAAGCTGTCCAGCAACTCTTTTGATTTTTGGAACCTGTCTTTGGAGTGCTCCGGGCCTGCCAGATAACAGCTGTTGCGATGTTGATGTCTGCTGTGGATGCTCCTCATCTGAGCTATTGGAAGCAGCACCCTCTTCCCCAAATGGATGCCAATCTGGGTCAACAACTGGGTCATCCATCACCTCCTCTTCAATGTCATGTGCACCTTCCTCTGTGTCACCGTGTATGGTGGTATAGTGTGCGGAAAGGGGCACCTGAGTCTCATCAGGGTCAGAATCTGGCTCTGTACACTGCGAGGACAATGTAGTGCGCTGAGTGCATGTACCAGCAGAATCATCTATCAGCGGCTGTGCATCAGTGCACTCCATGTCAGATTCATCTTGGCCTGGGTAATTCACCATTTCACTTGATAATCCAGGCATGGTATGTGAAAACAGCTCCATGGAGTAATCAGTAGTATGGCCTGCGTCATCCTTCAATCTTGGTTGTGGTGAAGGACACAAGGAAAGGTGTGGTTCATGAACATGACCCTCCAATGACGACTCAGTGCTTTTACTTTTTACAACTTCAGAAGAGGAGGCGATAGAGCTGGAGGCTGAGTCAGCAATGTAAGACAAAACTTTTTCCTGATGCTCTGGCGTTAAAAGCGGTTTGCCAACTCCTAGAAAACTAAGCCTTCGAAGCCTTATGGAGCCAGACGATGATGCAGGCTCAACACCTCCTGCATTCGGTCCTACTTTGCTTTTGCCACTACCATCAGATCCACCACCAACACCATCATTACCAGCTGCCAACCCCCGCCCAATTCCACGGCCTCTACCACCAGCCTTCCTCATTTTTGGTAGAAATGTAGACAAAATCCTACGAACTATATAGTAATGTAAAACAAGGTACAAGGTGTCTATAGGACAGGGGAGATTTAGATTTTCTGCAGACACTTGTGGACACTGGACACTTGGATTGTGTGAGGCCCACTGAATATCACAGCGCTATGTCACAGGCTCGATGGCAAAGGTGTGAAAAAAGTGACTACAGGATAAGGGAGATTTTGAATTTCTGGGAGATTTTGAATTTCTGCAGACACTTGTGGACACTGGATACTTGGATTGTGTGAGGCCCACTGAATATCACAGTGCTATGTCACAGGCTCGATGGCACAGGTGTGAAAAAAGTGACTACAGGATAAGAGAGATTTTGAATTTCTGCAGACACTTGTGGACACTGGACACTTGGATTGTGTGAGGCCCACTGAATATCACAGTGCTATGTCACAGGCTCGATGGCACAGGTGTGAAAAAAGTGACTACAGGATAAGGGAGATTTTGAATTTCTGGGAGATTTTGAATTTCTGCAGACACTTGTGGACACTGGACACTTGGATTGTGTGAGGCCCACTGAATATCACAGCGCTATGTCACAGGCTCGATGGCAAAGGTGTGAAAAAAGTGACTACAGGATAAGGGAGATTTTGAATTTCTGGGAGATTTTGAATTTCTGCAGACACTTGTGGACACTGGACACTTGGATTGTGTGAGGCCCACTGAATATCACAGCGCTATGTCACAGGCTCGATGGCACAGGTGTGAAAAAAGTGACTACAGGATAAGGGAGATTTTGAATTTCTGGGAGATTTTGAATTTCTGCAGACACTTGTGGACACTGGACACTTGGATTGTGTGAGGCCCACTGAATATCACAGTGCTATGTCACAGGCTCGATGGCACAGGTGTGAAAAAAGTGACTACAGGATAAGGGAGATTTTGAATTTCTGCAGACACTTGTGGACACTGGACACTTGGATTGTGTGAGGCCCACTGAATATCACAGTGCTATGTCACAGGCTCGATGGCACAGGTGTTAAAAAAGTGACTACAGGATAAGGGAGATTTTGAATGTGTGCAGACACTTGTGGACACTGGACACTTGGATTGTGTGAGGCCCACTGAATATCACAGTGCTATGTCACAGGCTCGATGGCACAGGTGTGAAAAAAGTGACTACAGGATAAGGGAGATTTTGAATTTCTGGGAGATTTTGAATTTCTGCAGACACTTGTGGACACTGGACACTTGGATTGTGTGAGGCCCACTGAATATCACAGCGCTATCTCACAGGCTCCATGGCACAGGTGTGAAATAAGTGACTACAGGATAAGGGAGATTTTGAATTTCTGCAGACACTTGTGGACACTGGACACTTGGATTGTGTGAGGCCCACTGAATATCACGGTGCTATGTCACAGGCTCGATGGCACAGGTGTGAAAAAAGTGACTACAGGATAAGGGAGATTTTGAATTTCTGGGAGATTTTGAATTTCTGCAGACACTTGTGGACACTGGACACTTGGATTGTGTGAGGCAAACTGAATATCACAGCGCTATGTCACAGGCTCGATGGCACAGGTGTGAAAAAAGTGACTACAGGATAAGGGAGATTTTAAATTTCTGCAGACACTTGTGGACACTGGACACTTGGATTGTGTGAGGCCCACTGAATATCACAGCGCTATGTCACAGGCTCGATGCAGCAGGTGTGAAAAAAGTGACTACAGGATAAGGGAGATTTTGAATTTCTGCAGACACTGGACACTTTTGGATTGTGTGAGGCCCAATGAATATCAGAGCGCTATGTCACAGGCTCGATGCAGCAGGTGTGAAAAAAGTGACTACAGGATAAGGGAGATTTTGAATTTCTGCAGACACTTGTGGACACTGGACACTTTTGGATTGTGTGAGGCCCACTGAATATCAGAGCGCTATGTCACAGGCTCGATGGCACAGGTGTGAAAAAAGTGAATTGTAGAATTGGGCAGAATAGGAATCTCCCTAGAGTGTAGGTCTGTAAGAACGGAACAAGTCCTCCACTTATCCTTCCACAGTGACACACAGATAGCTTCACTGTGGCTGTGATAACAGCCGTTACACGGTACTGTGTGAGGAGCGTACACCGCTGTATGGTGTGAATAAATGCACGCTCAGTACCTTAGTAGGACAAAAAAAAAATTGGGATTGCTTTTAAAAGAGCAGTTTGCAGAGCAGTGGGGAAACAGCAATGCAGCTGTCAGGAAGCCTTAGAAGGCAGCCTAACAACCAACACCGCCGATCCACCACAATATAGCCTCCCCTTGCACTGCACACACAGTGACTGGTGTGTTGCACAGGCAAAATCGCTAGCAGCAGAAGCAGTTTTTTTGTCTTCTTCCCTGCCTAACGCTCTCCCTACAGAATCAGCAGCAACCTCTCCCTATGCTAAGATCGGCAGAAGTAAGATGGCGGTCGGCGTGCACGCCCTTTTATAACCCCTGTGACGCCCACCAAAGCAAGCCAATCACTTGCATGCCCTTCTGAAAGATGGTGGCGACCCCTGCCTATGTCATCACGTTGCCCACAGTGTCCGTGGATCCTGATTGGCTGAAAAAGAGCGCTAAACAAACTTTTGAAACGCGACTTTGGCGCGTAAGTCGCCGACCTCGTGGCCGACCTCATCCTAGGGTCGGGTTTCGTTTCATGAAACCCGACTTTGCCAAAAGTCGGCGACTTTTGAAATTGTTCGACCCGTTTCGCTCAACTCTAAATGTGAGTCTATGAGAGTCTCTTTCTAGCTTCGTTCTGGCCTTGTTCTCACCTGGCCTCATTCTTGCCTCTTTCTGTCTTTCATAGACTTACATTGAATGCTTGTGACGTAGCTTCTAACTTCTGGCCAGTCAGAAGCTGCGCTCACAAGTTTGAGCCATTGGACTGGAGCAGTGCCAAAAACCTGTGAATACACCGGAGGATAAGTATATGACCGGGGAAGAGGACTTGCGCTTAACGTACCATTCCAGCGGTGAGGAAAAAAAATGTCCACTAGAAAGGTTTGGTTTCTCTCAATAGAAGATAATTGAGAGAAGCCAAAAGAGTCATCACATGACAGCCTGCTGACATCAGCGATGCTGGGGCCATTGTTACTGTACATGAGGGGAATGAGGGGACATTATTAAATGTTAAGTGGGCATTTAAGCATTATTGCTATGGGGCACAGAGTATTCTGACCATCGAAATTGCATATGGGGTATTATTACTTTTTAGGGATAAAATGTGGAGGGCACTAGCACAGGGCATTAATATTTTTTAGGTGGGAATTTTACTATCTAGAGAGCACAAGTGTGTCATTATTTCTATGTAAGGAGCACAGTGGTGGCAACATTATGTGGGATGGTAAGAGGAGCACTATTATTGTACAGTAGCAATGGCACAGTAGTGGGTTTATCAGCAAGATGAGGTTTGTGCAGGTTCAGGATAGATATGGACAGTGCAGGAAATGTGAGAAGTCAAATGTGTTGTTGTAGTCTTTGCAGACAAGTCCTGGCTGGAGAAGTCGTTATGTCGGTCTGGGCCAGATGGAAAAGACGGGAAACGTGAACGACTTCATAAGAAAGAATGCCAGCTGTAAGTCACCATCTATAACTGTGCTGTGATCTTTTATATAGTCTGCAGCTCTGGTATCTATCACTATATGGTCTCCACATAGTAATATCAGTGTTCGTTTTTTTATATAGATTTATTTTTCAATCACAGCGCGGTCATTTGCTGATGTTCCCCTATACTCACGATTAGGGTGAGCTACGTAGCTGTAGTCAGGATTACCTGGTCAGGGGCTCACTCCGATTTTTCGCCCCCCTAATCTGAAACCCTAACTACGCCTATGGGTACAAGGTAGTGTTAAAGGTGGAAGTCTTTTGCAACAGGACTCCACTCTGGACCTATTCTCTTATATTGCTTTTCACGGTCTATGATTGGACTGGGCTTAACGGCTACTGCTTTAACCCCTTCCCGACCTGTGACACAGCGTATGCGTCATGAAAGTTGGTGCCAATCTGACCCATGACGCATATGCTGTGTCATGAATTGATAGCCACCCTGCGGGTCGGGTGACCTGGGTCACTGAAAGGTCACCCGACCCGCAGGTACAGGGGGCTTTGTACTTCACCCCCGGGGGGGTGGCTTAGCCCCCACGTGGCTACGATCGCTCTGATTGGCTGTTAAAAGTGAAACAGCCAATCAGAGCGATTGTAATATTTCACCAATGAAATTTGGTGAAATATTACAATCCAGCCATGGCAGATGCTGCAATAGCATCTGCCATTAATCTCATAGTCCTTTCTTTTAGGCAAGGTCACTTCAATACTGAGCTCAACATATTCCACAATGATATATGTCATGTGGAAAGAAAGTGAAGATAACAGAAAATATAAATTGTTAAAAAATTATCTTTATTGAATATATTAAAAAATAGGAAAATTAAAAAGACAGGGCAATAGGCCTCCAAAAAGAGGGGGATATGCCTTAGTAGATGACAATAATCACCATTGTTTGTTACTACTAAGTTTTGCAAAAAGCAATACTGCACGTGAATACACAGAGGTTCTGACATGCAAATTAGTCACTACAAGTTTCAGCATGCCTCAGTGAACAAAAATTAGCCATTGTTTTGTTACTACTGAATATCTGCAAAAAGAGCAGTATTGCACATTGCCCATATGATTGTTAGGAACCTGGGTATAATGTGAGGTTAATAGGTTGAAATACACCTGCACAGAGTAACAAGTATTTGGTGAAATATTATAATCCAGCCATGGCCGATGCTGCAATAGCATCTGCCATGGCTGGAGACCCAGATCCGACCCCCCCACAAACTCACGGGGCCGATCGACATCCGATACCAACTGACAGCAGCAATGTGCCGCCAATGTTAACATCTGCTCCCCTCCCCCTTCCCTCCGCTTCCCCCACCGTCTGATCCCCCTTCACCCCCCTGGTACCTCTAATGTCCAGCTCTGGCTCCCGGTGTCTCCCCGTCCCGGATCAAGGGCGCCTCCATCTTGGAAAATGGTGGGCACATGCGCAGTGCGCCTGCCGGAATCTGCAATGCTGCAGATTCGTTCATTCATTTTGATCACTATGATAAACTTTCACAGTGATCAAAATAAAAAAATAGTAAATAAACCCCCCCTTTATCACCCCCAAAGGCAGGCACAAATAATAAAATAAAGAAAATATTTTTATTTTTCCATTAGGGTTAGAATTAGGGTTAGGGTTGGAATTAGGGTTAAGATTAGGGTTAGGGGTCGGTTGGAGTTGGGATTACGGTTAGGGTTAGAGTTGAGATTAGGGTTAGGGGTGGGTTGGGGTTAGGGTTGTGGTTAGGGTTATGATTAGGGTTGGGATTAGGGTTAGGGGTGTGTTGGGGTTAGGGTAGGAGTTAGAATTGAGGGGTTTACATTGTTTAGGCCCATCACAGGGTCTCAAATGCGACATGGCGCCAACATTTATTCCAGCCAATTTTGCGTTCAAAAAGTCAAACAGTGCTCCCTACATTCTGAGCCCCGACGTGTGCCCAAACAGTGGTTTACCCCCACATATGGGGTATCAGCATACTCAGTAAAAATTGCACAAGTTTGGGGGTCTAATTTCTCCTGTTACCCTTGGGAAAATAAAAAAATTGGGGGCTATAAAGATTGTTTTTGTGGAAAAAATATGATTTTTTATTTTCACGGCTCTGATGTAAACTTCTATGAAGCACTTGGGAGTTCAAAGTGCTCACCACACATCTAGATAAGTTCCATCAGTGGTCTAGTTTCCAAAATGGGGTCACTGGTGGGGGATTTCCTCTGTTTAGGAACATCAGGGCAGGGGCTCTACAAATGTAACATGACGCCCGCAAACCATTCCATTCCGAGCCCTGATGTGTGCCCAAACAGTGGTCCCCCCACATATGGGGTACCAGCGTACTCAGGAAAAACTGGACAACAACTTTTGGGGTCCAATTTATCCTGTTACCCTTGTGAAAATAAAAAAATTGTGGGCTAAAAATCATTTTGTGAGGAAAAAAATGATTTTTTATTTTTACTGCTCTGTGATATAAACTTCTGTGAAGCACTTGGGGGTTCAAAGTGCTCATCACACACCTAGATAAGCTCCTTGTGGGGGTTTAGTTTCCAAAATGGGGTTACTTGTGGGGAGTTTCTACTGTTTAGGCACATCAGGGGCTCTGCAAATATACATGACACCCGCAGACCATTCCATCAAAGTTGTCATTTCAATACATCATTACTTCCCTTCCGAGCCCCGACGTGTGCCCGAACAGTGGTTCCCCCCACATATGGGGTACCAGCGTACTCAGGACAAACTGGGCAACAATTTTTGTGGTCCAATTTCTCCTGTTACCATTGTGAAAATAAAAAATAGGGGGCAAAAAAAATCATTTTTTGAGGAAATAAAATATTTTTATTTTCACGGCTCTGCGTTATAAACTTCTGTGAAGTACCTGGAGGTTCAAAGTGCTCACTATGCATCTAGATTCCCCTAGTTCCTTAGTGGGTCTAGTTTCCAAAATGGAGTCATTTGTTGGGGAGCTCCAAAGTTTAGGCACACAGGGGCTCTCCAAACACGACATCGTGTCCGCTAACGATTGGAGCTAATTTTCCATTCAAAAAGTCAAATGGCGCTCCTTCCCTCCTGAGCCCTGCCGTGCGCCCAAACAGTGAGTTATTACCACATATGGGGTACCAGCGTACTCAGGACAAAATGGAAAACAACTTTTTGCATCCAATTTATCCTATTACCCTTGGGAAAATAAAAAATAGAGGGCTAAAAAATCATTTTTGAGGAAAAAAAATAGATTTTTTATTTTCATGGCTCTGCGTTTGTAAACTTCTGTGAAGCACTTGGGGGTTCAAAGTGCTCACTACACATCTAGATAAGCTCCTTGGGGGCTCTAGTTTCCAAAATGGGGTCACTTGTTGGGGGTTTCTACTGTTTAGGCACAGCGGGGGATCTGCAAACGCAACATGACGCCCGCAGAACATTCCATCAAAGTCTGCATTACAAAATGGTGCTTCTTCCCTTCTGAGCTCTCACATGCTCCCAAACAGTGGTTCCCCCCACATATGGGGTATCGGTGTACTCAGGACAAATTGCACAACAACTTTTGTGGTCCAATTTCTCCTGTTAGCCTTGTGAAAATAAAAAATAGTGGGCTAAAAAATCATTTTTGAGGAAAAAATGATTTTTTATTTTCACTGCTCTGCATTATAAACTTCTGTGAAGCACTTGTGGGATCAAAGTGCTCACCACACAACTAGATAAGTTCCTTGGGGGGTCTACTTTCCAAAATGGGGTCACTTGTGGGGGATCTCCAATGTTTAGGCACACAGGGGCTCTCCAAATGCGACATGGTGTCCTCTAACAATTTGAGTTAATTCAAAAAGTCAAATGGCTCTCCTTCCCTTCCGGGTCCTGCTGTGCATCCAAACAGTGGTTTATGACAAAATATGAGGTATCGGTGTACTCAGAAGAAATTGCCCTACAAATTTTAAGATCCATTTTATCCTGTTGCCTAAGTTAAAATGAAAAAACTGAGGTAAAAATAAATTTTTTGTGAAAAAAGTACTTTTTTTTTTACGGATCAATTTGTGAAGCACCTGGAGGTTCAAAGTGCTCACTATGCATCTAGATAAGTTCCTTGGAGGGTCTAGTTTCCAAAATTGGGTCATTTATGGGGGAGCTCCAATGTTTAGGCACACAGGGACTCTCCAAACTCGACATGGCAACCGCTAAATATTCCAGCATAGTTTCCATTCAAAAAGTCAAATGGCTCTCCTCCCTTCTGAGCCCTTCCGTGCACCCAAACAGTGGTTTATGACCACATATGAGATATCGGTGTACTCAGGAGAAATTGCCCAACAAATTTTAGGATCCATTTTATCCTATTACCTGTGTGAAAATGGAAAAAGTGATGCTAAAAAAATTTTTGTTGGAAAAATTAAAATGTCCATTTTTTCTCTCCAGTTTGCTTTAGTTCCTGTGAAGCACCTGAAGGGTTAATAAACTTCTTTTTAAATGTGGTTTTGAGTACCTTGAGGTGTGCAGTTGGGTGCAGTTTTTAGAATGGTGTCACTTTTGGGTATTTTCTGCCATATAGACCCCTCAAAATGACTTCAAATGTGAGTTGGTCCCTAAAAAAATGGTTTTGTAAATTTTGTTGTAAAAGTGAGATGCTAAATTGATACCAGTTAAAAAAGACTGAACTCAAAAATAATGTAAAAAAAAGTAGAAAATTAATGTTTGTTTCAGTTTAAAAAAATATAAATAGTCCTCTACTTTTGTATATTCTAGAATTTTGCAGTTTGAAAAATTTACAAGGCTAAAAAGATTTTTTAAAGAAAAGGAAGTGAAGGAAATAATTATTTGATCTCTTGCTGATTTTGTAAGTTTGCCCTCTGACAAAACACATGAACAGTCTTAAATGTTAAGGGTAGGTTAATTTTAACATTGAGAGACAGAATATCAAAAATAAAATCCAGAAAATCATATTGCATAAATTATATACATTTATTTGCATTTTGCAGTGAGAAATAAGTATTTGATCCCCTACCAACCATTAAGAGCCAAGACATTAATAATGAGTCATGGCTGGGACTTCCAGCAAGGCAGTTACCCAAAACATACAGTCAAGGCAACAAAGGAGTGGCCTAGCCAGTCTCCAGACCTTAATCCCATTGAAAACTTATGGAGGGAGTTGAAGCTCCGAGTTGCAAGTGACAGTCTCAAAATCTTTATGCTATAGAGATGATCTGCAAAGAGGAGTGGACCAAGATTCCTCAAGACATGTGCACAGACCTCATCATAAACTACAAAAAAGTTGTTACTGCTGTGTTTGCCAACAAGGGTTTTGCCACTAAGTATTAAGACGTGTTTGCAAGAGGGATCAAATACTTATTTCTCACTGCAAAATGCAAATAAATTTATGGAATATATACAGTGTGATTTTCTGGATATTATTTTTGATTTTCTATCTCTCAATGTTAAAATTAACACCCTTAAAATTATAGACTGTTCATGTCTGTCAGCGGGAAACTTACAAAATCAGCAAGGAATTAAACAATTATTTCCTTCACAGTATTTCTCCATGATCCCAAACAAAGTGATAGCACCAAACAAGCTTCTCCATGTTGTTTTCCAATGTGGTTGTTTTTGTTAGACCATTGACTTCATAAAGAATCTTTACTGAAAAACATTTTGCCCCAATAAAAAATCTGTAACAAAGACTCATCTACCTTTAACCATTTAAAATACTTGTAATATATTAGCCTCTGGTTCATGTCCGATAATAGTTATTCTGAGGTATAGTTTAGTGATCCCATTTAAAGGGATTAATCCACAATTAAACAACTAATCATCTATCTACAGAATAGGTGGTGTTTTATCATTGGGTCTTCATTCTCTTTCTCCTACTTTGACTGTGTTCCTTATTTCAAAGGGGTGTTGGTTATGCATTAGTTAAGTTTCTTCTGTCATTTTCTATAAGACTAACAAAGATAACTGAGCTCTAAACTCAGTGTCAATGCTCAAGCCCAGCAGTTCTTCCCTCTGAGCTATTCAGCTTGCTGGACAGTTTGTTGCTAAATCAGATACTAGTAGCTGTGTTGTTCCTGATATCTCCAGCCTGAGTTCCTGATGTCTCCAACCCAAGTTCCTAATTGACTGTGATCTCCTGATTGAACACCCTACTTAAACCTGGCACTGCACTTCCTTCCTTGCGAGATTATTGAGCTCCCAGTCTTTAGTCAAACTTCTTTCCACTTGCTGCTTATCCTCAAGATTCTACTGCTACTTTTTCCTATGATTTCTGCTTATCCTCTCAACTACAATACTGCTCTGTTTACCGACCTCTGTCTACTTCCTGACTATGATTCCTGCTTACCCTCCCAACGACACTGCTGCTCTACGTACGGACCTCTGGTGATGCCCTGATTATGCTTCCTGCTGGTGCTGCCCTTTGTGGTTGCAATATCACTACTCCAACTCAGGTCAGTCCAAAACACTCAGCAATCTCTGCATATCCTGTAGGCAATGAATAAAGTGGCATTAGTGTGGTCTTACCATGGAAATCTACCACAATCAGATATTTAACCTATCCTGTAAATATGTGAAAAGCTTTACTAGTGGGACTAGGCCTTTAAAAATGTTTCACTATTTTGAGACTTTAGAAATGTACTGTAGACCTGCAATGGCTAGATTAATTATTCTTTTAGTGTGCTACCTGACAAATATCCTTCCTGTGAAATAAGATAAATATCACTACATGTCTGTATCTCCGCCACCGGTTAAAGGCTCATTAAGACATCTATGAAACTTAGATTGAGCATGGGCCACAATACACGGACTAACTGTGGGTCCTCTTATCTGAAAACAACAAAAATATCCATGAGGATATTGGTTTCAGGTCCTGAGACAATATGTACAGTCCGCTCCATGCTCAGACTGAGTTTATTGGACATCTGCATGAGCCATAAGAGTTCTATTAGAGTTTGCTTTAAGTCAAACTATAAAATCTCTTTCAAAATGAGGGACAAAATCATGTGGATCCAAATATACAAATATATTACAATGGATAAAATTATAATTGTATTAAACTTTAGAGCTATAAACTTAACAATGGCATTATACATTAATTAAACTTGTTGTAGGTTTATATCACAGTTTAAATATTTTTAAAATTTACTGTAGCTGCCAGAAGGTGGTTAAATTACCTTTAAATCTAATTTTCCTCCTACTGATATACAGATGGAATAATATGATATTGTATGTTCCAAGTTACATTTTGATGCAGATTCATCCTTCGTAGGCTCATCGTGTTATGAAGGCAACATTGGTTTTCTCTTCTAAAACTAAATTTGCTAATCATTTGCACTGAAGTCCATACAAACAAATTATATTTCCCATGAGCTGTAATTATTTAAAATTTCATAGGTTCCTTCAAAAGATGAAAAGTTTTCAGAATAGTTTATATAATGAATCATGGGACTTCATTTGGCAAGGCACGTAAAACCTTTGACGTGGAGCTACAGAATTCATTTCCTCTACTGACCAAATTTAAAACCAAGGAAAAAGCTGATGAAGACCAAATGAGATATGGGATTTTATCTCACCAGATGCCAAAACCAAGTGGTAATTGGAGGAATTCCAGTATTTTCTTTGGGTTTAGGAAAATATGATTAAGTTGATTTCCAAAGATTAAAAGTTTTGCTAGAGATATATTCCTTGTTACTGATATAAAACTTTAAATACTATAGATTTATCTGTGGTTTCAATTAGACCATGTTTCCATATACATTCTGTGTAAACAAAGTAAAAAAAAAATTGTCAATGAACATGATAGGTTTAAGAGTGCAGCTTCATGAGTTTTAAAACAGTGCCTTATATACCTGGTCAGAAAAGCTTATTGACTCAGCTAACCCATTCAATCACTTTGAGTTGTCTCTGTCACTACTACATCCAATAAGGATGAGTATACTATCTAGAACTACTTTATATTTTATAATTTTATAATTTAGTTAATTCCTAAAATAATTTCCCAGCATTAACAAATCCTGGAGATTTAAAACAATTTGCTATTATATTTAGCAAAAAAAAAAAATCACACCTTGCTGAAGAGAGTGAAATGGGATTACCAATAATGCCTTGTAGCTATCTCATAATATGGTCCATAGTGATGGGCGAGCACTAAAATGCTTGGGTGCTCATTGCTCGGGTGAAGCAAATTGGAATACTCGGGTACTCGGACAGAACAACGAGCCCGATGTAAGTCTATGGGAGACTATTTTTACCGCGATCCCTCTGGGGGTCTTTTTAAGGTCTAAAGATGTCAGAAAATGATGGAAACACTGCTCAAATGACACAGGAACATCATGAGGATCGTCCCTGGAAGCATTTCTGACTCTTAAGTCACAGCTGTAATCAATGTTGTCAGAGTTTCACGCTATTTTTATAGGTACACCAAAAGACATACAAAAACTAAATCAAAATGGATTTTGCTGAGAAATATGTTAAGGTACATCCTTTCCAGGTTAATGACTTGTATAAAAGGCAAAATAATTAACCCCAGACCGAAATAATCCTCCACCACTTTTGCTATGTTCACACGCATCGTTTTTGATGCGTTTCTCAACTTTAACATTGCTTTCAACCAATAATAATGCATTCACTGGAAAATGTCATTGTAACATTTAACAACTCTAAATGGCCATGTGGTGAGTGACACATAAGGAGACACATCTTGTTTCATTTCTGAAGGAGAGACTCTTAAAGTCACAAAGCCTATTTTTAGAGGGGCAGCAGGCAGCATTAATATTCTTAAAGGGCCATTTTTAAACAGTGGGTATCCTATGCTGTTATTGCCTATGCAGTGAGTGGCTGGGCTGCCAAGAATTACAATACACCCCAATACCCCTTTCACGAGAGGTACCGGAGGGTCTCCTGAAATAATGTTGCAATGAATGCAATGCCTGCCCTGCTATCAAGTCTTATGCATCCCATTATGCCTTTGAACCCAGATACTGGAAGGTCAAAGGAAAACTCACTTCACAGTCTTCATTTGGTCCTGCCATACAGTTTCTTTATGCATTGAATGCAAGGGCCGCCTTGACCCAAATTTGCACGCACCCCAATTTCCCCTTGGAAGAAACATGAAGGAGGGCCTCCTAAATAAAAATGTCCCAGTACAAAGGGGTGTGTCTCCTAGACTCGTGATGCCCATACACTAAGTGTATAGGCTGACAAACATTTCCCCATGGGGGGTACATTCTTTAAAAATATTTTATGGGGATCATACACTCTTTCCAAAAATTGGACTGGCTGTAGCAGCACAGAATGTTAATTCTGGTGATCTAGTGGCGGTGGATGATGAGACGTTCAGGAAGGCCTCATTAAAAACTAGGCCCAATTTAAAGGTTTGGGTCTCCTAGACTCGTAATGCCCATACACTAAGTGTATGGGCTGACAAACATTTCCCCCTGGCAGGAGTAAAATTGTTAAAAATATTTTATGGGCATCATAGACACACTTGTCAAAAATTGGACTGGCTGTAGCAGCACAGAACATGTTAGCTCTGGTGATCTAGTAGTGGAGAATGAGGACACATATTGATAAATCATACTGAGATCAAACAAATAAATAAAAAATGTGAATCCACCTATGACAGAAAATAACAAAAGGGAGAGTCGAACACAGGTTCATAGATATGAAGCCAGAATGTGTTCAACGAGATATGTTTGTCCCTAGCAACAGCTCAGAGACAGGGATATAAATAAAATAAAATATAATATAATAGGATTTCACTATTTTTTATATAGGTGAGGTATACACTAGGTCATAAGAGGATATTCCACAGATAGGAAAAATGGAAAATATAATAATAAATGCGAAGAATATACATACATCTCATTTTTATGAGATTTCCTCTTGGTGGAGTAACATTTGTTTTGGTTTCATTTTGCTAAAAAGGAAGAAAGAAATGTTTATAAAATGGAAAGAGGGAGGCATATCTAAAAAAGAGTATAATGCTGTCTGCAGTACCTGCAGGGCACAAATCAGATTACTAAAGCTGACAATGAATTGAGGCTTGCAAGAGATGTCAAAAGCAATAATAAAGGATTTTGGGGATATGTTAAAAGTAAAAGAAAAGTCAAAGATGCTGTAGGATTTTAACAGGATGAAAATGATGAAATGGTAAGACAGGATGTTGAGAAGGCCGAACTTTTAAATTCCTATTTTGCATCTGTTTTCTCTCAGAAAGGAAATGTAACATCAACTGTTCTTCACTGTCCTATTAATGGAATACAAGAATCCAGGATATCTATAAACAGAAAGATAGTGAGGAAACACTTAGCTAACCTAAATGAATTCAAGTCTCCAGGTCCAGATGAATTACACCCCAGAGTACTGAAGGAGATAGCAGAAGAAATTTTTGAACCCCTCTCCATAATCTTTGAAAATTCTTGGAGAACAGGAGAAGTCCCAGAAGACTGGAGAAGAGCAAATGTTGTTCCTAGCTTCAAAAAGGGGAAGAAGGTGGACCCAGGCAACTATAGGCCAGTGAGTCTGACTTCTATACCTGGAAAGATCTTTGAACAAATTATTAAGCAACATATATGTCCGTAACTGGATAAGAATGAAATAATTAAACAGAGTCAGCATGGGTTTGTAACTAATAAGGCATGTCAGACTAACTTAAATTCCTTCTATGGCGGAATCACTGATTGGATCAGGGAACTGCTGTAGATATAGTATATCTTGACTTCAGCAAAGTTTTTTGGCATAGTATCTCACACAATCCTTATTGAAAAAATGACTAGATTTGGAATGGACAAGGCAATTGTTAGGTGGACTCATAACTGGCTTAGTGATCGGACCCAAAGAGTGGTCGTAAATGGCTGCACATCCAGTTGGAAGAATGTCTCAAGTGGGGTACTACAGGGCTCTATCCCGGGCCCTGTATTGTTCAACATCTTTATCAATGATTTAGATGAAGGAATTGAGGGTAAACTGATTAAATTTGCTGATGACGATGACACAAAGCTAGGAGGGATAGCTAATACCAAAAAACCTCAGAAAAAATGTAAGAAGATCAAAAGAAAACACAAAAAAACCAGGATAGCAACAGAAAATGGACCCCTAAAAATTCACTTTTAATTAGATAATTTTAATAACTTTGGACAATACCAGCTCATAGGGTACACAACAATAAGTCACCAAAAGACCACCTGACAAAGAATTAATATATAAATTATACTCAGGACAACTACACTCGCCCTAATGGGCCCTAGTGAGTCCCTTCCTGACCGCGGAGGTTGGCACCCTAGTTGTTGACGATATGGTGCCCCCACTCAACGTCGGTGACCCTGTGACACCGTAAAAATCCCTAGTCCACGACGAGGATACACAAAAAGAAACACAAACATACATAAACACCTGAAAAAAAACCCTAGTGGAGAGACTGGATAACGTCTCTTAAAAAGTGCACACTTGCTATAACCTTATCTCGTAGTATAAATGTGAGCACTAAGCCCACAATAATGAGGTAGACTTATCTCGTAGTAAAAAATTCTCAATATTGCAGCTACAATGGCTTATCTCATAATAAAAAGAGCTTTATGCTGCATATGATGACAGACCATGTACAAAAAGCCCCCCAAAAACAAAAGGAGAAAAAGAAAAAACGTCTACTCAAAAATAAAGGAGAATCAATATTCCTATTAGCAGTAGTATATATTGCACAGTTAATGCACTCCAAATAATATAAACCACCAGGTGGAACAAATGGCATAAATCCGCTGATTTAATCAGGATCCAGGATGCCATAATGCCCACTTATAGCCAAAATTTACATTGCCACCCATCAGTCTGTCAGCGTATAAAATATCAATACTTATCAGCCATTAGATGTGAGGACCAGCCCGACGCGTTTCCCCCTTCAAAATGTTGAGGGTTCGTCAGGGGCAAAGAAGAAGGGGTCTCATCACCACAGCCAAAAAAATCAGTGCAATGTGTGGCGTGCTTCATGTGTCTCTGACGCTCATATTTACCGTGTCTTAGTCGCAACGTCACTTCCAGTCACATGTAATGGTCACGTGTAATGGAACCTATAATTACAGTGGACCGCATTCTGTGTCCCATCCATCATGACCCAGTCGCGACGTCACTTCCGGTCACATGTAATAGGCGTCACTTCCGGTCACATGTAACTGAGAATGCACCCTGCATCCCACCAACCGGAAGCGCGTCAAAGAAAGGGGCGGAACTGATGAAAAACATGTCCCTGATGCAAAGGCTCATTCTTGAGGGCGAATAACCTCCATCCAAGTTCCGCATGCTAAAGAAGTGACGTCACAAACATGCCACCAATCTTACAGTAGTGGAAATATCACAGGAGGAGTGCATCAAATCACGCATAAAAGTACACACATAAAGAAATCCCCTCCATGTAATCATAATGAACAAAAACATAATAAAGCAATAATCATATAAACATTAAGTCACTCCCTATGTTTTAATGCATACGGAAATACCTTTAAATATATACGAGAAAGCCTTTAAACCCCTTAAAGAGACACATCCATGTATCCAAAACCAAATTTAACTAGATAACATATTAAATATAGTGAAACAGTATCACGGCTCTTAACCATGAGTCACAGTAAAGTATGCTGGATCCATCATGTGCCATCTGAAAAAAAGCGCGTAAAGTTCAATTGCTCATTTAGGCCATTAGGGCTCTGTGATTCGAGCCAGAAAATCCAACACATCTCCTGTTGTAGGATCTTCTTGTCCCAATCTCCCTGTCTTACTGTAGGCTGAAGTCTCTCAATTACATGGAATCCGATCTGTTTCTCATCTCCCCCATGAACAAGTTTAACATGGCGCGCTAATGGGGTGTCCCTGTTATGTCTAATATCACCCACATGTTCACCAATGCATACACGCAGCTCACATTTAGTCTTACCAACATAATCAAGAGGACAGGAACATGTGCATAAATATACAACCCCCACAGTTTTGCAGTTCACAAATGAGTTCATTTTAGGCTACTTTCACACTTCAGGTTTTCGGCGTCAGGCGCGATCCGGCGTCGTGCCGGAACGCCGGATCCGGCAAATGTTTCTGAAAACCGGATGTGACGGATCCGGTTTTCTGCCGGATCCGTCTTTTTCTGGACAGACAAAACCGGATCCGTCTCATCCGGTTCATCCGTTTTTCTATCCGTTTTTTCGACGGATTACGCCGGATCCGGTTTTTAAAATTGACCCTTGTGGCCTTCCGAACGGGATTGGCTACTGGAAAACTATATATAGCGTGTTCCTACAGCCCTTCTTTGACAGGTTGTAGAGGAGAAAGTGCAGGTTGGAGAGAAGAGCAAGTTACTGGCGAAGATGGATGTTGTGATTGGAAATATTTTGAAGAATTTGGCGGATTTTACAGCGGAGGCGAATCGTTTGAGGGTGATTGTTCTGGAGAAGGAGAGAGCGAGACAGCAGCGCATCAGGCATCGTAGACGACGTTTGTGGATCCACCCCATCACAGCCAAGAGAATGACGCGTGTGGTCTATTCTACACTATGCATGGACCTTCGACGAAACCCGGATAAATTTTTTGGATATGTTAGGATGAAAATGGAGAATTTTGATTACTTGGTGGAGCGCATTGCACACCTCATAAGAAAAGCGGACACCTATTGCCGCTTCTCTGTTTCACCCGCAGAGCGTCTGATGGTGACTTTAAGGTAAGCCACATTTATTGGATGTGATCGCATCAGAGCACACTTTCACTGCAATCTTGTTGGTGGTAATTTGTATCTCCAAGTGTTATAGGTCAGTTTTGGTATGTAATGCTGTGATTTAAAACTAATTTATTGTTTTTTAATTCCCCACAGATTTCTTGCAACTGGAGAATCCCTTTCGTCACTGCATTTCCAGTACAGACTCGGGATTTCCACCATATCTGGAATTGTGAAGTACACATGCCGTGCACTGTGGGACTCCTTAGCTGAAGAGTTTTTACCAGAGCCCACAACAGAGAGGTGGATTGAAATTGCTGACAAGTTTCAACAGATATGTCAGTTTCCAAACTGCTTGGGCGCTGTGGACGGGAAACATATCCGCATTGTAAAGCCAGCTGGATCGGGATCTGAATATTTCAATTACAAGAAATATTTTTCAATTGTCCTCATGGCCATCGCTGACGCGGAATACAAATTTATTGCGGTTGATATTGGGGCCTATGGCCGCTCCAATGACTCTCAAGTTTTCAAACTGTCTGCCATGGGGCGTAAACTGTATGGAAACACCTTCCAGTTCCCACCACCTAGACCGCTGCCGCAAACATCTGGTCCACCTATGCCATTTGTCTGTGTAGGGGATGAAGCCTTCCAGCTGTCAGAACACCTTTTGAAACCGTACTCTAGCAGAGGATTGACAAGACCAAAACGCATTTTTAATTACCGCCTCACAAGAGCAAGAAGAATGGTTGAATGTACCTTTGGTATTCTGACAGCCAAATGGCGGGTCCTATTGACTGCGATCAACCTCAAGACAGAAACTGTGGACGAGGTGATCAAAGCGTGCGTGGTACTCCACAATTTTGTTATCTGCAAGGAACCCATTTCCATTGAGGACACCTCTGAAGAAACCACCTTGCAAGATTACCATGACATTACCACTAGAAGTTCTGTGACAGTTTCAGTAATGAGGGACAATTTTGCACTATACTTTATGTCACCTCAAGGCAGAGTACACTGGCAGGATGACAGAGTGTGAAAGATTTGTGCCCTAACCAAACTTGTGTACCTTCTGGACCAACAGTATATACCTTTGCCAACCAAAGTTGGCTATCTTGTCATGGTCTCTATTTTTAGCTTTAGGCCACAGGTGTGTACCTGGTTGTGTTTTATGCAAAGTATTTCACCTTTTAACAAAAGTTGTGTACATTGTTAGGAAATCACCAACAATAACACAACTTTTTAGGTGAAATACTTTGCTTCAAACACAACCAGGAACACAACTGTGGCAAAAAGCTAAAATTTACCCACAGTTATATACCTAGTTTTGAATACCATTTCAACTTTTAAATACCCTGTATTTAACCTTTTTCGCCGCAGAAAGAAATGACAGACAACCAGTGTAAAATAATTTAACTTTTATTGAAAAATGTTTTTTTTAGTAAACTTTTTTAAAATTTTAATAAACTTGTTTAATAAAACTTTGAAACTATAAAACTGAAACCATAAAACTGGTCATTTTTATTTAAATACACACATTATAATTCTGTGTAGTGTGTGGTGGAAATACTGCTGTAGGGGCTGCGGGACACTTCGACACTGGGAGTGTGGAGAGAGGACTGGGATCGTGGTGGGGAAGGAACAGTTAGAGGTGAAGGTGTGGAAAAAACTACAGAATGGGTGGACATGTGGGAAGCAGAAGAGGTGGTGGGTGGTGGAGTGGAGGGTTGGGCAGGGACTGTAGGAGCAGATGATGTTGATGGCAAGTTGTATGGGGAAGGAGTTTGGTACGGGGCAGGTTGCTGGAAGTGGGGAGATGTCTGGTACGGGGCAGGTTGCTGGAAGTGGGGAGATGTCTGGTACGGGGCAGGTTGCTGGAAGTGGGGAGATGTCTGGTACGGGGCAGGTTGCTGGAAGTGGGGAGATGTCTGGTACTGGGGAGGTTGCTGGTACTGGGGAGTTTGCAGGTACTGTGGAGGTTGCTGGTACTGGTGAGGTTGCTGGTGCTGGGGAGGTTGCTGGTGCTGGGGAGGTTGCTGGTGCTGGGGAGGTGGATGGTGCTGGGGAGGTGGATGGTGCTGGGGAGGTGGATGGTGCTGGGGAGGTGGATGGTGCTGGGGAGGTGGATGGTATGTAATAGGAGGGGGAGGATGGAAAGTGGCTGGAGGTGGATGGTATGTAATAGGAGGGGGAGGATGGAAAGTGGCTGGAGGGGGTGTAGATGTAATAGGAGGGGGAGGATGGAAAGTGGCTGGAGGGGGTGTAGATGTAATAGGAGGGGGAGGATGGAAAGTGGCTGGAGGGGGTGCAGGTGGAGGAACTACTGTGGTGGGAGGAGGAGGAGGTTGGGAGGTAACTTGCTGGAGAGCAGCGTGGCATGAATGCATTACATGCATCTGCTGGGCAGGAGAGAGCGTTTCCATGCGCTCCACAACAGACCTGAAAAAGGTGTGGTTTGGCGAAGATCTTGCTTCTGAATGCATGGTTTGCAGAAGTGTCTTCACCTCCAGAATGCTGGAGTTGATCTGCTGATAGCCTGCGGATATTTGCTCTGACAAGACTTTGAGACAGTTCTGGAAAGATGCATTCAGATGCAAGAACTCTGGCGCATAAGTCTTTTCCTGACCCCTCTGCCGCTGCCGCCCAGTACCCGCAGGTGTACTAGAGGTGGCAGGGGCAGAAGGGTGGGGTAAAGGGAAAGCGATCTCCTCACCAGCAGCTTCATGTAATGTAGGCGGCCACGATGCTCCTGTGCTGGTGGATGGGACAGATGGGTCGAATGTGTGGGAAGGCTGGGAAGGTGCAGATGTACCGGGGCGGTCGAAGTGTCCCTCGGTGCCAGTCTCCTCAGGGATCGCCTCAGAAGGGTCCAATCGTGCCGGCTCCCGAGTGCTGCTCACCGTGCTGTGGAATAAAGAGAAAAAAAAACAATTAAAATACTGACATGGTATGGCCCTGGCTGAAAAAATTTTTTACATATAACATTTTTTTATCACATGTGGTGTGTAATATCTACCTTCTGGTGAACATTGTTTCCCGGAGGAACGACAGGGCTTCTGCGTACTTGTACTTGCTCCTGCGTCCTCCAGATCCACTCGGGGCCCGCATCTCTTTATTGAACTCCTTCTTGAAACGATCCCTCACAGACCGCCACCGATTCACAATTCTGTTCCCTGAAACAAGAAAGGAGTGGTTAGTATACAACATCAGTGTTTCCCAAACTCCAGTCCTCATGGTCCCCAGGGGTCATGTTTTCATGATTTCTATAGTAAATAGAAATCCTGAACACATGATCCGTGGGGACCACGAGGACTGGAGTTCGGGAAACACTGGTTTACATCAAGCAACCGGTACTGTATATACTTACGCTCTTTAATCTGGGCCCGAGCTTCGAGGTCCTCCCAGCGGCCCACAAGGAGAGAACAGATTTCCTCCCAGAGTCGTCGGGTAACAATCAGGTCAGCGTGGCGGCGGTCAGCCATATTCCAGTGCGGCTCCCTTTCTCTGACGAGATCGATGAGGCGGTCCACATCAATCCCTCCATCCTCACCGTCAGTGTCGGGAGCACGCTGTGAAGGCTGTTAAAAAAAAAGACAAAAATAACATAATTAGCCTCCACAAAAGAAATGAAATAAGAAGTGCAAAAAAACAAAGCAAAAATATTTATACTTACACGCTGGTGACCGCCGCGTTGCTGTCGCCGACGACCCTGGGAGGCACTGCGAGGACCTCTTGGCCAAGCACCAGATTGGGAAGACTAGAGAAGAAAACAAAAAAAGTTATGTCTTTGGATGTAGGCATTTGTTTGCTGTGTGTGGTCTGCAGAACATTGTTTTCTATGTGTTGTGTGTAGTGTGATGTTGTGTTTCTGCGTTTGATGCAAAAAACTTACGAATTGTGAGCCCACTCCAAGTGTCTGTCCACCCCTTCCTTCTTCTTCTGGGAGCTCCTCTTCATCTTGTGATTCCTGTTTTGAAATAAAAGGCAATGAATAGACATATATTACAGAGAAGATGGATTTTGGAAATAAAAACTTACCGTCAAACGCTGACGATGCGAGGGAGGGCTCCCAGAAGATGTGCTGTCCTCTTGCTGGCCAGACTCCATGGCTGTGGGTGGTGTTACAGCTGCTGCCAGTGAAGCCAGTGCTGCTGCTGCTGCTGCTGCATCTCTTGGGCGGCTGTTGAATAAAGAGAAACAAAGGGCCAATGAATATCTTGATATTCAATAGCCCTAGTTTGGAGGAATGGGGGATTTGATAATTACCGTCTCTCATCTGCTGCTGGCCTCCCCTCCTCAGCATGTTCTATTTGCTGCTCCATTTGGGGTGGTGGTGGTGCGGATGGTGCTGCAGTGGTCTCCTGCCTTCTCCTGCGCCTGGTTGCTGTCTTGGGTGGCATGTTGGGTGTGGCTGTGGGTCCCACTGTCTTGCTTTTATATATGTCTTGTGGGCAGAGCTACTGAGCATGCTCAGACCAAAAAACCGGATCCGGCCGACGGATCCGGCTTTCGCCGGATCCGGCGCATTGCGGCGCTCATAGGCTTTCATTGTGTGAAAAAGCCGGACGCGCCGGATCCGGCGTGTCCGGCTTTTTCGACGGAGACAAAAAACGTTACAGTCAACGTTTTTTCCAGACGCCGGATCGCGACACATTGCCGGATCCGGCGAAAACCGGATGAAACGCATGGCCATCCGGCGCGATCCGGCGCAAATGCAAGTCAATGGGGGGGGAAACGGATCTGGCATTGCATTTCGCCGGATCCGGTTTCTGTCAAAAGCGCCGGATCGCGCCTGACGGCGAAAACCTGATGTGTGAAAGAGGCCTAAGTTCTTTTAGTATGAACACTGATGAATGTTTTTGAAGGTGTAATAAATTAGCAAAAACTGCATTGTCCACATCTGAAAGTTCCAACCTGCCTGTTTTGTAATCATGTTCCTTCCTTTTTATGTGGTTCAAGATGGCTCTTCACTAGTGTTGAGCATTCCGATACCGCAAGTATCGGGTATCGGCCGATATTAGCGGTATCGGAATTCCGATACTGACTTCCGATACTTTCGTCATATCGGATACCGGAATCGGAAGTTCCCATCATGCTATGAGCCTGCTTGCTTTGATTAAGCCAATGGGAATCCTCCGAAGTGTGGGCACATCCTGTTAGGCATGTAGGCATGTTAACTATTGGCATGGCTGTGATTGGCTGCCGAAATGATGTCATGATGCACTATAAAAGCCACCGCAGCCGCCATTTCTGGTTTACTCTGCTGTGAATTCAGTTAGGGACAGGCTGCTGTAGAAGACTGTGAGGGACAGTTAGAAATAGCGATTCCTCCAAACATCTAGTGCTTTACCCACGCTACATAAATCACCACTGTAGCCTTCTTTGCCCTAGCAGCAGTGTTCACAGCTGTCTGCAAGGGCTGTGTGAGTGCAGCTCACGCTGTGGAGTTTGTCCTGCAGCCACGTCAGGTTGTAGGCTGCCCAGCGTGCCTCACTGCTGCCTCATACATCTTTTAATTTTTGAGCTGCATTTTTTACATAATTTCAATCTAGTGTGCTTCCATCCGTATCCATATACGTTGGTTGCAAACACTAGTAGTAGACAGCGGAGCCTTTCTGCAGCCTGTCAGTGCTAGTGTCCACTTTGCTGCACTGTTCACGGCTGTCTGAGAGGTCTCTGACTGTGTGTGAGTGCAGCTCACGCTGAGTAGTGTGTCCTGCAGCTACGTCTGGTTGTAGGACGCTCAGCGTGCGTCAGTGCCTCACACATATTTTTATTTGAGTGCAGCTCATTTTTTCTTCTATTAGTGTGCATCCATCCGTCTCCATCTACGGTGGTTGCAAACACTATATAGGAGTACACAGCGGAGCCTTTCTGCAGCCTGTCAGTGCCAGTGCCCACTTAGCTGCACTGTTCACGGCTGTCTGAGAGGTCTCTTGACTGTGTGTGAGTGCAGCTCACGCTGAGTAGAGTGTCCTGCAGCTACGTCTGGTTGTAGGACACTCAACGTGTGTCACTGCCTCACACATATTTGTCTTTGAGTGCAGCTCATTTTTTCTTCTCCTATTAGTGTGCATCCATCCGTATCCATCAACATTGGTTGGTTGCAAACACTATATAGGAGTAGATAGAGGAGCCTTTTTTTCTGGCTTGTGCCCTGCCGGCGCAGCCAGATTAGTATTACCCAATTTTTTTGGAGCCTCATCTTTTGCATTGTAGGTTACCTGCCTGCATTGTAATAGCTCCAAAAAGTTGGTGATACTATCAGTTTCAATTCTTTGTTCACATACTTTGAGTTTGTTTCCAACAAAGAAACCACAAAAAAAGTTCACCAAACACTACATTTGGAACTTGTGTAGGCCACATCAGCTCCTATTAAAGTGTAGTCCACACACACACACTTCATAAAATTAGTGTTTCTTGTACCTGTAACCAGCTGTTCAGGAATAAGCACACTAAGGCCCCACTTTGTACTTTTCTGCCTATCTTAAGCAGTCTGGCAAGATGAAGAAGGCAGGGAGTAAGGCGCGTGGGCGTGGGCGTGGGCGTGGGCATGAAGTTTCAGCAGGGAGAGGACGTGGGGATTCTGCAGGGAGAGGACGTGGGGATTCTGCAGGTAGAGGACATGGGGATTCTGGGCCTGCTGCGGGCACCAGTGAGTCAGCATCCCCCAGTTTTATCAGGCAACAGTCCTTTATGCGCAGCTTTGTAGGACCTCAACTTACCCCACTGCTGCGGGAGGAACAAATTGAAGCCGTTGTCGGATGGATGGCAGCTAACGCATCGACTTCAATTACTTCCACAGCCTCTCAGGACCAGAGCACCGAAGAGCAACCATCTGTCTCTTCACCACCTGCCAAAGTGCCCAGGCAGTCAGAGAGACATGGACAGGAGCCATCACAGTCTCTACTTCTGTTCTCGGAATCTGTTGGCTTGGAAAGAGGGGGCCAGCCAAGCAGCATTCCTGAATGTGAAGAAGAGGGAGTATGCAGTGATGCGCAACTTCTTTGTCCCTCTGAATCTGAAGAGGCGAGTGGGCCAGTGCCTATGGTCAGCACACCTCAGTACGCATCAGATGATGACGAGACTCAGTTGCCACTTTCTGGTGCGTACGGTGCTGGCGAGACAACCCCGGAGAAGCAGCTGTTTGAAGAGGGGAGGGAAGATGATGAGGTCCTTGACCCATCATGGCGTGAGGAACAGGATGGTGGTGGGAGCAGCTTGGAGGAAGAGATTCCCCTACCGGCCAAAACAGGAGGCAGAGGGAGGGGGAAGACTTGGTTTCCTGTACCCTCCACTTCGGCACCCGTTAGGAGCATTCCTCATTCCAAAGGCAAAACGGGCGCTCCCAAGACTTGCAGTGCGTGGTCCTTTTTTGACACAGTTGCAGATGACATTTGCTTTGTCAAATGCAAGCTGTGTCATCAGAAAGTCAAAAGAGGGAGAAATGTCAGCAACCTCAATACCACAAATATGTGGAAACATGTGCGCACCAAGCACGAGTTGGAGTTGCAGAGACACCCTGAAGACGTAGGCCAACGTACAGCACCACCTACCACCTCTTCAGTTCGTGTTGGGGCCTCTTCCTCCAGCTCACACACTGCTGGTTCGGCTTCCTCACAGGATCGCCAAGGAAGAACCTCTGCCACTGTTGTCCGGAGACCCTGTCAGATTCCACCCATAGCAGCACGTTCCCATCCATCACAGCCATCGGTAGCACAGGCATGGGATAAAAGGCGCCCTTACTCGGCAAACCATCCCCGAGCAGTCTCTGAATGCTGGCATTGCCAAACTTCTGGCAGTTGAAATGCTGTCATTCAGGCTGGTGGACACTGACACCTTCCGGGACTTCATGGCATTGGCAGTCCCCCAATACAACGTGCCCATCCGCTTTTATTTCAGCAGGCGAGCCGTCCCTGCCCTGCAGAAACATGTTGAGGGCAAAATAAAACATGCGATACTAAACGCCGTTAGTAGCAAAGTCCACCTGACCACCGATGCGTGGACAAGTAACCATGGATAGGGACGATACCTTTCCCTCACTGCCCACTGGGTCAATGTTGTGGAGCCGGGTACAGATCTGGAGAGTGGCGCTGTACGTGTTCTTCCAACGCCACGGATTGCAGGACTCCAGTCTGTACACATAGACTCCTCCTCCTACTCAAGTTCCTCAGAAACAGCAGAGCAGGAGCCTGTTACGACCGATATGAGCACAGCCGTGGCCAAACGTCAACAGGCTGTACTCAAATTAATTTCTTTGGGGAATCGAAGCCACACAGCGCAGGAGCTCTGGAATGCTATCAAGCAGGAGAGCGATGTGTGGTTTGGGCCAGCGAATCTCCAGCCGGGCTTGGTAGTGTGTGACAATGGCCGAAATCTGGTGGCAGCTCTTGGCCTAGGCAATCTCACACACATCCCATGTCTGGCACATGTGCTTAACTTGGTCGTGCAGAGCTTTCTGAGGGACTATCCGGATCTTGATGCACTGTTGCACAAGGTCCGCATAGAGTGCGCTCACTTGCGGGGTTCCAGCACGGCAAGATCGCGCCTCGCTGCTCTGCAGCGACGATTTGGCCTTCCGGAACATCGCATCATATGTGACCTACCCACCCGGTGGAATTCAACGTTACATATGTTGGAGCGGTTGTGTGAGCAGCAGGCAGCAGTCATGGAGTACCAGCTGCATCAGGCGCAAACAAGTCGCACTGTGCGCCGTTCACACTTCAGCACCATTGAGTGGGCCTCTATGAAGGACATCTGCCTCGTTTTGCGTGCCTTCGATGAATCCACGCGGATGGCGAGTGCAGATGATGCACTAGTCAGCATGACTGTCCCCCTTATCTGCCTGCTTCAACAAACACTGCAAGCACTAAGGGATGAGGTTTCGGAAGAGGTGGAGGATGAGGAGTCCCAAATGCCATCTGCTTCTGGACAGTCTGCGCTACGTGTTTCCTCACAAAGGCCTAGGCAGGGGACACTTTGTGAGGAGGATGAGGAGGAGTCGATGGAGGAGGAAGACATCTCTCCAGAGGAGGGAGGTACACAAACCTCTACTCAGTATGTACAGCGAGGGTGGGGTGATGCAGAACAGGCCGAGGTCACGCCTCAAACAGGGGACAGCGGTTCTTTGGCAGTTGGGAGTCTGCAGCACATGGTTGATTTCATGCTACAGTGCCTGAGAAACGACCGCCGCATCGCCCACATTCTCGTCTCAGCTGATTATTGGGTGTACACCCTCCTAGATCCTCGCTACCGGGACAGCGTACAAAGGCTCATACCAACGTTGAACCGGGAGCGTAAACTGCGGGAGTACGAAGAGTCACTGGTGCAGTCCATAATGTTTTCCATTCCACCCGACAGCATTGTTGCTAGTGCTTTACAAAGCAGCTCTGTGCGTCGAGGCAGTGGAGGAAACTCTGCACAAAGAGGGAGCAGAGGCAGCGCCGCAGCACAAGGCAAGACCACTGTGGCCCAAATGTGGCAAAGTTTTGTGTGTCCACCACAATTGTCTACACCATCAGCGACGCCTCGAGTCAGCAGGAGGCAACGCTTCCGTCAGATGGTGTCAGACTACATGTCTTGCCCTGTCACTGTACTCCCAGATGGCTCTTCCCCCTTCAAGTTTTGGGTCTCTAAGCTGGATACATGGCCAGAGCTTAGCCAGTATGCATTGGAGGTGCTGGCTTGCCCTGCTGCCAGTGTATTATCGGAACGCGTCTTTAGTGCCGCAGGTGGTGTACTAACAGACCGTCGCACGCGACTATCTTCCGATAATGTTGACCGGCTGACTTTTCTGAAAATGAACAAGGCCTGGATCTCAAAAGACTTTGCCATTCCTCTTACAGACTAAATTAGTGGTTGGCAACTGTATCCAGGTCTGCTGGTGTGTTCATTTTTCTACCACCTGAACTATAATCCCTGTGCTTCAACACAGCCAGTTGTCGCTCAGATGTGTCGTCTGCACAGAGAAACACACTAGCTCCTGTGTAAGTGGGGTTCAGTAACGCCAGCTGATCCCCTGCTGTGTGGACGGCAAAGTCACCAGCTCCATCAACATTCAAACCACTACTGATTTTTAACCGTGCCCAACTTAGGTCTCTGGCTCCACTGTCTCTACTATTTCCCCTGGCCTCCAACCCCGCCATCTACATCTCTGAAGTGGCGTCAGCACAATCTACACTTGTTCCTGTGTTCCTGTGGCTCAGTCCCATCAGTTTATCCCCTGATGTGTGTCCGGCAAGGTCTCCTGCTCTGTCCACATTCCCATAACCAGTAGTGGGAATGAGGACAGAGCTGGCGAACTTGCCGGACAAACATCAGGGGATCAACTGACGGGACTAAGCACCAGTAACACAGGAACAAGTGTAGATTGTGCTGACGCCACTTCAGAGATGTAGCTGGCGGGGTTGGAGGCCAGGGTAAATAGTAGAGACAGTGGAGCCAGAGGCCTAAGTGGAGCATGGTTAGAATCAGTAGTAGTCAACAACCTCCATAAAAACCGCTGCCCATTGGCCTCTGCATGCGGCATGCGTAATCCTGGGCTCCAACAGCGTCAGTTGGTGTTCAGATGTGTCGTCTCCACAGAGTCAAACACATTCTTTCAAGTGTTTGTGGGGTTCAGCACTGCCAGCTGTTCCCCTGCTGTGGAGATGGCAAGTCTCCTGCTGCCTTCACCTGCCAAAAGCAACAGGCCCCAGCCTGCTCCTTGCCTAATCCTGGGCTCCAACAGCGTCAGTTGGTGTTCAGAAGTGTCGTCTCCACAGAGCCAAACACATTCGTTCAAGTGTTTGTGGGGTTCAGCACTGCCAGCTGTTCCCCTGCTGTGGAGATGGCAAGTCTCCTGCTGCCTTCACCTGCCAAAAGCAACAGGCCCCAGCCTGCTCCTCGCCTAATCCTGGGCTCCAACAGCGTCAGTTGGTGTTCAGAAGTGTCGTCTCCACAGAGCCAAACACATTCGTTCAAGTGTTTGTGGGGTTCAGCACTGCCAGCTGGTCCCCTGCTGTGGAGATGGCAAGTCTCCTGCTGCCTTCACCTGCCAAAATCCAGTAGGCCCCAGCCTGCTCCTCGCCTAATCCTGGGCTCCAACAGCGTCAGTTGGTGTTCAGAAGTGTCGTCTCCACAGAGCCAAACACATTCGTTCAAGTGTTTGTGGGGTTCAGCACTGCCAGCTGTTCCCCTGCTGTGGAGATGGCAAGTCTCCTGCTGCCTTCACCTGCCAAAAGCAACAGGCCCCAGCCTGCTCCTCGCCTAATCCTGGGCTCCAACAGCGTCAGTTGGTGTTCAGAAGTGTCGTCTCCACAGAGCCAAACACATTCATTCAAGTGTTTGTGGGGTTCAGCACTGCCAGCTGTTCCCCTGCCGTGGAAATGGCAAGTCTCCTGCTGCCTTCACCTGCCAAAAGCAACAGGCCCCAGCCTGCTCCTCGCCTAATCCTGGGCTCCAACAGCGTCAGTTGGTGTTCAGAAGTGTCGTCTCCACAGAGCCAAACACATTCGTTCAAGTGTTTGTGGGGTTCAGCACTGCCAGCTGTTCCCCTACTGTGGAGATGGCAAGTCTCCTGCTGCCTACACCTGCCAAAATCCAGTAGGCCCCAGCCTGCTCCTCGCCTAATCCTGGGCTCCAACAGCGTCAGTTGGTGTTCAGAAGTGTCGTCTCCACAGAGCCAAACACATTCGTTCAAGTGTTTGTGGGGTTCAGCACTGCCAGCTGTTCCCCTGCTGTGGAGATGGCAAGTCTCCTGCTGCCTTCACCTGCCAAAATCCAGTAGCCCCAGCCTGCTCCTCGCCTAATCAGGGGCTCCAACAGCGTCAGTTGGTGTTCAGAAGTGTCGTCTCCACAGAGCCAAACACATTCGTGCAAGTGTTAGTGGGGTTCAGTGGATGGCAGTCTCTCCTGCTGTCTCCGCATTCCAAAGACAGTAGGCCTCTGCCTACACCCTCCTATTTCCTGGGCTTCAACACAGCCAGTTGTAGCTTGGAAGTGCCGTCCACATGGAAAGAGACACTTGCTCCCGTGTCTCAGTGGGGTTCAGTAACGTCAGCTGTTCCCCTGCTGTGTGGATGGCAGTCTCTCCTGCTGTCTCTGCATTCCAAAGACAGTAGGCCTCTGCCTACACCCTCCTATTTCCTGGGCTTCAACACAGCCAGTTGTAGCTCGGAAGTGCCGTCCACACGGAAAGAGACACTTGCTCCCGTGTCTCAGTGGGGTTCAGTAACGTCAGCTGTTCCCCTGCTGTGTGGATGGCAGTCTCTCCTGCTGTCTCTGCATTCCAAAGACAGTAGGCCTCAGCCTACACCCAGATTTTGCCTGGCTTCAACACAGCCAGTTGTAGCTCGGAAGTGCCGTCCACACGGAAAGAGACACTTGCTCCCGTGTCTCAGTGGGGTTCAGTAACGTCAGCTGTTCCCCTGCTGTGTGGATGGCTGTCTCTCCTGCTGTCTCCGCATTCCAAAGACAGACGGCCTCTGCCTACACCCTCCTATTTCCTGGGCTTCAACACAGCCAGCTGTAGCTCGGAAGTGCCGTCCACACGGAAAGAGACACTTGCTCCCGTGTCTCATTGGGGTTCAGTAGCGCCAGCTGTTCCCCTGCTGTGTGGATGGCAGTCTCTCCTGCTGTCTCCGCATTCCAAAGACAGTAGGCCTCTGCCTACACCCTCCTATTTCCTGGGCTTCAACACAGCCAGTTATAGCTCGGAAGTGCCGTCCACACGGAAAGAGACACTTGCTCCCGTGTCTCAGTGGGGTTCAGTAACGCCAGCTGTTCCCCTGCTGTGTGGATGACAGTCTCTCCTGCTGTCTCCGCATTCCAAAGACAGTAGGCCTCTGCCTACACCCTTCTATTTCCTGGGCTTCAACACAGCTAGTTGTAGCTCGGAAGTGCCGTCCACACGGAAAGAGACACTTGCTCCCGTGTCTCAGTGGGGTTCAGTAATGCCAGATGTTCCCCTGCTGTGTGGATGGCAGTCTCTCCTGCTGTCTCCGCATTCCAAAGACAGTAGGCCTCTGCCTACACCCTCCTATTTCCTGGGCTTCAACACAGCCAGTTGTAGCTCGGAAGTGCCGTCCACACGGAAAGAGTCACTTGCTCCCGTGTCTCAGTGGGGTTCAGTAACGTCAGCTGTTCCCCTGCTGTGTGGATGGCAGTCTCTCCTGCTGTCTCTGCATTCCAAAGACAGTAGGCCTCTGCCTACACCCTCCTATTTCCTGGGCTTCAACACAGCCAGTTGTAGCTCGGAAGTGCCGTCCACACGGAAAGAGACACTTGCTCCCGTGTCTCAGTGGGGTTCAGTAATGCCAGCTGTTCCCCTGCTGTGTGGATGGCAGTCTCTCCTGCTGTCTCCGCATTCCAAAGACAGTAGGCCTCTGCCTACACCCTCCTATTTCCTTGGCTTCAACACAGCCAGTTGTAGCTCGGAAGTGCCGTCCACACGGAAAGAGACACTTGCTCCCGTGTCTCAGTGGGGTTCAGTAACGCCAGCTGTTCCCCTGCTGTGTGGATGGCAGTCTCTCCTGCTGTCTCCGCATTCCAAAGACAGTAGGCCTCTGCCTACACCCTCCTATTTCCTGGGCTTCAACACAGCCAGTTGTAGCTCGGAAGTGCCGTCCACACGGAAAGAGACACTTGTTCCCGTGTCTCAGTGGGGTTCAGTAACATCAGCTGTTCCCCTGCTGTGTGGATGACAGTCTCTCCTGCTGTCTCTGCATTCCAAAGACAGTAGGCTTCTGCCTACACCCTCCTATTTCCTGGGCTTCAACACAGCCAGTTGTAGCTCGGAAGTGCCGTCCACACGGAAAGAGACACTTGCTCCCGTGTCTCAGTGGGGTTCAGTAATGTCAGCTGATCCCCTGCTGTGTGGATGGCAAAGTCTCCTGCTGCCTACACAGTCCTACTACTACTGATTTTTAACCATGCTCCAATTAGGCCTGTGGCTCCACTGTCTCTCGTATTTCCCTTGTCCTCCAACCCCGCCAGTTACAGCTAGTTATGGGAATGTGGACAGAGCAGGCGACATTGCCGGACACACATCTGGGGATTAACTGACCGGACTGAACACCTGTAACACAGGAACAAGTGTGGATTGTGCAGACGCCACTTTGGAGCTGTAACTGGCGGGGTTGGAGGACAGGGGAAATACGAAAATCAGTGAAGCCACAGGCCTAAGTGGAGCTTGGTTAAAATTAGTAGAAGTCTACAACCGATCTTAAAATTTCTTCAATGCAGCCTCAGCCTGCTCCGTGCTTGTCCCTGGGCTTCAACACAGCCAGTTGTTTCTCGGAAGTGCCGTCTTCACAGAGTAAAACACTAGCTCCTGTGTTTGTGGGGTTCAGTATCGTCAGCTGTTCCCCTGCTGTTTTGATGGCAATCTGTCCTGCTGCCTCCCAATTGACAGCACATCAGGCCTCAGCCTGCTAAGTGCTTGTCCCTGGGCTCTAAAATCGCCAGTTGCTGCTCATAACTGACTTTGGCACGGGTACTCCCTCCTGCCCAGCTTGGTTCCAGCCCTGCCTGCTGTTTCCGGGAAGTGTCAATGTCAGTTTGCCACCCCAAGTTGCCATGTCGTGTTGCGGTTGGGTTAGCCGAGGCTAGGGTGCCAGCAGTTTAGGTGCTTCCTATGTGGACTGCGGGTTCTGGTAAGAAAGGCTTGTTCCGTAGTGCCAGTAGGACAAGCACCCCCTGTAGGACTGTGTGATTCGGTAACTGCGGCCAGCTTGCGGCATGCCAACTTTGCTTTTCAGGGGTAACTTCAGCTGCCCCTCCGGGTTCCAGCACCGTCAGCTGGTTCTCGGCAGAGCCTTTGGCCTAGGTGCCTCCATCTCGGTATCCGAGTTCCGGCAACGTCTGCTGGTCCTTGGTAGTGCTTTGTAGCACAGGTACCTCCTGCTTAGTAACCGGGTTCCAGCACCGTCAGCTGGTCCTCGGTTGTGCCATTGGCTCTTATTCCTTCTGCTGCCCCTCCGGGTGCCAGCACTGTCAGCTGGTCCTCGCTATTTCCATTTGCTCTTGCAGCTTATGCTACCCATCAGGGTTCCAGCACCGTCAGCTGGTTCTCGGCAGAGCCTTTGGCCTAGGTGCCTCCATCTCGGTATCCGAGTTCCGGCAACGTCTGCTGGTCCTTGGTAGTGCTTTGTAGCACAGGTACCTCCTGCTTAGTAACCGGGTTCCAGCACCGTCAGCTGGTCCTCGGTAGTGCCATTGGCTCTTGTTCCTTCTGCTGCCCCTCCGGGTGCCAGTACCGTCAGCTGGTTCAAGAGGACAAAGAACAGGAAGACAACCACCAAGATGCAGAACAACAAGAGAGAGAAGACAAAGAAGCATAAAAAAACAAAGCAGAAGAACATTAAGCATAAGACTAATACTCTTAGCAAATGATATTATCTTATTTATAAGCAGAAGAAGACTAAGCAGTGTATGGGGGTGAGTCCGTTCCTCCTCGTGGTGCCCCTGGAAAAGGCCTGCTGCTGTAGGCCAAACTGAACGCGGACAAATCCTGTTGTAAATCTTTTGTGACAGGCAGAACGGAAGGTGTAAACTTCTAACTTTTCTAGATAACAACTACAGGAATGCCTGACACATATAAGAATATGATGAAGAAGAATAGGAAGAAGATGAAGAAGTTGAATATGTAGAATAATAATTGTTGAATAAGAAGAATATGAAGAATGTAAGAAAAGGAAGAAGAAGAATGTAAAAAAAGGAAGTAGAAGAATTTAAAAAAGGAAGAAGAAGAAGAATTTAAAAAAAGGAAGAAGAAGAATGTAAAAAAAGGAAGAAGAAGAAGAAGAATGTAAAAAAAGGAATAAGAAGAAGAAGAAGAAGGTAAAAAAAGGAATAAGAAGAAGGTAAAATAAGGAAGAAGAATAAGAAAGAAGAAGAAAGAAGAAGAAGACATACATGTCTGGCAAAATATAAATGAGGCTAACATAGTCAATATCTTTGTAACTCCTAACGTCTTTAAAAAAAAAGTTTAATTCCTGCTATTCCATTTGATTGGGCTAAACCTCTATGGCTTTAATATATCCTCCACCTCCCACAATACATTCTACATTATTCTTAGTTGTTTTTCTTCATGTAGAATTAACCTACAAGGAAAGAAAGGGTTTTTTTTAATTCCGATATTTTGGCCCCATTGACTTGCATTGGTTCCCGGTATAGGAATCGGCGATACCGATACTTTTTTTTAAGATCGGCCTATCCATTCCGATCCAATATTTTCAAGTATCGGCTGGTATCGCTCAACTCTACTCTTCACCACTTTATCCCTAATTGATTTGCCTTTCCTATATGTCACTGAGGGTCTAGGTGAAATCATCCCACAGATATCCTGATAAGTTCTGATTATAGCCCAGTGCTTCTTCAGAATCTCCATCACTTTCCCTGACTGGTCATCAAATGTACCTATTAGTCTAGTCAAACTATCAGGGTCTTTCCTCTCTCTAGGGATCCACAATGATGATCTCCTAGTTTGTTTAGCCAGTTTATATGCGGGTTGGATGACATTAGTAGGGTAACCTCTATCCCTAAATCTATTAGTCTAGTCAAACTATCAGGGTCTTTCCTCTCTCTAGGGATCAACAGTGATGATCTCCTAGCTTGTTTAGCCAGTTTATATGCGGGTTGGATGACATTAGTAGGGTAACCTCTATCCCTAAATCTATCCCATAGATCACTGTTCCTCAAAACCACCCCAGTCAGAGCAGTTTCTCCTTAACCTGAGAAACTGCCCCCTGGGGATACCCCGTTTCAGGGGAGGGGGATGGTGGCTCTCCTATCTTAAAAGACTATTCATTGATGTGGGTTTACTATAAAGGGACGTTTTGAAAGATCCATCTTTCGCAATCGATATTTTAGTGTCCAAAAAGGTGATACTTTCTCCTCCAATCTCATGCGTAAAGAACAGACCCATATCATTAACGTCCATCTTTCGCAATCGATATTGTAGTGTCCAAAAAGGTGATACTTTCTCCTCCAATCTCATTTGCAAAGAGCAGACCCATATCATTAACGTTCAGAGAGTCCACAAAGGACCTAAAGGATTCTCCACTACCTGCCCATAAGACGAGGATGTCGTCGATGTAATGTCTCCAAAACAAAATGTTAGGGGACCAGATGACATCCTCGTCACTGAAAACTCTGGTATCCTCCCACCAGCCCAGGAGCAAATTTGCATAAATAGGGGCACAGGGGCTCCCCATTGCAGTGCCCCTGAGCTGGTGGAAGTATTTGCCATTAAACAAAAAATAATTATGGCAAAGTACAAATTCTAATAATTGCAACAAAAATATATTATGTGCACCCAAATGAACCCCCCTACCTTTAAGGAAATAATTGACCACCACTATACAGTGCTTCTACATCAATTGATGCCAAAATGGCGCCTGGGTCAACTGTGATCCCTTCTAATTTATTCAGAAGATCCATAGTATCCCTAAGGTAGGAGGGAAGCACCAATACAAATGGTCTCAACAGTTTGTCAAGATACACACTAGAGTTTTAACACAGGGCATCGATTCCGGAAACTATCGGTCTCCCTTTCAATGGATCTGTGCCCTTGTGTATTTTCGGTAATGCGTAAAATGTTGCAATAACTGGCCATTTTGGTAATAGGAAGTCAAATTCGCTCTTTGACATCAATTTGGTTTCCAGGGCCTCCTTCAAAATTTTGGACAGTCCAGAGCTATAATCCCTTGTTGGGTCTGTTCTCAATACCTCATAAGTCGATTGGTCAGATAGAATAGACAGGCATATCTCCATATATTTATCCCTCTCCAGGATATCTGTATTGCCTCCCTTATCTGAGGGCTTCAGTATAATCTGCTTGTTATTCATCAATCCCTCCAGTGCCTTTCTCTCACAATAAGGCAGATTGGGTAAAGTCTTTTCAACTTTTGGGTTAATCTTACAGATTTCATCTGAAACCAACTGAAAAAAAATCAATACTCCCAACTTCCCCCACTGGGGGTGCCCATTTACTTTTTGGCTTCAGATCCCGCTGTCCTGCCTCCGCCATATTAGTAAGAAGAAGTACATCAGGAAGTTCATCCAATGTTATACCAAGCTGCTAACACTTGGCTTTGTCACTCATAGCAAAAAATTTTTTCCATTTTAGTTTGCGTGTAAACAGATTGATGTCTTTAACCATTCAAATGGATCAAATTTAGTGGTCGGCACAAAAGAAAGTCCTCTACTTAGGACATTAGTCTCCACATCAGAGAGGACATAGGATGATAGATTTATTATCTGATTATCATACCCTCTTCTTCCTCCCACCCCTATTTGGTTTGGTTGGTACGTTCCCTTAATTTGTAGGGGACCAACCCCTTGGTCTCTAAAAACGAGGAGGAAGAAGATGATGATGCACCAGCCGAAGAGGGAGGCTGATTTGTATTCCCCGAAGTGGTATTTACTTGTGATCTTACAGACGTTCTTGCATAAAATCTGTCTGTTTCCTGCCATCTTCTAAAACCACCTCTACGGCTGCGTCCCCTATTCCTATAATAAGTCTTTCCTGCAGAGTACTTAGGGTTCCCTTCAGCATTTGATGATTCAATTTCTGAGGATGATATGTCCGTGGGGCAGTTATTTTTGTCAGTTAGTGCAGGATATGCTCTTTTTTCTTTAAATTCAGTTGTATCCCTTAGAAACCACTTATGTTTCCTCTCCTTAATGTACTATTGGTATTTCTCAACTGCAGTTTTAAGATTCTCTTCCTTAGTAGCAAAATCAGTAGCTGTTTTAAACTGCAAAACATTCTCTGTAAGTTCTTTTACCATCAGAGAAGTTTTTTCAAGAGTTAATTTTTCTTCATCCAAAAGTTCCTGCATCAAACGCAAAGAGGATGCAGTTAAATCCTCATCCCACTTACTCAACAGTGTTGGAGTTCTACACCTGGGAGCAGGTGTCAAATGAATCCTCAGCCCACATGGGACAATTTTTTGTTTGATATAATTTTCTAATGATTGTACCGCCCACCAAGATTTGATATTATCTTTGAATGTCTCAAGCAATTCAGAGAACAGTGTCCTGAGAGATGGGCCCGTAGAAGACAGAGAGTCAGTTTCTACTTCAGAAAATACTTCTTAAGCATCATCTAACCATTTTTTGTGTCGATGGGACCTGACAGAAAACCAGCCATACTAGTCAAAACCAAAAAACCTCAGAAAAAAGAAGTATCAAAAGAAAACACAAAAAACCAGGATAGCAACAGAAAATTGACCCCTAAAAAAGGGGTTACAGTTGACCCAGGCACCATTTTGGCATCAATTGATGTAGAAGCGCTGTACAGCAGTATTAGACATGTGGAAGGCCTGAAGGCGGTCAATTATTTCCTTAAAGGTAGGGGGGTTCATTTGGGTGCACATAATACATTTTTGTTGCAATTGTTAGACTTTGCCATAATTATTTTTTGCTTAATGGCAAATACTTCCACCACCTCAGGTGCACTGCAATTGTGAGCCCCTGTGCCCCCACTTATGCAAATTTGCTCCTGAGCTGGTGGGAGGATACCAGAGTTTTCAGTGACGAGGATGTCGTCTGGTTCCCTAACATTTTGCTTTGGGGACATTACATCGACGACATCCTTGTCTTATGGGCAGGTAGCAGAGAATCCTTTAGGTCCTTTGTGGACTCTTTGAACGTTAATGATATGGGTCTGCTCTTTATGCTTGAGATTGGAGGAGAAAGTATCACCTTTTTGGACACTACAATATCGATTGCGAAAGATGGATCTTTGAAAACATCCCTTTATAGTAAACCCACATCAACGAATAGTCTTTCAAGAAGGGAGAGCCACCTTCCCCCTCACCTGAAATGGGATATCCCCAGGGGGCAGTTTCTCAGGTTAAGGAGAAACTGCTCTGACTGGGGTGATTTTGAGGAACAGTCAAGTGATCTATGGGATAGATTTAGAGATAGAGGTTACCCTACTAATGTCATCCAACCCGCATATAAACTGGCTAAACAAGCTAGGAGATCATCACTGTTGATCCGTAGAGAGAGGAAAGACCCTGATAATTTGACTAGACTAATAGATACATTTGATGACCAGTCAGGGAAAGTGATGGAGATTCTGAAGAAGCAATGAGCTATACTCAGGACTGATCAGGATATCTGTGGGATGATTTCACCTAGACCCTAAGTGACATATAGGAAAGGCAAATCAATTAGGGATAAAGTGGTGAAGAGCCATCTTGAACCACATAAAAAGGAAGGAACATGGTTACAAAACAGGCAGGTTGGAACTTTCAGATGTGGACATTGCAGTTTTTGCAAATTTATTACACCTTCAAAAACATTCATTAGTGCTCACACTAAAAGAACTTATAAAATGAACTCATTTGTGAACTGCAAAAGTGTGGGGGTTGTATATTTATGCACATGCTCCTGTACTCTTGATTATGTGGGTAAGACTAAACGTGAGCTGTGTGTATGCATTGGTGAACATGTGGGTGATATTAGACATAACAGGGACACCCCATTAGCGCGCCATGTTAACCTTGTTCATGGGGGAGATGAGAAGCAGATCAGAGTCCGTGTAATTGAGAGAGTTCAGCATATAGTAAGACAGGGAGCTTGGGACAAGAAGATCCTACAATGGGAGACGCGTTGGATTTTCTGGCTCGAATCACAGAGCCCTAATGGCCTAAATGAGCAACTGAACTTTACGAGTTTTTTATAGATGGCACCTGATGGATCCAGCATACTTTACTGTGACTCGTGGTTATGAGCCATGATACTGTTTCACTATATTTAATATGCTATCTAGTTAAATTTGGTTTTGGGTACATGGATGTGTCTCTTTAAGGGGTTAAAAGGCATTCTCGTATATATTTAAAGGTATTTTCGTATGCATTAAAAGAGAGGGAGTGACTTAATATTTATATGATTTTTGCTTTATTATGTTTTTGTTCATTATGATTATATGGAGGGGATTTCTTTATGTGTTTACTTTTATGCATGATTTGATGCACTCCTCCTGTGATATTTCCGCTACTGTAAGATTGGTGGCGTGTTTGTGACGTCACTTCACTAGCATACGGAACTTGGATGTAGGTTCTCCACCCTCAAGAATGAGCCTTTGCATCAAAGACATGTTTTTCATCAGTTTCGCCCTTTTCTTTGATGCGCTTCCGGTTGGTGGGACGCAGGGTGCATTGAGGGTGCATTCTCCGTTACATGTGACCAGAAGTGATGTCTATTACATATGACCAGAAGTGACGTCGCGACTGGGTCATGATGAATGGGACGCAGAATGCAGTCCACTGAAATTTCAGCTTTCATTACACGTGACCATTACATGTGACCGGAAGTGACGTTGCAACTAAGACGCGGTAAATATGAGCGTCAGAGACACTTGAAGCACGCCACACATTGCACTGATCTTTAGTGTGGGGTGATGAGACCCTTTCTTCTTTGCCCCTGATGAACCCTCAACATTTTGAAGGGGGAAACACATCGGGCTGGGCCTCACATCTAATGGCTGATAAGTATTGAATTTTTTTATACGCTGACAGACTGATGGATGGCAATGTAAATTTTGGCTATATGTGGGCATTATGGCATCCTGGATTATAGGGGGTGTCTTTGCTGCCGTTTTTGCCTATGTCTGGACTATTATGTCCATGATGGATGATTAAATCAGCGCATTCATGCCATTTGTTCCACCTGGTGGATTATATTATTTGGAGTGCATTATCTGTGCAATATATACTACTGCTAATGGGAATATTGATTCTCCTTTATTTTTGAGTAGACGTTTTTTCTTTTTCTCCTTTTGCGGGGCTTTTTGTACATGGTCTGTCATTATATGCAGCATTAAGCTCTTTTTATTATGAGATAAGCCATTGTAGCTGCAATGTTGAGAATTTTTTACTACGAGATAAGTCTACCTCATTATTGTGGGCTTAGCGTTCACATCGATACTACGAGATAAGGTTATAGCAAGTGTGCACTTTTTAAGAGACGTTATCCAGTCTCTCCACTAGGGTTTTTTTTTCAGGTGTTTATGTATGTTTGTGTTTCTTTCTGTGTATCCTCGTCATGGACTAGGGATTTTTAGGGTGTTACAGGGTCACCGACGTTGAGCGGGGGCGCCATATCGTCAACAACTAGGGTGCCAACCTCTGCGGTCAGGAAGTGACTCACTAGGGCCCATTAGGGTGAGTGTAGTTGTCCTGAGTATAATTTATATATTAATTCTTTGTCTGGTGGTCATTTGGTGTCTTATTGTCTTGTACCCTATGAGCTGGTATTGTCCAAAGTTTTTAAAATTATCTAATGAAAAGTGAATTTCTAGAGGGATAGCTAATTCTAGAGAAGAGAGAGAGGATTTAAATTGATAGAAATAAACTGGAACAGTGGGCAGCAACTAAAAGAATGGTTTTTAACAGGGAAAAATGCAAAGTAGTACATCTGGGCAATAAAAATGAAAAAAGCATATACAGAATGGGAGGAATAGGGCTAAGCAACAGCACATGTGAAAAAGACTTGGGCATACTAATAGATCACAGACTGAATATGAGTCAACAGTGTGATGCAGCAGCAAAGAAGGCAAATGCAATTCTCGGATGTATTAACAGAAGCATACAGTCTAGATCACGAGAAATCATTATTGCCCTCTACTCCTCTTTGGTCAGACCTCATCTGGAATACTGTATCCAGTTTTGGGTACCATATTTTAAAAAAGACATCAGCAAACTGAAGCAAGTTCAGAAAAGAGCAACCAGAATGGTGGCCGGTCTGCAAACCCTATTTATGAGGAAAAGTCGCATGATTTGGGAATGTTTAGCTTGCAAAAGAGAAGAATCAGAAGAGACTTAATAGCTGTCTACAAATATCTCTAGGGCTGTCACATTGTGGAAGGATCATCTTTATTCTCATTTGCACGAGGAAAGACTAGAAGCAATGGGAGGAGACACAGATTAGATATTAGAAAATACTTTTTGACAGAGTGATTAATGAGTGGAACAGGCTGCCACGAGAAGTGGTGAGTTCTACTTCAATAGAAGTCTTCAAACAGAGGCTGGACAGACTTCTGTCTGGGATGATTTAGCAAATCCTGCTTTGAGCAAGGGGGTTGGACCAGATGGCCCAGGAGGTCCCTTCCAACTTTGCGATTCTATGATTCTATTAACGGGCATCATAAAAATACCCTTTCCAAAATCTGGACTGCCCGTAGCAGCACAGAACACATTAACCCTGGTGATCTAGTGGCGGAGAATAAGGAGATATTGATGAAGGCCTCATTAAAAACTAGGCCCTATGTTAAGGAGCGGGTCTCCTAGAGTTGTAATGCCCATACACGAAGTGATTGGGCTGACAAACATTTCCGCTTGGGGTACATTTTTAAAAATTACAGTATGGGCATCATAGACACCCTTGCCAAAATCTGGACTGCCCGTAGCAGCACAGAACATGTTAACCCTGGTGATCTAGTGGCGGAGAATGAGGAGACATTGATGAAGGCCTCATTAAAAACTAGGCCCAATGTTAAGGAGCGGGTCTCCTAGACTTGTAATGCCCATACACTCAGTGCCTTGGCTGGCAAACATTTCCCCATGGTTGGTACATTTTTTAAAAATATACTATGGACATCATAGACACCCTTGCCAAATATTGGACTGCCTGTAGCGGCACAGAACACGTTAACCCTGGTGTTCTAGTGGCGGAGAATGAGGAGACATAATGATAAATTTTAATGAAATCAAACAAATAAATAAAAAATGTGAATCCACCTATGAAAGAAAATAGCAAAAGGGAGGCAAACACAGGTTCATATATATGAAGCCAGAATGTGTCCAATGAGATATGTTTGTCCCTAGCAACAGCTCAGAGACAGGGTTATAAATTAAAATATAATAGAATAGTATTTCAATATTTTTCTATTTTAGAGGTATATACCAGGTCCTAAGAGGATGGTCCAGAGATAGTAAAACTGGAAAATATAAGAATAAATGGGAAGAATATACGTACATCTCATGTTTTTGACAGTTCCCCCTAGGGGAGTAACATTTGCTTTGGTTTCACATTAGTAACGGGCATCATAAAAAGACCCTTGCACAAAAATTGAGTGACTTTTGCATCACGGAATGTGTTCACCCTGGTGTTCTACTGGCTGTGGATGATGAGGATGAAAATAAGGAAGAGGATAAGACCAAACATACCAAATCAGGAAGTGGATACCCATGTGTGGTTGTGAAGAGGTGCATGAGAATACACCTCCACAAAAAAGACAATGTATTTGAGGTTATGTTTCCCTGTTTTCATTCGGTGATGTACAGAAGTCTTGCCCAATCCAGCCCTTGTTCCTTTATATAAGTCAGCCTGTCAGCATTGCCAGTTGACAGGCAGATGCGCTTATCTGTCTCACAGAACGCTAGCAGCAGGGAAGGCCAGGACCTCCAAGGCGTAGAGAGCCAGTTCATGTCACATCCCCAGCTTGGATACCCAATAATTAAAAGGCCCAGAGGAATCTCGGAGGACATTTGTACTCTCTGCAAGGTACTCCCTCAGCATTTTCCCAAACATTGCAATTCTTGTGACACCACACCTTGCCTCTGTACAGGCACGATGGGGCGGTCTGAGAAAACTGTCCAAGAATTTTGCCATTGTTCCCCTGCCTGAGCTGGATTGTACTTCTGTTTCTCTTGCTTGGACTCTTTGGTTGTACAGCAAACTCTGACGTCTGCTGCCAGCACTCTCACAAGGGAATTTTTTCAGTAATTCCACTACAAGCGTTCTCTGGTACAGCAACATTTTTATACACCTCTCTGCCTCTGAAAGAAGAGATTGAAAGTATTCCTTGTAGCATGGGTCTAGAAGTGTTACCAACCAGTAATGAGTGTAACCGAAAATTTATAATGTGAGGGTCGCGGGAAACGCAGCGCAACATAAAGTCAGCCATGCGTGCCAGACTGCTAACAGGCAAAACTTCTGTGTCCTCACCAACAAGATGATTGAACATGCTGTCCTCCTCCTCCTCACCCTCATCCTCCTCCTCCCTGTCCTCAGGCCATCCCCGTTGAACAGATGGTATGACAGCTGTGCTTGTAGTACAGTCTATAGCACATGAAACTAGCTCTTGTTCTTCCTCCTCATTGTCTACCAATCCATGTTGTGACAACATGAGGCTGGGCTGAGGGTAATTACACTCTATGGTTCCTTGCTCCATGTCCTTGTGCTCTACCTGCAATGCATCCTCTTTAATTGTCAGCAGAGAGGTTTTCAGAATGCTGCTAAGCGAGATGATGACTCTAATTATGGCATCATCGATGCTCAACATCTTGGTGCACTCCTCAAAGTTCTGGAGGATGGTACATGTCTGACATCCATGTGCACTCCTGAGGTCTTATGTCTGGAGTCTGAGCTGAATATGGACGGCATTGTTGATGCTTGTAGTCAACAACTGCCCTCTTCTGCTCACAAATCTTTTCCAACATATGCAGTGTAGAGTTCCAACGAGTGGGGAAATCACATACCAGTCGGTGAGCCGGAAGCTGCAAGCACTGCTGAAGCACGGCAAAGGTGGATGAAGCTGTAGCTGACTTTCTAAAGTGGGCAGACAGACGGCGTACTTTCACTAGCAGATCCAACAGCTCGAGGTAACTTTTGAGAAAACATTGAACCATGAGGATAAGCACATGGGCCAGGCAAGGTACGTGTGTAAACTGACCTTGCCTCAGAGCCGCCACCAGGTTCTGGCCATTGTCTCACACGACCATACCTGGCTGTAGGTTCAGCGGTGTCATCCAATTATCTGACTGCTCTTTCAGCACTGTCCACAACTCTTCTGCATTGTGTGGTTTGTCACCTATGCAGATTAGCTTCAGCACAGCCTGTTGCCGGCTTGGTTGAGGCAGCGCTGCAGTGTTTGAGAAAAATTAGATGTGATCAGTATTCCTGCGAAGCAAAGATTTTTCCACCACAGATACACCAGGCCTCAGCCTAAGATAACAAAATGTATTAATTTTTTTTAGGTTTTGTGGTAATTTTTGAAAACACAAAATAATGAGTAGAACAAGGTTAGCAGACAGAACTATGCAATGTATGCCTGCGAAGCAAAGATTTTTACACCACAGATACACCAGGCTTCAGCCTGAGATAACAGCACTTGTTCTGTAAAAAAATAAAATAAAAAAACAACAATATACATACCTCTCCGCTGTTCAGTCAGGTCCCCCGCTGCAATCCATTTCAAGGGGTTAACTAGTTTACAACGGGGACCGGTGCTAATGCTACCGGCCCCACTGTAAACCACTGCAGAATGAATTAAATCATGTCTGTGCAGGCTCGCTGGCTGACCGGAGATGAACTAATAAGCATAGGAAAGTTTCTGAATTTTTTCCCATGCTCCTTAGTTCACCTCAGGTCAGCCAGGAACTCTACGCTTCCTCACTGACTACCTCTGATGTCACTGAAGCTGCTCGGAATCCCCAGCTGACCTGAGGTGAACTGACAGCGTGATTTAATGCATTCTGCAGTGGTTTACTGCGGGGCCGGTAGAATATATATATATATTTATATATGTATTCTATGTGTCTATATCTATTCCTTTGTTTGTGTTTTAACCTGTCACTAGGATACATTATGTGTCCATTTTGCAAGCTGGTGAGAAAATCTCGGCATACGGATGCAATACGGATGTCATACGGATGCTTACATGCACAAAAAACGTAGCCACGCCTTGCCAATGGATGACATACGGATCACTGTTCAGGGAACATTTCTGCGTATTATGACTGTCAAATAAAGACCGTATTTTTATACGTTGTGAGTGACTCCGGCCTTAGGGCTCATGCACACATTGAGTATTTGGTGAGTTTTCTACCCCAGTATTTGTAAGCCAAAACCAATAGTGGGTGAAAATTGCAGAAGTGGTGCAAATATTTCTATTAGGCCGGAAAAATATTCAGAATTAAGAGTCCTCAGTGGTTGATACCTTTTAATGGCTAACTGAAAAGATTCAGAATTCTGAATATTTTTCTATCTACTGGCTAACACGGTACAAAGATATACATCTTTCCTGTATTAGGCCGGAGTCACACTAGCGAGAAAAACAGACGAGTGCAATGCGTTAAAAAAAAATCGCATTGCACTAGTCCCAATATTAATCTATCGGGCAGCTTCCATCATCCGATTTCTTCTCAGCCCTTTTAATCTGGCTGAGAAAATCGCAGCATGCTGCGATTGTCACCGATTATCGGATCAGACTCACCAATGCAAGTCTATGGGTGCAAGAAAAAATCGGATTACACACGGACCACAAGTGTGACTTGTGAAAAATACGCACCAGTGTCCTTTAACAAAAGCCGGCAGTTCAGTGCGTGATACAGTAAAATCACACTGACAGGTTTAATAAAGAAACAAAAGAATAGATATATACACATAGAATACATATATAGCCGGGGGGGGGCAAAAACAATGGTCCCTCTCAAAGCTATTAAAATCTGCCCTCACTCACTGGCTTTCCCTCTCTGGTGGTGATTTTACCGCAGGAGCCCACACATTTTTTTCAACCAATTAACCCCTCAATTTAACACCTAGATGTCGTAAATTTTACACACACACCCTAATTTAATTATTAGTCAAAGACATATAAAAATTAAATGAAATGAAATGGTTTACTGCATGTGAACCAAGAGTCATTTCATGTCGGGTTTTGTATTGATTTTACAGAAGCCGGCAATTGATTTAGCGGCTATTCTGCTATGTAGAACTCTATGAAATATATATATATATCATGTGTGTGTGTCTCAATGACATGGGTTTATATATATATATACTAGCTGAAGAGCCCGGCGTTGCCTGGACATAGTAACCAACTGTGGTTAGTTATAGCAAATTATAATGATCATATTGAACATAAAAACATTTCACATCATATATTCAACACTACAGATTTGCAACACAAATTAACTAAACGATTACCCAAGTATTGATTGTATTTTATTTTCAACTCATTCAAGAGCCTTTTAATAAGCAACATTTTTGGTTTTTCCTTTCGGTGCAAAGATGAACAGATTTTTGGCAGTTCGAACTCTTGAACAGATCACGTAAAGTTGACCACGAGAAAAGCATGGAGATTGCAAATTGATCCCTACTACTTTCAAGGACTGTCCCAGAGCATTGTTAATGGACAATGCAAATTGCAGTTGAACTGGAAACTGGAGGCGTTTAAAATCAAAAAACAAATCAGATGAAATGAGTGGAATTCTTGGAATGACAATGTCCTCTTCTTTGGCACATCCTTTTTCTGGGCTGTGTATCTAACCCTATCCTGTGTGATAATGTCTTCTGAGCTGTGTACCTAATCTTCTCCTGTGTGATACTTTCTGCAGAGCTGTGTATCTAATCCTATCATGTGTTACTGACTGCTCAGCCGTGTATCTAATCCTATCCTGTGTGATACCGTCTGCTGAGCCATGTATCTAACCCTATCCTGTGTGATACTGACTGATGAGCCGTGTACCTACTCCTATCATGTGTTACTGACTGCTCAAATGTGTATCTAAACCTATCCTGTGTGATACTAACTGCTGAGCCATGTATCTACTCCTATCCTGTGTGATACTGACTGCTGAGACGTGTATCTAACCATATTCTGTTTGAACTGGAAATTGGAGGCGTACTCTGTGTGATACTGTCTGCTGAGCTGTCTATCTAATACTATTCTGTGTGATACTGTGTGCTGAGCTGTGTATCTAATCCTATCCTGTGTGATACCGTCTGCTGAGCCATGTGTCTAATCCTCTCCTGTGTGATACTGACTGCTGAGCTGTGTATCTAATCCTATCGTGTGTGATACTGACTGCTGAGCCATGTATCTAATCCTATCCTGTGTGATACTGACTGCTGAGCCGTGTATCTAGTCATATTCTGGAAACTGGAGGCGTATTCTGCGTGATACTGTCTGCTGAGCTGTCTATCTGATATTATTCTGTGTGATACTGTGTGCTGAGCTGTGTATCTAATCCTATCCTGTGTGATACTGACTGCTGAGCCGTGTATCTAATCCTATCCTGTGTGATACTGGGCTCCCCCTGCAGTCTGTGTCAGAGGGTAGTCTTTGTTGGCACGGTAAAAAATTGTGTTCTTTCCAGCTTTACAGAAGGACGATAACACCATAGAAATTTTAAGAATATTAGGCAAAATTGTTTGGTGAATTGGAACGCGCAGGGTGAAAATTTCACCTCACAACATAGCCTATGACGCTCTCAGGGTCCAGACAAGTGACTGTGCAAAATTTTGTGGCTGTAGCTGCGATGGTGCACATGCCAATCCCAGACATACACACACACACACACACACACACACACAATGAGCTTTATATATTAGATGCATATATACACTCACTGGCCACTTTATTAGGTACACCATGCTAGTAAGGGGTTGGACCCCCTTTTGCCTTCAGAACTGCCTCAATTCTTCGTGGCAGAGATTCAACAAGGTGCTGGAAGCATTCCTCAGAGATTTTGGACCATATTGACATGATGGCATCACACAGTTGGCGCAGATTTGTCGGCTGCACATCCCTGATGCGAATCTCCCGTTCCACCACATCCCAAAGATGCTCTATTGGATTGAGATCTGGTGACTGAGGAGGCCATTTGAGTACAGTAAACTCATTGTCATGTTCAAGAAACCAATCTGAGATGATTCGAGCTTTATGACATGGCGCATTATCCTGCTGAAAGTAGCCATCAGATGTTGGGTACATTGTGGTCATAAAGGGATGGACATGGTCAGCAACAATACTCAGGTAGGCTGTGGTGTTGCAACGATGCTCAATTGGTACCAAGGGGCCCAAAGAGTGCCCAGAAAAAATTCCCCACACCATGACACCACCACCACCAGCCTGAACCGTTGATACAAGGCAGGATGGATCCATGCTTTCATGTTGTTTACGCCAAATTCTGACCCTACCATCCGAATGTCGCAGCAGAAATCGAGACTCATCAGACCAGGCAACGTTTTTCCAATCTTCTACTGTCCAATTTCGATGAGCTTGTGCAAATTGTAGCCTCAGTTTCCTGTTCTTAGCTGAGAGGAGTGGTACCCAGTGTGGTCTTCTGCTGCTGTAGCCCATCTGCCTCAAAGTTCGACGCACTGTGCGTTCAGAGATGCTCTTCTGCCTACCTTGGTTGTAACGGGTGGCAATTTGAGTCACTGTTGCCTTTCTATCAGCTCGAACCAGTCTGCCCATTCTCCTCTGACCTCTGGCATCAACATGGCATTTCCGGCCACAGAACTGCCGCTCACTGGATTTTTTTTCTTTTTCGGACCATTCTCTGTAAACCCTAGAGATGGTTGTGCGTGAAAATCCCAGTAGATCAGCAGTTTCTGAAATTCTCAGACCAGCCCTTCTGGCACCAACAATCATGCCACGTTCAAAGGCACTCAAATCACCTTTCTTCCCCATACTGATGCTCGGTTTGAACTGCAGGAGATTGTCTTGACCATGTCTACATGCCTAAATGCACTGAGTTGCCGCCATGTGATTGGCTGATTAGAAATTAAGTCTTAACACACAGTTGGACAGGTGTACCTAATAAAGTGGCCAGTGAGTGTATATATATATATATATATTCTATGTGTATATATCTATTTTTTCGTTTGTGTTTTAACCTATCATTGGGATCCATTATATGTCCATTTTGCAAGCCAGTGAGAAAATCTCACTGTGCGGATGCTATACGGATGTCACACGGATGCTTAGATGCGACAAAATGGCATGACAATTGGATGACATATGGATCATTGTTATGGAAACATTTGTGCGATTCTGGTCCGTCAAAAACGGACCGATTTTTTATACTTTGTGTGTGACTCCAGCCTTATACTTTTCCTCTGATCGCTCCACTCCTGGTTTTGGCTTACAAATACTGGGGTAAAAAACTCACCAAATACTCAGTGTGCATGAGTCCATAGGGCTCATACCCATATATGAGAAAAAAATGTCTGATTTCTGAATCAAAAAAATGGACGAGCGCTTTGCTAGTGTCATGCCATGCAAGTGTAATGCGATTTCCATGCGATTTTTCCAAGGAACACCCATGTGACATGCGTATGGAATCCGTATGCAGTTCTCTGTATGTAAAATCTCATGTTAAAATTGCATTGTAATACACACCTATACACATCGTTTAAAACCAAATATTCTTCAAAACATATATACACTGCTAGAATACCTGCGGCTTCACTCGCGGAAAATATGTTAAATAATATTATGAACCTTTAGTATTCACCTGACACTGATAAGAAATGTAATATGATGAATAGTAAATACAGAGTAGCCCTCACACAGTATTACTATGACCTGAAGGAGCTCACATCTCAGTAACGAAAACTGCCTCACAGGCAGACTTGTCTAGTTGTAGTTGCCCATAGCAACCAATTAGAGCTCAGCTTTCACTTTACCTCATCAGCTTCGTTGATGAAAGCTCCCTGTATAGTAAGCAATAATGACAATCTTACTATGAGGCATTTTTCACCTGACCAATAATGATGCTAAGTGATGTTCTTCCGTGTGCGTAGGGTGCATCCATCTGAGTGTGTTTGCATACGTATGTGGTCCTTGCGTGCATGTGTGTGTGCATGTGGTATTTATGGAGTGGTGTTGTGGTGTTTGTGGGGTGGTGTTTGTGTTGTGTGTCTAGAGTGGTCTGGTGTTTGTGTGGTGTGTTGTGGCATTTGTGTGGTGTTGTGCTTGTTGGTTGGTGAATATGCGTGCTGTCTGTGTGATGTTTGTATGGTGTTTGCGAAATGTTTGTGTGTTGTGTGTGGTGGTGTGGCCCCTTTAGCAGTGACTCTGTTGCGCCATCACTATAATCCTTCCCTGTAAGTCACAACTGTTGTTTTCCCCTCAGCACTTTTACTTTCACCTTCACATTTCTCCATTATATGTAAAGGGCCTAACTTCGGGGGCCCCCATCTCATGACGGGGGGATGCTAGCGAGATTTAACGTGCAAAGTATCCTGCTCCTATGGGTGGAGAGGGGGCGTACCAAATTTCACCCAAATCAGGCGAGAACTGTGGATTTGTATACAGTGTGCTTCTACAGATTTTGAATTTTATATATATATATATATATATATATATACACAACTCTGGCAAAAATTAAGAGACCACTGCTAAATTTTCAGTTTGTCTGATTTTTCACTTTATAAGTATATTTTTGAGTAAAATGTAAATTGTTCTTTTATTCTATAAACTACTGACAACATGTCTTCAAATTTCCAAGCACTATATTTTGTATTTTTTTTTTCAGAAAATTAGAAATGGTCAAAATAACAAAAAAATGCAGTGCTTGCAGGCCTCAAATAATGCTAAGAAAACAAGTTCATAATCATTTAGAAAGAACAATACTAATGTTTTAACTAAGGAAGAGTTCAGAAATCAATATTTTGTGCAATAACCATGATTTTTAATCACAGCTTTCATGCGTCTTGGCATGCTTTCCACCTGTCTATCACACTGCTTTTGGGTGACCTTATGCCACTCCTGGTACAAAAATTTAAGCAGTTCTTCTTTGTTTGATGGCTTGTGACTATCCATCTTCCTCCTGATTACTTTCCAGAGGTTTTCAATGGGGTTCAGGTCTGGAGATTGGGCTGGCTATGACAGGGATTTGATGTGGTGGTCCTTCATCTACACATTGATTGACCTAGCTGCGTGGCATGGCACATTGTCCTGCTAGAAAAACCAGTCCTCAGAGTTGGGGAACATTGCCTGAGCAGAAGGAATCAACTATTTTTCCAGGATAGCCTTGTATGCTGCTTGATTCATACGTCCTTTGCAAAGATTAACCTGCCCAATTCCAGCCTTGCTGAAGCATCCCCAGATCATGACCGATCCTCCACCAAATTTCACAGTGGGTACAAGACACTGTGGCTTGTGTGCCTCTCTAGGTCTCCATCTAACCATTAGATGACCAAGTGTTGGGTAAAGATGAAAATTAGACTCATCAGAGAAGATTACCTTACTCCAGTCCTTTATGGTCCAATCCTTATGGTCTTTGGCATGCTTCAGCGTGGCTCTCCTTTGCTTCTCCTTGATTAAAAGGCTTTTTTCTTCCTTTACATGACTTGAGCCCTGCCTCTAGGAGCCTGTTACGAACTGTTCTTGCCATGCACTTCACCCCAGCTGCCATTTACCATTCCTTTTGTAGTTCACTTGATGTCATCCTGCAGTTGCTGAATGACATTCGAATAAGATGATGTTCATCCCGGTCAGTGGAGAGTTGTTTTTGCCCTCTGCCGGTCTGTAGCTTTGTTGTTCCCAACACTCCAGGATTGTCATTAATTAAACGTGCTTTAGTAATCCATTGCGTTTTTGGAGCATTTCCGTGTGGAAAAAATGCTGAGGAAATGCAACAAATCTGCATTGTATGCACATAGCCTTATTCGCAATTATTTTAAGTAATTTGCCTAAAAAAAGTGTTGGCCTACACCCTCTTTTCTACGTACAACACCATGTCTACCTTCACCTCCTCCTCCACTTGGACTTCAGACTGATGGTTTTTTGTTTTTTATTTTTGTTGATTTTTTTTAGTCTCTGTTATTTTAAGTCAATTCCCCAACACCATTTGTTTGCATACTAATTGTCCTGCTCTTACCTCCATCTTTCTTCCTTCTGGAGCCCCCAACGACTTGCTGCCACCATTTTACAGCCATTTTATAGCACGGAAATTCAGGTCTACATTTCCTTTTTTTAATTAATTATTTACAGAAAATAAATATATAAAAAAATAAAATGGGATCCCCCCTATTTTTTATGACTAGCCAAGGTAACATAGTAACATAGTAAGGTCGGAAAAAGACATTTGTCCATCCAGTTCAGCCTATGTTCTGTAAGAATAAATCCCCAGATCTACGTCCTTCAAAAGAATTTAATAACTGTAAGATACAATATTGTTATGCTCCAGGTAGACATCCAGGCCTCTCTTGAACCCCACAACTTAGTTTGCCATCAACACCTCCTCAGGCAAGAAATTCCAGATTCTCACTGCCCTAACAGTAAAGAATCCTCTTCTATATTGGTGGAAAAACCTTTCCTACAGAAGTTGAGAATGCTCCCTTGTGATTTTCCCATTCCTTGGTATAAACAGATTCTCGGAGAGATATTTGTATTGTCCCATTATATACTTAGACAGTGCCTTGCTATAGCATTCGGCCCCCTGGAACTTCTTATCCTTTTCCAACATATCATGCTTCGAACATAAAGTTACCAAATGTAAAATTTTGGTGAAGAATCAACAACAAGTGTGACACAATTATGAAGTTGAACAAAATTTATTGGTCATTTTAAATTTTTGTGGAAATTCAAAAACTGAAAAGTGGGGCGTGCAATATTATTCGACCCCTTTACTTTCAGTGCAGAAAACTCACTCCAGAAGTTCTTTGTGGACCTCTGAATGATCAAATGTTGTCCTAAATGACTAATGATGATAAATATAATCCACCTGTGTGTAATCAAGTCTCCGTATAAATGCACCTGCTCTGTGATAGTCTCAGGGTTCTATTTGATGCAAAGAGAGCATCATGAAGACCAAGGAACACAACAGGCAGGTCCATGATACTGTTGTGGAGAAGTTTAAAGCCAGATTTTCCAAAACTTTAAACATCCCAAGGAGCACTGTGCACGCGATCATATTGAAATGGAAGGAGTATCATACCACTGCAAATCTACCAAGACCCGGCCGTCCCTCTAAACTTTCATCTCAAACAAGGAGAAGACTGATCAGAGATGCAGCCAAGAGGCCCATGATCACTCTGGATTAACTGCAGAGATCTACAGCTGAGGTGGGACAGTCTGTCCATAGGACAACAATCAGTCATACACTGCACAAATCTGGCCTTTATGGAAGAGTGGCAAGAAGAAAGCCATTTCTCAAAGATATCCATAAAAAGTGTTATTTAAAGTTTGCAGCAAGTCACCTGGGAGACACACCAAACATGTGGAAGATGGTGCTCTGGTCAGATGAAACCAAAATCAAACTTTTTGGCAACAATGCCAAATGATATGTTTGGCATAAAAGCAATACAGCTCATCACCCTGAACACACCATCCCCACTGTCAAACATTGTGGTGGCAGCATCATGGTTTGGGCCTGCTTTTCTTCAGCCAGGACAGGGAAGATGGTTAAAATTGATGGGAAGATGGATGGAGACAAATACAGGACCATTCTTGAAGATACCCTGTTGGAGTCTGCAAAAGACCTGAGACTGGGACGGAGATTTGTCTTCCAACAAGACAATGATCCCAAACATAAAGCAAAATCTACAATGGAATGGTTCACAAACAAACGTATCCAGTTGTTAGAATGGCCAAGTCAAAGTCCAGACCTGAATCCAATCAAGAATCTGTGGAAAGAGCTGAAAATTGCTATTCACAAACGATCTCAATCAAACCTCATTGAACTCGAGGTGTTTGCCAAGGAACAATGGGCAAGAATTTCAGTCTCTCGATGTACAAAACTGATAGAGACATACCCCAAGTGACTTGCAGCTTTAATCACAGCAAAAGGGGGCGCAACAAAGTATTAAGTTAAAGGGGACGAATAACATTGCACGCCCCACTTTTCAGTTTCTGAATTTCCACAAAAATTTTAAATAACCAATAAATTTCGTTCAACTTCACAATTGTGTCAAACTTGTTGTTGATTCTTCACCAAAAATTCACATTTCGTATCTTTATGTTTGAAGCATGATATGTGGGAAAAGGTTGAAAAGTTCCAGTGGGCCGAATACTTTCGCAAGGCACCGTACATGGTTATTAGCTTGCCCCTCAGTCGTCTTTTTTCTTGACTAAATAATCCTAATTTTTCTAATCTCTCTGGGTATTATAGTTCCCCCATCCCCTTTATTAATTTTGTTGCCCTCCTTTGTACTCACTCTAGTTCCATTATATCCTTCCTGAGCACCGGTGCCCAAAACTGTACATAGTTCTCTATGTGCGGTCTAACCAGGGATTTGTACAGAGGCAGTATAATGCTCTTATGATGTGTATCCAGACCTCTTTTAATGCACCCCATGATCCTGTTTGCCTTGACAGCTGCTGCCTGGCACTGGCTACTCCAGGTAAGTTTATCATTAACTAGGATCCCCAAGTACTTTTCCATGTCAGATTTACCCAGTGGTTTCCCGTTCAGTGTGTAATGGTGATATTGATTCCTTCTTCCCATGTGTATAACCTTACATTTATCATTGTTAAACCTCATCTGTCACCTTTTGGCCCAAGCTTCCAACTTATCCAGATCCATTTGTAGCAGAATACTATCTTCTCTTGTATTGACTGCTTTACATAGTTTTGTGTCATCTGCAAATATCAATATTTTACTGTGTAAGCCTTCTACCAGATCATTAATAAATATGTTGAAGAGAATAAGTCCCAACACCGACCCATGCGGTTCTCCACTGATCACAGCGACCCAGTTAGAGAATATACCATTTACAACCACCCACTGCTTTCTATCACTAAACCAGATACTTACCCATTTACACACATTTTGCCCCAGACCCAGCATTCTCATTTTGTGTACCAACCTCTTTTGTGGCACGATATCAAACGCTTTGGAAAAATCTAGATATATCACGTCCAATGACTCAAGGTAGAGCAGACAGATAGGGGCTGCAGTTCTCAGCTGTCAGTTTTGTCTTGGCTGGTTTTCAAAAATAGAGCAACCCAAAAGCTTTTTTAAAATTATTTAATAAAAAAAAATTATTTGTTGTCCCTCCCATTTTTCTTAACCAGCCAAGGTAAACCAGACAGATGAGGGCTGGTATTCTAAAGCTGTGAAGGCCCATGATTAATTGGCCCTTCCCAGCCCAAAATTGGCAGCCCAAAGTCACCCAAGAAATAGCCTTACCTGGCTATTAAAAATAGGGGTACCCCATGCCATTTTTTTAAATATATTTATTTAATTGCACTATATCTGATGGCTGATGGCTGGTGTTAGCAGCATGGGAGGGGGCCAATATACAGCCCTGAGCTGCTTGCTTAACCTTTGCTGGTTATTAAAAATAGGGGTGACCGCATTTTATCTTATCTTTTTAGAGGCCCTTCTTTTTAGTAGCCAGTAACGTCTATGATTCTATGATTCTAAAACAGCTGTGAGCTTATATTAATAGCCTCAAAAGCTCCATGTTTATTGCTCATTCCTAGAATAATAACATCAGCCCCCAGCTGTCTGCTTTCCCTAAACTGGGTATGAAAAATAGGGAGACTCAAGCCATTTTTTCTTTTATTTATTTATAGGCTAAATACACGTACTGTAATCTACTCAAACATTGCACTAATTATATATCACATTGACATCTTTATTACTATGCACAGGCTCCACCTGGGGAATACTCTCATCAGCGTCGCCCGCTCTTGCTGCGATCAGTGAGATCAGGTGTGCGCTGATGAGATTAGTACTCATCATCTGACACCTAACTGGCAGTAAGTTTTTCACTGATGGTCACAGTTGCTGGCTCACACACTGTTATCTGTGTGACAGCGTGGGATCTGCAGTGCTGTGACCAACAGTAATTTCAGAGCCGATGTTTCTCATGCTGTCACACAGATGGGACTGAGTTTGGATACCATTCTGGTACTCAAACTGAATTTTTTTATAAAATTCGGCCAAACATGACAGACCCCAACATCTGCGATTCCACCCATCCCTAGCCATTACATCTACATAAATTTAGCAACAGACAAAACTTTTTGAAACTCCATAAACAGGGGGATAAATTGCACCACCAAATATGAAAAAGCCACAGCTTCTTTTGTTAGCAGCACCTCTGCAGAAACACAATGAAAACATTATTTATCGGTTCTATGACTTTAGTAGCCAGAAAACTCTGATAGTGTAGAATATTGTAAAGGCTTGCTTGCCACCAATTACCATTTGTTCTCCCTTAGGCTTCTTTTACACTTGCTGTGTTTTTGCAGGCCGTAAAAACTTGTCAGCGCCGTATGGCCGTTAGGGCCGTATTTATGGCTGTGAAAAAATATAGAGCCTGCTCGATATTTTTCATGGCTTATGGACACGGCCCCCATTGAAATCAATGGGACCACAAAAACAACAGAATCTTGTCCAGTGTGTTAATTTTGCGGTACACCGTGATGACCATATTTTTACAACTAGAACATTCCCATGTACTTCCTGTTTATCATTTCAAAAGCCTGCAGAAATCCGAGAAAATTTTTGCAGCCCGTTTTTGCGGCAGACCGTGAAAATTACGGCAATACGACCCGCAAAGAAGGCCCGTAAAAACGGGATGCAAAACAAATGGCAAGTGTAAAAGAATCCTAATTCAGGTTATTTGAGGTCACTTGGACTTTAATAGGGCTGTGTTTGTGTTAATCAGCTCAAAAGGGGGTTCAATAAACTCCTACAAGACCTCTGAGTGCAATGCACATTTTATCCAGGCAATTAAATACTTTTCATTATTGTTATTATTTTGGAGGGAGGGGGTATTACGGGTGCTTGAAGAATTTGAATTTCAAATAATCTGCTTATTTTTAATGCCTTCATATTTTGTGTAATTGTTTGATCTTAAAACTTACAGTACTACTTACACATTGTAAGCGGACATGGGCAAATATTCTTTTGCGCCACCATTCAAAATTTGCAAAGACATGCATGTTTTTTTTATTATCTATGGTGGTTCAAAATTTCCCGTCTTGTGAAACAATCCAGGAAACAGTAAGTACAGGACATATTAATCAATCAATTTTTTTGCATTTAGCTCATATTAGTGACTGAAGATGTGCTTAGCTCTAATGCCTGTATGCAGTTGTTCAAGTACTAAGATTATTACTATGTAGAATTCCATTTTTATAATAATTTGAAATTCTCTAGTGATTGATCATTTTATGCATCTTATATTGAATTCCCAAGAAAGTTTCAAATCTGTTCTTTGTGTTGCAGCAAATAGGAAAAAACCTTACAAGATGTCTTGATAGTAAAATTACTAGGCACTTAAAGAATGTAATAATACCATTTTAAAAGAAAGTGTGAAGCTTGAATCATACTAATTTTAATGTTTCACCAGTGCTGATTTACAACTGTGTGCATTTTATTAGTATTATTAATATGTCAAGCTTCTTTTTTCAAAAATAATAGTAATATTTAACTACAGTTTGCTTATGTTATATATATGGATATGATATTGACATGAAGTTGTAGACATGGAAATAGGGTACACTGTGAACAATCTTTGAGTGTAAAAGAACAAAATGTAGGAAATAAGGTAAATGGCAATGGTATTATTTGTAATATTGTTGAAAAAAATCCAGTAAATTCAATCTATAATCTTGCAGGAAAGTGAAAAAAAACATATAAAGGTAATGATCAATTGCCTCATGCTTGGGGAAAATGATCTTTCTTTAATGCATATATTGTAACATATTATCAACCCCTTTGTGCACCCTGCTTTACATGTACATCACAGTCAGTTAATGCTACACCAGGGCAGAATATACTATAAGCAGTCAAATTTTAAAAAAAAAGTTAATAGGAAGATTTTTTCAAATATAAAACTTTAAATTACACCCTTTTCTATTTTTAGATTCAGAAAATAAAAATATAGAAATAATAAGTAATACAAAATAAACAAACATAATTGCTATTACATCAATCATAAAGGATAACAACAAAGTCAGAACAAAATTCATGTACACATAAGAACAAAAAAGGGGGATCCACAGCCTTGTTACTGGGACCAGGGAAGTCCCCATTGGACACTCTTACCAAACCTAAGAGTCTCTTTCATCTTCAACAACTACACTCACTTCAAGAATCAACTTATATTTATTAGTTTTGTTGTCCTTTTGTATACAATTGTACTGTATTTAAATATATGCCTTAGGCGTCCTTGTGGATTGAGCACTGTCACTTTTTATGCACGTTGCACTTTTAACTTACCTCTAATTAGCATTATTATATCTTTTATTTTACTTTGGTTGTTCTTGGGATATTTCCTATTTCTATATATTCATGGGTGGTGTGTTTTATATCTGCCCTTACTTTTGCCCATACTTAATATGGAGTATGTGGACTGGAGCCTGTGACTACATGATGTGGTGGGTGCCCACGTTTCCCGTTGTTTCACTGCCAACGCGTCACTTCCGACGTCTTATTATGACGCGTGCGGGTAACTAACGTCATCGGGGACTTCCCCATGACCCGCACCGTCTGTGACTAGAGTTGAGCGACTTTTGGTTTTTAAGGGTCGAGTTTCGTTTCGTGAAACCCGACTTTTCCAAAAGTCGGGTCGAGCAAGATCGGCTGATTATAGGGAAAAGTCGGGGTCGTCCCGAAACACGAAACCCAATGTAAGTCAATGGGGAATAAAAGTCGGCAGTGAGAGGAGGACAGGAAACACACCTACAGTGCCCATTTGAATGCCAAAAGCATCAATTCTTCTTACTTAAGCTTGTCAACCTTAATTAACTTCATAATACAAGTTACGCACTGAAAAATGGGGGTTATTTGGCTAAAGTTGTGGGGGGGCAGGGCTGGCTCCAGGTTTTCATGTGCCCTGGGCGAAAGAGCGCCCCTTTAACACATACCACAACTCATCATGCTCCGATACGGCAGAGAAATAGCGGTATAGTACAATGAAAAATACTTAACTTTTTACATCTCATGACGAGGCCCATCTATTTCTCCATACAGAATCATTGGTCCCATATAATGTTTGAAACAGTATATGATGAGCTCCACATAATGCTACAGTATATGTTGGTCCCCATGGATGAAGCTCCACTGTCTTATGGGCCCAAATAATGCTCCAAACATAATGGGCCCCATTTCTAATGCTCTAGTGTATAATGGGCCCTGTAAATGCTGCTCCAGTGTCTGATGTCCACCTTTGGAATGTTCCAGTGTATGGTGGGCCCCATCTATCATTCTCCAGAGTATAGTGCTCCCCAAAAAATTGCTGTCCCAACATTGAAAACAATCAAATAAGTCTCCTCGCTAGGGAATCCCTGTACTAGTCTGGACTCCTCGTCGTCCCCATCTTCCATCTCACTGCACAGTATTTCAACCTTGCAAGTGCTGTGATCCTGAGCAAGCAGGGGGGGCCCACTCGTTGGCGACGGCACTGGCACAGGGCCCCTGATAGTACGGTGGTGTGTCTGATGGCTGGTGGGCCAAACCTGCACTTTCAACTGCAGCTTCCTCTTTGTCACCGTGTAAGATGGAACTGTATATGGAAAGGGTAACCTGAGTTTCATCAGGGTCAGAGTCAGGCCGTGTAGCGTGCGAGGGGAATGTAGTGGTCTGGGTCAATGTACCAGCAGATTCATCGAGCAGTGGCTGGGCATCAGTGCACTTGTGTCGCCCCCAGGAGTACAGTTGCCACAGTGTCATTACCTTCCTCCTAGGGAGTGTGATGTCATGCTTGGGAGCAACGAAGGATCTCTCTAGCAGGTTAACTGATTGGGCGGCGTTATTCCCACGAGTCATGACCCTCCAAACAGCGTTCATGAAGGCAAGGTGTTTGTTTTACGTGGGCAGTATGGTTGAAAAGCTGAACCTTAAAGGAATGTCCAGAAGGGCACCACCAGGAGTGGAGCCTACGGTTAAATTCGACTCCACCTGGGAAACCTCAACCATGCCAGCTACAGAAAAGATGCACACATTGCAAGCTTAATTCCGTTAACGAACGAGACTCCGTCATGCCCCGCGGTCCGAGTCCGGCTTACTAGAGGGACACGTGAGGCTCTGGCACATGAGATTGGCCAATAACTGGTGTGTCATGCCCTTACATGTCCGTGGCTGCATGTGCGCTACACTGAAAAGGCCAGCGTTTGTCGCTTACAGGTGCAAATAACCCGTTGAACAACGTTAGTGATGGGGATCACTGATTACAATTATTACCCGCGAACGATGATTTCCCAGTAAGTGCAGGTCAACCGCAGTTCCGGAATTAGGCCTAACCGTCATTCCTGAAAAAATGAAAAACTTACGTGTGCAAACCACTGGTGCTGTAGCTTGCTTAACAGCTTGCCAGCCGTTCTCACGCCCAGTATGGATTACACGTGATTGCACAAAGGTGAGAAAGGGTACCGTATCCCCGGATAACATGTATGGATAGCGTACACATTCAAAATATATGTCTATACATCAGGAGGCAGGCTCAGATGGTGTTAGGCCCAGTATGGCTTGCACGTGATTGCACAAAGGTGAGAAAGGGTACCGTATCAACGGATAACATGTATGGATAGCGTACACATTCAAAATATATGTCTATACATCAGGAGGCAGACTCAGACAGTGTTAGGCCCAGTATGGCTTGCACGTGATTGCACAAAGGTGAGAAAGGGTACCGTATCCCCGGATAACATGTATGGATAGCGTACACATTCAAAATATATGTCTATACATCAGGAGGCAGGCTCAGATGGTGTCAGGCACAGTATGGATTTGACGGCCCAGACTACACAGCGGAGGAGCAGGGAGAGGTAAAGATTGCAAATGCTGGGGCCCTGCCCAAGCAAGGGGGGCCCACTCATGGGCGTCGGTACTGGCACTGGGCCCCTCATAGTACGGCAGTGTATCTGATGGCGGGTGTGCACCACCACCGTCAGAGACACTTGATTGCACTATGAGGGACCCTGTGCCAGTGCCCGTGCCCAAGAGTCGGCCTACCCACCTGTCCAGGGCAACGGCACTCGCACGGTGTCGTGCGCTAGGTGGTGACCCCGGCCATGGGGGGGAGGCAGCACAGTTAGGGAGTTTTAGAAAGTGGCATATGTTGATGTTGGACATTCAGCTGATGCAAAAGGCGAAATAGGTGAAGTACCAGGAAGAGGTGGACCAAAGCAAGCCATTTTTCTGTCACCCTATGTGTCATCAGGGGAAGGTGGGACAAAATCCTTGGAAACCCATGCATGGTTCATTTTAATGAAGGTTAGATCATCCACATTTTGGGTTGACAGACGGGTCCTTTTTTCTGTCAGGATTGATCCAGCTGCACTGAAGACTCTTTCCGATAGCACACTTGCAGCTGGGCAAGCAAGCTCCTCTAAGGCATATTGTGCCAATTCAGGCCAGGTGTCCAGTTTAGCGGCCCAATAGTCAAAGGGGAATGACCTGTGTGGGAGAACATCGATATGGGAGGAAAAGTAGTTTGTAGCCATAGTTGACAGCTGCTGTCTCCTGTCACTTTCCATCGATGCAGTATTACCAGTTGTGTGAGCGGTACTTGAAAAATCAGTCCACAACATTGTCATGAAACCCCTGTCTCCAACGCCACTTCTGCTGTGTGCACCATGAACACCTCTGCCAAGCTGCCCCCGGCCCGTACGGCTCGTGTGAGAACCATCACCGCTGCTGTGTGCTGGGAATGCCTCAAGCAACCGATTTACCAGAGTTGCTTGTTTATTAGCCATTATTAGGTCAAGGTTCTCCTGTGGCATGATGTTTTGTAATTTGCCTTTATAGCGTGGATCCAGGATGCTGGCCAACCAGTAGTCGTCATCGTTCATCATTTTGGCAATGCGGGGGTCCCTTTTTAGGATCTGCAAGGCATAATCTGACATGTGGGCCAATGTTCCCGGTGTCAATGATGCACTGCGAGTGCTCGTTGGAGGAGCACTTTCTGGCAAATCCACATCCCTCCAGTAACGCACAAACCCTGTACCAGACCTTGCCACGCCAACATTTTCACTTGCCCCACGAGATGCATCCTCCTCCCCTTAGTAATCATCCCCATCATCATCCTCCTCCTCCTCTTCTTCCTCCACCTCGTCCAGGAGAGGTCCCTGAGCAGACAATGGCTGAATGTCATCAAGGATTCCCTCCTCGTCAACATTGGCTGCAGACGCCTGCTCCTTAAGGTGCGTCAAAGTTTGCATGAACAGACGCATAAGTGGGATGCTCATGCTTAGGATGGCGTCGTCTGCGCTTACCAGCCTTGTGCATTCCTCAAAACACTGAAGGACTTTACAGAGGTCTTTCAGCTTCGACCACTGCACACCTGTCAACTCCATGTCTGCTCTCAAAGTGCCTGGCCGTGTATCCTCCCACAAATGCATTATGGCCTGCCTCTGCTCGCACAGCCACTCCACCATGTGCAGGGTGGAGTTCCACCTTGTTGCAATGTCGATAATGAGGCGGTGGTTGGGAAGGTGGAGCAATCGCTGCAGCTTCTGCATACGAACGGAGTGTACAGGCGACCGGCGGATGTGCGCGCACAGTCTTCGCACCTTCTGGAGCAGGGCTGTTAACTCCGGATAATTTTTGAGGAAGCACTGCACCACAAGGTTCAAGGTGTGAGCCAAGCAAGGTAGCAAGGTATGTGGCTGAGTTTTGAAAGGGCTATGGCTGCCACAAAATGACGGCCGTTATCACTAACTACCTTGCCTGCCTCAAGATGTACACTGCCCAGCCATGACTCAGTTTGTCGCTTCAAGTACTCGGCCAGCACCTCGGCGGTGTGTCTGTCGCCCAAACACATCATCTGCAACACAGCCTGCTGACGCTTTCCACTAGCTGCTCGATAGGGGGACACCTCGTGTGCAACAGTGGCAGCTGCAGATGGAGTGCTCGTACGACTGCGCTCTGTGGACGAGCTTTCGCTTCAGGAGGAGGAGGAGGAGGAGGAGGGTCGAACGCCTACAGCCAACTGTTTCCTATACCGTGGGCTAGGCAGCACTGTCCCACCACCACTGTCCCCTGTGGACCCTGCATCCACCACATTAACCCAGTGCGCAGTGATGGACACGTAACGGCCCTGGCCATGCCGACTGGACCATGCATCAGTTGTGAGGTGCACCTTTCCACTCACTGACTGCTTGAGTGCATGGACAATGCGGTCTTTTACATGATGGTGGAGGGCTGGGATGGCTTTGCGAGAGAAGAAGTGGCGACTGGGTAGGTCATAGCGTGGTACTGCATAGGCCATGAGTTCGCGGAAAGCTGCGCTTTCCACCAACCGATAGGGCATCATCTCAAACGAGATTAGTTTGGCAATGTGGGCGTTCAAACCCAGTGTACGCGGATGAGAGACTGAGTACTTTCTTGACCTACTCATAGTGTCTGGGAGGGTGAGCTGGACTTGAGAGCTGCATATGGTGGAAGTAGCAGTGGACAGGGCGGACTGAGAGAGGGTTGATGATGGTGATGGAGTTGGTGTTCTTTCTGATGGCCTAGATTCAGCATTTCGTTGATATAACAGTGGGATTCCCTGACTGCTGTGGCCTTGCAACGACACCTCAACATTTGCTGCTGTGCTAACCGGTGGGCTTACAGTGGGGGAAACAATGTAGCGTTGCTGACTACCTTCTTTGTGATCAGTTGCACATGTGGCACTTGAGGTTTGGTGTTGTGTCCACGCTTGCAAGTGCATGGTGGTTAAATGTCTAAGCATGCAACTGGTAATCAAATTTTTCAGATTTTTCCCTCGGCTAAAGGTCTTTGCACACTTCTTACAGATAACCTTGGCATGATCATGAGGATTTTGTTCAAAAAAGTGCCACACTGCACTCTTCCTACTTTGGCAGACATTTTGCGGCCTAGCACGCTGTGATCTTTTGACCCTCTGGGCAAGCTGTCCAGCAACTCTTTTGATTTTTGGAACCTGTCTTTGGAGTGCTCCGGGCCTGCCAGATAACAGCTGTTGCGATGTCGATGTCTGCTGTGGATGCTCCTCATCTGAGCTATTGGAAGCAGCACCCTCTTCCCCCAATGGATGCCAATCTGGGTCAACAACTGGGTCATCCATCACCTCCTCTTCAATGTCATGTGCACCTTCCTCTGTGTCACCGTGTATGGTGGTATAGTGTGCGGGAAGGGGCACCTGAGTCTCATCAGGGTCAGAATCTGGCTCTGTACACTGCGAGGACAATGTAGTGCTCTGAGTGAATGTACCAGCAGAATCATCTATCAGCGGCTGTGCATCAGTGCACTCCATGTCAGATTCATCTTGGCCTGGGTAATTCACCATTTCACTTGATAATCCAGGCATGGTATGTGAAAACAGCTCCATGGAGTAATCAGTAGTATGGCCTGCGTCATCCTTCAATCTTGGTTGGGGTGAAGGACACAAGGAAAGGTGTGGTTCATGAACATGAGCCTCCAATGACGACTCAGTGCTTTTACTTTTTACAACTTCAGAAGAGGAGGCGATAGAGCTGGAGACTGAGTCAGCAATGTAAGACAAAACTTTTTCCTGATGCTCTGGCTTTAAAAGCGTTTTGCCAACTCCTAGAAAACTAAGCCTTCGAAGCCTTATGGAGCCAGACGATGACGCAGGCTCAACACCTCCTGCATTCGGTCCTATTTTGCTCTTGCCACTACCATCAGATCCACCACCAACACCATCATTACCAGCTGCCAACCCCTGCCCAATTCCACGGCCTCTGCCACCAGCCTTCCTCATTTTTTGTAGAAATGTAGACAAAATCCAACAAACTATATAGTAATGTAAAACAAGGTACAAGGTGTCTATAGGACAGGGGAGATTTTGAATTTCTGCACACACTTGTGGACACTGGACACTTATGGATTGTGTGAGGCCCACTGAATATCAGAGCGCTATGTCACAGGCTCGATGGCACAGGTGTGAAAAAAGTGACTACAGGATAAGGGATATTTTGAATTTCTGCACACACTAGTGGACACTGGACACTTTTGGATTGTGTGAGGCCCACTGAATATCAGAGCGCTATGTCACAGGCTCGATGGCACAGGTGTGAAAAAAGTGACTACAGGATAAGGGAGATTTTGAATTTCTGCACACACTAGTGGACACTGGACACTTTTGGATTGTGTGAGGCCCACTGAATATCAGAGCGCTATGTCACAGGCTCGATGGCACAGGTGTGAAAAAAGTGACTACAGGATAAGGGAGATTTTGAATTTCTGCAGACACTTGTGGACACTGGACACTGGACACTTATGGATTGTGTGAGGCCCACTGAATATCACAGCGCTATGTCACAGGCTTGATGGCACAGGTGTGAAAAAAGTGACTACAGGAAAAGGGAGATTTTGAATTTCTGCACACACTAGTGGACACTGGACACTTTTGGATTGTGTGAGGCCCACTGAATATCAGAGCGCTATGTCACAGGCAGAAATTGGCTAGTGTATCACAAACTACAAGGTGTATGTAGAATTGGGCAGAATAGGAATCTCAGTAGAGTGTAGGTCTGTAAGAACGGAACAAGTCCTCCACTTATCCTTCCACAGTGACACACAGATAGCTTCACTGTGGCCGTGATAACAGCCGTTACACGGTACTGAGAGGAGCGTGCACGTACACGGCTGTCTGGTGTATGTAAAATTGTCAAGCTCCGTGTTTTTTAAGTATACGGACTGACACACGCTGTCTCTCTATAGTTTTGAATGTGATCAAACAGCAAATATATTTAACTGTTTGAAAGCTAGACAAAACTAATAGGTGCAGGTCTGTAAGAACGGAACATGTCCTCGACTTATTCTCACAGAGTGACACACAGATAGCTTCACTGTGGCCGTGATAACAGCCGTTACACGGTACTGAGAGGAGCGTGCACGTACACGGCTGTCCGGTGTACGTAAAATTGTCAAGCTCTGTGTTTTTTAAGTATACGGACTGACACACGCTGTCTCTCTATAGTTTTGAATGTGATCAAACAGCAAATATATTTAACTGTTTGAAAGCTAGACAAAACTAGTAGGTGCAGGTCTGTAAGAACGGAACATGTCCTCGACTTATTCTCACAGAGTGACACACAGATAGCTTCACTGTGGCTGTGATAGCAGCCGTTACACGGTACTGTGTGAGGAGCGTACACTGCTGTATGGTGTGAATAAATGCACGCTCAGTACCTCAGCAGGACAAAAAAAAATTGGTATTGCTTTTAGAAAAGCAGTTTGCAGAGCAGTGGGTAAACAGCAATGCAGCTGTCAGGAAGCCTTAGAAGGCAGCCTAACAACCAACACCGCTGATCCACCACAATATAGCCTCCCCTTGCACTGCACACACAGTGACTTGTGTGTTGTACAGGCAAAATCGCTAGCAGCAGAAGCAGTTTTTTTTTCTTCTTCCCTGCCTAACGCTCTCCCTACAGAATCAGCAGCAGCAACCTCTCCGTATGCTAAGATCGGCAGAAGTAAGATGGCGGTCGGCGTGCACGCCCTTTTATAACCCCTGTGACGCCCACCAAAGCAAGCCAATCACTTGCATGCCCTTCTGAAAAATGGTGGTGACCCCTGCCTATGTCATCACGTTGCCCACAGTGTCTGTGGATCCTGATTGGCTGAAAAAGAGCGCAAAACAAACTTTTGAAACGCGACTTTGGCGCGTAAGTCGCCGACCTCGTGGCCGACTTCATCCTAGGGTCGGGTTTCGTTTCATGAAACCCGACTTTGCCAAAAGTCGGCGACTTTTGAAATTTTTCGACCCGTTTCGCTCAACTCTATCTGTGACTGCTGGGATGAAGTGACTTCCGGCATGATGAATGGAATATGTGTGCCGTAATCCACGGCACCTGTGCTCACACGCATCCTGGTCTATATATGACCATGTTGGACACACTTACAAACACGGCCCCCCTGAAGAAGCCAGCGTGAAAAGTGCGTTGGGGCTGCGGTACTGTGGGTTCCTGAATGAGGCACTATGGGTAAAAGCAATATTCTATTCTAGAGTGTGGTTCTCTAAGCAATTACATGTGGGTCGTTTGTTTCAATTATAATAGAGGGTAATTGGACCCTCAATAGTGAGTTGGTATATTTAGCAGTCACGATCCGGTTTATGAGCACCAAATGTACTTTATATTATATGATATGCTGCAGTTAATTGATCCCCCACCTCTTACTATAATGTCAGGATGCACTGGATACTGTGTGTAACCTTCCTTTCTCTAATATTAAGACTCTTTGTCGGATATTGATTATTTCTATTATAATACAAATCTATTTCAATACAAATTTTGTGGACTTGAACTCTGTGTATCAGGTATTTCTACATCAATCATAAAGTCCAGTCTATAATATAATATATAAATAAAACTAGTAAAAAAATATTTTGAACGCTGAAAACAAAAGTAAAAAATCACAACGCCTGACTTACATTTGTTCAGTCACCACAGTTCCCACAAAAATGCAATAAAAAGTAATCAATATGTTGTAAATGCCCCTCAGGGCTATATTTTCTACTAGGCACTGGAGGTCCAGCCTAGTACAGCTTGTTATGATTAGGTAACCGAGGAGGATAGCAGGGGAATAGGCTAGGCAACCAGATAACCAGAGAGGTTGGTAACTTAGCGGATTGCAGACCCCTAAACTGCCAACACAACTAGAATTAGCCATGGGACGTATCTACGATGCCCTAGACGCCTCGGCACAGCCAAAGAATTAACTAAGCCTAAAGAGAGAAAGGGGAAAGCTAAACTGCCCCGGAGTAGAACCCCAAAGGAATAGATAGCCCCCAAACATATATTGCCGGTGAGACAAGATGAGGCACAAAACACAGGCACAAAATAGAGTAAGCAAATGATGGGGCCCAAACTGTCTAGATAGAACAGGACAGGAAAGGGTACTGTCTGCAATCACGCAAAAAACCCTAAGAAAAAATCCAACACGTCTGATATGCAAAATTACTGAGGCCACACGACCTCTCCCCCACCAAATCAGAACTCTGGTGTGAACTGGACGCAAAACAAAAGATACTGATATAACGGGTTTGGAAACACTGAAAAGACTGACATGAGCTGTGGCATATGGAACAGAGTCCAGCACAGGTCCCAGCAGGGAACAAGGCTGAACTCACACAAGCAGAGCAAAAATCAGAGAAAAGCAAAAAATGGATCAAATCCAAAAAAGATTCAAGCAGACAAATAACTTATCTGAAAGATGCAGGACAAAGCAGGAGGCAAGCAGACTTCCAAAATGCTCAGGAAGAAAACCAAATCACTGGCAACAACTGAGGGAAGGTTGTTCACTTAAATCTCTCCAGTCTGTAAAACCTGACCTTCAATCATCCTCAGGTGATTGACTTATGTCAGCCAGATCAGCTCCATTACCAGCAGCAACCACCAGAGGGAGTGCAAACTCAGATGCCAGGTCAAAAGTGTTCACAACAGCTGCACTGACTTACCAAAAGTAAAAATTTTTATATAAATACATCTTGAAATTTCTCCCCTTCTTCACTTGATAGTAAACTTTGCAGGGGAAGGGCCGTCAGGTTGGAATCTTCCAGATTTCATGATGATTAGACAGTAAAAGGGGGTGGGGGCTCAGTATGTGGCTGTGTAGGTAGACTCTGTGTGAGGATGGGGCATTATGATGGGTTCCAGTCAGGACAAGATATTTTGGTGCCCTAAGCAGATTATTATTATTATTATTTATTGTTATAGCACCATTTATTCCATGGCGCTTTACATGTAAGGAGGGGTATACATAAAAACAAGTACAATAATCTTAATCAATACAAGTCATAACTGGTACAGGAGGAGAGAGGACCCTGCCCGCGAGGGCTCACAATCTTCAAGGGATGGGTGTTAATACAGTAGGCGAGGGTAGAGCAGGTTGTGCAGCGGTTTGGTCGATCGGTGGTTACTGCAGGTTATAGGCTTGTCGGAAGAGGTGGGTCTTCAGGCTCTTTTTGAAGGTTTCGATGGTAGGTGAGAGTCTGATATGTTGTGGTAGAGAGTTCCAGAGTAGGGGTGATGCGCGAGAGAAATCTTGTATGCGATTGTGGGAAGAGGAGATAAGAGGGGAGTAGAGAAGGAGATCTTGTGAGGATCGGAGGTTGCATGTGGGAAAGTACCGGGAGACGAGGTCACAGATGTATGGAGGAGACAGGTTGTGGATGGCTTTGTATGTCATGGTTAGGGTTTTGTAATGGAGTCTCTGGGCAATTTGGAGCCAGTGAAGGGATTGACAGAGGGGAGAAGCTGGGGAATAGCGGGGGGACAGGTGGATTAGTCGGGCAGCAGAGTTTAGAATAGATTGGAGGGGTGAGAGAGTGTTTGAGGGGAGGCCACAGAGCACGAGGTTGCAGTAGTCAAGGCGAGAGATGATGAGGGCATGGACTAGGGTTTTTGCAGATTCTTGGGTGAGGAATGAACGGATTTGTGAAATATTTTTGCGTTGAAGTCGGCAGGAAGTGGAAAGGGCTTGGATATGTGGTTTGAAGGAGAGATCAGCGTCAAGGATTACTCCGAGGCAGCGAGCTTGTGGGACTGGGGAGAGGGGGCAGCCATTTACTGTAATGGATAGGTTCGTTGGGGGGGGTCATGTGAGATGAGGGAAAGATGATGAATTCTGTTTTGTCCATGTTGAGTTTCAGAAATCTAGCGGAGAAGAAGGATGAAATAGTGGACAGACATTGAGGGATTCTGGTTAGTAGGGAGGTGATATCTGGTCCAGAGATGTAGATCTGTGTGTCATCAGCGTAAAGATGGTACTGAAAGCCATGAGATTCTATGAGCTGTCCCAGGCCAAAGGTGTAAATAGAGAACAGCAGGGGCCCAAGGACTGAACCTTGTGGGACTCCGACAGATAGGGGGCGAGGTGAGGAGGTGGTGTGTGAGTGGGAGATGCTGAATGTCCGGTCTGTTAGGTATGATGAGATCCAGGATAGGGCCAAGTCTGTGATGCCGAGGGATGAGAGGGTCTGTAATAATAGGGAATGGTCCACTGTGTCAAAGGCAGCCGACAGGTCCAGGAGGAGAAGGACAGAGTAGTGTCGCTTGCTCTTGGTGGTTAAGAGGTCATTGGTGACCTTAGTAAGGGCAGTTTCAGTGGAGTGGTGTGACCGGAAGCCAGATTGTAAGCTGTCGAAGAGGGAGCAAGAAGAGAGATGGGAGGACAGTTCAAGGTAGACGTGTTGTTCCAGTAGCTTGGAGGCGTAGGGGAGAAGTGATATAGGGCGATAGCTAGATACAGAGGATGGGTCAAGAGAGGGCTTTTTGAGGATAGGTGTGATGGAGGCATGTTTAAAGCTTGAGGGGAAAACACCAGTTGTTAGTGATAGGTTGAAGAGATGGGTTAGGGTTGGGATGAAGACTGTGGTGAGGTTTGGTATGAAGTGGGATGGGATCAGGTCGAGTGCACAGGTGGTGAGATGTGATCTTGAGAGTAGAGTGGAGAGTCGATCTTCTGTAATGGTGGAGAAGTTGGTTTTGAAGGTGGAGGGCTGGGAAGTCAGGAGGAAGGGCTCTGGGGGTTGTTGACCAAAACTGTCCCTGATGTTATCAATTTTCTGCTTGAAAAATGAGGCAAAGTCTTCAGCTGAGATGAGTGGGGAGGGAGGAGGTGCTGGGGGGCGGAGGAGAGAATTGAAGGTGTTGAATAACTGTTTAGGGTTGTGAGACAGGGAGGATATGAGAGATGAGAAGAAGGTTTGTTTAGCTGTGGCGAGTGTGGTCTTGAAATTAGTGAGGGACTGTTTGAATGCGATGAAGTGCTCGTTGGAGTGGGATCTTTTCCATCTGCGCTCAGCAGCCCTGGAAGCTCGCCTCAGCTCTTTGGTCAGGCTGGTGTGCAAGGGCTGTCTGTTGATTTTGCGAGTTTTGGTATGTGTAAGTGGGGCAGCGGATTCCAAAGCTACAGCTATTGTGGTGTTATATAGAGCGGCAGCGTCATCCGCATTGTGTAAGGAACTTATATCTGTAAGAGGGAGGAGGGATTCAGAGAATGAGTGTAGGTCAAGGTGTTTAAGATTCCTGTGAGGGTGTGAAAGTTTGTGGGGTGGGGATTGTAGACATGGAGTAAAGAGGGAAGAGAATGTGAGCAGGTTGTGGTCAGAGAGAGGAAAAGGTGAGTTAGAGAGGTTAGATAGGTAGCAGAGGCGGGTGAAGATGAGGTCCAGTGTGTGGCCATCTTTGTGGGTGGCTGTAGAAGACCATTGAGTGAGGCCGAAGGAGGAAGTGAGATAGGAGTTTAGTGGCAGCTGAGAGGGAAGTGTCAATGGGGATGTTGAAGTCGCCCATGATGATAGTAGGGATGTCCGCGGAAAGGAAATGAAGTAACCAGGTGGTGAAGTGGTCAAAGAAGGTGGTGGCTGGCCCTGGGGGGCGGTAGATGACAGCCAGTTGGAGGTTGGAGGGGGAGTAGATGCGCACAGAGTGCACCTCAAAGGAAGGGAGGGTAACAGAGGGTGGCAGTGGGATTGGGGTGAAGGAGCAGGTATCTGACAGGAGAAAACCAACTCCTCCGCCATGTTTGCTGCTGGGGCGGGGGGTGTGAGAAAGGTGGAAGCCGCCATACGAAAGTGCAGCAGGAGAGGCTGTGTCAGAAGGGGTGAGCCAGGTTTCGGTGATGGCGAGGAAGGAAAGTTTGGTAGTAACAAAAAGATCATGGATGTAGGAAAGCTTGTTGCAGACAGAGCGAGCGTTCCACATAGCTCCTGTTAGTGGGACTGGGGAAGCGGGGGCTGGGTGAATGGGTATAAGGTTGGAGAGGCTATGGAAGGTTGTGATAGAGTGTGGATGGGAGGTAGAAATGACTGTGGGAATGTGGTGAGGAGGACCAGGATTTGGAGAGATATCACCAGCAGTGAGAAGGAGCAGAGAAAGTGTTAGCAGGTGGGAGCAGGAGAGGGCATGAGGGGGCTGTCTGTGTTTGGAGACAGAGGATTGTATGTTAAGGAACAGTTTTGAGGCGGAGGTGAGGTGGATGGGGAGGATTGAAGAAGAGATGAACAGTTCCTTACTAGGAGTAGGGATTAGGGGAATTAGCAGTAAGTGAAGGATTATTGGGGTGAAAGTGAAAACAAACAGAAACATTGTTTACAGTGACTGTGTACAGTTACCTTCAGTTCCCTTCTGGTTCAATTCTGGTTTTAATTCTTTAATTAATCTTCACACTTCTAGAACACACTTATAGGAATCACTCTGCAGACTGAAGTCTTTATGCAGACTTGTGCTCTGCAATGTATGTACAGCTAAGTGCAGTCAGGTGTGAAGCAGAGAGGAGTGGTCTCTGCTCTTCTTGGTCAGACAATTATCACTAGGACTACAGGACTCGTGACCCCGCCTAGAACTACTGAAAGGAGTCATTTTGACTCCTTGCTTGTTTTCGTTTATTTTTAGAGTTTCATTTGTGGTTATTTATTAATAATTATATTTTTTGTAATGTATTATTATTGTGAGATCCAACAGTAATGCTTTTGATTGTTTTTTTTCTGCTTTTCTTATTTTTCTACAGAAAATAACAATAATTATAATAGACGTTTTTCAAACACTTTTTTTATTCAAGTGCACACATATAAACAACAACTGAAGAACAAAAAGCAGAGAAAATGTAGGTGGAGGAGCATAAAAATGAAAATATGGCGCAGAATTCACCTTCTAAACATTTGGTGTTTCGCATTTTAGGCATTGCCTTTGATTTATGGCAGTACATTGCCCACACAAAGACTTACCACAAGTCTTACAATTGCCGACAGATCTATTTTTCTTGCACTTTTCTTTGATCTGGCAAAATTTTGTTTGAACCATCACTTCTGAGCATGTAGAAACTTGGGACGTGGAACCCTTTTCCCTATCTGTGACATAAGGACCACTCAACTCTCTCACAAGCGTTTGCAAAAATGCCTTGCGTGACATTTTTTGGTGGGTAATCTCCTTGAATATTATCCATGCATTTATACCCGCAAAGTCTAAGGCATTTTCAAATGCATGAACAGGCCATCTCCTTGTGCATGTTCGTGTGGTATATTTTCGTGCCATCTGATCCACTACATCTACTCCATATTTTGTTTCATTGTAAAACTTTACCGTTTCTGGAGTTTTTTTAGCGGAATCAGACGCAACAACAACATCTGGATGGACGGAACTCAAAATGACAACATTTTTGTTGGGCTTTCCTTGATATACTGTAAGTGTAAAATTGTCTTCATTTCTAAACACTTTAGTGTTGTACAATTCCTCTTTCATGGATTTTATTTCTTTAGGCACTTCTCGCCTTATCTTGTTCAGTGTTCCCACGATGGTTGTTCCTTTGCTTTTTAGCTGTTTAGCTAATTTTACTGAAGTAAAATAATTATCGGTTGTAACATTGCGACCTTTTTTCAAAAACGGGTCCAATAACTTCATTACCACATGGTCAGCTAAACGGTCCTCAGCACGGCGTGTGTCATCTTTTGCCTAGATAAGGGAAGCCATTTGCCAGATATTTGCTCTCCTTATCAACAGCTAGCCAATATTTGTGGCCATATTTATCTGGTTTGGAAGGCATGTACTGCGTGAAGGGACACCTAGTTTTGCTTGGGAAAAGTTGCTCATCCACCGTTATGTATGGGCCAGGTTTGTAACACGCAATACAATTTTCAATAAACCTGTCCCACACAGTAGAAAATAGAGCAAACTTGTCCGTTTGCAGTCTCTCCGATCGAGTAGATTTCTCATCAAATCTGATAAGATAAGAGCCTAGAGTAAACAAGCTATTTTGTTCAGTATTACACAGTAATACAAGCAGGTAAAACACAAGGAAAATGTGAAAAGTTGACATGTAAATTGAACTACATCTATATGAACATCAGGGTAAATAAGACAGAGTGAAAAAATTATGCACGAAACTTTATAGCAACATTTAGTGACAAAAGGACCTCAAAATATAGTAGGGAGTCAAAATGACTCCCTTCAGTAGTTCTTGGTAAATTTTGAAAAAAACGCGCAAATTTTTCACCAAAATTATTTATTCTCACAAAATCTTTTTTCACATCATATTTGAGGAAAAGTCACCGAGTTTCAAGCCGGAATTCTGAAAAATGTAGTCACAGAAGAGAAATAAAAAGCGAAAGGAGTCAAAATGACTCCATCAGTAGTTCTAGTGTTAAGAGTGGACCAGATGCATATGATCAAGCCAGAGTAAACAAGGTCATAAATAACACTGGGGTAAGCTGAAAGGCATACCATGTGAATGCTAGGTGCAGAGGCAAGTCTATGTGCAAAGCTGGGTGATGCACTGTGTGCCCTTCATAGACAGACAGCAGGAGAGCTGGGTGGATGGACATACCATGTGAATGCTAGGTGCAGAGGCAAGTCTATGTGCAAAGCTGGGTGATGCACTGTGTGCCCTTCATAGACAGACAGCAGGAGAGCTGGGTGGATGGACATACCTATCGGAAGAATAGAGATGCTTGTTAGAGTGCGATGGTGGCAGGTAGCAGGGCACAGTCTGTATACATCCTTCTGGTTTTAATTCTTAAATTAATCTTCACACTTCTAGAACACACTTATAGGAATCACTCTGCAGATGAAGCCGATGGCAACCCCGCCTCTCTGCCCCCAAATCCAAGGAATAAATCAGAGTCTAAGGGAACAGTACTCCTAATGCACTCTTCTTTGACTGGTCAGTTAACAACCTTTGACAATCCCTTCCACTAGACTTGTTATCTTTTTCACAAAAAATATCATGGTATGGTAATGCTCGGTACTCGCTCGAGCATCACTGTACTCGCGGAGCTCAGTGAGCGCAGAGCATTCCAGGGATTGATTGGCTGAAATTTGGGTCCCCGCCCTGCATGTTTATCGCTCTTTAGAGTGCCAGTCAACATGCAGGGATTGTCTGCCACGCACTGTAATGCCGCAGCCATGTTTGCTGTTGCATTACAGTGATTGGCTGGATGCACAGTGTCATCAGGTCTATATCAGACCTTGTACTACAATGCTCATTACCATCAGCTCTGGGAACAGATAGTGTAGGGAGAATTGCTGCCAATATAGGGTCAGATTTGGGGTTTTCAAAGTTAGTGTGGGTATACCATAATTGAATACACAAATACAGCCAAATCCACAGTCCTTCTAAGGACTAATCATGGGGTATATAGATTGGAGTGCTAGATAGGCAGTAGTGTATGTGGGTATATTCATATGAGTGCAAGGCATGCAGGCACTGTATGTGGGTATATAGATATCACTGCTATTCAGGCGGGCATTGTATGTAGCATACTTCACTGCATACATCAAGGGGGTCTATTCCATTAATGTCTGCTGCTCCTGCTGCCTGTTACGTATATTTACCATATATACATAGCCCTCAGGTATCAGTGGACAGGAATAATTTTTTTTGCATCTTACTCCTGATTATTTTATTCAAAAGCAATCCAGAGCACATATTTTTTTTTCTCCCTTTCTAGATGACAATGCAGAATACAGCCAGATCCTTTTCATAGTACAGTGTGAAAATCCAGATATTTTAAAAGGGTTTGCCCATCCCAGCAATCACATCTGATTGCGCAGTAAATTCTGCCATTTTTGTGGTACTGTAACATTTTTTTGGAGTGTCTTATACAATTTCTTGACACCATATTGCTGCCAAAAAAAATATTTAGCTGCTAAAAAATTATTTAGCTACAGGTTAGCTATATTTTCTACAAGGTTTTGTCAGCCACACGAATCGCATATCATTGCCGTCAAAATTGCGCCATTTCAGGCCTCCAAAGAATTGTTTTTGTTGTGTCTTAGTCTACTTATTGACAAAACGTTACTGGCCAAACAAAAAAATACAGGCCAGATATTTGAACATGTGGTATCTCCGTTACATGCCTCATCTATTTGTGGGCTAAATATTGGGGCATTTGAGGCTGTGATTTTCCCGCACACGGATCACATATAAGTTCGCTCCAAATTCAGCTATTTGTAGTGAACGTGGAAAATATTGTAGTCCATTTAAAATGGGCAAGGCACATGGCAGGGGACGGGGAAGTGGATGTGATGGTGCATGCAGAAGCCGAGGCCGTGGGTAAGCTGAAATTGGGCCACAACAAACTCCCAAATCTTCTCGCTCGACCTTCCTGTCTCAATTACCAGGGGACCGCAGCACTATTGAACCAAGAGCAGTATCAAAAGGTTGTTGGTTGGATAGCGGATAATTCTTGCATTCACTTTGCCACCACCACCACCACCACCATCCTGTCTTTCACACGGTCAAGTCTAAGTAGCCGTGAGTCTGGACTGCATAATGGTCACCTTTATCCTCCTTCCTCCCACCATGCTGAGTGCCTGAAGATAAATGATCCTACACTTGGATACTTTGAAAAGCTGTTCACTGTTCCATTTATAGATTTTGGCCTCTCGCTCAGTCCACTTGAAGCGGAGCAAGATGAGATCACATGTAGCAATGCCCAAATATTTAAGCAGTCATGGTCACATGTAGGTGACGGTGGGAACATGTTACAAGAGGTTTACAATGATGAGACACAATTGCCAGAAAGTCAGGAGTAGTACCAGGGTGAGGAAGTGGAAGACGAGGTGGTGGATGATATAGTAACTGATCCAACCTGGCAGGAGGACATGCAGAGTGAAGACAGCAGCACACAGGGGGAGGGAGGCGTAGCACCTCAATAGGCAGGAAGAAGCAGTGTGGTGACCACAGACAGAAGGTGGGCAACCTATTCTCGTAACTCCAACATGACGTAGTTAGCAGTACAACTGTTAGGTCTTCCTGAGCCTGGTTGTTTTTTAAAGACTCTGCCGATGACCCCAAACAGGCCATTTTCACCATCTGTCATGCTCGCATCAGCAGGGGTAGCAAAACTACCAGCCTGACCACCGCCAGCATGATCAGGCATATGGCAGCAAAACACAAGACTTTGTGGGCTGAACCCCAGGCTCCAGGAACAGTGTCTGCGGGTGACACCAATGCTTCTTTCACTGTTGTGCGTGCAAGCCAATCCCCTGTCCACAGTGCATGCAAAGATGCCTCCTGTCCTGCACGTGTCATTGCCCACTCTCAACTACCATCATCAAGTACGTTCACATCTTCCTCCCAGCACAGCCTTCAGTTGTCCATACCCCAGTCATTGGAACACAAGCGGAAATACGCAGCCAATGCCCCACAGTACAGGCCACAGTACAAAATTCACACATTTCTCATCTACATGTGCTCAAAATTATGCCTGTTAGGCTTGTGGAGATGGAAGCTTTTCGCTACCTGATGGTGGCAGCCATCCCAAGGTACTCGGTCCCCAGCCACCACTATTTCTCTCAGTGTGCCGTCCCGGCAGTACACAAGCACATGTTCCACAACATTACCCGTGCCCTCAGCAATACTGTTACTGGGAAAGTCCACCTAACCACAGACACGTGGACAAGTGCTTGTGGGCAGGGATGGTACATCTCATTGACGGCATACTGGGTTAGCATAGTGAAAGCCAGGACCCATTCGGACCTTAAGATAGAACATGTCCTCCTGATACCAAGGATTGAGGGCCCTATATCAATCATGGTTGACCCCCCAGTCTACAGCTCCTGCATCACCTCCTCTTCAGCTTCTATCTCTGAAATGACCAGATATGTCACAAGCTGGAAGCACTGCAGCACTGCCTCAGCCAAGCGGCAACAGGCTGTGATGTAACTAATATGCTTAGCTTGACAAACCGCACAATGCTGAAGAGTTATGGACCGCTCGAAAAGAGCAGGCACATGTGTGGCTGACACCGCTAAACCTACAGTCAGGCATGGTCATGTGTGACAATGGCTGGAACTGGGTGGTGGCTCTGAAGCGAGGCGAGCTCACACACATACCATACCTGGCCTATGTGCTTAACCTTGTTGTTGAACGCAACAGTTTCTCAAAAGCTACCCGAAGGTGCCAGATCTGCTTGTCAAAGTATGTCACCTGTGCGCCCATTTTAGAAAGTCAGCTACAACTTACACAGCCCTTGCCGTGCTTCAGCAGCGTTTTCAACTTCCTGCTAACCGACTGGTGTGTGATGTCCCCATGTGTTGAAACTCTACACTGCATATGTTGGAAAGGATTTGTGAGCAAAAGAGGGCAGTTATTGACTACCAGCATTAACAGGGATGTGGGTATTCAGTTCAGACTCCACATATAAGACATCAGGAGTGGACAAGTATGTCAGACATATGTACCTGTTATGAATGGGTCACAGAGGAGGATAGCAGGCCCAGGCTAAGCTATAGAAAACCAGAGAGGTTGGTAACTAAGTGGTTGCAGACCCCTGATCCTGTCCACACAACTAGCAGTAGCCGTGGAGCGTACCTACGATGATCCTAGATGCCTCGGCACAGCCGGAGAGCTAACTAAGCCTAAAGCAAGAAAAGGGAAATATAAACTGCCCCTGAGCAGACCCCAAAGGAATAGATAGCCGCCAAACATATGTTGTCGATGAGGCAAGATGAAAACACAAATGCAGGCAGAAAATAGACTGAGCAAACGATGGAGTCCACACTGACTAGACAGGACAGGAAAGGAAAGACACTGTCTGCAATCACGCAAAAAACACTGCAAAAAGTCCAATACGTCTGATGCACAAAAACACTGAAGTCGCACGACTTCGCCCCCACTAATCAACACTCTGGTATATTCTGAAAGCAAAGCAAAAAGAGACCAATATAAAAGGGGACAAATCAAACTGGCACATGCAGTAACATATGGGCGGTGATTCAGCACAGCCCCAGCCGGGGCTAGCTGACCCGCACAAAGCAGAGATAAACAAAACCAGATCAAATGCAAACAGAATAGCAAATGAATCACTTAGCTGAACATGCAGGGAAAGCGCAGGAGACATCAGACCTCAGGAGGCACAAGAGTTAAATCACCAGCAGGAATAGAGGGAGTTAGCTGTCTTAAATCCCAATCAAAAACCCCAGATCTCCAATCGTCTTCCTCATTATCAGGTGGCAAGCCTCTGTCAATCAGATCAGCTCCACTACCTCCAGTAACCACCAGAGGGAGCCCAGAAAGAGAACTCTCAATCTGACCAGCCCCACTATCTTCAGTAATCACCAGAGGGAAGCCAGAGAGAGAATTCACAACATGTACCATCCTACAAAACTTTGAGGAGTCCACAAAGATGGTGAGTGGCAACAAAGCCATAATTAGAGTCACCATCTTGCTTCTCTGTATTCTGAAAAGCTCTCTGCTCACAATGAAAGAGGATGCATTGCAGGCGGAGCATGATGAGATATAGCAAGGAACCATACAGAGTGATTACACACAGCCTAATCTCATGTCATCCCAACATGGATTGGTTGACAATGAGGAAGAGGAGGAAGAACAGAAGCTAGTTTCATGCGCTACAGATGGTACTACAAGCACAACTGTAATACCATCTGTTTAGCATGGATGGCCTGAGGACAGGGAGGATGAGGAGGTGGAGGAGGAGGAGGACAGCATGGTCTGTCATCCTCTTGGTGAGAACCCAGAAGTCTTGCCTGTTAGCAGTCTAGCACGCATGGCAGACTTTATGTTGTACTGCCTTTCCCGTGACCCTAGCACTCACAAAATTTTGAGTGACAGTCATAACTGGTTGATGACATTTCTAGACCCACACTACAAGGAGAACTTTTAATCTCTTATTTTAGAGGCAGACAGGTATACTAAAATGGGGCATTACCAGAAGGCCCATGTTGTGGAATTATTAAAAAAAATTCCCATCTGAAAACACTGGTGGAAGAGGTCACAGTTCGCAGGACAACCAAGGAGTACAGGTGAGAGAGACACAACTCCAATCCAGCAGAGGCAGGGGAATTCTGGCAAAGTTCAGAGAGAGTTTTCTCATATCCTTCCATCACACAGACCCTGAGGCACGGGGTACTCTCACAAGGAGTGCAAAGCTTTGGAAGATGCTGACTGTACCAACATCCTCCGTGATTCCTCTGTGCCTTTTAATTATTAGGTATCCAAGCTGGACACATGGCATGAACTGGCTCTCTTTGCTTTGGAGGTCCTGGTCTGCCCTGCCACTAGTGTTTTGTCAGAGCGGGTATTTAGTGGCGTTGGTGGAATTAAACTGATAAGCGCATCCGCCTGTCAACTGAAAATGCTGACAGGCTTACTCTTATAAAAATGAACAAGGACTGGATTGGGCCAGACTTCTCAATAACAACGAATGATAACAAAGAAACATAGCCTCAAATCCAGTGTCATTTTTTGGGAGGGATATTCTCATGCGCCTCTTCACACCAAAACATGGGTACACGCTTCCTGATTTTGCCTATTTGCTGTTAACCTACTCTTTCTCCTCATCCTCATCAGCCACCACTGCTAGATCATCATGGTGATTATGATCCATGATACAACAGCCATGATATTGTGTTAAAGAGTGTTTTTGATGCCTGTAAAAAAAATTTTTTTACACTTTATGTTGATGTGTACCCTCCAGGGGGAAATTTTTGTCAGCCCACACACTTAGTGTATGGGCATTACAACCATAGGAGACCTGCTCCTTTAAATTGGGAAAAGAATTTTTGTAGGCCATCCTCCACGTCTCTTCTGACACCACCATTAGATCACCAGGGTGGACATGTTCCGTGATGCAACAGCCAGGTTTGTTTTTCCAAGGTTGTTCATGATGCCCATAAAAAAAAAGTTTACACAGTATGTTGATGTGTACCCCTGTTAGGGTTGCGGATTGCACTAAATATAAAATACAGTATAAGGAAGTGCGTTTGCAACCTGGGGTCCACCGTGCAGAGATGGAAAACTACAGCTCAGTAATCGCGGAGTACCAACAAAACACCGGCGGGTTAACCGCTGATCCGGTGTGTACGGAAGCAAACTCTGTTACTTCACAGAGCCGCTGTAACAAATGCCGGAGCCTGTTAACGTCACAGGACTCGGCGGAGAGAGCGCTAGTGTACAATCTCAGGACACAGCCCCAAAGCTGCTGGGTTAGAGTCCTTCTAGACCACTAGCACTCGGTGCCGCAACTGCGGTGCCAGGTAGAAGTTCATCTAACAGAAAGCGCACAGAAGTGCATACAGTGCCGTACTGGCGGATGCCACTAATCAGCCCAAGGCTGGAAAGCCCACTCTAATGGCACAGAAGTGTGCACGGCGCCACTCTGACAGGCGCTGCAGTAGCTGCGGTACAGTGGTGCCTTATAGCTTGGCGCACACTGGTGCTAGCGTGTGTGAGGAGCAGGGAGCACTGCGGCGCTAGACAGTGTCACAACTCGGCGCTGACTGTAAACTCTAACCCTACCAATATGCGTATCAAAGGGAAGGAGTTTCATAATAAGTCAGTCAACATTTCACAAGCACCCATCAACACACACAGCTCTACTAAATACTGGGTATACTAGCGCATGGCCGAGCGGCCATGCAAACCTTTTATAGCAGCGTCCTTCCAGGACCTTCCTGATGGTCCAATCCGAGCTGGAGAAGGACCTGGGCATTTGGCCACCGATCTCCAATGAGAGATCATCCCACGGGCATGCTCAGTAGACCGAAAGGAGGACTTAGTCCCTAGAATAGCTCGCTGCTGACCAGCAACCAAACCCTCAGTGCTAGTCTGAGCAAAGTGCCGGGATCGACGAGTCTGCTGAACAGGCTCCTCTGCGGCCAGAGAGGAATGGGAGACCGCCGAAGGCAAGGTTCTGGAGTCCTGCTGTGCAGTGACCCGATGCCTAACACCCCCCCAGGGGGAAGTGTTTATCAGCCCATACAGTTAGTGTATGCGCATTACAACCATAGGAGATGTGTTCCTTTAAATTGGGAAAAGATCTTTAGTAGGCCATCCTCCACATCTCTTCCGACACCACTACTAGATCACCAGTGTGAATGTGTTCCGTGATGCAAAAGACAGTTTTTCTTTTCAAGGGTGTTTATGATGCTTGTAAAAAAAGTTTACACAGTATGTTGATGTGTGTCCCCCAGGGGGAAATATTTGTCAGTCCATACACTTATTATATGTGCATTACAACCATAGGAGACCCTCTCCTTTAAATTGGGAAAAGATTTTTAGCAGGCCCTCCTCCACGTCTCTTCCAACGTGTATTGGGGTGCATCCAAATTTGGAGCAGGCTTTGCATTCACTTCATGGGTAAACATTATGGGAGTAGCTAATTAAGAAAAATGGTAACTTTGGTTTCATATGGCATCCAGGACGTCTGTTCCAAGAGTTATTGGAGTGCGTGTAAGTTTGTGGCAGGGCAGGCCTTGCATTTACTTCATGGGTAAACTGTATGGGAGCAAAAAAATAAGCATAATGGAAACTTTGGTTTCATGTGGCCATCCAGTACGTCTGTTCAAAGGGTTATTGGGGTGCGTGAAACTTTGGGGCAAGGCAAGTGTGCATTCCATGCATAAGCAAACACTATGGGAGACCCAATTTCTTAAAATGGGAACATTTTTTCATGAGGCCCTCCTGTATGTCTCGTCAAAGGGGTATTGGGGTGCATCCTAATATTTGGCAGCCCAGCCACTCACTGCATAGGCAATAACAGTATAGGATTCCCACTGTTTAATAATGGGAACAACAAAGCATAGTCAGCTGATGGCCCTATAAGAATATTAATGCAGCCTGAAGCCCCTATAAAAATAGGTTTTGTGACTTTCATTCCCTCCTTCATAAATTAAAGAGGATGTGTCTGATGATGTTTCACACACCACATAGCCAGCTAAGGTTATTGAATGTTAAAATGACATTTCCCTGTGAATGCATTTTGTACAGGTTGAAAGCAAGTTGAAAAATGCTTAAAAAATGCTGTGTGAACATAGCCCAAGTGGTGGAGGTAATTGTTTTTGTGATTATTTATTTTGCCTTACATGCAAATTATTATCCTGGAGAGGATGTTCCTTAACATACTTCTCAGGAAAATCCATTATGGTTTCGTTTTTGTATGTTTTAGTGTGCACCTGTAAAAGTTGCATAACATTCTGACAACATTGTTCACAGCAGTGACGTAGGGGTCAGAAATGCTTCCAGGGGACTACCCCATGATATTCCCATGTCATTTTAGCACTGTTCCCATTGATTTCAGAAGTTTTCAGACTCTAAAAAGAGGGGTCAGAGCAAGAATGCTTGGGTTTCCCATAGACTAACAATGGGCTCGTGCTCGAGTCGAGCACCCGAGCATTCCAATTTGCTTGACCTAGCAATTTGAACTTGATGGACCTAGGTCTTTTTTCGACCTATGTAACTATATAAAATGCTGTAGATATGTGATGCCTTGCCAAGTTAAAAAAAAATGTTGTTGAAAGAAAATTTGTCACAAGATTTTTGATGTAGCATGTAAGAGCAATATTAAACAAGGGCAAAAACCCTGATTCTATTGCTAAGGCCGGGGTCATGCTTGTCAAAGATCTCGTATGGGTGAGGCTTTCATCATCCAAATTATTGCTCCTCTGGAGCCAGGTGTACACTTCCCAGCTTCAGAGGCACACTGCGTATGTCCAGAAGTGTCCTTTCATTCGTGAGTTTTGCAGAGAGCTGCTGATGACAGCGTTTGCAAATCATGTTATCATAGGCATAGTGGAATGATAACATGCTATGAGGGTTGAATAATCTGGGGAAAACAACACCCCAACGACTAGTCAAAGGCTTAATTAGCATACGAAACACATTGTTTACAAGGTTTAAACATTGTAATCACAAAAGATAGCCCACTAATCATACATTCCCCAATTAAGGGTAATATACCACCAATAATAGTATAATTATATAATTATTACGGTTTAAACATTATAGAGGGCTTGTTTAGTCAGGATACTTAGCATCAAATAGTGTTATCTTTGTGGGCTGGAGGGCATGGGTTACCTGTCAGCTTAGAGATGAGCAAATATGTTCATAAAACGATTGCCAAATTTGAATTTGCCATATTTGTGCCATATTCGTATCATATTCAAGCTGAATTTATGTTTGATGATCGCTTCCAAGCATATTCGCTCTTATGTACCCCCATTGACTCCAATGACATTCAGCTACCTTTGTCTAATATTGCAAATGTGGCGATCGTAATCCAAAACGAATATTGAAATATTCGCTCATCTCTAGTCAGGTTCCCTTTCAGTCCTATAGCTTTGGGAAGTAAAATTATTTCCAATGTTCCAATGCCTGCTAATGAAGATGGAAAATGTCTGCTTTTTCAAGAAAACCGTTGTTGGTACCATTCCAACTAAGATTTCATCTTTTTAAAAGGAATCTATATCAGAAACCTCTGAATCTAGCAAACATATTTGAAACAACACATTATTAAACTACAGAAGTTGGATTACTGGTTTGTACACACGAAATACAGGTGCTTAACAAAAGCTTGTGATAAATAAAGCTGTGCTACTGCACTCATTAGTTAGGTATTTTAAGTGCTGATTAATCAATGTATATAAAGAAAGTTTACTTTAAAAAGATTTTTCCTAAATTGCCAATACATCTAAAAATAAACAAATTCAGAATAAACTAATACCCACACAGATGCTACATAGCTGCCTAACTGTGCACTCACGACCACCTTCTCACAGCTGTTACAAAGTAATTAGGGGTGCGGTATTGGCTACCCTGCCAAACTGCTGTGCTGAAACCAGATGGTTTATTTTATAATCTCATCTCTCACAAAGTGGGAATTTCAAGTACTGAAATGTCACGAACTTGTCAGATAACTTTATCAGAATTTTTCAGAAGTTAATGAAAAAGTTCAATGCATGCATTGTAAATGTCATATAAGTTTATCATCTTTATGAGTGGGCAATGTTTTTCTTTTGTGCTTGGCCTAATGTCCCAAAAAATTAGATTCTTTTAAAAAAAATTGCATTTGTTTTTATTGCATTCATGTTTAGTAAAAATGACTAGGAAACATGATTTTTCCAGGTTGGCATAATTTTAGTGATGCTAAAAATGCATCTATTTTTCTGCTGTTTAAGGCCAGTTTTACACATCAGTGGCTCCGGTACATGTAGTGACAGTTTCCTCATGTACCGGAGACACTGACACACGTAGACACATTAAAATGAATGTGTCTCTGCGCATGTCAGCGTGTTTTCAAGGAGACATGGTCGGTGTGAAGAACATGCAGCTGTAAATTTCATCTGGTTGGTTCACAAAATGAGGGGGACCCCACGTCGGGTTTTCATTCATTCTTCTCTCCTGCTTGCTGTTGCCGGCAGAGCAGGAGAAAAGAATGACAGCCGCGTTCAACACCAGCTGCAAGGGAACAGCGCTTACTGTAGCGCTTCTTCCCGGCGCTTCTTCCCGGCGGCTAGATGTGTGGTGAGCACTTTGAACCTTCAAGTGCTTCACACAAGTTTATAACGTAGAGCCGTGAAAATAAGAAATCCATTTTTTTCCACAAAAATGATTTTTCGCCCCCAAATTTTTATTTTTACAAGGGTAACAGGAGAAATCATACCCCCATAGTTATTGTGTGATTTATCCTGAGTACGCTGATACCCTTATGTGGGGGGAACCACTGTTTGGGTGCATGGGAGAGCTTGGAAGGGAAGGAGTGCCATTTTTTTCCATAAAAATGATCTTTTTGCCCCCAAATTTTTATTTTTACAAGGGTAACAGGAGGGAAGGAGTGCCATTTTGGAATGCAGACTTTGATGGAATGGTCTGCGGGCGTCATGTTGCATTCGCAGAGCCCATGATGGGCCTAAACAGTGGAAACCCCCCACAAGTGACCCCATTTGGAAATTAGACCCCCTAAGGAACCGATTTAGATGAGTGGTGAGCACTTTGAACCCCCAAACGCTTCACAGAAGTTTATAAACGCAGAGCCGTGAAAATAAAAAGTCTTTTTTATTTCCACAAAGTGATTTTTTAGACCCAATTGTTAGACCCCCAAAGTTGGTAAATAGTGGAAACCCCTCAATTCTTGCTCCAACCCTAACCCCACACACCTCTAACCCTAATCCCAACCCTAACCTTAATCCTAACCCTAATCCTTAATCCTAATTCTAACCCTAATCCTAGTTTGCCCTAACCCTAATTCTAACCCTAGCCCTAACCCGAGCCCTAACCCTAGCCCTAGCCCTAACCCTAACCCTAGCCCAATGCTAACCCTAACCCTAGCCCAACCCTAACCCTAACCTGAGCCCTAACCCTAGCCCTAGCCCTAACCCTAACCCTAGCCCAGCGCTAACCCTAGCCCAACCCTAACCCTAGTCCAACCCTAACCCTAGCCCTAGCCCTAACCCTAATGGAAAACTGAAAAAAAATATTTTCTTTATTTCGTTATGTTGGCCTAACTAAGGGGGTGATAAACGGTGGGGATTATGTACTATTTTGTTTATTTTGATCACGATGATAGTTTATCATTGTGATCAAAATGAATGAATGGAATCTGCCAGCCGGAGCCGGCAGATTCCCGGCGGGCGCACTGCGCATGCACCCACCATTTTCCCCGGATCCAAGATGGCGGCGCCCACCAGAGGACATCGGCAGGGCCGAGGACCACCAGGAAGGGACAGAGGACCATGGAGAGGTACCGAGGGGGGATCGGGGACCCTCTTTCTCTCTCCTCTGATGTGCGATCACATCAGAGGAAACAGAAATTAAATGTAAAATAGCAGCTTTTTTTTTGCGGTCACCGTTATAGGGTTAATAACGGCGATCGCAAAAGCGGGGTCTGTAAAAACCGACCGATTCATGTTCTCTGGGGTCCGACACTGGGGGGCGCTATTCACTTTCTCCACAGCGCCGTGAATTAGCGGCACTGTGGTTTTAGTACAGTTAAATACCGCCGTTAAAAGGCGTATCGGCGGTCGCTAAGGGGTTAAGTCAATCGTGAAAAATGAGCAGAGAATCGAAATGCTGCAGCATATAATCTGCACCAAATCTGCAGGTAAAAAAATAATTAACTTGTGAATAACACTCAGGTTTTCCTTCATGTTTTGTCACAAATCAGCACAGAGAAAACAGGACAAAAACACCTCAAATCTGTAACGTTTGCACAGTCTAAAAATGTGTGCAAGATATTTTAGGTTACTATAGCAATTAAATTTACCTAAGAATAAGCTAAAATCTATGGATGAGCAATATAATGCCGACAATTTTTTAACAAGTTTTTTGAGACATGTATAGCAGCGAACTGTACCCAAGAAGATGTAATACCCCATGGATAAGCAATATAATAACAATACATTTTTGAACAAGTTATTTTAGGGTTGTATACCAATGAAATGTACTCTGGACTCAGTCTATTGGTGAGTAATATAATACCGACCAGGGTGCGTGCACACATCAAGTAAAATTTTTTTCTCTATTTCGCATCTATTGGCAAGGAATATGCAGATGCAGAAGCACACTTTTTTGTATTTTTGATGCATTTTTGATTGATATGAGTGAAATTAATGGTGAAAAACACAAAGCACAAACGCACAGAAAAATTACATGCTGCATATTATTTTCTGAAACAAATCTGCAATTAAAAAAACTTAATGTGTGCATGACACACAAATGCTGTTTTTTGACATATCCGGGCAGAAAGAAATGAGACAAAAATGTACCAAATCTACAACGTGTGCACACAGCCTAAAGTTTTGAACATGTTTTTTCAGGCTTATGTAGGAACTAAAGTACCCAAGACTATGTAAAAGTCTATGGATGAGCATTGTAATACATTTTAAACAATTTTTAGAGGTTTATATATCAGCAAAATGGATCTAAAAAACTGGGTTACAATTTCCCAGGACATTTCCCCTCTCTATGTCCCTTCTCCCTCTTGGATCTGGCCCTCCATCATTTTACATAAAGAAGTATCACTATTTTTTAGTGTGTGTCACACTCTTATAGCTATATATTCAATGGCCTCCAGGGACCCACTGATTGCTCTATGGGGTCCCCTATTCTCTAACACGGACAACCAGGAATTTCAGCAGGGTTCACCTTCCAATGTATATCTCATTAATTCCAAAAAAGCGCATCTCCGTAATTAACAGGTGGCTCCACAGGGTTCACTTCTTCCTCTTTCAAGTATATTGTGGAGTAGGACTCCCACATTATGTGAATTCTTGAAATAAAGTCCACCTAAACATTTTTTATGCCCCCTCCTTAGAACTCCTAGTTTATGGCATCCCCTATCCTCATTTAGAAAATTGTGCATATCCCTCTGAACTCCGGATCATTCAATCTCGGTATTATATAGATTACTCTCACTTTCAGAGCATAAGACCCTTCCCCACTTTTGCAGGGCATGGGAGGCAGAGTTACAATTGACATTTTTCCCTGAAATTTGGAGGAGATGCTTTCTTCTTTCATATGAATCCCTTATTGCAACCAGGGCACAGTAAACAAACTACAAAACTGTGTCCAGTTGGTATTGTGATCCCGTAGTTCTGCATAAGCGGTTCCCAAGAGTTTCCAGCAAATGTTGGCTTAAGAAACATAAGAAGGTACAATGCTTCACAACTGGTGGTCTTGCCCAGCCCTAGCCTCATTTTGGAATGGGATGCTTGGGGTGATTCTGGAGGTCATTGGAGTTGTGGTCCCCAAATCTCCTAAGGCAACCTTACTATTCATGTTCCCTATGTCAGGTCCTAGCTTTAAAAAAAATCACTCTTAAGACATCTACTCCAAGCAGCTAAAACAATTATTCCATGTCATTGGAAGTTGCCAACTGCCCCTAGACTAGAGGATTGTTTCTCGGAAATTGCGGTGACACAACATATGTTAATTGCCAATTCGCAAGAAAAAATGATTAAAATTGTCATGAAATGGCTACATTGGGATTCTTTTCTAACTTGTCCCCTTTATAGATCCATCCTGGGATAATCCTCCTGTGCATAAGCCACGTATGACATGTTCTTTAGTGCCTACTTTCAGAAGTTTATTTCAAAATCTCTCCTAGTTACACTCTTCTCTTTGTCCTTGTCTACTCCTTAATTATTATTATTATTATTATTATTATTATTTATTATTATTATTATACATTTATATAGCGCCATTTATTCCATGGCGCTTTACATGTGAAAAGGGGAAATATAGACAATAAACATGTGCAAGACAAGGGACACACAAGTACAGAAGAAGAGAGTACCCTGCCCGCGAGGGCTCACAATCTACAGGGATGGGTGAGGATACACTAGGAGAGGGTAGAGCTGGTTGTGTGGTGGTTCAGTAGACCGAGGATCATTGCAGGCTGTAGGCTTGTCGGAACAGGTGGGTCTTCAAGGTTCTTCTTAAAGGTTTCTGTTGTTGGTGAGAGTCTGATGTGATGCGGCAGAGAGTTCCAGATTAAGGGGGAAGCACGGGAAAAGTCTTGTATGCGGTTGTGGGAAAAAGAGATGAGGGGGAGTAGAGAAGGAGATCTTGAGAGGATCGAAGGTTGTGTGCGGGTAGGTACCAGGAGACCATGTCACAGATGTATGGAGGAGACAGTTTGTGGATGGCTTTGTATGTCATGGTTAGGGTTTTGAACTGGAGCCTCCGGACAATAGGAAGCCAGTGAAGGGCCTGGCATAGGGGGGAGGCTGGGGAATAGCGGGGAGACAGGTGGATTAGTCGGGCAGCAGAGTGTAGGATGGACTGGAGTGGTGCCAGTGTGCTTGAGGGGAGGCCAGAGAGTAGGAGGTTGCAGTAGTCATGGCGGGAGATGATAATGGCATGCACTAGTGTTTTTGTGGTTTCATGGTGAGAAATGCACGGATCCAGGAAATATTTTTGAGTTTGAGGCGGCAGGAGGAGACAAGGGCTTGGATATGTGGTTTGAAAGAGGGGGCAGAGTCGAGGATCACCCCAAGGCCCCAAGAGTGCGGGACTGGGGAAAGCGAGCAGCCATTGACATTGCTAAATAGGTCTGGTGGAGGGGTAGAGTGAGATAGGGGAAAGATGATGAATTTTGTTTTGTCCATGTTCAGTTTGAGAACGTGAGCAGAAAAGACTGAAATAGCAGACAGACATTGTGGTATTTTGGTCAGTAAGTAGGTGAGGTCAGGTCCAGATAGGTAGATCTGCGAGTCATCGGCATAGAGGTGATACTGCAAGCCATGGGATTCTATGAGCTGTCCCAGGCCGAAGGTGTAGATGGAGAAGAGTAGGGGTCCTAGGGCTGAGCCTTGAGGAACACCGACAGACAGGGTGCGAGGTGAGGAGGTGGTGTGTGAGAGGGAGACATTAAATGTTTGGTCTGTTAGGTATGATGAGATCCAGGATAGGGCCAAGTCTGTGATGCCAAGAGATGAGAGAATCTGTAGCAGGAGGGAATGGTCCACGGTGTTGAAGGCAGAAGACAGGTCCAGGAGAAGGAGGACAGAGTAGTGTCGCTTGCTCTTGGTGGTTAGTAAGTCGTTAGTGACTTTAGTTAGGGCAGTTTCAGTTGAGTGATGCGGTCGGAAGCCAGATTGTAACCGGTCAAAGAGGGAACAGGAGGAGAGGTAGGAGGACAGTTCAAGATATACATGCTGTTCCAGCAGTTTTGAGGCATAAGGGAGAAGAGATATCGGGAGATAGTTAAGCTCAGAGGATGGGTCAAGGGAGGGCTTTTGAGGATGGGTGTGATTGAGGCATGTTTGAAGGATGAGGGAAGACACCATTTGTAAGTGAAAGGTTAAAGAGGTGTGTTAGAGTTGGAATGAAGACTGTGGCAAAGTTAGGGATGAGGTTGGACTGGAGCGGGTCAAGCGCACAAGTGTTGAGGTGTGATATTGACAGGAGGGTGGAGAGCTGATCTTCTGTCATGGTGGAGAAGCTGGCTTTGGAAGAACAAGGCTGTGTGGCTAAGAGGGGCAATGGGAGCTGCGGGCCAAAGCTTTCTCTGATTGTATCGATCCTCTGCTTAAAGCAAAGTCATCAGCAGAAATGAGATGAGATGGAGGAGGTGCTGTGGGACAGAGTAGAGAATTGAAAGTGTTGAAAAGCTGTTTAGGGTTGTGAGACAGTGAGGATATGAGGGATGCAATGTAAGTTTGTTTTACGACAGAGAGCATGTACTTGAAGCTGGCAAGGGACTGCTTGGATGCGTTGAAGTGCTTGGTAGAATGGGTTCTCTTCCATCTCCTCTCAGCGGCCCTGGAAACCCATCTTAGTTCTTTATTCAGGCTAGTCAGTCAGTGCTGAAACAAATTAGAACAGACTCCATAGTATAAGCATATTCCCAATCCCAGAATCAAGTGTACTGGGACGAGACAGGACCAAAACTAACACTCGGGACACCCATAGATATTAGAAGACCAAAAAAAAAACAAGGTGTAGATCCCATATATATAAAAGTACAATACTTTATTGAAAAAGGTAATACAATATCAAACAAATGGTTAATTACATGGTACAAGGGAAGGGTAAGTAAGACTATATGTCACACCAGGTCTGAATAAATATAAAAAGGTGGGGGAGCGGTAACTACTACACATAAATTGCAAAAAGTCACATATGAAATAAGGCCAAACTTTGTGTTGAAATAACAAGTAAAGAGTAAAGTCACAAAAGACCAATACCCAAGGCTTAATATAGGAAAGCCTTATGGCTAAAAAAGCCAATAAGAACAAGTAATCTCCCCATAAATTACAAGAAATAGCCACAAAGTATAAGTAGTGCCACTCTTACCCATAGTACCTCTACTCAGAATCCCAGGACACGTAGCCCCCGAGGAAGCCAACGCGAAACGGGGAGATTACTTGTTCTTATTGGCTTTTTTAGCCATAAGGTTTTCCTATATTAAGCCTTGGGTATTGGTCTTTTGTGACTTTACTCTTTACTTGTTATTTCAACACAAAGTTTGGCCTCATTTCATATGTGACTTTTTGCAATTTATGTGTAGTAGTTGCCGCTCCCCCACCTTTTTATATTTATTCAGACCTGGTGTGACATATACTCTTGCTTACCCTTCCCTTGTACCATGCAATTAACCATTTGTGTGATATTGTATTACCTTTTTCAATAAAGTATTGTACTTTTATATATACGGGATCTACACCTTGTTTTTTTTGGTCTTCTAGTCAGTCAGTGCTGCCTGTTGATTGTACGAGTTTTGCTCTGCGTGGGGGGGCGGCTGAATCAAGTGTTGCTGTTATTGTGGTGTTATAAAAGGTGGCAGCAGCATCTGAGTCATGAAGGAAAGCTATGTCTGTGAGAGGGAGAAGGGACTCAGAGAGTGATTGTAAATTGAGGTATTTGAGATTTCTGCGAGGGTGAGCAAGTTTGTGGAGTGGGGGTTGCGCAGTAGGAGAGGAGAGGGAAGAGAATGTCTGTAGGTTGTGGCTAGACAGGGGGAGGTGTGAGTTAGTGAGATCAGTGAGGGAACAGAGGCGGGTGAAGATAAGGTCCAGCGTGTGACCATCTTTGTGAGTGGCCGCAGAGTACCATTGAATGAGGCCAAAGGAGGCAGTCAGTGATAAAAGTTTATTGGCAGCTGAGGTGGAAGTGTCAATGGGGATGTTGAAATCACCCATGATGATAGTGGGGATGTCAGCAGAGACGAAATGGAGTAGCCAGGTGGTGAAGAGGTCCAGAAAGGTGGAGATGGCTAGTTCTCGGGGGCGGTAGATGACAGTCAGTTGGAGGTTGGAGGGGGAATAGATGCGGACGGAGAGCACCTCGAACAAGGGAAGAGTAGCGGAGGGTGGAAGTTGAATTGGGGTAAAGGAGCAGGTATCAGGTACCTAATATTTTAGTCTGCTTTTCATTTTCGTTTTTATTTTTTGTTGTATTGTCTGATTCATATAATGTTGATTCTAATCTTATTTCTGTAACTTCTTACATTTCTCGGTTGTATCTCAAAAACTTTCAGTAAACCACTTGCAGCAGAAAGGTGCCGCCACTGCATCATGATCGCATGTGTAATGTGTAATAAACTGCTTTATTTGATGATATTAGTAAATTCCTTAAAAAAATGCCTCCCCCAAGATGGCGCTGCTGGCGCCTGCACAGTAGCAGCTATTGGCGATCGCCGATAGAGGCTACTGCGCAGGCACAACCGGCACCATCTTGCTAGAGTAAAAAACAATTGTCTACACTACACTAAGATGTAGACTCCGGTGGCACCATCTTGCTGGAGTAAAAAAAATGACTCCACAAAGATGGCGCCAGTTGTGACTGCGCAGTAGCATCTATCTGTGATCCTATAGAGGCTACTTCACAGATACCAGCGACGCCATATTTGAGGAAGCAATTTTTTTTTTACTCTTGCAAGATGGAGCCAATGGTTCCTGCGCAGAAGCATCTACAGTGGGGAAAAAAAGTATTTAGTCAGTCAGCAATAGTGCAAGTTCCACCACTTAAAAAGATGAGAGGCGTCTGTAATTTACATCATAGGTAGACCTCAACTATGGGAGACAAACTGAGAAAAAAAAATCCAGAAAATCACATTGTGTGTTTTTTTTTCATTTTATTTGCATATTATGGTGGAAAATAAGTATTTGGTCAGAAACAAGCAATCAAGATTTCTGGCTCTCACAGACCTGTAACTTCTTCTTTAAGAGTCTCTTCTTTCCTCCACTCATTACCTGTAGTAATGGCACCTGTTTAAACTTGTTATCAGTATAAAAAGACACCTGTGCACACCCTCAAACAGTCTGACTCCAAACTCCACTATGGTGAAGACCAAAGAGCTGTCAAAGGACACCAGAAACAAAATTGTAGCCCTGCACCAGGCTGGGAAGACTGAATCTGCAATAGCCAACCAGCTTGGAGTGAAGAAATCAACTGTGGGAGCAATAATTAGAAAATGGAAGACATACAAGACCACTGATAATCTCCCTCGATCTGGTGCTCCACGCAAAATCCCACCCCGTGGGGTCAGAATGATCACAAGAACGGTGAGCAAAAATCCCAGAACCACGCGGGGGGACCTAGTGAATGAACTGCAGAGAGCTGGGACCAATGTAACAAGGCCTACCATAGGTAACACACTACGCCACCATTGACTCAGATCCTGCAGTGCCAGACGTGTCCCACTGCTTAAGCCTGTACATGTCCGGGCCCGTCTGAAGTTTGCTAGAGAGCATTTGGATGATCCAGAGGAGTTTTGGGAGAATGTCCTATGGTCTGATGAAACCAAACTGGAACTATTTGGTAGAAACACAACTTGTCGTGTTTGGAGGAAAAAGAATACTGAGTTGCATCCATCAAACACCATACCTACTGTACAGCATGGTGGTGGAAACATCATGCTTTGGGGCTGTTTCTCTGCAAAGGGGCCAGGACGACTGATCCGGGTACATGAAAGAATGAATGGGGCCATGTATCGTGAGATTTTGAGTGCAAACCTCCTTCCATCAGCAAGGGCATTGAAGATGAAACGTGGCTGGGTCTTTCAACATGACAATGATCCAAAGCACACCGCCAGGGCAACGAAGGAGTGGCTTCGTAAGAAGCATTTCAAGGTCCTGGAGTGGCCTAGCCAGTCTCCAGATCTCAACCCTATAGAAAACCTTTGGAGGGAGTTGAAAGTCCGTGTTGCCAAGCGAAAAGCCAAAAACATCACTGCTCTAGAGGAGATCTGCATGGAGGAATGGGCCAACATACCAACAACAGTGTGTGGCAACCTTGTGAAGACTTACAGAAAACGTTTGACCTCTGTCATTGCCAACAAAGGATATATCACAAAGTATTGAGATGAAATTTTGTTTCTGACCAAATACTTATTTTCCACCATAATATGCAAATAAAATGAAAAAAAAACAGACAATGTGATTTTCTGGATTTTTTTTTCTCAGTTTGTCTCCCATAGTTGAGGTCTACCTATGATGTAAATTACAGACGCCTCTCATCTTTTTAAGTGGTGGAACTTGCACTATTGCTGACTGACTAAATACTTTTTTTCCCCACTGTATCACTGATCGCCAATAGCTGCTACTGTGCAGGCAGCAGAGGCGCCATTTTGGAGGAGGATTTTTTAAATGAATTTACTCATATCATAAAATAAAACAATTTAACCCCTTTTCTGCCATATGACGTACTATCTCGTCCATGTGCCCTGGGACTTAATTCCCAAGGACGGGATAGTACGTCATAGCGATCAGCGGCGCCTCTGGAGGGAGCGCGGCTGATCGCGGCCAGATGTCAGCTGACACCGGCACTATATGTCAGGGGCAGTCGCATACCACCCCCGATACATTAACCCCTGGCACACTGCGATCAAACATGATCACAGTGTACCGGGGCATAGGAGAGAAGCGCACAGGGAGGGGGCTCCCTCCGTGCTTCCCTGTGACCCCCGAAGTGACGCGATGCGCTGCTCCGAGGGTCCTCTTCCCTGCAGAACCCGTGATCCAATATGGCCGCGGGGTCCTTCGGGGGCTTGCAGGGATCCGGCTTCCTCACTGCCTGCTGAAAGCCTTGTGCAGCACCTGTCAGATCGCCGATCTGACAGACAGCTGTCTAAACTGTCAGATCGGCGATCTGACATCTTATAGTGATATCCCCCAGGACAATATAATAAAGTTAAAAAAAGTGTAAAAATAATTTATAAAAAAATCGCTAAATACTGTAAATTAAAAAAAAAAAAATATTCCCCAATAAATTCATTTTTTTGGAAATAAAAAAACCTCAAAACAATAAAAGTACAAATATTTAGTATCAACGCGTCCATAACGACCTGCCCTATAAAACTGCCCCCACTAGTTAACCCCTTAAGTTAACCACTTAAAAAAAACAAAGCAAAAAACAATTCTTTATCATCATACCGCCGAACAAAAAGTGCAATAACGCGCGATCAAAAAGACGGATATAAATAACCATGGTACCTCTGAAAATGTAATCTTGTCCCGCAAAAAATGAGCCACCATACAGCATCATCAGCAAAAAAATAAAAAAGTTATAGCTTGCAGAATAAAGAGATGCAAAAATAATTATTTTTTATATAAAATAATTTTCATTGCATAAAAGCACCAAAACATAAAAAACGACATAAATGAGGTATCGCTGTAATCGTACTGACCCGAAGAATAAAATCCCTTTATCAATTTTACCACAAGCGGAGAGGTGTAAACACACCCCCAAAAGAAATTCATGAAATGCTGTTTTTTGTTCATTCTGCGTGCCAAAAATCGGAATAAAAAGTGATCAAAAAATGTCATGTGCCCGAAAATGGTATCACTAAAACCATCAACTCATCCCACAAAAAATAAGACCTCAAATGACTCGGTGGGTCAAAATATGGAAAAATTATAGCTCTCAAAATGTGGTGATGCAAAAACTGTTTTTACAATAAAAAGCGTCTTTTAGTGACAGCTGCCAAAAATAAAAACCCGCCATAAATAGTAAATCAAACCTCCCTTTATCACCCCCTTAGTTATGGAAAAATAATAATATAAAAAAATGTATTTATTTCCATTTTCCCATTAGGGCTAGGGTTAGGGTTAGGGCTAAGGGTTAGGGTTAGGGCTAGGGTTAGGGTTAGAGCTGAGATTAGGGTTAGGGTTGAAGATAGAATTAGGGGGTTTCCACTGTTTTGGCACATCAGGGGCTTTCCAAACCCGACATGGCGTCCGATCTCAATTCCAGCCAAAAAAGTCAAATGGTGCTGCTTCCTTTCCGAGCTCTGCCATGCGCCCAAATAGTCGTTTACACCCACATATGGGGTATCAGCGTACTCAGGACAAATTGCAAAATAACTTTTGGGGTCCTGTTACCTTTGGGAAAAAAAAAATTTGGGGTGAAAAGATCATTTTTGTGGAAAAAATATGATTTTTTAATTGTATGGCTGTAGATTATAAGCTTATGTGAAGCCCTTGGGGGTTCGAAGTTCTCAACACATATCTAGATAAGTTACTTGGAGGGTCTAGTTTCCAAAATGGGGTCACTTGTGGGGGGTTTCCACTGTTTAGGCACATCAGGGGCTCTCCCAACGTGACATGGCGTCCGATCTGAATTCCAGCCAATTTTGCATTGAAAAAGTCAAACGGCGCTCCTTCCCTTCTGAGCTCTGCCATGCACCAAAATAGTGGTTCCCCCCATGTATCAGGTATCAGCGTACTCAGGACAAATTGCACAATAACTTTTGCAGTCCAATTTCTCCTGTTAATCTTGGTAAAATAAAAAAATTGCACCCAAAGTAATTATTTTGTGAAAAAAAGTTAAATGTTCATTTTTTTAAGCATTCAAAAAATTCCTGTGATGCACCTGAAGGGTTAATAAACTTCTTGAATGTGGTTTTGATCACATTGAGGGGTGCAGTTTTTAGAATGGTGTCACTTTTGGGTATTTTCTATCATATAGACCCCTCAAAGTGATTTCAAATGTGATGTGGCCCGTAAAAATAAAATGGTGTTGCAAAAATGAGAAATCGTTGGTCAAATTTTAACCCTTATAACTTCCTAACGAAAAAAAATTTTGGTTCCAAAATTGTGCTGATGTAAAGTCAACATGTGGGAAATGTTATTTATTAAGTTTTTTTGTGTGCCATATCTCTGTGATTTAAGGGCATAAAAATTCAAATTTGGAAAATTGTGAAATTTTAAAAGTTTTCGCCAAATTTCCATTTTTTTCACAAATAAACACAAGTCATATCAATGAAATTTTACTACTAACATGATGTTCAATATGTCACGAGAAAAGATTGTCAGAATCACCAGGATCCATGGAAGCGTTCCAGAGTTATGACCTCATAAAGGGACAGTGGCCAGAATTGTAAAAATTGGCCTGGTCATGAACATGCAAACCACCCTTGGGGGTAAAGGGATTAATACACTTTTCTCATGTAACCATGCTGAAGCACAGGCACCGCTGCCTGCCTGCTGCAGGTGATTTTTTTGCAATTTATACAGTATAATATTCAGTATGTAAAATAAGGGGCAGGTCACTGAGGGATGAGTGACTTGTCAGAAGTCATACGGCTGAATAGCTAAGCAGAGCACCACATGAACACCTTCCCACAGGCCCACCCCAGAGCATGAGCATATCATTATCTCAAAACTGAAAATAAAGATTAAACAACAACCACAAGATGGATTTCATAAACCAAGGTAGCATTTTAATCAGTATAACGGTGTCAAGTTGACACTGTTTGTAGGTTACTCAGCACAGTTCTGATGACAGGTTCTCTATAAAAAAGCTGAATGTACACCACTCTTTTTGCATAGATCTTCTTAATAAAGGGCATGATTACATTTTAGCTGGGCATTCCGGTTTCTGTGTCACTTGGAGACCTCTTTTGGTGGCCGAATATTCATAGGTAGTGGTGGCCGAACCCGTGGATCTTCCGGTACAGCGGGTTCGGGCGAAAATCTAAAATAAAGTTCTGCCCAGTACCAGAACGGAACCAGAACCTGAACCCCTGAACACAGCCCCCTTTTGAATGAACAGGTGGCCCAAGCATCTGTTTGTTTTGCACGCTGTCATCTGCATGACACCACAGCAAAGATGGGCTCCGATCAGTGGTAACATCATTACATTGCTGCGTGAGAAGTTTCCCACGCAGCTTTTGCCATAAAGTGAGACTAGGGACTTTTTTTTACAGTGGCGGAGGAATACAGTGCGGAAGGATACCTACCTCCCGGCATTGGTTTCCTGCAGCCCGTAGAGAATGGTAGCATCAGCTGATGCTGCTGTTTTCCACGCAAGATCGTCGTGGGACACTCGTGGACTTCTGCGGATCAGGGGTAAGTATATTGGTAGTTTGTTATTTTAATATTTATACCACAGACGACAATGGCTTCGGGGATCAAAGTGACAAGTGATGGTGAGTATGTACTCTATGTTATATGTACTGTATGTCTATGTGTATGTATTGTATGAATGTATTGTATGTAGTATATATGTATGTTGCATGCATGTAGTATATATGTAGTATGCATGTTGCAGGCATGTGGTATATATGTAGTATGTATGTTGAATGTAGTATATATGTAGTATATATGTATGTTGCATGCATGTAGTATATATGTGGTATATATGTAGTATGCATTTTGCATGCATGTGGTATATATGTAGTATATATGTAGTATGCATGTTGCATGCATGTGGTATATATGTAGTATGTATGTAGTATGTATGTTGCAAGTAGTATATATGTAGTATATATGTATGTTGCATGCATGTAGTATATATGTTGTATATATGTAGTATGCATGTTGCATGCATGTAGTATATATGTTGTATGTATGTTGCATGCATGTAGTATATATGTGGTATATATGTAGTATGCATGTTGCATGCATGTGGTATATATGTAGTATATATGTAATATGCATGTTGCATGCATGTGGTATATATGTAGTATGTATGTTGCATGCATGTAGTATATATGTAGTATATATGTGGTATGCATGTTGCATGCCTGTGATATATATGTAGTATGTATGTAGTATGTATGTTGCATGTAGTATATATGTTGTATATATGTATGTTGCATGCATGTAGTATATATGTTGTATATATGTAGTATGCATGTTGCATGCATGTAGTATATATGTATGTATGTTGCATGCTTGTAGTATATATGTGGTATATATGTAGTTTGCATGTTGCATGCATGTAGTATATATGTTGTATATATGTATGTTGCATGCATGTGGTATATATGTAGTATGCATGTGGTATATATGTATTATGTATGTAGTATGTATGTTGCATGCATGTAGTATATATGTAGTATGTATGTTGCATGTAGTATATATGTTGTATATATGTATGTTGCATCGATGTGGTATATATGTATTATGCATGTGGTATATATGTAGTATGTATGTTGCATGCATGTAATATATATGTAGTATGCATGTTGCATGCATGTGGTATATATGTAGTATGCATGTTGCATGTAGTTTATATGTATGTTGCATGCATGTAGTATATATGTTGTATGTAGAGTTGAGCGAAACGGGTCGAAAAAATTCAAAAGTCGCCGACTTTTTGCAAAGTCGGGTTTCATGAAACGAAACCTGACCCTAGGATGAGGTCGGCCACGAGGTCGGCGACTTACGCGCCAAAGTCGCGTTTCAAAAGTTTGTTTTGCGCTCTTTTTCAGCCAATCAGGATCCACGGACACTGTGGGCAACGTGATGACCTAGGCACGGGTCACCACCATCTTTCAGAAGGGCATGCAAGTGATTGGCTTGCTTTGGTGGGCGTCACAGGGGGTATAAAAGGGCGTGCACGCCGACCGCCATCTTACTTCTGCCGATCTTAGTATAGGGAGAGGTTGCTGCTGATTCTGTAGGGAGAGCGTTAGGCAGGGAAGAAGACAAAAGAACTGCTTCTGCTGCTAGCGTTTTGCACACTGTGTGTGCAGTGCAAGGGGAGGCTATATTGTGGTGTATCAGTGGTGTTGGTTGTTGGGATGCCTTCTAAGGCTTCCTGACACGCTGGCATTGCTGTTTACCCACTGCTCCGCAAACTGCTTTTATAAAAGCAATCCAATCTCCCTTATCCTCTAGTCACTTTTGTCACAGCTGTGCCATCGAGCGTGTCACATAGCGCTCAGATATCAGTGGGCCTCACACAATCCACAAGTGTCCAGTGTCCAAAAGTGTACGCAGAGATTCAAAATCTCCATTATCCTCTCGTCACTTTGGTCACAGGCAGCTGTGCCATCGAGCGTGTCACATAGCGCTCAGATATCAGTGGGCCTCACACAATCTACAAGTGTCCAGTGTCCAAAAGTGTACGCAGAGATTCAAAATCTCCATTATCCTCTCGTCACTTTGGTCACAGGCAGCTGTGCCATCGAGCGTGTCACATAGCGCTCAGATATCAGTGGGCCTCACACAATCTACAAGTGTCCAGTGTCCAAAAGTGTACGCAGAGATTCAAAATCTCCATTATCCTCTCGTCACTTTGGTCACAGGCAGCTGTGCCATCGAGCGTGTCACATAGCGCTCAGATATCAGTGGGCCTCACACAATCCACAAGTGTCCAGTGTCCAAAAGTGTACGCAGAGATTCAAAATCTCCGTTATCCTCTCGTCACTTTGGTCACAGGCAGCTGTGCCATCGAGCGTGTCACATAGCGCTCAGATATCAGTGGGCCTCACACAATCCACAAGTGTCCAGTGTCCAAAAGTGTACGCAGAGATTCAAAATCTCCATTATCCTCTCGTCACTTTGGTCACAGGCAGCTGTGCCATCGAGCGTGTCACATAGCGCTCAGATATCAGTGGGCCTCACACAATCTACAAGTGTCCAGTGTCCAAAAGTGTACGCAGAGATTAAAAATCTCCATTATCCTCTCGTCACTTTGGTCACAGGCAGCTGTGCCATCGAGCGTGTCACATAGCGCTCAGATATCAGTGGGCCTCACACAATCTACAAGTGTCCAGTGTCCAAAAGTGTACGCAGAGATTCAAAATCTCCATTATCCTCTCGTCACTTTGGTCACAGGCAGCTGTGCCATCGAGCGTGTCACATAGCGCTCAGATATCAGTGGGCCTCACACAATCTACAAGTGTCCAGTGTCCAAAAGTGTACGCAGAGATTCAAAATCTCCATTATCCTCTCGTCACTTTGGTCACAGGCAGCTGTGCCATCGAGCGTGTCACATAGCGCTCAGATATCAGTGGGCCTCACACAATCTACAATTGTCCAGTGTCCAAAAGTGTACGCAGAGATTCAAAATCTCCATTATCCTCTCGTCACTTTGGTCACAGGCAGCTGTGCCATCGAGCGTGTCACATAGCGCTCAGATATCAGTGGGCCTCACACAATCTACAAGTGTCCAGTGTCCAAAAGTGTACGCAGAGATTCAAAATCTCCATTATCCTCTCGTCACTTTGGTCACAGGCAGCTGTGCCATCGAGCGTGTCACATAGCGCTCAGATATCAGTGGGCCTCACACAATCTACAAGTGTCCAGTGTCAAAAAGTGTACGCAGAGATTCAAAATCTCCATTATCCTCTCGTCACTTTGGTCACAGGCAGCTGTGCCATCGAGCGTGTCACATAGCGCTCAGATATCAGTGGGCCTCACACAATCTACAAGTGTCCAGTGTCCAAAAGTGTACGCAGAGATTAAAAATCTCCATTTTCCTCTCGTCACTTTGGTCACAGGCAGCTGTGCCATCGAGCGTGTCACATAGTGCTCAGATATCAGTGGGCCTCACACAATCTACCTGTGTCCAGTGTCCAAAAGTGTACGCAGAGATTCAAAATCTCCATTATCCTCTCGTCACTTTGGTCACAGGCAGCTGTGCCATCGAGCGTGTCACATAGCGCTCAGATATCAGTGGGCCTCACACAATCTACAAGTGTCCAGTGTCCAAAAGTGTACGCAGAGATTCAAAATCTCCATTATCCTCTCGTCACTTTGGTCACAGGCAGCTGTGCCATCGAGCGTGTCACATAGCGCTCAGATATCAGTGGGCCTCACACAATCCACAAGTGTCCAGTGTCCAAAAGTGTACGCAGAGATTCAAAATCTCCATTATCCTCTCGTCACTTTGGTCACAGGCAGCTGTGCCATCGAGCGTGTCACATGGCGCTCAGATATCAGTGGGCCTCACACAATCCACAAGTGTCCAGTGTCCAAAAGTGTACGCAGAGATTCAAAATCTCCATTATCCTCTCGTCACTTTGGTCACAGGCAGCTGTGCCATCGAGCGTGTCACATAGCGCTCAGATATTAGTGGGCCTCACACAATCCAAAAGTGTCCACTGTCCACAAGTGTGTGCAGAAATTCTAAATCTCCCCTGTCCTATAGACACCTTGTACCTTGTTTTACATTACTATATAGTTTGTTGGATTTTGTCTACATTTCTACCAAAAATGAGGAAGGCTGGTGGAAGAGGCCGTGGAATTGGGCGGGGGTTGGCAGCTGGTAATGATGGTGTTGGTGGTGGATCTGATGGTAGTGGCAAGAGCAAAATAGGACCGAATGCAGGAGGTGCTGACCCTGCGTCATCGTCTGGCTACATAAGGCCTCGAACGCTTAGTTTTCTAGCAGTTGGCAAACCGCTTTTAAAGGCAGAGCATCAGGAAAAAGTTTTGTCTTACATTGCTGACTCAGCCTCCAGCTCTATCGCCTCCTCTTCTTCAGTTGTAAAAAGTAAAAGCACTGAGTCGTCATTGGAGGCTCATGTTCATGAACCACACCTTTCCTTGTGTCCTTCACCCCAACCAAGATTGAAGGATGACGCAGGCCATACTACTGATTACTCCATGGAGCTGTTTTCACATACCATGCCTGGATTATCAAGTCAAATGCTGAATTACCCAGGCCAAGATGAATCTGACATGGAGTGCACTGATGCACAGCCGCTGATGGATGATTCTGCTGGTACATTCACTCAGAGCACTACATTGTCCTCGCAGTGTACAGAGCCAGATTTTGACCCTGATGAGACTCAGGTGCCCCTTCCCGCACACTATACCACCATACACGGTGACAAAGAGAAAGGTGCACATGACATAGAAGAGGAGGTGATGGATGACCCAGTTGTTGACCCAGATTGGCATCCATTGGGGGAAGAGGGTGCTGCTTCCAATAGCTCAGATGAGGAGCATCCACAGCAGACATCGACATCGCAACAGCTGTTATCTGGCAGGCCCGGAGCACTCCAAAGACAGGTTCCAAACATCAAAAGAGTTGCTGGACAGCTTGTCCAGAGGGTCAAAAGATCACAGCGTGCTAGGCCGCAAAATGTCTGCCAAAGTAGGAAGAGTGCAGTGTGGCACTTTTTTGAACAAAATCCTCATGATCAGGCCAAGGTTATCTGTAAGAAGTGCGCAAAGACCTTTAGCCGAGGGAAAAATCTGAAAAATTTGAATACCAGTTGCATGCTTAGACATTTAACCAGCATGCACTTGCAAGCGTGGACACAACACCAAACCTCAAGTGCCACATGTGCAACTGATCACAACGAAGGTAGTCAGCAACGCTACATTGTTTCCCCCACTGTAAGCCCACCGGTTAGCACAGCAGCAAATGTTGAGGTGTCGTTGCAAGGCCACAGCAGTCAGGGAATCCCACTGTTATATCAACGAAAGACTGATTCTAGGCCATCAGAAAGAACACCAACTCCATCACCATCATCAACCCTCTCTCAGTCCGCCCTGTCCACCGCTACTTCCACCATATGCAGCTCTCAAGTCCAGCTCACCCTCCCAGACACTATGAGTAGGTCAAGAAAGTACTCAGTCTCTCATCCGCGTACACTGGGTTTGAACGCCCACATTGCCAAACTAATCTCGTTTGAGATGATGCCCTTTCGGTTGGTGGAAAGCACAGCTTTCCGCGAACTCATGGCCTATGCAGTACCACGCTATGACCTACCCAGTCGCCACTTCTTCTCTCGCAAAGCCATCCCAGCCCTCCACCATCATGTGAAAGACCGCATTGTCCATGCACTCAAACAGTCAGTGAGCGGAACGGTGCACCTCACAACTGATGCATGGTCCAGTCGGCATGGCCAGGGCCGTTACGTGTCCATCACTGCGCACTGGGTTAATGTGGTGGATGCAGGGTCCACAGGGGACAGCGGTGGTGGGACAGTGCTGCCTAGCCCACGGTATAGGAAACAGTTGGCTGTAGGCGTTCGACCCTCCTCCTCCTCCTCCTCCTCCTCCAGAAGCGAAAGCTCGTCCACAGAGCGCAGTCGTACGAGCACTCCATCTGCAGCTGCCACTGTTGCACACGATGTGTCCCCCTATCGAGCAGCTAGTGGAAAGCGTCAGCAGGCTGTGTTGCAGATGTTGTGTTTGGGCGACAGACACACCGCCGAGGTGCTGGCCGAGTACTTGAAGCGACAAACTGAGTCATGGCTGGGCAGTGTACATCTTGAGGCAGGCAAGGTAGTTAGTGATAACGGCCGTAATTTTGTGGCAGCCATAGCCCTTTCAAAACTCAGCCACATACCTTGCTTGGCTCACACATTGAACCTGGTGGTACAGTGCTTCCTCAAAAATTATCCGGAGTTAACAGCCCTGCTCCAGAAGGTGCGAAGACTGTGCGCGCACATCCGCCGGTCGCCTGTACACTCCGTTCGTATGCAGAAGCTGCAGCGATTGCTCCACCTTCCCAACCACCGCCTCATTATCGACATTGCAACAAGGTGGAACTCCACCCTGCACATGGTGGAGCGGCTGTGCGAGCAGAGGCAGGCCATAATGCATTTGTGGGAGGATACACGGCCAGGCACTTTGAGAGCAGACATGGAGTTGACAGGCGTGCAGTGGTCGAAGCTGAAAGACCTTTGTAAAGTCCTTCAGTGTTTTGAGGAATGCACACGGCTGGTAAGCGCAGACGACGCCATCCTAAGCATGAGCATCCCACTTATGCGTCTGCTCATGCAAACTTTGATGCACCTTAAGGAGCAGGCGTCTGCAGCCAATGTTGATGAGGAGGAAGAGGAGGAGGGAATCCTTGATGACATTCAGCCATTGTCTGCTCAGGGACCTCTACTGGACGAAGTCGAGGAAGAAGAGGAGGAGGAGGAGGAGGATGATGGGGATGATTACTTAGGGGAGGAGGATGCATCTCGTGGGGCAAGTGAAAATGTTGGCATGGCAAGGTCTGGTACAGGGTTTGTGCATGACTGGAGGGATGTGGATTTCCCAGAAAGTGCTCCTCCACCCAGCACTCGCAGTGCATCATTGACACCGGGAACATTGGCCCACATGTCAGATTATGCCTTGCGGATCCTAAAAAGGGACCCCCGCATTGCCAAAATGATGAACGATGACGACTACTGGTTGGCCAGCATCCTGGATCCACGCTATAAAGGCAAATTACAAAACATCATGCCACAGGAGAACCTTGACCTAATATTGGCTAATAAACAAGCAACTCTGGTAAATCGGTTGCTTGAGGCATTCCCAGCACACAGCAGCGGTGATGGTTCTCACACGAGCCGTACGGGCCGGGGGCAGCTTGGCAGAGGTGTTCGTGGTGCACACAGCAGAAGTGGCGTTGGAGACAGGGGTTTCATGACAATGTTGTGGACTGATTTTTCAAATACCGCTCACACAACTGGTAATACTGCATCGATGGAAAGTGACAGGAGACAGCAGTTGTCAACTATGGTTACAAACTACTTTTCCTCCCATATCGATGTTCTCCCACACAGGTCATTCCCCTTTGACTATTGGGCCGCTAAACTGGACACCTGGCCTGAATTGGCCCAATATTCCTTACAGGAGCTCGCTTGCCCAGCTGCAAGTGTGCTATCGGAAAGAGTCTTCAGTGCAGCTGTATCAATCCTGACAGAAAAAAGGACCCGTCTGTCAACCCAAAATGTGGATGATCTAACCTTCATTAAAATGAACCACGCATGGGTTTCCAAGGATTTTGTCCCATCTTCCCCTGATGACACATAGGGTGACAGAAAAATGGCTTGCTTTGGTCCACCTCTTCCTGGTACTTCACCTATTTCGCCTTTTGCATCAGCTGAATGTCCAACATCAACATATGCCACTTTCTAAAACTCCCTAACTGTGCTGCCTCCCCCCCCATGGCCGGGGTCACCACCTACCGCACGACACCGTGCGAGTGCCGTTGCCCTGGACAGGTGGGTAGGCCGACTCTTGGGCGCGGGCACTGGCACAGGGTCCCTCATAGTGCAATCAAGTGTCTCTGACGGCGGTGGTGCACACCCGCCGTCAGACACACCGCTGTACTATGAGGGGCCCAGTGCCAGTACCGATGCCCACAAGTGGGCCCCCCTTGCTTGGACAGGGCCCCAGCATTTGCAATCTTTACCTCTCCCTGCTCCTCCGCTGTGTAATCTGGGCCGTCAAATCCATACTGTGCCTGACACCGTCTGAGCCTGCCTCCTGAGACATATATTTTGAATGTGTACGCTATCCATACATGTTATCCGGGGATACGGTACCCTTTCTAACCTTTGTGCAATGACGTGCAATCCATACTGGGCCTAACACCATCTGAGCCTGCCTCATGCTGTATAGACATATATTTTGAATGTGTACGCTATCCATACATGTTATCCGGGGATACGGTACCCTTTCTAACCTTTGTGCAATCACGTGCAATCCATACTGGGCCTAACACCGTCTGAGCCTGCCTCCTGAGACATATATTTTGAATGTGTACGCTATCCATACATGTTATCCAGGGATACGGTACCCTTTCTAACCTTTGTGCAATGACGTGCAATCCATACTGGGCCTAACACCGTCTGAGCCTGCCTCATGCTGTATAGACATATATTTTGAATGTGTACGCTATCCATACATGTTATCCGGGGATACGGTACCCTTTCTAACCTTTGTGCAATGACGTGCAATCAATACTGGGCCTAACACCGTCTGAGCCTGCCTCATGCTGTATAGACATATATTTTGAATGTGTACGCTATCCATACATGTTATCCGGGGATACGGTACCCTTTCTAACCTTTGTGCAATGACGTGCAATCCATACTGGGCCTAACACCGTCTGAGCCTGCCTCATGCTGTATAGACATATATTTTGAATGTATACGCTATCCATACATGTTATCCGGGGATACGGTACCCTTTCTAACCTTTGTGCAATGACGTGCAATCCATACTGGGCCTAACACCGTCTGAGCCTTCCTCATGCTGTATAGACATATATTTTGAATGTGTACGCTATCCATACATGTTATCCGGGGATACGGTACCCTTTCTAACCTTTGTGCAATCACGTGCAATCCATACTGGGCCTAACACCGTCTGAGCCTGCCTCCTGAGACATATATTTTGAATGTGTACGCTATCCATACATGTTATCCGGGGATACGGTACCCTTTCTAACCTTTGTGCAATGACGTGCAATCCATACTGGGCCTAAAACCGTCTGAGCCTGCCTCATGCTGTATAGACATATATTTTGAATGTGTACGCTATCCATACATGTTATCCGGGGATACGGTACCCTTTCTAACCTTTGTGCAATCACGTGCAATCCATACTGGGCCTAACACCGTCTGAGCCTGCCTCCTGAGACATATATTTTGAATGTGTACGCTATCCATACATGTTATCCAGGGATACGGTACCCTTTCTAACCTTTGTGCAATGACGTGCAATCCATACTGGGCCTAACACCGTCTGAGCCTGCCTCATGCTGTATAGACATATATTTTGATTGTGTACGCTATCCATACATGTTATCCGGGGATACGGTACCCTTTCTAACCTTTGTGCAATCACGTGCAATCCATACTGGGCCTAACACCGTCTGAACCTGCCTCATGCTGTATAGACATATATTTTGAATGTGTACGCTATCCATACATGTTATCCAGGGATACGGTACCCTTTCTAACCTTTGTGCAATCACGTGCAATCCATACTGGGCGTGAGAACGGCTGGCGAGCTGTTAAGCAAGCTACAGCACCTGTCCAGACAAGTACAGGGATTCCCTAGCGAGGAGACTTATTTGATTGTTTTCAATGTTGGGACAGCAATTTTTGGGGAGCACTATACTCTGGAGAATGATAGATGGGGCCCAAAATACACTGGAACATTCCAAAGGTGGACATCAGACACTGGAGCAGCATTTACAGGGCCCATTATACACTAGAGCATTAGAAATGGGGCCCATTATGTTTGGAGCATTATTTGGGCCCATAAGACAGTGGAGCTTCATCCATGGGGACCAACATATACTGTAGCATTATGTGGAGCTCATCATATACTGTTTCAAACATTATATGGGACCAATGATTCTGTATGGAGAAATAGATGGGCCTCGTCATGAGATGTAAAAAGTGAGGTATTTTTCATTGTACTATACCGCTATTTATCTGCCGTATCGGAGCATGATGAGTTGTGGTATGTGTTAAAGGGGCGGTCTTTCGCCCAGGGCACCTGAAAACCTGCAGCCAGCCCTCCCCCCCCACAACTTTAGCCAAATAACACCCATTTTTCAGTGCGTAACTTATATTATGAAGTTAATTAAGGTTGACAAGCTTAAGTAAGAAGAATTGATGCTTTTGGCATTCAAATGGGCACTGTTGGTGTGTTTCCTGTCATCCTCTCACTGCCGACTTTTATTCCCCTTTGACTTACATTGGGTTTCGTGTTTTGGGACGACCCCGACTTTTCCCTATAATCGGACGATCTTGCTCGACCCGACTTTTGGAAAAGTCGGGTTTCACGAAACGAAACGCGACCCTAAAAAACCAAAAGTCGCTCAACTCTAGTTGTATGTATGTATGTTGCATGCATGTAGTATATATGTGGTATATATGTAGTATGCATGTTGCATGTAGTATATATATGTTGCATGCATGTAGTATATATGTGGTATATATGTAGTATGCATGTTGCATGCGTGTAGTGTATATGTTGTATATATGTATGTTGCATGTAGTATATATGTAGTATGTATGTAAGTATGTTGCATGCATGTAGTATGTATGTGATATATATGTAGTATGCATGTTGCATGCATGTGGTATATATGTAGTATGTATGTTGCATGCATGTAGTATATATGTGGTATGCATGTTGCATGCATGTAGTATATACAGTCATATGTAAAAGTTTGGGCACCCTTATTAATGTTAACCTTTTTTCTTTATAACAATTTTGGTTTTTGCAACAGCTATTTCAGTTTCATATATCTAATAACTGATGGACTTGGTAATATTTCTGGATTCAAATGAGGTTTATTGTACTAACAGAAAATGTGCAATGTTCATTTAAACAAAATTTGTCCGGTGCAAAAGTATGGGCACCCTTATCATTTTCTTGATTTGAACACTCCTAACTACTTTCTACAAACTTCCTGAAGCACTGAATTGGTTTTGTAACCTCATTGAGCTTTGAACTTCATAGCCAGGTGTATCAAATCATGAGAAAAGGTATTTAAGGTGGCCACTTGCAAGTAGTTCTCCTATTTGATTCTCCTATGAAGAGTGGCATCATGGGCTCCTCAAAACAACTCTCAAATGATCTGAAAACAAAGATTATTCAGCATAGCTTTTCAGGGGAAGGATACAAAAAGTTGTCTCAGAGATTTAACCTGTCAGTTTCCACTGTGAGGAACATAGTAAGGAAATGGAAGAACACAGGTACAGTTCTTGATAAGCCCAGAAGTGGCAGGCCAAGAAAAATATCCGAAAGGCAGAGAAGAAGAATGGTGAGAACAGTCGAGGACAATCCACAGACCACCTCCAAAGATCTGCAGCATCATCTTGCTGCAGATGGTGTCACTGTGCATCGGTCAACAATACAGCGCACTTTGCACAAGGAGAAGCTGTATGGGAGAGTGATGCGAAAGAATCCGTTTCTGCAAGCACGCCACAAACAGAGTCGCCTGAGGTATGCAAAAGCACATTTGGACAAGCCAGTTACATTTTCGAAGAAGGTCCTGTGGACTGATGAAACAAAGATTGAGTTGTTTGGTCATACAAAAAGGCGTTATGCATGGAGGCTAAAAAACACAGCATTCCAAGAAAAACATTTGCTACCCACAGTAAAATTTGGTGGAGGTTCCATCATGCTTTGGGGCTGTGTGGCCAATGCCGGCACCGGGAATCTTGTTACAGTTGAGGGTCGCATGGATTCAACTCAGTATCAGCAGATTCTTGACAATAATGTGCAAGAATCAGTGACGAAGTTGAAGTTACGCAGGGGATGGATATTTCAGCAAGACAATGATCCAAAACACCGCTCCAAATCTACTCAGGCATTCATGCAGAGGAACAATTACAATGTTCTGGAATGGCCATCCCAGTCCCCAGACCTTAATATCATTGAACATCTGTGGGTGATTTGAAGCGGGCTGTCCATGCTCGGCGACCATCAAACTTGGCTGAACTGGAATTGTTTTGTAAACAGGAATGGTCACAAATACCTTCATCCAGGATCCAGGAACTCATTAATAGCTACAGGAAGCGACTAGAGGCTGTTATTTTTGCAAAAGGAGGATCTACAAAATATTAATGTCACTTTTATGTTGAGGTGCCCATACTTTTGCACCGGACAAATTTTGCTTAAATGCAGATTGCACATTTTCTGTTAGTACAATAAACCTCATTTGAATCCAGAAATATAACTGAGTCCATCAGTTATTAGATATATGAAACTGAAATAGCTGTTGCAAAAACCAAAATTGTTATAAAGAAAAAAGGTTAACATTAATAGGGGTGCCCAAACTTTTACATATGACTGTATGTAGTATGTATGTAGCATGTAGCATGTATGTAGTATGTATGTAGCATGTAGTATGTATGTAGCATGTATGTTGTATGTATGTAGCATGTAGTATGTATGTAGTATGTTTTTTTGTTTGTTTTTTTTACATTCAACACATTAGCCGGATGATGGGACTACTACTGTCCCATCATTGGCTAATGTGTCAATCACCGTCATGGTAGCAGGCATTGCCCGATGGGACTTGTAGTCCCATCAGACGATGCCTGCACAGACCCCCGCAGCCTGCACAGACTCCCGGACAGTCGGCACAGACCACCGGCAGGCCGGCACAGCCCCCCGGCAGGCCGGTACAGACCCCCGGCAGGCCGGTACAGACGCCCGGCAGGCCGCACAGACCCCCGGGCAGTCGGCACAGACCACCGGCAGGCCAGCACAGCCCCCCGGCAGGCCAGTACAGACCCCTGGGCAGTCGGCACAGATCCCCGGCAGGCCGGTACAGACCCCCGGGCAGTCAGCACAGACCCCCCCGGAAGGCCCGAACTGATGGCGCATCATGATGCGCACAGACCGCGCATCATGATGACGTCATTTCGGCAGCCAATCAGAGCCACAACAGTGGCTCATTGCATTATGGGAACTTCCGATTCCGATATTTGCAGTATCGGAATGCTCAACACTAATAAAGAGTTCATCATAAAGAGTTTGATGCATAAAGAATTTTGAGCTAGTACAGCCATGAGTGTTCTTAGGAATGATGCAACAAGTTTTTCACACCTGGATTTGGGGATCCTCTGCCATTCTTCCTTGCAGACCCTCTCCAGTTCTATCAGGTTGGATGGTGAATGTTGGTGGACAGCCATTTTCGGGTCTCTCCACAGAAGCTCAATTGGGTTTAGGCCAGGGCTCTGGCTGGGCCAGTCAAGAAGGGTCACAGAGTTGTTCTAAAGCCACTCCTTTGTTATTTTATCTGTGTGCCTAGGGTCATTGTCTTGTTGGAAGGTGAACCTTCGACCACGTCTGAGGTCCAGAGCACTCTGGAAGAGGTTTTCTTCCAGGATGCATCTGTACTTGGCCACATTCATGTTTCTTTCAATTGAAACCAGTCATCCTGTCACTGCAGCTGAAAAACACTCCCATAATATGATGCTGCCACCACCATATTTCACTGTTGGGATTGTATTGGGCAGGTGATGAGCAGTGCCTGGTTTTCTCCACATATACCGCTTAGAATTTTTACCAAAATGTTGTACCTTCATCTCATCAGACCAGAGAATCTTATTTCTCATAGTCTGGGAATCCTTCATGTGTTTTAAGCAAACTCTATGCGGGCTTTCACATGTCTTGCACTGAGGAAAGGCTTCTGTCGGGCCACTCTGCCATGAAGGCTCAAATGGTTGAGGTCTGCGGTCATAGTTTACTTTGAGGAGCTTTCTCCCATCTCCCTACAGCATCTGTAGAGCTCAGCCACAGTGATTTTGAGGTTCTTATTTAAATCTCTCACCAAGGCTCTTCTCCCATGATTGCTCCACTTGGCTAGACAGCAAGGTCTAGGAAGACTTCTGGTGCTCCCAAACGTCTACCATTTAAGGATCATGGAGGCCACTGTGCTCTTAGGAACCTTGAGTACTGCAGAAATTCTTTGGTAACCTTGACCAGATCCGTGCCTTGCCACAATTCTGTCTCTGAGCTCCTTGGTCAGTTCCTTTGACCTCATGATTTTCATTTGGCCTGACGTGCACTGTGAGCTGTGAGGTCTTATATAGACAGATGTGTGCCATCTCAATTCAAGTCCTATCAGTTTAAATAAACACAGCAGGACTCCAATGAAGGAGTAGAACTATCTCAAGGAGGATCACAAGGAAATTGACAGCATGTTACTTAAATATGAGTGACTGAACAGTTTTTCTTTTTAATGAATTAGCAAAGATTTCTACATTTCTGTTTTTTTTTCAGTCAAGATGGGGTACAGAGTATACATTAATGAGAAAAAAATGAACTTTTTTGAATTTACCAAATGGCTGCAATGTAACAAAAATAATGAAAAATTTAAAGGGGTCTGAATACTTTTTGTACCCACTATAAATTACAGATGGGTACACAAAACTGACAGAAAACATGTCTGACCCCAGTACTATATGGCCATAACCAAAACTTACATCTAAACCATTATCATGACACAAATTTGTAAACAGAAGAATTAAAAAAAGAAGTAAATTAGCATCAAAAGTAATTAACCCCTTTCTGCCATGTGACATACTATCCCATCCATGTGCCCTGGGACTTAATTCCCAGGGACGGGATAGTACATCACAGCGATCAGCGGCACTCACAGATTATCACAGCTGACACCCTGCACAATGTGTCAGGGGCGGTCATGGACTGCCCCCAACAAGTTAACCCCTTGCACACCACGATCAAACAAGATCGCGGTGTACCAGGGGTTAAAGGGAAGCATCAGCAGGGAGGGGGCTCCCTCCATGCTTCCCTGAGCCCCCCACAGCAGCGCAATGTGCAGCGCTGCTGCGCAGGGCTCCTTCCCTGCAGGTCCCCGGATCCAAAATGGCGGCGGGGACCTTCGGGGGCCTGCAAGAGCCGGCTTCCTAATGTCTGCAAAGCGCAGGCACGAGGAAGCATTGTGCAGTGCCTGTGACAGATTGCTGATCTGTCACAGCAATCTGTGTGTGACAGCTGCCAAATATAAAAACTGCCATAAATAGTAAATCAAACCCCCCGTTATCACCCCCTTAGTTAGGGAAAAATAATAAAATTAAAAAATGTATTTATTTCCATTTTCCCATTAGGGTTAGGGTTAGTGTTAGGGCTAGGGCTAGGGTTAGAGCTAGGGTTAGGGCTAGGGTTAGGGCTAGAGTTAGGGCTGAGATTAGGGTTAGGGGTGTGTTGGGGTTAGGGTTGGAGTTAGAATTGGGGGGTTTCCACTGTTTGGGCACATTAGGTGCTCTCTAAACGCAACATGGCGTCTGATCTCAATTCCAGCCAATTCTGCGTTGAAAAAGTCAAATGGTGCTCCTTCCCTTCCAAGCTCTGCCATGCACCCAAACAGTGTTTTACCCCCACATATAGGGTATCAGCCTACTCAGGACAAATTGCAAAACAACTTTTGGGGTCCAATTTCTCCTGTTACCCTTAGGAAAATAAAAAATTGGGGGCAAAAATATTATTTTTGTGGAAAAAAATGATTTTTTTACTTTCACGCCCGGGCGTTTTAAACTTCTGTGAAGCACTTTGGGGTTCAAAGTGCTCACCACACATCTAGATAAGTTCCGTGGGGGGTCTAGTTTCCAAAATGGGGTCACTTGTGGGGAGTTTCAATAGTTTATGTACATCAGGGGCTCTCCAAACACACATGACACCCACAGACCATTCCATCAAAGTCTGCATTCCAAAACGTCACTACTTCCCTTCCGAGCCCCGACGTGTGCCCATACAGTAGTTTTCTCCCACATATGAGGTATCAGCGTTCTCAGGACAAATTGGACAACAACATTTGGGGTCCAATTTCACCTGGTACCCTTGGGAGAATAAAAAAATGGTGACTAAAAGATCATGTTTGTGGAAAAAATATGATTTTTTTATTTTCACGCCCAGGCGTTATAAACCTCTGCAAATCACTGGGGGGTTCAAAGTGCTCACCACACATCCAGATAAGTTCCTTAGGGGGTCTAGTTTCCAATATGGGGTCACTTATGGGGGTTTTCCACTGTTTAGGTACATCAGGGGCTCTCCAAAAGCAACATGACACCCGCAGACCATTCCATCAAAGTCTGCGTTCCAAAACGTCACTACTTTACTTCCGAGCCCTGACGTCTGCCCTTGCAGTAGTTTTATCCCATATATGGGGTATCATCATACTCAGGACAAATTGGACAACAACTTTTGGGGTCCAATTTCTCCTGATACCCTTGGGAAAATAAAAAAAAATTGATGACTAAAAGATCATGTTTGTGGAAAAAATGTGATTTTTTTATTTTCGTGCCCGGGCGTTATAAACTTCTGTGAAGCACTGTTTTGGTACATCAGGGGCTTTCCAAATGCGACATGGTGTCCGATCTCAATTCCAGCCAAAAAAGTCAAATGGTGCTGCTTCCCTACTGAGCTCTGCCATGCACCCAAATAGTTGTTTACACCCACATATGGGGTATCAGCATACTCAGGACTAATTGCACAATTACGTTTATGGTTTTGTTACCCTTGGGAAAATAAAAATTGGGGGTGAAAAGATCATTTTTGTGGATAAAATATGATTTTTTAATTGTACTGCTGTACGTTAAAAACTTCTGTGAAGCCCTTGTGGGTTCAAAGTTCTCACCACATACATAGATAAGTTCCTTGGGGGGTCTAGTTTCCAAAATGGGGTCACTTGTGGGAGGTTTCCACTGTTTAGGTACATCAGAGTCTCTCCAAACGTGACATGGCGTCCGATCTGAATTCCAGCCAATTTTGCATTGAAAATGTCAAACGGCGTTCCTTCCCTTCTGATCTCTGCCATGTGCCGAAACAGTGGTTCCCCCCCACATATCAGGTATCAGCGTACTCAGGACAAATTGCACAATAACTTTTGCTATCCAATTTCTCCTTTTACCCTTAGTAAAATAAAAAAAATTGAACCTGAAGTATTTTTTTGTGAAAAAAAGTTAAATGTTCATTTTTTTTAAATATTCAAAAAATTCATGTGAAGCACCTGAAGGGTTAATAAACTTCTTGAATGTGATTTTGAGCACCTTGAGGGGTGCAGTTTTTATAATGGTGTCACTTTTGGGTATTTTCTATCATATAGACCCCTCAAAGTGGCTTCAAATGTGATGTGGTCCATAAAAATAAAATGGTGTTGCAAAATATAACTTCCTAGCAAAAAAAAAATTTGGTTCCAAAATTGTGCTTATGTAAAGTAAACATGTGGGAAATGTTACTTATTAAGTTTTTTGTGTGCCATATCTCTGTGATTTAAGGGCATAAAAATTCAAATTTGGAAAATTGTGAAATTTTCAAAATTTTCGCCAAATTTCCATTTTTTTCACAAATAAACGCAAGGTATTTGAATGAAATTTTATCACTAACATGAAGTACAGTATGTCATGAGAAAACAATGTCAGATTCACCAGGATCCATGGAAGGGTTTCAGAGTTATTACCTCATAAAGGGACAGTGGTCAGAATTGTAAAAATTGGCCCGGTCATGAACGCGCAAACCACCCTTGGGGGTTAAGGGGTTAAAGTATTCCATGATTACATTTTTCAATACGTCATTGTAAATAGTTTGCAACATATTTTATCAGATGCTATCATTCGAAAAATCTAATGTGATATCGGAATTATCATTTTGCAATATTGTCATTTTTAGTTATGGAAAAGGGTAAATCAAATCCATTTAATTATACCTCCATTATTAAGTTACAATCTGTTTTCTGTGTCCATAGCATCTGCCATGGTTAGACAGCAGGTTGCCATATGGTCTTGCATGTGCTAACATTACATATCCCCCAGTAGTTCTGTCTATTCACTAGATTGTTCCATAACTTTTCCTATCTGAAATATCATAAAAAGAAAGATCAAAAACAGATTGAAAATTATTGAACCCATTGAAAATATTTTAAAAGGCACGTTTGTCTTGTAATAATTATATATTTGCTGCATTAAAGTTTTAAAATACTATGCAAAATATGTTTATGAAAAGATTGAGGGGCATTGTATCAACATGTTTTATAGATTAGTCTTTATGGCCTATGCATCTTAAATTACCATATTATTCGGACCATAAGACGCACCCCAAATTTTGGGGTGGAAAATAGCGGAAAAAAGATTTTGATAAGATGGGGGCCTGTCTAATTGCTCAAATTTAAGGTATCTTTCCTGAGGGCTGGCAGTTTTAGAGCAGGGTCACAGGAGGCATGGTCCCTTCCTCAGGAAGTCGGCGGCAGCAGAAGTGCAATGTTGCAGTCTCGGGGAGCGATGCTGCAGGTTCGGTGTCAGCAGTGAGGCAGAGCATGGAGCAGAGTCCTTTCCTCAGGATGCCGGTGGCAGAAATGTGGCAATGCCACAACCTGGTGTCCACGGCGAGCAGAACAGAGTACATCACTGGTTTCTCATCGGCCATCCTCCTGAGGCTGCGCATGCACAGATTGAGATCTCTGCAGCCTTCGGCTTCATGAAAATGGCAGCCGAGATCTCAATCTGTGCATGCGCGACCTTCGGCGACCATTTTCCTGGAGCTGAGGGCCGCCGAGATCTCAATCTGTGAACGCGCAGCCATCGGCGGCCCACAGCTTCAGGAAGATGGCCGCAGGGAAAACAACGATGTACTCCGCACAGCTGACACCGAGCCTCATCATCAACACACCTCTGATGCCACCGGTTCAGCTGCTACACCACTGCCTCAACATCCCAGCAAGCCTGCATTCAAGCTATGAGACACACCCTCCATTTTTTGGGAAAAAGTGCGTCTTATAGTCTGAAAAATACGGTAAATCAGAGACAGATGATAAAGAAATTAATTGGACTGTATGTTTGTTAAAAAACAGTACTCATCTAGTGATTATACTGAGCTAGTGTAGAAATTTATTTTTAGAGAAGCACTCCAACCAAAGTTTTCAGCCTCTTAATATATTGCAAACATTATATCATTGTATACTTACAATTGCTCACCTTGTCCTTCTACTCAGTTAATTATTTTATTCTCCATTAAATCTATGACAACAAATTATTAAAACAGACTAGCTGAATCCTTCTAAGCTTTATGCAGAAACAGTGAGTCTATTTTCCCTGCATGAGTCATTGTTAGAACTACAATTCTACATCACTGCAAATACCTAATATATGAAAGAAGAATTTAGTGGTTATAAGGACAAAATGAACAATTGTAATTCACAGTGCCATAGTGTAAAATACAATGACTGCAATATATTAACCACTTGACAACATGTGATGTACTGTATGTTTATGTCATATATTGTGTCCCTGACTTTGACGTGGGCTTATATGCCAAGGCTACATCTTTCCGAGCAGATAATGACTGATTTAATGTGTCATCTTGTGTCTTTTACAGCAGAGCTCTGCCCATGATTGATAACCTGTTAAATTTCGCTGTCAGTTTCTGACAGTAACATTTCAAATGCGCCGGCAGGGGACGCAAAATTCTATGTGAAAATTGGTACACTAATAGGTTGTCAAGACAGCAAGGGGGTCTTCTGAAGACCTCCATGCTTGTCATGTCGATTATCTTGTGAAAGCCAGCTGATACACTGCTGTTTATAGTACAAATGATGAGGTTATCACAGTTTTAAATACAGTAACAGGTAAAAAAAAGTTTTAAATAAGAAAAAATAAAAGCATACAAAAGTTCAAATCACCCTCTTTTTGACCCATTAAAAATAAAGCAAAAAATAAAAAATAAAAATAAACATATTTGGTATCACTGAGTTCATAAAGGTCTAATTTTTTGTATATTTGAATAGATCAGTCTGATTGGTAAATGGCTTAGGCAGGTTTCACATTTGCGTTGGGAAGAGCTGCAGAGGACTGTGTACTTCCTCCATTAAGCCCTACCTACTGCCGCACCTCTTACATTCAGCTCCGCCTACGTCTGCATGCGTCATGAGTAGCTATCTTTAACTTTTGGTATGCAGGCCATGCGGATGTATGTGGATGCATCCACATGAGTCGTTTTGACGCGCTCCCCGGCCGGAACAAAATGCAACATGTTGCTCTCGACTCAGTTCGGCGCAGAGTCAAAACGACACATGTGGACGTATACATCCGCATGGCCTGCATACCCAGTGTTAAAGATAGGTATGCATGCAGATGTAGGAGGAGCTGAATGGAAGCGGTGCAGCACTGGGCGGGGTTTAACGGAGGAAGTATGCAACCCTCCTCAGCTCTGCCCAATGCAAATGTAAACCAGCCTAAACTAGTAAAAAAAATTGAAACACCAGAATTAAGTTTCTGTGTCGGTCACAACATTGCAATAAAATGCAACAAGAAGCTATCAAAACAACATATCTACCTCAAAGTGGTATGAGTAAAAGCAAGAGTTCAGCGTGCAAAAGATAATCCCTCACACAGCCCTATATTCCGAAACTTAAAAACTTCTAAGTCTCCTTAAGACTTAGACATAATAATTTCAAAATGCATAGACCCAATGTATCATCTTTTTTATGTATTTTAAATCTCACCTTTGGAGTTTGACATACTATAAAAATATGATGCTTGAATTTATTTTTTTGCAGTTGATGGCATTTTTTCTCTTTTCTCATGCTCTCGTAAATTAGAGACACAAGCAAAATTGCTTTTTTGTTTAGAAATTTCTGAATTATTTTACTATTTATATGAAAAAAGCTATACTTTTTGTTTTTTTGTGGAATTCTACTAACCTTAAGAATCATATTGCATGTCAGTTTTACCATACAGCAAACATGAAATAACCAAAGAAAAAGTCAGAGCAGAAAAAATAAAATCAACATGTGAAAATATCAAAAGTTTATTTAAGATAAAATTAAGAACAATGGGTACAGAGTCCCAAAAATACAGACAAAAATAAAAATTGATTGGAGAGCTGGTGCAAGAAACCCTAGCAAGATTATTATATATGTAGTGTAGGTACAGTATACATAGAGCAGAGTCAGTGCATAATAAATTATGCAGACAAACTAGAAAAACATATACCAAATTTTTCGGGTTAAAAGACACACTTTCCCCAACAAATTTGAGTGGAAAATGTGAGGTTCATTTTATAATCCATATGTTCCTTACTGGGTTGGGAGGGGTGGCAACTGCAGTGAAGCGGGGTTGCAGGAGGCAAGGTCGCTGCTGCAGGAACGTGGCAGTGGCAGGAGTGGGTCGATGCTGCAGGACATGGGCTCGGAGGCTCGGGTATTCGATATTGTGAGGCTGCAGTCGGATCCAAACTTTCAAGTGGCACATAAGCAGATTGAGATCGTGGCTCCAGAGATCTTAATTGCAAAACTTGGGGTGCATCATATGGTCCGGTGCAAAATCCACAAAATACAATATATAGATTATTATTCCATATTAAAAAGGAATGCATATATGTATACCTAAGGGTCAAGACTAAATGTGCTTTTGCAATTTCAAAAAAATTTTTTACCGCTTTCCAGTGCACCACATAAAATGAATGAAGTCATGTCTGATGGGTGATGACTAGTTATGGTCAAACCCGTGGATGATCAGGTCTGGTGGTTTGGCCAAACACCTAAAAAATGTTTGCTTTGGGTACCCGAACAGTACCAGAATCCGGACCCCATTGAGATGAATGGGTTGCGAGAACATCTGTTGATGGCCACGCTGTCATCTGCATGAAAGAAAGTTCTCATGCAGTGAGCGGTGCCATAAGTGAGGTCACCAGGGTTCAACAGCTTTGAATTCCAGTGAAATTTCTAATGGCAGCTCAGCGCTACACACTACAGGAGCAATTACTCTCCTGTGTCAGTGTTAGCTGGATGGCGGGAAGAGTGGTTACTAATGTGAATGCTCTCTAAAACATCCAGATAGTTGTGGGACAGATGGATTATCTTCACATCAGACAGGTGAGGGATATGATTGCTTATTAGTTTCTTCTTTTCCAGGGGACATGGGAATCTGTGGATTATGTGTAATAGCGAGTATTATAGTTAATATATTATTAGTTGTGTATTAACATAATCCCTCAGCTGTTGGTGTTCTCTCTGCTGCTTATGAAAATTACGGGGGACCCCACAGTTTTTTTCATTTTTTTTATTTATTAAAAAGTACATAAAACACACATACAAGTTAACCTTAGTTCACAACCTCCAGGTATTCCAGCAGCTTGAAACTCCAGTAACCTTAAAATGTCCATAAAAGTTTCCCATGAAGATTCTGGGCATTGCAGCTGTCAGAAGACCCGGTGGCTGTGAACTCTGACTGACAATACTGTAGTTGTTAATCATCAAAAATATAAAATGCCTAATAATTGTGCACACATTGTAAACAGTAATCTATCATTGTCTGACTGAAAAACACTGATAGGTTGACTGGTTAATAATGAACCAGTTGCTTGACTCTGAGTAGCCGACATTAAATTTACTGTCTATACATATGAGAGGGAATCTATCACGTAGTGTCTAGGGACTCTGGTCTGATCACTCAAACTAGGGGGCTCTGTAGCCTATCCTGGTCCCCCGGATTACTAAGCAAGGTATAGATGCCAGGTTCATGTACCTTGCTATCCTCCAGTCTTAAACCTTGTCTGATACCTCACCAACCCAGGAAGGTGTGAGGCTGAAGTACATAGGATTACACTAAACAGACAGCAGAGGGAAGACAGACAGACAGGGATGAAATAAAACTGCAATCACATATACTTACAAAACAACAGCGTGGAACAAAGAGAGGGATAGTTAGAAGAAACCAAATAGGAGAGGATGAGGATAAACATGCAAACCAACTCCACTCAGCATCTCCTGAACATTTCTCCAACCACCTACTCCAAACACTGAATTTTTCCTCCCAGACCTAACCAGGAAGTAAAAACTATCACTGGCAATATCCTATTCCCAGGTTCGGGCGTATATATCAGAAGGGAGTGGCCAACACAGGACTGCTGAGGCAATTCAGGATGGAGAGTTCCGTGAGAACAACTGAACTGAACCCTTGCAATGACAGAGCAAGGAAAAACTGCACTGTTTAATAGGATGGAGAATCAGTTCTAATCAGTGCAGGATTTTGTGTGATCAGATGCTGCAAACTTCCACCCCTTCTCTATCGCTGTATCACTGTGACAGAATCTTTGTGTTTTACAGTACTTTCTCAGACTATGCACTAAGCAGAATGCAATATACTGAAAAAGACAAAAATGATATACTGTCATTGCGCATTTTTTAATGTATGGTATAGTTCCTCAATATTATAAAATATTTTGTTTTGCTATTAACAAAGTTTAACTATAGATGGTGCAACAAACTTTGCACTAGTTTTCAATGTACTGTACTGTTAAGCAATAGATGTAAATTGTGCTCAATTATTCCATAAATTATCACGTATAATCTTAAATAATATCAAAGATTTTTAAAGGTTAAGAAGTAAATTCTCTTGAAGGTCCTATGTCTAGTAGAAGTTATGCTATCAGCAGCTTTCTATTTGTAATTTATTTGTATAAAGTGATAGTGTTCCACACCATTGATACACTGAAAGACTTCATAGCTGGAATAAAATACTGCATGTTCTTCTTTATAATTTATACTAACGGCTGTAAGCTATTTGCAGTGTGGGTAATGCTCCTTGGAGAGCAGCTTTATAATTGAGTTGCCTCAAGTTATTTTTGTGTTTACTTTGGTCAGGATATTAAAGCCAAGATAAGCAACATCATTGTGGCACTGGAGTCTCTTCTTTTGACTAGAATAGTGTATGACTGCATTGTTAACAAATGCAAAATATTTCATTTTGGCTACCACTAAAGCATTTTATAAACCATAAGCTTAGCATCTCATTGAGTTGCTTTTGTTTGTAAATAGGCAGCTACAGTTGGTACGGAAAGTATTCAGACCCTTTTAAATTTTACACTCTTTGTTTCACTGCAGCCGTTTGGTAAATTCAAAAAGTTCATTTTTTTCTCTTTAATGTACACGCTGCACCCATCTTGACTAAAAAAAACAGAAATGTAGAAATTTTGACAAATTTTTTAAAAAAGAAAAACTGAAATATCACATGGTCATAAGTATTCAGACTCTTTGCTCAGTATTGAGTAGAAACACCTTTTTGAGCTAGTAAAGCCATGAGTGTACATGGGAATGATGCAACAAGTTTTTCACACCTGTATTTGGGTAGGCTTTGCCATTCTTCCTTGCAGATCCTCTCCAGTTCCGTCAGGTTGGATGGTGAACGTTGGTGGACAGCCATTTTCCGGTCTCTCCAGAGACGCTCAATTGGATTTAGGTCCGGGCTCTGGCTGGACCAGTCAAGAATGGTCAGAGTTGTTCCTAAGCCACTCCTTTGTTATTTTAGCTGTGCGCTTAGGGTCATTGTCTTGTTGAAAAGTGAACTTTCGGCCAAGTCTGAGGTCCAGAGCACTCTAGAAGAAGTTTTTATCCAGGATATCTCTGTACTTGGCCGCATTCATATATCCTTCAAGTCCAACCAGTTGTCCTGTCCACGCAGATGAAAAGCACCCCCACAGCATGATGCTGCCACTACCATGTTTCACTGTTGGGATTGTATTGGGCAGGTGATGAGCAGTGCCTTGTTTTCTCCCCACATACTGCTTAAAATTAACACCAAAAAGGTCAATCTTCATCCCATCAGACCAGAGAATCTTGTTTATCATTGTCTGGGAGTCCTTTATGTTTTTTTCTGCAAACTCCATGCGGCCTTTCGTATGTCTTGCACTGAGGAGAGGCTTCGTCTGGCCACTCTGCCATAAAAGCCCAACTGATGGATGGCTGAAGTGATAGTTCACTTTGTGGAATTTTCTCCTATCTCCCTACTGCATCTCTGGAGCCCAGCCAAAGTGATCTTGGGGTTCTTTACCTGTCTCACCAAGGCTCGATCTTCTCCCACGATTGCTCAGTTTGACTGGGCGGCCAGGTCTAGGAAGACTTCTGTGGTCCCAAACGTTTTCTATTTAAGGACTATGGAGGCCACTGTTCTCTTAGGAACCTTGAGTACTGCAGAAATTCTTTTGAAACCTTGGCCAGATCCATGCCTTGCCACAATTCTGTCTCTGAGCTCCTTGGTCATTTCCTTTGACCTCGTTATTCTCATTTGGTCTGACCTGCACTGTGAGCTCTGAGGTCTTATATAGACAGGTGTGTGCCTTTACAAATCAAGTCCTATCAGTTTAATTAAACACAGCTGGACACCAATGAAGGAGTAGAACCATCTCAAGGAGGATCACAAGGAAATGGACAGCATGTGACTTGGGGTACTGTCACACTTAGCGATGTACCAGCGATCCCGACCAGCGATATGACGCGGTCAGGATCGCTGGTACATCGCTAAGTGGTCGCTAGTGAGCTGCCACACAGGCAGATCTCACTAGTGACATCACTGGGGACGGGGGTCGCTACTTACCTGTCACACCAGGCGATCCTGCGTCCTCCCGCCCGGCTCCACGCATCGCTCATTGTCACAGCAGGAAGGGCCGCAGGAAGTTGACGACGAGAAACTGTCCTGAATGTTCTCACGCGATCAGCGATAACCAGCGGGGGAACCGGTCGTAGGTAAGTATCAGACACAGCAATATCGCTAGCAATATCGCTATAACGTCACTAGTTATAGCGATATTGCTAGCGATATCTCTTAGTGTGACATGCCCTTTAAATATGAGTGTCTGAGCAAAGAGTCTGAATACTTATGACCATATGTGATATATCAGTTTTTCATTTTTAATAAATTTGCAAAAATTTCTACATTTCTGTTTTTTTTCAGTCAAGATGGGGTTCAGAGTGTACATTGATGAGAAAAAATGAACTTTTTTGAATTTACAAAATGGCTACAATGAAACAAAGAGAGACAAATTTAAAGGGGTCTGAATACTTTCCATACCCACTGTAAAAGAACCAATGCAAACCGTAATATTTACACCTTATGTGTTTGGTGTAAACACTATTTTCCATGCTGTCTTTCTAAAAGGAATCTTTCAATCTATATGGGCATGTAGGTTATTGTATATTGAATAAAGTGATACCTTAATATTTGTAATCCAATGCCTTATTCCAGAGGAATCCACATTTTTCTTATATGCAAATGAGCTGTTCATGGCCTTAGGCTGTACACTGATCTGCATGAGAATCTGCCTCCAGCTTATTATAAATAAAAGGAGGTATTATCCATGTGATATATAATGCTGCTCACCTGATCTCACTGCCGAGCTGTGTGTGATGATCAAGGGCCCTTTACATATAGCTAAAGCGTCACTGATTTTGTGATGCAGCAGCAATATCACTAGCAATATCGCTACATTTGATACTCTCCTCCGACCGGCTCCCCCGCTGGCTATCGTTGATTGCGCGAGATCGGCCTGGTCTATTTCTCGTCGTCGGCTTCCTGCTGGCGCCGACGAGCGAGACATGGATGCAGGCGGAAGATGGTCACCCTCGCCGCGTCTGACAGGTAAGAGCGACCACCGATCACTGCTGCATCGCTAGTGAGATCTGCCTGTTTGGCAGCTCACTAGCGACCATTTAGCGATGCACCAGTGATCCTGACAGGGTCATATCGTGGTCGGGATCACTGGTGCATCGCTAAATGTAATGGGCCTTAACTGACACAGCTGTAGGTTTATCTCAGCTTTCATCTTACAGGAAGACAGGGTTGCAATTTTGTTGCAATACAGCAGAGCTGTGAGCGCTGCAGCAATTGTGTTTGTGAGAAGACAAATTTCAGTTTTACTGTTTTGATTTATTTACATGTTTGACATTGATAACATCCCCTTTCTTTAAAAAATAAACTCTGGAGGCAGATTCTCATGCAGATAAGTGCCCTGCCCATTGTTCTTAACATCTCAATTAGATATAAGAAAGCAATGAACTTCTCTGTAATAAGACATCGGATTGCAGATATCTAGGTATCATTTTGTTCGACATTCTATAGCCTACATGCACATATACTGTACATAGAAGGTTTAGGAGGGATGAACCTTGTGGTGCATCCTAACTCAACAGTTTGACTCCCCAACATTTGTTTTTGGTGGGTATTTTTTTGTTAATTTAATTTTTAAGAACTCTAAAACCTTAAATGTTGATATATCAATTATTAATAATTAACATTATTATGACATAGCTTTTTCTGAAGACCATTTGTTCAGACATTGACCATAATTGTCATACCGTACACCTTCCATACAACCAGAGCTAAAATTTTTTTATAATAAATCATCTGTAGCAGCTAATTGCGCATTTGTATTTCTCTTCCATGAAGTCCTAACTTTAATTTTTACTATTGTCAGTGCCATATGAAGGCTAGTGTGTTAAGGGCTGAATTATAGGTATGAATGAAACAATTAATTTTACCAAGCAAGATACTGAAAAACTTGAAGATAAATTCCAAGTATGGTAAAATGGGGAAAAACACACACAATTCCACTATTGTTTTATAGGTTTTCTTTTTATGTAATTCATTTTGCTAAATTAAATAGCATAACAGCATGATTCTTTAAGTAAGTACAAACATGACAATTCTAAATATGTAAATTTTTATATTTTTTATTTTGAAAAGAAAATCAGAAATTTTTTAAAGAAAATAATTTGGTTTGTATCACCATTTTCTTCAACCTGTAACTTTTTTTTATTTTTTCAATGATAGAGCATTGTGATAGCTTGCTTCTTTTTTGCAGAACAGTAGTTTTATAGATACTGAGTTGGGGTACATGTGATGTTTTGATTGGTATATACAGTGCCTTGCGAAAGTATTCGGCACCCAAGAACTTTTCAACCTTCAAACATAAAGATACCAATGTAAATTTTCAGTGTAGAATCAACAACAAGTGGAACACAATTGTGAAGTTGAACGAAATTTATTGGTTATTTTAAATTTTTGGTAAGCACAATACCCAAGTCCATTATCCTTCAAAGGAGCGGGCTACACTCTCAATGCACAAATATATCACAAAGGTTATGTCGCTGTCAGGTGACCCAATAACCAAGAGTGTCACTCATTTCATAAAATACATGTTTTATTAATCATTAATTGACATACAACCATAAAACCATTGCCTCAAACCAACACTTATAGGAAGGAGAAACAGCAACAACAAGTGGAACACAATTGTGAAGTTGAACGAAATTTATTGATTATTTTAAATTTTTGTGGAAATTTCAAAAACTGAAATTCATTTTGCTAAATTAAATAGCATAACAGCATGATTCTTTAAGTAAGTACAAACATGACAATTCTAAATATGTAAATTTTTATATTTTTTATTTTGAAAAGAAAATCAGAAATTTTTTAAAGAAAATAATTTGGTTTGTATCACCATTTTCTTCAACCTGTAACTTTTTTTTATTTTTTCAATGATAGAGCATTGTGATAGCTTGCTTCTTTTTTGCAGAACAGTAGTTTTATAGATACTGAGTTGGGGTACATGTGATGTTTTGATTGGTATATACAGTGCCTTGCGAAAGTATTCGGCACCCAAGAACTTTTCAACCTTCAAACATAAAGATACCAATGTAAATTTTCAGTGTAGAATCAACAACAAGTGGAACACAATTGTGAAGTTGAACGAAATTTATTGGTTATTTTAAATTTTTGGTAAGCACAATACCCAAGTCCATTATCCTTCAAAGGAGCGGGCTACACTCTCAATGCACAAATATATCACAAAGGTTATGTCGCTGTCAGGTGACCCAATAACCAAGAGTGTCACTCATTTCATAAAATACATGTTTTATTAATCATTAATTGACATACAACCATAAAACCATTGCCTCAAACCAACACTTATAGGAAGGAGAAACAGCAACAACAAGTGGAACACAATTGTGAAGTTGAACGAAATTTATTGATTATTTTAAATTTTTGTGGAAATTCAAAAACTGAAAAGTGGAGCGTGCAATATTATTCGGCCTCTTTACTTTCAGTGCAGCAAACTCACTCCAGAAGTTCATTGTGGATCTGTGAATGATCCAATGTTGTCCTAAATGACTAATGATGATAAATATAATCCACCTGTGTGTAATCAAGTCTCTGTATAAATGCACCTGCTCTGTGATAGTCTCAGGGGTCTGTTTGAAGCACAGAGAGCATCATGAAGACCAGCTTCTAACGGCCAATGTAGCTAATTGAATCTCCACAAGACTATGGGCTTTGGTGCACTTGAATATCAGTGCCAACTTCATTTAAATGCCACTGTTAGAAATTAACAGTGGCATCTAAATGGTTAACAGCAACAAAACCAGCTCAGCTTCAGTTGATGCCTTAAGAGACTGTAGCTGGCTATGTAAGACCTCTTTCACACTTCAGTTTTTTGCCATCAGTCAAAATCTGCCAAAATTTGAAAATGGCGGATCCGCAAAGGTATTTTAAGGATCCGCTATACCGATTTTAGTGCGGGTCCTCAACAAAACAGATCCGTTCCATCAGCTGGCATCCGTTTTTCACATCCTTTGGATCTGTTTTCTTGAGGATCCGTTTTTCCACACCTCCAAAATGGGATGCTCCCAAATATGATTCGCTCTTGGAGAATGCTCCCAAATGTGATTGGATACTGGAAACTAGGGAGAAATATATCTAGGGTGTTGTGATACAATTTCTTTGAAAGGTTTTAGAGCTAGTGGCAGCGATGGAAGGAGTTAGTGCGAGTCTGGAAGGAGTTATTGCGAGTATTGACAGCTTCTGTGTGGAATTTGATCTTCACTTGAATCGGATGGCAATTATTGCTCTCCAGAGGTAGAAAAGAAGATTGCTAATCCTGCGTATGAGGAGACGGCGCCAGTGGATTCATCCCATTAATGCGCAGAGGTTCACCCGTGGCGTTTTTTCCACACTGTACCTGGAATTGAGGGATAATCCGGACAAGTTCTTCAACTACGTGCGCATGAGGCTGGAATTCTTTGAGATATTGGTGGATCGTGTTGGAGAACAAATCCAGAGAAGGGACACACAAATGCGGTTATCTATATCACCGGCGGAGCGTTTGATGGTGACCCTTCGGTAAGTTATCAACTTTTTAAAATGTTTCAGATTCTGCAGGCTTTTATTGTTATGTTATGGCTTGTAGTTTGTATTAATTTTACTTTTTTTCCCTTTTTTTAACAGATTCCTGGCAACTGGAGCATCATTCACCTCCTTCCATTTCCAGTTCCGGATTGGGATTTCAACTATTGCTGGAATTGTACAACAGACCTGCCGGGCATTGTGGGATTCTCTACAGGAGGAATACATCCCAGAGCCAACACAGGAGAGGTGGCTGGAGATTGCCGACAAGTTTCAAGAGATCTGCCAGTTTCCAAACTGCATCGGTGCCGTGGATGGCAAGCATATCAGGATTGTGAAACCCATGGGATCTGGTTCACAGTTTTACAACTATAAGAAATACTTTTCTATTGTGCTTATGGCCATTTCGGATGCAAACTGCAAATTCATTGCTGTGGAAATTGGTGCATACGGTCGTTCTAATGACTCTCAGGTATTCAAGATGTCCACCATGGGCCGTCACTTGTATGGAGACAATTTTGACTTCCCACCTCCAAGACCACTCCCTGGAACAACAGGCCCACCAATGCCTTTTGTGTGCGTTGGCGACGATGCTTTTCAGCTTTCTAAACACCTACTCAAACCATATGGTAGTCGTGGATTAACACATCGGAAAAGAATCTAAAACTATCGGTTAACCAGAGCGTGCAGAGTGGTAGAGTGCGCGTTTGGAATTTTAACTGCCAAATGGAGAGTCCTGTTAACGGCCATTAAAATGAAAACAGAGACTGTGGATGAAGGTGAAGGCCTGTGTAATCCTGCACAATTTTGTCCTTTCAAAGGAACCCATTTCCATCGATGAAAATCTGTCTGAAACCACCTTGTGGGATTATGAGCAGCAAACTTTTCGGAGTACTGGCTCAGTGTCAAGAATGAGGGACACCTTTGCAGACTATTTTCTGACACCAGAGGGACAAGTGAACTGGCAAGATGGCATGATATAATTTTCTTCTTAATATACCAATTGTGAGTACCATTTTTTTTTTTTTTTTTAAACTGAAATTTTACCAAGTGTTTGGTTTTCCCAAGCATTGTGTTACCATTTGATTTGTTTTACCAAGTGTTTTTTTTTTTAAGTTTTACACTTTGCAATGTTACCAATTGTTGGGTACCAAGCATTGTTTTACACTTTGAAATGTTACCAATTGTTGTGTACGAAATGTTGTGCTACGTGTTGGTTTTTTGTACCTTGTACACCACCGGTGTACTGTGAAATACTACCCAGTGTTGTGTTACCAAGTGTTGTGTTTACCTTTTACACCACTGGTGTACTTTGAATATTTCCCAAGAAAGAAAGAACAAAAAAGAAACAACACAATAAAGTTCTTTTTGAAAAAAAAACATTGTTTATTTGTGAATTTGTAATAACTTTCTTTTTTTTGTGAATTTTTTTTTTTTTTTAACAGTTTTTTTTTGGTATCTTAAACCTTTTTTGTAAATGTTTTTTTTTTTTGGTATATATTACCTTTTTTTTTGGAAAAAACAAAACACTTTATAAAGTGTGATAATGTTGGGTGGAGATAGTATTGGAGGGGTTAACAGGGTTGACCACATCGAGGGGGGGGAGGACTGGGGAGGGAGTTGGTGAGGACCAGAAGTGGAAGGGGGGTTTAACACATGTGGTTGGGATGGGAGTGGATGGACAGATGAGGTTTGTGGGTACATTGAAGGTGTATGTGGGGGTGGGTATGGTGAGGGCATTGGGGTATAATGCAATGGGGAAGGAAGGTACTGGGAAGAATGGAATGGGGAACTAGAGAAAGGAGAGGGAGTGGTAGGAGGAGGGACGGTTGTATGATGGATGGTGGTGGAAGGATGGAAGGGGGAAGGATGGACTGTGGAAGGATAGACAGGGGAAGGATGGACAGGGGAAGGATGGACAGGGGAAGAATGGACAGGGGAAGGATGGACAGGGGAAGGATGGACATGGGAAGGATGGACAGGGGAAGGATGGACAGGGGAAGGATGGACAGGGGAAGGATGGACAGGGGAAGGATGGACAGAGGGAGGATGGACAGGGGGAGGATGGACAGGGGGAGGATGGAATGCTTCAGCAAGTACTTCCACTAGAGCATTCTGACAGGCTTGCATCACACGCATCTGCTGGTGAGTACTTAAACCTTCCATTTGCCAGACAACAGATTGAAAAAAGGTATGTCTCGGTGTCTGGTTTGATTCTAAATTCATCTGTTCCATGTATCTTCTGAGTTCCATGATACTTTGATTAATCATGGTCAACCCAGAAGATAACTGTTGTCCATAAGTGTGGAAACCATGCTGGACAGATGAGTTTAGACTCAAACAGTCAGACAAGGTCATCCTTTCCTGACTCCTCAGATGTTGCCGGCCAGAACCAAAAGTTGGTCGAGATGTTGCGGCAGTGTCTGAGGGGTGGGGAACAGGGAACAAGTCATCACCAGCAGCTTCATGTGGTGGAGGGGATAGAGGGATGAGACAAGAGGGTAGGTACAGAGGGGTCGGATACCTCGATGTGGTCACCGGGGGCGGTCTCACTAGGGATCACTCCAGAGGGACGCAACTCTGATGCAGACTCCCGAGTGCTGCAGATGGTGCTAAAAAAAAAGGAGAAAAAATATATATTAAAATTATTGATATTTAATTTAACTCTGCTGAAAAAAAATTTGGTTAAACTTTTCTACTACAGAAAAGGTTTGGGGAATATTTACCTTCTGCACACCATTGTTGATCGTAGGAATGCCAGGGCTCTGTAGTTCTTGTACTGGGGTCCCCTGCGTCCTCCCGATCCACTCGGGGTCTGCATCTCCTTGTTGTAGTCCCTCTTGAAGCGATCCCGGAGCGACCGCCACCGTGTGATAACCCTGTCACCTGTGAAGCAAAAAAAAAGGGGTTTAGTATTAAACACTTCACATGCTGGAATATAAGTTACTGAAGTTGTAATACTTACGCACAAAATCCCTGGCCCTCGCATTGAGTTCCTCCCAGTTCTCTATAACTGAAGAACAGACCTCATCCCAGAGCCGTCGGGTGGTTGGTTGGTCGGCATGTAAACGGTTTGGCATGTTCCACAGCGGCTCCCGGTTTTCCACCTCACGGATGAGTTCATCTGTATCGATAATGACACCCTCCTCCAGATGTCTCCGGGGAGCACGCTGTGAAACCTGTGAAGATAAAAAACAAAACAAAAAAAAATTACATTTTATTCAATCACATGATGTTCATTTAAACAGTTATCCAAATAGGGTTACTTACCGTTTGCCGACCACCAGAGGCATCACCTTGACGACCCTGGGATGTCCTGGGAGTCACTCTAGTGCGGGCACCGGATTCTGAAGACTGTGGAAAAAAAATTTTTTTTGTTTGGATGGATGCGTAGTTATTAGAGTTGAGCGAAATGGGTCGAAAAAATTCAAAAGTCGCCGACTTTTGGCAAAGTCGGGTTTCATGAAACGAAACCCGACCCTAGGATGAGGTCGGCCACGAGGTCGGCGACTTACGCGCCAAAGTCGCGTTTCAAAAGTTTGTTTTGCGCTCTTTTTCAGCCAATCAGGATCCACGGACACTGTGGGCAACGTGATGACCTAGGCACGGGTCACCACCATCTTTCAGAAGGGCATGCAAGTGATTGGCTTGCTTTGGTGGGCGTCACAGGGGGTATAAAAGGGCGTGCACGCCGACCGCCATCTTACTTCTGCCGATCTTAGTATAGGGAGAGGTTGCTGCTGATTCTGTAGGGAGAGCGTTAGGCAGGGAAGAAGACAAAAGAACTGCTTCTCCTGCTGGCGATTTGGCCTGCACAACACACAAGTCACTGTGTGTGCAGTGCAAGGGGAGGCTATATTGTGGTGTATCAGTGGTGTTGGTTGTTGGGCTGCCTTTTAAGGCTTCCTGATACGCTGGCATTGCTGTTTACCCACTGCTCCGCAAACTGCTTTTTTAAAAGCAATCCAATCTCCCTTATCCTCTAGTCACTTTTGTCACAGCTGTGCCATCGAGCGTGTCACATAGCGCTCAGATATCAGTGGGCCTCACACAATCCACAAGTGTCCAGTGTCCAAAAGTGTACGCAGAGATTCAAAATCTCCATTATCCTCTCGTCACTTTGGTCACAGGCAGCTGTGCCATCGAGCGTGTCACATAGCGCTCAGATATCAGTGGGCCTCACACAATCCACAAGTGTCCAGTGTCCAAAAGTGTACGCAGAGATTCAAAATCTCCATTATCCTCTCGTCACTTTGGTCACAGGCAGCTGTGCCATCGAGCGTGTCACATAGAGCTCAGATATCAGTGGGCCTCACACAATCTACAAGTGTCCAGTGTCCAAAAGTGTACGCAGAGATTCAAAATCTCCATTATCCTCTCGTTACTTTGGTCACAGGCAGCTGTGCCATCGAGCGTGTCACATAGCGCTCAGATATCAGTGGGCCTCACACAATCTACAAGTGTCCAGTGTCCAAAAGTGTACGCAGAGATTCAAAATCTCCATTATCCTCTCGTCACTTTGGTCACAGGCAGCTGTGCCATCGAGCGTGTCACATAGCGCTCAGATATCAGTGGGCCTCACACAATCCACAAGTGTCCAGTGTCCAAAAGTGTACGCAGAGATTCAAAATCTCCATTATCCTCTCGTCACTTTGGTCACAGGCAGCTGTGCCATCGAGCGTGTCACATAGCGCTCAGATATCAGTGGGCCTCACACAATCCACAAGTGTCCAGTGTCCAAAAGTGTACGCAGAGATTCAAAATCTCCATTATCCACTCGTCACTTTGGTCACAGGCAGCTGTGCCATCGAGCGTGTCACATAGCGCTCAGATATCAGTGGGCCTCACACAATCCACAAGTGTCCAGTGTCCAAAAGTGTACGCAGAGATTCAAAATCTCCATTATCCTCTCGTCACTTTGGTCACAGGCAGCTGTGCCATCGAGCGTGTCACATAGCGCTCAGATATCAGTGGGCCTCACACAATCCACAAGTGTCCAGTGTCCAAAAGTGTACGCAGAGATTCAAAATCTCCATTATCCTCTCGTCACTTTGGTCACAGGCAGCTGTGCCATCGAGCGTGTCACATAGCGCTCAGATATCAGTGGGCCTCACACAATCTACAAGTGTCCAGTGTCCAAAAGTGTACGCAGAGATTCAAAATCTCCATTATCCTCTCGTCACTTTGGTCACAGGCAGCTGTGCCATCGAGCGTGTCACATAGCGCTCAGATATCAGTGGGCCTCACACAATCTACAAGTGTCCAGTGTCCAAAAGTGTACGCAGAGATTCAAAATCTCCATTATCCTCTCGTCACTTTGGTCACATGCAGCTGTGCCATCGAGCGTGTCACATAGCGCTCAGATATCAGTGGGCCTCACACAATCTACAAGTGTCCAGTGTCCAAAAGTGTACGCAGAGATTCAAAATCTCCATTATCCTCTCGTCACTTTGGTCACAGGCAGCTGTGCCATCGAGCGTGTCACATAGCGCTCAGATATCAGTGGGCCTCACACAATCCACAAGTGTCCAGTGTCCAAAAGTATACGCAGAGATTCAAAATCTCCATTATCCTCTCGTCACTTTGCTCACAGGCAGCTGTGCCATCGAGCGTGTCACATAGCGCTCAGATATCAGTGGGCCTCACACAATCCACAAGTGTCCAGTGTCCAAAAGTGTACGCAGAGATTCAAAATCTCCATTATCCACTCGTCACTTTGGTCACAGGCAGCTGTGCCATCGAGCGTGTCACATAGCGCTCAGATATCAGTGGGCCTCACACAATCCACATGTGTCCAGTGTCCAAAAGTGTACGCAGAGATTCAAAATCTCCATTATCCTCTCGTCACTTTGGTCACAGGCAGCTGTGCCATCGAGCGTGTCACATAGCGCTCAGATATCAGTGGGCCTCACACAATCCACAAGTGTCCAGTGTCCAAAAGTGTACGCAGAGATTCAAAATCTCCATTATCCTCTCGTCACTTTGGTCACAGGCAGCTGTGCCATCGAGCGTGTCACATAGCGCTCAGATATCAGTGGGCCTCACACAATCCACATGTGTCCAGTGTCCAAAAGTGTACGCAGAGATTCAAAATCTCCATTATCCTCTCGTCACTTTGGTCACAGGCAGCTGTGCCATCGAGCGTGTCACATAGCGCTCAGATATCAGTGGGCCTCACACAATCCACAAGTGTCCAGTGTCCAAAAGTGTACGCAGAGATTCAAAATCTCCATTATCCTCTCGTCACTTTGGTCACAGGCAGCTGTGCCATCGAGCGTGTCACATAGCGCTCAGATATCAGTGGGCCTCACACAATCCACAAGTGTCCAGTGTCCAAAAGTGTACGCAGAGATTCAAAATCTCCATTATCCTCTCGTCACTTTGGTCACAGGCAGCTGTGCCATCGAGCGTGTCACATAGCGCTCAGATATCAGTGGGCCTCACACAATCCACAAGTGTCCAGTGTCCAAAAGTGTACGCAGAGATTCAAAATCTCCATTATCCTCTCGTCACTTTGGTCACAGGCAGCTGTGCCATCGAGCGTGTCACATAGCGCTCAGATATCAGTGGGCCTCACACAATCTACAAGTGTCCAGTGTCCAAAAGTGTACGCAGAGATTCAAAATCTCCATTATCCTCTCGTCACTTTGGTCACAGGCAGCTGTGCCATCGAGCGTGTCACATAGCGCTCAGATATCAGTGGGCCTCACACAATCCACAAGTGTCCAGTGTCCAAAAGTATACGCAGAGATTCAAAATCTCCATTATCCTCTCGTCACTTTGCTCACAGGCAGCTGTGCCATCGAGCGTGTCACATAGCGCTCAGATATCAGTGGGCCTCACACAATCCACAAGTGTCCAGTGTCCAAAAGTGTACGCAGAGATTCAAAATCTCCATTATCCTCTCGTCACTTTGGTCACAGGCAGCTGTGCCATCGAGCGTGTCACATAGCGCTCAGATATCAGTGGGCCTCACACAATCCACAAGTGTCCAGTGTCCAAAAGTGTACGCAGAGATTCAAAATCTCCATTATCCTCTCGTCACTTTGGTCACAGGCAGCTGTGCCATCGAGCGTGTCACATAGCGCTCAGATATCAGTGGGCCTCACACAATCCACAAGTGTCCAGTGTCCAAAAGTGTACGCAGAGATTCAAAATCTCCATTATCCTCTCGTCACTTTGGTCACAGGCAGCTGTGCCATCGAGCGTGTCACATAGCGCTCAGATATCAGTGGGCCTCACACAATCTACAAGTGTCCAGTGTCCAAAAGTGTACGCAGAGATTCAAAATCTCCATTATCCTCTCGTCACTTTGGTCACAGGCAGCTGTGCCATCGAGCGTGTCACATAGCGCTCAGATATCAGTGGGCCTCACACAATCCAAAAGTGTCCACTGTCTACAAGTGTGTGCAGAAATTCTAAATCTCCCCTGTCCTATAGACACCTTGTACCTTGTTTTACATTACTATATAGTTTGTTGGATTTTGTCTACATTTCTACCAAAAATGAGGAAGGCTGGTGGAAGAGGCCGTGGAATTGGGCGGGGGTTGGCAGCTGGTAATGATGGTGTTGGTGGTGGATCTGATGGTAGTGGCAAGAGCAAAATAGGACCGAATGCAGGAGGTGCTGACCCTGCGTCATAGTCTGGCTACATAAGGCCTCGAACGCTTAGTTTTCTAGGAGTTGGCAAACCGCTTTTAAAGGCAGAGCATCAGGAAAAAGTTTTGTCTTACATTGCTGACTCAGCCTCCAGCTCTATCGCCTCCTCTTCTTCAGTTGTAAAAAGTAAAAGCACTGAGTCGTCATTGGAGGCTCATGTTCATGAACCACACCTTTCCTTGTGTCCTTCACCCCAACCAAGATTGAAGGATGGCGCAGGCCATACTACTGATTACTCCATGGAGCTGTTTTCACATACCATGCCTGGATTATCAAGTCAAATGGTGAATTACCCAGGCCAAGATGAATCTGACATGGAGTGCACTGATGCACAGCCGCTGATGGATGATTCTGCTGGTACATTCACTCAGAGCACTACATTGTCCTCGCAGTGTACAGAGCCAGATTTTGACCCTGATGAGACTCAGGTGCCCCTTCCCGCACACTATACCACCATACACGGTGACACAGAGAAAGGTGCACATGACATAGAAGAGGAGGTGATGGATGACCCAGTTGTTGACCCAGATTGGCATCCATTGGGGGAAGAGGGTGCTGCTTCCAATAGCTCAGATGAGGAGCATCCACAGCAGACATCGACATCGCAACAGCTGTTATCTGGCAGGCCCGGAGCACTCCAAAGACAGGTTCCAAACATCAAAAGTGTTGCTGGACAGCTTGTCCAGAGGGTCAAAAGATCACAGCGTGCTAGGCCGCAAAATGTCTGCCAAAGTAGGAAGAGTGCAGTGTGGCACTTTTTTGAACAAAATCCTCATGATCAGGCCAAGGTTATCTGTAAGAAGTGCGCAAAGACCTTTAGCCGAGGGAAAAATCTGAAAAATTTGAATACCAGTTGCATGCTTAGACATTTAACCAGCATGCACTTGCAAGCGTGGACACAACACCAAACCTCAAGTGCCACATGTGCAACTGATCACAACGAAGGTAGTCAGCAACGCTACATTGTTTCCCCCACTGTAAGCCCACCGGTTAGCACAGCAGCAAATGTTGAGGTGTCGTTGCAAGGCCACAGCAGTCAGGGAATCCCACTGTTATATCAACGAAAGACTGATTCTAGGCCATCAGAAAGAACACCAACTCCATCACCATCATCAACCCTCTCTCAGTCCGCCCTGTCCACCGCTACTTCCACCATATGCAGCTCTCAAGTCCAGCTCACCCTCCCAGACACTATGAGTAGGTCAAGAAAGTACTCAGTCTCTCATCCGCGTACACTGGGTTTGAACGCCCACATTGCCAAACTAATCTCGTTTGAGATGATGCCCTTTCGGTTGGTGGAAAGCACAGCTTTCCGCGAACTCATGGCCTATGCAGTACCACGCTATGACCTACCCAGTCGCCACTTCTTCTCTCGCAAAGCCATCCCAGCCCTCCACCATCATGTGAAAGACCGCATTGTCCATGCACTCAAGCAGTCAGTGAGCGGAAAGGTGCACCTCACAACTGATGCATGGTCCAGTCGGCATGGCCAGGGCCGTTACGTGTCCATCACTGCGCACTGGGTTAATGTGGTGGATGCAGGGTCCACAGGGGACAGCGGTGGTGGGACAGTGCTGCCTAGCCCACGGTATAGGAAACAGTTGGCTGTAGGCGTTCAACCCTCCTCCTCCTCCTCCTCCTCCTCCATAAGCGAAAGCTCGTCCACAGAGCGCAGTCGTACGAGCACTCCATCTGCAGCTGCCACTGTTGCACACGATGTGTCCCCCTATCGAGCAGCTAGTGGAAAGTGTCAGCAGGCTGTGTTGCAGATGATGTGTTTGGGCGACAGACACACCGCCGAGGTGCTGGCCGAGTACTTGAAGCGACAAACTGAGTCATGGCTGGGCAGTGTACATCTTGAGGCAGGCAAGGTAGTTAGTGATAACGGCCGTAATTTTGTGGCAGCCATAGCCCTTTCAAAACTCAGCCACATACCTTGCTTGGCTCACACATTGAACCTGGTGGTGCAGTGCTTCCTCAAAAATTATCCGGAGTTAACAGCCCTGCTCCAGAAGGTGCGAAGACTGTGCGCGCACATCCGCCGGTCGCCTGTACACTCCGTTCGTATGCAGAAGCTGCAGCGATTGCTCCACCTTCCCAACCACCGCCTCATTATCGACATTGCAACAAGGTGGAACTCCACCCTGCACATGGTGGAGCGGCTGTGCGAGCAGAGGCAGGCCATAATGCATTTGTGGGAGGATACACGGCCAGGCACTTTGAGAGCAGACATGGAGTTGACAGGCGTGCAGTGGTCGAAGCTGAAAGACCTTTGTAAAGTCCTTCAGTGTTTTGAGGAATGCACACGGCTGGTAAGCGCAGACGACGCCATCCTAAGCATGAGCATCCCACTTATGCGTCTGCTCATGCAAACTTTGACGCACCTTAAGGAGCAGGCGTCTGCAGCCAATGTTGATGAGGAGGAAGAGGAGGAGGGAATCCTTGATGACATTCAGCCATTGTCTGCTCAGGGACCTCTCCTGGACGAGGTGGAGGAAGAAGAGGAGGAGGAGGAGGAGGATGATGGGGATGATTACTTAGGGGAGGAGGATGCATCTCGTGGGGCAAGTGAAAATGTTGGCGTGGCAAGGTCTGGTACAGGGTTTGTGCATGACTGGAGGGATGTGGATTTGCCAGAAAGTGCTCCTCCACCCAGCACTTGCAGTGCATCATTGACACCGGGAACATTGGCCCACATGTCAGATTATGCCTTGCGGATCCTAAAAAGGGACCCCCGCATTGCCAAAATGATGAACGATGACGACTACTGGTTGGCCAGCATCCTGGATCCACGCTATAAAGGCAAATTACAAAACATCATGCCACAGGAGAACCTTGACCTAATATTGGCTAATAAACAAGCAACTCTGGTAAATCGGTTGCTTGAGGCATTCCCAGCACACAGCAGCGGTGATGGTTCTCACATGAGCCGTACGGGCCGGGGGCAGCTTGGCAGAGGTGTTCGTGGTGCACACAGCAGAAGTGGCGTTGGAGACAGGGGTTTCATGACAATGTTGTGGACTGATTTTTCAAATACCGCTCACACAACTGGTAATACTGCATCGATGGAAAGTGACAGGAGACAGCAGTTGTCAACTATGGTTACAAACTACTTTTCCTCCCATATCGATGTTCTCCCACACAGGTCATTCCCCTTTGACTATTGGGCCGCTAAACTGGACACCTGGCCTGAATTGGCCCAATATGCCTTACAGGAGCTTGCTCGCCCAGCTGCAAGTGTGCTATCGGAAAGAGTCTTCAGTGCAGCTGGATCAATCCTGACAGAAAAAAGGACCCGTCTGTCAACCCAAAATGTGGATGATCTAACCTTCATTAAAATGAACCACGCATGGGTTTCCAAGGATTTTGTCCCACCTTCCCCTGATGACACATAGGGTGACAGAAAAATGGCTTGCTTTGGTCCACCTCTTCCTGGTACTTCACCTATTTCGCCTTTTGCATCAGCTGAATGTCCAACATCAACATATGCCACTTTCTAAAACTCCCTAACTGTGCTGCCTCCCCCCCCATGGCCGGGGTAACCACCTAGCGCACGACACCGTGCAAGTGCCGTTGCCCTGGACAGGTGGGTAGGCCGACTCTTGGGCGCGGGCACTGGCACAGGGTCCCTCATAGTGCAATCAAGTGTCTCTGACGGTGGTGGTGCACACCCGCTGTACTATGAGGGGCCCAGTGCCAGTACCGACGCCCAAGAGTGGGCCCCCCTTGCTTGGGCAGGGCCCCAGCATTTGCAATCTTTACCTCTCCCTGCTCCTCCGCTGTGTAATCTGGGCCATCAAATCCATACTGTGCCTGACACCGTCTGAGCCTGCCTCCTGAGACATATATTTTGAATGTGTACGCTATCCATACATGTTATCCAGGGATACGGTACCCTTTCTAACCTTTGTGCAATGACGTGCAATCCATACTGGGCCTAACACCGTCTGAGCCTGCCTCATGCTGTATAGACATATATTTTGAATGTGTACGCTATCCATACATGTTATCCAGGGATACGGTACCCTTTCTAACCTTTGTGCAATGACGTGCAATCCATACTGGGCCTAACACCGTCTGAGCCTGCCTCATGCTGTATAGACATATATTTTGAATGTGTACGCTATACATACATGTTATCCGGGGATACGGTACCCTTTCTAACCTTTGTGCAATGACGTGCAATCCATACTGGGCCTAACACCGTCTGAGCCTGCCTCATGCTGTATAGACATATATTTTGAATGTGTACGCTATACATACACGTTATCCAGGGATACGGTACCCTTTCTAACCTTTGTGCAAAGACGTGCAATCCATACTGGGCCTAACACCGTCTGAGCCTGCCTCATGCTGTATAGACATATATTTTGAATGTGTACGCTATCCATACATGTTATCCGGGGATACGGTACCCTTTCTAACCTTTGGCAATGACGTGCAATCCATACTGGGCCTAACACCGTCTGAGCCTGCCTCATGCTGTATAGACATATATTTTGAATGTGTACGCTATACATACATGTTATCCGGGGATACGGTACCTTTTCTAACCTTTGTGCAATGACGTGCAATCCATACTGGGCCTAACACCGTCTGAGCCTGCCTCATGCTGTATAGACATATATTTTGAATGTGTACGCTATCCATACATGTTATCCGGGGATACGGTACCCTTTCTAACCTTTGTGCAATGATGTGCAATCCATACTGGGCCTAACACCGTCTGAGCCTGCCTCATGCTGTATAGACATATATTTTGAATGTGTACGCTATCCATACATGTTATCCGGAGATACGGTACCCTTTCTAACCTTTGTGCAATGACGTGCAATCCATACTGGGCCTAACACCGTCTGAGCCTGCCTCATGCTGTATAGACATATATTTTGAATGTGTACGCTATACATACATGTTATCCGGGGATACGGTACCCTTTCTAACCTTTGTGCAATGACGTGCAATCCATACTGGGCCTAACACCGTCTGAGCCTGCCTCATGCTGTATAGACATATATTTTGAATGTGTACGCTATCCATACATGTTATCCGGGGATACGGTACCCTTTCTAACCTTTGTGCAATGACGTGCAATCCATACTGGGCCTAACACCGTCTGAGCCTGCCTCATGCTGTATAGACATATATTTTGAATGTGTACGCTATACATACATGTTATCCGGGGATACGGTACCCTTTCTAACCTTTGTGCAATGACGTGCAATCCATACTGGGCTTAACACCTTCTGAGCCTGCCTCATGCTGTATAGACATATATTTTGAATGTGTACGCTATCCATACATGTTATCCAGGGATACGGTACCCTTTCTAACCTTTGTGCAATGACGTGCAATCCATGCTGGGCCTAACACCGTCTGAGCCTGCCTCATGCTGTATAGACATATATTTTGAATGTGTACGCTGTCCATACATGTTATCCAGGGATACGGTACCCTTTCTAACCTTTGTGCAATCACGTGCAATCCATACTGGGCTTGAGAACGGCTGGCGAGCTGTTAAGCAAGCTACAGCACCTGTCCAGACAAGTACAGGGATTCCCTAGCGAGGAGACTTATTTGATTGTTTTCAATGTTGGGACAGCAATTTTTGGGGAGCATTATACTCTGGAGAATGATAGATGGGGCCCACCATACACTGGAACATTCCAAAGGTGGACATCAGACACTGGAGCAGCATTTACAGGGCCCATTATACACTAGATCATTAGAAATGGGGCCCATTATGTTTTGAGCATTATTTGGGCCCATAAGACAGTGGAGCTTCATCCATGGGGACCAACATATACTGTAGCATTATGTGGAGCTCATCATATACTGTTTCAAACATTATATGGGACCAATGATTCTGTATGGAGAAATAGATGGGCCTCGTCATAAGATGTAAAAAGTGAGGTATTTTTCATTGTACTATACCGCTATTTATCTGCCTTATCGGAGCATGATGAGTTGTGGTATGTGTTAAAGGGGCGCTCTTTCGCCCAGGGCACCTGAAAACCTGCAGCCAGCCCTCCCCCCCCACAACTTTAGCCAAATAACACCCATTTTTCAGTGCGTAACTTATATTATGAAGTTAATTAAGGTTGACAAGCTTAAGTAAGAAGAATTGATGCTTTTGGCATTCAAATGGGCACTGTTGGTGTGTTTTCTGTCCTCCTCTCACTGCCGACTTTTATTCCCCATTGACTTACATTGGGTTTCGTGTTTCGGGACGACCCCGACTTTTCCCTATAATCGGACGATCTTGCTCGACCCGACTTTTGGAAAAGTCGGGTTTCACGAAACGAAACGCGACCCTAAAAAACCAAAAGTCGCTCAACTCTAGTAGTTATTGTGTGTGCACTGTGATGAATGTTTGTGTTGGGTGTAGCATTATGTATGTGTGTATGTGCTAAACTTACACTCTGCGCACCCCCTCCTTGTGTCTCTCCACCCTGCACGTCTCCTCCTGGAAGCTCCTCTGAATCAGCTTCCTGTCAAAACATAATACATGGATAGTGTTTAAACCAAAAAAAAAATAAGAGTTTAAAAAAAACAACAACAAATTATTTACCTCAGCTCGCTGATGATGTGAGGGGGAGCTTTCAGGAGAAGACATTACGGTCTGGGTCAGCTGCGGTGGCAGCTGTGGTGCTTCCTGAAGTGATCTGCAAGTATAAAGACACTTGTTAAGCTACTATACAAAGGATCATAATAAGCTTTCAGGCCTTTATACTTACAGGGAAACTAATGGTTGCCTGTCCTCTGCTGCGGCCTGGCTGGCCGTCTCTGCTGCGGCCTGGCTGGCCGTCTCTGCTGCGGCCTGGCTGGCCGTCTCTGCTGCGGCCTGGCTGCCCGTCTCTGCTGTGGCCTGGCTGGCCGTCTCTGCTGCGGCCTGGATGGTGGTGCTTGCTGAAGTTATCTGCAAGTATACAGACACTTGTTAAGCTACTATACAAAGGATCATAATAAGCTTTCAGGCCTTTATACTTACAGGGAAACTAATGGTTGCCTGTCCTCTGCTGCGGCCTGGCTGGCCGTCTCTGCAGCATGTTGCATTTTGGCGCGCACGGCACACCTTCAAAAGTGCGCAGCACACGGTAAAATCCTGCCAGTGCACGATCTGCACACCCTATGCTAAAGATAGGGTGCGCAGATCGCAAGCGTCCATGTGCGCTAGTAGGCGGCGATGACCGGATGGGGCGGGGATTAGCGGCTGCCGTGTGCAGGCCATCGCTGCGCTATAAAGTGCAAATGTGAAACCGGCCTTACACCACACAATCACAGCATAAATAATACATTAAAATTACAGAAGTATGAAGAAAAAATGCAGTACACATGCAACATAAAAAAAAAAAGTATGGAAAAAAAAAATGCATTACACACACACACACACACGCAATACACACACACACACATGCTCTAGGGGTCTTGCAGGTGGTAGACTTGGAGCTGGGCAGGCAGGTTTTATAGCTCTAGTTCAATCTTCTATCAGTCAGGCTGCAGTCGGATGTCTAGCTTGGTGCCTTCAGTGTGGCTGGTGCCGGATTGTCTGGGCCAAATTACACCACATACCATACACCACACAATCACAGCATAAAAAGTACAATAATATTACAGTTGTATGAAAATAAAATGCAGTACACATGCAACAGAAAAAAAAGTATGAGAAAAAAATATACACACACATGCAACACTCACAGACCACACACACAGGCAGGCTACACACTAGCAGGCCATACACACACACACACACACACAGAAATGTCATAAACAAATAGGTATACTCAAACTTTCAGGCGTGCTGCTGCTGCTGTAACTGGCAGGCCTCTTGATAGCTGTGTGGCAGCTTGGTGGCTGTCTGGCAGGCTTGGTGGCTGTCTGGCAGGCTTGGTGGCTGTCTGGCAGGCTTTGTGGCTGTCTGGCAGGCTTGCTGGCAGGCTTGGTGGCTGTCTGGCAGGCTTGGTGGCTGGCTGGCTGGCTGCTACTGCATGTCTGGGCCCAATTAGCCCACCTTATATACACTCACTGGCCACTTTATTAGGCACACCATGCTAGTAACGGGTTGGACCCCCTTTTGCCTTCAGAACTGCCTCAATTCTTCGTGGCAGAGATTCAACAAGGTGCTGGAAGCATTCCTCAGAGATTTTGGACCATATTGACATGATGGCATCACACAGTTGGCGCAGATTTGTCGGCTGCACATCCCTGATGCGAATCTCCCGTTCCACCACATCCCAAAGATGCTCTATTGGATTGAGATCTGGTGACTGAGGAGGCCATTTGAGTACAGTGAACTCATTGTCATGTTCAAGAAACCAATCTGAGATGATTCGAGCTTTATGACATGGCGCATTATCCTGCTGAAAGTAGCCATCAGATGCCTGTTCTTAGCTGAGAGGAGTGGTACCCAGTGTGGTCTTCTGCTGCTGTAGCCCATCTGCCTCAAAGTTCGACGCACTGTGCGTTCAGAGATGCTCTTCTGCCTACCTTGGTTGTAACGGGTGGCAATTTGAGTCACTGTTGCCTTTCTATCAGCTCGAACCAGTATGCCCATTCTCCTCTGACCTCTGGCATCAACAAGGCATTTCTGGCCACAGAACTGCCGCTCACTGGATTTTTTTTCTTTTTCGGACCATTCTCTGTAAACCCTAGAGATGGTTGTGCGTGAAAATCCCAGTAGATCAGCAGTTTCTGAAATACTCAGACCAGCCCTTCTGGCACCAACAATCATGCCACGTTCAAAGGCACTCAAATCACCTTTCTTCCCCATACTGATGCTCGGTTTGAACTGCAGGAGATTGTCTTGACCATGTCTACATGCCTAAATGCACTGAGTTGCCGCCATGTGATTGGCTGATTAGAAATTAAGTCTTAACACACAGTTGGACAGGTGTACCTAATAAAGTGGCCAGTGAGTGTAGTTTTGGGACTGTCTGGAAAAGTATCTTTTTTTTCTGGGCATGCGCAGTTCGATTTTGCAGATTCCGCCGGCGGATTCCGCAAAATCGCGGGTCTTGGTGGATCCGCCGCCCACAGGCGGCCATTCTACCACATGGCGGATCCGCCCCCGACACGTTAAACCCTTGTACACAGCAATCAAATGCGATCGCAGTGTACCGGGGGTTAAAGGGAAGCATCGGCAGGGAGGGGGCTCCCTCCGTGCTTCCCTGAGCCCCCCACAGCAGCGCAATGTGCAGCGCTGCTGCGGGGGTCTCTTTCCCTGTAGGGAGCTGACTTCCTCAGTGCCTGCAAAGCGCAGGCATGAGGAAGTCTGCAGAACTGCCTGTGACAGATTGCTGATCTGTCACAGTGATCTGTGATGTGACAGATCAGCGATCTGTCACAGGACAGTGATGTCCCAACTGGGACAAGGTAATAAAGTGAAAAAAAAAAAAGTGTTAAAAATAATTTTAAAAAAAATCGCTAAATAAATTAGTAAAAAAAAAAAAATATCCCCCAATAAATCCATTTTTTCAAAAAAAACAAACAAAAAACAATACAAGTACACATATTTGGTATTGCCTCGTCCGCAGCGACCCGCCCTATAAAACTGTCCAATTAGTTAACCCCTTTAGCGAACCCCTTAAAAAATAAAAATAAAAAACGAAGCAAAAAATTATGATTTATTATCATACCACCGAACCAAAAGTGCAATAAAGCGCGATCAAAAAGGTGCATATAAATATCCATGGTACCGCTGAAAACGTAATCTTGTCCCGCAAAAAACAAGCCACCATACAGCATCATCCGCAAAAAAATAAAAAAGTTATAGCTCGCAGAATAAAGCGATACAAAAATAATTATTTTTTATATAAAATTGTTTTCATTACAAAAAACCGACAAAACATAAAAAAATGACCTAAATGAGGTATCGCTGTAACCGTACTGACCCGAAGAATAAAACCGCTTTATCAATTTTATCGCATGCGGAACGGAGTAAACGTACCACCCAAAAGAAATTCATGAAACGCTGGTTTTTGTTCATTCTGCGTCCCAAAAATCAGAATAAAAAGCGATCAAAAAATGTCACGTGCCCGAAAATGGTACCAATGAAAACATCAACTCGTCCCGCAAAAAATAAGACCACACATGACTTGGTGGGTCAAAATACGGAAAAATTATAGCTCACAATATGTGGTGATGCAAAAACTATTTTTACAATAAAAAGCGTCTTTTAGCGTGTGACAGCCGCCAAACATAAAAACCGCCATAAATAGTAAATCAAACCCCCCATTATCACCCCTTAGTTAGGGAAAAATAATAAAACTAAAAGAAAATGTATTTATTTCCATTTTCCCATTAGGGTTAGGGTTAGGGTTAGGGCTAGGGCTAGGGTTAGGGCTGGGGTTAGGGCTCAGATTAGGGTTAGGAGTGTGTTGGGGTTAGGGTTGGAGTTATAATTGGGTGGTTTCCACTGTTTGGGCACATCACGTGCTCTCCAAATGCAACATGGCGTCTGATCTCAATTCCAGCCAATTCTGCATTGAAAAAGTCAAATGGTGCTCCTTCCCTTCTAAGCTCTGCCATGCGCCCAAACAGTGTTTTACCCCCACATATGGGGTATCAGCCTACTCAGGACAAATTACAAAACAACTTTTGGGGTCCAATTTCTCCTGTTACCCTTAGGAAAATAAAAAATTGGGGGCAAAAATATCATTTTTGCTGAAAAAAATGATTTTTTTATTTTCACGCCCAGGCGTTATAAACATCTGTGTAGCAATTGGGGGTTCAAAGTGCTCACCACACATCTAGATAAGATCTGTGGGGGGTCTAGATTCCAAAATGGGGTCACTTGTGGGGAGTTTCAATAGTTTAGGTACATCAGGGGCTCTCCAAACACACATGACACCCACAGACCAATCCATCAAAGTCTGCATTCCAAAACGTCACTACTTCCCTTCCGAGCCCCGACATGTGCCCATACAGTAGTTTTCTCCCACATATGAGGTATCAGCGTACTCAGGACAAATTGGACAACTTTTGGGGTCCAATTTCTCCTGTTACCCTTGGGAAAATAAAAAAAATGGGGACTAAAAGATGATGTTTGTTGAAAAAATACGATATTTTTATTTTCACGCCCGGTCGTTATAAACTTCTGTGAAGCACTGGGGGGTTCAAAGTGCTCACCACACATCTAGATAAGTTCATTAGGGGGTCTAGTTTCCAAAATGGGGTCACTTGTGGGGGGTTTCCACTGTTTAGGTACATCAGGGGCTCTCCAAAAGCAACATGACACCCGCAGACCATGCCATCAAAGTCTGCATTCCAAAACGTCACTACTTCCCTTCCGAGCCCCCACGTGTGCCCATACAGTAGTTTTCTCCCACATATGAGGTATCAGCGTACTCAGGACAAATTGGACAGCAACTTTTGGGGTCCAATTTCTCCTGTTACCCTTGGGAAAATAAAAAAATTGGAGACTAATTGATCATGTTTGTGGAAAAAGTACGATTTTTTTTATTTTCATGCCTGGGCATTATAAACTTCTGTGAAGCCCTTGGGGGTTCAAAGTGCTCACCACACATCTAGATAAGTTCCTCAGGGGGTCTAGTTTCCAAAATGGGGTCATTTGTGGGGGGTTTCCACTGTTTAGCTACATTAGGGGCTCTCCAAAGGCAACATGACACCCGCAGACCATTCCATCAAAGTCTGCATTCCAAAACGTCACTACTTCCCTTTCGATCCCCGACGTGTCCCCATACAGTAGTTTTCTCCCACATATGGGGTGTCAGCGTACTCATGACAAATTGGACAACAACTTTTGGGGTCCAATTTCTCCTGTTACCCTTGGAAAAATAAAAAAATGGGGACTAAAAGATGATGTTTGTGGAAAAAATACGATTTTTTTATTTTCACGCCCAGGCGTTAAAAACTTCTGTGAAGCTCTGGGGGTTCAAAGTGCTCACCACACATCTAGATAAGTTTCTTGGGGGGTCTAGTTTCCAAAATGGTGTCATTTGTGGGGGGTTTCTACTGTTTTGGTACATCAGGGGCTTTCCAAACGCGACATGGTGTCCGATCTCAATTCCAGCCAAAAACGTCAAATGGTGCTGCTTCCCTTCCGAGCTCTGCCATGCACCCAAATAGTAGTTTACCCCCACATGTGGGGTATCAGCACACTCAGGATAAATTGCACAATATCTTTTAGGGTCCTCTTACTCTTGGAAAAATAAGAATTGAGGGTGAAAAGATCATTTTTGTGGAAAAAATATGATTTTTTAATTGTACGGCTGTATGTTATAAACTTCTGTGAAGCCCTTGGGGGGTTCAAAGTTCTCACCACACATCTAGATAAGTTCCTTGGGGGGTCTAGATTCCAAAATCGTGTCATTTGTGGGGGGTTTCCACTGCTTTGGTACATCAGGGGTTTTCCAATCGCGACATGATATCCGATCTCAATTCTAGCCAAAAACGTCAAATGGCGCTGCTTCCCTTCCGAGCTCTGCTATGCGCCCAAATAGTCATTTACACCCACATATGGGGTATCAGCGTACTCAGGACAAATTGCACAATAACTTTTAGGGTCCTGTTACCCTTGGAAAAGTAAAAATTGGGGTGAAAAGATCATTTTTGTGGAAAAACGTTATAAACTTCGGTGAAGCCCTTGTGGGTTCAAAGTTCTCACCACATATCTAGATAAGTTCCTTGGGGGGTCTAGTTTCCAAAATGGGGTCACTTGGGGGGGTTTCCACTGTTTAGGTACATCAGGGGCTCTCCAAACGCGACATGGCGTCCGATCTGAATTCCAGCCAATTTTGCATTGAAAAAGTCAAACGGTGCTCCTTCTCTACTGAGGTCTGCCATGCACCGAAACAGTGGTTACCCCCCACATATCAGGTATCAGCGTACTCAGGACAAATTGCACAATAACTTTTGAAGTCCAATTTCTCCTGTTACCCTTGGTAAAATAAAGAAAATTGAACCTGAAGTATTTTTTTTGTGAAAAAAAGTTAAATGTTCATTTTTTTTTTAAATATTCAAAAAATTCCTGTGACGCACCTAAAGGGTTAATAAACTTCTTGAATGTGGTTTTAAGCACCTTAAGGGGTGCAGTTTTTATAATGGTGTCTCTTTTGGGTATTTTCTATCATATAGACCCCTAAAAGTGGCTTCAAATGTGATGTGGTCCCTAAAAATAAAATGGTGTTGCAAAAATGAGAAATCGCTGGTCAAATTTAACCCTTATAACTTCCTAACAAAAAAAAATTTTGGTTCCAAAATTGTGCTGATGTAAAGTAAACATGTGGGAAATGTTATTTATTAATTTTTTTGTGTGCCGTATCTCTGTGATTTAAGGGCATAAAAATTCAAAGTTGGAAAATTGCGAAATTTTCAAAATTTTCGCCAAATTTCCGTTTTTTTCACAAATAAACGCAAGTTATTTGAATGAAATTTTACTACTAACATGAAGTACAATATGTCACGAGAAAACAATGTCAGAATCACTGGGATCCATGGAAGTGTTTCAGAGTTATGACCTCATAAATAGACAGTGGTCAGAATAGTAAAAATTGGCCCGGGAGTTAACGTGCAAACCACCCTTGGTAGTGAAGGGGTTAAGGATGACATATTGTAAGAAAGCAGGAGTAGTAGATTAAAATCTATTCTTGAATTTGTTATAAGGTGTACAAAGAGCACCATCGTATAAATCTTTGAGTCTTTTGAGACCAAGTGCAGACCAAACGGGGTCAATAGTCTAATGGGATGCTTGAAAAATAACTGATAAGGTCAAATTTTTTATTGTGACTTCTTTGTTAGAGCCTCTTTTTGGAACAAATTTTTTTCCAAGCTTCAGAAATAGCTTGAAAAATTGGATGAGAGTATTCAATTATTTTTTTACGAAGGCGTTGGTTCAGAATTAGTAGGTGAATAGGTTTATAATTGTTAAAAGACAATTCTAGTTCATGCCAAGCTGGTGTCTTATCATGTGGCCACCAGAATGCGCTTTGTTTGACTAAATTTGCAGTGTAATAAGCCGTGATATTTGGGGAACCAGCTCCACCATGAGATTTATGATTGTAGAGAATGTTTTTTGCTATTCTGGGTCTTTTGTTATTTCATATAAAGGAATTCAATGAGGCTTGGAGATTTGTAAGAGAAGAAGTGGGAACTTTTAAAGGAAGAGAGCAAAGTAGATGTAGGATTTTTGAGAAGATGTATGATTTAACCATCATGATTCTTCCCAACCTAGGGAGTCCATCATCTCTAGATACAGTATACGAAATTCGTTAAAAGCTTTTTGGTGAGAATCTCTAAGTTTAATTTTATAAGAGAGTTTGTATTTTTGACAAATTTTAGGCCTAGGTACGTCAGCCCATCAGTAGCCCAACCCCAAGGCGAGAGGCCCTCAATTTCTCCTTGGTCTATTCCCAGGTTAAAGCCAAGTATTTTGGATTTAGAGTCGTTTATTTTAAAATAAGAGACCTTGGAAAAAGTCTGGATTAGAGTTTGTAAGGCAGTGATAGAGTTGCTTGGATTGGTAAGGATAAGAATTATATCATCTGCATATAACGCTATTTTAAAATCTCTATGCAAGGTTTTAATTCCTGAGATCTTTGTACTATTCCTGATTAATTGGGCCAGAGGTTCAATGGCCAATGCGAAAAGCAATGGTGGCCAGGGGCAGCCCTGTCTAGTCCCCTTAGCTATATTAAACGTAGGGGAAAGATGATTGTTGGAGTATACCCTTGCCCCAGTGCCACAGTACAAAGCCATAATACCTCCCTTGAGTCGAGAATTCATTCCAAATTTTTTGAGAGTCGCTTCGAGATAAGACCAATTAAGGCGGTCAAACGCTTTCTCAGCATCAAGAGAGATAACAGTGGCTTTGAGGTTTTTCGAGGAAATGAGCTTAATTATGTTAATGAGCCATCTCGTACCATCTATGGATTGTCTTCCTTTAATGAAGCCTATCTGATCGTTGGAAATTAGTGTCAGGAGAAATTGATTTTGTCTAATAGCCAAGATTTTTGCATAAATTTTTACGTCTGTGTTGATGAGGGATATAAGTCTATAATTAAAAACTTGGCTAGTGTCAGAATTTGGTTTAGGGATTACGACAATGATCGCTTCCAGCATCTCTTTGGGAAATTGACCTGATTGGAAAGCTGAATTAAATACTTTTACAAGGTGAGGGGCCAATAAATTACTAAAAGACTTGAAATAATCATTACTAAACCCGTCTGGTCCGGGTGATTTAAATGTTTTAAGTTTTTTTTATAGTTTGCAGGACTTCTTGTTCAGTGAAGGGAGAAGACAAAAAAGATAAGCCTTCAGAGTTGAGTTTTGGAAGGTTCATGCTGGAAAGGAATGATCCAATCTCTGAGGTAGTTGGCTGCAAATTAGGGTTATCCTGATTAATATTATACAGATTTTTGTAATAATCGGCAAAAGCCTTTACAATATATTTAGGGTGGACCAGAGATGTACCATTAGAGGAAGTTATATTGTCAATTCTATTCCGCTTCAGTATATTCTTAATTCTGTATGACATGTATTTTGAAGGGCGATTTATAGATAAGTAATGCTTGCATTTTGCCGATCTAATAGCTGAGTCATAAAAATTGAATATGAGTTTCCTTAATTGCATTCTAAGATTGGTAAGTTCTGATAATACAGCTTGTTTGCTAGAGGAAACAGAGGATTGACAAAGTTCCTCTTCTTTAGATTTAATTGACTGTTGTAGGGTAAAGATTTTATCTCTGTTAACTTTTTTTTGTCTGGAGGAAATTTGGATCAAAACTCCCCTCAATACCGCCTTGTGAGCATTCCAACAGGAAAATGGATTTAGGAGAACGGAGTCGTTTTCACTAAAATAATTCTGTAAGGTTGAGCTGATTTTACATTTGGTGGAGGGGTTTTGAAGCAAAGTGGAGTTGAATTTCCACATGAATTGTGGGTGAGATGGAGGCCCTATTGTCAATTCTGCAGTTACCGGAGAATGATCTGAAATAGATTTATTAAGTATGGAGACGGAGGAGACCCTTGGCAAGGAGAAGACATCTCTAGATGTGGTGTTCAAACAGCGGAATGAGTCGAATAGCTCGTGATTATAAATCCAGCTGTTCAAGTATTGCGATCTTTGTCTTCTGGGGAGGTGGAGTCTAGTGTATTATCTGGCACCATATTAAAGTCACCTAATAAAAGTAGAGTTTCTGAGCGTAAGGTGTCAATTTTTTTCATTAGCTTATTTAGGAAGCGAAGTTGTCTGATGGTGGGAACATAAGTTTTAACTATTGTGAAGGTGTGGCCATTCAATTTGCATAGGAGAATATGATAGTGACCTATTACGTCCTTGACTTCAGAGAGAAATTCAAAGGAAATTGAATTACCAATCAGGGTTAAAACCCCAGCTTTCTTTCATGGGCCACAAGACTCACATACAAATGGGAAATTTTTGAGATTTATAGAAGGGTGGTTGTCTTTTTTGAACTTAGTTTCTTGGAGGCATACAACCTCAGGATGTAACCCTTTAATTCTTTACCAATGAAAAATCTCTTCCAAGGGCTACTTAGCCCCCTGACATTATAAGACACAACTTTTATTTTCATGTTACAAGAGTGGCAAGGACCATATGAAGTGGGGTAGATGAAATAAGGAAACCATAGTGCATCTACCTTTGAAGAACTTAGTTAACAAGAAGAAAACTAAAATTGAAGACCTGTGTAAAACAGAAAACAGAAAAACGTAAAACAGTAAGAGCAAAATTGTCCTTCAGGAAGAGCCTAGCCGGTTGGCTCTAATTCCTTAGTGGGGAAAGTTTGTGTAAGGATCCCATTAGAGGCATTCTTTAGCTGTCAATCATAACTGCACTGTTCCTAGAAGGAAAATAATCTCATGTGATATATGAGTCCATAAAGAAGTAAGAAAACCTGTGGAAGGAAGAATAATAAGCAGAGTAAGACACTGAACAAATAATCAAAAAGTGTAGAGAGGCCTATTAACCAGGAGATAAAATATGTAGGCAGGGTCTTTCTTTTGGATCATTCCATCTCTGAAGAGGGCCTGGGGTCTTAAGAGTTAGAGTTTCTATGGCGATCGGGTATCCTGCAGTAGGACCTGAAATCTCTTCCTTCCTTAGGCGAGAATAGGACGGTCGTCTTTCCTTTGTAGAATACCAAAAGTTTAAGTGGAAAGCCCCATTTATAGGGGATATTATTTTCCCTCAAGGTGGAGCGGACTGGCTTAAAAGACTTTCTTCCTTCAATCGTTTCATTTGAAAGATCCGTGAATAGCTGAAGGTGAGCATAGGGTTCTGGAAAACCTCCTAGATCTTTAACCGATTTTTGAACTTTTTCCTTGATCTTGAAGAAGTGGACCCTTAAGATGGTATCTCTAGGTAGATCTTTATCGATATTCTGTGGTTTGGGAAGTCTGTGGATCCTATCTATGATGAGATCCTGGTCTGCAAGTGCCGGTAGTAATTTTTTGAAAATTGTCTTGACGAAGTCTTCTAGTTTATCCGGTGAGATAGATTCTTGTATTCCTCTTATTTTCAAGTTGTTTCATCTGTGCCTGTCTTCTATATCCGCAACTTTAATTTTTTAGTCTGTGAAATTCAGATTTGAGGTCATGGGTATCTTTTGATAAATCATCAGTGTGTTCTTCCACTACAGTTAGCCGTTTTTCGTGGTTGTCTAACCTGCTGCTAAATTTATCCAAGGTGGACTGTAAAATTTTATTTTGGCTTTCAAATGATTGAGACATACTGGACGTGATTTTTTGGGTGATAGTATCCATGTAAGAGTGTATGGATATAACATCAAGATTTTGGGAAGGAGAAGGATTGGTGTTATCCATCTTAAATTTTGACCTTTCCTGCGAAAAGTTTGGTGAATTATCTCCAGACTCAGGAATTTTTCAGAAGTTTTACCAGGATTTTTTCTTTTTGATGAGAGAGATGTATCCATGACCTCTTTATTAGGAGATCTGGCCATGAGCGGGTTAACGATATCCATTGATCTTTAAAATGAGGATTGTAAGAATCCTGAAATTTTTGTGCTTTTTGAGGAGTCGTATTAGACACTTTCGTTGATTTGGACATTGGAGTAGCCTTGTGACTCATCTTGTGCCCTTTTTTGAATCCTGAATGCAGGGATTATGTAAGAGAGAATTAATATTATTGGTGATGCTAATACTGAATAAATGTTAAAAATATAGAAAATTCTTGTGTCTTCCTATGCCTTTTTATAAAAGGGACCGTTAGGAATGAGAAACACCACAGAATCAGATGGCACTTTTAATATTGGGTGATGCATACAGTAAAATCCTTTATTAACTGCGTGCCGATATAGACGTGCTCCCTGTGACTTTAAATGCAGCCGTGACAGGCAGCTAGTCTTCACACAGGGCTCAGTGACATCAGTCCCCGCTCATAAAATATGCAACAGGGGAGCCGGCAGCTGATACACGGCGCCGCTGAAGAAAGGCAGATCCCTCCGCCTCTGTCATCACCCCAGTGGAGCCGCACAGGAGTAGTGGGGAGGGGAGGTAATATAGAAATAGGCACAACTCATGCACTATTTTGTGTCCTTCCACCTCACAGATCTGTTATGACAGGAAAATGGCATACTTGAGATAGGACGTTGAGATGAAAGAGATCCCTCCTCAGCCATTATAGCTATCGCAGCCTCGCACAAAGCCAGGGAATATAGCTAAATTAGAACACCCTGGGACTTCCAAAGGGTCTAAAACAGACAAGAGGAGATTCCAAAAAAAAAGTCAATGTCTTTTAATTATGCAACGAGAGAAATCCTGTCAGACTAGGCACAGGGAAGGGACTATTTTGTATCCTTCCGCCATTCAGATGGCATATGACAGGATTTTTGTAAAAAAATCTCCAAAAGACAATAAAAATCTTTAAAATGTGGTAGACAAGCGTGGAGATACTTTTTCTGAGGACAAGGACTGCCGTTGGGTAATGGAGGGGGCAGGGAAAGGATTTTTTCACTCACAGTTCAAAATGGTGTCACCTTGCAGTAAAATGGCGGGAAAAGGCCTCAGATTTCAAAAATGTCTTTTTTAATGTCCAAAGCTCAGAAAAGGGGTATCAAAATGTACCTCTGAGTAACGAGAAAACAATCCTTCCGTGGGTTATCGAAGAGAGCGATTTTCTTTTGCTTTATTTGTCGCTTTAAGATATGCCTCCTCAGAGATCCTGAGCCGTGCGTGTTACACCATCGCCAGCTCAGGCCATGCCCCTAAATAATAAATTTTGAAAACATTTTATTATCATGCTTTTTGCCTCTTTTTCTGCCATTTACTAATGGTAGTTATGGTTTATGAATAACTTTTGAGGTGGTATTTATACATCTTGGAGACAATAGACAATTCACATTAATTTGGATGTGCCAGTCAGTTTTTTTGTCTCTTGTATGTTAGCTTACTGACCGTGCACTTCGCCCTCCATCAGGTGGTGATTTTAATTATAGCAGGTCCCTACTTACCCATAAATGCAGGCATTGCTGACAGAGGTGTCCACATTCACCCAGGAATTTAGACATCAGCCTTAGAGAGGTATTCACACAGTGTAGGTACCCATCAGATTTGAGGCCACCTTGACGTTGGCTGGTGGGCAGATCATATTTGGACAAATTTTATGCTAAGAGTCTCATATATTTTTTCTATAATTCTAAAGCTGTATTGCAATTCTAATTACATATATCCCACATTGACATGCCTTAGCATGATAGAGTGCAACCATTCTTTGTATATTTATACATCTTGGACATTTTTTTGATTGGTGCCAATGATGTCTGAATGCTTTTTTATTGTATTATTGTGCTGATTAAGAATATGACTTTAGTTTTGCCAGATTGGCTCAAGTGTTTGAGATATTTAATAGTTAATAAATAAATTAATTAATTAATTACAGTAGAATTCTGACTTCAAAAAGTAACTTTTAAAGTATTTTGAGCCTATAAATTGAAATACAAATAATTTTATAGGCTATTTCATAGTAACATAGTTAGTACGGCCGAAAAAAGACATTAGTCCATCCAGTTCAGCCTATAAAATTCTAAATTTCATTACCTAAGAAACTTTTAAAGAGTCAAAAGACAGACCAAAAGATCAGAAGTAACGGCATTTGTTATCACACCCAAGATGCATTGGGGCAATGTATTATTTATGGGATTTTTTAAATTCAGCACTCCCAAAATGCCATAAATCCATTAAAAAAAGCTTTGGCTTTAATAAAGACCCACACAGAGAAAAGACCTTTAATTGAAATAAGCTCTCCCTGACCCTTTTTTACCCATTTATTCATGTAAAAATAAAAACTTAAATTTATGCTGTCCTGTCCTCTGATAATCCATATTTCCCACGACGAACTCTAAGTCACCTACAACTGGTTGCATTGCTGAGTGGTGACATAACTAATGCAACCATTCAGTCTGGCATCCAGGACATGCTGAGATGAGCATGAGAATGCAGCTGCATGAGTCTAGCTATAACATTTTTTAAATCACCACTGGTCATACGAAGTGTGAGCTGGTTGCCAGGCTGAGCAGCAACATTTGTCAGTGCTCAACAATGCAACCATATGTAGCTGAGTTGGTGATCATTGTGGGACATCAGCATTATGGATTATTGCCAGATGAGTACAGCTTTGTTTTTCTATTTTTATTTTTACATTAATTAATGGGTAAAAGAGAGTTGGGTTGTGTTTATTTCCATTAAAGGACTTTTCTGCGTGTGTGTCTTTATTGAGTTTGAAAATAGGGTTAGTAATAGTGGTGTCTGATAGACGCCTCTCCATTACTAACCACTGGACTTGGTGTCAGCAGAGATAAAACAGCTAACATCAATCTCAAAGTGGGAAGAGTCAGGTAAAGCTCCAGAATTGGCTTATCTAATGGATGCACCTTTTCTGGGGTGACTGTGGGCTTCTATTTTTTGGCTAGGAAGGACCAATATCCATGGCCCCTTCCCAGTTTGAGAATACCAGCCATCAGATGTCTGCTTTAGCTTGGCTGGTTATCAAAAATAATGGGGACTCATCAGCGTTAGTTAAAATTATTTATTTAAATATTTTTTTCAAAAACAGCTTGGGGACCATTCTATTTTTGATAACAAGCCAAGATAAAGCTGACAGCTGAGGTTTGCAGCCCACAACTGTCAGCTTTATCTAAACTGATTTTCAAGAATAGAGGTGACTCCACACCATTTTTTATTTTTTTTTATTTATTAACTAAATGGAGAGGTCCGGGCTGGTGAATATTCTCATCTGCCTTGCCTGCTCTCGCCACTATCAACAAGACCAGGAGTACGCTGATGAGAGTTATGCTTATCAGCTGATGGCTCACATGCACAAACATTTTCACTGTCACAGCTGCTGTCATCTGTGTCAATGTTGTCATCTGTGCGACAGTGTGGGAACTGCAGCGGTGAGAACGGCAACGTGTAAGGTTATCGCCTATTAGAGCCAGTGTTTCTTGCACTGTCATAAAGTTGACAGTATGGGAAATGCTAGATATTCAGGCCTCCCCATTCATTTGAATGAGGTCTGGGTTTGAGTTCAAGTTCGGGTACCATATTGTTACCCAAACCAAACTTTTTTAAAGTTCATCAGAACCCTGACGAACACTAACATCCACGGGTCCGCCCCTCACTATTGATAACAGCTATTTAAAATTCAAGCTGCATGTTTATGGTCTCCATAGTGGTAAAACTCTACTTTAAAAAAAGCAAAGAAGATATATAGGACACTTAAATTAAAATATTAAACATATTACTGAAGCATATGTGTTCTTAAAGAATATAATGTGAGTGGAAATATTTAACATTTTCATCACTATGTCTGCAAATATTGATAAAATGCAATTCAGATAAAATACAAAGCAAAAATAAAATAAGCCAAGCAGCTAAGTTCAGACTTTAATACTTTGCGAAGTAATGGTATTAACCAGCAAGAATTAAGAGAACCTTAATCTTTTCTTAAACAAGAAGAATAATGTAATTTTCTGCCATTGTAATAGTCTCTAATCCGAAGCTACAGCAGAAAACATGAACTATATGGTGCTTTCATTTGCAAAATTGTTGAAAAATAAAATATGTTTTTATACATTGAAGCTAAAGGTAAAGAATCATATTTAATATGCAAACACCTTTCACTTAACATATGCCCTTTTTGTATTTTAATTTACTACTATTTAACAAGCTCATTCTTAGTTTTTAAATCTACAATCATTCTGAAAAAGCTAAACTTTAAAATTTTACATAAACATATTTGTAGTGTCTAGAGATGATTATTTTAAATTTGAGAGTTTTGATGATTTTTTCCAAAAAGAAAGATGTTGCAGCTATTTATTGGAAACAGGCTGCTCCTCTTCCTACAAGCCCATATCTATCATCCATGCAACTGTCGAGCTAAAATTGGGAAAATACACAATTAAAAACAGTTTTAATAGATCCCTTTTCTACAAATGCTTTAAGGCATTAAAGAGGTGGTTCACGACTTTAGCATGGATGAGGTCATCAATGACTGATCGTTCAAGATCCAACACCCACCATCTCCATCAATCAGCTGTTATTGGTGTCAAGAAATACTCCTATTGGCATGAATAGGGGGTGGATGTGCAGTACCCTGCCATGGCCATTGTCAGAAGATGGACAACTCCACAAGTGAGTATTTCTGGCCACCGCAACCGATAACAGCTAATCGGCAGAGGTGCCGGGTGTCGGATTCCTACCAGTCAGACATTGATGACCTATACTGAGGATAAGTCATCAATGCTAAAGTAGTGAACAACCTCTTTAACCCCTTCCCGACCTGTGACACAGCGTATGCGTCATGAAAGTCGGTGCCAATCCGACCTATGACGCATACCCTGTCATGAATTCAAAGCCCCCCTGCGGGTCGGGTGACCGGGGTCAATGAAAGGTCACCTGACCCGCAGATACAGGGGGCTTTGTAATTCACCACAGGGGGCGTGGCTTCGCCCCCACATGGCTACGATCGCTCTGATTGGCTGTTAAAAGTGAAACAGCCAATCAGAGCGATAGTAATATTTCATCAATGAAAATTGATGAAATATTACAATCCAGCCATGGCCGATGCTGCTGTAGCATCGGACATGGCTGGAGACACCGATTCGACCCCCCAGATAAAGATTTTTTATTTTCATGGCTCTGCGTTACAATCTTCTGTGAAGCACTTTGGGGTTCAAGGTGCTCACCACACATCTAGGCAAGTTCCTTATGGGGTCTAGTTTCCAAAATGGGGTCACTTGTGGGGGGTTTCCACAGTTTAGGTACATCAAGGGCTCTGCAAATGTAACATGATGCCCGCAGACCATTCCATCAAAGTCTGCATACCAAAACGTCACTACTTCCCTTTCAAGCCCTGACGTGTGCCCATACAGTGGTCATCCCCCACATATGGGGTATTAGCGTACTCAGGACCAACTGGACAACAACTTTTGGGGTCCAATTTATCCTGTTACCCTTGTGAAAAAAAAATTGCGTGCTAAAAATCATTTTTTTTGAGGGAAAAAAATGATTTTTTATTTTCATGGCTCTGCGTTATAAACTTCTGTGAAGCACTTGGGGGTTCAAGGTGCTCACTACACATCTAGATAAGTTCCTTGGGGGGTCTAGTTTCCAAAATGGGGTCACTTGTGGGCGGTTTCTACTGTTTAGGCACACAGGGGCTCAGCAAATGTAACATGACGCCCGCAGACCATTCCATCAAAGTCAGCATTTCAAAATGTCACTACTTCCCTGCTGAGCCCCAACGTGTGCCCAAACAGTGGTTCCCCCCTCATATGGGGTACCAGCATACTCAGGATAAACTGGACAACAACTTTTGGGGTCCAATTTATCCTAGTACCCTTGTGAAAATAAAAAATTGCCAACTAAAAAAATTTTTTTTTAGGAAAAAAAAGATTTTTTATTTTCACTGCTCTGCATTATAAACTTCTGTGAATCACCTGGGGGTTCAAAGTGCTCACTATGCATCTAGATAAGTTCCTTAGGGGGTCTAGTTTCCAAAATGGGGTCAATTGTGGGGGAGCTCCAAAGTTTAGGCACACTGGGGCTCTCCAAACACGACATGTGTCCGCTAACGATTGGAGCTAATTTTCATTTCAAAAAGTCAAATGGCGCTCATTCCCTTCTGCGCCCTGCCGTGCACCCAAACAGTGGCCCCCCCCACATATGGGGTACCAGCGTACTCAGGACAATCTGGACAACAACTTTTGTGGTCCAATTTCTCCTGTTACCCTTGTGAAAATAAAAAATAGCGTGCTAAAAAATCATTTTTGAGGAAAAAAAATGATTTTTTATTTTCACTGCTCTATGTTATAAACTTTTGTGAAGCACTTGGGGGTTCAAAGTGCTCACTACACATCTAGATAAGTTCCTTAAGGGGTCTAGTTTCCAAAATGGTATCACTTGTGGGGGAGCTCCAATGTTTAGGCACACAGGGGCTCTCCAAACGCGACATGGTGTCCGATAACTATTGGAGCTAATTTTCCATTCAAAAAGTCAAATGGTGCTCCTTCCCTTCCAGGCCCTGCCGTGCACCCAAACAGTGGTTTATGACCACATATGAGGTATCGGTGTACTCAGGAGAAATTGCCCAACAAATTTTAGGATCCATTTTATCCTGTTGCCCATGTGAAAATGAAAAAACTGAGGCTAAAAGATAATTTTTGTGAAAAAAAAGTACTTTTTTTTTTACGGATCAATTTGAGAAGCACCTGGGGGTTTAAAGTGATCACTATGCATCTAGATAAGTTCCTTGGGGGGTCTAGTTTCCAAAATGGGGTCACTTGTGGGGGAGCTCCAGTGTTTAGGCGCACAGGGGCTCTCCAAACACGACATGGCAAGCGCTAAATATTCCAGCATATTTTCCATTCAAAAAGTCAAATGGCGCTCCTTCCCTTCTGAGCCCTGCCATGCGCCCAAACAGTGGTTTATGACCACATATGAGGTATCGGTGTACTCAGGGGAAATTGCCCAACAAATTTTAGGATCCATTTTATCCTGTTGCCCATGTGAAAATGAAAAAATTGATGCTGAAAGAAAATTTGTGTTGGAAAAATTAAAATGTCCATTTTTTCCTTCCACATTGCTTTAGCTGCTGTGAAACACCTGAAGGGTTAATAATCTTCTTGAATATGGTTTTGAGTAGCTTGAGGGGTGCAGTTTTTAGAATGGTGTCACTTTTGGGTATTTTCTGCCATATAGACCCCTCAAAGTGACTTCAAATGTGAGGTGGTCCCTAAAAAAAATGGTTTTGCAAATTTTGTTGTAAAAATGAGAAATCACTGGTCAACTTTTAACCCTTATAACTTCCTAACAAAAAAATATTTTGCTTCCAAAATTGTGCTGATGTAAAGTAGACATGTGGGAAATGTTATTTAGTAACTATTTTGTGTCACATAACTCTCTAGTTTAACAGAATAAAAATTCAAAATTTGAAAATTGCGAAATTTTCAACATTTTCACCAAATTTCTGATTTTTTCACAAATAAACGCAAAAATTATCGACCTAAATTTACCACTAACATGAAGCCCAATATGTCACGAAAAAACAATCTCAGAATCGCTAGGATGCGTTGAAGCGTTCCAGAGTTATTACCTTATAAAGGGACACTGGTCAGAATTGCAAAAAATGGCCAGGTCATTAAGGTCAAAATAGGCTGGGTCATGAAGGGGTTAAGAATCAAGTCCAGTTCTTGTACCCACATATCTCTTATTGTAGATAACCATGTGCTCACTCATATCAGTAAAAGTATCTTGAATGGATCAAAAGAAGGCTAAATGGCTTACACATCCCTACATCTATGACCCGTCAACAAATGAATCACATAGAGATGTGACCCACAGCTGGAATATGCAGCATGTCAAAGTGTAATCAAATGTTGAATATCAACAAGGGAAGTCTCATGTGATTGCTGGTCAAATGATTACAGTTACTGTACTATTTGATATGTGCAGACTGTGGCATTTACAATCACACTCCCACTGGCATAATCACATTCATCAGTCATGGTCCCCCAACAGCCATGACCCTCACTGGAACCTACAGCATATTGAAGTGCAATAAGATGTTGTGAATCAACAAATGCAGTCTCAAATGTGACACGTGGTTACACACATACTATAAGGCAAACTGATGCATTTGCAATCATGTGACTACTGGTAAAATTGCACCCATTAGACAAACTCATATGATCATTCAATGGAAACATTAATTGCACGATATTATATTGCACAAAAACACATCTTTAGTATAAAAAAAAGCTACATCATAAAAATGACATGACTGACTGCACAAGCTAGAAAAAAAAGGCGGGCATGGATGATGTATAAATATGTTATTCATCAAAAAGAAAACCACCTCTCCAGTGAAGGCATCTTGATTATCGGAGCACGGAGACGTGTGTCGGGGCACTTGTAAGATAAATGGAAGAAATTCTCCAGCTCCACGATGTTGTGAAAAACAGACTTCTTTATTCACATCAAACGATAACAAAGTGGGAGTAAAATGCCAGCGTAGGAAATGCAGATGCTTGCGTTCTCAACGTGTTTCTGATATCTAGGCATCCTTAGTGCTGCTCTCTGCACTGCTCCCCGCTGGCACCAGTCTGCCCCGCTTCGTGCACTTTTTCCTTTTATACCTCTGCTGCTGTGTGCCCTTTTCTGGCTCTCCCTGTTCTTCTCCGTCCCCAAAAAGGTCCTCCGTGTTCCCCCAGACAGGAGGGGAAGGTCCGCCCCACTCAGGCTTCCCCACAGGAACACAAGATGCAGCCTTTCTAGTTCCGGACCCAGCATGCAGGTACCTGCATTCCGGTCTACCTCTTTACACATCCCTACCCTGCACACACATGTGATGGACAAAATCAGATGTTCACTGCGCAACACCATCAGTGGCAAGGTCCACATAATGACAGATACATGATCTAGTAAGCACAGCCAGGCATGTTACATGTCCCTATCTTCCCACTGTATAAACCTAGTGGTGGATGGGATAGAGGTGGAAGGCGTTGTAGCCCATGTTCTACCACCACTGAGGATTGCTGGATGTTCCTCTGTCCAGGTTGCCTTTTCCTTCTTTTCTGCCTGTTCCGTCACCTCATCATCCGATAACAGTAAGACCTGCATCACTACATTCAGCACAGCCAAAGGAAACTGAGAGTAGACATACTCGGCGTATTGGTGTGCGATTACTGGTAAAATCTGGTAGCAGCACTGGGACAACTGGTTTCATGAACATCCCTTCCCTGGCACATGTGCCTAAAGGGAACCTGTCAGCAGGATTGTGCTGAGTAACCTAGAGACAGTATCAGGTTGGTGCCATTATACTAATTAAAATGTTCCTTGGTTGATGAAATCCATCTTGTTGTTTAATCTATATTTTAGTTTTGAGTTAATGATATGCTCATGAAAACATGAACTATATGGTGCTTTCATTTGCAAAATTCTTCAAAAATAAAATCTGTTTTTATACATTGAAGCTAAAGGTGAAAGAATCATATTTAATATGCAAACACCTCTCACTTAACATACGTCCTTATTTTAATTTACTACTATTTAACAAGCTCATTCTTATTTTTTAAATCTGCAATCATTCTGAAAAAGCTAAACTTTAAAATTTTACATAAACAAGTCTTGCGCAATTCTGCTTTGTTTGTCACCCACTAAGCACATTGTACTGTCTTGATGGCTTATTGAATACAGAAATTTTTTTTCAACTTTTTTTGAAGTGTTATATATCACAGAAATCTACCCCAGAGAACATAGTACTCTATGGATGAGTATGTGACTGCAGCAAAAAAATGATTGATTTTTTTGGATTGTTATATATCACAGAAATGTATACCAGACCATGGAATCCTGTATGGGTGAGCAATTTAATTCAGCAAAATGTGTGAACCTTTTTTGAAGTGTTATACGTATATCACAGAAATGTACCCCAGAGAATGGAATACTGTATAGGTGAATAATTTAATCCAGCAAAAATTTTTTTTATTTTTTTGGAGTGTTCTATATTATAGAAATGTACCCCAGAGAACAGAATACTGTATGGATGAGTAATTTAAGCCAGCAACATTTTAATGCTTTCTTGAAGTGTTATAGATCAGAGAAATGTATCCTAGACCACGGACTAGGCGCCAGAAACACGTACGAGCGATTCCTGTACCACATAAGCCTTGTAGGGATTTTTAAATATATGTATTTGGAATAAGCTTGAAGATTTTTTGTATTTTTTATTATTGGGTGTGCCTGACCACCACTTTTTTTGCATTAAATACTGTGTACATGTATGAATACAGGTTTTACCAAAAATGAACAAAAAAAGCATGATACAGTGCAACAATTGGTGAAGGACATCATTGAAGCATGATATTAGTGTTAGAGCAAATTTGAAGTTACCTCAGAAGTGCAGCTATACTTGGCTGTGAAGATGTACACCCACATTCTGAAAGATAAGAAAATGGGGTACATGCATCAGTGCATAGTGCTTAATAACAATGTTTATTTTACAAAGAACATATCTTTTATATCATGTCATTTACTGTATATGTGACCACACAGAAATTTTCTCTCAGTGAGGCCTCTCATTAGTAATTGAATACCCAAACTATCAACAATAAATTAACACCGTAACTAAGATCAGTACAGGAGTACATTACCAGAACATTCATCAGTACAGCGATACAGTACTAGTACAGCCATCAATGCATGCATGCATCATAAAAGCCATCATCAGGCCAAGGGTACAGCAACAGAACCACCATCATTTCCTGAATCATTACAGGAACAGAGCTCCTCATTTAACATTAGGCCAGGAATGCAGCACCAAAATAATCATCGGTATTTGAATAAAGCACTTTAACAATATTAGTACATGAACACATTAGCATAAAATGATCAGGAATTAAATATAGCAAAGAAAAATCATCAACAAATGATTGCAGAGCCACCGTAAATGCATGAATAAAGCACCAGAGCCACAAGGACCAAAGCAACAGATGAATACTATATCAGAACCACCTTCACTGCATGAATACAGCACCAAATCCAGTAACAGTGCATGAAAACAGAATCAGACCCATATCAAGCACATGAATATAGCAGCAAAACCACCATTAGCATATGAACATTGCACTAGAACCATTATGAGTAGAGTTGAGCGAAACAGGTCGGTCATATTCAAAAGTCTGCGACTTTCGCTGAAGTCGGGTTTCATGAAACGAAACCCGACCATAGCGTGAGGTTGGCCACGAGGTCGGCGACCAGAGTGCTAAAGTCGCGTTTCAAAAGATGCTTCCAGCGCCCTTTTTTAGCCAATGATGGAGGACACACACTGTGGGTAACGCGATGACATAGGCATCGGTCATCACCATCTTTGAGAAGGGCATGCAAGTGATTGGCTGGCTTTGTGTGGCATCACAGGGGCTATAAAAGGGCGTGAAGCCGACTGCCATCTTACTTCTGCCGATCTTAGCATTAGGGAGAGGTTGCTGGCTGCTGCTGATTCAGAATAAGGGAGAGCGTCAGGCAGGGAAGAAGAACCAAAAAACTGCTTCTGCTGTTAGCGATTTCCACTTACAACACAACACTGTGTGCAGTGACAGGGGAAGCTCTATTTTTGTGCATGAGCTCTGTTGGTTATTAGGCTACCTTATAAGGCTCCCTGATAGCTGCATTGCTGTTTGCACACTGCTGTGCAACTGCTTTTTTAAAAGCAAAAATACTTTTCTTCCTCTTTTCTGCATGGTTACCAAGCGTTCATTTTTCCACCCTTTTATGTGTGCAGCAGTCCTGCTTATTAGGCTGCCTGCGTCAATACTTGGACTGAGAGCATCATTGTCAGCATCCTCAAATCTATAGTGAGATTCAAATTCTCATAAATCCTATAGACACCCTCCACCTTGTCATACACCATCCAATTTCAGCCTGTTACATTGAGGTGTAATCTCTCCTGGGCGAGAGACAATAGTTCTGCGTCCTCAAATCTATAGTGAGATTCAAATTCTCACCAATGCTATAGACACCCTACACCTTGTCATACACCATCCAATTTCAGCCTGTTACATTGAGGTGTAATCTCTACTGGGCCTGAGACAATAGTTCAGTGTCCTCAAATCTAAAGTGAGATTCAAATTCTCACCAATCCTATAGGCACCCTCCACCTTGTCATACACCATCCAATTTCAGTCTGTTACATTGAGGTGTAATCTCTACTGGGCCTGAGACAATAGTTCAGCTTTCTCAAATCTATAGTGAGATTCAAATTCTCACCAATCCTATAGGCACCCTCAACCTTGTCATACACCATCCAATTTCAGTCTGTTACATTGAGGTGTAATCTCTCCTGGGCCTGAGACAATAGTTCTGCGTCCTTAAATCTATAGTGAGATTCAAATTCTCACCAATCCTATAGACACCCTCCACCTTGTCATACACCATCCAATTTCAGCCTGTTACATTGAGGTGTAATCTCTTCTGGGCCTGAGACAATAGTTCAGCGTCCTCAAATCTATAGTGAGTAGAGTTGAGCGATACCAGCCGATACTTGAAAATATCGGATCGGAATGGATCGGCCGATCTTAAAAAAAAGTATCGGTATCGCCGATTCCGATACCGGGAACCAATGCAAGTCAATGGGGCCAAAATATCGGAATTAAAAAAAAACCTTTCTTTCCTTGTAGGTTAATTCTACATGAAGAAAAACAACTAAGAATAATGTAGAATGTATTGTGGGAGGTGGAGGAGACATTAAAGCCATAGAGGTTTAGCCCAATCAAATGGAATAGCAGGAATTAAACTTTTTTTTTTAAAGATGTTAGGAGTTACAAAGATATTGACTATGTTAGCCTCATTTATATTTTGCCAGACATGTATGTCTTCTTCTTCTACTTCCTTTTTTTACATTCTTCTTCTTCTTCTTCTACTTCCTTTTTTTACATTCTTCTTCTTCTTCTTCTACTTCCTTTTTTTACATTCTTCTTCTTATTCCTTTTTTTACATTCTTCTTCTTCTTCTTCTACTTCCTTTTTTTACATTCTTCTTCTTCTTCTTCTTCTTCTTCTTCTTCTTCTTCTTCTTCTTCTTCCTTTTCTTACATTCTTCATATTCTTCTTATTCAACAATTATTATTCTACATATTCAGCTTCTTCATCTTCTTCCTATTCTTCTTCATCATATTCTTGTTTGTGTCAGGCATTCCTGTAGTTGTTATCTAGAAAAGTTAGAAGTTTACACCTTCCGTTCTGCCTGTCACAAAAGATTTACAACAGGATTTGTCCGCGTTCAGTTTGGCCTGCAGAAGCAGGCCTTTTCCAGGGGCACCACGAGGAGGAACGGACTCACCCCCATACACTGCTTAGTCTTCTTCTGCTTATAAATAAGATAATATCATTTGCTCAGAGTATTAGTCTTATGCTTAATGTTCTTCTGCTTTGTTTTTTTTATGCTTCTTTGTCTTCTCTCTCTTGTTGTTCTGCATCTTGGTGGTTGTCTTCCTGTTCTTTGTCCTCTTGAACCAGCTGACGGTACTGGCACCCGGAGGGGCAGCAGAAGGAACAAGAGCCAATGGCACTACCGAGGACCAGCTGACGGTGCTGGAACCCGGTTACTAAGCAGGAGGTACCTGTGCTACAAAGCACTACCAAGGACCAGCAGACGTTGCCGGAACTCGGATACCGAGATGGAGGCACCTAGGCCAAACGCTCTGACGAGAACCAGCTGACGGTGCTGGAACCCGGAGGGGTAGCATAAGCTGCAAGAGCAAATGGAAATAGCAAGGACCAGCTGACAGTGCTGGCACCCGGAGGGGCAGCAGAAGGAATAAGAGCCAATGGCACAACCGAGGACCAGCTGACGGTGCTGGAACCCGGTTACTAAGCAGGAGGTACCTGTGCTACAAAGCACTACCAAGGACCAGCAGACGTTGCCGGAACTCGGATACCGAGATGGAGGCACCTAGGCCAAAGGCTCTGACGAGAACCAGCTGACGGTGCTGGAACCCGGAGGGGTAGCATAAGCTGCAAGAGCAAATGGAAATAGCGAGGACCAGCTGACAGTGCTGGCACCCGGAGGGGCAGCAGAAGGAATAAGAGCCAATGGCACAACCGAGGACCAGCTGACGGTGCTGGAACCCGGTTACTAAGCAGGAGGTACCTGTGCTACAAAGCACTACCAAGGACCAGCAGACGTTGCTGGAACTCGGATACCGAGATGGAGGCACCTAGGCCAAAGGCTCTGATGAGAACCAGCTGACGGTGCTGGAACCCGGAGGGGTATCAGAAGTTACCCCTGAAAAGCAAAGTTGGCATGCCGCAAGCTGGCCGCAGTTACCGAATCACACAGTCCTACAGGGGGTGCTTGTCCTACTGGCACTATGGAACAAACCTTTCTTACCAGAACCCGCAGTCCACATAGGAAGCACCTAAACTGCTGGCACCCTAGCCTCGGCTAACCCAACCGCAACACGACATGGCAACTTGGGGTGGCAAACTGACATTGACACTTCCCGGAAACAGCAGGCAGGGCTGGAACCAAGCTGGGCAGGAGGGAGTACCCGTGCCAAAGTCAGTTATGAGCAGCAACTGGCGATGTTGGAGCCCAGGACAAGCACTTAGCAGGCTGAGGCCTGATGTGCTGTCAATTGGGAGGCAGCAGGACAGATTGCCATCAAAACAGCAGGGGAACAGCTGACGTTACTGAACCCCACAAACACAGGAGCTAGTGTTTTACTCTGTGAAGACGGCACTTCCGAGCAACAACTGGCTGTGTTGAAGCCCAGGGACAAGCACGGAGCAGGCTTAGGCTGCATTGAAGAAATTTTAAGATCGGTTGTAGACTACTAATTTGAACCAAGCTCCACTTAGGCCTGTGGATTCACTGATTTTCGTATTTCCCCTGTCCTCCAACCCCGCCAGTTACAGCTCCGAAGTGGCGTCTGCACAATCCACACTTGTTCCTGTGTTACAGGTGTTCAGTCCGGTCAGTTAATCCCCTGATGTGTGTCCGGCAATGTCGCCTGCTCTGTCCACATTCCGATAATGGGAATGTGGACAGAGCAGGCGACATTGCCGGACACACATCAGGGGATTAACTGATCGGACTGAACACCTGTAACACAGGAACAAGTGTGGATTGTGCAGACGCCACTTCGGAGCTGTAACTGGCAGGGTTGGAGGACAGGGGAAATACGAGAGACAGTGGAGCCACAGGCCTAATTGGAGCACGGTTAAAAATCAGTAGTGGTACGACTGTGTAGGCAGCAGGAGACTTTGCCATCCACACAGCAGGGGATCAGCTGACATTACTGAACCCCACTGAGACACGGGAGCAAGTATCTCTTTCCGTGTGGACGGCACTTCCGAACTACAACTGGCTGTGTTGAAGCCCAGGAAATAGGAGGGTGTAGGCAGAGGCCTACTGTATTTTGAATGAGTTTACAGCAGGAGAGACTGCCATCCACAAAGCAGGGGATCAGCTGACGTTACTGAACCCCACTGAGACACGGGAGCAAGTATCTCTTTCCGTGTGGACGGCACTTCCGAACTACAACTGGCTGTGTTGAAGCCCAGGAAATAGGAGGGTGTAGGCAGAGGCCTACTGTATTTTGAATGAGTTTACAGCAGGAGAGACTGCCATCCACAAAGCAGGGGATCAGCTGACGTTACTGAACCCCACTGAGACACGGGAGCAAGTATCTCTTTCCGTGTGGACGGCACTTCCGAACTACAACTGGCTGTGTTGAAGCCCAGGAAATAGGAGGGTGTAGGCAGAGGCCTACTGTATTTTGAATGAGTTTACAGCAGGAGAGACTGCCATCCACACAGCAGGGGATCAGCTGACGTTACTGAACCCCACTGAGACACGGGAGCAAGTATCTCTTTCCGTGTGGACGGCACTTCCGAACTACAACTGGCTGTGTTGAAGCCCAGGAAATAGGAGGGTGTAGGCAGAGGCCTACTGAATTTTGAATGAGGTGACAGCAGGAGAGACTGCCATCCACACAGCAGGGGATCAGCTGACGTTACTGAACCCCACTGAGACACGGGAGCAAGTGTCTCTTTCCGTGTGGACGGCACTTCCGAACTACAACTGGCTGTGTTGAAGCCCAGGAAATAGGAGGGTGTAGGCAGAGGCCTACTGAATTTTGAATGAGGTGACAGCAGGAGAGACTGCCATCCACACAGCAGGGGATCAGCTGACGTTACTGAACCCCACTGAGACACGGGAGCAAGTGTCTCTTTCCGTGTGGACGGCACTTCCGAACTACAACTGGCTGTGTTGAAGCCCAGGAAATAGGAGGGTGTAGGCAGAGGCCTACTGAATTTTGAATGAGGTGACAGCAGGAGAGACTGCCATCCACACAGCAGGGGATCAGCTGACGTTACTGAACCCCACTGAGACACGGGAGCAAGTGTCTCTTTCCGTGTGGACGGCACTTCCGAACTACAACTGGCTGTGTTGAAGCCCAGGAAATAGGAGGGTGTAGGCAGAGGCCTACTGTATTTTGAATGAGTTTACAGCAGGAGAGACTGCCATCCACACAGCAGGGGATCAGCTGACGTTACTGAACCCCACTGAGACACGGGAGCAAGTGTCTCTTTCCGTGTGGACGGCACTTCCGAACTACAACTGGCTGTGTTGAAGCCCAGGAAATAGGAGGGTGTAGGCAGAGGCCTACTGAATTTTGAATGAGGTGACAGCAGGAGAGACTGCCATCCACACAGCAGGGGATCAGCTGACGTTACTGAACCCCACTGAGACACGGGAGCAAGTATCTCTTTCCGTGTGGACGGCACTTCCGAACTACAACTGGCTGTGTTGAAGCCCAGGAAATAGGAGGGTGTAGGCAGAGGCCTACTGAATTTTGAATGAGGTGACAGCAGGAGAGACTGCCATCCACACAGCAGGGGATCAGCTGACGTTACTGAACCCCACTGAGACACGGGAGCAAGTGTCTCTTTCCGTGTGGACGGCACTTCCGAACTACAACTGGCTGTGTTGAAGCCCAGGAAATAGGAGGGTGTAGGCAGAGGCCTACTGTATTTTGAATGAGTTTACAGCAGGAGAGACTGCCATCCACACAGCAGGGGATCAGCTGACGTTACTGAACCCCACTGAGACACGGGAGCAAGTATCTCTTTCCGTGTGGACGGCACTTCCGAACTACAACTGGCTGTGTTGAAGCCCAGGAAATAGGAGGGTGTAGGCAGAGGCCTACTGTCTTTGTAATGCGGAGACAGCAGGAGAGACTGCCATCTCCACAGCAGGGGAACAGCTGGCAGTGCTGAACCCCACTAACACTTGAACGAATGTGTTTGGCTCTGTGGAGACGACACTTCTGAACACCAACTGACGCTGTTGGAGCCCAGGATTAGGCGAGGAGCAGGCTGGGGCCTACTGGATTTTGGCAGGTGAAGGCAGCAGGAGACTTGCCATCTCCACAGCAGGGGAACAGCTGGCAGTGCTGAACCCCACTAACACTTGAACGAATGTGTTTGGTTCTGTGGAGACGACACTTCTGAACACCAACTGACGCTGTTGGAGCCCAGGATTAGGCGAGGAGCAGGCTGGGGCCTACTGGATTTTGGCAGGTGAAGGCAGCAGGAGACTTGCCATCTCCACAGCAGGGGAACAGCTGGCAGTGCTGAACCCCACTAACACTTGAACGAATGTGTTTGGTTCTGTGGAGACGACACTTCTGAACACCAACTGACGCTGTTGGAGCCCAGGATTAGGCGAGGAGCAGGCTGGGGCCTACTGGATTTTGGCAGGTGAATGCAGCAGGAGACTTGCCATCTCCACAGCAGGGGAACAGCTGGCAGTGCTGAACCCCACTAACACTTGAACGAACGTGTTTGGCTCTGTGGAGACAACACTTCTGAACACCAACTGACGCTGTTGGAGCCCAGGATTAGGCGAGGAGCAGGCTGGGGCCTACTGGATTTTGGCAGGTGAAGGCAGCAGGAGACTTGCCATCTCCACAGCAGGGGAACAGCTGGCAGTGCTGAACCCCACTAACACTTGAACGAATGTGTTTGGTTCTGTGGAGACGACACTTCTGAACACCAACTGACGCTGTTGGAGCCCAGGATTAGGCGAGGAGCAGGCTGGGGCCTACTGGATTTTGGCAGGTGAAGGCAGCAGGAGACTTGCCATCTCCACAGCAGGGGAACAGCTGGCAGTGCTGAACCCCACTAACACTTGAACGAATGTGTTTGGTTCTGTGGAGACGACACTTCTGAACACCAACTGACGCTGTTGGAGCCCAGGATTAGGCGAGGAGCAGGCTGGGGCCTACTGGATTTTGGCAGGTGAATGCAGCAGGAGACTTGCCATCTCCACAGCAGGGGAACAGCTGGCAGTGCTGAACCCCACTAACACTTGAACGAACGTGTTTGGCTCTGTGGAGACAACACTTCTGAACACCAACTGACGCTGTTGGAGCCCAGGATTAGGCGAGGAGCAGGCTGGGGCCTACTGGATTTTGGCAGGTGAAGGCAGCAGGAGACTTGCCATCTCCACAGCAGGGGAACAGCTGGCAGTGCTGAACCCCACTAACACTTGAACGAATGTGTTTGGTTCTGTGGAGACGACACTTCTGAACACCAACTGACGCTGTTGGAGCCCAGGATTAGGCGAGGAGCAGGCTGGGGCCTACTGGATTTTGGCAGGTGAAGGCAGCAGGAGACTTGCCATCTCCACAGCAGGGGAACAGCTGGCAGTGCTGAACCCCACTAACACTTGAACGAATGTGTTTGGCTCTGTGGAGACGACACTTCTGAACACCAACTGACGCTGTTGGTGCCCAGGATTACGCATGCCGCATGCAGAGGCCAATGGGCAGCGGTTTTTATGGAGGTTGTGGACTACTACTGATTCTAACCATGCTCCACTTAGGCCTCTGGCTCCACTGTCTCTACTATTTACCCTGGCCTCCAACCCCGCCAGCTACATCTCTGAAGTGGCGTCAGCACAATCTACACTTGTTCCTGTGTTACTGGTGCTCAGTCCCATCAGTTGATCCCCTGATGTTTGTCCGGCAAGTTCGCCAGCTCTGTCCTCATTCCCACTACTGGTTATGGGAATGTGGACAGAGCAGGAGACCTTGCCGGACACACATCAGGGGATAAACTGATGGGACTGAGCCACAGGAACACAGGAACAAGTGTAGATTGTGCTGACGCCACTTCAGAGATGTAGATGGCGGGGTTGGAGGTCAGGGGAAATAGTAGAGACAGTGGAGCCAGAGACCTAAGTTGGGCACGGTTAAAAATCAGTAGTGGTTTGAATGTTGATGGAGCTGGTGACTCTGCCGTCCACACAGCAGGGGATCAGCTGGCATTACTGAACCCCAGTAACACAGGAGCTAGTGTGTTTCTCTGTGCAGACGACACATCTGAGCGACAACTGGCTGTGTTGAAGCACAGGGATTATAGTTCAGGTGGTAGAAAAATGAACACACCAGCAGACCTGGATACCGTTGCCAACCACTAATTTAGTCTGTAAGAGGAATGGCAAAGTCTTTGGAGATCCAGGCCTTGTTCATTTTCAGAAAAGTCAGCCGGTCAACATTATCGGAAGATAGTCGCGTGCGACGGTCTGTTAGTACACCACCTGCGGCACTAAAGACACGTTCCGATAATACACTGGCAGCAGGGCAAGCCAGCACCTCCAATGCATACTGGCTAAGCTCTGGCCATGTATCCAGCTTAGAGACCCAAAACTTGAAGGGGGAAGAGCCATCTGGGAGTACAGCGACAGGGCAAGACATGTAGTCTGACACCATCTGACGGAAGCGTTGCCTCCTGCTGACTCGAGGCGTCGCTGATGGTGTAGACAATTGTGGTGGACACACAAAACTTTGCCACATTTGGGCCATAGTGGTCTTGCCTTGTGCTGCGGCACTGCCTCTGCTCCCTCTTTGTGCAGAGTTTCCTCCACTGCCTCGACGCACAGAGCTGCTTTGTAAAGCACTTGCAACAATGCTGTCGGGTGGAATGGAAAACATTATGGACTGCACCAGTGACTCTTCGTACTCCCGCATTTTACGCTCCCGGTTCAACGTTGGTATGAGCCTTTGTACGCTGTCCCGGTAGCGAGGATCTAGGAGGGTGTACACCCAATAATCAGCCGAGACGAGAATGTGGGCGATGCGGCGGTCGTTTCTCAGGCACTGCAGCATGAAATCAACCATGTGCTGCAGACTCCCAACTGCCAAAGAACCGCTGTCCCCTGTTTGAGGCGTGACCTCGACCTGCTCTGCATCACCCCACCCTCGCTGTACATACTGAGTAGAGGTTTGTGTACCTCCCTCCTCTGGAGAGATGTCTTCCTCCTCCATCGACTCCTCCTCATCCTCCTCACAAAGTGTCCCCTGCCTAGGCCTTTGTGAGGAAACACGTAGCGCAGACTGTCCAGAAGCAGATGGCATTTGGGACTCCTCATCCTCCACCTCTTCTGAAACCTCATCCCTTAGTGCTTGCAGTGTTTGTTGAAGCAGGCAGATAAGGGGGACAGTCATGCTGACTAGTGCATCATCTGCACTCGCCATCCGCGTGGATTCATCGAAGGCACGCAAAACGAGGCAGATGTCCTTCATAGAGGCCCACTCAATGGTGCTGAAGTGTGAACGGCGCACAGTGCGACTTGTTTGCGCCTGATGCAGCTGGTACTCCATGACTGCTGCCTGCTGCTCACACAACCGCTCCAACATATGTAACGTTGAATTCCACCGGGTGGGTAGGTCACATATGATGCGATGTTCTGGAAGGCCAAATCGTCGCTGCAGAGCAGCGAGGCGCGATCTTGCCGTGCTGGAACGTCGCAAGTGAGCGCACTCTATGCGGACCTTGTGCAACAGTGCATCAAGATCCGGATAGTCCCTCAGAAAGCTCTGCACGACCAAGTTAAGAACATGTGCCAGACATGGGATGTGTGTGAGGTTGCCTAGGCCAAGAGCTGCCACCAGATTTCGGCCATTGTCACACACTACCAAGCCCGGCTGGAGATTCGCTGGCCCAAACCACACATCGCTCTCCAGCTTGATAGCATTCCAGAGCTCCTGCGCTGTGTGGCTTCGATTCCCCAAAGAAATTAATTTGAGTACAGCCTGTTGACGTTTGGCCACGGCTGTGCTCATATCGGTCGTAACAGGCTCCTGCTCTGCTGTTTCTGAGGAACTTGAGTAGGAGGAGGAGTCTATGTGTACAGACTGGAGTCCTGCAATCCGTGGCGTTGGAAGAACACGTACAGCGCCACTCTCCAGATCCGTACCCGGCTCCACAACATTGACCCAGTGGGCAGTGAGGGAAAGGTATCGTCCCTGTCCATGGTTACTGGTCCACGCATCGGTGGTCAGGTGGACCTTGCTACTAACGGCGTTTAGTAGCGCATGTTTTATTTTGCCCTCAACATGTTTCTGCAGGGCAGGGACGGCTCGCCTGCTGAAATAAAAGCGGCTGGGCACGTTGTATTGGGGGACTGCCAATGCCATTAAGTCCCGGAAGGTGTCAGTGTCCACCAGCCTGAATGACAGCATTTCAACTGCCAGAAGTTTGGCAATGCCAGCATTCAGAGACTGTGCTCGGGGATGGTTTGCCGAGTAAGGGCGCCTTTTATCCCATGCCTGTGCTACCGATGGCTGTGATGGATGGGAACGTGCTGTTATGGGTGGAATCTGACAGGGTCTCCGGACAACAGTGGCAGAGGTTCTTCCTTGGCGATCCTGTGAGGAAGCCGAACCAGCAGTGTGTGAGCTGGAGGAAGAGGGCCCAACACGAACTGAAGAGGTGGTAGGTGGTGCTGTACGTTGGCCTACGTCTTGAGGGTGTCTATGCAACTCCAACTCGTGCTTGGTGCGCACATGTTTCCACATATTTGTGGTATTGAGGTTGCTGACATTTCTCCCTCTTTTGACTCTCTGATGACACAGCTTGCATTTGACAAAGCAAATGTCATCTGCAACTGTGTCAAAAAAGGACCACGCACTGCAACTCTTGTGAGCGCCCGGTTTGCCTTTGGAAGGAGGAATGCTCCTAACGGGTGCCGAAGTGGAGGGTACAGGCAACCAAGTCTTCCCCCTCCCTCTGCCTCCTGTTTTGGCCAGTAGGGGAATCTCTTCCTCCGAGCTGCTCCCACCACCTTCCTGTTGCTCACGCCATGATGGGTCAAGGACCTCATCATCTTCCCTCCCCTCTTCAAACAGCTGCTTCTCCGGGGTTGTCTCGCCAGCACCGTACGCACCAGAAAGTGGCAACTGAGTCTCGTCATCATCTGATGCGTACTGAGGTGTGCTGACCATAGGCACTGGCCCACTCGCCTCTTCAGATTCAGAGGGACAAAGAAGTTGCGCATCACTGCATACTCCCTCTTCTTCACATTCAGGAATGCTGCTTGGCTGGCCCCCTCTTTCCAAGCCAACAGATTCCGAGAACAGAAGTAGAGATTGTGATGGCTCCTGTCCATGTCTCTCTGACTGCCTGGGCACTTTGGCAGGTGGTGAAGAGACAGATGGTTGCTCTTCGGTGCTCTGACCCTGAGAGGATGCGGAAGTAATTGAAGTCGATGCGTTAGCTGCCATCCATCCGACAACGGCTTCAATTTGTTCCTCCCGCAGCAGTGGGGTACGTTGAGGTCCTACAAAGCTGCGCATAAAGGACTGTTGCCTGCTAAAACTGGGGGATGCTGATCCACTGGTGCCCGCAGCAGGCCCAGAATCCCCACGTCCTCTACCTGTAGAATCCCCACGTCCTCTCCCTGCAGAATCCCCACGTCCTCTCCCTGCTGAAACTCCACGCCCACGCCCACGCCCCCGCGCCTTACTCCCTGCCTTCTTCATCTTGCAAGACTGCTTAAGATAGGCAAAAAAGGACAAAGGGGGGCCTTAGTGTGCTTATTCCTGAACAGCTGGTTACAGGTACAAGAAACACTAATTTTATGAAGTGTGTGTGTGTGGACTAGACTTTAATAGGAGCTGATGTGGCCTACACAAGTTCAAAATGTAGTGTTTGGTGAACTTTTTATGTGGTTTCTTTGTTTGAAACAAACTCAAAGTATGAGAACAAAGAATTGAAACTGATAGTATCACCAACTTTTTGGAGCTATTACAATGCAGGCAGGTAACCTACAATGCAAAAGATGAGGCTCCAAAAAAATTGGGTAATACTAATCTGGCTGCGCCGGCAGGGCACAAGCCAGAAAAAAAGGCTCCTCTATCTACTCCTATATAGTGTTTGCAACCAACCAATGTTGATGGATACGGATGGATGCACACTAATAGGAGAAGAAAAAATGAGCTGCACTCAGAGACAAATATGTGTGAGGCAGTGACGCACGTTGAGCGTCCTACAACCAGACGTAGCTGCAGGACACTCTACTCAGCGTGAGCTGCACTCACACACAGTCAGAGACCTCTCAGACAGCCGTCAACAGTGCAGCTAAGTGGGCACTGGCACTGACAGGCTGCAGAAAGGCTCCGCTGTGTACTCCTATATAGTGTTTGCAACCACCGTAGATGGAGACGGATGGATGCACACTAATAGAAGAAAAAATGAGCTGCACTCAAATAAAAATATGTGTGAGGCAGTGACGCACGCTGAGCGTCCTACAGCCAGACGTAGCTGCAGGACACACTACTCAGCGTGAGCTGCACTCACACACAGTCAGAGACCTCTCAGACAGCCGTGAACAGTGCAGCAAAGTGGACACTAGCACTGAAAGGCTGCAGAAAGGCTCCGCTGTCTACTACTAGTGTTTGCAACCAACGTATATGGATACGGATGGAAGCACACTAGATTGAAATTATTTAAAAAATGCAGCTCAAAAAATAAAAGATGTATGAGGCAGCAGTGATCACACTGGGTGGCCTACAGCCTGACGTGGCTGCAGGACCCACTCCACAGCGTGAGCTGCACTCACACAGCCCTTGCAGACAGCTGTGAAAACAGCGCTGCTAGGGAAAAGCAAGCTACAGTGGTGGTTTATGTAGCCTGGATAAAGCACAATATTGTTTTTAGAATCGCTATTTCTAACTGTCCCTCACAGTCTTCTACAGCAGCCTGTCCCTAACTGAATTCACAGCAGAGTGACCAGAAATGGCGGCTGCGGTGGCTTTTATAGTGCATCATGACATCATTTCGGCAGCCAATCACAGCCATGCCAATAGTTAACATGCCTACATGCCTAACAGGATGTGCCCACACTTCGGAGGATTCCCATTGGCTTAATCAAAGCAAGCAGGCTCATAGCATGATGGGAACTTCCTATTCCGATTCCGATCCCGGAATCCGATATGAAAAAAGTATCGGAATTAAGTATCGGAATTCCGATACCGCTGATATCGGCCGATACCCGATACTTGCGGTATCGGAATGCTCAACACTAATAGTGAGATTCAAATTCTCACCAATCCTATAGGCACCCTCCACCTTGTCATACACCATCCAATTTCAGCCTGTTACATTGAGGTGTAATCTCTCCTGGGCTTGAGACAATAGTTCAGCATCCTCCAATCTATAGTGAGATTCAAATTCTCACCAATCATATAGACACCCTCCACCTTGTCATACACCATCCAATTTCAGCCTGTTAAATTGAGGTGTAATCTCTACTGGGCCTGAGACAATAGTTCAGCTTCCTCACATCTATAGTGAGATTCAAATTCTCACTGTCATAGCTGCTTTTTGATCTGACCAAGCGTCAGCTATGCCAGATCACCAGTGAGTCCAAATTATGAGGTTTCGCCCTTTCTGTTGCAAGCGCTTGGAGACAAAGAGACTCAACACACAAGCCGTGGTCAAATCACTTTATCTGATGTAATGAAATACAAGGAAACTTTTTTACCATTTACAATAATATGTGACTCTATGGAGCTCATTTGGCCCCCACCATCACCTCAGGGTCGTACCTTGTTTACAATGTACCCAGAACATGTTGTTGAGAACAAATATGATATCAAGTATAGTTTCCTTGAAGACAGAGACTATTAGTCTACATAAGAATAACATAGCAATAATAGGCAAAAGGCATTTGAAGTCTTAAAGGTAATTAAAGGGATATAAAGGCAAACCATTAACTCTTCTATATCAATTTCCCCCTTTTGTAAAAGGAATGACCTTTGCCACAGAGTCAGCTGATGTCCACAAAGGAGCTACTGTCTCATGAGTCTAGTACCCATAAGGGGGCTTCATACCTGCTTCGTCCATCCACCCTCAGTGTGGACACTCACCTTCCCCATCAGCAATGGCTACCTGGGGTCTATGATACACTTAGCTTTTTTTTTTTTATGCATACATTATTCAGTAGCTTAAGTAATACATATATTAGTGCTTTTACGGCTACATAAAGCAATAAGCAAAACAACAAAATTTGCATACAAGTCTATATTATGCCAAAAAAAAAAAAATCCATCCTGCAAGGCCATTAAACTAATTTGCTTGATTTAGAAAAGAGAATGTGTTACCTCACCAGGAGTCTCTGTTTGCTCTGTGTTGCTTTAACCATTGGTCTCTAAGTTCACCTATTTTGTCTATACTGGCCCTGATCTGAAGATTGCCAGCAGGGTCGATATAATTACAACAGGTGGGACCAATTATCTGACACATTCCTCCTTCTTTTGCTGTTAGCAACTATGATTAATTGTCTCTGTATTGTATTAGTTTCATTAGAACTTCAAGAATCTGGAAAATCTGATCATCCAGGTAGTCGGTAGCTTCCACTAATTTATTCCACATTTGTGTTATGAAGTGGTATATTAGCATACTACTGAATATTTTATTTGTTATCCCCATTTCTACTAGATGCGGCCTACCATTTGGACGGGGCTTATTGTCTGCAGCCCTTCTATACAAAGTATGAATTGGAACTGCTGCTGTGTCTATTTTACTATGAGGAACTATGAAAGTGGCTGGTGTCAGTTTGGCAAGAGTGCAAACTCCTCTTATGTCTGGGCTCACCCACCTGTAGGCACGATGTCCGCAAACCAAGAATACTCCTTTGGGGAGAACACAAACGTGACCAGGGGTCTGTATACATTGGTATAAACTCAAAAAGTTCTGACATAGGCTTATGGGCACACCAAGTATTATTTATTTGTTTTCCACTTATACCAGATGTACATTTACCCCTTTCTTTCCTTATTATTTTACCCGTAGATACTTTACATCCGATTATAGCCAATGAGGCAGATATATCAAGGGGCACATCTTTTCCCCAAAATCTAGATTGAGTCCAAGTCTCATTGTGTATGCAGTGTGGGGTTAATACCTCCCATGGCTCCAGAGGTAAGGCTAAGTAGGCATGGTCCTCGCAGATACTGGGCTATGTGTACAGATCCAACAGTTTTTCGGTTTCTGTCCTTCCATGTCTTTTATAAAAAGAGCCTGATGCCGAATAAGTTTGCTGTCCCAGTCAGCATTTGAGAGTTTATCCTGTGTCTCTGTAGAGTGCAGTAATCCTGTCACTGCCAGCAAGGTGATGAGGAGTATACTCATTTTACTGGTGAAAGGACCTTCTTGCAGTGACTGGTGTGGGTCCAGGTGGGTTTTCTCTCAAGTTTTACTGAGGTGGATGTGGTCAGCTGGACGTGGAAGGGGCCGTCAAATCGTGGGTCCAGGCTCCTTCTCACGTGTCTGCGTATAACCACCCAATCACCTGGATTCAGCTAATGCACATCTGCACTGGCATTAGGATCTGGAATGGATGAGAACACATGTTTATGCACCACATTAAGGTTTTCCTGCAAGGCCTGGACGTAGGCTGTCATAGAGACGTGTTGCATTTGTAGCACCTGTGGGATGTACAGACCAGTCTTTGGTGCACTACCAAACAGGACTTCAAAGGGAGACAAGCCTCTGTTTCTATTTGGAGAGTGTCTGACTGAAAAGAGTGCAAGAGGCAAGCACTCTACTCAGCTCTTTCCTGTGTCTGCCATGGCCTTTTGAATTTTCAGTTTAAGTGTCCCATTTAGTCTTTCCACTTTCCCACTACTTTGTGGCCTATATGGTGTATGAAATGCTTGCTGTACACCCAGGGCCTGCATGACTTCCCTCATTATTTCTCCCATGAAGTGTGTACCCCTATCTGATCCTGTGGTTTCTGGGACACCATACCTGCAGATCAGCTCTTTCATCAGTTTGTCTGCAGTCATTTTAGCATTTGCACATTTTACCGGATAGGCTTCCGGCCAACCAGAGAAGAGTTCTACACATACTAGGATATTTGCATACACTCCTACCTTGGTAGCTGTATGTCGTCAATTTGCAGTTTCTGAAAAGGGTAGAGAGGCCTAGGTGTCGCTTTCTTAGGCTCTTTTGCTGTTTTACCTGGGTTGTGCTGTGCACAGATAAGGCATGACTGTACAAGTTTCACAGCTGCGTAACTGAAACCAGGAGCGATCCAGAAGGCATTCACCATGGCACACATGTGACTTTTTGAGGCGTGAGTGGGGCCATGTGCTGCTTGCGCCATGATTGGGAACAGGGACTTCGGTGGGCACAATTTATCCTTATTCTCCCATACTCCATTTGAGTTCAGCTCAGCTCCCAGTCTCCCCCGGTGTACCTTCTCTGTTTGGGCAGCCTTTTGCCTGAGGGATTTCAGGACATCTAGACCCAATGTGGCTGGAATACGCTGACTCCCCGCCACCATCCACTGCTCTTTCTAGGCCACCTTGTGCTACTTTAGCAGCCTCGTTCGCCCTTCTGTTGCCCTCTACCTCCACAGAGTCACCTTTGTGTGTGCTTTTACCTTGACAATGCCAACCTGGACTGGTAACATCAATGCCTCCATCAATTGTTTCACCAGCTCTGGATTTTTAATGGGCTTTGAATCTGTGAAAATATTAGCTACTTTACCTGCAGCGGCTCTACACGCCTCAGTGAGTGCCTTCAACTCTGCCTCCTGCGCCGACATGTGAAGAGAGAGTGGTTCCGCTCAGATTACCTCATGTGAGGATACTACTGCATATCCAGTGTAGAATCATCCATCCTGGTGGTATCTGGAGCCAGCTACAAAACAAACTCAAAGTCTGCATTAGGAACAGGTTTTTCATGAACGTGTGCAAAACCAACTGTCTCCTGACTCATCAGTTCTATGCAGTCATGTTCATGCGTCATGTCAAAATATCCTTCCTCACTCGCTAATACGGTCACCAATTCCCCCTTTTCTGAATCCACAGGCAGGAGGGTGGCTGGATTCAGAACGTTACATCTTTTGAGGGTAACATACTCAGGAATTAGTAGAGCACACTCAAGTCGGAGCTGTCTGGCCATAGACAGATGTTTTGGTTGAACTTGTACGAGTATGGCATGGATGTCATGCGGGGAATAGATTGTCAAAAGAAATGTCAGTGTGATCTCACATGCCTTCCTAGTAGTAGTAATGCAGCTGCTCCTACCGCACAGACACACGTAGGTGACTCTCTGATCACTGGTTCTAATTGTGCTGAGTAGTAAGCTATTGGTCTCTGTTTCCCTCCATGTTGTTGTGTCAGTACTGCGGTAGCATGTTCTCCCTGCTCTGTGTAAAACAAGAAAAATGGCTGGTCATAATTTGGAATGCCTAAGGCTGGGGCTGACACAATGAGCAGTTTGAGAGAATGGAAGGAATCAATTGCATTTTGTGTGAGGCCCCGGGTTTGATGACAAGCAGTCATAAAGTGGTTTCAACATTTGTGAAGCAGGCCTTATCCAAGGCCTATTGTAGGTCACTAAGCCTAGGAAAGGTGCATAGATGCTGATGTGACCTGGGTAGAGGGAAAATTTTGAATTGCCTGCTTCCTGTCTTCAGTCAGGTGTCTGGTACCTTCGGCAATACAATGTCCCAAAAATGTCACTTTTTGTTTGTAATACTGTAATTTGTCACGTGAGACCTTGCAATCCTTTTCTGCTAAAAAAACATAGCAAGGAAACTGTAGCTTCCCTGCAGGACCTCTGGTCCAGGCAGAGCAGCAAAGGGTCATCCACGTACTGTAATAGTACAATCAGCGGATGAGGTGATTGCCACTACTCAAGGATCCCTGCCATTGCTGCTGAATAGATGGCAGGGGATTTCTTTCCCCCTTTGTGGGAGGACTGTCCAACAATACTGTTCATCTTTATGAGTAAAGGAAAAAGATACTGACAGTCAGGGTGCAGGGGTACAGAGAAAAATGCACCTGCTAAATCAATTACTGTGAAACATTTTGACATTACTGGGATCTGTGACAGTATTGTGTGTGTTAGGGATGATTGAGGTCACACTCACTGTATCATCATTAATAGCCCTTAAGTCATGAACCTTTCTGTAAGTGTCAGCAAACCCTTGAGTCTTTTTTTCCTAATGGGATACAAAGTGGTGTCGCACGGGGAAGATCTTTGCACCAGAACCCCTGCCTTAACATACTCTCTAATATCTCTGCTCGGGGCAATTGATTTGGCTAGGCTCAAGGGCTATTGCTTAAAACAAGGAGGAGTGGTTCCTTTTTTCTAATTTAATCATGACAGGGGGAATGGGCAACCGACCCACATCAGTTTTTCCCCTTGCCCAAACAGTGTCTGGCACCTGTCCCATTTCTTCATTTCAGGCATTTTGGTGTCAGGTGTTAGTTTCACAGCTTTTGTCATATACACCATTGCCGCAATCTTACAGAAATGTTTATCCGAGAGGGGAATTGTAACTGTAATACCCTCAGGAGAGTATTGTATGGTGGCCTGGATCGCACTCAGCACATCTGCTCCCAGTAAATTCACAGAGGTATTGTCACTAACACTAAGTTTTGTAAGCACCTCTTGGCTATCTCGTAATTTTAATCTTATTTGTTTAGTCATAGGGGCTTCTGTCACTTGCCCCTCTACCCCCACACATTCCACAATCTCATTAGTAATCATGTCTGGCATTATCAAATCTCTGTGTACCACAGTCCCGGCTTCCCCAGTGTCAATCAAAAATTCTGCCTCTTTCCCTCCCGGCATTGTTATGGCGGTCATCAAGGCAGGACCAGGTCCGGAAGGGACAAGAACAGGGTACACATTTGTCACTGGGTTGCCAGTTTCCTAGTCTACATGTGAAGGAGGTGGAAGATTGGTCTGCTTACTCTCCTTTACAGGGTTTTTGCAATAGCTGGCGTAGTGCCCATTTTCACCACAATTCCAGCACCTCACTGTTTCTATGTCCTTAGGTCCCTTATTACGTCTCCAATGTTTTCCTTGTGCTCCAGGCATACATGGCAGGTTGTCTTATTGTCCTTGTTTGTTCAACTACTTTAGCCACCTTAAGGATGTCTTTCGGATCTACATATCTCCATTCAGGTCTGGCTGTCTGTACTGCATCTCGTAAGTCATTGCTCATACCGTCAATGAATGCATTTACCAGTATCTTATCATCGAGTGGGCTTATGGGACTGTACCCCATGTCTGCCCCTTTCAGCTGTAACCGTCCAAAGTACATCTCTACACTCTCTCTTTTTTGCTGTGTCACGTCAGTCAGGAGAACGGACTGCTCTGATTGTTTCACTATAGCCCACTGTTTTAGTGACTCACAGTATGTCTCCCCAGACCGTGCAGATTTATCATCCATGCCCCTAGCCTGATTCTTTGCCACATCTGTGTGTGTCTTAATTATATGTCCTAGTACGTCACCTACCTTTAAACTCACCAACCTCTCTAGGTCTGCCCAGGTACACTTATATGTCTGCTGTACTTCCTTTATGTGTCTGTAAAGTGGGAATGGTTGGTCTCCAGGGTCAGGCAACTGCTTCAACAAAGCTAGCTGTCAGAGGGGCTCCAGGGATAATACACCTGCATCTTTCTTTTTCTAGTCACCCTTCTAGGTCCTGATGTGGTTGGTCGTCTGATGTCTACTGTCAATGTCTCCACTACCCACTAACCACACTATTATGTCACTACATATGATTTTGTCTGGACAGGATTTAGTGCAATTTGCTTAGGTCAGTAGCACATTTCACACAAGTCTGGGTTTGTCTGAGTCTGATCAAAGTCCATCTGTTTTGTCTGGGTCTCTGGTTAAATTTTGTCAATCAAAACATTCATAATACACCTTCCATACTGCTGCCCATTCTCATACATCATTCATTCACTTGCTATTTTCTTCCCTTGTCTGTGCCTTTTTGTACATCCAAACATTCACACTCTGGTATTTTTGCCTTTTTCAATATTTGTCCCACTTGTTTCACTGCTTCCTTTCTTCTCTGTCTTTTACAATTTGCATAGCTGTCTTGGACCCCATTGGGGGCACCGACTGTACACAGAAAAAGTTGCCATGGCTTCAACCTTTTTCTACCGACAGCTCACCTTTATTCTGAAATGCCCCTCTAGTGTGCCTAACCTTATCTATGGGTGGCCAGACGTAGCAAGTCAGAGCGAGCCTGTTAAGGTGTAGTGGGAAGGCTCCTTGCCGCTCACCCGGTAGACTTACAGGATGTAACGAGAAGGCTCTCTGCCTCTCACCCGTTAGATCAGCTGGCTAGAATAGGAATAGGCCTTTTTCCTTCCAGCCCAGCTCCATGGATTGTGGGAAGGCTACTTCAACTTAGACAGCTCACCTTTATTCTGAAATGCCCCTCTAGTGTGCCTAACCTTATCTACGTGTGGCCACACGTAGCAAGTCAGAGCGAGCCTGCCAAGGTATATCCAGAGGGCTCCTTGCCCTCGCCTCTCACCCACAACAAAAAACCCCGCTGACTAAAGTAAGAAGGCCCAGGTGTGATAGGCCTCTGACCTACTTTATCAGCCATACAGTCGGCTACCTCCTTTGTTGATCCACAATTTGCTATACAAATTAATCACACAACTAGAAGCAGGTTCAAAACACATTAATGACCAAACAATCACTTACAATGACCAAACAGTCACTTGCAATTTCCTTCTAAATTAGGCACCATATTTTACTTTCAACTTCAACTTACAAAATTTCATTCCACTTCAATTAAGTACTGTTGCTTTAAAATGCACAAATCTTATAGCAAGCATTTCAGAACTACAGAGAGTCTGAGAGCAGCTCTGTGAATCCTCTTATTAGACACTCAGCAGAGATAGATGAGGAGAGCGAGAGAAGGGGAGAGAAGAAACTGCGCAGCGCCATCCTTCCCCCTCCCATCAGAATGTAGTGTCCGTTACAGAATTCCGTAGTTCTTTAGACTTATCAAAATCAATTTCTACAAAGAAAACTCAAAATCACGGGATTTCACTGTAAGAGCAGATAACTGTATAATGTGAGCAAACACGTCTTGCCCTTTTTCTGGCCAAATGCATTCAGGAAACTTTACAATGTAATGCCACATATAACTCGAGCTATTTCATTACTCAATTCATTCAGTCTCAGATGTAGATTTGAAATATCTATAACACATCTGTCCGGGATTCCACCACAACTAGAAAGGTAACAAATCTCTTGACACAAAAATGATGTGTGATGATTCATTCATACGTGCTCATTCAGGGATTTTTTCTTTCACTTTTCAGTGGTCATTTGATTTTACAAAGAGCGGATAACAAAAATCCCTTATCTCAATCACTCCTCTCTCATCTCATTCAGAGGTTCTCATAGACATACATATAAGGATTCACACAGCCTGCCTATCTTGCACTTTGGATATTTGACACCTTAACCTACAACCGTGTCCACTGAGACTCTGAGAACACCAAAGCCAACTTCTTAAACAACAAGAATCAATGAAAACCAAACCAACGTCAGAAGGTCCAAAACAACCAAAAACCACAGCCCTATACAAAATACAGCGTCATATGGTTTACTGCCAATCCAAAATAGACACTGCACAAAGTCTATCCCAGGCTTTGTGCTACACAGTACACCAGTACACAACCAGTTAGTATATTAGTATATTACCAGAACAGATTAACAGATAATACAAATGACAATTATTTTCTTATTACTCTATTATTCAACTCTCATACGGACAAACTCACCACTCACTGGTGATGTGGGTTCTTTTGAATCGTGTTGTACAGTCTTACCCAGAGATATGCATACATCCTTGGAAAGGTTGCAGATGCAGAATCAATGTAAGAATAAATGTTCTCACCTGCTGCAGCCTGGATTCTGCATATTCAAGCTCCCACATACGGATTCCGAATAGGCTGGTTTCCATGGCCCCACGTTGGGCGCCAAAACTGTAGTAGCTGCTTTTTGTTCTGACCAAGCGTCAGCTATGCCAGATCACCAGTGAGTCCGAATTACGAGGTTTCACCCTTCTGTTGCAAGCGCTTGGAGACAAAGAGACTAAACACACAAGCCGTGGTCAAATCACTTTATCTGACGTAATGAAATACAAGGAAACTTTTATACCATTTACAACAATATGTGACTCTATGGGGCTCATTTGGCCCCCACCATCACGTCAGGGTCGTACCTTGTTTACAATGTACCCAGAACATGTTGTTGAGAACAAATATGATGTCAAGTATAGTTTCCTTGAAGACAGAGACTAATAGGCTACATAAGAATAACACATAGCAATAATAGGCAAAAGGCATTTGAAGTCTTAAAGGTAATTAAAGGGATATAAAGCAAACCATTAACTCTTCTATATCATCACCAATCCTATAGACATCCTTCACCTTGTCATACAGCATCCAATTTCAGCCTATTACATTGAGGTGTAATCTCTCCTGGGCCTGAGACAATAGTTCAACGTCATCAAATCTATAGTGAGATTCAAATTCTTACCAATAGTAGATACACCTTCTACCTTGTTTTACAGTACCATATAGCTGGTGGTATTTTGGGTACATTTTCACAAAAATGAGCAAGTATGGTGGAAGACGCCATGGAAGTGGGCGGGGGTTGCCAGCTGGTCCCGATGGTGGTGGTGGTGTTGCATCTGTTGGTAGTGGCAAAAGCACAATAGCACCTAAGACAGGAGGTGTTGAGCCTGCATCATCGTCTGGCTCCACAAGGCCTCGAAGGCTCTCTTTTCTGGTAGTAGGTAAACCACTTTTAAAGTCGGAGCTTCAGGAACAAGTTTTGTCTTACATTGCTGACACAGCCTCCAGCTCTCTCGCCTCCTCTTCTGAAGTTTCAAAAAATAAAAGCATTGAGTCATCAGTGGAGGCTCCTGGTCAGGAACAACACCTTTCCTTGTGTCCTTCACCCCTACCAAAAGTGAAGGATGTGGCAGGCCACACAACCGATGACTCCATGGAGCTCTTTTCACATACCATGCCTGGGTTAGCAAGTCAAATCGTGAATTCCCCAGTCCAAGATAAATCTGACATGGAGTGCACTGATGCACAGCCACTGCTAGATTTTTGTGCTGGTACATTCACTCAGAGTACTACATTGTCCTTGCAGTGTACTGAGGCAGAATCTGACCCTGATGAAACTCAGGTGCCCCTTCCCGCATACTATACCACCTTACACGGTGACACAGAGGAAGGTGCACAAGAAATTGAAGAGGAGGTGATGGATGACCCAGTTGTTGACCCAGATTGGCATCCATTGGGGGAAGAGGGTGCCACTGCCAATAGCTCAGAAGAGGAGGAGGAGGATCCACAGCAGGCAACGACATCGCAACAGCTGTTATCTGGCATGACCGTAGCAGTCCAAAGAATGTGTTACAAAAACCAAAAGAGTTGCAGGACAGCTTGGCCAGATGGTCAAATTAGCACAGCGTGCAAGATCTCAAAATGTCTTCCATAGTAGGAACAGTACAGTGTGGCATTTTTTGGAACAAAACCTTAATGATCAGGCAAAAGTTATCTGTAAGAAGTGCACAAAGACCTTTAGCCAAGGGAAAAATCTGAGAAATTTGAATACCAGTTGCATGCTTAGACATATAACCACCATGCACTTGCAAGCGTGGATGGACTACCAAACCTCACATACCACATGTGCACCTGCTCCAAATGAAGGTAGTCAGAATCGCTACATCGCTTCCCCCACTGTAAGCCCACCGGTTAGCACACCACCAGCAGCAAATATCGAGGTGTCGTCGCAAGGGCAAAGCAGTCATGAAATCACAATGTTATTGCTATGAAAAACTAAATCTAGGCAATCAGCAACACCACCAACACCATCACCATCACCAACCCTCTCTCAGTCCGCAATGTCCGCTGCTAGTTCCACCATATGCAGCTCTCAAGTCCAGCTCACCCTACCAGAGACTCTGAGAAGGACAAGAAAGTACTCATCCTCTCATCCACGTACACTGGCTTTGAATGCCCACATTGCCAAACTAATCTCGTTAGAGAAGATGCCCTACCAGTTGGTTGAAAGTAAAGCTTTCCGCGAGCTCATGGCCTTCGCAGTACCACGCTATGACCTAACCAGTCGGCACTTCTTTTCGCGAAAAGCCATCCCAGCCCTCCACGTGCATGTGAAAGACCACATTGTCCATGCACTGAAGCAATCAGTGAGTGGAAAGGTGCACCTTACAACAGATGCATGGTCCAGTAGGCCAGGGCCGTTACGTGTCCATCACTGCGCACTGGGTTAATGTGGTGGATGCAGAGTCCACAGGGGACAGCGGCGGTGGGACAGTGCTGCCTATCCCACGGTACAGGAAACAGTTGGCTGTAGGCGTTCGACCCTCCTCCTCCAGAAGCGAAAGCTCGTCCACAGAGCGCAGTCGCACGAGCACTCCATCCGCAGCTGCCAGTGTTGCACACGAGTTGTCCCACTATCGAACAGCTAGTGGTAAGCGTCAGCAGGCTTTGTTGAAGATGATGTGTTTGGGCGACAACAGACACACAGCGGAGGTACTGTCCGACTACTTGCAGTGACAAACTGAGTCATGGCTGGGCAGTCTACATCTTGAGGCAGGCAAGGTAGTTTGTGATAACGGCCGGAATTTTGTGGCAGCCATAGCCCTTTCAAAACTCAGACACATACCTTGCCTGGCTCACACCTTGAACCTGGTGGTGCAGTGCTTCCTCAATAATTATCCGGAGTTAACATCCCTGCTCCATAAGGTGCGAAGACTGTGCTCGCACATCCGTCAGTCGCCCGTACACTGCAGTCGTATGCAGAAGCTGCAGCGATTGCTCCACCTTCCCAAGCACCGCCTTATTATCGACATTGCAACAAGGTGGAACTCCACCCTACGCATGGTTCAGAGGCTGTGCGAACAGAGGCAGGCTGTAATTCATTTGTGGGAGGATACACGGGCAGGCAGTTTGCAGGCAGACAAGGAGTTGTCTGGTTTGCAGTGGTCGAAGCTGAAAGACCTCTGTAAAGTCCTTCAGTGTTTTGAGGAATGCACACGGCTGGTAAGCAAGCGCAGACGACGCCATCATAAGCATGAGCATCCCACTTATGCGTCTGTTCATGCAAACTTTGATGCACATTAAGGAGCAGGTGTCTGCAGCCAAGGAGGAAGAGGAGGAGGGAAGCCATGATGACTGTCAGCCATTGTCTGCTCAGGGAAGTCTCGTGGACGAGGTGGAGGAATAAGAGGAAAGAGGAAGAGGTGGAGGAGGAGGAGGATGATGGGGATGATTATTTTGGGGAGGAGGATGCTTCTCAGGGGGCAAGAAAAAATGTTGGCATGGCAAGGTCAGGTACAGGGTTTGTGCGTGACTGGAGGGATGTTGATTTGCCAGAAAGTGCTCCTCCACCCAGCACTCGCAGAGCATAATTGACACCTGGAACATTGGCCCACATATCTAATTATGCCTTGCAGATCCTAAAAAGGGACCCCCGCATTGCCAAAATGATGAACAATGACGACTACTGGTTGGCCAGCATCCTGGATCCACGCTATAAAGGCAAATTCCAAAACACTATGCCACAGGAGAACCTAGAGCTAATATTGGCTAACAAACAAGCAACTCTGGTAAAGTTTGTTTGAGGCATTCCCAGCACACAGCAGCGGTGATGTTTTTCCAACGAGCCGTAGGGGCAACATGGAAGAGGTGTTCGTGGTGCACACAGCCAAAGTGACGTTGGACACAGGGGTTTCATGACCATGTTGTGGACTGATTTTTCAAGTACCGCTCACACGACTGGTAATACTGTATCGATCGAAAGTGACAGGAGAGAGCAGTTGTCAACTATGGTAACAAACTACTTCTCCTCCCATATCGATGTTCTCCTTCAGTGGTCATTCCTCTTTGACTATTGGGCCAGTAAACTTGACACCTGGCCTGAATTGGCACAATATGCTTTACAGGAGCTTGCTTGCCCTACTGTTAGTGTGTTATCTGAACGAGTCTTCAGTGCTGCTGGATCAATCCTGACAGAAAAAAGGACCCGTCTGTCAACCCAAAATGTTGATGATCTAACCTTCATTAAAATGAACCATGCATGGGTTTCAAAGGATTTTGTCCCACCCTCCCCTGCTGACACGTAGGTTGCCAGAAAAATGCCTTGCTTTTGTCCTCCTCTTCCGCGGACTTCTCCAATTACTCCATTTGCAGCTGCTGAATGTCAAACATCAACATATGCCATTTTTTCCACCTCCTTAACTGGGCTGCCTCCCCCAAAAGGGATGGGGTCACCACCTGGCGCACACACCTGTGCGAGTGCCGATGCCCTGGACAGGTGGGTGGGCACACTCTTTGGCAACGGCACTGGCACAAGGTCCCTCATAGTAGAATCAAGTGTCTCTGACGGTGGGGGTGCACACCCGCCGTTAGACACACCAGCATACTATGAGGGGCCCTGTGCCTGTACCGCCGCCCACGAGTGGGCCCCCCTGCTTGCTCAGGGCACCAACACTTGCAATAATTACCTCTCCCTGCTCCACCACTGTGTAGTCCTGCCTGTTAAATGCTTCACTGGGACTGCCAATACAAATTTGGTGAAATGATAGATGATGGTTAAGACATAGCTATGCCCTGTCCTGCTGGGCTCTATCTTCAGATGATCAATGGCTTCCATTTGTTATGGACGTCGACTCACAATGAGATGCAGTGGTGGTTTATCATCAGCTTTCAAGGTTTTCAGACTCACAGATGTGTGACATTCCGGCCCACATTTTTAACCCTCCGTCAGGCGCAATAGGTCTGACAGGCACACAGTAATTAGTTTCACTTCTCTCTCCTTGCCCACTTATCAGAAAACCCCACCCCTCCTAGTTATCTCCTGACTCTACAGGCTCTGTGAAACCTGATATCACAGTGACTCAGCAGACCTTCTAGTGAGCAGATATCAACACTTTGGCTTCTCAGGCACATTGCGCCTGATTTCAACACAAATTGAAAGGTTAGTATTTTCTTTTTTTATTCATCACGATTGTGTATTTAGCTTGTTTTATGAAGGATTAATGCTAAGTTAGTGTACATAAGTACTGTTTTCTTAGACAAAAGGAGGGTGGCTTCTAAGGCACATTGCGCCCTAACACATACTCTTTCTCTCTTGCTTCAGATTTTCTGCTGCAATGTCCAGAAAACAGTATGATTCATCTAAACCCCTTCATTTAGAAGAAATGAAGATTTTTTTGTTAGAAGATGATGAGGAAGAACCAGCAGTAACTGAAGATTTAGAGGAATCTAGTGACATTTCATCTGAAGATGAGGTAGCAGAATGTAACACTGATTCTGGAACAGAGCAGGATGGTGATGACACTGATACAGAGGAAACAGACACAGATCTGGCTTATTATTTGGGCAAAGATAAAAATACAAAGGACGTCCCAAGGACGTTCCAGAACAAACACCGACTCTACCACCTTCTAAAAGACGCAGTTGTACTACCTGCTCATTTGTATCTGGTTTCAGAAGGCTTTCTAAATATGACTGCAAAATATGTAAAGAATCAATCTGCCTTTCCCATGCAACTTTCGTCTGCCAGCCTTGCTTTTCTAAGTGTACCTGTGCTGCTTCTGCTGCAATTGAAACCACTGAAGATGAGTAGAAAATAATTAAGTAACATCTAAGTGCAATATCCTTTAAGTTTTTTTCCATAATTTTATATTTAAGCAATAGTTAAGTAAAGATAACTGGAGCCTATTTGGCGGTACTACCGAAAAGTGGTACTTTTAGTTTTAATAAGTTTATGGTTAATAAATGTTTTTTTTTGCATCTGATTTGGTGTAATCTCTTTTAATACATTCCTATGAAGGTCACTGACTACTTCTATAGTCCTGAAATTGAAATATGTAGCTACTATAGGTGGTTTTCTGACCTGTGCTTGTCAGGCACATTGCGCATGAACTGAGGAGAATCTATATTGCGCCTGACGGAGGGTTAAATGTGTCCTCTCAGGCCAATCCAATAGAATCGCCTACGGCCTGTGGCTTGTGTCTTTTGCACTCCAAAGTTACCTGACAGATCATGATAGGCAGTGAGGTGAATGTCTACATCTGTCCCTGTGATCACAATTTGATGGAGATGAGTAATGGTGATGGGTTCCATGGTACTGCGATACAGCAAACCTTTCTTCACAAGAACTGTTTTCGCTGCCACCACAGACAAAGTAATTGAGGGTCAGCATAGCCTCTGAGAATTCTCCCGGGAGTTTTTACCGTGATTAGTAATTCTAAAATTTCTGCAACCAGTCGACTTTCCGTCTGTACTTGTATCCATCTCGTTTCCTCTTGCGGTGTGTGGTAGCAAGAGGTGTAGTACACCTGTCAAGGAGCTACACCGTGTAGGTTTCTAATTATTTTTTACCGCATCTTGTCCAGAAAATCCTTTTGGGCCTTGTAGCACTGTCTGCTACTCAGCAGAGGAGCCCACCAGTGAACCAAGCTAAGCTGCCTGTTTATGTAAAAACTGCATGCTACTCAGCATAGGAGCCCAGCTGTTAAACAAGCTAATGCACCTGTGGTTTGGACACTTAATTTTTTCATTTTTTCTGGAATGCTGGTTAGGCAAAACACAAGCCGCGGAGACACCATCACATATTTCCCATAAAGGATGGGGGCATTGCTCTAGAATCACTGCGTTGAGAAACATGTGACGGTGTCTCCGCAGTGTTGGATGTTGATCTCCATGAGTTCATTCATCCTCATTTTTCACAGTCTTCTACTAGGCATTGCTCCTACTGGCCAGTTTCCTACTCCACACTGATGAGGGGCAATGCCCCAAAACAGCTGTCTGTGGATGGATACCATGTTTTGGCATAGGTGGTTTCCTTCATTGGAGACTGCCCTTCCCATGGTTGTTCCTTCCCGGGGAAAGACCTGGCTCGTCATTGCTTGTGTTGAAAAACATGTGATGGTGTCTCCGCGGCTTGTGTTTTGCATGTTTTTACATATTTCTCATAAGGGATGGGGGCATTGCTCTAGAATCACTGTGTTGAGAAACATGTGATGGTGTCTCCGCAGTGTTGGATGTTGATCTCCATGAGTTCATTCATCCTCATTTTTCACATGCCTATATCTGTGTCTCCTCCTCCTCCTTTTACTCCTCCACCTCTTTTCTATATGTAGTTGCTGTTTTCCATAAGTTATTTTTGTATTTTGAGCATTTTGTCTGCTTTGGGACACCTTTTAAGGTGTTTTGTAATTGTTTTCTATATGTTTGTATGTGTTTGTCTGCCATTGTTTTCAATGGTGTTCGACATTGTTCGTCGAACGTTCGACAAACATTCGACTAACTTGCCTCGTGTTCGACGAACCAAAAAAGAACTGGAACTCTAGCGGCGTGGCTCAACACTACTCCTGAATATATAGACATACATTTTTAATGTTTAAAGTATGCTATATATACCTGGCATCTGGTGATACTGTACCCTTTCTGCCAGGAAGTCCTCCTCCACCCACCACTCTAAGTGTATTATTGACACCTGGAACATTGTCCCACATGTGTGATTATTTCTTGCGGATCTTCTTGTTATGTTGTGGTGTGATCCATCCTGAGCATGTGACAGTCTGTGGGTTACTCCTGCAATTTAGATGTACATTTAAAAATTACCCCAACACTAGTGTATACAGCTCTACGCTTGTGATACATTACCCATTTACTGCCTTCTATATTCTGGTCTAATCCAAACTGACCAAGTGAGAGTTAGTTTCTGACAGTGGAAATAAATACTGAGATTGACAACAATGACCCCTACACTCCCTACACTGTGTACAGCTGTACTCTTCAGATCCATTACCGTTTTACGGCTTTTTAGATTGTGTTGTAATCCATACTGAGCCTGAGAGTTTCTGTGTCTGCCTCCTGAAATATCTACGGAGATTTAGAATGTTTAAACTATACTATATATACCTGCTATCTGATGATATTGTACACTTTTTCTACTTTTTATATTCTTGTCTAATCTATACTGAGCCTGTGAGCATCTCTGTGTGACTGATGGTATATAAAGGGAGATTGACAATCATCCTTTGACTGTATAGAGCTGTACGCTTCTGATACAGTACCATATATCTGATGTTATTTTGGGTTCATGTTCTGCAACATTTTGAAGTTTGGTGGAAGAGGCCGTGGACTTGGGCGTGGGGGGGCAGCTGGTGCTGATGGTGGTGGTGCATCTGCTGGTAGTGGCAAAAGCACAATAGCAGCTAAGGCAGGAGATGTTGAGCATGCGTCATGGTCTGGCTCCGGAACACCTGGAAGCCTACCTTTTCTGGGAGTAGGTTAACCGCTTTTAAAGCCGGAGTATCGGGAACTGGTTTTGGCTGACATTGCTGAAACAGACTCCTGCAAATATGCCCTTCTCTTCTGAAGTTTCAAAAAATGCAAGCACTGAGTCGTCAAGTGCTGGCTCCTGGTCATGAAGAACCCCTTTCCTTGTGTCCTTCACCCCCACCAAAAGTGAATGATGCAGCAGGCCACACTTCACATTAGTCCATGTAGCTCTTTCTATCATACCATGCCTGGGTTATCAAGTCAAATCGTGAATTCCCCAGTCCAAGACGAATCTGACATGGAGTGTGGGTGGCCAGCCAGGGCAGTGGGGTTAATCGGTACCGGGTCGGTGTCTCAGAGGGATGTGTCACGTTGGGGGTGATGACCCGTTCCGTGGCCCTGGGCGTCCATGCAAAGGGGTGAATAATGTTTATAGGTGAATGATACGTGACGCCACCTGTGGTTTCTGATCAGTTTGACCCCTGCTGCAGTGTCGCTTCTCTGGGACAGATGTTGTGGTGCAGCTAAGATGTAGAAGCCGTGCACAGGTAGGGCTGTAGTCTCAGGGCAGATGAAAGAGTTGGTAGATGGTGTGCAGTGCAAGATGTAGCAGAGCCGTGCACCAGGCGCAGGAGAAAAATGAAAGACACAGTTGTGCAGTTCCTTTACCTGTACTTGGTAAGTGCCATCCAGGACCCAGAGTACAGATGGAGAAGGAGTTGGTCAGCCTGGAAGCAAATTTGGAATTCTCTCTCTGTAGATAGGTAGTGTGGCCTCTGTTCTAGTGCTTATCTGAGGTACTCGCAGTACTGAGTTCACTGAAGTTCCCCTTGTTGACTCTCTTTTGGAACTTTCTCGCATGGCAGGCAGCCATAGCCTTTTCCTTCTGACTCACACACATCGCTGCTGGGGCCTCCGAGCATTAGTTGGGAACAGAGCATTTATTACAGCTGCTACTTCCTCCGGTTTCTGCTGCAGGACCGTCAGTGTCTCTACAAACTCGGAGACCGGAATCCTGACCATGCGCTCCAGCTAGGAGTGAGCCTTAGCTCTGCTCATCCTCCAGCTCCCCTTCTCATGTCCACACACTTCCCCTTCCCTTCACAGACTGCCCTAACTTACCTCCTCCCGACCACAGAGAGCAGCTCCTCAGCTGTCTGGTTCAGAGGTCTCCCTGCTGGCCTGGAGTGGGAACTGTGTTGTGTGTTGGTTTAACTACTAGAGAGATCCTTCATTGCTCCCAAGCCTGACATCACACTCCCTAGGAGGAAGGTAATGCCACTGTGGCGACCATACTCCTGGGGGCGCCACAAGTGCACTGATGCCCTGCAACTGCTAGATGATTCTGCTGGTACATTGACCCAGACCACTACATTCCCCTCGCACTCTACACAGCCAGAATCTGACCCTGATGAAACTCAGGTTCCCTTTCCCGCATACTATACCACCTTACACGGTGACAATGAGGAAGGTGCAGATGAAAGTGCAGGTTCCTTGAGCAGGCGGGGGGGCATACTCATGGGTGATGGCACTGGCACAGGGCCCCTCATAGTGTGCAAAAGTGTCTGTCGGTGGGAGACACACCACCGTACTATGAGGGGCCCTGTGCCAGTGCCATTGCCAACGAGTGGGCCCCCCCTGTTTGCTCAGGATCACAGCACTTGCACAGTTTAAATACTTACCTCTACCTGTTCCACCGCCGTGACGTCTTCCGCGTTTCCTGACAATGACATTCTGGTCAGAGGGCGCGATGACATCGCGTCTGTGCGCCCTCTGCCTCTTGTGTGACATGCACAAAAGAGCTGTCTTGCACCACAAGCCCATACTAAGAAGCACCTGTCCGAATCCTGTTCATTTTATACACAGTTTAGATGTTCAGGTTTTAAATACATTAGATAGGGACTGCTTCAATTACGGGTTACCTTGACGCAGTGAAGCAGCTTGGTATAAATTTTTTTGCAAAAAAAGTACCGACTAAATACCCTGTATTTGTTATCCAGCACTTGCTGATTACTGTCATATATTTTACTGCAGAATATTTTTGCAAATCTGTTTTCTTGTTGTGTCTCAGTTAGTGGGTGGTGTGAACGTTGTCTTACCGACTTGTTCACACTTGGGCATGTCACATGTGTTTTTAATCCGTTTTTTCCTTGCCTAGCTTGGTTTGAGAGACGCCCACCCCTCTCTTGTGTGGCATGAACAAAAGAGCTGTCTTGCACCACAAGCCCATACTAAGAAGCGCCTGTCTGAATCCTGTTCATTTTAGACACAGTTCAGATGTTCAGGTTTTAAATACATTAGATAGGGACTGCTTCAATTACGGGTTACCTTGACGTGGTGAAGCAGCTTGGTATACATTTTTTTTGCCAAAAAACGTATCGACTAAATACCCTGTATTTGTTATCCAGCACTTGATGATTACTGTCATATATTTTACTGCAGAATATTTTTGCAAATCTGTTGTTTTCATGTTGTGTCTCAGTTAGTGGATGGTGTGAACGTTGTCTTACCGACTTGTTCACACTTGTGCATGTCACATGTGTTTTTAAACCATTTTTTCCTTGCCTAGCATGGTTTGAGTGACCCCACCCCTCTCTTGTGTGGCATGCACAAAAGAGCTGTCTTGCACCACAAGCCCATACTAAGAAGCGCCTGTCCGAATCCTGTTCATTTTAGACACAGTTCAGATGTTCAGGTTTTAAATACATCAGATAGGGACTGCTTCAATTACGGGTTACCTTGATGTGGTGAAGCAGCTTGGTATACATTTTTTTGCAAAAAAAGTATCGACTAAATACCCTGTATTTGTTATCCAGCACTTGCTGATTACTGTCATATATTTTACTGCAGAGTATTTTTGCAAATCTGTTTTCTTGTTGTGTCTCAGTTAGTGGGTGGTGTGAACGTTGTCTTACCGACTTGTTCACACTTGTGCATGTCACATGTGTTTTTAAACAGTCCAAGTGCAGTGAGATGGAAGATGGGGACGACGAGGAGTCCAGACTAGTACAGGGATTCCCTAGCGAGGAGACTTATTTAATTGTTTTCAATGTTGGGACAGCTATTTTTAGGGAGCACTATACTCTGGAGAATGATATATGAGGCCCACCATACACTGGAGCATTCCAAAGGTGGACATCAGACACTGCAGCAGCATTTACAGGGCCCATTATACACTGGAGCATTAGAAATGGGGATCATTATATATGCATCATTATTTGGGTCCATAACACAGTGGAGCTACATCCATGGGGACCAACATATACTGTAGCATTATGTGGAGCTCATCATATACTGTTTCAAACATTATATGGGACCAATGATTCTGTATGGAGAAATATATGGGCCTCATTACTCTGTATAGCGCACTATGCGGTGGCCATAATACTGTATGGAGTAATATACTGTCCGTTATTGGAGCTATTGGAGAATTTAAAATGGATATCAGTCATGAGATGTAAGAAGTGAAGTATTTTTCATTGTACTATACCGCTATTTCTCTGCTGTATCAGAGGATCATGAATTGTGGCATGTGTTAAAAGAGCCCAGTGACACTCTTTGGCCCAGGGCCCACGAAAATCTGGAGCCAGCCCTACCCCCCCCACAACTTTAGCCAAATAACCCCCAGTTTTCAATGCCTAACTATTATTATAAAGTAAATTAAGGTTGACAAGCTTAAGTAATAAGAATTTATGTTTTTGGCATTAAAATGGGCACTGTAGGTGTGTTTCCTTTTCTCAACTCCCTGCCGACCTTGGTTCCCCATTGACTTTCCCTTGGGTTTCGTGTTTCAGTCGGCCTTCTACTTTTCACGATAATCGGCAGATTTCGTTCGACCCGACTTTTGAGAAAGTCGGGTTTCATGAAACCCGACTCAACCCGAAAAAAGGCAAAGTCGCTCATCTCTAATTATGAGTATATGAATACAGTGCTAAAGACATCATCTGTACATGAATATAACACCAGAACCAATAACTGCAAATTAATACAGCATCATAACCACAATTAAGAAATGAATTACGGAACCACCATTAGTACATGAATTCAGCACCAGAACCAACATTAGATCATATGAATACACACAAAAATTGAGCTTAGTTGAAGTTGGTATACATGCAGCATACAAAAACGCATGATCACTTTGGCCATACAACATTGAAAAAACCAACAAGAAGCAAAGAAAACAAAAACCCTGCCATAACTAAATAAGTAAAAACCAAGTGTGTTTAAATAACACAGGGTTCTTAGTAATAAGATTTTTGATTAAATAAAGCATGAAAGCCATCTCACCATCGCCAAGGTGACACTGATTGAGACGGTCCTACACTGTCTAATACTTGCCATGTATCAAAGTGTCTTTAGGTTGGGACCTGGTCCATTTGTCTGCCCTTATTCACACATTGAGGTCGACTTTGACACATGGTAAGGTTTTAATATTAGACAGTGTGGGATCATCTTTATCAGGGTCACCTTGGCGATGGTGAGATGGCTTTTATGCTTTTTTGATCAAAAATCGTATTACTAAGAACCCTGTTATTTAAACGCACTTGCTTTTTACTTATTGTTAGGCGTCGGATTTCTGCGTTTACTCCGCAGGGATCCAGACCCTCACATTCTGCAGTCTCCTGCTGTTTATCTACTGCGGAGGAGATTGCAGAGGAGATTGCCTTGCAGCAAATCTCTCCTGAGGCTAAGTCCTTCTGTCCTCCTACTGAGCATGCTCATGGGATGATCTCCCATTGGAGATCGGGAGTCATGTGCTCAGGTCCCGCTTCAGATCTCATTTGTCCATCTCAGAGCTCTGGAAGCTTGCGGAAGGTCCCGGCTGCTATAAAAGGCGCGCATGGCTGTTCCGCCATCCGCTAGTATAGACTTACTTTCTGCTGTGTGTATGAGGACGGTTGTATGATTCTGGTGAATGACTCATTATAAAGCCCCTTCCCTCTGATATAACGTATGTGGTTAGGGACTGAGTTAGAATCAGCGCCAGCGCATCTCTGCTGCAACATCCACAGCTGCTAGCGTCCGACATTGCGCTTGCGTCTTAGCCTTGTCGTTTAGCGGCAGTGTCCACACCACGCTGCAGTAGCAGCCCCCTTTGCGTTCACAGATGTGATGCTCCGCACACAGTAGGTCTAGACGGACATAGTGCTGCCGTCTTGGGCTACTCCTGTGACCTGATAACGTGCGTGTGTTTTTACTGAGTGCTGTGACCTCAACAGGCTCAGTCTTTTATGTTTGTACTTATTTGGCATCTCTGTGAATTAACTGAGATTGCTCTGCGCACCTGAGTGAAGTTTAACCCTGTGCGCATTTCTGCCATATTGCTCCTGCCACCACTTAGCAGTGGTTATATCACCTGCTGCACGGTAGACCCCGAGCGGCGTACGCACTTTATTACTTTTTTTTATTTAGTGCGTTCCGCCGTTCCTAACACTTATATAGTTATATCAGGGTTTTTGTTTATTTTGCTTCTTGTAGGTTTTATCATATGAACACAGCATTAGAACCATCATCATCAATACCTGAATATAACACCAGATTCCCTATTAGTACTCAAATGCATCACTTGAGCAATCATCAGTGCTGGTAATAAAACTCAATGATCTGCTGTAATTCAGGCCAACCCTTGCCATATGTAGTCTGTGCCTGGATGACAGATGCAAGAGTCTGTCTGGATCCCAGAAACTCACTCAGCTGTTATGCACATACACTGATTACAAGCAAACAGGTCACAGGTGAGGATTTTACCTTTAGTAGCCAGTCAAACCCATTCGTGTCAACTTCTGTGCATGTTATTTGGCCAAAATCACCAGAATAGGTAAACTTTTGATCAGGGTCATTTAGATGTTTTGGGTTGTCATTAGAGTTGAGCGATACCAGCCGATACTTGAAAATATCGGATCGGAATGGATCGGCCGATCTTAAAAAAAAGTATCGGTATCGCCGATTCCGATACCGGAAGTCCCATTCAAGTCTATGGGACTTCCGGTATCGGAATTAGAAATACCCTTTTTTTCCCACGTACAGCCTTTCGAGGGTCTGTACGGGCCTTCCGGGGGTCGGTGCCGGCCTGCCGGGTGCCTGTGCCGACTCCCCGGGGGTCTGTGCCGGCTCCGGGGGTCGGTGCCGGCCTGCCGGGGGGTTGTGCTGACTCCCTGGGGGTCTGTGCAGGCTCCGGGGGTCTGTGCAGACTCCGGTGGTCTGTGCCGGCCTGCCGGGGGGCTGTGCAGGCTCCGGGGGTCTGTGCAGGCATCATCCGATGGGACTACAAGTCCCATCGGGCGATGCCTGCTACCATGACGGTGATTGACACATTTGCCAATGATGGGACAGTAGTAGTCCCATCATCCGGCTAATGTGTTGAATGTAAAAAAAAAAAAAATTACATACATACTACATAAATACATGCTACATACATACTACATACATGCTGCATACATGCTACATACTACATACATACTACATACATGCTACATGCTACATACATGCTACATACATACTACATACATGCCACATACTACATACATGCTACATACATACTACATACATACTACATACATGCTACATACTACATACATGCTACATACATGCTACATACTACATACATGCTACATACATGCTACATACATGCTACATACATACTACATACATGCTACATACATACTACATACATGCTACATACATGCTACATACTACATACATGCTACATACTACATACATGCTACATACTACATACATGCTACATACATACTACATACATGCTACATACATGATACATACATGCTATATACATGCTACATACTACATACATGCTACATACATGCTACATACTACATACATGCTACATACTACATACATGCTACATACTACATACATGCTACATACATGCTACATACTACATACATGCTACAAACTACATACATGCTACATACATACTACATACGTGCTACATACATACTACATACATGCTACATACATACTACATACATGCTACATACATGCTACATACTACATACATGCTACATACATACTACATGCATGCAACATACATATATACTACATACAATACATTCATACAATACATACATATAGACATACAGTACATATAACATAGAGTACATACTCACCATCACTTGTCACATTGTTCCCCGAAGCCATTGTCGTCTGAGGATTAAAAATTAAAATAACAAACCACAAATATACTCACCCTTGATCCGCAGAATTCCACGTATGTCCCACGACGATTTTGTGTGGAGAACAGCAGCATCAGCTGATGCTGCCGTTCTCTACGAGCGCCAGGAATCCACTGTAAAAAAAAGGCCCGAGTCTCACTTTATGGCAAAGTGCCATAAAGTGAGACTAGGGACTTTTTTTACAGTGGCAGAGGAATACAGTGCGGAAGGATATCTACCTTCCGTCATTGGATTCCTGGCGCTCGTAGAGAACGGTAGCATCAGCTGATGGTAAGTATGTACTCTATGTTATATGTACTGTATGTCTATATGTATGTATTGTATGAATGTATTGTATGTAGTATATATGTATGTTGCATGCATGTAGTATGTATGTAGCATGTATGTAGCATGTATGTAGCATGTAGCATGTATGTAGTATGTAGTATGTATGTAGCATGTATGTAGCATGTAGTATGTATGTAGCATGTATGTAGCATGTATGTAGTATGTATGTAGTATGTATGTAGCATGTATGTAGCATGTATGTAGCATGTAGCATGTATGTAGTATGTATGTAGCATGTATGTAGTATGTAGCATGTATGTAGCATGTATGTAGCATGCATGTAGTATGTAGCATGTATGTAGTATGCAGCATGTATGTAGTATGTAGCATGTATGTAGCATGTATGTAGCATGTATGTAGCATGTAGTATGTATGTAGCATGTATGTAGTATGTATGTAGCATGTATGTAGTATGTAGCATGTATGTAGCATGTATGTAGCATGTATGTAGCATGTAGCATGCATGTAGCATGTATGTAGCATTTATGCCAGGGGAAGAGTCTTGAGGAGATCATTTGCATATTCCCAGTGCCTTCTGGGATAAGTGAAGAGTCTCCGCGAGCTCAACGATCGCTGGGTTTTGGCCGTTGCAGCTGAAAAGAGGAAATCGGAAAACCAGGGGAAGAGTCTTGAGGAGATCATTTGCATATTCCCAGTGCCTTCTGGGATAAGTGAAGAGTCTCCGCGAGCTCAACGATCGCTGGGTTTTGGCCGTTGCAGCTGAAAAGAGGAAATCGGAAAACCAGGGGAAGAGTCTTGAGGAGATCATTTGCATATTCCCAGTGCCTTCTGGGATAAGTGAAGAGTCTCCGCGAGCTCAACGATCGCTGGGTTTTGGCCGTTGCAGCTGAAAAGAGGAAATCGGAAAACCAGGGGAAGAGTCTTGAGGAGATCATTTGCATATTCCCAGTGCCTTCTGGGATAAGTGAAGAGTCTCCGCGAGCTCAACGATCGCTGGGTTTTGGCCGTTGCAGCTGAAAAGAGGAAATCGGAAAACCAGGGGAAGAGTCTTGAGGAGATCATTTGCATATTCCCAGTGCCTTCTGGGATAAGTGAAGAGTCTCCGCGAGCTCAACGATCGCTGGGTTTTGGCCGTTGCAGCTGAAAAGAGGAAATCGGAAAACCAGGGGAAGAGTCTTGAGGAGATCATTTGCATATTCCCAGTGCCTTCTGGGATAAGTGAAGAGTCTCCGCGAGCTCAACGATCGCTGGGTTTTGGCCGTTGCAGCTGAAAAGAGGAAATCGGAAAACCAGGGGAAGAGTCTTGAGGAGATCATTTGCATATTCCCTGTGCCTTCTGGGATAAGTGAAGAGTCTCCGCGAGCTCAACGATCGCTGGGTTTTGGCCGTTGCAGCTGAAAAGAGGAAATCGGAAAACCAGGGGAAGAGTCTTGAGGAGATCATTTGCATATTCCCAGTGCCTTCTGGGATAAGTGAAGAGTCTCCGCGAGCTCAACGATCGCTGGGTTTTGGCCGTTGCAGCTGAAAAGAGGAAATCGGAAAACCAGGGGAAGAGTCTTGAGGAGATCATTTGCATATTCCCAGTGCCTTCTGGGATAAGTGAAGAGTCTCCGCGAGCTCAACAATCGCTGGGTTTTGTCCGTTGCAGCTGAAAAGAGGAAATCGGAAAACCAGGGGAAGAGTCTTGAGGAGATCATTTGCATATTCCCAGTGCCTTCTGGGATAAGTGAAGAGTCTCCGCGAGCTCAACGATCGCTGGGTTTTGGCCGTTGCAGCTGAAAAGAGGAAATCGGAAAACCAGGGGAAGAGTCTTGAGGAGATCATTTGCATATTCCCAGTGCCTTCTGGGATAAGTGAAGAGTCTCCGCGAGCTCAACGATCGCTGGGTTTTGGCCGTTGCAGCTGAAAAGAGGAAATCGGAAAAACCGAATTTTGGCTCATCTTTCATCGTTTTTAAGAAATCTCAAGATGGAAGAGGCCAGGAGCCATTTGGTGAGCTGCATTTCTTGCTACATGTTCACAGACTTACCAGTGGAAAAGCCAAACTTCACATGCCACAAATGCAAGCTTGTGTCCCTGTTGGAGGAAAAGTTGCAAAATCTCGAAGAGAGGTTGGCTACGTTGAAGATCATTAAGGAAGGTGAAGAGTTCTTGGACAGAGCAGAATTATCTCTTCATGTTACAGAAAGAGAAGAAATTCGAAGTGCACCTGAAGAAACAGAGGAATGGAGACATGTGACCCAGAGAAGCAGGAGGATCAGGAGGCAGTCAGCACCCATACTGCTCAGAAACCAGTACCAGGCTCTCACGCAGGAAAATGATGAAGAAATACATCAGGATAAGACTTTGCCAACAAACAGCAACCTTGTACGCCTTCAGAGTCCTCCTGGATGGAGAAAGAAAAATGTTGTGAAGAAGAAACGGAGAGTGGTGGTCATGGGGGATTCCCTGTTGAGAGGAACAGAGGCTGCTATCTGCAGACCGGATATAACTTCAAGAGAAATGTGCTGTCTTCCAGGTGCAAAAATTAAAGATGTGTCTGACAGGATATCAGGACTCTTCAGACCTACAGATGACTACCCATTCCTGCTACTACATGTGGGGACAAATGACACCGCAAGAAACGACCTGGAAACCATCTGCAGAGACTTTGAAGACTTAGGCAAGAAAGTGAAAGAACTGGGAGCGCAGGTGGTCTTCTCTTCCATCCTCCCAGTGGATGGCCATGGAACAAGGAGGTGGAATAAGATTCTGCAGGTGAACAACTGGCTACGTCGATGGTGCCGTCAGCAACGATTTGGATTTCTGGATCACGGAGTGAACTACTTATACGATGGACTACTTGCTAGAGATGGGGTGCACCTTACGAAGACTGGAAAGCATGTATTTGGAAGTCGCCTTGCTACACTTGTAAGGAGAGCTTTAAACTAGAACAACATGGGAAGGGAAGCAAAAGACCAGAAAAAGCCATACACCTGACAAATGCTATTGAGAACTCTGCTAATAGAAGTGGAAAGGAAGAACAAAGACGAAAGAATCTAATTAATAAAAATATTTGAGAAAGAGAAACCAATCACAAACTAAAATGTTTCTATACTAATGCACAAAGCATGGGCAACAAACAAGGAGAATTGGAACTACTAACACAGGAAAAGAAATATGATGTCATTGGAATCACTGAAACTTGGTGGGATGATACACATGATTGGAATACAAGACTAGAAGGATACAACTTATTTGCAAGAAACAGACTTGATAAACGAGGAGGGGGTGTTGCATTGTATGTTAGAAACGCATATATCTGCACAGAGATTGAAGCTTCAGAGACTGGGAGTTCTGTGGAAACTGTTTGGGTAAGAATACAAGGACAGAACAATGGAAAGGACACCATTGTAGGCATTTACTACAGGCCGCCTGTGCAAGCTGAAGATATGGATGAACTCTTTATGCATCAAATGGCCAAGTTCTCCAAAAAATATGACATAGTTGTCATGGGAGATTTCAACTATCCAGACATTTGTTGGGAATCTCTCTCAGGCAAAACTAACAGGTCAAGGAAATTCTTATCCTCTCTTGCTGACAACTTTATCTTCCAAAAGGTAGGGGAGAAAACAAGGGGAACTGCTACCTTGGATCTAATCCTTATAAACAGGGAGGAAATGGTTGAGGAGGTAAAAGTGGCTGGAACCCTAGGAGGTAGCGACCATGCTATTTTAGAATTTTGGATAACTAGAGGCGGAAGACCTGTGAAGACTCAGACGTCAAGGTTAGATTTCAGAAAGGCAGATTTTAAGGGATTCAGAAAGATAATTGGAGGGATCCAATGGCTGGATATACTTAAAGACAAAAATGTCCAGGAAGGATGGGAAATCTTGAAAAATGAAATTCTCAAAGCACAGTTGTTAACAATTCCGAAAAGAGGGAAGAATAGGAAGCATTTAAGGAAACCAGGATGGGTGAACACAGAACTTAAGCACATGCTAAAAAGGAAGAAAAAAATGTTTATAAAATGGAAAGAGGGAGGCATATCTAAAGAAGAATATAATGCTGTCTGCAGAATCTGCAGGGCACAAATCAGATTAGCTAAAGCTGAAAATGAATTGAGGCTTGCAAGAGATGTCAAAAGCAATAATAAAGGATTTTGGGGATATGTCAAAAGTAAAAGAAAAGTCAAAGATGCTATAGGATTTTTACAGGATGAAAATGATGAAATGGTAAGACAGGATGTTGAGAAGGCTGAACTTTTAAATTCCTATTTTGCATCTGTTTTCTCTCAGAAAGGAAATGTAACACCAACTGTTATTCACTGTCCTATTAAGGGAATAGAAGAATCCAGGATATCTATAAACAGAAAGATAGTGAGGAAACACTTAGCTAACCTAAATGAATTCAAGTCTCCAGGTCCAGATGAATTACACCCCAGAGTACTGAAGGAGATAGCAGAAGAAATTTCTGAACCACTCTCCATAATCTTTGAAAATTCTTGGAGAACAGGAGAAGTGCCAGAAGACTGGAGAAGAGCAAATGTTGTTCCTATCTTCAAAAAGGGGAAGAAGGTGGACCCAGGCAACTATAGGCCGGTGAGTCTGACTTCTATACCAGGAAAGATCTTTGAACAAATTATTAAACAACATGTAAGTCAATACCTGGATAAGAATGAAGTGATCAAACAGAGTCAGCATGAGTTTGTAACTAATAAGTCATGTCAGACTAACTTAATTTCCTTCTATGACGGTATCACTGATTGGGTGGATCAAGGAAATGCTGTAGATATAGTATATCTTGACTTCAGCAAAGCATTTGACAAAGTCTCTCATACAATCCTTATTGAAAAAATGACTAAGTATGGAATGGACAAGGCAACTGTTAGGTGGATTCATAGCTGGCTTAGTGATCGGACCCAAAGAGTGGTCGTAAATGGCTGCACATCCAGTTGGAAGAATGTCTCAAGTGGGGTACCACAGGGCTCTGTCCTGGGCCCTGTATTGTTCAACATCTTTATCAACGATTTAGATGAAGGAATTGAGGGTAAACTGATTAAATTTGCTGATGACACAAAGCTAGGAGGGATAGCTAATACTAGAGAAGAGAGAGAGAGGATTCAAAAAGATTTAAATAAACTGGAGAAGTGGGCAGTAACTAACAGAATGGTTTTTAACAGGGAGAAATGCAAAGTACTACATCTGGGCAATAAAAATGAAAAAAGCATATATAGAATGGGAGGAATAGGGCTAAGTGACAGCACATGTGAAAAAGACTTGGGTATACTAATAGATCACAGACTGAATATGAGTCAACAGTGTGATGCAGCAGCAAAAAAGGCAAATGCAGTTCTAGGATGTATTAACAGAAGCATACAGTCTAGATCACGTGAAGTCATTATTTCCCTCTACTCCTCTTTGGTCAGACCTCATCTGGAATATTGTGTCCAGTTTTGGGCACCACATTTTAAAAAAGACATCAACAAACTGGAGCAAGTTCAGAAAAGAGCGACCAGAATGGTGACCGGTCTGCAAACCCTGTCTTATGAGGAAAGGTTGCAGGATTTGGGAATGTTTAGTTTGCAAAAGAGAAGACTGAGAGGAGACTTAATTGCTGTCTACAAATATCTAAAGGGCTGTCACATTGTAGAAGGATCAACTTTATTCTCATTTGCACAAGGAAAGACTAGAAGCAATGGGATGAAACTGAATGGGAGGAGACACAGATTAGATATTAGAAAAAACTTTTTGACAGTTAGAGTGATCAATGAGTGGAACAGGCTGCCACGAGAAGTGGTGAGTTCTCCTTCAATGGAAGTCTTCAAACAGAGGCTGGACAGACATCTGACTGGGATGATTTAGCGAATCCTGCTTTGAGCAGGGGGTTGGACCAGATGGCCCAGGAGGTCCCTTCCAACTCTACGATTCTATGATTCTATGTAGCATGTAGTATGTATGTAGCATGTATGTAGCATGTATGTAGCATGTATGTAGCATGTAGTATGTATGTAGTATGTATGTAGTATGTATGTAGCATGTATGTAGTATGTATGTAGCATGTATGTAGCATGTATGTAGCATGTATGTAGTATGTAGCATGTATGTAGTATGTATGTATGTAGTATGTAGCATGTATGTAGCATGTAGCATGTATGTAGTATGTAGTATGTATGTAGCATGTATGTAGCATGTAGTATATATGTATGTTGCATGCATGTAGTATGTATGTAGCATGTATGTAGCATGTATGTAGCATGTAGCATGTATGTAGTATGTAGTATGTATGTAGCATGTATGTAGCATGTAGTATGTATGTAGAATGTATGTAGTATGTATGTAGCATATATGTAGTATGTAGCATGTATGTATCATGTATGTAGCATGTATGTAGTATGTAGCATGTATGTAGTATGTAGCATGTATGTAGTATGTATGTAGTATGTATGCAGCATGTATGTAGTATGTATGTAGCATGTATGAAGCATGTAGCATGTATGTAGTATGTATGTAGTATGTATGTATGTAGTATGTATGTAATTTTTTTTTTTTTTTTTTACATTCAACACATAGGCCGGATGATGGGACTACTACTTTCCCATCATTGGCAAATGTGTCAATCACCGTCATGGTAGCAAGCATCACCCGATGGGACTTGTAGTCCTATCGGACGAGCCTGCACAGCCCCCCGGCAGGCCGGTACAGACCACCCGGAAGGCCCGAAGTGACAGCGCGTCATGATGCGCACAAACCGCGCATCATGATGACGTCATTTCGGCAGCCAATCAGAGCCACAAAAGTTGCTCTGTTCAATTTGGGACTTCCGATTCCGGTATCCGATATAAAAAAAATATCGGAATCGGTATCGGATTTCCGATACGGCAAATATCGGCCGATACCCGATACTTGCGGTATCGGAATGCTCAACACTAGTTGTCATCATGATTTAAAAAGAGAAAACACAGTAGTTTGACAATATATGGCTTCATCTAACCACTAACCATGAGTGGATAAAAAGATTTGGTGTTATGATTCATATTCTCTGAAAAAAGGCCAAGAAAGCCAAAATTCTGCCAGAGTATGTAAACTTTTGAGCACAACTGTATTTGTAAATTTTATGAACCTAAAACTCCCAGTATGTCCTTAACCCCTTCACCCCCAAGGGTGGTTTGCACGTTCATGACCGGGCCAATTTTTACAATTCTGACCACTGTACTTTTATGAGGTCATAACTCTGGAACGCTTCCATGGATCCCGGTGATTCTGACATTGTTTTCTCGTGACATATTGTACTTCATGTTAGTGGTAAAATTTCATTCAAATAACTTGCGCTTATTTGTGAGATAAACGGAAATTTGGGGAAAATGTTGCAATTTTCCAACTTTGAATTTTTATGCCCTTAAATCACAGAGATATGGTACCCAAAAAACTTGATAACTAACATTTCCCACATGTTTACTTTACATCAGCACAATTTTGGAACCAAAATTTTTTTTTGTTAGGAAGTTATAAGGGTTAAAAGTTGACCAGCGATTTCTCATTTTTACAACACCATTTTATTTTTACGGACCACATCACATTTGAAGCCACTTTGAGGGGTCTATATGATAGAAAATACCCAAAAGTGACACCATTCTAAAAACTGCACCCCTTAAAGTGCTCAAAACCACATTCAAGAAGTTTATTAACCCTTTAGGTGCATCACAGGAATTTTTTTGAATATTTAAAAAAAATGAACATCTAACTTTTTTTCACAAAAAAAATACTTCAGGTTCAATTTTTTTTATTTTACCAAGGGTAACAGGAGAAATTGGACTGCAAAAGTTATTGCACAATTTGTCCTGAGTATGCTGATACCTGATATGTGGGGGGGAATGACTGTTTCGGCGCATGGCAGAGCTCAGAATGGAAGGAGCGCCGTGTGACTTTTTCAATGCAAAATTGTCTGGAATTCAGATCGGACGCCATGTCACGTTTGGAGAATCCCTGATGTACCTAAACAGTGGAAACCCCCTACAAGTGACCCCATTTTGGAAACTAGACCCCCCAAGGAACTTATCTAGATATGTGGTGAGAACTTTGAACCCACAAGGGCTTTACAGAAGTTTATAACGTACAGCGGTACAATTAAAAATTCATATTTTTTCCACAAAAATGATCTTTTCACCCTCAATTCTTATTTTTCCAAGTGTAACAGGACCCTAAAAATTGTGCAAATTGTGCAATTTGTCCTGAGTATGCTGATACCCCACATGTGGGGGTAAACCACTATTTGGGCGCATGGCAGAGCTCGGAAGGGAAGAAGCGCCATTTGACGTTTTTGGCTGGAATTGAGATCGGACACCATGTCGCGATTGGAAAACCCCTGATGTACCTAAACAGTGGAAACCCCCCACAAATGACACCATTTTGGAAACTAGACCCCCTAAGGATCTTATCTAGATGTGAGCTGAGCACTTTGAACCCCCAAGGGCTTCACAGAAGTTTATAATGCCCGGGCATTAAAATAAAAAAATCTTATTTTTTCCACAAACATGATCAATTAGTCCCCAATTTTTTATTTTCCCAAGGGTAACAGGAGAAATTGAACCCCAAAAGTTGTTGTCCAATTTGTCCTGAGTACGCTGACGCCCCATATGTGGGAGAAAACTACTGTATGGACACACGTCAGGGCTCGGAAGGGAAGTAGTGACGTTTTGTAATGCAGACTTTGATGGAATGGTCTGCGGGTGTCATGTTGCCTTTGGAGAGCCCCTAATGTACCTAAATAGTGAAACCCCCCCACAAATGACCCCATTTTGAAAACTAGACCCCTTAAGGAACTTATCAAGATGTGAGGTGAGCACTTTGAACCCCCAAGGGCTTCACAGAAGTTTATAATGCCCGGGCATGAAAATAAAAAAATCGTATTTTTTCCACAAACATGATCAATTAGTCCCCAATTTTTTTATTTTCCCAAGGGTAACAGGAGAAATTGAACCCCAAAAGTTGTTGTCCAATTTGTCCTGAGTACGCTGACACCCCATATGTGGGAGAAAACTACTGTATGGACACACGTCGGGGCTCGGAAGGGAAGTAGTGACGTTTTGGAATGCAGACTTTGAGGGAATGTTCTGCGGGTGTCATGTTGCCTTTGGAGAGCCCCTAATGTACCTAAACTATTGAAACTTCCCACAAGTGACCCCATTTTGGACACTAGACCCCCCACGGAACTTATCTAGATGTGTGGTGAGCACTTTGAACCCCCAAGTGCTTCACAGAAGTTTATAACGCTCCGACGTGAAAATAAAAAAATCATTTTTTTCCACAAAAATGATATTTTTGCCCCCAATTTTTTATTTTCCTAAGGGTAACAGGAGAAATTGGACCCCAAAAATTGTTTTGCAATTTGTCCTGAGTAGGCTGATACCCTACATGTGGGGGTAAAACACTGATTGGGCGCATGTCAGAGCTTGGAAGGGAAGGAGCACCATTTGACTTTTTCAACTCAGAATTGGCTGGAATTGAAATCAGACGCCATGTTGCATTTGGAGAGCCCCTGATGTGCCCAAACAGTGGAAACCCCCAATTCTAACTCCAACATGAATCCCAACACACCCCTAACCCTAATCTCAGCTCTAACCCTAGCCCTAACCCTAGCCCTAACCCTAGCCCTAACCCTACCCTAACCCTAACCCTAGCCCTAACCCTAACCCAAATGGAAAAATGGAAATAAATACATTTTTTTTAATGTTATTATTTTTCCCTAACTAAGGGGGTGATAACGGGGGTTTGATTTACTATTTATGGCGGTTTTTATGTTTGGCAGCTGTCGCACGCTAAAAGACGCTTTTTTTTGTAAAAATAGTTTTTGCATCACCACATATTGAGAGCTATAATTTTTCCGTATTTTGACCCACTGAGTCATGTGAGGTCTTATTTTTTGCGGGACGAGTTGACGTTTTTATTGGTACCATTTTCGGGCACGTGACTTTTTTGATCGCTTTTTATTCCGATTTTTGGGATGCAGAATGAACAAAAACCAGCGTTTCATAAATTTCTTTTGGGGGGGTGCGATTACACCGTTCCGCGTGCGGTAAAATTGATAAAGCAGTTTTATTCTTCGGGTCAGTATGGTTACAGTGATACCTCATTTAGTTTGTTTTTTTATGTTTTGTCGGTTTTATGCAATGAAAACTATTTTATATAAAAAATAATTATTTTTGTATCGCTTTATTTTGCGAGCTATAACTTTTTTATTTTTTCGCTGATGATGCTGTATGGTGGCTTGTTTTTTGCGGGACAAGATGACGTTTTCAGCGTTACCATGGATATTTATATGCGTCTTTTTGATCGCGCGTTATTACACTTTTTGTTTGGCGGTATGATAATAAATCATTATTTTTTGCTTCGTTTTTTATTTTTATTTTTTAAGGGGTTCGCTAAAGGGGTTAACTAATGGGACAGTTTTATAGGGCGGGTCGTTACGGACGCGTCGATACCTAATATGTGTACTTTTATTGTTTTTTTTTTATTTTCAAAAAATGGATTTATTTGGGGGAATATTTTTTTTTTTTTGTAATTTATTTGGCGATTTTTTTTAAATTATTTTAACACTTTTTTTTTATTTTTTTTTTACTTTATTAAATAGTTCCAGGTGGGACATCACTCTTCTGTGAAAGATCGCTGATCTGTCACATCACAGATCACTGTGACAGATCAGCGATCTGTCACAGGCAGTGCACAAGGCTTCCTCATGCCTGCGCTTTGCAGGCACTGAAGAAGCCAGCTTCCTGCAGGCCCCCGAAGGCCCCCATCGCCATCTTGGATTCGGGGGCCTGCAGGAAAGGAGCCCCCGGCAGCAGTGCTGCACATTGCGCTGCCGTGGGGGGCTCAGGGAAGCACGGAGGGAGCCCCCTCCCTGCCGATGCTTCCCTTTAACCCCCGGTACACCGCGATCATGTTTGATCACGGTGTGCAAGGGGTTAACGTGTCGGGGGCGGTCCGTGACCGCCCCTGACACATAGTGCCAGGTGTCAGCTGTGATAATCAGCTGACACCCGGCCGCGATCAGCGGCGCTCACCACGTGGGCGCCGCTGATCGCGGTAGACGTACTATCCCGTCCATGGGCATAGGGGCCCGGGTCCCATGGACGGGATAGTACGTCTGATGTCAGGAAGGGATTAGTAATGGAATAGGGATCTGGCAGTTATTATGTTACCTGCAATGATCAAGCTACCAAGCACACTGGTATAACAGTACCGATTTGACGTAGTAACACAAATAAATATCTAGGTACCTAATAAGTGATGTCTTTTGTGATTAGAATCATTCTTCCTTTACTTATTCATCTTGTGCAGATGCTGTTATGACTTTTTACATCCACAATTTTTCTCTACAAGCTTTCATAGCCTCCAGTCTTCTGCAATACATAGCAACAAGGTGTCATCAAAAATAAAAATGTCGTTAGAGTGTCCACTGAATAAAAATATCTATGCAAAAAATATATCTATCTTATGTTCCAATAAATTCATCCTTTGCCCTCATGGCTCCTGTGTTATGACTCCAGCAGAGGGATGACATTACCCCATCCTGCTGCTGCATTACTTGAGATGGCATCCGAACTATGCATCAGGGTAGGGATCTCATTCGTAACATTACATAATTGAAAACTGAAAATTAGAACAAAATCTGATCCTGCAATTTTTCTGATTTGCCAAGCTGGCTGTTATTTAAACTACTAGAAATAGGCCCGATGCTATTGCATCGGGAGTGGGGTGAAATTAACATATATATTGTATATATTGTATTGCATGGTACTAGCTTTCTTTGTGCCGTAATGGTGATGAGGCCAAATATATTTAGTCATTTTTTTATTCATTACAGTTAAAATGGCAAATCCAAAAGCAGTGTCTCAGTTTTATGAAGTATGTACATACCAGTAGTAGAGAGTACTTGTGTGTCTCAGATAGTAGACACAATTGTTATACAGTATGGGACTGGGTTGAATTTGCTGCTGGCTGAGGTAATAAAAATAATGTATATATTGCCGTGGTACTGGCTTTCTTTGTGTCGTAATGGTGATGAGGCCATTTTAATTATTTTTTGTTCATTACAGTTAAAATGGCAAATACAGAAGCAGTGCCTCAGTGTTATGAACTATATACATACCAGTAGTAGACAGTTTTTTGTTTCTCACATAGTAAACAAAATTGATACAGAGTATGGGACTGTGGAGAAGTTTGTGCTGCGTGAGGTAATAAAAAATCGTAAGTAAGCATGCGTGGGTACACCGGGAAGTTATGGCTGTTACTGGGAACAGCGGTGATGTACATCTGTCACTTGCGCAGGCGCAGTTCATGGCCATAAAGCTGTTACTGCGGCTGCACAAGTAAAACATAGAAGTCACCGCTATTCCCACACAGGCGCAGTAACAGCCGTGTCGTTACCACGCATTCGCGGGTAGAGCGCACAGTTGTGGCTGTTACTGCACATGCGTGGGAATAGCGGTGACGTGAATGTCACTTACGCAGGTGCAAGTGACACTGCTTTATGGGATTTGGGGACAGCGGCCAGAAGTCACAACTGGCAATTATATATGCAGAAGGGTTTTTGAGCAAGATAGTGAACCAACCTAATGCCAATCCTGCATCATTAACCTCATATACAAGTGCTTCTCACAAAATTAGAATATAATCAAAAGGTTAACTTATTTCAGTTCTTCAACACAAAAAAGTGAAACTCATATATTATATAGAGTCATTACAATCAGAGTGATCTATTTCAATTGTTTATTTCTGTTAATGTTGATGATTATGGTTTGTTAAATCAAGGTTTGTCCACTAATTAGCTTCACAGGTGTCTACAATCTTGGAATCAGTGAGTGGGCCTGTATAGGGGGCTACAGATACTGACTGTGCTTTTTGGTGACATAGTGTGTATCACACTCAACATAGACCAGAGGAAGCAAAGGAAAGAGCTGTCTCAGGAGATAAGAAAGAAAATTAGAGACAAACATGTTAAAGGTAAAAGTTGTAAGATCATCTCCAAGCAGCTTGATGTTCCTGTGACTACAGTTGCACATATTATTAAGAAATTTAAGGTCCATGGAACTGTAGCTATTCTCCCTGGACATGGCCGAAGAAGGAAAATTGATGACAAATCAAAGAGATGGAAAATACGAATGGTAACAAAAGAGCCAGGGAAAAACTTCTAAGCAGATTAAAGGTGAACTTCAAGCTCAAGGAACATCAGTGTTATATCGAACAGTCCATCGTTGTATGAGCCAAAGTGGACTTCATTGGAGACAACCAAGGAGGACACCATTGTTGAAAAAAATGATAAAAAAGCAAGACTGGAATTTGTCAAACTACATGTTACAAGCTACAAAGCTTCTGGGAGAATGTCCTATGGACAGATGAGACAAAAATGGAACTTTTTGGCAAGGCACATAAGCTCTTTGTTCACAGACATAAAAAAGGAAGCATATCAAGAAAAAAACACTATCTCTACTGAAAAACATGGAGGAAGCCCTGTTATGTTCTGGGGCTGCTTTGCTGCATCTGGCACAGTGTATCTAGAATTTGTGCAGGGCACAATGAAATCTCAAGACTATCAAGGGATTCTAGAGAGAAATGTGTTGCCCAGTGTGAAAAAGCTGGGTCTCAGTCACAGGTCATGGGTCTTGCAACAGGATAATGACCCAAAACACAGCTAAAAACACCCAACAATGGCTAAGAGGAAAATATTGGACTTTTATGAAGTGGCCTTCTATGAGCTCTGACCTAAATCCTATTGAGCATCTTTGGAAAGAGCTGAAACATGCCATCTGGAAAAGGCAACCTACAAACATGAGACAACTGGAGCAGTTTGCTCTTGAGGAGTGGGCTAAAATACCTGTTGAGAGGTACAGAGGTCTCATTGACGGTTACAGGAATCGTTTGATTGCAGTGATTGCTTCAGAAGTATTTGCAACAAAATATTAAGGGTACCATCATTTCTGTCCAGGCCTATTTCATAAGTTTCATTTTTTTTTTTTTTTTAAATTCTGTGGAAGCATAGTTGAAAAGCAATGTTTGACTTTCACTTGTTCATTTTCATAGATTTTTTTTATGATTATTTTTGTCAGATTCAAGTTATTTCTGTGAAAATTGTGGGTTTTTCTGTCATTAAACGAGGAGTACCAACAATTTCGACCGTGTGTATGTCACACAAAATAGTTAATAAATACCATTTATCACATGTCTACTTTACATCAGCACAATTTTAAAACTTTTTTTTGTTAGAAAGTTAAAAGTTGATCAGCAATTTCTCATTTTTGCAACAAAATTTACAGAACCCTTTTTGTAAGGACTACATCACATTTGAAGTGACTTTGGGGGGGCCTATATGACAGAAAATACCCAAAAATTAAACCATTCTAAAAACTGCACCCTATAAACTCTTTAAAACAAGATTCAAGGAGTGTATTAACCATCATAGGAATTAATGGAATGTGGAATGAAAAACTGAATATTTACCGAAATTTTTCACTTGATAAGACACTCTGGATTATAAGACGCACTCCAAATATTGAGGAGAAAAATAAGAAGCAAATATTTTTTTAATAAAATGGTGGTGTTTCTTATAATCCATGCACCTTATTGCTTACCGGGGGTGATGGCTGTGGTGAAGCGGGGTCCCAGGGTTGCTGCTGGAGGAGGCAGGAGTGGGGTGATGCTGCAGGCAGGGATGAGCGGGTGCTCCGATGTGCAGCGCATTGCCATGGGTTCTTGTGCTGCTACCAGGGGGTCTTGTGCTGCTGCTGGGGGCTTGTGCTGCTGCTGTGGTGCTTGTGCTTCTACCAGGGGGGATTGTGCTGCAACCAAGGGGGATTTTGCTGCCTACAGGGGGGCTTGTGCTGCTGCAGGGGGCTTGTGCTGCTGCTGGGGGGCTTGTGCTGCTGCCGGGTGTCTCCGGGTGCACGGCAAGGCTGGCTGGTGCTGTGGGTGTCTCCAGTGCCCAGCGGTGTCTCCAGGTGCCCAGTGGTGTCTCGGTGCCCAGCCCGGGGCTCTGCCAACATTTTGCGACAGGCCAGAGCCCCAGGGCACTTTCACGGTTCATTCTGTGTGATGGACTCAGGCAATATGGCGGCCACCACCAGGGGTGGCGCATTCTCTGATGTTGATCTCGGGACTAAGATCTCGAGAGATGAGATTTCAGTGCTGAGATCTCATCTCTCGAGATCACCATCAGCGCATGTTCTGCACCCGGCAGCAGCCATATTTCTGGAGTCCATCACACAGAGGGTACCGAGAAAGTGTCCCGGGGCTTTGGCCTGTCGTAAAATGTTGGCAGAGCCCCGGGCTGGGCACCGGAGACACCGTTGGGCACCTGGAGCCACTGCTAGGCACCCAGAGACACCCACAGCACCGCCGGGCACGCAGAGACACCTGGTCACCCCTGTGGCCTACACCCAGTAAGGCATATCCACTTGGTAAGACGCACCCTCATTTTCCCCCCAAGTTTGGGGGAATAAGTGTGGCTTACAAAGTGAAAAATACGGTAACTTTTTTCACAAAAATTTTAATTTAACCCCATTTTTTTCACAAGGGTAACAGGAGAAAATGAACCTCAAAATTTGTTCTTCAATTTATACTGATTATGCCGATAACCCATATTTAGGTAAAAACTACTGTTTAGGTGCATGGCAGGGCTCGGAAATGAAGGAGCGCTATTTTACTTTTTGTACCCAAAAATGTCTGGGCCCCCACAAGTGACCCCCTTTTATAAACCATACTCCCCTCAAGGAATGTATCTAGATGTGTGGTGAGCACTTTGAACTCTCAGGTGCTTTACAGAAGCTTATTACGTAGAGCCGTGAAAATGAAAGATCCCATTTTTCCCACAAAAATGTTGTCTAGACCCATTTTGTCTTGTTTCATTTTCTCAAGGATAGCAGGAGAAATTGGATCCCAAAATTTGTTGTGCAATTTCTCCTGAGTACATTGATATCCAATATGGTTGAAAACTCCTTTTTAGGCACAATGCAAAGCTCAGAATGGAAATAGCCTCACATTGGCAGACTCCAAGAGGTGCCAGAACAGCAGAAACCCCCATAAGTGGATGTCATTTTGCAAACTACATTCTCCAATGAATTTATCTAGGGGTGTAGTGAGCACCACATGTGCTTCACAGAAATATATACAATTGAGCAGTGAAGAAAGAATATTACATTTTTAAAAATGTTCATTTAGCCCCACATTTTTTATTTGTATAAGGGATAACAGGAAAAAATGGACTTAATAGTTTGTTGAGCAATTTTTCCTGAGTACGCCAATACCCTACATGTAGTCTGGAAATCCTTTTGAGGTACAGTGCAAAACTCAGAAGTGAAGGAGGGGCCTATTGTAGTGCAGATTTTACTGTTATGGTCTGAGTGTGCCATTACCAAATTGGAGAGCTCCCAAGGTGCCAGAGCAGCAAAGCTCCCTAAACGTGATCCATTTTACCAACTACACCTCTCAATAAATTCACCTATCAGCAATGCAGGTAGTGGTCATATTGACAGTTTGGTTGTGTTACTGAATTTTATACCCTTAGGCAGTGAAGAAAAAATAATTACATTTTTACCCAAAAATTTTAGTTTTGGCCCCAGATTTTACATTTGCACGAGGAGAAATGGGTAAAATGGCACCAAAATTTGTCAAACAATTTCTGCTGAAGATAGAAATACCCCATGTGAGACAGTACTGCTTAGCCATACTGTGAAACTCAGGAGGGATGGAGCGCCATTTGCCTCATGGTGCTCAGAATTTTCTAGAATAGTTTATGGACTCCTAATTACTAGAAGAGCAGAATACCTCCTCAAGTGACCCTATTTTGGAAACTATACTCTTGCCAATCATGTGGATGATAAATATGGTTTAGGTACACTGTGGGACTCAGAAAGTAGAGGGGTATGTGGATTTGGGAGAGCAGAATTCATTGGATTTCTTTTGGGGGGGCGAGGAGCCATAGTACTTTTCCAAAGCCTTTGCGATGCCAGTAACGTGGAAGTGAATTAAGTTGATGATTTTATTGGAAGCGTTTTACATAACATTTGGGATCACATTTATCCAGTGCTCTATGCTGATCACTTACATCACTTTGGGGCTTCTATCTAAATCTCAGAGTGATTCAGATGAAACCCCTGAGGGATCCATTCACTATGAGACAGCAGAGTTACTCTGAACTCAGTTTGGCTTCTGTTCAGCAGTGTACTTCTTTTCAGAACTGCACAAAACTGTGCCTGACAGCACTTTTATGCATGCCTAAAAAGGACACCACTGTATCATAGGCTAGATGGCATCCACAGTGTCTCCTGCTCCCTCATTTTAGGGAATATTTTGATGGGGGTTCCATCTGAATCAAGCATTTCAGAGATTTACACAGAAACTGTAGTGTAAGCACTTAGCACAGAGCACAGGATAAATGTGTCGAGCCTTACTGTGGTCTTTGCTAGGCAGAGCAAAAAAATCAACAGCAGATGAAGAATTGGATACATTTAATTTTTTACACCATTCATCGTGCTCTATATACCATTAGACGATTTTAGTCTTGAGGTCGCTGTGATTACAGTGAAACCAGATTTATATCTTTTTTGTGTTTAGTTGCTGTCACACACTAAAATGCTTTCTTTTTTGCACAAACTAGTTTTTCCATTGCCGTATTTTGAGAGCTATAATTTTTCCATATTTCTGCCGACAGAGTCACGTGAGGGCTTGTTTTTTGAGGGACGAATTAATAATAATAATCTTTATTTTTATATAGCGCTAACATATTCCGCAGCGCTTTACAGTTTGCACACATTATCATCACTGTCCCCGATGGGGCACACAATCTAAATTCCCTATCAGTATGTCTTTGGAATGTGGGAGGAAACCGGAGTACCCGGAGGAAACTCACACAAACACGGGGAGAACATACAAACTCCTTGCATATGTTGTCCTTGGTGGGATTCGAACCCAGGACTCCAGCGCTGCAAGGCTGCCGTGCTAACGACTGAGCCACCGTGCTGCCAAATTAATGGGTTTTTTTAGTAGCATTTTCGGGCACATGACATTTTTTGATCGCTTTCTATTCTGATTTTTGGGAGGCAGAATGAACAAAAACCAGCAATTCAGGAATTGTTTTTTTTGGTTTTGCCTGTGGTAAAATTGATAAAGCAGCTTTATTGTTTGGGTCAGTATGATTACAGTGATACCACATTTATACAATTTTTTTATGTTTTGGCGTTTTTAAACAATAAAAACTATTTTATAGAAAAAATTATTTATTTTTCCATCGCTTTAATCGCTTTACTTTTTACATTTTTCTGCTGATGGAGCTATCTGGCAGCTTTTTTTGCGGGACAAGATGATGTTTTCAGCTATTCCATATTTATTCTTTTTGATCGCGTTTGTTCCACTTTTCTTCCATCGATACAAAGAAAAAGCATCGTTTGCAACATATTTTTTACTCCTTTCATTGAAGGGGTTAAACAGTGTAACACTTTTATAGACCTAGCCGTTCCTTATGTGACAATGCCAAAAACGTGCACTTTTTTATTTATTTATTTATTTCATAAAAATGTGTAATTATTAGTGTAATCTTTTTAAAATTATTATGTACTTTTTCATATTTATTTTTTCATTTTTTTAACCTTATTTACTTAGTCCCTCTATGGGACTTTCATTTTGTTCACTTTTTTTTTTTTACTGTGATTGCAGGTAAATTGCATTGCAATGCAGAAGCATTGTAATGCATTATACCTGTACAGAAAGCTTCTGAGACCATGCTTTGAGCATGGTCTCAGATGCTTTGTGTAGCTCAGAGATCCGAGGGTTGTCATGATGACTCCAGGTCACCATGGCAACGATTGTGCCCCCACGATGACGAGGGGCGGTGATCTGGAGGTGCTGATTTGCCTGTTTCCTAAATATTGTGATCACATCATATAGGTGGTAAACTGCCAGAGGCCGTGCTGGCATCATTCCTGGTTGTTAGTGCAGAAACTTGTCTACTTGCTGCGCTGAGATCCTGCTCTGATCGGGCAGGAGGTTCTGATATTTAATGCTGAGATTGGTCAGTCAAATTGATTGACCTATCATAGTGCTCTGATTGTGGGGACCAACGGCATCTCTTCCTGTGGTGCTCAGATGTCACTGACAGCTGTCAAAATTGGAAGTCTCACTAGTTGTTTACACACAGTGACAGTTCAAAGTCATGACGGACATAGTTTGCCATGGTGCGGGAACAGACACCCGCTCATGATGTGCTATGTCCGTCATTGGTCATTAAAGGGTTAAGGTAAACTTTGTTATACTTGTTTGCTATATATTTGCTGTCTGTCTTTCATTACAATTTTATTTTCTTTATGACTAATTAAAATGAATTTGTATTTCAAGTATAAGGTCACCTTAGAGAAACAGAGAAAGCCACCTCTAATACAACATTAAAAAGTGACTTCATAGCAAAAACAATTCCAATCATTGAAGAGCTAACATTATTTTAAAGTTACATTGTTAGATTCACGTTATGACAATATTGGGTTATGACTGTGACATAATAGGAAAAGAAAATGCTTGTTATGTATGGTGGTAAAAAGGTCAAGGGCGAATGTCATTGTTTTCAAGATTCTAAATTACATTTGTGCATTGCCAATTAAATGTGCGGTGTTACTTCTACTCACCATACTGTTCTATCTATCTACAGTATCTATCTATGTATCTATCTATCTATCTATCTATCCCACAAAATAAATCAGTTACAGCACTGTAGCAAATAAAAGGATTCCATTTTATTTCTATTAGTCTATAAGAATGCTACCATGTTTAATTTGTCACATATCTATCTAAAGATCAAACAAATCAAGTTTCCTAAGGCTACTTTCACACATCCGTCTTTTTGAATCCAGCACGATGCGGCGAAAAGTGTGAAAACCGGATCCAGAATTGGATCCGGTTTTGTCACATAGAAAGTAATGATCGCCGCATTGTGCCGGATGTACATGCGGCGGCCCCGATTCTTTCCGGATACGGCAAAAATGCGCCGTCCGGCGTCTGCAAAAAAGTTCCCTGCAACGTTTTTTGGCCGCGTTGGAACAGCTTTTTAAAGTGCGTATGCCCGGACACTGTGTGATTTAACCCCACAGGTGCTCGGCAAGCGCAAGACTCTCTCTGTATCTCTCTCTCTCTCTCTGTATCTCTCTCTCTCTGTGTATCTCTCTCTCTCTCTGTGTATCTCTCTCTCTGTATCTCTCTCTCTCTCTCTCCCTCTCCTTCCATACCTTTCTTTGTCTGACTCACTCGTCCCCCCGCTCTCTCCAGATGGCTCTCATCGCTGCAGCTCCCCTCTCTACAGCTGGCTCTCGTCGCCCGATGCTGCGGCTCCCGTCTCTACAGCTGGCTCTCGTCGCCCGGTGCTGCGGCTCCTTTAAATTTTATCCAGGCCGCATCCAGCGACGCATCCACATCCGGTGTCTGCGCTACAGGCCGGTTCCGGCGGCACGGCTTTTTGCACGCCGCTGGAACCCTGAAACCGGATGTGTGAAAGAAGCCTAAGACAACGAGGATCTGTAAAAACTATATGACATTAAAAACATTCATTTTTTTTCAGGCCGAAACTATGTGTTCATAATAATTTAACTACGTTTGAAATTTATAAAGCTAAACAGTCCACCATAACTACAAGAAGTAATGGTCGGTCAACTAAGAAATCATTTTTTCAATGATAAATGGTAATGTTCATACATGTTCTCATGAGGATTATCAACGTAACGGCACATATAGAATTACCTGTGCTTCGAGAGATAAATTCAGAGGTCATTTGTTAAAAACAAAATAGGAGACAATTTTTTTTAGTAGAGGAATAACTTTGAAAGAGGAAAATAAGAAAATATTTATTTGGGATAAGCCGTCAAACCTAATGTAACTTTTTGAAGCCTGTTATTTGGACCGACAAGTCCAAATGTGAAATTTGTCCTCTAACCATGATAGTTTACAAAGACATTGAAACTTGTCCATTTTTCTCCTTTCACCACATCAACTTCGAAAATCAACTCTTGGTTTCCGCAGATGAACACCTGCGAACACATTTCTTATTAATGTGCAGTACTTAAAAAATGCTTTAGGCAGGTGAGGAAAAATGTTGCAAGGTAAGAAGGTTTTAAAATATAAAAGTGATAATAATTCACTTTCGTCAATTGACACATCACAGTTTGGTATGATATCCCTTTGTGTTCAAAATAGCATCAAAATATCAATTCTTCTAGGTTCAAATCTTCTAGGTGCACCCTGCTTTTGATGGAACTTGGAAACGAGGTTGCTTAAAAACAACTTGGAGAACTAGCCACAGATCTTCTGTGGTTGTAGATTTGAACAAATCCTTTTATCTCTGCATGTAATCTCACATAAACTCAATTATATTAAGAGCATAGCTCAGTGACAGCCATATCATCACTTTTAGGACTTATTGTTATTCTTTTCTCTGAATATAGTTTTAAGTGATACTTAGGCATGAGCGAGCATATTCATGGGTACTCGGTAACATAGTAACATAGTAACATAGTAACATAGTAATTAAGGCTGAAGGGAGACTTTAAGTCCATCTAGTTCAACCCATATCCTATCCTAACTTGCCCTAACATGTTGATCCAGAGGAAGGCAAAAAAAACCCATGTGGCAACAGTAAGCTTCACATTGGGGAAAAAAATTCCTTCCCGACTCCACATACGGCAATCAGACTAGCTCCCTGGATCAACGCAATATTAAGGAGACTAGTGTATATACCCTGTAATATTATACTTTTCAAGAAAGGCATCCAGTCCCTTCTTAAATTTTAGTAGTGAATCACTCATTACAACATCATATGGCAGAGAGTTCCATAGTCTCACTGCTCTTACAGTAAAGAATCCGCGTCTGTGAGTATGCTTAAACCTTCTTTCCTCCAGACGTAGAGGATGCCCCCTTGTCCCCGTCACAGGTCTAAGAGTAAAAAGATCATTAGAAAGGTCTTTGTATTGTCCCCACATATATTTATACATTGTAATAAGATCACCCCTAAGCCTTCGATTCTCCAAACTAAATAACCCCAAGTGTAATAACCTGTCTTGGTATTGCAGACCCCCTAGTTCCCTAATAAACTTGGTCGCTCTTCTCTGCACCCGCTCCAGTTCAGCTATGTCTTTCTTATACACCGGAGACCAGAACTGTACACAGTATTCTAAGTGTGGTCGCACTAGTGACTTATATAGAGGTAAAATTATGTTCTCCTCATGAGCATCTATGCCTCTTTTAATGCATCCCATTATTTTATTTGCCTTTGCAGCAGCTGCTTGACTCTGGCCACTAAATGTGAGTTTGTCATCCACCCATACACCCAGGTCTTTTTCAGTGACTGTTTTGCCCAGTGTTTTACAATTAAGCACATAATTATACAACTTGTTCGTTCTACCCAAGTGCATGACCTTACATTTATCCCCATTAAAGCTCATTTGCCATTTATCAGCCCAAGCTTCTAGTTTACATAAATCCTCCTGTAATATAAAATTGTCCTCCTCTGTATTAATTACCCTGCAGAGTTTAGTGCCATCTGCAAATATTGAAATTCTACTCTCTATGCCCCCTACAAGGTCATTAATAAATATGTTAAAAAGAAGCGGGCCCAAAACTGACCCCTGTGGTACCCCTCTGCTAACCGTGACCCAGTCCGAGTGTGCTCCATTAATAACCACCCTTTGTTTCCTATCCCTGAGCCAGCTCTTAACCCACCTACACATATTTTCCCCTATCCCCATTGTTCTCATTTTATGTATCAACCTTTTGTGTGGCACCGTGTCAAAAGCTTTTGAAAAGTCCATGTACACCACGTCCACTGCATTCCCTTAGTCCAGTCCGGAACTTACCTCTTCATAAAAGCTTATCAGATTAGTCTGACAGGAACGGTCTCTTGTAAACCCATGTTGATATTGGGTCATAAGGTTATTCTTCTCCAGATACTCCAGTATAGTATCTCTTAGAAAACCCTCCAGGATTTTACCCACAGTTGAGGTTAAACTTACTGGCCTATAATTTCCAAGTTCAGTTTTTGTCCCCTTTTTGAATATTGGCACCACATTTGCTATACGCCAGTCCTGTGGTACAGACCCTGTTATTATGGAATCTTTAAAGATTAAAAATAGTGGTCTATCTATGACTGTGCTTAATTCCTGCAGTACTCGGGGGTGTATCCCATCCGGGCCCGGGGATTTGTCAATTTTAGTAATTTGTAGACGCCGCCGTACTTCCTGCTGGGTTAAGCAGGTGACATTTAATGGAGAATTTTTATCCCTGATCATGTTATCCGTCATGGGATTTTCTTGTGTAAATACTGTTGAAAAAAAGTCATTTAGCATATTTGCTTTTTCCTCATCCTCATCCACCATTTCACACAGACTATTTTTAAGGGGACCAACACTATCATTTTTTAGCTTCTTACTATTTATGTAGTTCAAGAATATTTTGGGATTATTTTTACTTTCTCTGGCAATGAGTCTCTCTGTCTCAATCTTTGCTGTCTTGATTTGCTTTTTACAGAATTTATTTAATCTTCTGTATTTATTTAATGCCTCATCACTACCTACTTGCTTTAATTCTCTAAATGCTTTATTTTTATCTCTTATTGCGCCCCTTACAGTTCTATTTAGCCATAGTGGTTTCCTCCTATTTCTCGCATGTTTATTCCCATACGGTATATATTGTGCACAGGTCCTATTCAGGATGCTAATAAACGTCTCCCATTTTCTTTGTGTATTTTTATGTCTCAGGATATCGTCCCAGTTAATTGCACCAAGATCATCTCTCATCCGTTGGAAATTTGCTTTCCTGAAGTTTAGTGTCCTTGTAACCCCTCTACTACACATCTTATTAAAGGATACATGACGGTACTCGCGGTACTCGGAACATCGCGAGTATTTCACTATTCGCCTCGCTATTCGGTTCTCCTGCCAAGCAGTTGCCAATCACAGTAATGTTGCACCCTTCTTGGTTGTGGGCGGCATTACTATGATTGGCTGGCCGCCCAGCATACTATGAGTCATCATAATCTGACTTTAAGCCCTGCCGCCGTCATTTTCTGCACATTGCATGCAGAACACAGCTAGTGTAGGGAGAGTGTGAGCAGCTGCTAAGGAGAGTTGTGTTTTTTTGGTTCAAATCAGCCAGAAATCCGCAGTGAAACCCAAAAGCTATTTTCAGAGCTGAAGTTAAAAGGTCAGGGACTGAGTAGTGACTGTTTTCCCATCTTTTTTTAGGTCACATTTACCCCTACAGGGCAGGTTTTTTGTGCTGTTGCCGTGCTGTGTTCACAGCAAATAGTACGCACGCACGGTACTGAACAACTGACACGCAGTCAGCACCACTGTCTTGTGTGGTGTCTGAGCTGCGTATTCTTGCCTTAAACCTCAGGGCAGTTTTTTTGTGCTGTTGCTGTGCTGTGTTCACATAATCACAGTGAATAGTATGCACGCACGGTACTGCACAACTGACACGCAGCCACACTGCTGTCTTGTTTGGTGTCTGGGCTGCATATTCTTGCCTTAAACCACAGGGCAGTTTTTTTCTGCTGCTGCGGTGCTGTTTGTGAAACACAAAGCAGTACTAGGCTGTAGTGCTACCTTCCACAAAGCACTAACTGCTCCTTTTTCCCCAATATTTGCATCTGAACATCTGCAAATATGGCAGAAAAATCCAAAATTCCTAAAAAGGCTGTTGTGAAGGGACAGGGACGTGGATGTGGGGTCGTTGGTGCCCAACAAGGCACAGAGTCTGGGAGATCGAAGAAGGTTGATGCATGTAGGCTCCTGCTGAAATTTCTCAGTCTGGAACATAAATGGGCCTGGAAGCCAGAAGAACAAGAACAGATACTGTCTTGGATGGCTGATAAGGCCTCAACGAAATGTTCTAGCAGCACCCAATCGTCCATGACAAAACAGTCTGCTGTCCATACAGATAACGCTGGGTCATCCTATTCTCAACCTGTTCTTAGTTCATCACCTGGTCAGGAGTCACAGGAAACATTTGACCCCTACCTTGGTAACGCAGAGGATCTGTTTAATCCATTTCCTTTCATTGCTTCTCGCCTCTCACCGTGCGACTTTGAAGAGGAACGTAAGGGGGTATCGTCTGTTGAAGATAGCCAAATATTTGAAACCCCACGTCCAGAAGAAAGCCACTTTCATCCATGTGATATACCTTTTGAAAAGGTGGAGGCTGCTGATGGTGATGACACACAGTTGCCATCTGGCCAGTTGCTAATATCAACACAGAAGGAGGATGACATGGACGACGAGGTGGTCGATGATGAGACCACCGATCCAACCTGGGCTGTTGGCACACATAGCCAGCACAGCAACACAGAGGATGAAGGTGGATACGTAGCACCAGCAAAGGCACCAAGTGCTACTGGTTTGAACAGAGTGCGAAGTGTATCAACTGTTGCCAAGAGCAATCCCTCTGTGCCCCAAGTCAAGGCAAGGGTGCGTTCACCGCTGTCTGGAAATTTTTTTCCGATAGTCCTTCTGAATCAAATGTTGTCATTTGTAGCATCTGCCAAAGGAAGCTGAGCAGAGGCCAGGGCAAAGGCAACCAAAGCACCACCAGTATGCGGAAACACATGGCAGCCAAACACATGGCAGCCAAACACCCTAGAAGGTGGGCTGAACAACAGGGTACCAAATCAGTGTCTGCGACTGCGGGTCAAACCACTGCCATGTCGCCTGTGATACGTCCTCACTAGAGTTGAGCGAAACGGGTCGAAAAAATTCAAAAGTCGCCGACTTTTGGCAAAGTCGGGTTTCATGAAACGAAACCCGACCCTAGGATGAGGTCGGCCACGAGGTCGGCGACTTACGCGCCAAAGTCGCGTTTCAAAAGTTTGTTTTGCGCTCTTTTTCAGCCAATCAGGATCCACGGACACTGTGGGCAACGTGATGACATAGGCACGGGTCACCACCATCTTTCAGAAGGGCATGCAAGTGATTGGCTTGCTTTAGTGGGCGTCACAGGGGGTATAAAAGGGCGTGCACGCCGACCGCCATCTTACTTCTGCCGATCTTAGTATAGGGAGAGGTTGCTGCTGATTCTGTAGGGAGAGCGTTAGGCAGGGAAGAAGACAAAAAAACTGCTTCTGCTGCTAGCGATTTGGCCTGCACAACACACAAGTCACTGTGTGTGCAGTGCAAGGGGAGGCTATATTGTGGTCTATCAGTGGTGTTGGTTGTTGGGCTGCCTTTTAAGGCTTCCTGACACGCTGGCATTGCTGTTTACCCACTGCTCCGCAAACTGCTTTTTTAAAAGCAATCCAATCTCCCTTATCCTCTCGTCACTTTGGTCACAGGCAGCTGTGCCATTGAGCGTGTCACATAGTGCTCAGATATCAGTGGGCCGCACACAATCCACAAGTGTCCAGTGTCCAAAGGTGTACGCAGAGATTCAAAATCTCCATTATCCACTCGTCACTTTGGTCACAGGCAGCTGTGCCATCGAGCGTGTCACATAGCGCTCAGATATCAGTGGGCCGCACACAATCCACAAGTGTCCAGTGTCCAAAAGTGTACGCAGAGATTCAAAATCTCCATTATCCTCTCGTCACTTTGGTCACAGGCAGCTGTGCCATCGAGCGTGTCACATAGCGCTCAGATATCAGTGGGCCGCACACAATCCACAAGTGTCCAGTGTCCAAAAGTGTACGCAGAGATTCAAAATCTCCATTATCCTCTCGTCACTTTGGTCACAGGCAGCTGTGCCATCGAGCGTGTCACATAGCGCTCAGATATCAGTGGGCCGCACACAATCCACAAGTGTCCACTGTCCACAAGTGTACGCAGAGATTCAAAATCTCCATTATCCTCTCGTCACTTTGGTCACAGGCAGCTGTGCCATCGAGCGTGTCACATAGCGCTCAGATATCAGTGGGCCGCACACAATCCACAAGTGTCCAGTGTCCAAAAGTGTACGCAGAGATTCAAAATCTCCATTATCCTCTCGACACTTTGGTCACAGGCAGCTGTGCCATCGAGCGTGTCACATAGCGCTCAGATATCAGTGGGCCGCACACAATCAAAAAAGTGTCCACTGTCCACAAGTGTACGCAGAGATTCAAAATCTCCATTATCCTCTCGTCACTTTGGTCACAGGCAGCTGTGCCATCGAGCGTGTCACATAGCGCTCAGATATCAGTGGGCCGCACACAATCCACAAGTGTCCAGTGTCCAAAAGTGTACGCAGAGATTCAAAATCTCCATTATCCTCTCGTCACTTTGGTCACAGGCAGCTGTGCCATCGAGCGTGTCACATAGCGCTCAGATATCAGTGGGCCGCACACAATCCACAAGTGTCCACTGTCGACAAGTGTACGCAGAGATTCAAAATCTCCATTATCCTCTCGTCACTTTGGTCACAGGCAGCTGTGCCATCGAGCCTGTCACATAGCGCTCAGATATCAGTGGGCCGCACACAATCCACAAGTGTCCAGTGTCCAAAAGTGTACGCAGAGATTCAAAATCTTCCTTATCCTCTCGTCACTTTGGTCACAGGCAGCTGTGCCATCGAGCGTGTCACATAGCGCTCAGATATCAGTGGGCCGCACACAATCCACAAGTGCCCACTGTCCACAAGTGTACGCAGAGATTCAAAATCTCCATTATCCTCTCGTCACTTTGGTCACAGGCAGCTGTGCCATCGAGCGTGTCACATAGCGCTCAGATATCAGTGGGCCGCACACAATCCACAAGTGTCCAGTGTCCAAAAGTGTACGCAGAGATTCAAAATCTCCATTATCCTCTCGTCACTTTGGTCACAGGCAGCTGTGCCATCGAGCGTGTCACATAGCGCTCAGATATCAGTGGGCCGCACACAATCCACAAGTGTCCACTGTCCACAAGTGTACGCAGAGATTCAAAATCTCCATTATCCTCTCGTCACTTTGGTCACAGGCAGCTGTGCCATCGAGCGTGTCACATAGCGCTCAGATATCAGTGGGCCGCACACAATCCACAAGTGTCCACTGTCCACAAGTGTACGCAGAGATTCAAAATCTCCATTATCCTCTCGTCACTTTGGTCACAGGCAGCTGTGCCATCGAGCGTGTCACATAGCGCTCAGATATCAGTGGGCCGCACACAATCCACAAGTGTCCACTGTCCACAAGTGTGTGCAGAAATTCTAAAACTCCCCTGTCCTATAGACACCTTGTACCTTGTTTTACATTACTATATAGTTTGTTGGATTTTGTCTACATTTCTACCAAAAATGAGGAAGGCTGGTGGAAGAGGCCGTGGAATTGGGCGGGGGTTGGCAGCTGGTAATGATGGTGTTGGTGGTGGATCTGATGGTAGTGGCAAGAGCAAAATAGGACCGAATGCAGGAGGTGCTGACCCTGCGTCATCGTCTGGCTACATAAGGACTCGAACGCTTAGTTTTCTAGGAGTTGGCAAACCGCTTTTAAAGGCAGAGCATCAGGAAAAAGTTTTGTCTTACATTGCTGACTCAGCCTCCAGCTCTATCGCCTCCTCTTCTTCAGTTGTAAAAAGTAAAAGCACTGAGTCGTCATTGGAGGCTCATGTTCATGAACCACACCTTTCCTTGTGTCCTTTACCCCAACCAAGATTGAAGGATGACGCAGGCCATACTACTGATTACTCCATGGAGCTGTTTTCACATACCATGCCTGGATTATCAAGTGAAATGGTGAATTACCCAGGCCAAGATGAATCTGACATGGAGTGCACTGATGCACAGCCGCTGATGGATGATTCTGCTGGTACATTCACTCAGAGCACTACATTGTCCTTGCAGTGTACAGAGCCAGATTTTGACCCTGATGAGACTCAGGTGCCCCTTCCCGCACACTATACCACCATACACGGTGACACAGAGAAAGGTGCACATGACATAGAAGAGGAGGTGATGGATGACCCAGTTGTTGACCCAGATTGGCATCCATTGGGGGAAGAGGGTGCTGCTTCCAATAGCTCAGATGAGGAGCATCCACAGCAGACATCGACATCGCAACAGCTGTTATCTGGCAGGCCCGGAGCACTCCAAAGACAGGTTCCAAACATCAAAAGAGTTGCTGGACAGCTTGTCCAGAGGGTCAAAAGATCACAGCGTGCTAGGCCGCAAAATGTCTGCCAAAGTAGGAAGAGTGCAGTGTGGCAGTTTTTTGAACAAAATCCTCATGATCAGGCCAAGGTTATCTGTAAGAAGTGCGCAAAGACCTTTAGCCGAGGGAAAAATCTGAAAAATTTGAATACCAGTTGCATGCTTAGACATTTAACCAGCATGCACTTGCAAGCGTGGACACAACACCAAACCTCAAGTGCCACATGTGCAACTGATCACAACGAAGGTAGTCAGCAACGCTACATTGTTTCCCCCACTGTAAGCCCACCGGTTAGCACAGCAGCAAATGTTGAGGTGTCGTTGCAAGGCCACAGCAGTCAGGGAATCCCACTGTTATATCAACGAAAGACTGATTCTAGGCCATCAGAAAGAACAACAACTCCATCACCATCATCAACCCTCTCTCAGTCCGCCCTGTCCACCGCTACTACCACCATATGCAGCTCTCAAGTCCAGCTCACCCTCCCAGACACTATGAGTAGGTCAAGAAAGTACTCAGTCTCTCATCCGCGTACACTGGGTTTGAACGCCCACATTGCCAAACTAATCTCGTTTGAGATGATGCCCTTTCGGTTGGTGGAAAGCACAGCTTTCCGCGAAATCATGGCCTATGCAGTACCACGCTATGACCTACCCAGTCACCACGTCTTCTCTCGCAAAGCAATCCCAGCCCTCCACCATCATGTGAAAGACCGCATTGTCCATGCACTCAAGCAGTCAGTGAGCGGAAAGGTGCACCTCACAACTGATGCATGGTCCAGTCGGCATGGCCAGGGCCGTTACGTGTCCATCACTGCGCACTGGGTTAATGTGGCGGATGGAGGGTCCACAGGAGACAGCGGTGGTGGGACAGTGCTGCCTAGCCCACGGTATAGGAAACAGTTGGCTGTAGGCGTTCGACCCTCCTCCTCCTCCTCCAGAAGCGACAGCTCGTCCACAGAGCGCAGTCGTACGAGCACTCCATCTGCAGCTGCCACTGTTGCACACGATGTGTCCCCCTATCGAGCAGCTAGTGGAAAGCGTCAGCAGGCTGTGTTGCAGATGATGTGTTTGGGCGACAGACACACCGCCGAGGTGCTGGCCGAGTACTTGAAGCGACAAACTGAGTCATGGCTGGGCAGTGTACATCTTGAGGCAGGCAAGGTAGTTAGTGATAACGGCCGTAATTTTGTGGCAGCCATAGCCCTTTCAAAACTCAGCCACATACCTTGCTTGGCTCACACCTTGAACCTGGTGGTGCAGTGCTTCCTCAAAAATTATCCGGAGTTAACAGCCCTGCTCCAGAAGGTGCGAAGACTGTGCGCGCACATCCGCCGGTCGCCTGTACACTCCGTTCGTATGCAGAAGCTGCAGCGATTGCTCCACCTTCCCAACCACCGCCTCATTATCGACATTGCAACAAGGTGGAACTCCACCCTGCACATGGTGGAGCGGCTGTGCGAGCAGAGGCAGGCCATAATGCATTTGTGGGAGGATACACGGCCAGGCACTTTGAGAGCAGACATGGAGTTGACAGGCGTGCAGTGGTCGAAGCTGAAAGACCTTTGTAAAGTCCTTCAGTGTTTTGAGGAATGCACACGGCTGGTAAGCGCAGACGACGCCATCCTAAGCATGAGCATCCCACTTATGCGTCTGCTCATGCAAACTTTGACGCACCTTACGGAGCAGGCGTCTGCAGCCAATGTTGATGAGGAGGAAGAGGAGGAGGGAATCCTTGATGACATTCAGCCATTGTCTGCTCAGGGACCTCTCCTGGACGAGGTGGAGGAAGAAGAGGAGGAGGAGGAGGAGGATGATGGGGATGATTACTTAGGGGAGGAGGATGCATCTCGTGGGGCAAGTGAAAATATTGGCGTGGCAAGGTCTGGTACAGGGTTTGTGCGTGACTGGAGGGATGTGGATTTGCCAGAAAGTGCTCCTCCACCCAGCACTCGCAGTGCATCATTGACACCGGGAACATTGGCCCACATGTCAGATTATGCCTTGCGGATCCTAAAAAGGGACCCCCGCATTGCCAAAATGATGAACGATGATGACTACTGGTTGGCCAGCATCCTGGATCCACGCTATAAAGGCAAATTACAAAACATCATGCCACAGGAGAACCTTGACCTAATATTGGCTAATAAACAAGCAACTCTGGTAAATCGGTTGCTTGAGGCATTCCCAGCACACAGCAGCGGTGATGGTTCTCACACGAGCCGTACGGGCCGGGGGCAGCTTGGCAGAGGTGTTTGTGGTGCACACAGCAGAAGTGGCGTTGGAGACAGGGGTTTCATGACAATGTTGTGGACTGATTTTTCAAATACCGCTCACACAACTGGTAATACTGCATCGATGGAAAGTGACAGGAGACAGCAGTTGTCAACTATGGTTACAAACTACTTTTCCTCCCATATTGATGTTCTCCCACACAGGTCATTCCCCTTTGACTATTGGGCCGCTAAACTGGACACCTGGCCTGAATTGGCACAATATGCCTTACAGGAGCTCGCTGCAAGTGTGCTATTGGAAAGAGTCTTCAGTGCAGCTGGATCAATCCTGACAGAAAAAAGGACCCGTCTGTCAACCCAAAATGTGGATGATCTAACCTTCATTAAAATGAACCACGCATGGGTTTCCAAGGATTTTGTCCCACCTTCCCCTGATGACACATAGGGTGACAGAAAAATGGCTTGCTTTGGTCCACCTCTTCCTGGTACTTCACCTATTTCGCCTTTTGCATCAGCTGAATGTCCAACATCAACATATGCCACTTTCTAAAACTCCCTAACTGTGCTGCCTCCCCCCCCATGGCTGGGGTCACCACCTACCGCACGACACCGTGCGAGTGCCGTTGCCCTGGACAGGTGGGTAGGCCGACTCTTGGGCGCGGGCACTGGCACAGGGTCCCTCATAGTGCAATCAAGTGTCTCTGACGGTGGTGGTGCACACCCGCCGTCAGACACACCGCTGTACTATGAGGGGCCCAGTGCCAGTACCGACGCCCACGAGTGGGCCCCCCTTGCTTGGCCAGGGCCCCAGCATTTGCAATCTTTACCTCTCCCTGCTCCTCCGCTGTGTAATCTGGGCCGTCAAATCCATACTGTGCCTGACACCGTCTGAGCCTGCCTCCTGAGACATATATTTTGAATGTGTACGCTATCCATACATGTTATCCAGGGATACGGTACCCTTTCTAACCTTTGTGCAATCACGTGCAATCCATACTGGGCCTAACACCGTCTGAGCCTGCCTCATGCTGTATAGAAATATATTTTGAATGTATACGCTATCCATACATGTTATCCGTGGATACGGTACCCTTTCTAACCTTTGTGCAATGACGTCCAATCCATACTGGGCCTAACACCGTCTGAGCCTGCCTCATGCTGTATAGACATATATTTTGAATGTGTACGCTATCCATACATGTTATCCAGGGATACGGTACCCCTTCTAACCTTTGTGCAATGACGTGCAATCCATACTGGGCCTAACACCATCTGAGCCTGCCTCATGCTGTATAGACATATATTTTGAATGTGTACGCTATCCATACATGTTATCCAGGGATACGGTACCCTTTCTAACCTTTGTGCAATGACGTGCAATCCATACTGGGCCTAACACCGTCTGAGCCTGCCTCATGCTGTATAGACATATATTTTGAATGTGTACGCTATCCATACATGTTATCCGGGGATACGGTACCCCTTCTAACCTTTGTGCAATGACGTGCAATCCATACTGGGCCTAACCCCGTCTGAGCCTGCCTCATGCTGTATAGACATATATTTTGAATGTGTACGCTATCCATACATGTTATCCGGGGATACGGTACCCCTTCTAACCTTTGTGCAATGACGTGCAATCCATACTGGGCCTAACACCATCTGAGCCTGCCTCATGCTGTATAGACATATATTTTGAATGTGTACGCTATCCATACATGTTATCCAGGGATACGGTACCCTTTCTAACCTTTGTGCAATGACGTGCAATCCATACTGGGCCTAACACCGTCTGAGCCTGCCTCATGCTGTATAGACATATATTTTGAATGTGTACGCTATCCATACATGTTATCCGGGGATACGGTACCCCTTCTAACCTTTGTGCAATGACGTGCAATCCATACTGGGCCTAACCCCGTCTGAGCCTGCCTCATGCTGTATAGACATATATTTTGAATGTGTACGCTATCCATACATGTTATCCGGGAATACGGTACCCCTTCTAACCTTTGTGCAATGACGTGCAATCCATACTGGGCCTAACACCGTCTGAGCCTGCCTCATGCTGTATAGACATATATTTTGAATGTGTACGCTATCCATACATGTTATCCGGGGATACGGTACCCCTTCTAACCTTTGTGCAATGACGTGCAATCCATACTGGGCCTAACACCGTCTGAGCCTGCCTCATGCTGTATAGACATATATTTTGAATGTGTACGCTATCCATACATGTTATCCAGGGATACGGTACCCCTTGTAACCTTTGTGCAATCACGTGCAATCCATACTGGGCCTAACACCGTCTGAGCCTGCCTCATGCTGTATAGACATATATTTTGAATGTGTACGCTATCCATACATGTTATCCGGGGATACGGTACCCCTTCTAACCTTTGTGCAATGACGTGCAATCCATACTGGGCCTAACACCGTCTGAGCTTGCCTCATGCTGTATAGACATATATTTTGAATGTGTACGCTATCCATACATGTTATCCGGGGATACGGTACCCCTTCTAACCTTTGTGCAATGACGTGCAATCCATACTGGGCCTAACACCGTCTGAGCCTGCCTCATGCTGTATAGACATATATTTTGAATGTGTACGCTATCCATACATGTTATCCGGGGATACGGTACCCCTTCTAACCTTTGTGCAATGACGTGCAATCCATACTGGGCCTAACACCGTCTGAGCCTGCCTCATGCTGTATAGACATATATTTTGAATGTGTACGCTATCCATACATGTTATCCGGGGATACGGTACCCTTTCTAACCTTTGTGCAATGACGTGCAATCCATACTGGGCCTAACACCGTCTGAGCCTGCCTCATGCTGTATAGACATATATTTTGAATGTGTACGCTATCCATACATGTTATCCGGGGATACGGTACCCCTTCTAACCTTTGTGCAATGACGTGCAATCCATACTGGGCCTAACACCGTCTGAGCCTGCCTCATGCTGTATAGACATATATTTTGAATGTGTACGCTATCCATACATGTTATCCGGGGATACGGTACCCCTTCTAACCTTTGTGCAATGACGTGCAATCCATACTGGGCCTAACACCGTCTGAGCCTGCCTCATGCTGTATAGACATATATTTTGAATGTGTACGCTATCCATACATGTTATCCGGGGATACGGTACCCCTTCTAACCTTTGTGCAATGACGTGCAATCCATACTGGGCCTAACACCGTCTGAGCCTGCCTCATGCTGTATAGACATATATTTTGAATGTGTACGCTATCCATACATGTTATCCAGGGATACGGTACCCTTTCTAACCTTTGTGCAATCACGTGCAATCCATACTGGGCGTGAGAACGGCTGGCGAGCTGTTAAGCAAGCTACAGCACCTGTCCAGACAAGTACAGGGATTCCCTAGCGAGGAGACTTATTTGATTGTTTTCTATGTTGGGACAGCAATTTTTGGGGAGCACTATACTCTGGAGAATGATAGATGGGGCCCACCATACACTGGAACATTCCAAAGGTGGACATCAGTCACTGGAGCAGCATTTACAGGGCCCATTATACACTAGAGCATTAGAAATGGGGCCCATTATGTTTGGAGCATTATTTGGGCCCATAAGACAGTGGAGCTTCATCCATGGTGACCAACATATACTGTAGCATTATGTGGAGCTCATCATATACTGTTTCAAACATTATATGGGACCAATGATTTTGTATGGAGAAATAGATGGGCCTCGTCATGAGATGTAAAAAGTGAGGTATTTTTCATTGTACTATACCGCTATTTCTCTGCCGTATCGGAGCATGATGAGTTGTGGTATGTGTTATTGGGGCGCTCTTACGCCCAGGGCACATGAAAACCTGCAGCCAGCCCTCCCCCCCCACAAATTTAGCCAAATAACCCCCATTTTTCAGTGCGTAACTTGTATTATGAAGTTAATTAAGGTTGACAAGCTTAAGTAAGAAGAATTGATGCTTTTGACATTCAAATGGGCACTGTAGGTGTGTTTCCTGTCCTCCTCTCACTGCCGACTTTTATTCCCCATTGACTTACATTGGGTTTCGTGTTTCGGGATGACCCCGACTTTTCCCTATAATCGGACGATCTTGCTCGACCCGACTTTTGGAAAAGTCGGGTTTCACGAAACGAAACGCGACCCTAAAAAACCAAAAGTCGCTCAACTCTAGTCCTCACCAATCTGCTGGGCAGGAAGCAGGTGATCATCATACCTTTTGCTCACAAGCTGCAGTTGCACAGACACAGGCCACAACAGCTCATCCACTTGTTTGTCCCAGGAAAGCGTCCAGTTGTCCGTGCCCCAGATGTATGAAAGGAGGCGTAAATACCAAGCCACGTACCCACAAGCACAAATAATGAATGCGCACTTTGCCAAGTTGCTAGCCGTGGAGATGTTGCCGTAGAAATGTTGCTTGTGGGGACACAGTCTTTCTGTGATCTTTTGGCTGTGGCTGCCCCACGATACTCGGTTCCCAGCCAGCACTATTTTTCCCGGTATGCCGTCCCCGCGTTACACCAGCACGTCTTAAACAATCTAAAGCATGCTCTCACTAACGCCGTAACCGGGAAGGTCCATCTTTCAAGAGACACGTGGACAAGTACTTGTGGCCAGGGATGATACATCTCTGTCTCGGCACACTGGCTGAACCTGGTGGAGGGTGGGACAAAGTCTCAAACTGGACCATCAACACATATCCTACCCACACCACGAATAGCAGGCCCAACCTCAATCTGGGTTTCCGCCTCATCATATATGTCCAGTCTCCCCTCTTCCTCCTCCTCCACCTCATCATCCTATGCTGAATTACCCTCCACATCACTCCCAAGTTGGGAGCTGTGCAGCAGCGCATCGGCAAAGCGGCAAAACGCTGTGCTGAAGCTGATCTGCTTAGGTGAAACACCACACACTGCAGCAGAGCTGTGGCAAGGAATAAAACAACAGACCGATCAGTGGCTCTCCCCACTGCAACTCCAACCTGGCCTGGTTGTCTGCGACAATGGGCGTAACCTGGTGGTGGCTTTAAAGCTTGGGAAGCTGGTACATGTGCCATGCATGGCTCACGTGCTGAACCTGGTGGTGTAGAAATTTATAAAAACATACCCTGACTTGCCGTACCTACTTGAGAAGGTGTTAGAAAAAATAAGTCCAGCGCTCTAAGTCCATAAAATACATTTTTCTTTTATTCCATCACTTCCAGTAAGATAAAAGCAATTACGTCATAGTCCAGAACATTAAAATCAAACGCGTTTCAACGCAAAACCGTGCATCTTAATCATTGACAGAGATCTAATGGCAGACTGAACATTTTAGCGCTGGACTTATTTTTTCTAAGTTCTGAAAACTTGCCGCACAACAGGATCCGTGTGCTCCTGGAGGAGGTGAGCAGACACTAAACTTTTTTTGTATATTTTTACCTGAGAAGGTGCGCCGTATTTGCGCCCATTTCTGCCACTCCTCAACCGCTGTTGCCGGTCTTGCAGCACTTCAAAAGCAATTTAATTTGCCAAACCACAGACTCATTTGTGACATGCCAACACGGTGGAACTCAACATATCATATGTTGGCAAGGGTAAGTGAGCATGAGAGGGCACTTTCTGAATACCAGCTTAAACATGCCCATCACACTGAGACTCAGCCAAGACACATAACAACTGTCAAGTGGGTGTGGATCGCTGATATTTGTGAGGTGCTTAATAACTTTGAGTACTGCACCAAGCTTGTGAGTGGTGATCAGGCTGTTATCAGCATAACCATCCCTATGCTATGTCTGCTGAAAAAATCGCTGCAGAATCAAAAAATGGAATCTTTGCATGCCCAGCAGCTGGGTATGGAGCAAGATTTCACAATGGGTGATCCTACCCAGACAAACCAATATTATCAGGTAACATTGAGGGATGAAGAGGATGATGAAAATGAGGAGGGAGAGGACTTCTTTTTCAGTGGTTCCGAGGGGACACGTCATGCTACAGAGGGGAATCCAAACCCCAGCTTCATGTCTGTCCAGCATGGGTGGGCTGAATAGGAGGAGGTGGAGGAGGAGAGTCAGTGTGAGGAAAGGATGGGTATTGTTCCTCCATCAGGGGTAACTGAACAATTGACTCTCTGCAGCTTGCCACACATGGCACACTTCATATCTGACTGTGCCAAGACCCTCGCATAATTTACATTTTCAATAGCAACCTATACTGGTTGGCCACCTTTCTAGACCCACGGTACAAGGACAAATTTCCTTCGCTACTGTCTGTTGCAGACACCAAGGGGTTTCACAATGGAATCCTTCAAGAAGGCCGTTGTCGATAATTTGATGACAACAGCACCCTCAGACATCACTGCTAGCAGAGATACCAGCTCTGTGCAACAGCATGCATTAATGGGGAGAGATACGCCAAGCAGGTCCAAACTGGGCCATGTTCAATAAACCGGCTCATCACCAAGGACCAGCTGGAACAGAAGCAATGTCAAGGAGTGAGAAGTTGAGCAAGATGGTCAACCACTATCTAAGTGACCATACCTGCGTCCTTCCTGTCGCTTCTGTACCGTTTAATTACTGGGTATCCAAGCTGCATAGTTGGCCCAACCTCTCCTTCTATGCCTTGGAGGTGCTGGCCTGCCCTGCTGCTAGTGTGATGTCAGAGCTTGTTTTCAGTGCCGCTGGGGCAATCATCACAGATACACGCACACGGTTGACAACAGAGAATGCAGACATGCTGACTCTGATAAAATTTAACAAAAACTGGATTTTGCAACAGCATTTAAGCCCTCCAGATGACAGTATCCCAACCTAAAGTCACCCTACATGTTTTTTTTTTTTTAAATGGTGATCACATCCATCCCTTCCCATACAAGCCCCTTTTCTCCTTTCTACACATGTTTTCAAAAACTGCTTCTGACATATGTACCTCATGGTCAATAAGCTAAAAACAATTTTACTTTAAATATTTCCCATCGGAGGCACTTGTGATGAGAGTGAGACCCCCTTCTTCCTTCATCAACCATGGTATCAATCATGCCCCTTGGGCTAACTTTTGGAGACACTATGGCTATGCCTCGACACTGGGCATGGCCACCTCTATGCTAGTAGTCCTAGCTTTATCTTAATTGTTTGGCCCTTCAGACCTGCCTTGCTTCCTTCATCAACCATGATACAGCCCCTAGGGCTAATGTTTTGAAGACACTATGGCTATGCCTGGAAACTGGGCATGGCCACCTCTATGCTAGTGGTCCTGGCTTTATCATAATTGTTTAGCCCTTCAGACCTGCCTTGCTTCCTTCATCAACCATGATACAGCCCCTAGGGCTAATTTTTGGAGACACTATTGCTATGCCTGGACACTGGGCACGGTCACCTCTATGCTACTAGTCCTAGCTTTGTCTTAATTGTTTGGCCCTTCAGACCTGCCTTGCTTCCTTCATCAACCATGATACAGCCCCTAGGGCTAATGTTTTGAAGACACTATATCTATGCCTACACATTGGGCAGTGGCACAACAAGGACGGTAATCCAAGCTTTTTAATTGTGAATCCCTTGTGATGATAATGATGATGATGATGATGATGGGTGGCTTCTTCCTGCGTTAACCATAACACAGCCCCTAGGGCAGATTGCTCTTCTTTCACACTTAACTGTGAGAAGATCGCCTCCATCATCTCTTACTCTTACGGTACTTCTGATATCACTGGCACTGCGTAAGTGGCTTATGAGTCCCGCTCTTCCGGCAATAAACCACAGGACTTCAAATAGTGTTTGTACATTCTAGTGAAGCAGTGGTATTAAAACAATCGTGCAGTCCCTGACCAGGTGCCACCATGCTATATTCATTTGTTTCCAGCATACATTTTTTAACATTAACACATTTTTTAGCCTTTTCCTCAGCCCCCAGACCGCTTTGTAGGGTACAGCAGACAATTACTCGCATTTTCCATTGACTATCATTGGACTCGCTATTTGTACTGAATACCCGAGTATTAGGGTATACTCAGTGCGAGTATAGCGAGTCCGAATACTTCAGTACTCGCTCATCCCTAGTGATACTTGCTCTTTGTTTGGTGTTGTTGTTGTTCTGCTGCAGGATAAGTTTAGAGCAAATCAGATGCCTTCTGGGTGATACTGCATGATAGATAAGTATCTGCCTGAATTTCTTACATTGTGGACACCATTAATCTTGACAAAATCCCATTTGCTGAAATGCAGTCCTAAACTTGCAAGTTGCGTCCACTGTGCTTCCTTATTGCCTACAGACATTTATTATTGTACTTCCCTCCAATCCTTTGCAGCACAAACTGCCTTCTGTTACAGGCAGATATGTCACATTTTGACTCTTCTGTCCATTGCACCGACTGACACTTTTTCTGCACCCTCAATTTAATTTTGTTTCTGAATCACCGAGTCCCTTTTGGATGAAATTCTTCTATGAAGACCACTTCTGAACAGAGTTTTCTGAACAGTAGATGGGTGTATCTGTGTCCCGCTGATTGCTGCCAATTATGAGCTGAAGGCATTTCTGATTTTTTTTGTTTTAATTTTGAAATGAAATAAAAATATAGGGGGGAGAGTTATAAAACTTTCTAAAAGGAAAATGTTTTTATTTCCTATAGCAACAAAATCACAGTGCAGCTTTAATTTTTCAAGAGCAGCATTTAAAATGAAAGATACAACGTGATTGGTTGCTATGAGAAATAGGGACACATTTTCTTTTGGACAGTTTCATAAATCTTAAATAATGCTTGGATTGGTGAGAGAGGAGAAAAGACTTCAAAAGACAGATGAGTACAAAGGTCCTTTCCAGAGATGCTTGTACAGTACAGCGGTGGATGTAGTCACTGGAGCTAAATGGGACTATCTCCTAGCATGCTGCCATCCCGGCCGGTGACTAGCGAGCAGCTGGAGATGTGGAGCGGCAGGCTGTAGGGGTAACAGTCGCCGCATGCAAAAACAGGCCTGCAAGGTGCAAAAACACTGAAGGACCTTGCGTGACATCACAGTCATGTGGTGTGTCACGTGACAGGCAGGAAGCGCTATGGAGCCCCTCCATGGGCCCCTTTAGCGCTCCATAGCGCTTCCTACCTTTCACGTGACACACAACGTTACTGTTACATCACGCAAGGTCCTTCAGTGTTTTTGGACCTTGCAGGCCTGTTTTTGCACGCGGCGACTGTTACCCCTACAGCCTGCCGCTCCACATCTCCAGCTGCTCGCTAGTCACCGGCCGGGATGGCGGCATGCTAGGAGATAGTCCCATTTAGCTCCAGTGACTACATCCACCGCTGTGCTGTACAAGCATCTCTGGAAAGGACCTTTGTACTCATCTGTCTTTTTTTGAAGTCTTTTCTCCTCCCTCGCCAATCCAAGCATTATTTAAGGTAATCTTTTCCCCTATACGGCAGTTTTTTTTTATTTTATGTTGATGATGCTCTCCCTTTTCCAGTAGGGCACAGGTCATTAGCGCAAGATATTTATTTAAGGCTAATATATTGTAGATTTTTTGGGACAATTTGAGTGGTGTGTTGTCCTATTACTTGAAGCTCTGTGCTCTTTTGTTTTCACGCGTAAGCGCCATTGGCTATATATATTTTTTATTTAGTTTCATAAATCTCACCCAATTGACCATAACTGTAAGGCCTCTTTCACACATCAGGTTTTCGCCGTCAGGCGCGATCCGGCGCTTTTGACAGAAACCGGATCTGGCGAAATGCAATGCCGGATCCAGTTTCCCCCCCATTGACTTGCATTTGCGCCGGATCGCGCCGGATGGCCATGCGTTTCATCCGGTTTTCGCCGGATCCGGCAATGTGTCGCGATCCGGCGTCTGGAAAAAACGGCTACTGTAATGTTTTTTGTCTCCGGCGAAAAAGCCGGACACGCCGGATCCGGCGCGTCCGGCTTTTTCACACAATGAAAGCCTATGAGCGCCGCAATGCGCCTGATCCGGCGAAAGCCGGATCCGGTGGCCGGATCCGGTTTTTTTGGTCTGAGCATGCTCAGTAGCTCTGCCCACAAGACATATATAAAAGCAAGACAGTGGGACCCACAGCCACACCCAACATGCCACCCAAGAAAGCAACCAAGTGCAGCAGGAGAAGGCAGGAGACCACTGCAGCACCATCAGCACCACCACCACCCCAAATGGAGCAGCAAATGGAACATGCTGAGGAGGGGAGGCCAGCAGCAGATGAGAGACGGTAATTATCAAATCCCCCATTCCTCCAAACTAGGGCTATTGAATATCAAGATATTCATTGGCCCTTTGTTTCTCTTTATTCAACAGCCGCCCAATAGATGCAGCAGCAGCAGCAGCAGCAATAGCAGCAGCTGGAACACCACCCACAGGCATGGAGTGTGGCCACCAGGAAGACAGCACATCATCTTCTGGGAGCCCTCCCTCGCATCGTCAGCGTTTGACGGTAAGTTTTTATTTCCAAAATCCATCATCTCTGTAATATATGTCTATTCATTGCCTTTTATTTCAAAACAGGATTCACAAGATGAAGAGGAGCTCCCAGAAGAAGAAGGAAGGGGTGGACAGACACTTGGAGTGGGCTCACAATTGGTAAGTTTTTTGCATCAAACGCAGAAACACAACATCACACTACACACAACACATAGAAAACAATGTTCTGCAGACTACACACAGCAAACAAATGCCTACATCCAAAGACATAACATTTTCTGTTTTCTTCTCTAGTCTTCCCAATCTGGTGCTCGGCCAAGAGGTCCTCGCAGTGCCTCCCAGGGTCGTCAGCGACAGCAACGCGGTGGTCACCAGCGTGTAAGTATAAATATTTTTGCTTTGTTTTTTTGCACTTTTTATTTCATTTCTTTTGTGGAGGCTAATTATGTTATTTTTGTCTTTTTCTTTAACAGCCTTCACAGCGTGCTCCCGACTCTGACGGTGAGGATGGAGGACTCGATGTGGACCACCTCATCGATCTCGTCAGAGAAAGGGAGCCGCTCTGGAATATGGCTGACCGCCGCCACGCTGACCTTATCGTTACCCGACGACTCTGGGAGGAAATCTGTTCGCTCCTTGTGGGCCGCTGGGAGGACCTCGATGTTCGGGCCCAGATTAAAGAGCGTAAGTATATACAGTACCGGTTGCTTGATGTAAACCAGTGTTTCCCGAACTCCAGTCCTCGTGGTCCCCACGGATCATGTGTTCAGGATTTCTATTTACTATGGAAATCCTGAAAACATGACCCCTGGGGACCATGAGGACTGGAGTTTGTGAAACACTGATGTTGTATACTAACCACTCCTTTCTCGTTTCAGGGAACAGAATTGTGAATCGGTGGCGGTCTGTGAGGGATCGTTTCAAGAAGGAGTTCAATAAAGAGATGCGGGCCCCGAGTGGATCTGGAGGACGCAGGAGCAAGTACAAGTACGCACAAGCCCTGTCGTTCCTCCGGGAAACAATGGTCACTAGAAGGTAAATATTACACACCACATGTGAAAAAAAATGTTAGATGTAACTTTTTTTTTTCAGCCAGGGCCATACCATGTCAGTATTTTAATTGTTTTTTTTTCTCTTTATTCCACAGCACGGTGAGCAGCACTCGGGAGCCTGCACAATTGGACCCTTCTGAGGCGATCCCTGAGGAGACCGGCACTGAGGGACACTTTGACCGCCCCGGTACATCTGCACCTTCCCAGCCTTCCCACACATTCGACCCATCTGTCCCATCCACCAGCACAGGAGCATCGTGGCCGCCTTCATTACATGAAGCTGCTGGTGAGGAGATCGCTTTCCCTTTACCCCACCCTTCTGCCCCTGCCACCTCTAGTACACCTGCGGGTACTGGGCGGCAGCGGCAGAGGGGTCAGGAAAAGAGTTATGCGCCAGAGTTCTTGCATCTGAATGCATCTTTCCAGAACTGTCTAAAAGTCTTGTCAGAGCAAATCTCCGCAGGCTTTCAGCAGATCAACTCCAGCATTCTGGAGGTGAAGACACTTCTGCAAACCATGCATTCAGAAGCAAGATCTTCGCCAAACCACACCTTTTTCAGGTCTGTTGTGGAGCGCATGGCAACACTATCTCCTACCCAGCAGATGCATGTAATGCATTCGTGCCACGGTGCTCTACAGCAGGTTACCTCCCAACCTCCACCTCCCACCACTGTAGTTCCTCCACCTGCACCCCCTCCAGCCACTTTCCATCCTCCCCCTCCTATTACATCTGCACCCCCTCCAGCCACTTTCCATCCTCCCCCTCCTATTACATCTGCACCCCCTCCAGCCACTTTCCATCCTCCCCCTCCTATTACATACCAGCAACCTCACCAGTACCAGCAACCTTCCCAGTACCAGCAACCTCCCCAGTACCAGACATCTCCCCACTTCCAGCAACCTGCCCCGTACCAAACTCCTTCCCCGTACCAAACTCCTTCCCCGTACCAAACTCCTTCCCCATACAACTTTCCATCAACATCATCTGCTCCTACAGTCCCTGCCCAACCCTCCACTCCACCGCCCACCACCTCTTCTGCCTCCCACATGTCCACCCATTCTGTAGCTTTTTCCACACCATCACCTCTAACTGTTCCTTCCCCACCATGATCCCAGTCCTCTCTCCACACTCCCATTGTCGAAGTGTCCCGCAGCCCCTACAGCAGTATTTCCACCCCACACTACACCGAGTTATAATGTTTTTTTTGTAATAAAAATGCCCATTTGGTTGGTTTCAAACCTTTATTAAAAAAGTTTTTTTAACTTTAAAAACAGTTTACACATAAAAAAATATTTTAAATAAAAGTTAAATTATTGTTTACACTGGTTGTCTGTCATTTCTTTCTGCGGCGAAATATGTTTAAAAAAAGGTTAAATACAGGGTATTTAAAAGGTAAAAAGGTATTCAAAACCAGGTATATAACTGTGGGTAAATTTTAGCTTTTTGCCACAGTTGTGTTCCTGGTTGTGTTTGAAGCAAAGTATTTCACCTGAAAAGTTGTGTTTATTGTTGGTGATTTCCTAACAATGTACACAACTTTTGTTAAAAGGTGAAATACTTTGCATAAAACACAACCAGGTACACACCTGTGGCCTAAAGCTAAAAATAGTAAGACCATGACAAGATAGCCAACTTTGGTTGGCAAAGGTATATACTGTTGGTCCAGAAGGTACACAAGTTTGGTTAGGGCACAAATCTTTCACACTCTGTCATCCTGCCAGTGTACTCTGCCTTGAGGTGACATAAAGTATAGTGCAAAATTGTCCCTCATTACTGAAACCGTCACAGAACTTCTAGTGGTAATATTTCCAATGACAACATCCATCTTCGCCAGTAACTTGCTCTTCTCTCCAACCTGCGCTTTCTCCTCTACAACCTGTCAAAGAAGGGCTGTAGGAACATGCTATATATAGTTTTCCAGTAGCCAATCCCGTTCGGAAGGCCACAAGGGTCAATTTTAAAAACCGGATCCGGCGTAATCCGGCGAAAAACGGATAGAAAAACGGATGAACCGGATGAGACGGATCCGGTTTTGTCTGTCAAGAACAAGACGGATCCGGCAGAAAACCGGATCCGGCACATCAGGTTTTACAAAACATTTGCCGGATCCGGCATTCCGGCACGACGCCGGATCGCGCCTGACACCGAAAACCTGATGTGTGAAAGTAGCCTAATCCATTATGCATAATATTTGTGTATCATCTGTTGCTGCCCTTATTTTCCATATATGGATCTTTCTTAATCACTGGTACAATCATTTAATTGTAAAAAATATTGATATCTTATTTTGAACCTCGTTTTTTCCTGGTATTTTATTTGGTATTCTATTACATACCCTCAAGTTGCTTTATTTTACTTGTTAATTATGAATAAATCAACGATGACCTGACCAGAATTCTTTGCCATAACAGACATTTAGGAATTAGTTTTGAAATGGTAGATTTGTCTTTTAAAATGTTATGGAAGGAAGTGTTATAGATTCTTTACCAACGAGTCACGACATAATTTGATTTATTAGATTACCTTATATTTGACTTAAAGTTTTAGAAAGTAGGAAGAATTTAATTAGCTTGCTGGCAATATGTTTTAAGTAATATTTCCTGAAGGCTAAAGATTGCTAAATTACATTATCCTATTAATATGAAATTAAAAAGAAAACCATATGTAATTTGCAATTACTTATAAATTCATGGATTGGTCATGGCAAGAATAGTTAATTTCATAACTCAAAGACAAGACTAATAATATGATTTGTAAAAAATAGACAAGAAGTGGTGAATAATGTAAAAAGAGATGAGTGAATGTGTTCGGAGAACGTTCACCAATCTCAAATTCAGCACGAACGTAGCACATTCAGATTCGCGTTCGCTTTCAGAAGCATTTTTACTCAAAGTCGGCAAAAGTCAGCCACATTTCGGTAAATGATCGCATTTCCACTAATGCTTTTGTTACTACTTTGCCTCTAATAGTGGTGCTGTATGATGAGCAGGGTGGTGGGGGGTGGAAGGATGAATTTGATGAGGGGAGAGGGGTGTGTCTAGGTCAGAGGCTACAGCACCGGCGCACGCTTTTTTTTTTCTTTTCTTCTGGGTCGCCCTCCATTAGGCCTAACAATTTTTAAGAGGAAATGTGGCCTTCTGATTCCTCACTGCAACACGATTTTTGCCCAAGAAATTTTGATTAGCAAATAGGGCCTCCTGAGACTGCAACACTAGTTAGATGCTAAAAGGCCGCTTTCACACTGGACAGGATACTATTCAACTAACTGACAAGTTCACATTCAGCAGCAGCAACAGTAGCACGAGCAGCCTCTCTGCACTGTGATACTAAGAATATGATAACAGCAAAACAGGATGCTCCCTTTTTTTAAGGACAGAGACATGTGACTTCGGAAGCCAATCACAGAAGACCTTGTGTCATGACGTTGTGGCTGGTTTCTGCACCCTGATTGGATGCTGGAATGTACACACATTAAGTTATTAACCCCTTAACCTCAGGTCAATTTCCATTTTTGTGTTTTTGTTTTTTGCTCCTCTTCTTACCAGAACCATAGCTTTTTAATTTTTCTGCCAATATGGCCATGTATGGGCTTGAACTTTGCAGAGCAAGTTGTACTTTTAAACGACACCATTGGTTTTAACAAATCATGTACTAGAAAATGGGAAAAAAGTAAGTTCCAAGTGCAGTGAAATTACAAAAAAAAAGTGCAATTCCACAGTTGTTTTTATTTTTATCTTTTGTTTTTATTTACCATGTTCACTAAATAATAAAAAATGACCTCCCATTATGATTCTCCAGGTCAACACGAGTTCACAGACACCAAACATGAATTGGTTCTTTTTTATTTAGAGTGGGTACGGAAAGTATTCTTACTCCTTTAAATTTTTCACTCTTTGTTTCATTGCAGCCATTTGGTAAACTCAAAAAAGTTCATTTTTTCTCATTAATGTACACTCTGCACCCCATGCAGAAGTGTAGATTTTTTTTCAAATTTATTAAAAAAGATAAACCAAAATATCACATGGTTGTATGTATTCAGATCCATTGCTCAGGCAAGCATATTTAAGTCACATGCTGTCCATTTCCTTGTGATACTCCTTGAGATGGTTCTACTCCTTCATTGGAGTCCAGCTGTGTTTAATTAAACTGATAGGACTTGATTTGCAAAGGCACATGCTTGTATATATAGGCCTCTTTCACACATCAGTTTTTTGCCATCAGTCGCAATCCAGTATTTTTGGAAAAAAAACGGATCCATCGTAGATTATGAAAACTGATGCGATTAATCCGTTTTTTCACTGGATCTGACTGCCCAATCTGGTAATAATGTTCAGTTTAACAAAAAAAATGGAATCTGTTGCTGGACTCTGTCATTTAACGGACAGCGATGGATCCTGCGTGTTAGGCATCTGGTTTCTGTCGCTGCACAGCAGGAATCCCAAGCCTTGCCTTCGGCGGTCTCCCATTCCTCTCCAGCTGCAGAGGAGGCTGCTCAGCGCTTATCGATCCCGGCGCTCTGCTCAGACTAGCACTGTGGATTTGGTTGCTGCTGCTGCCACCTCTGGTCCAGTTGTAGCAATGCATGCTGGTCAGCAGTGAGCTACTCCAGGGACTAAGTCCTCCTTTCGGTCCACTGAGCATGCCTGTGGGATGATCTCTTATTGGAGATCGGTGGTCACATGCTCAGGTCCTCCTCCAGCTCGGATTGGACCATCAGGAAGTCCCAGAAGGATGCTGCTATAAAAGGTTTGCATGGCCGCTTGGCCATGCACTAGTATTGACAGTTATTGTAACTTGTATGTGTGATGATGGATATATGGAACTGGTGATTGACTCATTAGGAAACCCCTTCCTTTGATTCGTATGTTGTAGGGTTTCTTAGTCTGAGTCAGCGCCTTGTAGTGGCTAAGTCTAGAGCCACAGTGCTTCCTATCCACAGCACGTCTCTTAGCGCCATATTGTGCCATCTAGAACTAGTCACCTAAGTAGCTGCATCCGCCAGCGCGGCGCTGTGCGCAGGTTGCGCTTTCCTTACCCAGTCAGGGTGGTTAGTGGCATCTGCCAGAGTGGTGCAGTGCAGTGTGTTAAATATATTCTGTTCCTCTCTTGCTGGCACTGCTGCTGCGGCGCCGGGCGCTAGTGGACTAGAGGGACTCTCACCCCTTGTCCTTGGGACAGAGGCCTGTATCTGTATCCTTGCGCTCATTCAGCCAAGCCCTGTGAGCTTAACAAGTTTCGGTATTTACTCTGTGCGGCACCACGGTTCTGTGAAGGAACAGAACTCACTCCTGTACACACCAGGTGACACTAACTCGCGTGTGTTCACTTATTATTTGCCGTAAAGCCTCCGCCATTACTGAGCAGCAGTTTTCCATCTCTGCATGGTGGACCCCGGGCTGCGAACGCACCTTACACCATCTTCATTATTTGGTGCGTTCCACCAGCTCCTAACACTACACCCATAGGCTTCCATTAGAGCCAACAACGGGCGGTGCTGGATCTGTCGCTGTCCTACTTTTCAACGGAGACAAAAAACATTACTTTGTCCGTCATCTCGGCCCGACGGACACAAAATTACCAACGGATCTAGTGAGCGACTGACAAAAGGTGAGGCCATCCGTCGCAATTAGTGTTGAGTATTCCGATACCGCAAGTATTGGGTATCGGCCGATATTAGCTGTATCGGAATTCCGATACTTAGTTCCGATACTTTTTTCATATTGAATACCGGAATCGGAAGTTCCCATAATGCTAGGAGCCCGCTCGATTTGATTCAGCCAATGGGGATCCTCAGAAGTGTGGGCATATCCTGTTAGGCATGTAGGCATGTTAACTACTGGCATGGCTGTGATTGGCTGCTGAAATGATGTCATGATGCACTATAAAAAGCGCTGCAGCCGCCATTTCTGGTCACTCTGCTGTGAATTCAGTTAGGGACAGGCTGCTGTTGAAGACTGTGAGGGACAGTTAGAAATAGCGATTCCACAAAACATAGTGCTTAACCCAGGCTACATAAACCACCACTGTAGCTTGCTTTTCCCTAGCAGCGCTGTTTTCACAGCTGTCTGCAAGGGCTGTGTGAGTGCAGACCCACGCTGTGTAGTGTGTCCTGCAGGCACGTCTGCTTGTAGGCCGGCCAGCGTGTCTCTGCCTCATACACATTTTTCTTTTATTGCTGCTTTTTTTTTCTCCTGTATAGTGTGCTTCCATACGTATCCATATACGTTGGTTGCAAACACTAAAGGAGTGGACAGCGGAGCCTTTCAGCAGCCTTTCAGTGCTATAGCCCATTTCTCTGCACTGTTTTTGGCTGTCTGATAGGTCTCTCTGTGTGTGAGTGCAGCTCACGTTGCAGTGTGTTCTACAGCCACCGCTAGCTGTAGTCCGCTCAGCGTGCGTCACTGCCTCATACATAGTCCTTTTTTTGCAGCTAATTTAGCCAGATTTTTGCTCCTATATTAGTGTGCTTCCAACCGCATCCATTGTCATTGGTTGGTTGCAAACACTACATAGGATTAGATAGAGGAGCCTTTTTGCTGGCTTGTGCCCTTCAGGGCCAGCCAGGCTAGTATCACCCTATTTTTTGGAGCCTCATCAATTGCATTGTAGGTTAGCTTCCTGCATTGTAATCGCTCCAAAAAGTTTGTGATACTATAGCTTTCAAACTTTGGTCACATCGTTTCCTTTCCCCCCACCCAAAAAAAAGGAAATAAAGTTCACCAAACACTCCACTTTACAGTTGTCTAGGCCACATTAGATCATATTAAAGTATAGTACACACACTCTTAGCCAAATTAGTGTTTCTTATACTGGTTAGCAGGTGTTCAGGAATAAGAACACTAAGCCACCCCTTTTTTACTTTTCTGCCTATCTTTATCAGTCTACCAAGATGAAGAAGGCAGGGAGTAAGGCACGTGGTCGTGGCCGTGGAGTTTCAGCAGGGAGAGGACGGGGGATTCAGCAGGGAGAGGACGTGGGGATTCGGTGTCTGCTGCGGCCACCAGTGACCCGGCATCCCCCACTTTTACCAGGCAACAGTCCTTCATGCGCAGCTTTGTAGGACCTCGCCGTACCCCACTGCTATGTGACGAACAAATTGAAGCCGTTGTCGGATGGATGGCAGCTAACGCATCCACTTCAATGACTTCCGCATCCTCCCAAGGCCAGAGCACTGAAGAGCAACCATCTGTCTCTTCACCACCTGCCAATTTGCCCAGGCAGTCTGAGAGCCCTGGACAGGAGCCATCTCAATCTTTACTTCGGTTCTCAGAATCTGTTGGCTTGGAAAGAGGTGGCCAGCCAAGCAGCATTCTAGAGCGTGAAGAAGAGGGAGTATGCAGTGATGCGCAACTGCTTTGTCCCTCTGAATTTGAAGAGGCGGGTGGGCCAGTGCCTATGGTCAGCACACCTCAGTATGCATCAGATGATGATGAGACTCAGTTGCCGATTTCTGGTGCGTGCGGTGCTGGCGAGACAACCCAGGACCAGCCGGTGCTTGAAGAGGGGAGTGGAGATGATGAGGTCCTTGACCCATCATGGCGTCAGCCACAGGAAGGTGGTGGGAGCAGCTCTGAGGAAGAGATTCCCCGAATGGCCAAAAGAGGAGGGAGAGGGCGGGGGCAGACTTGGTTGCCTGTAGCCTCCACTTTGGCACCCGTGAGGAGCAATCCTCTTCCAAAACAGAAAACGGGCGTTCCCAGGACTTGCAGTGCGTGGTCTTTTTTTGACACAGTTGCAGATGACATTTGCTTTGTCAAATGCAAGCTGTGTCATCAGAAAGTGAAACGAGGGAAAAATGTGACCAACCTCAATACCACAAATATGTGGAAACATGTGCGTACCAAGCACAAGGTGGAGTTACACAGACACACTGAAGATGTAGGCCAACCTTCAGCAGCACCTACCACCTCTTCAGCTCGTGTTGGGGCCTCTTCCTCCAGCTCACACACAGCTGGTTCGGCTTCCTCACTGGAACGCCATGGAAGAACCACTGCCACTGTTGTCCAGAGACCCAGTGAAATTCCACCCACTGAACCACGTTCGCAGTCATCAGCACACTCCCAGGCCACTCACCAGCAATCGGTAGCACAGGCATGGGAGAAAAAGCTGCCATACTCGGCAAACCATCCCCGAGCACTGGCTCTGAATGCCGGCATTGCCAAACTACTGGCCCTTGAGATGCTGTCATTCAGGCTGGTGGAGACTGACACCTTCCGGAACTTTATGTCATTGGCAGTTCCACAATACAATGTGCCCAGCCGCTTTTATTTCAGCAGGCAAGCTGTCCCTGCCCTGCAAAAGCATGTGGAGGGAAAAATTAAAAATACGCTACTAAATGCCGTCAGTAGCAAGGTCCACCTGACCACCGATGCGTGGACCAGTAGCCATGGACAGGGACGATACCTTTCCCTCACTGCCCATTGGGTCAATGTTGTGGAGCCGGGTACAGATCTGGAGAGTGGCTCTGTACGTATTCTGCCAACTCCAAGGATTGCAGGAATGCAGTCTGTACATATTGAGTCCTCCTCCTACTCTAGTTCCTCGGAATCAGCACTGCGTGAGCCTGTTAGGCCAGATATGAGCACAGGTGTGGCCAAACGTCAACAGGCCGTCCTTAAATTAATTTCTTTGGGGAATCAGAGCCACACAGCACAGGAGCTCTGGAATGCCATCAAGCAGGAGAGCGATGTGTGGTTTGTGCCAGCGAATCTCCAGCCAGGTTTGGTAGTGAGTGACAATGGCCGAAATCTAGTGGCAGCTCTGGGCCTAGGCAACCTCACTCACATACCATGTCTGGCACACGTGCTCAATTTGGTCGTGCAGAGCTTTCTGAGGGACTATCCGGATCTTGATGCACTGCTGCACAAGGTTCGCCTAGAGTGTGCTCACTTGCGGCATTCCAGCATGGCAAGATCGCGCATTGCATCTCTGCAACGCCGATTCCGCCTGCCAGAACATCGCATCATATGTGACCTCCCCACCAGGTGGAATTCAACGTTACATATGTTGGAGCGGTTGTGTGAGCAGCGGTCAGCAGTAATGGAGTACCAGCTGCATCAGGCGCAAACAAGTCGGCGCAAACAGTGCGCCGGACACACTTCACCACCACTGAGTGGGCCACTATGAGGGACATCTGCCAAGTTTTGCGTGCCTTCGATGACTCCACGCGGATGGCCAGTGCAGATGATGCACTAATCAGCATGACTGTCCCCCTCATCTGTCTGCTTCAAAAAACCTTACAAGCATTAAGTGAGGAGGTTTTTGAAGAGGTCGAGGATGAGCAGTCAGAAATGCCATCTGCTTCTGGCAAGTCTGCGCAACGTGCTTCCACACAAAGGCCCAGGCAGGGGACACTTAGTGAGGAGGATGATGAGGAGTCAATGGAGGAGGAGGAACACATCTCTCCAGAGGAGGGAGGTACACAAGGCTCTAGTAGTCAGTGTGTACAGCGAGGGTGGGGTGATGCTGAGCAGGCAGAGATGCTGCCTCAAGCTGGGGACAGCGTTTCCGGTCCAGTTGGCAGTCTGCAGCACATGGTTGATTTCATGCTGCAGTGCTTGTTAAATGACCGCCGCATCGCCAACATTCTCCACACGGCTGATTATTGGGTGTATACCCTCCTAGATCCTCGCTACCAGGACAACTTACAAAGCCTCATACCACAGTTGAACCGGGAGTGAAAAATGCGGGCGTACCAAGAAACACTTGTGCAGGCCATCATGTTCTCCATTCCCCCCACAAGTGTTGCTGGTAGTGCTTTTCAAAGCAGCCATGTGGGTAGAGGCAGTGGAGGAAGCTCTGCACAAAGAGGTAGCAGAGGCAGTGCCGCAGGACAAGGCAAGGCCAGTATGGCCCAAATGTGGGAAAGTTTTGTGGGACCGCCACAAACGGCTACACCATCACAGACGGCTCCAGTCAGCAGGAGGCAACGTTTCCGTCAGATGGTGACAGACTACTTATTGTGCCCTGTTAGTGTTCTCCCAGACGGCTCTTCCCCTTTCAAGTATTGGGTCTCTAAGCTGGATACATGGCCAGAGCTTAGCCAGTATGCATTGGAGGTGCTGGCTTGCCCTGCTGCCAGTGTATTATCGGAACGTGTCTTTAGTGCTGCAGGTGGTGTGGTAACAGACCGTCGCACGCGACTATCCGCCGATAATGTTGACCGGCTTACTTTTGTGAAAATGAACAAGGCCTGGATCTCACCTGAATTTGCCAGTCCTCTTCCAGAATAAATAATTGGCTGGCAACAGGATCCAGGTCTCCTGTTGTGTTCATGTTTCTATGACCTGAACTTTATTTCCTGGGCTACAGCAACACCCGTTGTTGCTCAGAAGTGCTGTCCACACAGACAAAACACTCGCTCATGTGTAAGTGGGGTTCGGTAACGTCAGCTGATCCCCTGCTGTGTGTACGGCAAACTCTCCTGCTGCCTACAACTTCTGACTACCTCTGATTTAATATGTTCTCTGATTTGCCCTCTGTCTCCACTCTGTTTTGAGTATTTCCTCCGGCCTACAACACGGCCTGTTTCTGCTCTCAAGTGCCGTCTGCACAATCCACACTTGTTCCTGTGGTACCTGGGTCCTGTAACATCTGCTCATCTCCAGAGTTGAGCACGGCAATGTCTCCTGCTTTGTCTACATTCCCACTGCTTGTAGTGGAAATGTGGACAGAGCAGGAGACATTGCCTGACTCACCTCTAGGGAGAAGCTGCTGTTACAGAACCCCAGTAACACAGGAACAAGTGTGGGTTGTGCAGACGGCATTTCAGAGCAGCAACTGGCGTGGTTGGAAGCCAGAGGAAATACTCGAAACAGAGTGAAGACAGAGGCCTAATTGGAGTACGTTGACAGTTAGTAGTAGTCTAGAAACAATCGCAAACTGCCACCAAGTAGGCCTCGGCCTACTACCTGATTTTCCCTGGGCTCCGACACCGCCAGTTGGTGCTCAGAAGTGCTGTCCGCACAGACAAGACACTCGCTCATGTGTAAGTGGGGTTTGGTAACGTCAGCTGATCCCCTGCTGTGTGTATGGCAAAGTGTCCTGCTCCCTCCACAGTCAAACAACCTCAGATTTACACCTGGCTCCAAGTAGGCCTCGGCCTACTACCTGATTTTCCCTGAGCTCCGACAATGCCAGTTGGTGCTCAGAAGTGCTGTCCGCACAGACAAAACACTTGCTCATGTGTAAGTGGGGTTCGGTAACGTCAGCTGATCCCCTGCTGTGTGTACGGCAAACTCTCCTGCTGCCTACAACTTCTGACTACCTCTGATTTAATATGTTCTCTGATTTGCCCTCTGTCTCCACTCTGTTTTGAGTATTTCCTCTGGCCTACAACACGGCCTGTTTCTGCTCTCAAGTGCCGTCTGCACAATCCACACTTGTTCCTGTGGTACCTGGGTCCTGTAACATCTGCTCATCTCCAGAGTTGAGCACGGCAATGTCTCCTGCTTTGTCTACATTCCCACTACTTGTAGTGGAAATGTGGACAGAGCAGGAGACATTGCCTGACTCACCTCTAGGGAGAAGCTGCTGTTACAGAACCCCAGTAACACAGGAACAAGTGTGGGTTGTGCAGACGGCATTTCAGAGCAGCAACTGGCGTGGTTGGAAGCCAGAGGAAATACTCGAAACAGAGTGAAGACAGAGGCCTAATTGGAGTACGTTGACAGTTAGTAGTAGTCTAGAAACAATCGCAAACTGCCACCAAGTAGGCCTCGGCCTACTACCTGATTTTCCCTGGGCTCCGACACCGCCAGTTGGTGCTCAGAAGTGCTGTCCGCACAGACAAGACACTCGCTCATGTGTAAGTGGGGTTCGGTAACGTCAGCTGATCCCCTGCTGTGTGTATGGCAAAGTGTCCTGCTCCCTCCACAGTCAAACAACCTCAGATTTACACCTGGCTCCAAGTAGGCCTCGGCCTACTACCTGATTTTCCCTGGGCTCCGACAACGCCAGTTGGTGCTCAGAAGTGCTGTCCGCACAGACAAAACACTCGCTCATGTGTAAGTGGGGTTCGGTAACGTCAGCTGATCCCCTGCTGTGTGTACGGCAAACTCTCCTGCTGCCTACGACTTCTGACTACCTCTGATTTAATATGTTCTCTGATTTGCCCTCTGTCTCCACTCTGTTTTGAGTATTTCCTCTGGCCTACAACACGGCCTGTTTCTGCTCTCAAGTGCCGTCTGCACAATCCACACTTGTTCCTGTGGTACCTGGGTCCTGTAACATCTGCTCATCTCCAGAGTTGAGCACGGCAATGTCTCCTGCTTTGTCTACATTCCCACTACTTGTAGTGGAAATGTGGACAGAGCAGGAGACATTGCCTGACTCACCTCTAGGGAGAAGCTGCTGTTACAGAACCCCAGTAACACAGGAACAAGTGTGGGTTGTGCAGACGGCATTTCAGAGCAGCAACTGGCGTGGTTGGAAGCCAGAGGAAATACTCGAAACAGAGTGAAGACAGAGGCCTAATTGGAGTACGTTGACAGTTAGTAGTAGTCTAGAAACAATCGCAAACTGCCACCAAGTAGGCCTCGGCCTACTACCTGATTTTCCCTGGGCTCCGACAACGCCAGTTGGTGCTCGGAAGTGCTGTCCACACAGAAAAACACACTCGTTCATGTGAAAGTGGGGTTCGGTAACGTCGGCTGATCCCCTGCTGTGTGGAGGGCAAAGTGTCCTGCTCCCTCCAAAGTCAAAATACCTCAGCTTTACAACTGGCTCCTAGTAGGCCTCGGCCTGCACCATGATTGTCCCTGGGTTCCAACAACGCTAGTTGGTGCTCGGAAGTGCTGTCTACACAGAAAAACACACTCGTTTGTAACTACTTCAGATTTAAACATTCTCTGATTTGGCCTCTGTCTCCACTCTGTCTCTAGTATTTCCCCTGACCTCCAACACCGCCAGTTCCTGCTCACAGTTGCCGTCCACGCATTCCACACTTGTTCCTGTGTTCCTGGTGTTCTGTAACGTGAGCTGATCCCCCAATGTGTGCCCGGCACTGTCTCCTGCGCTGTCCACCTTCCCACTGCAAGTGGTGGGAATGTGGACAGAGCAGGAGACATTGGCAGACAAACATCAGGGGATCTGGCTCCAACAACGCCAGTTGGTGCTCGGCAGTGTCTTTGGCACGGGGACTCCCTGTTGCACAGCCTGGTTCCAGCACGCCTGCTGTTTCCGGGTATTGTCAAGGTCACTATGCCACCAATCCGTTGTCCTGTTGTCTTGCGGCCGGGTTAGCCGACTCTACGGTGCCTGCAGTTTAGGTGACTCCTATGTGGGCTGCGGGAACTGGCACTGAAGGCTGGATCCGTAGTGCCAATGGGACATGGACCCCCTGTAGGACTGTGAGTTTCGGTAACTGCGGCCGGCTTGCGGCCTGGCTACTTTGCTTTGAATGGGTACCTTCTGCTACCCACCCGGGTTCCAGCACTGTCTGCTGGTTCTCGCCAGAGCCTTTGGCCTATGTGCCTCCATCTCGGTATCCGAGGTCCAGCACCGTCAGCTGGTCCTTGGTAGTGCTTTCTAGCACAGGTACCTCCTGCCTAGTAACCGTGGTCCAGCACTGTCAGCTGTTCCTCGGTAGTGCCATTGGCTCTTGTAGCTTTTGCTACCCATCTTGGTTCCAGCACCGTCAGCTGGTTCTTGGCAGTGTCTTTGGCATGGGTACTCCCTGTTGCCCAGCCTGGTTCCAGCACGCCCGTTGTTTCCGGGTAGTGTCAAGATCACTATGCCACCAATCCGTTGTCCTGTCGTCTTGCGGCCGGGTTAGCCGACTCTACGGTGCCTGCAGTTTAGGTGACTCCTATGTGGGATGCGGGAACTGGCACTGAAGGCTGGATCCGTAGTGCCAATGGGACATGGACCCCCTGTAGGACTGTGGGTTTCGGTAACTGCGGCCGGCTTGCGGCCTGGCTACTTTGCTTTGAATGGGTACCTTCTGCTACCCACCCGGGTTCCAGCACTGTCTGCTGGTTCTCGCCAGAGCCTTTGGCCTAGGTGCCTCCATCTCGGTATCCGAGGTCCAGCACAGTCAGCTGGTCCTTGGTAGTGCTTTCTAGCACAGGTACCTCCTGCCTAGTAACCGTGGTCCAGCACCGTCAGCTGTTCCTCGGTAGTGCCATTGGCTCTTGTAGCTTTTGCTACCCATCTGGGTTCCAGCACCGTCAGCTGGTTCTCGGCAGTGTCTTTGGCACGGGGACTCCCTGTTGCCCAGCCTGGTTCCAGCACGCCTGCTGTTTCCGGGTAGTGTCAAAGTCACTATGCCACCAATCCGTTGTCCTGTCGTCTTGCGGCCAGGTTAGCCGACTCTACGGTGCCTGCAGTTTAGGTGACTCCTATGTGGGCTGCGGGAACTGGCACTGAAGGCTGGATCCGTAGTGCCAATGGGACATGGACCCCCTGTAGGACTGTGGGTTTCGGTAACTGCGGCCGGCTTGCGGCCTGGCTACTTTGCTTTGAATGGGTACCTTCTGCTACCCACCCGGGTTCCAGCACTGTCTGCTGGTTCTCGCCAGAGCCTTTGGCCTAGGTGCCTCCATCTCAGTATCCGAGGTCCAGCACCGTCAGCTGGTCCTTGGTAGTGCTTTCTAGCACAGGTACCTCCTGCCTAGTAACCGTGGTCCAGCACCGTCAGCTGTTCCTCGGTAGTGCCATTGGCTCTTGTTCCTTCTGCTACCCATCCGGGTGCCAGCACTGTCTGCTGGTTCTCGCCAGAGCCTTTGGCCTAGGTGCCTCCATCTCGGTATCTGAGGTCCAGCACCGTCAGCTGGTCCTTGGTAGTGCTTCCTAGCACAGGTACCTCCTGCCTAGTAACCGTGGTCCAGCACCGTCAGCTGTTCCTCGGTAGTGCCATTGGCTCTTGTTCCTTCTGCTACCCATCCGGGTGCCAGCACTGTCTGCTGGTTCTCGCCACAGCCTTTGGCCTAGGTGCCTCCATCTCGGTATCCGAGGTCCAGCACCGTCAGCTGGTCCTTGGTAGTGTTTTCTAGCACAGGTACCTCCTGCCTAGTAACCGTGGTCCAGCACCGTCAGCTGTTCCTCGGTAGTGCCGTTGGCTCTTGTAGCTTTTGCTACCCATCTGGGTTCCAGCACCGTCAGCTGTTCTCGGCAGTGTCTTTGGCACGGGTACTCCCTGTTGCCCAGCCTGGTTCCAGCACGCCTGCTGTTTCCGGGTAGTGTCAAGGTCACTATGCCACCAATCCGTTGTCCTGTCGTCTTGCGGCCGGGTTAGCCGACTCTACGGTGCCTGCAGTTTAGGTGACTCCTATGTGGGATGCGGGAACTGGCACTGAAGGCTGGATCCGTAGTGCCAATGGGACATGGACCCCCTGTAGGACTGTGGGTTTCGGTAACTGCGGCCGGCTTGCGGCCTGGCTACTTTGCTTTGAATGGGTACCTTCTGCTACCCACCCGGGTTCCAGCACTGTCTGCTGGTTCTCGCCAGAGCCTTTGGCCTAGGTGCCTCCATCTCGGTATCCGAAGTCCAGCACCGTCAGCTGGTCCTTGGTAGTGCTTTTTAGCACAGGTACCTTCTGCTTAGTAACCGTGGTCCAGCACCGTCAGTTGTTCCTCGGTAGTGCCATTGGCTCTTGTTCCTTCTGCTACCCATCCGGGTGCCAGTGCTGTCTGCTGGTTCTCGCCAGAGCCTTTGGCCTAGGTGCCTCCATCTCGGTATCCGAGGTCCAGCACCGTCAGCTGGTCCTTGGTAGTGCTTTTTAGCACAGGTACCTTCTGCTTAGTAACCGTGGTCCAGCACCGTCAGTTGGTCCTCGGTAGTGCCATTGGCTCTTGTTCCTTCTGCTACCCATCCGGGTGCCAGCACTGTCTGCTGGTTCTCGCCACAGCCTTTGGCCTAGGTGCCTCCATCTCGGTATCCGAGGTCCAGCACCGTCAGCTGGTCCTTGGTAGTGCTTTTTAGCACAGGTACCTTCTGCTTAGTAACCGTGGTCCAGCACCGTCAGTTGGTCCTCGGTAGTGCCATTGGCTCTTGTTCCTTCTGCTACCCATCTGGGTGCCAGCACTGTCTGCTGGTTCTCGCCACAGCCTTTGGCCTAGGTGCCTCCATCTCGGTATCCGAGGTCCAGCACCGTCAGCTGGTCCTTGGTAGTGCTTTTTAGCACAGGTACCTTCTGCTTAGTAACCGTGGTCCAGCACAGTCAGTTGGTCCTCGGTAGTGCCATTGGCTCTTGTTCCTTCTGCTACCCATCCGGGTGCCAGCACTGTCTGCTGGTTCTCGCCAGTTTCTCAGCCTTCTTGTACCTTCTGCTACATTTCCAAGATCAAGCTTTTTGAAATTGTCTTTGGTAATCCTTATTGATCTCCATGACGACGACCCTGATGACGACGACCCTGAAGACCACACCAAAGAAGACCAGAAATATGACCCTAAATAATAAGACCAAGAGGACAAAGAACATGAAGACAACCACCAAGATACAGAACAAAAGACAGAAGAACAAGAAGCAGAAGAAGCAAAAGCAGAAGAACAGAAAGCAGAAGAACATTAAGCATAAGACTAAAAATCAGCATAGAAGAAATCAAAATTATAAGCAGAAGAAGACTAAGCAGTAAATGGGGGTGAGTCCGTTCCTCCTCGTGGTGCCCCTGGAAAATGCCTGCTGCTGCAGGCCAAACTGAACGCGGACAAATCCTGTTGTAAATCTTTAGTGACAGGCAGAACGTAAGGTGTAATCTTATAACTTTTATAGATAAGTACTACAGGAATGCCTGTCACCATAAGAAAATGAAGACAAAGAAGAATAGGAAGAAGATGAAGAAATAGCATATTAAAATTGATAATAGCTGAATAAGAAGAATATGAAGAATGGAAAAAAAAATTAATGGGAAGAAGATGAAGAAGAAGAAGATGAATAAGGTGAAGAAAAAGTTGATGAAAAAAATGCTACTGCTGCGGATCATGAAGGAGAAAGTGTGGGAGAAGTACAAAAGAACGTGAAGAGCATGGAAGTTGTGAAACATACATATCTGACAAAATATAAAAAAGGTTAACATAGTCAATATCTTTTTAACTCCGAACGTACTGAAAAAAAAAATTGGAATTAATGCTATGCCATGTGATTTGAATAAACCACTATGCTTTTAATGTCTCTTCCACCTCCCACAATACATTCTACATGATTCTTATTTGTTTTCAATTATGTAGAATTAGCCAACAAGGAAATAAAGGGCTTTTTTTAATTCTGATACCGGAAGTCCCATTGACTTGAATGGGACTTCCGGTATCGGAATCGGCGATACCCGATATTTTTTTTTGCATTGGGCGACACCATCCGATACGATATTTTTGGGTATCGAACGGTATCGCTCAACACTAGTCGCAATCCATCGCTAATACAAGTCTATGAGAAAAAAATGGATCCAGCAGCAGCAGTCGCTGGATGTTTTTTTCTAAAAACGACGGATTGCGACTGATGGCAAAAAACTGATGTGTGAGAGAGGCCTAAGATCTCACAGCTCACAGTGTATGTCAGACCAAATGAGAATCATGAGGACAAAGGAACTGGCCAAGGAGCTCAGAGACAGAATTGTGGCATGGCACACATCTGACCAAGGTTACAAAAGAATTTCTGCAGTACTAAGAGCACAGTGATCTCCATAATCCTTAAATGGAGGAAGTTTGAGACCACCAGAAGTCAATTCAGACCTGGCCATCCAGCCAAACTGAGCAATCGTGGGAGAAGAGCCTTGGTGAGAGAGTTAATGAAGAACCCGGATCACTGTGGCTGAGCCTCACAGATGCAGTAGAGAGATCGGAGAAAGTTCCACAAAGTTAACTATCCCTGCAGCACTCCACCAGTCGGGCATTAATGGCAGAGTGGCCCGACGGAAGCTTCTCCTCAGTGCAAGACATATGAAAGCCTGCATAGAGTTTGCTAAAAATAACACATGAAGGACTCCCAAACTATGCGAAATAAGATTCTCTGGTCTGAAGTTAGAACTTTTTGGTGATAATTCTGATATGTGTGGAGAAAACCAGACACTGCTCATCATCTACCCAATACAATCCTAACAATGAAACATGGTGGTGGCAGCATCATACTTTGGGGAGACCGTGGGTGGGCTGCAGAGACCGCGCCAGGGGGGGGTCAATATGATCTCTGACACCCCCGCTCCCCCTCCCCTACCGACCCCCAGGTATATGACTCATGTATAAGCCGAGAGGGGGACTTTCAGCCCAAAAAAATGGGCTGAAAATCTCATCTTATACACGAGTATATACGGTACTATTTAAATGATATAATAAAGGATATATTTAAATTTATATCTAAACCACTTAGTTACAGGTGTTAAATCCTACTGACTGATTCCTTTACGAGACTTAACATACCTATCACGAGATTTGACATACCTATATATCATGGTCGGAAAGAGGATCTCAACTAATGTCATATAAGGTACATCAAGGTAATCATGCATAGCACAGTAACTGTGCTTGTGCGGATGCCGCTGGGAGCTAAGCCCTGGTTCTCTCAGTCGGGAGTACTGACGCTACCTGTTTAACCCACTAAATGCAATTATCTAAATCGATTGCAAAATTTAGGAAGCTATGAGAAGGAGGGGGCACTGATGGTCATCATGGCAACTAGAGGTTATAAATATGACTATAACTGAGCAAATCTTTACAGGTTTGGTTTGGTTCGGCGAACATCCCGATGTTTGCCAAACACACCCGAACCCTATCAAATTCAATGGGAGGCAAAACCAAACACATAGGCAATACCATGAGGGGGCAAAAAGCTTCCCAAACAGCTCAAATTAGGAGCAGACACCAGGAAATGGGGCATCAATTGACCCAGAGTACAAATTGTATACAGTGGGTACAAAAAGTATTCAGACCCCTTTAAATTTTTCACTCTTTGTTTCATTGCAGCCATTTGGTAAATTCAAAAAAGTTCATTTTTTTCTCATTAATGTACACTAATGTGCAGAAATGTTGACAAATGTATTAAAAAAGAAAAACTGTAATATCACAAGTAGTGTTGAGCATTCCGATACCGCAAGTATCGGGTATCGGCCGATATTAGCGGTATCGGAATTCCGATACTTAGTTCCGATACTTTTGTCATATCGGATTCCGGAATCGGAATCGGAATCGGAAGTTCCCATCATGCTATGAGCCTGCTTGCTTTGATTAAGCCAATGGGAATCCTCCGAAGTGTGGGCACATCCTGTTAGGCATGTAGGCATGTTAACTATTGGCATGGCTGTGATTGGCTGCCGAAATGATGTCATGATGCACTATAAAAGCCACCGCAGCCGCCATTTCTGGTCACTCTGCTGTGAATTCAGTTAGGGACAGGCTGCTGTAGAAGACTGTGAGGGACAGTTAGAAATAGCGATTCCACCAAACATCTAGTGCTTTACCCAGGCTACATAAACCACCACTGTAGCCTTCTTTGCCCTAGCAGCAGTGTTCACAGCTGTCTGCAAGGGCTGTGTGAGTGCAGCTCACGCTGTGGAGTGGGTCCTGCAGCCACGTCAGGCTGTAGGCCACCCAGTGTGATCACTGCTGCCTCATACATCTTTTATTTTTTGAGCTGCATTTTTTACATAATTTCAATCTAGTGTGCTTCCATCCGTATCCATATACGTTGGTTGCAAACACTAGTAGTAGACAGCGGAGCCTTTCTGCAGCCTTTCAGTGCTAGTGTCCACTTTGCTGCACTGTTCACGGCTGTCTGAGAGGTCTCTGACTGTGTGTGAGTGCAGCTCACGCTGAGTAGTGTGTCCTGCAGCTACGTCTGGCTGTAGGACGCTCAGCGTGCATCAGTGCCTCACACATATTTTTATTTGAGTGCAGCTCATTTTTTCTTCTATTAGTGTGCATCCATCCGTTTCCATCTACGGTGGTTGCAAACACTATATAGGAGTACACAGCGGAGCCTTTCTGCAGCCTGTCAGTGCCAGTGCCCACTTAGCTGCACTGTTGACGGCTGTCTGAGAGGCCTCTGACTGTGTGTGAGTGCAGCTCACGCTGAGTAGAGTGTCCTGCAGCTACGTCTGGTTGTAGGACGCTCAACGTGCGTCACTGCCTCACACATATTTGTCTTTGAGTGCAGCTCATTTTTTCTTCTCCTATTAGTGTGCATCCATCCGTATCCATCAACATTGGTTGGTTGCAAACACTATATAGGAGTAGATAGAGGAGCCTTTTTTTCTGGCTTGTGCCCTGCCGGCGCAGCCAGATTAGTATTACCCAATTTTTTTGGAGCCTCATCTTTTGCATTGTAGGTTACCTGCCTGCATTGTAATAGCTCCAAAAAGTTGGTGATACTATCAGTTTCAATTCTTTGTTCACATACTTTGAGTTTGTTTCCAACAAAGAAACCACAAAAAAAGTTCACCAAACACTACATTTGGAACTTGTGTAGGCCACATCAGCTCCTATTAAAGTCTAGTCCACACACACACACTTCATAAAATTAGTGTTTCTTGTACCTGTAACCAGCTGTTCAGGAATAAGCACACTAAGGCCCCACTTTGTACTTTTTTGCCTATCTTAAGCAGTCTTGCAAGATGAAGAAGGCAGGGAGTAAGGCGCGTGGGCGTGGGCGTGGGCGTGGAGTTTCAGCAGGGAGAGGATGTGGGGATTCTGCAGGGAGAGGACGTGGGGATTCTACAGGTAGAGGACGTGGGGATTCTGGGCCTGCTGCGGGCACCAGTGGATCAGCATCCCCCAGTTTTAGCAGGCAACAGTCCTTTATGCGCAGCTTTGTAGGACCTCAACGTACCCCACTGCTGCGGGAGGAACAAATTGAAGCCGTTGTCGGATGGATGGCAGCTAACGCATCGACTTCAATTACTTCCGCATCCTCTCAGGGTCAGAGCACCGAAGAGCAACCATCTGTCTCTTCACCACCTGCCAAAGTGCCCAGGCAGTCAGAGAGACATGGACAGGAGCCATCACAGTCTCTACTTCTGTTCTCGGAATCTGTTGGCTTGGAAAGAGGGGGCCAGCCAAGCAGCATTCCTGAATGTGAAGAAGAGGGAGTATGCAGTGATGCGCAACTTCTTTGTCCCTCTGAATCTGAAGAGGCGAGTGGGCCAGTGCCTATGGTCAGCACACCTCAGTACGCATCAGATGATGACGAGACTCAGTTGCCACTTTCTGGTGCGTACGGTGCTGGCGAGACAACCCCGGAGAAGCAGCTGTTTGAAGAGGGGAGGGAAGATGATGAGGTCCTTGACCCATCATGGCGTGAGCAACAGGAAGGTGGTGGGAGCAGCTCGGAGGAAGAGGTTCCCCTACCGGCCAAAACAGGAGGCAGAGGGAGGGGGAAGACTTGGTTGCCTGTACCCTCCACTTCGGCACCCGTTAGGAGCATTCCTCCTTCCAAAGGCAAACCGGGCGCTCACAAGAGTTGCAGTGCGTGGTCCTTTTTTGACACAGTTGCAGATGACATTTGCTTTGTCAAATGCAAGCTGTGTCATCAGAGAGTCAAAAGAGGGAGAAATGTCAGCAACCTCAATACCACAAATATGTGGAAACATGTGCGCACCAAGCACGAGTTGGAGTTGCAGAGACACCCTGAAGACGTAGGCCAACGTACAGCACCACCTACCACCTCTTCAGTTCGTGTTGGGCCCTCTTCCTCCAGCTCACACACTGCTGGTTCGGCTGCCTCACAGGATCGCCAAGGAAGAACCTCTGCCACTGTTGTCCGGAGACCCTGTCAGATTACACCCATAGCAGCACGTTCCCATCCATCACAGCCATCGGTAGCACAGGCATGGGATAAAAGGCGCCCTTACTCGGCAAACCATCCCCGAGCACAGTCTCTGAATGCTGGCATTGCCAAACTTCTGGCAGTTGAAATGCTGTCATTCAGGCTGGTGGACACTGACACCTTCCGGGACTTAATGGCATTGGCAGTCCCGCAATACAACGTGCCCAGCCGCTTTTATTTCAGCAGGCGAGCCGTTCCTGCCCTGCAGAAACATGTTGAGGGCAAAATAAAACATGCGCTACTAAACGCCGTTAGTAGCAAGGTCCACCTGACCACCGATGCGTGGACCAGTAACCATGGACAGGGACGATACCTTTCCCTCACTGCCCACTGGGTCAATGTTGTGGAGCCGGGTACGGATCTGGAGAGTGGCGCTGTACGTGTTCTTCCAACGCCACGGATTGCAGGACTCCAGTCTGTACACATAGACTCCTCCTCCTACTCAAGTTCCTCAGAAACAGCAGAGCAGGAGCCTGTTACGACCGATATGAGCACAGCCGTGGCCAAACGTCAACAGGCTGTACTCAAATTAATTTCTTTGGGGAATCGAAGCCACACAGCGCAGGAGCTCTGGAATGCTATCAAGCTGGAGAGCGATGTGTGGTTTGGGCCAGCGAATCTCCAGCCGGGCTTGGTAGTGTGTGACAATGGCCGAAATCTGGTGGCAGCTCTTGGCCTAGGCAACCTCACACACATCCCATGTCTGGCACATGTTCTTAACTTGGTCGTGCAGAGCTTTCTGAGGGACTATCCGGATCTTGCTGCACTGTTGCACAAGGTCCGCATAGAGTGCGCTCACTTGCGACGTTCCAGCACGGCAAGATCGCGCCTCGCTGCTCTGCAGCGACGATTTGGCCTTCCGGAACATCGCATCATATGTGACCTACCCACCCGGTGGAATTCAACGTTACATATGTTGGAGCGGTTGTGTGAGCAGCAGGCAGCAGTCATGGAGTACCAGCTGCATCAGGCGCAAACAAGTCGCACTGTGCGCCGTTCACACTTCAGCACCATTGAGTGGGCCTCTATGAAGGACATCTGCCTCGTTTTGCGTGCCTTCGATGAATCCACGCGGATGGCGAGTGCAGATGATGCACTAGTCAGCATGACTGTCCCCCTTATCTGCCTGCTTCAACAAACACTGCAAGCACTAAGGGATGAGGTTTCAGAAGAGGTGGAGGATGAGGAGTCCCAAATGCCATCTGCTTCTGGACAGTCTGCGCTACGTGTTTCCTCACAAAGGCCTAGGCAGGGGACACTTTGTGAGGAGGATGAGGAGGAGTCGATGGAGGAGGAAGACATCTCTCCAGAGGAGGGAGGTACACAAACCTCTACTCAGTATGTACAGCGAGGGTGGGGTGATGCAGAGCAGGCCGAGGTCACGCCTCAAACAGGGGACAGCGGTTCTTTGGCAGTTGGGAGTCTGCAGCACATGGTTGATTTCATGCTGCAGTGCCTGAGAAACGACCGCCGCATCGCCCACATTCTCGTCTCGGCTGATTATTGGGTGTACACCCTCCTAGATCCTCGCTACCGGGACAGCGTACAAAGGCTCATACCAACGTTGAACCGGGAGCGTAAAATGCGGGAGTACGAAGAGTCACTGGTGCAGTCCATAATGTTTTCCATTCCACCCGACAGCATTGTTGCTAGTGCTTTACAAAGCAGCTCTGTGCGTCGAGGCAGTGGAGGAAACTCTGCACAAAGAGGGAGCAGAGGCAGCGCCGCAGCACAAGGCAAGACCACTATGGCCCAAATGTGGCAAAGTTTTGTGTGTCCACCACAATTGTCTACACCATCAGCGACGCCTCGAGTCAGCAGGAGGCAACGCTTCCGTCAGATGGTGTCAGACTACATGTCTTGCCCTGTCGCTGTACTCCCAGATGGCTCTTCCCCCTTCAAGTTTTGGGTCTCTAAGCTGGATACATGGCCAGAGCTTAGCCAGTATGCATTGGAGGTGCTGGCTTGCCCTGCTGCCAGTGTATTATCGGAACGTGTCTTTAGTGCCGCAGGTGGTGTACTAACAGACCGTCGCACGCGACTATCTTCCGATAATGTTGACCGGCTGACTTTTCTGAAAATGAACAAGGCCTGGATCTCAAAAGACTTTGCCATTCCTCTTACAGACTAAATTAGTGGTTGGCAACTGTATCCAGGTCTGCTGGTGTGTTCATTCTTCTACCACCTGAACTATAATCCCTTTGCTTCAACACAGCCAGTTGTCGCTCAGATGTGTCGTCTGCACAGAGAAACACACTAGCTCCTGTGTTAGTGGGGTTCAGTAATGCCAGCTGATCCCCTGCTGTGTGGACGGCAAAGTCACCAGCTCCATCAACATTCAAACCACTACTGATTTTTAACCGTGCCCAACTTAGGTCTCTGGCTCCACTGTCTCTACTATTTCCCCTGACCTCCAACCCCGCCATCTACATCTCTGAAGTGGCGTCAGCACAATCTACACTTGTTCCTGTGTTCCTGTGGCTCAGTCCCATCAGTTTATCCCCTGATGTGTGTCCGGCAAGGTCTCCTGCTCTGTCCACATTCCCATAACCAGTAGTGGGAATGAGGACAGAGCTGGCGAACTTGCCGGACAAACATCAGGGGATCAACAGACGGGACTGAGCACCAGTAACACAGGAACAAGTGTAGATTGTGCTGACGCCACTTCAGAGATGTAGCTGGCGGGGTTGGAGGCCAGGGTAAATAGTAGAGACAGTGGAGCCAGAGGCCTAAGTGGAGCATGGTTAGAATCAGTAGTAGTCCACAACCTCCATAAAAACCGCTGCCCATTGGCCTCTGCATGCGGCATGCGTAATCCTGGGCTCCAACAGCGTCAGTTGGTGTTCAGAAGTGTCGTCTCCACAGAGCCAAACACATTCGTTAGAGTGTTAGTGGGGTTCAGCACTGCCAGCTGTTCCCCTGCTGTGGAGATGGCAAGTCTCCTGCTGCCTTCACCTGCCAAAATCCAGTAGGCCCCAGCCTGCTCCTCGCCTAATCCTGGGCTCCAAAAGCGTCAGTTGGTGTTCAGAAGTGTCGTCTCCACAGAGCCAAACACATTCGTTAGAGTGTTAGTGGGGTTCAGCACTGCCAGCTGTTCCCCTGCTGTGGAGATGGCAAGTCTCCTGCTGCCTTCACCTGCCAAAATCCAGTAGGCCCCAGCCTGCTCCTCGCCAAATCCTGGGCTCCAACAGCGTCAGTTGGTGTTCAGAAGTGTCGTCTCCACAGAGCCAAACACATTCGTTAGAGTGTTAGTGGGGTTCAGCACTGCCAGCTGTTTCCCTGCTGTGGAGATGGCAAGTCTCCTGCTGCCTTCACCTGCCAAAATCCAGTAGGCCCCAGCCTGCTCCTCGCCAAATCCTGGGCTCCAACAGCGTCAGTTGGTGTTCAGAAGTGTCGTCTCCACAGAGCCAAACACATTCGTTAGAGTGTTAGTGGGGTTCAGCACTGCCAGCTGTTCCCCTGCTGTGGAGATGGCAAGTCTCCTGCTGCCTTCACCTGCCAAAATCCAGTAGGCCCCAGCCTGCTCCTCGCCTAATCCTGGGCTCCAACAGCGTCAGTTGGTGTTCAGAAGTGTCGTCTCCACAGAGCCAAACACATTCGTTAGAGTGTTAGTGGGGTTCAGCACTGCCAGCTGTTCCCCTGCTGTGGAGATGGCAAGTCTCCTGCTGCCTTCACCTGCCAAAATCCAGTAGGCCCCAGCCTGCTCCTCGCCTAATCCTGGGCTCCAACAGCGTCAGTTGGTGTTCAGAAGTGTCGTCTCCACAGAGCCAAACACATTCGTTCAAGTGTTAGTGGGGTTCATCATTGCCAGCTGATCCCCTGCTGTGGAGATGGCAGTCTCTCCTGCTGTCTCCGCATTCCAAAGACAGTAGGCCTCTGCCTACACCCTCCTATTTCCTGGGCTTCAACTCAGCCAGTTGTAGCTCGGAAGTGCCGTCCACATGGAAAGAGATACTTGCTCCCGTGTCTCAGTGGGGTTCAGTAACGTCAGCTGATCCCCTGCTGTGTGGATGGCAGTCTCTCCTGCTGTCACCTCATTCAAAATACAGTAGGCCTCTGCCTACACCCTCCTATTTCCTGGGCTTCAACACAGCCAGTTGTAGTTCGGAAGTGCCGTCCACACGGAAAGAGATACTTGCTCCCGTGTCTCAGTGGGGTTCAGTAATGTCAGCTGATCCCCTGCTGTGTTGATGGCAGTCTCTCCTGCTGTCACCTCATTCAAAATACAGTAGGCCTCTGCCTACACCCTCCTATTTCCTGGGCTTCAACACAGCCAGTTGTAGTTCGGAAGTGCCGTCCACACGGAAAGCGATACTTGCTCCCGTGTCTCAGTGGGGTTCAGTAATGTCAGCTGATCCCCTGCTGTGTGGATGGCAGTCTCTCCTGCTGTCACCTCATTCAAAATACAGTAGGCCTCTGCCTACACCCTCCTATTTCCTGGGCTTCAACACAGCCAGTTGTAGTTCGGAAGTGCCGTCCACACGGAAAGAGACACTTGCTCCCGTGTCTCAGTGGGGTTCAGTAACGTCAGCTGATCCCCTGCTGTGTAGATGGCAAAGTCTCCTGCTGCCTACACAGTCGTACCACTACTGATTTTTAACCGTGCTCCAATTAGGCCTGTGGCTCCACTGTCTCTCGTATTTCCCCTGTCCTCCAACCCTGCCAGTTACAGCTCCGAAGTGGCGTCTGCACAATCCACACTTGTTCCTGTGTTACAGGTGTTCAGTCCGGTCAGTTAATCCCCTGATGTGTGTCCGGCAATGTCGCCTGCTCTGTCCACATTCCCATAATGGGAATGTGGACAGAGCAGGCGACATTGCCGGACACACATCAGGGGATTAACTGACCGGACTGAACACCTGTAACACAGGAACAAGTGTGGATTGTGCAGACGCCACTTCGGAGCTGTAACTGGCGGGGTTGGAGGACAGGGGAAATACGAAAATCAGTGAAGCCACAGGCCTAAGTGGAGCTTGGTTCAAATTAGTAGTCTACAACCGATCTTAAAATTTCTTCAATGCAGCCTCAGCCTGCTCCGTGCTTGTCCCTGGGCTTCAACACAGCCAGTTGTTGCTCGGAAGTGCCGTCTTCACAGAGTAAAACACTAGCTCCTGTGTTTGTGGGGTTCAGTAACGTCAGCTGTTCCCCTGCTGTTTTGATGGCAATCTGTTCTGCTGCCTCCCAATTGACAGCACATCAGGCCTCAGCCTGCTAAGTGCTTGTCCTGGGCTCCAACATCGCCAGTTGCTGCTCATAACTGACTTTGGCACGGGTACTCCCTCCTGCCCAGCTTGGTTCCAGCCCTGCCTGCTGTTTCCGGGAAGTGTCAATGTCAGTTTGCCACCCCAAGTTGCCATGTCGTGTTGCGGTTGGGTTAGCCGAGGCTAGGGTGCCAGCAGTTTAGGTGCTTCCTATGTGGACTGCGGGTTCTGGTAAGAAAGACTTGTTCCATAGTGCCAGTAGGACAAGCACCCCCTGTAGGACTGTGTGATTCGGTAACTGCGGCCAGCTTGCGGCTTGCCAACTTTGCTTTTCAGGGGTAACTTCTGATACCCCTCCGGGTTCCAGCACCGTCAGCTGGTTCTCGTCAGAGCCTTTGGCCTAGGTGCCTCCATCTCGGTATCCGAGTTCCGGCAACGTCTGCTGGTCCTTGGTAGTGCTTTGTAGCACAGGTACCTCCTGCTTAGTAACCGGGTTCCAGCACCGTCAGCTGGTCCTCGGTTGTGCCATTGGCTCTTATTCCTTCTGCTGCCCCTCCGGGTGCCAGCACTGTCAGCTGGTCCTCGCTATTTCCATTTGCTCTTGCAGCTTATGCTACCCCTCCGGGTTCCAGCACCGTCAGCTGGTTCTCGTCAGAGCCTTTGGCCTAGGTGCCTCCATCTCGGTATCCGAGTTCCGGCAACGTCTGCTGGTCCTTGGTAGTGCTTTGTAGCACAGGTACCTCCTGCTTAGTAACCGGGTTCCAGCACCGTCAGCTGGTCCTCGGTTGTGCCATTGGCTCTTATTCCTTCTGCTGCCCCTCCGGGTGCCAGCACTGTCAGCTGGTCCTCGCTATTTCCATTTGCTCTTGCAGCTTATGCTACCCCTCCGGGTTCCAGCACCGTCAGCTGGTTCTCGTCAGAGCCTTTGGCCTAGGTGCCTCCATCTCGGTATCCGAGTTCCGGCAACTAGAGTTGAGCGATACCGTCCGATACTTCAAAGTATCGTATCGGATGGTATCGGCCGATCTTTAAAAAAAGTATCGGTATCGCCGATTCCGATACCGGAAGTCCCATTCAAGTCTACGGGACTTCCGGTATCGGAATAAGAAAAACCCTTTCCTGCCCTTGTACAGCCTCTCTGGGGTCTGTACGGGCCTTTCGGGGGGCTGTGCCGGCCTGCCAGGGGGTCTGTGCAGGCTCCGGTGGTCTGTGCCGGCCTGCCGGGGGGCTGTGCAGGCTCCGGTGGGCTGTGCCGGCCTGCCGGGGGGCTGTGCCGGCCTGCCGGGGGGCTGTGCAGGCTCCGGGGGGCTGTGCCGGCTTGCCGGGGGGCTGTGCCGGCCTGCCGGGGGGCTGTGCAGGCTCCGGGGGGCTGTGCCGGCCTGCCGGGGGGCTGTGCCGGCCTGCCGGTGGTCTGTGCAGGCTTCGGGGGTCTGTGCAGGCATCGTCCGATGGGACTACAAGTCCCATCGGGCGATGCCTGCTACCATGACAGTGATTGACACATTAGCCAATGATGGGACAGTAGTAGTCCCATCATCCGGCTAATGTGTTAAATGTAAAAAAAAAAAAAAAAAAAAATTACGTGCTACATACATACAACATGCATACTACATACATGCTACATTCATACTACATACTACATACATGCTACATTCATACTACATAAATACTACATGCAACATACATACTACATATATACTACATACATACTACATATATACTACATGCATGCTACATACATACTACATGCTACATACTACATACATACTACATGCATGCTACATACATACTACATGCTACATACATACTACATATATACTACATGCATGCTACATACATACTGCATGCTACATACATACTACATATATACTACATGCATGCTACATACATACTACATGCTACATACATACCACATACATACTACATACATACTACATACATACTACATGCTACATTCATACTACATAAATACTACATGCAACATACATACTACATATATACTACATACATACTACATATATACTACATGCATGCTACATACATACTACATGCTACATACTACATACATACTACATGCATGCTACATACATACTACATGCTACATACATACTACATATATACTACATGCATGCTACATACATACTGCATGCTACATACATACTACATATATACTACATGCATGCTACATACATACTACATGCTACATACATACCACATATATACTACATGCATGCTACATACATACTACATGCTACATACATACCACATACATACTACATGCATGCTACATGCTACATACATACTACATATATACTACATGCATGCTACATACATACTACATATATACTACATGCATGCTACATACATACTGCATGCTACATGCATGCTACATACATACTACATACATACTACATACATACCACATATATACTACATACATACAATACATTCATACAATACATACATAGACATACAGTACATATAACATAGAGTAACATACTTACCAATACTTGTCACATTGTTCCCCGAAGCCATTGTCGTCTACGGAATAAATATTAACATAACAAACCACAAAAATACTCACCCACGATCCGAAGCAGTCCACGAGTGTGTCCCACGACGATCTTGGGTAGAGAACTGCAGCATCAGATGATGCTGCCGTTCTCTACGGGCTGCAGGAATCCAATGACGGAAGGTAGGTATCCTTCCGCACTGTATTCCTCCGCCACTTAAAAAAAAAAAAGTCCCTAGTCTCACTTTATGCCATTGCTGTGTGGGAATTTCCCACGCAGCAATGGCATAAAGTGAGACTAGGGACTTTTTTTTTTAAGTGGCGGAGGAATACAGTGCGGAAGGATACCTACCTTCCGTCATTGGATTCCTGCAGCCCGTAGAGAACGGCAGCATCATCTGATGCTGCAGTTCTCTACCCAAGATCGTCGTTGGACACACTCGTGGACTGCTTCGGATCGTGGGTGAGTATTTTTGTGGTTTGTTATGTTAATATTTATTCCGTAGACGACAATGGCTTCGGGGAACAATGTGACAAGTATTGGTAAGTATGTTACTCTATGTTATATGTACTGTATGTCTATGTATGTATTGTATGAATGTATTGTATGTATGTAGTATATATGTGGTATGTATGTAGTATGTATGTAGTATGTATGTAGCATGCATGTAGCATGCAGTATGTATGTAGCATGCATGTAGTATATATGTAGTATGTATGTAGCATGCATGTAGTATATATGTAGTATGTATGTAGCATGTATGTATGTGGTATGTATGTAGCATGTAGTATGTATGTAGCATGCATGTAGTATATATGTAGTATGTATGTATGTATGTAGCATGTAGTATGTATGTAGCATGCATGTAGTATGTAGCATGCATGTAGTATGTATGTAGTATTTTTTTTTTTTTTTTTAACATTTAACACATTAGCCGGATGATGGGACTACTACTGTCCCATCATTGGCTAATGTGTCAATCACTGTCATGGTAGCAGGCATCGCCCGATGGGACTTGTAGTCCCATCGGACGATGCCTGCACAGACCCCCGAAGCCTGCACAGCCCCCCGGCAGGCCGGCACAGCCCCCCGGCAGGCCGGCACAGCCCCCCGGAGCCTGCACAGCCCCCCGGCAGGCCGGCACAGCCCCCCGGTAGGCCGGCACAGCCCCCCGGAGCCTGCACAGCCCCCCGGCAGGCCGGCACAGCCCCCCGGCAGGCCGGCACAGACCCCCACAGGGTGCACAGACCACCGGCAGGCCGGCACAGCCCCCCGGCAGGCCGGTACAGACCCCGGGCAGTCCACACAGCCCCCCCGGCAGGCCGGCACAGCCCCCCGGCAGACCGGCAGAGACCCCCGGAAGGCCCGAAATGACGGTGCATCATGATGCGCACACACCGCGCATCATGATGACGTCAGTCTGTCAATCAACTTTGAACTTCCGATTCCGATGCCGAATTCCGATATTGAAAAAATATCGGAAGTCGGTATCGGAATTCCGATACAGCAAGTATCGGCCGATACCCGATACTTGCGGTATCGGAATGCTCAACACTACCGGCAACGTCTGCTGGTCCTTGGTAGTGCTTTGTAGCACAGGTACCTCCTGCTTAGTAACCGGGTTCCAGCACCGTCAGCTGGTCCTCGGTTGTGCCATTGGCTCTTATTCCTTCTGCTGCCCCTCCGGGTGCCAGCACTGTCAGCTGGTCCTCGCTATTTCCATTTGCTCTTGCAGCTTATGCTACCCCTCCGGGTTCCAGCACCGTCAGCTGGTTCTCGTCAGAGCCTTTGGCCTAGGTGCCTCCATCTCGGTATCCGAGTTCCGGCAACGTCTGCTGGTCCTTGGTAGTGCTTTGTAGCACAGGTACCTCCTGCTTAGTAACCGGGTTCCAGCACCGTCAGCTGGTCCTCGGTAGTGCCATTGGCTCTTGTTCCTTCTGCTGCCCCTCCGGGTGCCAGTACCGTCAGCTGGTTCAAGAGGACAAAGAACAGGAAGACAACCACCAAGATGCAGAACAACAAGAGAGAGAAGACAAAGAAGCATAAAAAAAACAAAGCAGAAGAACATTAAGCATAAGACTAATACTCTGAGCAAATGATATTATCTTATTTATAAGCAGAAGAAGACTAAGCAGTGTATGGGGGTGAGTCCGTTCCTCCTCGTGGTGCCCCTGGAAAAGGCCTGCTGCTGCAGGCCAAACTGAACGCGGACAAATCCTGTTGTAAATCTTTTGTGACAGGCAGAACGGAAGGTGTAAACTTCTAACTTTTCTAGATAACAACTACAGGAATGCCTGACACAAACAAGAATATGATGAAGAAGAATAGGAAGAAGATGAAGAAGTTGAATATGTAGAATAATAATTGTTGAATAAGAAGAATATGAAGAATGTAAGAAAAGGAAGAAGAAGAAGAAGAAGAATGTAAAAAAAGGTAGTAGAAGAATTTAAAAAAGGAAGAAGAAGAAGAATGTAAAAAAAGGAATAAGAAGAAGAATGTAAAAAAGGAAGAAGAAGAAGAATGTAAAAAAAGGAAGTAGAAGAATGTAAAAAAAGGAAGAAGAAGAAGAAGAATGTAAAAAAAGGAATAATAAGAAGAAGAAGAAGGTAAAAAAAGGAAGAAGAATAAGAAAGAAGAAGAAAGAAGAAAGAAGAAGAAGACATACATGTCTGGCAAAATATAAATGAGGCTAACATAGTCAATATCTTTGTAACTCCTAACATCTTTAAAAAAAAAGTTTAATTCCTGCTATTTCATTTGATTGGGCTAAACCTCTATGGCTTTAATGTCTCCTCCACCTCCCACAATACATTCTACATTATTCTTAGTTGTTTTTCTTCATGTAGAATTAACCTACAAGGAAAGAAAGGGTTTTTTTTAATTCCGATATTTTGGCCCCATTGACTTGCATTGGTTGCCGGTATCGGAATCGGCGATACCGATACTTTTTTTTAAGATCGGCCGATCCATTCCGATCCGATATTTTCAAGTATCGGCTGGTATCGCTCAACTCTAATCACAAGGTCATAAGAATTCAGACCCTTTGCTCAGTATCGAGTAGAAGCACCCTTTTGAGTTAGTACAGCCATGAGTCTTCTTGGGAATGGTGCATCAAGTTTTTCACACCTGGATTAGGAGTTCCTCTGCCATTCTACTTGCAGATCCTATCCAGTTCCATCAGGTTGGATGGTGAACATTAGTGGACAGTCATTTTCAGGTCTCTCCAGAGATGCTCAATTGGGTTTAGGTCAGGGCTCTGGCTGGGCCAGTCAAGAATGGTCACAGAGTTGTTCTTTTGTTATTTTAGCTGTGTGCTTAGGGTCATTGTCTTGTTGGAAAGTGAACCTTTGGCCAAGTCTGAGGTCCAGAGCACTCTGGAAGAGGTTTTCATCAAGGATATCTCTGTACTTTCCTGCATTCATGTTTCACTTAATTGCAACCAGTCATCCTGTCCCTGCAGGTGAAGAACACCTTCAGCTGTCACTTGGTACCGCTCATTAAACTCATGAATATGCGCATATTCATGAGTTTAATGAGCGGTATCACGTGACCGCTGAAGGAAGAGCTGCCGGAGACTGTGGGAGTCAGAGAAGCGGGGCTGCAGAGACCGCACCAGGAGGGCTTAAGTATATCCAATATTCACCTGTCCTGGTTCCATTACTGCTCACTGCTGTCTGCTGCATCCTGTGTCAGTGACATTTAGGCAGCAGGGGGCACGGTTGGTGTGCGCCGCGCCCTCTGCTGGCTGAACAGGTACTCAGGTGCCAGGTCTTGAGCAGGAGAGGTGAGTATGGCATTTTGCTTTGAAGCAGCATATGGGGGCATAATATATGGAGCATCATATGGGGGCAGCACAAGGGGGCATATTCTATGGAGCAGCATATGGGGGCATATTCTATGGGGCAGCATAAGGAGGTAGCATATGGGGGCATATTCTATGGGGCAGCATTTGGGGGACATATTCCATGGGGCAGCCTATGGGTGTAGCATATGGGGGCATAGTCTATGGAGTAGCATATGGAGGCATATTCTATGGGGCAGTATATGAGGGCATAGTCTATGGAGCAGCATATGGGGGCAGCATATGGGGGCATATTCTATGGAGCATCATATGGGGGCATATTCTATGGGGCAGCATATGGGGGCATAGTCTATGGAGCAGCATATGAGGGCAACATATGTGGGCATATTCTATGGAGCAGCATATAGGGGCATATTCTATGGGGCAGCATATAGGGGCATAATCTATGGGGCAGCATATGGGGGCATATTCTATGGAGCAGCATATAGGGGTAGCATATGGGGGCATATTCTATGGAGCAGCATATGGGGGCATATTCTATGGGGCAGCATATGGGGCATATTCTATGGGGCAGCATATGGGGGCATATTCTATGGGGCAGCATATGGGGGCATAGTCTATGGAGCAGCATATGGGGGCATATTCTATGGGGCAGCATATGGGGGCATAGTCTATGGGGCAGCATATGGGGGCAGGATATGGGGACATATTCTATACAGTAGAGAAGCATATGGGGGCATATTCTTTGGGGCAGAATATGGGGGCATAATCTATGGAGCATCTTATTGGGGCATAATCTATGAAGCATTTTATGGGGCACAATCTATGCAGCATCTTATGGGCCATAATCTATGGAGCATAATCTATGGAGCATCTTATGGGGCATAATCTATGGAGCATCTTATGGGCATAATCTATGGAGCATCTTATGGAGCATCTTATGGGGGAATAATCTATGGAGCATCTTATGGGGCATATTTTATGGAACATCTTATGGGGCCATAACCTTTATGGAGCATTATATGGGGCATATTATTCTATGGAGCATCTTATGGGTGTATTATTAACCTTTGTGCAGCATTATATGGGGTGTATTTTGTATGGAGTATCTTATGGGGCCCATCATGAACTGTATGGAGCATTATATGGGGCTCCTGATTCAATATGTATATTCAAAAACATTTAAGCTACTGATGTCTCAATTAATTTTACTTTTATTAGCATCTATTTTTATTTTTGAAATTTACCAGTAGCTGCTGCATTTTCCACCCTAGGCTTATACGCGAGTCAATAACTTTTCCAAGTTTTGTGGCAAAATTAGTGGGGTAGGCTTATACTAGGGTCGGCTTATACACGAGTATATACTATATATCCCACTTCCACCATGGTAAGGTGCTGATATTATTCAGTAAACATCACCATTCAACTATTCATACTGAAATCCAACCAATGATAATGGAAAGAGTTTATATTCCACAACCACATAGTGGTTTATGGATTGATATTGTAATTAATTATTAGTTGCTGGAAATTAATGTTGCAATACTAGATATTAAGTATTCTGCAGCACAATATGTCTAATGAGGACAATTCATGCCTTATTATTCGGTATCCACTGTTAATATATTGTAGCACTTCTAAATGATACAGCCAAGGGAGAATTATATTTCCTATATTACCCTTTCCTGAAGTGCTCATTTAATTGTTAACCACATAAGGACCTCTACTTATTTCCCAACTATGAGACTTTATTCAAATTCTGTACTGACTATCTTTCATAGGCACTATACTACTGCATATTGTGTTTATTGTAACCTAATAGTATCTAATAATACTAGCAATGAATTGCATTCTTGAGTTCTTGAGTTATATTCTTATCGCTATCATCTCATATTGTGGCCAGCAGTTGATATAGTTAGAAAAAATGAAAAAGAGATCTAAATTTAAAAATAAGTCCATAATTTTCACTTCATCAATATACAGTATGCATTTCTTTATATGATGTAGCATAGATGATGGTCAGATTAATTATTAAAAAGTAAGACAAAATTATATCACTAGACAAGAGTGTATATTTTAATACCTTAGGACACTTAAATATATTCATAAGACTATGACATTTTTAAGCTAAGCCATGGCATATGAAATAGGCCATATTCAAACTTTGTCAAGGTAAATTATTTTGGAAAGGTAAGACAGCTGATTGCTGGAAGTTATTACTGTCACATTAAATTTGGTTGAAATCTTTTCAAAGTCAGAAATATTTATCTAAAATTGGAGCTTGCTTTACTTATAATATCAGATGAAGCTCCGGTTATATTTCCAGGGCCACAAACAGGGCCAGTTCCAGGTTTTTGTGGTCACTGGATGAAAAGTCTCAGTGGGCCCCTTTTCCACATACCACTATTCATAATGCACACATATTGCAGAGGAATATAGGTATAGTACATTATAGACTACACCCATGCTGTGCCCTAAATAAGCCCTACACTGTGCCCCGGGATAAATAATTGACCCTCACTGTCATCACTGCACAAAAATGACCACACATTGTCTCTCTTATGTTGCATATTTTCCACACTGTTCCCTCCTATAAAATATTCCCATCATACTGTTCCACTTTTTTTAATATGACTACCACCATATTGTATGCGCTGGTGAACTATAACTGCCACATTGTCCTCGATTATGAGATATGCCCAAATTACCTTCCTTCTGTGTGAACTATGACCTTGCACATTGTTTTTCCCCAATGATGACCCACCAACTTCATATTGAGCCTCCCTTCACACTGTTCCCCACACTGTATTTCCAATGCTGCCCCTTCTCCATTCTGATCCCCATACTCCCCTCCTTCATATTCAGCCCCGATACTGTCCAATATCCAATCACCGACTCCCCAAATTGATCCGTCTGCACACTGAGTTCCCCTTTACTGTCAAACCTCCACACCAAATCCTCACATACTGCCCCTAATTCCTACCGAAATACCCCCCATTCTTCCCGATCTTCATACTGAGCCCTGCATACTGTCTTATTTTCACACAGTGACCCCCATCTTTGGCCCATCTAAATATTGATCCTCCTATGTTGCCCCATCTCCATAAAAAGTCACCCGACACTGCGCAGTGAATCATTTGGCTGATCCCGGCGGCAGATGCGCAACGTGTCTACAGGCAGAGAAAGCCGGTCACATTAAATGGGTTTTCCCACGAACGAAAGTTTATTTTAAAAATTGTCTGTGTCTGACCATGTACGGAGCATACCACATCTCCTGGGCAGGGGAGGAAGCAAAAGACAATACTGACATTACAGCAGGTGATCACAGAGGATTCATGTTGTGAGGTAAAATATTTACCTCACTGTTTTTAAACAATATTTTACCTCACAAAATTTTTCTCCTGTGATCTCCTGCTGTAATGTCAGTATTGTCTTTTGCTTCCTCTCCTCCTCTTCCTCTCCTGCCCTGTTCTGTGCATGGTCAGACACAGGGGTGAGAGAGACAGAGCACAGAGGGGAGACAGCTCAAATGGGACAGCAGGGAGAACACAGCACAGGAAGGAGAGAGACAGCAGACAAGGGGAATAGCTCATGGGTAGACAGGTCAAAGAAGAGAGCACAGACGGGAGAAGTCAGCACATGAGGAAAGATAGATGGGTGAGCACATGGGGGAGAGGTTCTCAACGCTGCAAAGCCTGCCCCCATTGTGACATTACCGCCCTCCCAATGCGATAGCATCGGGCCTCCATTTAGTATATAATATCTGTCTTTTCATTTACCACATGTTTATATAATTCTTTGTAACTGGATTAATTAGCATTTATGTAAATCTTTGCAAGGACAGACAAATGAGACACTGTGGAAGATCTATAAAACGGGAAACAGCATGTTCCCAGGTTAGCTCATTATAAGATTAAAGTTGAAACGCGTTGATCGTGCCTTTGCTACTAGTGTGTCAAAGGGTTGGTTGCAATATGTTCGCCTTTTTTACTTCTATGGAATAAAAGGTATTTTTTTTAGCTATATATGCCATTCGCTGGATTTTTCGCTATTGGATGCAACTTTTTTACATTAAAAAATTCTGAAAGGTTAAATGCAAAAATTAAGAGCATTTTTGAATAAGTAAAAAAATTAATGAATCTCTTGCACAATTTTTAATAGTTTGTCACAAAAAAATCAACTAATTCTGATGATTATTTTGGGCTAACAGTCTTTTTCTCCCAAATGCAAAGACTGTATTTCCTTTTGCACGAGATTGTAAAATGTGGTGTTGAAATATGACCTCCTTAATAGAAAATGCTACAGTTATTTTACCTTGGGACAGTAATTGAGGTAAATAAATCTGCAGTACTGAACTTTAAATTTTCTTGGCTGCCAGAATAGAACTCCTTAAGACACAACTCTTTGAGAATGTCAAACTGTTTTCATTGTTAATGGTGGTGCATGATCATCCAACAGGTTGAAGTAACCTCTAGACTTCTATCTCCGAGACCTCCACAATGCTGAAGATCTCCAACTAGATGCTTCTATAAACTTGAAGGTGCCCATGGTGCATGAGAACTGCAGTCTCCAGTCTACACAGCATTTCAGGCATTTTGACCCTCTACTCCTTTGTCCCATTAGTCTGTATTTCAACAAAGAAAAACATGTAAGCTAAAAATATTCACTTCAGGCACAAAAGAAGCCTCTTTTCCCTTATGAGTAAACTTTTCTAATGGTTTGTCAGCATCATTGTTATTAGAACATTGTTCATTCACCCTGAGTTCACACTTTTTCAAACAGTGAAATGGAACCTATCATGGCTTTTAATAATATTACTGCTGCTCTTTTGTTGTGCAAGAGACATATTTACCTTTTGTCCTTTAAAAACCCTTGCCAAGCTGTATGTGTGTCAGCAGTTTCCATAGGAAGACTTAATCAAGAAAAATGATACTTTTGAACAATAAAAAATGTTAACATATGCTAAATTATGTGATGATACGAATTTTATTGCTTACTTATTAATTCAAACAGACATTTTTACATGTTTCAGTCGCATTTCTAACTTCCTGCCAATAGAAAAATATGAATCTATATAATTTGTTTGTTGGCACTTTGGGAGTCAAAATGCAGCATACTCTTGGTTTGACATTTATATAGGCTAAGTAAAACATATTTGAAAGTACCATTCAAAGCATTTACCCCCTTAACCAATTAATGACCGGAGTTTTTTTCGGTTTTGCGTTTTCGTTTTTCGCTCTCCTTCTTTCCAGAGCCATAACTTTTTTACCTTTCCGTCAATATGGCCATGTGAGGGCTTATTTTTTGCAGGACGAGTTGTACTTTTCAACGATACATTGGTTTTACCATGTCGTCTAACAGAAAATGGGAAAAAAGTTCCAAGTGTGGTGAAATTGCAATAAAAGCACTTGTTTTTTGTTTGGCTTTTTTGCTAGGTTCATTAAATGCTAAAAATGACCCGCCAATATGATTCTCTAGGTCATTACTAGATCATAGACACCAAAAATTTCTAGGTTCTTTTTTATCTAAGTGGTGAAAAAAATTCCAAAGCTTGCTAAAAAAATTGCGCCATTTTCTGAGACCCGTAGCGTCTCCATTTTTTGTGATCTCTGGTTTGGTGAGGGCTTATTTTTTCCGTGCCAGGCTGACGTTTTTAATTATGCCATTTTTGTGCAGATATGTTCTTTTGATCACCCGTTATTGCATTTTAATGCAATGTCGCGGCAACCAAAAAAAACGAAATTCTGGCGTTTTGACTTTTTTCTCGCTACACCGTTTAGCGGTTAATATTTTTTTATTGATAAATCGAGCGATTCTGAATGTGACAATACCAATTATGTGCAGGTCTGATTTTTTTATTGTTTTATTTTGATTGGGGCGAAAGGGGTGTGATTTGAACTTTTATGTTTTTTTATTTTTTTTAAATTTTTAAACACATTTTTTTTCTTTCGGCATGCTTCAATAGCCTCCAAGGGAGGCTAGAAGCATCCAACACTCAATCGGCTCTGCTACATAGAGGTGATGCACATATCACTTTTATGTAGCTGAATTACAGCATTGCTATGAGCGCTGTCCACAGGGTGGCGTTCATAGCAATCTGTCATGAACAACCATAGAAGTCTCCAGGAGACCCCCAATCATTTCTGGCCCGGCGGACAGAAGCGCTTGTTAAATGCCGCTGTCAGCATTTGACAGCGGCATTTATCTAGTTAATAAGCACTGTCGAATCACGATTCCGCTTGCACCTATTGTGGGCACATGTCAGCTGTTGAAAACAGCTGACATGTCGCGGCTTTGAGGTGGGCTCACTGCTGGAGCCCACCTCAAAGCGAGGGATACTGCCAGCTGACGTACTATTCCATCAGCTGGCAGTAAGGGGTTAATGACAGAGCCAATTTTGATCCTTATGACTAGAGTTGAGCGACTTTTGTTTTTTTAGGGTCGCGTTTCGTTTCGTGAAACCCGACTTTTCCAAAAGTCGGGTCGAGCAAGATCGCCCGATTATAGGGAAAAGTCGGGGTCGTCCCGAAACACAAAACCCAATGTAAGTCAATGGGGAATAAAAGTCGGCAGTGAGAGGAGGACAGGAAACACACCTACAGTGCCCATTTGAATGCCAAAAGCATCAATTCTTCTTTCTTAAGCTTGTCAACCTTAATTAACTTCATATTACAAGTTACGCACTGAAAAATGGGGGTTATTTGGCTACAAACTGTGGGGGGGGAGGGCTGGCTCCAGGTTTTCATGTGCCCTGGGCGAAAGAGCGCCCCTTTAACACATACCACAACTCATCATGCTCCGATACGGCAGAAAAATAGCGGTATAGTACAATGAAAAATACCTCACTTTTTACATCTCATGACGAGGCCCATCTATTTCTCCATACAGAATCATTGGTCCCATATAATGTTTGAAACAGTATATGATGAGCTCCACATAATGGTACAGTATATGTTGGTCCCCATGGATGAAGCTCCACTGTCTTATGGGCCCAAATAATGCTCCAAACATAATGGGCCCCATTTCTAATGCTCTAGTGTATAATGGGCCCTGTAAATGCTGCTCCAGTGTCTGATGTCCACCTTTGGAATGTTCCAGTGTATGGTGGGCCCCATCTATCATTCTCCAGAGTATAGTGCTCCCCAAAAATTGCTGTCCCAACATTGAAAACAATCAAATAAGTCTCCTCGCTAGGGAATCCCTGTACTTGTCTGGACAGGTGCTGTAGCTTGCTTAACAGCTCGCCAGCCGTTCTCACGCCCAGTATGGATTGCACGTGATTGCACAAAGGTTAGAAAGGGTACCGTATCCCTGGATAACATGTATGGATAGCGTACACATTCAAAATATATGTCTATACAGCATGAGGCAGGCTCAGACGGTGTTAGGCCCAGTATGGATTGCACGTCATTGCACAAAGGTTAGAAAGGGTACCGTATCCCCGGATAACATGTATGGATAGCGTACACATTCAAAATATATGTCTCAGGAGGCAGGCTCAGACGGTGTCAGGCACAGTATGGATTTGACGGCCCAGATTACACAGAGGAGGAGCAGGGAGAGGTAAAGATTGCAAATGCTGGGGCCCTGCCCAAGCAAGGGGGGCCCACTCGTGGGCGTCGGTACTGGCACTGGGCCCCTCATAGTACAGCGGTGTGTCTGACGGCGGGTGTGCACCACCGCCGTCAGAGACACTTGATTGCACTATGAGGGACCCTGTGCCAGTGCCCGCGCCCAAGAGTCGGCCTACCCACCTGTCCAGGGCAACGGCACTCGCACGGTGTCGTGCTGTAGGTGGTGACCCCGGCCATGGGGGGGGAGGCAGCACAGTTAGGGAGTTTTAGAAAGTGGCATATGTTGATGTTGGACATTCAGCTGATGCAAAAGGCGAAATAGGTGAAGTACCAGGAAGAGGTGGACCAAAGCAAGCCATTTTTCTGTCACCCTATGTGTCATCAGGGGAAGGTGGGACAAAATCCTTGGAAACCCATGCGTGGTTCATTTTAATGAAGGTTAGATCGTCCACATTTTGGGTTGACAGACGGGTCCTTTTTTCTGTAAGGATTGATCCAGCTGCACTGAAGACTCTTTCCGATAGCACACTTGCAGCTGGGCAAGCGAGCTCCTGTAAGGCATATTGGGCCAATTCAGGCCAGGTGTCCAGTTTAGCGGCCCAATAGTCAAAGGGGAATGACCTGTGTGGGAGAACATCGATATGGGAGGAAAAGTAGTTTGTAACCATAGTTGACAACTGCTGTCTCCTGTCACTTTCCATCGATGCAGTATTACCAGTTGTGTGAGCGGTATTTGAAAAATCAGTCCACAACATTGTCATGAAACCCCTGTCTCCAACGCCACTTCTGCTGTGTGCACCACGAACACCTCTGCCAAGCTGCCCCCAGCCCGTACGGCTCGTGTGAGAACCATCACCGCTGCTGTGTGCTGGGAATGCCTCAAGCAACCGATTTACCAGAGTTGCTTGTTTATTAGCCAATATTAGGTCAAGGTTCTCCTGTGGCATGATGTTTTGTAATTTGCGTTTATAGCGTGGATCCAGGATGCTGGCCAACCAGAAGTCATCATCGTTCATCATTTTGGCAATGCGGGGGTCCCTTTTTAGGATCCGCAAGGCATAATCTGACATGTGGGCCAATGTTCCCGGTGTCAATGATGCACTGCGAGTGCTGGGTGGAGGAGCACTTTCTGGCAAATCCACATCCCTCCAGTCACGTACAAACCCTGTACCAGACCTTGCCACGCCAACATTTTCACTTGCCCCACGAGATGCACCCTCCTCCCCTAAGTATTCATCCCCATCATCCTCCTCCTCCTCCTCCTCTTCTTCCTCCACTTCATCCAGGAGAGGTCCCTGAGCAGACAATGGCTGAATGTCATCAAGGATTCCCTCCTCCTCTTCCTCCTCATCAACATTGGCTGCAGACGCCTGCTCCTTAAGGTGCGTCAAAGTTTGCATGAGCAGACGCATAAGTGGGATGCTCATGCTTAGGATGGCGTCGTCTGCGCTTACCAGCCGTGTGCATTCCTCAAAACACTGAAGGACTTTACAAAGGTCTTTCAGCTTCGACCACTGCACGCCTGTCAACTCCATGTCTGCTCTCAAAGTGCCTGGCCGTGTATCCTCCCACAAATGCATTATGGCCTGCCTCTGCTCGCACAGCCGCTCCACCATGTGCAGGGTGGAGTTCCACCTTGTTGCAATGTCGATAATGAGGCGGTGGTTGGGAAGGTGGAGCAATCGCTGCAGCTTCTGCATACGAACGGAGTGTACAGGCGACCGGCGGATGTGCGCGCACAGTCTTCGCACCTTCTGGAGCAGGGCTGTTAACTCCGGATAATTTTTGAGGAAGCACTGCACCACCAGGTTCAATGTGTGAGCCAAGCAAGGTATGTGGCTGAGTTTTGAAAGGGCTATGGCTGCCACAAAATTACGGCCGTTATCACTAACTACCTTGCCTGCCTCAAGATGTACACTGCCCAGCCATGACTCAGTTTGTCGCTTCAAGTACTCGGCCAACACCTCGGCGGTGTGTCTGTCGCCCAAACACATCATCTGGAACACAGCCTGCTGACGCTTTCCACTAGCTGCTCGATATGGGGACACATCGTGTGCAACAGTGGCAGCTGCAGATGGAGTGCTCGTACGACTGCGCTCTGTGGACGAGCTTTTGCTTCTGGAGGAGGAGGAGGAGGAGGAGGAGGGTCGAACGCCTACAGCCAACTGTTTCCTATACCGTGGGCTAGGCAGCACTGTCCCACCACCGCTGTCCCCTGTGGACCCTGCATCCACCACATTAACCCAGTGCGCAGTGATGGACACGTAATGGCCCTGGCCATGCCGACTGGACCATGCATCAGTTGTGAGGTGCACCTTTCCGCTCACTGACTGCTTGAGTGCATGGACAATGCGGTCTTTCACATGATGGTGGAGGGCTGGGATGGCTTTGCGAGAGAAGAAGTGGCGACTGGGTAGGTCATAGCGTGGTACTGCATAGGCCATGAGTTCGCGGAAAGCTGTGCTTTCCACCAACCGAAAGGGCATCATCTCAAACGAGATTAGTTTGGCAATGTGGGCGTTCAAACCCAGTGTACGCGGATGAGAGACTGAGTACTTTCTTGACCTACTCATAGTGTCTGGGAGGGTGAGCTGGACTTGAGAGCTGCATATGGTGGAAGTAGCGGTGGACAGGGCGACTGAGAGAGGGTTGATGATGGTGATGGAGTTGGTGTTCTTTCTGATGGCCTAGAATCAGTCTTTCGTTGATATAACAGTGGTATTCCCTGACTGCTGTGGCCTTGCAACGACACCTCAACATTTGCTGCTGTGCTAACCGGTGGGCTTACAGTGGGGGAAACAATGTAGCGTTGCTGACTACCTTCGTTGTGATCAGTTGCACATGTGGCACTTGAGGTTTGGTGTTGTGTCCACGCTTGCAAGTGCATGCTGGTTAAATGTCTAAGCATGCAACTGGTATTCAAATTTTTCAGATTTTTCCCTCGGCTAAAGGTCTTTGCGCACTTCTTAGGCTAGTTTCACACTTGCTTTTTTTTGCAGCGCGTTTTTCCCGCAAAAAAACGCATTAAAAAAACGCATACAAATGCATACAAACGCTGCGTTTTTTTCCAGCATTTTAATGCGCATGCAGGAAAAAAACGCAGCGTTTTTGCGCGTTTGTATGCGTTTTTTGTGCGTTTGCGTTTTTTTACAGATTTTGGAAAAACCCCACAAAAAAGAAAAAACAACCATTCAACAACACACAAGACCAATGGGACTTCATTGTGGGTGTGGTATGTTAATATATATACACCCTGTCTACAGTATTCTTCACATTTGCTTGATTCTTCTCGTGACCATGGATCTGCGCTGGAAGAGTTTTCACTTCAACTTGGATTTGGACATCGCGATGGCTCAGGCGTATGCAGTTGCTTGCCATGAACAAAGGAAGAGAGAGAGGCAGCGAAGACGGCGGCGTATGTGGATACATCCGATTGTTGAACTCCGGGAGAGCCGTGGGGCATACCATACCCTCTACAGCGAGCTCCAGTCAAACCCGGAGAAATTTACAGATTATATCCGGATGTCCCACGAAAGTTTCATGGATTTGCTTGCTCGTGTCCAACAATCCATCCGGAGACAGGACACACAGCTCCGTCGTGCGATTCCTCCTGAGGAACGGCTACTGGTGACATTACGGTATGTTTTAAAAACAAAGGGGTGTGGTCTGATGTTTTTTTTTGTAAATTTAGTATTCAAAACCTTGGGTAATTAGTTTTCGTGAATGTACTAATATTTTTTTTATAGTTTTTAAAAATAATATACATAAATATTAATTTTACTTCTTTGTCTGTTCACAGATTCCTGGCGACTGGAGAAACCCTATCCTCACTACACTTCCAGTACCGTATTGGAATCTCTACCTTGTCTGGAATTGTTGCTGACACCTGCCGGGCTCTCTGGAATGTTCTTTGCCCAGAATTTATGCCCCTGCCCACCGCTGAAAAGTGGATGGAAATTGCTGACAAATTCTGGACAGTATGCAATTTTCCCAACTGTTTGGGAGCTGTTGATGGGAAACACATACGGATCATCAAACCCCAAAGAACGGGATCTGAGTACTATAATTACAAAAAGTACTTTTCAATAGTACTCATTGCAATTGCGGATGCCGGATGTATGTTTGTAGCAGTGGACATTGGAGCATTTGGCCGTGGTAATGACTCGCAGGCTTTTAAAAACTCAGACATGGGCCGGAGGTTGTATGGCAACCAATTTAATTTCCCTATGCCACGGCCTCTTCCTCACACCGAAGCTCCGCCACTGCCCTTTGTAATGGTTGGCGATGAGGCTTTTCAAATGTGCGGAAACTTACTGAAACCCTACTCCAGCCGGGACTTGGACCACACCAAAAAAATTTTTAATTACAGGCTGACCAGGGCCAGAAGAACTGTCGAGTGTGCTTTTGGGATTCTTGTTTCCAGATGGCGAATTCTGGGCACGGCCATTAATCTTAAACTTGAAACAGTCGATGAGGTGGTGAAGGCCTGTGTGGTTCTACATAACTTTGTGATGGCTAAAGAGCACCCGACCTTTGAACTGGACGATGATGCTCCTAACCCATTGCCTGAATTCACTCAGCACACTCTCAGGTCATCCGTTGAAGTTGGCCAAATGAGGGACAAATTTGCGGCCTACTTTATTTCTGATGTAGGACGGGTGCACTGGCAAGATGAAATGGTGTAATGTTGTTGTTTATGGTAATAAAAATCCTTATTTGATACCATTACTGAGTGCACTATATTTTTTAAACTCCGATTAATTAAAAAACTTCCCATGTATAACTGAATTTTGTTATGTTCACACACCTGGGCAGGTAAATACACATACGAGTTAAAATGCAGCATTGCTAGTCTGCGTGAAATATATTGGAATGAGCAAAGCTGCAGGCCATGAATCAGGAAACCATTTTTTTTCAAGATAAAATTGTGCAAATAGTTTAAAACAAAGTATGTGATTTTCTCAAAACACAACACTCAAAACCCAACCCCAATGAAAGTCCATGGGGAATACAAGTCAGCATTGAGTGGATGAATGTAATCTGCTCCATTAAAAGTTATTACACTAGGCCTTGGAATGACTATACTAGGCCGTGGTATTTCAAATATGAGTATACTAGGCCTTGGGGCTAGTAGTATATGTGAAATACCACGGCCTAGTATAGTCATACCAAGGCCTACTGTAATAACTCGATTTTTAACAACTAGCATCTTGTTTCAACAAAAACAAACTGGTGAAACTAGAAAGAAACTTATTTTTTAGACAAGTTTCAACAGTTTGTTTTTCATGAAACCAGATTCTATTTGGTAAAACTAGAGTTATTACACTAGGCCTTGGAATGACTATACTAGGCCGTGGTATTTCAAATATGAGTATACTAGGCCTTGGGGCTAGTAGTATATGTGAAATACCACGGCCTAGTATAGTCATACCAAGGCCTACTGTAATAACTCGATTTTTAACAACTAGCATCTTGTTTCACCAAAAACAAACTGGTGAAACTAGAAAGAAACTTATTTTTTAGACAAGTTTCAACAGTTTGTTTTTCATGAAACCAGATTCTATTTGGTAAAACTAGAGTTATTACACTAGGCCTTTGAATGACTATACTAGTCCATGTTATTTCACATATGACTATACTAGCCCTTGGGTTGGTTTTTAACATGTATTTACCCATCAGTGTGTGTGAGCGGCGCAAACAACATTAATGAAACTTATTAATGGTGAACCACAAATGTAAATTTATTTTTTATCACAAAAAAAAAATTTAAAAATTATTTTTTACGGCGTTTGGGGGCAGATGGTTTCAATTTGGGGGTGTGCAGGGAATATGCAACACTTGCAGTTGAAGACGGTGTTTGAGGGGAAGGGGCAACAAAACTTGTGGGGGAAGGTAGTCCAGTTAAGGGAATTAAACTTGGAACACTTGTAGGAGAGGAAATCTGTTCAGTTACATTAGTTGTAATGGCATGTCGCCGTAGGCTTGTGTGCCTGGACCGACTTTGGCCCAATGCCCGCCTTGATTGATTTCGCCTTGAAGTAGGGGCAAATATGGAATGTAGGTCCCCCGTCTGCTGGTATGGCTGCTGCTGCTGAGGTGGCGGCTGCTGCTGCAGAGGTTGCGGCTGCTGCTGAGGTGGCGGCTGCTGCTGAGGTGGCGGCTGCTGCTGAGGTGGCAGCTGCTGCTGAGGTGGTTGCTGCTGCTGCTGAGGTGGCGGCTGCTGCTGAGGTGGTTGCTGCTGCTGCTGAGGTGGCGGCTGCTGCTGAGGTGGTTGCTGCTGCTGCTGAGGTGGCGGCTGCTGCTGAGGTGGCTGCTGCTGCTGAGGTGGCGTCTGCTGAGTTGGCTGCTGCTGCTGAGGTGGCTGATGCTGCTCTTCTTGTTCAGTGCTCGTCCTTGCAGGAGGACTGGTGGCGGCAGTGATGGCCCAGGTTTGCAGAGTGGTGGTGGCAGGGCTACTACATGTTGTTGTAGCGGCAGGGCTGTTCCATGTTTGCCTAGTGGTGGCTGAGCTCCACGCATGCATGGGATTGGCGGTGGTGCTCCAGACAGGAGCAGCGCTTGCCATGGTGGTGTCGGTGAAGTGACCAGCTGCACTCAGACTTGTGGTGGTGTAACGGTGGGTGTCCAGCCTTTGAAGAGAGGTGTCCGTGCAGTGGTATGCAGCACAAGTCGGTAGTGAGGTGAAGCGAGTCAATGGTGGCACAGGTGGAAAGGACACCACTGACTGCTGACCGTACCGATTATGCTGCATAGCCTGCAAGAAAGCATTGTTGCAGGCCTGCAGCACATTCAGCTGTTGATCAGGACTAAGGTGTTCCGCCATGCCCTTTTCAATCTTACTAAAAAAATGGTGTGCTGGTCTGTTGAGGTCGGCCTCCAGACGGTCAAGGCGCTGTTCTACAGAATTGAAGCGGTGTTCAAAGTGGTTAAAACCACGTTCCATCAGTGCAAAACCGCTTTCAACTCTGTCGGACAGTGACTTGAGGCTGGAATTAAATGTCTCGCTCAAATGCATAAACTCGGGCAAGACATTCCTTTCCAAGGCCCTCTGCCGCTGGCGGGTAGTGCCCGCATAACCAGTGGCAGAGACCTGGGACAGGGGAACACCTGATGGCCCAGCTTCCTGGTCACCAGCTGTGTGTGTGTGGGACCTGCAAGGTGCTTCCTGGCTGTCGGATGGCTGGGACGGGTCAGAGGACGTCCGACGAAGGACCGCTCCAGGGCCAGGTTGCAGGGTGCTGCTCCAGGTGCTGTGGAAGAAAGGAAAATCATTACTACCATGCCTTTACAAGAAGCATCAGCTGTGGATTAGAAAAACACAGATTAATAAAAATAAAAACCCAAAATGTATAATACTTACGATCTTGTGGCAAGGACCGGTCGTAGGAACTGCAACGCGTGATAGTGACGGTATCTAGTTCTGGTCCTTGACGCAGATCCACTGCGAACCTGGCCCTCAGCACGAACATCACTGTTGAAGCGGTCCTTGATCGAACGCCAACGTGTTCGGACTTTGTCCACTGTTGATAAAAAAAAACAGTGCCGTCAAGTACAACAGTCACTGCTTCACAATTTAGCAATACAATACTCAAAGCAGTCACTGTACACCCCGATGACACTGTTGGGTTTCCTGCTAGAATACACCTAGCACGAAACCCAACAGTGCCGTCAAGGACAACAGTCACTGCGGCACAATGTAGCAATACAATACTCAAAGCAGTCACTGTAGACCACGATGACACTGTTGGGTTTCCTGCTAGAATACGCCTAGCACGAAACCCAACAGTGCCGTCAAGGACAACAGTCACTGCGGCACAATGTAGCAATACAATACTCAAAGCAGTCACTGTAGACCACGATGACACTGTTGGGTTTCCTGCTAGAATACGCCTAGCACGAAACCCAACAGTGCCGTCAAGGACAACAGTCACTGCGGCACAATGTAGCAATACAATACTCAAAGCAGTCACTGTAGACCACGATGACACTGTTGGGTTTCCTGCTAGAATACGCCTAGCACGAAACCCAACAGTGCCGTCAAGGACAACAGTCACTGCGGCACAATGTAGCAATACAATACTCAAAGCAGTCACTGTAGACCACGATGACACTGTTGGGTTTCCTGCTAGAATACGCCTAGCACGAAACCCAACAGTGCCGTCAAGGACAACAGTCACTGCGGCACAATACAGAGCAGGGAAATACTCACTAAACGCCTTTTTGGCGGATGCTGTGGCGCTGTCCCAGCCATCCATCAACGCTGCGGCCACCTCATTCCATAGCCGCCGTGTCACCACATTGTCCTTGTACAGCCGGTCACGGCTGTCCCACAACGGCGAACGCTCCTGGACCAGGCTGATGAGCTGCTCATTATCCAGGTAGACGTCTTCATCCCGTTGTGGAACCTAGACAAAACACATTCATTAGAATAATCAAATTTAAATTGACTAAAAAGTTACAAAAAAAGAAAAAAAAAAAAGAGTAAAAATAGAAGATAAAAAAAAAAAAAAAACATTACAAATCATTTGATACTTACATTACGTATCACCACCGGGACTTGGCTTCGCTGCTCCTGCTGTTCGCCCTCACTATTCCCGTCCGCAGATGATGATGACGATGTCTGAAAGTTGAAAAAAACGTAAGAGATTTGGAGAAGCAGCAGATATACTTACCAGATGCACGAAAATAATCACCTCACGGTCTGCTTGCGCCAATTCCTGCCGCGATGGGGAATACTCCGATTCTGAAGACATACTGCATGTAAAAATAATAAAAATCATTAGTACATACATAATTTAAAAGGACAGGCATATAATGTAATATACTCACATTCTTCGCTGATATAATGTGTTCTTGGTTGAATGTCTGCTCTTCAATCTGTCTAGTGTAGTAGTGGCAGAGTTTTGGCAGGCACCTCCTTTATATAGCCTTTTTTTTTTGGACTTTAGAAGATTCTAACTAGGATAAAAAGTGGACACCACCCAAAAAACGCTGCGCTAAAAAAGCGCATACCTGCGCATGCCAGTGCGCACGTATGCGCATCCATAGGCTATAATGGCCATTTTTAGCGCAAAACGTGCGCATACGTGCGCATGCGATTTTTTCAAGGGCCAAAAAATGCAACATGCAGCGTCTGGAAAATACCATCGCACACCCCAAAAAAACGCAGCGCATGAAAATCGCATACATGCGCTTACAAGTGCGCAGGTATGCGCACCCATGTTAAATATAGGGGAAAAATCGCATGCGCACGTATGCGTTTTTTTCCAGCGCTAAAAAACGCAAATGTGAAACCAGCCTGACAGATAACCTTGGCCTGATCATGAGGATTTTGTTCAAAAAACTGCCACACTGCACTCTTCCTACTTTGGCAGACATTTTGCGGCCTAGCACGCTGTGATCTTTTGACCCTCTGGACAAGCTGTCCAGCAACTCTTTTGATGCTTGGAACCTGTCTTTGGAGTGCTCCGGGCCTGCCAGATAACAGCTGTTGCGATGTCGATGTCTGCTGTGGATGCTCCTCATCTGAGCTATTGGAAGCAGCACCCTCTTCCCCCAATGGATGCCAATCTGGGTCAACAACTGGGTCATCCATCACCTCCTCTTCTATGTCATGTGAACCTTTCTCTGTGTCACCGTGTATGGTGGTATAGTGTGCGGGAAGGGGCACCTGAGTCTCATCAGGGTCAAAATCTGGCTCTGTACACTGCGAGGACAATGTAGTGCTCTGAGTGAATGTACCAGCAGAATCATCCATCAGCGGCTGTGCATCAGTGCACTCCATGTCAGATTCATCTTGGCCTGGGTAATTCACCATTTGACTTGATAATCCAGGCATGGTATGTGAAAACAGCTCCATGGAGTAATCAGTAGTATGGCCTGCGTCATCCTTCAATCTTGGTTGGGGTGAAGGACACAAGGAAAGGTGTGGTTCATGAACATGAGCCTCCAATGACGACTCAGTGCTTTTACTTTTTACAACTGAAGAAGAGGAGGCGATAGAGCTGGAGGCTGAGTCAGCAATGTAAGACAAAACTTTTTCCTGATGCTCTGCCTTTAAAAGCGGTTTGCCAACTGCTAGAAAACTAAGCGTTCGAGGCCTTATGTAGCCAGACGATGACGCAGGGTCAGCACCTCCTGCATTCGGTCCTATTTTGCTCTTGCCACTACCATCAGATCCACCACCAACACCATCATTACCAGCTGCCAACCCCCGCCCAATTCCACGGCCTCTTCCACCAGCCTTCCTCATTTTTGGTAGAAATGTAGACAAAATCCAACAAACTATATAGTAATGTAAAACAAGGTAAAAGGTGTCTATAGCACAGGGGAGATTTAAAATTTCTGCACACACTTGTGGACAGTGGACACTTTTGGATTGTGTGAGGCCCACTGATATCTGAGCACTATGTGACACGCTCGATGGCACAGCTGCCTGTGACCAAAGTGACGAGAGGATAATGGAGATTTTGAATCTCTGCGTACACTTTTGGACACTGGACACTTGTAGATTGTGTGAGGCCCACTGATATCTGAGCGCTATGTGACACGCTCGATGGCACAGCTGCCTGTGATCAAAGTGACGAGAGGATAATGGAGATTTTGAATCTCTGCGTACACTTTTGGACACTGTACACTTGTGGATTGTGTGAAGCCCACTGATATCTGAGCGCTATGTGACACGCTCGATGGCACAGCTGCCTGTGACCAAAGTGACGAGAGGATAATGGAGATTTTGAATCTCTGCGTACACTTTTGGACACTGGACACTTGTGGATTGTGTGAGGCCCACTGATATCTGAGCGCTATGTGACACGCTCGATGGCACAGCTGCCTGTGACCAAAGTGACGAGAGGATAATGGAGATTTTGAATCTCTGCGTACACTTTTGGACACTGGACACTTGTGGATTGTGTGAGGCCCACTGATATCTGAGCGCTATGTGACACGCTCGATGGCACAGCTGCCTGTGACCAAAGTGACGAGAGGATAATGGAGATTTTGAATCTCTGCGTACACTTTTGGACACTGGACACTTGTGGATTGTGTGAGGCCCACTGATATCTGAGCGCTATGTGACATGCTCGATGGCACAGCTGCCTGTGACCAAAGTGACGAGAGGATAATGGAGATTTTGAATCTTGCGTACACTTTTGGACACTGGACACTTGTGGATTGTGTGAGGCCCACTGATATCTGAGCGCTATGTGACACGCTCGATGGCACAGCTGCCTGTGACCAAAGTGACGAGAGGATAATGGAGATTTTGAATCTCTGCGTACACTTTTGGACACTGGACACTTGTGGATTGTGTGAGGCCCACTGATATCTGAGCGCTATGTGACACGCTCGATGGCACAGCTGCCTGTGACCAAAGTGACGAGAGGATAATGGAGATTTTGAGTCTCTGCGTACACTTTTGGACACTGGACACTTGTGGATTGTGTGAGGCCCACTGATATCTGAGCGCTATGTGACACGCTCGATGGCACAGCTGCCTGTGACCAAAGTGACGAGAGGATAATGGAGATTTTGAATCTCGGCGTACACTTTTGGACACTGGACACTTGTGGATTTTGTGAGGCCCACTGATATCTGAGCGCTATGTGACACGCTCGATGGCACAGCTGCCTGTGACCAAAGTGACGAGAGGATAATGGAGATTTTGAATCTCTGCGTACACTTTTGGACACTGGACACTTGTGGATTGTGTGAGGCCCACTGATATCTGAGCGCTATGTGACACGCTCGATGGCACAGCTGCCTGTGACCAAAGTGACGAGAGGATAATGGAGATTTTGAATCTCTGCGTACACTTTTGGACACTGGACACTTGTGGATTGTGTGAGGCCCACTGATATCTGAGCGCTATGTGACACGCTCGATGGCACAGCTGCCTGTGACCAAAGTGACGAGAGGATAATGGAGATTTTGAGTCTCTGCGTACACTTTTGGACACTGGACACTTGTGGATTGTGTGAGGCCCACTGATATCTGAGCGCTATGTGACACGCTCGATGGCACAGCTGCCTGTGACCAAAGTGACGAGAGGATAATGGAGATTTTGAATCTCGGCGTACACTTTTGGACACTGGACACTTGTGGATTTTGTGAGGCCCACTGATATCTGAGCGCTATGTGACACGCTCGATGGCACAGCTGCCTGTGACCAAAGTGACGAGAGGATAATGGAGATTTTGAATCTCTGCGTACACTTTTGGACACTGGACACTTGTGGATTGTGTGAGGCCCACTGATATCTGAGCGCTATGTGACACGCTCGATGGCACAGCTGCCTGTGACCAAAGTGACAAGAGGATAATGGAGATTTTGAGTCTCTGCGTACACTTTTGGACACTGTACACTTGTGGATTGTGTGAGGCCCACTGATATCTGAGCGCTATGTGACACGCTCGATGGCACAGCTGCCTGTGACCAAAGTGACGAGAGGATAATGGAGATTTTGAATCTCGGCGTACACTTTTGGACACTGGACACTTGTGGATTTTGTGAGGCCCACTGATATCTGAGCGCTATGTGACACGCTCGATGGCACAGCTGCCTGTGACCAAAGTGACGAGAGGATAATGGAGATTTTGAATCTCTGCGTACACTTTTGGACACTGGACACTTGTGGATTGTGTGAGGCCCACTGATATCTGAGCGCTATGTGACACGCTCGATGGCACAGCTGCCTGTGACCAAAGTGACGAGAGGATAATGGAGATTTTGAATCTCTGCGTACACTTTTGGACACTGGACACTTGTGGATTGTGTGAGGCCCACTGATATCTGAGCGCTATGTGACACGCTCGATGGCACAGCTGCCTGTGACCAAAGTGACTAGAGGATAAGGGAGATTGGATTGCTTTTAAAAAAGCAGTTTGCGGAGCAGTGGGTAAACAGCAATGCCAGCGTGTCAGGAAGCCTTAGAAGGCAGCCCAACAACCAACACCACTGATACACCACAATATAGCCTCCCCTTGCACTGCACACACAGTGACTTGTGTGTTGTGCAGGCCAAATCGCTAGCAGCAGAAGCAGTTCTTTTGTCTTCTTCCCTGCCTAACGCTCTCCCTACAGAATCAGCAGCAACCTCTCCCTATACTAAGATCGGCAGAAGTAAGATGGCGGTCGGCGTGCACGCCCTTTTATACCCCCTGTGACGCCCACCAAAGCAAGCCAATCACTTGCATGCCCTTCTGAAAGATGGTGGTGACCCGTGCCTAGGTCATCACGTTGCCCACAGTGTCCGTGGATCCTGATTGGCTGAAAAAGAGCGCAAAACAAACTTTTGAAACGCGACTTTGGCAATTTTACAATTTTGACTCCTGTTAATTTATGAGGTAGTAACTCTGGAACATTTCAACGTATCCCACTGATTCTGGGATGGTTTATGTTACACCGCTCCGCCATACTCACCTGGCCTCCGCTCCCACGCCGCAGCCTCTCTCCAACCGACGGCCGCGGCGGTCACCTGAGACGGGCTTGCGACCGATGCCTTCTCTGCATGCTATGCACATGCGCCATAGGTCGCGGCTGTGCCTCCATCCTGCTTCTTATGCTCCGGCTGTGCCCTGACCTGGAAGCACCTTTGGACCAATGACTGACCAGACTGGGCCATATCAGGCCGCTTCCCCCTGAGGGAGGCGTCTGATCATTGTGTTTCCTAGCACTCTGGCCTCGCTTCATCGTGTGCACTCTACTCCTGCAGTTCCAGTCTCGGCTGCTCTTCGCAGCAGATTCTCAGTCCTGCTACCCCTGTTCCTTGTTCTCTTCCGCAGTTCTGTCTCCAGTGTTCCTGCCGTCCTTCTCCAGTCCTGCCTTCAGTATTCCTGCCATCCTACTCCATACCTGCCTTCAATGTTCCTGCCATCCTGCTCCAGTCCAGCCTTCAGTGTTCCTGCCATCCTACTCCAGCCCTGCTTTCAGTGTTCCTGCTGTCCTACTCCAGTCCAGCCTCCAGGGTTCCTGCCATCCTACTCCAGTCCTGCCTTCAGTGTTCCTGCTGTCCTACTCCAGTCCTGCCTTCAGTGTTCCTTCCGTCCTACTCCAGTCTCAGTCTTACTCCGGTCCATCCTGAGCCGCCCCTCTCGGTACCGGCTACCGTGGTACTCAAACCCCAGGGCCTGCTCCTAATGGTCCCTGTATAGGGGTCGGTTCCACCTGGCAGCTCACCCGGGGTCCCTCGGTGCCACGGTCCAATCCCAGAGTTTCCTGCTCCAGACCACCCAGGCTAACAGTTTATTTGTGCCATATTGTACTTCATGAAAGTGGAAAAATTTATTCGATAAGACTCGGGATTATTTGTAAAAAAAACTGAAATTTGGCAAAAATTTAGAAAATTTCACAATTTTAAAAATTTTAATTTTTATGTCCTTAAGGCTATGTGCCCACGCTAGCGTTTTTAAACGCTCAGGAAAAGTATCCCCTTTCCCAGAAAACGCACGGAAAAAGACGCGCGTTTCTTGCGCGTTTTTTATGTGTTTGACACGTTTTTTGACACGCGATTTCTGGGAACATTGGGGATGGCTAAAAATGCTCAGCTATGCGGAAAATAATGTGCATGCTGCGTTTTTAGCCTCTAAGCGATTCCTGAGCGGTTAAAAACGCATGCATTGGCACAAAAAGCCAAAAACGCATGCAAATGAATTAGAACCATCTTGTAAGCATTTCTGCAGCGTCTGAGCCGGCACCACTGCTGCGGAAACGCTGACAAAACGCAACGTGGGCACACAGCCTAAATTAGATTTGTCATACAAAATAGTTAATGAATAACATTTCACACATGTTTAATTTACATTAACACAATTTGAAACATAATTTTTTTTAGAAAGTTTGGCCTGTTTACAGGCCGTTTTCTTTTTTGTCCTGAGTGAAACTGTACTTATATACAGCACTAGATAGCCCAAAAATAATAAAAAGCAGGGCACACATTTATCGTAGTGGTATCTCCATGGCAGCTCATATCTGTGTGTGCTCAAAGTTTGGCCAGTGTACGGTGGTTTTCTTTTTTTTGGCCTGGTTGTCACTGTAGTTAAATACAGCAGTATTTATAAAAAAAAAATACAGACCACACATTTGTCGCAATGGTATCTCCATGGCAGCTTATATCTGTGTGTGCTCAAAGTTTTGCCAGTTTACGGTGGTTTCCTTTTTTTTGTCCTGGGTGAAACTGTACTTATATACAACACTAGCTAGCCCAAAAATAAAAAAACAGGGCACACATTTGAAGTAGTGGTATATTCGTGCAGCTCATATCTGTGCATGCTCAAAGTTTGGCTAGTTTACGGCAATTTTCTTTTTTGTCCTGGGTGTCACAGTTCTTATATATAGCACTATGTTGCATTATTTTTAAAAACAAGCCACGTTTTACAGTGGGGTCTATCTGTGACATGCGTCATACATCCGTGTGATAAAAATTTGTGGATTGTAGGGCGGTACTCCAGTGTTTTCCTGTCTGGTACTCAAGTTATATACAGCACTCTGTTGCATTATTTTAAAAAAAGGCCACATTTTACAGTGGGGTCTATCTGTGACATGTCTCATACATCCCTGTGCCAAAAATTGAGGCATTTTAGGCCTAACTTCTCTTTTTTGAGCAGTCTGTCACTCTTGCTATATACAGCAGTCTTTTTTATCCAAAAAAAAAAAGAAAAAAATAATACAGTCTGTTATCTCAGGCTGAGGCCTAATGTATCTGTGGTGGAAAAATCTTTCCTTCGCAGGCATACGTTGTATAGTTCTGTCTGCTAGCCTTGTTCTACTCATTTTTTTGGGTTTTCAAAAGTGAACACAAACCCTCCAAAAAAAATAATATAGTCTGTTTTCTCAGGCTGAGGCCTTGTGTATCTGTGGTGTAAAAATCTTCGCTTTGCAGGCATACTGATCACATATAATTTTTCTCCAAATAAATCCATTTGTATTGAGCTTTTAAAATATTTCAGCAGTCCATTTAAAATGGGCAAGGCAAGAGGAAAGGGACGGGGAAGTGGACGTGATGCTGATGGTGCATGCAGAGGACGAGGCCGTGGCCAAGCTGAAAGTGGGCCACAGCAAAGACCTACATCTTCACGCTCGACCTTCCTGTCCCAGTTTCTAGGGAACCGCACCACACCACTATTGAAGCCAGAGCAGTGTGAAACGGTTGTTGGTTGGATAGCAGATAATGCTTCCAGTCGCTTAGCCACCACTACCACCATGTCTTCAACACGGTCAAGTCTGAGTAGCTGTGAGTGTAGACCGGATATTACTCACCCTGATCATCCTTCCTCCCACCATGCCAAGTGCCCTGAGACAACTGATCCCACACTCGGACACTCCGAAGAGCTGTTCAGTTTTCCATTTGGAGATTCCTGCATCTCGCCCTCTCCACTTGAAGCAGGGCAAGATGATATTCCATGTTCCAATGCACAAATCTTTGAGCAGCCACGGTCACAAGAGGTGGACGATGATGAGACACAATTGCCAGAAAGTCAGGAGGAGGAGCAGGATATGGAAGACGAGGTGGTGGATGACATAGTGACTGACCCAACCTGGCAGGAGGACATGCAGAGCAAGGACAGCAGCACACATGGGGAAGGAGGCATATCACCCAAATAGGCAGGAAGAAGCAGTGTGGTGGCCACAGACAGAAGGCACGCATCCATTCCCTGTAACACCAACAGGACAGAAGTTGCCATTACAACTGTTAGATCTTCCAGAGTCTGGTTATTTTTTAAAGAATTAGAATAGACAAAGTGCCAAATACCTTAGTAGGAAAACATGGCGGACATATATCATGATGTACCGCCATATTATTATATATTCCACTCCTGGAATCTCTCTCAGGCAAAACTAACAGGTCAAGGAAATTCTTATCCTCTCTTGCTGACAACTTTATCTTCCAAAAGGTAGGGGAGAAAACAAGGGGAACTGCTACCTTGGATCTAATCCTTATAAACAGGGAGGAAATGGTTGAGGAGGTAAAAGTGGCTGGAACCCTAGGAGGTAGCGACCATGCTATTTTAGAATTTTGGATAACTAGAGGCGGAAGACCTGTGAAGACTCAGACGTCAAGGTTAGATTTCAGAAAGGCAGATTTTAAGGGATTCAGAAAGAGAATTGGAGGAATCCAATGGCTGGATATCCTTAAAGACAAAAATGTCCAGGAAGGATGGGAAATCTTGAAAAATGAAATTCTCAAAGCACAGTTGTTAACAATTCCGAAAAGAGGGAAGAATAGGAAGCATTTAAGGAAACCAGGATGGGTGAACACAGAACTTAAGCACATGCTAAAAAGGAAGAAAAAAATGTTTATAAAATGGAAAGAGGGAGGCATATCTAAAGAAGAATATAATGCTGTCTGCAGAATCTGCAGGGCACAAATCAGATTAGCTAAAGCTGAAAATGAATTGAGGCTTGCAAGAGATGTCAAAAGCAATAATAAAGGATTTTGGGGATATGTCAAAAGTAAAAGAAAAGTCAAAGATGCTATAGGATTTTTACAGGATGAAAATGATGAAATGGTAAGACAGGATGTTGAGAAGGCTGAACTTTTAAATTCCTATTTTGCATCTGTTTTCTCTCAGAAAGGAAATGTAACACCAACTGTTATTCACTGTCCTATTAAGGGAATAGAATAATCCAGGATATCTATAAACAGAAAGATAGTGAGGAAACACTTAGCTAACCTAAATGAATTCAAGTCTCCAGGTCCAGATGAATTACACCCCAGAGTACTGAAGGAGATAGCAGAAGAAATTTCTGAACCACTCTCCATAATCTTTGAAAATTCTTGGAGAACAGGAGAAGTACCAGAAGACTGGAGAAGAGCAAATGTTGTTCCTATCTTCAAAAAGGGGAAGAAGGTGGACCCAGGCAACTATAGGCCGGTGAGTCTGACTTCTATACCAGGAAAGATCTTTGAACAAATTATTAAACAACATGTAAGTCAATACCTGGATAAGAATGAAGTGATCAAACAGAGTCAGCATGGGTTTGTAACTAATAAGTCATGTCAGACTAACTTAATTTCCTTCTATGACGGTATCACTGATTGGGTGGATCAAGGAAATGCTGTAGATATAGTATATCTTGACTTCAGCAAAGCATTTGACAAAGTCTCTCATACAATCCTTATTGAAAAAATGACTAAGTATGGAATGGACAAGGCAACTGTTAGGTGGATTCATAGCTGGCTTAGTGATCGGACCCAAAGAGTGGTCGTAAATGGCTGCACATCCAGTTGGAAGAATGTCTCAAGTGGGGTACCACAGGGCTCTGTCCTGGGCCCTGTATTGTTCAACATCTTTATCAACGATTTAGATGAAGGAATTGAGGGTAAACTGATTAAATTTGCTGATGACACAAAGCTAGGAGGGATAGCTAATACTAGAGAAGAGAGAGAGAGGATTCAAAAAGATTTAAATAAACTGGAGAAGTGGGCAGTAACTAACAGAATGGTTTTTAACAGGGAGAAATGCAAAGTACTACATCTGGGCAATAAAAATGAAAAAAGCATATATAGAATGGGAGGAATAGGGCTAAGTGACAGCACATGTGAAAAAGACTTGGGTATACTAATAGATCACAGACTGAATATGAGTCAACAGTGTGATGCAGCAGCAAAAAAGGCAAATGCAGTTCTAGGATGTATTAACAGAAGCATACAGTCTAGATCACGTGAAGTCATTATTTCCCTCTACTCCTCTTTGGTCAGACCTCATCTGGAATATTGTGTCCAGTTTTGGGCACCACATTTTAAAAAAGACATCAACAAACTGGAGCAAGTTCAGAAAAGAGCGACCAGAATGGTGACCGGTCTGCAAACCCTGTCTTATGAGGAAAGGTTGCAGGATTTGGGAATGTTTAGTTTGCAAAAGAGAAGACTGAGAGGAGACTTAATTGCTGTCTACAAATATCTAAAGGGCTGTCACATTGTAGAAGGCTCAACTTTATTCTCATTTGCACAAGGAAAGACTAGAAGCAATGGGATGAAACTGAATGGGAGGAGACACAGATTAGATATTAGAAAAAACTTTTTGACAGTTAGAGTGATCAATGAGTGGAACAGGCTGCCACGAGAAGTGGTGAGTTCTCCTTCAATGGAAGTCTTCAAACAGAGGCTGGACAGACATCTGACTGGGATGATTTAGCGAATCCTGCTTTGAGCAGGGGGTTGGACCAGATGGCCCAGGAGGTCCCTTCCAACTCTACGATTCTATGATTCTATGATTCCATATACATTGTATCCAAAGGAGAACAAACGGAGTAACAGATTCTAATATTTATAAAAAAAATATATGGTCATTTTATTAAATCACAATAGGTATAAATAGAATACAAAAAGCATCATAGCAAAAACATAGGACATACAATAAATGGGGGAAAGTAGGACTAAAGGTCCTGGCCGGCCGCTTATACCTCACTTCCCTTGAGAAAGCGAGCAGGGTGGACTCGAAATGCGCGTCAGGGGCGTTTTATCCTCTTCCTGGGTGCCCGTGCATATCTCCTTTGGTAAGCGCTCACTAGTGACAGTGCAACTTCCCCCATTTGGGACAATTTTTATAGTGGTTGCTATGTCCGGCATACTATTCTCTTTCAGAAGGGTTGCCACACTATGTGGCTTATACTGTTGTTAATCCTATGGGTATGGGCGTTTATGCATGGTTTACTTACCCCCATTTATTGTGTGTCTTAAGTTTTTGCCATGATGCTTTTTGTATTCTATTTATACCGATTGTGATTTAATAAAATGACCATATATTTTTTATAAATATTAGAATCCGCTACTCCTTTTGTTCTCCTTTGGATATTATTTTTTAAAGACTCTGCCGATAACCCCAAACAGGCCATTTGCAGCAATTGCCATGCCCGCATCAGCAGGGGTAGCAAAACTACCAGCCTGACCACCACCAGCATGATTGGGCACATGGCAGCAAAGCACTCGACTTTGTGGGCCGAACCTCAGGCTCCAGGAACACTGTCTGCAGGTAACAACACTGCTTCTTCCACTGTTTTGCGTACAAGCCAATCCCAAAGGCCCATGCTTGTGAAGATGCCTCGGGCCCTGCACATGTTGTTGCCCACAGTAAACCAGCACTATACACCATTAATTGGAATGCAAGTGGAAATGCCCCACAGGCCACAGTACTTAATTCACACTTTTCTCGTCTGCTTGCGCTCGAAATGCTGCCTTTAATGCTCGTTGAGACGGAGGCTTTCTGCAACTTGATGGCAGCGGCCGTCAAAAGGTACTCGGTCCCCAGTCGCCACTATTTATCCTGTTGTGCCATACCGGCATTACACCAGCATGTGTCCCACAACATTACCCATGCCCTCAACAATGCTGTTACTTGGAAAGTCCACTTAACCATGGACACGTGAACAAGTGCTTGAGGGCAGGGACGGTAAATCTCACTGATGGCACACTGGGTTAACATAGTGGAAGCTGAGACCCAGTCTGACCTTGGGATGGAACACATCCTCTACATCAATCAGGGTTGCCCACACAGTCTACAGCTCTGGCACCTCCTCCTCCTCTTCAGCCTCCATCTCTGAAGTGAACACATCAGTCAGAAGCTGGAAGCACTGCAGCACTACCTCAGCAAATTAACAACAGGCTGTGCTGAAGCTAATTTGCATAGTTGACAAACCGCACAATGCAGAAGATTCGTGGACAGCGCTGAAAGAGCAGTCAGATATTTGGATGACACCGCTGAACCTACAGCCAGGCATGGTCATGTGTGACAATGGCCGGACCTGGTGGTGGCTCTGAGGCAAGGTGAGCTCACACACGTACCTTGCCTGGCCCATGTGCTTAACATCGTGCTTCAATGCTTTCTCAAAAGCTACCTGGAGCTGCCGGATCTGCTAGTGAAAGTACGCCATCTGTCTGCCCATTTTAGAAATTCAGCTACAGCTTCAGCCCCCTTGTCATGCTTCAGCAGCGTTAGCAGCTTCCGGCTCACCGACTGGTGTGTGACGTCCCCACACGTTGGAACTTTACACTGCATATGTTGGAAAGGATTTGTGAGCAGAAGAGGGCAGTTGTTGACTACCAGCATCATCAAGGCCATCGATATTCAGTTCAGACTCCACACATAAGACCTCAGGAGTGGACATGGATGTCACACATATGTACCATCCTCCAGAACTTTGAGGACTGCATCAAGATAGTGAGCGGCGATGACGCCATAATTAGCGTCACCATCCCGCTTATCAGCATTCTGAAAACCTCTCTGCTCACAATTAAAGAGGATGCACTGCAGGGAAAACATGAGGACATGGAGCAAGGAACCATACAGGGTGATTACACTCAGTCCAGTCTCATGTTGTCGCAACGTGGATTGGTGGACAATGAGGAGGAGGTAGAACAGGAGCTACTTTCATGCGCTATAGATGGTACTACAAGCACAGCTGTCATACCGTCTGTTCAGTGGGGATGGCCTAAGGACAGGGAAGAGGAGGATGAGGAGGAGAAGGACAGCATGGTCAGTCGTCCTGTTGGTGGTGACATGGAAGTCTTGCCTGTTAGCAGTCTGGTACGTATGGCTGACTTTATGTTGGACTGCGCTTCCTGTAATCCTCGCATTATAAAAATTTTCGGTGACACTCATTACTGGTTGTATGAGATTCAATGGCTAGCACATGATAGGTACAGGGGTATGGTGCTAGTGAAGGAGGGTCATGAGTCCCACATAAATGTTTATTAGAATCACTGCACACATACACTTAAGAAGTATTTGCTTCTTAGTGAAATTTATTGAAAACAAGTGCTCTTATAGTGATTGCGACAGAATGACGTTTCGGTCATTCAAGACCTTGATCACATAAGTCGCCTTGAACAATGTAGTGGTTCATGAAGGATGTGGTCCTTATGATCAAAATAGGGACAGCGAGTATGCCCGTAGTAGTTATGAACTAAGGCCTGTCCTGAATTAGGTAATGGTCACTTATGCCTTTAGGTTAGCCAGGGTCAGAGCGGTCGCTCTATGTGGGGTGGTGGCGAGACGGTGGAGTGTGTTACAACTGAGTGTTAACATACTCCACCGTCTCGCCACCACCCCACATAGAGCCACCGCTCTGACCCTGGCCAACCTAAAGGCATAAGTGACCATTACCTAATTCAGGACAGCCCTTAGTTCAGAACTACTACGGGCATACTCGCTGTCCCTATTTTGATCATAAGGACCACATCCTTCATGAACCACTACATTGTTCAAGGCGACTTATGTGATCAAGGTCTTGAATGACCGAAACGTCATTCTGTCGCAATCACTATAAGAGCACTTGTTTTCAATAAATTTCACTAATAAGCAAATACTCCTTAAGTGTATGTGTGCAGTGATTCTAATAGACACTCATTACTGGTTGGTGACACTTCTAGACCCACACTACAAGGAGAACTTTCAATATCTTCTTCCAGAGGCAGAGAAGTGTACAAAAATGTTGCTGTACCAGAGGGCCCTTGTAGCGGAATTACTGAAAAAATTCCCATGTGAGAACGCTGGCAGCAGACGTCAGAGTTTGTACTACAACCAAAGAGTCCAAGCGAGAGAGACAGAAGTACAATCCAGCTCAGGAAGGGGAACAATGGCAAAGTTCTGGGACAGTTTTCTCAGATCCCTCCATCGTGACGCCACAGAGGCAAGGGGTGCTGTCACAAGAAGTACAATGTTTGGGAACATGGTGAGGGAGTACCTTGCAGATCGTACAAATGTCCTCCGGGATTCCTCTGTGCCTTTTAATTATTGGGCATCCAATGAGGACACGTGGTATGAACTGGCTCTCTAAGCCTTGGAGGTCCTGGCCTGCTGTGCAGCTAGCGTTCTGTCAGAGCAGGTTTTTAGTGCCACTGGTGGAATTATAACTGATAAGCGCATCCGCCTGTCAACTGACAATGCTGACAGGCTGACTCTTATAAAAATGAACAAGGGCTGGATTGGGCAAGACTTCTGTACTCCAAATGAAAACAGTGAAACATAACCTCAAATACATTGTCTTTTTTGTGGAGGTGTATTCTCATGCACCTCTTCACAACCACACATGGCTATTCGCTTCCTGATTTGGTCTGTTTGGTGTTATCCTCCTCCTCATCCTCATCATCCACAACCAGTAGAACACCAGGGTGAACGTATTCCGTGATGCAAAAGTCACTCATTTTTGGCAAGGGTGTTTTTATGATGCCCGTTACTAATTTGAAACCAAAACAAATGTTACTCCCCCCCAGGGGGAAATCTCATAAAAATGAGATGTCAATTCAAAAAGGAACAGCACAATACTTATCTTCGAGTGCAAGGACCCCAAGCAACCAGTCTTCTCTTTTCTCTGAATATACAAATTTCAAAAAATGAAGGCAGCACTCCATTTTTTTTTTCATGATAGAAAAAATGTGCTAAATTTATTCAACCCCCATGTCTGGGCCGGGGGACGTTTCAGCTCTAACTGAGCCTTTCTCAAGCAGTGGGTGCTACAGCAAAGTATATATTTATAGTGTCTTAACCATCCTTAATTACAACCAATCATATAGTGATTAATCTCATAATATATTCATAAAATACATCATATCATGTCATAAAGTGCATTACATCATGTTTACAACACTCTTACTAGTGCGTTCATATATCATACTGAATACATATAATAGAAAGTGCTCTGTGCTCATATTAAAAAATTACTTCACTTGTCCATATCATTAAATTGCTGTGCAAACATTCCATACAGTATGTGTCATAACACATCTTACCCCAAGGAGTCACATGTATTCTCATGGATGACGCCTTTATCGCTATACAGCATTCTCTGACATCCACTGCGCATGTATGAAGTGCATCATCTCTGAGTACTGAGTTACTGGCCAATCACTAACCTTGTTTGGCATTTTTTGGACTGCACATGCGCTCTGTTGCTCTATATCTCCATATTGGTTGTGGCACACAAATGTTTTTCGGGCAGCAGCATTATCATGCACATTTAGCAGTTTTAACACCTTCTAGCATTAGCATAATACCGCCTATTGTCACTCTGTTCAATGAGACAATCCTCTTATACTGTCTATTCTTTAACAGGGAATATCTTATCTTATATTTACTTAATCTTTATTTTTGTGCTTAATCTACCCTGACACACTGGATGGCACCTTATTTAGGCCTCTTTCACACATCAGGTTTTCGCCGTCAGGCGCGATCCGGCACTTTTGCCAAAAACCGGATCCGGCGAAATGCAATGCCGGATCCGGTTCCCCCCATTGACTTGCATTAGCGCCGGATCGTGCCGGATGGCCATGCGTTTCATCCGGTTTTCGCCGGATCCGGCAATGTGTCGCAATCTGGCGTCTGGAAAAAACGGCTACTGTAACTTTTTTTGTCCCCGGCGAAAAAGCCGGACACGTCGGATCCGGCGTGTCCGGCTTTTTCACACAATGAAAGCCTATGAGCGCCGCAATGCGACGGATCCGGCGAAAGCCGGATCCGGTGGCCGGATCCGGTTTTTTGGGTCTGAGCATGCTCAGTAGCTCTGCCCACAAGACACATATATAAAAGCATGACAGTGGGACCCTCAGCCACACCCAACATGCCACCCAAGACAGCAACCAGGCGCAGGAGAAGGCAGGAGACCACTGCAGCAGCACCATCAGCACCACCACCACCCCAAATGGAGCAGCATGCTGAACAACGGGAGGGGAGTCCAGCAGCAGATGAGAGACGGTAATTATCAAATCCCCCATTCCTCCAAACTAGGGCCATGGAATATCAAGATATTCATTGGCCCTTTGTTTCTCTTTATTCAACAGCCGCCCAAGAGATGAAGCAACAGCAGCAGTGGCAGCACTGGCAGCACTTGCAGCAGCAGCACCACCCACAGGCATGGAGTCTGGCCAGCAGGAAGACAGCACATCTTCTTCTGGGAGCCCTCCCACGTATCGTCAGCGTTTGACGGTAAGTTTTTATTTCCAAAATCCATCATCTCTGTAATATATGTCTATTCATTGCCTTTTATTTCAAAACAGGAATCACAAGCTGAAGAGGAGCTCCCAGAAGAAGAAGGAAGGGGTGGACAGACACCTGGAGTGGGCTCACAATTGCTAAGTTTTTTGCATCAAACGCAGAAACACATCATCACACTACACACAACACATAGAAAACAATGTTCTGCAGACCACACACAGCAAACAAATGCCTACATCCAAACACATAAATTTTTCTCTTTTCTTCTCTAGTCTTCCCAATCTGGTGCTCGGCCAAGAGGTCCTTGCAGTGCCTCCCAGGGTCGTCGGTGACAGCAACGCGGCGGTCACCAGCGTGTAAGTATAATATTTAAGTGAAATTTTGGTACACTTTTTATTTCATGTCAGTGTGGTGACTAATTTTGCTATTTTTCTCTTTTACTTTAACAGCCATCACAGCGTGCTCCCGACTCAGACGGTGAGGATGGAGGAATTTATGTGGACCACCTCATCGATCTCGTCAGAGAAAGGGAGCCGCTATGGAATATGGCTGACTGCCGCCATGCTGACCTGATCGTTACCTGACGACTCTGGGAGGAAATCTGTTCGCTCCTTGTGGACCGCTGGGAGGACCTCGATGCTCGGGCCCAGATTAAAGAGCGTAAGTATATACAGTACCGGTTGCTTGATGTAAACCAGTGTTTCCCGAACTCCAGTCCTCGTGGTCCCCACGGATCATGTGTTCAGGATTTCTATTTACTATGGAAATCCTGAAAACTTGACCCCTGGGGACCATGAGGACTGGAGTTTGGGAAACACTGATGTTGTATACTAACCACTTTGTCCTTTCTCGTTTCAGGGGACAGAATTGTGAAGCGGTGGCGATCTGTGAGGGATCGTTTCAAGAAGGAGTTCAATAAAGAGATGCGGGCCCCGAGTGGATCTGGAGGACGCAGGAGCAAGTACAAGTACGCACGAGCCCTGTCGTTCCTCCGGGATACAATGGTCACCAGAAGGTAAATACTACACACCACATGTGAAAAAAAAATGTTTAGATGTAACAATTTTTTTTCAGCCAGGGCCATGCCATGTCACTATTTTAATTGTTTTTTTTTCTCTTTATTCCACAGCACGGTGAGCATCAATCGGGAGCCTGCACGATTGGACCCTTCTGAGGCGATCCCTGAGGAGACCGGCACCGAGGGACACTTTGACCGCCCCGGTACATCTGCACCTTCCCAGCCTTCCCACACATTCGACCCATCTGTCCCATCCACCAGCACAGGAGCATCGTGGCCGCCTACATTACATGAAGCTGCTGGTGAGGAGATCGCTTTCCCTTTACCCCACCCTTCTGCCCCTGCCACCTCTAGTACACCTGCGGGTACTGGGCGGCAGCGGCAAAGGGGTCAGGAAAAGACTTATGCGCCAGAGTTCTTGCATCTGAATGCATCTTTCCAGAACTGTCTAAATGTCTTGTCAGAGCAAATCTCCGCAGGCTTTCAGCAGATCAACTCCAGCATTCTGGAGGTGAAGACACTTCTGCAAACCATGCATTCAGAAGCAAGATCTTCGCCAAACCACACCTTTTTCAGGTCTGTTGTGGAGCGCATGGAAACGCTCTCTCCTACCCAGCAGATGCATGTAATGCATTCATGCCACGGTGCTCTCCAGCACGTTACCTCCCAACCTCCTCCTCCCGCCCCAGTAGTTCCTCCACCTGCACCCCCTCCAGCCACTTTCCATCCTCCCCCTCCTATTACATACCAGCCACCTCCCCAGTACCAGCAACCTCCCCAGTACCAGCAACCTCCCCAGTACCAGACATCTCCCCACTTCCAGCAACCTGCCCCGTACCAAACTCCTTCCCCATACCAAACTCCTTCCCCATACAACTTGCCATCAGCATCATCTGCTCCTACAGTCCCTGCCCAACCCTCCACTCCACCGCCCACCACCTCTTCTGCCTCCCACATGTCCACCCATTCTGTAGCTTTTTCCACACCTTCACCTCTAACTGTTCCTTCCCCACCAAGATCCCAGTCCTCTCTCTACACTCCCAGTGTTGAAGTGTCCCGCAGCCCCTCCAGCAGTATTTCCACCCCACACTACACAGATTTATAATGTGTTTTTTAATAAAAATGGTAATTTGGTTTAAAACATTTATTAAAAAAGTTTTTTCAGTTTAAAAACATTATACAAAAAAAAAAATATTTTAAATAAAAGTTAAATTATCGTTTTACAATGGTTGTCTGTCATTTCTTTCTGCGGCGAACTATGTTTAAAAAAAGGTTAAATACAGGGTATTTTAAAGGTAAAAAGGTATTCAAAACCAGGTATATAACTGTGGGTAAATTTTAGCTTTTTGCCACAATTGTGTTCCTGGTTGTGTTTAAAGCAAAGTATTTCACCTAAAATGTTGTGTTTATTGTTGGTGATTTCCTAACAATGTACACAACTTTTGTTAAAAGGTGAAATACTTTGCATAAAACACAACCAGGTACACACCTGTGGCCTAAAGGTAAAAATAGTAAGACCATGACAAGATAGCCAACTTTGGTTGGCAAAGGTATATACTGTTGGTACAGAAGGTACACAAGTTTGGTTAAGGGCACAAATCTTTCACACTCTGTCATCCTGCCAGTGTACTCTGCCTTGAGGTGACATAAAGTATAGTGCAAAATTGTCCCTCATTACTGAAACCGTCACAGAACTTCTAGTGGTAATGTCATGGTAATCTTGCAAGGTGGTTTCTTCAGAGGTGTCCTCAATGGAAATGGGTTCCTTGCAGATAACAAAATTGTGGAGTACCACGCAAGCTTTGATCATCTCGTCCACAGTTTCTGTCTTGAGGTTGATCGCAGTCAATAGGACCCGCCATTTGGCTGTCAGAATACCAAAGGTACATTCAACCATTCTTCTTGCTCTGGTGAGGCGGTAATTAAAAATGCGTTTTGTTCTTGACAATCCTCTGCTACCGTACGGTTTCAAAAGGTGTTCTGACAGCTGGAAGGCTTCATCCCCTACACAGACAAATGGCATAGGTGGACCAGATGTTTGCGGCAGCGGTCTAGGGGGTGGTAACTGGAAGGTGTTTCCATACAGTTTACGCCCCATGGCAGACAGTTTGAAAACTTGAGAGTCATTGGAGCGGCCATAGGCCCCAATATCAACAGCAATAAATTTGTATTCCGTGTCAGCGATGGCCATGAGGACAATTGAAAAATATTTCTTGTAATTGAAATATTCCGATCCCGATCCAGCTGGCTTTACAATGCGCATATGTTTCCCGTCCACAGCGCCCAAGCAGTTCGGAAACTGACATATCTGTTGAAACTTTTCTGAAATTTCAATCCACCTCTCTGTTGTGGGCTCTGGTAAAAACTCTTCAGCTAAGGAGTCCCACAGTGCATGGCATGTGTACTTCACTATTCCAGATATGGTGGAAATCCCGAGTCTGTACTGGAAATGCAGTGACGAAAGGGATTCTCCAGTTGCAAGAAATCTGTGGGGAATTAAAAAACAATTAGTTTAAAATCACAGCATTACATACCAAAACTCAGCTATAACACTTGGAGATACAAACTACCACCAACAAGATTGCAGTGAAAGTGTGCTCTGATGCGATCACATCCAATAAATGTGGCTTACCTTAAAGTCACCATCAGACGCTCTGCGGGTGAAACAGAGAACCGGCAATAGGTGTCCGCTTTTCTTATGAGGTGTGCAATGTGCTCCACCAAGTAATCAAAATTCTCCATTTTCATCCGAACATATCCCAAAAATGTATCCGGGTTTCGTCTAAGGTCCATGCAGAGTGTAGAATAGACCCCACGCATCATTCTCTTGGCTGTGATGGGGTGGATCCACAAACGTCATCTACGATGCCTGATGCACTGCTGTCTCGCTCTCTCCTTCTCCAGAACAATCACCCTCAAACGATTCGCCTCCGCTGTAAAATCCGCCAAATTCTTCAAAATATTTCCAATCACAACATCCATCTTCGCCAGTAACTTGCTCTTCTCTCCAACCTGCACTTTCTCCTCTACAACCTGTCAAAGAAGGGCTGTAGGAACACGCTGTATATAGTTTTTCAGTAGCCAATCCCGTTCGGAAGGCCACAAGGGGCGATTTTAAAAACCGGATCCGGCGTAATCCGTCGAAAAACGGATCGAAAACCGGATGAACCGGATGAGACGGATCTGGTTTTGTCTTTCAAGAGCAAGACGGATCCGGCAGAAAAACGGATCCATCACATCTGGTTTTACGAAACATTTGCCGGATCCGGCACTCCGGCACGACGCCGGATCGCGCCTGACGCCGAAAACCTGATGTGTGAAAAGTAGCCTTAGGTTGTCTCCGGGAGCCAAATAATGTCCAAATGGCACAGATGGCCCTTATGGTCCAACTTGTCACAGATGTGATCACTAATAGGTAGTTGCACCATACTTTTGGCAAATACATTCAAACCAACAGATATTCCTTAGACATATTGTATTATGCTTATTTTTTTGGAATACTTATTTTTTACCTCAAATTCATTGGCCAGCAATTCAGTTCTCATTGACAACGTATTTCATTACTATATATACATCCAAAAAACTTTTAGCAAAGAACTTTTTTAAAGATTACATTGTTCATAATATTGCAGTTTTTATGCAAAAACATTATTTTTAGTCCTCCATGCTATTTTGTTCTCCCAAGGTGAGATAATGACACATCTGAAAAAAATTAAACAAAATATACAATTAGGATCATTTATAATATACAGGGCATTCATATATTCATACTGATAAAAGAAAAAATTCAAGAAAAAAAAAAAAAAAATTCAAGAATAAATTCGGCTTGAGTCATCACATAGGTGGACAAATGAGACCTTGTCACTCAAATAACATTGTGTATTTTAAAATCAGCATTTAATCCTCTCGGTCTAAGCGTATTAAGCTCATATATCCACATAAGTTTTCTTTTTTTCAAATTTTGGTTCTCTATCGCCCCCTCTTTTGAAATTGGAACTACATCTATTATTCTGAACTTCAATTTTTTTTTGTGCGATTATTTTCAACGAAATGTTTAGGAACTGGAAGATCCATTCTTTTCTTCCTTATGATATACCAGTGATGATTAATCCTAGTTTTAAACTCACAGGTTGTCTCACCGATATACCATAAGTTGCATGGGCATGCAAGAAGATAGACTACATGGTCTCAACTGCATGTGAAGTATTGTTTGATCTCATACTTTTTATGTGTTTCCAGGTGTTCAAATGTTGAATCTTTGATCATGTAGGCACAGTTCACACAAGATAAACATGGGTAACATCCTGTTTTTTATTACCAGTCATAGTCATTTGGAAGCTCTTTTTCAAGGGCCCAATATCAGATTTAATTAGATAATCCCTAATATTTTTACTTTTTTTAATATGAAAACAATGGTGACCTTAAAAACTCTTTTATCTGTGGGAGACATCTCCCCAACATTCCCCAATGCTTATTAATAATTTTAGCCGCTTCCTTACTTTCTTCAGTATATGTTGTTATTATAGGTATCCAATTTAAATATTTTTTATGATCTCTTGATTCATTATTAATCAAACTACTCCTTTCTATTTCTAACACCCTATTTTTCGTTTGTTATAATAAATTTTTCTGATATCATCTTTTTTAGGAATTTTTTAATTAAAGAATCAATGACTTCATCTTTTTCCTCTGTTTTTTTTTTACTATTCGGCGTACCCTAAGAAGCTGACTTAGAGGCATCGATCTCACCATGTTACGGTACTGACTATCATAAACAAGCAAATTATTTCTATCGGTACTTTTCACAAATAGTGTTGTCATCAGCTCACCATTTATCTGCTGGATAAGAACGTCTAGAAATTGTATCTCTGTACGAAATGATACAAGTGTGAACTTAATTGTCTCATCAATAGTATTAAGAAATTGATAAAATTCCATTAATCCATCTTGAGATCCTGTTCATAGGAGGAAGACATCATCTATGTATCTCCACCACACCAGCACATGCTGTTAGTGGTGGGACACATAAGCGAGGCCTTCCTCCAGGACCTCCATGACCAAATTTGGTATGCGGGGGCCATATTGGCCCCCATTGCAGTCCTTTGGCATTGTATATAGAACGTTTCATCAAATAGAAAATAATTCCACTTTAGAATTATTTCTAATATTTTTAATATAAATACTTTACCTTCCACTGTATACTTCACTGAATCTAGCATATTTCCAACTGCATTAAGTCCACATTCATGATCAATAGAAGTGTACAGTGAAACTATGTCAAATGATGCAAGTGTAACTTCCCCATCTAACTGTATCCCCTCTAACTTCTTTAAGAAGTCTGTAGTAGTCTTGTATAAATGACCTACTGTCGTCGTCATGGACAAGTTCTTGCAATGCAGAAAATTCCTTTCAAAAAATTAGGATGCCTATATACACTTACAGCATTAACCTCAGATGTTCTATATCACACCTAACTGCTTTTTCCAGTGCATCAATCACAGCCGAGTTTACAGGTGGGACAAAATTACTTTTCCTAATCAAATCAATTGTATTACAATCAAATTTACTTGTTCTATTTTTCTTGACCACTTTTTTATCAAAAAAACATTCTTTCAATTTGACATTTCTAAAAAAATGCTCACAATCCAATTGTGGGCCAAACCAGTTCATATGTGAACATGGGCTAAAGGATAAACCTTTGCTTAAAACTGCTATTTATCTATCGGTCAATACCTTATTCAATATACAGTGGGGAAAAAAAGTATTTAGTCAGTCAGCAATAGTGCAAGTTCCACCACTTAAAAAGATGAGAGGCGTCTGTAATTTACATCATAGGTAGACCTCAACTATGGGAGACAAACTGAGAAAAAAAAATCCAGAAAATCACATTGTCTGTTTTTTTTTCATTTTATTTGCATATTATGGTGGAAAATAAGTATTTGGTCAGAAACAAAATTTCATCTCAATACTTTGTGATATATCCTTTGTTGGCAATGACAGAGGTCAAACGTTTTCTGTAAGTCTTCACAAGGTTGCCACACACTGTTGTTGGTATGTTGGCCCATTCCTCCATGCAGATCTCCTCTAGAGCAGTGATGTTTTTGGCTTTTCGCTTGGCAACACGGACTTTCAACTCCCTCCAAAGGTTTTCTATAGGGTTGAGATCTGGAGACTGGCTAGGCCACTCCAGGACATTGAAATGCTTCGTTGCCCTGGCGGTGTGCTTTGGATCATTGTCATGTTGAAAGACCCAGCCACGTTTCATCTTCAATGCCCTTGCTGATGGAAGGAGGTTTGCACTCAAAATCTCACAATACATGGCCCCATTCATTGTTTCATGTACCCGGATCAGTCGTCCTGGCCCCTTTGCAGAGAAACAGCCCCAAAGCATGATGTTTCCACCACCATGCTTTACAGTAGGTATGGTGTTTGATGGATGCAACTCAGTATTCTTTTTCCTCCAAACACGAAAAGTTGTGTTTCTACCAAACAGTTCCAGTTTGGTTTCATCAGACCATAGGACATTCTCCCAAAACTCCTCTGGATCATCCAAATGCTCTCTAGCAAACTTCAGACGGGCCCGGACATGTACAGGCTTAAGCAGTGGGACACGTCTGGCACTGCAGGATCTGAGTCCATGGTGGCGTAGTGTGTTACTTATGGTAGGCCTTGTTACATTGGTCCCAGCTCTCTGCAGTTCATTCACTAGGTCCCCCCGCGTGGTTCTGGGATTTTTGCTCACCGTTCTTGTGATCATTCTGACCCCACGGGGTGGGATTTTGCGTGGAGCACCAGATCGAGGGAGATTATCAGTGGTCTTGTATGTCTTCCATTTTCTAATTATTGCTCCCACAGTTGATTTCTTCACTCCAAGCTGGTTGGCTATTGCAGATTCAGTCTTCCCAGCCTGGTGCAGGGCTACAATTTTGTTTCTGGTGTCCTTTGACAGCTCTTTGGTCTTCACCATAGTGGAGTTTGGAGTCAGACTGTTTGAGGGTGTGCACAGGTGTCTTTTTATAATGATAACAAGTTTAAACAGGTGCCATTACTACAGGTAATGAGTGGAGGAAAGTGGAGACTCTTAAAGAAGAAGTTACAGGTCTGTGAGAGCCAGAAATCTTGATTGCTTGTTTCTGACCAAATACTTATTTTCCACCATAATATGCAAATAAAATGAAAAAAAACCAGACAATGTGATTTTCTGGATTTTTTTTTCTCAGTTTGTCTCCCATAGTTGAGGTCTACCTATGATGTAAATTACAGATGCCTCTCATCTTTTTAAGTGGTGGAACTTGCACTATTGCTGACTGACTAAATACTTTTTTCCCCACTGTATTAACTACAAGTTCTGTTCCCGCTTCCTGAGATTCACCTCTCTTGTTGTTGAAGCTTGCTTTTTTGTGGTTTCTTTTTGCCTCCGGTGGTGGTGCTTGCCTCCTCATCTTTTGGGTCTTCTAACCCATTGGTTTCTATAGGAAACAGATTAATTTGTCACATATTTGTTATTCCTCATGCAGTCATACTTTCTTTCCAAATGACCTCTTTTCCTCCATGGAGTTTTAACATGATCTTTTTGCCAAGTGTATGCATGACTAGTCTCATAATCTCCAATCATCAAATCTTGAAGTGTCTTTTCAGCATCACCAACACTCAGTTGCAGTTTTTTAACTTCCAATTGCAAATACTCAATGTTTAACAGAATAACATCCATAGCATACTTATTGGATATCATAGCAAAGCATGTTCAAAACGTCGAATTGCCCAAAAACAGGTTAGGACGTACGTTTGACCTCAGTCCTCTAGGGATTTTACATTCTCTATAATACTGTCCCAAGGTATAAGAGTCAGTGATAAGCGGTCATAGAGGAGCGCTTAGGAAGCAACCCAGGGGCAGACAAAAATGTCAGGTCTCCACCGCAGCTCCAGCCGAAAACTTCCAATGGAGGATAGGAGCAATGAGAAAATGGAAACTGTCTTAGGAGCGCAGGAAAGAGACTCAGACAAGAGATGGGGTTAAACCACAATGTGTTTCGACGGAGGATCCGTCTGATGAAGACGGATCCTCCGTCGAAACGCATTGTGGTTTAACCCCATCGCTTGTCTGAGTCTCTTTCCTGCGCTCCTAAGACCGTTTCCATTTTCTCACTGTCCCAATGTAGTCAGATGTAACTGGGAGCTTGTCAGCTGTTTTAATATCTACGTTTCATCTCTAAGACTGAAGGTGTTTTCAAAAAAGCATGATCACCATCAATATTAATGAGTATGCGCTCCTCATCCTCCACCGTATAATTGAAGACTCTTGGTTCCATGAAGCCTCCCTCCATGGTTCCAAAAAAATGGCTTAAGAATATTCAACACTTGGAGTGTTGGAGTGCTACCTTCGCTTTTTTAAATTTATAAAAATAAGATGTGCATTTATTCTTCCCATTTATTGTTATAGTTTACATTTTTCCTATCTGTGGAACATCCTCTTATGACCTAGTATATACCTACAGTCCAATTTGTGGCAAGGATGTTTTTGATGCCCATAGTATATTTTTAAAAAATGTACCCCATGGGGAAATCTTTGTCATCCCATGCACTGCGTGTATGGGCAATACAAGTATTGGGTTAATGGGTTCTGTTCTGCTACAGGCAGTCCAATTTGTGACAATGATGTCTATGATGCTCATAGTATATTTTAAAAACATGTACCCCACATGGGGAAATGTTTGTCAGCCAATGTATGTCAGCGTGTATGTTTGCCAATGTTTGTCAGCGTGTATGTGTGCCACCCCAGAGTCCCGTTGTCACAGTGACATTACCTCCCTCTAATGGGTAAAGTCATGCTTGGAGGCAGAAAGGGACCCCCATGCCAGGTAATAGATTAAATCACAATTTTCTGCTGCAGGTCAGAAAAGAGAGATGCCTTATAAATTCTAGCCAGCAGAGGGGGTTGGTGAGTGAGCTAGAAATCAGCTGAGGGGGTTGTCATGGAAATGAAACAGCTGTGAGCTGTGAGGAGAAATAATGACAGTTACAATGTGAGGAGGTGAGGTAAAGAGATCTTTCTGGAAGATCCTGTCAGATAAAGACATGGAGCCATTCTGTGAAGAGGGAAAGGACAAGAGCAGGGACTAAGAGACTCTAGGGGAGCTAAAATACTGCATATAGCAGACCCCTGAGTGAAGCGCTAATAAAGAGAAAAGGGACATCAGAGTCCTAGGCTGACAGGAGCTGCAAGTCCTGATAGCCGAATCTGAAAGTACAGGGGATTGTAAATTCCTGTGCACATTAATCACCTGAGGGCACGGCAGCGGATAAGGAGCCCGAGGCTGACGGTGAAGAGAACGGTACCCGTGGAATAGGCTCACGCTGACAACCGTACAGGTTAGTGAAACCATCATGAATAGAGGGTCGCAGCATAGTTATGGTCGCAGTTAGGGTCACAGCATGGGCAGCATGGTGGCTCAGTGGTTAGTGCTGCAGCCTTGCAGCACTGGAGTCCTGGGTTCGAATCCCACCAAGGACAACATCTGCAAAGAGTTTGTATGTTCTCCATCATGAATAGAGGGTTGCAGATGGAGAACGCAGATGGAGTACTCTGGTTTCCTCCCACATTCCAAAGACGTACTGATAGGGAATTTAGATTGTGAACCCCATCGGGGACAGTGATGATAATGTGTGCAAATTGTAAAGCGCTGCGGAATATGTTAGCGCTATATAAAAATAAAGATTATTATTATAGTTATATACAGCGGAGACCCACACACAAAGCGCAGAAAGGAAGGTCATTAATCCCCACCTGGCAAGGTGGATCCCCTGAATGCCTCCAGGCGAGCCAGACTCATTCTATCACCTGTATGTGGTACTCCGGACTGCAACCTATTACCAGTAAAAGGTAAATAAGCTGCACCTCTCTTTGGCTTTCTCTCATTTATCTGCACCCCAACGTTTACAGCCATTTTTACTATTTATTTAACATCTTTGCCCTGGGACTACAGCCCTACCTGTGGAGGGCTACAACATCATAGCTGCGCCCAACATCCATCCCAGAGAAGCAACACCGCAGCGCTGGTCACCTCTGACTAGAATACAACAGGTGGCGTCACGTATTTCACCATCTATAAACATTATCTTTATTTTTACCACAAAAATACCACACAACTTTCCCCTATTTTATTACTGGACGCCTCTGGGCCACGGACCGGGTCGCCGCCGCCGTGACACCGTCCCCCATGGAAGTCGACGGACCGGTACTGAGTACCCCCAGGCCCCGCGGGGCACCCCATATGTGCATTACAAGTCTAAGAGACCCGCTCCTTTACATTTGGCCTAGTTTTTAATGAGGCCTTCATCAATGTCTCCTCATTCTCTGCCACTAGATGACCAGGGTTAATGTGTTTTGTGCTGCTAAATTTTGTGCTGCTGATATTGACTTAAAGGGCCACTTAATATGGTGGTAATGGTGGTTTTGGAAAGGAGCTACTCCTTGGCTGGGTCCTTTCCCTGTGGGAAGATCTGGCTAGTCCCGTGTTTGAGACTCTTAAATGAGGCTCCAAGGACTTTATTTGCATATTCATATTTCCCAGGGAGCAATGCACCTAAGATTTCACTGTGATTGAGCGCCTTTGCCGGCTGCCGCAGTGTTTTCTTTGACTGGTTTCCCTGAGGTCAGTGATTGCTTCGTGATGTTTCTTCCCATATCTTGTTATATTTTACATTTCTCCTATCTGTGGGACATACTCTTATGACCTAGTGTATACCTCTCCAATATAAAAATAGTGAAATCCTACTATATTATATTTTTATTTATATCCCTGTCTCTGAGCTGTTGCTAGGGACAAGCATATCTCGTTGAAAACATTCTGGCTTCATATCTATGAACCTGTGTTCGCCCCTCCCTTTTTGTTATTTTCTTTCATAGGTGGGTTCACATTTTTTATTTATTTGTTTGATTTCAGTATGATTTATCATTATGTCTCCTCATTCTCCACCACTAGATCACCAGGATTAATGAGTTCTGTGCTGCTACAGCCAGTATTATTTTTGGCAAGGGTGTCTATGATGCCCATAAATATTTTTAGCAATTTTACTCCCCCAGGGGCAAATGTTTGTCAGCCCATGCACTCAGTGTATGGGCATTCCAAGTCTATGAGACCCACTCCTTTCAATTGGGCATAGTTTTTAATCAGGCCTTCCTCCACGTCTCATCATCGGCTGCCACTAGATCAACAGCGTTAACATGTTCCGAGCTGCAACAACCAGTGTCAAATTCCGTACTGTTATGCCGCTCTCACCGCATCCCTCTGGTGCAGGTGCATGCCACCCGACTTCTTCACTTATGGTCTTGCATCCGGCGCTGAGGTCCCGTAGGGTGTGCGAGCATGTCCACGCTCTTGACTCTGTGGCTGCACGCCCGGTACCAGGTCCCATCCGGCAGGCTTGTGAACAACCCGCAGCTCTAACTGTGCTCGCACTGACTCTGACGTCTCTATGATCCTGGAAGACCTGACCTGAAAGTCCAGGCACGCATTCCCTATATCAGGATGCCTCTTCCTGTAGGCGGCGCCTGATTATCGCTTTTGCTTCCTTGCTAGGCCTTCTTGGTGCCTGCATGGTGGCTCTCTGTACTTAGGTCCACTACCTTGTTCTCTGGCGTGCTTCCCAGCATGTGTTCTGCTCTGTCATGTACTCAGGAGTACTTCCCAGCACGCGCTCTGCTCTGTCTTGTACCCTGGCATGCTTCCCAGTACACATCCTGAACCATCCTGTACCCTGCGTGTCCCCGTGTACTTGGGGCACGCTGTGTTCGGAAGTGCGTAGAGCGTGTACACATATTCCCATACCCTGTGTGCCCCTGTTTTCATCCTGCTAAACACGGTCTCTCGTGCCTCCTTCAAGCTGGCAACTTGGTTCCAGCAGTGGTGTTACTTTAATCCCCTGGGCCTGCGCCTGACACTCCCTGTATAGGGGTGGTCCTCACTAGGTCAGCTCACCCGGGGTGGGTTGGTATCTTGGCCCAGAGGGTCCACTTCTGGAGTCGTCACACGAACAAGGGTGGGTGGTGTTATGAATGGGTCACCGAGAAGGAGAACAGGTCCAGGCTAAGCCACAAAAAAACAGAGAGGTTGGTACCTAAGCGGATTGCAGACCCCTAATCCTATCCACACAACTAGCAGTAGCCCAGGAGCGTACCTACGATTATCCTAGATGCCTCAGCACAGCCGGAGAGCTAACTAAGCCTAAAGCAAGAAAGGGGAAATTTAAACTGCCCCAGAGCAGACCCCAAAGGAATAGATAGCCCCCAATCATATATTGTCAGTGAGTCAAGACAAAAACACAAACACAGTTAGGAAAATAGACTGAGCAAATGATGGGGCCCACACTGACTAGACAGGATAGGAAAGACACTGTCTGCAATCACGCAAAAAACCCTGCATAAAGACCAACACGTCTGATGCAAAAAACACTGAAGTCACACGACTTCGCCCCCCACTATATCAGCACTCTGGCATAATCTGAAAGCAGAGCAAAAAGAGACCAATCTAATAGGGGATAAAACAAACTGGCACAAGCAGTAACATATGGGCGGTGATTGAGCACAGCCCCAGCCGGAGATGGCTGACCCGCACCAAGAAGAGATAGACAAAACCAGATCAAATGCAAACAGAATAGCAAATAAACCACTTAGCTGAACATGCAGGGACAGAGCTGGAGAAATCAGACCTCAGGAGGAACAGGAAACAAATCACCAGCAGGGATAGAGGGAGTCGGCTGTTTTAAATCCCTATCTGAAGCCCCAGATCTCCAATCGTCATCATCATTATCAGGTGGCAAGCCTCTGTCAATCAGATCAGCTCCATTACCTCCAGTAACCACCAGAGGGAGCCCAGAAAGAGAACTCACAACCCCTCTGTCGATCTGACCTGCTCCATTACCTTCAGTAACAACCAGAGGGATGCCAGAAAGCAAATTCACAACAGGGTGGTTTTGCTGGGCGTAAAAGATTTGTTATGGAAAAGGTTCAGGTTTACCCCACAGGGGAAAATGCTTGACAGCCAACACACTTTGTGTATGGGCATTCCAAGTGTAGGAGACCCGCTCCTTTAAATTGGGCATAGTTTTTAATCAGGCCTTCCTCCATGTCTCATCATCTGCCGCCATTAGATCACCAGCCTTAACGTGTTCTGTGCTGCTACAGCCATTGTCAAAATCCTAACAAGGTTGGGTGTTTTGCTGGGAGTTAAATAATTGTTATGGAAAAGGATGAGGTGTACCCCACAGGGGAACATGTTTGCCAGCCAACACACTTAGTGTATGGGCATGACAAGTCTGTGAGACCTGCTCCTTTTTAATTGGACATTTTTTGTTAAGTGGCCCTCCTCCATGTTTCTTCCAAGGGAGATTGGGGTTATTGGGGTGCATATGACTTGGTTGCAGGGTAGGCCTTGCATTCAATGCAATATTTTTTATGGAAGCCATCCTGGACATCTCGTGAAAGGGGTTTTGGGGTGTATTGTAATTCTTGGCAGCCCATCCACTCACTGCATAGGTTATAACAGTTTAGGAGACCCACTGTTTAATAATGGCCCTTTAAGCAGATTAATGTTGCCTGATACCGCTGTAAAAACAAGCTCTGTGACTTTAAGAGTCCCTCCTTCATAAATTAGACAAGATATGTCTGCTTATGTGTCACACACCACATGGCCAGCTAGGGTTGGTAAATGTTACAATGACATTTCCCAGTGAATGCATCTGTTTTGGTTTAAAGCAATGTTAAAGTTGAAAAATGCTTCAAAAACGCTGCGTCTGAGCATAGCTCAAGTGGTGGAGGAACATTTTGGTCTGGGGTTATTTATTTTGCCTTGTATACAAGTCATTATCCTGGAAAAGATGTACCTTAACATATTTCCCAGCAACATCCGTTTTGGTTTCGTTTTGGTATGTTTTTTGGTGCACCAGTAAAAAGGACATGAAACTCTGACAAAATTGTTTAAAGCTGTGAAGTAGGAGTCAGGAATGCTTCCAGGAGCGATCCCCATGATGTCCCCGTGTCATTTGAGCAGTGTTTCCATCATTTTCAGACATTTTTAGACCTTTAACCCCTTCCTGACATGAGACGTACTATCCCGTCCACGGTACCCGGGCCCGTATGACCGGGGACGGGATAGTACGTCTACCGCGATCAGCGGCGCCCACGTGGTGAGCGCCGCTGATAGCGGCCGGGTGTCAGCTGATTATCACAGCTGACACCCGGCACAATGTGTCAGGGGCGGTCACGGACCGCCCCCGACACCTTAACCCCTTGCACACCGCGATCAAACGCGATCGCGGTGTACCGGGAGTTAAAGGGAAGCATCGGCAGGGAGGGGGCTCCCTCCGTGCTTCCCTGAGCCCCCCACGGCAGCGCAATGTGCAGCGCTGCTGCGGGGGGCTCCTATCCTCCAGGCCCCCGGATCCAAGATGGCGACGGGGGCCTTCGGGGGCCTGGGGAAGCTGGCTTCCTCAGTGCCTGCAAAGCGCAGGCATGAGGAAGCCTTGTGCACTGCCTGTGACAGATTGCTGATCTGTCACAGTGATCTGTGATGTGACAGATCAGCGATCTGTCACAGGACAGTGATGTCCCACCTGGGACTATGTAATAAAGTAAAAAAACAATTAAAAAAAAGTGTAAAAATAAATTTAAAAAAATCGCCAAATAAATTAGTAAAAAAAAAAAAAAATATTCCCCAATAAATTCATTTTTTGAAAATAATAAAAAAAAAAACAATAAAAGTACACATATTAGGTATCGCCGCGTCCGTAACGACCTGCCCTATAAAACTGTCCCATTAGTTAACCCCTTTAGCGAACCCCTTAAAAAATAAAAATAAAAAACGAAGCAAAAAATAATGATTTATTATCATACCGCCAAACAAAAAGTGCAATAACGCGCGATCAAAAAGACGCATATAAATATCCATGGTACCGCTGAAAACGTCATCTTGTCCCGCAAAAAACAAGCTGCCACACAGCATCATCAGCGAAAAAATAAAAAAGTTATAACTCGCAGAATAAAGCGATGCAAAAATAATTATTTTTTATATAAAATAGTTTTCATTGCATAAAACCGACAAAAACATAAAAAAACGACCTAAATGAGGTATCGCTGTAACCGTACTGACCCGAAGAATAAAACCGCTTTATCAATTTTACCGCACGCGGAACGGTGTAAACGCACCCCCCCCCAAAAGAAATTCATGAAACGCTGGTTTTTGTTCATTCTGCGTCCCAAAAATCGGAATAAAAAGCGATCAAAAAATTTCACGTGCCCGAAAATGGTACCAATAAAAACGTCAACTCGTCCCGCAAAAAATAAGACCTCACATGACTCGGTGGGTCAAAATAAGGAAAAATTATAGCTCTCAATATGTGGTGATGCAAAAACTATTTTTACAATAAAAAGCGTCTTTTAGCGTGCGACAGCCGCCAAACATAAAAACCGCCATAAATAGTAAATCAAACCCCCCGTTATCACCCCCTTAGTTAGGGAAAAATAATAAAATAAAAAAAATGTATTTATTTCCATTTTTCCATTAGGGTTAGGGCTAGGGTTAGGGCTAGGGGTGTGTTGGGGTAGGGTTGGGGTAGGGTTAGGGCTAGGGTTAGGGCTAGGTTTAGGGCTAGGGTTAGGGCTAGGGCTAGGGTTAGGGCTAGGGTTAGGGTTAGGGCTAGGGTTAGGGGCGTGTTGGGGTTCGGGTTGGAGTTAGAATTGGGGGTTTCCACTGTTTGGGCACATCAGGGGCTCTCCAAATGCAACATGGCGTCTGATCTCAATTCCAGCCAATTCTGAGTTGAAAAAGTCAAATGGTGCTCCTTCCCTTCCAAGCTCTGCTATGCGCCCAAACAGTGTTTTACCCCCACATGTAGTGTAGCAGCCTACTCAGGACAAATTGCAAAACAATTTTTGGGGTCCAATTTCTCCTGTTACCCTTAGGAAAATAAAAAATTGGGGGCAAAAATATCATTTTTGTGGAAAAAAATGATTTTTTTATTTTCACATCCGAGTGTTATAAACTTCTGTGAAGCACTTGGGGGTTCAAAGTGCTCACCACACATCTTGATAAGTTCCGTGGGGGGTCTAGTGTCCAAAATGGGGTCACTTGTGGGGAGTTTCAATAGTTTAGGTACATCAGGGGCTCTCCAAATGCACATGACACCCGCAGACCATTCCATCAATGTCTGCATTCCAAAACGTCACTGCTTCCCTTCCGAGCCCCGACGTGTGTCCATACAGTAGTTTTCTCCCACATATGGGGTGTCAGCGTACTCAGGACAAATTGGACAACAACTTTTGGGGTCCAATTTCTCCTGGTACCCTTGGGAAAATAAAAAAATGGTGACTAAAAGATCATGTTTGTGGAAAAAATATGAATTTTTTATTTTCACGCCCGGGCGTTGTAAACTTCTGTGAAGCACTGGGGGGGTCAAAGTGCTCACCACACATCTAGATAAGTTCCTTGGGGGGTCTAGTTTACAAAATGGTGTCATTTGTGGGGGGTTTCCACTGTTTAGGTACATTAGGGGCTCTCCAAAGGCAACATGACACCCGCAGACCATTCCATCAAAGTCTGCATTCCAAAACGTCACTACTTCCCTTCCGAGCCCCGACGTGTGCCCATACAGTAGTTTTCTCCCACATATGGGGTAGCAGCGTACTCAGGACAAATTGGACAACAACTTTTGGGGTCCAATTTCTCCTGGTACCCTTGGGAAAATAAAAAAATGGTGACTAAAAGATCATGTTTGTGGAAAAAATACGAATTTTTATTTTCACGCCCGGGCGTTGTAAACTTCTGTGAAGCACTGGGGGGGTCAAAGTGCTCACCACACATCTAGATAAGTTCCTTGGGGGGTCTAGTTTACAAAATGGTGTCATTTGTGGGGGGTTTCCACTGTTTAGGTACATTAGGGGCTCTCCAAAGGCAACATGACACCCGCAGACCATTCCATCAAAGTCTGCATTCCAAAACGTCACTACTTCCCTTCCGAGCCCCGACGTGTGCCCATACAGTAGTTTTCTCCCACATATGGGGTAGCAGCGTACTCAGGACAAATTGGACAACAACTTTTGGGGTCCAATTTATCCTGGTACCCTTGGGAAAATAAAAAAATGGTGACTAAAAGATCATGTTTGTGGAAAAAATACGAATTTTTTATTTTCACGCCCGGGCGTTGTAAACTTCTGTGAAGCACTGGGGGGGTCAAAGTGCTCACCACACATCTAGATAAGTTCCTTGGAGGGTCTAGTTTACAAAATGGTGTCATTTGTGGGGGGTTTCCACTGTTTAGGTACATTAGGGGCTCTCCAAAGGCAACATGACACCCGCAGACCATTCCATCAAAGTCTGCATTCCAAAACATCACTACTTCCCTTCCGAGCCCCGACGTGTGCCCATACAGTAGTTTTCTCCCACATATGGGGTATCAGCATACTCAGGACAAATTGGACAACAACTTTTGGGGTCCAATTTCTCCTGGTACCCTTGGGAAAATAAAAAAATGGTGACTAAAAGATCATGTTTGTGGAAAAAATACGAATTTTTTATTTTCACGCCCGGGCGTTGTAAACTTCTGTGAAGCACTGGGGGGGTCAAAGTGCTCACCACACATCTAGATAAGTTCCTTAGGGGGTCTAGTTTCCAAAATGGTGTCATTTGTGGGGGGTTCCACTGTTTTGGTACATCAGGAGTTTTCCAAACGCGACATGGTGTCCGATCTCAATTCCAGCCAAAAACGTCAAATGGCGCTGCTTCCCTTCCGAGCTCTGCCATGCGCCCAAATAGTGGTTTACCCCCACATGTGGGGTATCAGCGTACTCATGACAAATTGCACAATAACTTTTAGGGTCCTGTTACCCTTGGAAAAATAAGAATTGAGGGTGAAAAGATCATTTTTGTGGAAAAAATATGATTTTTTAATTGTATGGCTTTATGTTATAAACTTCTGTGAAGCCCATGGGGGTTCAAAGTTCTCACCACACATCTAGATAAGTTCCTTAGGGGGTCTAGTTTCTAAAATGGTGTCATTTGTGGGGGGTTTCCACTGTTTTGGTACATCAGGGGTTTTCCAAACGCGACATGGTGTCCGATCTCAATTCCAGCCAAAAACGTCAAATGGCGCTGCTTCCCTTCCGAGCTCTGCCATGCGCCCAAATAGTGGTTTACCCCCACATGTGGGGTATCAGCGTACTCAGGACAAATTGCACAATAACTTTTAGGGTCCTGTTACCCTTGGAAAAATAAGAATTGAGGGTGAAAAGATCATTTTTGTTGAAAAAATATGATTTTTTAATTGTATGGCTTTATGTTATAAACTTCTGTGAAGCCCATGGGGGTTCAAAGTTCTCACCACACATCTAGATAAGTTCCTTAGGGGGTCTAGTTTCCAAAATGGTGTCATTTGTGGGGGGTTTCCACTGTTTTGGTACATCAGGGGTTTTCCAAACGCGACATGGTGTCCGATCTCAATTCCAGCCAAAAACGTCAAATGGCGCTGCTTCCCTTCCGAGCTCTGCCATGCGCCCAAATAGTGGTTTACCCCCACATGTGGGGTATCAGCGTACTCAGGACAAATTGCACAATAACTTTTAGGGTCCTGCTACCCTTGGGAAAATAAAAATTGGGGTGAAAAGATCATTTTTGTGGAAAAAATATGATTTTTTAATTGTACCGCTGTACGTTATAAACTTCTGTAAAGCCCTTGTGGGTTCAAAGTTCTCACCACACATCTAGATAAGTTCCTTGGGGGGTCTAGTTTCCAAAATGGGGTCACTTGTAGGGGGTTTCCACTGTTTAGGTACATCAGGGACTCTCCAAACGTGACATGGCGTCCAATCTGAATTCCAGCCAATTTTGCATTGAAAAAGTCAAACGGCGCTCCTTCCATTCTGAGCTCTGCCATGCGCCGAAACAGTCGTTCCCCCCACATATCAGGTATCTGCGTACTCAGGACAAATTGCACAATAACTTTTGCAGTTCAATTTCTCCTGTTACCCTTGGTAAAATAAAAAAAATTGAACCTGAAGTATTTTTTTTATGAAAAAAGTTAGATGTTCATTTTTTTTTAAATATTCAAAAAAATTCCTGTGACGCACCTAAAGGGTTAATAAACTTCTTGAATGTGGTTTTGAGCACCTTAAGAGGTGCAGTTTTTAGAATGGTGTCACTTTTGGGTATTTTCTATCATATAGACCCCTCAAAGTGGCTTCAAATGTGATGTGGTCCTAAAAATAAAATGGTGTTGTAAAAATGAGAAATCGCTGGTCAACTTTTAACCCTTATAACTTCCTAACAAAAAAAAATTTTGGTTCCAAAATTGTGCTGATGTAAAGTAAACATGTGGGAAATGTTAGTTATCAAGTTTTTTGTGTGCCGTATCTCTGTGATTTAAGGGCATAAAAATTCAAAGTTGGAAAATTGCGAAATTTTCAAAATTTTCGCCAAATTTCCGTTTTTCTCACAAATAAACGCAAGTTATTTGAATGAAATTTTACCACTATCATGAAGTACAATATGTCACGAGAAAACAATGTCAGAATCACCGGGATCCATGGAAGCGTTCGAGAGTTATGACCTCATAAAGGTACAGTGGTCAGAATTGTAAAAATTGGCCCGGTCATGAACGTGCAAACCACCCTTGGGGGTGAAGGGGTTAAAGGACCCCGGGGGGGATTGCGGTCTAAATGCTCGGGTATCCCAAAGACTTACATTTAGCTCATTGTTCTGTTCGAGTACCCAAATATTCCAATTTGCTCGACCCGAACAACAAGCACCCGAGCATTTTAGTGCTTGCCCATCACTAATCCCATTATTTAAATTGCTTTTGCAGCAGTTGCCTGACACTGGCCACTAAATGTGAGTTTGTCATCTACCCATACAGCCAGGTCTTTTTCAGTGACAGCTTTGTCCAGTATTTTACAATTAAGCATGTAATTATACATCTTGTTTGTTCAACGCAAGTGCATGACCTTACATTTATCCCCATTAAAGCTCATTTGCCATTTATCAGCCCAATTTTCTAGTTTACATAAATCCTCCTGTAATATAAAATTGTCCTCCTCTGCATTGATTACCCTGCAGAGTTTAGTGTCATCTGCAAATATTGAAATTCTACTCTCTATGCCAACTACAAGGTCATAATAAATATGTTAAAAAGAAGCGGGCCCAATACTGACCCCTGTGGTACTCCACTGTTAACTGTGATCCAGTCCAAGTGTGCTCCATTAATAACCACCCATTATTTTCTATCCCTGAGCCAGCTCTTTACACACATTTTCCCCTATCCCCATTTTTCTCATTTTATGTATCAACCTTTTGTGTGGCACCGTATCAAAAGCTTTTGAAAAGTCCATGAACACCATGTCCGCTGCATTCCCTTAGTCCAGTCCGGAACTTACCTCTTCATAAAAGCTGAGTCTGCATTTAACCTCTTACCTATTCACCTGTACATTTTCAGGACTCTTGTTTTTCAGTTTGTCGATTTATATTACAGAGATATGTGCCTACTTATAGGATGTTCATTGTCGTGTTTCTACTTTGAGTCATTGTCCTTCCTTATTGAATGGATGGTTGCAGTTCAGTGCATGAAGGTTGGAATAGCGCATTATTTAGATGATCTCTTGCTTGTTGTACCAAGCAAAAATAAAGTGTGTAATCACTCAGGCACTTTTGAATTAGTGTGTAGTCATTTTGGCATCCCTTTAGCCAAAAATTAAACAATCCTTCCTTGTAGGTGCAATGAACAAATGAGGATTGTCATTGACACCTTTAACCCCTTCACGACCCATGACGCCTACGTAGGCGTCATGAAAAGTCGTGCCCAAACGACCTATGACGCCTACGTAGGCGTCATGCTATAAATAGCCCCCCTGCGGGTCGGGTGACCGGGGTCACTGAAAGGTCACCCGACCCGCACACATAGGACACTCTACAGTTAATCCCTGGGGGCGTGGCTTAGCCCCCACGTGCCTACGATCGCTCTGATTGGCTGTTAAAAGTGAAACAGCCAATCGGAGCGATTTGTAATATTTCACCAATGAAATTTGGTGAAATATTACAATACAGCCATGGCCGATGCCGCAATAGCATCGGACATGGCTGGACACTGACCCCCGACCCCCCCACACACCGACTGGCGGGGCCGATCGGCCCCCGCCACCGATGGACGGCGGCGATCGTTCGCCGCCGTCATCATCTGCTCCCCCTCCCCTGTCTATCGCTCCCTCCCACCTTCCGATGCCCCCAGGACCTCCGATCATGCTCCCGGTGTCCCGCCGTGGCTCCCGGCGTCCGGATCATGGGCGCCGCCATCTTGCAAAATGGCGGGCGCATGCGCAGTGCGCCTGCCATTGTCCAAGATGGCGGCGCCCATGAATTTGCCGGTTGCCCGTTCATTTTTCATTTTGATCACTGTGATACACTCTCACAGTGATCAAAATGAAAAAAAAAGTAAATACACCCCCCTTTTATCACCCCCATAGCCAGGTGCAAATAATAAAATAAAAAAAATATTTTTTTTTCCATTTAGGGTTCGAACTAGGGTTAGGGTTGGAATTAGGGTTAGGGTTGGAATAAGGGTTACAGATAGGGTTAGGGTTAGAAATAGGGTTAGGGCTAGAATTAGGGTTAGGGTTGGAATTAGGGTTAAAATTAGGGTTAGGGTTAAAATTAGGGTTAAAATTAGGGTTAGGGCTGGAATTAGGGTTAGGGCTGGAATTAGGGTTAGGGCTGGAATTAGGGTTAGGGGTGGGTTGGGATTAGGGTTAGGCTTGTAGTTAGGGTTAGAGTTGGGATTAGGGTTAAGGGTGTGTTGGCGTTAGGGCTGTGGTTAGGGTTATTATTAGGGTGGGATTTTGGTTAGGGGTGTGTTGGAGTTAGGGTTGGAGTTAGAATTGAGGGGTTTCCACTGTTTAGGCACATCACGGGGTCTCCGAGCGTGACATGGCGCCACGATTTATTCCAGCCAATTTTGCGTTCAAAATGTCAAACAGCACTCTCTCTATTCCGAGCCCCGATGTGTGCCCAAACAGTGGTTTACCTCCACATATGGGGTATCAGCGTACTCAGGAAAAATTGCACAACAACTTTGGGAGTCTAATTTCTCCTGTTACCCTTGGGAAAATAAAAAATTGGGGGCTAAAAAAATGATTTTTGTGAAAAAAAATGATTTTTTTTTTTTCACGGCTCTGAGTTATAAACTTCGGTGAAGCACTTGGGGGTTCAAAGTGCTCATCAAACATCTAGATAAGTTCCTTGGGGGGTCTAGTTTCCAAAATGGGGTCACTTGTGGGGGGTTTCCACTGTTTAGGCACATCAGGGGCTCTGCAAACGTAACATGACGCCCGCAGATCATTCCATCAAGTCGGTATTTCAAAACGTCACTACTTCCCTTCCGAGCCCCGATGTGTGCCCAAACAGTGGTCCCCCCCACATATGGGGTACCAGCGTACTCAGGACAAACTGTACAACACATTTTGGGGTCGAATTTATCCTGTTAACCTTGTGAAAATAAAAAATTGCGGGCTAAAAAATCATTTTTTGAGGAAAAAAAAGATTTTTTTATTTTCACGGTTCTGCGTTATAAACTTCTGTGAAGCACTTGGGGGTTCAAAATGCTCACCACATATCTAGATAAGTTCCTTGGTGGTCTAGTTTCCAAAATGGGGTAATTTGTAGGGGGTTTCCACTGTTTAGGCACATCAGGGGCTCTGCAAACGTAACATGACGCCCGCAGACCATTCCATCAAGTCGGTATTTCAAAACGTCACTACTTCCCTTCCGAGCCCCGATGTGTGCCCAAACAGTGGTCCCCCCCCACATATGGGGTACCAGCGTACTCAGGACAAACTGTACAACAACTTTTGGGGTCGAATTTATCCTGTTAACCTTGTGAAAATAAAAATTTGCGGGCTAAAAAATCATTTTTTGAGGAAAAAAATAGATTTCTTATTTTCACGGTTCTGCGTTATAAACTTCTGTGAAGCACTTGGGGGTTCAAAGTGCTCACCACACATCTAGATAAGTTCCTTGGGGGTCTAGTTTCCAAAATGGGATCACTTGTGGGGGGGTTTCCACTGTTTAGGCACATCAGGGGCTCTGCAAACGTAACATGACGCCCGCAGACGAATCCATCAAGTCGGTATTTCAAAACATCACTACTTCCCTTCTGAGCCCCGACGTGTGCCCAAACAGTGGTCCCTCCCCACATATTGGGTACCAGCGTACTCAGGACAAACTGGACAACAACTTTTGGGGTCCAATTTCTCCTGTTACTATTGTGAAAATAAAAAATAGCGGGCTAAAAAAAATCATTTTTTGAGGAAAAAAAATATTTTTATTTTCACAGCTCTGCGTTATACACTTCTGTAAAGCACCTGGGGGTTCAAAGTGCTCACTATGCATCTAGATAACTTCCTTAGGGGGTCTAGTTTCCAAAATGGGGTGATATGTGGGGGAGCTCCAAAGTGTAGGCAGACAGGGCCTCTCCAAACACGACATGGTGTCCGCTAACGATTGGAGCTAATTTTCCATTCAAAAAGTCAAATGGCGCTCCTTCCCTTCTGAGCCCTGCCGTGCGCCCAAACAGTGGTTCCCTCCCACATATGGGGTGCCACCGTACTCAGGACAAACTGAACAGCAACTTTAGGGGTCCAATTTATCCTGTTACCCTTGTGAAAATAAAAAATAGCGGGCTAAAAAATCATTTTTGAGGAAAAAAAATGATTTTTTATTTTCATGGCTCTGCGTTTATAAACTTCTGTGAAGCACTTGGGGGTTCAAAGTGCTCACTACACATCTAGATAAGCTCCTTGGGGGTCTAGTTTCCAAAATGGGGTCACTTGTGGGGGAGCTCTAATGTTTAGGCACACAGGGGCTCTCCAAACACGACATGGTGTCCACTAACGATTGGAGCTAATTTTCCATTCAAAAAGTCAAATGGTGCTCCTTCCCTTCGGGACCCTGCCGTATGCCCAAACAGTGGTTTATGACCACATATGAGGTATCTGTGCACTCAGGAGAAATTGCCCAACAAATTTTAGGATCCATTTTATCCCACTGCCCATGTGAAAATGAAAAAACTGAGGCTAAAAGAAAATTTTTGTGAAAAAAAAGTCCTCTTTTTTTTTTATGGATCAATTTGTGAAGCACCTGGCGGTTCAAAGTGCTCACTATGCATCTAAATAAGTTCCTTGGAGAGTCTAGTTTCCAAAATGGGGTCACTTGTGGGAGAGCTCCAATGTTTAGGCGCACAGGGACTCTCCAAACGCGACATGGCAACCGCTAAATATTCCAGCATATTTTCCATTCAAAAAGTCAAATGACGCTCCTTCCCTTCTGAGCCCTGCCGTGCACCCAAACAGTGGTTTATGACCACATATGAGCTATCGGTGTACTCAGGAGAAATTGCCCAACAATTTTTAGGATCCATTTTATCCTGTTGCCCATGTGAAAATGAAAAAATTGATGCTAAAAGAAATTTTTTATTGGAAAAATTAAAATGTTCATTTTTTCCTTCCACATTGCTTTAGTAGCTGTGAAGCACCTGAAGGGTTAATAATCTTCTTGAATATAGTTTTCAGTAGCTTGAGGGGTGCAGTTTTTAGAATGGTGTCACTTTGGGGTATTTTCTGCCATATAGACCCCTCAAAGTGACTTCAAATGTGAGGTGGTCCCTAAAAAAATGGTTTTGTAAATTTTGTTGTAAAAATGAGAAATCGCTGGTCAACTTTTAACCCTTATAACTTCCCAACAAAAAAAAATTTTGTTTCCAAAATTGTGCTGATGTAAAGTAGACATGTGGGAAATGTTATTTATTAACTATTTTGTGTCACATAACTCTCTGGTTTAACGGAATAAAAATTAAAATTGCGAAATTTTCAAAATTTTCGCCAAATTTCCGTTTTTTTCACAAATAAATGAAAACATTATTGACCTAAGTTTACCACTAACATGAAGCCAAATATGTCACGAAAAAACAATCTCAGAATCGCTAGGATCCGTTGAAGCGTTCCTGAGTTATTACCTCATAAAGGGACACTGGTCAATATTGCCAAAAATGGCCAGGTCATTAAGGTCAAAATAGGCTGGGTCATGAAGGGGTTAAATGTGGATATAAGTTGTCTGTGTCAAATATTGTTCAATATAGACATGCCCTGGTTGCTTTGAGATATAAAACAAAAGCAACAGTTAAAGAAGTTGCAATCTGTAAAAATAAAAAAAAACCTGATCAGCTCCTCCAAATAGTGTGAACAGGTGCAAGCTGCAATGACTGCATAACAATCAAAAAAGGGCCACAGTAGCAGTCTGTAAGGATACAGGAATATATGCAAACGCAAGATGTAGACTGCACTCTTGCTGAATAAAATCTACTAGCAAAAAGAAGTACTTACAAAAATGAAGGTTCTAAGCGCAAAAATTGGCCACGTCATTATGTGCCTATCAATCATGTCAAGGTGACACTTCTCTGATGGGTCTTATTATCGTAAACATGTCTCTCTTGGGCTATAAGCCTACAATTTAAATGGAAAACGTTTCTCTCTGATTATAAGCCTACAATTTTAAATGGGCAAGAAGCATCAATTTTCCACCAGATCAACTTGTCATAATATTTTGTTATTCGTAGTTAAGAATAAGTAATTTATTGCGTAATAAAGAGTGACACCATTTGCACAATACAGGAATTTTAGCTTTCTAGTTAATCCAGGAAACCCTAATCTGATATGTTTGACAATAAGATACTGCTGGTCCATACATCCCTGAATCTGATGTAAGATTTAAACATTTTTTAAACACTTAATCAGTTACATAAAGTTACATGGGCAAAATTAGTTTATTTAATGACCTTTACTGGGTATCCTAATTCTGTAATTCACAAAGAGAAGTAATGGATACTGTATGATCTATCTGTGGTTTAGGTTTTTAATTAATTTGTGTAGCAGTAAAAACATGAAATAGCTAATAAAAACATTTGACAACATATAGTTTAACGGTAAACTCTGTAGTTATTTGGTACAGCACGGGATAAATGGAGGAGAAAAGGAAGGAGAACTTCCATATTCAGAGAAACAAAAACCAGCAAATAATTCCAGCGGATGTTTCCTACTTGGCCATAAAATCCATTTTATTTTTATCTTTTAAAATAGTTCCATGTTTCTGCCACATGGAACTATTTTAAAAGATAAAAATAAAATGGATTTTATGGCCAAGTAGGAAGCATCCGCTGGAATTATTTGCTGGTTTTTGTTTCTATTGCAACATGGGTGTGCCTCTCCCATTACAACTCCGTGCGGCTTCCTGGCAGTGAGCAGAACCACTAAGGATGTCTAACTGGGTGAGCTGGCTATAATTTTTCTTGTTTGAATCCATATTCAGAGAATCCCTAAATTTTCAATCTGCACTGTATCTGTGTAGAATTGGGTGAAAATATTGTGGACCCTGAATAATAGCATTGCAATATGATACCATGAACCATATTTGCATAGAAAAACTATATTTTTAAGAGCATGTTTGAAGATTTGACCAGAAACCAGAAACTGTTTTAGGTGTTACTTGTGTCTATCCTGTTATGCCACTACTTCTGCTAACATTGTCTCAGTCCCTATAACAATTTTCTGGTGAAATTATACCCTGGCGTAGAACACCATCAAATAATCACAAGTCTCACATGTCCCTTTGAAGGGATAAAATCAATACCACAACATCACTACCACTAGTTACGGACATCAAATTTGCTTATAATATTTCTTAAGGAGTTTCTATATTTAACAATACATGTGGTCTTTAAGTCAAGAACCCCATTATTCATTACATAAGGACCAGCTTGAAACATTTTTGCATTTCTTTTATGTTGTTTCTTAAAATGTTTACAATAAAACTATTGAACTGTTCATTTGTGCTGAATGCAAATTACACTGTTAAAAATCCAGAAACTATCCTTTCCCTAAAATATGTAAGATATTTTAATGTTACCAAAAGAATAAGCATTTTACATATAAGCAATTCTTTAGATGTAACATTTTTTGTGAAAGCTTCATCATACACTTGAGTTGAAATAAAACATGTTTGCCAGATAAGCAGACATACTTGAGGTATTGCAATGAAAATATAGCCTTCGAAGGAAGTAGCATTTTGCAATTTCATAATATATGTATATTATAGATGAGAGAACCTTAAATTGCTTGTTACTAGTGTTGAGCATTCCGATACCGAAAGTATCGGGTATCGGCCGATACTTGCTGTATCGGAATTCCGATACCGACTTCCGATATTTTTTCAATATCGGTAGTCGGCATCGGAATCGGAAGTTCAAAGTTGATTGACAGCCTGACGTCATCATGATGCGCGGTGTGTGCGCATCATGATGCGCCGTCATTTCGGGCCTTCCGGGGGTCTCTGCCGGCCTGCCGGGGGGCTGTGTGGACTGCCCGGGGTCTGTACCGGCCTGCCGGGGGGCTGTGCCGGCCTGCCGGTGGTCTGTGCACCCTGTGGGGGTCTGTACCGGCCTGCCGGGGGGCTGTGCCGGCCTGCCGGTGGTCTGTGCACCCTGTGGGGGTCTGTACCGGCCTGCCGGGGGGCTGTGCCGGCCTGCCGGGGGGCTGTGCTGATGTCCGGGGGTCTGTGCAAGCATCGTCCGATGGGACTACAAGTCCCATCTGGCGATGCCTGCTACCATGACAGTGATTGACACATTAGCCAATGATGGGACAGTAGTAGTCCCATCATCCGGCGAATGTGTTAAATGTTAAAAAACAAAAAAAAAAATACTACATACATACTACATGCATGCTACATACATACTACATGCTACATACATACTACATGTTACATACATACTACATACATACCACATGCATACTACATACATACCACATACATACCACATATATACCACATACATACTACATACATACTACATACATACTACAAACATAACACATATATACTACATGCATGCTACATACATACTACATGCTACATATATACTACATACATACTACATACATACATACTACATATATACTACATGCATGCTACATACATACTACATGCTACATACATACTACATATATACTACATGCATACTACATACATACTACATGCATGCTACATACATACTACATGCTACATACATACCACATACATACTACATGCATGCTGCATACATACTACATGCTACATACATACTACATATATACTACATGCATGCTACATACATACTACATATATACTACATGCATGCTACATACATACTACATGCTACATACATACTACATATATACTACATGCATGCTACATACATACTACATGCTACATACATACTACATATATACTACATACATACTACATACATACTACATGCATGCTACATGCTACATACATACCACATACATACTACATACATACTACATGCTACATACATACTACATATATACTACATGCATGCTACATACATACTGCATGCTACATGCATGCTACATACATACTACATACATACTACATGCTATATACATACCACATATATACTACATACATACTACATACAATACATTCATACAATACATACATAGACATACAGTACATATAACATAGAGTAACATACTTACCAATACTTGTCACATTGTTCCCCGAAGCCATTGTCTTTTACGGAATAAATATTAACATAACAAACCACAAAAATACTCACCCACGATCCGAAGCAGTCCACGAGTGTGTCCCACGACGATCTTGGGTAGAGAACTGCAGCATCAGCTGTTGCTGCCGTTCTCTACGGGCTGCAGGAATCCAATGACGGAAGGTAGGTATCCTTCCGCACTGTATTCCTCCGCCACTTAAAAAAAAAAGTCCCAAGTCTCACTTTATGCCATTGCTGTGTGGGAATTGTAGTCCCATCGGACGATGCCTGCACAGCCCCCCGAAGCCTGCACAGCCCCCCGGCAGGCCGGCACAGCCCCCCGGAGCCTGCACAGCCCCCCGGCAGGCTGGCACAGCCCCCCGGCAGGCCGGCACAGCCCACCAGAGCCTGCACAGCCCCCCGGCAGGCCGGCACAGACCACCGGAGCCTGCACAGACCCCCTGGCAGGACGGCACAGCCCCCCGAAAGGCCCGTACAGACCCCAGAGAGGCTGTACAAGGGAAAAACAGGATTTTTCTTATTCCGATACTGGAAGTCCCATAGACTTGAATGGGACTTCCGGTATCGGAATCGGCGATACCGATACTTTTTTTTAAGATCGGCCGATCCATTCCGATCCGATACTTTGAAGTATCGGACGGTATCGCTCAACTCTACTTGTTACTCGAATCAAGGAATTTCTAATGCTTGGGTGCTCGTTTTGAGTAACGAGTTTAATGTGAGTCAATGGGAAAGCCAAGCATTTTTCTGGCAGACCATACAAGGAGGTGTGGAGGGCTTTGAAAATGTTGAACGGTATGAAAAAAGAAGTGCTGAATGAAAATATAACATCATGTGAAGACTCCTGAAAGCATCTGTGACTCCCAGATTTCTGCTGAGAACAATGGTGTCACATGTTTACTCCACTTTAAGGACTGACAAAAAACATTTAAAATTAAAGAGAAATTGTTAAGAAACATTTTTTTACTTTCTTCCTGTATAATAACTTGTATATAAGGCAAAACCTAAAAGGGATTTGAAAAAAATATATAATTTAAGTAAAACAAAATTGAATTTTTTTAGTAAAAAGTTGGAAATTTCAGTATAATTTATGAAGGAACCAAAAAGTGCCAAAAGATTAGGGACTCAAAGGGACTCTAATACACCCTGTATTAGACAAAAGGGGGGGGGGCGGGCTCATACATATTCTGTTTAAACAGTCATATTGTAGTACTCCTAGACTCAAAGGTTATCCACTAATTGCAAATCCTGCCAAAAATTTCAAGCAGAGTCAATCATGCATCCTTGAAGGCACCAACTGCAGAACCTATATTAAAAATTGTGAAGAAATGTGTAGCTGTGTTACTCCTACAGTCATAAAAGCTATGCAAAAAGGGTCATCCATACATCCTTGAAGTCACCATCTGAAAAGCTTCATATATAGAACTAAGAAAGTGTAGTTTTGGTATTTACACGCTCAAAAATGCTTTTCACAAAGTGCAAATCCCTGAAAAAAATTATAAGTAGCATCATTCAGTCATCCCTAGACCCTAGAAGGTAACATCTGGGCGCCTCATTCAAATATTGAACTTTAAAAGCACTTTATGTGCTGCAATTATCTAGTAGTGTGGAAGCTAAAAACCCGCTCATACAAGATGCTAGTAGAAGGACAGCACAACACTTCATAGGAATAGAGGGACAGCTCATGCCAGGTGTCCAGCTATGAGACTCAAAAGCTGAAGGTCGCAGAGCAATTAGTGAGTGTTAGGGTTGCGGATCACACTAAACATAAAATATAAGGAAGTGCGATTGCAACCCGGGGTCCACCGTGCAGAGATGGAAAACTGCTGCTCAGTAATGATTGCGCACTAACTGAACACAAGCGGGATAACTACTGAACTGGTGTGTACAGGAGCGAACTCTGTTACTTCACAGAGCCGCTGGCACAAATGCCAGAGCCTGTTGACTTCACAGGACTCGGCAAAGGGAGCGCTAGTGTAGAGTCTCAGGACTCTGCCCCCAAGACACAGGGTTAGAGTCCCTCTTGACTCACTAGCGAGTGGCACCGCAACTGCAATGTCAGGAGAACGGAGCTAAAGAAAACCGCTACTGGAGCATGCAGCATCGCCCAGGCAGACACCACTAATCAGCCTAGCTTAGAGCAGGAAAGTGCACTATCTGCACACGGCGCCACTCTGACAGATGCTGCAGTATATACGGTAACATGGTACATTGTGCTGAATGGTCCACTCTGGCGCTAGCTTGTGTGAAGAGGTGGGAGCACTGCGGCGCTAGGCAGTGCCACAACTAGGTGCTGACTCTGACTCTAAAATATCTATCTCATGCACAACCAAGGGAGGGAGTCATAATGAGTCATTCACCTCTCACAGGCATCCATCATCACACACACACACACACACACTTAGCCATTAGAGTCTATACTATCACATGTCCTAGCAGCCATGTGAAACTTTTATAGCAGGGTCCTTCCAGTGCCTTCCTGATGGTCCAATTGGAACAGGCAAGGGACCTGAGCATGTGATCCCTGAACTCCAATGGGAGTTTGAGCCACGGGCATACTCAGTGGAGAGAAAAAGGGACTTAGTCCCAGGAGCTGCTCGCCGCTGGCTAGTGCAGCCTGCTATAGCTGAACCAGGGATGGCAGCGGCACCCAACCTGTCAGCATTAGCTTGAGCAAGGCACCGGTTATGACGGCTTTGCTGAGCAAGCTCCTCTGTGGCTGGGACTGAATGGGAGACCGCAGAAGGCAACGCTCGGGATTCCTCTTGTACAGAAGGAGAAAGCCAACGCCTAGCAGTGAGTATGCTGGTTTTGTTAGCCAAGTATTGCTAACGTTTTCCTTATTAAAAATACTCAGTCATCAGGGCATGGATGGTGAGAGGGCGTCATGAAATTACTCCTGCTTCTACTGTACCTGGCATGTGTCTCCCTTGCCTCTTCTCCTTGGTTGGGCTAAGAAGATTGCTCCCTGTCGCTAGCATTGTCTGATGTGAATTTTTTCAACATATTTTCCATCATGGCCTCCAGGTATAGCACCATTTTAAAAAACACAAAAATTGAGCTTGGTTTGAGTTGGTACACATGCAGCATAAAAATGCATGTTCACATGGCCAAAAAGCATACAAAACCTACAAAAGACAAAATGAAAAAAACCCTGCTATAATTAAATAAGTAAAAAGCAAAAGTGCATTTAAATCATACAGAGTTCTTAGTAATACTGCATTTGATCAAACATAGCATAAAAGCCGTCCCACCATCAACAAGGTGACTCTTTGGTAGGGGCGGTCCTACACTGTCTAGTATTATTAACCTTATCATGTGTCAAAGTTGACGTCTGTGTGAATAAGGGCAGACAAGGACCGGGTCCCAACCACTGGACACCAGTCGATGGTGGGACAGCTTTTATGCTATGTTTGATCAAATACTAAGAACTCTGTATGATTTAAATACACTTTTGCTTTTTACTTATATAATTATAGCAGGGTTTTTTTCATTTTGTCTTTTGTAGGTTTTGTATAGCACCATTTTAGTAGACTAATCAGCCTCAAGAAGAATAGATTCAAAGTTCTCCTTGTAGCATGGGTCTAGCAGGGCAAACAAACAGCACTTTTTTTGGCTGGGCTGGGTTTATTCTCCCAGTTTTATGTCTTCCTCTGCCTCCATCTGGTCTGCATGCTAACCTTCATGTTTAACTGCCAGTAGTGACTGTTAAAGTAGTAGTGTTGAGCAAATTTGTTTGGATTGCCACTTATATGGCCTGCTATGGTGCATACCAAATAAGCTACAGAGGGAACCTAAATACATAGAGCGCGCTGGCTGATCGGCTGATCAGCGCCGCAACTGCATGTGTCATGGCTGTGTCACAGTCACAGCACATGCATGAACAGTCTGTGTGTTGGGCTCTCTGTGCATGTGCTGTGACTGAGACACAGCCGCAACACATGCCGCTGTGGCGCTGATCAGTTGATGAGCTGATGCACTCCATGTATCTGGGTTCCTGTTCTAACTTATTTGGTAATAATAGCTTGCCGAATAAGCGGGGACCCAAACAAATTCGCTCAACTCTATTAAGTAGGCACAGAAGTGGGATTGTTGTGCTGATGATGACTTCATCACCGCTCTCTATCTTTTTGAAGTCCACAAAGTTTTGGAGAACTGCACAAATGTCAGACATCCATGCTCATTCTTCTTTTGTTATGAATGGAGACTAACCAGAAAACCAAAGGGTGTGTTGGAGATTGTATTCCACAACTGGCCTCTGCTGATCACAAAGCCTTACCAGCATGTGCAGTGTGGAGTTCTAGTGTGTGGTCATGTGGCACACCGGTCAGTGAGCTGGCACTTGTATGCACTACTGCAGCACTTCCAGTGAGGTAGCAATTGTAGCTCACCTGCAGAAATGGGTGCTGACATACCTTCACCAGAGGCTCTAGCAAATCTGGGCTGGTTTTCTGAAACTACTGAACTACCAAGTTGAGCACTTGGGCCAAGCACGGTATGTGTGTGAGGTTGCCAAGCTTTACAGCTGCCACCAGGTTATATCCATTATCACACACGACCACGCCTGATTGCAGATTCAGCCATGAGAGGCACAGATTTGTGTGGTCTGTAGTGTTGAGCATTCCGATACCGCAAGTATCGGGTATCGGCCGATACTTGCTGTATCGGAATTCCGATACCGACTTCCGATATTTTTTCAATATCGGAATTCGGCATCGGAATCGGAAGTTCAAAGTTGATTGACAGCCTGACGTCATCATGATGCGCAGTGTGTGCGCATCATGATGCGCCGTCATTTCGGGCCTTCCGGGGGTCTCTGCCGGCCTGCCGGGGGGCTGTGTGGACTGCCCGGGGTCTGTACCGGCCTGCCGGGGGGCTGTGCCGGCCTGCCGGTGGTCTGTGCACCCTGTGGGGGTCTGTACCGGCCTGCCGGGGGGCTGTGCCGGCCTGCTGGTGGTCTGTGCACCCTGTGGGGGTCTGTACCGGCCTGCCGGGGGGCTGTGCCGGCCTGCCGGTGGTCTGTGCACCCTGTGGGGGTCTGTACCGGCCTGCCGGGGGGCTGTGCCGGCCTGCTGGTGGTCTGTGCACCCTGTGGGGGTCTGTACCGGCCTGCCGGGGGGCTGTGCCGGCCTGCCGGTGGTCTGTGCACCCTGTGGGGGTCTGTACCGGCCTGCCGGGGGGCTGTGCCGGCCTGCTGGTGGTCTGTGCACCCTGTGGGGGTCTGTACCGGCCTGCCGGGGGGCTGTGCCGGCCTGCCAGGGGGCTGTGCTGATGTCCGGGGGTCTGTGCAAGCATCGTCCGATGGGACTACAAGTCCCATCTGGCGATGCCTGCTACCATGACAGTGATTGACACATTAGCCAATGATGGGACAGTAGTAGTCCCATCATCCGGCTAATGTGTTAAATGTTAAAAAAAAAAAAAAAAAAAAATACTACATACATACTACATACATACTACATGCTACATACATACTACATATATACTACATGCATGCTACATACATACTACATATATACTACATGCATGCTACATACATACTACATGCTACATACATACTACATGCTACATACATACTACATATATACTACATACATACTACATACATGCTACATACTGCATGCTACATACATACTACATACATACTACATGCATGCTACATACATACTACATGCTACATACATACTACATGCTACATACATACTACATATATACTACATGCATGCTACATACATACTACATATATACTACATGCATGCTACATACATACTACATGCTACATACATACTACATGCTACATACATACTACATATATACTACATACATACTACATACATGCTACATACTGCATGCTACATACATACTACATACATACTACATGCATGCTACATACATACTACATACATACTACATACATGCTACATACATACTACATGCTACATACATACTACATATATACTACATACATGCTACATACATACTACATACAGTATATACTACATGCATGCTACATACATACTGCATGCTACATGCATACTACATACATACTACATACATACTACATGCTACATACATACCACATATATACTACATACATGCTACATGCTACATACATACTACATACTACATATATACTACATGCATGCTACATACATACTGCATGCTACATGCATGCTACATACATACTACATACATACTACATGCTACATACATACCACATATATACTACATACATACAATACATTCATACAATACATACATAGACATACAGTACATATAACATAGAGTAACATACTTACCAATACTTGTCACATTGTTCCCCAAAGCCATTGTCTTTTCCGGAATAAATATTAACATAACAAACCACAAAAATACTCACCCACGATCCGAAGCAGTCCACGAGTGTGTCCCACGACGATCTTGGGTAGAGAACTGCAGCATCAGATGATGCTGCCGTTCTCTACGGGCTGCAGGAATCCAATGACGGAAGGTAGGTATCCTTCCGCACTGTATTCCTCCGCCACTTAAAAAAAAAAAAAGTCCCTAGTCTCACTTTATGCCATTGCTGTGTGGGAATTTAGGTGTGCATTTTGTTTTCTACACAAATTAGCTTCAACAAAACCTGTTGCCGATTTGCTGAGGCAGTGCTGCAGAGCTTGCAGCTGATGTGGATAATGTGCTCTGAGATAGCACGTTGGAGATGGAGGATGAGGAGAAGCAGAAGGGGGTGCAGGAATTCATGTAGGAAGTGGAGGAAACCTTAACCCCTTCATGACCCAGCCTATTTTGACCCTAATGACCTGGCCATTTTTTGCAATTCTGACCAGTGTCCCTTTATCAGGTAACTGGAATGCTTCAATGCATCCTAGTGATTCTGAGATTGTTTTTTCGTGACATATTGGGCTTCATGTTAGCAGTAAATTTAGGTCGATAATTTTTGTGTTTATTTGTGAAAAAAATGGAAAATTGGCGAAAATTTTGAAAATTTCACAATTTTCACATTTTGAATTTTTATTCTGTTAAACAGAGAGTTATGTGACACAAAATAGTTACTAAATAACATTTCCCACATGTCTACTTTACATCAGCACAATTTTGGAAACAAATTTTTTTTTGTTGCGAAGTTATAAGGGTTAAACATTGACCAGCGATTTCTCAATTTTACAACAAAATTTACAAAACCATTTTTTTTAGGGACCATCTCACATTTGAAGTTACTTTGAGGGGTCTATATGGCAGAAAATACCCAAAAGTGACACCATTCTAAAAACTGTACCCCTCAAGCTACTCAAAACTACATTAAAGAAGGTTATTAACCCTTCAGGTGCTTCACTGGAACTAAAGCAACGTGGAAGGACATTTTAAATTTTCCAACAAAAATTTTCTTTTAGCATCAATTTTTTCATTTTCACATGGGTAACAGGCTAAAATGGATCCTGAAATTTGTTGGGCAATTTCTCCTGAGTACACTGATATGTCATATGTGGTTATAAACCATTGTTTCGGCGCATGGCAGGGCTCAGATGGGAAGGAGCGCCATTTGACTTTTTGAATGGAAAATATGCTGGAATATTTAGTGGTTGCCATGTCGCATTTGGAGAGTCCCTGTGTGCCTAAACATTGGAGCATCCCCACAAGTGACCCCATTTTGGAAACTAGACCCCCCAAGGAACGTATCTAGATGCATATTGAGCACTTTGAACCCCCAGGTGCTTCACAGATTGATCCGTAAATAAAGGACTTTTTTTCACAAAAATTTTCTTTTAGCCCCAGTTTTTTCATTTTCACATGGGCAACAGGATAAAATGGATCCTAAAATTTGTTGGGCAATTTCTCCTGAATACACCGATATTTAGCGGACATCATGTCACGTACGTTTGGAGAGCCCCTGTGTAACTAAACATTGGAGCTCCCCCACAAATGACCCCATTTTGGAAACTAGACCCCCCAAGGAACTTAACTAGATGTGTGGTGGGCACATTGAACCCCCAAGTGCTTCACAAAAGTTTATAATGCAGAGCAGTGAAAATAAAAAATCATTTTTTTTCCTCAAAAATGATTTTTTTAGCCTGCTATTTTTTATTTTCACAAGGCTAACAGGAGAAATTGGACCAATAAAGTTGTTGTGCAATTTGTCCTGAGTACGCCAATACCCCATATGTGGGGGGGAACCACTGTTTGGGCACATGGGAGAGCTCAGAAGGGAAGGAGTGTGATTTTGGAATGCAGACTTTGATGGAATGTTCTGCGGCATCATGTTGCATTTGCAGAGCCCCTGATGTACCTAAACAGTAGAAACCCCCCACAAGTGACCCCATTTTGGAAACAAGACCCCCCAAGGAGCTTATCTAGATATGTAATGAGCACTTTGAAACCCCCAAGTGCTTCACAGAAGTATAAACGCAGAGCCATGAAAATAAAAAATATTTTTTTTCCTCAAAAATGATTTTTTTAGCCTGCTAGTTTTTATTTTCACCAGGGTAACAGGATAAATTGGACCCCTAATGTTGTTATTAAGTTTGTCCTGAGTACGCTGGTACCCAATATGTGGGGTAACCACTGTTTGGGCGCACGGCAGGGCTCAGAAGGGAAGGAGCGCCATTTGACTTTTTGAATGGAAAATTAGCTCCAATCGTTAGTGGACACCATGTCGTGTTTGGAGAGCCCCTGTGTGCCTAAACTTTGGAGCTCCCTCACAAAATGACCCCATTTTGGAAACTAGACCCCCTAATGAACTTATCTAGATGCATAGTGAGCACTTTGAACCCCTAGGTGCTTCACAGAAGTGTATAACACAGAGCCATGAAAATAAAAATAATTTTTTTTTCCTCAAAAAATGATTTTTAGCCCGCTATTTTTTATTTTCACAATGGTATCAGGAGAAATTGGACCCCAAAAGTTGTTGTTCAGTTTGTCCTGAGTACGCGGGTACCCTGTTGTGAGTTCATTTTTCACTGCACCGTTGAGGTCTGATGAACTCCCTCCTCTGGTGAAGGAAGGTAGTGAGGCTGATTACCAAACACCTGGGCAGCTAGATGATGACTGGGTGGCTGGAATTGAGGACTGGATATAAGGCAGCCGACGCCCTTCTTCCTTGCTGGTGGCCCTGCTGGATTCTTGGAGACCAGTCTGATTCCTGCGTCTCAAAGCTAAGTTTTTCTGCTCTGCTTTGTACACTTCAGTTTTGTTTTTGTTTTGCCTTGTTTTTTGGGAATTCTTCCATCCCCGGCCTGGGGTGAGCTGAATTCCATTTTTGTCTCTGATCTGTTGATCTTTTGCTCTGTCTTCAGAATATACCTGAGTGCTGATATAGTCTTTTGAAGCCTAGCGACTTCAGGGCCTGTTTTTCCTATCAGTCGGTTGGCACATTTTGGATAGGGTTTTTGCAGATGGCAGACAGCGGCTTTCCTATCCTGTCCTATTTAGTTAGCTTGGGCCCCATCATTTGCTCAACCTATCTTTCTATCTGTGTTAGTGTTTTCATCTTGCTTCACCGTCATTATATGTTGGGGCTGCCTATTGCTTTGGGGTCTGCTCTGGGGCAGTTTAGTTTTTCCCCTTTCTGTCTTTAGGCTATGTAGTTCTCCGGCTGTGATCGAGGGGTCTAGGGCACCATAGGAACCCCCCACGTCTACTGCTAGTTGTTGTGGATAGGTTCAGGGGTCTGCAATCCGATAACTGCCAACCTCTCTGGTTTTTCTGGACTTAGCTAGTATTTTGTTTTTTCCTCCTTCGGTGACTCATCATAACAGTACCCCATATGTGGGGGGAACCACTGTTTGGGCACACGTCGGGGCTCGGAAGCGAAGTAGTGACGTTTTGAAATGCCGACTTGATGAAATGGTCTGTGGGCGTCATGTTACGTTTGTAGAGCCTCTGATATGCCTAAACAGGGGAAACCCCCCACAAATGACCCCATTTTTGAAACTAGACCACCCATGGAACTTATCTAGATGTGTGGTGAGCACTTTGAACTCCCAAGTGCTTCACAGAAGTTTATAACACAGAGCAGTGAAAATAAAAAATCATTTTTTTTCCACCAAAATCATTTTTTAGCCCCCATTTTTTTATTTTCCAAAGGGTAACAGGAGAAATTAGACCCCAAAGTTGTTGTGCAATTTTTCCTGAGTACGCTGATACCCCATATGTGAGGGTAAACCACTGTTTGGGTACATGTTGGGGCTCGGAATGGAGGGAGCGCTGTTTGACTTTTTGAACGCAAAATTGGCAGGAATAAATTGTGGCGCCATGTTGCGTTTGGAGACCCCGTGATGTGCCTAAACTGTCGAAACCCCTCAATTCTAACTCCAACTCTAACCCCAACACACCCCTAACCCAAACCCAACCCTAATCATAACCCTAACCACAACCCTAACCCCAACACACCCCTAACCCTAATCCCAACTCTAACCCTAACCACAACCCTAGCCCTAATTACAACCCTAACCCTGATTCCACCCCTAACTCTAATTCCAACCCTAACCCTAATTCTAACCCCAATTCCAACCCTAACCCCAATTCCAACCCTAACCCTATTTCCAACCGTAACCCTATTTCTAACCCTAACCCTAATTCTAACCCTATCTCTAACCCTAATTCCAACCCTATCCCTAATTCTAACCCTCTTGGTAACCCTCTTGGAAAAATAAAAATATATTTTTTATTTTATTATTTGTGCCTACCTATGGGGTGATAAACGAGGGGTGTATTTACTTTTTTTTCATTTTGATCACTGTGAGAGTTTATCACAGTGATCATATGTCCGCCTTTTTCCAAGATGGCGGCGCCCATGATCCGGGATGGCGGGACCCCGGGAGCCACAGCAGGACATCATAGGTACCTGGGGGTGAGGTGGGATCGAAAGGTGGGGGGAGCAGATGATGACGGCGGCGACCGATCGCAGGCATCGGTTGGTGGACGGGGGCTGATCGCCCCCGCCAGTCGTCGGGGGTTGGGTCTCAGTGTCTAGCCATGTCCGATGCTATTACAGCATCGGCAATGGCTGGATTGTAATATTTCACCAAAATTCATTGGTGAAATATTACAAATCGCTCTGACTGGCCATTTCACTTTTAACAGCCAATCAGAGCGATCGTAGGCACGTGGGGGCTAAGCCACACCACCTGGGGTTAACTCTAAAGTGTCCTCTGTGTGCGGGTCAGGTAACCTTTCAGTGACCCCAGTCACCCGACTCGCAGGGGGGCAATCAATTCATGACGCCACATAGGCATCATGGGTCGTATTGGCACGACTTTTCATGACACCTACGTGGCGTCAAAGGTGGGGAAGGGGTTAAAAGAAGTAGGGCCAGCAATCCACAGCATTGGTAGTGCATGTGACATGCCAGTTTCAGACTCGATCGCAGACCCCACAATGTTCACCCAGTGTGCCAAGGAAATGTACCATCTCTGTCCATAAGCGCTAGTCCACATGTCAGTAATTGGATCTACAACACTAGTATCCTCGTTGATATGGGTACAAGTGCTGCTCCTGGACACGTGCAATAATTGAATGCAGAAAAATGTTTCATAGTTTTGGTGGAGTGTTATATAACACAAAAATCTCGCACAGACTATGTAACAATACATGGATGAATAATTGAATACAAAAAAGTTTTATTTTTTTTAATTGTTATATAACACCGAAATGTACCATGTAATAGCATATAGATGAGCAATTGAATGCAAAGAAATATTTCAATGACTTTTTAGAGTGATTATATGACACAGAAATACTTTACAAAGCAAGCAATGCGCTATAGATAGCAATATAGACACATTTTTTACCAAAAAAATAAAAATGTGGTCAACTGCCGCAAAGCAATATATTTAACAGCTAATTGCAAAATCATAATCACTGCCTATAACCACTCTCCCTGCTTCTGTAACTCTCTCCCTCCCTAGGCTAACTGCAGATTGTGTCTGACACAAACAGGAAAGCACAAGATTAGCCCTTAGAAAGACTGTTATATGATGTTTTAGTTTCAACACCAGTATTAACACTACAGGCCTCCGATTCATTAAACTGTACACACACAGTTCCTGGACAAGAACTTTCTCTCTCCCATAAAATACGCCACAGAACTGTGCAATAGCATCAGGTTGCCGAGCCTGGTGGCGACTGTCCTTTTGTAGCCCCTGGTGATATCAGACAGACAGCCAATCATAGCAATGCCATTAACAAGATGGCTACGGCATTACAGTGATTTGTAGGCAATCCCCTTATGCTTATTGGCTGTGTAACTGGCACAAAACATAGAGTGCCACCTCATGCTCGCTGAGTGACGAGCACATCTGACTACCCAGATACCCGAGTCACATCCGGTACCGCAGAGTACATTCACTCATCCCTAATGTATATTTCATAATTTTGATAGGTCTGTCTATTCTGGTCTATTCTAATACATAATCTGAGAACTAGAAGAAAGGATCCTATATGTGTTATATATGGTGTTATACCTAGAAACATATTGAAGGATTACTACGATATATGTTTCATTGCTTTTGAATTAAACTCACTTTATTACTGGTCTGTTTTTGTTACATTTATAACTAGTCCTTTGAAAACTGGACTTGATTTTCTTACTGTTTACAATGGTGGACTTCTATCCATTACTACAAACAAATCAAGAAGTTTGCTTGTGTCAAAACTGTCTGTTATGTAATAAGGTGTAGAGATGAGCGAATCTTTCAAGGATCGGTTTGGTTTGGTTCACCGAACGTCCCGATGTTCACATAACATGCTCAGAGATCAGTTTGACGAACGTACCTGAACCCCACTAAATTCAATGGGAGGTCAAATTAAATGTATACATAACACCCTACAGCTTGACAAAAATTTTTCCAAACAGATAACATTAGGGACATTCACCATGAAAAGTGGAATCACTTGACCCACAGTAGAAATTTGCTAATGCCACCTCAGTCAGCCATTGGCCATGCATGAGGCATCAGGGCCTGGTCCAGCATTTAGAGTTTTGAATTGAAATTTTAATTAAGACCTGGTGGTTAATTGAGCGGTGTAATCCTTCTTTGCTGGGAGCCCTAATACCTCATGAAACACCTTCATTTTTTTACCAAGACACACTCAAATAGCACAAACATCAGTTTCATAGAGTACTATTGGAAGAAAAATGTAAAAAAAAAAAAGTAACACAGGCAGTTGACTTTATCATTTTGGTCACATTAGAACATTTTATAATTGCACAGAAGCAGTCAGCCATGGGCCATGCATGAGATATCTGGGTCTGGACCAGCATTTAAAGCTTTGAACTAAAGTTTAAATTAAGACCTGGTGGTTAATAGGGAGGCATATGCCTTCTTTGCTAATGAGCCCTGATACCTCATGCAACAGCTTTTTTTTCCCAGCCACACTCAGATGTCACAAACATAAGTTTCATAGAGTACTATTGATAGAAAAATGTAAGGAAAGTAGCACAGGTAATTGACTGATCAACTGACCTACAGTAGAACATTTTATAATGGCACAGAAGCATCCGGTCATGAGCCATGCATGAAGTATCAGAGTTTAGGCCAGCATTTAGAGCTTTGAATTGAAGTTTCAATTAAGATCTGGTGGTTAAGGTAGTGAGGTAAGCCTTCATTGATGGCAGCCCTGATATTTCATTCAATATCTTTTTTTTCCCAGTCACACTCAGATGGCATAAACATCAGTTTCAAAGAGTGCGATTGGTAGTAAAATATGAGGATAGTAACACAGGTAGTTGAGTGAAAGTGTAGGCCTGTCTGCCTGTGAGTCTGACTTCTACAGGCAACATACAAGAAGGAGACCCAACTTGGATTCTAAACATTTCAAAAAATTATTGTCACACAGCACTAAAGTGGCATCAATTTCCACAGAGTACATATAGTATAATCATCCTCTGACACACCTTCCACTACAGGCAACCCATCAGATGGAGACCCAACTTCGAGTCTCCTCCAAAAAAATGTTTGTAACATCAGCAGCAGTAGCAACAGTAGGCACAGAAGCAAGAAAGTGAGATCATTGCATGACTCTAAAAACGACACCATCACCTAATCTGTACTGTCTATTACTGGGGTGCAAAAGTCATTTAAGATCTATGACTTGTTCATTTTGATGAAAGCTAGGCAGTCTGCACTTTCAGGGGCCAGTCAGATATACTTATCTGTCAGGACACCACCAGCAGCCCAGAAGACACATTCTGAGAGAATAGTGGCTGCCAGGCATGACAAAACCTCCAAGGTGTGACAGGTGAGCTCAGACCACTCTTCCATTTTTGAAGACCAAAATTCAAAAGGCACAAATTCCACCTGATTGCATTGATATTGAGCTCAAGATATTCTGGAACCATCCTTTCCAGTCATTCACAACATGTCATACTTGTACTCTGCTCTGCTGGTGCACGCGTTGGTTTAAAAAATGTGTGAAATGACTCACAGAAATTGCTTATGCCCCTTACACTGCTACTGCTAATATTTTTGAGATAATGCCTTGATGTCCCCAGGGTTTGAAGTCTAGAACTGTGATGCACACTATCTGTCTCACTGCTGTCTTGGGGAAAAACACTCTTAAGATTGTCTACAAGTGTGTTTTGATACTCCAACATGTGTATGTCTCCTTATAAAGGAGAAAAGAAACTGGCAAAATTTACTCCTGTAACTTTGATCTATCAGAGTGGCAACCCAGTAGTCAGCACTATTTCTAACCATAAGAATACAGGCATGATGTTGAAGATAGTACAGCAAGAAGGTGCTCAGGTGATTCCATGAGGTCCAAGTCCGTGGTGAGTTGGTGGTGCGGTAACACTCAAGGTTGCTTGCTCCAACCCCTACCGCCAACCACGGACAACAGAGAGGGGATCATTATCTTCATCATCTTCCTCATCCTTACCAAATTGTTCCTTGGATCCTGCACCTTCACTTACAGATTGTCTGGTACCATGAGACCTCTTTGATTGCTGTAATCCACCCTCACATGGCACTGCCTGTGCAATTGCAGTTCGTAACTTAAAGATATTATTGTCCCTTTCACATCCTCCTCTGCTTCCACCTCTTCCACTAGGACCAACACCTCCTCATGCAAACTATTCAAAGTGTACTGCAGCATGTAGATGACCGGAATAGTGATGCTGATGATGGCATTGTCAGCGCTAACTGTTGTGAGTTCATTTTTCCCTGGTGATTTTCCTGCTGGATTCTTGGAGACCAGTCTGATTCCTGCATCTCAAAGCTAAGTTTTTCTGCTCTGCTTTGTACTCTTCAGTTTTGTTTTTTGTTTTGCCTTGTTTTTTGGGAGTTCTGCCATCCCTGGCCGGGGGTGAGCTGAATTCCATTTTTGTCTCTGATCTGTTGATCTTTTGCTCTGTCTTCAGAATATACCTGAGTGCTGATATAGTCTTTTGAAGCCTAGCGACTTCAGGGCCTGTTTTTCCTATCAGTCGGTTGGCTCATTTTGATAGTGTTTTTGTGGATGGCAGACAGCAGCTTTCCTATCCTGTCCTATGTAGTTAGCTTGGGCCCCATCATTTGCTCAACCTATCTTTCTATCTGTGTTAGTGTTTTCATCTTGCTTCACCATCATTATATGTTGGGGGCTGCCTATTGCTTTGGGGTCTGCTCTGGGGTAGTTTAGTTTTTCCTCTTCCTGTCACATTTAAAATTCATAATGTGTTTCATAAGTCCTTGTTGAAGAGGTTTGTTGAACCAGTAGTTCCTGTGGTGGTACCTCCTGACCCTATATTGGTTGAAGGTAACATGGAATATGAGGTAGAGAAGATACTGGATTCCCGTCTGGCTAGACGGAGACTCCAGTATTTGGTTAAGTGGAAGGGTTATGGTCAGGAGGATAATTCCTGGGTCTCTGCCTCTGATATTCATGCCGAAAGATTGGTACGTGCCTTTCATCGGGCTCACCCGGATCGCCCTGGTGGCATGGATGAGGGTTCGGTGACCCTTCCTCAAGGGGGAGGTACTGTTGTGAGTTCATTTTTCCCTTCACCATTGAGGTCTGATGAACTCCCTCCTCTGGTGAAGGAAGGTAGTGAGACTGATTACCAAACACCTGGGCAGCTAGATGATAACTGGGTGGCTGGAATTGAGGACTGGATATAAGGCTGCCGACGCCCTTCTTCCTGGCTGGTAATTTTCCTGCTGGATTCTTGGAGACCAGTCTGATTCCTGCATCTCAAAGCTAAGTTTCTCTGCTCTGCTTTCATAGAATCATAGAATCATAGAATCGTAGAGTTGGAAGGGACCTCCTGGGCCATCTGGTCCAACCCCCTGCTCAAAGCAAGATTCGCTAAATCATCCCAGTCAGATGTCTGTCCAGCCTCTGTTTGAAGACTTCCATTGAAGGAGAACTCACCACTGCTTTGTACTCTTCAGTTTTGTTTTTTGTTTTCCCTTGTTTTTTGGTAGTTCTGCCATCCCCGGCCGGGGGTGAGCTGAATTCCATTTTTGTCTCTGATCTGTTGATCTTTTGCTCTGTCTTCAGAATATACCTGAGTGCTGATATAGTCTTTTGAAGCCTAGCGACTTCAGGGCCTGTTTTTCCTATCAGTCAGTTGGCTCATTTTGATAGTGTTTTTGCGGATGGCAGACAGTAGCTTTCCTATACTGTCCTATGTAGTTAGCTTGGGCCCCATCATTTGCTCAACCTATCTTTCTATCTGTGTTAGTGTTTTCATCTTGCTTCATCGTCATTATATGTTGGGGGCTGCCTATTGCTTTGGGGTCTGCTCTGGGGCAGTTTAGTTTTTCCCCTTTCTGTCTTTAGGCTATGTAGCTCTTCGGCTGTGATCGAGGGGTCTAGGGCACCGTAGGAACCCCCCACGGCTACTGCTAGTTGTTGTGGATAGGTTCAGGGGTCTGCAATCCGATAGCTGCCAACCTCTCTGGTTTTTCTGGACTTAGCTGGTATTTTGTTTTTTCCTCCTTCGGTGACTCATCATAACAGCTAACCATTTTAGTAGCCATTTTGAAATTGTGCAGATAGGTGCAGAAGTCTTTCATTTGTAATCACTCTACAAGTGTGATTTGCACCATTTCCGTCCAGCGTTGGCACAGGATTTGCAAAAGACATACTGAGCCAGAGCTCATCACTGCTGCCCTAGTCTCTGCAACTGCGTAGTAACTTCACAAATCAAACATTTAACCGGTAGGCCAAAAGACCTCTGTAGCAATTTAATTTGATGACCTGCGGTGTGTGATGGTCGGAAATGAGCAGGCAGTGACCTTGCTTTCTGCAGCAACGCATCCAGGTAAGGATAGTGAAGGAGAAATTGCTGTACCACCAGGTTGAGGACGTGAGCCAAGCCAGGCATGTGTGTTAGGTTGCCCTGATTTAGGGCCGCCACCAGGTTTGCACCACTATCACACACAGGCTGCTCTTGCTCCAGGTTCAGTGGAGACAGCCAATGCTCTAACACAGCCTGGATAGCTGTCCATAACTCTTGAGCTGTGTGACTCCGATCTCCAAGGCATATTAATTTTAACACTGCTTGACTGTGGTGAGCCCTGGCTGTGCAGTACAGAGGAGGGTGGATTCTCTCTAGACTGTTGGAACGAGTGTCTCATCAAGGGAAATGTTGAGGGCACAGATGGAGACACTAGAGGAAGTGGAGGAGACAGATGCAATGGAAGAACTGTTAGAACCAGAAAAATGTCCCTCAAGTCTTTGGAATTCCAAAACTTGTGGAGCAGCCCCTTGACCATCTTCCACTACAGCCATCAGAGTCACCCAGTGCCTGGACAGTGAGATGTAATGTCCCTGCCCATGTTTGCTTGCCCAGGTGACAGCAGTAAAATGCACTCTAGCTGACATAGATTTTTTCAGGGAACGAGTGATGTTTTCTGCGACACGCTGGTGTAGCACAGTCACAGCTTTCTCAGAGGTAATGGCGACTGGGCAACTGGTACTTGGGGACTGCGATGGCCATCATTGTTCTGAAACCGACAATATCCATCAGGTGGAAAGGAAGCATTTTCATGGCTAACAGATTGGAGACAGTGGAGTTCAAGCTATTAGCTTTGACATGTAAAGGAATAACTGCAGGCCCGAGGGCTGACTGCTGTGCTAAGAGAGGGTGTAGTAGGGTGAACAAGGCAAACTGCTGGACTGTGAGTTGAGTTTCTCTGGCCAGAGACTGATGTGAGAACACTTGGCACAGTGATGAAGGAGGAAGAAGCAGCAGATTTCGTTGATGGGACAGACAGTGGTTAGCTAGGCCTATTAGTCTGCATTTTAGTGGATTGAGAGTCCCAGACTAAGGCATGTTGATTGTGTGTGCCGTTTCATACATGTAGTTGTGAAATTTTTGGAATTTTTGCCTCTGCTGAGTTTTTTTTATTCAAACCCAAAAAAGGCCCAGCCTAGGCAAACCTTGCTGCCCCTGTGAACTGCATAATCGCGACTGGTGCTGGCCACAACAAGGCTTGTGGATGAGAAAGCAGTACTTGTCATGGTTTCATCACTCCAGGTCTGTGCAGGAAGCCCCAACATAACCTCCTCTTCTTCCTCTTCTGTACCTCCTCTGCTGAGCTACTCAGCTGCGTACCTATGTTTTCTAGCTAAGCGGGATCTACAAACTCATCATCATCATTCTCTCTGTTCTCCCACTACTCACCCTGAGAGTCACCCTCCTACTCTTCCTGCCTGACATGACAATACAATACAGTCCACGTGCACTTCTGGTATCTGAGTATCATCAGGATCACCTTCACTCACAGGGGTTAACGTCTGGTGACAAGAGTCTGGATTGTGCTCGGACCCTACTTTGTCCAGCCCCATATCCAACAAGAAAAAATTTGGGGCATCGGTGCAGATTGTTTCCTCCTCTGGAGTCTGTGAATCATTTCAACAGATCTCTAATGCCCATGGAATATAATGTGTCAACAGCTCTATAGAATGGCTCATACTTTTGTGGTTTCCTTATGAAGGAGTCACAGTCCTCCAAAACACGCTGAATAAAGTCACTTTTTCACCTGAATATCCATTTGGACTTCTATCTGTCAAGCAGTGTGGAGTTAATCCACCTTTTTATCCCATTTTTTTACACTGAGAAAATGGTGACAGCCTAACAAGGATTCCGGTTTTTATATGGACTTTGGCAGCCAATCACAGAAGACCTTGTGTCATGACATGGTGGATGGTTTTTGCGCCATGAATTGCTGCCAGAATGTATACACATTAAATTATTACAGAACAAAAGAAAAACAAAACAAAAAAAATTACACTCTGCCCCTCCTCTAACTCAGACACATGCCTTCCCCTCATAAAACACGTCCCGTCATGCACCCTTATCCTAGACAAAGTCAAAACAAAAGCATTAGTGGAAATACGATCATTATCGATCTGTGACCGAATTTTGTCGACTTTGAGATACGTTTGTGCCGAATTTTAAATTGGCGAATGTTTTCCAAACATTTTCGCTCATCTCTAGTAAGGTGTTTATACTATGTTTACAATTAAACACTAATTTGAATAATCCTATCAAAAATCCGTGAAGCAGTAATTTGTGTTTTATCTGTTTGATTTCAATTTCTTGCCTCTGGTTTGATGATTATTTTGGTTTCAAAGATCCACTGTATACATATATTTATACATATCACTTACCTACCAAGGATGTTCATAGAACAAGTGATATATTAATCTTTGTGTAGCAGCTGGCTGGCCCCACAGTATAGAAGTAGGATTAAGTTGTGACCATGAAAGCCTGATCTCAGAATTTCAGTGATACATGAAAAACCTTTAGTCTTTCAACTTAAATATTCCAGTTGTAAACTGTAAAGGAAATGATGATTTCTAGTCTTCCTAAACTACAGAGTTTCTTAATAGTGATGAATGAGCACTAATATGCTCGGGTGCTCGTTGCTCGAGTCGAGCAAATTGGAATACTCGGGTACTCGACCTGAGCAACGAGCCAAATGTAAGTCTATGGGAAAACCGGTATTTTAACCGCATCCCCTCAGGAGTTCTTCTAAAGTCTAAAAACGTCTGAAAATGATGAAAACAGTGCTCCAATGACATGGGAACATTATGGGCAATGCCTCTGGAAGGATTTCTGACTCCTAGGTCACAGCTATGAAAAATGTCTGAGTCTTACGACATTTTTACAGGTGCACCAAAAAACATACAGAAATGAAACCAAAATGGATATTCCTGGGAAATATATTAAGAAACAACCTTTCCAGGATAATGACTTTTATATAAGGCAAAATAATTAACCCAAAACAAAAATGTTCCTCCACAACTTGGTCTATGTTCACACGTAGCGTTTTTGATGCATTTTTCAAGTTTATGCATTCACTGGGAAATGTCATTCTACCATTTTACAACCATCTTTGGCCATGTGGTGTGTGACACATCATCAGACACATCCTGTTTTATTTATGAAAGAGGGACTCTGAAAGTCACAAAGTCTATTTTTAGAGGGCCATCAGCTGGATATGCGTTGTTGTTATTGTTACTGCATATGCAGTGAGTGGTAGGGCTGCCCAAAATTTGGATGCACCTCAACAACCCATTGAACAGACGTCATGGATGACGACATACAACCATAGTTCCCAGTATTCATTTGGTACTCCCATACTGTTTGCTTATGCATTGAATGCAAGGAATGTCATGCCCCAAAGTTACATGCACCCCAATAAGCCTATGAACACACGTACTGGATGGCAACATGAAACAAAAGTTCCCATTATTCTGATTTTTTTAAGTTACCTAAAGTTTGCCCAAGAAGTGAATACAAGGTCTGCCCCAAATTTGCACAGACCCCAATCACCCAAGGAAGAAATATGAAGGATGGTCTCCGAAAAAAAGTTTCCCCATTTTACAGGAGCGGGTCTCTTATACTTGTAATGCCCATACACTAAGTGTATGGGCTGACAAACATTTCCCCCTGGGGGACACACATCAACCCACTGTGTAAATATTTGTTTAAGGCCATCATAAACACCTTTGCAAAAAACTATAGTGGCTGTTACATCATGGACCATGATTACCCTGGTGATCTAGTGATGGTGTCAGAAGAGACATGGAGGATGGCCTCTGAAAAATGTTTTCCCAGTTTACAGGAGCAGGTCTCCTATACTTGTAATGCCCATACACTTAATGTATAGGCTGAAAAACATTTTCTCCTGTAGCGGACACCTCAACATAGAGTGTAAACATTTTTGGAAAGTTCATCATAAACACCCTTGTAAAAATTTCTAGTGGCTGTTGCATCATGGACCACGATCACCATGGTGATCTAGTGTTGGTGCATGATGAGGATGAGGAGAAGGAGGAGGATAACAGCAAATATCCAAAATCAGGAAGCGTATACCCATGTGTGGGTGTGAAGAGGTGCATGGGAATATACCTCACAAAAAAAGACACTGGGTTTGAGGTTGCTTCACTATTATCATGCGGTGGTGTACAGAAGTCTGGCCCAATCCAACCCTTGTTCATTCTTATAAGAGTCAGCCTGTCTACATTTTTGTTGACAGTTGGATGCGTTTATCAGTTATAATTCCACCAGCAGCACTAAAGACGCGCTCTAACAAAATGCTAGCGGAAGGACAGGCACGAACCTCCTAGGCATAGAGAGCCAGTTCATGTCACGTATCCAGCTTTAAGACCCAATAATTAAAAGGCACAGAGGAATCTTGGAGGTCGTTGGTACGGACAGCAAGGTACTACCTCACCCTCATCCAAAACTTTGCACTCCTTGTGAGAGTACGCTGCGCCTCATGGCCACTGTGATGAGAGGGTCTCAGAAAACTCTGTCAGAACGTTGCCAGTGTTCCCCTTCCTCTGCTGGAATGGAGTTGTGTCTCTCTCGACTGTAATCCTTGGTTGTCCAATGAACCTGCCGCCATCGTTTTCAGATGGGAATTTTTTTAATAATTCTGCAACAAAGGCCTTCTGGTACTGCACCATTTTAGTACCCCTGTTTGCCTCTGGAAAAAGAGATTGAAAGCTCTCCTTGTAGCATGGGTCTAGAAGTGTCACCAAGCAGGAGTGACTGTCAGCTCAAATTATGACAATACGAGTGTCACGGAAAAGGCAGTGCAACATAAAGTCAGCCATGCATGGCAACTGCTAACAGGCAAGACTTCCGTGTCCACACCAAGAGGATGACTGACCATGCTCTCCTCCTCCCTGTCCTCAGGCCATCCATGCTGAACAGATGATATGACAGTTGTGCTTGTAGTACCATCTATAGCACATGAAAGTAGCTCCTGTTCTTCCTCCTCCTCCTCTTCCTCATTGTCAACCAATCCACATTGGGATGACATGAGACTGGACTGTGTGTAATCACCTGTATGCTTCCTTGCTCCATTTCATCGTGCTCAGCCTGCAATGCCACCTCTTTGATTGTGAGAAGAGAGCATTTTAGAAGACAGAGAAACAGGAAGGTGATGCTAGTTATGGGCTAAGACTCAACAAAAACAATTCTATGGAGGCCTGAAATGGCACAATTTTGACCGCAATGATATGCGATACATATGGCGGACAAAACCTGGTGGAAAATATCTGCCCTGTAGCTAAATTTTTTTGAAGCTAAATATATTTTTGGCAGCAAAATGGTGTCAAAAAATTGTATAAGACACTCCAAAAAATGTTACAGTACCACAAAAATGGCCGAATTTTCTGCGCACTCAGATGTGATCGCTGGGACAGGCAAACCCATTTAAAATAGCTAGAAATAGCTGTACTATGAAAAGGATCAGACTGTATTCTTCAGTGTCAACAAGCAAATAAAGAAAAAAAATGTGTGCTCTGGATTGCTTTTGAATAAAATAATCAGGATTAAGATGCAAAAATAATTATTCCTGGCCACTAATACCTGGGGCTATATATAGATGTGGTCAATATGTTAAATAGGCAGAAGCAGACAGTAATGGAATGGACCCTCTTGATGTATGCAATGAAGTGTGCCACATACAATACCTGCCTGACTAGTAGTGATATCTATATACCCACAAACAGTGCCTGCATGCCTTGCACTGATATGTATATACCCACATACACTCCCTGCCTACCTTGCACTGCAATCTATATACCCCATAATTAGTCATTAGAAGGACTGTTGATTTAGCTGTATTTGTGAATTCAACAATGGTTTACCCACACTGATACCCCACATATTCTGTCCCTATCGCTGCAGCAACTCTCCACTGGTGATTCCAGAGCTGACTGGGATGAGCAGGGCGGTGCCAGGTATGATATAGACCTGATGATGCTGCGCAGCCATCCAATCACTGTAATGCCACAACCAACATGGCTGCGGCATTACAGTGCGTGGCAGACAATTCATGCATGTTGATTGGCCCTCTAAAGAGTGCCAAACATGCAGGGCGAGGACCAAGGACTCACCGAGCAAACCTGGAAATGCTAGCTAAAGAGCCCAGCGTTGCCTTGGCATAGTAATCAGCTGTGGTTAGTTATAACAAATTATAATGATTATATTGCACGTAAAAACATTTCACATCATATATTCAACACTACAGATTTGCAACACAAATTAACTAAACAATTACCCAAGTATTGATAGCATTTTATTTTAAACTCATTCAAGAGCCTTTTGATAAACAACATTTTTGGATTTTCCTTTCGGTGCAAAGATGAACAGATTTTTGTCAGTTCCAACTCTTGAATAGGCCACGTAAAGTTGACCATGAGAAAATCATGGAGATTGTAAATCAATCCCTACTACTTTCAAGGACTGTCCCTGAGCCTTGTTATTGGACATTGCAAATGGCAGTCGAACTGGAAACTGGAGGCGATTAAAATCAAAAAACAAATCAGATGGAATGAGTGGAATTCTTGGAATGAAAATGTCCTCTCCTTTGGCACAGGCTGTTGCTGAGCCAAGTATCTAATCCTATCCTGTGTGATACTGACTGCTGAGCTGTGTATCTAGTCCTATCCTGTGTGATACTGACTGCTGAGCTGTGTATCTAATCCTATCCTGTGGGATACTGTCTGCTGAGCTGTGTATCTAATCCTATCCTGTGTGTTACTGTCTGCTGACCTGTGTATCTAATCCTCTCCTGTGTGATACTGTCTGCTGAGCCATGTATCTATTCCTATCCTGTGTGATACAGTCTGCTGAGCCGTGCATCTAATCCCATCCTGTGTGATACTGACTGCTAACCTGTGTATCTAATCGTATCCTTTGTGATACAGTCTGATGAGCCATGTATCTAATCATATCCTGTGTGCTACTGTCTCCTGAGCTGTGTATCTAATCCTATCCTTTGTGATACAGTCTGATGAGCCATGTATCTAATCATATCCTGTGTGCTACTGTCTCCTGAGCTGTGTATCTAATCCTATCCTGTGTGATACTGACTGCTGAGCTGTTTATATAATCATATCCTGTTTGTTACTGTCTGCTTAGCAGTGTATCTAATACTGTACTGTGTGTTATTGTCTGCTGAGCTGTGTATCTAATCCTATCCAGCATGATACTGTCTGTTGAGCCATGTATCTAATACCATCCTGTGTGATACAGTCTGCTGAGCTGTTTATTTAATCCTATCCTGTGTGTTACTGTCTGCTGACCTGTGTTCCTAATCCTATCCTGTGTGATACTGTATGCTGAGCCGTGCATCTATTCCTATCCTGTGTTATACTAACTGCTGAGCTGTGTATCTAATGCTATCCTTTGTGATACTGTCTTCTGAGCAGTGTAGCTAATCCTATCCTGTGTGATACTGACTGCTGAGCCATGTATCTAATCCTATCCTGTGTGATACTGTCTGCTGAGCAGTGTAGCTAATCCTATCCTGTGTGATACTGACTGCTGAGCCATGTATCTAATCCTATCCTGTGTGATACTGTCTGCTGAGCAGTGTAGCTAATCCTATCCTGTGTGACACTGACTGCTGACCTGTGTATCTAATCCTATCCTATCATCACGAAACAATCACTGACCTCAGGGAGACCAGTCAAAGAAAACACGGTGGCAGCCTGCAAAGGCGCTCAATCACAGTGAAATCCTAGATGCATTGCTCCCTGGGAAATACGAATATGCAAATAAAGTCCCTGGAGCCTCATTTAAGAGTCTCAAACACGGGACTAGCCAGATCTTCCTCCAAGGAAGGACCCAGCTAAAGAGTGGCTCCTTTCGGAAACCACCATATTAAGTGGCCCTTTAAGTCAATATCCAGCTCTTTACGAGTTTACAGATATGACAAGGGAAATACCAGGGCCTGGTATCCATCCACAGACAGCTGTTTCAGGGTGTTGCCCCTCATCAGCATGGAGTAGGATTCTGGCTAGGTGGGAGCAATGCCTAGTAGACCAACATCACGAAACAATCACTGACCTCAGGGAGACCAGTCAAAGAAAACACTGTGGCAGCCGGCAAAGGCGCTCAATCACAGTGAAATCCTAGGTGCATTGCTCCCTGGGAAATACGAATATGCAAATAAAGTCTGTGGAGCCTCATTTAAGAGTCTCAAACATGGGACTAGCCAGATCTTCCTCCAGGGAAGCGCCTTTGAGCGTCTTTGCCGGCTGCCGCAGTGTTTTCTTTGACTGGTTTCCCTGAGGTCAGTGATTGTTTCGTGATGTTGGTCTACTAGGCATTGCTCCCACCTAGCAAGAATCCTACTCCACACTGATGAGGGGCAACTCCCCAAAACAGCTGTCTGTGGGTGGATACCTGGCCTTGGTATTTCCCTTGTCAAAATGACTCTCCACTGACCGTTATGACCGTCATCTTATTTGAATGTTACTCAGCAACCGCAGGATGACGTCAAGTGAACTACAAAAGGAATGGAAAATGGCAGCTGGGGTGAATTGTATGGTAAGAACAGTTCGTAACAGGCTCATAGAGGCAGGGCTCAAGTCATGTAAAGGTAGAAGAAAGCTTTTCATCAATGAGAAGCAAAGGAGAGCCAGGCTGAAGTTTGCCAAAGACCATAAGGATTGGACCATAGAGGACTGGAGTAAGGTAATCTTCTCTGATGAGTCTACTTTTCACCTTTGCCCAACACCTGGTTGTCTAATGGTTAGATGGAGACCTGGAGAGACATACAAGCCACAGTGTCTTGCACCCACTGTGAAATTTGGTGGAGGATCGGTGATGATCTGGGATGCTTCAGCAAGGTTGGAATTGGGCAGGTTAATCTTTTCACAGGATGTACGAATCAAGCCACATACAAGGTTATCCTGGAAAAACAGTTGATTCCTTCTGCTCAGGCAATGTTCCCCAACTCTGAGGACTGGTTTTCCAGCAGGACAATGCACCATGCCACACAGCTAGGTCAATCAATGTGTGGATGAAGGACCACCACATCAAATCTCTGTCATGGCCAGCCCAATCTCCAGACCTGATCCACATTGAAAACCTCTGGAATGTAATCAAGAGGAAGATGGAGAGTCACAAGCCATCAAACAAAGAAGAACTGCTTATATTTTTGTACTAGGAGTGGCATAAGGTCACCCATAAGCAGTGTGAAAGACTAGTGGAAAGCATGCCAAGACACATGAAAGCTGTGATTAAAAATCATGGTTATACCACAAAATATTGATTTCTGAACTCTTCCTGAGATAAAACATTAGTATTGCTGTTTCTAAATGATTATGAACTTGTTTGCTTAGCATTACTTGAGGTTTGAAGGCACTGATTTTTTTTTTTTTTGTACTTTGACCATTTTGCTTTGTCAGAAAAAAAATACAAAATTTTTTGTCTGGAAATTCGGAGACATGTTGTCAGAAGATTATAGACTAAAAGAACAATTTACATTTTACTCAAAAATATACCTATAAAGAGAAGAATCAGACAAACTGAACATTTTTGCAATGGTCTCTTAATTTTGCAGAACTGTATATATATATATATATAAATATAATAAATATATATATTTATTATACGTGTATATATATATATATATATATATATATATATTATATATATTATGCAAGAACTACTTAGGGAAGAAGCAGGCAGCTGGTATTCTATCTGTAATGGAGTGACCAGCGCAGTCACTAGATCTCAACCCCATTGAGCTGTTGTGGGAGCAGCTTGACCGAATGGTATGCAAAAAGTGCCCATCAAGCCAAACCAACTTGTGGGAGGTGCTTCTGGAAACACGGGGTGCTCAGAAAATTAATTGCTGGAATGCCAAAGGTCTGCAAAGCTGTATTTACTGCAAATTTGCTGCTGAATTTACTTCATAAGAAAATGGTAGCTCTTGGAGTCCCTCTCAACTTATGCTTGTGGATTTATAACTTCCTGACAGCCAGGATACAGAGTGTAAAAGTTGGACCATTCACTTCGGACACCTTGGTCACAAACATCGGGGCACCTCAGGGGTGTGTTTTGTCCCCGTTACTGTTTTCTCTCTATACGAATGATTGCATCTCTTCAGCAGACTCAGTAAAAATCTTGAAATTTGCCGATGATATGACACTAATTGGTCTCATCAGGGGAAATGCTGAAGACTTGTATCGGAGTGAGGTGAAAAGAATATGTGACTGGTGTAATGCCAATAATCTTGTACTCAACACTAAAAAAAACTGCTGAGATGGTTGTGGATTTTAGGAAAGATCAACATGAGATACTTCCAATCTACATCCATGACGAAGTGGTTCTTAGGGTCACAGAGACCAAATTCCTTGGTGTTATCATCTCTCATGATCTTAAATGGGGGAAAAATGTGGATGCTGTTATAAGAAAAGCACAACAGAGGATGTTCTTCCTGCGTCAGCTGGAAAGATATGGTTTGTCTAAGAATCTGCTGATCTTATTCTTTAATGCTGTCATCAGATCTGTGATTTGTTCCTCTCTGATAGTCTGGTATGGGGGAGCCACTGTGCATGACAAACTCCGCTTACAAAGGACTTTCATAACAGCAGAGAGAATTATAGGTTCCCCCCTGCCTAAAATCCAGGATCTTTATGATAAGGGTATTTGATCCCACGCATTGAAAATTTCATCCGATCCCTCTCACCCGGGACACTCCTCATTCCATAACTCCCTTCAGGACGTCGCTTCAGAGTCCCCAAATGCAGCACCAACCGCCATATGAACAGCTTCTATCCACTCTCTGTTTAACAATTAAATCGTCATGTGTAGACTATATACTGTATCTCTCTTGTTAGATGTTACTTGTTGTATCTGTTGTTATATATTATGTTGCCTCTTTGCCACAAAGAATTCCTTGTATATATGTAATATGTACTTGGCGATAATAAATTTGATTGATTGATTGATTGATTGATTGAATTCTTTGACGAAAGCAAAGTTTGAAGGAGAAAATTATTATTTCAAATAAAAATCTTTGTCAATGTCTGGACTGGATTTTAAACTCATTTGGCAACTCATTTGATTAATAAAAGTATGAGTTTTCATATAAAACTATATTATATGTACAGTACAGACAAAAAGTTTGGACACACCTTCTCATTCAAAGAGTTTTCTTTATTTTCATCACTATGAAAATTGTAGATTCACTTTGAAGGCATCAAAACTATGAATTAACACATGTGGAATTATATGTATAGGCAAAAGGGCCAACAAATGCTAAGCATCTCTGGGAACTCCTTCAAGACTGTTGGAAGACCATTTCCGGTGACTATATCTTGAAGCTCATCAAGAGAATGCCAAGAGTATGCAAAGCAGTAATCAAAGCAAAAGGTGGCTACTTTGAAGGACCTAGAATATAAGACATATTTTCAGTTGTTTCACACTTTTTTTGTTAATCATATAATTCCACATGTGTTAATTCATAGTTTTGATGCCTTCAGAGTGAATCTACAATTTTCATAGTCATAAAACTAATGAAAACTCTTTGAATGAGAAGGTGTGCCCAAACTTTTTGCCTGTACTGTATATAATATATATATATTATACTAAATGGAGGCCCAATGCTACAGCATTGGGAGGGCAGTAATGTCACAATGAGGGCAAGCTTTGCAGCATTGAAAATTTCTCCCCCCCATGTCCACACCCACCTATCCAGTCTTTCTTTTCCCATGTGCTGACTTCTCCTGCCTGTGTTCTCTTCTTTGACCTTTCTACCCCATGTGCTATCCCCCTTATCTGCTGTCTCTCTCCTTTCTGTGCTGTGTTCTCCCCTCATGTGCTGTCCTGTTTGAGCTGTCCCCCCATGATATGTCTCGCTCACCCCTGTGTGGTTTCTCTCTCCCCCATCTGCTGTCTTCTCCTCTCATGTCATCTCTTCTTTGACCTGTGTACCGGCTGGTACCACCAGCAGTTTCCATATTGAGACACCCATCACTTGGGTGTCCCAGTATGGCGGTCGGTGAACTTCTAGGATTTTTCCTCACCGTTCTTGTGATCATTTTGACGCCACGGAGTGAGATCTTGAGTGGTGACCCAGATCGAGGGAGATTATCATTGGTCTTGTATGTCTTCCATTTTCTTATTATAGCTCCCACAATTGATTTCATCACTCCAAGCTGCTTGCCCATTGCAGTTTCAGTCTTCCCAGCCTGGTGCAGGGCTACAATTTTGTTTCTTTTGTCCTTCATCAGCTCTTTGGTCTTCACCATGCTGGAGTTTGGAGTGTGACTGTTTGAGGATGTGGAAATTTGTATTTCATACTGATAACAAGTTCAAACGGGTGTAACTACTGCAGGTAATGAGTGAAGGACAGAGGAGCCTCTTAAAGAGGAAGTTACAGGTCTGTGAGAGCCCGAAATCTTGCATGTTTTTAGGTGACCAAATACTTATTTTCCACCATAATTTGAAAAATAAATCTTGCTAAATCAGACAAGGTGATTTTCTGGATTTAATTTCTCATTTTGACTCTCATAGTTGTGGTCTACCTATGATGTCAATTACAGGCCTCTCTAATCCTTTTAAGGGGAAGAACTAGCACAATTGGTGGCTGACTAAATACTTTTTTCCCCACTGTACATGATTGCCAAAACTATTGAGTGTGTTTACTAAGGGAGAAAAATATGGGTGTTGGCGCTGGGAATAACCAGAATAATCAGAGTGTACAAATGTATAATATAAATGGGGATTCACAAGCCAGATTATTTTTGCTTGGAAATTCGGAGACATGTTGTCAGAAGTTTATAGATTAAAAGAACAATTTACATTTTACTCAAAAATATACCTATGAAGAGAAAAATCAGACAAATTGAACATTTGAAAGTGGTCTCTTAATTTTTGCCAGAGCTGTAATATATATATATATATATATATATATATATATATATATATATATATATATATATATATACATACACACACAGTTGTGGACAAAAGTATTAACACCCCTGCAATTTTGTCAGATAATGCTCAGTTTCATCCTGAAAATGATTGCAAACACAAATTCTTTGGTATTATTATCTTCATTTAATTCATCTTAAATGAAAAAACACAAAAGAGAATGAAGCAAAACGCAAAACATTGATCATTCCACACAAAACTCCAAAAATGGGCCAGACAAAAGTATTGTCACCCTCAGCCTAATACTTGGTTGCACAACCTTTAGCCAAAATAACTGCGATCAACCGCTTCCGGTAACCATCAATGAGTTTCTTACAATGCTCTGCTGGAATTTTAAACCATTCTTCTTTGGCAAACTGCTCCAGGTCCCTGATATTAGAAGGGTGCCTTCTCCAAACTGCCATTTTTAGATCTCTCCACAGGTGTTCTATGGGATTCAGGTCTGGACTCATTGCTGGCCACCTTAGAAGTCTCCAGTGCTTTCTCTCAAACCATTTTCTAGTGCTTTTTGAAGTGTGTTTTGGGTCATTGTCTTGCTGGTAGACCCATGACCTCTGAGGGAGACCCAGCTTTCTCACACTGGGCCCTACATTATGCTGCAAAATTTGTTGGTAGTCTTCAGACTTCATAATGCCATTCACATGGTCAAGCAGTCCAGTGCCAGAGGCAGCAAAGCAACCCCAAAACATCAGGGAACCTCCGCCATGTTTGACTGTAGAAACTGTGTTTTTTTTCTTTGAATGCCTCTTTTTTTCTCCTGTAAACTCTATGTTGATGCCTTTTCCCAAAAAGCTCTACTTTTGTCTCATCTGACCAGAGAACATTCTTCCAAAACGTTTTAGGCCTTTTCAGGTAAGTTTTGGCAAACTCCAGCCTGGCTTTTTTATGTCTCAGGGTAAGAAGTGGGGTCTTCCTGGGTCTCCTACCATACAGTCCCTTTTCATTCAGACGCCGATTGATAGTACGGGTTGACACTGTTGTACCCTCGGACTGCAGGGCAGCTTGAACTGTTTGGATGTTAGTCGAGGTTCTTTATCCAACATCCACACAATCTTGCGTTGAAAACTCTTGTCAATTTTTCTTTTCCGTCCACATCTAGGGAGGTTAGCCACAGTGCTTTAAACTTCTTGATGACACTGCGCACGGTAGACACAGGAACATTCAGGTCTTTGGAGATGGACTTGTAGCCTTGAGATTGCTCATGCTTCCTCACAATTTGGTTTCTTAAGTCCTCAGTCAGTGCTTTGGTCTTCTTTGTTTTCTCCATGCTCAATGTGGTACACACAAGGACACAGGACAGAGGTTGAGTCAACTTTAATCCATGTCAACTGGCTGCAAGTGTGGTTTGTTATTGCCAACACCTGTTAGGTGCCACAGGTAAGTTACAGGTGCTGTTAATTACACAAATTAGAAAAGCATCACATGATTTTTCGAACAGTGCCAATACTTTTGTCCACCCTCTCTTTTATGTTTGGTGTGGAATTATATCCAATTTGGCTTTAGGACAATTGTTTTTGTGTTTTTTCATTTAAGACAATTTAAATGAAGATAATAATACCAAAGAATTTGTGTTTGCAATCATTTTCAGGAAGAAACTGAGTATTATCTGAAAAAATTGCAGGGGTGTCAATACTTTTGGCCACAACTGTGTATATATATATATATGTATATATATTATATATGTGTGTGTTTTGAAGAGAAATTTTGTTTAAAATGATGTTAAAATTGCGTTGCATACGGATTGCATACGCATGTCATACAGATGTCATATGAATGTTCCATTTAACCCCTTAGCGACAGAGCCAGTTTGCAGCTTAATGACCAGGCCAATTTTTACAATTCTGACCACTTGCCCTTTATGAGGTTATAACTCTGGAACGCTTTAATGGATCCTGCTGATTCTGACACTGTTTTTTCGTGACATATTGTACTTCATGTTAGTGGTAAAACTTCTTTGATACGTCTTCTGTTTATTCATGAAAAGATGGAAATATGGAGAAATTTTTGAAAATTTTGCAATTTTAAATTTTTATGCCCTTAAACCAGAGAGATGTGTCACAAAAATTTCTTAATAAATAACATTTCCCACATGTCTACTTTACATCACCACAATTTTGGAAGCAAAATTTTTTTTGTTAGGAAGTTATAAGGGTTAAAAGTTGACCAGTAATTTCTCATTTTTACAACTAAATTTATAAAACCATTTTTTTTAGGGACCACATCATATTTAAAGTCATTTTGAGGGGTGTACATGACAGAAAATACCCAAAAGTGGCACCATTCTAAAAACTAGACCCCTCAAGGTGCTTAAAACTACATTCAAGAAGTTTGTTAACCCTTTAAGTGCTTCACAGGAACTAAAGCAATGTGGAAGGAAAAAATTAACATTTAACTTTTTTTTTGCAAAAAATTTACTTCAGAACCAACTTTTTTATTTTCACAAGTGTTAAAAGAGAAAATCAACCACATAATTTGTTGTAGAATTTCTCCTGAATACGCTGATACCCCATATGTGGGGGTAAACCACTTTTTCAGCACACGGCAGAGCTCGCAATGGATGGAGCGCAGTTTGACTTTTTCAAAGTAGAACTGGCTGGAATTGAGATCGGATGCCATGTTGCGTTTGGAGAGCCCTTAATGTGCCTAAACAGTGGAAACCTCCAACAAGTGACCCCATTTTGGAAACTAGACCCATTAAGGAACTTATCTAGATGTGTGGTGAGCACTTTGAACCCCCAAGCGCTTCACAGAAGTTTATAAACGCAGAGCCGGGAAAATAAAAAGTCTTTTTATTTCCACAAAAGTGAATTTTTAGACCCAATTTTTAGACCCCCAAAGTTGGTAAATAGTGGAAACCCCTCAATTCTTGCTCCAACCATAACCCCAACACACTCCTAACCCTAATCCCAACCCTAACCTTAATCCCAACCCTAATCCCTAATCCTAATTCTAACCCTAATCCTAGTTCGCCCTTACCCTATTTCTAACCCTAGCCCTAACCCGAACCCTAACCTTAGCCCTAGCCCTAACCCTAACCCTAGCCCTATCCCTAGTCCAACCCTAACCCTAACCCTAGCCCTAACCCTAACCCTAGCCCAACCCTTACCCTAGCCCAGCCCTAACCCTAACCCTAGCCCTAACCCTAGCCCAACCCTAACCCTAACCCTAGCCCAACCCTAACCCTAACCCTAGCCCTAGCCCTAACCCTAACCCTAATGGAAAACTAAAAATAATATTTTCTTTATTTCGTTATGTTGGCCTAACTAAGGGGGTGATAAACGGGTGGATTATGTACTATTTTTTTATTTTGATCACGATGATAGTTTATCATCGTGATCAAAGTGAATGAATGGAATCTGCCAGCCAGAGCCAGCAGATTCGCAGTGGGTGCACTGCGCATGCGCCCGCCATTTTCTCCGGATCCAAGATGGCGGTGCCCACCGGAGGACGTCGGCGAGACGCAGGACCACCGGGAGGGGACAGAGGAACATGGAGAGGTACTGGGGGAGGATCGGGGACCCTCTTCCTCTCTCCTCTGATGTGCGATCACAACAGAGGAAAGAGAAATTTAATGCACAATCGCAGCTTTTTTTGCGGTCGACGTTATAGGGTTAATAACGGAGATCACAAAAGCGGTTTTACTGACCGATTCATGTTCTCTGGGGTCTCGGCTACCCCCGGCAGCCGAGACCCCGGAGAAAATCCGACACTAGGGGGCGCTATTCACTTTCTCCACAGCGCCGTGAATTAGCGGCGCAGTGGTTTTAGTAGTTAAATACCGCCGTTAAAAGGCGTAGCGGCGGTCGCTAAGGGGTTAAAAATCGCACAGAAATCGCATTGCACTTGCATGACAAATGCACGGCACTCGTCCGTTTTTTTGGTCAGGAAATCAAACCGTTTTTTTCTCACAGTTGGGTATGAGCCGTAAAGATGATCCTTCTACAATGTGACAACCCTTGAGGTATTTGTAGAAAGCTATTAAGTCTCCTCTAAGAGCACCAGAAAAAAATACTCATGAATAACTAACATCCCTTCAAGTAATTCAATGACAAAAAAGAGTAGAATATTTGGTATTCTATTCTATTGTGCTATTTAATGTAGTTTTTATGTGTTATAATAAAATCTGTATTTTTATATTCTTACACATTTGATCTTTGTCCTTCATTCTGCTCTTTTTGGTCATTAAGTCTCCTCTAAGTCTACTTTTTTTCAAGCTATACATTCCCAAACCCTGTAACCGTTCCTCATGGTTTGCAGACCGGTCACCATTCTGGTCGCTCTTCTCTAGTTTGTTGATGTCTGTTTTAAAATATGGTGCTCAAAACTAGACACAGTATTTCAGATGAGGTCTAACCAAAGAGGAGTTGAGGGCAATAATGACTTCACGTGGTCTAGACTGTATGCTTCTGTTAATACATCCCACAATTGCATTTGCCTTTTTTTGCTGCTGCATCACACTGTTGAGTCATGTTCAGTTTTTGATCTATTAGTATACCCAAGTCTTTTTAACGTGCTGTTGCTTAGCCCTATTCCTCCCATTCTGTGTATGCTTTTTAAATTTTTATTGCCCATATGTAGCACTTTGCATTTTTCCTTGTTATAAACCATTCTGTTAGTTGCTGCCCACTGCTCCAGTTAATTTATATCTTTTTGAATCCTCTCTCTCTTCTCTAGTTTTAGCTATCCCTCCTAGCTTTCTGCCATCAGAAAATTTAATCAGTGTTCATTGATAAAGATGCTGAACAGTACAGGGCCCAGGACAGAACCCTGTTGTATTTCACTTGAGACATTCTTAAAACTGGATGTGCAGCTATTTACTACCACTCTTTGGGTCTGATCACTTAGCCAGTTATGAATCCACCTAACAGTTGCCTTGTCCATTCCATACTTAGTCATTTTTTCAATAAGGATGGTGTGAGATACTATGTCAAATGCTTTGCAGAAGTCAAGATATACTATATCTACAGCATTTCTCTGATCGATCCAGTCAGTGATTCTGTCATAGAAGGAAATTTAGTTAGTCGGACATGACTTATTAGTGACAATCCATGCTGACTCTGGTTAATCTTTTCATTCTTATCCAGGTAATTAGATACATGTTGTTTAATAATTTGTTCAAAGATCTTTCCTGGTATAGAAGTTAAACTCACCGGCTTATAGTTCCCTGGGTCCACTTTCTTGCTCTTTTTGAAGATAGGAACAACATTTGCTCTTTTCCAGTCTTCTGGGACTTCTCCTGTTGTCCAAGAATTTTCAAAGATTATTGAGAGTGGTTCAAAAATTTCTTCTATCTCCTTCAGTGCTCTGGGGTGTAATTCATCTGGACCTGGAGATTTGAATTCATTTATGTTAGCTAAGTGTTTCCTCACCATCTTTCTGTTTATACATATCCTGGATTCTTTTACTTCTTTAATAAGACAGTGAAGATCAGTTGATATTACACTTCCTTTCGGAGAGAAAACAGATGCAAAATAGGAATTTAAAAGTTCGACCTTCTCAACATCCTCTCTTACCATTTCTTCATTTTCATCCTCTAAAAATCCTATATCATCTATGACTTTTCTTTTACTTTTGACACATGCAAAAAATCCTTCTTTATTGCTTTTGATGTCTCTTGCAAGCCTTAATTCATTGTCAGCTTTAGTAATCTGATTCATGCCCTGCATGTTTCTGCAGACATAATTATATTCTTCTTTAGATATGCCTCCCTCTTCCCATTTGATAAACATTTCTTTCTTCCTTTTTAGCATGTGTTTAAGTTCTGTGTTCATCCATCCTGGTTTCTTTAAATGCTTTGCATTCTTCCCTCTTTTTTGAATTGTTAACGATTGTGCTTTGAGAATCTAATTTTTAAAGATTTCCCATCCTTCCTGGACATTTTGGTCCTTAAGGATATCCAGCCATTAATAATAATAATAATAATAATTTTTATTTATATAGCGCCAACATATTCCGCAGCACTTTACAATTAAGCGGGGACATGTACAGACAATAAATTCAATACAAGTTAAGACAATTCAAACAATGACATTAGGAGTGAGGTCCCTGCTCGCAAGCTTACAATCTACAAGGAAATGGGGGGACACAGTAGGTGAGAAATGCTTGTTAATTCAGGTCTGGCAATTATAATAGGGATTTTCATATAAAGCTGCATGATCCGGTCATCAGCCCGTGTGTTTAAGTGCAATAGACAAGTATCAAGTGCAGTTATCATGTGCATGAAGGGTGTGGAGACAGATGAATAGTAGGGTGCAGATTCAGAATAATATTTGGAAGGAGGGAACAGGGCAAAGTTAGCTTGCTGAGTAGTTGATGTGATAGGCTTCTTTGAAGAGATGGGTTTTCAAAGCGCGCTTGAATAGGTCAGGGCTAGGTATCAGTCTGATCGTCTGGGGAAGTGCATTCCAGAGAGCTGGAGCAGCACGAGAGAAGTCTTGGAGACGGAGGTGCGAGGTTCGGATTACGGGGGATGTTAGTCTTAGGTCATTTGTAGAACGGAGGGCACGTGTAGGGCGATAGACAGAGATGAGAGAGGAGATATAAGGCGGTGCAGAACAGTGGAGAGCTTTGTGGGTGAGAGAGATGAGTTTATACTGGACCCTGTAGCGAATAGGTAGCCAGTGTAATGACTGGCACAAGATGGAGGCATCGGTGAAGCGGCTGGACAGAAATATGACCCTGGCTGCCGCATTCAAGATGGATTGGAGAGGAGAAAGTTTGGTAAGAGGGAGACCGATCAGAAGAGAGTTGCAGTAGTCCAGACGAGAATGAATAAGAGCGACAGTAAGAGTCTTAGCAGTTTCAAAGGTGAGAAAAGGTCGGATTCTGGAGATGTTTTTAAGATGCAGGTGACAAGAGCGACTGAGTGATCGGATGTACGGAGTAAAGGAAAGTTCAGTGTCGAATATGACCCCAAGACAGCGGGCATGCTGCTTGGGAGTTATGGTTGAACCCTCCAGGGTTATTTCGATGTTAGGTAGAGTGAGGTTAGTAGAGGGGAGAAACACAAGAAGTTCAGTTTTAGAGAGATTTAGTTTCAGATAGAGGGAGGACATGATGCTAGAGACAGCAGACAGACAATCCTTGGTATTTTGAATTAGGGTAGGGGTGATGTCAGGGGAAGAAGTGTATAATTGGGTGTCATCAGCATAGAGATGATACTGGAACCCAAATCTGCTGATTGTTTGTCCAATAGGGGCAGTGTATAAAGAGAAGAGGAGGGGGCCTAGGACTGAGCCCTGCGGGACCCCGATAGTAAGGGGACGAGAAGAGGAAGAGGAGCCGGAAAAAGATACAGTGAAGGAGCGGTCAGAGAGGTAGGAGGAGAACCAGGAGAGGGCTGTGTCCTTGAGGCCTATAGAGCGGAGCATAGTGAGGAGGAGCTGGTGATCCACAGTGTCAAATGCGGCAGAGAGATCCAGGAGAATCAGCAGGGAGCAATGACCTTTCGATTTAGCTGTTATTAAATCATTAGAGACTTTAGTGAGGGCAGTTTCAGTAGAGTGTAAAGAGCGGAAACCAGATTGTAAGGGGTCGAGAAGAGAGTTATCCGAGAGATAGCGGATTAGACGGGAGTGGACCAGGCGTTCCAGGAGTTTAGAGATGAAGGGAAGGTTAGAGACAGGTCTGTAGTTAGCAGTGCAGTTCTGGTCCAGGGATGGCTTTTTAAGTAAAGGGGTTATGATGGCATGTTTAAATGAGGAGGGAAATATACCTGAAGAAAGAGAGAGGTTAAATATTTCAGTCAGGTGAGTGGTGACCACTGGTGAGAGAGACTGCAGGAGCTGTGAAGGAATAGGGTCACTGTTGCAGGTTGTAGGCCGAGCAGAAGCGAGGAGCTTGGAAACTTCTTCTTCTGAAACAGGCTCAAAGATGTCTAGTGAGCTTGAGGTGCGGCAGGGAAGGGGATCCAGGCACTGAGGAGATAGGGCTGAGATATCCTGATGGATGTGGTTGATTTTTTCTAGGAAATAAGTGGCCAGATCCTCACCGCTGAGGTTGGTGATGGGGGCCTGTACTTTAGGTTTCAGGAGGGAGTTTAAGGTTTCAAAAAGTCGTCTTGGGTTGTTGGATAGTGAGGTGATGAGGGTGGTGAAGTAGGATTGTTTGGCCAGATGAAGGGCAGAGTTATAGGTTTTGAGCATGAACTTATAGTGGATGAAGTCTTCTGCTAAGAGAGATTTTCTCCACTGCCGCTCTGCACACCTCGAGCAGCGCTGAAGAGAGCGTGTTTGCGTTGTGTGCCAGGGCTGCTTTTGTCTGTGTCGGGTCTTTCTGCGTATAGAAGGTGCTGCTTCATCTAGGGCATTCTTCAGTGTATTATTGAAGTGTGACAATGCTATGTCTGGACAGGAGAGGGTGGAGATGGGGGCTAAAGATGTGTGGAGATTGTCCCTAAGCTGTTGGGTATTAATGGTACGTGTATTCCGATAAGTGTGGTAAGTGGGGGTGTCCCGGGTGAGGAGACAATTCTTGACAGAGAGCCATTAAAGCCCTTTGATTCTCTTTCTGAGTCTCTTAAAATCTGCCTTTCTGAAATCTAACCTTGAAGTCTGAGTCTTTACAGAAATTTATAACACAGAGCCATTAAAATAAAAAAATCACATTTTTCCCACAAACATGTGGTTTTAGTCCCAACTTATTTATTTCACAAGAATAACAGGAGAAAATGAACTCCAAAATTGTTGTGCAATTTCTTGTGTATACACCGAAACTGCATATGTGGGTGCAAACTACTGTTTGGGTGCATGACAGGGCTTGGATAGGAAGGAGGGACGTTTAGGAAAAGCAGACTTTGATGAAATGATTTGAGGGCCTCATGTCACTTTTGGAGAGGGCCTGATGCTCCTAAACAGTGGAAATCCCCCACAAGTGACCCTATTTTGGAAACTAGACCCCTCAGGGAATCTACCTAGTTATGTGAGAAACTTGAACTCACAGGTGCTTCCCAGAATTTTACAATGTTGATTTTTCTAAAAAATAGCAAGAAAAAAATGGACCCCAAAACAGTTGAAACCCTCTACAAGTGAGCCTATATTCAAATTGATCTAGTGTTTTCCTGGTATGTGAATTTTATAAAGTAGTGGCATACATGAGTTGTGTAGAGTGCATCAGTTTGGCATGCGTGAGTAGTGTAGCGTGTATCAGGTTGACATATGTGACTGGTGTAGCCTGCATCAGGTTGGCATATGTGAGTTGTGTACAATGCATCAGGTTGGCATACGTGAAAAGTATAGAGTGCATCAGGTGGGCATACATCAGTTGTATAGAGTGCATCACATGGGAATATGTGAATAATATAGAGTTCATCAGGTTGACATATGTGAGCTGTATAGATTCTATCAGGTTGGCTTATGTGAGTTGTATAGAGTCAGAAATTAATTTTGAATGTGTAGTACTGTTTGAAGCATTATTTTGCACAGACAAGTGTCGCATTGATATGTGGTGTCCTTTCATATCCCCCTTCTGTAACACACTTAGAAACTCTTTTGTGACTTTTCTTTATTTTTGGTTTGATGTACCTCACCTGGGAAATGTTACACTGGTATGATACAGCACCATCAGTTCCAGAAGTACTGCACCTTTCCCTTACCTGACTTTCAAATATTAGGGCTTGATCACATCATGATAGGACATGCCACACCTTGTACCACACCTTAGCTTTTCTTATGACACTGTAGGGCTAGATGACTTTATCAGAGAGATCAACTCCCCCCATACTTTTATTGTACCCCAGAACACATTCTGGTTTGGTGACTTGTGCAGAGGAACCTCGTTGTCATACCCACAGGGCGTGTTGATGTATAGTGAACTCACTATATGATGGTGCAGTGGTATCTGTATACCCGATACTCAAGAGACAGGAGAATAAGCTTCATAAAACCAAAGATATCTATTAATGAAAGTTTAACAAAAGGGAAAAAGTGTCTGGATCCGTTGTGGTGCACCGGGCAAAGTATACCCCTATACAGGGATTCCTTCATCACTATACCAGGAGACCTAAATGCTGTGAATCCAGGACCAGAGAAATGACCCATACAGACTGGATAGAAGAGACTGTGGAATACTGGTTCTGTCGGTGTAGGAAATCCCGGAAGCTTCGTGTAATCCTGAAAAGGCTGATCCAACCGGCAGTGGTATCTGGAAGGTTCCATCAGGTTAGACTTGGTTGGATAGGCCTGGAGTGGGATCTGGAGTGTCCAGAGGGATCCAGGACAGAGAAATGCCTGCAAAGAATTCTGTGGAATACAGATGTATTAGTAAAATCCAAAGCAGCAGTCTTCTAATCACAGAGCTCAGCAGAATGTGGCCTGAGCCGGAGGCAATGATACTACAGAATGAACACATTGTCCAGGCACCTCCCTTAAGGGGAGGATGCCTTTTATGTACAGAGCATCACAGCAAAGACAGACCTAATAGAGAACAGGTGCCCTGCTGCATGAAGCGGGACGTGCCTCCTAAAAGCATTTTCCAGGAGACCTGCCAAAGGGACGCAGGTTCCTAGCAGAGAAAGGAGCTGCTGATCGTCTGGAAGTATGGACAGGGTGAGCAGTTCCTGTGGAGCTGCGTGATAGGCACCGGTCTCCCAGCACAGGGGACACTGGACCCGCAGCAGGGACAGATCAGGTGAAGTGCATAGCACCGCGTGATGCGCTCCGGTCTCCCTGTCCATGAGAGACCAGACCTGCAGCTGAGGGCATGACACCCGTACTGCAGTGGGGGTGCTGCCATCATCATGTATGGTGGTCAAGAAAAGGACATCCTTCTTGTTTATGTACTTTACTACAACTGCCAAATTAGCATCTTAAGGAGGCCTCTCTGATTTTTGCTAACAGTACCTCAAGCTGCGGTAGCTCACACAGAGAAGTACTTGGAAGAGTTGGATGCTTTTATAAAAGTTATCTACATAAAAGTGATAACTTTCATCCAGCAGTGTGTACACAAAATCGCCCTCTTACTCCCCGACAGGGGGCATTCAGAGTGTTTAATCCGGGTGTCCTTCCATTCATGAACTTCCAACCTTTGGTGTACCCTGAGGTAATCTCGCTCAGCTTGCAGAGTTTAATTCCACACCAGGCCCTCTTACTGTGCAGGTATTCCTTAATTTGAGACTCCCCTTGCAATGAATTGGGGACTCATCTATGCAAATGTCCCTTTGAGGAATGTACATCTCAGGAAACCTGTTGCTGAAGTGATCAATGACCAGCCTAACTTTGAAAATTCGGTCAAAGTTGGGGTCATCTTGGAAAGGATACAGTGCATTATCAATGTAATGCAAAAATGTGTTGATGACCTCAAGTCATTTACCGGTCATAGCGATTCGGAACAGTGGTGTTTTGTATAAAACATCTTCACTTCAATATTGATGAAGTTCTGGCTTCTTCACTAACCGCATGTGAAGGAAAAGGCCACAAAACAGCATTGTTTCTTTTGTGTCTACAGGTGTAACATAGTAATATAATAACATAGTTTTGAAGGCTGAAGGAAGACCTTATGTCCATCTAGTTCAGCCTATTTTTAGTGCAGCTGTTCTGCATTGTTGATCCTGGGAAAGGCAAAAAACCCACAAAATAGAAGCCAATTTTCTCCATAGGGAAAAAAATTCCTTCCTCTAAGCTGGGTCAACCATCTACCTATAATATTATGTTATTCGTAACCTTCTATACTGTTACTCACAAGAAAAGCATCCATTCCTTTCTTAAATTCATTCAGTGAGTTGGCCATCACCACTTCCTCAGGAAGAGAATTCCAGAGCCTCACTGCTCTTACCGTGAAGAACCCTCTTCTATGCTGGTGCAGAAATTGTCTTTCCTCCAAATGAAGAGAATGCCCCCTTGTTCTTGTCACAGTCCTTGGTACAAACAGTTCATTGGAGAGATCTCTGTATTGCCCTCTGATATACTTGTACATATATATTAGGTCTCCCCTAAGTCTTCTCTTTTCTAAAGTAAATAGAAATAATTTTGATAACCTTTCTGGGTTTTGGTGTGAACCAACTCCATTTATCATTTTAGTAGCCCGCCTTTGAACCCTTTCAAGTTCAGTAATGTCTTTCTTGAGCAACGTTGTCCAAAATTGCACACAATACTCCAAGTGTGGTCCCATTTAGAAAATAAAGGACAGTTTTGGTCCCAAAACTGTAGAGTGAGCAAATTTGTCTAGGCCGCTATGAGGTTTACAAAATTCTGACTGAAAAGGTGTTTTTCTGTGAGGTCAGTAATATCAAATTTGATTCCTGATTGTGTCACAAAATCAGGAATCTGTGGATCATATATTAAAATAAAGGAAGTTGGCATCCTCTCCCTCACTATCCGTGTCAGAGGCAAGAAAGAGAGTGACATTTTTTTCACATATGTGGTGTTTGTGTGTTTACTAAATTTTATTCAGGTGTGTGCATGTGAGTATTTGGTGTAAACTTTTTTATATAGAAGTGAAAAAAAGAAAAGATAAAAGAATACAGAAGGAAAAAGATAAAAATAGAATAAAAAGAACATAAATATTTGGTAAAATAAAAAACAAGCTTACTAAACGGACGTCAGTAAAAAAAAAAAATGTACTGAGCACCCACAACCATCTGACACTAACCCTGATTAAATTCAGTAGAAGATACTGTGGTAAGGCTAATTACTACAGCATATTTTACTGTCCCTAATTTAGTCCTACCAATTTATCTAAATTATTATTTTCTTATTTAACAACAAAAGTATGCCAATCAGTGTTGGACATCACTGAGCTCTCAATAACTGTGGAATGCACTCACGGATGTGATTTTTTTATGCTTTGCAAACCAACATCAACCCTGACTATAGACAGTAAAAAATGCTGTAGTAGACACAGATTGCTATGGTATATTTTTACTGTCCTTAAACCTATCAACTAATCTAAATTTATTTTTTTATTCATTTTTTTCACACAAAAAGAAACAACTGGATGCCAATCAGTGATGGGAATCACTGATCAGCACACAGCAGCTGTAGGACGCAGGCACAGAAATTATTCTTTTTTTATTCTTTAGTACCTGACACTAACACTGACTTTATTCAGTAAAAAATACTGTAGTAGACGCTGATTACTGTGATAAATTTTTACTGTTCCTAATATAGTCCTAACAACTAATTTAAATTAATTTTTATTTGACTTTTTTCATACACACACAAAAAAAAATAACAAAACTGAATGCCAATCAGTGATGTTTATCACTGACCAAGGCTCAGCACTTGTAGGATGCATGTACAGATGTGGGGCAAAAAGGGATAAATAAAAATTGACGGGAAAAAAGTCCTGGGTAAAAGCATGCACGGGTGCTGATTGCTGATGTGCATGTGATCAGTGGTTCGAGCGAGTACTGATCAGTGCACCGTAAGGGTGGTGGTGAAGGTGTTAGGGAGAGGGGGACAGGGAAAGAAGGGAGAAAAGGGAAGAGAGGGGGATTGGGGTGGATTAGGAAAAATCAGGGAACAGGAACAAGTCAGGAAAGGATCTGGAATGTCTTCTTTCTTTATACAGGAAAAGCAGCTGACTCGCCCCAGGGGCTGTGGGATACTGGGTACCGGGCCAGTTAACTTCAATGGGAAATGTCACAGTGGCAATGACCCGGTCCGTAGCCCCAGGCGGTCATGTAAAAGGGGTTGAATTGAATGGGGAAAAAGTTTATGAAGTGATTCGTGACGCCACCTGTGGTTTCTGGTCAGTATGACCAGCGCTGCAGTGTTGTTTCTCTGGGACAGATTTTTTGGACAGCCATGATGTTGAAGCTCTCTACAGGTAGAGCTGTAGTCCCAGGGCAGTCGAGAGGTGTTGAGGGATGGTGAGGTGGTGTTGAGAGTAAGATGTAGCAGAGCTGAGTGAGAGGCGCAGGGAAGGAGACAAGGAGTCAGTCGAGTGCCTTTCCAATGGTTTTACTCACAGTTCTGGCATGCACAGAGGCCCGCTTCGGTGCTGTGTCCTCCAGGTGAGGGGTCCAGCCAACTTCCAGATAAGTTTCCCAGTCAGTGTGTGCCTTTCCTGGCCGTTCCAAACAAAATGCTGCTTAAACTCCTTCCTTCCACACCAGCACTTCACAGTTATCGTTCTGGGCCAGCAGCTGTGAATCTTGCTCAGACAACACCTCACCGTTTCTGTGATTCTATATTGCCGCCTTTTCAGTCTGACTAACCGTGGTAGGGGCGATGGTCCATAAAGTAACCAAAGCTATTGGCTTGCTAGTGGCACCCTGAGGAATGCGAACTAGGCTAGGGGCTGTTCCCTTTGTGGCCTGGTTTCTTCTTCCACCGGATGGCAGTCAGCATGAAATAAGCCCCACGGGATACACTTTCCAACCGTGTCTCTAGAAGAACCAATCTTTCCTATGGAGAACCTTCTGTATAAGTCCACTCTGTCCAGCAACTCCTGGTGCAAGTCAGGAGCTGTGCCGAACACGTCCATCTACTTCCCTCCCTCTGAGGGAACTGACCTTGCTCTCTATCCTAAGCTTCTCACTCCTAAACTACGCTCCGCCCTCCTCCCAGCACTCTTCGTGTTCCAAGCAAGGAGCCATAAAGGGTGCTCTGCTACACTACTGGTGTGTGTGGGATGTGGGTGTTGGAATCTGGTCGGGTGCACTCACCTTACCTGATTGTGGGATACCACACCTCTGGGGGGGTGGAGTACCTCTGTGGTGACTGGACCCTCAGGGGCACCACACAGCGGCACCAGCAGAAGTGATGGCTTGAAGAAGTCTGTGGCACCAAAAGATCTAGCACAGCAAGACAAAATGACACAGTGACCACTCTGCAACGTCCCTAAGCTGGAATGAGTAAGTGCAGGGTGGTCACTGAGAGTTCAGACCGCATCTCTGAACACTGGTGCAATCGGCATCATTGATTGCACCAATCAGTGCTGGTGCTAATGATGCTCATGTTATATAGCACCAGCCTATGGTCATTGCTGTTACAACACCAATCATGGGCTGGACATCATTGTTTCAGGCAATTAAATTGCCTGATGCGTTAAAATTGCTGGGATTGACTCTTTAGAATTGAACAGCCAATTGCAGCGATCTTAGTTGCCAGGGGCAGTGGATCCTCCCAACAACAATTACCGGTGCCCTGCTGCAACATTCAGCAAGCACGTTAATGCTGAAAAAAGAGAGAGAGGACAGCACCTCCAGAAATCATACAATAATCTAATGCCTCTTGGCAAAAATATATATAATTGAACATGAGGTTCTTAGATTAATATTCTGATCAGACTTTATGAAGCTCACTGCCATGTCATGGCAAACCTCGAAGTGGGTCCTACTGGCACTGGCAGGGCAGATGGACCAGAGTCTCCAGACCATGCCTCTCCACCAGCACAAAATCACAGCAACAATGGCCACCACACAGCACCAACATCAAATGAAAGGAGTCCCCATCGCCCCCAAAGAGTAGAGCTGTGTACCAACCACTGCCATAGTGGCAATGAAGCGGCAGGTCAGATGGCCTGGTGTCTCACAGCAACCGTGCTGCAAGACAGAGCCACTATGACTCCAGACATTGCTGCCCTACCAGCACAAAACCACAGCAACAATGGCCGCCATACAGCACCAACACCAAGTGTGAGGAGCAATGAAACTCACCTCCATCAAGCTCTACAGTGAGAACAAAAATGGGTTAGACCCCTTACTTTGAGGTCTCCTGCTAATTAAAATCACCTGTGCCAAATGGGAGGAATGCACATCCAAATAATAAAAAAGGACAGAACATGCTGAAAAAAAAGAGAGTACAGCATCTCCAACTAAGAACCTCATGTTCAGTTACATAAAGTTTTGCCTAACAGCATGAGATCAACCTGTGATTTTTGGAGGTGCAACTCATGCTTTTTTTTTACGTAAAGCATGTTCTTTCCTCTTTCTTGGACCAGCGCTCCGCCCATGTGGCACAGGTGATTTTAATTAGCAGGAGACTGCAAAGTAATGGGTCTAGCCCATTTCTGCTCTCACTGAAGAGTGTGATGGAGGTGAGATTCTTTGCTCCTTACATTTGGTATGGTGATGTGTGGCAAAACAGAAAAAAAAACACGGCACTCAGTGAGTGGGAAGGAGGTGCACAAGTCAGGTATCCAACCAACTGTCAATAATAGTAAAGAACTTGGCACTCAAAAATGGAAAGCGATTTAACATGTCCTTTATTGTAAAAAGCATCCAGTTAAACACACTTCTTTTGAACCTTTTCGGTCATACAATCGACCTTCATCAGAAAAAGAGTTTCATTGTTGATTTAACTAGAATGGATATACAAAGAAGACAAAAAGTTTACAATTAATTATCAAATCAAAGTGTGACTTAAACATGAATAGCAGGATGCTATAGTCAAATGCATGATACAATGAGAATTTAAACAAAAAGTTGAGAATAGAGTAAATACTGAAATTACGAATCCTGAGACGAGGTTCAAGTGAGCTTAGTGAAACTCCATTAATTCCATGAGCAGTGATCTAGGGTCCATGTTGTGATGGTTAATAAGGAAAACATCAAAATGTGCCAAGAAAAATGCAAAGAGGAAAACATATAGAAATAAGTATTAAAGGATACGATGAGGTTCATAGTTGACTAGAAGTAAATGGTGTGTAGACACCATATGTGAGATAATGATCGGATGGAGTGAGTGCCTGGATAGATACCTGAATGGAGCTGTAATGGAAAAACCCATAGTTACTGAGTCAGCTGTCATGACTAGGCAATGATTAGTACTGGAAGAGACAAGTCAAAATGAGAGACAAAAAAACCATGAGACTCTTAAGAATAAAAATCTTTGGATTTAAGTGCGCTGCCAGACAAATTATCAGATTCCAATCATGTAGATGAATTAATCTCTTTATTTCCAATGCGTTTCGAAGTCCATACTTCTTCCTCAGGGGATGACATATACACATACACAGAGCTGTCTCCAGCTTTATACACTCACATTTTCAAAATTGGTGCCAAGGATAACATGTGATGCACCGCAAAGGTCAAAGTTCAGAGAAGATCAAATGTCATGAAAATGTCACATTAATTCATCTATATTTGATAAAACCAATTGTTCTTATTTTTATTTTACAGAAAAATTGACTTTTATTAAAACCATAATAGAAAAAAAGAGAAAGAAAATAAAAAAAGAGCGAACTCCCGTCGCATAAAAACCAAAGTCCAGTGCTCACACCATTACACCAGACAAGATTATCTCCGGATGAAGAGAAAGAACAAATCAAGATAAAATGTTTCCGTGGAATCTTAAATAATGAATATATATATATATATATATATATGTATATATATATATATATATAGATAAAATCATAAAATGTAATAAAGATATATATATTAATAAAAATGTATTGAGGACATACCAATAAAATTCTTTTTAAAATTCTTTTTTTAAAAAATGTTCAATGAATTAATTTTATCAAAAAAATCAAAAGGATAAGTGGCTCTCGTTTAAGTAGCAGGGCACACAAGGAGTTGGTTCAACAGGAGAGACCTGGATCGACTCCTGTAAAATAAATTGAAAAGGAGTGAAGAAACAATTGGTATTCTCAATAAAAATGCAATATAAAGTTTACACATATTAATATACACAAAACTATTAATAAAATTATATGCATTTAATACAGTACACCGCAATTAAAAAATTATTTAATAAGAGAAATTATATAAAGAAACTACATTAACATAATACAAGGTGATAGTAATAAATTGTTTAAAACAAAAAATCTCAAAGGAAAACGTCTGAGATTTCATTTAACCCATTAGGTTTCAAGGTGTTCAATCTATAGATCCAGAAAATCTCCTTTCTGTTTAATTGCTCTATTCTATCTGGATGATTACTGGGAATATGCTCAATTGGGCTAATCTTTAATTCACATGGATTTTTATTATGTTTTAAAGAAAAATGTCTGGACAACCCATGTTGCAAGAAGCCTCTTTTGATATTGTATCTATGTGAATTTATTCTAAGATGTAATGGCTGTGTGGTCCTGCCAATATACTGTTTCTTACACTCACACTCAATCAAATAAATTACAAATTCTGTAGTGCAGTTGAGGAAATCTTTGATAGGGAAAGATTCATTAGTGGTAGTTGACCTGAAGATTTTAGTCTTGATATGAACAGCAATAATTGGGGCTTATCTTTTTCTTCATCATATGATAAGAATAATATTAATTTTTTAGACATAACAATTTTTATTAAGGATAATAGAATTCTGACCAAAACCTTTTTTAAAAACGTAGATATTAATAGCTACATACCTTTTAATAGTGGGCATTATGGAAAATGGTTAAGAAACATTCCGGACAACCAATATAGGAGAATTAGAAAAAATTGTTCTAGTGTAGAGGATTTTAAAGATCAAGCGGAAATCCTAAAAAATAGATTTATTGATAAAAAATATCCTGTGAATTTAATTAAAAATGCCTATAGTAATTGTTTAAATTTGTCGCAAAATTCCCTTTTCAATGGACAGAAAATGGTTAAATCTGAAAATAAAAAATATATGACCAATTTTATAACACAATATTGTGCTGAAAATATGAAAATAAGAAAAATTCTATGTAATAACTGGCATATTTTACTTAATGACCCCATTTTACAAAAAATTCTTCCCAGCAAACCGGGGGTTACTTTCAGGAGAGCACCTACTATCAAAAACTTGATAGCTCCCAGTCATTTAAGAATTGAGAATAAGTCTGCTATAATATCCACTAATTCTATAAAGGGGAATTTTTAAATGTGGAAAAATAAACTGTTCATGCTGTAATGTTATAACCCATAGAGAGAAATTCTTCAGGTCAACTACCACTAATGAATCTTTCCCTATCAAAGATTTCCTCAACTGCACTACAGAATTTGTAATTTATTTGATTGAGTGTGAGTGTAAGAAACAGTATATTGGCAGGACCACACAGCCATTACATCTTAGAATGAATTCACATAGATACAATATCAAAAGAGGCTTCTTGCAACATGGGTTGTCCAGACATTTTTCTTTAAAACATAATAAAAATCCATGTGAATTAAAGATTAGCCCAATTGAGCATATTGCCAGTAATCATCCCGATAGAAAAGGGCAATTAAACAGAAAGGAGATTTTCGGGATCTATAGATTGAACACCTTGAAACCTAGTGGGTTAAATGAAATCTCAGAAGTTTTCCTTTGAGATATTTTTCGTTTTAAACAATTTAGTACTATCACCTAGTATTATATTCATGTAGTTTCTTTATATAGCTTCTCTTATGAAATAATTTTTTAATTGCGGTGTACTGTATTAAATGCATATAATTTCATTAGTTTTGTGTATATTAATATGTGTAAATTTTATGTTGCATTTTTATTGAGAATACCAATTGATTCTTGACTCATTTTCATTTTATTTTACGGGAGTCGATCCAGGTCTCTCCTGCTGAACCAACTCCTTGTGGGTCTTGCTACTTAAACGAGAGCCACTTGTCCTTTTGATTTTTTTGATAAAATTAATTCGTTGGACATTTTAAAAAAAAAGAATTTTAAAAAGAATTTTATTGGTATGTCATCAATACATTTTTATTAATATATATGTCTTTATTACATTTTATGATTATATATATATATATATATATATATATATATATATATATATATATATATATATATACATATATTCATTATTTAAGATTCCACGGAAACATTTTATCTTGATTTGTTCTCTCTCTTAATCCGGAGATAATCTTGTCTGGTGTAATGGTGTGAGCACTGGACTTTGGTTTTTATGCGACGGGAGTTCGTTCTTTTTTTATCTTTTCTTTCTCTTTTTTTCTATTATGGTTTTAATAAAAGTCAATTTTTCTGTAAAATAAAAATAAGAGCAATTGGTTTTATCATATATAGATGAAATAATGTGACATTTTCATGACATTTGATCTTCTCTGAACTTTGACCTTTGCGGTGCATCACATGTTATCCTTGGCGCCAATTTTGAAAATGTGAGTGTATAAAGCTGGCGACAGCTCTGTGTATGTGTATATGTCATCCCCTGAGGAAGAAGTATGGACTTCGAAACGCGTTGGGAATAAAGAGATTAATTCATCTAAATGATTGGAATCTGATCCAAAGATTTTTATTCTTAAGAGTAGAGTTGAGCGAAACGGGTCGAAAAAATTCAAAAGTCGCGGACTTTTGGCAAAGTCGGGTTTCATGAAACGAAACCCGACCCTAGGATGAGGTCGGCCACGAGGTCGGCGACTTACGCGCCAAAGTCGCGTTTCAAAAGTTTGTTTTGCGCTCTTTTTCAGCCAATCAGGATCCACGGACACTGTGGGCAACGTGATGACATAGGCACGGGTCACCACCATCTTTCAGAAGGGCAAGCAAGTGATTGGCTAGCTTTGGTGGGCGTCACAGGGGGTATAAAAGGGCGTGCACGCCGACCGCCATCTTACTTCTGCCGATCTTAGTATAGGGAGAGGTTGCTGCTGATTCTGTAGGGAGAGCGTTAGGCAGGGAAGAAGACAAAAAAACTGCTTCTGCTGCTAGCGATTTGGCCTGCACAACACACCAGTCACTGTGTGTGCAGTGCAAGGGGAGGCTATATAGTGGTGTATCAGTGGTGTTGGTTGTTGGGCTGCCTTTTAAGGCTTCCTGACAGGCTGGCATTGCTGTTTACCCACTGCTCCGCAAACTGCTTTTTTAAAAGCAATCCCAATTTTTTTTTTTTGTCCTGCTGAGAAGAAAAAAAACCTGCTTCTGCTGCTAGCAATTTGGCCTGCACAACACACCAGTCACTGTGTGTGCAGTGCAAGGGGAGGCTATATAGTGGTGTATCAGTGGTGTTGGTTGTTGGGCTGCTTCTAAGGCTTCCTGACAGGCTGGCATTGCTGTTTACCCACTGCTCCGCAAACTGCTTTTTTAAAAGCAATCCAATCTCCCTTATCCTCTAGTCACTTTTGTCACAGCTGTGCCATCGAGCCTGTCACATAGCGCTCAGATATTCATTGGGCCTCACACAATCCAAAAGTGCCCAGTGTCCAAAAGTGTGTGCAGAGATTCAAAATCTCCCTTATCCTCTAGTCACTTTGGTCACAGCTGTGCCATCGAGCCTGTCACATAGCGCTCAGATATCAGTGGGCCTCACACAATCCAAAAGTGTCCACTGTCCACAAGTGTGTGCAGAAATTCAAAATCTCCCTTATCCTCTAGTCACTTTTGTCACAGCTGTGCCATCGAGCCTGTCACATAGCGCTCAGATATCAGTGGGCCTCACACAATCCAAAAGTGTCCACTGTCCACAAGTGTGTGCAGAAATTCAAAATCTCCCTTATCCTCTAGTCACTTTTGTCACAGCAGTGCCATCGAGCCTGTCACATAGCGCTCAGATATCAGTGGGCCTCACACAATCCAAAAGTGTCCACTGTCCACAAGTGTGTGCAGAAATTCAAAATCTCCCTTATCCTCTAGTCACTTTTGTCACAGCTGTGCCATCGAGCCTGTCACATAGCGCTCAGATATCAGTGGGCCTCACACAATCCAAAAGTTTCCACTGTCCAAAAGTGTGTGCAGAAATTCAAAATCTCCCTTATCCTCTAGTCACTTTTGCCACAGCTGTGCCATCGAGCCTGTCACATAGCGCTCAGATATCAGTGGGCCTCACACAATCCAAAAGTGTCCACTGTCCACAAGTGTGTGCAGAAATTCAAAATCTCCCTTATCCTCTAGTCACTTTTGTCACAGCTGTGCCATCGAGCCTGTCACATAGCGCTCAGATATCAGTGGGCCTCACACAATCCAAAAGTGTCCAGTGTCCAAAAGTGTGTGCAGATATTCAAAATCTCCCTTATCCTCTAGTCACTTTTGTCACAGAAGTGCCATCGAGCCTGTCACATAGCGCTCAGATATCAGTGGGCCTCACACAATCCAAAAGTGTCCACTGTCCACAAGTGTGTGCAGAAATTTAAAATCTCCCCTGTCCTATAGACACCTTGTACCTTGTTTTACATTACTATATAGTTTGTTGGATTTTGTCTACATTTCTACCAAAAATGAGGAAGGCTGGTGGAAGAGGCCATGGAATTGGGCGGGGGTTGGCAGCTGGTAATAATGGTGTTGGTGGTGGATCTGATGGTAGTGGCAAGAGCAAAATAGGACCGAATGCAGGAGGTGCTGACCCTGCGTCATCGTCTGGCTACATAAGGCCTCGAACGCATAGTTTTCTAGGAGTTGGCAAACCGCTTTTAAAGCCAGAGCATCAGGAAAAAGTTTTGTCTTACATTGCTGACTCAGCCTCCAGCTCTATCGCCTCCTCTTCTTCAGTTGTAAAAAGTAAAAGCACTGAGTCGTCATTGGAGGCTCATGTTCATGAACCACACCTTTCCTTGTGTCCTTCACCCCAACCAAGACTGAAGGATGACGCAGGCCATACTACTGATTACTCCATGGAGCTGTTTTCACATACCATGCCTGGATTATCAAGTGAAATGGTGAATTACCCAGGCCAAGATGAATCTGACATGGAGTGCACTGATGCACAGCCGCTGATGGATGATTCTGCTGGTACATTCACTCAGAGCACTACATTGTCCTCGCAGTGTACAGAGCCAGATTCTGACCCTGATGAGACTCAGGTGCCCCTTCCCGCACACTATACCACCATACACGGTGACACAGAGGAAGGTGCACATGACATAGAAGAGGAGGTGATGGATGACCCAGTTGTTGACCCAGATTGGCATCCATTGGGGGAAGAGGGTGCTGCTTCCAATAGCTCAGATGAGGAGCATCCACAGTAGACATCGACATCGCAACAGCTGTTATCTGGCAGGCCCGGAGCACTCCAAAGACAGGTTCCAAACATCAAAAGAGTTGCTGGACAGCTTGTCCAGAGGGTCAAAAGATCACAGCGTGCTAGGCCGCAAAATGTCTGCCAAAGTAGGAAGAGTACAGTGTGGCACTTTTTTGAACAAAATCCTCATGATCAGGCCAAGGTTATCTGTAAGAAGTGCGCAAAGACCTTTAGCCGAGGGAAAAATCTGAAAAATTTGAATACCAGTTGCATGCTTAGACATTTAACCAGCATGCACTTGCAAGCGTGGACACAACACCAAACCTCAAGTGCCACATGTGCAACTGATCACAACGAAGGTAGTCAGCAACGCTACATTGTTTCCCCCACTGTAAGCCCACCGGTTAGCACAGCAGCAAATGTTGAGGTGTCATTGCAAGACCACAGCAGTCAGGGAATCCCACTGTTATATCAACGAAATACTGATTCTAGGCCATCAGAAAGAACACCAACTCCATCACCATCATCAACCCTCTCTCAGTTCGCCCTGTCCACCGCTACTTCCACCATATGCAGCTCTCAAGTCCAGCTCACCCTCCCAGACACTATGAGTAGGTCAAGAAAGTACTCAGTCTCTCATCCGCGTACACTGGGTTTGAACGCCCACATTGCCAAACTAATCTCGTTTGAGATGATGCCCTTTCGGTTAGTGGAAAGCACAGCTTTCCGCGAACTCATGGCCTATGCAGTACCACGCTATGACCTACCTAGTCGCCACTTCTTCTCTCGCAAAGCCATCCCAGCCCTCCACCATCATGTGAAAAACCGCATTGTCCATGCACTCAAGCAGTGAGCGGAAAGGTGCACCTCACAACTGATGCATGGTCCAGTCGGCATGGCCAGGGCCGTTACGTGTCCATCACTGCGCACTGGGTTAATGTGGTGGATGCAGGGTCCACAGGGGACAGAGGTGGTGGGACAGTGCTGCCTAGCCCACGGTATAGGAAACAGTTGGCTGTAGGTGTTCGACCATCCTCCTCCTCCACCTCCTCCAGAAGCGAAAGTTCGTCCACAGAGCACAGTCGTACGAGCACTCCATCTGCAGCTGCCACTGTTGCACACGATGTGTCCCCCTATCGAGCAGCTAGTGGAAAGCGTCAGCAGGCTGTGTTGCAGATGATGTGTTTGGGCGACAGACACACCGCCGAGGTGCTGGCCGAGTACTTGAAGCGACAAACTGAGTCATGGCTGGGCAGTGTACATCTTGAGGCAGGCAAGGTAGTTAGTGATAACGGCCGTAATTTTGTGGCAGCCATAGCCCTTTCAAAATTCAGCCACATACCTTGCTTGGCTCACACCTTGAACCTGGTGGTGCAGTGCTTCCTCAAAAATTATCCGGAGTTAACAACCCTGCTCCAGAAGGTGCGAAGACTGTGCGCGCACATCCGCCGGTCGCCTGTACACTCCGTTCGTATGCAGAAGCTGCAGCGATTGCTCCACCTTCCCAACCACCGCCTCATTATCGACATTGCAACAAGGTGGAACTCCACCCTGCACATGGTGGAGCGGCTGTGCGAGCAGAGGCAGGCCATAATGCATTTGTGGGAGGATACACGGCCAGGCACTTTGAGAGCAGACATGGAGTTGACAGGTGTGCAGTGGTCGAAGCTGAAAGACCTTTGTAAAGTCCTTCAGTGTTTTGAGGAATGCACACGGCTGGTAAGCGCAGACGGCGCCATCCTAAGCATGAGCATCCCACTTATGCGTCTGCTCATGCAAACTTTGACGCACCTTAAGGAGCAGGCGTCTGCAGCCAATGTTGATGAGGAGGAAGAGGAGGAGGGAATCCTTGATGACATTCAGCCATTGTCTGCTCAGGGACCTCTCCTGGACGAGGTGGAGGAAGAAGAGGAGGAGGAGGAGTATGATGGGGATGATTACTTAGGGGAGGAGGATGCATCTCGTGGGGCAAGTGAAAATGTTGGCAAGGTCTGGTACAGGGTTTGTGCGTGACTGGAGGGATGTGGATTTGCCAGAAAGTGCTCCTCCACCCAGCACTCGCAGTGCATCATTGACACTGGGAACATTGGCCCACATGTCAGATTATGCCTTGCGGATCCTAAAAAGGGACCCCCGCATTGCCAAAATGATGAACGATGACGACTACTGGTTGGCCAGCATCCTGGATCCACGCTATAAAGGCAAATTACAAAACATCATGCCACAGGAGAACCTTGACCTAATATTGGCTAATAAACAAGCAACTCTGGTAAATCGGTTGCTTGAGGCATTCCCAGCAAACAGCAGCGGTGATGGTTCTCACACGAGCCGTACGGGCCGGGGGCAGCTTGGCAGAGGTGTTCGTGGTGCACACAGCAGAAGTGGCGTTGGAGACAGGGGTTTCATGACAATGTTGTGGACTGATTTTTCAAATACCGCTCACACAACTGGTAATACTGCATCTATGGAAAGTGACAGGAGACAGCAGTTGTCAACTATGGTAACAAACTACTTTTCCTCCCATATCGATGTTCTCCCACACAGGTCATTCCCCTTTGACTATTGGGCCGCTAAACTGGACACCTGGCCTGAATTGGCCCAATATGCCTTACAGGAGCTCGCTTGCCAGCTGCAAGTGTGCTATCGGAAAGAGTCTTCAGTGCAGCTGGATCAATCCTGACAGAAAAAAGGACCTGTCTGTCAACCCAAAATGTGGATGATCTAACCTTCATTAAAATGAACCACGCATGGGTTTCCAAGGATTTTGTCCCACCTTCCCCTGATGACACATAGGGTGACAGAAAAATGGCTTGCTTTGGTCCACCTCTTCCTGGTACTTCACCTATTTCGCCTTTTGCATCAGCTGAATGTCCAACATCAACATATGCCACTTTCTAAAACTCCCTAACTGTGCTGCCTCCCCCCCATGGCCGGGGTCACCACTTACCGCACAACACCGTGCGAGTGCCGTTGCCCTGGACAGGTGGGTAGGCCGACTCTTGGGCGCGGGCACTGGCACAGGGTCCCTCATAGTGCAATCAAGTGTCTCTGACGGTGGTGGTGCACACCCGCCGTCAGACACACCACTGTACTATGAGGGGCCCAGTGCCAGTACCGACACCCACGAGTGGGCCCCCCTTGCTTGGGCAGGGCCCCAGCATTTGCAATCTTTACCTCTCCCTGCTCCTCTGCTGTGTAATCTGGGCCGTCAAATCCATACTGTGCCTGACACCGTCTGAGCCTGCCTCCTGAGACATATATTTTGAATGTGTACGCTATCCATACATGTTATCCAGGGATACGGTACCCTTTCTAACCTTTGTGCAATCACGTGCAATCCATACTGGGCCTAACACCGTCTGAGCCTGCCTCCTGAGACATATATTTTGAATGTGTACGCTATCCATACATGTTATCCGGGGATACGGTACCCTTTCTAACCTTTTTGCAATCACGTGCAATCCATACTGGGCCTAACACCGCCTGAGCCTGCCTCCTGAGACATATATTTTGAATGTGTACGCTATCCATACATGTTATCCAGGGATACGGTACCCTTTCTAACCTTTGTGCAATCACGTGCAATCCATACTGGGCCTAACACCGTCTGAGCCTGCCTCATGCTGTATAGACATATATTTTGAATGTGTACGCTATCCATACATGTTATCCGGGGATACGGTACCCTTTCTAACCTTTGTGCAATGACGTGCAATCCATACTGGGCCTAACACCGTCTGAGCCTGCCTCATGCTGTATAGACATATATTTTCAATGTGTACGCTATCCATACATGTTATCCGGGGATACGGTACCCTTTCTAACCTTTGTGCAATCACGTGCAATCCATACTGGGCCTAACACCGTCTGAGCCTGCCTCATGCTGTATAGACATATATTTTGAATGTGTACGCTATCCATACATGTTATCCGGGGATACGGTACCCTTTCTAACCTTTGTGCAATCACGTGCAATCCATACTGGGCCTAACACCGTCTGAGCCTGCCTCCTGAGACATATATTTTGAATGTGTACGCTATCCATACATGTTATCCAGGGATACGGTACCCTTTCTAACCTTTGTGCAATCACGTGCAATCCATACTGGGCCTAACACCGTCTGAGCCTGCCTCATGCTGTATAGACATATATTTTGAATGTGTACGCTATCCATACATGTTATCCAGGGATACGGTACCCTTTCTAACCTTTGTGCAATCACGTGCAATCCATACTGGGCCTAACACCGTCTGAGCCTGCCTCATGCTGTATAGACATATATTTTGAATGTGTACGCTATCCATACATGTTATCCAGGGATACGGTACCCTTTCTAACCTTTGTGCAATCACGTGCAATCCATACTGGGCCTAACACCGTCTGAGCCTGCCTCCTGAGACATATATTTTGAATGTGTACGCTATCCATACATGTTATCTGGGGATACGGTACCCTTTCTCACCTTTGTGCAATCACGTGTACTCCATACTGGGCGTGAGAACGGCTGGCGAGCTGTTAAGCAAGCTACAGCACCTGTCCAGACAAGTACAGGGATTCCCTAGCGAGGAGACTTATTTGATTGTTTTCAATGTTGGGACAGCAATTTTTGGGGAGCACTATACTCTGGAGAATGATAGATGGGGCCCACCATACACTGGAACATTCCAAAGGTGGACATCAGACACTGGAGCAGCATTTACAGGGCCCATTATACACTAGAGCATTAGAAATGGGGCCCATTATGTTTGGAGCATTATTTGGGCCCATAAGACAGTGGAGCTTCATCCATGGGGACCAACATATACTGTAGCATTATGTGGAGCTCATCATATACTGTTTCAAACATTATATGGGACCAATGATTCTGTATGGAGAAATAGATGGGCCTCGTCATGAGATGTAAAAAGTGAGGTATTTTTCATTGTACTATACCGCTATTTCTCTGCCGTATCGGAGCATGATGAGTTGTGGTATGTGTTAAAGGGGCGCTCTTTCGCCCAGGGCACATGAAAACCTGGAGCCAGCCCTCCCCCCCCCCACAGTTTGTAGCCAAATAACCCCCATTTTTCAGTGCGTTTCTTGTATTATGAAGTTAATTAAGGTTGACAAGCTTAAGAAAGAAGAATTGATGCTTTTGGCATTCAAATGGGCACTTTAGGTGTGTTTCCTGTCCTCCTCTCACTGCCGACTTTTATTCCCCATTGACTTACATTGGGTTTCGTGTTTCGGGACGACCCCGACTTTTCCCTATAATCGGACGATCTTGCTCGACCCGACTTTTGGAAAAGTCGGGTTTCACGAAACGAAACGCGACCCTAAAAAACCAAAAGTCGCTCAACTCTACTTAAGAGTTTTATGTGTCGGTCACTGGTGGACCGTTGGATGTGCAGCAGGCTGACAAACTAATCCTATATGCTTTACTCTCTCCTGGAAAGGGTGAGTATATTTCTTTATTAAACCCTATAAGTCACCCGGATAAGACCCTATTGCGCTCTTGTTTTACCTATAGCTTGGACAAATTTAAAAAAACCATGAGGGCACATCTTAACGTAAGGGTAATAGTGTGAAGATAAGGAGTAGGACAAATTTTACTCCTCTCATTATCAATAATATAATACCTGGGTATATGATGAGAAGGGTATGGAGAGGCGAACGTCTAGCTGGCAGAGGCTAAAAAGGATGTGAGGACACTGGGGACATCAAATAAGGTAAGTATTCTCGTAGGGTATGTAGTGTAATATAGGGTGTGGACGAAAAAAAATATATATATATATCAGGCGAGGAGGTAGAAATGAATTACCTCTTGGTAGGAAAGAATGCAGGAGAAGCCCAATATATGGGAATTGCGCACTACAAAATGAGGGTAACGGTGTTATCAATATAAGTCGTATTAGCCCAACTGTTTAGCGCTGGAATAACAAAAAAAAAGGAGCACTGTAAGTATACACAAAAATGGTGAAGCTAAGCTGCTGTAAGATGTCATATTATGAAAAAAGTGGAGTCACCTGTAGTCTATTCGAGTATTGTGTCCAGTCCAGAGTGTACAGATGGATATGGATGGATGATATATATATTTTTTATTTTTTTCATCCACACCCTATATTACACTGCATGTATGAGAATACATACCTTATTTGATGTCCCCAGTGTCCTCACATCCTTTTAGCCACTGCCAAGATAGACGTTCGCCTCTCCATACCCCTCTCATTACATACCCAGCACCTATTTTACTCCTCTCATTATCTTCACACTATTACCCTTACGTTAAGATTTGCCCTCATGGTTTTTTTGTCTCTCATTTTGACTTGTCTCTTCCAGTACTAATCAGTGCCTAGTCATGACAGCTGACTCAGTAACTATGGGTTTTTCCATTACATCTCCTTTCAGGTATCTATCCAGGCACTCACTCCATCTGATCATTATCTAACATATGGTGGCTGCACACTATTTAGTTCTAGTCAACTATAAACCTCATCGTCTCCTTTAATACTTATTTCTATATGTTTTCCTCTTTGTACTTTTTTGGCACATTTTGATGTTTCCTTATTGACCATCACAACACAGACTCTAGATCACTGCCCATGGAATTAATGGAGTTTCACTAAGCTCACTTGAACCTTGTCTCAGGATTCGTAATTTCAGTATTTACTTTATTCTGGACTTTTTGTTTAAATTCTCATTGCATCATGCATTAGACTATAGCATCCTGCTATTCATGTTTATGTCACACCTTGATTTGATAATTAATTGTAAACTTGTTGTCTTCTTTGTATACCCATTCTAGTTAAATCTACAATGAAACTTTTTCTGATGAAGGTCGATTGTATGACCGAAAACATTCAAAAGAAATGTGTTTAACTGGATGCATTTTACAATAAAGGAACTGTAAAATTGCTTTTCATTATTGAGTGATGTGTGGCAGCCATTGTTGCTGTGGTTCTGTGCTGGTGGGGTGGGGGGGTCTGGAGTCATGGGGACTCTGTCTTGCAGCATGGGTGCTGTGAGACACCAGGCCATCTGACCTGCCACTGCATTTCCACTGTGGAGGTGGTGAGCGCGGCTCTGCTCCATGGAAGCAATGGGGACTCCTTTAAATTGGTCTTGGTGCTGTGTGGTGGCCATTGTTGCTTTGGCTTGGTGCTGGTGGAGCAGCTTGGCCTGGTGACCCTGGGCAACCTGCTCTGCTGCTGCATTGCCGCTGTGGCGATAGTCAGTGCACGGCTCTGCTGCATTATGGCGGTAGGACCCACGACTAGGTTTGTCGTGACGTGACAGTGGGCTTCACACAGGCTGATCAGAATGTTAAACTGAGAACCTCATGTTTAATTATATAAATTTAGACCAACTTATGATTTTTGGAAGTGCGGTTCATGCTTTTTTTTGGTGTAAAGCACATTAATGCGATGGCCATACAGTCGTTCAAGGTGACATATTAAATCTAGGACATATGCATACACCCAAGGTTGGGAAGTCCTTCCCAATCAAGATGTATGGATACATTCAAGGACTTGAAGGCGTTAAGAAAGAAATTAAATATGTTCTTTCTGTATGCACTTTTATTTTTGACAAAGTTACACTTAAATATATTGATTAAATTTATATATTTTAATTAGTTGAAATAATAAGATTTCTCTGAGCTTTATCTTTACTTTACACAGAATTAAGAAAAAAGTAGAAAATGATTTTAATTTTCATGTATTTTCATTTAATCTGCCATTTGTCAGTTTCAAGGAAAATGAAGAGAACAGACAATAAAGACTGAATACCTCCAACATTTTGTACAGTTAAATATATAAAAAAAATGTACAAATCCATTGTAAGATGATTGAAAAGAACTTCTGCTCTTTGAATGTCCAACCTTGAGAGAGACCTTAATTAACTAAACCAACTGGCTAGTTTCCTAAATCTTAGTCCGCAATAATAAATAATCAAACATAAAATGTACTGTATATTCTTTCCCATGTGTTGCTCTTACTTCACATTTCTAAATATTAATCACAGTTCATCTAGATAAAGGCAAAACTCATAATGGAAAATATGAAGCATATAAAGATATTGCAATAATTGCTCTGTTATACTGATTTAATGAATACCTGTAGTGAAAAAATCCATAGCTTAGTTCTTGTTTAATTCACCTTAGAAGTTTTGAAGCAATTGCCTTTTCATGCATCAGTGAGGGACAGTGAGGCGGGACTGTGAGTAGAGTCTTTTGCTCTACCGTGGCTCCTCTGCATTTGCACAAGCCTCCTTTTTATAATTTTGTCATAGCTGTTGCCCTTCCTATGGGCAGCACTTGTATACATTCAAGTTCCAGCCTACCAGAGCAAAATGTTGCTGTAGGCGGTGCATGTGCAGAAAGGAGTTTTTGGCTATACCTTTACTTTAACAGGTTAAATTGTGATGACAGTCCTTTAGTTCTTCCGGGAGCTATGTGAGAATTCCATGCTCTCCCAATACACAACAACCCACTGAATCTCATGGCCAGGTATTTAACACCCATGTGTCATGGAGTGACTGAGCAGTGCGACACGACCCAACGATTGGTCAGTCACCAAACAGCAAAACAAACAAGAGAACACTGGGGACACAATTACAACGGTGGGCCCTGCGATAGGAAATGGGGAAATGGACACCTCCTGCACACTCCTAAGGATGTGCCCTGATCTCCCGGACGTCCCTAAGCAGATTTTTTCGACTTGTCACCTAGCAGGATACCTTAGCCCTTGCTTGCCCTGCACCTATCCATAAGTAGGGAATTGGCAATTGAGGACACTGGTTCCACCACTGAACTAATACAACACAAGGTAAGGATAGACAGACAGCAAAAGGAACAGGGTAACAAAAATACAACACTTAGCTTTCTGCTGTAAAGCACCGCACAGCAGGATTACAACACCAGATATACCATGAACAGCTGAGACACCACTGCTCTCAGCAAGCTCCTTCCTCCAGCAAGGTCGCTGTAGCATGAACTCTAACACCGACAGTCAGCTGATGCATCAGGTGACCTTTTAAAGGTTGATGGGCGTGGTCACCACCTGCTTCAGCAAACTCAGCAGCAATGTAATTACACCAGCGGCCACCGGGGGGAAGAACAGACATTAACCTCCGATGGCAGGAAAGGAAAAAGGTTTATATGTGAGAATCCAGATTTGCCACAGATCCAAATATAGTATTGTTAGGTAAAAGGGAGACACAAGCACAATATAGAGTCTTATCCCACAAATAAAGTAAGTGGTTTGACAAAAAACTGCTCACCTGGTATTAGGTATTCAAAGCATGGCAGAGTAGGAAGGATGATGTGCTCCATACCTGCAATATTGTGTACACAATATTGTGTGCAATATTGCAGGTGTGGAGCACATTGTCCTTACCACTCTGCCACTGAGCTTTGGCAGATGAGCAATTTCCTTTTTTTTTCCTTTTTTCTAATTCATCATTAAATAGGAATAATAGGCCGGACTAAAGATTTTTAAAAAAATATACTTTTTTTATTAATAAAACATTTATTTTTAATTGCTTAAAATTTAGATCCATACAATTTAATTTTTAACTAATGGTTTATTTCAACATATGTCTCTTCCACATTGGATATGCTTGCAGGAATTGTTAGTATAGCTGAGTGGTCAAATTGTCGGGCGGCGCATCTGGAGGAAGCTGAGGCATATCTTTTGGAGTTCGCGTCAGAGATTTGCTTTTCTTGCTCAGTATACAGTATATGTGTTTTTTGTTCCTTATTTTGTTACTTTTGTTTAACAACCTGAGAAATTAAAATAGACATATGTCTGCTAGCTATGAACTTTGACATGTGTTATCTGACTGGCGCTCATTTTTTAAAAATGTGTGTACTTAATGCACCGCCTATGTATGTTTCATGTGGTATTTCGTGAAAAAGAGGTTGCAAAAAAACCTTGAAACATGTAGAATAAACCAGAGTCAAACTTTAATAACCTTCTGGAATTTCATCATTTGGGCAGCGCGGATGAAATCCACATATTCCTTTGCAGAGTACAGATCCAAAATTGGATCATGACTAGAGATGAGCGACCCTTTTTTCAGGTCGAGTTGGGTTTCGTGAAACCCGACTTTCGCAAAAGTCGGGTCGAACGCAATCAGCCGATTATCGTGAAAAGTTGAAGGCCGACTGAAACACGAAACCCAATGCAAGTCAATGGGGAAGAAAAGTCGGCAGTGAGTGGAGGACAGGAAACACACCTACAGTGCCCATTTTAATGCCAAAAACATCAATTCTTATTACTTAAGCTTGTCAACCTTAATTTACTTTATAATAATAGTTAGGCATTGAAAACTGGGGGTTATTTGGCTAATTTTGTGGGGGGGTAGGACTGGCTCCAGATTTTTGTGGGCCCAGGGCCAAAGAGTGTCACTGGACTCCTTTAACACATGCCACAATTCATGATCCTCTGATACGGCAGAGAAATAGCGGTATAGTACAATGAAAAATACTTCACTTCTTACATCTCATGACTGATATCCATTTTAAATTCTCCAATAGCTCCAAAAACGGACAGTATATTACTCCATACAGTATTATGGCCACCGCATAGAGCACCATACAGAGTAATGAGGCCCATATATTTCTCCATACAGAATCATTGGTCCCATATAATGTTCGATACAGTATATGATGAGCTCCACATAATGCTACCTACAGTATATGTTGGTCCCCATGGATGAAGCGCCACTGTCTTATGGGCCCAAATAATTTTCCATATATAATGGGCCCCATTTCTAATGCTCCAGTGTATAATGGGCCCTGTAAATGCTGCTCCAGTGTCTGATGTCCACCTTTGGAATGCTCCAGTGTATGGTGGGCCCCATATATCATTCTCCAGGGTATAGTGCTCCCCAAAAATTGCTCCCAACCTTTAAAACAATTAAATAAGTCTCCTTATCACCAACAGTGAGTGAGAGCACATGACACACCTTTATAGTTAAGCCAGAGGAATCACACCTGCTAGTGATTCCCATGTAATAATGCTAACCACCACCGGGGGCAAACTAGAACAAAAGACACCACTCTGCAAAGACCCTAATGGCCACCTGGGGCAAAACCAAACTTAAGCACACAGCTTAGGGAAAAAAAAGGTTACATGTGCTTTTATCTATCATCATCCAGCCTGGATCATGACAGGGAGCTGGAGGATGAGCAGAGTTAAGGCTCACTCCTAGCTGGAGCGCATGGTCTGGATTCCAGTCTCCGAGTTTGTAGGGACACTGATGGTCCTGCAGCAGAAACCAGAGGAAGTAGTAGCTGTAAATGCTCTGTTCCCAACTTAGGCTCAGAGGCCCCAGCAGCGACATGTGGGAGCCAGAAGGAAAAGGCTACGGCTGCCTGCCATACGGGAAAGTTCCAAAAGAGAGTCAACAGGGGGAACTTCAGTGAACTCAGTACTGCGAGTGCCTCAGATAAGCGCTAGAACGGAGGCCACACTACCTATCTGCAGAGAGAGAATTCGAAATTGGCTTCCAGGCTGACCAACTCCTTCTCCATCTGTACTCTGGGTCCTGGACGGCACTTACCAAGTACAGGTAAAGGAACTGCACGACTGTGTCTGTCATCTTTCTCCTGCACCTGGCGCACGGCTCTGCTACATCCTGCACTGCACACCATTTACCAACTCTTTCATCTGCCCTGCGACTACGGCCCTATCTGTGCAGGGCTTCTACATCTTAGCTGCACCACAACATCTGTCCCAGAGAAGCGACACTGCAGCGCTGGTCAATCTGATCAGAAACCACAGGTGGCGTCACGTATCATTCACCTGCAAACATAATTCACCCCTTTGCATGGATGCCCAGGGCCACGGAACAGGTCACCACCACCGTGACACATCCCTCTGAGACACCGGCCTGGTACCGATTAACCCCACTGCCCTGGCTGGCGACCCACACTCCATGTCAGATTCATCTTGGACTGGGGAAATCACGATTTGACTTGATAACCCAGGTATGGTATGTGAGAAAGAGCTACATGGACTAATGTGAAGTGTGGCCTGCTGCAATATTCACTTTTGGTGGGGGTGAAGGACACAAGGAAAGGGGTTCTTCCTGACCAGGAGCCAGCACTTGACGACTCAGTGCTTGCATTTTTTGAAACTTCAGAAGAGGAGGGCATATTAGCTCTAGTCTGTTTCGGCATTTTAAGCCAAAACCAGTTCCTCATGCTCCTGCTTTAAAAGCAGTTAACCAACTCCCAGAAAAGGTAGCCTTCCAGGCCTTCCGGAGCCAGACCATGATGCAGGTTCAATACCTCCTGCCTTAGCTGCTATTGTGCTTTTGCCACTACCAGCAGATGCACCACCACCATCAGTACCAGCTGCCCCCCCATGCACACATCCGCGGCCTCTTCCACCATACTTCCAAATTTTGGAGAAAATGTACCCAAAATAACATCAGATATATGGTACTATATCAGAAGCGTGCAGCTGTATACAGTCAAAGGATAATTGTAAATCTCCATATATATTTCATGAGTCACACAGAGACGCTCACATGCTCAGTATGGATTAGACAAGAATATAAAATGTAGAAAAAGGGTACAGTATCATCAGATAGCAGATATATTTAGTATAGTTTAAACATTCTAAATCTCTAAATCTCCATATATATTTCAGGAGGCAGACACAGACGCTCTCAGGCTCAGTTTGGATTACAACATAATATAAAAAGCCATAAAACGGTAATGGATCTGAAGCGTACAGCTGTATACAGTGTAGGGTCATTGTCAATCTCAGTATTTATTTCCACAGCCAGAAACAGACTCTCACTTGGTCATTTTGGATTAGACCAGAATATAAAAAGCAGTAAATGGGTAATGTATCACAAGCGTAGAGCTGTATACAGTGTTGGGGTAATTTTTAAATCTACATATAAATTGCAGGCGTCACCCACAGACTCTCACACACTCAGGATGGATCGCACCACAATATAACAAGAAGATCCGCAAGAAATAATCACACATGTGGGACAATGTTCCAGGTGTCAATGATACACTTAGAGTGGTGGGTGGAGGAGGACTTTCTGGCAGAAAGCGTACAGTATCACCAGATACCAGGTATATATAGCATAGTTTAAACATTAAAAATGTACGTCTATATATCAGGAGTAGTGTTGAGCCACCCCGCTAGTGTTCGAGTTTGGTTCAGTTCGCCGAACAGGAGGCAAGTTTGTCGAATGTTCGTCGAACGTTCGATGAACACCGTCGAACCTCGTTGAAAACAATGGCAGGCAAACACAAACACATACAAACACATAGAAAACACATACAAAACACCTTAAATGGTGTCCCAAAGCAGACAAAATGCTCAGAAGACACAAATAACATATGGAAAAGGGCAACTACATATAGAAAAGAGGTGGAGGAGTAAAAGGAGGAGGAGGAGACACAGATATAGGCATGTCATGCCCTTATAAAGTCAAGAAAGGCTGGAATAAAAATCTAAAATACAGATAAAATTCTAAAATCGAAGACGATCATATACCGTCGGACTTCCCACCATAAATTATGCCAACTGCTGATCGGGCGGCGTTATTCCCACGACCACCTGAACAGCGTCCATGAAGGCAAAGTGTTTGGTTTCCGGGGGCAGTATGGTTGCAAAGCTGAACATTAAAGGAATGTCCAGAAGGGCACCACCACAAGGAGTGGAGCCTGCGACTTAATTGGACTCCACACGGGCAACCTCAACCATGCCAGCCACGGAAAAGATGGACAGATTGCAAGCTTTCTCGTTTCTGTGGGTGGTGGTGCATGGCCGTTTTTAGTTGTGCTAGCGATTTGTCAGCTAATTCCATTAATGAACAAGACTCCAGCATTACCCCGTGGTCCGCGTCCAGCTTACTAGAGGGACACGCGAGGCTCTGGCACGCGAGATCGAGCAATATCTGGTCTGTCATACCCTTACGTGTCCGGGGCTGCACGTGCGCTACACTGAAAGACATCCAGGCCTCTCTTGAACCCTTCGACTGAGTTCACCATCACTACCTCCTCAGGCAGGGAAATCCAGATTTTCACTGCCCTAACAGTAAAGAATCCTCTTCTATGTTGGTGGAAAAACCTTCTCTCTTCCAGACGCAGAGAATACCCCTTTGTGACCATCACCTTCCTTGGTATAAACAGATCCTCGGAGAGATATTTGTATCGTCCCCTTATATACATGGTTATTTAATCGCCCCTCAGTCGTCTTTTTTCAAGACTAAATAATCCTAATTTTGCTAATCTCTCTGGGCATTGTAGTTCCCCCATCCCCTTTGTTAATTTTGTTGCCCTCCTTTGTACCAGCTCTAGTTCCATTATATCCTTCCTGAGCATCGGTGCCCAAAACTGTACACAGTACTCCATGTGCGGTCTAACCAGAGATTTGTACAGAGGCAGTATAATGCTCTCATCATGTGTATCCAGACCTCTTTTAATGCACCAGATGATCCTGTTTGCCTTGGCAGCTGCTGCCTGGCACTGGCTGCTCCAGGTAAGTTTATCATTAACTAGGATCCCCAAGTCCTTCTCCATGTCAGATTTACCCAGTGGTTTACCGTTCAGTGTGTAACGGTGATATTGATTCCTTCTTCCCATGTGTATAACCTTACATTTATCATTGTTAAACTGCATCTGCCACCTTTCGGCCCAAGTTCCCAACTTATCCAGATCCATCTGTAGCAGAATAATATCTTCTCTTGTATTGACTGCTTTACATAGTTTTGTATCATCTGCAAATATCGATATTTTACTGTGCAAACCTTCTACCAGATCGGTAATAAATATGTTAAAGAGAATAGGTCCCAACACCTACCCCTGCAGTACCCCACTGGTCACAGCGACCCAGTTAGAGAATATACCATTTATAACCACCCTCTGCTTTCTATCACTAAACCAGTTAACCATTTACACACATTTTCCCCCAGACCCAGCATTCTCATTTTGTGCACCGACCTCTTGTGTGGCATGGTATCAAACGCTTTGGAAAAATCAAGATATACCACATCCAATGACTCACCTTGGACCAGTCTATAGCTTACCTCTTCATAAAAACTGATTAGATTGGTTTGACAGGAGTGATTCCTCATAAATCCATGCTGATATGGCGTTAAACAGTTATTCTCATTGAGATAATCCTTAATAACATCCTTCAGAAACCCTTCAAATATTTTACCAACAATAGAGGTTAGACTTACTGGCCTATAATTTCCAGGTTCACTGTTAGAGCCCTTTTAGAATATTGGTACCACATTTGCTATGCGCACGTCCTGTGGAACAGACCCCGTCGCTATAGAGTTTCTAAATATAAGAAATAATGGTTTGTCTATTACATTACTTAGTTCTCTTAGTACTCGTGGGTGTATGCCATCCGGACCCGGAAATTTATCTATTTTAGGCTGGTTTCACATTTGCGCTTTTGTGCGCAGCGCATCGTGCGCACCAGTGTGCATGCGCACTGCGCACCTATATTTAACATGACGTGCGCATGGTCTTGCGCATACTTGCGTTTTCGTGCGCATGCGTTTTTTTGTCTTTTGCGCCAGGCGCGTCAGACGCAACATGTTGCATTTTTGGTTCCGCCCTGTCTCATCAAAAAAACGCATGCGCACGCTTACGCACGGAATGCGCAAAAACACCACATTGGAGCCTATGGGAGCGCATGCGTGCGCATGGTCTTGCGCATGCTTGCGTTTTTATGCGCATGCGTTTCTAAGATAAACATGTCTGGAATGTGGTCTAGACAGTAAAAAAAAAAAAAATACAAGGTGATAAAATGGTGTGGGCACTGGGATTCCACAATACTTAACAGACTGCTCAACGAGTGGACACACAGCAAGCTGCACCAATGTAAGTATGAAAAACCTAATGTCTGGCTGAAATTTCAATACATTTCTATGTACTTATGTCTCTTTTTTTTATTGCAGCATGTCCTCATCTGGTGAGGAATATGTCCCCGGGACAGGGCAAGAGGCAGAAGAAGTGAGTACCATTCTTCCGTATGGATTGGTAAAAATAAACACATGTGGTTAATTTTTTTTGTTTAATTTTAAGACCTCATCCTCCACCACGCCACCACCACCAGAGGAACGGCAGGAGCAGCAAGGCCAAGTGCGGGCGGGAAGACGTGATGTAAGTACAGACGGACTGTTTTTTTTTTTTTACTTAATTTCTATGCTGGTTTATTTTCTTTTTTTTGGAACTGTATTGTATTGTATTTTTTTTATGTTTTTGGTAAATTTTTATTAGTATTTTTTGGTAATTTTCCTAATTTTTTTGCTGCTTTTTTGGTTACAGATTTTTTTTAAACTTAATTTCTAGGCTGGTTTATTTTCTTTTTTTTTGGAACTGTATTGTATTGTATTTTTTTTATGTTTTTGGTAAATTTTTATTAGTATTTTTTGGTAATTTTCCTAGTTTTTTTTGCTGCTTTTTTGGTTACAGATTTTTTTTAAACTTAATTTCTAGGCTGGTTTATTTTCTTTTTTTTTGGAACTGTATTGTATTGTATTTTTTTTATGTTTTTGGTAAATTTTTATTAGTATTTTTTGGTAATTTTCCTATTTTTTTTTGCTGCTTTTTTGGTTACAGATTTTTTTAAACTTAATTTCTATGCTGGTTTATTTTCTTTTTTTTTGGAACTGTATTGTATTGTATTTTTTTTATGTTTTTGGTAAATTTTTATTAGTATTTTTGGGTAATTTTTCTTTTTTTTTGCTGCTTTTTTGGTTACAGATTTTTTTTAAACTTAATTTCTAGGCTGGTTTATTTTCTTTTTTTTGGAACTGTATTGTATTGTATTTTTTTTATGTTTTTGGTAAATTTTTATTAGTATTTTTTGGTAATTTTCCTAGTTTTTTTTGCTGCTTTTTTGGTTACAGATTTTTTTTAAACTTAATTTCTAGGCTGGTTTATTTTCTTTTTTTTTGGAACTGTATTGCATTGTTTTTTTTTATGTTTTTGGTAAATTTTTATTAGTATTTTTTGGTAATTTTCCTATTTTTTTTGCTGCTTTTTTGGTTACAGATTTTTTTTAAACTTAATTTCTAGGCTGGTTTATTTTCTTTTTTTTTGGAACTGTATTGTATTGTATTTTTTATTTTCTAGATTTTTCATTTTAAAATCTTTCAAAGATTAATGTTTGTCTTTCTTTTCTAGGCTCCACAGCGGGAGGAGGACCTCGCCCTGGACAACGACGAGCTCATCCGTCTAGTCCAGGAGCGAGTCCCGTTGTGGGACACCCGTCACCAACTGCACTCGGACAACGTGGTGATCCGGCGGCTCTGGAACGAGGTGGCCGCATCGCTGATGGATGGCTGGGACAACGCCTCTCCCCGGGTCCGCAAGGATTTTCGTAAGTATTTAAATGCAGTGTGATGCAGCAGTGATCTTGGCCGGGATCACCCAACTGTGTGTGATGCTATTAACTCCATGGAGTTTCTATCATCACACACAGTTGGATGATCACAGCCTCCAGTGCATAGTCTTACTTTTTTTCTTTTTTTTTTTTCCACCACAGTGAACAAAGTCAGAACCCGTTGGCGCTCGATGAAGGACCGCTTCAACAGGGATATCCGTCAGGAGAAGCAGGTTCGCAGTGGTGCTGCGGCAAGGACCGGCACGAAGTACAGATACCATCGTGCCTTGGCATTTTTAAGACCGGTCCTTGCCTCACGAACGTAAGTATTTTCTAGCTGTATTGTATTTTATTCTGTGCTTTTCTATTCCACAGGAGTTGGCGATTGTTAATTTATGGTAGTAATTTTTTCTTTTCTTTTCACAGCACCTGGAGCAGCACCCTGCAACCTGGGCCCGAAGCGGTCCTTCATCAAGCTGCCCCGGACCCCTCCCAGCCATCCATCAGCGAGGAAGCACCTTGCAGGTCTGTACCACAGTCATCTGGAGACCAGGAAGCTGGTCGTTCAGGTGTTCCCCTGTCCCAGGTCTCTGCCACTGGTTTTGCGGGCACTTCCCGCCAGCAGCGGCAGAGGACATCGGACAGGCCTCTCATGCCCGAGTTCGTTGAATTGAGCTCGGTCTTTCAGAGTAGCCTCAAGGCACTCTCCGATAGACTTGAGAGTGGTTTCCTCCTTTTGGACCAACGCTACAAGTCTATCGAGGGTCGCCTTGAGCGCCTGGAAGTCGATCTCGCCAGACCAGCGCATCATTTTTATACCCAAATAGCTCGGGACACGGCGGAACACCTTACCCCTGACCTCCAGTTGACTGTCATGCAGGCCTGAAACAATGCTTTTATGCAGGCTATGCAGCAGAGTAGGATTATGCAGCAGTCAGCGGTGGCATTTCCACCGGTGCCACCCCTGACTCGTTATACAGCATTACCTACTTCTGCTGCATATCACTGCACAGCCACCACACTTCCAAGCCTCGCCGGACACCAATATACCACCCCAAGTCCGAGTGCAGCTAGACACTTACCCGCCAACACCATGCCAAGCGCTGCTCCTGCCAGGCCCACCACTGCTGCCGCCACCACCACTGGATGGCCCGTCGTCACCACCCCTGCCTGTAGCGCCGCCACAACCACCACCAGCAGGAGGACCACCCCGGTATGGACTGCCACAGCCACCACGCCAGCATGGACCGCCACCACCACCAGCACCACCACCTCGGAGCAGCATCAGCTGGGGGACCCGCATTCATTCTTTACGGCCCCTGCCAGGACATCCACCACCACCAGCATGCCACAGCAGGTACAAGATCCTGGCAGGCGGTCCACAAGCGCCAGGCGGTCCCCCAGCTCCAGCCGGTCCACAGCCTCCAGGCGATCCAGAGGCTCTAGGCGGTCCAGAGGCTCAAGGCGGTCCAGAGGCTCAAGGCGGTCCCCGGGGTCTAGCCAGTCCTCAGGCTCTAGCGAGGACAGCAGCAAGACGACGGGCCACCGTCATAAAAAAAAAAAGAGGAGGACTCTGACCCTCCCTCCTCCCTCACCTCCCACTTCACAACTTTCCTTGCCTCGGCTCCCTTCCCCCACTTCTTTGGTTCCTCCTTCCCCTAGAACCCCTTACTCCACCCAAAGCCGTTCCTCATCCCTCCACACCCCCCAGTTTCCACCAACGAAAAAATAAGTAAAATAAATGTTAAATTTTTATTTAAAAAAAATGTTTGGTTATTGTGTCTTTCGCCGCCTGCACACACTGCGCCGTACACTATGGGTTGTTTTTCTTTACTTTATACCGGATGCTCAGCCATCCAACTCTGAAAGGGATACTATATTTCAGATTTTTCTTTTTTTTATTTTATTTATATATATATACATACACATATATATACACATATATATATACACATACATATATATATATATATATACAGTATATATATACAGTGGGGAAAAAAAGTATTTAGTCAGTCAGCAATAGTGCAAGTTCCACCACTTAAAAAGATGAGAGGCGTCTGTAATTTACATCATAGGTAGACCTCAACTATGGGAGACAAACTGAGAAAAAAAAATCCAGAAAATCACATTGTCTGTTTTTTTTTCATTTTATTTGCATATTATGGTGGAAAATAAGTATTTGGTCAGAAACAAAATTTCATCTCAATACTTTGTGATATATCCTTTGTTGGCAATGACAGAGGTCAAACGTTTTCTGTAAGTCTTCACAAGGTTGCCACACACTGTTGTTGGTATGTTGGCCCATTCCTCCATGCAGATCTCCTCTAGAGCAGTGATGTTTTTGGCTTTTCGCTTGGCAACACGGACTTTCAACTCCCTCCAAAGGTTTTCTATAGGGTTGAGATCTGGAGACTGGCTAGGCCACTCCAGGACCTTGAAATGCTTCTTACGAAGCCACTCCTTCGTTGCCCTGGCGGTGTGCTTTGGATCATTGTCATGTTGAAAGACCCAACCACTTTTCATCTTCAATGCCCTTGCTGATGGAAGGAGGTTTGCACTCAAAATCTCACGATACATGGCCCCATTCATTCTTTCATGTACCCGGATCAGTCGTCCTGGCCCCTTTGCAGAGAAACAGCCCCAAAGCATGATGTTTCCACCACCATGCTTTACAGTAGGTATGGTGTTTGATGGATGCAACTCAGTATTCTTTTTCCTCCAAACACGACAAGTTGTGTTTCTACCAAACAGTTCCAGTTTGGTTTCATCAGACCATAGGACATTCTCCCAAAACTCCTCTGGATCATCCAAATGCTCTCTAGCAAACTTCAGACGGGCCCGGACATGTACAGGCTTAAGCAGTGGGACACGTCTGGCACTGCAGGATCTGAGTCCATGGTGGCGTAGTGTGTTACTTATGGTAGGCCTTGTTACATTGGTCCCAGCTCTCTGCAGTTCATTCACTAGGTCCCCCCGCGTGGTTCTGGGATTTTTGCTCACCGTTCTTGTGATCATTCTGACCCCACGGGGTGGGATTTTGCGTGGAGCACCAGATCGAGGGAGATTATCAGTGGTCTTGTATGTCTTCCATTTTCTAATTATTGCTCCCACAGTTGATTTCTTCACTCCAAGCTGGTATACAAAAGTAAAAAAATAGGCAGCACTCAAATTAAATGTGAAAAACAGTGGATACTTTATTGATCCTCAAGTGGCAACGTTTCAACGGTGACCCGTCTTTATCAAGCCATTGATAAAGACGGGTCACCGTTGAAACGTTGCCACTGAGTGTCCCGTCTCCGGATGTTTCCTTCAACCATACCCAGCAAGTCAAGGAAGCTTTCCTGGGACATCCGTGTATAGTCAGCAAATTTCTCTGTGTTTTCCTGGAGCTCGCTGTACAGCGTGTGATATGCTCCACGGCTTGCCCGGAGTTCGATAATTGGATGCCTCCAAAACCGACGCCGCTGCCGTCTCTGCTGTCTCTCCCTCTCCCTTTCTTGCTGGCAACAAAAGGCATACGCCTGAGACAGCACGATGTCAAGATCCAGCTTGAAGCGGAAATTATCCAGACGCAGGTCCATCTTGACACCAGAAACAGCAGCAAAATCTGATGAATTCAGCAGTACAGGGTCTATAAAACATTCCAATGACACACGCCCACTGGTGACCCATTGGTGTTCAAGGATTTTTCTATTGTGAAATGTCACACCTAAAAACGCATGCGCATGAAAAACGCAAACGCTTTTTTTGACGCATCAGTGTGCGCATGATGTATAAAAAACGCGCGTTTATTTTGCGTTTTTCATTGCGTTTTTTATGCGCACGATGCGCTGCGCAAAGAAACGCTCATGTGAAACTAGCCTTAATCTTTAATTTTTGTCTAGGTTCTTTTTTACTTAAGTGGAGAAAAAAAATCCAAAGTTTGTTTTTAAATTTTTTTTTGCCATTTTCCGATATCCGTACCGCCTCCATTTTTAGTGATCTCAGATTGGGTGATGCCTTATTTTTTGCTTGCCGAGCTGTCATTTTTAATTATACCATTTTGGTGCAGATAATATCTTTTGCTCGCCCGTTATTGCATTTTAACCTCTTTCTGACATCCGTCGTACTATTCCTTACGCATGCGGATGAGTCCACATGCTTCGTTTTCATGTGCCACACATGCGGATGCATCAGCATACAATGCATGTTCCTGTGTACCCAATGATAAAGATAGGTACGCAGGATGCATGTGGAACTAGGTGGAGTTTAAGGGAAGATGTGTGGAAGTAGGCAGGGCTTAAGGGAGGAAGTATACAGCCCTCCGCACTCTTGCCAAACGCAAATGTGTACCCAGCATAACAGTAAGAAAAGGAATTTGCTGCTCACAAAGGAAATACTCACCAGTGTAGATGGAGAGGAGGGGGGTGTTTGCATGGGCAAGAATGACGTTGTCACGATGACCCGTCCTGTGTGACGCGACCCGTAGGCCGGTAACTAAAACAACAAGACACGGGGAAAGGGGAAACAGTTACAACAGTGGGCCCTGAGATAGGGAAAGGGGACGTGGAGACCTCCTGCACTCCCCTGAGTCAGTGTCCCTAACGCTCCTAACTTTCCCTATGCCGGTTTTGCATCGAGCGCCGATCAGGAACCTGTCGCCCTAGCACACCCTACCCCTATCCATTACTAGTGAGCTGGGTGGCGCAGGCACTGGCCCCACCGCTGCACTAATACAGACTAAGGAAAACACAAACAGGGAAACACCACTTAGCTTTACTCTGTTGCACTTGCTCCTGGCAACATAGTCCGCCACCAGAATGCAGCTCTCCTCCTGAATCGCTGTCACCAAGCTCTGTGAGAGTTACAAGGAAATCCCCTATGACTCCTGCCACACCAGGGCTAAGACAGTGCTGCAAGGAACGCTCTCCAGCTCCTTCTTCCACCAAGGATGGTTGAAATGAACACTATCACCAACACTGATTGCAACACCTGTGACTCTTTTATAGAGAGCCAGAGCAATCACACCTGCATTATAATCATGTGCACTTAACTAAAGAAACAAGAGTGCAATGACGCTCACCACCACCGGGGGCATACTTAGAACAAAAGACACCACAGTGAAATAATCCTAATGGCCACCGGGGGCAAAAAACAAACCTAAGCACAGCTTAAGAAAAAAAAAGGTTAACTGTGCTTTTTATCAGTTCTGATCCAGCATAGATCATGACAGATGTGATAAAGAGAAGGATTTAAAGAGATTCTGTCAGCAGGTTGTTGCTATGTAATCTGAATACATCATGCTGTAAGGGTTAAAACACAGATTTTAGCAGTGTTCTTCTTATCAAGGTCTGTGATTTTGTTTACTTGTAATTGCTTTAGCACTAGGAGCTTAACATTGCTGGATACAGCAGAAATGCATCCTGGTCTGACTCCGCCCTTTTCTATGATATGCAGCTTAGGGTCTATTGTCATTGCACAAAGCCTGGTCTTGGTAGGAGATAGCTTTCTCAGTTCTCCTTTATGCTAAATTTAAAAACTTTTATTGTATCACAACCCCAGAACCTAGTAAACTGAGTTATACATGGATGAATTCTCGATCTCTTTACCAACATCATGCTGCTCTCAGATGAGGTAAAAAAAACCTGCTGACAAATTCCCTTTCAAAAGACAGATTAAGCCTTACTTACATTAAATCAGTTTAAAAATTGGCATTAGAGTTTTGTACCCTGGGAACGCTAGCAGTATAATATGCTATTATTGTTTGCATATTTCAAATGCATATTGGTACATATTTTTTTATTTATCAGGTGTCATACTGTAAAGAGAACTGAAGTGCAGTTGTACAAAAAATAACTTTTAAAAAGCTGCAATTTACAAAAACACATAGGAACTGCAATCCCCGCCTACAATGGCAAAAAAAAATAACAGGAGAACAAATATAAAATACACTTTTAAAACAAGCAAATTATAAGAAGTGTAAGATCCAAATAGAAAAAGGCAAAAAGCAGCAAAAGCTACAAAAAATTTACTCATGCTTTTAATTTACATCTGTCAATTGCCTCGGTGTTCATTATCCCATGTGAGTGCCAAACTACTTAACTGAGCTGTTAAGGCCCCGTCACACACAGCGAGATCACGAGCAAGATCCCTGATTTTGTGACGCCACAGCGATCTCGCCAGCGACATCGCTGTGTGTGGCACGCATCAGCGACCGGCTCCCCTGCCGGGTATCGCTGATCGCTCTCGAATGTCCTGGGCCATTTTTTGATCATTGGTCTCCCACTGGCCAGCGCACATCACTGTGCATGGCAGCGAGAGACCAGCGATCAGCGACGCTGAGAGCTGGTTTCCAATGTAAACAGCGGGTATCTAAGAGCCGCGCGGCTCTTAGTTACCCACTGTTTACCTTGGAAACCAGCGTGCAAGATTAACTCCTAGACAGGCCAAACAGTCCTTGTTTTTTTCTAAGTTTAATTTTTCAACTAAGGTCAGGCCGGGGTCTAAGAATGTGAAAGCTGATGCATTATCTCATGGTCTTGATTCAGTTTCTCCTCCAGAACCTTCATCCTCCATTATTCCTTGAATTTTGAGGTTTCTATGGTAACCTCGGAATTGGAAAAGAAGAGTTGTGGACAGCTCTCCAGGCCAAGTTTGACTAATGGCTGTCTCCACTGAACCTGCATCCAGGGAAGGCTTTGTCCCATAATGGTGTGAACCTGGTGGCGACCCTACACCGAGGCAAGCTCACACACATGCCTTGCATGGCTCACATCCTCAACCTGGTGACACAGCATTTTCCCCGCCACAATCCTGGCCTGGGTGAGTTGCTGCATAAATCACATAAGATGTGTGCTCACTTCCGCCGTTTGCACCCCTTAGGTCATTGACTTACATTGATACAGAGGTCTTTGTCCATGCTAGTTAACTGGTTGATATGCGATGTGCTGACAGGGTCAAGTTGTACTCTGCACATGTTGCAGTGACTGTGGCAGCAGCAACAAGCCCTGACACAGTATGTTATGTTGCATAGCCTGGGCCAACGCAGTACGAACGTGGCACATATCACGTTTACGGAGTGGGCACAGATTAAGGACATACGCACCCTTCTCCACAGTTTCGAAATGGCTGCTAAGTTGATTAACACTGACAATGCTGTCATCATCATCACTATTCAGGTCATAGCCATGCTAGAACAGACTTTAAATAGCCTGCAGGAGAAGGTAGTGGTTCAAGAGGAAGAGAGGAAGCATAGGAGGATGTGGTAGGGATAGCATTGTCTCAAAGGTTTAGACTGTCGTCACACAGTAGGGTCAAATCAAGGTAGGGTAGATTACTGTGATCGAGGGGGGTTGGTGATAAATTGTTAGTGACAGTGCAATATCTGAGGAACAAATGGAGGAGGAAGAGGTGATGAGCGAGCAACTGTCAGGAGATAAAGAGGATAATCATCCCCTCTCCGTTGTTTGTGGTTGGCAGGAGGGGACAGAGGAAACAAGCATGAGTGTAACCCATCCACCAACACAGCATGGGCTTGGACCTCATGGAAGAACCTGACATATGAGTGCCTTCTTGCTGCACTATCTGCAATATGATCCCCATATAGTTATCATTCAAAATAGTGCTGACGACTTTGTTGCCACTCTGTTAGATCCATGTTATAGGACCAAATTTTGCCAGATGTTTCCCACGCTGGAATGGGACCCACGAATGCTGGAGTGTTGAAACATGCTTTTACACACCCTTAAGAGAAGTTTTTCTCACGACAGCAATAAGACACAAAGTATGAATTGCACTTCTAGACTTCCAACATCCGTCACATCAATTCATCAATGCCAAAACATTAGCAGCAGCAGTAATTTAAGTGGCAGAAGCAATTACTGTGAGTCGTTTGACACTTTTTTTGAACCAGCCACTTGGTGAATGAAAGGAAATGATGTTGCAGGAGTATCTAGAAATGAATAGCATTATCATCAGGGAGAGTATAGACCCTTTCACATTTTGGTCTTCAAAAATAGATGTGTGGCCTCAGCTCACCTCTCATGCCTTGGAGGTTTTATCATGCCCGACAGCCAGCATTCCCTCAGATTGTGCCTTCAGCACTGCTGGTGGTATCCTGATAGATAATCACTGCTGGCTGCCCCCTCATGAACCTCCAAGGACATTTTCACCCCAATCGCAGACTTTACAGATCAGGCGATGTTGAAGTTTTTAGTGTGCTGCATTGATCTTACGTAATTGCACTTTGTGATACCTTTAGTGTGGCTTCTGTGCCTGCTGTTGGTGCTGCTGATGCTGCAGATGTTAACACAAGTTTATGGAATTGTTAACAGTCATGGTTGGTCTCCAACCACTGGATTGGCTGTAGTGGAAGATGTGTCAGTCCCTATTACATAATTTATACGCTTGTGAAATTGATGCCACTTCAGTGGTGTCAGTCATAAATTTTTGGAAATGTGAACACTCCTGGTTGGATTTCCATTTGCTCGGTTGGCTATAGTGAAAGAAATGTCGCTCTCCATTAAACTATTTCTACTTGATGCCATATTGGTGGTGTCAGCCCTAATTATTTTAATTTTCAAGACTTCTGATTGGGTCTCCATCTTCTGGATTGGCTGCAGTGGAAGAGATGTCATTCCCCTTGATACTATTTACACTTTGTTGGTGTCTACCACTAATTTTTGGAAATATGGAAACTCCTGGTTGGGTGTACATCTGCAAGGTTGGCTATCATGGAAGAGAAGTCACCCCCTATTATACTATTTCTACTCTGGTGAAATTGATGCCACTTTATTGGTGTCTGCCACTAATTTTTGGAAATTTGTACAATCCTATTTAAGTCTCTCCATCTACTGGGTTGGTTGTAGTGTAAGAGGTGTCAGTCCCTATTATACTTTTCTACTCTGGTGAAATTGATGCCACTTTGTTGGTGTCTGCCTCTAGTTTTTGTAAATGTGTAGACTCCTGGTTGGGTATCATTCATGTGTGTTGCCTGTAACAGTAGACCTCCAAAAAAGGCAGTCCTCCACCTCCTTTGAGTCAACTACCCGTGGTACTATCCTTAGATTTTTCTGACAATAGTCGTGTACAAAACTGATATTTGTGCCAACTGAGTGTGGCTGAGCTGAAAGCAGGTTGCACTGTTGCATGTGGTTTCAGGGTTCCCAGCACAGCAGGCCTACACCAATCCCTCACCCTCCTCATCTTAATTTGTTGTTTAATTCAAACAAAATACACTTTTAAAACAAGCAAATTATAAGAAGTGTAAGATCCAAATAGAAAAAGGCAAAAAGCAGCAAAAGCTACAAAAAATTTAATCATGCTTTTAATTTACATCTGTCAATTGCCTCGGTGTTCATTATCCCATGTGAGTGCCAAACTACTTAACTGAGCTGTTAAGGCCCCGTCACACACAGCGAGATCGCCAGCAAGATCCCTGATTTTGTGACGCCACAGCGATCTCGCCAGCGACATCGCTGTGTGTGGCACGCATCAGCGACCGGCTCCCCTGCCGGGTATCGCTGATCGCTCTCGAATGTCCTGGGCCATTTTTTGATCGTTGGTCTCCCACTGGCCAGCGCACATCACTGTGCATGGCAGCGAGAGACCAGCGATCAGCGACGCTGAGAGCTGGTTTCCAATGTAAACAGCGGGTATCTAAGAGCCGCGCGGCTCTTAGTTACCCACTGTTTACCTTGGAAACCAGCGTGCAAGATTAACTCCTAGACAGGCCAAACAGTCCTTGTTTTTTTCTAAGTTTAATTTTTCAATTAAGGTCAGGCCGGGGTCTAAGAATGTGAAAGCTGATGCATTATCTCATGGTCTTGATTCAGTTTCTCCTCCAGAACCTTCATCCTCCATTATTCCTTGAATTTTGAGGTTTCTATGGTAACCTCGATATTGGAAAAGAAGAGTTGTGGACAGCTCTCCAAGCCAAGTTTGACTAATGGCTGTCTCCACTGAACCTGCATCCAGGGAAGGCTTTGTCCCATAACGGTGTGAACCTGGTGGCGACCCTACACCGAGGCAAGCTCACACACATGCCTTGCACGGCTCACATCCTCAACCTGGTGACACAGCATTTTCCCCGCCACAATCCTGGCCTGGGTGAGTTGCTGCATAAATCACATAAGATGTGTGCTCACTTCCGCCGTTTGCACCCCTTAGGTCATTGACTTACATTGATACAGAGGTCTTTGTCCATGCTAGTTAACTGGTTGATATGCGATGTGCTGACAGGGTCAAGTTGTACTCTGCACATGTTGCAGTGACTGTGGCAGCAGCAACAAGCCCTGACACAGTATGTTATGTTGCATAGCCTGGGCCAACGCAGTACGAACGTGGCACATATCACGTTTACGGAGTGGGCACAGATTAAGGACTTACGCACCCTTCTCCACAGTTTCGAAATGGCTGCTAAGTTGATTAACACTGACAATGCTGTCATCATCATCATCACTATTCAGGTCATATACATGCTAGAACAGACTTTAAATAGCCTGCAGGAGAAGGTAGTGGTTCAAGAGGAAGAGAGGAAGCATAGGAGGATGCGGTAGGGATAGCATTGTCTCAAAGTTTTAGACTGTCGTCACACAGTAGGGTCAAATCAAGGTAGGGTAGATTACTGTGATCGAGGGGGGTTGGTGATAAATTGTTAGTGACAGTGCAATATCTGAGGAACAAATGGAGGAGGAAGAGGTGATGAGCGAGCAACTGTCAGGAGATAAAGAGGATAATCATCCCCTCTCCGTTGTTTGTGGTTGGCAGGAGGGGACAGAGGAAACAAGCATGAGTGTAACCCATCCACCAGCACAGCATGGGCTTGGACCTCATGGAGGAACCTGACATATGAGTGCCTTCTTGCTGCACTATCTGCAATATGATCCCCATATAGTTATCATTCAAAATAGTGCTGACGACTTTGTTGCCACTCTGTTAGATCCATGTTATAGGACCAAATTTTGCCAGATGTTTCCCATGCTGGAATGGGACCCACGAATGCTGGAGTGTTGAAACATGCTTTTACACACCCTTAAGAGAAGTTTTTCTCACGACAGCAATAAGACACAAAGTGTGAATCGCACTTCTAGACTTCCAACATCCGTCACATCAATTCATCAATGCCAAAACATTAGCAGCAGCAGTAATTTAAGTGGCAGAAGCAATTACTGTGAGTCGTTTGACACTTTTTTTGAACCAGCCACTTGGTGAATGAAAGGAAATGATGTTGCAGGAGTATCTAGAAATGAATAGCATTATCATCAGGGAGAGTATAGACCCTTTCACATTTTGGTCTTCAAAAATAGATGTGTGGCCTCAGCTCACCTCTCATGCCTTGGAGGTTTTATCATGCCCGACAGCCAGCATTCCCTCAGATTGTGCCTTCAGCACTGCTGGTGGTATCCTGATAGATAATCACTGCTGGCTGCCCCCTCATGAACCTCCAAGGACATTTTCACCCCAATCGCAGACTTTACAGATCAGGCGATGTTGAAGTTTTTAGTGTGCTGCATTGATCTTACGTAATTGCACTTTGTGATACCTTTAGTGTGGCTTCTGTGCCTGCTGTTGGTGCTGCTGATGCTGCAGATGTTAACACAAGTTTATGGAATTGTTAACAGTCATGGTTGGTCTCCAACCACTGGATTGGCTGTAGTGGAAGATGTGTCAGTCCCTATTACATAATGTATACTCTTGTGAAATTGATGCCACTTCAGTGGTGTCTGTCATAAATTTTTGGAAATGTGAACACTCCTGATTGGATTTCCATTTGCTCGGTTGGCTATAGTGAAAGAAATGTCGCTCTCCATTAAACTATTTCTACTTGATGCCATATTGGTGGTGTCAGCCCTAATTATTTTAATTTTCAAGACTTCTGATTGGGTCTCCATCTTCTGGATTGGCTGCAGTGGAAGAGATGTCATTCCCCTTGACACTATTTACACTTTGTTGGTGTCTACCACTAATTTTTGGAAATGTGGAAACTCCTGGTTGGGTGTACATCTGCAAGGTTGGCTATCATGGAAGAGAAGTCACCCCCTATTATACTATTTCTACTCTGGTGAAATTGATGCCACTTTATTGGTGTCTGCCACTAATTTTTGGAAATTTGTACAATCCTATTTAAGTCTCTCCATCTACTGGGTTGGTTGCAGTGTAAGAGATGTCAGTCCCTATTATACTTTTCTACTCTGGTGAAATTGATGCCACTTTGTTGGTGTCTGCCTCTAGTTTTTGTAAATGTGTAGACTCCTGGTTGGGTATCATTCATGTGTGTTGCCTGTAACAGTAGACCTCCAAAAAAGGCAGTCCTCCACCTCCTTTGAGTCAACTACCCGTGGTACTATCCTTAGATTTTTCTGACAATAGTCGTGTACAAAACTGATATTTGTGCCAACTGAGTGTGGCTGAGCTGAAAGCAGGTTGCGCTGTTGCATGTGGTTTCAGGGTTCCCAGCACAGCAGGCCTACACCAATCCCTCACCCTCCTCATCTTAATTTGTTGTTTAATTCAAAGCTGTAAAATTTGGCCCAGACTTTGATACAGTACCTCATGCATGGCTGATTCCTGCCATTCCATTCTAAAATTTGCACTGTTGGTGAATTGATGCCACTTTCCTTGTGCCTACCCCTTAATTTGATTGGTTTTGGCAGCTTGTGGGCCCAATTTAAGGTATTGTGTATACGCTTGTTTATGCCTTCCATTGACTTTAATGTTGTTCGGTTATGTTCGACGAATATTGGACAAATAAAATGGCGAATATTGCAAATTTGACGATCATAATCCGAAACAAACATTGAATTATTCGCTCATCTCTAATTATGATAGTAGAACTATTAAAACTGTTTGAAGTTTATAAATTGAAGGACAAGTGTGATTTTGAAGGTTACGGTAATTTTTTTTAGGATTCTGGATAGTCGCAGCAGTTTATTTCATGTGCTCAAAAGCATCTCTGGAATTTTTTCTCTAGAATGTTGGTAATTGTGTTTTGCCTAGAATAGTTGACAGAAAGCATGAGACTAGAGTAGTATGTAAAGCACAACTATTGCATCACTATTAAGGCACTAACTAAATCCTTTACTTGATTGTTAACTCACTATATATATACATATATATATATATATATATATATATATATGCGATAGTTTGATGGCTTGATAATTTCAGTCCCTAGTTTATTTTATTTGTGAGCAGCAAAAACCCTTTCAAATGGCAATGTACAACCAGAGGACAATTTTTTTTTTAACATATTAATCTCACATAAAATCATGAAAAGCTAATGATACTTCTAAAATGTCTAGCTTTTTTGCTAAATCTTGCTCAGTGCAAACACTGAACAGAAGTTATCATTTTAGATTTATAATAACATGCTTTCTATAGCTTGAGTGTCTTAATAACCTGAAATTATTTTAAATGTGCTTATGAAAGCCTAAACTGTGCAAGTAAACTGTACATGTGCAGTGCATTATGCATGCACAAAAGGAAAAACTGGGGTTTAATAATGTCACATGAAAGAAATATAAAAAATATACTACAATGTAAAAATTGCAGTTAAACTTTACAATCATGTACTGTAGAAATGCAGCGTCAAAAATAAATTGTACATATTTGACTTTACATATCAATTGTGTGAAACCAGTTTTGCTATTTCAAATAACATATTGCATAATTAAAGGGTACCTTCTGGGAAAACTGAAAACTTCACAGCACTCTTAGATTATCATGTGCAATACTTTTCTTGTTCAATTACTTTCAAAGCTCAGTTGTTTGTACAGCAGACCTGTCCTTAGTTCTAATTCATTTGTAATAAATTATTGTCTGTGAAGTTAAGAATATAGTAGACTGCAGCATGGTCATGGTTACTGTCTACAGCCATATTAGATAAAATTACACTTGCCAATGCACTCCAGTTTTTCTTCTTCAAAACACTACTTGCAAAAGTGTCCTGGCTGCAAAAATAAAAGTATTAACCCCTTAACCCCCAGAGCTATTTTCAGTGTTGCATTTTCATTTTTTGCTCCCCTCCTTCCCACAGATATAGCTTTCTTACTTTTCTGTAAATATGGCCATGTGAGGGTTTATTTTTCCTGGGTTAAGTTGTACTTTTGAATGACACCATTGGTTTTACCATGTGGTAAAACTGCAAAAAAGTGCAATCCCACACTTGTTTTTTGCTTGGCTTTTTACAAAGTTCACTAAATGCTAAAACTGACCTGCCATTATCATTCTCGAGGACATTATGAGTTCATAGAAAACCAAACATGTCTAGGTTCTTTTTTATCTAAGTGGTGAAAAAAACTTCCAAACTTTGCTAAAAAAAAGAAACAAATGTGCCATTTTCCGATACCCGTAGCGTCTCCATTTTTCGTGATCTTGGGTTGGGTGAGGGCTTACTTTTTGCATGCCAGGCTGACATTTTTAATTATACAATTTTGTGGCAGATACGATCTTTTGATCGTGCGTTATAGCATTTTAATGCAATGTCGCGGCAACAAAAAAAACGTAATTCTGGCATTTTGACTTTTTTCTCACTACGCTATTCAGCAATGAGGTTATTCCTATTTTTATTAATAGATTGGGTGATTCTAAGCTCGTTGATACCGAACATGTGTATGTTTGATTTTATTTTTATTGTTTTATTTTGAATGGGGCAAAAGGGGGGTGATTTGAACTTTTATTTTTTTATTTATTTAAACATTTTTTTTTACTTTTGGCACGCTTCAATATTCTCCATAGGAGACTAGAAGCTGCCACAACCCGATTAGCTCTGCTACATAGAGGCGATGGTCAGTTTGCCTCTATGTAGCAGAATTGCTCACTTGATATGAGCACCGACCACGGGGTGACACTCACAGCAATCCAGCACCGACAACAATAGAGGTCTCCTGGAGACCTCCAGTTGTCATGCCGACACACCATTGACCCACGATCACGAGACGCCGCGGGTCACCGGTGTGCATATTTCCGGCGTGATTGCCGAAGCACTTGTTAAATGTTTGACAGTGGCATTTAACAGGTTAATAGCCATGGGTGGATTGGGATCAAAACAGCTGACGTCCAGGGAAAGATGTGGGCTCACTGGCGAAGCCCACATCAAAGGGATGGAGTCCGAAATTGACGTAAATCTACGCCCGATATCGGAAAGGAGTTAATAGTTTATTTTTATCAATTAGGAAAGTGCAAAGGGAATTAACAAAAGATAAATCTTAAATCAATATTTGGTGTGCCTTTAAAACAGTATCAAAGCATCAATTCTTCTAGGTACATTTGGACCCAATTTTTAACCAGGAGGTCTTTTCAAACATCTTGGAGAACTAACCACAAATGTTTTCTGCATGTAGGTTGGCTTACATCTTTTGTTTCATATTATAATCCTAGACAGAATCAGTAACGTTGATCACACTTTACGGGTGACAAATTTTCAATTCTAGTATTCCTTGTTCATCTATAATCTGAAGTTAGCTCACATTGACATTGACTGTATGTTTCAGGTTGTTGCACTGTTGCAGAATAAATTGTGGAGCCAATTAGTCACCTCCATTGTCATTATATATATGTATCTGCCTAACAAGTCAGACTCATATGCTGATGGAAAGCTGTAATTTCTAAACGATCAGTGCTTAGATGTCCATGGCTTATTTTCTTACTTAAGTGTCTGCATACAGCAAAAGGTTTGTCAGCCAGCAACACGGAAAATAATTCCCACAGTTGAAATGAGTCACCACCACCTTGACGACAACTTTCAGGTGCCGTTGACCCTCCCCTTCAACAGCAGTAGCAGCATTCTCCTGATTAGAAGAAGCATATTTGTCACTTAAAGATCTTTTTGGACTGAGACGTTAGTTCCTGATGAGATTACCTTATTGTTTCCTGGATCTTGTTTCCAGATTTAAATGTCTGTGCTTTTCTTTTAGATTAGTGAGAAGGCAAAAGCTGTTGGTACAATTATTAGAAAATGGAAGAAACACAAGATGACTCTCGATATTCCTCAGTCTAGGGCTCCATGCAAGATCTTGCCTTGATGGGTAAGGATAATTCTGAGAAAGGTTAGGAATCAGCGCAGAACTAAATGGGTGGACCTGGTCAATGACCTTAGCTGGGACCACAGTCTCAAATATTACCAGTAGTAACACAATGCACCATCATGGACTAAAACTATTCAGAGCATGCAAAGTTCCTACCACTCATGCTAGCACATGTTTAGACCCATTTAAAGTTCACCATTTCGAAGATCAATAACATGCATAGGAGAAGGTTATGTGTTCAGATGAGGCCAAAATGGAACTTTTTGGTATCAACTCCACTCGTTGTGTTTGGAGGAAGAAGAAAAATGAGAACAACCATAAGAACACCATTCCAACAATGAAGCAATTACTTTAGGGGTAATTTTCTGCAAAGGGGGCAGGACAGCTGCACCATATTGAAAGGAGGATGGATAAAGTTGTATATATGGCGAGACTTTGGCCAACAGCTTCTTTCCCTCAGTGAGAGCATTGTCATGGGTCATGGCTGGGTCTTCCAGCATGACAATGATCTGAAACACACAGCCAGGGCAACTAAGCAGTTGCTCCGTAAGAAGCACTTCAAGGTCCTGGAGTGACCTAGCCAGTCTCCAGACCTGAAACCTATAGAAAATCTTTGGAGGGAGCTGAAACTCAATGCTTCCCAGCGACAGTCCCAAAATAAATAAATTACTTATGTAAGCATCATTGAAGTGATTTTCAGGATTTTTTTTAAGATTCTGTCTCTCACAGTTCAAGTGTACCTGCAATAAAAATGACAGACCTTTCCATTATTTGTAAATTGAAAAACTTCTAAAATTGGCACTGTACCAAATGCTTATTTTCCCCACTGTAAATACTGTATGTTCACAAAGTCAGTAGTTTGTGACTTTCAGATTTTGTGAGATAGAAAAATACATTTACATTTGTCACTGTCTATCAGCAATATTGATAGTCTGTTTTTGTATGAATGCAAAAACTGTACAATTAAAATGTTGCTTGCCAGTAGTACAATATCCACATTGATTTAGCTTCCAGCTTGCCTATCTCTCCCCCTTACATCTCTGTTATACTCTCTTTTCCCAGTCACACATACTCTTCACTGCTGATTCTGAAGAGTTGCCAGAATGTGGAAGCTCTCTCCTCTTAACCCGTTGAAAAATGAATGCAGCTAGAAGGAATTTGAATGGAGCTGTTGATGAGTATATACACTGTGACAAAGTCACTGGTAAAGTACTGCAGGGGAGGTAGGTGTCACTACGCTTATTGGCATCAGTAATGTGAAAACCAGAGTATTTTCCTCCAGCACAATAGGTGTTGTGAGGACTAAGCTACAGTGCATAAATGGACTATTTTTGTGTGGACATTCCTAAGGTTGGTTTGGAGAATGTCCACCTTATCTCCACCTGCAGAGCTGACAGGACCTGTATGATATCACAGTTATGTATTCAGTCACATGGAGGAGTCACATGGTCTGGGGCTTAAATACACACATGGTCAAAATTGTTGTTTCAGCGAACATAGGAAAAAAATTCAAAAAACACATATATGAAAGGTAGACTCACCAAATCCTAGACTAGTGCACTGGCTGGATGCAGCAGACCTCTATTTATTTAAGGCTACGGCAGCACAGGTGCAACCCACTGATGAAGACAGCCAATAACCCAACAAAAGAGGGGCTGGCTGTCTAGTGGGAAAAATTCACACAGATAAGGCTTGCATAGGACATCAGTGTTATGGGCTTGCGGAACGCATACAATAATAAAAGATGGTATAGAGGTGCGCTTGCAGCCCGGGGTCCACTGTGCAGAGATGCTAACTGCTGCTTGGTAATGGCGGAGCACTAACTAGACACCAGTGGGTTAACCGCTGACCCGGTGTGTACGGGAGCGAACACAGTTACCTCACTGTGCTGCTGGAACATGTGTGAGAGCCTGTTTATCCTCACAGGACTCGGCAGGAGAGCACTACTGCTAAGACACAGGACTCTGCCCCAAGGACACAGAGTTAGAGCCCCTCTAGTCCCACTAGCGCTCAGAACTGCAACAGCAATGCATAGACAGACACTATAATGCTGTGCCCTGTTAGCAGTCACAGGGTGCAGCTGAAAGTTTCTTACCGCACTATGTGTGTACCGCGAAGCTCTGGCGGACGCCACTATCCAACCTAAGCTCAGAACTGGAAAGCGCGTAGGATGCGCATGGCTCCGCTTTAAGGCCGGGGTCACACTAGCGATTAAATCGGACGAATGCAATGCGATAAAAAAAAAATCGCATTGCATTCGTCCCAATGTTATTCTATGGGGCAGCTCACATCATGCTATTTTTTTATCGGATCTGATCCTCGGACCGAGACAATCGCAGCATGCTGCGATTGTCACCGATTTTCGGATCGGATTCGACAATGCAAGTCTATGGGGGCGAGAAAAAATTGGATTGCAAACGGACCCGATGTGTGAGTTGCGGTAAAATCGCACCAAAAGCCGGCAATTTTTCTTTTTCAAATACAGTAAAATCACAGTGACCGGTTAAATAAAGAAACGAATTAATAGATCTAGACACATATATTTTATACATGTCATAGAGACACATTTATATATATATTTCTAATTCATACAGTTCTTCATTGCAGAATAGCCGCTGAAACATTTGCCGACTTTTGTATAATCATTCTCCTGCCCGACATGATATAACACATGGTTTACATATAGTTAACCATTTTATTTCATGTTTTTTTTTATGTCTATCACTATTAATTATATGAGGGTTTGTGGGTAAAATTTTGGAATTGTAGGGGTTCATTTAAGGGGTTAATTCGTTGTATTAAATTGCTGGGACTCCCGCTGACGTCACTGAGGCTGCAGGGAGTCCCCGCAATTTAAGGTAGAGTGGCACACTCTGGCGCTAGCATGTGTGAGGAGCTGGGAGCACTGCAGCGCTAGGCAGTGCCACAACTCGGCTCTGACTCAGAACACTAAAACCCTACCAACATGCGTATCAAAGGGTAGGGGTTTCATAACGAGTCATTCAGCGGTTCACAAGGATCCATCATCAAACACATCACTACCATTTACTGATTATACAAGCGCATGGTCATGTGGCCATGCGACTCTTTTATAGCAGCATCCCTCCAGGACCTTCCTAGTGGCCCAATGGGAGCAGCAATAGGACCTGAGCATGTGACCTCAAACCTCCAATGAGAGGACTTCCCACGGGCATACCAAGTGGGCCGAAAGAATGTCTTAGTCCCAAGAGCTGCTCGCTGCTGGCTATTGCAGGTTACTCTAGCTGAACCCCGATTGGCAGCAGTAACCAAGATAACAGCAGTAGACTGAGCATGACGCCAGGAGCAATGTCTTTGCTGAGCAGGCTCCTCTGCAGCCGGAGAGGAATGGGAGACCGCAGAGGGCAAGGCTCTGGATTCCTCCTGTGCAGAGGCAGGAACCCGACGCTTAACAATCAGTCACACAGATAAGTGTGGTGGAAAGTGTCTGAACAGCCTATTGATCACGCCCATAGTATTAGCAGGCGGGCTGCTCAGCACTATGTATATATGCATCACACAGAAAAAACCAAGCCAACATTAAGAGGCCAAGCTGCATCCTGCAAAAATGATAAAAAAAGATAACAAGATATGGGGTATTAGTTACTATTTTGGCTAAATCAGATAAGCTCGCAACCCAAATGTCAAGGGTCCCCAGATTTTGCAGGTCCCTAACACTAAATTTGACACTAATTTTTTTTTCCTATGTTCGCTGTTCAGATTTAGTGTTAGGGACTGACAAAATCTGGGGACCTTTGACGTTTGGGTTGTGAGCTTATCTGCTTTGGCCAAAATAGTAACTAATACCCCATATATTGTTATCTTTTTGCACTTTTTATCATTTTTGCAGGGTGCAGCTAGGCCTCTTAATGTTGGCTTGGGTTTTCTGTGTGATGTATATTTATAGTGCTGAGCAGCCCGCCTGCTAATACTATGGGCGTGATCGATAGGCTGTTCTGACTCTTTGCACCACACTTATCTGCATGACTGATGTCCTATGCAAGCCTTATCTGTGTGCTTTTTTACCACTAGGCAGCCAGCCCCTCTTTTGTTGGGTTACTGGCTGTCTTCATCAGTTGGTTGCACCTGTGCTGCCCCAGCCTTTGTCAATGGAGTTTGATGCATCCTGCCAGTGCACTAGTCAGCGTTTGGTGAGTTTACCTTTCATATATGTTTTTTTTATTTTTTCCTATGTTCGCTGTTCAGAATTAGTGTTAGGGACTCGCAAAATCTGTGGACCCTTGACATTTGGGTTGTGAGCTTATCTGTTTTGGCCAAAATAGTAACTAATACCCCATATCTTGTTATCTTTTTGCACTTTTTATCATTTTTGCAGGATGCAGCTAGGCCTCTCAATGTTGGCTTGGTTTTTTCTGTGTGATTCATATATGTAGTGCTGAGCAGCCCGCCTGATAATACTATGGGCGTGATCAATATAGGCTGTTCAAACACTTTGCACCATACTTATCTGTGTGACTGATGTCCTATGCAAGCCTTATCTGTGTGCAGCCAGTCCCTCTTTTGTTGGGTTACTGGCTGTATTCATCAGTGGTTTGCACCTGTGCTTCCCCAGCCTTTATCAATGGAGGTCTGCTGCATCCTGCGAGTGCACTAGTCAGGGATTGGTGAGTCTACCTATCATATACAAAATTGTTGTTTCCCCTTGTTTAATGCCAGAAAAACCCACAATGGTGACAGAAATAACTTGAATCTGACAAAAGTAATAATAAATAAAAAATCTATGAAAATGAGCAAATGAATGTCAGACATTGCTTTTCAACCATGCTTCTACAGAATTTAAAAAAATAAAACTCATGAAATAGGTATGCCTGAACAAAAATGATAGTACCCCTGAAAATTATGTGGCAAAAGGACATGTTAAATCAAGGTGTGTCCACTAATTAGCATCACAGGTGTCTACAATCTTGGAGTCAGTGAGTAGGTCTGTATACAGGGCTACAGATACTCACTGAGCTGTTTGGTGACATGGTGTTTATCACACTCAACATGGACCAGAGGAAGCAAAGAAAGAGCTGTCTTAGGATATTAGAAATAAAATTATAGACAAACATGTTAAAGGTAAAAGTTATGAGACCATCTCCAAGCAGCTTGATGTTTCTGTGACTACAGTTGCACATGTTATTCAGAAATTTTAGCTTGATGGGACTGTAACCAACTACACTGGACGTGGCTGCAGGAGGAAAATTGATGACAAATCAAAGAGACGGATAATACGAATGGTACCAAAAGAGCCCTGGAAAAACTTCTAAACAGATTTAAGGTGAACTTCATGCTCAAGAACATCAGTGTCAGATCACACCATCTGTCATTATATGAGCCTAATTGGACTTCATGGGACACGACCAAGGAGGACACCATTGTTGAAAAAAAATCATGAAAAAGCCAGACTGAAATTTGCCAAACTACATGTTGACAAGCCACAAAGCTTCTGGGAGAATTTCCTAGGGACAGATGAGACAAAAATTGAACTTTTTGGCAAGGCATATCATCTCTATGATCACAGATGGAAAAATGAAGCATTTCAAGAAAAGAACAATGTCCTTACTGTGAAACATAGAGGAGGCTCTGTTATGTTCTGGGACTGCTTTGTTGCATCTGGCACAGGGTGTCTAGAATCTGTGCAGGGTACAATGAAATCTCAACACTATCAAGAGATTCTTGAGAGAAATGTGCTGCCCAGTGTCAGAAAACTTGGTCTCAGTCGCAGGTCAAGGGTCTTGCAGCAGGATAATGATCCAAAACACACAGCTAAAAACACCCAAGAATGGCTGAGAGGAAAGCATTGGACTATTATGAAGTGGCCTTCTTTGAGCCCTGACCTAAATCCTATTGAACATCTTTGGAAAGAGCTGAAACATGACGTCTAGAAAAGACAACCTTCAAACATGAGATAACTGGAGCAGTTTGCTCTTGAGGAGTGGGCCAAACTATCTGTCAAGAGGTGCAGAAGTCTCATTGACAGTTACAGGAACCGTTTGATTGCAATGATTGCCTCAAAAGGTTGTGCAACAAAATATTAAGTTAAGGGTACCATCATTACTGTCCACGTCTATTTCATGAGTTTTATTTTTTTTTTAATTCTGTGGAAGCATGGAAGAAAAGCAATGTCTGACTTTCAATCGTTCATTTTCATAGATTTTTGATTTATTATTACTTTTGTCAGATTCAAGTTATTTCTGTCACCATTGTGGGTTTTTCTGTTACTAAACGAGGGGTACAAACAATTTTACCATGTGTAGCTGGGCTCCAGAGGCAGTCTTTGTTCAGCACAACTAGAGAGAGGATTCTCCAGTGGTTTATGTCCTGGGGAGGAAATACTGGACCTATTTTGCTGCAGAGTGGTCTGCTACCCGCAAACATATGGACTCTTACAGCATTTTGTTTTCTTTGTTGTTTTCCTGCTTTTGCCTGTAGGGCAGTGTTTAGTGTTTACTTTCCCCTTCTTGTTGGTTTAGGTTGCCAAATAATAAACCAACCAAAGATTTAAAGAGACAGTGTTCCAGTTTTCTACCTCCGTGTACCGCCGAGTGATTTGAACTACCGGAACCCTGACACAATATTCAAAGACACTGAGACAGAAATAGATAATATAAGAATGAATTTCCTTCTTACAATTTTTGAGAGTCCCAGTGGTCAAACTCCACCTTTTTGTAATCTATAAACTATCCAGAAAATAGTTTACAAATGGGACAACTTTTAAACAGTTCTGTTTATTATAATGCATATACACTGGCTATGTAGTATTAAGAAAGATTGCTTACAGTTCTTGTCAGACCAAAACAGTATTAATCCCTTAACGTCCATGGACGTGCCGGAGGTAACTTCCCGCAATAGGATGGACTGTGCACGTCATCTGTTATGATTGAGTCACCGAGGAGGAAAAAACAAGACACAAGCTCAGCCCAGAAAATCAGAGAGGTTGGAAACTAGCAGATTGCAGACCCCTAATCCTATCACCCAACTAGCAGTAGCCGTGGAGTGTTCCTACGGTGGTCCTAGACACCTCGTCACAGCCGGAGATCTACCTAAGCCTAAAGAGAGAAAAGGGAAAAACTGACTGCCCCAGAGCAGACCCCAAAGCAATAGGCAGCCCCCAACATATAATGACGGTGAAGCAAGATGAAAACACTAACACAGATAGAAATATAGGTTAAGCAAACGATGGGGCCCAAGCTAACTAAAAAGGACAGGACAGAAAATCTGCTGTCTGCAATCCGAGACAACCCTGCTAAAAATATTACCAACACAACTGATAAGCACAAAGGACCCTGAAGTCACTAGACATCAAACCCTATATCAGCACTTAGAATATCCTGAAAGCAGAGCAAAAGAGAGCACTGATCAAGGAAAAAGAATCCAGCACACCCCTAGCCGGGGATGGCTGAACTCCAAAAACCAAAGTAAACAAAACCAAAACTAATAAGTTCAATAGCAGAGCAAAAACTTATCTTTGGGAAGCAGGAATCAGACTGGTCTCCAAGAATCCAGCAGAGAAATCACCAGCGACTCAGAAGGGCGTCGGCTGCCTTATATCCAGTCTGAAGTTCCCGTTACCCAGTCACCATACACCTGATAAGGTGTTTGGTTTCTTTCATCTAAATCAGCCTCACTACCTTCCTTCACCAGAAGAGGGAGATCCTCGGACACAAAAGATGAATGAACAGATGAGCTCACAACAGTCATCCCTTTGAACTGTTACTGCGTGTAAGGGGTGCAGGGACTGACTGTGATTGGTCAGTCAATCTGACCAACCAAACACAGCAGCGATCGAGCATGAGAGGCTGAAATTTCAGCCTCTCCTGCCCGATCTCAGTGAGGTAGCTCAGCGCTGAAGTGGCTGAGCTTCTGCACTGACAGCGGGGAGTGGCGCTCCCAATGCCCCCCACTGTTATCCCCCTGAGTGCTGTGATCAAGTGCGATTGCAGCATTCAGAGGGGGGAGGCAGAGGGTAGGGGGCTCTCTCTGCCTCAGGTCAGTGTCCCCGCGATGTAATCGCGGGGACCGACCTGTGCCATAATGACCCGGAGGTGTCAGGACAACCTCCGGGTCATCCACCTATGGAAAGCTGTTGAGACCATGCTCACAGCATGGTGTCAGCAGCTTTCAGCACAAGTATAATGCATTACAATGCTGGAGCATTGTAATGTATTATGCCTAAAGTGAAGGTGAAAGTCCCATGAAGGGACAAGGTAAAAATAAAAACAATTTTTAAAAAAATATGTTATATAAAAAAAAATTAAAATATTAAAAAAATACCCTAAAAATTCCCCTAAAAATTCACATTTTTATGTAAAAAAAATAAAATGAACAAAAGAATACACATGTTTGGTATCGCCGCGTCCATAAAAATCCCCCAAATCCCATCTATAAAAGTGTCACCCTAGTTAACCCCTTCAGTGAATGCCGAAACCCCCCGCCCAAAAAAGTAGCACATTATACTTTTTTCAAGCGGTATCATCATACCGCTTGGAGAAAGTGCAATAACACGCAATCAAAAAAAGGATATAACTAAACATGGTACCGCTGAAAACGTCATCTTGTCCTGCAAAAATCGAGCCACCATACAGCTCCATCAGCGGAAAAATAAAAAAGTTATAGCTCACAGAATAAAGTGATGCAAAAATAATTATTTTTTCTACAAAAGTTTTTATTGTGTAAAAAACACCAAAACATAAAAAAAGATATAAATGCGGTATCGCTGTAATCGTAGTGACCCAAAGAATAAATCTGCCAAACTAATTTTACCACACACGGAACGGAGGAAAACAAAAAAGCAATTCCTAAATTTTTAATTTTTGATCATTCTGCCTCCAGAAATATCGGAATAAAAGCGATAAAAAAGTTATGTGCCCAAAAATGGTACCAATTAAAACGTCAGCTCATCCCACAAAATCAAGCCTGCACATGACTCTGTCAACCGAAATATGGAAAAATCATAGCCCTCAAAATACGGCGATGCAAAAATATCTTACAAAAAATTCTTCCAAAAAAAAAGCATCTTTTACCGTGTGACAGAAGCGAAACATGAAAAAAGGATATAAATCAGGTATTGCTGTAATCATACTGACCCGAGGATAAAAGTCGCCTAATCACTAATACTGCACGCGGAACGGCGTAAAAAATAAAACCAATTCTTCACCTTTTGTGGATTTGTGCATTCTGCCTCCCAAGGATCGCAGTAAGACAATCACAGTGGTTCCCCCCACATATGGGATATCAGCGTACTCAGGACAAATTGCACAACTACTTTTGGGGTCTAATTTCTCCTGTTACCCCTGTGAAAATAAAAATTTGTGGGCAAAAAGATCATTTCTGTGGAAAAAATGTGATTATTTTATTTTCATGACTCTACGTTATAAACTTCTGCGAAGCACTTGGGGGTTAAAAGTGCTCAACTCACATCTAGATAAGCTCCTTGGGGGGGTCTAGTTTCCAAAACGATGTCACTTGTGAGGGGTTTTCACTGTTTAGGCACATCAGGGTCTCTCCAAACGTGACATGGCGTCTGATTTCAATTCCAGCCAATTTTGCGTTGAAAAAGTCAAACAACGCTCCTTCCCTTCTGAGCTCTGCCATGCACCCACACAGTGGTTTATCCCCACATATGGGGTATCTGCGTACTCAGGACAAATTGTACAGCAACGTTTAGGGTCCTTTTACCCCTGGGGAAATAAAAATTGGGGATGAAAAGATCATTTTTGTGGAAAAATATGATTTTTTTTAATTATGGCTCTACGTTATAACTTTCTGTGAAGTCCTTGGGGGTTCAAAGTGCTCACCACACATTTAGATAAGTTCCTTTGGGGGTCTAGTTTCCAAAATGGGGTCACTTATGGGATGTTTCCACTGTTTAGGTACATCAGGGCCTCTCCAAATGCAACATGGCATCCGCTTTAGTTTCCAGCCAATTTGTCATTCAAAATCTCAAATGATGCTCCTTCCCTTCTGACCACTGCCATGCCCCTAAAGATTGGTCTTCCTCCACACATGGGGTATCGGTGTACTCAGGAGAAATTGCACAACAAATATTGTGATTCATTTTCTCCTGAAACCCTTGACAAAATAAAAAAATCGTGCCCAAAGAAAAATTTGGGGGAAAAAAGTTAAATGTTAATTTTTTCCTTCCACATTGCTTCAATTCTTGTGAAGTACCTAAAGGGTTAGTAAACTTCTTGAATGTGGTTTTGAACACCTTGAGGGGTGCAGTTTTTAGAATGGTGTCACTTTTGGGTATTTTCTGTCATATTGACCCCTCAAAGTAACTTCAAATGTGAGGTGGTCCATAAAAAATTATTTTGTTGTAAAAATGAGAAATTGTTGGTCAACTTTTAACCCTTATAACTTCCTAACAAAAAATGATGTAAAGCAGACATGTGGGAAATGTTATTTGTTAACTATTTTTTGTGACATGTCTCTCTGATTTAAGGGCATAAAAATTAAAAATTTTGAAAACTGCAAAATTTTAAATTTTTTTGCCATATTTCCATTTTTTTCCAAAAATAAATGCAAGTCATTTCGAAGAAATTTTACCACTATCATGAAGTACAATATGTCGCGAAAAAATATTGTCAGAATCAGCGGGATCCGTTGAAGCGTTCCAGAATTATAAGCACATAAAGTGACAGTGGTCTGATTTAAAAATTAAGGCCTGGTCATTAACCTCCAAAATGGCTTGGTCGTTAAGGGGTTAAGCAGCACTTTTGCAGATGTTTGCATTTTGTTTTTCCACTTATTCCTAAGCCTGGCTTAGCGGACTCTATAAATCTGGTTTGAGAGTAATATATATTCCATAGATTACTTCAGTTAGTTTTTTCTTGATATTACCTTGTAAATTATTAAGACAGTTTCCTGCAATGCATCACCTTTATTCATTATTAAGAAGGCAAGCCAGGAAACCTACACATTTTCACCTGGGTGTCATTAATAACAAAGAAGGCGATTTAATCAAAGCTGGACAGAAGAATATTTGTGACTGAGAGCTTTTTATTGACACCTGACTGATCATTTCTGAAAAGGCATTATTTGTTTAATAAAATGTTAGTCTTAATTATTACTTCAAATTTAAAAGTAATTGATGGGCAATGTAATATATAAATAAATATTATACTTTCTTTTTACATATTGTATTTAACTTCCATTGAACAATACATTTTGCCAATTATATGGATCAAAAACTATTTTAAGCCTGAAACTGTGTTTCGAATTCTATGAAGGGAGATTCCTTTCATTCTTCACCAAGAATTTGCTACACAGAAATTGTACAATGGAATGCACTGCTAATAACTAGTTGAGGATATTAGTTGCAAGTATCCTGCTAATAATTACAGATGTCTGCCTGCTCAGCATACAGGCTCTTTTTGTGGATGAAGACATTATTCCATAATGTAATGCTTCTAGGAGAAAACATAAGAAGGAGTAGAAAGCTTATGCACCTCTATGACAATCTTTGCAAAGTTCTGCACACAAGGAAGTAATGAAAAAGTAAAATGTTTAAGAATAATGAGTGAACTAATTCAATACAAACTTAAATTTGAACCAAATTTTATGAAACTTGCAGATTCTTGAAAATTTCGGGAACTTGCAATACTGTTTGCGAGAATTGCAAAAATAAAATGCACTCTGCCTTCTTTCATATTGCAGAACATTGCATCCATCACAAAACATTGACGTGACCTCAGGTGAAACATAGGTTTCCCCTTAATGCTTTGCTTTCACATAACATAGTAATTTGCAGCCACTCAAGAGGGACTATCATGGCACGTATAAAAACCTAGGCTGGGAATGCAGTAGCCATTTTACAGAAATTTTAAGTAGTGCCATAATTAGAATCCTATCGGCCTCCTGTGAAATTAAGATGTTGGACCCCATCAGCATATTGGTTAGATGTATGGGCACACATGGGGGAGGGGAAAATACATATGTTTTGAGAGTATCTATAGCATTTTAGATGAGCGATAGATGCTACTATGCAAGTGCCGCCAAATTGCTGCACCCAAATTTTTTTTCCTCCAACATATGCATCATTTCGCTGGAGTTACATTTTTTTTTTTTAAGACCACAATATGAACAGCTCAAGCGGAGCATTTAAAATAAGAGGCAGGTCACTGAAGGTTCAATGACCTGTCATTTAAGCCTATAAGGATGAATATGACAACAGAGCCCCCAATAAAGACCCAACCACAGGCCGCCCCTGAAGCACAAGAATCTCATTAACTGAAAACTGCAAATGCAGATTAAATAATAGCCGCAAGATGGACTTCATAAACCCAGGTATCATTTTAATCAGTTTAACTGTGTCAACTTGACAGTGTCTGTAATTTATTTAGTAAAATCCTGATGACAGGTTCACTTTAAATGAGCTCTGTCATCAGAGCGATCATGGTAAATTAGGAACAAAATGAATAGCATGAAACTGAATGAGGCTTTATACTGCCAGTCCAGTTAAAAATGTGGGGCATAGTAACCCCACAGAAGAAGCTCACAAATTCCACCCACAGAGCATAGGACACAATACCCTTATATTATCAGCTTACAAATTTCACCCATAAAGCATGGGACAGAGTACCCCTACATTAGCAGCTTACCAATTTTACACACAGAGCATGTTTCCACATTTCTCTGAGATAGCTGATTAAATATGTCACCCCCAGTTCATGTTTACACATTTATCAGATTTCACCCACAGAGCACATTTCCACATTTATCTCACAGAAGCTGGTAACAAATTTCAGCCACAGAGCATGTTTCCACATTTATCACGCAAAAGCTGTGCTGGCGCATCGCCGACACCCCTGCACATGTCTTCTTCCTCCTCCTTGCGGGGGTACCCACATGTTTACTTACCTATTCAAGCTCCTTCATCGTCTGCTTCTTCCCAGGACCTGCACATGGCATACAGGTATACACGGAGTGCACTTAGGGCTTGCGCCCTCCCGGCCTCTTAAAAGGCTAGAACGCGTGCTGCTTAAAATGTCCCCTGAAAATCACTGCGAGAAGTCTACAAAACATTCTTTCCAGGATAATGACTTGTATATAAGGCAAAATAAATAAGAGGAAAAAAATGCTTCTCCACACCTTGGGCTATGTTTACACGCAGTGTTTTTCCTGCGTTTTTGCACATTTGCATTGTTTTTAGTGATGACAAAAACATTCAACAGAAATTTAATTCTTCGTTTTAATACCTTATCTGGCCATGTGGTGCATGAGACATGATCAGACATATTAAAAGTTACTTTTTTTTCAGGGCCATCATCCGGCCATCACTATTTTTAGAGTGCCATCAGGCGGCCCTTTCTATTGTTAGAGGGCCAGCAGATGTCTTGTGGACAGATGAGACCAAGATAGAGTTTTTTGTTAAACCATATAATTCCACTACAATGTAGTGTTCAGAGTCAGAAAGCTAGATATGCATCGTAGTAGGTCATGAATTTTCCAGCAGGACAATGACCCCAAAATACTTCAATAAGCAACCAGAAATAGATGAAAATAAAGCACAGGAGCATTCAGAAGTGGTAATTCCAGCTCGAGTCTCCCATGACTACATCTTACAAACTGATGCTAGAGAACAACTGTGAATGGACACATTTAATGAGCTAACTCTGCCTGCTTTGATAAATTTCTGCGTACAGACCATCATAAAAAACATGAATCGGTCAGTGAGTGTATGGAAAAAACAGCAGCAAGGCATAAAATTTATAAGGCAATAATCTCTGACTAGATGCCTGTCTTGCACGACTCCTACTGCCACACCTCACCGTAGAAGAATTGCAGATAAGAATAGAATTATTGTAGAAAATAGAAGGGATTTGGATCGGCCCCCCAAAAATTTTTTTCAATGAACATTGGAGTAAAAGAAGTAACATTGCCAGCTTTGATAAATTTCTGAGTACAAATTATTGTGAAAAATATGAATCGGTCAATTAATGCACTGAAAAAAATCAACACAAGCCTTAGAATTTATAAGGCAATAATCCCTGACTAGATGCCTATCATATACTATGCCTACTGGCACAACTCACCGTAGATGAATTGCAGATAAGAGCTGTATTATTATAGCATAAAATAATCTGAATTTGAATTTGCCCTAAAAAAAGTGATTAGTTTAATGTAGCAGCATCAAGAACTGTTATTTCATCAATTCTGCTGAGGAATATAGTGGAGTGTTTCGTGTCTGCTCAGCCTAATATGGGGGGTACCAGGATCTTCTGTACTTACTTTACAAACTCTCCTGTTCTGGCTGTGAAATCCTGTATGCAGTTTGAGAACTTCCCTATGTGATGACCACCTGACATTCCACAAGATATGGCCTTCCCAAACCCTGTCTGATGAACAAATGCACATGTAGCAGGATGCAGCAGGCCTCCACTAATAAAGGCAAGGAGCAGCACAGGTGCAATCCACTGATAAAGCAACCACCCCACACCTACCAGACCATGGAGGGGTTAGCTGCCTAGTGGAAAAAATGCACATAGATAAAGGCTTGCTTTGGATGCCAGTCACACAGGCAAGTGTGACGCAGAGTGTCTGGCTTGCAACCTATTAATAACGCCCATAGTATTATCAGGCGGGCTGCTCTAGGACTGTAGTATGCAAAACACAGTGACAGACGCCCTAGACCAAGCCAACAGAAAGAAGCCTGACTGCATCCTGCAAAAACTGATATGATAAATGCAAAAAATTAATGCATACAATTAATACATTAAATGAGGTATTGGTTAGTATTTTGGACAAAATAAATTAAGCTCGCAAGCCAATTCACGGCTCCTCATATTTGCGAGTCCCTAACACTAAATTCAAAAACAGCTTATCATAGGAAAAATTCAAAAAACTCATACCACAAGATATGGCCTTCCCAAACCCTGTCTGATGAACAAACGCACAAGTAGCAGGATGCAGCAGGCCTCCACTAATAAAGGCAAGGAGCAGCACAGGTGCAATCCACTAATAAAACAACCACCCCACACCTACCAGACCATGGAGGGGTTGGCTGCCTAGTGGAAAAAATGCACATAGATAAAGTCTTGCTTTGGATGCCAGTCACACAGGCAAGTGTGATGCAGAGTGCCTGGCTTGCAACCTATTAATGACGCCCATAGTATTATCAGGCGGGCTGCTCCAGCACTATAGTATGCAAAACACAGTGACAGACACCCCAGACCAAGCCAACAGAAAGAGGCCTGACTGCATCCTGCAAAAACTGATATGATAAATGCACATAGATAAAGGCTTAAAGTGGCTTGCAAGCTTAATTTATTTTGGCCAAAATACTAACCAATAACTCATTTAATGTATTCATTGTATGCATTAATTTTTTGCACTTATCATATCAGTTTTTGCAGGATACAGCCAGGCCTCTTTCTGTTGGCTTGGTCTGGGGAGTCTGTCACTGTGTTTTGCATACTATAGTGCTGGAGCAGCCCGCCTGATAATACTATGGGCGTTATTAATAGGTTGCAAGCCAGGCACTCTGCATCACACTTGCCTGGCATCCAAAGCAAGCCTTTATCTATGTGCATTTCTTCCACTAGGCAGCTAACCCCTCCATGGTCTGGTAGGTGTGGGGTGGTTGTTTTATCGGTGGATTGCACCTGTGCTGCTCCTTACCTTTATTAGTGGAGGCCTGCTGCATCCTGCTATATGTGCATTTGTTTATCAGACAGGGTTTGGGAAGGCCATATCTTGTGGTATGAGTTTTTTGAATTTTTCCTATGATAAGTAGTGTTGAGCGATACCTTCCAATATCAGGAAATATCGGATCTGATTGGATCGGACTGATACCCCAAAAATATCGTATATCGTCGATTCCGATACTGGAAACCAATGCAAGTCAATGGGACACAAATATCGGAATGAAAATAAACCCTTTCTTTCCTTGTAGGTTAATTCTACATGAAGGAAAACAACTCAGAATAATGTAGAATGTATTGGGGGAGGTGGAGGAGACATTAAAGGCATAGAGGTTTAGCCCAATCAAATGGAATAGCAGGAATTAATTTTTTTTAAGACGTTCGGAGTTACAAAGATATTTACTTTGTTAAGCTTTTTTATATTTTGTCAGATATTTATGTTTCACTACTTCCATGCTCTTCACCTTCTTTTTTACTTCTCCCACACGTTCTCCTTCATGATCCTCAGCAGCAGCATCTTTTTCATCAACTTCTTCTTCACCTTATTCATCTTCTTCTTCTTCACCTTCCTCCTATTATTCTTTTTTTTTACATTCTTCATATTTTTCTTATTCAACTATTATTCTTCTTCATATTCTACTTCGTCATCTTCTTCATATTCTTTTTCTTCATCATATTCTTATTTGTGACAGGCATTCCTGTAGTTGTTATCTATAAAAGTTTGAAGATTACACCTTCCTTTCTGCCTGTCACAAAAGATTTACAACAGGATTTGTCCGCGTTCAGTTTGCCTGCAGCAGCAGGTATTTTCCAGGGGCACCACGAGGAGGAACAGACTCACCCCCATACACTGCTTAGTCTTCTTCTGCTTATAATTTAGATAATTTCTTTTGCTCTGATTTTTTTGTCTTACGCTTAATATTCTTCTGCTTTTTGTTCTGCAGCTTCTTGTTCTTCTGCTTCTTGGTCTTCTGTCTCTTGTTCATCTGTATCTTGGTGGTTGTATTCTTGTTCTTTGTCCTCTTGGTCATCTTCTTCAGGGTCATCTTCTTGGTCTTCTTCAGGGTCGTCTTCAGGGTCGTCGTCTTTGGGGTCGTCGTCTTCTTCGGGGTGGTCTTCAGGGTCGTCGTCTTTAGGGTCGTCGTCAGGGAGATCCAGAGTGATTACCAAAAACCATTTCAAAGAGCTTGAACTTGGAAATGTAGCAGAAGGTACAAGAAGGCTGAGGAACTGCTGAGAACCAGCTGACGGTACTGGAACCTGGATGGGTAGCTAAAGGTACAAGAGCCAATGGAACCACCGAGGACCAGCTGATGGTACTGGACCCCGGTTACTAAGCAGGAGGTACCTGTGCCAGAAAGCACTACCAAGGACCAACAGACGTTGGTAGAACTCAGATACTGAGAAGGAGGCACCTAAGCCAAAGGCTCTGCCTGGAACCAGCTGACGTTAGTGGAACCCTGTAGGGACATATTCAAGATTGACTTCCAAAGAACAAGCTAATGGTACTGGAACTCAGATAGGCAGCAGAAGGTACACATGAAAAAAAAAGTTACAAGGCCGCGAGACAGCCGGAGTTACCGAAACCCACACTCCTACAGGGGGAGCTTGTCCTATTGGCACTACGGAACCAGCCTTCATTGCGAGATCCCGCAGCCCACATAGGAAGCACCTAAACTGCAGGCACCATAGAGTCGGCTAACCCAACCGCAACACGACAGGACAACGTATTGGAGGCAAAGTGACGTTGACACTACCCGGAAACAGCTGGCGTGCAGGAACCAGGATAGGCAGGAGGGAGTACCCATGCCAAAGACACTTCTGAGCAGAAACTGGCGGTGTTGGAGCCCAGGGTAAATACTAGAAACAGAGTGGAGGCAGAGGCGTAATTGGAGCAAGTTTAAAATCTGTAGTAGTGTGAATGTGGACAGAGCAGGCAAAATTGCCGGACACACAGCAGGGGATCAGCTGACGTTACTGAACCCCAATAACACTGAAACATGTGTTGACTGTGCAGACGGCACTTCTGAGCAGCAACTGGCGGTGTTGGAGCCCAGGGATTACAGAAGAAACAGAGTGTAGCCAGAGGCCTAATTGGAGCAAGTTTAATATCTGTAGTAGTGTGAATGTGGACAGAGCAGGCAAAATTGCCGGACACATAGCAGGTGTCACGTCCGCCATGTCTGTTTGTCTCAAGAACTCCTGGAGCGATGTGCATGCGCATGTTTTGTCTGCTGTCCTGCATGTTCGCTAGAGCTGTGTGCAGACTCACCTCATGTCTGAGCTGCAGGATCCCTGCGTTTCTGCTCTGCCTTCTGTGATCTTCTCGTCATGTCTGGAGTCCTTGATCATGTGATGTTTCTTAAGATCCTGCACTGTCTGGTTCTGCAATCATCTCGTCATGTCTAGAATCCCGGATCATGTGTTCTTCCTAGGATCCTGCACTGGTTGGTTCGGTGATCATCTCGTCATGTCTGAAACCCTGATCATGTGACGTTTCCTAAGATCCTGCACTGTCTGGTTCTGCTATCATCTCGTCATGTCTAGAATCCCGGAAGTTCTCCCCTGGTCCTGACCTGGAGGAGGAGGTGCTATGCCCTATATCAGGCCGCCTCTTCCTATGCTCAGGGCCTGATTATTGTGTTGCTTCCCTGCAAGGCTCTGGGTCTGTGGGGTTGCTCCCTCTATTCTGTGCCCTTGCACTTCGCTCTGTAGTGCGTCTCTGCACACGCTCCGTGCTCGTATTCCGCCTCTTGTCTTGTGCCATGTCTTGTGTTGTCTCTCGTGCCATGTTTGTCTTTTGCTATGCTTTGACTTGTAGTCCTCCCTGTGTTCTCTGCCTTGCTATTCCTTGCTTTGTGTTCCTCCCTATGGTCTCAGTCTTTGCTTGCTCTGCCTCGCTCTCTCCTATGGTGCTCGGTAGTGCTCCCTGGCACACGCACCATTTCTCCTCTCCTTAGTGCTCGTTTCTTTGTCTAGTCCCAAGGTCTTCCCTTGGCCCGGCTCTGGGCTTCTGCCTACGCTCCGCTGCTAGACTCTGTCCTCGCTCTGACCTGGCTCTGTTTCTGCTTGTGTTCCTTGCCTTGTTCCCTGCCTTGTCCTTGCATTGAACCCCGGCGTGGGTTCCCCTTGGCCGTCTCCTGTGCCGTGGTAAGTGCCACGTGTTTGTGTACAGCCGTGTGTACTGGCCAGTGTGGCGTGCCCCCTGCGTGGCTCCTAGCATGCAGCCCTTCCTTGTGCCCTGGCGTGGCTCCTAGCACGCACCCTGCCTTGAACCCTGGCGTGGCTACTAGCACGCACCCTGCCCTGAACCTGGCGTGGCTCCTAGCACGAAGGTTCCTTTGCCCCCTCCTGTGCCTTAGTCGTGCCTCGTGCTGGCGTTACAGCCGTGTGCATTGGCCAGTGAGGTGTACGTCCCTGCGTGGCTCCTAGCACGCAGCCCTTCCTTGTGCCCTGGCGTGGCTCCTAGCACGCACCCTGCTCTGAACCCTGGCGTGTCTCTACACGCACTCTGTCTTGTGCCTTGGCGTGTCTCTACACGCACTCTGTCTTGTGCCTTGGCGTGTCTCTACACGCACTCTGTCTTGTGCCTTGGCGTGTCTCTACACGCACTCTGTCTGGTGCCTTGGCGTGTCTCTACACGCACTCTGTCTTGTGCCTTGGCGTGTCTCTACACGCACTCTGTCTTGTACCTTGGCGTGTCTCTACACGCACTCTGTCTTGTACCTTGAACCTTGGCGTGTCTCTACACGCACTGTCTTATTCTATGCTTTGGCGTGGCTACACATGCACCCTGTCTCGTTTGCGAACCTTGGCGTGTCCCCTACACACGCACCTCGCTTTGAACCCTGGCGTGTCCCCTACACACGAACCTTGCCTTGCACCTAGTCTTGAACCCTGGGGTGTCCCCTACACACGCACCTAGCCTTGGACCCTGGCGTGTCCCCTACACACGCACCTAGCCTTGGACCTTGGCGTGTTCCCTAAACACGCACCCTGCTTGGATATCTGTCGTGCCTCCTTGCCTGAACCCTGGTTTGCCTGCCGGATGCCCGGAACCTGCCGACCGTTGCCAGAGGTCCGGAACCAGATGACTACGGCCTGATGTCCGGAGCTGACGTCCGCAGCCTGATCCCTGGACCCTGTCGGTTTGCCAGCAGTCCGGAGTCCGATGCCATTATGCCATTACCTGTGCCTAGGCGTGCCATCTGGCACGTACCATGTTATGGACCTTGGCGTGCCCACGCGCGCACCTTGCACGTTTTGCTTGTTTTCTCTGTATGTGATCTTGTGTTATTCTAATGAAGATACCTTGCACCTACATCTAGTCTCGTCTTGCTTCCTGCTCGTCCTTGTCGTCAGACACTCGTCTAGTGTCCCCTGAGCCGGCCGTCTGGTCCCAGCAGTCGTGGTGGCTCACCCCCTTGGTCTTGCCCCTGACACTCCCTGTATAGGGGGTGGATTCTCACAAGGTCAGCTCGCCCTCGGTGGGTGGGTGCCACGACCCAGAGGGTCCACTCAAAAAATGGGCTCAGCAGGAGCTGAGTCCGTCACAGCAGGGGATCAGCTGACGTTACTGAACCCCAATAACACAGGAGCAAGTGTTGACTGTGCTGATGGCATTTCTGAGCAGCAACTGGCGGTGTTGGAGCCCAGGGATTACAGGAGAAACGGAGTGGAGTCAGAGGCGTAATTGGAGCAAGTTTAAAATCTGTAGTAGTGTGAATGTGGACAGAGCAGGCGAAATTGCCGGACACACAGCAGGGGATCAGCTGACATTACTGAACCCCAATAACACTGGAGCATGTGTTGACTGTGCAGACCGCACTTCTGAGCAGCAACTGGCAGTGTTGGAGCCCAGGGATTACAGGAGAAACAGGTGGTAGAAACATGAACACAACAGGAGACCTGGATACTGTTGCCAACCAATTATTTAATCTGGAAGAGGACTGGCAAATTCATGCGAGATCCAGGCCTTGTTCATTTTCAGAAAAGTAAACCGGTCAATGTTATCGGAGGATAGTCACATGCAACGGTCTGTTAGTACACCACCTGCGGCACTAAAGACGCGTTCCGATAATACACTAGCAGGAGGGCAAGCAAGTACCTCCAATGCATACTGGCTAAGCTCTGGCCATGTATCTGGCCAGAGACCCAAAACTTAAAGGGGGAAGAGCCGTGTGGGAGAGCACTGAGAGGGCAAGACATGTAGTCTGTCACCATCTGATGGAAACATTGCCTCCTGCTGACTGGAGCCGTCTGTGATGCTGTAGACATTTGTGGCGGGGACACAAAACTTTGCCACCTTTGGACCATACTGGTCTTGCCTTGTGATGAGGTGCTCCCTCTTTGTGCAGAGCTTCCTCCACTGCCTCGACGCACTGAGCTGCTTTGTAAAGCACTAGCAGCACTGCTGTCGGTTGGAATGGAGAACATGATGGAATGCACCAGTATGTCTTTGTAGTCCCGCATTTTACGCTCCCGGTTCAACAGTCTTATAAGGCTTTGTAAGTTGTCCCGGTAGCGAGGATCTAGGAGGGTGTACACCCAATGATCAGTCGTGTTGAGAATGTGGGAGATGCAGCGGTCATTTCTCAGGCACTGAAGCATGAAATCAACCATGTGCTGCAGACTGCCAACTGGCCAAGAAACGCTGTCCCCTGCTTGAGGTATCATCTCTGCCTGCTCTGCATCACCCTAACCTCGCTCTACATACTGTCTACTAGAGTGTTGTGTACCTCCCTCCTCTGGACAGATGTCTTCCTCCTCCATTGACTCCTCCTCATCCTCCTCACAAAGTGTCCCCTGCCTAGACCTTTGTGAGGAACGACGTTGCGCAGACTGTCCAGAAGCAGATGGCATTTGTGACTCCTCTTCCTCCATCTCTTCCAAAACCTCCTCCCTTAGTGCTTCCAGTGTTTTTTGAAGCACGCAGATAAGGGAGACAGTCATGCTGACTAGTGCATCATCTGCACTCGCCATCCACGTGGAATCATCGAAGGCACGCAAAACGTGGCAGATGTCCTTCATAGAGGCCCACTCAGTGGTGGTGAAGTGTGAACGGTGCGCAGTGTGACTTGTTTGCGCCTGATGCAGCTGGTACTCCATTACTGCTGCCTGCTGCTCACACAACCTCTCCAACATATGTAACGTTGTATTCCACCTGGTGGGTAGGTCACATATGATGCGATGCTCCAAAAGGCAGAATCGGCGCTGCAGAGCTGCAATGCGTGATCTTGCCATGCTGGAACACCGCAAGTGAGCGCACTCTATGCGAGCCTTGTGCAGCAGTGCATCAAGATCCAGATAGTCCTTCAAAAAACTCTGCACGACCAAGTTGAGCACATGTGCCAGACAAAGGATGTGAGTGAGGTTGCCTAGGCCCAGAGCTGCCACCAGATTTCGGCCATTGTCACACACTACCATGCCTGGCTGGAGATTTGCTGGCACAAACCATACGTCGCTCTCCTGCTTGATGGCATTCCAGAGCTCCTGCGCTGTGTGGCTTCGATTCCCCAAAGAAATTAATTTCAATACGGCCTGTTGACGTTTGGCCACGGCTGTGCTCATATCGGTTGTAACAGGTAAGCGTTCACGGGTCCATGTGGAGGTAGACTGTGACGGCTCCTGCAGCACTGATTCAGAGGAACTGGATTATGAGGAGGAGTCAATGTGTACAGACTGGATTCCTGCAATCCATGGATTTGGGAGAACACGTACAGCGCCACTCTCAAGATCTGTACCCGACTCCACAACATTTACCCAATGGGCAGTGAGGGAAAGATATTGTCCCTGTCCATGGTTACTGGTCCATGCATCCGCGGTCAGGTGGACCTTGCTACTGACGGCGTGTAGTAGTGCATGTTTAATTTTTCCCTCCACATGCTTTTGCAGGGCAGGGACGGCTTGCCTGCTGAAATAAAAGCAGCTGGGCACGTTGTATTGTGGGACTGCCAATGCCATGAAGTTACGGAAGGTGTCAGTCTCCACCAGCCTGAATGAGAACATTTCAAAGGACAATAGTTTTGCAATGCCAGCATTCATAGCCTGTGATCAGGGGTGGTTTGCCGAGAATGGGCGCCTTTTCTCCCATGCCTGTGCTACCGATGGCTGTAGACTGGCCTGGGAGTGTGAGGATGATAGGGAATGTGGTGCTGTGGGTGGAATGTCACTGGGTCTCTGGACAACAGTGCCAGAGGTTCTTCCATGGCGATCCTGTGAGGAAGCCGAACCAGCTGTGCGTGAGCTGGAGGAAGAGGCTAGAACACAAGCTGAAGAGGTGGTAGGTGGTGCTGTAGGTTGGCCTACGTCTTAAGTGTGTTTTTGTAACTCCACTACATGCTTGGTCCGCACATATTTCCACATATTTGTGGTATTGAGGTTGCTGACACTTTCCCTCTTTTCACTTTCTGATTGCACAGCTTGCATTTTACAAATCAAATGTCATCTGCAACTGTGTCAAAAAAGGACCTGGCACTGCAAGTCTTGGGAACGCCCATTTTGGGTTTTGGAAGAGGCATGCTCCTAATGGGTGCCGAAGTGGAGGCTACAGGCAACCGAGTCTGCCCCCTCCCTCTCCCTCCTTTTTTGGCTGTTCGGGGAATCTCTTCCTCAGAGCTGCTCCCACCACCTTCCTGTACCTCTTGCCATGATGGGTCAAGGACCTCATCATCTACACTACCCTCTTCAAACGACTGCTTTTCCTGGGTAGTCTCAACAGCACAGTACACATCAGAAAGTGGCATCTGAGTCTCATCGTCAGATGAGTACTGAGGTGTTCTGACCATAGGCACTGGCCCACCCACCTCTTCAGATTCAGAGAGACAAAGCTGTTGCGCATCACTGCATACTACCTCTTCTTCAAATTCTCGAATGCTGCTTGGCTGGCCCCCTCTTTCCAAGCCAACAGATTCAGAGAACAGAAGTAGAGATGGCTCTTGTCCAGGGCTCTCTGACTGCCTAGTCAATTTAGCAGGTGGTGAAGAGACAGATGGGTGCTCTTCAGTGCTCTTGACCTGACAGGATCTGGAACTAATTGAAGTCAATGCGTTAGCTGCCATCCATCCGACAACGGCTTCAATTTGTTCGTTCTGCAGCAGTGGGGTACGGCGAGCTCCTACAAAGCTGCGCATAAAGGACTGTTCCCTAGTAAAACTGGGGGAAGCTGAGTCACTGGTGTTCGCAGCAGGCACAGAATCCCCTCGTCCTCTCCCTGCAGAAACTCCACGCCCATGACCACGTGCCTTACTCCCTGCCTTCTTCATCTTGGTAGACTAATAAAGATAGGCAGAAAAGTACTAAGGGCTTAGTGTGTTTATTCCTGAACAGCTGCTAACAGGTATAAGAAACAATCATTTTATGAAGTTTGCACTAGACTTTAATATGAGCTAATGTTGCCTACTCAACTGTAAAGTGGAGTGTTTGGTGAACTTTATTAACTTTTTTTTCACAAAAAGACACTGGATGTGCCCAAAGATGTAAAACCGATAGTATCACAAACTTTTTGTAGCTATTACAATGCAGGAAGGTAACCTACTATGCAATGCCTCCAAAAAATAGGCTAATACTAATCTGGCTGGGGCTGCAGGGCACAAGCCAGCAAAAAGGCTCCTCTATCTACTCCTATATAGTGTTTGCAAATATTCTAGCTGGATACGGATGGAACCACACTAATAGGAAAAATGAGCTGCACTATTGCAAAAAAAAAGACAATGTATGAGGCAGTGACGCACGCTGAGTGGACTACAACCGGAGGTGGCTGCAGAACACATTCCAGCGTGAGCTGCACTCACACACAGAGACCTCGCAGACAGCCGTGAACAGCGCTGCAAGGCAAAAGAAAGCTTCTCACACAGCGGTTCCTAAAAGTAGCCTGCGTAAAGCACAGTAAAGCAAATCGCTAGCTCAAACTGTCCCTCAGAGTCAGAACAGCAGCATCCTGTCCCTAAGTGAATTCACAGCAGAGTGAACCCAAAATGGCGGCGGCAGCTTTTAAAGTACACCATGACATCATTTCAGCAGCCAATCACAGCCATGCCATTATTTAACATGCCTAACATGCATAACAGGATGTGCCCACACTTCTTAGGATTCCTCACTGAATAAAATAAAACTGACTCATTGCATTATGGGAACTTCCGATTCCGGTATTCGATATTCTAAAAGTATCGGAACTCAGTATCGGAACTCCGATACCGCGAATATCGGCCGATACCCGATATTGCAGTATCGGAATGCTCAACACTAATGATAAGCTGTTTTTGAAATTAGTGTTAGGGACTCGCAAATACGAGGAGCCGTGAAGTGGCTTGCGAGCTTAATTTATTTTGGCTAAAATGCTAACCAATACCTCATTTAATGTATTCATTGTATGCATTAATTTTTTGCACTTATATTAGTTTTTTCAGGATGCAGCCAGGCCTCTTTCTGTTAGCTTGGTCTGGGGCGTCTGTCACTGTGTTTTGCATACTATATTTCTGGAGCAACCTGCCTGATAATACTATGGGCATCATTAATAGGTTGCAAGCCAGACACTCTGCATCACTCTTGCCTGTGTGACTGGCATCCAAAGCAAGCCTTTATCTATGTGCATTTTTTCCACTAGGCAGCTAACCCCTCCATGGTCTGGTAGGTGTGGGGTGGTTGCTTTATTAGTGGATTGCACCTGTGCTGCTCCTTGCCTTTATTAGTGGAGGCCTGCTGCATCCTGCTGCATATGCATTTGTTCATCATACAGGGTTTGGGATGGCCATATCTTGTGGTATGAGTTTTTTTAATTTTTCCTATGATAAGCTGCACCTGACCTTCCACAACAATGCTCTGGTTCATATACTAATAAAACCCATAGGCTCTTTTGATTTGAAAAATGTTTTCCTCAACTAGAAGATGAATCCACAGAAATTAATTTTTTCCATTACTAAGGAGTAGGTCTCCTACAGTGATTAAGAAAATGCACTAAGTGCAAGGGGTGCCAGAATATTAAAGAGGCACTCCAATACCCCTTTGAGGAGACGTAGTGGAGGGTATCAAAAAACATTTTTTCCCAATGTTAATGAGTGGGTATCATACAGTAGAATGGTAGTGCCCATGAACTAAGTGCATGGGCTAAAATATATTTTCCCCTGGAGTATATACATATATATAAAAGAATGTTCGAGTTAGGCCTCTAAAAATTGTCAAGGCGGGAATCATAAACACCCATAAAAATTTATAGAAAGGGTATTATGATCACCCTGTTGACATGGTAGTGGAGGAGGAGGAGAACAATGCAAAAAAGACAAAATCCTGAAGCATATACCCAGGTTTGGGTGGAAAGGGTTGCATGGGAATAGACCAGAAAGAAAAATCGATTTGAGTTTATGCTGCACTGCTGTCATCTGGTGGTATACAAAAGTCTGGCCCAGTCCAGCCCTGGTTCATTTTGAGAATAGTCAGTGTGTTAGCATTTTCAGTTGACAGGCGGATGTGCCTATTGGTTATAATACCCCCAGCGGCACTAAAAACCCGCTATGACAAAATGCTAGCTGCAGGGCAGGACAGGATCTCCAAAACATATGACAGTTCGTGCCACATGTCTAGCTTGAATACCCAATAGTTGTAGCGCACAGAGGAATCATGGAGGACCCTGGTACAGTCAGCAAGTTACTCCTTCAGTATCTTCCAAAACTTTCCCCTCCTTGTTAGATTACTCTGCAAATCAAGGCATGGGCACTGGGAGGGTCTGAGAAAACTGTCCCAGACCTTTGAGATTGTTCCTTTGCATCTGGTATATGTCTCCCTAAATTCTTCACTCCTTGGTTATTCAAGGAACTGTGACCTCTGCCGCCAGCATTTTCAGATGGGAATTTTTTAAATCATTCCTCAATTAGGACCTTCTGGTACTGCATCATTTTATTAGACCTCTCGGCCATAGGAAGGGAGAGATGGAAAGATCTCCTTGTAGTGTTGGTCTAGAAGAGTGACTAACCAGTAATTAAAATTTGCCAAAATGCATACAACGTGTGGGTCATGAGAAAGGCAGCAGAACATAAACTTAGCCATATGTACCAGATTGCCAACTGTCAAGACTTCCCTATCCCCTCCAAGAGGTAGACTGTACATGTTGTCCTTCTCATCCTCCCACTCCTCCTCATCTTCAGGCCATCCATGCTCAACAAGTGGTGTGGGTACTACTGTTTGCAGCACAGGCAACCAGCTCCTGTTCCTTCTCCTTTTCCTCCTCATTATCACACAACCAATGTTAAGAAAATGAGATGAGGCTGGTCTGCACAGCATCACCCCTTATAGGTCCTTTCTCCATGTCAACTTGCTCCGCCTGCAATGCCTCCTCTTTGGCTGGGGTCAGACATTTGAGAAACTCGCACGAGTCTCGCATGTCAATACCCTGCACTGCCACCGGCACTCGGACAGGAATGTGCAGCTGCATGTATTTCTGTGCAGCCGCACACTCCAGTCCTGAGTGCCGGCGGCAGTGCCTAGCATTGACATGCGAGACTCGTCCGAGTTTCTCGCATGTCTGACCCCGGCCTTTAATTGTGAGCAGCAAGCATTTCAGCAGAAAAAGAAGCGGGATGGTGATGCTAGTAATGGCGGCATCGCTTCTCACATCACTCATCAGCTCATCACTCATGCTTACTCATCAGCTTTTGTGTGCAGAAACTGACCGGAATACCGAGGTGCATGGTGGAGCTGGTGTTACACTACTGCCCTCTGCTGCTCACAATGCTTTGCCAACATATGTAATATTGAGTTCCAATGAATGGTGACATTGCAAACCACCCAGTGTGTTGGAAGTTGCAAATGCTGCTGCAGTACTGCCAGGGTGGTGGCATCTGTGACTGACTTGCAGAAATGGGCACACATGTGATGTACTTTCACAAGTAGCTCAGGTAAATCTTGGTAAATTGCTGAACCACTAAGTTGAGCATGTGGGCCAGTCATGTTATGTGTGCAAGGTGGCCAAGCTTCAGAGCTGCCACCAGGTTACGGCCATTGTCATACATGACTGTGACTTGTTGTAGGCTCCGATCAGCCTGGTCTGTTAGACCTTTCAACAACTCATTGGCAATGTGTGGTTTCCACCTAAGCAGCTTAGTTTCAGCAGAGCTTGTTGCCACTTAGCAGATGTAGTGCCTCCAACTTACATCTGATGTTGATGTTTGTGAGATGGAGGGTGAAGAGGAGGTGCAGTAACTGCTATAGAAGGAGGGGGCAACCCTGATTTAACCAGGGCCTGCAATCCTCAGTGTCAGTAGCACGTGTTCCGTCCAAAGGTTCAACTTGGGTTCTAGCTTCCACAATGCTCACCCAGTGTGCCATCAGGCAAATGTTGCATCCCTCACCACAAGAATTTATCCAGGTGTCCGTGGTTAAGGCAACCTTTCCAGTCACAGCATAGGTTAGGGTGTGGCTGATGTTATGGTACACATGCTTTTGAAAGGTGGGAGCGGAACACCAGGAGAAATAGTGGCAGCAGGAGACCGAGTACCGAGGGACGGTTGCCGCCATGAGGTTGAGGAAAGTTACGGTCTCCACAAGCCTGTACGGCAACATTTCCAGGTCAATAAGTCTGGAAATGTGGCAGTTCAGTATTGTAGTCTGTGGGTGGGTGGCTGCGTATTTACGTTTGCATTCCAAGGATTCAGGTAGGGAAAATTTAACACTGCACTGGGAAAATGACGTTGATGTGGTTGCTGATGGTGGTTGCAATGGTGCAGAGACAGGTGCAGAGTGGGACTCATCTTCTCCTACATCATGGACAGGGTATGGGTGTGCAGCATGTAGGAAAGGAAAAGAGGCAGTGGTGTCACCCACAGACACTGTTTTTTGACCCTGGTGTTCAGCCTAATTAGTTGGTCGTTTTGTTTGCATGTGCCTGAGCATACGTGTGGTGATCAGGCTAGTAGTTGCTTCCCCTGCTGATGCTGGCATGGCAGATGTTGCAAATGACTTTTATTTTAGGTTAACTTGACTATCTTTATAAAAGCATCAGACTCGAGAACACCTAACCTTTGACTTGGCAACTTCACCTGAGTTGGTGGACTGCTCATGCCTCAAGAAAAACCCTTACCCCTTTTCCCCAATGCAAAGAAAAAATCAAGTCATTAATGAAAACATATATTTAATGGAGAGTAACACATTTATAATAACTCTCTTCTTCACCAAAAAAACCATTGTTGGAGGGGTATGGTTGCAGCACACCGGAAGCTGTGGGTGATATGCCTCCGGACTCCCGGCACATGTTACCCCGACTAATCCTTCTGCCAACCGCTGCAACTTTCATTACCTTGAATAATAAACATCCAAACCATCAACCATCGAATTATCTCAATAGCAAAAAAGCGAAAAGAAAAACAAAAGAAAGGGAAGGGAAGGTGGGAAGCTTCTTGATCCCAGGTTCAAAGAGGCCTGGCTGCCTCAGACCCTGCCTTGTGTACCACTTAGGGGGAGGAGGATACAACCTCCCGGGACTGGAAATGACCCACATGCAAAATTAAATGGGGGTGGAGTTTTGCTTCCTTTAACCCTTTCTTTGCACCTAGGAAAATAGGGCAATGCACATTAAAGCCACAGGCTGATCAGTCAGGGGCCCCCCGGCAAATAAAGCCAGGTTCCCGCAGACTGCTCATACCTCAAGAGAAACCCTTGCCCCTTTTCCCCAACGCAAAGAAAGAATCCAGTCATTAACAAAAACATATCTTTAATGGAGAATAACCCATTTACAATAACTCTCTTCTTCACCAAAAAACCCATTGTTGGAAGGGTATGGTCGCAGCTCTGGATTAATTAAACACCGGAAGCTGTGGGTGATATGCCGCCGGACTCCCGGCACATGTTACTCCGACTTATTCTTCCGCCAAGGAGTAGCGAGACACCGTAAAGCTACGACCCCCCCACACAGAACAAATAGCGCCTCCTCAATATCATCTTGTAAACCTGAAAGAAATCTGTCCCAGCCAATGTCCGTTAAATGCACCCATCTGGACGCATCAGCCAGGCATTGTTACCTTCCAATTGCCTGTGCCAATGTATAACACCCCTTTTAAAAATGAACGAAACGAGATATTAGGTGATTTACTGTAAAGCTCTCCAAGCATGTTCTATGCCAGCCCAGTCTCGAGCACCATGCCACACCACCCTGGGAATTATTTCTGACCAAACTATGATGATTTGGGAGAAAAAACCCGGAAATGTATCAATATCCGCTCGCATTAACGTGAGAAGCTCCGTCAATTGTATCGTACCTAAAGCATTTCCCCCCGCATGCAGCACCCAAAATAACTATGGAGGCCGTTACTCTAACGATGTGAACCACTCCAATTAGCACTTGCGATCCTGTTAGCCCTCGAATTCCTCTCCAATTACACCAGCATTGAAGAAACCAAGTGATCTCCTGCCAGGACGCTTCTCCGCCCTCTGTTTGGCCCACCATACATAAGAATGACCCAGCATCCATACACTTGTTCTTGCACCACCTATAATGAGAAAATTGAAATTCAACTGTACAGTAATTATTATGACATTAGTAACTCTGGCCTTATGTAATGAAAGAAACAAGCGGAATGCCACTTGCTTATTCTCATGATTTCTTCATCCATGAAAACCCACCTGAGCCGCTTCCGTCGCCACACCAATTCTGAAAGAATGGGTACCAAAATCCCCGGATGGAAGACCAAAAGCTATCAAATTTTTGACGCATAGCTGCCAAGAAATGAAATCTGGTTTACAGGGACCCGTCAGTCATGTGCAAAAAATGCTTGGCTCTCTTGCCTAATCGCAAAGTACTGAGTAATCAATTTAATAGGGCACACAGGGCCTGAATGGAAAATAAAGAAGCCATGCTCCCTTATCTGTTGTTAGTTTTCGAATGCCAAATATGAACACGAATACCATCATACCATCATTACAAAATGATACATCATTATGCTGCAATCCCCCTTGTATATGAGACAAATGTGCATCCAACTCACTAATACCCAATGTCCCAAAAAATTTCAATCCCAAATGCCGCAGAAAATAAGCAGATTCACCTTGGGAGCTACAAATCTTATTTGTACAATTAATAATTCTGACCAACAGAGAAAAAGAGATCCGCCGTCTAAGAAAATTATTTTTTTTTTTGTAATTTTCCCAACCCTTAATAGCCTGTTGTAAAATAAAAATTTTTTTAGTGACATCTTCCCTCTCATGTATCTTGAAATTAAAAGACAACCCTGCTAACCTGTTCCTGGCAACCGCTGCCGAGGAGCCACGTGAATGTAGATGCTCTAAATAAATATCTATCGCTTCCAACCTTGCCTCATTAGAGGAACCACCTGGAGACTACTTGTAAACCCCCCCACTACTGCCACGCCTTACCATATGCTGACCACGTTGACGGAGCCACCAATGCCATGACCAATGGCATTAAGTGACTTCCGGAATTTTCCACAGGTATCCTGGACACTGAATTCCTTGTTGCCTATCCGATGGGCGAGATCTTGAAATTTCTGAAAGTCAAAACTTGAAAGGGCATTAGCATTTTGACTACTTAGTACATGCCGCGATCGGAATAGATATTAAAATGCCAGCACCTCAATACCAGGAAACAAACCAACTTTTTGACAGGAATAGGATATGACGACAAATGATCTATTGCACGAACCACGCTTTCATTGTCAGACCAAAAGCGAATGCGTGAATTGACCAACTGATCACCCCAACTGCACACTGCCACCACCAAAGGGAACAGCTCAAGAAAAGTAAAGTTCTTTGTTCAACCATTTTGAAACCAATTAAGCGGTCAATGTCCTGCACACACTGATCACAAAGGATGACACCAAAACCGACAGACCTGGCAGCGTCTACAAATAATGAAATATCCTGACTCGCCCTTTCTTCACTTTGAGGCTATGTGCCCATGCTGCTTTTCTGATGCAGAATATTCCTGAGCAGAAACGCACACCCTCCTCCCCGGAAAATGCATGCATTTTATGAAGTGCTTTTGTAAGCGTTTTTGACGCTTTTGTTAAGTGTTTTTTTTCATGCGTTTTCCATCGTTTCAACAAAATTAATGAACATGCTGTGTTTTTTTTCCACTAAGCGTTTCCACAGCGGAAAAAAAACTGCACCATTAGCACAACATGTGCGGATTCAATTATGATAACATGGGATGCTTTTCTCTAGCGCTTTCACTGCAGAAACACGCGTCTAAAAGCGCCGCGGAAACGCTTAAAAAACGCAACGTGGGCACACAGCCTGAAAGGCAGTGCAATCGTTATAATTCAACAACAAAACTACTCCACACTTGCAGGTCTCCAATCAAAAGAAAATGAGGATGAATGAACTCATGGAGATCAACATCCAACACTGCGGAGACACCATCACATGTTTCGCAACGCAGTGATTCTAGAGCAATGCCCCCATCTCTTATGGGAAATTTGTAAAAACTTGCAAAACACAAGCCGCGGAGACACCATCACATGTTTCTCAATGCAAGCAATGACTAGCCCGGTCTTTCCCCGGAAGGAATAACCACAGGAAGGGCAGTCTCCAATGAAGGAAACCACCTATGCCAAAACATGGTATCCATCCACAGACAGCTGTTTCTTTTTTTTTTTTAAACCATTCAGGTTAGTTATAAACAGCTCAATATAAGCTCATCAACTTAAACGTCGTTGTTTCAACTCTCATCATCATGGTTCATCCATGACATCCTGAACATCAATAAACATCACTAAAATTCACTGATATTTGATCAGGTGCTGCCATTTTTAAAATTTCCAGACACCCTCTGCATCAGAACCACCACCGCCTTCGTGGTCTAATTTATAAATCAAGTATAATCTAGAAAGGATCAGCCCGACACACTTATTCACAGATACATGCTTCTCTTTGAAAATTCCTAAATTCCTCACATCCCACAATTTCTGCATCACACAAGTCATAATTAACCATAGGATTCTATTTTTCACACGACCACATGCACCAATTCCAAACATCGCAACACGCCAGTCAATAAAACTCACACCTGCTAACTCCTTACACAACTCACCTACACATTTCCTCACACTGCACGCGTAATCACAGTCCCACATAGTTTGCCACACAGTCTCACATACACCACATCCTTCCCTTGGGCACACATAAGTTCTGGTCAGACCTCGTCTCTTCTGAACCTGTCGCACAGGTAAAATATTGTGCAAGGGCATCCATACAATATCCCTTTGTCTATTAGACATCCCGTGCGTTCCCAAACTCTTCCATGCAACCGAAACTTCATTCCCTCTCAGCCCCACAATATTACATTCCACATCATTCCATACGTATTATTTTCATCACATTCTTAGCCATTCTAAAATCATTCATTGGTACACTCAGCAAATCATGCTTCCTCACAAACTTCTCAATCACCTCATACCAGACCGGACACTTGAAAACAACAGGCACTCTAGCATCCCTCTTTCTCCAACATAAGCCATATAACATCCAACCAGCAGAATAACTTGCCATATACGCTCCCTTATTTCCTTTATTCAGCAAAATAACAACAGTTTTGATATACTGAAGCCCCAGAAAAATCTCAATGTTTGGAAAGGCCATGCCACCATGGTGACACGCCTTGAAAAGACTCTCTCTCTTAAGTTTCTCTATTTTACTGCTCCAGAAAAAAGGAACAACTAACTTTTCCACTCTTTTTATTTTCCTACACGACGGTGGAAAAACTGTTGCAATAAAAAGCAAAATCGGAAGAATCACTGCTTTTATGACCAAAATCTTACCACTCAAGGTCAAGTCTCTCAGTCGCCAAAAATTTAACTTACGCTCTATGCGCAATCCACACTCCTCCCAGCTCTCCTTACCTTTCAAGTCCTTATTAAATAATACTCCCAGCACTTTGATAACACCCTCCTCACAATTTACCCCCTCCAGTTTAACCCTGTCATCCCAAAAACATTTAAAACTACATTTATTCCAATTCACTCTAAAGTCAGATGAACCACAGAAAAACTCCAGAAGCAACTTAACCCTACTCATAGATGCAACACTTTCACTCACAGCCACAACATCATCCATATAGCCAAGAACTTTCACATGCTTCCCACCACTCCCAGGTACCAACAAACCTTGCATCATTTTATCATGTCTCACCAAGCACAACAGAGGTTCAATCACACATACAAACAAGACAGGGGACATGGGACACCCCTGCCTTACACCAGACTTAATATTCACTTTCTCACTCAACCACACATTAACAAGAAACTCACTTGACACACAATTATACAAAGACATTATCCCATTCACAAATTTTTGAGGAAATCCCATTCTATCCAGAACTTTAAACAAAAACACATGCGAGACCCTATCAAACGCTTTCTCAAAATCAATTGACAGAACCATACACTTCCGTTTCCTTCCCATGCAGTCTCCAATCAAATCCCTTAATAACAATAAGTTATCACTCATACTTCTTCCAGGCACAGCACACACTTGATCCTCATCCACAATACTACCAATCACCTCACGCATACGATTCGCCAACAATTTGCTATAGATTTTGTAATCTGCGTTCAGCAATGTTATAGGTCTCCAATTCTCTAAACACTTTCTCTCACCTTTCTTATGCACAAGCACAACCACCCCCTCTTTCATTGATTCACACAACTTACCACTCTCCCACATATACTTACATATCTCAGTCAAATCAGCACCCAGAAAATCCCATGCCTTCACATAGAATTCTACCGGCAATCCGGAAGTGTCACATGAACTAAGGAGAGTTGTGTAGCTGAGATGCTTGAGAAATAAGAAAAAACTATCAGTTGCTGCAGGGCCGGATTTAAGAGGCGGGTGGCCCGAGGCGAATTTTGAAGGGAGGCCCATTTTTCAAGGTTTTGCAATATGTAATGCAAAAACACTAAATGAAACGAATGCAAGTTTATTTACAAAAATCATTTATGCAGAGTAATTCAGGTAAAATCATTCATTTTTTAAAATCCAGGCACTTTCCTTGATTTTCTTGCTGCAAAATCACTAATGATGTCACTAAAGTCCAATTCACGCAGTATATCTGACTCGATGCTCATGATAGCCAAATTTACAAGTCGCTCCTGCTTCATGGGTGTCCTTAATCGGTTTTCAACTAATTTGAGTTTTGAGAAGGAATGCTCACCATTGCAGTTTGTTACCATCAAAATTAGATATATCCTCAGAGATATCTCAATATTTGGGAAAGTGTCCTGCACACCGTTTTCCAAGATAAGCTGATACATGAAAAGTTCAGTGCTGATATCTTTTGGCTCCTCATCTGGGAATAAATTGGGAAATGTTTCAAACTGACACTGTTCATCGATAAATGTAATGTCCAAGTCATCTGAATAAAACCTGACAAGTTGCTCTGCTGTGGCCTTAAGCTTGTCTGAAGACAGTTCTTTCTGGTGGCTAAAAAAGCTAAATTTGCTTGATATCTTTATATGCTTGAAGACGTTGGTCAAGAGAAGCAATAAACTGATCAATGATAGGCAAGAAAGTTCCTGTTCTGTATTTTTCAGAAGGGCTGAGTTGTACTTCTTCCATATGGCCATAATCAAATGGATTGAGACACACGTTTTTTCTTAACAGTCCTTCTGCTTCACACCGTACACAGCTTTTTTCTTCAAAGTCATCAGCAATCTGTTTAAGTACATCTTTAATCTGCTGATAGTCATGCTTAAGGGCCTTAGTAGCATCAGCTCTGCAGGACCAACGCGTTGTTGTGACATGTTTGAGAGTCAATGCTGTTGCTGAGTCAATATTTTTCAAAGCCTCAGTCAGGAGCTGATGCCGATGCGTTGAGACTGTGAAGAAGAGGAACAGCTTTTCAAGTAAGTAGAAAAAAATGCACAGCACTCGGGCAGCTTTCTACAGCATTTTTAGCAACCAGATTTAAATAAAGAGTGTGCCGTACAAGGAATCCAGGATGCAAGATTGTTCTTCTCTCTCACTTTGGCTTGCAGGCTGTTGTATTTGCCACTCATTGCAGATGCATGGTCATAACGTTGACCACGGCAATTTCCCAGGTCTAGATCATGTCCCTTCAAAAATTCCAACAAGGCATTGAACATGTCTTGAGCGCCATGGCCTTTGTTTGCCATGAATCATAGAATCATAGAATCGTAGAGTTGGAAGGGACCTCCTGGGCCATCTGGTCCAACCCCCTGCTCAAAGCAGGATTCGCTAAATCATCCCAGTCAGATGTCTGTCCAGCCTCTATTTGAAGACTTCCATTGAAGGAGAACTCACCACTTCTCGTGGCAGCCTGTTCCAATCATTGATCACTCTAACTGTCAAAAAGTTTTTTCTAATATCTAATCTGTGTCTCTTCCCATTCAGTTTCATCCCATTGCTTCTAGTCTTTCCTTGTGCAAATGAGAATAAAGTTGATCCTTCTACAATGTGACAGCCCTTTAGATATTTGTAGACAGCTATTAAGTCTCCTCTCAGTCTTCTCTTTTGCAAACTAAACATTCCCAAATCCTGCAACCTTTCCTCATAAGACAGGGTTTGCAGACCGGTCACCATTCTGGTCGCTCTTTTCTGAACTTGCTCCAGTTTGTTGATGTCTTTTTTAAAATGTGGTGCCCAAAACTGGACACAATATTCTAGATGAGGTCTGACCAAAGAGGAGTAGAGGGAAATAATGACTTCACGTGATCTAGACTGTATGCTTCTGTTAATACATCCTAGAATTGCATTTGCCTTTTTTGCTGCTGCATCACACTGTTGACTCATATTCAGTCTGTGATCTATTAGTATACCCAAGTCTTTTTCACATGTGCTGTCACTTAGCCCTATTCCTCCCATTCTATATATGCTTTTTTCATTTTTATTGCCCAGATGTAGTACTTTGCATTTCTCCCTGTTAAAAACCATTCTGTTAGTTGCTGCCCACTTCTCCAGTTTATTTAAATCTTTTTGAATCCTCTCTCTCTCTTCTCTAGTATTAGCTATCCCTCCTAGCTTTGTGTCATCAGCAAATTTAATCAGTTTACCCTCAATTCCTTCATCTAAATCGTTGATAAAGATGTTGAACAATACAGGGCCCAGGACAGAGCCCTGTGGTACCCCACTTGAGACATTCTTCCAACTGGATGTGCAGCCATTTACGACCACTCTTTGGGTCCGATCACTAAGCCAGTTATGAATCCACCTAACAGTTGCCTTGTCCATTCCATACTTAGTCATTTTTTCAATAAGGATTGTATGAGAGACTTTGTCAAATGCTTTGCTGAAGTCAAGATATACTATATCTACAGCATTTCCTTGATCCACCCAATCAGTGATACCGTCATAGAAGGAAATTAAGTTAGTCTGACATGACTTATTAGTTAGAAACCCATGCTGACTCTGTTTAATCACTTCATTCTTATCCAGGTATTGACATACATGTTGTTTAATAATTTGTTCAAAGATCTTTCCTGGTATAGAAGTCAGACTCACCGGCCTATAGTTGCCTGGGTCCACCTTCTTCCCCTTTTTGAAGATAGGAACAACATTTGCTCTTCTCCAGTCTTCTGGCACTTCTCCTGTTCTCCAAGAATTTTCAAAGATTATGGAGAGGGGTTCAAAAATTTCTTCTGCTATCTCCTTCAGTACTCTGGGGTGTAATTCATCTGGACCTGGAGACTTGAATTCATTTAGGTTAGCTAAGTGTTTCCTCACTATCTTTCTGTTTATAGATATCCTGGATTCTTCTATTCCCTTAATAGGACAGTGAATAACAGTTGGTGTTGCATTTCCTTTCTGAGAGAAAACAGATGCAAAATAGGAATTTAAAAGTTCAGCCTTCTCAACATCCTGTCTTACCATTTCATCATTTTCATCCTGTAAAAATCCTATAGCATCTTTGACTTTTCTTTTACTTTTGACATATCCCCAAAATCCTTTATTATTGCTTTTGACATCTCTTGCAAGCCTCAGTTCATTTTCAGCTTTAGCTAATCTGATTTGTGCCCTGCAGGTTCTGCAGACAGCATTATATTCTTCTTTAGATATGCCTCCCTCTTTCCATTTTATAAACATTTTTTTCTTCCTTTTTAGCATGTGCTTAAGTTCTGTGTTCATCCATCCTGGTTTCCTTAAATGCTTCCTATTCTTCCCTCTTTTCGGAATTATTATCAACTGTGCTTTGAGAATTTCATTTTTCAAGATTTCCCATCCTTCCTGGACATTTTTGTCTTTAAGGATATCCAGCCATTGGATCCCTCCAATTCTCTTTCTGAATCCCTTAAAATCTGCCTTTCTGAAATCTAACCTTGACGTCTGAGTCTTCACAGGTCTTCCACCTCTAGTAATCCAAAATTCTAAAATAGCATGGTCGCTACCTCCTAGGGTCCCAGCCACTTTTACCTCCTCAACCATTTCCTCCCTGTTTATAAGGATTAGATCCAAGGTAGCAGTTCCCCTTGTTTTCTCCCTTACCTTTTGGAAGATAAAGTTGTCAGCAAGAGAGGATAAGAATTTCCTTGACCTGTTAGTTTTGCCTGAGAGAGATTCCCAACAAATGTCTGGATAGTTGAAATCTCCCATGACAACTATGTCATATTTTTTGGAGAACTTGGCCATCTGATGCATAAAGAGTTCATCTATATATTCGGCTTGCACAGGCGGCCTGTAGTAAATGCCTACAATGGTGTCCTTTCCATTGTTCTGTCCTTGTATTCTTACCCAAACAGTTTCCACAGAACTCCCAGTCTCTGAAGCTTCAATCTCTGTGCAGATATACGCGTTTCGAACATACAATGCGACACCCCCTCCTCGTTTATCAAGTCTGTTTCTTGCAAATAAGTTGTATCCTTCTAGTCTTGTATTCCAATCATGTGTATTGTCCCACCAAGTTTCAGTGATTCCAATTACATCATATTTCTGTTCCTGTGTTAGTAGTTCCAATTCTCCTTGTTTGTTGCCCATGCTTTGTGCATTAGTATAGAAACATTTTAGTTTGTGATTGGTTTCTCTTTCTCCAATATTTTTATTAATTAGATTCTTTCGTCTTTGTTCTTCCTTTCCACTTCTAATAGCAGAGTTCTCAATAGCATTTGTCAGGTGTATGGCTTTTTCTGGTCTTTTGCTTCCCTTCCCATGTTGTTCTAGTTTAAAGCTCTCCTTACAAGTGTAGCAAGGCGACTTCCAAATACATGCTTTCCAGTCTTCGTAAGGTGCACCCCATCTCTAGCAAGTAGTCCATCGTATAAGTAGTTCACTCCGTGATCCAGAAATCCAAATCGTTGCTGACGGCACCATCGACGTAGCCAGTTGTTCACCTGCAGAATCTTATTCCACCTCCTTGTTCCATGAGAATGTTACAAAGCATTCGACAGGGCCATCTTTCTCCATATACCTCAATACAAGGGTTAGTTGGTCAACGTGAGCTGCATTGGGTGTGGAGTCCAAAGAGATGGAGTAGTATTTTGATTTGTTAACTCAAGAAATAATTTCACTGAGGACTTGTTCGCCCATTACATTGATAAGTTCTTCCATAATTGAAGATGACAGGTAGTTTGTATGACCCTTACCGCGATTGGCTTGAGTTTTGATATGCTGTGCAAGAAAGTCGCTGTACTGGGCGATGAGTTCAAGAATGTCCAGAAAGTTTCCTTTTCTAGGTGATCCAACCAATTCGTTATCTCCTCTAAATGCTAAGCCACCCTCGGCAATAAACTGAATAATATGTAATACTCGTTTCCATACTGACCTCCAATAATGCTCCTGAGCCTCGACCTGTTGTGTTAGCTCCGTATCAATTCGCCCAATCGCTTTTAACCTCATATTGAAAGCAATTGTAGAGTTCAGATGTTCCGCTGACTGCTCATGACTTTTTATACGTTCTTGTGAATGTTTCCAATCACAGAATCCATTAGACGAAACCTGAGAAGACTCAGATGCTGTAATAAAACACATCAATCTGCACACGAAGCAGTAAATGCATCCTTTAGAGGGAGAGAAGCATAACCAATTCCTTGTTATGACTTCTCCATTATGATTTTGATGACGGAAAAGCCCAAGTGTGCACATTCTTGGAATATTGCGGTTCTTTCTAGGTTGCTGAACCTTGTGTGCAATGAACAAACTTTCATCACAGTGCTGGATTGTTGATACACCCCTTTTCAGCCACTAATCTTGCATCTGTTCCAAAATAATGGATGGCCAAAGTCCAATGTCATCACTCCCTGGTGGGCCACCAATTTCACCTTCTTCATAAGATGTGTCACCATCTGTCTCCTTTTCTTCATGTTCTTCAGTTGTACACATTACTACTTCAGCCTTTTCTTTGCCAGGATCCACAACCATTTCCACTGAAGCATTGTCAGGTTGATCAGATTCTACAAGGTCATTACTCCTTTCTGACACTTGCCTTGAATGAACAGTGTTGGACTCATCCAAATTTCTTGTCTTCGCTATCTCTTCTGTTGATTTTATTATTGCTTCTTTTGCCTTACGTCTTATAGAAGCCCCAGACTCCCAAATTTTTGTGCTATGTCTGTGCTTATCTCCTTCACGATTGTCCATGATGGTAATCTAAAAGTAACAAAATGACCTTGTCAACCATTGAAGTCCTGAAATGGAATTAAAGATTAAAATATGTGCGTATGTATGTATATTGTAGAAATTTGGGCTGTCTATATCAAAGACTGCTGCTGGGCTCTATATGTCAGATGCTGCTGCTGGGCTGTATATGTATGAGAGGCTTTTGCTGGGCTGTATATGTATGAGAGGCTTTTGCTGGGCTGTATATGTATGAGAGGCTTTTGCTGGGCTGTATATGTGTGAGAGGCTTCTGCTGGGCTGTATATATATGAGGGGCTACTGCTGGGCTGTATATATATATATATATATATATATATATATGAGCGGCTGCTGCTGGGCTGTATATATTAGAATCTGCTGCTGGGATGTATATATATGAGGGGCTGCTGCCGGGCTGTATATATCAGAGGCAGTTGATGTGCTGGCTGTATATAGAATAGAGGCTGAGGGGCTATATAAAGTGTATACACAGCACTATACTGTAAACAGGTCCACACTACAGTAAATACATACAGTATACACTAACACACTGTAATGCAAGATATAGTGTGCACCTGTATATACAGTATGGTACTGTGTAGGGCAGGAGCTGCAAGAAATATACACAGACAGACACACACACACACACAGACAGACAGACAGAGATCATACCCACCGCGACACTGTGAAGACTGAACCACTTCACTCTGGATCTTCAGTGACTGAAGATCCAGAGTGAAGTCCTGCACAGCTCCGCAGTGGAGAATCCTCTTCTCGTGCAGACATTATGGCTCCGCCTCCTTCCTCAAAGGTAGCTGAACTGAACAAACTCATCTGATCTAATCCGAGGAAGCGATATAACTGAATAGTAGCGCGGCGCGCCTAGAAGCTTCTGTTGGGATCGGAGAAGGCTGCTGCATGCCATAAGCTAAGCATTATGTACAGGTACTAAGGAAGTCTGGCTAGCCAGGTCAGTGGATGCTGACGCAGGTGCCATGACTCTGCCGCTCTGCGCCAGCCACTGAGATGTAGGACCGTAGCCAGGTCTCGACACTTTCAATAGTTTCTCTTTTGTTAAATGTTCCTTATCATTAGAAACGGTTCACAGCAAAGAGGGATGTGTATGTTACATGTTTTGAGATATTTGTCCCTATATTGGTGGGAGGCCCCCGCTTGGTGGGTGACCCAGGGCCTGGGCCCCTTGGGCCCCCCTTAAATCCAGGCCTGAGCTGCTGATTAGCATGAGGTAATTGTCTAGGGACGTGTTGTGTGAAAAGTGACTCACAACTAGAAATTAATGTGGTCAGGTGGGGGTTAACTACTGCAAGTAACATAGTAACATAGTTTTGAAGGCTGAAGGAAAACCTTATGTCCATCTAGTTCAGCCTATATTTAGTGCAGCTGTTCTGCATTGTTGATCCTGGGGAAGGCAAAAAACCCAAAGAGTAGAAGCCAATTTTCTCCATAGGGAAAAAAATTCCTTCCCCTAAGCTGGTTCAACCATCTACCTATAATATTATGTTATTCGTAACATTCTATACTGTTACTCACAAGAAAAGCATCCATTCCTTTCTTAAATTCATTCAGTGAGTTGGCCATCACCACTTCCTCAGGAAGAGAATTCCAGAGCCTCACTGCTCTTACTGTGAAGAACCCTCTTCTATGCTGGTGCAGGAATTGTTCTTGTCAAAGTCCTTGGTACAAACAGTTCATTGGAGAGATCTCTGTATTGCCCTCTGATATACTTGTACATATATATTAGGTCTCCCCTAAGTCTTCTCTTTTCTAGAGTAAATAGACCTAATTTTGGTAACCTTTCTGGGCATTGTAGTGAACCAACTCCATTTATCATTTTAGTAGCCTACCTTTGAACCCTTTCAAGTTCAGTAATGTCTTTCCTGAGCACCGGCGTCCAAAATTGCACACAATACTCCAAGTGTGGTCCCATTTAGAAAATAAAGAAGCGCAGTTTTGGTCCCAAAACTGTAGGGTGAGAAAATTTGTCTAGGCCGCTATGAGGTTTACAAAATTCGGACTGAAAAAGTGTTTTTCTGTGAGGTCAGTAATATCAAATTTGATTCCTGATTGTGTCACAAAATCAGGAATCTGTGGATCGTATTTTAAAATAAACGAAGTTGGCATCCTCTTTCTTGAGCACCGGCGTCCAAAATTGCACACAATACTCCAAGTGTGGCCTGACGAGTGATTTGTACAGAGGGAGAATTATATTTTCATCTCATGTCCCCAGACCTCTTCTAATGCATCCCATGACCCTATTTGCTTTGGTGGCAGCTGCCTGACACTGGGCACTCCAATTTAGCTTCTTATTGACTAAGATGCCTAAGTCTTTTTCCATGTCTGATTTCCCCAGCAGTTTCCCATTTAGTAAGTAATTGTAGCATCTGTTTCTCCTTCCCATGTGCATAACCTTACACTTATCTGTGTTAAACCTCATTTGCCATTTTTCAGCCCAATTCTCCAATTTACTCAAATCTGTCTGCAGTTGCAAACTGTCCTCCTTTGTGTTAACTACCTTACATAGTTTTGTATCATCTGCAAATACTGATATTTTACTGTGTAACCCATCCACTAAATTATTAATAAATATATTAAATAGTAGAGGGCCCAATACAGAACCCTGTGGTAACCCACTAGTAACTCTGGCCCAATCTGAGTATGCACCATTAATAACCACTCTTTGTTTTCTATCAATAAGCCAGCTACATACCCATCTACACACATTTTCCCCTAGCCCAAGCTTTCTCATCTTACTAACCAATCTTTTATGTGGGACAGTGTCAAATGCTTTAGAGAAGTGGAGATAAATGACATCCAATGATTCTCCTTGGTCCATTTGAGAGCTTACATCATCATAGAAGCTAATCAGGTTAGTTTGACAGGAGCGATCCTTCATAAATCCATGTTGATATGGAGTTAAACATTTATTAACGTTGAGATACTCCATAATGGTATCCCTTAGAAACCCTTCAAAAATTTTACCCACAACAGATGTTAAGCTTCCCGGCCTATAGTTTCCAGGCTCCCTTTTACACCCCTTTTTGAATATTGGTACCACATTTGCTTGCCGCCTATCAAAAGGAACAGAGCCTGTTTCTATAGAGTCTTTAAATATAAGGAATAGAGGCCTGTCTATCACTTTACTTAACTCCCTTAATACCCGAGGGTGAATGCCATCAGGGCCTGGTGATTTGTCAATTTTAATCTTACTAAGGCTGTTCTGCACTTCTTCCTGGGTTAGGCAGGTAATAGTTAATGGGGAGTTTTCATTATCACTTTGCATTTCCCCTGGCAAATCCTTTTCCTGTGTGAACACTGTTGAGAATAAAGTATTTAAAACATTTGCTTTTCCCACATCGCTCTCTATGATTTCACCCTCATTGTTCTTTAAAGGGCCGACACCATCAATTTTAATCATTTTACTGCTTATATAATTAAAGAATAGTTTGTTTTACTTTCCTTAGCAATGAGTCTCTCAGTTTCCACTTTTGCTAAATGTATTTGTTTTTTACACATTTTATTTTTTTCTCTATAACTTTTTAATGCTTCTTCATTGCCTTCTTGTTTAAGCTTCTTAAATGCCTTGTTCTTGTTATTTATTGCCCTTTTTACATCCTTATTTAGCCACATTGGTGTTCTCCTGTTCCTAGCCCTTTTATTTCTGTACGGTATGGCTAGCTCGCAGTGGGTGTGTAAAACTGTTTTGAATATTTCCCGTTTATTTTCTGTGCTCCTATTTTTGAAGACATTATCCCAATCAATTCGACGAAGGTCCTCTCTAAGCTGATCAAACTTTGCTTTCCTGAAATTCAGCGTTTTTGTAACCCCCTTCCAGGACACCTTACTGAAGGACAAGTGGAATTGTATTATATTGTGGTCACTATTCCCTAGGTGTCCATCGACTCGTACTTCTGTTATTCTATCTGGCCTGTTGCTTAACCCTTTCACCCCCAAGGGTGGTTTGCACGTTCATGACCGGGCCAATTTTTACAATTCTGACCACTGTACCTTTATGAGGTCATAACTCTGGAACGCTTCCATGGATCCTGGTGATTCTGACAATGTTTTCTCGTGACATATCGTACTTCATGTTAGTGGTCAAATTTCATTCAAATAACTTGCATTTATTTGTGAGAAAAATGGAAATTTGGCGAAAATTTTGAAAATTTTGCAATTTTCCAACTTTGAATTTTTATGCCCTTAAATCACAGAGATATGGCACCCAAAAAACTTGATAACTAACATTTCCCACATGTTTACTTTACATCAGCACAATTTTGGAACCAAAATTTTTTTTTGTTAGGAAGTTATAAGGGTTAAAAGTTGACCAGCGATTTCTCATTTTTACAACACCATTTTATTTTTACGGACCACATCACATTTGAAGCCACTTTGAGGGGTCTATATGATAGAAAATACCCAAAAGTGACACCATTCTAAAAACTGCACCCCTTAAGGTGCTCAAAACCACATTCAAGAAGTTTATTAACCCTTTAGGTGCGTCACAGGAATTTTTTTGAATATTTAAAAAAAATGAACATCTAACTTTTTTTCACAAAAAAAATACTTCAGGTTCAATTTTTTTTATTTTACCAAGCGTAACAGGAGAAATTGGACTGCAAAAGTTATTGTGCAATTTGTCCTGAGTACGCTGATACCTGATATGTGGGGGGGAACGACTGTTTTGGCGCATGGCAGACCTCAGCAGGGAAAGAGCGCCGTTTGACTTTTTCAATGCAAAATTATCTGGAATTCAGATCGGACGCCATGTCACGTTTGGAGAGTCCCTGATGTACCTAAACAGTGGAAACCCCCTACAAGTGACCCCATTTTGGAAACTAGTCTCCCCAAGGAACTTATCTAGATATGTGGTGAGAACTTTGAACCCACAAGGGCTTTACAGAAGTTTATAACGTACAATTAAAAAATCATATTTTTTCCACAAAAATGATCTTTTCACCCCAATTTTTATTTTCCCAAGGGTAACAGGACCCTAAAATTTATTGTGCAATTTGTCCTGAGTACGCTGATACCCCACATGTGGGGGTAAACCACTATTTGGGCGCATGGCAGAGCTCGGAAGGGAAGCAGCGCCATTTGACGTTTTTGGCTGGAATTGAGATCGGACACCATGTCGCGATTGGAAAACCCCTGATGTACCAAAACAGTGGAAAATATAACATAAAGCCGTACAATTAAAAAATCATATTTTTTCCACAAAAATGATCGTTTCACCCTCAATTCTTATTTTTCCAAGGGTAACAGGACCCTAAAAGTTATTGTGCAATTTGTCCTGAGTACGCTGATACCCCACATGTGGGGGTAAACCACTATTTGGGCGCATGGCAGAGCTCGGAAGGGAAGCAGCGCCATTTGACTTTTTTGGCTGGAATTGAGATCGGACACCATGTCGTGATTGGAAAACCCCTGATGTACCAAAACAGTGGAAAATATAACATAAAGCCGTACAATTAAAAAATCATATTTTTTCCACAAAAATGATCGTTTCACCCTCAATTCTTATTTTTCCAAGGGTAGCAGGACCCTAAAAGTTATTGTGCAATTTGTCCTGAGTACGCTGATACCCCACATGTGGGGGTAAACCACTATTTGGGCGCATTGCAGAGCTCGGAAGGGAAGCAGCGCCATTTGACGTTTTTGGCTGGAATTGAGATCGGACACCATGTCGCGATTGGAAAACCCCTGATGTACCAAAACAGTGGAAACCCCCCACAAATGACACCATTTTGGAAACTAGACCCCCTAAGGAACTTATCTAGATATGTGGTGAGAACTTTGAACCCCCAAGGGCTTCACAGAAGTTTATAACATAAAGCCGTACAATTAAAAAATCATATTTTTTCCACAAAAATGATCGTTTCACCCTCAATTCTTATTTTTCCAAGGGTAACAGGACCCTAAAAGTTATTGTGCAATTTGTCCTGAGTACGCTGATACCCCACATGTGGGGGTAAACCACTATTTGGACGCATGGCAGAGCTCGGAAGGGAAGCAGCGCCATTTGACGTTTTTGGCTGGAATTGAGATCGGACACCATGTCGCGATTGGAAAACCCCTGATGTACCAAAACAGTGGAAAATATAACATAAAGCCGTACAATGGCTGGATATCCTTAAAGACAAAAATGTCCAGGAAGGATGGGAAATCTTGAAAAATGAAATTCTCAAAGCACAGTTGTTAACAATTCCGAAAAGAGGGAAGAATAGGAAGCATTTAAGGAAACCAGGATGGATGAACACAGAACTTAAGCACATGCTAAAAAGGAAGAAAAAAATGTTTATAAAATGGAAAGAGGGAGGCATATCTAAAGAAGAATATAATGCTGTCTGCAGAACCTGCAGGGCACAAATCAGATTAGCTAAAGCTGAAAATGAACTGAGGCTTGCAAGAGATGTCAAAAGCAATAATAAAGGATTTTGGGGATATGTCAAAAGTAAAAGAAAAGTCAAAGATGCTATAGGATTTTTACAGGATGAAAATGATGAAATGGTAAGACAGGATGTTGAGAAGGCTGAACTTTTAAATTCCTATTTTGCATCTGTTTTCTCTCAGAAAGGAAATGCAACATCAACTGTTATTCACTGTCCTATTAAGGGAATAGAAGAATCCAGGATATCTATAAACAGAAAGATAGTGAGGAAACACTTAGCTAACCTAAATGAATTCAAGTCTCCAGGTCCAGATGAATTACACCCCAGAGTACTGAAGGAGATAGCAGAAGAAATTTTTGAACCCCTCTCCATAATCTTTGAAAATTCTTGGAGAACAGGAGAAGTGCCAGAAGACTGGAGAAGAGTAAATGTTGTTCCTATCTTCAAAAAGGGGAAGAAGGTGGACCCAGGCAACTATAGGCCGGTGAGTCTGACTTCTATACCAGGAAAGATCTTTGAACAAATTATTAAACAACATGTATGTCAATACCTGGATAAGAATGAAGTGATTAAACAGAGTCAGCATGGGTTGCTAACTAATAAGTCATGTCAGACTAACTTAATTTCCTTCTATGACGGTATCACTGATTGGGTGGATCAAGGAAATGCTGTAGATATAGTATATCTTGACTTCAGCAAAGCATTTGACAAAGTCTCTCATACAATCCTTATTGAAAAAATGACTAAGTATGGAATGGACAAGAAAACTGTTAGGTGGATTCATAACTGGCTTAGTGATCGGACCCAAAGAGTGGTCGTAAATGGCTGTACATCCAGTTGGAAGAATGTCTCAAGTGGGGTACCACAGGGCTCTGTCCTGGGCCCTGTATTGTTCAACATCTTTATCAACGATTTAGATGAAGGAATTGAGGGTAAACTGATTAAATTTGCTGATGACACAAAGCTAGGAGGGATAGCTAATACTAGAGAAGAGAGAGAGAGGATTCAAAAAGATTTAAATAAACTGGAGAAGTGGGCAGCAACTAACAGAATGGTTTTTAACAGGGAGAAATGCAAAGTACTACATCTGGGCAATAAAAATGAAAAAAGCATATATAGAATGGGAGGAATAGGGCTAAGTGACAGCACATGTGAAAAAGACTTGGGTATACTAATAGATCACAGACTGAATATGAGTCAACAGTGTGATGCAGCAGCAAAAAAGGCAAATGCAATTCTAGGATGTATTAACAGAAGCATACAGTCTAGATCACGTGAAGTCATTATTTCCCTCTACTCCTCTTTGGTCAGACCTCATCTGGAATATTGTGTCCAGTTTTGGGCACCACATTTTAAAAAAGACATCAACAAACTGGAGCAAGTTCAGAAAAGAGCGACCAGAATGGTGACCGGTCTGCAAACCCTGTCTTATGAGGAAAGGTTGCAGGATTTGGGAATGTTTAGTTTGCAAAAGAGAAGACTGAGAGGAGACTTAATAGCTGTCTACAAATATCTAAAGGGCTGTCACATTGTAGAAGGATCAACTTTATTCTCATTTGCACAAGGAAAGACTAGAAGCAATGGGATGAAACTGAATGGGAAGAGACACAGATTAGATATTAGAAAAAACTTTTTGACAGTTAGAGTGATCAATGAGTGGAACAGGCTGCCACGAGAAGTGGTGAGTTCTCCTTCAATGGAAGTCTTCAAACAGAGGCTGGACAGACATCTGACTGGGATGATTTAGTGAATCCTGCTTTGAGCAGGGGGTTGGACCAGATGGCCCAGGAGGTCCCTTCCAACTCTACGATTCTATGATTCTATGATTCTATGAATTAAAAAATCATATTTTTTCCACAAAAATGATCGTTTCACCCTCAATTCTTATTTTTCCAAGGGTAACAGGACCCTAAAAGTTATTGTGCAATTTGTCCTGAGTACGCTGATACCCCACATGTGGGGGTAAACCACTATTTGGGCGCATGGCAGAGCTCGGAAGGGAAACAGCGCCATTTGACGTTTTTGGCTGGAATTGAGATCGGACACCATGTCGCGATTGGAAAAGCCCTGATGTACCAAAACAGTGGAAACCCCCCACAAATGACACCATATTGGAAACTAGACCCCCTAAGGAACTTATCTAGATGTGTGGTGAGAACTTTGAACCCCCAAGGGCTTCACAGAAGTTTATAACATAAAGCCGTACAATTAAAAAATCATATTTTTTCCACAAAAATGATCGTTTCACCCTCAATTCTTATTTTTCCAAGGGTAACAGGACCCTAAAAGTTATTGTGCAATTTGTCCTGAGTACGCTGATACCCCACATGTGGGGGTAAACCACTATTTGGGCGCATGGCAGAGCTCGGAAGGGAAGCAGCGCCATTTGACGTTTTTGGCTGGAATTGAGATCGGACACCATGTCGCGATTGGAAAACCCCTGATGTACCAAAACAGTGGAAACCCCCCACAAATGACACCATTTTGGAAACTAGACCCCCTAAGGAACTTATCTAGATGTGTGGTGAGAACTTTGAACCCCCAAGGGCGTCATAGAAGTTTATAACATAAAGCCGTACAATTAAAAAATCATATTTTTTCCACAAAAATGATCGTTTCACCCTCAATTCTTATTTTTCCAAGGGTAACAGGACTCTAAAAGTTATTGTGCAATTTGTCCTGAGTACGCTGATACCCCACATGTGGGGGTAAACCACTATTTGGGCGCATGTCAGAGCTCGGAAGGGAAACAGCGCCATTTGACGTTTTTGGCTGGAATTGAGATCGGACACCATGTCGCGATTGGAAAAGCCCTGATGTACCAAAACAGTGGAAACCCCCCACAAATGACACCGTATTGGAAACTAGACCCCCTAAGGAACTTATCTAGATGTGTGGTGAGAACTTTGAACCCCCAAGGGCTTCACAGAAGTTTATAACATAAAGCCGTACAATTAAAAAATCATATTTTTTCCACAAAAATGATCGTTTCACCCTCAATTCTTATTTTTCCAAGGGTAACAGGACCCTAAAAGTTATTGTGCAATTTGTCCTGAGTACGCTGATACCCCACATGTGGGGGTATACCACTATTTTGCGCATGGCAGAGCTCGGAAGGGAAGCAGCGCCATTTGACATTTTTGGCTGGAATTGAGATCGGACACCATGTCGCGATTGGAAAACCCCTGATGGACCAAAACAGTGGAAACCCCCCACCAATGACACCATTTTGTAAACTAGACCCCCAAGGAACTTATCTAGATGTGTGGTGAGCACTTTGAACCCCCCAGTGCTTCACAGAAGTTTATAACGCCCAGGCGTGAAAATAAAAAATTCGTATTTTTTCCACAAACTTGATCTTTTAGTCACCATTTTTTTATTTTCCCAAGGGTAACAGGAGAAATTGAACCCCAAAAAGTTGTTGTCCAATTTGTCCTGAGTACGCTGACACCCCATATGTGGGTGAAAACTACTGTATGGACACACGTCGGGGCTCGGAAGGGAAGTAGTGATGTTTTGGAATGCAGACTTTGAGGGAATGTTCTGCGGGTGTCATGTTGCCTTTGTAGAGCCCCTAATGTACCTAAACAGTGGAAACCCACCACAAATGACCCCATTTTTGAAACGAGGCACCCTAAGGAACTTATCTTGATGTGTGGTGAGCACTTTGAACCCCCAAGGGCTTCACAGAAGTTTATAATGCCCGGGCATGAAAATAAAAAGATCGTATTTTTTCCACAAACATGATCAATTAGTCCCCAATTTTTTCATTTTCCCAAGGGTAACAGGAGAAATTGGACCCCAAAAGTTGTTGTCCAATTTGTCCTGAGTACGCTGACACCCCATATGTGGGAGAAAACTACTGTATGGACACACGTCGGGGCTCGGAAGGGAAGTAGTGACGTTTTGGAATGCAGACTTTGAGGGAATGTTCTGCGGGTGTCATGTTGCCTTTGGAGAGCCCCCAATGTACCTAAACAGTGGAAATCCCCCACAAATGACCCCATTTTGGAAATGAGACCCCCTAAGGAACTTATCTAGATGTGTGGTGAGCACTTTGAACCCCCAAGGGCTTCACAGATGTTTATAATGCACGGGCATGAAAATAAAAAAATCGTATTTTTTCCACAAAAATGATATTTTTGCCCCCAATTTTTTATTTTCCTAAGGGTAAAAGGAGAAATTGGACCCCAAAAATTGTTTTGCAATTTGTCCTGAGTAGGCTGATACCCTACATGTTGGGGTAAAACACTGTTTGGGCGCATGTCAGAGCTTGGAAGGGAAGGAGCACCATTTGACTTTTTCAACTCAGAATAGGCTGGAATTGAAATATGACGCCATGTTGCATTTGGAGAGCCCCTGATGTGCACAAACAGTGGAAACCCCCCACAAATGACACCATTTTGTAAACTAGACCCCCCAAGGAACTTATCTAGATGTGTGGTGAGCACTTTGAACCCCCCAGTGCTTCACAGAAGTTTAGAACGCCCGGGCGTGAAAATAAAAAATTCGTATTTTTTCCACAAACATGATCTTTTAGTCACCATTTTTTTATTTTCCCAAAAGTTGTTGTCCAATTTGTCCTGAGTATGCTGATACCCCATATGTGGGAGAAAACTATGTATGGACACACGTCAGGGCTCGGAAGGAAAGTAGTGACGTTTTGGAATGCAGACTTTGATGGAATGGTCTGTGGGTGTCATGTTGCCTTTGGAGAGCCCCTAATGTACCTAAACAGTGGAAACCCCCACAAATGACCCCATTTTGAAAACTAGACCCCATCAAGGAACTTTTCTAGATGTGGGGTGAGCACTTTGAACCCCCAAGTGCTTCACAGAAGTTTATAACGCTCGGACGTGAAAATAAAAAAATCATTTTTTTCCACAAAAATTATATTTTTGCCCCCATTTTTTTATTTTCCTAAGGGTAACAGGAGAAATTGGACCCCAAAAAATGTTTTGCAATTTGTCCTGAGTAGGCTGATACCCTACATGTGGGGGTAAAACACTGTTTGGGCGCATGGCAGAGCTTGGAAGGGAAGGAACACCATATGACTTTTTCAACTCAGAATTGGCTGGAATTGAGATCAGACACAATGTTGCATTTGGAGAGCCCCTGATGTGCCCAAACAGTGGAAACCCCCAATTCTAACTCCAACCCGAACCCCAGCACACCCCTAACCCTAATCTCAGCCCTAACCCTAGCCCTAACCCTAGCCCTAACCCTAGCCCTAACCCTAGCCCTAGCCCTAACCCTAGCCCTAGCCCTAACCCTAACCCTACCCTAACCCTAACCCTAGCCCTAATGGAAAAATGGAAATAAATACATTTTTTTTATTTTATTATTTTTCCCTAACTAAGGGGGTGATAACGGGGGGTTTGATTTACTATTTATGGCGGTTTTTGTGTTTGGCGGCTGTCGCACGCTAAAAGACGCTTTTTATTGTAAAAATAGTTCTTGCATCACAACATATTGAGAGCTATAATTTTTCCGTATTTTGACCCACCGATTCATGTGAGGTCTTATTTTTTGCGGGACGAGTTGACGTTTTTATTGGTACCATTTTCAGGCACGTGACATTTTTTGATCGCTTTTTATTCCGATTTTTGGGACGCAGAATGAACAAAAACCAGCGTTTCATGAATTCCTTTTGGGGGGGGTGCGTTTACACCGTTCCACGTGCGATAAAATTGATAAAGCGGTTTTATTCTTCGGGTCAGTATGGTTACAGCAATACCTCATTTAGGTCTTTTTTTTATGTTTTGTCAGTTTTATGCAATGAAAACTATTTTTTATAAAAAATAATTATTTTTGCATCGCTTTATTCTGCGAGCTATAACTTTTTTATTTTTTCGCTGATGATGCTGTGTCGCAGCTCGTTTTTTGCGGGACAAGATGACGTTTTCAGTGGTACCATGGATATTTATATGCGTCTTTTTGATCGCGCGTTATTACACTTTTTGTTTGGCGGTATGATAATAAATCATTATTTTTTGCTTCGTTTTTTATTTTTATTTTTTAAGGGGTTCGCTAAAGGGGTTAACTAATGGGACAGTTTTATAGGGCGGGTCGTTACAGATGCGGCGATACCTAATATGTGTACTTTTATTGTTTTTTTTTATTTTCAAAAAATGGATTTATTTGGGGGAATATTTTTTTTTTTTTGTAATTTATTTGGTGATTTTTTTAAATTAGTTTAACACTTTTTAAAATTTTTTTTTTACTTTATTAAATAGTCCCATGTGGGACATCACTGTTGTGTGACAGATCGCTGATCTGTCACATCACAGATCACTGTGACAGATCAGCGATCTGTCACAGGCAGTGCACAAGGCTTCCTCATGCCTGCGCTTTGCAGGCACTGAGGAAGCCAGCTTCCTGCAGGCCCCCGAAGGCCCCCGTCGCCATCTTGGATTCGGGGGCCTGCAGGAAAGGAGCCCCCGGCAGCAGCGCTGCACATTGCGCTGCCGTGGGGGGCTCAGGGAAGCACGGAGGGAGCCCCCGCCCTGCCGATGCTTCCCTTTAACTCCCGGTACACCGCGATCATGTTTGATCGTGGTGTGCAAGGGGTTAACATGTCGGGGGTGGTCCGTGACCGCCCATGACACATTGTTCCGGGTGTCAGCTGTGATAATCAGCTGACACCCGGCCGTGATCAGCGGCGCTCACCACGTGGGCGCCGCTGATCGCGGTAGACGTACTATCCCGTCCATGGGCATAGGGGCCCGGGTCCCATGGACGGGATAGTACGTCGGATGTCAGGAAGGGGTTAAAATTAAGTCCATAAGGGCTGTCCCTCTAGTTGGGCACTGTACAAGTTGTGACAGATAATTATCCTTGGTCACTGACAGAAATTAGTTTCCTTTCTGAGATACGCAGGTTTCAGTTTCCCAGTCTATGTCGGGGTAGTTGAAGTCCCCCATAGTAATCACCTCATTGTGATTTGCTGCTTTGTCTATTTGTTTCAATAATACATTTTCAGTGGTTTCTGTTATATTTGGTGGCTTATAACAAACCCCTGTGAGGATTTTATTACTTTTCCCTCCTTGTATCTCCACCCATAGAGACTCCACCTCTTCATTTCCCTCTTGTATATCTTCTCTTAGGGTGGGCTTTAAAGTGGACTTTATATATAGACAGACTCCACCCCCTTTCCTTTTTTTACGATCCCTCCTAAACAAATCATATCCTTGCAAGTTAGCCGCCCAGTCATAGCTGTCGTCTAACCATATCTCAGTTATTCCTACTATGTCGTATTTTTCCTCATACATTACCAACTCCAGATCTTCAGTCTTATTGGTCAGGCTTCTTGCGTTGGTCAGCATGCAGAAAAGAAGTTTTGCTTCCTTTTTCTCAGCTTCCTTCTGAGTACCCTGTCTTGGGTCCTCTTTACCACATCTACAGTCATGGCCAAAAGTTTAGAGAATGACACAAATATTAATTTTTACAAAGTCTACTGCTTCATTTTTTCTAATGCCAATTTGCATATACTCCAGAATGTTATAAAGAGTGATCAGCTTAACAGCAATTACTTGCAAAGTCAATATTTGCCTAGAAAATTAACTTTATCCCCCAAAACACATTTCAACATCATTGCAGCCCTGCCTTAAAAGGACCAGCTAACATCGTTTCAGTGATTGCTCCATTAACACAGGTGTGGGTGTTGATGAGGACAGGGCTGGAGATCAATCTGTCATGATTAAGTAAGAATGACACCACTGGACACTTTAAAAGGAGGCTGGTGCTTGGCATCATTGTTTCTTTTCTGTTAGCCATGGTTATCTCTAAAGAAACACGTGCAGTCATCATTGCACTGCACAAAAGTGGCCTAACAGGGAAGAGTATCGCAGCTAGAAAGATTGCACCTCAGTCAACAATCTATCCCATCATCAAGAACTTCAAGGAGAGAGGTTCCCTTGTTGCCAAAAAGGCTCCAGGGCGCCCAAGAAAGACCAGCAAGCACCAGGACGGTCTCTTAAAAGTGTTTCAGCTGCGGGATCGGGCTACCAGCAGTGCAGAGCTTGCTCAGGAATGGTAGCAGGCAGGTGTGAGTGCATCTGCACGCACTGTGAGGCGGTGACTCTTGGAGCAAGGCCTGGTCTCAAGGAGGGCAGCAAAGAAGCCACTTATCTCCAGAAAAAACATCATGGACAGACTGATATTCTGCAAGAGGTACAGGGAGTGGACTGCTGAGGACTGGGGTAAAGTCATTTTCTCTGATGAATCCCCTTTTCGATTGTTTGGGACATCTGGAAAACGGCTTATTCGGAGAAGACCAGGTGAGCGCTACCACCAGTCTTGTCTCATGCCAACTGTCAAGCATCCTGAAACCATTCATGTGTGGGGTGGCTTCTCAGCCAAGGGAATGGGCTCTCTCTCAGTCTTGCCTAAAAACACAGCCATGAATAAAGAATGGTACCAGAATGTCCTCCAAGAGCAACTTCTCCCAACCGTCCAAGAGCAGTTTGGTGATCAACAATGCCTTTTTCAACATGATGGAGCACCTTGCCATAAAGCAAAGGTGATAACTAAATGGCTCAGGGAACAAAACATAGAGATTTTGGGACCATGGCCTGGAAACTCCCCAGATCTTAATCCCATTGAGAACTTGTGGTCAATCATCAAGAGATGGGTGGACAAACAAAAACCTTCAAATTCAGACAAAATAAAAGCATTGATTTTGCAAGAATGGACTGCTATCAGTCAGGATTTGATCCAGAAGTTGATTGAGAGCATGCCAGGGAGAATTGCTGAGGTCTTGAAGAAGAAGGGTCAACACTGCAAATATTGACTTGCTGCATTAACTCATTCTAACTGTCAATATAACCTTTTGTTACTCATAATATGATTGCAATTATATTTCTGTATGTGATAAAAACATCTGACAAACACACATAAAAACCAGAGGGCAGCAGATCATGTGAAAATATAATATTTGTGTCATTCTCTAAACTTTTGGCCATGACTGTAGTATCCTTGATTAGTTTGTCCTTCTGCTGCATGTTCTTGTCTGCTGTTTTTCCTCCCATGCCCTCTTCTTCTAGTTTAAAGCCCTCCTGATAAGTGTGGCAAGTCTTCTGGTGAATGTGTCTTTCCCAGGCTTTGTGAGGTGTATCCTATCTCTTGCGAGAAGTGCATCGTAGAGGAAATTCATGCCATGGTCCAAGAATCCAAATCCTTGCTGCCTGCACCACCGTCGTAGCCAGTTGTTCCCCTCTAGTATCCTATTCCATCTTCTGATGCCATGACCATCGACTGGGAGGATTGATGAGAAAACAACCTGTACGTTCCGTTCCTTTATTTTCTTCCCCAGAATTTCAAAGTCTTCGTAGATAGTTGGCAGGTCATTTCTTGCCGTGTCGTTTGTGCATACATGTATCAGTAGGAAAGGGAAAGGGTAGTCGTCCTTGGATTTGAGGATAGTTGGTATCCTGTTGGCCACATCTTTGATTTTTGCTCCTGGGAGGCAGCATACTTCTCGTTCGGTTATGTCCAGCCTGCAGATAGTTGCCTCCGTGCCTCTTAGTAGTGAGTTGCCCGTAACTACCACTCTTCTTTTCTTTCCGGATGCACTGCTTGTTGCTCATGAGTGTTTTTGAGTGTTATTTGTTTCCGCTTTTGTTGACAGAGTAACTTCTTTTGCTGATAGTGTGTCTTCTCTTGTAGATACGGTATCATCCTGAGCTGTGCCATTTTCGTTCTCCAGCATGAGGGCTTCATATTGGTTGCTAAGCTGTGTGGGTGGCAATGACCACTTGATCCGTTTGCTTCTTTTCGTCACATGGCTCCACTTTTCAGCCTCTGTATGTGCTCTGAAGCTTTTCTCACTTTCCGTATCCTGAATGGTTGCTTCTGCTTTATCCAAGAAGTCCTCATGTTCTTTAATTACCTTCAATGTTGCTTTTCTTTCTTCCAGTCCCTGCAACTTTTCCTCTTGGAGGGCAACAAGTTTGCACTTCTGACAGGTAAAGTTGAGTTTTTGGGCCGGAAGATCCGTAAACATGTAGCATGTGTTGCATGTGACCATGTGGATTTTCTTCTCTTCCATATTGCTATTGCTGATGCAGTCTATGATGGGTGGAAACGCCGTTAGGCGCGCGGTTTTGCGATGTCCTCAAACAGCGAGACCCGGCAAGTCCCAGCGATCGATCAGCTTAAGGCGACTCTTCTCCTCTTCCCAGAATGCACCGGAAATATGCAGATGAGCTTCCTGCTTCTCCAATCCCTGGTTTTGCGATGTCCTCAAACAGCAAGACCCGGCAAGTCCCAGCAATTGATCAGCTTAAGGCGACTCTTCTCCTCTTCCCAGAATGCACCGGGAATATGTAGATGAGCTTCCTGCTTCTCCAATCTCTGGTTTTGTGATGTCCTCAAACAGCGAGACCCGGCAAGTCCCAGCAAGTACCAGCGATCGATCAGCTTAAGTCGACTCTTCTCCTTTTCCCAGAATGCACCGGAAATATGCAGATGAGCTTCCTGCTTCTCCAATCCCTGGTTTTGCTCTGTCCTCAAACAGCGAGACCCGGCAAGTCCCAGCAAGTCCCAGCGATCGATCAGTTTAAGGCAACTCTACTTTTCCCGGAATGCACCGGAAATATGCAGATGAGCTTCCTGCTTCTCCAATCCCTGGTTTTGCGACGTCCTCAAACAGCGAGACCCGGCAAGTTCCAGCGATCGATCAGCTTAAGGCGACTCTTCTCCTCTTCCCAGAATGCACCGGAAATATGCAGATGAGCTTCCTGCTTCTCCAATCCCTGGTTTTGCGATGTCCTCAAACAGCAAGACCCGGCAAGTCCCAGCAATCGATCAGCTTAAGGCGACTCTTCTCCTCTTCCCAGAATGCACCGGAAATATGTAGATGAGCTTCCTGCTTCTCCAATCCCTGGTTTTGCGATGTCCTCAAACAGCGAGACCCGGCAAGTCCCAGCAAGTACCAGCGATCGATCAGCTTAAGGCGACTCTTCTCCTTTTCCCAGAATGCACCGGAAATATGCAGATGAGCTTCCTGCTTCTCCAATCCCTGGTTTTGCTCTGTCCTCAAACAGCGAGACCCGGCAAGTCCCAGCAAGTCCCAGTGATCGATCAGCTTAAGGCAACTCTACTTTTCCCAGAATGCACCGGAAATATGCAGATGAGCTTCCTGCTTCTCCAATCCCTGGTTTTGCGACGTCCTCAAACAGCGAGACCCGGCAAGTTCCAGCGATCGATCAGCTTAATGCCACTCTTCTCCTCTTCCCAGAATGCACTGGAAATATGCAGATGATGCACCGGAAATATGCAGATGATGCACATTATCTGCAAGTAGATTATCTGTAGCCACCCTGTCCACTGCAAAACGCTCCCCACTAGTCTGAGGTAAAAATAACTGGCTGCTGAATAGCAGCAATTCTACTACTCCCAGCATCCTCCAATGAGGATGAACTGGCGCTATGTGTGCCTCCCATATGACACAACTGAACGGCCTCCTTGTTATATAAAATTAGGGCTGGAGCTGTGACAGGCACTACCCTCTGGGCTGACTGCGCTGCGTTCTGTGAGGTGGCCTGGGGCTGCCTGGGCACAGGACCTAACAAGCTCCCTTAAACCGCTCTCAGCAATTTCCCGCCTTTGCCTCTCCTGCCTCTGCAGTGACGCGAGGCCACACACGGAGGACCTGAATCCTCCCCCGGCATCGGCAAAATTACAGGAGGCAAGGATGGGCCTAATCACTCTGGGGGATGCGGCCTCCGCCGCCACCTCCATTCACTGGAAACTGACTTACCAGATGGCACACTTGGACCCAGCTCCAGCAATAACGCTGCCAGCCACCCCCTCCTTCCCTGCAACCCTTACTCTAATGATGTCTTCTAATGGTAAGGACATCCCTAACCTCAATTACCTCACACACCGCTGGGACTGTGAAGCTTCTTGATCCCAGGTTCAAAGAGGTCTGGCTGCCTCAGGCCCCGCCTTATATACCCCTTAGCGGGAGGAGGATACAACCCCCCGGGACCCACATGCAAAATTAAATGGGAGTGGAGTTTTGCTTCCTTTAACCCTTACCCTGAGACTAGGAAAAGAGGGCAATGCACATTAAACCCACAGGCTGATCAGTAAGGGGCCCCCCGGCAAATAAAGCCAGGTTTCCGCAATCTGTTGCCTGCTCTGTGTCTCTAGCTACCCCACTGCCTCTTCCTGCCTATTGTGCTGCTGTGAATCCCTCTCCCTGTGTGCTGCTGTCCTGTGTACTGATACCTAGATTTGAGGAACTTTTTATGTACTTTACTTTGTCAGGCAGGTCATATTTAAGTGGTTTCTTGATTGCGAGCAATAAAAGACAGCTAATTTATGTTTTAAGGGGAGTGAAATCACTTTTATCACACAGCTTCCTGTAAGTTTGGATTTATTTTTCCCTCAATAATAGACGTTCATTTAAAAACTGCATTTTGTTTTTACTTTTGTTATCTTTGTCTAATATTTAAATTTGTTTGGTGATCTGAAGCATTTAAGTGTGGCAAACTTGCAAAAGAATAGGAAATCAGGAAGGGGCAAACACTTTTTCACACAACTGTATATGTAGAGTGGGGGGAATAAGTATTTGATCTCTTGCTGATTTTGTAAGTTTGCCCACTGACAAAGACATTTAATTTTATGGGTAGGTTAATTTTAACAATGAGAGATAGAATATCAAACATAAAACCCAGAAAATCACATTGTATAAAATATATAAATTTATTTGCATTTTGCAGTGAGAAATAAGTATTTGATCCCTTACCAACCATTAAGCGTTCTGGCTCCTATAGACCAGTTAGATGCTCCTAATCAACTTGTTACCTGCATTTAATACAGCTATCTTACATACAGTAGTCACCTTTATAAAAAAGACTCCTGTCCACAGAATAAGTTAATCAGTCACACTCTAACCTCTACAAGATCAATGTTAAAATTTACCTACCCTTAAAATTATAGCCTGTTCATGTCTTTGTCAGTGGGCAAACTTGCAAAATCAGCAAGAGATCAAATACTTATTTCCCCCACTATATATAGATTTTATATGTTTTGCTTCTTTTGCACACTAAAATCTATATTTGGAAACAATGATTTGTTTTTTCATCGTCAAACTCTAATAGCTGTAGCTCTTTTCTTTTTTTGTTATTTTCTGAATCCGAACATGAATCTGAATGTGCAACGTTAAAGGTTTTCCTACCAAGTTCACTCATCTCTAGGACATCTTCAAGTCGTTTGTTTATCCTCCCCGTGCTTGCATGGGTTTCCTCCGGGTACTCCGGTTTCCTCTCACACTCCATAGACATACTGATATACAGGCTCGGACTGGCCCATAGGGTAACAGGGGAATCCCCCAGTGGACCCCTGTGCTGATCTTGACCCCCAACCCCACTTTATGGGCAGTACTTGGTATAATTCACTTGATTTACTGTGTACAAAAATCAGCATCTCATCATTCATTAACCAAACTACCCAGTTTATTATTTTATAGAGATATAGGTACATTTGTGAACGAGAGTAGAGCAATATTTGTATGCAGATGAAAAGTGGGCCACCCAAAGTCAATCTTACTGGTGGGCCCTTGTCACCCCAGTCCGACACTGCTGATATAGAACTTAGATTGTGAGCCCTAATGGGGAAAGGGATGATAATGTATGTAAAGCACTGTGGAATATGATAGGGCTATATAGGCAAAGCATAAAAAATAATACATAAAAATATCTCTAGTGGTAAACATGATTGCACAACTTTCGGATCAGTACAATTACTATGTTACCATCTTCTTGTAAAGGTGTGAACTGGAAGTGTTCTGTTAGACATCCGGAGACCTTTTTCTGGAGTTGGGAATTTTGTCCATGTAATGAGTCATGAAACTTATAGCAGGACTATAAGATCACTGACTCTTTTTCATGTACATCCTCCAATGTGGTGTACATGATACAATGTGCAAGGTGCAAGGCAGGGACATACATCGGAGAAACTAAACAAAAACTACAAGCAAGGATGAATCTTTTTAGACATACGATAAAAAAATGAGCTGGACACACTTGTAGGAATACACTTCTCTGGACCTGGACACAGTATCGCAGATCTAAAAGTCCTAATATTGAAAGATAATTTTAATAGTGACAGAGAAAGAAAATATGGGAGTTCAAATTAATACATCTTTAACATTAGTACTCAATTTGACACCTGGATTCATGACTCATTACATGGACAAATTTCACACCTCCACAAAAAGGTCTCTGGATGTCTATCAGAACACTTCAAGTTCACACCTCTACAAGAAGATCTTCAGATGTCTAATAGAACTCTTCCACCTAATCTACATGTATAACAAAAACCTTAATTTGATTTCCTTGGCCTATCTTTAGCAAGCATCATCTCATGTTCTTGTATAATTCCTATATAAATGTTGCCATCTCTTCTCAGTAATGCCTGATGAAGGGGCCTTCTGAGCCTTGAAAGCTTGCGAATATAATTTCTCTAGTTAGCCAATAAAGGTATCACTCCTTGAATACTTTTCTCAAATTTTTGGGGGGACACACACTACCGTTCAAAAGTTTAGGGTCACTTCGAAATTTCCTTATTTTTGAAAGAAAAGCACAGTTTTTTCCAATGAAGCTAACATTAAATGAGTCAGAAATAAACTCTATACATTGTTAATGTGGTAAATAACTATTCTAGCTGCAAACGTCTGGTTTGCAAGCAATATCTTCATAGGTGTATAGAGGCCCATTTCCAACAACCATCACTCCAGTGTTCTTATGGTGCTTTGTGTTTGCTAATTGTGTAAGAAGGCTAATGGATGGTTAGAATACCCTTGAAAACCCTTGTGCAAGTATGTTAGCACAGCTGAAAACAGTTTGGCTGATTAGAGAAGCTATAAACTTAACCTTCCTTTAAGCTAGTTAAGAATCTGGAGCATTACATTTGTTGGTCCATTAAACTCTCAAAATGGTCAGAAAGAAAGAACGGTCATGTGAAACTCAACAGTCTATTCTTGTTCTTAGAAATGAAGGCTGTTCCATGAGAGAAATTGCCAAGAAACTGAAGATTTCCTACAATGCTGTGTACTACTCCCTTCGGAGGAGAGAACGAACAGGCTCTAACCAGAGTAGAAAGAGAAGTGGGAGGCCCTGCTTCACAGCTGAGCAACAAGACAAGCACATTAGAGTCTGTAGTTTGAGAAATCGATGCCTCACAGATCCTCAACTGGCATCTTCATTAAATAGTACATGCAAAACGCCAGTGTCAACGTCTACAGTGAAGAGGCGACTCTGGGATGCGGGCTTTCAGGGCAGAGTGGCAAAGAAAAAGCCATATCCGAGACTGGGTAATAAAAGGAAAAGATTAATCTGGGCAAAATAACCCAGAGATTGGACAGAGGAAGATTGGTGAAAAGTGTTATGGACAGATGAATCCAAGTTAGAGGTGTTTGGATCACACAGAAGAACATTTGTGAACGCAGAACAACTGAAAAGATGCTGAAAGAGTGCCTGACACCATCTGTCAAGCATGGTGGAGGTAATGTGATGGTCTGGGGTTGCTTTGGTGCTGGTAAAGTGGGAGATTTGTACAAGGTAAAAGGGATTTTGAATAAGGAAGGCTATCACTCCATTTTGCAATGCCATACCATACCTTGTGGACAGCGTTTGATTGGAGCTAATTTCATCCTACAACAGGATAATGACCCAAAGCACACCTCTAAATCATGCAAGAACTATTTAGTGAAGAAGCAGGCAGCTGGCATTCTGTCTGTAATGGAGTGGCCAGTGCAGTCACCAGATCTCAACCCTAATGAGCTGTTGTGTGTGCAGTTTGACCGTAAGGTATGTAAAAAGTGCCCATCAAGGCAAACCATCTTGTGGGAGGGGCTTCTGGAAGCATGAGGTGAAATTTCTCCAGATTACCTCAGCAAATTAACTGCTAGAATGTCAAAGGTCTGCAATGCTGGAATTGCTGCAAAGAGAGCATTCTTTGATGAAATCAAAGTTTGAAGAAGAAAATTATTATTTCAAATAAAAATCTTTTTTTTGAACCTTGTCAATGTCTGGAATAGATTTTAAATTTATTTGGCAACTCATTTGATTGATAAAAGTATGAGTTTTTATGGAAAACACAAAATTGTCTGGGTGACCTCAAACTTTTGAACGGTAGTGTAAGTATTTATTTACATCCTTTTTCTTTCACACTTTCCATTTAAATTTTTCACAATTTTACAAACTACAGTTTACTTTTTTTATTTTTTATCTAGTCTTAGTATGGGATATAATCTTTCTCTTCCCTATCCTGATTGCAGGTATATTACACTGCAATAGTTTTGCATTTCAGGGTATTAGGTCTGTCAATCTGACACAGACAGGAGAAGTATCAGGTCCTGCTCAAGGCAGGACCTTACATACCACTCTACCTGCATTACCCTGTGTCCATTATTCATCCTGGGGTCCTCATGTAGACCATCAGCATGACACAATCATAATCGCGTTGTTCCAATCAGAGAAAAGAGGGAGCCTCCTCCCTTTTTAAGCAAGCAGATGCCGCTGTCATTACATTGCAGGCGTTATTGAAAGAGATTCAGTGAAGATATATAGCTGACACCTGTTAATGATTTCAGTGGCTCTGTTAGTGAGCCAGCTTGATAATCGTGCCTCACATGTATAGCGCTTTGCAGGAGAACACTTCCTGCTGCACCGTACATGTATGGTGAACGTTATGAAGGGTTTTCAGTACTGTGAAAAGGTAAAAAAAAGGGAAAGTGTGGTTATTCTTTACTTATATGCTTATGGAGATGTGAGAAATAAAGGCAGCAAAGGGGTGATGTGTTGCAATATACCATATAAAAAATGTAAAGCCATACATGACTTAAAATGTTGCATACTTGATGAATGGAGCCTGTCCATACAAGCTTCTTTGATGTAACATTATGCAAAGTATAGGATTAGTATATTAAAAGTTTTTTTAGCTTTCTATGTTTACATATAAATTTTAAAAGTTGAAAAGTATCTGTCAGGAACACCGCATTGCACTTGCTCACTGATTCAGTGCGCGTGTCCTGAGTAAAACAAACTGTGCTCAAAGATACCTGTGGAGCGGGGCAGCAGCGGTGAAGATGTGTGCTTCAGACAAACCGGACCTGAAGCATGTGACTGCCAAGGGGCAGAGCTGTCCACAGGTCTCTCAGAGTAAGCAGGAGCAGAGAGAGATTGCTTCAGGCCAGATAGGACCTGAAGGCCCTGACTGCTGGGGGCGTGGCCTAAGCTCCAGAGAGCTAGAAGCTGAAGAAAAAATACTAGAAGGGTAACTACAGTACAAAAGCTACCAAGGGGCATAGACAGGGATGTAAACCAGAATAGGCCCAGGTCAAACCACGAGATAGCACGACAGAACAGATAGTCAGGACGTAGCACGAGATCGGTAAACCAGAATGGGCAATAGACGGTACAATTGGGGCAAACTGTAATGGAGTAACAATAGCCAAGCCAGGAGGTCAGAACCGGAGAATACAATAATACCAAAACGCAAGACAGAGAACAGTGAGTGGACAGACCAGGTCATACAAGGGAGACAATCAAGCAATGCAGTATACAAGCACACTAGGGGGTCAGACATACAGTCAGATTAACAGTATAGCTGACAGGGAATCCTAATCTGGAGTGAGTATAAATATCCCTCCCAGATGCAAAGGGAGGCCAGCAAAAGTTAACCCTGAGAGAGCAGGACATTAACCATGTCCTATACTATGACGGTATCATTTTTATTACGAAAAAAAAGCATTTATATGCAAACGAAAAGAAAAACATTGCAATTTATAAAATATATTTCATAAATGTGTTGTAAGATATCACATAAAATGAAACTTTGGTTTAACACATGCATTATAATGTAAAGCAAAATCTTTATTAAGTCTGTTATTTATGAGAAAAGAAACAATACTAATGTGAAGTGATGAGTGACATTCTAAAAGTGACTTAAACTATTCCAACAACAATTTTGGTAATTGCTAATGGAAACAAAGGAAGAGTCTGCTAAAAGAGCAAGTTAGAATGCAAAAAGAATGTGGAGGCTATTAGTAATGAATGGCTAATTACCAACATGGAGAAACATTAAGTATCTCCATTCATGACCTTTTCAAATCCAAATAAAAGCATCCAGCTATTAGGCAAATTAAACCAGTTAGTACTTTTCTAAGACATAAACGTCTTAATTTGTCTCCCTACTCTACAATGTATTAAAATGTACTGAAGAAACAAAAGGGTGGATGAAAATGAGGTTACCACAGCTTTTCAGCTCTAAGTAGGGGCCATTTATCAAAATGTATGTGGCTTGTAATGGTGTTAATGTCAAATGTTTGTGTTTTAGTTATCATAACCCAATATAAATTTAACCAACTTTTTTTTTACTTTATGAAACCACAGGATGTAGAAACAGAGAAAATAAGCAGATTTGACAACATTTCGGAAATGGATGCACAATAATTTTGAGCAAATTATTTTTGTGAAATTTATCAATGAAATGCACCAAAAAGAACCTATTTTGGTACTACACTTTACACTTTCTAATGTGTTCAGAAAAGATTGTAAGGTTTTCTTGAATCACAAAATGCACCAAATTTATTGCTAGCATGCAAAATAAAGGATTATGTATACCACCCAAGAGGTAAAATAAAAAAGGAAATTAAGCTCAGTGTGTCCGTTAAGTCTAATTTATAGATTTATTCTTTCATTTCATGATGTAGGCATGCATCAAGTCTTTTGCTCAAGTGTTCTGGCATCAAAAAGTTTACAATTTTGTTATTTGCAATATGTGTGTAAAACACTTTGACTTTGTACAGTCATAAAGTGACTTGAATAGAAGAATGGTGCAAAAATTGCAAAATAACTTACAGACAGTAGAGTATTATAAAAATATGTGTCACAATTAGAGTTGAGCGACTTTTGGTTTTTTAGGGTCGCGTTTCGTTTCGTGAAACCCGACTTTTCCAAAAGTCGGGTCGAGCAAGATCGTCCGATTATAGGGAAAAGTCGGGGTCGTCTCGAAACACGAAACCCAATGTAAGTCAATGGGGAATAAAAGTCGGCAGTGAGAGGAGGACAGGAAACACACCAACAGTGCCCATTTGAATGCCAAAAGCATCAATTCTTCTTACTTAAGCTTGTCAACCTTAATTAACTTCATAATATAAGTTACACACTGAAAAATGGGGGTTATTTGGCTAAAGTTGTGGGGGGGGGAGGGCTGGCTGCAGGTTTTCATGTGCCCTGGGCGAAAGAGCGCCCCTTTAACACATACCACAACTCATCATGCTCCGATACGGCAGAGAAATAGCGGTATAGTACAATGAAAAATACCTCACTTTTTACATCTCATGACGAGGCCCATCTATTTCTCCATACAGAATCATTGGTCCCATATAATGTTTGAAACAGTATATGATGAGCTCCACATAATGCTACAGTATATGTTGGTCCCCATGGATGAAGCTCCACTGTCTTATGGGCCCAAATAATGCTCCAAACATAATGGGCCCCATTTCTAATGCTCTAGTGTATAATGGGCCCTGTAAATGCTGCTCCAGTGTCTGATGTCCACCTTTGGAATGTTCCAGTGTATGGTGGGCCCCATCTATCATTCTCCAGAGTATAGTGCTCCCCAAAAATTGCTGTCCCAACATTGAAAACAATCAAATAAGTCTCCTCTCTAGGGAATCCCTGTACTTGTCTGGACAGGTGCTGTAGCTTGCTTAACAGCTCGCCAGCCGTTCTCACGCCCAGTATGGATTGCACGTGATTGCACAAAGGTTAGAAAGGGTACTGTATCCCTGGATAACATGTATGGATAGCGTACACATTCAAAATATATGTCTATACAGCATGAGGCAGGCTCAGACGGTGTTAGGCCCAGTATGGATTGCACGTCATTGCACAAAGGTTAGAAAGGGTACCGTATCCCTGGATAACATGTATGGATAGCGTACACATTCAAAATATATGTCTATACAGCAGGAGGCAGGCTCAGACGGTGTTAGGCCCAGTATGGATTGCACGTCATTGCACAAAGGTTAGAAAGGGTACCGTATCCCCGGATAACATGTATGGATAGCGTACACATTCAAAATATATGTCTATACAGCATGAGGCAGGCTCAGACGGTGTTAGGCCCAGTATGGATTGCACGTCATTGCACAAAGGTTAGAAAGGGTACCGTATCCCTGGATAACATGTATGGATAGCGTACACATTCAAAATATATGTCTATACAGCATGAGGCAGGCTCAGACGGTGTTAGGCCCAGTATGGATTGCACGTCATTGCACAAAGGTTAGAAAGGGTACCGTATCCCCGGATAACATGTATGGATAGCGTACACATTCAAAATATATGTCTATACAGCATGAGGCAGGCTCAGACGGTGTTAGGCCCAGTATGGATTGCACGTCATTGCACAAAGGTTAGAAAGGGTACCGTATCCCCGGATAACATGTATGGATAGCGTACACATTCAAAATATATGTCTATACAGCATGAGGCAGGCTCAGACGGTGTTAGGCCCAGTATGGATTGCACGTCATTGCACAAAGGTTAGAAAGGGTACCGTATCCCTGGATAACATGTATGGATAGCGTACACATTCAAAATATATGTCTATACAGCATGAGGCAGGCTCAGACGGTGTTAGGCCCAGTATGGATTGCACGTCATTGCACAAAGGTTAGAAAGGGTACCGTATCCCCGGATAACATGTATGGATAGCGTACACATTCAAAATATATGTCTATACAGCATGAGGCAGGCTCAGACGGTGTTAGTCCCAGTATGGATTGCACGTGATTGCACAAAGGTTAGAAAGGGTACCGTATCCCTGGATAACATGTATGGATAGCGTACACATTCAAAATATATGTCTATACAGCATGAGGCAGGCTCAGACGGTGTTAGGCCCAGTATGGATTGCACGTCATTGCACAAAGGTTAGAAAGGGTACCGTATCCCTGGATAACATGTATGGATAGCGTACACATTCAAAATATATGTCTATACAGCATGAGGCAGGCTCAGACGGTGTTAGGCCCAGTATGGATTGCACGTCATTGCACAAAGGTTAGAAAGGGTACCGTATCCCCGGATAACATGTATGGATAGCGTACACATTCAAAATATATGTCTATACAGCATGAGGCAGGCTCAGACGGTGTTAGGCCCAGTATGGATTGCACGTCATTGCACAAAGGTTAGAAAGGGTACCGTATCCCCGGATAACATGTATGGATAGCGTACACATTCAAAATATATGTCTATACAGCATGAGGCAGGCTCAGACGGTGTTAGGCCCAGTATGGATTGCACGTCATTGCACAAAGGTTAGAAAGGGTACCGTATCCCTGGATAACATGTATGGATAGCGTACACATTCAAAATATATGTCTATACAGCATGAGGCAGGCTCAGACGGTGTTAGGCCCAGTATGGATTGCACGTCATTGCACAAAGGTTAGAAAGGGTACCGTATCCCCGGATAACATGTATGGATAGCGTACACATTCAAAATATATGTCTCAGGAGGCAGGCTCAGACGGTGTCAGGCACAGTATGGATTTGACGGCCCAGATTACACAGCGGAGGAGCAGGGAGAGGTAAAGATTGCAAATGCTGGGGCCCTGCCCAAGCAATGGGGACCCACTCTTGGGCGTCGGTACTGGCACTGGGCCCCTCATAGTACAGCGGTGTGTCTGACGGCGGGTGTGCACCACCGCCGTCAGAGACACTTGATTGCACTATGAGGGACCCTGTGCCAGTGCCCGCGCCCAAGAGTCGGCCTACCCACCTGTCCAGGGCAACGGCACTCACACGGTGTCGTGCGCTAGGTGGTTACCCCGGCCATGGGGGGGAGGCAGCACAGTTAGGGAGTTTTAGAAAGTGGCATATGTTGATGTTGGACATTCAGCTGATGCAAAAGGCGAAATAGGTGAAGTACCAGGAAGAGGTGGACCAAAGCAAGCCATTTTTCTGTCACCCTATGTGTCATCAGGGGAAGGTGGGACAAAATCCTTGAAAACGCATGCGTGGTTCATTTTAATGAAGGTTAGATCATCCACATTTTGGGTTGACAGACGGGTCCTTTTTTCTGTCAGGATTGATCCAGCTGCACTGAAGACTCTTTCCGATAGCACACTTGCAGCTGGGCAAGCGAGCTCCTGTAAGGCATATTGGGCCAATTCAGGCCAGGTGTCCAGTTTAGCGGCCCAATAGTCAAAGGGGAATGACCTGTGTGGGAGAACATCGATATGGGAGGAAAAGTAGTTTGTAACCATAGTTGACAACTGCTGTCTCCTGTCACTTTCCATCGATGCAGTATTACCAGTTGTGTGAGCGGTATTTGAAAAATCAGTCCACAACATTGTCATGAAACCCCTGTCTCCAACGCCACTTCTGCTGTGTGCACCACGATCACCTCTGCCAAGCTGCCTCCGGCCCGTACGGCTCGTGTGAGAACCATCACCGCTGCTGTGGGCTGGGAATGCCTCAAGCAACCGATTTACCAGAGTTGCTTGTTTATTAGCCAATATTAGGTCAAGGTTCTCCTCTGGCATGATGTTTTGTAATTTGCCTTTATAGCGTGGATCCAGGATGCTGGCCAACCAGTAGTCATCATCGTTCATCATTTTGGCAATGCGGGGGTCCCTTTTTAGGATCCGCAAGGCATAATCTGACATGTGGGCCAATGTTCCCGGTGTCAATGATGCACTGCGAGTGCTGGGTGGAGGAGCACTTTCTGGCAAATCCACATCCCTCCAGTCACGCACAAACCCTGTACCAGACCTTGCCACGCCAACATTTTCACTTGCCCCACGAGATGCATCCTCCTCCCCTAAGTAATCATCCCCATCATCCTCCTCCTCCTCTTCTTCCTCCACCTCGTCCAGGAGAGGTCCCTGAGCAGACAATGGCTGAATGTCATCAAGGATTCCCTCCTCCTCTTCCTCCTCATCAACATTGGCTGCAGACGCCTGCTCCTTAAGGTGCGTCAAAGTTTGCATGAGCAGACGCATAAGTGGGATGCTCATGCTTAGGATGGCGTCGTCTGCGCTTACCAGCCGTGTGCATTCCTCAAAACACTGAAGGACTTTACAAAGGTCTTTCAGCTTCGACCACTGCACGACCGTCAACTCCATGTCTGCTCTCAAAGTGCCTGGCCGTGTATCCTCCCACAAATGCATTATGGCCTGCCTCTGCTCGCACAGCCGCTCCACCATGTGCAGGGTGGAGTTCCACCTTGTTGCAATGTCGATAATGAGGCGGTGGTTGGGAAGGTTTAGCAATCGCTGCAGCTTCTGCATACGAACGGAGTGTACAGGCGACCGGCGGATGTGCGCGCACAGTCTTCGCACCTTCTGGAGCAGGGCTGTTAACTCCGGATAATTTTTGAGGAAGCACTGCACCACCAGGTTCAAGGTGTGAGCCAAGCAAGGTATGTGGCTGAGTTTTGAAAGGGCTATGGCTGCCACAAAATTACGGCCGTTATCACTAACTACCTTGCCTGCCTCAAGATGTACACTGCCCAGCCATGACTCAGTTTGTTGCTTCAAGTACTCGGCCAGCACCTCGGCGGTGTGTCTGTCGCCCAAACACATCATCTGCAACACAGCCTGCTGACGCTTTCCACTAGCTGCTCGATAGGGGGACACATCGTGTGCAACAGTGGCAGCTGCAGATGGAGTGCTCGTACGACTGCGCTCTGTGGACGAGCTTTCGCTTCTGGAGGAGGAGGAGGAGGAGGAGGAGGGTCGAACGCCTACAGCCAACTGTTTCCTATACCATGGGCTAGGCAGCACTGTCCCACCACCGCTGTCCCCTGTGGACCCTGCATCCACCACATTAACCCAGTGCGCAGTGATGGACACGTAACGGCCCTGGCCATGCCGACTGGACCATGCATCAGTTGTGAGGTGCACCTTTCCGCTCACTGACTGCTTGAGTGCATGGACAATGCGGTCTTTCACATGTTGGTGGAGGCCTGGGATGGCTTTGCGAGAGAAGAAGTGGCGACTGGGTAGGTCATAGCGTGGTACTGCATAGGCCATGAGTTCGCGGAAAGCTGTGCTTTCCACCAACCGAAAGGGCATCATCTCAAACGAGATTAGTTTGGCAATGTGGGCGTTCAAACCCAGTGTACGCGGATGAGAGACTGAGTACTTTCTTGACCTACTCATAGTGTCTGGGAGGGTGAGCTGGACTTGAGAGCTGCATATGGTGGAAGTAGCGGTGGACAGGGCGGACTGAGAGAGAGTTGATGATGGTGATGGAGTTGGTGTTCTTTCTGATGGCCTAGAATCAGTCTTTCGTTGATATAACAGTGGGATTCCCTGACTGCTGTGGCCTTGCAACGACACCTCAACATTTGCTGCTGTGCTAACCGGTGGGCTTACAGTGGGGGAAACACTGTAGCGTTGCTGACTACCTTTGTTGTGATCAGTTGCACATGTGGCACTTGAGGTTTGGTGTTGTGTCCACGCTTGCAAGTGCATGCTGGTTAAATGTCTAAGCATGCAACTGGTATTCAAATTTTTCAGATTTTTCCCTCGGCTATAGGTCTTTGCGCACTTCTTACAGATAACCTTGGCCTGATCATGAGGATTTTGTTCAAAAAAGTGCCACACTGCACTCTTCCTACTTTGGCAGACATTTTGCGGCCCAGCACGCTGTGATCTTTTGACCCTCTGGACAAGCTGTCCAGCAACTCTTTTGATGTTTGGAACCTGTCTTTGGAGTGCTCCGGGCCTGCCAGATAACAGCTGTTGCGATGTCGATGTCTGCTGTGGATGCTCCTCATCTGAGCTATTGGAAGCAGCACCCTCTTCCCCCAATGGATGCCAATCTGGGTCAACAACTGGGTCATCCATCACCTCCTCTTCTATGTCATGTGCACCTTTCTCTGTGTCACCGTGTATGGTGGTATAGTGTGCGGGAAGGGGCACCTGAGTCTCATCAGGGTCAAAATCTGGCTCTGTACACTGCGAGGACAATGTAGTGCTCTGAGTGAATGTACCAGCAGAATCATCCATCAGCGGCTGTGCATCAGTGCACTCCATGTCAGATTCATCTTGGCCTGGGTAATTCACCATTTGACTTGATAATCCAGGCATGGTATGTGAAAACAGCTCCATGGAGTAATCAGTAGTATGGCCTGCGTCATCCTTCAATCTTGGTTGGGGTGAAGGACACAAGGAAAGGTGTGGTTCATGAACATGAGCCTCCAATGACGACTCAGTGCTTCTACTTTTTACAACTGAAGAAGAGGAGGCGATAGAGCTGGAGGCTGAGTCAGCAATGTAAGACAAAACTTTTTCCTGATGCTCTGGCTTTAAAAGCGGTTTGCCAACTCCTAGAAAACTAAGCGTTCGAGGCCTTATGTAGCCAGACGATGACGCAGGGTCAGCACCTCCTGCATTCGGTCCTATTTTGCACTTGCCACTACCATCAGATCCACCACCAACACCATCATTACCAGCTGCCAACCCCCGCCCAATTCCACGGCCTCTTCCACCAGCCTTCCTCATTTTTGGTAGAAATGTAGACAAAATCCAACAAACTATATAGTAATGTAAAACAAGGTACAAGGTGTCTATAGGACAGGGGAGATTTAGAATTTCTGCACACACTTGTGGACAGTGACCACTTTTGGATTGTGTGAGGCCCACTGACATCTGAGCGCTATGTGACACTCTCGATGGCACAGCTGCCTGTGACCAAAGTGACGAGAGGATAATGGAGATTTTGAATCTCTGCGTACACTTTTGGACACTGGACACTTGTGGATTGTGTGAGGCTCACTGATATCTGAGCGCTATGTGACACGCTCGATGGCACAGCTGCCTGTGACCAAAGTGACGAGAGGATAATGGAGATTTTGAATCTCTGCGTACACTTTTGGACACTGGACACTTGTGGATTGTGTGAGGCCCACTGATATCTGAGCGCTATGTGACACGCTCGATGGCACAGCTGCCTGTGACCAAAGTGACGAGTAGAGTTGAGCGATACCGTCCGATACTTCAAAGTATCGTATCGGATGGTATCGGCCGATCTTTAAAAAAAGTATCGGTATCGCCGATTCCGATACCGGAAGTCCCATTCAAGTCTATGGGACTTCCGGTATCGGAATAAGAAAAACCCTTTCCTGCCCTTGTACAGCCTCTCTGGGGTCTGTACGGGCCTTTCGGGGGGCTGTGCCGGCCTGCCAGGGGGTCTGTGCAGGCTCCGGTGGTCTGTGCCGGCCTGCCGGTGGTCTGTGCAGGCTCCGGGGGGCTGTGCCGGCCTGCCGGGGGGCTGTGCCGGCCTGCCGGGGGGCTGTGCAGGCTCCGGGGGGCTGTGCCGGCCTGCCGGGGGGCTGTGCCGGCCTGCCGGGGGGCTGTGCAGGCTCCGGGGGTCTGTGCAGGCATCGTCCGATGGGACTACAAGTCCCATCGGGCGATGCCTGCTACCATGACAGTGATTGACACATTAGCCAATGATGGGACAGTAGTAGTCCCATCATCCGGCTAATGTGTTAAATGTAAAAAAAAAAAAAAAAAAAAAAAAAAATTACATGCTACATACATACAACATGCATACTACATACATGCTACATTCATACTACATACTACATACATGCTACATTCATACTACATGCAACATACATACTACATATATACTACATGCATGCTACATACATACTGCATGCTACATACATACTACATATATACTACATACATACTACATGCATCATACATAACACATATATACTACATGCATGCTACATACATACTACATGCTACATACTACATATATACTACATGCATGCTACATACTACATGCTACATACATACTACATATATACTACATGCAACATACATACTACATATATACTACATGCATGCTACATACATACTACATACATACTACATGCTACATACATACTACATATATACTACATACATACTACATACATACTACATGCATGCTACATACATACTACATGCATGCTACATACATACCACATACATAACACATATATACTACATGCATGCTACATACATACTACATGCTACATACATACCACATACATACTACATGCATGCTACATACATACTACATATATACTACATGCATGCTACATGCATGCTACATACATACCACATATATACTACATACATACAATACATACATAGACATACAGTACATATAACATAGAGTAACATACTTACCAATACTTGTCACATTGTTCCCCGAAGCCATTGTCTTTCCGGAATAAATCTTAACATAACAAACCACAAAAATACTCACCCACGATCCGAAGCAGTCCACGAGTGTGTCCCACGACGATCTTGGGTAGAGAACTGCAGCATCAGCTGTTGCTGCCGTTCTCTACTGGCTGCAGGAATCCAATGACGGAAGGTAGGTATCCTTCCGCACTGTATTCCTCCGCCACTTAAAAAAAAAAAAAGTCCCTAGTCTCACTTTATGCCATTGCTGTGTGGGAAATTCCCACGCAGCAATGGCATAAAGTGAGACTAGGGACTTTTTTTTTTTTTAAGTGGCGGAGGAATACAGTGCGGAAGGATACCTACCTTCCGTCATTGGATTCCTGCAGCCAGTAGAGAACGGCAGCATCATCTGATGCTGCAGTTCTCTACCCAAGATCGTCGTGGGACACACTCGTGGACTGCTTCGGATCGTGGGTGAGTATTTTTGTGGTTTGTTATGTTAATATTTATTCCGGAAAGACAATGGCTTCGGGGAACAATGTGACAAGTATTGGTAAGTATGTTACTCTATGTTATATGTACTGTATGTCTATGTATGTATTGTATGTATGTAGTATATATGTGGTATGTATGTAGTATGTATGTAGCATGCATGTAGTATATATGTAGTATGTATGTAGCATGCATGTAGTATATATGTAGCATGTATGTAGTATGTATGTGGTATGTATGTAGCATGTAGTATGTATGTAGCATGCATGTAGCATGCATGTAGTATGTATGTGGTATGTATGTAGCATGTAGTATGTATGTAGCATGCATGTAGTATGTATGTAGTATGTATGTAGTATGTATGTAGCATGCAGTATGTATGTAGCATGTATGTAGTATGTATGTAGTATGTATGTAGCATGTAGTATGTATGTAGCATGTAGTATATATGTAGTATGTATGTAGTATATATGTAGTATGTATGTAGCATGCAGTATGTATGTAGCATGTAGTATATATGTAGTATGCATGTAGTATGTATGTAGCATGCATGTAGTATGTATGTAGTATGTATGTAGTATGTATGTAGCATGCAGTATGTATGTAGCATGTATGTAGTATGTATGTAGTATATATGTAGTATGTATGTAGCATGCATGTAGTATGTATGTAGCATGTAGTATGTATGTAGCATGCATGTAGTATGTATGTAGCATGTATGTAGTATGTATGTAGTATATATGTAGTATGTATGTAGCATGTAGTATGTATGTAGCATGCATGTAGTATGTATGTAGTATTTTTTTTTTTTTTTTTTAACATTTAACACATTAGCCGGATGATGGGACTACTACTGTCCCATCATTGGCTAATGTGTCAATCACTGTCATGGTAGCAGGCATCGCCCGATGGGACTTGTAGTCCCATCGGACGATGCTTGCACAGACCCCCGGACATCAGCACAGCCCCCCGGCAGGCCGGTACAGACCCCCACAGGGTGCACAGACCACCGGCAGGCCGGCACAGCCCCCCGGCATGCCGGCAGAGACCCCGGGCAGTCCACACAGCCCCCCGGCAGGCCGGCACAGCCCCCCGGCAGGCCGGCAGAGACCCCCGGAAGGCCCGAAATGACGGCGCATCATGATGCGCACACACCGCGCATCATGATGACGTCAGGCCGTCAATCAACTGAACTTCCGATTCCGATGCCGAATTCCGATATTGAAAAAATATCGGAAGTCGGTATCGGAATTCCGATACAGCAAGTATCGGCCGATACCCGATACTTGCGGTATCGGAATGCTCAACACTAGTGACGAGAGGATAATGGAGATTTTGAATCTCTGCGTCCACTTTTGGACACTGGACACTTGTAGATTGTGTGAGGCCCACTGATATCTGAGCGCTATGTGACACGCTCGATGGCACAGCTGCCTGTGACCAAAGTGACGAGAGGATAATGGAGATTTTGAATCTCTGCGTACACTTTTGGACACTGGACACTTGTGGATTGTGTGAGGCCCACTGATATCTGAGCGCTATGTGACACGCTCGATGGCACAGCTGCCTGTGACCAAAGTGACGAGAGGATAATGGAGATTTTGAATCTCTGCGTACACTTTTGGACACTGGACACTTGTGGATTGTGTGAGGCCCACTGATATCTGAGCGCTATGTGACACGCTCGATGGCACAGCTGCCTGTGACCAAAGTGACGAGAGGATAATGGAGATTTTGAATCTCTGCGTACACTTTTGGACCCTGGACACTTGTGGATTGTGTGAGGCCCACTGATATCTGAGCGCTATGTGACACGCTCGATGGCACAGCTGCCTGTGACCAAAGTGACGAGAGGATAATGGAGATTTTGAATCTCTGCGTCCAATTTTGGACACTGGACACTTGTGGATTGTATGAGGCCCACTGATATCTGAGCGCTATGTGACACGCTCGATAGCACAGCTGCCTGTGACCAAAGTGACGAGAGGATAATGGAGATTTTGAATCTCTGCGTACACTTTTGGACACTTGTGGATTGTGTGAGGCCCACTGATATCTGAGCGCTATGTGACACGCTCGATGGCACAGCTGCCTGTGACCAAAGTGACGAGAGGATAATGGAGATTTTGTATCTCTGCGTACACTTTTGGACACTGGACACTTGTAGATTGTGTGAGGCCCACTGATATCTGAGCGCTATGTGACACGCTCGATGGCACAGCTGCCTGTGACCAAAGTGACGAGAGGATAATGGAGATTTTGAATCTCTGCGTACACTTTTGGACACTGGACACTTGTGGATTGTGTGAGGCCCACTGATATCTGAGCGCTATGTGACACGCTCGATGGCACAGCTGCCTGTGACCAAAGTGACGAGAGGATAATGGAGATTTTGAATCTCTGCGTACACTTTTGGACACTGGACACTTGTGGATTGTGTGAGGCCCACTGATATCTGAGCGCTATGTGACACGCTCGATGGCACAGCTGCCTGTGACCAAAGTGACGAGAGGATAATGGAGATTTTGAATCTCTGCGTACACTTTTGGACACTGGACACTTGTAGATTGTGTGAGGCCCACTGATATCTGAGCGCTATGTGACACGCTCGATGGCACAGCTGCCTGTGACCAAAGTGACGAGAGGATAATGGAGATTTTGAATCTCTGCGTACACTTTTGGACACTGGACACTTGTGGATTGTGTGAGGCCCACTGATATCTGAGCGCTATGTGACACACTCGATGGCACAGCTGCCTGTGACCAAAGTGACGAGAGGATAAAGGAGATTTTGAATCTCTGCGTACACTTTTGGACACTGGACACTTGTGGATTGTGTGAGGCCCACTGATATCTGAGCGCTATGTGACACGCTCGATGGCACAGCTGTAACAAAAGTGACTAGAGGATAAGGGAGATTGGATTGCTTTTAAAAAAGCAGTTTGCGGAGCAGTGGGTAAACAGCAATGCCAGCGTGTCAGGAAGCCTTAAAAGGCAGCCCAACAACCAACACCACTGATACACCACAATATAGCCTCCCCTTGCACTGCACACACAGTGACTTGTGTGTTGTGCAGGCCAAATCGCTAGCAGCAGAAGCAGTTTTTTTGTCTTCTTCCCTGCCTAACGCTCTCCCTACAGAATCAGCAGCAACCTCTCCCTATACTAAGATCGGCAGAAGTAAGATGGCGGTCGGCGTGCACGCCCTTTTATACCCCCTGTGACGCCCACCAAAGCAAGCCAATCACTTGCATGCCCTTCTGAAAGATGGTGGTGACCCGTGCCTAGGTCATCACGTTGCCCACTGTGTCCGTGGATCCTGATTGGCTGAAAAAGAGCGCAAAACAAACTTTTGAAACGCGACTTTGGCGCGTAAGTCGCCGACCTCGTGGCCGACCTCATCCTAGGGTCGGGTTTCGTTTCATGAAACCCGACTTTGCCAAAAGTCGGCGACTTTTGAATTTTTTCGACCCGTTTCGCTCAACTCTACTAATGGCTAATGAAAAAAATTCACAGAAGTAGTTTTCAGGCACTAAGACTCGACCCGTTTCGCTCAACTCTAGTCACAATTTTCAAACGTAGTGTGACACTTTCTTAAATTTGGTGCTAACAAGAGAACATGGTCACAAGCAGTGTTGAGCATTCCGATACTGCAACATCGGGTATCGGCCGATATTCGCGGTATCGGAATTCCGATATTGAGTTCCCATACTTTTAGTATATCGAATACCGGAATCGGAAGTTCCCATAATACAATGAGCCGGTTTGATTTTATTCAGCCAATGAGGATCCTAAGAAGTGTGGGCACATCCTGTTAGAGCACGTTAGGCATATAACTACTGGCATGGCTGTGCTTGGCTGCTGAAATGATGTCATGATGCACTATAAAAGCCGCCGCCGCCATTTTGGGTTCACTCAGCTGTGAATTCAGTTAGGGATAGGACGCTGCTGTTCTGAGGGACAGTGTGACCTAGCGATTTCTCTATTTTTTGCTTTACCCAGGCTACCTTATCAACCGCTGTAGCTTTCTTTTGCCTTGCAGCGCTGTTCACGGCTGTCTGTGAGATCTGTGTGTGTGAGTGCTGCTCACGCTGTAGTGTGTTCTGCAGCCACTTCCGGTTGTAGTCCGCTCAGCATGTGTCATTGCCTCATACATTGTCCTTTTTTACATTAGTGCTGCTCATTTTTCCAGATTTCTCCTATTAGTGTGGTTCCATCCGTATCCAGCTAGAATATTTGCAAACACTATATAGGAGTAGATAGAGGAGCCTTTCTGATGGCTTGTGCCCTGCAGCCCCAGCCAGATTAGTATTAGCCTATTTTTTTGGAGCCTCATCTATTGCATTGTAGGTTACCTTCCTGCATTGTAATAGCTACAAAAAGTTTGTGATACTATCGGTTTTACATCTTTGGGCACATCCAGTGTGTTTTTGTGAAAAAAAAAAGTTAATCAAGTTTACCAAAGACTCCACTTTACAGTTGTGTAGGCCACATTAGCTCATATTAAAGTCTAGTCCACACTTCATAAAATTAGTGTTTCTTATACCTGATAGCAGCTGTTCAGGAATAAGCACACTAAGCCCTTAGTACTTTTCTGCCTATCTTTATCAATCTACCAAGATGAAGAAGGCAGGAAGTAAGGCACATGGTCGTGGGCGTGGAGTTTCTGCAGGGAGAGGACGTGGGGATTCTGTGCCTGCTGCGGGCATCAGTGACTCAGCATCCCCCATTTTTACCAGGGAACAGTCCTTTATGCGCAGCTTTGCAGGAGCTCGCCGTACCCCACTGCTGCGGGACGAACAAATTGAAGCCGTTGTCGGATGGATGGCAGCTAACGCATTGACTTGAATTAGTTCCAGATCCTGTCAGGTCCAGAGCACTGAAGAGCACCCATCTGTCTCTTCACCACCTGCCAAAATGTCCAGGCAGTCAGAGAGCCCTGGACAGGAGCTATCTCTACTTCTGTTCTCTGAATCTGTTGGCATGGAAAGAGGGGGCCAGCCAAGCAGCATTCGAGAATTTGAAGAAGAGGTAGTATGCAGTGATGCGCAACAGCTTTGTCTCTCTGAATCTGAAGAGGCGGGTGGGCCAGTGCCTATGGTCGCACATCTCAGTACGCATCTGATGATGAGACTCAGGTGCCACTTTCTGGTGCATACTGTGCTGTCGAGACTACCCAGGAGAAGCAGTCATTTGAAGAGGGTAGTGTAGATGATGAGGTCCTTGACCCATCATGGCGTGAGGTACAGGAAGGTGGTGGGAGCAGCTCTGAGGAAGAGATTCCCCGAACAGCCAAAAAAGGAGGGAGAGGGAGGGGGCAGACTCGGTTGCCTGTAGCCTCCACTTCGGCACCCATTAGGAGCATGTCTCTTCCAAAACCCAAAACGGGCGCTCCCAAAACTTGCAGTGCCTGGTCCTTTTTTGACACAGTTGCAGATGACATTTGCTTTGTCAAATGCAAGCTGTGTACTCAGAAAGTGAAAAGAGGGAAAAGTGTCAGCAACCTCAATACCACAAATATGTGGAAACATGTGCGGACCAAGCACGTGGTGGAGTTACAAAGACACACTGAAGACCTAGGCCAACCTACAGCGCCACCTACCACCTCTTCAGCTCATGTTGTAGCCTCTTCCTCCATCTCACACACAGCTGGTTCGGCTTCCTCACAGGATCGCCATCGAAGAACCTCTGGCACTGTTGTACAGAGACACAGTGTCATTCCACCCACAGCACCACGTTCCCTGTCATTCTCACACTCCCAGGCCAGTCTACAGCCATCGGTAGCACAGGCATGGGAGAAAAGGCACCCATACTTGGCAAACCACCCCTGAGCACAGGCTCTGAATGCTGGCATTGAAAACTACTGTCCCTTGAAATGCTCTCATTCAGGCTGGTGGAGACTGACTCCTTCCGCAACTTCATGGCATTGGCAGTCCCACAATACACTGTGCCCAGCCGCTTTTATTTCAGCAGGCAAGCCGTCCCTGCCCTGCAAAAGCATGTGGAGGGAAAAATTAAACATGTGCTACTAAACGCCGTCAATTGCAATGTCCACCTGACCACTAATGCGTGGACCAGTAACCATGGACAGGGACGATATCTTTCCCTTACTGCCCATTGGGTAAATGTTGTGGAGCCGGGTACAGATCTTGAGAGTGGCGCTGTAAGAGTTCTACCAACTCCAAGGATTGCAGGAATCCATTCTGTACACATTGACTCCTCCTCATACTCCAGTTCCTCTGAATTAGCGCTGCAGGAGCCGTCACAGTCTACCTCCACATGGACCCGTGACGCTTACCTGTTACCACTGATATGAGCACAGCCATGGCCAAACGTCAACAGGCCGTATTGAAATTAATTTCTTTGGGGAATCGAAGCCACACAGCGCAGGAGCGCTGGAATGCCATCAAGCAGGAGAGCGACGTGTGGTTTGTGCCAGCGAATCTCCAGCCAGGCATGGCAGTGTGTGACAATGGCCGAAATCTGGTGGCAGCTCTGGGCCTAGGCAACCTCACTCACATCCCATGTCTGGCACATGTGCTCAACTTGGTCTTGCAGAGTTTTTTGAGGGACTATCCAGATTTTGATGCACTGCTGCACAAGGTCCGCATAGAGTGTGCTCACTTGCGGCGTTCCAGCATGGCAAGATCGCGCATTGCAGCTCTGCAGCGCCGATTCTGCCTTCCAGAACATTGCATCATATGTGACCTACCCACCAGGTGAAATTCAACGTTACATATGTTGGAGAGGTTGTGTGAGCAGCAGGCAGCAGTAATGGAGTACCAGCTGCATCAGGCGCAAACAAGTCGCACTGCGCGCCGTTCACACTTCACCACCACTGAGTGGGCCTCTATGAAGGACATCTGCCACATTTTGCGTGCCTTCGATGATTCCACGTGGATGGCGAGTGCAGATGATGCACTAGTCAGCATGACTATCCCCCTTATCTGCCTGCTTGAAAAAACACTGCAAGCACTAAGTGAGGAGGTTGTGGAAGAGGTGGAAGATGAGGATGAGGGTTACATTTCTCAACCATACCATATTACATGGTCAGGATACATTTCTGTGATCTCTAAAACTGAAAACAGCGCTTAAAAATTTTGGAGGTTTACATTTCTCAGCCATACAGTTTCACATGTTTTGTGGAACATTTCTGTGATATCTAATACTCCATTAAAATGTTAAAAAACTTAGCTGGATGACATATCTCACACATACACTATTCTGTGGGTCTGGGATACATTTCTTGTGATCTATAAGGCAGGCATAAATTTCTCAGCCATACAGTTTTACGTGCTTTGTGTTACATTTCTTTGGCATAAAACACTTCAAAAGAGTGTTGAAATATTTTTCTGGTTTAAATTTGATTGTCATCAATACACTTTTGCTTTCTTTCTGTTACATTACATTCGAGTAAACTCCCTAAAATGGCTATGACTGCTGCAGGTGTCCATTTTTTTTATTTTTACTAAAAATAAACTTGGTTTCAAGAGACCCAGCAATTACATAATGCATAAGGTGTGCAGTAAATGACAAGGAAGTGGAAGTGCACATGACGGTGCTGTTAGGAATCTGGCTTCTACCATGCCTAGGCAGGAATCCAGATTCTCACATTTATCTCCAGAGGCTAAGTCCTTTGTTCCTCCTCACCTTAGGGCTCAGGTCCTTACTTGGGCACATGCATCCAATACGCACCACCATCGGGGCTACATGCAAGTCTCAAAGCTATTGGCTGGAGCATATTGGTGGCCCCATAGGGCATGGGACATCAAAAAGCTTATCCAGGCCTGCACCTCATGTGTTCAGGACACCCTTCCTAGGCGGAAAGTGGTGACAGTCGCTGATTCACGGCGGTGCTCTGCTACAGCGCCCGCTCCCGCCATTTCCCAGGTTTCCCTTCTGAAACCGGGTGACCTTGATTCCTCTGATGCCTTCCAAGTGTCCCGGGTCTCTGTAACACCTACCAGGACACCAAGCTCGCCTTCGTGCGAGTTTGAGCCCTATGCCACCATAGGGCACAGGTTGTTGGCCCGGAAGGCTCAGGGAGGAGGGGACCCTAGGAGGGGGGTAATGTTAGGAATCTGGTTTCTACCATGCCTAGGCAGGAATCCAGATTCTCACATTTATCTCCAGAGGCTAAGTCCTTTGTTCCGTCATCTGAGCATGCTCACGGGATGAGATCCCATTGGAGTTCGGAAGTCAGGTGCTCAGATCCCACTCCGGATCCTATTGGCTCCTTTTGGAGACCTGGAGAATTCTGGCAGGTCCCGTATGCTATAAAAAGTGCGCATGGCCGTTCCGCCATGCGCTAGTATTTTCATACTGCTGCTGTGTGTATGGTGATGGATGCTTGGACTGGTGACTGACTTATTAAGAAACCCCTTCCCTCTGATAATACGTCTGTGTGAGTGTGTGGGATTTAGTCAGTAGCAGCACTAGCGCCAGCGCGCTCTAGCTACATCTGTTCCAGCAGCTAGCATCCTGCATCGCGCTTGCGTGTTAGAGGTGCTTTCCTTGCGGCTTAGTTCACGCCACGCTGCGGTAGCAGTCCTGCCAGGCGTTCGCAGTTGCGACGTCACGCAACTTACTTCACGGTAGGTCTAGACGGAGTAGTCCTGATGTCTAAGGCTACTCCTGTGACTTTTAATTCCGTGTCTGCTCCACTGGAGTCTGTGACCTAGAGCAGACTCAGCGGTGTTGTATGCTTTTGGCTTGCAGTTCTGTGACTTTAACAGAGCTTGATTTAGTGCACTGGGTGCAGTTAAACCCTTTGCACATTACCGCCACAGTGCTCTGCCTCTTTAGCAGTGGTTTTTCCATCCACCGCACGGTGGACCCCGAGTGGTGAAGGCACTTTATTTATTTTTTATTTAGTGCCTTCCGCCACTCCTAACAGGTGCTCACAGATGCCGAGGACATGGAGCAGGTGCGACTACGCCTGTTGCTGAAGCACAAGAAACACGCCTATCCATGACACATAAGTTCTTGTCCCACTTTGAAAAGAGGCATTGTACATCATTTCTGAAGCTGGAATTGTGCAAAAAGGTGGTTGGTTGATAATGCTTCAAGCAGGTTTGACAGCTTTATCCAGTCTTCTACACAGTCCAGTCTCATTAGCTTACAGTCTTGATCACTTAATCCTATTCTGATAATCCTTCCTCTCACCATATTGAATCTCAGGAAACTTGTGATCTCACACTAGGACACTCCGAGAAGCTCTTTACAACAACATTTCATGGTTGTGACCTATCAATCTGCATGCTCCAAGAGGGACAGGAGGAAATGCTGTTTAGTGATGCACAAAACTTAGAGCTGCCAAGGCCACAAAAAGATGATGTTGGGAAATGACAAATTTTGGCTAATGAGGAAGATGATGATGAGATACAGTTGCTGACAAGTATTGTTGTTGTTAAGTCTCAAAGTCAGGAATGCCACAGTGCGGGGGTGAAAAATGAGGTGGTGAATGACAAAGACACCGGCCCAATCTGGGAAGCTGGCATGCAAAGCAAGGCCATCAGTGCTGTGGGGGAGAGATCGGCAGCACCGAAACAGACAAGAAGAGGCAGTGGATGGCAAGACAACAAAGTGTGAAACTGTTCAAGAGAGAACCGACACTCCTGAATTTCTCCATCAAAGAATTGTATACTGTATTCACCAGTCTGGGAATTTTTATAGTGAATTCTGTTACAAACATAATGGTCATTTCAAACTGTGCCATTCCACAATCAGCAGGGGCCTGACCACTAAGAGCCTAGCCACCTCCCAAATGATCAATGGCATGTCATCTAAGTACCCTACTCGGTGGGCCGAACGCCTGGGTACATGAGTAATACCATTAGGTGACACCATAACCTCTTCCCCTGGGACTCACGGTGGCAGCCATCCCCTCAATACTCAGTCCTTAGCTACCACTTTTTCTCCCGGTGTGAAATCCCCGCCTTGTAGCAGAACGTGTCCAGGAACATCACCTGTGCCCTTACCAATGCACTCATTTGAATTTTCAACTTAACAACCACCATGTCGATAAGCACTTGTGGCCAGGGATGCTACATTTCCCTGAAGGCACACTGGGTGAGCATTGTGGAGGCTTGGACAGAGTCAAACCCTGGCATGGCGCATGAGCTCCTGACAGGAAGGATTGCTGGTTCGATTTCGATCAGGGTTTCCTCCACCGCCTACAGCGGTTTTTAAACCCTCTCTTGCTCCTCCTCAACTTTCATCTCCGATGTGCTATTTCAGAACACATAGTTCACATCAGCCGTAAGCTGGAAGCTCTGCAACACTGCCTCATCATAGCTTCAACATGTTCTATTGAAGCTAATTTGTCTAGGGCACAAAACTCACAATGCACCAGAAATACTTTAAGGAATATCAGACCAGATAGATCTGTGGTTTTTGCAGCTGAACCTACAGCCATGCATGATCGTTTGTGAAAATGGGCGTGACCTGGTGGTGGCTGTGAAGCTTGGCAAGCTCACACACATACCAAGCTTGGCATATGTGCTCAACTTGGTAGTTCAGCTGTTTCTGAAAACCTACCCAGATTTTCCAGAGCTTCTGGTCAATGTAAGCCACGTCACTGCCCATTTTTCGGCAATAGCTGCCGAAGCTCTGGAAGTTCTGTAGCAGAGCATGCAAGTGCCATGCTGGAACTCCACACTGCATATGCTGGCAAGATTTTGTGAGCAGCAGCGACCAGTGGTTGAGTACAAGCTACAATACGCTTGTCAATGTTCTGGTCAGCCTCCGCGCAAAGCAATTTGTGGTTCAGCAAAACTTTGAGGACTTCACAAGGATGGTGAGTGGCGATGATGTCATAGTCAGAGAAACAATTGAGTTTATGTGCCTACTTATGCAATCGCTGCTCACAATTAAACATGAAGCTATGCATGCGGACCAGGTGAGAGTTTCTAGCTAGCCCAGTCTCATCTCATATTCTCAGTGCGGATGAGGTAACAATGAGGGGGTGGACACTGAGGAGGAGTAAAAGGAGGAACAGACACTGGTGGCCACACAACCTTCATTCCTCCTCTGCTATGTGGATATGCTGAGGATCTGAATCAGGAGGAAGCAAGGGAAGAGGAGGAGATGGAGAGTCGTCATCATGGTGGAGATAGGGAAGTGCTGGAAGAATGGAGCTTGGTACATATGGCCGACTTTATGTACGATGCCTTTCTCATGACCATCAAATGACTGTTACATTCATCTTATCAAAAAAAGAGTACTGGTTGTTCATCTTGCTAAACCCATGCTAAAAAGAAAACTTTGCATCTCTCCTTACTGAGATTGAGAGATTTTGTAAAATGGTGCTATAGCAGAAGGTAATTGTGGAAAATATGTTGAAAAAATTTCCCTCAGACAATGCTAGCAGCAGGGGCTATGCTTGGCTAACCAAGGAGGAGAGGCCAGGGTGACACACAGCAGACACACAGGTACACTGTCAAAGACGTGGGACAATTTCATGACAGCAGCCCAGCATCCAGGGCTTGATGACCGGGTATTTCTGACAAGGAGGGAAAAAATTTAAAGATGGTCAAGCAAAACTTGGCCAACCAAACCACCGTACTCCCAATTTGCTCTAAAACTTTACTCATTCACTAAACTGTGGGCATGATATCACTGATCAATACAAAGGTGACATCAAACCCACAAATATAAACCCCACTTCCATCATCACAGGGCAAGTAGGAGGGACTGGGGAAAGCACAATAATTACTAGTCCCTTATCAGGTGGAGAATACCAGCCCCCAGCTGTCAGCTTTAGCTTGGCTGGTTGTCAAAAATTGTGGGACCACACACCATTTTTAAAATTGTTTATTTAAATAATTAAAAAAAAAAATATAGGACCCCTTTTTTCTGGATAACCAGCCTTAATAATGCTGACAGCTGAATAAAGGCTAAGTGTACAGCTGTGAGCTGATATTAATAGCCTGGCAACCTTTATGAATATTGTCTCTTTCCCAGAATATTAACATCAGCCCTCATTAGTTGGCTTTCCCTCAGTTATTTATGAAAATTACAGGGGACCCCACTTAATTTTTTTTTTAATGTATTAACAAATGCAGTAAAATTCACATCTAAGGTGTCCTTAATTCACAACCTTTAGGTGTTTGAGTAGCTGGATACTTCAGCAACCTTAAAATGTCCTTAAACAATTCATGTGATGTTTCCAGGCCTTTCAGCTCCCAGGAGTCCCATTGGCTTTGAACTCTAGTAACCTGAAAGATTGCCTGAGTTCATGCCACCGGGTATCATGGTAGCTCCAGTGTCGGACTGCTGTTTTCTGAAGTGCTGAGTGCCGGACTCATGACCCTTCAAAAGTCCTGCAAAGCAAGAGAAAGAGATGCTATGAACTCAAGTGACCTTACAGTTCTTGCTGACAATTAAAAAAGTAATTGAAAAAAAAAGCGTCGGTGTCCCTGTAATTTTCATAATCAGCAGAGGGCAAGCCTACGGCTGGGGGCTGATGTTAATATTCTGGGAAAGAGACAATATTCATAAAGGTTCCCAGACTATTCATATCAGCTCACAGCTGTATGCTTAGGCTTTCCTGATTATTACACTTGGGAACCCCCAAAACATAATAAAGGGTTCCCCTATATTTAATTATCAGCAAAGGCTAGGCAGACAGCTAGGGGCAGATATTAATATCCTAGGAAAGGGGCTTCCCACTTCCCTGATGCAGTAGCAAGTGGAGTGATAGTTGATGGTTGATGTCATGCTAGCACACGCTGCTCAGTTTCTGTGCTGGATGGCAGGTTGTATAGTCGCGTCATGCAATAATTCAGCCTGAGATCTAGATGAAGCAGAGCTAGATGTGTCATGGAACAAATGGATTATTATCTTCTCAGCAGACAGGTAAAAAATCTTGTTTATTATTTTAATTCTGTTACAGGAAACCATGGCTTCTGTGGACTGGGCGATGACATGAGCATTGTATAATTTAGACTCAAAGGAGTCTGCGTCATTCTTTAAATTAAAGGTCTTTATTCTGGGTGTGTGTTTATTTACAATATAAAATATAACTACATGATTAGTAATAGATATGTGTTTTATATACATTTCTCCATTATTAACCCATAGGCTTGATGTCACTAACAATACAAAGGTGACATCAACAGCACAAATACGAACCCCACAGGGCAAGATGGAAAAGGTGGGCAAAGCACCAGAATTGGAACATTTTATAGAAGCACCTTTTAAGGGGCAGCTGCGGGCTGCTATTTTTAAGCTAGGACGGCCAATATACATGCCCACTTACCAGTCAGATAATACCAGCCCCTGGCTGTCAGCTTTAGCATGGCATGTTCTCAAAAATGGGGAAGTGGCCACAGTTTTTTTAAATTATTTTTTTATATAATTAAAAAATATGGCTTGGGGACTCCTCTATTTTTGATAACCAGCCTTTCTGAAGCTGACAGCTGAGGGTTGCAGCCCACAGCTGTCAGTTTTGCCTGTCTGCTTATCCAAATACAGGGGAACCCAATGTAATTTTTTATTTATTTATTTTAATTGCAGCTGCCATCTGTTCTTGCGGTTAACAGTTGAATACAGCTCTTAGCATTGTCCCCTGCTAGTGCTGATCGCAGTGAGAGCAGGGGACAGTGATGTGAACTGTCTGCACTTCAGTACATGGTACCGGGGAACAGCGAGAACAGTACTGCTAATTCACAGGTGCCGGTACATGTCACAATGATCGTCATCCGTGTGTCATCATTGTGCACGTGTGCAGGACGTTTTGTGACCCATACTGCTATGGAAAAACTGACATCTAAAAGATCCCTTAGTGAACTTGATCATTTACTGATCTTTGGCCGACTTTAGCTGATTTTTAGGAATAAATCTTGAGAATTCGAGCAAGAAACCGAATGTGCAACAATCGTGCCGAGTTTGAGGTTGGCGATTGTTTTCCGAATAAGTACAATAAGTACACCAACTACACTTTCAAAATATTTATGTTTCATATTTTTTTATGCATTCAGTGAGTCATCTATACAGTTTAACAAGGTTAATTGCGATGAGCGAGCATGCTCGGAAGTGCTCGCCTGAGCATTTCCAGGGTTGCTCTGCGGTAGCTCGGGTCCCCACCCTGCATGCTTTGTGCTCTTTAGAGTGCCAATCAACATGCAGGAATTGTCTGCCACACACTGTAATGCCACAGCCATGTTGGTTGTTACATTGCAGTGATTGGCTGACCACAAAGTGTCATCAGGTCTATATCAGACTTGGCGCCGCCCTGCTTGTCACAGTCATCTCCGGACATAGGCAGTATAGGGAGAGTTGCTGCAGAGATAGGGACAGATTTGGTGGTTATTAAGTGATAGTGTGGGTATACCTTAATGAATACACAAATTCATCTAAACCAACAGTCCTTCTGAGGACTAATTATGGTGTCTATAGATATCAGTGGTAGGTAGGCTAGGCAGTCATTGTATGTGGCATACTTCATTGCATACAGCAAGAGGGTCCATTCCATTACTGTCTGTTGCTTTTGCCTATTACAGATATTTACCGTATATACATAGTCCCAGTTATCAGTGGCCAGGAAAAAAATTTTTTGCATCTTAACCCTGATTATTTTCTTCAAAAGCAATCCAGAGCACATGGTTTCTTTGCTCCATTTACTTATTGGCAGTGCAGAATACAGCCAGATCCTTTCCATATCTCAGTTATTGACACCAGTTTGATTCCGGAAAAAAAAATAGTTACCTACAGGGCATTTATTTGAAACAGAAGTTTGGTCGTCACAGCAATCACATCTGAGTGTGCAGAAAATTCTGCCATTTCTGGGCTACTCTATAATTTTATTGGAGTGTCTTATACAAATTATCCATATCACAGTTATTGACACCAGTTGGCTTAAAAAAAAGTTACCTACAGGACAGCTATTTTAAACAGGGGTTTGCTATCACAGGGTTCATATCTGAGTGCGCAGAAAATTCGGCCATTTCTGGGCTACTGTCGAATTTTGTTCGTCTTATTGGTGTCTTATACAAGTTATTGACACCAGTTTGCTGAAAAAAAAATAGTTACCTACAGGCAAGCTAATTTAAACTCAGCCATTGGTAGTGACCGTGCAAAATATTGTCCTCCATTTAAAATGGGCAAAGCGCTTGCAAGAGACAGGGAAATGGGTGTGATGGTGATGATGCATGCAGAGGCCGAGGCCGTGAGCAAGCTGAAATTGTGCCACAACAAATACCCACATCTTCTCACCCGACCTTCCTGTCCTAATTACTAGGGGACTGCAGCAGCACATCACTAATGAAACCAGAGTAGTGTCAAAAGCTTGCTGGATGGAACGCAGATAATGCTTCCAGTCACTTTTCCGCCACCACCACCCTGTCTTCCACACGTTCAAGTATGAGTAGCTGTGAGTCTGCACCGCATATTTCTCACCCTGATCCTAATTCCTCCCACCATGTTGAATGCTCGAAAACAACTGATCCCACACTTGGACACTATGAAGAACTGTTCACTTTTCCATTTATAGATTCGGGACTCTTGCCCGTTCCACTTGAAGTGGGGGAAGAGTAGATCACATGTAGCGATGCCCAAATATTTGAGCAGCCACAGTCACATGAAGGCGATGGTGGGAAAGTGTCACAAGAGGTGGACAATGATGAGACACAATTGCCAAAAGGTCAGGAGGGGTGCAGAAGTGGAAGATGAAGTGGTGGATGATATAGTGACTGAAGCAAGCTGGGGAGGACATGCAGAGTGAGTTCAGCAGCACACAGGGGGAGGGAGGCGTAGCACCCCAACATGCAGGAAGATGCAGTGTGGTGGCCGCAGACAGAAGGCGGGCAACCGTTCCCCACAACACCAGCACGAAGGAAGTTGCCAGTCCAACTGTTAGGTCTTTCTCGAATCTGGTTGTTTTTTATAGACTCTGCCGACAACCCCAAAAAGGCCATTTGCACCACCTGCCATGCCAGCATCAGCAGGGTTAGCAAAACTGTCAGCCTGAACACAACCAACATGATCAGGCACATGGCAGCAAAACACCCAACTTTGGGAGCCGAACCCCAGGGTCCAGGAGCAGTGTCTGCAGGTGAGACCACTGCTTCTTTCGCTGTTGTGCGTGAAAGCCAATCCCCTGTCCATGGTGCATGTGAAGATGGCTCCTGCCCTGCACCTATTGTTGCATACACTCAACTAGCACCATCATCAAGCACATCCACGTCCTTGTCCCAGTGCAGCGTTCAGTTGTCCATACCCCAGTCCTTGGAATGCAAGCGCAAATACACAGGTAACGCCCCACAGACCACACTACTAAATTCACACTTTTCACGACTGCTTGCGCTCGAAATGTTGCCTTTTAGGCTCATGGAGATGGAAGCTTTCAACAGTCTGATGGCGGCGGCCATCTCTCAGTACTCAGTCACCAGCCGCCATTATTTCTCCTGGTGTGACGTCCTTGCATTACACAAGCACGAGTACCATAACATTAGCCATGTCCTAAACAATGCAGTTACTGGGAAAGTCCACCTAACCACGGACATGTGGACAAGTGCTTGTGGGCAGGGATGGTACATCTCGCCGATGGCACACTGGATTAACATAGTGGAAGCCGGGACCCAGTCAGACCTGGCATGGAACATGCCCTCCTGAAGCCCTAGAACAATCAGAGCTACCCCCACCATCTATAGTTCCTGCACCTCATCCTCCTCCTTGTCTTCAGCCTAAATCTCCAAAATGATCCCCATCAGTGACAAACTGGAAGCACTGCCTCAGCCAAGTGGCAACAGGCTGCGCTGAAGCTAATATGCTTAGGTGACAAATCGCACAATGCTAAAGAGTTGTGGACTGCTCTGAAAGAGCAGGCAGATCTGTGGCTGACACCACTGAACCTACAGCCAGGCATGGTCGTGTGACAATGGCCGGAACCTGGTGATGGTTCTGAGGCGAGCTCACCCACATACCGTGCCTGGCCAATATGTTTAACCTCTTGGTGTCTCAAAACGTACCTGGAGCTGCCAGACCGGTTTGTCAAAGTATGCCACCTGTGTGCCCATTTTAGAAAGTCAGCTACATCTTCCAGCACCCTTGAAGTACTTCAGCAGCGTTTGCAGCTACCAGCTTACCAACTGATGTGTGATGTCCCCACACGTTGGAGCGCTACGTTGCAGATGTTTGAAAGGATTTGTGAGCAGAAGAGGGCAGTTGTTGACTACCAGCATCAACAAGGCCATCAGTATTGAGTTCAGACTCCATACATAAGACTTAAGGATTGGACATGGATGTCAGACACATGTATCATCCTCCAAAACTTTGAAGACTCCACCAAGATGGTGAGCGGCGATGATGCCGTAATTAGTGTAGCCATCCCACTTCTCTGTGTTCTGAAAAGCTCTCTGCTCACAATCAAAGAGGATGCATTGCAGGCGGAGCACAATGAGATGGAGTAAGGAAGAAAACAGTGTTATTACACAGCCCAGCCTCATCTCATCCCCATGTGGATTGGGTGACAAAGAGAAAGAGGAGAAGGAGGAAGAAAGGGAAGAACAGGAACAAGTTTCATGCTTTATAGATGGTACTACATGCAAAACTGTCATACCATCTGTTCAGCATTTATGGCCTGAGGACAGGGAAGAGGAGGAGGAGGAGGAAGAGAGCATGGTCAGTCATCCTCTTGGTGAGGACACGGAAGTCTTGCCTGTAAGCAGTCTGGCACACATAGCTAAATTTATGTTACACTGCCTTTCCCATGACCCTCGCATTTTCAAAATTTTGGGTGACAATCATTACTGCTTGGTGACATTTCTAGACCCACGGTACAAGGATAACTTTCTATCTCTTATTCCCGGGGCGGACAAGTCTACTAAAATGGGGCAGTACCAGAAGGCCCTTCTTGCAGAATTATTAAAAAAATTCCTTTTTGAAAACACTGGCAGCAGAGGTCACAGTTCGCTGGACAACCAAGGAGTACAGGCAAGAGAGACACAACTCCAAAACAGCAAAAGTAAAGGGACACTGTTAAAGTTCTAGGAGAGTTTCTCAGACCCTCCCATCGCACAGGCCCTGACGCGCGGGGTACTCTTACAAGGAGTACAAAGTTGGGAAGATGCTGAGGGAGTACCTTGCTGACCGTACCAACGTCCTCCATGATTCCTCTATGCCTTATAATTATTGGGTAGCCATGGAGGTCCTGGCCTGCCCTGCCGCTAGCATTTTGTCAGAGTGGGTTTTTAGTGCCGCTGGAGGAATTATTACTGATAAGTGCATCACCCTGTAAACTGAAAATTCTGACAGGCTGACTCATAAAAATGAACAAGGGCTGGACTAGGCCAAAATTCTCAACACCACCAAATGATAGCAGCATAACATAAACTCAAATCCAGTGTCTTTTTTTGGGAGGTCTATTCCCATGCACCTCTTCACACCCACACATGTGTATATGCTTCCTGATTTTGGCTATTTGCTGTTGTCCTCCTTCTCCTCATCCTCTTCCTCCACCACCATATCACCAGGGTGACCGTGGTCCATGATGCAACACCCACATCATTTTTTAAGGGTGTATATGATGCTCGTAAAAACAATTGGTTAGATAGTATGTTCATTTATACCCCCATGGATAAATGTTTGTCAATCCATACACTTAGTGCATGGGCATTACAAGTATAGGAGACTGGCTCCTTTCTAATGGGAATATTTTTTTATAAGGGCTTTCACCACGTCTGCTCCAAGGGGCATTGGAGTGCCTTCAAATTTTTGCCAGCACTTGCTTTCACTGCACAGGCAAACACTATGGGAGACCCACTTCCTAATAATGGGAACATTGTTTTCAGGAAGCCCATCTGTACATCTCTTCAAAGGGATATTGAGGTGCATCCAAATTTTGGGCAGCCCTGCCATTCACTTCATAGGCAAACACTATAAGAGACCCACTTCCTAATAATGGGAATATTTTTTCACAAGGTCCTCCTCTATGTCTCTTCAAAGGGGCATTGGAGTGCCTTCAAATTTTTGGCAGCCATTGCATTCACTGCATAGGCAAACAGTATGGGAGACCCACTTCCTAATAATGGAAACATTGTTTTCAGGAGGCCCTCCTGTACGTTTCCTCAAAAGGGCATTAGGGTGAGTCCAAATTTTGGGCAGCCCTGCCACTCACTGCATATGTAATAACAGTATAGGAGACCCACTGTTTAATAATGGGAACAACGAAGTTTAGCTGGCTGATGGCTCTCTAAGAATAGTAAAGGCCCCCTGATGGCCCCATAAAAATAGACTTTGTGACTTTAAGAGTCTCCCCTTCATAAATGAAACAGGATGTATTTTTTGGTGTGTCACACCCCACATGGCCAGATAAGGTTTTAAAATGTTAAAATGACATATTCCAGTGAATGATTTGTCTTGGTTGAAAGCAATGCTAAAAATTTAAAAATGCATCAATAACGCTATGTGGAGGAGCATTTTTGGTTTTGGTAATTTGTTTTGCCTTATATACAAGTCATTACCTTGGCAAGGATGTTCCTTAACATATTTACCAGGAAAATCCATTTTGTTTTCATTTTTGTATGTTTTATTGTGAGTCTGTAAAGGAAGCGTAAGACTCTGACAACATTGTTCACAGCAGTGACCTGGGAGTCAGAAATGCTTTCAGGGGTTTTCCACATGCTGTTCCCATGTCATTTGAGCAGTGTTCCCATTGATTTAGCAATTTCTAGTCTCTCTGCAGGCTGCCGGATGGGGGGCACCGGAAAAATGCTCGAGTTTCCCATAGACTTAGGCTAGCTTCACACTAGCATTTTGGGCCTCAGCGCACGGCCGCCACTAAGCCTCGCCCCCTGCCCGCCCCCTCCGGTAATCTCTGCCTAGTATTGCACACGGCTGCATGCGATCTGCACACCCTATCTTTAGCATAGGGTGTGCAGACCGTGCGCTGACCGTGCTCTAGTAGAATTTTGCGTGTGCTGCGCCCTTTTGACGGTGCGCCGGTGTGCGCCGAACTCACCATGTTGCATTTTGGTGCGCTTGGAGCACCGTGAAAAGGGCGCAGCGCATGCAAAATTCAACTAGGGCATGGTCAGTGCACGGTCTGTGCACCCTATGCTAAAGATAGGGTGTGCAGATCGCATGCAGCTGTGTGCGATACTAGGCGGACATGACCGGAGGTTGTGGGCAGGGGGCGGGGCTTAGCGGCTGCCATGCGCTGCGGCACAAAACGCTGAAGCTATCCTTACATTGGGCTCATTGCTCAGGTTGAGCACCCAAGCATTCCAATTTGCTCGACCCGAGCCACAAGCAACCGAGCCTTTTAGTGCTCGCCCATCACTAATAAACATGTATTTAACCCCTTATTGACCACTGATATGCCTTTTAATGGCGGTAGTTAAGGGTACTGAAAGCACAGCACCCTTGATTAACGGCAATGGGAAAAAGTTTATAGTGCCCCCCAGAGTCATATTTTCTCCGGGGTCTCGGCTGCTTGGGGAGACCCCAGAGAACATGATTCAGGTCGGTTTTTACCGACCCTGCTTTCGCGATCGCTGTTATTAACCGTATAATGGCGACCGGAAAAAAAGCCGCAATTTTGCATTTATTTTCTCTTTCCTCTGATGTGATCGCGTAAAAGGGTCCCCGATCCCCCCTCAGTACCTCCCGGTGGTCTCCGGGCCTGCATCTTCCGGTGGGCGCCGCCATCTTCTTCCGGGAAAAAAATGGTGGGTACATGTGCAGTGCGCCAGATGAATCTGCTGGCCAGCAGATTCCATTCATTCAACATACGTTTTGATTACTGCGATAAACCCTATCACAGTGATCATGATCAAAATAAAAAAAATTGTGAATAACCCCCCCTTTATCGCCCATTTAGTTAGGGAAATATAATGAAATAAAGAAAATATATTTATTTTCACTTTTCCATTAGGGTTAGGGTTAGGGTGTTAGGGTAAGAATTAGGGTTAGGGTTAGAATTAGGGTTAGGGTTGGAATTAGGGTTAGGGTTAGAATAATGGTTAGGGTTAGAATTAGGGTTAGGGTTGGAATTAGGGTAGGGGTTGTAATTAGGGTTAGGATTAGGGTTAGGGTTGGGATTATGGTTAGTATTTGGGTTAGGGATTAGGGTGAAGGTTAGGGTTGGGATTAGGGTTAAGGTTGGGATTAGGGTTAGGGGTGTTTTGGGGTTAGGGTTGGAGCTAGAATTGAGGGATTTCCACTATTTAGGCACATCAGGGGGTCTCCAAACGTGACATGGCGCCATCATTGTATCCAGCCAATTTTCTGTTCAAAAAGTCAAATGGTGCTCCGTCCCTTCCGGGCATGTGCCAAAACAGTGGTTTACCCCAACATATGGGGCATCAGTGCACTCAGGACAAATTGCACACCAACTTTGGGGGATCTAATTTCTCCTGTTACTCTTGGGAAAAAAAATTGGGGCTAAAAAAAATCACTTTTGTGGAAAAAAAATGATTTTTTATTTTCACGGCTCTGCGTTATAAACTTCTATGAAGCACTTGGGAGTTCAAAGGGCTCACCACATATCTAGATAAGCTCCTTGAGGGGTCTAGTTTCCAAAATGGGGTCACTTGTGGGGGTTTCTACTGTTTAGGCGCATCAGGGGCTCTGCAAACGCAACATGATGCCTGCAGACTATTCCATCAAAGTCTGCATTCCAAAATGGCACTCCTTCCCTTCTGAGCTCTCCCATGTGCCCAAACAGTGGTTCCCTCCCACATATACGGTATCAGCATATTCAGAACCAATTGCACAACATTTGTGGTCCAATTACTCCTGTTATCCTTGTGAAAATAAAAAATAGTGGGTTAAAAAATCTTTTTCAGGAAAAAAAAAATTTTTTTTATTTTCACGGCTCTACGTTATAAACTTCTGTGAAGTGCTTAGAGAGTTAATGTTCTCAATACACATCTATTTAAGTTCCTTAAGGGGTCTGGTTTCTAAAATGGGGTCACTTGTTGGGGGCTTCCACTGTTTAGGCACATCAGGGGCTCTCCAAACGCAACATGGCATCCAATCTCAATTCTGCATTGAAAAAGTCAAATGGCGCTCCTTCCGTTCCAAGCCCTTCTGTGTGCCCAAACAGTGGTTTACCCCCATATATGGGGTATCGGGTTATTCAGGAGAAATTGCACAACAAATTTTGTGGTTCATTTTTTCTTTTTACACTTGTGAAAATAAAAAAATTGGTTCTGAATTAAAATGTTTGTAAAAAAAAATTAAATGTTATTTTTTTCCTTCCAAATTGCTTCAGTTTTGAGCACCTTCAGGAGTATAGTTTTTAGAATGGTGTCACTTTTGGGTATTTTCTGTCATATATACCTCCCAAAGCGACTTCAAATGTGAGGTGGTCCCTAAAAAAATGTTTTTTTAAAAAATGTAGATCTATAATTGTGCTGATGTAAAGCAGACTTGTGGGAAATGTTATTTATTAAATTTTTTGTGACTTTTTTATCTCTCTGATTTAAGGGCATAAATATTAAAAATTTGAAAAATAAATGCAAGTTATATCGAAGAACTTTTACCCCTAACATGAAGTAAAATATTTCATGAAAAAACAGACTAAGAATCAGCGGGATCCATTAAAGCTTTCCAGAGTTATAACCTCATAAATTGACAGTGGTCAGAATTGTAAAAATTGGCCTGGTCATTAAGCTGCAAATTGGCTCCGTCATTAAGGGGTTAAGAAACAATTGGATAACAACCCTTAGGGCTCATACGCACTGGTGCGAAAATCGGATTGCACTCTGACCAATATTTTTCAATGGGTGACATCTCATTTGCGATTTTTATCTCAGCCTCATCGGACTGAGAAAAAAATCGCAGCATGCTGCGATTTGCTGCGATTTTCCCTAGAAAATCGCCAATGCAAGTCAATGGATGCAATAAAATATCTGACAGCACTCGCACCATGCGAGTGCTGTCAGATTTATGCGCACCAGAGTCCTTTGAAAAAAGCCGTCAATTCATATGCGGCAACTGTATAATCAAACTGACCTGATAGAATAGATAGTATAGATATATACACATAGAATACACAGATATATATGTGTGTGTCACTGACATGTACTGTATATATACATCTATTCTATCTATTCTTTTTTGAGCTGTCAGTGTGATTATAGCCGCAAATGAATTGCCGGCTTATCTATCTATCTATCTATCTATCTATCTATCTATCTATCTATCTATCTATCTATCTAATATAAGTACATATATATGTGTGTGTGTCACTGACATGTATATATGTATTTATATTAGATAGATAGATAGATAGATAGATAGATAGATAGATAGATAGATAGATAGATAGATAGATAGATAGATAGGAGAAAAGCCGGTAATTCATATGCGGCAACTGTATAATCACACTGACATGTTAGAAAAGAATAGAGAGAATAGATATATACATATAGAATACATAGATATATACATGTCATTGACACACACACACACACATATATGTATTTATATTAGATAAATTGATAGATAGATAGATAGATAGATAGATAGAACAGAAGCCGGCAATTCATATGCCGCTAAACAGTAAAATCACACGTACATGTTGTAATACAAAAGATATAATACATGTATACACATAGAATAGGTGAATATATATATATATATATATATATATATATATGTCAGTGAGACACACATATATATATATACACATCCCTATATTTCATAGACAGATACATAGTAGGTTAGGTGATAATTCATTTGTCGGCTTCTGTCAAATCACACTGACGGCTCACAAAACACTAGATATATTCACATAGAATACATACAGTTGTGGCCAAAAGTATTGACACCCCTGCAATTCTGTCAGCTAATACTCAGTTTCTTCCTGAAAATGATTGCAAACACAAATTCTTTGGTATTATTATCTTCATTTAATTTGTCTTAAATGAAAAAAACACAAAAAGAATTGTCCTAAAGCCAAATTGGATATAATTCCACACCGAACATAAAAAAGAGGGTGGACAAAAGTATTGGCACTGTTCGAAAAATCATGTAATGCTTCTCTAATTTGTGAAATAAACAGCGCCTGTAACTTACCTGTGGCACCTAACAGGTGTTGGCAATAACTAAATCACACTTGCAGCCAGTTGACAAGGATTAAAGTTGACACAACCTCTGTCCTGTGTCCTTGTGTGTACCACATTGAGCATGGAGAAAAGAAAGAAGACCAAAGAACTGTCTGAGGACTTGAGAAACCAAATTGTGAGGAAGCATGAGCAATCTCAAGGCTACAAGTCCATCTCCAAAGACCTGAATGTTCCTGTGTCTACCGTGCGCAGTGTCATCAAGAAGTTTAAAGCCCATGGCACTGTGGCTAACCTCCCTAGATGTGGACAGAAAAGAAAAATTGACAAGAGATTTCAACGCAAGATTGTGCAGATGTTGGATAAAGAACCTCGACTAACATCCAAACAAGTTCAAGCTGCCCTGCAGTCCGAGGGTACAACAGTGTCAACCCGTACTATCCGTCAGCGTCTGAATGAAAAGGAAGTGTATGGTAGGAGACCAAGGAAGACCCCACTTCTTACCCCAACACATAAAAAAGCCAGGCAGGAGTTTGCCAAAACTTACCTGAAAAAGCCTAAAACGTTTTGGAAGAATGTTCTCTGGTCAGATGAAACATAAGTAGAGCTTTTTGGGCAAAGGCATCAGCATAGAGTTTAGAGGGGAAAAAAAGAGGCATTCAAAGAAAAGAACACGGTCCCTACAGTCAAACATGGTGGAGGTTCCCTGATGTTTTGGGGTTGCTTTGCTGCCTCTGGCACTGGACTGCTTGACCGTGTGCATGGCATTATGAAGTCTGAAGACTACCAACAAATTTTGCAGCATAATGTAGGGCCCAGTGTGAGAAAGCTGGGTCTCCCTCAGAGGTTATGGGTCTTCCAGCAGGACAATGACCCAAAACACACTTCAAAAAGCACTAGAAAATGGTTTGAGAGAAAGCACTGGAGACTTCAAATGTGGCCAGCAATGAGTCCAGACCTGAATCCCATAGAACACCTGTGGAGAGATCTAAAAATGGCAGTTTGGAGAAGGCACCCTTCAAATATCAGGGACCTGGAGCAGTTTGCCAAAGAAGAATGGTCTAAAATTCCAGCAGAGCATTGTAAGAAACTCATTGATGGTTACCGGAAGCGGTTGGTCGCAGTTATTTTGGCTATAGGTTGTGCCACCAAGTATTAGGCTGAGGGTGCCAATACTTTTGTCTGGCCCATTTTTGGAGTTTTGTGTGAAATGATCAATGTTTTGCTTTTTGCTTCATTCTCTTTTGTGGTTTTTCATTTAAGACAAATTAAATGAAGATAATAATACCAAAGAATTTGTGTTTGCAATCATTTTCAGCAAGAAACTGAGTATTATCTGACAGAATTGCAGGGGTGTCAATACTTTTGGCTACAACTGTATATTATGCATATATATTATAATAAATATAATTTATATATACAGTATATATATATATAGAGTATGTTTGTGTCACTGGCATGTGTGTATATATGTACATATAAAAAAACTAAATGAAATAAAATGCTTTACTGTATGTAAACCATGCCTCATATCCTGTCGGCTTTTGCAATTATTTTACAAAAGCCGACAAATGAATTAACGGCTATTCCGCTATCTTTCTCTCTCATATATATATTTGTATATGTGCTTTGAAGGGTTTTTTTTTTTTAAACGATGTGTACAGTGTTAGTTTACAATGCTATTTTAACATGAGTTTTTACATGGAGAGAACTGCTCTATGTAAAACCTCATGTTGAAATCGCATTGCATACGGATGTGATACTCATGTCATATTGAAAAATCACACTGAAATCAATTGCATAGAATCGGTCCGTTTTTTCCATACCGAAAACGGACCGTTTTTTTAATCGCAAATGGGTATGAGGCCTAATAAACCAGCCTTGAAAACGTTAAAATATGTTATGTTCTTATTGTAAGTTAAAGTGATGTTTTTTGTATAATTATGCTTCTCCAAAATGCTGAAGGCACAGTAGGATTTTAGTCAAATTACTGAAAATAATGATTGGACTAATTTTAATGTGTATCTTTGGGAGCTAAACCTTAAATAGTTTGAATATAAACATAGTTTTAAAATATTTTACTTTGATAGTAGAGAAAGGTCACTAAGATGTTTACTATACTTAAATGAGCCTTTTCTTCCTTATGTTGTAGTTGTAAACGTACAAGGTTTATTTTAATGATTATCAAAGGAAATGTTGCATGACATAAATTACTGTTAGGCGTCGGATTCCTGTAGCTACACAACAGGAGACCAAAGCCTCACATACTGCTTTGCAGCAAGTCATTCCTGAGGCTAAGTCCCGTTGCCGCTCCACTGAGCATGCTCATGAGACGATCTCCCATTGGAGCTCGGGAGTCATGTGCTCAGGTCCTTCCCCTGATCTGATTGGTCCATCTCAGAGATCTGGAAGGTCCCGGCAGTGCACGGCTATAAAAGGACCACATGGCCGTTCGGCCATGTGCTAGTATAGACATTACTTGCTAGATGTGTGAATGGTGACGGATGTATGATTCTGGTGACTGACTCATTTGAAACCCCTTCCCTCTGATATTACGCATGTGGATAGAGAATTAGTGCAGCAGTCAGCGCCAGTCAGTGGCAAGCCTTAGGCCACTGTGCACACCGCGCCTCTACACTAGCATCCGATTGTGCTACTCCTCACGACACTATCGTCTCGCGGCAGTGTCTTTTGGCGCCCACAGTGCAGTAGCGATGCCGCACACACGGTAGGTCTAGACGGATGCAGTTCCTTCTTCCTTTGGTCCTGCACCTGTGACCTGATACCGTGTGTGCATATATCTGAGACCTGTGAGGCTAACAGGCTCAGCCTTTTTGTGCTTACCCTTATTGGCATCTCTGTGATTAAACAGTGACTGCTCTGCGCACCTGGGTGACGTTTAACCCCATGCGCATTATACCGCCATATAGCACGTCTTCAATTACTCAGCAGCAGTTATAACACCTTCTGCACGGTGGACCACGAGCGGCTAACGCACTTTATTATTTATTTTATTTAGTGCGTTCCGCCGTTCCTAACAATTACTTGCTCTTCCTCCAGATCTTATTGCATTAGCAATAACTTTTTATTCATATGTGTCTTTAGGGTGATGTCACACGGGACAGATACATTGCAGAAATTTCTGCAACTGAAAATCAATTCTGTGCATCTAAATGTAATAGTTTCTGCAGCAAAAAAATGGATTTCTAAAAGTTCAAATTCAGATGAGCTTTACTTAATTTCAGCTGCCGAACTTTGTGCAACCAATGTGTCATATAGGAATTAAATTTTACAGCAACATACAATACCAAGGTTGAATTAATCTGTAGTGGAACACCAATGGACTTCTATGAAGCCATACTATACCTCTAGACCCTTAGGTAAAAAAAAATGAGCAAGTACTCTTTAGTAAATAAATAAACAGTAGCAGTACAAGTAAACAACAAAAAGTATAAAGAAAACAGAGTACAATAAACTAAACCAAACAAATTGGGTTAGAGCGTATGTTAGTGTTAGGCGTCGGATTCCTGGCACTGCACAGCGGGAATCCAGAGCCAGACATCCTGCGGTCTCCCATTCTTCCTCGACCGCTCCTGGTGTTGCTCAGCAAACACGGCGAGCCAGGCTTGCTGCTCAGACTCGCTCTGGCAGCCTGGATGTTGCTGCCACCTCTGGTGCAGCAATGGCAGCGCAACCTGCTTTTCAGGGAATCGCTCCTGAGGCTAAGTCCTCATGCCATGCTACTGGGCATGCCCGCAACTTGACCTCTCACTGGAGAGCAGGGGTCACATGCTCAGGTCCTGCGTCGAATCTGATTGGTCCTTCCCAAGCTAATGGAAGGTTCCGGAAGTGCATCGCTATAAAAAGCCCGCAGGGCGGCTCGGCGATGCGCTAGTGTAGACTTATCTTGCTATGTGTGTGAATGGTGACGGATGCATGGACTGGTGGCTGACTCATTATGAAACCCCTTCCCTCGGATAATACGATTGGTGAGAGAGTGTGTTCTTAGGTCAGCATCAGGTAGAGGCAAGCTACGCCACAGTGCTCCTTCGCCTACACTAGCGTCTGTCGGTGCCCGGTCCTTGGCGCCGACGCTTGCGGCTATAGTTGCCGCTGCGCTACATTAACAGCAGCTATTGGTGTTCGCGGCTGCAATGCCACACGCTGACTCCTGTGACGATAACAAGGCCAGCACCTTTGTATATATTTCTGGCAAGCGACTCTGTGTCTGAACAGAGCCGCTCCTAGCGTTCGGGTGACGTTAACCCGTGCGCACTACTTCACCTTCTGGTGCATCTGCCATTGCCCAGCAGGGGTCTTACCAACTACCGCACGGTGGACCCCGGGCGGCGAACGCACCTCTTATTATTTTATATCTGGTGCGTTCCGCCGACCATAACATTACACTAGCGCCAGGGTCTGGCTGGCAATGGCAGACGTGCAGCAGCTGCATCGCTGCATTCGGCAGCTGGAGAGCAGGTTGGCGGCTATCGAGAGCACCAACTCAGCTGCGAATGCTGCGCTAGCTGCCGCCCAGACGGTCGCTCAGGCCGTCTCACGTGTACCCACACTCTTGCCCTCGCCGACAATCTCTTCCCTCCCGCTCCCCGATAAGTTTTCGGGTGAAAGCGCCACCTGTAGGGGATTCATCAGTCAGTGCTCCATTCACCTGGAGTTGCTGGCTGCACGGTTTCCTACAGAGCGGGCTAAGGTGGGCTTCATTGTCTCCTTATTGTCTGGCCGGGCATTGCAGTGGGCCACGCCATTGTGGGAACGTGATGATCCTGTGGTTCAGGGGCCTGCTCAGTTCCTCGTGGCTCTGAAGCAGGTCTTCTTAGGACCACGGGTCACGCACGATACGGCTCTCCAACTGTTGTCGTTAACACAAGGGTCACTCTCGGTTAGCCATTATGCTGTCCGGTTTCGGACATTGGCTTCCGAATTGGAGTGGCCGGACAAAGTATTAGTCGCAGTGTTCTGGAGAAGCCTAGCTGAGCACGTCAAGGATGCTCTAGCTACCCGAGATATTCCCACAACTCTGGAGGAATTGATCGCCGTCTCCACCCGTATTGATCTCCAGTTCACGGAGCGCGGGTTGGAGAGGACTCTATCCAGACGTAAAATTAACCTGGCTCCCACCTTTACCGAACCGCTGAGCCATTCTGCACAGAAGTCTCCCTCCACCGAGCCCATGGAGGTATCTCGCAGCGGCACTAAGCCACGTCAGGTGCGGGGCTCCGTGCGCTGTTATCACTGCCAACACTTTGGCCACACGGCTGGCACATGTCCTCAGCGGCCGAAGGGATGACCCCGTTCCATGGTTGTAGGTGGTGGCCAGTCCCAGATGGAGTCCTTTTCGCCTAAGCCGGTATTCCGGGGTACCCTAGATAACGGTTCCTCCACCTGGGAGGCAGAGGTCACTCTGGATTCCGGGGCCGAGGGGAACTTTATGTCCTCGAGTTTTGCCCAGAGTCACACTATCCCTCTGGTATTACTCCCACAACCTCTGACCATCAGGGTGGTGGATGGGGCACCATTGCCATCTCGAGTGACCCATCAGACAGTCCCACTCGGTCTCGCCATGTCCCCCTCACATCGGGAGACCCTGTCCTTGCTTATTATGCCTCATGGCATCGATCAGGTACTCCTTGGGGTTCCCTGGCTTCGTTGTCACTCCCCTCACATTGATTGGGCTTCGGGGAGAATATTGGGCTGGAGCAAGGACTGCAAGGGTAGGTGTCTCAGGGACAGTCTTCAGGTAGCGTCTACGGAGCTGCCTACAGACCTCTCCACGCTCCCTGAACCCTACCATCAATATGCGGACGTCTTCTCTAAGAAGTCCGCGGAGACACTCCCGCCGCACCGTCCGTATGACTGCCCGATTGACCTCCTGCCAGGCACAGAACCTCCTCGAGGTTGTGTTTACCCATTATCTCTCCCAGAGACGGAGGCAATGTCCCAATACATCCGGGAGAACCTGGCACGGGGCTTTTTCAGGAAGTCGGTGTCACCGGCCGGGACAGGCTTCTTCTTCGTTCAGAAGAAGAGCGGAGAGTTACGCCCTTGCATCGACTACCGTGGTCTCAATGCCATCACGGTAAAAAATAAGTACCCTCTCCCGTTGATCTCCGAGTTGTTCGACAGGTTGCGTGGGGCGCGACTCTTTACTAAGCTAGATCTACGAGGGGCATACAACCTGATCCGTATTCGCGAGGGAGACGAGTGGAAGACAGCTTTTAATACTCGGGATGGCCATTATGAATATCTGGTCATGCCCTTCGGCCTTTGTAATGCGCCCGCTGTCTTCCAGGACTTCGTCAACGACGTCTTCCGTGACATGCTTTCTACCTCGGTGGTGGTCTATCTGGATGACATCCTGATCTTTTCGCCAGATTTTCCCACCCACCGGAGAGATGTCTGCAGGGTATTTGACCGCCTACGGGCGAATTCCCTGTTCGCCAAGCTGGAGAAGTGTCAGTTCGAGCAGGAGTCCTTGCCATTTCTGGGCTACGTCATCTCGGCCCAGGGGTTGGCTATGGATCCGGCCAAACTGCAAGCGGTTATGGACTGGCAGGAACCCCATTCTCTTAAAGCGGTGCAGCGCTTTTTAGGGTTCGTTAACTATTATCGCCAGTTTATACCCCACTTTTCCACCCTGGTAGCTCCTTTGGTTGCTCTCACGAAAAAAGGAGCTAATCCTAAGGCGTGGACCGAACAGGTTTCTAAGGCCTTTTCCTCCGTAAAGTCCCACTTTGCAGGCGCTCCCATTTTACACCGTCCCGATGTGGATAAGCCGTTTATCCTTGAGGTAGACGCTTCTTCCGTCGGTGCAGGAGCAGTCCTTTACCAAAAGGATGCTCAAGGTCGGAAGCATCCCTGCTTCTTCTATTCTAAGACCTCACCGGCGGAGAAAAATTACTCCATCGGCGACAGGGAGCTGCTGGCCATGAAATTGGCTTTTTCCGAGTGGAGACATCTCCTGGAGGGAGCCCGGTTCCCCTTTCAGGTCTTCACGGACCATAAAAACCTGGTCTATCTTCAGACGGCCCAACGCCTGAATTCCCATCAGGCCAGGTGGTCTTTTCTCGCTTCCGCTTCACCCTACACTACCTCTCCGGGGAGAAGAACGTCCGAGCAGATGCCCTCTCACGCTCGGTGGTCTCAGCGGAGGAGGGAGAAGCGGAGCCTCGGTTAATTCTCCCTCCGGAGAATTTTACAACCGTGGCTCCTATCGCTCTCGAGTTGGTACCGCCAGGCAAGACCTTAGTGCCCCCTCGGCTACGGCCAGAGGTTCTTGCCTGGGCACATGCCTCCAGGCTAGGTGGCCATTTTGGTAATAAACGGACCACCGAACTCCTGGCAAGGTCATATTGGTGGCCGCATATGGCTCGAGACGTCAAGGCATACGTGAAAGCATGCGTCTCGTGTGCCCGGAACAGGCCCTCTAGACAGAGGCCAGCGGGGCTCTTGTTTCCCCTGCCAGTAGCGGATAGACCATGGGAAATGGTGGGCATGGACTTTATAGTTGGCCTGCCCAAGTCCAGTGGCAGTACGGTCATCTGGGTGGTTACCGACCATTTTTCCAAAATGGTACATCTGGTGCCACTCGCACGCCTACCCTCCGCCCGAGGTCTGGCCGTTCTGTTCATTAAGCATGTATTCCGTTTACATGGTATGCCGGACAAAATCGTAAGTGACCGAGGTCCCCAGTTTGCGTCTCGTTTTTGGAGGGAGCTCTGCAGCTTACTCAGCATCGAGCTAAATCTGTCTTCCGCCTACCATCCCGAGACGAATGGCTTGGTCGAAAGGGCCAATCAGACCTTGGTCACCTATCTACGACATTTTGTCTCTGCCAGGCAGGATGACTGGGCATCCTTGCTGCCTTGGGCTGAGTTTGCCCTAAACAATGCGGTGGCCGATTCCACTGGTCAGACGCCCTTTCTCCTAAATTATGGTCAACACCCTCGCGTCCCTGTCCCAATGCCGGTGTCCTCCGCTGACTCCAGGGTGGCAGACTGGGCAGTGGAGGCCCGGGACATTTGGGATCGCACGCAGGATGCTATCCGGGCATCTAAAGAAAGGATCAGGGCGTCCGCCGACACTCATCGGCGACCCGCACCAAGCTTCTCCCCTGGCGACATGGTGTGGCTCTCCACCCGGAATATCAAACTGCGGGTCGAGTCTCCCAAATTCGCACCACGTTACATTGGACCGTTCAAGGTCCTCGAGCGACTTAGCTCAGTGGTCTACCGCCTGGCTCTTCCTCCACATTTGGCCATATCGGACGTGTTTCATGTGTCCCTCCTCAAACCAGTTCACATGGTCCGGTTTTCTGAACCATCCACCGGGTCATCAGACTTATCGTCTGACGAGTTTGAGGTTAACGCCATCGTGGGGCACAGCAGGTTTGTCCGTGGCAAAAAGTTTTATTTGGTGGACTGGAAGGGTCATGGTCCCAAGGCTCGGACCTGGGAGCCGGTGGAGAACATTCATGCACCGCTCCTGATCGCGGCTTTTGAGCGCAGTGAGGCGGGGGCCCTAGGAGGGGGGGTAATGTTAGGTGTCGGATTCCTGGCACTGCACAGTGGGAATCCAGAGCCAGACATCCTGCGGTCTCCCATTCTTCCTCGACCGCTCCGGGTGTTGCTCAGCAAACACGGCGAGCCAGGCTTGCTGCTCAGACTCGCTCTGGCAGCCTGGATGTTGCTGCCACCTCTGGTGCAGCAATGGCAGCGCAACCTGCTTTGCAGGGAACCGCTCCTGAGGCTAAGTCCTCATGCCGTGCTACTGGGAATGCCCGCAACTTGACCTCTCACTGGAGAGCAAGGGTCACATGCTCAGGTCCTGCGTCGGATCTGATTGGTCCTTCCCAAGCTAATGGAAGGTTCCGGAAGCGCATCGCTATAAAAAGCCCGCAGGGCGGCTCGGCGATGCACTAGTGTAGACTTATCTTGCTATGTGTGTGAATGGTGACGGATGCATGGACTGGTGGCTGACTCATTATGAAACCCCTTCCCTCGGATAATACGATTGGTGACAGAGTGTGTTCTTAGGTCAGCACCAGGTAGAGGCAAGCTACGCCACAGTGCTCCTTCGCCTACACTAGCGTCCGTCGGTGCCCGGTCCTCGGCGCCGACGCTTGCGGCTATAGTTGCCGCTGCGCTGCATTAACAGCAGCTATTGGTGTTCGCGGCTGCGACGCCACACGCTGACTCCTGTGACGATAACAGGGCCAGCACATTTGTATATATTTCTGGCAAGCGACTCTGTGTCTGAACAGAGCCGCTCCTAGCGTTCGGGTGACGTTAACCCGTGCGCACTACTTCACCTTCTGGTGCATCTGCCATTGCCCAGCAGCGGTCTTACCAACTACCGCACGGTGGACCCCGGGCGGCGAACGCACCTCTTATTATTTTATATCTGGTGCGTTCCGCCGACCATAACAGTTAGTAAGTGCAATGCATTCACATTCACACTGGCCAACAGCAACCCAAGATACAAACAAAATGAGCAAATACCCAGTATGAAGGAAACAAATATTAATAGAGCATGTAAATAACACAGTTTACTTAGTAAACACTGTGTTGATCAAAAAACGACACAAGTCCTCCCACCACGAAAAGGTGTACTCCAATCGGGAAGGTACACTCTTATAGTTCAACTCACTATGTGCCAGCAGACTTAAAAATAGATAAGGGCAAAACAGGATCCGGGTCCTGACTGTTAAGTCACCTGCTCACGGAAATCTATATACACACAAAATGAACAGCATAAAAAAAGATGAGCCACTCCCCTGTTTATACAAAGTACAAAAAACTAAGCCAAAACCCAAAAAATTGAGCCAGTGCAAATGTTATTATAAATGTAATTCATAGGTGTGGATTTATTCTGGGGCTATTTAGCAAACAAACTTAGATAAAAACAAATTGAGAAAATGCCCTGTGTTAACCCCTTAGTGACAGAGCCAGTTTGCAGCTTAATGACCAGGCCAATTTTAACAATTCTGACCACTGTCATTTTATGAGGTTATAACTCTGGAACACTTTAACAGATCCCGCTGATTCTGAGATTGTTTTTTTATGACATATTGTACTTCATGTTAGTGGTAACATTTCTTTGATATGACTTGTGTTTATTTATGAAGAAAAAAGGAAATATGGCGAAAATTTTGAAAATTTTGCAATTTTAAAACTTTAAATTTTTATGCCCTTAAATCAGAGAGATGTATCACACAACTGTATTAATAAATAACATTTCCCACATGTCTACTTTACATCAGCAAATTTTTTTTTGTTAGGAAGCTATAAGGGTTAAAAGTTGACTAGTGATTTCTCATTTTCACAACAAAATTTACAAAACCATTTTTTTAGGGACCACATCACATTTAAAGTCATTTTGAGGGGTGTACATGACAGAAAATACCCAACAGTGACACCATTCTAAAAACTAGACCCCTCAAGGTGCTCAAAACCACATTCAAAAAGTTTATTAACCCTTTACGTGCTTCACAGGAACCAAAGCAATGTGGAAGGAAAAATTAACATTTAACTTTTTTTTGCAAAAAATTTAATTCAGAACCAATTTGTTTTATTTTCACAAGTGTTAAAAGAAAAAATGAACCACAAAATTTGTTGTGCAATTTCTCCTGAATACGCTGATACCCAAAATGTGGGGGTAAACCACTTTTTCAGCGCACGGCAGAGCTCGCAAGGAGGGAGCGCCGTTTGACTTTTTCAACGCAGAATTGGCTGGAATTGAGATCGGATGCCATATTGCGTTCGGAGAGCCCTTGATGTTTTTAAACAGTGGAAATCCCCAACAAGTGACCCCATTTTGGAAACTAGACCCATTAATGAACTTTTCTAGATGTGTGGTGAGCACTTTGAACCTTCAAGTGCTTCACAGAAGTTTATAAACTCAGAGCCGTGAAAATAAAAAATCATTTTTTTTCCTCAAAAATGATTTTTTAGCCCGCTCTTTTTAATTTTCCAAAGGGTAACAGGAGAAATTGGACCACAAAAGTTGTGCAATTTGTCCTCAGTACGCTGATACCCCATTTGTGGGGGAACCACTGTTTGGATGCATGGGAGAGATTGGAAGAGAAGGAGCGCCATTTTGGAATGCAGACTTTGATGGAATGGTCTGCGGGCGTCATGTTGCGTTTGCAGAACCGCTGATGTGCCTAAACAGTATAAACCCCCACAAGTGACCCCATTTTGGAAACTAGACCCCCCAAGGAGCTTATCTTGATGTGTGGTGAGCACTTTGAACCCCCAAGTGCTTCACAGAACTTAATAGCGCAGAGCCGTGAAAATAAAAAAGTATTTTTATTTTCCACAAAAGTGACTTTTTTAGCCCCCAATTTTTTTATTTTCCCAAGGGTAACAGGAGAAATTAGACCTCCAAAGTTGGTAAATAGTGGAAAACCCTCAATTCTTGCTCCAACCCTAATCCCAACACACCCCTTACCTTAATCCCAACTCTAATCCCTAATCCTAATTCTAACTCTAATCCTAATTCGCCCTAACCCTAATTCTAACCATAACCCTAATTCTAACCCTAACCCTAGCCCTAACCCTAATTCCAAACCAAACCCTAATTCTAGCCCTAACCCTAGCCCTAACCCTAGCCCTAACCCTAATTCCAACCCTAACCCTAATTCCAACCCTAACCCTAGCCCTAACCCTAGCCCTAACCCTAGCCCTAACCCTAGCCCTAGCCCTAACCCCAGCCCTAGCCCTAACCCCAGCCCTAGCCCTAACCCTAACCCTAGCCCTAGCCCTAACCCTAACCCTAATGGAAAAATGAAAAAAAATATTTTCTTTACTTCATTATGTTTGCCTAACTAAGGGGGTGATAAACGGGGGGGGTTCTTTACTATTTTTTTTATTTTGATCACTATGATAGTTTATCATAGTGATCAAAATGAATCTGCCAAACGGCAGATTCGCGGCGGGCGCACTGCACATGCGCCCACCATTTTCTCTGGATCCAAGATGGCGGCGCCCACCGAAGGATGCAGGTGGGACAGAGGACCACCGGGGGGGATGGAGGACCACCGGCTGGTACAGGGGGGGATCGGGGATCCTATTTCTCTCTCCTCTGATGTGCGATCACATCAGAGGAAAGAGAAATTAAATGCAAAATCATGGCTTTTTTGCGATCGCCGTTATAGGGTTAATAAGGGCGATCGCAAAAGCGGGGTTGGTAAAAACCGACCCGATTCATGTTCTCTGGGGTCTTGGCTACCCCCGGCAGTCGAGACCAAGGAAAAAATCCGACACTGGGGGGCGCTATTTACTTACTGCACAGCGCCGTGAATTAACGGCGCTGTGGTTTAAGTACCCTTAATTACCGCCGTTAAAAGGCATATGGGCGGTCGCTAAGGGGTTAAGTAAATAAATACTATTATTGCGTGTAAGTACCAAGATGTGATTAGTAAACACTGTGTTGATCAAAAATGCACACAAGTCATCCTACGATGACAAGGTGTACACCATTTGAGACAGTACCTAGCTCTTTTGGTTCAACTCACTATATGTCAGCAGAAATAAAAATAGATAAGGGCAGAGCAGTAACTGGGTCCTGACTGTTAAGACACCTACCCATGAAAAGGTATAGACAGAAAACAAAAACACCCATAAAGGTGAGCCATGCCACTGTTTGTACAAAGTACAAAAAACTAAACCAAAACCAAAGAATTTAGCTAGAATATATGTTAGTATAAATGCAGAGTAAACAGAACCTAAGATAAAAATAAAATGAGCAAATGCCCTGTAGTATGTACATAAATAGTAATAGTACATGAAAACAACATATAAGATAACACTGTTTTGATCAAAAAAGGACTAGAGTCATCCAACAAGGTGTGTCCCAATAGGGATGTTACCCAACTCTTGTAGCTCACCTCATTATTTGTCAGCTGATGTAAAACAAGATAAGGGCAGAGCAGAATATGGGTCCAGACTGTTAAGACCTGTGGAAAGCTATATACAGAAAATAAACATCCCAAAAGAGAAAGCAACATCCTTGTTTGTATAAGGTGCAAAAACTTAAACTATACTATACCTCTGTAGAGTATGGGTACCCTAGGAAAATTAAGTCAGTGGTGCCCCCATTACACCAAACAAAGGAATGGGTCTGATAATAAGACTGCAGTAACCCTAACACTCCCCTTTCCCCCATGGGTCAGGTAACAATCTCTGATGAGGTTACAGGTGACAAACTCTTCAACTAGCATAGTAGAAAAATTGATGCACTCTATGGGTGAGGCTTAACATGGAGTACAGGGAGGACAATTTTACAGTTTGATATAGGTATCAGTCATTTTTTCTGAATTACTTACATAACGATTCAACACAGCTTGCAACAAAACTGATGGTAGTTCTATTGCTATATTCTTGTATTATTAGTAGTTATGGTGACATATTCATGTACTGATGGTGGTTATTGTGCCGTAATCCTATTCTGATAGTGGTCCTTGTGCTATATTTATGCATTGATGACTGTTTTAGTGCTATTTCATGTACTGATGATGGCGTTGGTAATGAGTGATGATTAGTGATGATGTTTCTAGTGATATTGATGAATTCATTGCCAAAACCATCATCAGTACATCAAAATCATCATCAGTACATCAAAAGAACACAAGAGCCATCAATAATACATAAATATAGCACCTGAAGCATCGTCAGTAAACAAAGTGATCACTAGAACCACCATCAGTACGTGAATATGTCAACAGAACCACTATCAGTACATGAATACGGCACCAGAACCACCAATAGTAAATTAATGCAACACCAGTACCATCATCAATACATAATTACCATGAATACATTACCATAACCTCTATCAGTATATAAGTACATCACCAGAACAACTATAAGTACTTCAATACTAGAACCAAGTTTAGTATAGCAGTCAGCTATAATGTCAACTTACACCAATGTTCATTTATATTGCAATAACCTACAAATTCAAGTATCTCCTTAACAATTGTCAGAAGATACTTGGAATTGTTGTTAACAGCCATCATCAGATTATTGACCATACAGGAACCACAATAGTAATTACATGCAAGCAGTGTCATAAATCAACATTTACTTTACATCCAGGCATGTTATAGGTGCCATTTTCTCTGACTGTCATTGTTGTATGATGTCCACCATTTAGTAATATAGTCTCCAGACTGTGATGGACCCCACAGTCCCCCATACAGCATAATATTGTTAGCACCGCAGACTGTGAGGCGGAATTACCCAGGAGTGGACCCTCTGGACCGTGGCACCGAGGGGCCCCGGACGAGCAACCTGGTGTGACCGACCCCTATACAGGGATCGTTAGGCGCAAGACCAGAGACTCGAATGCCACGGCAGCCGGAACCAAGAGGGGCGGCTCGGAATGGATCACAGGGCGTGAGCAGGAACAGACACAGAACTTGAAAAGGCACGGATACCGGACTGGAGCAGGCACGGACACAGGACTGGAGCAGGCACGGAGACAGGACTGGAGCAGGCACGGACACAGGACTGGAACAGGCACGGACACAGGACTGGAGCAGGCACGGACACAGGACTGGAACAGGCACGGAGACAGGACTGGAACAGGCACGGACACAGGACTGGAGCAGGCACGGACACAGGACTAGAGCAGGCACGGACACAGGACTGGAGCAGGCACGGACACAGGACTGGAGCAGGCACGGACACAGGACTGGAACAGGCACGGACACAGGACTGGAGCAGGCACAGACACAGGACTGGAACAGGCACGGAGACAGGACTGGAGCAGGCACGGACACAGGACTGGAGCAGGCACGGACACAGGACTGGAACAGGCACGGAGACAGGACTGGAGCAGGCACGGACACAGGACCGGAACAGGCACGGACACAGGACTGGAGCAGGCACGGACACAGGACTGGAGCAGGCACGGACACAGGACTGGAACAGGCACGGACACAGGACTGGAGCAGGGCTGGAAGCAAGCACAGAGATTAGGCAGAGAGCCGGATTCCAGACGAGTACACAGGGCCTGAGGTGCGGTAAGAAACAAACACGGTCAGTCGCCTGCACTAGGGGAGGGCGGCCTGATATGGCTGCCGCTGTGCCCCCATTGGTCCGGCGGTGCAATCGGGGCAGGGCACCGCCGGAGACCAGCTTAGCGGTGGAGGACCGGCTGCGACCTACAGCGCATGCGCGGGACCCGCGGTGACATCACCAGCCGCGGGCCGGAGGAAGAGAGAGGCCGACGCCGGGGCTGGAGGAAGCGAGGCTGCTGGAGGGAGCGCGGCTGCTGGGCGAGGTAAGTATAGCTGCGCGCACGGGGGCGCAGGGCTGGGAGCGTGACAGGGGGATCGGGGGCCGTGACAGTACCCTCCCCCTTAAGCCGCCCCCTGCTGCGGTTGGCAAAAAATTTCCTGAGAATGTGGGGGGCGTTGATGTTCTCCCGGGCTCCCAGGATCTCTCCTCAGGACCAAACCCCTCCCAGTCAACAAGGAAAAAGGTCCTCCCTCTAACTCTCCTCATGGCGAGAATATCCCTCACCTCGAAAGTATCATCCGAGCCCACAGGCTGAGGGGCTGGAGTGGGTGAAGGATGGAATTGATTCAGGACCACAGGTTTCAGGAGGGAGACGTGGAAGGTGTTCGGGATACGGAGCGAAGCAGGCAACCTCAATTTGTAGGCGACTTCGTTGACTCGATCCAGGACCTCAAAAGGACCTATGTACCGGGGGCCCAGCTTGTAAGAGGGTAGTTTTAATCGGATGTACTTGGATGAGAGCCAGACCTTATCCCCAATGTGAAACGGTGGAGGATCCAGCCTCCTCTTGTCTGCGTGGTTCTTCATTCGCTCACTGGCCCTTTTGAGAGCGGAGTTGGTCTCGGACCAGATTTCAGAGAATTCCTGGAACAAGGAGTTGGCTGCCGGTACTTCGGAGGTTGGAGCGACAGGAAGAGGTATGTTAGGATGTTTGCCGAATACCACAAAAAACGGCGATTTAGTAGAGGGTTCGCCGGCATGGTTGTTGTAGGCGAATTCCGCCCAAGGAAGCAGATCAACCCAATTATCCTGGTGGCCGTTGGAAAAATGCCGAAGGTATGCAGTCAGGATCTGGTTAGTTTGTTCCGCTTGCCCATTGGTCTGTGGATGATAGGCAGAAGAAAAATCCAAGGAAATATCCAGAAGTTTGCAAAGTGCTCTCCAAAATTTAGCCGTAAACTGTACCCCACGATCAGAGACAATTCATTCAGGTAGACCATGTAGTCTGAAAATCTGATGGACGAAGATCTTGGCTAATCCGGGTGCGGAAGGGAGGCCGCTTAACGGAATGAAATGCGCCATTTTAGAAAAGCGGTCCACTACCACAAGAATCACCGTACAGCCAGACGAGCGGGGCAGATCCGTGATAAAGTCCATGGCGATATTCTCCCAAGGCGACTTCGGTACCGGCAAGGGAAGCAGCAGGCCAAATGGAGGACGACGGGGTGTCTTATTCCTAGCACAGGAGGAACAGGAGGCGACGAAGTCTGCCACATCTTGACGAAGAGTGGGCCACCAATAATACCGCGTTATGAGGCCCAGGGTCTTCCCAATTCCGGCATGACCAGCCAGTTTGGAGGAATGCCCCCACAGAAGAACTCTCCTCTTGATGTCCTCTGGTACGAGAGTCTTGCCCGGAGGTGGAGAAAGCAGAGACAACGGAGCCACTGTTATTATCCTCGTAGGCTCGATAACATGGGAAGGCTCCTCCCCAGATTCAGTTGGTTGAAAGACTCTGGATAGAGCATCGGCTTTAGCGTTCTTGTCTCCAGGGCGGAAGTGCAGCTCGAAATCAAAGCGGGCAAAAAACAGGGACCATCTAGCCTGTTGAGGATTGAGTCTTTGGGCGGTCTGGAGGTAGGCTAGATTTTTGTGGTCAGAGTAAACAACAAAAGGGTGAACTGCTCCTTCCAGAAGGTGACGCCACTCCTCCAATGCCAATTTCATGGCCAGAAGCTCACGGTCGCCAATCGAATAGTTACACTCAGCCGGCGAAAAGGCTCTGGAGAAGAACCCACAAGGGCGTAGGCGGCCCGAACCGGTCCTCTGGGATAAGACAGCCCCGGCGCCAGTCGAGGAAGCGTCCACCTCCAGCATGAAAGGCTTGCCGCTCTCTGGACGGATCAATACGGGAGCCGTGGAAAAAGCTTGTTTTAGCAACTGGAAGGCCTCTTTGGCTTCGGGTGTCCAGGAGTTGGCAGAGATCCCCTTTCGGGTAAGGGCCGAGATCGGCCTGGAGAGCGAGGAGAAGTGCGGAATGAACTGCCGATAGTAGTTCGCGAAGCCCAAGAAACGTTGAATGGCTCTTAAGCCAACGGGGCGAGGCCACTTGAGAATGGCGGACAGTTTCTCGGGATCCATCTGTAGCCCGGCATCGGAGATGATGTAGCCCAGAAAGGGCAGTGAGGGCTGTTAGAACAGGCACTTCTCCATCTTGGCATATAGACGATTCTCTCGAAGACGCCGAAGAACAAGGCGGACAGTCCTCCTGTGGGATGGAAGATCTGGGGAGAAGACCAGGATGTCATCCAGGTAGACTACGACACAGGAGTACAGGAGGTCCCGGAAGATTTCATTGACGAACTCCTGGAACACCGCCGGGGCATTGCACAGACCGAATGGCATCACCAAGTACTCATAATGACCGTCACGGGTGTTAAAGGCGGTCTTCCATTCATCGCCGGCACGGATGCGGATGAGGTTGTATGCCCCCCTGAGGTCCAATTTGGAGAAGATGCGTGCCCCCCTGAGACGGTCAAACAACTCCGGGATAAGAGGGAGTGGGTACCGGTTTTTGATAGTGATGTTGTTCAATCCTCTATAATCGATACATGGGCGCAGCGAACTGTCTTTCTTTTTAACGAAAAAGAACCCGGCGCCGGCAGGAGATGAAGACTTCTGAATGAATCCTTTGGCAAGGTTCTCGGTGACGTATTCGGACATGGCTGCGGATTCTGCAGGGGACAGTGGGTAGATCCTGCCCCTGGGAGTAGAACCGGGGATAAGCTCAATCGGGCAGTCGAAGGACCGATGCGGTGGGAGAACCTCCGACTCCTTCTTGTCGAAAACGTCTGCATAAGCCCAATAGGCTGAAGGAAGCCCAGAGAGATCCTGAGGTGGGCGAACGGGAACCACTGGCTAAATGGGGTTCAGACAGCGACCATGACACGGGTCTCCCCAGCGCAAGACCTCCTCGGTCGACCAGTTGAGTACCGGCTGGTGTGTCCGTAACCACGGGAGACCGAGGAGAATGGCATGAGACAAGTCGGGCAACACGTAGAAGGCTACTTTTTCACGGTGGAGGGCGCCGACTTGCAAGATTACCTCTTCTGTGACCGCGGTGATGGATTCCAATAACGGTCGGCCATCAACGGAAGCGATAATCCGGGGGTTCTTCAGAGTGACCACGGGAATCCGATATTTGTCCACAACTTCACGCCGGATGAAGTTGCCTGCTGAGCCCGAATCCACATAGGCCACCTCGGACCCACGCCTCTCCCCTGAAAGTAGAAGAACAGAAAGTGTGAGGGCCTGAGAGGAATCATAATCACCTAGGAAGGCCTCTCTTACCTGGCCTAGGTGGAAGAGTTTCCCGGTCTCTCAGGACAAGAGCGGATGAAGTGGGATGCCCCTCCACAATAAAAACAAAGCCCTTGCTCCCGTCTCTCCCTCTGACGTCTCTCAGCCATCGGGACCCGATCTACCTGCATGGGCTCAGGGGGCGGAGTATGTACAGGACCAGGCGGGCGAGGATTAAAGGACCGGCTAGCGATCAGGGCCAGCCTAATGGGCCTCCTATCCCTCGCCATTTCCCGGGCGCGCTCCTGGAACCGGAGGTCAATTCGAGTGGCCAGGGAGATGAGGTCCTCGAGGGTGGTGGGAGTATCGCGCCCCACCAACTCATCCTTAATTCTGCCCGACAACCCACGCCAAAAGGCCCCGACCAATGCCGCGTTATTCCAACCCAATTCGGAGGACATGGTGCGGAACCGAATGGCATATTGACCAACAGTCAGGGTGCCCTGGTGAAGGTTGAAAAGTGATTCGGTAAGCGAGGCTACCCGTCCAGGCTCATCGAACACCTTACGAAAGGTGTCCAAGAAGAGCGGGATGTTAGAGACTATAGGATCGTCCCTCTCCCAGAGCGGATTTAACCAAGATAAGGCCTCTCTCTCCAGATGGGACATGATAAAGGCCACCTTGACCCTATCGGAGGGATACTGATGAGGTTGAAGCTCAAAATGCAAGCCACACTGGTTTAGGAACCCTCTACACTGTTTGGGGTCCCCTCCGTATCGGGGTGGTTTGGCAAGGCGAGGAGAGGGGAACGGAGCGGGACTGGGGATGGCGGCCGAGGCCGCAGCGGCGGACTGGAGATCTCCCAGACGGCTATCTACCGAGGCCATATACGACAAAATATGGGACTGAGCGTCCCGCTGCTGGCTCAACTCCTGCTGGAGGCCGGCCAGCTGAGCGGCATTCCCCGGATCGGCCGCCTGAAGAGCGGACAGGCGGGACTCCATGGCCTTCATGACCGACATAATGCACCCCTGGTTCTCCCGTAAAAAGAGGAGCTCCTTTTGACCGGGAGCTGAAACACCGGCGGGATCCATGGCCTGACCGTACTGCTAGCACCGCAGACTGTGAGGCGGAATTACCCAGGAGTGGACCCTCTGGACCGTGGCACCGAGGGGCCCTGGACGAGCAACCTGGTGTGACCGACCCCTATACAGGGATCGTTAGGCGCAAGACCAGAGACTCGAATGCCACGGCAGCCGGAACCAAGAGGGGCGGCTCGGAATGGATCACAGGGCGTGAGCAGGAACAGACACAGGACTTGAACAGGCACGGATACCGGACTGGAGCAGGCACGGACACAGGACTGGAGCAGGCACGGACACAGGACTGGAACAGGCACGGAGACAGGACTGGAGCAGGCACGGACACAGGACTGGAACAGGCACGGACACAGGACTGGAGCAGGCACGGACACAGGACTGGAGCAGGCACGGACACAGGACTGGAACAGGCACGGAGACAGGACTGGAGCAGGCACGGACACAGGACCGGAACAGGCACGGACACAGGACTGGAGCAGGCACGGGCACAGGACTGGAGCAGGCACGGACACAGGACTGGAACAGGCACGGACACAGGACTGGAGCAGGGCTGGAAGCAAGCACAGAGATTAGGCAGAGAGCCGGATTCCAGACGAGTACACAGGGCCTGAGGTGCGGTAAGAAACAACCACGGTCAGGCGCCTCCACTAGGGGAGGGCGGCCTGATATGGCTGCCGCTGTGCCCCCATTGGTCCGGCGGTGCAATCGGGGCAGGGCACCGCCGGAGACCAGCTTAGCGGTGGAGGACCGGCCGCGAACTACAGCGCATGCGCGGGACCCGCGGTGACGTCACCAGCCGCGGGCTGGAGGAAGAGAGAGGCCGACGCCGGGGCTGGAGGAAGCGAGGCTGCTGGAGGGAGCGCGGCTGCTGGGCGAGGTAAGTATAGCTGCGCGCACGGGGGCGCAGGGCTGGGAGCGTGACAGGGGGATCGGGGGCCGTGACAAATATCTTCTGTTTCTCCCAATACAACCTCACATACAGTATTTTGTGCACAACAGCGCACCACATACAGTATGGTAGCCACAACTCTCCTAGCCTCCCTATATAACGTGTGATGGCCTCCACAGCACCTGATACAATATCATCACTCCCTGCTCCTCAATATAATATAATGGCCCCCACAGCATCTTACATGCAGAATAATCTTCCCCTTGGCACCCCACATAGTATAATATCCACAACAGTATTCAAATATACAGAATGTCAAAGGAATAGTAAAAAATAATATATTTCTCTTAACCACAAGGGGAGGAAAAAAAACAAATGCTTCAAAACAAAAGCGCCCAGGTCATTAAAGGGTTAATGGGTAGGAAAAGTTAAGAATTGTTTTTCTATGAGAAAAACAGTTGCTTAAAGAATTGTTAAAAGTGATTCATGGAACAAACATGGGTCCATCAGGCTGAAAGATAAAAAAAAAACACAGACGGTTTTAGTTTATGTGAAAAACAACTGACATGTGAAACTGGCCTGAATGTTCACAAGTGGAAGATTCATAGGTTAATCATCAGCACAGACATTTTTTACATTATGCAAATGAGATTTGTACTATTTTCATTTAGCTGCTAATATATTACATTACAGATTAAGCAGAAAGTGCACAACAAATATAAAATATTACCTTAGGGCGATTGGATATGGAATTGATTTACTGAATTTTTTACAGCAAATCTGCACCAATAAATGGACCAAAATCTGCACTTAGAACATGCAAATTGTGCGGCACATTTCACCCTATGCAATGTCAAGGGTTAGGTGCTCAGTGGAAATCCCTCATCATAATGAACCGACGTGAATAGGATATGAAAAACCCTTGTGCAGGTCCATTTCCATAATCTAGCATGTGCACTGAAAACAGCTTGTAAATGTTGACTCCATCTGCAGATCATCATGAGACCAAGGTATGCTAGGTGATTATCATATTCATTGGATGTAGTAATTGTGTAGATTATTACCATGTCTATACCCATTATTTAAATCCAAGCCTTCATTAGATACATTGCCCAGAGGACACACTGATACATACAGAGTTTCTGTTATCCCCTGCCTTTGGCCTCATTCAGCAACCATATTCACTTATGTATTAAATGTTTTTCACAGATAGAACACATATCCATCATATTATATGGAGATGTTCATACCTCTGTAGTTTTTTTGGACTGTGTGTAAAATAATTAACAATATACATCAATTTGTGATCCAGATAAACTTATCTGTTTAGTGACTTCATATTTTATTAATGTGTTGGTAGCTCTGTTACACTATTGAGAAAGTAAGGAATTGTGGGTCTCTTCTATTAGGTTGACAGCCTTTGTGGCGAACAGGTATATTAATTGTGTGTTGCCCTCTTCTGATATGACATTTTGGAAAGATATTCTGAAGAATGTATTTATTAATGATCCCACATTATTCTTGTTTCTTTTATATGGTCATGTTTTGAGGAGTGGAGTGCCGGTCCAACACTTACATTGATGACTGCTCTGCGATCCAAACCTTTTAGTGCTGCAGTTTCCACATTAGAGCAAATGAGAAATGGCTTTATCATTTTTTCCAGGCTGATAGATCTCATTGGTTTTGTTTCTCAATTGTTCCATAATTTCGTTGTATCGTGGTATGATGTCTAGCTTTTGAGGTTTTTGATCCTCATCATTTTTCAGGCAGGTCCTATTTAAATGATTTCTTGATTGAGAACAGGTGTGGAAGCAATCAAGCCTGTGCATGGCTAGGGAATTTGAACTCACATTCCCAAAGATGTAATAAACCACAGATACTTTAAGTTGTAAGGGGTGTGGTGGCAATCACTTTTTCACACAGGGCTCTGTAGGTTTACATTTCTTTTTACCTTAATAATTAAGACCTTCATTTAAAAACTGCATTTTGTGTTTAATTTGCTATCCTTGCCTAATACAATAGAGAAAAATACCAGTACATTCAAGCTAGCATGAATAGGTGCCAACCAAAAAGGCATATAACATACACTACCGTTCAAAAGTTTAGGGTCACTTAGATATTTCATTATTTTTGAAAGAAAAGCACAGTTTTTTTTCCAATGAAGCTAATATTAAATGATTCAGATATGCACTCTATACATTGTTAATGTGGTAAATGACTATTCTAGCTGCAAACATCTGGTTTGTATTGTAATGTCTTCATAGGTGTATAGAGGCCCATTTCCAACAACCATCACTCCAGTGTTCTTATGGTACTTTGTGTTTGCTAACTGTGTAAGAAGGCTAATGGATGGTTAGAGTACTCTTGAAAACCCTCGTGCAAGTATGTTAGCACAGCTGAAAACAGTTTGGCTGATTAGAGAAGCTATAAACCTGACCTTCCTTTGAGCTAGTTGAGAATCTGGAGCATTCCATTTGTTGGTTCCATTAAACTCTCAAAATGTCCAGAAAAAATGAACTTTCATGTGAAACTCGACAGGCTATTCTTGTTCTTAGAAATGAAGGCTATTCCATGCAAGAAATTGCCAAGAAACTGAAGATTTCCTACAACGGTGTGTACTACTCCCTTCAGAGGAGAGTCCCCACTACACATCTGAGCAACAAGATAAGTACATTAGAGTCTGCAGTTTGAGAAATCAATGCCTCACAGGTCCTCAACTGGCAGCTTCATTAAATAGTACACGCAAAACGCCAGTGTCAATGTTTACAGTGAAGAGGCGACTCCTGGATGCTGGCCTTCAGGGCAGAGTGGCAAACAAAAAGCCATATCTGAGACTGGCTAAAAAAAAGGAAAAGATTAATATGGGCAAAAAAACACAGACATTGGACAGAGGAAGATTGGTAAAAAGTGTTATGGACAGACGAATCCAAGTTTGAGGTGTTTGGATAACACAGAAGATCATTTGTGAGATGCAGAACAACTGAAAAGATGCTGGAAGAGTGCCTAACGCCATCTGTCAAGCATGGTGGAGGTAATGTGATGGTCTGGGCTTGCTTTGGGGCTGGTAAAGTGGGAGATTTGTACAAGGTAAAAGGGATTTTGAATAAGGAAGGCAATCACTCCATTTTGCAATGCCATGCCATACCCTGTGGACAGCGCTTGATTGGAGCCAATTTCATCCTACAACAGGACAATGACCCAAAGCACACCTCTAAATCATGCAGGAACTATATAGGGAAGAAGCAGGCAGCTGGTATTTTATCTGTAATGGAGTAGCTAGTGCAGTCACCAGATCTCAACCCCATTGAGCTTTTGTGGGTGCAGCAGTGAAATTTCTCCAGATTAACTCAGCAAATTAACTGCTAGAATGCCAAAGGTCTGCAATGCTGTAATTGCTGCAAAGGGAGCATTCTTTGACAAAAGCAAAGTTTGAACGAGAAAATTATTATTTCAAATAAAAATCTTTTTTTTTTTAACCTTGTCGATGTCTGGACTAGATTTTAATTTCAGTTAGCAGCTCATTTGATTAATAAAAGTATGAGTTTTCATGTAAAACACAAAATTGTCTGGGTGACCCTAAACTTTTGAACGGTAGTGTATATACTCGAGTATAAGCTGAGATTTTCAGCCCATTTTAGGCTGAAAATACACCTCTCAGCCTATACTCGAGTCATTATCTCAGAGGGTCGGCGTGGAAGTGGGGAATGGCAGGAGCCGGCGGCTTTCACATCATACTCACAGCCTCCTGGCGTTGTCTCTGCACTTCCCTGCTTCTTCAACAGTCTCCGGTGCCTGCAGATTGTCCCTGTGTTCAGCAGTCATGTGGTACCACTCATTAACCCTAGAACGCATACCTGGGGCCTCGCAGGCCCCCGCCCTGTTAATTGTTTTCCATTTTCTGCAAGATTACTTTAGTTAGAATTTTGAATCTCTAGGTATTCCTCAGGTATATAGTTGTTTGTCATTTCCAGTTGTTCATTTATTTTTATGTTACATGCATTTCGGTATAACAACTCTTTTTTGTTAATACCCCATATTCACATACCTGGGGCCTTTTAGGCTCGTACTAGGTTTACATGTGATCCTAAGTCTTTTTGTCTTCACTGTTGCTGGGGAAGACTTTGACTCAGTCTTTATGACTCTGCTGTTGCTATGAAGAGTGTGAATTCTGCCTGACTACATGGTCATGTGATCTTGGGAAGGAGGCTCCCTCACAACGTCATGCGTCTCTGACATCATCATAGGTCCTGAACACTGTTCATTGTGTGCTACTTGCTGAAGAGACTTTGGAGGAAGGAGTCAACTTTCTTGTTTCTTGAAAAAGAAACTTCCTGAGTTCCAAAAATCCAAAAGCTTCTACTGCACCTAAAAGAAAGTGGTGACCTGCTGAAGGTGAGAGGAGGGGTCTGCACTTTACCCTTAGCACACACACTAACAAAGAGTGTACAACCCTGATTGTAATCTTTTTTTTTTTTTATTTTAGTTTACTGACTTGTAAGGTTACAATGGCACAGTCTACATCCAGGGGTTTGACTGACCAAGAAATCGAAGCAATCATTTTTGATAGTGATGAAGACAGTGAACTTTCTTTGTCTGATGAAGAGTACATGCCACCAGCTAATGTCTCTACTTCATCGTCTAGTGATTCTTCAGATAATGAAGAAGTAATGGATCCAGCAGAACGTACAAATAGAACATCCAAAACTAATGTTTTTTGGAACAGTACTGCTGAGGTTCTTGGACGAACCCCATCACATAATATTGTAAGAGTTGCTCAAGGAACTGTAGGAATTCCACAATTCTTGTCCAAAAGAGATATGTTCTGTAAATTTTTTTCAGATGATATTGTAGATGAGGTAGTTTTGTGTACTAACTTAGAAGGAAAACGTATCGCTTCAGGAAGAAAAAAAACATGGAAAAATATAACAAAAGAGGAACTGTATGCTTATATTGGCCTTACTCTTCTGGCAGGGAGTACAAAATCATACGATGTTCCTATCAGAGAACTCTTTATGAACCCTTTTTCAGATCCACATTACAAAGCTACAATGTCAGTCAATAGATTTGAGGACATTCGGAGAAGCCTTCATTTTGATGACAAGAGAACTCGTCCTGTCAGGTTGGAAACAGGTAAATTAGCCCCCATTAGCTACATCTGGAATCTTTTTATCAAGAACTGTACTAAGCATTACCATTCTAGTGACAATGTGACAGTGGATGAGCAACTTCTTGCATTTAGGGGACGTTGCAATTTCATTCAGTATATGCCCAGCAAACCTGCTAAATATGGTATTAAAATTTTCTGGATGTCTGATTCTACAAGCTATAATGGAATGAATGGTCTGATTTTCTGTGGCAAAGATGTTGACGCTCCAGTCCAGAAAGACCTATGTTCTGACGTAGTAAAAACACTTGTGAAACCAATTTTCTATTCTGGAAAAAATATAACAATGGACAACTACTTCACCAATCTTGAACTGGGCAATTTTTTGCTTCAGAAACAACTTACACTTGTTGGTACAATGAAGCAAAACCGCAGAGAAATTTCTCCAATCATGAAGCACAATCAACATCGACAACTCTATGATAGTGTATTTGGTTTCTGCAATCAAGCGACAATGGTGTCTTATAAAGTTAAGAAAGAAAAATCTGTGATATTACTGAGCACAATGCACCATGATGGAAGTATAGACACCAATAACAGGAAACAGAAACCCGAAATCATCTTGCATTATAATAAAACCAAAGGAGGAGTGGACAAGATGGACAAAATGATTGGAGAGTATACGTGCAAGAGGCAGACAAAACGTTGGCCTGTAGATCTTTTTAATAATATGCTAGATGTGTCAGCCCTCAATACCTATATTGTTTATAGTGAGACTCATCCAGAATTCCATGCCAACAGAAAGGACAAGAGATGTCTATACTTGATAGAACTTTGCTATGAACTTTTAATGCCTAACATGATGGAGAGAAGAACAAAATGCTTACAAAGGCAAACAACAGAAGCTATGATCCAATGTGGTATACGTTTTCAGGAACATCCAGAGCCAAGAGATAAAAAAAGAAAGCGATTATATATTTGTCCAGCAAAGAAGGACAGGAAATCCGAGCGTGTCTGTACTACTTGTGGACAAAATGTCTGCAAGGAGCATTCTTCCTAACAGATAACGTGTGAAAGTTGTTGCGGTCATTAGTAAAGTAGAAAAGGAACCTTTGAAAAGAGATATTCCTGCAGCATGTTTACTGCAACTTTTATATAAAAAAACTTTTAGACAAAAAAAACATTATTATAAAGAGTTATATCGAATGCGTATATTGGGCATTTTAAGCCTGTTCAGTTACTCTTTTGTTTTTTTCTGCACATAGTAATGTTTTGAATTATTCACATCTTAGGCTGAGCTCCCACTGGCACTGGGGTCTGCCAGGAGGTGATCCGTAATGGATCTGATCTCTTGGTAACTCCAGTTAAGGCTGCTGGAATGCCGGGATTCCGCCAGCCTTAGCTGGGGTCACCAGGAGGTCAGATCCATTACAGATCTCCTCCTGGCAGACACCAGCGTTAGTGGGAATGCATCCTTACTTTGCAATTTTCAAATAAACTTTGAAAATTATTTTTGTTTGAGTTATTCCATGTTATTTGCACATGGGCCTAAAAGGCCCCAGGTATGTGAAAGTGTATATTTTTATGGTCATGCGTCCTAGGGTTAATGTAATGAATATGTGCTCCACGGCTATGGGAGTGGAGTTGCGTGCATATTCATTACTTTAATGAGTGGTACCACATGACTTTTGAACACAGGAACAATCTGTCGGCACCGGAGACCATCGGAGAAGCAGGGAAGTGGAGAGACCGCACCAGGAGGGGGTGAGTATGACAAAGAAGGGGAGGACGGAGGAGCCATGCATACAGAAGGGCGAGGATGGAGAAGCTATGCATACAACAGGGGGAGTACGGAGGAGCCATGCATACAGTAGGGGGAGGACAGAGGAGCCATGCATAAAACAGGGGGAAGACGGAGGAGCAATGCATATAGCAGGGGGAAGACGGAGGATCCATGCACACAGCAGGGGGAGGATGGAGGAGCCATGCACACAGCAGGGGGAGGACGGAGGAGCCATGCACACAGCAGGGGGAGGACGGAGGAGCCATGCACACAGCAGGGGAAGGATGGAGGAGCCACGCAAACAGCAGGGGGAGGATGGAGGAGTCATGCACACAGCAGGGGGAGGACGGAGGAGCCATGCATACAGCAGGGGGAGCCACACATGCCAAGACAGGAATGAGGGACAATGCCTACCTGGCTTATACATGAGTCAATAAGCGTACCCAGTTTTCCGCGCCAAAATTAGGAGCCTTGGGTCAGCTTATACTCGAGTATATATGGTAACTTGAAAAGCGATGAACCATGATTTACCAACAATTACTCTAGAACATTGAAACTGCATTACTGCCATAGAAAATGGGGAAAAAAAGTGTTATATAACGTAAATATAAAATGTTCATCTGGAAAATTGCTATGAAAAATGCAGTAAGAAAGGTAATTAACTCATAGATTGGCCAATATATGTGAGAACAACTGCCTTGTCAAGGCGCATTTCAAAAGTTGGGTTACTGTCCTGATATGTCATCTCTCCTGGGCAAAAAAGCATACAATTCATGTGGCAGGAATGGACCAACTAACTATTTAAAATCACCTGTGACTAATGGGAATGGGAGTGCACATGTTCGAAAAGGCTTTGATACAATTAGAGAAAAATACCAGCACTTCTAAGCTAGTGTGAACAAGTGCCAACCAAAAAAGGATATTACTTGAAAAACGATAAAGGTTGCACCATGATTTACCAAGAATGATTACTACAGAACATTGAAACTGCATTAATGCCTCAGAAAATGGGAAAAAATGAAAAAAGTGCTATATAATATACATATGAAATACTCATCTGAAAAATTGCTATGAAAAATACAGTAGAAAAGAAAGTACTTAGCACATAGATTGGCTAATGTTTGTGGCCTTGACATGGCAGTTGGGTTCACATATATTTGCCAATCTATGCGCTCAGTAACTTCTTTTTTACTGCATTTTTCATAGCAATTTTGCAGATGAATATTTCATAAATACATTATGTAGTGCTTTTTTTCATTTTTTCCCATTTTCTATGAAAGTAATGCAGTTTCAATGTTATAGAGTAATCATTCTTGGTAATTCATGGTGCATCCTTTAGCATTTTTGGAATCTTTGTCTAATATTTACAGTTATTTGGTGATCTGAAACATTTAAATGTGACAAACATCAAAAAAATAGGAGATCAGGAAGGGGGTAAACAGTTTTTCACACAATTTTATATGTTTGTAGAATTTAAGCTCTCATGAGCAGAGCCGTCATTATTTTTGCTTTAATTATTGTATTATCTTTAACTTTGTTACTTATGAATGTTGTATATGAACTGTTGCATTGTAAAGAGCTGCGGAATATGTTGGTGCTATATAAAGATTATAATTATTATTATTGATTATGTAAGCAATTTAGGAATTGCACCTTAATTTGCCTACCCATGGATTGACACCTCTCATTGCTATGTGTCACTGCACTACTTATAATTAGTTATGAGCAAGCACTAAAAAGCTTGCTATTTAGTCAAGCAAATAGTAGTACTCTTGTGTTCGACCCGAGTAACGACTACAATAGAAGCCAATGGGAAACTCAAGAATTTTTCCGGCGTTCTCCTCCCTGGAAGTCTGGAGGGGGTGTAAAAATTACTCAAATTGATGAAAACAGTGCTGAAAGGGCATGGGAGCAGCATGGAACAACATGGGGAAGACCCCTGGAAGCTTCTCTGCAGCCTAGGTCGCTGCTGAGAACAATATTGTCAGACTATTATGCCACTTTTAGGGACAGGTAATAAAACACAAAACCGATGATAAGGACTTGACTGGGAAAAATGTGAAGAAACAATTTTTCCAGGTTAATGACTTGTATATATGGCAAAATAAATAAGAGAAGGCAAAAAATGCTCCTTCACACCATGGGCTATGTTTGCAAGTAGTGTTTTTGCTGCGCTTTTGCACATTTGCATTGCTTTCAATTGTGTAAAAACATTCACCAGGAAATGTAATTTTAACATTTTACTACCTTATCTGGCCATGTGGTGCGTGAGACATGATCAGACACATCCTGTTTCATTTATAAAAAAGGGACTCTGAAAGGCACAATATTTTTTTTGTAGAGGGCCATCAGGTAGCTCATACTATTATCAGAGGGCCATCAGGTGGCCAAACTATAATTGTAAAGGGCCAGCAGCCAGCCCTCAGACAACAGTTTTAAAGGGCCAGCAGGCAGCTCTCACAAAGCATTATTGGAGGGCCATCAGCCGGCTATGCTTTGCATAGCTATACTTTATATTGCTACTGCAATATAATTTATACATCTAAAGTGAGCAAATTTTCTATTTCATATTAATACTATGAAGCTTGAAACTTGGAGGGCCAGCAGGTTGCCCAAACAATTTATAGAGGGCCAAGAGGTGGCCCCCACTATTTTTATAGAGCCATCAGGCATCTTGTGGACAGATGAGACCAAGATAGATGTTTTTGGTAAAGCACATCATTCTTGTGTTTACTGTAAATTGAATGTGGCTTACAAATAAATGAACACAGTAGTCACAGTCAAATATGGTGGAGGTTCAAAGATATTTTGAGGAGATATTTTGAAGTTGTCTTGCTGCCTCTGAAACTGGGTTCCTAGACTGTGCGCAACTCATCATGAAATTTGAAAATTCCCAAAGGATTTTGAGTCACAATGTAGTACCCAGGGTAAGAAAGCTGGGTTTGCATCCTAGGTTATGGGTCTTCCAGCATAATAATTTCCCCAAACATGCTTTAAGAAGCACCCAGAGATGGATGGAAACAAAGCACTGTAGAATTCATAAGTGGTAGCACCAGTCACTTAAACTCTCCCCCACTACCTTTTACATACAGATGCTACAGAGTAATTGCAAATGGACCCATTATATCAGTTAATTTTTCCTGGTTTGATGAATTTCTGAGTACAGATCATCATAAACACATGAATCTGTCACTGAATGTATGGAAAAAAGCAATCAAGTTATGGACTGTGGAAGAGATGTATGTGACCAGAATGAGCCCTCATTTCCAGCAGATGATAGCTAGCACGTACCACTACAGTAAAGGCAGCTAACAGCGGTATTAAAATGGAAAATAATAGATGTTATCTTGAAAGGTTTTTTTGGATTGCAACAGCAAGGATTATAATTTAAAGGCAATAATTCCTGACTAGATGCCTGTAATACGCTATCCCAACTGTGATAGCTCACCCTACACAAATTTTAGATAAGAGTGGTATTATTAGAGAATAGAATCTTTTTGAATTAGCAATCTTAAAAGCTATTAGTTTAACGTAGCAGCATCAAGGACTGTCATTTCAACAACCCTATAGGGAAATTTAGTGGAGCGTTTCGTATCTACTCAGCCTGATATGGAGGGCAGGATCTTCTGCACTTACTGTACAAATTGTCCTGTCCTGGCTGTGAAATCCTGTATGCAGTGAGAGAACTCTCTATGTGACAAACATCAGACAGCCCACAACAAGGCAATGGATAATATACTAATTGAGGGATAAGTGGATGGAAGACCAAAGGCTAGGGAAATGGGGAGTGGAGACCCCTAGGCAGATCTAATAGTACCCTGCCTAACCTACCATCCCCATATTGACACCACACCAATCGCTGAGCAGGAAACCTAAGCCCTCTATTTACTTAGAGCTAGGCCCTGAATAGGGAAGGGAGACAAACAAGGGAGAAGAAACTTAACTTGAGCAGACTCCAGGGAGGTAACACCAAACATCCTCCAAGAGCACCAGAGAGGAATTAAGTCGACTGCTATAGCTCCAAGCTTTCACAAGAGAAAATGTGACTATCACCAGTGGCTCCCTGAAGAAGACTGTGTCAATTAAAGCCAGAGGGAGATTGCCACTGGGTCCAAATATCAGAAGGAATAAGAAGGTGTCTGCAGTGCCAAAGGCAGAGACCTTCTGCAGCCATATGCAGAGCGGCTGTCTGTTGCTTCTGACACATTGGTGACACTAACAGAACTCATCTGCTCTTTTGAATTGAAAAAAATGTTCCTTCAACTAGAAGGTAGAGCCTCAAAAAAGATTTTTTTCTAATTACAAAGGAATGGGTGTCCTAAACAGGTAAAGCATATGCACTAAGTTCAAGGGATGCCAAAAATTAGCAGAAGTCACTCCAATACCCATTAGATGAGATGTAGAGGAGGGCCTCAGAAAACATTTTTTCTCATTACTAAGGAGTGGGTATGCTATACTGGCAATGCACATGCACATGCATTAAGTGCATGAACTAAAAACCTTTACCTCTGGGGGGCATACATATTTGTTAGGGCTCACAGAACGCATCAAATAATAAAAGATGGTATAGAGGTGCGTTCGCAGCCCGGGGTCCACGGTGCTGCTCGGTAATGGCGGACACTAACTGGCGGTATAACAAATACACACGGGTTAACTTCACCCGGTGAAAAGAACATGAACCCTGTTGCTTCACAGGGTCGCGATACTGCAGGGAGAATGCTAGTGTTTTGTTTACAGGACCCTGCCCCAATGACACGGGGTTAGAGTCCCTCTAGACCCACTAGCGTTCGGTGCCGCAACTGCGGTGCCAGGATAAAGTAACTAAAGATGGCCTTTCAAAGTGCATGCAGTGCTGCACTGGTGGACGCCACTAACCAGCCTAAGCTTAGGACTGGAAAGTGCACTATCAGCACACGGCACCACTCTGACAGACGCTGCTGTATATGTGGTACAGTCGTGCCTTGTGCTGGATGGCACAATCAGGCACTAACTCTCATGAAGAGGACTGGGTGCACTGTGGCGCATAGGCAATGCCACTTCCAGGCGCTGACTCAAACTCCGATAACCCTATTACATGCACAACCAAAGGGAGGGAATCATAAGGAGTCAGTCACCAGAAACATGCACCCGTCATCACACACACGAGTACGTTTTTCAATACTAGCGCATGGCCGGGCAGCCATGCAAACCTTTTATAGTTGCAGCCTTTCGGGACCTTCCTAGTGGTCCAATCGGAGCAGCAACAGGACCTGAGCATGTGACCCCTGACCTCCAATGAGAGGTCGACCCATGGGCATGCTCAGTAAGCCGAAGGAAGGACTTAGTCCCAGGAGCTCCTCAATGCTGGCTAGTGCAGGCTTCAATAGCTGACCCAGGGGTGGCAGCAGCAACCAAACCGACAGCAGTAGACTGAGCAAGATGCCGGGATCTGCGTCTCTGCTGAGCAGCCTTCTCTGCGGCCGGGACTGAATATGAGACCGCAGAAGGCAAAGCTCGGGATTCCTTCTGTGCAGGGGAAGAAACCCGATGAATAATACATATGTATCAAAGAATGTTAAAAGTTGGCCTCTCAAAATTCTTAATGTGGGCATCATAAACACCCTTAAAAAATTATAGCTATGGTAGCATGATCATTCTGTTTATATGATGGTGGTGGTGGTGGAAGAGTAGGAAAAGGAGGCAGACAACAAAAAAAGATGAAATCTTGAAATGTATACCCATGTATGGGTGGGAAGGGGTGCATGGGAATAGACCGACCAAAAAAATCCAAAACATTGGATTTGAGTTTATGTTCTGCTGCTGTCATCAGGTGATGTTGAGAAGTCTGGGCCAATCCAGACCTTGCTTACGTTGATAAGATTTGGTTATAATATCCCGGCGGCACGAAAATTTCGCTCTTATAAAACGCTAGCAGGAGGGCAAGCCAGGATGTTGTGAGTTCATTTTCCCCTTCATTACTGAGGCCCGAGGAACTCCCTCTTCTGGTAAAGAAAGGTAGTGAGCCTGATTATCAAATACCTGAGGCTGATGATGATGACTGGCTGAGTGGAGTTACTGACTGGATATAAGGCTGCCGACGCCCTTCTGCCCTGCGGGTGATTTCTCTGTGGGATCCTTGGAGACCAGTCTGAATTCCTGCTCCTCTAAAGCTGTTTGCTGCTCGGCCTTTTGCTTTGGTGCTTTGACTTTGTTTTGCTTTGTTTTTCTGGATTTCTGCCATTTCCTGCTGGGGTGTGCTGAATTCATTTAGCTCTGTCTTCTGAAAATACCTGAGTGCTGATTTAGTTTTTGAAGCCTAGCTGCTTCAGGGCCTTTTTCATATCAGCTTGTTGGCTTATGTCTTTGATAGGGTTTTGGCAGATTGCAGACAGCAGCCTTCCTGTCCTTTCCTATCTAGGTAGTTTTGGGCCCCGTCTTTGCTCAGTCTATCTTTCTGTCTGTGTTAATATTTTCATCTTGCTTCACCGTCATTATATGTTGGGGGCTGCCTATTGCTTTGGGGTCTGCTCTGGGGCAGTTTAGATTTCCCCTTTCTTTCTTTAGGCCTATGTAATTCTCCGGCTGTGATCGAGGGGTCTAGGGCATCGTAGGAACCCCCCACGGCTACTGCTAGTTGTGTTGATAGGTTCAGGGGTCTGCAATCTGATAGTTGCCAACTTCTCTGGTTTTCTGGACTTAGCTTGTATTTCTGCTTTTGCCTCCTACGGTGACTCATTCATAACAGAATCACCAGCCATGCCGCAGATCCTAGGGTACTCAATAGCAGGAAAGAATTGTAAAAAAAAAAAAAAAAAAAAAAGTGTGTATATTTTTTCCTCTATATCTCTGAGGCCGTAGGGGGAATTTTTTTTTCTCTCAATGGAGATAAAGCAATTGTCTGATCGTGTAGAGCAGCTCGCTGCGGAAGTGCGGGGAATTTCCGCCTACCTTGCTCATTCACATGCTGCTGAACCAAAGATTCCTACACCTGATGTATTTTTTGGGGATCGGTCTAAATTTTTGAATTTCAAAAATAATTGTAAATTATTTTTTGCCTTGAAGCCTAACTCGTCAGGGAGCTCCGTGCAGCAGGTTAAAATTGTCATCTCTTTGCTGCGTGGCGATCCCCAGGATTGGGCGTTTTTTTTAAAACCAGATGATCCTATTCTGACTAATGTGAACGCATTCTTTCAAGCTTTGGGGTTGTTGTATGACGAACCTAATGCCATTGATCAGGCTGAAAAGACCCTGCTGGCATTGAGCCATCGTCGTGATTCTGCAGAATTGTACTGTCAAAAATTCCGAAAGTGGGCAGTACTTACTACCTGGAATGATAATGCCTTGGCTGCTCTCTTTCGGAAGGGGTTGTCAGAAGCCGTAAAAGATATTATGGTGGGATTTCCTGATCCCTCTGGTCTTGACGATTCTATGTCATTAGCCATTCAGGTTGATCGGCGTTTGCGCGAACGCAAAGCTGCACGAGAGGTGTTGCCACCTGTTGAACAAATGTCTGAACCTATGCAATGTGATAGAGTTTTTTCCAGAGAGCAGCATCAGGAGTTCAGAAGGCGTAGTAAGTTGTGTTTTTTCTGTCGAGATGCCTCGCATATTATTTCTGTCTGTCCTAAACGAGAGAAACGCTTTGCACACACGTTTTCTGTTGGGGGTGTTCAACCTAAGTTTCTTCTGGCTATTACTCTGATCTGCTCCCTGTCCACATTTTCCGCCAAGGCTTTTGTGGATTCGGGAGCAGTCCTAAACCTAATGGACTTGGATTTTGCTAAACGTTGTGGATTTCCGATGACACCTCTGCAGACGCCTATCCCTTTGAGGGGGATTGATGCTACTCCTTTGGCTAAAAATAAACCCCAGTTTTGGACCCAGGTGGTAATGCGGGTCGCCCCAGACCATCAAGAAAATTGCAGAATTTTGGTGTTGCATAATCTGCATGATACTATTGTTCTGGGGTTTCCCTGGTTACAGATTCATAATCCAGTGTTGGATTGGAAATCTGTGTCTGTGGTGAGTTGGGGTTGTCGGTGTGCCTTTAGTGAGGCTCCGGTGTTTTCCACCTCTCCTCAGTCGCATGATGTTCCTGATTATTTGGCGGACTTTTATGATGTATTTATTGAGAATGAGTCTGCGTCTCTGCCTCCTCATAAGAGTTATGACTGTGCAATTGAACTGAGCCCGGGGTGTAAATTTCCCAAGGGTCGGCTCTTCAATTTATCTGTACCCGAGCACGAGGCTATGCGATCCTATATTAAGGAAGCGTTGGAGAAGGGTCATATTAGACCATCCTCGTCACCCTTAGGTGCCGGTTTTTTTTTTGTAGCCAAAAAGGATGGATCATTAAGACCTTGTATTGATTATCGTGCCCTCAACAAAATTACTGTTAAATATCAGTATCCGTTACCCCTGATTTCTGATCTATTTTCCAGAGTTAAAGGTGCTTGCTGGTTTACCAAGTTTGACCTCAGGGGGCGTATAATCTTATTCGCATTAAGCAGGGGGATGAATGGAAGATGGCGTTTAATACTCCGGAGGGACATTTTGAGTACCTGGTGATGCCTTTTGGGCTCACTAATGCCCCTTCTGTCTTCCAGTGCTTCATGAACGATATTTTCCGAGATTTTGTCGATAAATTTTTGATTATCTATCTGGATGATATTTTGATCTTCTCCAAGGATTGGGATTCTCATGTGGAACATGTTCGGACTGTGTTCCGGATCTTGAGGGAGAATTCCCTGTGTGTCAAAGGATCTAAATGCCTTTTTGGAGTACAGAGGATTTCTTTTTTGGGATTTATTTTGTCCCCGTCAACTATTGAAATGGACCCGGCCAAGGTACAGGCCATTCACGATTGGGTTCAGCCCACTTCTTTGAAGGCCCTCCAGAAGTTTTCGGGTTTTGCTAATTTTTATCGGAAATTTATAGCAAAATTTTCTAGCATTGCCAAGCCATTGACTGATTTGACTAAAAAGGGTGCTGATGTGTTAAATTGGTCTCCGGAGACTATTTCTTCCTTTCAGGAGCTGAAGCGAAGATTCACCTCCGCCCCGGTTTTGCGGCAACCTGATGTCTCACTTTCATTCCAGGTAGAGGTGGATGCTTCTGAGATTGGTGCAGGAGCAGTTTTGTCCCAAAAGGATCCTGTAACTTCTAAAATGAATACCTGTGCTTTCTTTTCCCGAAAGTTCTCTCCATCTGAACGTAACTATGATGTGGGGAATAGGGAACTGTTGGCCATGAAATGGGCATTTGAGGAGTGGAGACATTGGTTGGAGGGAGCTAAGCATCAAGTCGTGGTCCTCACTGACCACAAGAATTTGATTTACCTAGAGTCGGCTAAGCGCTTGAACCCTAGACAGGCTAGGTGGGCCTTGTTTTTTACACGTTTTGATTTTGTGGTTTCTTTTCTTCCTGGAACTAAGAATGTCAAGGCAGACGCCCTCTCTAGGAGCTTCTTTGCTGATTCTCCTGTGGTGACCAAGCCTGCTACCATCTTAGGCGAAGGGGTAGTTCTTTCTGCCATCTCGCCCGATTTGAGACGTGCTCTGGAAGAGTTCCAGGAGGACAAACCTGAGCGTTGTCCCAGTGGAAAATTGTATGTTCCTGACCAGTGGAAGAAGAGAGTGATGTCTGAAGTTCATTGCTCTGCTTTGGCTGGTCATCCAGGTATTTTTGGTACTAGAGATCTGGTGAGTCGTTTTTTTTGGTGGCCCTCCTTGTCTCGTGATGTCAGGAATTTTGTGCAGTCCTGTGGGACGTGCTCCCGGTCTAAATCGTGTTCTCACTCTAGTGGGTTGTTGATGCCTTTGCCTGTCCCCAAGAGGCCATGGACCCATATTTCAATGGATTTCATCTCTGATATGCCTGTCTCTCAGAGGATGACTGTTATTTGGGTGATTTGTGATAGGTTCTCTAAGATGGTTCATCTTGTACCACTCCCTAAGTTGCCGTCTTCCTCTGAGTTGGTGCCCTTGTTTTTACAACAGGTGGTTCGTTTGCACGGGATTCCTGAGAACATTGTATCTGACAGAGGAGTCCAGTTTGTGTCTAGATTTTGGAGAACTTTCTGTTCCAGGCTGGGAATTCATTTGTCCTTCTCCTCTGCTTTTCACCCTCAGACCAATGGGCAGACAGAGAGAACAAACCAGACCTTGGAGTCATATTTGAGATGTTTTATTTCTGCTGATCAGGATGATTGGGTTTCATTTTTGCCCTTGGCCGAATTTGCTTTAAATAATAGAGCTAGTTCTGCCACTTTGATGTCACCTTTTTTTTGTAACTTTGGGTTTCATCCTCGATTTTCTTCAGGGCAGGTGGAGCCCTCTGCCTGCCCAGGTGTTGACACTGTGGTGGAGAGAATGCACCAGATCTGGGACCAAGTGGTGGATAAGTTATCTCTCTCCCAGGAAAAGGCCCAGCGGTTTTCCAACCGACATAGGACCATTGGTCCTCAGTTTAAGGTTGGTGATATGGTGTGGTTATCATCAAAAAATATTGCAATATTGCTATGAAGGTGGCTTCTCCTAAGTTTAAGCCTAGATTTATTGGACCTTACAAGATTGTGGAGATTATTAATCCGGTCTCTTTTCGTTTGGCTCTTCCTGTCACATTTAAAATCCATAATGTGTTCCATAAATCTTTGTTGAAGAGGTTTGTTGAACCTGTTGTTCCGGGGGTGGCACCTCCAGACCCTGTATTGGTTGAAGGTAACATGGAATATGAGGTAGAGAAAGTACTGGATTCCCATCTGGCTAGACGGAGACTCCAGTATTTGGTTAAGTGGAAGGGTTATGGTCAGGAGGATAATTCCTGGGTCTCTGCCTCTGATATTCATGCCAAAAGATTGGTGCGTGCCTTTCATCGGGCTCACCCTGATCTCCCTGGTGGCGTAGATGAGGGTTCGGTGACCCCTCCTCAAGGGGGAGGTACTGTTGTGATTTCATTTTCCCCTTCATTACTGAGGCCCGAGGAACTCCCTCTTCTGGTAAAGAAAGGTAGTGAGCCTGATTATCAAACACCTGAGGCTGATGATGATGACTGGCTGAGTGGAGTTACTGACTGGATATAAGGCTGCCGACGCCCTTCTGCCCTGTGGGTGATTTCTCTGTGGGATCCTTGGAGACCAGTCTGAATTCCTGCTCCTCTAAAGCTAAGTTTGCTGCTCGGCCTTTTGCTTTGGTGCTTTGACTTTGTTTTGCTTTGTTTTTCTGGATTTCTGCCATTTCCTGCTGGGGTGTGCTGAATTCATTTAGCTCTGTCTTCTGAAAATACCTGAGTGCTGATTTAGTTTTTGAAGCCTAGCTGCTTCAGGGCCTTTTTCATATCAGCTTGTTGGCTTATGTCTTTGATAGGGTTTTGGCAGATTGCAGACAGTAGCCTTCCTGTCCTTTCCTATCTAGGTAGTTTTGGGCTCCATCTTTGCTCAGTCTATCTTTCTGTCTGTGTTAGTATTTTCATCTTGCTTCACCGTCATTATATGTTGGGGGCTGTCTATTGCTTTGGGGTCTGCTCTGGGGCAGTTTAGATTTCCCCTTTCTTTTTTTAGGCCTATGTAATTCTCCGGCTGTGATCGAGGGGTCTAGGGCATCGTAAGAACCCCCCACGGCTACTGCTAGTTGTGTTGATAGGTTCAGGGGTCTGCAATCTGATAGTTGCCAACTTCTCTGGTTTTCTGGACTTAGCTTGTATTTCTGCTTTTGCCTCCTACGGTGACTCATTCATAACACCAGGACCTTCAAGGTGTAGAGTGACAGTTCATGCCACGTGTCTAGCTTGGATACCCAATAGTTGTAAGGCACAGAGGAATCACGGAGGATGCCGGTATTATAAACAAAGTACTCCTTCATCCTCCAAAATGTTTACCTCCCTGTAAGAATATCTTGTGAATCAGGGCCTGGGGAATGTGAGGGTCTGAGAAAACTGTCCCAGGCCTCTGCTGCATCTGGTGTGTGTCTCCCTCGTCTCTACCCATTGTTTGTTGAAGGAACTGGGACCTATGCTGCCAGCATTGTCAGATGGGATTTTTTTTAACAATTCTTAAACTAGGGCCTTCTGGTACTGCAACATTATACTAGAAATCTTCCATGGAGATGTGCTTATGACATACAATATGTGCAGTATAAATGCAGTATAATATTTCCCTGCTGAAAATACTTTGCAGGATTACTATCACAGGATATTTTGCACACATCAGATGGACTTGTTACTTGTCTGGCAGTATGATTTTGATGCACAACTTCTGCTGTATAAATGGCATATATTTCCCTGCTCAGAACAATTTGCAGGATTAATAACAAAAAGAATATTATTAGCCGTGAGAATGGTGTCTAATCCCTGCCTATGTGCTGCTAATCACTGTCCCTAGTAAAGAAGCACCTCTCCCTGCTCTGCCTTTTCCATTGGTACTCTGTGCCGAGCATGGCGTCTTGGGTCTTTAGGCCCTTTTACATTTAGCGATGCACTAGCGATCCGACCAGCAATCCGACCCGGGCAGGATCGCTGGTGCATTGCTAAATGATCGCTAGTGACCTTTCACACAGAAAGATCTCACAGCGATGCAGCAGCGACGCAGCGCACGATACTCACCTTTCAGACACAGCGATCCAGACGTCCTCCCAACCGCGTCCAGCGTCGCTCGTCTCACACAGCAGGAAGCCCAGCAGGAAGCAGATGACGAGAAATGGAGCCACCCGATCTCGCGCAATCAGCGATGGACAGCGGGGAGCCGGTCGGAGGTAAGTATCACACATAGCGATATCGCTATAACGTCACAAAATCAGTGACGTTTTAGCGATATTGCTAGCGATATCGCTATGTGTAAAACCCCCTTAATATAGACTCGATGATGCTATGTGACCAGCTAATCAAAGCAATGCCACAATCAAGATGGCTACTGCATTACAGTGACTGGCAGGCAATCCTTGCATGTTTATTGGCTATCTATCAAGCGGCCATCATGCGCAGTGGAGACTCGAGCTTGCGAGCGAGCTTTCAAAAATACTTGCTGAGTAACAAGCATCTCGAGCACCCTGATGCTTGAGCAAGTAACGAGCATTGATGAGCATGCTCGCTCATCACTACTTATAATCAATCTGCCCCATTGGACTGTAGACTGGGACATTGCATATGGAATAGCCCTCGTTTTGTTTTATTGACCAATATTATTTGTATAGATCTTCTAGATATCTGTGTGAGAACCCTAGTGTACATACAGTATCTACCGCATATGGTGCATCATTCTCTGTAACACAGAGATATTTTTGCTTTTATGGCACCTACTAAAAAGTGCTTTATTTAGCTGTCTGAGGCATTGTAGATCCTTACTGCATTTTCTGAAGTGATTTTGTATTATTAATAAGTGAATTGGTCCAAGGTAGTCTAAAGTGAATAGGGCCTGTTAGGGCTCATACTTACCTTCAAGAGACTTGTACGATTCTCGTGCGAGTCTCTCGCATGAAAAGCTGACACTGCCGCCGGCACTTGGACCGGAGCGTGCAGCCACATGTATTTCTATGCAGCCACAAGCTCCGGTCCGAGTGCCGGCGGCACTGCCAGGTTTTAAGTATGAGCCTTTAGAGGACATTAGATCCAGCCAAAGTTGAGAGTGGGCACCACTTGCTCAATCTAGGGTGTCAACCTCCGTGTCATGGCAGGATCTATCAGGGACATGATAGGGTATACTGTTTAGATTACATCCACAGCTCCAAAAGATTCTCATTATCTGGTGAATGTATGTACAGTGGGTACAGAAAGTATTCAGACCCCTTTAAATTTTTAACTCTTCGATTCATTGCAGCCATTTGGTAAATTCAAAAAAGTTCATTTTTTTCTCATTAATGTACACTGACTGAAAAAAAAAGAAATGTAGACATCTTTGTAAATTTAATAAAAAAGAAAAACTGAAATATCACATGGTCATAAGTATTCAGACCCTTTGCTCAGTATTGAGTAGAAGCACCCTTTTGAGCTAGTACAGCCATGAGTCTTCTTGGGAATAATGCAACAAGTTTTTCACACCTGGATCTGGGGATCCTCTGCCATTCTTCCTTGCAGATCTTCTCCAGTTTCATTTCTGTTTTTTTTTCAGTCACCATGGGGTGCAGCGTGTACATTAATGAGAAAAAAAAAACTTTTTGAATTTACCAAATGGCTGCAATGAAATAAAGAGTGAAAAATGAAAAGGGGTTTTATTACATGAAATAATGTCTTAGACATTTCCTGGAAAAAGTCTAAAAAGTGGTACTAAACTTCAAGCATTCTAATATCCTAAAAAAATAGAATTGTTTAATAATTATACCGACAAAGTGCACACATATGGTCAGTTTATGTACTACTTTGTGTGTTATTATGATCTATCTTAAAAGAAGTGAAAATTGCTCACTTTTACAAATTTTTGGTCAGTTTCAAATGTTTTCATAAAGGCAAAATGTATCAACCTAAATTTACTACTAACATAAACTGCAATATGTCATGGAAAAAGCAATCTTATAATCACTAGGATAGGTAGTAACATTCGAAAGTTATTACCAGAAAGTGATATATGTCAGAGTTTAAGAATGGGGCTGAGTCAGGAAGGCCAAAACTAGCTGCAGATGGAAGGGATTAATCTGTGCATAGAGTACTGAATTTTTACAACTTCAGGAACAGTACACATCTCAGCGCTTGCAATGTATTTCTTTTTTTTTTTGCAGCAAAACATAAATACACATAGAGTAATTCAGCTGTTTTACTTGAGAAAGTTACATCCTTCTTGTTACATTCAATTTCATGCAATCTGAGCAATTCCTGACACTGTCACAAATATGCTGTATTATGAGCAGCACAGATATCAAGTTTGAATGTATTCATTTTTCTATCTTGCATCTTTTTATGCACTTAGAAGACAATAGAAATCATAGATACTTACAATCTTGGTTGAGGTCCTTATTGTCATCCCTAAAAGGTGTATTTACATTTCAAGATTATCATGAATACTGTAAGTGTTTTTAAGAATGCTCATTTCATTATAATCTTGCAATGTAAACAGGCTTTTGATCACCTAGGCTCAAAAAATTACCTGTATCATTCTCTGCAGAGTATTGACCTGTGTAAACGTGCTGCGAGAACAATAGCAGGTTATTTGAATTGAGGAATACAGTGGGGAAAAAAAGTATTTAGTCAGTCAGCAATAGTGCAAGTTCCACCACTTAAAAAGATGAGAGGCGTCTGTAATTTACATCATAGGTAGACCTCAACTATGGGAGACAAACTGAGAAAAAAAAATCCAGAAAATCACATTGTCTGTTTTGTTTTCATTTTATTTGCATATTATGGTGGAAAATAAGTATTTGGTCAGAAACAAGCAATCAAGATTTCTGGCTCTCACAGACCTGTAACTTCTTCTTTAAGAGTCTCCTCTTTCCTCCACTCATTACCTGTAGTAATGGCACCTGTTTAAACTTGTTATCAGTATAAAAAGACACCTGTGCACACCCTCAAACAGTCTGACTCCAAACTCCACTATGGTGAAGACCAAAGAGCTGTCAAAGGACACCAGAAACAAAATTGTAGCCCTGCACCAGGCTGGGAAGACTGAATCTGCAATAGCCAACCAGCTTGGAGTGAAGAAATCAACTGTGGGAGCAATAATTAGAAAATGGAAGACATACAAGACCACTGATAATCTCCCTCGATCTGGTGCTCCACGCAAAATCCCACCCCGTGGGGTCAGAATGATCACAAGAACGGTGAGCAAAAATCCCAGAACCACGCAGGGGGACCTAGTGAATGAACTGCAGAGAGCTGGGACCAATGTAACAAGGCCTACCATAAGTAACACACTACGCCACCATGGACTCAGATGCTGCAGTGCCAGACGTGTCCCACTGCTTAAGCCTGTACATGTCCGGGCCCGTCTGAAGTTTGCTAGAGAGCATTTGGATGATCCAGAGGAGTTTTGGGAGAATGTCCTATGGTCTGATGAAACCAAACTGGAACTATTTGGTAGAAACACAACTTGTCGTGTTTGGAGGAAAAAGAATACTGAGTTGCATCCATCAAACACCATACCTACTGTACAGCATGGTGGTGGAAACATCATGCTTTGGGGCTGTTTCTCTGCAAAGGGGCCAGGACGACTGATCCGGGTACATGAAAGAATGAATGGGGCCATGTATCGTGAGATTTTGAGTGCAAACCTCCTTCCATCAGCAAGGACATTGAAGATGAAACGTGGCTGGGTCTTTCAACAAGACAATGATCCAAAGCACACCGCCAGGGCAACGAAGGAGTGGCTTCGTAAGAAGCATTTCAAGGTCCTGGAGTGGCCTAGCCAGTCTCCAGATCTCAACCCTATAGAAAACCTTTGGAGGGAGTTGAAAGTCCGTGTTGCCAAGCGAAAAGCCAAAAACATCACTGCTCTAGAGGAGATCTGCATGGAGGAATGGGCCAACATACCAACAACAGTGTGTGGCAACCTTGTGAAGACTTACAGAAAACGTTTGACCTCTGTCATTGCCAACAAAGGATATATCACAAAGTATTGAGATGAAATTTTGTTTCTGACCAAATAGTTATTTTCCACCATAATATGCAAATAAAATGAAAAAAAAACAGACAATGTGATTTTCTGGATTTTTTTTTCTCAGTTTGTCTCCCATAGTTGAGGTCTACCTATGATGTAAATTACAGACGCCTCTCATCTTTTTAAGTGGTGGAACTTGCACTATTGCTGACTGACTAAATACTTTTTTCCCCACTGTATATTACAGGTTGTCCAGTGCACAATGCATAAATAGGCAATAAATCCTCAACCAATCAGCAAATAAGTTGCTGATCGGTGGGCGTTAAGTGCCGGTCCGACTAATGTAAATAGGGCTAAAATTTGTGATATTGATTTCTTTGGCTGGGCAATAAGAATTTGATAAAAATAAAATAATAAAATGTTATATATTGTGAACCAATTTCTATCAATTCTATTCCATGAAAATCATCAGAAGAGAATAGCTGGAAGGTTAAGAGTATTATACTGTGTTTATAGTTCCAGGATTCACCACTTCACCCCACAAGCCTGTTTTCACTTTCATAACCAGGTCAAATTTTACAATTCTGGCCAGTCTCATTTCTTGTGGTGATAGCAATGAACCCTCAACTGATCCAACTGATTCTGAGTATTTTTTGGGGGGACATATTGTACATAATGATACTGGTAAAAAAAATTCAATATGATTTGTGATTATTTATTAAAAAAAATGCAGAAATGTGGAGAAAAGTTTGAAAATTTTGGAATTTTCAAACTTTTAAATTTTATGCCCTTAAACCAGAGAATTATGTCAAACAAAATCGTTTATACATAAAATTTCTCACATGTCTAGTGTATATCTGCTCAATTTTTGAAACATAATTTTTTTAGTAAGTTAGAAAGGTTAACAATCAACCAGAGATTTCTCATTTTTCAAACATAATTTACAAAACAATTTTTTTAGGGACCATATCACACTTGAACTGATGTGAATAGTGAGGAGAGCAGGGAGGTAAAGTAGGCCTGTTTGGCAAGGTGAAGGGCAGAGTTATAGGTTCTTAACATAATTATGTAATGGATAAATATTTCCGATTTGCTAGTTTTCTTCTATTGGCATTGATATCGCTGGAGAAATTAAGTTTGCAATGTAAGCCAGGGCTGTTTTGCTGTGTGTTTGGATGTTCTGAGGGTGAGGGGTGCTACTTGGCCCAGGGTGCTTATGAGAGTGTCTGTGTAGTGATTTACAGCCAGATCAGGAAACGAAAGAGAGGTGATTGAGGACAGTGACGAATGTAGGTAGAAAGTAAGTGTATGAGTGTTAATGGCTGAGGTGGGTGAGAATTTGAGGTTGTGAAGGAAAGAATGTTGTGGTCAGAGAGGAGAAGAGGTAAGTTATTTAGGTAAGAGATTGAACAGAGCTGGACAAAGACCAGTTCAAGGGTTTTACCGTCTTTGTGTGTCTCAGAGGTTGAAAGATGTGAGAGGCCAAGAAAAGTGGTTAGAGATAGAGAACATACAAACTTCTTGCAGATGTTGTCCTTGGTGGAATTTGAACCCAGGATTCCAGCGCTGAAAGGCTACAGTGCTATCCACTGAGCCACCGTGCTGCCTTGCAGCGCTGGAGTCCTGGGTTCAAATCCCACCAAGGACTACATCTGCAAGGAGTTTGTATGTTCTCCCCGTATTTGCGTGGGTTTTCTCCAGGTACTTGGGTTTCCTCTCACATTCCAAAGACATACTAATAGGGAATTTAGATTATGAGCCCCATTGGGGACAGTGATGAAAATGTGTGCAAACTGTAATGTGCTGCGGAATATGTCACCGCTATATAAAAAATAAAGATTATTATTATTATAATTATTAAGCTGAGAGGTGGGACTGTTTATGGAGTTGTTAAAGTCTGAAAGAATCAGGGCAATTCTGAAGACTTTAAGTGCGGCAGCCAGGCACAAAAGGGTCAAGGAACTGGGTGGATGAGCCTGTGGATCGTATATGACTGCTACTCTGAGGGAGAGGGTATGGAAGAGCCTGATGATGTGGACCTCAAAAAAAGGGAATGCGAGTAATGGAACTAGAGGATGACCTTGAAAGTGCATTGTGGAGACATGAGTGTGCCAACTCCATCACCAAGTCTGTTACGGGTCTCGTGGAATTGAAAAAATGTAAGCCAATATGAGAAATAGCGGCATGGGACACAGTGTCAGTATCCTTAATCCGGGTTTCAATGAGGACCAACAAATTGATAGAGTTGTTTAGAAAGTAGTTTTGCAGGTAAAGAAGCTTTTTACATACAGACAGTGGATTCCAGAGTATACAATTAAAAGAGGGAGATGAAGGAATACAGCTAATGTTAATAAGGTTAGCAGGGTTGTGATGTGAGGTGGGGGAGGGTTTGAAGTTGGTGGAGGGCTTAGGAAAGATACCCTCTGAAATAAGTAGCAGTAAAAAGAGAAAGGGCAAATTAATTGCACTAGTCACACTTTTATTCCACTTTAAGGACTGACAACAAAACAGTTCAAATCGATGATAAATTAAAGTTTACAGAAAGGAAAATATTAAGAAACATTTTTCCTGTATAATGACTTGTATTAAAGGAAAATTTTTAAAAGGATTAAAAAAATAATTTAAGTAAAACAAAATTGAATTCTTTAATAAAACATTGAAAATTTCAGTGTAATTTATGAAGGAAGCCAAAACTGTAAAAAAAAAATTGATGGAAGAGGGACTCAGATACATCCTGCATTAGACATACAAATAGGGCCTCATATACATTCTGTTCAAATTGTCAAGTATTGGACTCAAAAAGGCTATGCACTCAGTGCAAGGGTTGCCAACAATTAAAGGCAATTAGAGGCATGGTTATCCATATGCCCTTGAGGGGACCAACTGTAGCACCTCATAAGATAATTTAGAAAGTGTAGTTGTGGTACTTCTACACTTTTAAAGGTTTTGCAAAAAGGGCAAAGCCAAAAAAAAATTATAAGTAGGGTCATCCAGTTATCCATAGACCCTAGAAGACCCCAGAAGATAACAACTGGCGTGCCTCATTCAAAGATTGAACATTAAGGCTATATACCCACGTTAGCATTTTAAAACTGATATAAAACCTGACTTCTTCCCAGAAAACGCGTGATTTTTACCGCAAGTTTTTGGCTTAAAAAACGCTCGTTTTTTATGCGTTTTTTCCATGCGTCTTCTGGACTCATAGGAAGCAGCTAAAAATGCGGACTGAAGCAGAAAATAATGAGCACACTGCGTTTTTAGCCACTAAGCGTTTCCTATGCAGAAAAAAATGCATCAATTGGCACAAAAAGGCAAAAATGCATTAAAATTAATGGGATGCTTACTGTAAGCGTTTTTGAAGCGGTTTGACCCCGAAAAACTCTTCAAAAATGCTTAAAAAATGCAACATGGACACACAGCCTAAAAGCACCTTATGTCCTGCTGTCATCTGGTGGTATGGAAAATTCAGGTATAATCCAGGTTTTGTTCATTTTTTTCAGAGTTAGCCTGTCAGCACTTTCTGTGAATAGGAGAAATTGCATGTCTGTTATGATCCCCCTGGTGGCACTAAAACCACGCTCAGACAAAACGCTAGTGGCAGGGCAGCAATACACTTCCAAGGCATACTGGGACAGCTCATGCCAGGTGTACAGCTTTGAGACACAATAGCTGAGGGCTGTAGAGGAGTTAAGAAGTACGCTTGTTTTGTCGACCAGGTATTGCTTGACCATCTTTAAAAACTTTTTCCTCAATGTTAAAAACACCCAGTCATCAGGGCATGGACACCTTGAGGTTGTCATGAAATTGGCTCAGGCCTTTGACAGTGTACCTCTGCTGTGTGTGTCCCTCATCTCTCCTCCTTGGTTAGCCAAGGAAGCTTGCCACCTGCCGCTAGCGTTGTCTGTGAATTTTTTCAGCATATTTTTCACATTTGCCTTCTGGTATAGCACCATTTTAGAAGACCTCTCTGCCTTAGGAAGAAAAGATGCAAAGTTCCCCTTGTAGCATGGGTCTAGCAGGGTGAATAGCTAGTCCTTTTTTTGCAAGAGGAATGTAATGCGAGAGTCATGGGAAAGGCAGTAGCTCTTAAAGTCTGCCACATGTGCCAAGGTCCCTACAGCCAACACATCCCTTTCTCCACCATGATGACTAATCTCTATGTCTTCCTCCTCCCTTTCTTTCTCCTCATTCCTATCTTCAGCCCATTTTTAGACTGGGAAGGTCCAATATCCATGGCTACTTCACAGCTTGAGACTATCAGCCTTCAACTGTCTGTTTTAGCTTGGTTGGTTGTCAAAAATGGGGGGACCCCACACGTTTTTAATTTTTTCATTTATTTAAATATTTTAAAAAATGGTGTAATACTCCTTTATTTTTATAACTAGCCAATATAAAGCTGATAGCTGGGGAATGCCTTTTAGCAAACTATGTTTGGACTGCCAAACCCGAAAGGTAGCATGGACTTCCTGTAGAAATTAGTGTTAAGCGGGCTGTGGACAGACACTAGGTGTTCAGTACAGACAGGCTTCTATTTTTATGCTGAGGAGGGCCAATATCCATTGGCCCTTCTCAGTCTGGGAATATCAGCCACCTGCTGCCTGCTTTAGCTTGGCTGGTTATCAAAAATGGGGGGAACCCCATGCCATTTTTTTACATTATTTAAATAATTTAAAAAACAGTGTTAAACACCTCTATTTTTGATAACCAGCCAAGATAAAGCTGATAGGTGAGGGCTGCAGCCCACAGCTGTCAGCTTTACCTGCACTGATTAGCAAAAATAGAGGTGTCCCCACACCATTTTTTCCTTTTATTTATTTATTGCACAGGCGCTGGCTGGTATATACTCTCATCATTGTACACCTGTCCTTGCTGCTATCAGTGAGACTAAGCAGTACTCTCATGAGCCTATGCCTGTAACCGGCAGCAACCTATTTACCGCAGCTCATAGCTGCTAGCTAACATGCTGTCATCTGTTTGACAGCGTATGAACTACATCACTCTGACCAGTGGTAAAGAACTTATCGCTGATCAGAGAAGTGTTGCTCGCACTGTCACACAGATGACAGCTTGAGAAACATTGGATGTTCAAACCTCGCATACATTTCCGGTACCCAAACCAAACTTTTTTTAACATTTTCTACAGAACCCGTCAGACCGGAACATCTAAAGATTCGTCCATCACTAGTTGTCAGTTGGCTCCATGCTAACTATAGGCCTTTCCTTCCACAAGTATTTTACCATGCCTGCCAACACAACTTAAGTCCCCGTAGTTTTATTATCATATCCCCATTGCGAAGGCTGGTCATCATGGCCAGCACTGTAGTCATCATTATTTTTGGATTCACTCTCTGCATCAACCTCTAACCAATCTATGCTCACCTCCACTTCTGCCTGCTGCTGCTCCTTTACATCCTCCGCCTCTTTTTCCCACAAATCTTACAGCATCTAACATGGACTTTAAAAGTCCACAAGAGACACAGGACAGCACAAGACATTTGCAAATTGGTGTTCTTTCTCCATATTCTTTTGCATGTTGGTGCATGTTTTTTCAAGTTTAAATACTAGCGCCACTACATTGCTGATACCATACTGTCCCAGCTAACAAATTTTATTACCTCTTCAAAGAACTTTTGTAGGTGACACGCATCCCTCATTTGCTGCAATACACTATGCTCCAGTTAGACTGTTGTGTGATATAGTTGTTACCCCTTCACATTGCTCATAGAATTGCTACAATTTCTTTGGGTTTTGAGTTTCAACATCACAAACCAAGTTGTGCTGTGGTAGCCTGTTTGTCTTTGCAAATCAGGTGGATGATGCCAGGATCCTGTCAGCGCCGGCGTGCAGCCTCCGCTGAGCAGGGACTCACCCGCACTGTAGGGGGTCCGGGGTCAGGTATAGCCGGAAAGCACAGATACACAGGACCTCTGGACGCTGAATTTTAGCAAGCAGTCACAGGACCTACGGTCATGTGACTGCAAGGGGGTGGGGCTTAGCGTCCTGCTTTCAGAGATGGCAGGACACTATACAGAAATACTCAGAGTCAGGCAAAATGGAGGTCATACACAGAGATATCAGTAAAGTACCAGGGATGAGACAGAACGGATAGTCAGGGCTAAGCAGAAGTCAAAACCAAACAGACATAGAAGGTACCAAGCAGAATCCAAAGCAATATCCAGAGAACAGACCGAGTCGTACACAGAGAATCAAGCAACCAGAACACAGCACAAACACACTCAGGGGTCACCACACAATGCCAAGGGCGAAAGTATAACTGACGGGGGATGGGAGCTTCCTGAGGCTATAAGAAGCTTTCCCAGAACCAATGAGAGACCACCCTAATAGGTCCCTGGTGTGCAGGTAAGAGTCTGCACTGAGATCAAACATTAACCCCAGAAGTGCCAGTCACCCAGCACTGGTATCATGACAGATGTGCTTTGCTACATAAGACCTATTGAATTGTACTGCAACTTTTCTGGCCATAGCCATCACATTTCTCAAGCCGGTATATTTCTGCTGCCAAAATGTTCTATGTATTGGCACTCATGATCATGACAATTCAAAGCAGCCAGAGAGCGAGTTGACTCTTAATGCATAGCAGCAACTATTATGTCTTGTGACTTTTCTCATCCAGGCATTTTGTAAAACTGTTTGTCAATGCTTTTTATTGCATGTGTGAAATTATTGAAACCACTGTGTGAAATTACTGATGTGCCCTTTCCTTGTTGGAGATAGAGTCATGCCAGTTGAGCAAGATGTAGGAGGTGTAGGAGCAGACAGACCTGGTAGTGGAAACAGGCATAAGAAGTAAGAGTTTTTCTGGAGATGTATTCGAATTGCAGTTGTCAAATACATGTGAATGATTAAATATAGGGTGAGGAAGATAATAGTCAAATATAATCCTAAAATAGTTACATGCTTCCTGAGAGTTAAGGTAGTGAGGCAATTGAAAAGGGAAATATCTAGTTTTAGTAGATTTATAGAGGATGGAGTGAACGTAAGTTCAAACTTGGAAGGAATTAATTTCAGGTAGAGAGATGACAATGTCAGAGACAGCGGCATATGTCAGGAGCAGAAAAATTCTGAAGAGTTTAAGTAAGTTTAAGTAATTTACAATTGTGTCCGCTGATTGTGCTTGAGCTTACACCATGCTTCCAACATGACATTACTTTCTGGATTTTAAATATTTATAGACTTGACTTCTTGTTAAAGAGTAACTAATCTTTTAATGAATATTTTGTAAGTTACAGACCCTTTAGATGTGATAGCTTGGTGGGCGTCTGGGTCACTAAGCCTCCTCTGAAGATGTAAATTTTAGCAGAATTTGAATGTTTAATTATTTTCCCACTTTAAATGTTTGTGTTGTATCTTCTACTGTGTAACAGGTATTTTTGCATTGTATTAGGATTTTGTAATGCATGTCACATTGGAAGGCTATTTCTAAAGTTCTATTTTTCTTAGTGCCTGAAAACTGCTTCTGTGAATTTTTTTCATTAGCCATTAGTAGAGTTGAACGAAACGGGTCGAAAAATTTCAAAAGTCGCCGACTTTTGACAAAGTCGGGTTTCATGAAACGAAACCCGACCCTAGGATGAGGTCGGCCACGAGGTTGGCGACTTACGCGCCAAAGTCGCGTTTCAAAAGTTTGTTTTGCGCTCTTTTTCAGCCAATCAGGATCCATGGACACTGTGGGCAACGTGATGACATAGGCAGGGGTCACCACCATCTTTCAGAAGGGCATGCAAGTGATTGGCTTGCTTTGGTGGGTGTCACAGGGGTTATAAAAGGGCATGCACGCCGACCGACATCTTACTTCTGCCGATCTTAGCATAGGGAGAGGTTGCTGATTCTGTAGGGAGAGCGTTAGGCAGGGAAGAAGAAAAAAAAACTGCTTCTGCTGCTAGCGATTTTGCCTGTACAACACACCAGTCACTGTGTGTGCAGTGCAAGGGGAGGCTATATTGTGGTGGATCAGCGGTGTTGGTTGTTGGGCTGCCTTCTAAGGCTTCCTGACAGCTGCATTGCTGTTTACCCACTGCTCTGCAAACTGCTTTTTTAAAAGCAATCCCAATTTTTTTTTTGTCCTGCTGAGGTACTGAGCGTGCATTTTTTCACACCATATAGCGGTGCACGCTCCTCACACAGTACCGTGTAACTGCTGTCATCACAGCCACAGTGAAGCTATCTGTGTGTCACTGTGGAAGGATAAGTGGAGGACTTGTTCCATTCTTACAGACCTACACTCTAGGGAGATTCCTATTCTGCCCAATTCTACATACACCTTGTAGTTTGTGATACACTAGCCAATTTCTGCCTGTGACATAGCGCTCTGATATTCAGTGGTCCTCACACAATCCAAAAGTGTCCAGTGTCCACTAGTGTGTGCAGAAATTCAAAATCTCCCTTATCCTGTAGTCACTTTTTTCACACCTGTGCCATCGAGCCTGTGACATAGCGCTCTGATATTCAGTGGGCCTCACACAATCCAAAAGTGTCCAGTGTCCACTAGTGTGTGCAGAAATTCAAAATCTCCCTTATCCTGTAGTCACTTTTTTCACACCTGTGCCATCGAGCCTGTGACATAGCGCTGTGATATTCAGTGGGCCTCACACAATCCAAAAATGTCCAGTGTCCACTAGTGTGTGCAGAAATTCAAAATCTCCCTTATCCTGTAGTCACTTTTTTCACACCTGTGCCATCAAGCCTGTGACATAGCGCTCTGATATTCAGTGGGCCTCACACAATCCAAAAGTGTCCAGTGTCCACTAGTGTGTGCAGAAATTCAAAATCTCCCTTATCCTGTTGTCACTTTTTTCACACCTGTGCCATCGAGCCTGTGATATAGCGCTCTGATATTCAGTGGGCCTCACACAATCGAAAAGTGTCCAGTGTCCACTAGTGTGTGCAGAAATTCAAAATCTCCCTTATCCTGTAGTCACTTTTTTCACACCTGTGCCATCGAGCCTGTGACATAGCGCTCTGATATTCAGTGGGCCTCACACAATCCAAAAGTGTCCAGTGTCCACTAGTGTGTGCAGAAATTCAAAATCTCCCTTATCCTGTAGTCACTTTTTTCACACCTGTGCCATCGAGCCTGTGATATAGCGCTCTGATATTCAGTGGGCCTCACACAATCCAAAAGTGTCCAGTGTCCACTAGTGTGTGCAGAAATTCAAAATCTCCCTTATCCTGTAGTCACTTTTTCACACCTGTGCCATCGAGCCTGTGACATAGCGCTGTGATATTCAGTGGGCCTCACACAATCCAAAAGTGTCCAGTGTCCACTAGTGTGTGCAGAAATTCAAAATCTTCCTTATCCTGTAGTCACTTTTTTCACATCTGTGCCATCGAGCCTGTGACATAGCGCTCTGATATTCAGTGGGCCTCATACAATCCAAAAGTGTCCAGTGTCCACTAGTGTGTGCAGAAATTCAAAAGCTCCCTTATACTGTAGTCACTTTTTTCACACCTGTGCAATCGAGCCTGTGACATAGCGCTCTGATATTCAGTGGGCCTCACACAATCCAAAAGTGTCCAGTGTCCACTAGTGTGTGCAGAAATTCAAAATCTCCCTTATCCTGTAGTCACTTTTTTCACATCTGTGCCATCGAGCCTGTGACATAGCGCTCTGATATTCAGTGGGCCTCACACAATCCAAAAGAGTCCAGTGTCCACTAGTGTGTGCAGAAATTCAAAATCTCCCTTATCCTGTAGTCACTTTTTTCACACCTGTGCCATCGAGCCTGTGACATAGCGCTCTGATATTCAGTGGGCCTCACACAATCCAAAAGTGTCCAGTGTCCACTAGTGTGTGCAGAAATTCAAAATCTCTGTGATCCTGTAGTCAGTTTTTTCACACCTGTGCCATCGAGCCTGTGACATAGCGCTCTGATATTCAGTGGGCCTCACACAATCCAAAAGTGTCCAGTGTCCACTAGTGTGTGCAGAAATTCAAAATCTCCCTTATCCTGTAGTCACTTTTTTCACACCTGTGCCATCGAGCCTGTGACACAGCGCTCTGATATTCAGTGGGCCTCACACAATCCAAAAGTGTCCAGTGTCGACCAGTGTGTGCAGAAATTCAAAATCTCTGTGATCCTGTAGTCACTTTTTTCACACCTGTTCCATCGAGCCTGTGACATAGCACTCGGATATTCAGTGGGCCTCACACAATCCAAAAGTGTCCAGTGTCCACTAGTGTGTGCAGAAATTCAAAATCTCCCTTATCCTGTAGTCACTTTTTTCACACCTGTGCCATCGAGCCTGAGACATAGCGCTCTGATATTCAGTCTGCCTCACACAATCCAAAAGTGTCCAGTGTCCACTAGTGTGTGCAGAAATTCAAAATCTCCCTTATCCTGTAGTCACTTTTTTCACACCTGTGCCATCGAGCCTGTGACATAGCGCTCTGATATTCAGTGGGCCTCACACAATCCAAAAGTGTCCAGTGTCCACTAGTGTGTGCAGAAATTCAAAATCTCCCTTATCCTGTAGTCACTTTTTTCACACCTGTGCCATCGAGCCTGTGACATAGCGCTCTGATATTCAGTGGGCCTCACACAATCCAAAAGTGTCCAGTGTCCACTAGTGTGTGCAGAAATTCAAAATCTCCCTTATCCTGTAGTCACTTTTTTCACACCTGTGCCATCGAGCCTGTGACATAGCGCTCTGATATTCAGTGGGCCTCATACAATCCAAAAGTGTCCAGTGTCCACTAGTGTGTGCAGAAATTCAAAATCTCTGTGATCCTGTAGTCACTTTTTTCACACCTGTGCCATCGAGCCTGTGACATAGCGCTCTGATATTCAGTGGGCCTCACACAATCCAAAAGTGTCCAGTGTCCACTAGTGTGTGCAGAAAGTCAAAATCTCCCTTATCCTCTAGTGACATTTTTCACACCTGCGACATCAAGCCAGTGACATAGCGCTGTGATATTCAGTGGGCCTCACACAATCCAAAAGTGTCCAGTGTCCACAAGTGTCTGCAGAAATTCAAAATCTCCCCTGTCCTATAGACACCTTGTACCTTGTTTTACATTACTATATAGTTTGTTGGATTTTGTCTACATTTCTACCAAAAATGAGGAAGGCTGGTGGAAGAGGCCGTGGAATTGGGCGGGGGTTGGCAGCTGGTAATGATGGTGTTGGTGGTGGATCTGATGGTAGTGGCAAAAGCAAAATTGGACCGAATGCAGGAGGTGTTGAGCCTGCGTCATCCTCTGGCTCCACAAGGCCTCGAAGGCTTAGTTTTCTAGGAGTTGGCAAACCACTTTTAAAGCCAGAGCTTCAGGAAAAAGTTTTGTCTTACATTGCTGACTCAGCCTCCAGCTCTATCGCCTCCTCTTCTGAAGTTGTAAAAAATAAAAGCACTGAGTCATCATTGGAGGCTCATGTTCATGAACCACACCTTTCCTTGTGTCCTTCACCCCAACCAAGATTGAAGGATGACGCAGGCCATACTACTGATTACTCCATGGAGCTGTTTTCACATACCATGCCTGGATTATCAAGTGAAATGGTGAATTTCCCAGGGCAAGATGAATCTGACATGGAGTGCACTGATGCACAGCCGCTGATAGATGATTCTGCTGGTACATTCATTCAGAGCACTACATTGTCCTCGCAGTGTACAGAGCCAGATTTTGACCCTGATGAGACTCAGGTGCCCCTTCCCGCACACTATACCACCATACACGGTGAAACAGAGGAAGGTGCACATGACATTGAAGAGGAGGTGATGGATGACCCAGTTGTTGACCCAGATTGGCATCCATTGGGGGAAGAGGGTGCTGCTTCCAATAGCTCAGATGAGGAGGAGCATCCACAGCAGACATCGACATCGCAACAGCTGTTATCTGGCAGGCCCGGAGCACTCCAAAGACAGGTTCCAAAAATCAAAAGAGTTGCTGGACAGCTTGTCCAGAGGGTCAAATGATCACAGCGTGCTAGGCCGCAAAATGTCTGCCAAAGTAGGAAGAGTGCAGTGTGGCACTTTTTTGAACAAAATCCTCATGATCAGGCCAAGGTTATCTGTAAGAAGAGCGCAAAGACCTTTAGCCGAGGGAAAAATCTGAAAAATTTGAATACCAGTTGCATGCTTAGACATTTAACCAGCATGCACTTGCAAGCGTGGACACAACACCAAACCTCAAGTGCCACATGTGCAACTGATCACAAAGAAGGTAGTCAACAATGCTACATTGTTTCCCCCACTGTAAGCCCGCCGGTTAGCACAGCAGCAAATGTTGAGGTGTCGTTGCAAGGCCACAGCAGTCAGGGAATCCCACTGTTATATCAACGAAATACTGAATCTAGGCCATCAGAAAGAACACCAACTCCATCACCATCATCAACCCTCTCTCAGTCCGCCCTGTCCACTGCTACTTCCACCATATGCAGCTCTCAAGTCCATCTCACCCTCCCAGACACTATGAGTAGGTCAAGAAAGTACTCAGTCTCTCATCCGCGTACACTGGGTTTGAACGCCCACATTGCCAAACTAATCTCGCTTGAGATGATGCCCTATCGGTTGTTGGAAAGCACAGCTTTCCGCGAACTCATGGCCTATGCAGTACCACGCTATGACCTACCCAGTCGCCACTCCTTCTCTCGCAAAGCCATCCCAGCCCTCCACCATCATGTAAAAGACCGCATTGTCCATGCACTCAAGCAGTCAGTGAGTGGAAAGGTGCACCTCACAACTGATGCATGGTCCAGTCGGCATGGCCAGGGACGTTACGTGTCCATCACTGCGCACTGGGTTAATGTGGTGGATGCATGCAGGGTCCACAGGGGACAGCGGTGGTGGGACAGTGCTGCCTAGCCCACGATATAGGAAACAGTTGGCTGTAGGCGTTCGACCATCCTCCTCCTCCTCCAGAAGCGAAAGCTCGTCCACAGAGCGCAGTCGTACGAGCACACCATCTGCAGCTGCCACTGTTGCACACGAGGTGTCCCCCTATCAAGCAGCTAGTGGAAAGCGTCAGCAGGCTGTGTTGCAGATGATGTGTTTGGGCGACAGACACACCGCCGAGGTGCTGGCTGAGTACTTGAAGCGACAAACTGAGTCATGGCTGGGCAGTGTACATCTTGAGGCAGGCAAGGTAGTTAGTGATAACGGCCGTAATTTTGTGGCAGCCATAGCCCTTTCAAAACTCAGCCACATACCTTGCTTGGCTCACACCTTGAACCTGGTGGTGCAGTGCTTCCTCAAAAATTATCCGGAGTTAACAGCCCTGCTCCAGAAGGTGCGAAGACTGTGCGCGCACATCCGCCGGTCGCCTGTACACTCCGTTCATATGCAGAAGCTGCAGCGATTGCTCCACCTTCCCAACCACCGCCTCATTATCGACATTGCAACAAGGTGGAACTCCACCCTGCACATGGTGGAGCGGCTGTGCGAGCAGAGGCAGGCCATAATGCATTTGTGGGAGGATACACGGCCAGGCACTTTGAGAGCAGACATGGAGTTGACAGGTGTGCAGTGGTCAAAGCTGAAAGACCTCTGTAAAGTCCTTCAGTGTTTTGAGGAATGCACACGGCTGGTAAGTGCAGACGACGCCATCCTAAGCATGAGCATCCCACTTATGCGTCTGCTCATGCAAACTTTGACGCACCTTAAGGAGCAGGCGTCTGCAGCCAATGTTGATGAGGAGGAAGAGGAGGAGGGAATCCTTGATGACATTCAGCCATTGTCTGCTCAGGGACCTCTCCTGGACGAGGTGGAGAAAGAAGAGGAGGAGGAGGATGATGATGGGATGATTACTTAGGGGAGGAGGATGCATCTCGTGGGGCAAGTGAAAATGTTGGCGTGGCAAGGTCTGGTACAGGGTTTGTGTGTGACTGGAGGGATGTGGATTTGCCAGAAAGTGCTCCTCCACCCAGCACTCGCAGTGCATCATTGACACCGGGTACATTGGCCCACATGTCAGATTATGCCTTGCAGATCCTAAAAAGGGACCCCCGCATTGCCAAAATGATGAACGATGACGACTACTGGTTGGCCAGCATCCTGGATCCACGCTATAAAGGCAAATTACAAAACATCATGCCACAGGAGAACCTTGACCTAATATTGGCTAATAAACAAGCAACTCTGGTAAATCGGTTGCTTGAGGCATTCCCAGCACACAGCAGCGGTGATGGTTCTCACACGAGCCGTACGGGCCGGGGGCAGCTTGGCAGAGGTGTTCATGGTGCACACAGCAGAAGTGGCGTTGGAGACAGGGGTTTCATGACAATGTTGTGGACTGATTTTTCAAGTACCGCTCACACAACTGGTAATACTGCATCGATGGAAAGTGACAGGAGACAGCAGTTGTCAACTATGGTTACAAACTACTTTTCCTCCCATATCGATGTTCTCCCACACAGGTCATTCCCCTTTGACTATTGGGCCGCTAAACTGGACACCTGGCCTGAATTGGCACAATATGCCTTACAGGAGCTCGCTTGCCCAGCTGCAGGTGTGCAATCGGAAAGAGTCTTCAGTGCAGCTGGATCAATCCTGACAGAAAAAAGGACCCGTCTGTCAACCCAAAATGTGGATGATCTAACCTTCATTAAAATGAACCATGCATGGGTTTCCAAGGATTTTGTCCCACCTTCCCCTGATGACACATAGGGTGACAGAAAAATGGCTTGCTTTTGTCCACCTCTTCCTGGGACTTGACCTATTTCGCCTTTTGCATCAGCTGAATGTCCAACATCAACATATGCCACTTTCTAAAACTCCCTAACTGTGCTGCCTCCCCCCCATGGCCGGGGTCACCACCTAGCGCACGACACCGTGTGAGTGCCATTGCCCTGGACAGGTGGGTAGGCCGACTCTTGGGCGCGGGCACTGGCACATAGTGCAATCAAGTGTCTCTGACGGTGGTGGTGCACACCCGCCGTCAGACACACCGCCGTACTATGAGGGGCGCAGTGCCAGTACCGACGCCCACGAGTGGCCCCCCTTGCTTGGGCAGGGCCCCAGGATTTGCAATCTTTACCTCTCCCTGCTCCTCCGCTGTGTAATCTGGGCCGTCAAATCCATACTGTGCCTGACACCGTCTGAGCCTGCCTCCTCATGTATAGACATATATTTTGAATGTGTACGCTATCCATACATGTTATCCTGGGATACGGTACCCTTTCTCACCTTTGTGCAATCACGTGCAATCCATACAGGGCCTAACACCGTCTGAGCCTGCCTCCTGATGTATAGACATATATTTTGAATGTGTACGCTATCCATACATGTTATCCGGGGATACGGTACCCTTTCTCACCTTTGTGCAATCACGTGCAAGCCATACTGGGCCTAACACTGTCTGAGCCTGCCTCCTGATGTATAGGCATATATTTTGAATTTGTACGCTATCCATACATGTTATCCGGGGATACGGTACCCTTTCTCACCTTTGTGCAATCACGTGCAAGCCATACTGGGCCTAACACCGTCTGAGCCTGCCTCCTGATGTATAGACATATATTTTGAATGTGTACGCTATCCATACATGTTATCCGGGGATACGGTACCCTTTCTCACCTTTGTGCAATCACGTGTAATCCATACTGGGCGTGAGAACGGCTGGCCAGCTGTTAAGCAAGCTACAGCACCTGTGGTTTGCACACGTAAGTTTTTCATTTTTTCAGGAATGACGGTTAGGCATAATTCTGGAACTGCAGTTGACCTGCACTTATTGGGAAATCATCGTTCGCAGGTAATAATTGTAATCAGTGATCCCCATCACTAACGTTGTTCAGCGGGTTATCTGCACCTGTAAGCGACAAACGCTGGCCTTTTCAGTGTAGCGCACATGCAGCCACTGACATGTAAGGGCATGACACACCAGTTATTGGCCAATCTCATGTGCCAGAGCCTCACGTGTCCCTCTAGTAAGCTGGACTCGGACCGCGGGGCATGACGGAGTCTCGTTCGTTAACAGAATTAAGCTTGCGATGTGTGCATCTGTTCTGTGGCTGGCATGGATGAGGTTTCCCAGGTGGAGTCGAATTTAACCGTAGGCTCCACTCCTGGTGGTGCCCTTCTGGACATTCCTTTAAGGTTCAGCTTTGCAACCATACTGCCCACGTAAAACAAACACTTTGCCTTCATGAACGCTGTTTGGAGGGTCATGACTCGTGGGAATAACGCCGCCCAATCAGTTAACCTGCTAGAGAGATCCTTCGTTGCTCCAAGCATGACATCACACTCCCTAGAAGGAAGGTAATGCCACTGTGGCGACCGTACTCCTGGGGGCGACACAAGTGCACTGATGCCCAGCCACTGCTCGATGAATCTGCTGGTACATTGACCCAGACCACTACATTCCCCTCGCACGCTACCCGGCCTGAATCTGACCCTGATGAAACTCAGGTTACCCTTCCCATATACAGTTCCATCTTACACGGTGACAAAGAGGAAGCTGGAGATGAAAGTGCAGGTTCGGCCCACCCGCCATCAGACACACCACCGTACTATCAGGGGCCCTGTGCCAGTGCCGTCGCCGACGAGTGGGCCCCCCCTGCTTGCTCAGGATCACAGCACTTGCAAGGTTGAAATACTGTGCAGTGAGATGGAAGATGGGGACGACGAGGAGTCCAGACTAGTACAGGGATTCCCTAGCGAGGAGACTTATTTGATTGTTTTCAATGTTGGGACAGCAATTTTTGGGGAGCACTATACTCTGGAGAATGATAGATGAGGCCCACCATACACTGGAACATTCCAAAGGTTGACATCAGACACTGGAGCAGCATTTACAGGGCCCATTATACACTAGAGCATTAGAAATGGGGCCCATTATGTTTGGAGCATTATTTGGGCCCATAAGACAGTGGAGCTTCATCCATGGGGACCAACATATACTCTAGCATTATGTGGAGCTCATCATATACTGTTTCAAACATTATATGGGACCAATGATTCTGTATGGAGAAATAGATGGGCCTCGTCATGAGATGTAAAAAGTGAAGTATTTTTCATTGTACTATACCGCTATTTCTCTGCCGTATCGGAGCATGATGAGTTGTGGTATGTGTTAAAGGGGCGCTCTTTCGCCCAGGGCACATGAAAACCTGGAGCCAGCCCTACCCCCCCACAACTTTAGCCAAATAACCCCCATTTTTCAGTGCGTAACTTGTATTATGAAGTTAATTAAGGTTGACAAGCTTAAGTAAGAAGAATTGATGCTTTTGGCATTCAAATGAGCACTGTAGGTGTGTTTCCTGTCCTCCTCTCACTGCTGACTTTTATTCCCCATTGACTTACATTGGGTTTCGTGTTTCGGGACGACCCCAACTTTTCCCTATAATCGGCCGATCTTCCTCGACCCGACTTTTGGAAAAGTCGGGTTTCACGAAACGAAACTCGACCCTAAAAAACCAAAAGTCGCTCAACTCTAGCCATTAGCATTGCTTGTGCACATATTTTTTATGTACTGTATATATAAAAATATAAATAAAGGTTTAGATTATAAGTAAAATCCATGTCCCTTTAAAATAAGGAAAACACAGTGAATTACTGATCAGCTCAACAGTAGCAGTAACGTTCATAGATTTGCAATCCTAGTTATCACAGCGCCATGCCATCTTTCCTCTTGAAGGATTTCATACCATATTATTTAAATAATTAGCATGTTCTAACGTTTCTATTAATGCAGAGTGCAATCTTTCATAGTGATAAGATGTTTGAAAGCTTCCTTTGTCATAACAAACCTTCATAATATGAGTTTAAGATTTTGTTACTCATTCATGAGTAAGATAGAAATTAATATTATTTAAGACATAATTGTGCAGTATGTGTAAAAGCACAGAATTGACAAATAGAAAACATACAGTATGCCAGTTATGCCGGTGGGGAAGATTGAGGTACTCAGGATCAAATACTAGCAATATTTAGATATTCCAGTGGTAAGAATGTGACTAGAAGAGAAGAGCGAACTGTTCAAAATTTGGTTCGGAGAATGACCAGATGCTATGTTCGTCAAACATATCCGAACCACATTGAATTCAATATAAGTAAAAAATAAACGCATAGTCAACACCTTAAGGGGGGCCACAAAGCTTTCAAAACAGCTCAAATTAAGGGCCGACACCAGAAAAGATGGCATCAATTGACCATTTGTGCAGTAAGGATGCATGAGACTAGGCTTGGACTATCATTTCTAGCTGAAACATTGATCAGTAACAGGTGGATGATTGACAGGTGTAGGGCTTGTGCTCTGATTGGCCTGTCAAGTTCAGGCAACACACATGAAGAAGACTCGACCTGGAATTCAAACATTTTCAAAAATTTTGGGAAGACAACAGTAAAAGTGACATCAATTAACCAACAGTAGAAATTTGATAATGGCACAGGAGCAGTCAGACATGGGCCATTCATTTGGTATCAGGATCTGGGCCAGCATTTACAGTTTATAATTTAAGTTTCAATTAAAACAATCTCGGTGAGGGACCAATGTAAGCCTACTTTGCTAGGAGCCCTGATACCTCATTAGACAGCGCAAACTGCTTTTTTTACTCAGCCGCACAAATATCAGCTTATTAGACCACAAATATTAGTAAAATGTAAGGATAGTAACACAGGTAGTTGACTGATCAATTCACCCATTGTATAAAATTTATAATGGTACAGCAGCAGTAAGTCATGGGCCATGCATGTGGTATCAGGGTCTGGCCAACATATATAGTTTTTAATTTAAGTTTAAAATAAGACAAGGTGGATGAGGGACTGGTGTAAGGTTGCTGTGCTGTGAGCCCTGATCCTCATGCAACAGCTCAAGTTGCTTTTCTGCTCGGCCACACTCAGGTGGCAAAGATATTAGCTTTGTTGACTACTATTGAAAGAAAGATTTAAGGATAGTTTCCCAGGTAGCTGACTGAAAGTAAGTGCAAGCCTACGGGTCTGAGTGTCCTACTGTTACAGGTAACACACCTTACAGAGACCCAACTTGAAGTACAAACATTTCCAAAAATGATTTCCACACACCACTAAAGTGACATCAATTTCCCCAGAGTAAAAATAGTATAATAGGGACTGACAGGACTTCCACAACACCAAATGTAGCAGATGGATACCCAACAAGGAGTGTTCACATTTAAAGAAATGAGGGTCTTACACCACATAAGTGGCATCAATCTCACCACAGTAGAAATAGTATAAGAGAGACGGACAGTTCTTCCACTACACCCAATCCAGAAGATGAACACGAAACCAGGATTGTTCATATTTCAAGAAATGAGGGCCTAAGGCTTGTTTCACACTTGCTTTTTTTTGCAGCGCGTTTTTCCCGCAAAAAAACGCATTGAAAAAACGCATACATAAGCATACAACTGCTGCGTTTTTTTCAAGCATTTTTATGAGCATGCATGAAAAAAACGCAGCGTTTTTATGCGTTTGTATGCGTTTTTAGCGCGTTTTTACCGCGTTTGCGTTTTTTTCCAACATTTTTAGGTGGCCCCTCACACTACCCAAACCATGACTTTACTAACCCTAACCCTGACCCTAACCCTAACCCTAACCCTGACCCTAACCCTAACCCTAACCCTGACCCTAACCCTTAACCAAATCATACTTAACCCTAACCCAAACCCTAAACCCTAACTAACCCTAACCCTAACCCTAACCCTGACCCTAACCCTAACCCTGACCCTAACCCTGACCCTAACCCTAACCCTAACCCTAACCCTGACCCTAACCCTAACCCTAACCCTGACCCTAACCCTTAACAAAACCATACTTAACCCTAATCCTGACCCTAACCCTGACCCTAATCCTTAACAAAACCATACTTAACCCTAACCCTGACCCTAACCCTAACCCTGACCCTAACCCTAACCCTAACCCTGACCCTAACCCTAACCCTAACCCTAACCCTGACCCTAACCCTTAACAAAACCATACTTAACCCTAATCCTGACCCTAACCCTGACCCTAATCCTTAACAAAACCATACTTAACCCTAATCCTGACCCTAACCCTGACCCTAATCCTTAACAAAACCATACTTAACCCTAACCCTGACCCTAACCCTAACCCTGACCCTAACCCTAACCCTAACCCTGACCCTAACCCTAACCCTAACCCTAACCCTGACCCTAACCCTTAACAAAACCATACTTAACCCTAATCCTGACCCTAACCCTGACCCTAACCCTTAACCAAACCATACTAAACCCTAACCCTGACCCAAAACCCAACCCTAACCCTGACCCTGACCCTAACCCTAACCCTAAACCCCCTTAACTAACCCTAACTCTAACTCAAACCCCTAAATTCCATGGTTAAAAAAAAAAAACGCATATGCAAAAAAACGCTTACATGAGCATGCCAGTGCGCACATATGCGCATCCATAGGCTATAATGGCCCTTTTTAGTGCAAAACGTGCGCATATGTGCGCATGCGCTTTTTTGCAGGGCCAAAAAATGCAACATGATGCGTCTGGAAAATCCAATCGCACACCCCAAAAAAACGCAGCGCATGAAAATCGCATACATGCGCTTACAAGTGCGCAAGTATGCGCACCCATGTTAAAGATAGGGGAAAAAACGCATGCGCAGGTTAGCGTTTTTTTCCAGCGCTAAAAAACGCAAATGTGAAACCAGCCTTACATCTCAGAAAGCAGAAAGTTTGTGAAAGCAATAGGGAAGCAGCGTCACATACTGTGCAAAGACAACTGACAGCTTCTGTAACTGGATGGGCTACTCGACTCCCTTTCTTTGGCAGCTGCACAGTGGTATTATCATTATTATGGTTATTTATTGTTATAACAACAATTATTCTATGGTGCTTTACATGTGAAAAGGGGTACACATAATAAAAACAAGTACAATAATCATAAACAATACAAGTCACAGACTGGTACTTGAAAAGAAAGGACCCTGCCCATGAGGGCTCACAGTTCACAATGGGATAGGTGAGTGTAGAGCTGCTTGTGCTGCATTATGGCAGAAGAATAGTTACTGTAGGTTGTAGGCTTGTTGGAAGAGGTGGTTCTTCAGGTTCCTTTTGGTAGGCGAGAGTATAATATCTTGGGGTAGAGAGTTCCAGAGTAGAGAGGATGCTCAGGAGAACTCTACTATGTGATTGTGGGAAGAGGGAATAAGAGGAGAGTAGAGAAAGAGATCTTGTGAGTAGAGATGAGCGACTTTCCCTTTATTCGGGTCGAGTCGGGTTTCATGCAACCTGACTTTCTCAAAAGTCGGGTCGAACGAAATCGGCCGATTATCGTGAAAAGTCGAAGGCCGACTGAAACACGAAACCCAATGGAGGTCAATGGGGAAGAAAAGTCGGCAGTGAGTGGAGGACAGGAAACACACCTTGTCAACCTTAATTTAATTTATAATAATAGTTAGGCATTGAAAACTGGGGGTTATTTGGCTAAAGTTGTGGGGGGGTAGGGCTGGCTCCAGATTTTCGTGGGCCCAGGGCCAAAGAGTGTCAATGGGCTAATTTAACACATGCCACAATTCATGATCCTCTGATACAGCAGAGAAATAGCGGTATAGTACAATGAAAAATACTTCACTTCTTACATCTCATGACTGATATCCATTTTAAATTCTCCAATAGCTCCAAAAACGGACAGTATATTACTCCATACAGAATTATGGCCACCGCATAGTGCGCTATACAGAGCAATGAGGCCCATATATTTCTCCATACAGAATCATTGGTCCCATATAATGTTTGAAACAGTATATGATGAGCTCCACATAATGCTACAGTATATGTTGGTCCCCATGGATGAAGCTCCACTGTGTTATGGGCCCAAATAATGCTCCATATATAATGGGCCCCATTTCTAATGCTCCAGTGCATAATGGGCCCTGTAAATGCTGCTCCAGTGTCTGATGTTCACCTTTGGAATGCTCCAGTGTATGGTGGGCCTCATATATCATTCTCCAGAGTATAGTGCTCCCCAAAAAATAGCTGTCCCAACATTGAAAACAATTAAATAAGTCTCCTCACTAGGGAATCCCTGTACTAGTCTTGACTCCTCGTCGTCCCCATCTTCCATCTCACTGCACTTGGACTGTTTAGGCAGAGGGCGTACAGACATGATGTCATCGCGCTCTCTGACCAGAATGTCACTGTCAGGAAACGCGGAAGACGTCATGGCGGTGGAGCAGGGAGAGGTAAGTATTTCAACTTTGCAAGAGCTGTGATCCTGAGCAAGCAGGGGGGCCCACTCGCTGGCGACGGCACTGGCACAGGGCCCCTCATAGTACGACAGTGTGTCTGATGGCGGGTGGGCTCTCGCCCTCCCACCAGCAGAGTCACTTTTGCATACTATGAGGGGCCCTGTGCCAGTGCATCGCCCATGAGTATGGCCCCCCACCTGCTCAAGGAACCTGCACTTTCATCCGCACCTTCCTCTTTGTCACCGTGTAAGGTGGTATAGTATGCGGGAAGGGGAACCTGAGTTTCATCAGGGTCAGATTCTGGCTGTGTAGAGTGCGAGGGGAATGTAGTGGTCTGGGTCAATGTATCAGCAGAATCATCTAGCAGTGGCTGGGCATCAGTGCACTTGTGGCGCCCCCAGTAGTACGGTCACCACATAAGCATTACCTTCCTCCTAGGGAGTGTGATGTCATGCTTGGGAGCAACGAAGGATCTCTCTTGCAGTGAAACCAACACACAGCATAGTTTCCACTCCAGGCCAGCAGGAAGACCTCTGAACCTGACTGCTGAGAAGCTGCTCTCTGTGGTTGGGAGGAGGGATGTTAGGGCAGTCTGTGAAGGGAATGGGAAGTGTGTGGACGTAAGAAGGGGAGCTGGAGGATGAGCCGAGTTAAGGCTCACTCCTAGCTGGAGCGCATGGTCGGGATTCCAGTCTCTGAGTTTGTAGGGACACTGACGGTCATGCAGCAGAAACCGGAGGAAGTAGCAGCTGTAGATGCTCTGTTCCCAACTAAGGCTCGGAGGCCCCAGCAGCGACGTGTGTGAGTCAGAAGGAAAAGGCTATGGCTGCCTGCCATACGAGAAAGTTCCAAAAGAGATTCAACAGGGTGGAACTTCAGTGAACTCAGTACTGGCATGGTATGACAGAAAGAGCTACATGGACTAATGTGAAGTGTGGCCTGCTGCATCATTCACTTTTGGTGGGGGTGAAGGACACAAGGAAAGGGGTTCTTCCTGACCAGGAGCCAGTACTTGACGACTCAGTGCTTGCATTTTTTGAAAACTTCAGAAGAGGAGGGCATATTTGCTGGAGTCTGTTTCGGCAATGTAAGCCAAAACCAGTTCCTGATGCTCCGGCTTTAAAAGCGGTTAACCTACTCCCATAAAAGGTAGCCTTCCAGGCTTTCTGGAGCCAGACCATGACGCAGGCTCAACACTTACTGCCTTAGCTGCTATTGTGCTTTTGCCACTACCAGCAGATGCACCACCACCATCAGCACCAGCTGGCCCCCCCACGCCCACGTCCGCAGCCTCTTCCACCAAACTTCAAAATGTTGCAGAAAATGAGCCCAAAATAACATCAGATATATGGTACTGTATCAGAAGCGTACAGCTCTATACAGTTAAAGGATGATTGTCAATCTCCCTATATATACCATCAGTTACACAGAGGTACTCACAGACTCAGTATGGATTAGACAAGAATATAAAAAGTAGAAAAAGTGTACAGTATCATCAGATAGCAGGTATATATAGTATAGCTGAAACATTCTAAATCCCCGTAGATATTTCAGGAGGCAGACACAAACGCTCTCAGGCTCAGTATGGATTACAACACAATATAAAAAGCCATAAAACGGTAATGGATCTGAAGAGTACAGCTGTACACAGTGTAGGGGTCTTTGTTGTCAATCTCAGTATTTATTTCCACAGTCAGAAAATAACTCTCACTTGGTCAGTTTGGATTAGACCAGAATATAAAAAGCAGTAAATGGGTAATGTATCACAAGCGTAGAGCTGTATACACTAGTGTTGGGGTAATTTTTAAATCTACATAAAAATTGCAGGCGTCACCCACAGACTCTCACACACTCAGGATGGATCGCACCACAATATAACAAGAAGATCCGCAAGAAATAATCACACATGTGGGACAATGTTCCAGGTGTCAATGATACACTTAGAGTGGTGGGTAGAGGAGGACTTCCTGGCAGAAAGGGTATATATATATATATATATATATATATATAGCATAGTTTAAACATTTAAAAGCTTTGTCTATATATCAGGAAGCAGACTCAGACAGTCTCAGGCCCAGTTTGAATTCTATGTGATTGTAGAAAGTTGAGAAAGGGTACAGTATCACTGGATACCAGGTATATATAGCATAGTTTAAACATTAAAAATCTGCGTGTATATTTCCGGAGTCCGACAAAGACACTCACAGCCTCAGTATGGATGAGACAAGAGTCTAAAAAGTAGAAATAGGGTTATGTATTCAAAGCGTACACCAGTATACACTGTTGGGGTATTTTTCAATCTTCATATATATTTCAGTCTCAGTAAGACAGTCCTGACTCTCCGCAAGAGGAAACGAGATGGATACAAGTACAGACAGAAAGTCGAGTGACTGCAGAAATTTTGGAATTACTAATCACGGTAAAAACTCCCGGGAGAATTCTCAGAGGCGATGCTGACCCTCAATTACTATGTCTGTGGAGACAGCGAAAACAGTTCTTGTGAAGAAAGGTTTGCTGTATCGCAGTACCGTGGAACCCATCACCGTTACTCATCTCCATCAAATTGTGATAACAGGGACAGATGTAGACATTGTCCTTACTGCCTATCATGATCTGTCAGGTAATTTTGAAGTGCAAAAGACACAAGCCACAGGCCGTAGGCGATTCTATTGGATTGGCATGAGAGGACACATTTAAAAATGTGGGCAGGAATGTCACACGTCTGTGAGTCGGAAAACCGTGAAAGCTGATGATAAACCACCACTGCATCTCATTGTGAGTTGACGTCCATAACAAATGGAAGCCATTGATCATCTGAAGATAGAGCCCAGCAGGACAGGGCATAGCTACGTCTTAACCATCATCTATCATTTCACCAAATTTGTATTGCCAGTCCCAGTGAAGGATTTAACAGGCCAGACTACACAGTGGTGGCGCAGGGAGAGGTAAGTATTGCAAGTGCTGGTGCCCGGAGTAAGCAGGGGGGCCCACTCGTGGGTGGCGGTACTGGCACAGGGCCCCTCATAGTACGCCGGTGTGTCTGATGGCGGTTGTGCACCCCCACCATCAGAGACACTTGATTCTACTATGAGGGACCTTGTGCCAGCGTCGTTGCCAAAGAGTGTGCCCACCCACCTGTCCAGGGCATCGGCACTCGCACTGGTGTGTGCACCAGGTGGTCACTCTGGCCCTGTGGGGGGAGGCAGCCCAGTTAGGGAGGTGGAAAAATTGGCATATGGTGATGTTAGACATTCAGCAGCTGCAAATAGAGTAATTGGAGAAGTCCGCGGGAGAAGGAGGACAAAAGCAAGCCATTTTTCTGGCAACCTAGGTGTCAGCAGGGGAGGGTGGGACAAAATCCTTTGAAACTCATGCATGGTTCATTTTAATGAATGTTAGATCATCAACATTTTGGGTCGACAGACGGGTCCTTTTTTCTGTCAGGATTGATCCGGCAGCACTGAAGACTCGATCAGATAACACACTAGCAGCAGGGCAAGCGAGCTCCTGTAAGGCATATTGTGCCAATTCAGGCCAGGTGTCAAGTTTACTGGCCCAATAGTCAAAGGGGAATGACCGGTGAGGGAGAACATCGATATGGGAAAAGAAGTAGTTTGTTACCATAGTTAACAACTGCTGTCTCCTGTCACTTTCAATGGATGCAGTATTACCAGTCGTGGGAGCGGTACTTGAAAAATCAGTCCACAACATGGTCATGAAACCCCTGTGTCCAATGCCACTTCGGCTGTGTGCACCATGAACACCGCTTCCATGTTGCCCCCTATGGCTCGTTGGAAAAACATCACCACCGCTGTGTGCTGGGAATGCCTGAAACAAACGGTTTAGCAGAGTTGCTTGTTTGTTAGCCAATATTAGCTCTAATATCTATCTCTCCTGTGGCATGATGTTTTGGAATTTGCCTTTATAGCGTGGATCCAGGATGCTGGCCAACCAGTAGCCGTCATCGTTCAACATTTTGGCAATGCGGGGGTCCCCTTTTAGGATCTGCAAGGCATAATCAGACATGTGGGCCAATGTTCCAGGTGTCAATGATCCACTGCGAGTGCTGGGTGGAGGAGCACTTTCTGTCAAATCCACATCCCTCCAGTCACGCACAAACCCTGTACCTGACCTTGCCACGCCAACATTTTTTCTTGTCCACTGAGAAGCATCCTCCTCCCCAATATAATCATCCCCATCATCCTCCTCCTCTTCCTCTTCTTCCTCCACCTCATCCACGAGACTTCCCTGAGCAGACAATGACTGACTGTCATCAAGGCTTCCCTCCTCCTCTTGCTCCTCGGCTGCAGACACCTGCTCCTTAATGTGCATCAAAGTTTGCATGAGCAGACACATAAGTGGGATGCTCATGCTTATGATGGCATCATCTGCGCTTACCAGCCGTGTGCATTCCTCAAAACACTGAAGGACTTTACAGAGGTCTTTCAGCTTCGACCACTGCACACCAGACAACTCCATGTCTGCCTGCAAACTGCCTGCCCGTGTATCCTCCCACAAATGAATTACAGCCTGCTTCTGTTCGCACAGCCTATGAACCATGTGCAGGGTGGAGTTCCACCTTGTTGCAACGTCGATAATTAGGCGGTGCTTGGGAAGGTGGAGCAATCGCTGCAGCTTCTGCATACGAATGGATTGTACGGGCGACCGGCGGATGTGCGAGCACAGTCTTCGCACCTTATGGAGCAGGGATGTTAACTCCGGATAATTATTGAGGAAGCACTGCACCACCAGGTTCAAGGTGTGAGCCAGGCAAGGTATGTGTCTGAGTTTTGAAAGGGCTATGGCTGCCGCAAAATTCCTGCCATTATCACTAACTACCTTGCCTGCCTTAAGATGTAGACTGCCCAGCCATGACTCAGTTTGTTGCTGCAAGTAGTCGGCCAGTACCTCCACGGTGTGTCTGTTGTCTCCCAAACACATCACCTTCAATACAGCCTGCTGACTGTTGTGAGCTCATCTGTTCATTCACCTTTTGTGTCCGAGGATCTCCCTCTTCTGGTGAAGGAAAGTAGTGAGGCTGATTTGGATGAAAGAAACCAAACACCTGATCTGGTGGATTGTGACTGGGTAACAGGAACTTCAGATTGGATATAAGGCAGCCAACGCCTTTCTGAGTGGCTGGTGATTTCTCTATTGGATTCTTGGAGACCAGTCTGATTTCTGCTTCCCAAAGATAAGTTTTTGCTCTGCTATTGAACTTATTAGTTTTGGTTTTGTTTACCTTGTTTTTTGAGTTCAGCCATCCCCGGCCGGGGGTGTGCTGGATTCTTTTTCCTTGATCAGTGCTCTCTTTTGCTCTGCTTTCAGGATATTCTGAGTGCTGATATAGGGTTTGAAGTCTAGTGTCTTCAGGGTCCTTTGTGCTTATCAGTTGTGTTGGTAATATTTTTAGCAGGGTTTTCTCGGATTACAGACAGCAGCTTTTCTGTCCTGTCCTTTTTAGTTAGCTTGGGCCCCATCGTTTGCTCAACCTATCTTTCTATCTGTGTTAGTGTTTTCATCTTGTTTCACCATCATTATATGTTGGGGGCTGCCTATTGCTTTGGGGTCTGCTCTGGGGCAGTCAATTTTTCACTTTTCTCTCTTTAGGCTTATTTAGATCTCCGGCTGTGACGAGGTGTCTAGGATCACTGTAGGAACGCTCCACGGCTACTGCTAGTTGTGTGATAGGATTAGGGGTCTGCAATCCGCTAGTTTCCAACCTCTCTGATTTTCTGGGCTGAGCTTGTGTTTTGTTTTTTAACCCTCGGTGACTCAATCATAACAGAATCACCAGCCATACCGCAGATTCTAGGGTACTGAAAAGCAGGAAGGGATTGTTAAAAAAAAAAAAAAAGTGTCAGAATTTTTTTTTTTTGTGTATATTTTTTCCTCTTTTTCTCTGACACCGTAGGAGGAATATTTATTTTTTTCTGATGGAGTTTAAGCAATTGTCTGATCGTGTGGAGCAGCTTGCTGCTGAAAGGCGAGGAATTTCCGCCTATCTTGCTCGTTCACACGCTGCTGAACCAAAAATCTCCACTCCTGATGTGTTTTTTGGGGATCGGTCTAAATTTTTGAATTTTAAGAATAATTGTAAATTATTTCTTGCCTTGAAACCTACCTCATCGGGGAGCTCTGCGCAGCAGGTTAAAATTGTCATCTCCTTGCTACATGGCGATCCCCAGGATTGGGCGTTTTCTTTAGTACCAGATGATCATATTCTAACTAATGTGGACGCATTTTTTCAGGCCTTGGGGTTATTGTATGATGAACCTAATGCGATTAATCAAGCTGAAAAAACCCTGTTGGCATTGAGCCAGGGTCAAGATTCTGCAGAACTGTACTGTCAAAAATTCTGAAAGTGGGCGGTCCTCCCACTTGGAATGATGGTGCCTTGGCAGCTCTCTTTTGGAAGGGTTTGTCAGAAACCGTAAAAGATACTATGGTGGGATTTCCTGTTCTCTCTGGTCTTGACGATTCTATGTCATTAGACATTCAGGTTGATCGGCATTTACGTGAACGTAAAATTACACGGGAAATGCTGCCACCTGTTGAACAAATGTCTGAACCTCTGCAATGTGATAGAGTTTTGTCTACAGTGCAACGTCAGGAGTTTAGAAGGCGTAATAAGCTATGTTTTTTCTGTGGAGATGCCTCTCATATTATTTCTGTCTGCCCTAAACGAGAGAAACGTTTTGCACACACATTTGCTGTAGGTGGTGTACAACCTAAGTTTCTTCTGGCAATTACTCTGATCTGCTCCCTGTCCACATTTTCTGCTAAAGCCTTTGTGGATTCAGGAGCGGCCTTGAACCTAATGGATTTAGATTTTGCTTAACGTTGTGGTTTCCCTATGACACCCCTGCAGCCGCCTATTCCTTTGAGGGGTATTGATGCTACTCCTTTGGCGAAGAATAAATCTCAGTTTTGGACCCAGGTGGTAATGCGGGTCGCCCCAGACCATCAAGAAAATTGCAGATTTTTGGTGTTGCATTATTTGCATGATACCATCGTGCTGGGGTTCCCCTGGTTGCAAATCCATAATCCAGTTTTGGATTGGAAATCTGTGTCTGTGGTGAGTTGGGGTTGTCGGTGTGCTCTTAGTGACACTCCTGTTTTCTCCACCTCTCCCCAGTCGTATGAGGTTCCTGCCTATTTGGCTGAGTTTTATGATGTGTTTAGTGAGAGTAATTCTGCGTCTTTGCCTCCTCATAGGAGTTATGACTGTGCAATTGAGCTGAGTCCGGAGTGTAAATTTCCCAAGGGTCGACTTTTTAATTTATCTGTACCCGAACATGAGGCTATGCTTTCTTATATTAAGGAGTCGTTGGAGAAGGGTCATATTAGACCATCCTCTTCACCCTTGGGTGCTGGTTTTTTTTGTGGCCAAGAAGGATGGTTCATTAAGGCCCTGTATTGACTATCGCTCCCTTAACAAAATTACTGTTAAATATCAGTATCCTTTACCCCTGATTTCTGACCTACTTTCTAGAGTTGAAGGTGCTTGCTGGTTTACCAAGCTTGAACTCAGGGGGCGTATAATCTTATTCGCATTAAGCATGGGGATGAATGGAAGACAGCATTTAATACTCTGGAGGGACATTTTGAGTACCTGGTGATGCCTTTTGGGCTCACTAACGCCCCTTCTGTCTTCCAGTGCTTCATGAATGATATTATCTGGGACTTTGTGGAAAAGTTTCTGATCATCTGTTTGGATGATATTTTGATCTTTTCCAGGGATTGGGACTCTCATGTGGAACATGTTCGGACTGTGTTCCGGATTTTGAGGGAAAACTCCCTGTATGTTAAGGGATCAAAATGTCTTTTTGGTGTACAGAGGATTTCATTTTTGGGATTTATTTTGTCTCCGTCAACTATTGAAATGGACCCGGCCAAGGTACAGGCCATTTATCGTTGGGTGCAGCCCACTTCTTTGTAGGCTCTCCAGAAGTTTTTGGATTTTGCTAATTTTTATCGTAAGTTTATAGCCAATTTTTCTGTTATTGCCAAACCTTTGACTGATTTGACTAAGAAGGGCGCTGATTTGCTGAATTGGTCTCCAGAGGCTGTTTATTCTTTTCAGGAGCTGAAGCGGAGGTTCACTTCTTCTCCGGTTTTGCAACAACCCGATGTCTCACTTCCATTTCAGGTGGAGGTGGATGATTCAGAGACTGGTGCAGGAGCTGTTTTGTCCCAAAAATATCCTGTAACATCTAAAATGAACCCCTTTTCCCGAAAGTTCTCACCTTCGGAACGCAACTATGATGTGGGGAATCGAGAACTGTTGGCCATGAAGTGGGCATTTGAGGAGTGGAGACATTGGTTGGAGGGAGGTAGACATCAAGTTGTGGACCTCACTGACCACAAGAATTTGAACTAACTTGAGTCGGCTAAACTCTTGAATCCGAGACAGGCCAGGTGGGCCTTGTTTTTCACACGTTTTCATTTTGTGATCTCCTTTCTTCCGGGCACTAAGAACGTTAAGGCTGATGCCCTCTGTAGGAGTTTTTTGGCTGATTCTCCTATAGTGACCAAGCCTGCTACCATCTTAGGTGAGGGGGTGGTTCTTTCTGCCATCTCGCCTGATTTGATACGTGTTCTGGAGAAGTTTCAGGAGGATAAGCTTGAGCGTTGTCCCAGTGGTAGGTTGTATGTTCCTGACCAGTGGAGGAGGAAAGTGATGTCTGAGGTTCATTGCTCCGTGTTGCCTGGTCATCCAGGTACTTTTGGTACTAGAGATTTGGTGAGTCTGTCTTTTTGGTGGCCTGCCTTGTCTCATGATGTCAGAAATTTTGTGCAGTCCTGTGGGACTTGCTACCAATTTAAGCCTTGTTCTCGTTCTAGTGGGTTGTTGATGCCTTTGCCGGTGCCCAGGAGGCCATGGACCCATATTTCAATGGATTTTATTTCTGATCTGCCTGTCTCTCAGAGGATGACTGTTGTTGTGAGCTCATCTGTTCATTCACCTTTTGTGTCCGAGGATCTCCCTCTTCTGGTGAAGGAAGGTAGTGAGGGTGATTTGGATGAAAGAAACCAAACACCTGATCAGGTGGACTGTGACTGGGTAGCGGGAACTTCAGACTGGATATAAGCCAGCTGACACCCTTCTGAGTGGCTGGTGATTTCTCTGCTGGATTCTTGGAGACCAGTCTGATTCCTGCTTCCCAAAGATAAGTTTTTGCTTTCCTATTGAACTTATTAGTTTTGGTTTTGTTTTCCTTGTTTTCTGAGTTCAGCCATCTCCGGCTGGGGGTGTGCTGGATTCTTTTTCCTTAATCAGTGTTCTCTTTTGCTCTGCTTTCAGAATATTCTGAGTGCTGATATAGGGTTTGAAGTCTAGTGACTTCAGGGTCCTTTTTGCTTATCAGTTGTGTTGGTAATATTTTTAGCATGGGTTTTCTCGGATTTCAGACAGCAGCTTTTCTGTCCTGTCCTTTTTAGTTAGCTTGGACGCCATCGTTTGCTCAACCTATCTTTCTATCTGTGTTAGTGTTTTCATCTTGCTTCACCATCATTATATGTTGGGGCTACCTAATGCTTTGGGGTCTGCTCTGGGGCAATCAGTTTTTCCCTTTTCTTTCATTAGGCTTAGTTTATTCTCCGGCTGTGACGAGGTGTCTAGGATCACCGTAGGAACACGCCATGGCTACTGCTAGTTGTGTGATAGGATTAGGGGTCTGCAATCCGCTAGTTTCCAACCTCTCTGATTTTCTGGGCTGAGCTTATGTTTTGTTTTTTTCCTCCTCGGTGACTCAATCATAACAGAATCACCAGCCATACCGCAGATTCTAGGGTACTCAAAAGCAGGAAGGAATTGTTAAAAAGGAAAAAAAAAGTGTCAGAATTTTTTTTTTTGTGTGTATATTTTTTCCTCTTTTTCTCTGAGGCCGTAGGAGGAATATTTTTTCTTATGGAGTTTAAGCAATTGTCTGATCATGTGGAGCAGCTTGCTGCTGAAGTGCGAGGAATTTCCACCTATCTTGCTCATTCACACGCTGCTGAACCAAAAATCCCCACTCCTGATGTGTTTTTTGGGGATCGGTCTAAATTTTTGAATTTTAAGAATAATTGTAAATTATATCTTGCCTTGAAGCCTAACTCATCGGGGAACTCTGCGCAGCATGTTAAAATTGTCATTTGCTTGCTGCGCGGCAATCCCAAGGATTGGGCGTTTTCTTTAGTACCAGATGATCCTATTCTAACAAATGTGGATGCATTTTTTCAGGCCTTGGATTTGTTGTATGATGAACCTAGTGCGATTGATCAAGCTGAAAAGACCCTGGTGGCATTGAGCCAGGGTCAAGATTCTGCAGAACTGTACTGTCAAAAATTCTGAAAGTGGGCGGTCCTCACCACTTGGAATGATGGTGCCTTGGCAGCTCTCTTTCGGAAGGGTTTATCAGAAACCGTAAAAGATACTATGGTGGGATTTCCTGTTCCCTCTGGTCTTGACGATTCTATGTCATTAGCCATTCAGGATTATCGGCGTTTACGTGAACGTAAAATTACACGGGAAATGCTGCCACCTGTTGAACAAATGTCTGAACCTATGCAATGTGATAGAGTTTGTCTAAGGCGCAACGTCAGGAGTTTAGAAGGTGTAATAAGCTATGTTTTTTCTGTGGAGATGCCTCTCATATTATTTCTGTCTGCCCTAAACGAGAGAAACGTTTTGCACACACATTTGCTGTAGGTGGTGTAACATATAACCCTTTATTACACTACAATGCATCCTATTTTGCTTCTGAGTGTGCAGCTATCTTAGTTCAGCTGACGTCACCACCCAGCTCTCTCCCATTGGCCCTACCCTCCTGTTCGTCAAGGCCATAGACCATAGACCCACCCTTCCTCCACTTAAGCTCAGCTCGCCTCTGTCCCACTGACAAGTGGTGCTTAGCCACGTCCAGGAGAACCAGGCTGCGCTGATATTTTCAACTATTAAGGTAACTACCTCGCCATTTATAGCGACACTCACAACTTTGATCTACAGCATACTTTACCGCTGTTTTATGTCATCCTACATGACGTTTCCCTTAAAGATTATCCTGCGTTACAGCAGCATTCTGACCATTTGATTACTGGTATGTACCATTCTGTAACACCACCTAATTGACCTTATGTATACACTTTAACAGCGCCAATCACTTCTTTTTAGGCGTTATCAGTAGTGTTGAGCATTCCGATACCGCAAGTATCGGGTATCGGCCGATACTTGCTGTATCGGAATTCCGATACCGACTTCCGATATTTTTTCAATATCGGAATTCGGCATCGGAATCGGAAGTTCAGTTGATTGACGGCCTGACGTCATCATGATGCGCGGTGTGTGCGCATCATGATGCGCCGTCATTTCGGGCCTTCCGGGGGTCTCTGCCGGCCTGCCGGGGGGCTGTGCCGGCCTGCCGGGGGGCTGTGTGGACTGCCCGGGGTCTCTGCCGGCCTGCCGGGGGGCTGTGCCGGCCTGCCGGGGGGCTGTGCACCCTGTGGGGGTCTGTACCGGCCTGCCGGGGGGCTGTGCCGGCCTGCCGGGGGGCTGTGCTGATGTCCGGGGGTCTGTGCAAGCATCGTCCGATGGGACTACAAGTCCCATCGGGCGATGCCTGCTACCATGACAGTGATTGACACATTAGCCAATGATGGGACAGTAGTAGTCCCATCATCCGGCTAATGTGTTAAATGTTAAAAAAAAAAAAAAAAAAAAAAAAATACTACATACATACTACATGCTACATACATACTACATATATACTACATACATACTACATACATACTACATACATACTACATGCATGCTACATACATACTACATATATACTACATACATACTACATACATACTGCATGCTACATACATACTACATACATACTACATACATACTACATGCATGCTACATATATACTACATGCTACATACATACCACATACATACTACATGCATGCTACATATATACTACATGCATGCTACATACATACTACATATATACTACATGCATGCTACATACATACTACATGCTACATGCATGCTACATACATACTACATACATGCTACATATATACTACATACATACTACATATATACTACATGCATGCTACATATATACTACATACATACTACATATATACTACATGCATGCTACATATATACTACATACATACTACATATATACTACATACATGCTACATATATACTACATACATACTACATATATACTACATACATGCTACATACATACTACATACATACTACATATATACTACATGCATGCTACATATATACTACATGCTACATACATACCACATACATACTACATACATGCTACATATATACTACATGCATGCTACATACATACTACATATATACTACATGCATGCTACATACATACTACATGCTACATGCATGCTACATACATACTACATACATACTACATGCTACATACATACCACATATATACTACATACATACAATACATTCATACAATACATACATAGACATACAGTACATATAACATAGAGTAACATACTTACCAATACTTGTCACATTGTTCCCCGAAGCCATTGTCTTTCCGGAATAAATATTAACATAACAAACCACAAAAATACTCACCCACGATCCGAAGCAGTCCACGAGTGTGTCCCACGACGATCTTGGGTAGAGAACTGCAGCATCAGATGATGCTGCCGTTCTCTACGGGCTGCAGGAATCCAATGACGGAAGGTAGGTATCCTTCCGCACTGTATTCCTCCGCCACTTAAAAAAAAAAAAGTCCCTAGTCTCACTTTATGCCATTGCTGTGTGGGAAATTCCCACACAGCAATGGCATAAAGTGAGACTAGGGACTTTTTTTTTTTTAAGTGGCGGAGGAATACAGTGCGGAAGGATACCTACCTTCCGTCATTGGATTCCTGCAGCCCGTAGAGAACGGCAGCATCAGCTGATGCTGCAGTTCTCTACCCAAGATCGTCGTGGGACACACTCGTGGACTGCTTCGGATCGTGGGTGAGTATTTTTGTGGTTTGTTATGTTAATATTTATTCCGTAGACGACAATGGCTTCGGGGAACAATGTGACAAGTATTGGTAAGTATGTTACTCTATGTTATATGTACTGTATGTCTATGTATGTATTGTATGAATGTATTGTATGTATGTAGTATATATGTGGTATGTATGTAGCATGTAGTATGTATGTAGCATGCATGTAGCATGTAGTATGTATGTAGCATGCATGTAGTATATATGTAGTATGTATGTAGCATGCATGTAGTATATATGTAGCATGCATGTAGTATGTATGTGGTATGTATGTAGTATATATGTAGTATGTATGTAGTATATATGTAGCATGTATGTAGTATGTATGTAGCATGCATGTAGCATGTAGTATGTATGTAGCATGCATGTAGTATATATGTAGTATGTATGTAGCATGCATGTAGTATATATGTAGTATGTATGTAGTATATATGTAGCATGTATGTAGTATATATGTAGCATGCATGTAGCATGTAGTATGTATGTAGCATGCATGTAGTATGTATGTAGTATGTATGTAGTATATATGTAGCATGTATGTAGTATATATGTAGCATGCATGTAGCATGTAGTATGTATGTAGCATGCATGTAGTATATATGTAGTATGTATGTAGTATATATGTAGCATGTATGTAGTATATATGTAGCATGCATGTAGCATGTAGTATGTATGTAGCATGCATGTAGTATATATGTAGTATGTATGTAGTATATATGTAGCATGTATGTAGTATATATGTAGCATGCATGTAGCATGTAGTATGTATGTAGCATGCATGTAGTATGTATGTGGTATGTATGTAGCATGCATGTAGTATGTATGTAGCATGCATGTAGTATATATGTAGTATGTATGTTGCATGTAGTATGAATGTAGCATGTATGTAGTATGTAGTATGAATGTAGCATGTATGTAGTATGTAGTATGAATGTAGCATGTAATTTTTTTTTTTTTTTTTTACATTTAACACATTAGCCGGATGATGGGACTACTACTGTCCCATCATTGGCTAATGTGTCAATCACTGTCATGGTAGCAGGCATCGCCAGATGGGACTTGTAGTCCCATCGGACGATGCCTGCACAGACCCCCGGAGCCTGCACAGACCACCGGCAGGCCGGCACAGCCCCCCGGCAGGCCGGCACAGCCCCCCGGCAGGCCGGCACAGCCCCCCGGAGCCTGCACAGACCACCGGCAGGCCGGCACAGACCACCGGAGCCTGCACAGACCCCCTGGCAGGCCGGCACAGCCCCCCGGCAGGCCGGCACAGCCCCCCGGCAGGCCGGCACAGCCCCCCGGAGCCTGCACAGACCCCCTGGCAGGCCGGCACAGCCCCCCGAAAGGCCCGTACAGACCCCAGAGAGGCTGTACAAGGGCAGGAAAGGGTTTTTCTTATTCCGATACCGGAAGTCCCATAGACTTGAATGGGACTTCCGGTATCGGAATCGGCGATACCGATACTTTTTTTAAAGATCGGCCGATACCATCCGATACGATACTTTGAAGTATCGGATGGTATCGCTCAACTCTAGTTATCAGTGAATAACATAAAAAGCGCCCTCCTTCAAGCTACTTTCAAACATACTAGCACGGTACGTCTTATCCTTTTCTCCTTCAATCTGAGCACCCTGATATATTTTTTGGTCTCTGTTGTAGTAAATGTTGTATAATATTGTATATATCCACGAACGAATGGCATTCTATGTAATTTTTGTACATACTTTATTTATTTTTGTTTATTTAATTATTTTTTTCACACTGTAGTAACTGATGAAGGTCTATATTGACTGAAATGTTTTCTGGTACTACAATAAACTGCCTCACCAAGCATTAAGTTGAGTGCCAGGTTTTCATTTTATCATATATGGTTTGGGAACCTAACTTGGCACCACTACAGTAGTGCACATGGTGTTTTCTACTAAACGTAAAATTACACGGGAAATGCTGCCACCTGTTGAACAAATGCCTGAACCTATGCAATGTGATAGAGTTTTGTCTAGGGCGCAACGTCAGGAGTTTAGAAGACGTAATAAGCTGTGTTTTTTCTGTGGAGATGCCTCTCATATTATTTCTGTCTGCCCTAAACGAGAGAAACGTTTTGCACACACATTTGTTGTAGGTTGTGTACAACCTAAGTTTCTTCTGGCAATTACTCTGATCTGCTCCCTGTCTACATTTTCCGCTAAAGCCTTTGTGGACTCAGAAGCGGCCTTGAACCTAATGGATTTGGATTTTGCTAAATGTTGTGGTTTCCCTATGACACCCCTGCAGACGCCTATTCCTTTGAGGGGTACTGATGCTACTCCGTTGGCGAAGAATAAATCTCAGTTTTGGACCCAGGTGGTAATGCGGGTCGCCCCAGACCATCAAGAAAATTGCAGATTTTTGGTGTTACATAATTTGCATGATACAATCGTTTTGGGGTTACCCTGGTTGCAAATCCATAATCCAGTTTTGGATTGGAAATCTGTGTCTGTGGTGAGCTGGGGTTGTCGGTGTGCTCTTAGTGACAGTCCTGTTTTCTCCACCTCTCCCCAGTCGCATGAGGTTCCTGACTATTTGGCTGATTTTTATGATGTGTTTAGTGAGAGTAAGTCTGCGTCTTTGCCTCCTCATAGGAGTTCTGACTGTGCAATTGAGCTGAGTCCGGGGTGTAAATTTCCCAAGGGTCGACTTTTTAATTTATCTGTACCCGAACATGAGGCTATGCGTTCTTATATTAAGGAGTCATTGGAGAAGGGTCATATTAGACCATCCTCTTCACCCTTGGGTGCTGGTTTTTTTTGTAGCCAAGAAGGATTGTTCATTAAGGCCCTGTATTGACTATCGCTCCCTTAACAAAATTACTGTTTAATATCAGTATCCGTTACCCCTGATTTCTGACCTATTTTCTAGAGTTGAAGGTGCTTGCTGGTTTACCAAGCTTGAACTCAGGGGGGCATATAATCTTATTCGCATTAAGCATGGGGATGAATGGAAGAAAGCGTTTAATACTCCGGAGGGACATTTTGAGTACCTGGTGATGCCTTTTGGGCTCACTAACGCCCCTTCTGTCTTCCAGTGCTTCATGAATGATATTTTCCGGGACTTTGTGGATAAGTTTCTGATCATCTATTTGGATGATATTTTGATCTTTTCCAGGGATTGGGAGTCTCATGTGGAACATGTTCGGACTGTGTTCCGGATTTTGAGGGAAAACTCCCTGTATGTTAAATGATCGAAATGTCTTTTTGGGGTACAGAGAATTTCATTTTTGGGATTTATTTTGTCTCCGTCAACTATTGAAATGGACCCGGCCAAGGTACAGGCCATTTATGATTGGGTTCAGCCCACTTCTTTAAAGGCTCTCCAGAAGTTTTTGGGGTTTGCTAATTTTTATTGTACGTTTATAGTCAATTTTTCTGTTATTGCCAAACCATTGACTGATTTGACTAAGAAGGGCGCTGATTTGCTGAATTGGTCTCCAGAGGCTGTTTATTCTTTTCAGGAGCTGAAGTGGAGGTTCACTTCTTCGGTTTTGCGACAACCCGATGTCTCACTTCCATTTCAGGTGGAGGTGGATGCTTCAGAGACTGGTGCAGGAGCTGTTTTGTCCCAAAAAGATTCCTGTAACATCTAAAGTGAACCCCTGTGCCCTCTTTTCCTGAAAGTTCTCTCCTTCGGAACGCAACTATGATGTGGGGAATCGAGAACTGTTGGCCAAGAAGTGGGCATTTGAGGAGTGGAGACATTGGTTGGAGGGAGCTAGACATCAAGTTGTGGTCCTCACTGACCACAAGAATTTGATCTACCTTGAGTCGGCTAAACGCTTGAATCTGAGACAGGCCAGGTGGGCTTTGTTTTTCACACGTTTTGATTTTGTGGTCTCCTTTCTCCCGGGCACTAAGAACGTTAAGTGTTATGATGAGTCACCGAAGGAGGAAAAAACAAAATACCAGCTAAGTCCAGAAAAACCAGAGAGGTAGGCAGCTATCGGATTGCAGACCCCTGAACCTATCCACAACAACTAGCAGTAGCCGTGGGGGGTTCCTACGGTGCCCTAGACCCCTCGATCACAGCCGGAGAACTAAATAGCCTAAAGACAGAAAGGGGAAAAACTAAACTGCCCCAGAGCAGACTTCAAAGCAATAGGCAGCCCCCAACATATAATGACGGTGAAGCAAGATGAAAACACTAACACAGATAGAAAGATAGGTTGCGCAAACGATGGGGCCCAAGCTAACTACATAGGACAGGATAGGAAAGCTGCTGTCTGCCTTCCGCAAAAACCCTATCAAAATGAGCCAACCGACTGATAGGAAAAACAGGCCCTGAAGTCGCTAGGCTTCAAAAGACTATATCAGCACTCAGGTATATTCTGAAGACAGAGCAAAAGATCAACAGATCAGAGACAAAAATGGAATTCAGCTCACCCCCGGCCGGGGATGGCAGAACTCCCAAAAAACAAGGCAAAACAAAAACAAAACTGAAGAGTACAAAGCAGAGCAGAAAAACTTAGCTTTGAGATGCAGGAATCAGACTGGTCTCCAAGAATCCAGCAGGAAAATCACCAGCCAGGAAGAAGGGCGTCGGCAGCCTTATATCCAGTCCTCAATTCCAGCCACCCAGTCATCATCTAGCTGCCCAGGTGTTTGGTAATCAGTCTCACTACCTTCCTTCACTAGAGGAGGGAGTTCATCAGACCTAAATGGTGAAGGGAAAAGTGAACTCACAACAGTACCTCCCCCTTGAGGAGGGGTTACCGAACCCTCATCCATGCCACCAGGGCGATCCGGGTGAGTCCGATGAAAGGCACGCACCAATCTTTTGCCATGAATATCAGAGGCAGAGACCCAGGAATTATCCTCCTGACCATAACCCTTCCACTTAACCAAATACTGGAGTCTCCGTCTAGCCAGACGGGAATCCAGTATCTTCTCTACCTCATATTCCATGTTACCTTCAACCAATATAGGGTCAGGAGGTGCCACCACAGGAACTACTGGTTCAACAAACCTCTTCAACAAGGACTTATGAAACACATTATGAATTTTAAATGTGACAGGAAGAGACGACCGAAAAGAGACCGTATTAATGATCTCCAAAATCTTGTAAGGCCCAATAAATCTAGGCTTAAACTTAGGAGAAGCTACCTTCATAGCGATATTTTTTGATGATAACTAAACCATTTCACCCACCTTAAACTGGGGACCAACGGTCCTATGTCAGTTGGAAAACCGCTGGGCCTTTTCCTGGGAGAGAGACAACTTATCCACTACTTGGTCCCAGATGTGGTGCATTCTCTCCACCACAGTGTCAACACCTGGGCAGGCAGAAGGCTCCACCTGCCTTGAAGAAAATCGAGGCTGAAAACCAAAGTTACAAAAAAAAGGTGACATCAAAGTGGCAGAACTAGCTCTATTATTTAAAGCAAATTCGGCCAAGGGCAAAAATGAAACCCAATCATCCTGATCGGCAGAAATAAAACATCTCAAATACGACTCCAAAGTCTGGTTTGTTCTCTCCGTCTGCCCATTGGTCTGAGGGTGAAACGCAGAGGAGAAGGACAACTGAATTCCCAGCTTGGAACAGAAAGTCCTCCAAAATCTAGACACAAACTGAACTCCTCTGTCAGATACAATGTTCTCAGGAATCCCGTGCAAGCGAACCACCTGTTGCAAAAACAGGGGCACCAACTCAGAGGAAGATGGCAACTTAGGGAGTGGTACAAGATGAACCATCTTAGAGAATCTATCACAAATCACCCAAATAACAGTCATTCTCTGAGAGACAGGCATATCAGAGATGAAATCCATTGAAATATGGGTCCATGGCCTCCTGGGCACCGGCAAAGGCATCAACAAGCCACTAGAGCGAGAACAAGGTTTAGACCGGGAGCAAGTCCCACAGGACTGCACAAAATTCCTGACATCACGAGACAAGGCTGGCCACCAAAAAGACCCACTCACCAGATCTCTAGTACTAAAAATACCTGGATGACCAGCCAATGCAGAGCAATGAACTTCAGACATCACTCTCTTCCTCCACTGGTCAGGAACATACAACTTTCCACTGGGACAACGCTCAGGTTTGTCCTCCTGAAACTCTTCCAGAGCACGTCTCAAATCGGGCGAGATGGCAGAAAGAACTACCCCCTCGCCTAAGATGGTAGCAGGCTTAGTCACAACAGGAGAATCAGCAAGGAAACTCCTAGAGAGGGCGTCTGCCTTGACATTCTTAGTGCCCGGAAGAAAAGAGACCACAAAATCAAAACGTGTGAAAAACAAGGCCCACCTAGCCTGTCTAGGATTCAAGCGCTTGGCCGACTCCAGGTAAATCAAATTCTTGTGGTCAGTAAGGACCACGACTTGGTGTTTGGCTCCCTCCAACCAATGTCTCCACTCCTCAAATGCCCATTTCATGGCCAACAGTTCCCGATTCCCCACATCATAGTTACGTTCGGATGGGGAGAAATTTCGGGAAAAGAAAACACAAGGATTCATTTTAGATGTCACAGGATCTTTTTGGGACAACACCGCTCCTGCACCAATCTCAGAAGCGTCCACCTCCACCTGAAACGGGAGTGAGACATCAGGTTGCCACAAAACCGGAGCAGAAGTGAATTTTCGCTTCAGCTCCTGAAAGGAAGATACAGCCTCCGGAGACCAATTCAGCACATCAGCACCCTTCCTAGTCAAATCCGTCAATGGCTTGGCAATACCAGAAAAATTAGCTATAAATTTCCGATAAAAATTAGCAAAACCCAAAAACTCCTGGAGGGCCTTCAAAGAAGTGGGCTGAACCCAATCATAAATGGCCTGTACCTTGGCCGGGTCCATTTCAATAGTTGACGGAGACAAAATAAATCCCAAAAATGAAATCCTCTGTACCCCAAAAAGGCATTTTGATCCCTTGACATACAGGGAATTCTCCCTCAAAATCCAGAACACAGTCCGAACATGTTCCACATGAGAGTCCCAATTCTTGGAGAAGATCAAAATATCATCCAGATAGATATTCAAAAATTTATCCACAAAGTTTCGGAATATATCGATCATGAAGCCCTGGAAGACAGAAGGGGCATTAGTGAGCCCAAAAGGCATCACCAGGTACTCAAAATGTCCCTCCGGAGTATTAAACGCTGTCTTCCATTCATCCCCATGCTTAATGCGAATAAGATTATACGCCCCCCTGAGGTCAAGCTTGGTAAACCAGCAAGCACCTTTAACTCTGGAGAATAGATCAGAAATCAGGGGTAATGGATACTGATATTTAACAGTAATTTTGTTGAGGGCACGATAGTCAATACAAGGCCTTAATGAACCATCCTTTTTAGCCACGAAAAAAAAACAGTACCTAAGGGTGAGGAGGATGGTCTAATATGACCCTTCTCCAATGCCTCCTTAATATAGGATCGCATAGCCTCGTGCTCGGGTACAGAAAAATTGAAAAGCCGACCCTTGGGGAATTTACACCCCGGGTTCAGCTCAATTGCACAGTCATAACTCCTATGAGGAGGCAAAGACGCAGACTCATTCTCACTTAATACATCATAAAAGTAAGCCAAATAGTCAGGAACATCATGTGACTGGGGAGAGGTGGAGAAAACAGGAGCATCACTAAGGGCACACCGACAACCCCAACTCACCACAGACAAAGATTTCCAATCCAGAACTGGATTATGGATTTGCAACCAGGGAAACCCCAGAACAATGGTATCATGCAAATTATGCAACACCAAAAATCTGCAATTTTTTGATGGTCTGGGGCGACCCGCAATGCCACCTGGGTCCAAAACTGAGGTTTATTCTTCGCCAAAGGAGTAGCATCAATACCCCTCAAAAGGATAGGCGTCCGCAGAGGTGTCATAGGAAATCCACAACGTTTAGCAAAATCCAAGTCCATCAGGTTCAGAGCTGCTCCTGAATCCACCAAAGCCTTGGTGGAAAATGTGGACAGGGAGCAGATCAGAGTGATTGCCAGAAGAAACTTAGGTTGAACACCACCCACAGAAAATGTGTGTGCACAACGTTTCTCTCGTTTAGGGCAGACAGAAATAATATGCGAGGCATCTCCAAAAAAAAACACAGCTTATTAAGCCTTCTGAACTCCTGACGTTGCGCCCAAGACAAAACTCTATCACATTGCATAGGTTCAGACATTTGTTCAACAGGTGGCAACATCTCTCATGTAGTTTTACGTTCACGTAAACGCCGATCCACCTGAATGGCTAATGACATAGAATCGTCAAAACCAGAGGGAACGGGAAATCCCACCATAGTATCTTTTACAGTTTCTGACAAACCCTTCCGAAAGAGGGCTGCCAAGGCACAATCATTCCAGGTAGTAAGGACCGCCCACTTTTGGAATTTTTGACAGTACAACTCTGCCGAATCCCGACCCTGGCTTAATGCCAACAGGGTCTTTTCAGCCTGATCAATAGCATTAGGTTCATCATACAACAACCCCAAGGCTTGAAAAAATGCGTTCAAATTATTCAGGATAGGATCATCACGTTTCAAAGAAAATGCACAATCCTGGGGATCGCCACGCAGCAAAGAGATGACAATTTTAACCTGCTGCGCGGAGTTCCCCGACAAGTTAGGCTTCAAGGCAAAAAATAATTTACAATTATTCTTGAAATTCAAGAATTTAGACCGATCCCCAAAAAACACATCAGGAGCAGGAATCCTTGGTTCAGCAGCATGTGAATGAGCAAGATAGGCGGAAATTCCCCACACTTCAGCAGCGAGCTGCTCCACACGATCAGACAATTGCTTCATCTCCATTGAGAGAAAAATTCCCCCTACGGCCTCAGAGATATAGAGGAAAAAATATGCACCCAAAAAAAAAAAATTCTGACACTTTTTTTTTCCCTTTTTTTTTTTTTTACAATTCTCTCCTGCTATTGAGTACCCTAGGATCTGCGGTATGGCTGGTGATTCTGTTATGATGAGTCACCGAAGGAGGAAAAAACAAAATACCAGCTAAGTCCAGAAAAACCAGAGAGGTAGGCAGCTATCGAATTGCAGACCCCTAGACCTATCCACAACAACTAGCAGTAGCCGTGGGGGGTTCCTACGGTGCCCTAGACCCCTCGATCACAGCCGGAGAACTAAATAGCCTAAAGACAGAAAGGGGAAAAACTAAACTGCCCCAGAGCAGACCCCAAAGCAATAGGCAGCCCCCAACATATAATGACGGTGAAGCAAGATGAAAACACTAACACAGATAGAAAGATAGGTTGAGCAAACGATGGGGCCCAAGCTAACTACATAGGACAGGATAGGAAAGCTGCTGTCTGCCTTCCGCAAAAACCCTATCAAAATGAGCCAACCGACTGATAGGAAAAACAGGCCCTGAAGTCGCTAGGCTTCAAAAGACTATATCAGCACTCAGGTATATTCTGAAGACAAAGCAAAAGATCAACAGATCAGAGACAAAAATGGAATTCAGCTCACCCCTGGCCGGGGATGGCAGAACTCCCAAAAAACAAGGCAAAACAAAAACAAAACTGAAGAGTACAAAGCAGAGCAGAAAAACTTAGCTTTGAGATGCAGGAATCAGACTGGTCTCCAAGAATCCAGCAGGAAAATCACCAGCCAGAAAGAAGGGCGTCGGCAGCCTTATATCCAGTCCTCAATTCCAGCCACCCAGTCATCATCTAGCTGCCCAGGTGTTTGGTAATCAGTCTCACTACCTTCCTTCACTAGAGGAGGGAGTTCATCAGACCTCAATGGTGAAGGGAAAAATGAACTCACAACAGTTAAGGCTGATGCCCTCTCTAGGAGTTTTTTGGCCGATTCTCCTATTGTGACCAAGCCTGCTACCATCTTAGGTGAGGGGGTGGTTCTTTCTGCCATCTCGCCCGATTTGAGACGTGCTCTGGAGAAGTTTCAGGAGGATAAGCCTGAGTGTTGTCCTAGTGGTAGGTTGTATGTTCCTGACCAGTGGAGGAGGAAAGTGATGTCTGAGGTTCATTGCTCCGCGTTGGCTGGTCATCCAGGTATTTTTGGTACTAGAGATTTGGTGAGTCGGTCTTTTTGGTGTCCTGCCTTGTCTCGTGATGTCAGAAATTTTGTGCAGTCCTGAGGGACTTTCTCCCGATCTAAGCCTTGTTCTCGTTCTAGTGGGTTGTTGATGCCCTTGCCGGTGCCCAGGAGGCCATGGACCCATATTTCATTGGATTTTATTTCTGATCTGCCTGTCTCTCAGAGGATGACTGTTATCTGGGTGATTTGTGATAGATTCTTTAAGATGGTCCATCTTGTACCACTCCCTAAGTTGCCATCTTCCTCAGAGTTGGTGCCCTTGTTTTTGCAACAGGTGGTTCGCTTGCACGAGATTCCTGAGAACATTGTATCGGACAGAGGAGTAAAGTTTGTCTCTAGATTCTGGAAGACCTTTTGTTCCAAGTTGGGAATTCAGTTGTCCTTCTCCTCTGCATTTCATCCTCAGACCAATGGGCAGACGGAGAGAACAAACCAGACTTTGGAGGCTTTTTTGAGATGTTTTATATCTGCTGATCAGGATGATTTGGTCTCATTTTTATCCTTGGCCGAATTTGCTTTAAATAATAGAGCTAGTTCTGCCACTTTGATGTCACCCTTTTTCTGTAACTTTGGGTTTCATCCTCGATTTTCTTCAGGGCAGGTGGAGTCTTCTGCCTGTCCAGGGGTTGACACTGTGGTGGAAAGAATGCAGAAGATTTGGGACCAAGTGGTGGATAAGTTGTCTCTTTCCCAGGAAAAGGCCCAGCAGTTTTCTAACCGGCATAGGACCATTGGTCCCCGGTTTAAGGTGGGTGATATGGTCTGTTTGTCATCAAAGAATATCTCTATGAAAGTGGCTTCTCCAAAGTTTAAACCTAGATTTATTGGACCTTACAAGATTTTGGAGATTATTAATCCGGTCTCTTTTCGGTTGGATCTTCCTGTCACATTTAAGATTCATAATGTGTTTCAAAAGTCCTTGTTGAAGAGGTTTGTTGAACCAGTGGTTCCTATGGCGGCACCTCCTGACCCTGTGTTGGTTGAAGGTAACATGGAATATGGGGTAGAGAAGATACTGGATTCCCGTCTGGCTAGACGGAGACTCCAGTATTTGGTTAAGTGGAAGGGTTATGGTATGGTCAGGAGGATAATTCCTGGGTCTCTGCCTCTGATATTCATGCCGAAAGTTTGGTGCGTGCTTTTCATTGGGCTCATCCTGATCGGCCTGGTGGCTTGGATAAGGGTTCGTTGACCCCTCCTCAAGGGAGAGGTACTGTTGTGAGCTCATCTGTTCATTCACCTTTTGTGTCCAAGGATCTCCCTCTTCTGGTGAAGGAAGGTAGTGAGGCTGATTTAGATGAAAGAAACCAAACACCTGATCAGGTGGACTGTGACTGGGTAATGGGAACTTCAGACTGGATATAAGCCAGCTGACGCCCTTCTGAGTGGCTCGTGATTTCTCTGCTGGATTCTTGGATACCAGTCTGATTCCTGCTTCCCAAAGATAAGTTTTTGCTCTGCTATTGAACTTATTAGTTTTGGTTTTGTTTACCTTGTTTTTTGAGTTCAGCCATCCCGGCCGGGGGTGTGCTGGATTCTTTTTCCTTGATCAGTGTTCTCTTTTTCTCTGCTTTCAGAATATTCTGAGTGCTGATATAAGGTTTGAAGTCTACTGACTTCACTTTTTGCTTATCAGTTGTGTTGGTAATATTTTTAGCAGGGTTTTCTCGGATTGCAGACAGCAGCTTTTCTGTCCTGTCCTTTTTGGTTAGCTTGGGCCCCATCATTTGCTCAACCTATCTTTCTATCTGTGTTAGTGTTTTCATCTTGTTTCACCGTCATTATATGTTGGGGGCTGCCTATTGCTTTGGGGTCTGCTCTGGGGCAGTCAGTTTTTCCCTTTTCTCTCTTTAGGCTTATTTAGATCTCCGGCTGTGACGAGGTGTCTAGGATCACCGTAGGAACACTCCACGGCTACTGCTAGTTGTGTGATAGGATTAGGGGTCTGCAATCCGCTAGTTTCCAACCTCTCTGATTTTCTGGGCTGAGCTTGTGTTTTGTTTTTTCCTCCTCGGTGACTCAATTATAACAGCTTATGCTTACCACTAGCTGTTCGATAGTGGGACACCTCGTGTGCAACACTGGCAGCTGCGGATGGAATGCTCGTGCGACTGTGCTCTGTGGACGAGCTTTCACTTCTGGAGGAGGAGGTGGGTCGAACGCCTACGGCCAACTGTTTCCTTTACCGTGGGCTAGGCAGCACTGTCCCACCGCCGCTGTCCCCTGTGGACTCTGCATCCACCACATTAACCCAGTGTGCAGTGATGGACACGTAACGGCCCTGGCCATGCCTACTGGACCATGCATCTGTTGTGAGGTGCACCTTTCCACTCACTGATTGCTTGAGTGCATGGACAATGCGGTCTTTCACTTGCACGTGGAGGGCTGGGATGGCTTTTCACGAAAAGAAGTGCCGACTGGGTAGGTCATAGCGTGGTACTGTGTAGGCCATGAGCTCGCGGAAAGCTTTGCTTTCATTCAACCAGTAGGACATCATCTCTAATGAGATTAGTTTGGCAATGTGGGCTGTTATGATGAGTCACCGAAGGAGGAAAAAAACAAAATACTAGCTAAGTCCAGAAAACAACAGAGAGGTTGGCAGCTATCGGATTGCAGACCCCTGGACCTATCCACAACAACTAGCAGTAGCCGTGGGGGGTTCCTACGGTGCCCTAGACCCCTCGATCACAGCCGGAGAACAACATAGCCTAAAGACAGAAAGGGGAAAAACTAAACTGCCCCAGAGCAGACCCCAAAGCAATAGGCAGCCCCCAACATATAATGACGGTGAAGCAAGATGAAAACACTAACACAGATAGAAAGATAGGTTGAGCAAATGATGGGGCCCAAGCTAACTAAATAGGACAGGATAGGAAAGCTGCTGTCTGCCATCCGCAAAAACCCTATCCAAAATGTGCCAACCGACTGATAGGAAAAACAGGCCCTGAAGTCGCTAGGCTTCAAAAGACTATATCAGCACTCAGGTATATTCTGAAGACAGAGCAAAAGATCAACAGATCAGAGACAAAAATGGAATTCAGCTCACCCCCGGCCGGGGATGGCAGAACTCCCAAAAAACAAGGCAAAACAAAAACAAAACTGAAGTGTACAAAGCAGAGCAGAAAAACTTAGCTTTGAGACACAGGAATCAGACAGGTCTCCAAGAATCCCGCAGGAAAATCACCAGCAAGGCAGAAGGGCGTCGGCTGCCTTATATCCAGTCCTCAATTCCAGCCACCCAGTCATCATCTAGCTGCCCAGGTGTTTGGTAATCAGCCTCACTACCTTCCTTCACCAGAGGAGGAAGTTCATCAGACCTCAATGGTGAAGGGAAAAATGAACTCACAACAGTGGGCGTTCAAAGCCAGTGTCCGCGGATGAGAGGATGAGTACTTTCTTGTCCTTCTCAGAGTCTCTGGTAGGGTGAGCTGGACTTGAGAGCTGCATATGGTGGAACTAGCGGTGGAAATGGCAGACTGAGAGAGGGTTGGTGATGGTGATGGTGTTGGTGGTGTTGCTGATGGCCTAGATACAGTCTTTCATAGCAATAACATTGTGATTCCATGACTGATTTGCCCTTCCGACGACACCTCGATATTTGCTGCTGGTGGTGTGCTAACCGGTGGGCTTACAGTGGGGGAAGTGATGTAGCATTGCTGACTTCCATCATTCAGAGCAGGTGCACATGTGGTACGTGAGGTTTGGTAGTCCGTCCATGCTTGCAAGTGCATGGTGGTTAAATGTCGAAACATGCAACTGGTATTCAAATTTCTCAGATTTTTCCCTCGGCTAAAGGTCTTTGTGCACTTCTTACATATAACTTTTGCCTGATCATTAGGATTTTGTTAAAAAAGTGCCACACTGCACTCTTCCTACTATGGAAGACATTTTGAGACCTTGCAAGCTGTGCTAATTTAACCGTCTGGCCAAGCTGTCCTGCAACCCTTTTGGTTTTTGTAACACGTTTTTGGACTGCTACGGTCGTTGCCTGCTGCGGATCCTCCTCCTCCTCTTCTGAGCTATTGGCAGCGGCACCCTCTTCCCCCAATGGATGCCAATCTGGGTCAACAACTGGGTCATCCATCACCTCCTCTTCAATTTCATGTGCACCTTCCTCTGTGTCACCGTGTTAGGTGATATAGTATGCGGGAAGGGGCACCTGAGTTTCATCATGGTCTGATTCTGCCTAAGTACACTGCGAGGACAATGTTCTGCTCTGAGTGAATGTACCAGCAGAAAAATCTAGCAGTGGCTGTGCATCAGTGCACTCCATGTCAGATTCATCTTGGACTGGGGAATTCACGATTTGACTTGCTAACCCAGGCATGGTATGTGAAAAAAGCTCCATGGAGTAATCGGTAGTGTGGTCTGCCACATCTTTAACCTTTGGTAGGGGTGAAGGACACAAGGAAAGGTGTTGTTCCTGACCAGAAGCCTCCACTGACGACACAGTGCTTTTATTTTTTGAAACTTCAGAAGAGGAGGCGAGAGAGCTGAAGGCTTTGTAAGCAATGTAAGCCAAAACTTGTTCCTGAAGCTCCGGCTTTAAAATTGGTTTACCTACTCCCAGAAAAGAGAGCCTTCGAGGTCTTGTGGAGCCAGACGATGACGCAGGCGAAACACCTCCTGTCTTAGGTGCTATTGTGCTATTGCCACTACCAACAGATGCAACACCATCACCACCACTATCGGGACCAGCTGGCAACCCCCGCCCACTTTCATGGCGTCTTCCACCATACTTGCTCATTTTTGTGAAAATGTACCCAAAATACCACCAGCTATATGGTACTGTAAAACAAGGTAGAAGGTGTATCTACTATTGGTGAGAATCTGAATCTCACTAGAAATTTGATGACGCTGAACTATTGTCTCAGGCCCAGTAGAGATTACACCTCAATGTAACAGGCTGAAACTAGATGGTGAATGACAAGGTGGAGGGTGTCTATAGGATTGGTGAGATTTTGAATCTCACTATAGATTTGAGGACGCAGAACTATTGTCTCTGGCCCAGTAGAGATTACACCTCAACGTAACAGACTGAAATTGGATGGTGAATAACAAGGTTGAGGGTGTCTATAGGATTGGTGAGATTTTGAATCTCCCTATAGATTTGAGGATGCAGAACTATTGTCTCTGGCCCAGGAGAGATTACACCTCAATGTAACAGACTGAAATTGAATGGTGTATGACAAGGTGTAGGGTGTCTATAGGATTGGTGAGAATTTGAATCTCACTATAGATATGAGGGCACTGAACTATTGTCTCAGGCCCAGTAGAGATTACACCTCAAAAAAACAGGCTGAAATTGGATGGTGAATGACAAGGTGGAGGGTGTCTATAAGATTGGTGAGATTTTAAATCTCACTATAGATTTCAGGACGCTGAACTATTGTCTCAGGCCCAGTAGAGATTACACCTCAATGTAACAGACTGAAATTGGATGGTGTATGACAAGGTGTAGGGTGTCTATAGGATTGGTGAGAATTTGGATCTCACTAGAGATTTGAGGACGCTGACAATGATGCTCTCAGTCCAAGTATGGACGCAGGCAGCCTAATAAGCAGGACTGCTGCACAGTGCACACACAAAAGGGTGGAAAAATGAACACTTGGTAACTGTGCAGAAAAGAGGAAGAAAAGTATTTTTGCTTTTAAAAAAGCAGTTTGCACAGCAGTGTATAAACAGCAATGCAGCTATCAGGGAGCCTAATAAGGCAGTCTAATAACCAACAGAGCTGATGCACAAAAATAGAGCCTCCCCTGTCACTGCACACAAAGTGTTGTGCTGTAAGTGGAAACCGCTAACAGCAGAAGCAGTTTTTTGGTTCTTCTTCCCTGCCTAACGCTCTCCCTACAGAATCAGCAGCAGCTCTCCCTATGCTAAGATCGGCATAAGCAAGATGGCGGTCGGCGTTCACGCCCTTTTATAGCCCCTGTGACCCCACACAAAGCCAGCCAATCACTTGCATGCCCTTCTCAAAGATGGTGGTGACCGATGCCTATGTCATCGCATTGCCCACAGTGTGCGTCCTCCATCATTGGCTGAAAAAGGGCGATGGAAGCATCTTTTGAAACGCGACTTTGGCGCTCTGGTCGCCGACCTCGTGGCCGACCTCACGCTATGGTCGGGATTCGTTTCATGAAAGCCGACTTCAGCGAAAGTCGCCGACTTTTGAATATGACCGACCCGTTTCGCTCAGCTCTACTTGTGAGGATCATAGGTTGTGTGCAGTTAAGTACTGGGAGAATAGGTCACAGATGTATGGAGGAAAAAGGTTATGGATGGCTTTCTATGCCATGGTTAGGGTTTTGAACAGGAGTCTCTGGATAAAAACTACTGAAGGGATTGACAGAGAGGAGATGCAGGGGGATATTATCATGCACAGTGTAGTAAAGACTAAGTGCAACACAAAGGGATGAGGGGAAGGTAGCTCAACAATAGGGAAGGGGGGAGTGGTGACCCCTAGACAGATCTAAAGTCATTCTGTCTGCCCTAAATGTCCCTTTATAGGTTCTGCACCTATCGCCAAGCAAGAACCTTATCCCTGCCTGACTCTGGTGATAAGCCTTACTTAGGTAATGGCAGAGTGAGCACTAGTTGATCCCCATTACCACTAAAGACAGCTGGGATAGACAAACAAGGGGAAGAGTTATCTTGACTAGACTCAGTTGTAACACAGACATCCTCTAGCAACACCAAATAGGAAGATAGCCGACTGGGGTAAATGGAAATATCACTGACAAGTCCCTGCATCAGGCCAGGAGTGTATAAACATCCAGGTCCAGGTGTGTCAATTAGAGCCGGAGAAAGGTTGCCACTGGGTCAAAGAGTTAGAAGAGTTAAGAAGGTGTCTGCAAGGCAAAATTCAGAGACCTTCTGCAGCTAGATGCAGTGTGCGGGCACCAGGAATGATCAGAGAGGCCCAGTGCCTGTGCCCTGCAGTACTATGCTCTGCCTTCAACAGAGCAGAGAAGTATGCCTGCGCAGAAGTGCAATTTCGGGAGCAAGGAAGCAAGCAGGAGGGAGGCATCTCAATAAGATGGGAGGCGCCGGACCCAGACCTGCGACACCCATCGGACCGGATCGCATCGGACTGCCTTCCCCGGTGAGTATAATAAAACTTATTTTTCTTATCTTTCACGTCAGACCGGGGTCTTATCTACAGCATTATAGAATGCTGTAGATAAGCCCTGAAAAGTGGTGGCCGCATCTTATAGCGGCCAAAACAGGTGTTAGGTGCACTTTAACACAAAAAGAGTGCATTTACGTCTGCGCAATTTAGACATTGACAAATCCCCCAGCCCAGATGGATACTGAGGCAATTGAGCTCAATAATTGAGAGACCATTGCATCTCATATTCTTAAACTCTCTTGTAACAGGAGTGGTGCCACAAGATTGGAGAATGGCTCACGTGGTACCAATATTTAAGAAAGGTAAGAAGGTGGATCCAGGCAATTACTGTCCGATAAGCCTGACACCAGTAGTGTGCAAAATTTTTGAGGGCATTATAAGAGATGAGCTGCAGAAATATATTGCAGAGAATATTATAATAACTGACAACCAACATGGATTCATGAAGAATAAGTCATGTCTAAGGCTAGTTTCACATTAGCATTCTCGGGCTCAGCGCCGCCACTTAGCTCCGCCCCCGGCCGTGCCCCCTCTGGTCAGTTCCTCCTAGAATCGCATGACGCTGCATGCAATCAGCATACCGTATTTTTAGCATTGGGTACGCTGACCGTGCGCACAAAAATGCAACAGCGAGTTTTGTGCTTTGGGCGCAGCGCCAGCAAAATCAGACCAGCGCACAACCAGCGCACGGTCAGCGTATCCAACGCTAAATACACGGTACGCTGATCGCATGCAGCACCATTTCTATCCTAGGAGGAGCTGACTGGAGGGGGCACGGCCGGGGGCATAGCTAAGCAGCGGCCCTGCGCTGCGCCCGAGAATGCTAGTGTGAAACTAGCCTAACTAACATGTTGAGTTTCTATGAGGATGTGAGTGCAAATCTAGATATAGGTAATACAGCTGATGTGATTTATCTGGACTTTGCAAAGGCATTTGATACACTTCTACATAACAGACGTATACTTAAGCTACAGAAGCAAGGACTGGGGGAAACTATATGCAGATGGGTAAGGTATTGGCTATATGACCAGAAACAAAGAGTTGTCATAAATGGTACGTTTTCTAAATGCGATGCAGTCAGCAGTGGGGTATCACAGGAATCTGTGCTAGGACCGATTCTTTTTAACCTCTTTATTAATTACCTTATGGATGGAATTGAGAGTAAAGTGTCAGTCTTTGCTGACGACACCAAACTATGCAGGATATTAAAATCTGACCTTGACATTACAATATTGCAAAACGATCTGAATAAGATCACTGAATGGCAAACACTTGGCAAATGAGATTTAATATAGATAAATGTGAAGAAATTCACCTAGGATAGAGTAATTCTATTGCTGCATATACATTAAATGGGAGTATACTCGGGACTACAGAACAGGAGAAGGACTTGGGTATTTTCGTTACAAGTAAGCTGAGCAGCAATACTTAATGTCAAACAGCAGCTGCAAAAGCAAACAAGATTATAGGATGTATAAAAAGAGAGATGAAATCCCAAGATCCCAATGTATTTTTACCCCTTTATAAATCACTGGTGAGGCCACATCTAGAATATGGGATCCAGTTTTGGGCTCCACATTTTAAAAAGGATATTCAGGAGTTAGAATCAGTTCAATGACAGGCTACTAGATTATTTCAAGGGATGGAAGGCTTCTCATATGAGTGGAGGTTGGAAAAGTTGGGCTTGTTTAGCTTAGAAAAAAGACACCTTAAAGGAGATCTCATTTACATGTATAAATATATGTGTGGTCAGTACAAAACACCGGCACATGACTTGTTCCTTCCAAGGACCATGCTGAGGACCAGGGGGCACTCATTACTGGTGGCAGAAAGACAATTCCAACAGCTAAACAGGAAAGGATTCTTTACAGTTAAAGCAGTCAGATTGTGGAATGCTCTACCACAGGATGTAGTAATGGCAGACACTATAACAGTTTTTAAAAAAGACAATTTCCTTGATGCACATAAAATTGTTGGTTATAGTTAGATTAGTGACGAAATGTTCAGTTGGTGGAGAATGGTTGTACTTGATGGACCTATGTCTTTATTCAACCTGCGCAACTATGTAACTATGTAATTCGGCTCTTCACCATGAGACTTTCTCAGGGTTCTAGTGTGGATCTCACTGAAGTCACCACAGTTCAGCCCACCTGGAAATGCAGTCTCAGTGATCGGCAGTAAGCTCGATGATGTCACCGCTAGTCACTGACCCTGCGCTTGCAGCAGCAGCGCATTCACCAGTGGTTCTCAGCATGGATGGTCGCATCTCGGCACAGTCCAGGTTGAAAACTGTTTATCCCCAAGACATGGGTTATGGCATGAGACAGAACAATTGACAGGTGAGGGATATTGCTGTTTTTTTTCCTTCTTGTTTTATTAAAGGAGATGAGAGATTCAGTGTGTGATGGTGTGATATGTTATGTGGATGTCATTTTTTGTATATTCCTATTTTTAACAATTCCAGTTATTTTCATAGTGTTTTTCTTATTACATTGTAAGTCTACAGCCTCACTGTATCTGTCTCTTGATGACCCCCTGTAGTGCATTAATCCCTAAAGCCTTTTGTTCTCCTCTGGGAGGCAACTTGTTGGACTACCCCTGGATAAGGAAGGGGGTGGGGGAAAGAACAGCAGCTGGACAACAAGTCAGTTCCGGTAGAGACAAGTTGGTGAAAAGGCTGCATTTCAGAGAGAAGGATTATTATTATCCTCTGGTGCTAGAGTGTTTTGGAATCTCGTTTCCCTGGACATTTTATCCTGATACTGGACTGCATTCTTATTCTGGACTATCTTATCCTTTGTGTGGTGGACTGAATATGGACCTTTTCGTATTTTTGCCTGAATAAAGGTCTTGGAATTGTTCACTCTTCGCTCGCTCTGTTGATTGTGTGATACCAGAGAAGGACCCCGTGACAACTGGTGGCAGCAGTGGGATCAACAGAGCATCACCCAATGGAGAACCACCCACAGAGTGAGTACAGAAATTGGACTGTATGCAGTTTACAGGAGAGAGCCAGAGACCTGCGCCTGAACTACCAGGGACTGACTAAAGAGGCCTTAATTGACCTACAGGTGGGCGCTAGCCCTGCCACCTCCTCCCAGATGTCTGAAGGACGAGCACTGGAGACAGGGATCCCCATCCAGAAAAGCCAGTGGTTGGTGTGGTATGAAGAAGAGATGGCGGTTCTGGGCCCCGGCGTCTCTCAGGAGTACAAGGAGGAGGCTGCCCGCCAGGCACAGCGGAGACAGGAAGCAATGGAGCTTGAAAAAGGGAGTAACGCAATGTGGAGTGTAACCCCAACAATCCGGGAGCCTGTACGGATCACCCTGACAGAGTTTAAGCCATTTGATGAGGCTTCTGGAGATGTGGAGGGGTTCTTCAAAGACTTTGAGCAGCAGTGTGCTGTGATGGAGGTGTCCCACTCTAGCTGGATGCGTTTGTTAGTGGGGCTCCTGAACGGAAGCATGGTGGAGGCTTACTGAACCATTGATGCACTGCGGAATCGGGATTATAACATTGTAAAGCGGACTATACTGGATTACCATGCTATCACCCCAGACTCACATAGGGCCAAGTTCCGAGACCTCCCATGCACCACGGGGGGATCGTTTAGGATGTATGCACATAAGATGTCCGAGGCATGTCGGAGATGGCTGGAAGCAGAAAACGCCTTTACTGTGGAAGATGTTATACAGGCGTTCCTTATAGAACAATTTCTTGCCAAGTGCCCTGCAGAGGTACGGGAATGGGTCCAGGAGTGCACGCCGTGTACCGTGGATAGAGCTGCAGCCCTGGCCGATGAATCCCTTACTATCCGGCCGCAATGGAGGAGGCTTCTGGACAATGAACCACGTCCTGCTCCAGCGCCCCGTCCCCCTCCAATTATATCTGCCCTTCCACCTAGTCGCACGCCGATGACAATCACACCTCATAATCCTAGGCCCCAACAGTTCCGACCACGACCTGGGGGTATCACAGAGAGGAGGTGTTATGGGTGTGGGCAACCTGGTCATTTGCAGTCTGGCTGTCCCTCCAGGATTCGGAGGGAGCCCCAGGCAGCCCCACCTCGTCCAGTGCATCTTGTACATTCCACCACACCTGAGGAAGAGCTAACAGCACCCCCACCAGAGTGGACCACCGACCATGGCACCATAGATACCCCTCCTGGAGTGTACGGACTCCGGGCTCTGTCCTTTAGCTACTCAGAGCAATGGCAACGCCACCTGCAGGATGTCTTTATTGATGGGTACAAAGTGTCAGGATTTAGAGACACGGGGGCATTCTTGACTATCGCTGACCCCCGTGTGGTTCGACCCGAGGCAATTTACCAGAGTCCGGGAATTCCCATTGTCCTGGCGGGCGGTGCCCGCAAATATATACAGTGAGCTTTTGTTCGTTTGGATTATGGTTGTGGAGAAAAACTGTGTTGGATTGGAGTTATGGGAGGACTTCCTGCAGATATCCTCCTTGGGAACGACATTGGGGAGTTACAGTGCCAATTTGTGGGAGCAGTCACCCGACTACAGGCCCTTCAAGCACTACGTCATCCGGACCCCACCGGGGAGCAACTACCACGAACCGCATCAGAGTCGGTAAGCAATACTTTTGCTGCTACTACATTGGGAGAGTCTTGGGACAGAGAGGAGTTTAGGAGAGAAATAGAGGGTGACACTACCTTAGCAGCCCTCAGGCGAAAGGCAGAAACTGGGCACATGGGAGATAATGGGGATGGCTTCATTTGAGAAAACGGACTGTATTATCGTGTAACAAAGGGCAGTGACCAGGGCAACCCTGACGCAACGACCAGGCAAATCATTGTCCCTCAGAAGTACAGGGCACAGCTACTTCAACTGGCCCATGACATCCCCTTGGCTGGGCATCAAGGGAGAAAAAGGACTGAAAAGAGACTCACCCAAAGTTTTTACTGGCCGGGCGTCTCGCAGTCGGTAGCCCATTATTGCCGCACCTGCGATGTGTGCCAGCGAATGCGGCATCCAGGAGCTCGACATAAGGTACCCCTGCAATCCCTGCCCATAATTGAGGAACCATTTCAACGTGTAGCCGTCGACATCATAGGTCCTCTGGCTCACCCCAGCAGGTCAGGGAAAAAAATATATCCTGACCGTGGTGGATTATGCCACTAGGTATCCTGAAGCTGTGGCCCTGTCCAGTATTACAGCAGTAAAGGTAGCCGAGGCCCTTGTTACCATCTTTACCCGGGTAGGGTTTCCTAGTGAAATATTGTCGGATCAAGGCACTCAGTTCATGTCAGATCTGGTCCAGTCCCTATGGCATACCTGTGGTGTTCGAGCCATTCGCACCACCCCATACCACCCGCAGACCAACGGACTATGTGAACGCTTTAATGGAACCCTAAAAAATATGCTGAGGGCTTTTGTTGACGTTGAAAAAGACTGGGAAAAGTACCTGCCACATCTCCTCTTCGCCTATCGGGAGGTTCCCCAAGAGTCCACAGGGTTCTCTCCCTTTGAACTACTGTTTAGCCGGAAGGTCCGTGGGCCTCTCACGCTTCTGAAAGAACATTTGGAGGGAGACATCTCAGATACCGGAATGCCCATCGTTCCCTATGTTCTAGAGCTCAGAGACCGTCTCGCCCAGCTAGCTAACTTCGCTAAAGAACATCAGCGAATGGCCCAGTCCAGACAAAAAACCTGGTATGACCGTAATGCCAGGAACCGGGAATTTATGGAAGGACAGCAAGTGCTCATGATTACTGCTTCCCCTGCCAACAAGCTTCAAGCAGTGTGGGAAGGCCCTTATCAGGTTGTCAAGAAAATTAATGACACTAACTATGTTATTGCCCTGGACTCTAGTGGTCGACGACAGAAAACCGTCCACATTAACATGCTGAAAGACTACCACGACCGATCTCTGCCTGTTCTAGCTGTCTGCCATCCCCCTAGTGATACCGCCGCCGACGAGTATCTCCCAGATCTCCTCCAGGTTGCCCAAGCGGGAGGATCACTGGAACAAGTGCCCCTGGGCTCCCATTTATCGGATATACAAAAGGACGATATTGTCGCCGTACTAAGGCCGAGGGCTGCTGCTTTCTCCTCAAAGCCAGGGAAGACTACTCTCACCAGTCACCATGTGGAAACCCCCGGACAACGCCCCATCCAGCAGGCTGCCTACCAGGTTCCAGAGGCTGTTCAAGGCATGATAAAGAACAAACTGGAGGAGATGAAACAACTGGGAGTTATTCAGCCATCTCACAGTTCTTGGGCCTCTCCTGTCGTCCTGGTCCCCAAGAAGGATGGTACAACACGATTCTGCGTTGATTACAGATGAATAAATGATGCCACCAAGAGTGATGCTTATCCCATGCCCAGGATTGATGATCTATTGGATCGTCTGGCCAGTGCCCAATTTGTGACTACGTTAGACTTGAGCAAGGGGTACTGGCAGATACCCCTAACGGAGGACGCTCAGGAGCGCTCAGCCTTCATTACTCCATTTGGGCTTTATGAGTTCCTGGGAATGCCCTTTGGGATGAAAACTGCCCCCGCTACTTTCCAGAGACTGGTGGATCAACTGTTACAACAATGTCAGGACTTTGCCTGTGCTTACTTAGACGACATCGCCATTTTTAGCACAACCTGGGAAGAACATCTTAAACACTTGGGCATAGTGCTGGACTGTATCCTTACTGCAGGACTGACCATTCGCCCTGATAAGTGCCAAATAGGGATGGCTGAGGTGCAGTACCTCGGGCATAGAGTAGGGGGTGGGACACTAAGGCCAGAGACTGCCAAGGTGGAAGCCATTAGCAACTGGTGTAGACCCCAGACTAAAAAGCAGGTACTTGCGTTTTTAGGAACTGCTGGTTACTATCGCAAATTTGTTTCTAACTTCAGCACCTTGGCCAAGCCCCTAACCGACCTGACCCGCAAGAACATGCCTAGGAATGTGACGTGGACGACTACATGCGAGGATGCCTTTTCAGCGTTAAAGACTACACTCGTCACTGCTCCTGTCTTGGCTGCCCCGGATTATAAACGCAGGTTCCTCGTGCAGACAGATGCATCCAACTTTGGGATTGGGGCAGTACTTAGCCAAGTGAACGCCGCCGGAGAAGAACATCCTGTTGCTTTTGCCAGTCGGAAACTACTGGATCGGGAAGTTGCCTATGCCACTATTGAAAAGGAGTGCCTTGCCATCGTATGGGCGCTAAAAAAATTGCAGCCCTACTTGTATGGCAGAGACTTTACGATTGTTACAGACCACAACCCCCTCACATGGCTGAATCGCGTATCAGGGGACAATGGAAGATTGCTGCGGTGGAGCTTGTCCTTACAACCCTACAGCTTCTCCATCCAATACAAGCGGGGAAGCCAACACCAGAACGCTGATGGACTGTCTCGACAAGAAGAACCATAAGCTCCCCAGGCCGACCTACCCCTGCCACTGTACAAGGAACTATAAATAACTGAGCAATGTGGACTAAAGTGAGCAGGCCAGAGGTCTGTGTAGACCTCATGGCGTGCTCACTTATTATGGGGGGGAGAGGTTGTGATGGTGTGATATGTTATGTGGATGTCATTTTTTGTATATTCCTATTTTTAACAATTCCAGTTATTTTCATAGTGTTTTTCTTATTACATTGTAAGTCTACAGCCTCACTGTATCTGTCTCTTGATGACTCCCTGTAGTGCATTAATCCCTAAGGCCTTTTGTTCTCCTCTGGGAGGCAACTTGTTGGACTACCCCTGGACAAGGAAGGGGGTGGGGCAAAGAACAGCAGCTGGACAACAAGTCAGTTCCGGTAGAGACAAGTTGGTGAAAAGGCTGCATTTCAGAGAGAAGGATTATTATTATCCTCTGGTGCTAGAGTGTTTTGGAATCTCGTTTCCCTGGACATTTTATCCTGATACTGGACTGCATTCTTATTCTGGACTATCTTATCCTTTGTGTGGTGGACTGAATATGGACCTTTTCGTATTTTTGCCTGAATAAAGGTCTTGGAATTGTTCACTCTTCGCTCGCTCTGTTGATTGTGTGATACCAGAGAAGGACCCCGTGACACAGTGGAATTAGGTGTTAGGTGAATTGAACTGTTTGCTATTTATAAACAAAAAAGTGAAATATTTCAAATAAAAGACTTTATTCTGGCTGTGCCATTATTTACCATATACAGTAACTATAGGATTAGTAATGGATAGGTGTCTTATAGATGCCTCTCCATTACTAACCCATGGGCTTGATTTAACTTGAAAAAAACAAAGGTGTCATCAACCCCACAAATATGAACCCCACTTGCCACCACTATAGGGCTAGTGGGAAGAGCCAGGCTAAGAGGCAGAATTGCCACATCTAATATATGTGCCTTTTCTGGGTGCCTGTGGGCTGCTTTTTAAGGTGGGGGGCAATATCCATAGCCTCTTACCAGCCTGAGAATACAAGCATCCAGCTGTGCTTTAGCTTGGCTGGTTGCAAAAAATGGGGGTACACCACATCCTTTTTTAAAATTATTTATTTAAATATTTAAAAAATACTGCATGTTGACCCCTCTATTCTTGATAACCCACCCTGCTGAAGCTGACAGCTGAGGGTTTCAGCTTCCAGCTGTGAGTTTTGCCTGGCTGTTTATTAAAAATACAGGGGATCCCACACTAATTTTTTTATTTAATTAGTTATTTACAGCGCAGGCACTGGTTGATGAATACTCTCATCAGCAGCATCTGCTCTTGCTATTATTAGCGGCACCAAGCGGCAGTTGATGGGGGAAGTAGTCCCATCACCCGACACCCGACACCAATGACCCAGTGTTCAGGGGACCGAACCCTAACAGTAAAATGGACTCCCTGATGAAGTCCGTATTTGGTGTCCATGCCCGAACAGTAGATTTTGGTATGGAAGCTGAACTTTACTCTTCAGGATTTCCCATCTTTACTGAAAAGTTGTGGAAAGCTGAAAGCTGTCCAGGCCCAGTTTGAGCAATGGTTGTCTCCACTGAACCTGGAGGCAGGGAAGGGCATGTGCAATAACAAAGCGAACCTGGTGGAGGCCATAAACTGGGACAAACTCACACACATGCTCTGCATGGCTCACATCCTCAATCAGGTGGTGCAGCAATTTCTCCACCACTATTCCGGCCTGGATGCACTTCTGCATAAAGCACGGAAGCTGTGCGCTGACTTCTTCCGTTCGCACCACTTGCATCGCTACAGAGGTCTTTCAGCCTACCGGTTAACTGGCTAATTGCATTGTACCGACACATTGGAAGTCCACTCTAAACATGTTTCAGTGACTGTGGCAGCAGTGACTAGCCCTGGTGCAGTATGTCCTTTTGCATAGCTTGGGCCTACCCAGTAAGGACGTGGTGCAATTCACACTAACGAAGTGGGCACAGAGGAATAACCACTGCACCTTTCTGCACAGCTTTCAAATGGCTACTTAGATGGTTTGACAATGCCATCATCAGCATCACTGTTTTGCTTAATGTCATGCTGGAGCACACATTGAATAATCTGCGGGAGGAGGTGTGGTCACAGAGGAAGAGGGGGAAGAAGAGTAGGATGCTGTAGGAATAACCATATTTCAAGTTCTGGACAGTTGTTACATAGTAACAAAGTATTTAAGGGTGAAGGGAGACTAAGTCCATCTAGTTCAACCCATAGCCTAACATGTTGATCCAGAGGAAGGCAAAAAAAAAACATGGGGCAAACAATAAGCCCCACATTGGGTAAAAAATTCCTTCCCGACTCCACATACAGCAATCAGACTAGTTCCCTGGATCAATGCCCTATAAAGGAATCTAGTGTATATAACCTGTAATATTATATTTTTCAAGAAAGGCATCCAGTCCCTTCTTAAATTTTAGTAGTGAATCACTCATTACAACATCATACAGCAGAGAGAACCATAGTCTCACTGCTCTTACAGTAAAGAATCTGCATCTGTGATTAGGATTAAACCTTCTTTCCTCCAGACTTAGAGGATGCCCCCTTGTCCCCGTCACAGGTCTTAGACAAAAAAGATCTGTGAGAGCCAGAAATCTTGCATGTTTTTAGGTGACCAAATACTTATTTTCCACCATAATTTGCAAAATAAATCTTGCCAAATCAGACAAGGTGATTTTCTGGATTTGTTTTCTCATTTTGACTCTCATAGTTGTGGTTTACTTTTCATGTCAATTACTGGCCTCTCTCATCTTTATAAGTGGGAGAACTTGCACAATTGGTGGTTGACTAAATACTTTTTTTCACCACTGTATCTATCATGGTTATTTCAAGGGTCATGCCTTATTGTGCCCTTTTTATCACTTTTTAGTGATACTAAAAATAGTTACTAGGCATCAATTACTAACTAACCTCTCTCATCTTTTCACGTGGGAGAACTTGAACAATTGATGGCTAATTAAAAAAAAATTCCCACTGTACTTTCCCCCTGGATAAGGGACGTGCGCATGCTGGAATATCGAAACACGCTTGTAGACAATTTTGAAAACAGCAGTCACACACACAGGGTGCATTGCAGTTACAAACTTCCAACCTGGGAACTTTGAGTTGTCAGGAGAAAAGTATAAGCAGCCACAGCAGCAGCACTCTAAGTGGCAGAAGCAATTTCTGTGAGTTATTTCACACATTTTTTAGACCAGCCCATGCACCAGCACATCAAAGTACAAGTCTGACACACAGTGAACAGCTGAAGAGTATAGTGCAATAGTTTCTCTAGCTCAATATCAATGCTTTCGGGGAGAAGGGGTTGGACCCTTTTGCATTTTGGTCTTCAAAAATGAAAGTGGCCTGACCTCGCATGTTATACCTTGAAGGTTTTGTCATGCCCAACAGCCAGTATCTCTCAGAACATGTTTTCAGTGCTGCATCCTGCAGTCCCATGAAAAATGCTCTGGAATCCGAACATGAATCCGAAAGAGCTACGCTGGTGCCAAATTTTAGATTTGGTGAACCTTTTCCGAAAAAGTTTGCTCAATTCTAGTGACTAGGTCAAAGTGAGCCCTTTGACCCTCACTGTTGATCCCAGCATGGAGAGGGCACATGATGTACACAGGCATGGCATGGTTAGTTTGAAACAAAAGAAAGCATGCAAGCATAAAATTACAGTATCAATGAGGATCCCTTTCAACAATTACATAACAGCATGCAAGCAAAGATATCAAAATCTTAAGAACCAAAATAGAGTCATTGAGATCGGCATTTAAACTGGAACCATTTATAAGCTCAAATGAGCATTTGAGAAAAGCAGATATTTTGAAACTCAAATTAGAGACTATTGAACCTGTTTTGATCTGTATAATGCAAACGCATCCTTTATGATGTCCAAGTAATCTCAACCAATCTGGCTAGAGGTAAATGGTGATTAAGTGGTGGTACCTAGAGAAAAGCAAACACTAAAATGATCAATTGCTCAAAGTGAGCAATTCTTAAAACTCACATGTTAAGTTTGAGTAACAAGTATAATGAGAGCCAATAGGAAACCCAAGCTTTTTTCCAGCAGACCCTACAAGGAGGTCTGGGGGTCAGTTAAAATGTTCAAATGGATAGGAAAAGTTCTGAATTGAAGGAGAACAGCATGGGAAAGACCCATAGAAGCATCTCTGACTCCCAGTTTGCCTTTGAGAAAAATGATGTCACACTTTCACTCCACTTTAAGAAGTGACAGTAAAACATTCCAAACTGATAAGAAATATGCTAAACACTTTTTCCTTTATAATGACTTGCATATAAGAAAAAAAATAAAAATAGATTTAAACAAAAATATAATTTAGGTAACCTAAAATTGATTTTTTAATTAAAATATAGGAAATTTCACTGTAATTTATGAAGGAAGCAAGAACTGTGAAAATTAAGGGACTCAGATACATCCTGTATTAGGCATAAAGAAGGATAAACATAAGATATAAAGATACACATTCTCTGTTCAAATTGTCACATATTGGTTCTCCTAGACTCATATAGGCTATTCACTTTTGAGGTTTATATACCAAGGAAATGTACTCTAGACCATGGAAGAATCTATTGGAGAGCAATAAATTAACGATAAGGATATGTACACACAATGAGTAAAGTTTCTGTATCTATAGGCAGGAAAAACACAGCTGCACAAACACACAGAAAATTGACATGCTGCAGACTGTTTTCTGCACCAAATCTGCATGTCAAAAAAACTCAATGTGTGCATGACACTGCACATTTCTCATTCACTTTGCTGGCATCAGCTTTTGCTTCCAATTTTGTCGAAAATCCACACAGAAAACACGTCACAAAAACCACATCAAATCTGTGTGCACACAGTCTAAATTATTTAAGACTTTTTTTAGGGTTAAACTTAAAAAAAATAGAACTAGAGTATAATCCAACATATCAAATTTTATTTATGACAGTTATATCATAATACTCAAAGCATTCACTGAAGAGTAAAGTTGAGCGAAATGGGTCGGACAAATTCAGAATCCGCCGACTTTTGCTAAAGTCGGGTTTCGCCGATCGAAACCCGACATAGCATGAGGTTGGCCAAGATGTCGCCGACTTGAGCGCCAAAGTCGCGTTTCCCATAATCCTTCCAGCGCCTATTTTCAGCCAGTCATGAAGGACGCACACTGTGGGCAACGCCATTACGTCGGCAGCAGCTCCCACCATGGTAGAGAAGGGCATGCAAGTGATTGGCTGGCTTTGTGTGGCGTCACAGTGCCTATAAAAGGCCGTGACCGCCGACTGCCATCTTACTTCTGCCGATCTTAGCATAGGGAGAGGTTGCTGCTGATCGTTCTCAATAGGGAGAGTTTTTGGCAGGTAAAAAGTAAAAAAAATTGCTTCTGCTGATAGCGAATGTCACTGTAAAACACAACTGTATAGTGTGCAGTGACAAGGGAGGATAAATTTGTGTGAAGCAGCTCTGTTGTTATTAGGCTGCCTTATAAGGCTCTCTGATAGCTGCATTGCTGTTTGCACACTGCTGTGCAGAGTGCTTTTTTAAAAGCAAAAATATTTTTATTCCTTTTTTCTGAACAGTTACCAATCCTTCATTTTTTCACACTTTTTTGTGCAGCAGCTCTGTTGGTGATTAGGCTGCCTTAAAGGCTCCCTGATAGCTGCATTGCTGTTTGCACACTGCTGTGCAGACTGCTTTTTTAAAAGCAAAAATCCTTTTATTCCTTTTTTTCTGCACAGTAGATACTGAGCGTACATTTTTTCACACACGGTATAGAGGTTTACGCTCCAGACATTTCCAATTCTTTATACACCGTATTGAGCAGTCCGATTGTCAAACAGTATTGGATATTTGCTGTTCTTATTACGGTCACATCTACACAGAGTCAGCGTGTGTGTGTGACACTCCATAAATACATTTATGGACATTTCCATTTCTCTATACACCGTGTTGAGCAGTCCGATTGTCAAACAGTATCAGATATCTGGTGTTCTTATTACGGTCACATCTACACAGAGTCAGCGTGCGGGTGACATTCCGTAAATACATATACGGAGATTGACAGTTTCACCAACAACGTATACAGCTGTACACCTCTGATACAGTACAGTATATCTGCTTGTTGGATTACGGTGAAATACATACTGGGTGAGCACCTGTGACTCACAAAATATATACGGAGATTTCACTTCTTACATACACCTTACACAGCTGTACGCTACTCATACAGTACCATTTATCTGCTGGTATTTTTGGTACATTTTCCCAAACATAAGGAAGTCTGGTGGAAGAGGCCGCAGACGTGGGCAGGGGGGCACAGCTGGTACTGATGGTGGTGGTGGTGCATCAGCTGTTTCTGGCAAAAGCACAATAACAGCTAAGACATGAGGTGTTGAGCCTGCGTCATCATCTGGCATAAGAATGCCTTTAAGGTTCCATTTTCTAGGAGTAGGTAAACCGCTTTTAAAGCTGGAGCATCAGGAACAGGTTTTGGCTTACATTGCCAAAACAGCCTCCAGCTCTATTGCCTCCTCTTCTGAAGTTACAAAAACTGCAAGCACAGAGTCGTCAGTGTAGGCCTCTTATCAGGAACAACACCTTTCGTTGTGTCCTTCACCCACACCAAAAATGAAGGATGCTGCAGCACACAATTCAGATTACTCCATGGAGCTCTTTTCACATACCTTTCCTGGGTTATCAAGTCAAATCCTGAATTCCCCAGTCCAGGATGAATCTGACATGGAGTGCACTGATGCACAGCCACTGCTAGACAAATCTGCTGGTACATTCACACAGGACTACATTGCCCTTGCAATCTACTGAGCCCGAATCAGACCCTGATGAAACTCAGGTGCCCCTTCCCACATACTATACCACCTTACACGGTGACACAGAGGAAGGTACAGAGGAAGGTGTAGATGACATTGTAGATGAGGTCATGGATGACCCAGTTGTTGATCAGGATTGGCATCCTTTGGGGGAAGAGGGTCCTGGTGACAATAGGTCAGAACAGAAGACGGATCCGCACCAGGCATCGTCATCGCAGCAGCGGTCATCAGGCAGGCCCGTAGCTATCAAAAAACTTGTCAAGAAAACTAAAAGAGTTGCAAGACAGCTTGGCCAGATGGTAAAATTAGCACAGCGTGCAAGCCCTGAAAATTTGTACCTTAGTAGGAAGAGTGCAGTGTGGCACTTTTTTGAACAAAATCCTGCTGATGACGCAAAGGTTATCTGTCAGAAGTGCCGAAGGACCTTTAGCAGAGGGAAAAATCTAAGAAATTTGAATACCAGTTGCATGCTTAGACATTTAACCAACATGCACTTGCAAGCGTGGACAGACTACAAAAGCTCAGGTAGCCCATGTGCTTCTGCTCCGACTCAAGTTAGCCGGCAACGCTCCATCGCTTCCCCCACTGTAAGGCCACCGTTAGCACACCACCATCAAGAAATGTTGAGGTGTCGTCGCTAGGCCAAACCAGTCACGCAAACAAAATATTTTCACGAGGAAACACTGAATCTAGGCCATCAACACCCTCACCATCACCAACCCCTTATCAGTCCGTCATGTCCAATGCTAGTTCCCTCATATGCAGCTCTCAAGTCCAGCTCACCCTACCAGACACTCTGAGTAGGACAAGAGAGTATTCATCCTCTCATCCCCGTACACTGGCTTTGAACGCCTACATTGCCAAACTGATCTCATTAGAGATGATGCCCTTCCGTTTGGTAGAAAGCGAAGCTTTCTGAGAGCCCATGACCTACACTGTCCCACGCTATTACCTACCCAGTCGGCACTTCTTTTCTCGAAAAGCCATCCCTGCCCTCCACGTGCATGTGAAAGACCGCATTGTCCATGCGCAAAAGCAATCAGTGAGTGGAAAGGTGCACCTCACAACAGATGCATGGACCAGTAGGCATGGCCAGGGCCGTTACGTGTCCATCACTGTGCACTTGGTTAATGTCGTGGATGCAGGCTCCACATGGGACAGTGCTGCCAAGCCCACGGTATAGGAAACAGTTGGGTGTAGGCGTTCGACCCTCCTCCTCCTCCTCCAGAAGCGAAAGCTCGTCGACAGAGCGCAGTCGCACGAGCACTCCATCCACATCTGTCAGTGTTGCACACAAGTTGTCCCACTATCGAACAGCTAATGGTAAGTGGCAGCAGGCTGTTTTAAAAATGATGTGTTTGGGCGACAGTAGACACACCGCGGAGGTACTGGCCGAGTACTTGCATCGACAAACTGAGTCATCACTGGGCAGTCTACATCTTGAGGCAGGCAAGGTAGTCAGTGATAATGGGCGGAATTTTGTGGCAGCAATATCCCTTTCAAAACTCACACACATACCTTGCCTGGCTCACACCTTGAACCTGGTGGTGCAGTGCTTCCTAAATAATTATCCAGAGTTAACAGCCCTGCTCCATAAGGTGTGAAGACTGTGCTCGCACATCCATCGCTCAAACGTCCACTCCAGTCGTATGCAGTAGCTGCAGCGATCACTCAACCTCCCCAAGCACCGCCTAATCTTAGACGTTGCTACAAGATGGAACTCCACCATGCACATGGTTGAGAGGCTGTGCGAACAGAGGCAGGCTGTAATGCATTTGTGGGAGGATACACGGGCAGGCAGTTTGAGGGAAGACATGGAATTGGTGGGTGTGCAGTGGTCAAAGCTGAAAGACCTCTGTAAAGTCCTTCAGTGTTTTGAGGAATGCACACGGCTGGTAAGCGCAGACGACGCCATCATAAGCATGAGCATAACATTTATGCGTTTGCTCATGCAAACTTTGATGCACATCAAGGATCAGGCGTCTGCAGCTGAGGAGCAACAGGAGGAGGAGGAGGGAAGTCTTGATGACAGTCAGCCATTGTCTGGTTAGGGAACTGTCATGGACGAGGTGGAGGAAGAAGAGGAAGATGAGGAGGAGGATGAGGGGGATGATTATTTTGGGGAGGAGGATGCTTCTCAGGGGGCAAGAGAACATGTGGGCGTGCCAAGGTCAGGTACAGGGTTTGTGTTTGACTGGAGGTATGTGGATTTGCCAGAAAGTGCTCATCCACCCACCACTGGCAGTGCAGCATTGACACCTGGAACATTGGCCCACATGTGTGACTATGCCTTGCGGATCCTAAAATGGGACCCTCGCATTGCCAAAATGATGAACGATGATGACTACTGGTTGGCCAGCATCCTTGATCCACGCTATAAAGGCAAATTACACAACATCATGCCACAGGAGAACCTAGAGCTAATATTGGCTAACAAACAAGCAACTCTGGTAAACAGGTTGTTTGAGGCATTCACAGCACCCAGCAGCGGAGCTGGCTCTCCCACGAGCCATAGTGGGCCAAATGGAAGAGGTGTTTGTGGTGCACACAGCCAAGCTGGCGTTGTAGACAGGGGTTTCCTGACCATTTTGTGGTCTGATTTCTCAAGTCCCGCGCACACGACAGCTAATACAGAATCGATTGCAAGTGACAGGAGACAGCAGTTGTCAACTATGGTTACAAACTCCCTCACAGGTCATTCCCCTTTGATTATTGGGCCTCAAAAGTGGACACATGGCCTGAAATGGCACAATATGCCTTACAGGAGCTTGCTTGCCCTGCTTGTGGTGTCTGAAAGAGTCTTCAGTGCTGCTGGATCAATCCTGACAGAAAAAAGGACCCGTCTGTTGACTCAAAATGTTGATGATCTAACCTTCATTAAAATGAACCATGCATGGGTTTCAAAAGATTTTGTCCCACACTCCGCTGATAGCACATAGGTTGCCAGAAAAAAGGCTCGCTTTTGTCCTCCTCTTCCTCTGACTTCTCCAATTCCTCCATTTGCAGCACCTGAAAGTCCAGCCTACACATCAACATATGCCATTTTTTAAACCACCCGAAATGGGCAGCCCTCCCACCCCAGGCCCGGAGTCAACATCTGCCGCACCCGGGCAAGTGCTATTGCCCTGAACAGGTGTGTGGCCCAACCCTTGGGGGACGTCACTGGCACAGGGCCTCTCATAGTACAACAAAATGTATCTGATGGTGGGGGGTCCACTCGCCGTCAGGCACACTGGTGTACTATGAGGGGCCCTGTGCCAGTACCGGTGCCCATGAGTGGGTCCACCCTGCTTGCTCAGTGACACAGCATTTGCAATACTTAACTCTCCCTGCTCCACCGCTGTGTAGTCTGGCCAGTTAAATCCGTCACAGGGACGGCCACTACAAATTTTGTGTACTGATCGATGATGGCTAAGATGTAGCTTTGTCCTGTCCTGCTGGCCTCTACCTTCAGATTACCCATGGCTACCATTTGTAATGGACATCAACTCCCAATCGGATGCAATGGTGCTTTATGATCACCTTTCACATTTTTCATAGTCACAGATGTGTGACATTCCTGCCACCATTTTTCAATGTGTCCTGTCATGGCAATCCAATAGAATCCCCTACGGCCTGTGGCTTGTGTGTTTTGCACTCCAAAGTGACCAGACAGCTCATGATAGGAAGTGAGGACCATGTCTACAGCTCTCCCTGTGATCACAATTTGATGAAGACGAGTTACGGTGATGGGATCAATGCAACTGCGATACAGCAACCCTTTCTTCACTAATTTGTGATTTAGCTGTATCCACAGTTAAAGTTACTGAGGGTCAGCATCGCCTCTGCGAATTCTCCCGTGAGGTTTTCCCATGATTACAAATTCAAAAACATCTAAAATCACTCGACTTTACATCTGTGCTTTTATCCACCTACCTTCCTCTAGCAGAGAGACTGGACTGGCAGACTGACATTGAAATGTAAGCGAAAATTTCAAAGTACTCCAACACTGTACACTGGTGTACATTTCGAATACATTTCCCTTTTTCTCATTTTTATATTCGGGTGTAATCCATACTGAGCCTGTGAGAGTTTGTGTCTTACTCTGGTAAAATATAAGGAGATTTAAAATGACACCAACACTGTATGCATCTGACCGATTGTAAAACATTACCCTTTTTCAAGTTTTTATATTCTTGTGTAATCCATACTGAGCCTGTGAACGTCTGTCTGTAACTGCAGAAATATATTTGCAGATTGAAGATCAACCCAACACTGTATACAGCTGTACACTTGTGATACCTTACCCATTTACTGCTTTTTATATAGTGGTCTAATCCATACTGGGCTAGTGAGAGTCTGTTTCTGACTCTGGAAATATCTACTGAGATTTACAATTACCCCAACACTGTATGCAGCTGTACGCTTCTGATACCCTTTTACTGCTTTTTATATTGTGTAATCCATACTGACCCTGAGAGCGTCTGTGTCTGCCTCCTGAAAAAAATAAGGAGATTTATAATGTTTAAACAATACTATATGCACCTTGTATCTGGTGATACAGTAACCTTTTAATACTTTTTATATTCTTGGCTAATGCATACTGGGACTGAGAGCGTCTGTGTCTGCCTCAAGAAATGTCTACGGAGATTTAGAATGTTTAAACTATACAATATATGCCTTGTATCTGGTAATACTGTACCCTTTTTCAACTTGTTACATTATTGTCAAATCCATACTGAGCGTGTGAGCACATGTGTCTGCCTCCTGAAATACATACGGAAATTTTTTTGTATTTTAAGTAGACTACATATACCTTGTATCTGTTGATCCAGTACCCTTTGTGCCTGAAATTCATCTTCCACCCACCACTCAAAGTGCATCATTGACACCTGGAACATTGGCACACATGTGTGATTATTTCTTGCGGATCTTCTTTTTATATTATAGTGTAATCCATACTGAGCCTGTGAAATATACATGTAGATCGCCAAATGACCCCAAGACTGTATACAGCAGTACGCCTGGGATCCATTCCCCTTTTTATATTGTTGTGTAATCCATACTGGGCCTCAGAGCATCTCTTTCTGTCTCCTGAAATAAATACGGAGATTTTGAATGCTGAAACTATACTATACAGTATATACCTTTGATCTGGTGATATTGTACCCTTTTTCTACTTTTTAGTTTGTTGTTGAATCCATACTGGCCATGACAGCGTCGCTGTCTGCCTCCTCAAATATATACGTAGATTTATAATGTTGAAGCTATACAATATATCCCTGTTATCTGGTGTTAAAATGAAACGCCACACAGGGCCTGGGGTTACTCAGTACCGGGCCTTTCAGGCTCTGTTAAGGGGGAAGTATGTCACGGTGGTGATTGGGACCCAGACTGTGGCCCTGGGTGTCCAATAAAGAAGATGACAGTTCAGATGAGGGGGAAGATGGTATGATAATTAATTTGGAAAAGGGGGATCGTGATGCCACCCGTGGTACTCGGCTAGGGTAGCCGAAGCTGCAATGCAGATCCTCTGGGACGTGTTAAAGCAGACAAGATGATGAAGCTCTCCATGGGCAGAGCTGTATCCCAGGGCAGTTGAGATGGTGTTTGTGAGCCGTTGACGGTGATGGTGAGTGTAGCGTGTGTAGCAGGCGAGTTGTAAAAGCCACCAAGGATGCAGTGGGGTGCAGTTTCTGAGTTTTTCCTCAAAAGTTTTGTGCACAAGGTGACCCGATTGGTACTGTGTCATCCGAGGGAGGGGTCCGGCAAACTCAAAGGTAGATCAGGAACACCTGTTCAAGACTCCTCCTTGTGTGTCCTTTCTAGGCCGTGTCTCTGTGCTGATCTCTTCTTTCCTTCCTGCTGTGGGCCTTCGCAAACAGTGTCCCAAGCCGGCAGCCACAGATCACATCGGGTGACGTGGGTCATGCTCCGGGGTCCTTAATTCCAACTGCTGCCTTTTTGAGTCGTCAGTGCAGGCTTCTGGTCAGGAACCACCCCTTTCCTTGTCTCCTTCACCCCCACTAAAAGTGTAGGATATGGAAGCCCACACTGCAGATTACTCCATGGAGCTCTTTTTACAGGCTATGTCTGTGTTATCAAGTGAAATTCTGAATTCCCCAGTCCAACATGAATTGGAGATGGGGTCCACTGAGGCACAGCCACTGCTAGATGATTCTGCTGGTACATTGACCCACAGCACTACATTCCCCGTGCACTCTACAGAGCCAGAATGTGACACTGATGAAACTCAGGTGCCCCTTTCCGCATACTATACCACCTTACACGGTGACACAGAGGAAGGTGCAGATGAAAGTGCGTTTCCCTGAGCAGGTAGGGGGGTCCTACTTGTGGGTGACGGCAGTGGCACACGGCCCCTCATAGTATGCAAAAATGTCTCTGCCGGTGGGAGGGCCCACTCGCCGTCAGACATACCGTCGTACTATGAGGGGCCCTGTGCCAGTGCCGTCACCCACGAGTGGGCCCCCCATGCTTGCTCAGGGCCACAGCACTTGCAATACTTACCTCTACCTGCTCCACCGCCGTGATGTCTTCCGCCTTTCCTGACAGTGACATTCAGGTTACAGAGCGCGATGACATCACGTCTGTATGCCCTCTACCGAAACAGTACAAGTGCAGAGAGCTTTAAAATGACAATGCTGAGCAGTCCCGAGTAGAGCAGTGCCCAGCGAGGAGAGGTATTTTATTTTTTTAAATGTTGGGAGCATTTTTTGGGGAGCAATATACACTGGAGAATGATAAATGGGGCCCATCATACACTGGAGCATCATCCATGAGGCCCATCATATACTGGAGCATTTCAAATGGGGGACATCAGACACTGGAGCAGCATTTATGGGCCCCATTATACACTGGAGCATTAGAAATGGGGCCCATTATATATGGAGCATTATTTGGGCCCATAACACACTGGAGCATCGTCCATGGGGACCAACATATACTGGAGCATTCCAAATGGGGGACATTAGACACTGGAGCAGCATTTACGGGGCACATTATACACTGGAGCATTAGAAATGGGGCCCATTATATATGGAGCATTATTTGGGCCCATAACACACTGGAGCATGGTCCATGGGGACCAACATATACTGTAGCTCATCTTATACTGTGTGGAACATTATATGGGACCAATTATTCTGTATGGAGAAATATATATGAGGCTCATTATTCTGTATGGTGCACTAGGTGGTGGCCATAATACTGTATGGAGTAGTATACTGTCCGGTTTTTGAGCTATTGTAGAATTTAAAATAGATATCAGTCATGTCATGTAAGCAGTGAAGTATTTTTCATTGTACTATACCTATATTTCTGTGCCGTATCAGAGCATTATGAATTGTGGTATGTGTAAAAAGGGCGCACTGACACTCTTTGGCCCAGGGCACACGAAAACCTGGCGCTAGCCCTACCCCCCCACAACTTTAGCCAAATAACCCCCAGTTTTCAATGCATAACTATTATTATAAAGTAAATTAAGGTTGCCAAGCTTAAGTATTAAGAATTGATGTCGTTGGCATTGAAATGGGCACTGTAGGTGTGTTTACTGTCCTCCACTCCCTGCCGACTTTGCTTCCCCATTGACTTCCATTGGGTTTCATGTTTCAGTTGGCCTCCGACTTGTCCCTATAGTCGGCCAATTTAGTTCGACCCGACTTTTTAGAAAGTCGGGTTTCATGAAACCCGACTCGACCCTAGAAAAGGAAAAGTCGCTCATCTCTACTGAAGAGGCTTCCAAGATACACTGAGGGATAATCACTGGCTGAAGTTTAACTCATGGTGTTTTGAGTTCTCGGTCCAAATTGAGTCTTTATTACAAAGTGGGCATTTTTATTGGTAACTTCTTTTAGGGTTACATACACATGAAATCTACTCCAGACCATGGAATAGTCTATGGGTGAGCAATATAATACTGATACATTTTTGAACAAGCTTTTGAGGCTTATATAAAAATGAAATGTACCCAAGAACACGTAAACTATACGGCTGAGAAATGTAACCCAGCAAAATTTGTAAATGATTTTTTTTTTATTGTTATATATCGCAAAAATGTTCCCCAGAACATGGAATAGTGTATGGACAAGAAATGTTAATATAAAAGCAACATTTTCAAATGCTTTTTTGTACTATTTTATATCACCAAAATGTGACCAAAAGCACGTAATACAGTATGGATGAGTAATCTAATCCAGAAATATTTACTAGGCTTTTTGTAACATTTACATAAAGCCATAAGATAACAATAACCATATTAAACTGTATGGATAAGTTATTAAATCCATAAAAACATTTTGAACTAAAATATTTTGAAATTGTGTTTTTTTATAAAGTCATAAAGGATTTACAGAAAGTGAAAAGCCAGACAGAAATTTTGAAGGGAGTCATCTATAGACCCCTGAAAGGCAACAACTGGCGGGCTTCATCAAAATTTTGAATATTACAAATACTTTGTGTTGCTGTTATCTGGTGGTGTGGAAAAGTGTGGTCTAATCCAGGCTGTGTTCAATCTTATGAGTGGCAGGGCAGCACAACACCTATAAGGCATAGAGGGACAGTTCATGCCAGGTGTCCAGCTTTGAGACCCAATAGTTGAAAGTAGCAGAGGAATTAGGGAGTACGCTGGTTTGGTCACTCAGTTATTGCTTGACCATCTTTAAAAAACTTTTCCCTCCTTGTCAAAAATACCCACTCATAGGGCTCTGGGCTGGTGTTTTATGTTCAAATTTCCCCAGTGAATGGCGTTCTGAGCATTTCCCTTTTATAGCATCAGCTTGGATTTGTATTAATGTTTCCCCATGTACTTATATCACTTTGTCATTCCTTTACATTGGCATTTAAAAGTTTGAGCCTCCCGGTCAAAATTACTGTTATTGTGAACAGTTAAGCAAGTTGAAGATGAAATGATCTTTTATGTATATATGTAGTGTGGTAGTACTCCTATTTCTTTTTTCTATTTATTTTATTACCTACAGGTTAGCAGACAGAGCTTGTTAAGTCTACCAACAACTATTTGATTAGTCATTTACTTCTGGCTTAGTGGGCAATGGTGTTCATGTTCCTTATTTTTTTCTTCATTAAGTTTTTTCTCTATCACCCTAGCACTTTCTCTGCCCATTATATGATTGGGTTTAGCAAATGTTTTGGACACCACTCATCACCAGTGTGAGATACGTAACTAACACAGTGTTAGGTGTCGAGTTTCCCCCCAATGCACAGGGGGAATCTCAAGCCATGTCCTCTGCAGTCTCCCCTTCCTCTGCGGCCACAGAGATTCCTGCTCAGCAGAGACATCGGTCCCAGCATCTTGCCCAGGCTGATGCTAGGCATCTGGTTGCTCCTTCAGGCTCTGCTATAGCACCATGCTTGAGTCAGCAGCAAGCAGACGCTTCTGGGACTAAGTCCTGTCTTTTGTTTACTGAGCATGCCCGTGGGACGACCTCTCATTGGAGGTCGGAGGTCACATGCGCATGTCCCGTTCCTGCTCAGATTGGTCCACTGGGAAGGTATCGGAAGGACGGCGCTATAAAAGAGTCGCATGGCCGCTCAACCATGCGCTAGTATAGTCTCTTGTTGCTATGTGTGTGAGTGATCATGGATGCATGAGACTGGTGACTGACTTATTATAACTCCCCTCCCTTGGATACGCATGTAATAGAGAAGTGTAGTTAGAGTCAGCACCTACCAGTGGCATTGCCTTGCACCACAGTGCTTCCAGGTCAGCACTTCACTTAGTGACATATTGTGCCATCAAGCACATTAGTACCGCATTTACTGCAGAGCCTGTCAGAGCAGGGCCGTGCGCAGTTCTGTGGTATTGGAGTGCGCTTTCCAGTCCTAAATCTAAGCTGGTTAGTAGCGTCTGCCAGTCTGGCACTGCATGCACTTTAGTGTGGTATTTCCTTACTTGGTCCTCCCTGGCACCGCAGCTGCGGCGCCGAGTGCTGGTGAATCTAGAGGGACTAAAACCCTGTGTCTTGGGGCAAAGTCCTGTGACTTTACACCAGCGCTCACTTCGCCGAGCTCTGTGAGCTTAACAGGCTTCTGCATTTATATTCAGTGGTAGTGCGGCTCTGTGAAGCAACAGAGTCCGCCCCATACACACCGGGTGACGTTAACTCACGTGTGTTCATTTACTATACCGCCATATAGCGTCCGCCATTACCGAACAGCAGTTACCATCTCTGCATGGTGGACCCTGGGCTGCGAACACACCTAAATACCTTTTATATTATTTGGTGCGTTCCGCCAGCCTCTAACACACAGTACAGTAGAAATGAATTACTATATTAGAAGACGTTTATTTTTAAAGGGCCCTAAAACTGTGCAGTGAACTCAAGTGCACTTAAAAAATTAACAAGTGTCACAAAGAAAGTGCACTAGGATATTACCAATCATAGACCCCTCTAAGAGGAAAAAGGTCCACATTAAACCTATCCCCTACCTTCTGAGCCAGAAGGCCACAGCGAGGGTCAGGCGCTTGCAGCCTCCCCTAGCGGAATGCAAGAGAGACCAAATCTTGCTGCTAACATCTGCCTGGGCTTACACACAAGCAAAATTAAGAGCTTGTGTTGTTTCCTTCCATTTTTTTGCATTCATGCAGGGTTTTCCTCTCCATTTGGAAAAAAGAAAAAAAGAGGCAGGTGTTGTCTTAACCCCTTCACCCCCAAGGGTGGTTTGCACGTTCATGACCGGGCTAATTTTTACAATTCTGACCACTGTCCCTTTATGAGGTCATAACTCTGGAACGCTTCCATGGATCCCGGTGATTCTGACTTTGTTTTCTCATGACATATTGTACTTCATGATAGTGGTAAAATTTCATTCAAATAACTTGCGTTTATTTGTGAAAAAAATGGAAGTTTGGCAAAAATTTTGAAAATTTCGCAATTTTCCAACTTTGAATTTTTATGCCCTTAAATCACAGAGATACGGCACACAAAAAACTTGAAAAGTAACATTTCCCACATGTTTGCTTTACATCAGCACAATTTTGGAACCAAAATTTTTTTTGTTAGGAAGTTATAAGGGTTAAAAATTGACCAGCGATTTCTCATTTTTGAAACACCATTTTTTTTTTACGGACCACATCACATTTGAAGCCACTTTGAGGGGTCTATATGATAGAAAATACCCAAAAGTGACAACATTTTAAAACAGCACCCCTTAAGGTGCTCAAAACCACATTCAAGAAGTTTATTAACCCTTTATGTGCGTCACAGAAATTTTTTGAATATTTTAAAAAAAGATGAATATCTAACTTTTTTTCACAAAAAAAATACTTCAGGTTCAATTTTTTTATTTTACCAAGGGTAACAGGACAAATTGGACTGAAAAAATTATTGTGCAATTTGTCCTGAGTACGCTGATAACTGATATGTTGGGGGGAACCACTGTTTCGGCGCATGGCAGAGCTCAGAAGGGAAGGAGCGCCGTTTGACTTTTTCAAAGCAAAATTGGCTGGAATTCAGATCGGACTCCATGTCACGTTTGGAGAGCCCCTGATGTACCTAAACAGTGGAAACCCCCCACAAGTGACCCCATTTTGGAAACGAGACCCCCCAAGGAACTTATCTAGATATGTGGTGAGAACTTGGAACCCACAAGGGCTTCACAGAAGTTTATAACGTACAGCGGTACAATTAAAAAATCATATTTTTTCCACAAAAATGATCTTTTCACCCCCAATTTTTATTTTCCCAAGGGTAACAGGACCCTAAAAGTTATTGTGCTATTTGTCCTGAGTACGCTGATACCCCACATGTGGGGGTAAACCACTATTTGGGCGCATGGCAGAGCTCGGAAGGGAAGCAGCGCCATTTGACGTTTTTGGCTGGAATTGAGATCGGACACCATGTCGCGATTGGAAAACCCCTGATGTACCAAAACAGTGGAAACCCCCCACAAATGACACCATTTTGGAAACTAGACCTCTCAAGGAACTTATCTAGATGTGTGGTGAGAACTTTGAACCCCCAAGGGCTTCATAGAAGTTTATAACATACAGCCGTACAATTAAAAAATCATATTTTTTCCACAAAAATGATCTTTTCACCCTCAATTCTTATTTTTCCAAGGGTAACAGGACCCTAAAAGATATTGTGCAATTTGTCCTGAATACGCTGATACCCCACATGTGGGGGTAAAACACTATTTGGGCACATGGCAGAGCTCGGAAGGGAAGCAGCACCATTTGACGTTTTTAGCTGGAATTGAGATCTGACACCATGTCGCGTTTGGAAAGCCCCTGATGTACCAAAACAGTGGAAACCTCCCACAAATGACACCAATTTGGAAACTAGACCGCCCAAGGAACTTATCTAGATGTGTGGTGAGAACTTTGAACCCCCAAGGGCTTTATAGAAGTTTATAACATGCAGCCGTACAATTAAAAAATCATATTTTTTCCACAAAAATGATCTTTTCACCCTCAATTCTTATTTTTCCAAGGGTACCCCTCCAGTGCTTCACAGAAGTTTATAACGCCCGGGCGTGAAAATAAAAAATTCATATTTTTTCCTCAAACATGATCTTTTAGTCACCAATTTTTTTATTTTCCCAAGGGCACCAGGAGATATTGGACCCCAAAAGTTGTTGTCCAATTTGTCCTGAGTACGCTGATACCCCATATCTGTCAGAAAACTACTGTATGGGCACATGTCGGGGCTCGGAAGGGAAGTAGTGACGTTTTGGAATGCAGACTTTGATGGAATGGTCTGCGGGTGTCATGTTGTCTTTGGAGAGCCCCTAATGTACCTAAACAGTGGAAACCCCCCACAAATGACCCCTTTTTGGAAACTAGACCCCCTAAGGAACTTATTTAGATGTGTGGTTAGCACTTTGAACCCCCAAGGGCTTCACAGAAGTTTATAGTGCCCGGGCATGAAAATAAAAAAATCGTATTTTTTCCACAAAAATGATCAATTAGTTCCCAATTGTTTTATTTTCCCAAGGGTAGCAGGAGAAATTGGACCCCAAACGTTGTTGTCCAGTTTGTCCTGAGTACGCTGACACCCCATTTGTGGGAGAAAACTACTGTAAGGGCACACGTCGGGGATCGGAAGGGAAGTAGGGACGTTTTGGAATGCAGACTTTGATGGAATGGTCTGCGGGTGTCATGTGCGTTTGGAGAGCCCCTGATCTACCTAAACTATTGAAACTCCCCACAAGTGACCCCATTTTGGACACTAGACCCCCCACGGAACTTATCTAGATGTGTGGTGAGCACTTTGAACCCCCAAGTGCTTCACAGAAGTTTATAATGCCCGGGCATGAAAATAAAAAAAATCATATTTTTTTCCACAAACATGATCAATTAGTCCCCAATTATTTTATTTTCCCAAGGGTAACAAGAGAAATTGAACCCCAAAAGTTGTTGTCCAATTTATCCTGAGTACGCTGACACCCCATTTGTGGGAGAAAACTACTGTATGGGCACACGTTGGGGCTCGGAATGGAAGTAGTGATGTTTTGGAATGCAGACTTTGATGGAATGGTCTGCGGGTGTCATGTGCGTTTGGAGAGCCCCTAATCTACCTAAACTATTGAAACTCCCCACAAGTGACCCCATTTTGGTCACTAGACCCCCCACGGAACTTATCTAGATAGGTGGTGAGCACATTGAACCCCCAAGTGCTTCACAGAAGTTTATAACGCCCGGGCGTGAAAATAAAAAAAAATCATTTTTTTCCACAAAAATGATATTTTTGCCCCCAATTTTTTATTTTCCTAACGGTAACAGGAGAAATTGGACCCCAATAGTTGTTTTGCAATTTGTCCTGAGTAGGCTGATACCCTACATGTGGGGGTAAAACACTGTTTCGGCGCATGGCAGAGCTTGGAAGGGAAGGAGCACCATTTGACTTTTTCAACTCAGAATTGGCTGGAATTGAGATCAGATGCCATGTTGCATTTGGAGAGCACCTGATGTGCCCAAACAGTGGAACCCCCCAATTCTAACTCCAACCCTAACGCCAACACACCCCTAACCCTAATCTCAGCCCTAACCCTAGCCCTAACCCTAGCCCTATCCCTAACCCTAACCCTAACCCTAACCCTGGCCCTAACCCTAGCCCTAGCCCTAACCCTAATGGGAAAATGGAAATAAATACATTTTCTTTTAATTTTATTATTTATCCCTTACTAAGGGGGTGATAACGGGGGGTTTGATTTACTATTTATGGCGGTATTTATTTTTGGCGGCTGTCACATGCTAAAAGACGCTTTTTATTGTAAAAATAGTTTTTGCATCACCACATATTGAGAGCTATAGTTTTTCCGTATTTTGACTCACTGAGTCACATGAGGTCTTATTTTTTCCGGGACGAGTTAATGTTTTTATTGTTATCATGTTCGAGCACGTGACATTTTTTGATCGCTTTTTATTCCGATTTTTGGGGCGCAGAATGAACAAAAACCAGCGTTTCATGAATATCTTTTGGGGGGGTGCGTTTACACCGTTCCGCGCGCAATAAAATTGATAAAGCGCTTTTATTCTTCGGGTCAGTACGGTTACAGCGATACCTCATTTAGGTCGGTATTTTTATGTTTTGTCGGTTTTATGCAATGAAAACTATTTTATATAAAAAATAATTATTTTTGTATCGCTTTATTCTGCAAGCTGTAACATTTTTATTTTTTCGCTGACGATGCTGTATGGTGGCTCGTTTTTTGCAGGACAAGATGACGTTTTCAGCGGTACCATGGCTATTTATATGCATCTTTTTGATCGCGCATTATTGCACTTTTTGTTTGGCGGTATGATAATAAATCATTATTTTTTGCTTCGTTTTTTATTTTTATTTTTTAAGGGGTTCGCTAAAGGGGTTAACTAATGGGATAGTTTTATAGGGCAGGTCGTTATGGACCCGGCGATCCCTAATACGTGTACTTTTATTGTTTTGTTTTTTTTATTTAAAAAAAATGGATTTATTGGGGGAATATTTTTTTTTTTTCTAATTTATTTGGCGAATTTTTTTAAATTATTTTAACACTTTTTTTTTTTTAACTGTATTACATAGTCCCTGGTGGGACATCACTGTCCTGTGACAGATCGCTGATCTGTCACATCACAGATCACTGTGACAGATCAGCAATCTGTCACAGGCAGTTCTGCAGATTTCCTCATGCCTGCGCTTTGCAGGCACTGAGGAAGTCAGCTCCCTACAGGCCCCCGAAGGCCCCGTCACCATCTTGGATTCGGGGGCCTGTAGGGAAAGAGACCCCCGCAGCAGCGCTGCACATTATGCTGCCGTGGGGGGCTCAGGGAAGTAAGGAGGGAGCCCCCTCCCTGCTGATGCTTCCCTTTAACCCCCGGTACACCGCGATCATGTTTGATCACGGTGTGCAAGGGGTTAACGTGTCGGGGGCGGTCCGTGACCACCCCTGACACATAGTGCCGGGTGTCAGCTGTGATAATCAGCTGACACCCGGCCGCGATCAGCGGCGCTCACCACGTGGGCGCCGCTGATCGCGGTAGACGTACTATCCCGTCCATGGGCATAGGGGCCCGGGTCCCATGGACGCGATAGTACGTCTGATGTCAGGAAGGGGTTAAAGGTCATGGTAGGATGTGGAAGGTAATAAATGCCAAGCTTTTCTTTACTGAGTGGCAAAACTTAACCTCATGATGGATGGCTCAAGGTATGTTTTGCATAAGACAACTTCCATTTTGTGTATGTCACAATTCTGGAGGTAGAGGTCTTGACTCAATTTTGTATGTGTCTATAGTACTGTATATATACATGTTCCTTGCAGCAAATTGTACTAGATTTCAGTATTAAGGTTATGTATTAACATTAAACATAAAACTTCTCTGCAATACTTTCATCTTTATTGTATATCAGTTCACAATTTAAGTGAAAATGTTTTTTTTTCAAATTGCAGTGAAATGTAATAAAAAATCAAGCTTGTGACATATATACATTTTGTGTATTACAAGTACACATTGTAGTTGCCAAAATAATACAGTGATTCATTTTTTGAGCATTAATTGTTCTGAAAGTGCCAAGTAAATGAGAATATAATATAGAGTTTTTCCAAACGCTACAGCTGAGCCTGCAATAACCTTCCAAATTAATTTGCAAAAGCCCCTCTAGTTTCATAATTCCAGAACCTTAAACTGTCATCTAATTACTTTCTAAAATCAGATCTTCATACATTAAATCTGACACACTGCGTTCACGAGGCTTAAATGGAAAATTAGAGTTTTTCCTAACAAGTGTGTAAATATTTTCGATGCAGTGAAATAAAAATAAAAGTTATTTTAGCTTAGCTGCAAAATAATTGTTAACCACACACGTTAGATACAGGTTGATCAGCTGATGATGCAATGTACAGTTGAAACCAGTAGTTTTTGTATACTATATAAAAAGACACATATGCATGTTTTTCTCAATATCTGACATGTAATCAGAATAAACCTTTCCCATTTTATGTCAAATAGGATTACCATAATTATTATTTATCAATATTTGTCAAATGTCAGAAAAATGAGAAAGAGAATGCTTAAGGCATTTTTATTACTTACTGGAATGTCAAAACATTACATACACTAAGATTTCTAAACAATTCTGGGCTGCTGATATTTTAATGTCATGTGTTTGGAAGCTTCAGTTTTTTGACAACATCTGAGTTAATAAGAGACACACCTGTGGCTGTATATTAATGCACGTCTGAAACACACTCCTTATTTGTGTAGCATCATGGGGAAGTCTAAAGAAATCAGCAAAGATATCAGGAAAGAAATTGAGAACTTGTACAAGTCTGGTACAATTTCAAGATACCTGAAGGTGCCTCTTTCATCTGTACAAACAATTATACGCAAATACAAACAAGATGGAATTGTCCAGCCATCATACCGCTCAGGAAGGAGACAGGTTCTGTGTCCCAGAGATGAATATGCTTTGGTCCGACACGTGCATATCAGCTCAAGGACAAAAGCAAAAGATCTTGTGAAGATGATGGCAGAAACTGGTAAGATTGTGTCAATATCCACCGTGAAATGAGTACTGTATCAACAAGGACTGAAATGCCTATCTGCCAGGAAGAAACCATTACTCCAAAAGAAATATGAAAAAGCCAGATTAATGTTTGTAAATGCACACATGAACAAAGACCTTAATTTTTGAAGACATGTACTGTGGTCTTATGAAACTAAAATTAAACTTCTGGTCATAAAAGTCATCATTATGCTTTGTGGAAAAAGGGAGAAACTTAAGAACACTAACCCAACTGTAAAACAAGGGGGTGGTAGCATCATGTTGTGGGGTTGTTTTGCTGCAGGAGAGACTGATGCACTTCACAAAATAGATGGCATCATGAGAAAAGAAGATTACTTGGCAATACTGAAGCAAAATTTCAAGGCATCAGCCAGGAAGTTAAATTTTCAGCAGAAATTTGATTCCAAATGGACAATGACACAAAGCATACTGTCAAAATGGTAACAAAGTGGCTTAACTCCTTTTCTGGCATCTGACGTACTATACCGTCCATGTGACTCGGCACAATTTGACCATGGATGGTAGAGCACATCATAGTGATCGGGGGCACACACGGGTAATGTGCAACAATCGCGGCCAGGTGTCAGCTGATTCTCAAAGCTGAAATAAGTGCCAGGAGTAGCCACAGACCATTCCCAGCACTTTATCCCCTGAAATACTGAGATCAAACAAGATAGCACATTCCAGGAACAGGCAGGGTGCTAACAGCACCTCTGCCTTTGGATCGGAGACCCTGCGGCATGATGCAGGGTCCCTATCACTACCATGGTAAGGCGATGTCGTCATGACAACATTCGAGTTACCAAAGCTAAGAAACTTCCTGTCATGTGCAGTGCATGATCAGGTAGTTTCTCAGGTCAGAGTGCAATTAGTTCAGCGCTGATCGCTTCTATAGCATGAAGATGCTGCTTCATCTGCATACTATAGAAGTGATCAGCCTGCAAAAACTGATTGTTCCATAGTGGGACAAAGTATAAAAGTTAGAATGAAGTAAAAAAAAAAATAATAATTGTAAAAATATTTTAAAAAATAATAATAAAAAAATCTATATTTATTCTATCACTAAATAAATATTTGCTAAGGTATTTTTCATATATTTACTAATCCTTTCACAACTTTGGACATATCCATACGTCCAGGTTGATAAGTACTTACCGACTTTGGACACATCGATATGTCAAGGCAATTTTGCGCTCACAGAAGCTTTGCAGCAATCGATCAAGCAAGCGATCGCTGACGGGTTTTCAGCAATTCTGACAGCTGACATTGTGGGACAAATTTTGCAAATGTAAAATCTCAGGGTTAAAATAAAAACTTGCTGGTATAAACGTAATTATTTTTTCTTCACTACCAATGGTATAAAATTCTGTGACACATCTATGGTGTCAATATGATCACTGCACACCTAGATGATTTAATTGAGAGGTGTAGTTTGTAAAATGAGGTCACATATATGGGCCTCTGCTGTTCTGGCACTTCTGCTGCTCTGCCAATGTGAAATGGCACCCTCAAACCACTGCAGCAAAATCAGAACTCCAATATGGCGCTTCGTTCCTTTTAATCTTTGCACTGTGCCTCAGAAGTAGTTTTCAACCACATATCGGATATCGGTGTACTCAGGATAAATTGCATAACACATTTTTGGGTCCTTTTCTCCTGTTATCTTTGTGAAAATAAAATAAACTTTAGAGCTAAAACAACATTTCTGTGGGAAATTATGTTTTTTCATTTTCACAGATCAAAGATTTAAAATTTGGTGAAGCACCTGGGAGTTCAAGGTGCTCATCACACATCTAGATAAATTCCAGGAGGGGTCTAATTTCTAAAATGGGGTCACTTGTTGGGGGTTTCCACTATTTAGGCACTTCAGGGGCTCTCCAAACACGACACCATTCCATCAAAGTCTGTGTTCCAAAACGTCACTCTCTATTATGAGCTCTGACATGAGGGTAGTTTTCCTAAACGTATGGGGTAGCTTCATATGGGGTAGCTTCATACTCCTGAGAAGTTGCACTAAAAATTTTGGGATCCATTTTCTCTTATTACCCTTAAATTAAAAAAAAAAATTGAGCTAAAATAACATTTTTGTGAGGAAAATGTGATTATATTTTTTCACATGTCAACATTATAAACTTATGTGAAGCACCTGAGGATTAAAAGGTGCTCACTGCACACCTAGATAAAAAGGATTTGTAGATAACGTATGCTGGTGGTATTCCATATAATAATTCCAAATCCAGACAGAAAATACATGCATTTTCTCTTTATTTAGTCAAAGCATTTCACTTCTTCATCAGGACAAGTAAAGCTTGGATGACACCACAATGTAGTTACATTTATATTGATAAAAGTTCAAATCTTGGAGCCAAAAAGACACATGATGACATGAAGGATTTTTTACAGGTTGGTAGTATAGACTTAATAATATACAAAACTATTGATGTCAATATTATACTTTTGTTTGTATTTATTTCAAGCCGAAGTAGACAAAAAGAAACAAAAGATGTATTTAACCTCTTAACGTCCAATGACTGGCATAGCCCGTCATGGCAGGATGTAAGTTCCCGCATCATGATGGGTTATGCCTGCCATGTATTTAAACTGTCACTGCGTGTAAACACGCAGTGACAGTTCAGTGCCGACAGCTGTTATAGACAGCTGACAGGCACGGCAAGAGGTGAGGAGACCCTTGCAGTCGGTCCCCCCCACACAGAATGCTGTGATCGATCAGTCAATCTAAATGACTGATCACAGAATGAGTGTGCAGGAGATGCTGAAATTTCAGCATCTCCTGCCCGCTAAGTGCAGGAGCTCAGCGCTGCTAGTCCGTAAAAATCCTATCTATAAAATTGTCACCCTAGTTAACCCCTTCAGTGAACGCATTAACCCCTTTCTGTCATGTGACATACTATCCCGTCCATGTGCCCTGGGACTTAATTCCCAGGGACGGGATAGTACATCACAACGATCAGCGGCACCTACGTGGTGATCGCGGCCGGGTGTCAGCTGATTATCACAGCTGACACCCGGCAATGTGTCAGGGGTGGTCACGGACCGCTGCTGACACGTTAACCCCTTGCACACCAGGATCAAACACGATCGCGGTGTACCGGGGTTAAAGGGAAGCATCGGTAGGGAGGGGGCTCCCTCCGTGCTTCCCTGAGCCCCCCACAGCAGCGCAATGTGCAGCGCTGCTGCGGGAGGCTCCATCCCTGCAGGTCCTCGAATCCAAGATGGCGACGGGGACCTTCGGGGGCCTGCAGGGAGCTGGCTTCCTCATTCCTGCAAAGCGCAGGCAAGGAGGAAGCCTTGTGCAGTGCCTGTGACAGATCACATGACAGTGATGTCCCCCCTGGGACATTGTAATAAAGGTAAAAAAAAAGTGTAAAAATAATTTTTTAAAAAATTGCTAAATAAATTTAAAAAAAAATATTCCCTAATAAATTCATTTTTTGGAAATTAAAAAAAACAATAAAAGTACACATATTTGGAATCGCCGCGTCCGTAGCGACCCGCCCTATAAAACTGTCCCATTAGTTAACCCCTTTAGCGAACCCCTTAAAAAATAAAAAACGAAGCAAAAAATAATGATTTATTATCATACTGCCGAACAAAAAGTGCAATAACGCGTGATCAAAAAGACGCATATAAATATCCATGGTACCGCTGAAAACGTCATCTTGTCCCACAAAAAATGAGCTGCCATACAGCATCATCAACAAAAAAATAAAAAAGTTATAGCTCGCAGAATAAAGCTATGCAAAAATAATTATTTTTTATATAAAATTGTTTTCATTGCATAAAAGCGCCAAAACATAAAAAAACATTTTAAGTGAGGTATTGCTGTTACCATACTGACCTGAAGAATAAAAGCACCTTATCAATTTTACCACAGGAGGAACGGTGTAAACGCACCCCCCCAAAAGAAATTCATGAAACGCTCGTTTTTGTTCATTCTGTGTCTCAAAAATCGGAATAAAAAGCGATGAAAAGATGTCACATGCCCGAAAATGACACCAATAAAAACGTCAACTCGTCCCGCAAAAAATAAGACCTCACATGACTCTGTGGGTCAAAATATGGAAAAATTATAGCTCTCAATATTTGGTGATGCAAAAACTATTTTTACAATAAAAAGCATCTTTTAGCGTGTGACAGCTGCCAAAAATAAAAACCCGCCATAAATAGTAAATCAAACCCCCCGTTATCACCCCCTTAGTTAGTTAGGGAAAAATAGTAAAATTAAAAGAAAATGTATTTATTTCCATTTTACCTTTAGGGTTAGGGCTAGGGTTAGGGCTAAGGTTAAGGGCTAGGGTTAGGGCTAGGGTTAAGGGCTAGGGTTAGCGGTGTGTTGGGGTTAGGGTTGGAGTTGTAATTGGGGGGTTTCCACTGTTTGGGCACATCAGGTGTTCTCCAAATGCAACATGGCGTCTGATCTCAATTCCAGCCAATTCTGCATTGAAAAAGTCAAATGGTGCTCCTTTCACTTCCAAGCTCTGCCATGTGCCCAAACAGTGTTTTACCCCCACATATAGGGTATCAGCCTACTCAGGACAAATCGCAAAACAACTTTTGGGGTCCAATTTCCCCTGTTACCCTTAGGAAAATAAAAAATTGGGGCAAAAATATCATTTTTGTGGAAAAAATGATTTTTTTTATTTTCACGCCTGGGCGTTATAAATGTCTATGAAGCACTTGGGGGTTCAAGTGCTCACCACACATCTAGATAAGTTCCGTGGGGGGGTCTAGTTTCCAAAATGGGGTCACTTGTGGGGAGTTTCAACAGTTTAGGTACATCAGGGGCTCTACAAACACACATGACACCCGCCGACCATTCCATCAAAGTCTGCATTCCAAAACATCACTACTTCCCTTCCGAGCCCCGATGTGTGCCCATACAGTAGTTTTCTCCCACATATGAGGTATCAGCGTACTCAGGACTAAATGATCATGTTTGTGGAAAAAATACATCTTTTTATTTTCATGTCCAGGCATTATAAACTTCTGTGAAGCCCTTGGGGGCTCAAAGTGCTCACCACACATCTAGATAAGTTCCTTAGGGGGTCTAGTTTCCAAAATGGTGTTATTTGTGGGGGGTTTCCACTGTTTAGGTACATTAGGGGCTCTCCAAAGGCAACATGACACCCGCAGATCATTCCATCAAAGTCTGCATTCCTGGGTCTCTGCCTCTGATATTCATGCCAAAAGATTGGTGCGTGCCTTTCATTGGGCTCACCCTGATCGCCCTGGTGGCGTAGTTGAGGGTTCGGTGACCCCTCCTCAAGGGGGAGGTACTGTTGTGAGTTCATTTTCCCCTTCATTACTGAGGCCCGAGGAACTCCCTCTTCTGGTAAAGAAAGGTAGTAAGCCTGATTGTCAGACACCTGAGGCTGATGATGATGACTGGCTGAGTGGAGTTACTGACTGGATATAAGGCTGCCGACGCCCTTCTGCCCTGCGGGTGATTTCTCTGTGGGATCCTTGGAGACCAGTCTGAATTCCTGCTCCTCTAAAGCTAAGTTTGCTGCTCGGCCTTTTGCTTTGGTGCTTTGACTTTGTTTTGCTTTGTTTTTCTGGATTTCTGCCATTCCCTGCTGGGGTGTGCTGAATTCATTTAGCTCTGTCTTCTGAAAATACCTGAGTGCTGATTTAGTTTTTGAAGCCTAGCTGCTTCAGGGCCTTTTTCATATCATCTTGTTGGCTTATGTCTTTGATAGGGTTTTGGCAGATTGCAGACAGCAGCCTTCCTGTACTTTCCTATCTAGGTAGTTTTGGGCCCCGTCTTTGCTCAGTCTATCTTTCTGTCTGTGTTAGTATTTTCATCTTGCTTCATCGTCATTATATGATGGGGGCTGCCTATTGCTTTGGGGTCTGCTCTGGGGCAGTTTAGATTTCCCCTTTCTTTCTTTAGGCCTATGTAATTCTCCGGCTGTGATCGGGGGTCTAGGGCATCGTAGGAACCCCCCACAGCTACTGCTAGTTGTGTTGATAGGTTCAGGAGTCTGCAATCTGATAGTTGCCAACTTCTCTGGTTTTCTGGACTTAGCTTGTATTTCTGCTTTTGCCTCCTACGGTGACTCATTCATAACAGTCTGCATTCCAAAATGTCAATACTTCCCTTCCGAGCCCCGACATGTGCCCATACAGTAGTTTTCTCCCACATAAGGGGTATCAGCATACTCAGGACAAATTGGACAACAACTTTTGGGGTCCAATTTCTCCTGTTACCCTTGGGAAAATAAAAAAATGGGGACTAAAAGATCATGCTTGTTGAAAAACACCGATTTTTTTATTTTCACGCCCGGTCGTTATAAACTTCTGTGAAGCACTGGGGGGTTCAAAGTGCTCACCACACATCTAGATAAGTTCCTTAGGGGGTCTAGCTTCCAAAATAGTGTCACTTTTGGGGGTTTTCCTTTGTTTAGGTACATCAGGGGCTCTCCAAAAGCAACATGACACCCACAGACCATTCCATCAAAGTCTGCATTCCAAAATGTCACTACTTCCCTTCCGAGCCCTGACGTGTGCCCATAAAGTAGTTTTCTCCCACATATGGGGTATCAGCATACTCAGGACAAATTGGACAACAACTTTTGGGGTCCAATTTCTCCTGGTACCCTTGGGAAAATAAAAAAATTGGTGACTAAAAGATCATGTTTGTGGAAAAAATACGATTTTTTTATTTTCACGCCCGGGCGTTATAAACTTCTGTGAAGCACTGGGGGGTTCAAAGTGCTCACCACACATCTAGATAAGTTCCTTGGGGGTCTAGTTTCCAAAATGGTGTCATTTGTGGAGGGTTTTCACTGTTTTGGTACATCAGTGGCTTTCCAAACGCAACATGGTGTCCGATCTCAATTCCAGCCAAAAACGTCAAATGGCGCTGCTTCCCTTCCGAGCTCTGCCATGCGCCCAAATAGTCATTTACCCCACATGTGGGGTATCAGCGTACTCAAGACAAATTTCACAATAACTTTTAGGGTCCTGTTACCCTTGCAAAAATAATAATTGAGGGTGAAAAGATCATTTTTGTGGAAAAAATATGATTTTTTAATTGCACGGCTGTAGGTTGTAAACTTCTGTGAAGCCCTTGGGGTTCAAAGCTCTCACCACACATCTAGACAAGTTCCTTGGGGGCCTAGTTTCCAAAGTGGTGTCATTTGTGGGGGGTTTCCTCTGTTTTGGTACATCAGGGGTTTTCCAATAGCGACATGGTGTCCGATCTCAATTCCAGCCAAAAAAGTCAAATTACGCTGCTTCCCTTCTGAGCTCTGCCATGCGCCCAAATAGTCATTTACACACACATGTGGGTTATCAGCGTATTCAGGACAAATTGCACAATAACTTTTAGGGTCCTGTTACCCTTGGGAAAATAAAAATTGGGGGTAAAAATATCATTTTTGTGGAAAAAATATGATTTTTTTATTTTCACGCCCGGGCTTTATAAACTTCTGTGAAGCACTGGGGGGTTCAAAGTGCTCACAACACATCTAGATAAGTTCCTTGGGGGTCTAGTTTCCAAAATGGTGTCATTTGTGGAGGGTTTTCACTGTTTTGGTACATCAGGGGCTTTCCAAACGCAACATGGTGTCCGATCTCAATTCCAGACAAAAACGTCAAATGGCGCTGCTTCCCTTCCGAGCTCTGCCATGCGCCCAAATAGTCGTTTACCCCCACATGTGGGGTATCAGCGTACTCAAGACAAATTTCACAATAACTTTTAGGGTCCTGTTACCCTTGGAAAAATAAGAATTGAGGGTGAAAAGATCATTTTTGTGGAAAAAATATGATTTTTTAATTGTACGGCTGTACGATATAAACTTCTGTGAAGCCCTTGGGGTTCAAAGTTCTCACCACACATCTAGATAAGTTCCTTGTGGGTCTAGTTTCCAAAATGGTGTCATTTGTGGGGGGTTTCCTCTGTTTTGGTACATCAGGGGTTTTCCAATAGCGACATGGTGTCCGATCTCAACTCCAGCCAAAAAAGTCAAATTACGCTGCTTCCCTTCTGAGCTCTGCCATGCGCCCAAATAGTCATTTACACACACATGTGGGTTATCAGCGTATTCAGGACAAATTGCACAATAACTTTTAGGGTCCTGTTACCCTTGGGAAAATAAAAATTGGGGGTAAAAATATCATTTTTGTCGAAAAAATATGATTTTTTAATTGTACCGCTGTACGTTATAAACTTCTGTGAAGCCCTTGTGGGTTCAAAGTTCTCACCACATATCTAGATAAGTTCCTTGGGGGGTCTAGTTTCCAAAATGGGGTCAATTGTGGGAGGTTTCCACTGTTTAGGTACATCAGGGACTCTCCAAACGTGACATGGCGTCCGATCTGAATTCCAGCCAATTTTGCATTGAAAATGTCTAACGGCGCTCCTTCCCTTCTGAGCTCTGCCATGCGCCAAAACAGTGGTTTCCCCCCACATATCAGGTATCAGCGTACTCAGGACAAATTGCACAATAACGTTTGCAGTCCAATTTCTCCTGTTACCCTTGGTAAAATAAAAAAAATTGAACCTGAATTATTTTTTTTGTGAAAAAAGTTAAATGTCCTTTTTTTAAAATATTCAAAAAATTCCTGTGAAGCACCTGAAGGGTTAATAAACTTGTTGACTGTGGTTTTGAGCACCTTAAGGGGTGCAGTTTTTAGAATGTTGTCACTTTGGGGTATTTTCTATCATATAGACCCCTCAAAGTGGCTTCAAATGTGATGTGGTCCGTAAAAATAAATTGGTGTGGCAAAAATGAGAAATTGCTGGTCAACTTTTAACCCTTATAACTTCCTAATAAAAAAAAATTTGGTTCCAAAATTGTGCTGATGTAAAGTAAACATTTGGGAAATGTTACTTATTAAGTTTTTTGTGTGCCGTATCTCTGTGATTTAAGGGCATAAAAATTCAAAGTTTGAAAATTGCAAAATTTTCAAAATTTTTGCCAAATTTCCATTTTTTTTCACAAATAAACGCAAGTTATATGAATGAAATTTTACCACTACCATGAAGTACAATATGTCACAAGAAAACAATGTCAGAATCACCAGGATCCATGGAAGCATTTCAGAGTTATTACCTCATAAAAGGACAGTGGTCAGAATTGTAAAAATTGGCATGCAAACCACCCCTGGGGTTAAGGTGTTAAAAAAAAAACACAAAAAGTAAAATGTAAAAAATGTGTAGCTAAAATGGATTTGAATTTAGGACATGAAAATGTTCTAATCTTACAGTATGTTGTACGAAACTTAAAGTGCCACGTTAAATGAAGTTAACAATAATTCATAGTCTAATGTCAAAAATAGCAAAAACAACCAAATATTTTTATTATTTTTTTTATTTATTTTCCTCTCTCTTCTTCCTTTTTTCCTTGAATTGTTTAACCAAAATAAAAATGTGTGTATATAAATATAGAATTAGTATTTAAAATAATATGAATGAATTATATGAATGTGTTATAATTTTTTTTTATCTTCAATTTCTTTTCTGGGACATATCACTAGAATATAGTGATAGCATACCAACAATAAAAAAAGACTTCTGGACATCCTGTCTCTTCACTGTTCATACGGGTCGTGAAAGGGCATCTCTCTGTTGACTCCCTTTACTATATGAAGCAACTTCACACTATCAAAACCTTAATCTCCCCTTTTTGTTTTTATTTTTTTCCTTATGTCATGTTTTTCTTCCTCTCCAATGAATTTTTTTTCTACTCACATCAACGGGAAACTCCAGGGTAAGCCGAGTTCACTGAGGTTGAGCAGAGAGAGACTTTCCAACTGAAAGATTACCTTGCTACGTCATTATACTGCCAGCACTGTTTGCAAATAAGAAGAAAAAAGCTACAGACAATAACAAGGATCACCAAAAAATAAACAAATGTTTTATTAGATGCAAAAGAACAACACCATATGAAAAACACTTAAAAGTCATAAAATGACATACAAACAAGGCTTAATCGCCCATAATAGGGCTACAGTGCACCATGGTGATCATTAAACCCACACATGCTAAATAAAAACTGAGTTATCCAAACGTATTACCCGTGTACAGTAATAGATGGATAAGGTTAGCACATTTACAGATGACAACCAGCAGAGGTTTCGCTAATAGGTATCCTGCAAAGAAATGTGACAGACAAAATATATGATATAATACAAGATAATATATAGCACTAGCAATACGTAAGTGCTGACATGTGCAAAGTCACATTAAAAGGTGTAATGTGGTGCCAACCAAAAATCAGACCAAATGGCCACAGGAAAATAACATAGGCTGTACAGCTAACACTCAATTGAGGCTAGCATCACACTAGCGTATGGCAGAACTGCGGAGGGAAGCGGACTTCCTCCATGAAGCTCCGACCACTGCTGCACCTCCTTCGTTCAGCTCCGCCTACATCAGCATGTGGCCTGCATGCCCTATCTTTAGCATTGGGAACACAGGCCATGCCGATGTATGCGGTTGCCTCTGTATGCATCGTTTTCATGATGCCGCAACCAGCGCCGAATGCAACGTGTTGCATTTTGTTGCAGTTGCTGCACCTTCAAAATGATGCATGTGGAGGCAATCGCATACATCGGCATGGCCAGCGTATCCAATGCTAAAGATATGGTATGCAGGCCACATGCCGATGTAGGCATACCTGAACGGAGGAGGTTTGGCAGTGGGCGAAGCTTCACAGTGGAAGCACGCATCCCTCTGCAGTTCTGCCATACGCTAGTGTGAAACTAGCCTGAGTCAATAAATTGTATAATGACAAAAAACACTCATGTACACAGTGTAGTGATCAAGAGATATTGAATAAGCATGTGTTAATATATAGAAGGCAAGAAGCGTCCAGGACCAAGGTTCAAGGCCAAAAATGAAATCACCCAGATTCAATGAATAAGCCTGGGTTCCATAATGCAAAGCCAAATAGCCATGTGCTGAACAATCTTGCCTAAAAGATCATGCAGGGGGGAGCTGTGAAGATGCCAGACTCTTGTCACCACCCTACGAGGCTTCGTCAGGGGTTGGGGAAAATGTTCCTAAGCATCCTATAAATACACAAAAATGAATGCATAATAAGCAGCAGCTGTGGCGCATACCAGATAGATGGTGGCGGAACAAAGCAGAAGTGCATATTTCAGACGCGACATAACCATGGTAATGCCATAATAGAGAAATTGACTCATGCTTAAATATAAAGTATCCATTTCACCGCAAGTAGTCAGTGTGCACGCGCAATGAATATCGTCACATGCCATGAAAAGAATGTCGAAGATCACATGGCGCTTGCGCAACCCAAAAAATAACACACTGAATTCCTTCAAAGCCAGCATGCGTGGAATGATACACAGAAATGCGCAGGCATGATTGAAATGGAGCTCAAAGATTTTCTGACTCACGATACAAATAGAAAAATGGCAAATTGTGACATGTTAATCAAACACTGTAAGGACAAAACCCATGACAACATAAAGTAAAGTAAATTACAAAGGTAAATCCCAGTTTAGTATATATGAGCAAATTTTCCCACTTGACAACACCTCAGCAGACACTGACATGTTTGGAGAAATCTATCATCCCTGACAACATAAGCTCCCAGCCATTGTCTGCCACCCAGAAAGGAGCACAGAGCACATGACAGAAATGAAGCCCCCCTCCCGTGCCCATATACACACCACACATCCTCCATCCCATAGGCACATCTTCCCTCTTAAAGGAATCTCAGGTATGGAAGTCAGGGCAAATCCATCCAGTGCTTTGGTTTTGACCCCAGGCCTCTCTTAAAGGGATCCCCGATATGAAAGTTAGGGATCATTGATTTGCAAGTTAGGGCAAATCCACAGCATTTTGGTACTGATCCTAGGCCTTACTTAAAGGGATCTCCGGTATGGAAGGCAGGGTAAATCCATCCAGTGCTTTAGTTCTGACCCCATGCCTCTCTTAAAGGGATTCCTGGTATGGAAGTCAGGGCAAATGCCTTCAAATGCTCTGGTACTGACCCCAGGCTCTCTTAAAGGGATCTCCTGTATGTAAGTTAGGTCAAATCTCTCAGCGCTCTGATTCTGACCCCAGGGTTCTATTAAAGGGATCATTGGTATGCAAGTCAGGGCAAATCCATCCAGAACTCTGATTCTGATCACAGGCTTTCTTAAAGGGATCCCCTTTATGGAAGTGAGGGCAAATCCACTCTGCACTTTGGTACTGACCCCATGCCTCTCTTAAAGGGATCCCCGGTATGGAAGTCAGGGCAATTGCCTTCAAATGCTCTGGTACTGATCCCAGGCTCTCTTAAAGGGATCTCCTGTATGGAAGTTAGGGCAAATCCCTCAGCGCTCGGTTTATGACCCCAGGACCCTCTTAAAGGGATCATTGGTATACAAGTCAGGGCAAATCCACTCACCGCTCTGGTTCTGATCCCAAGCTTTCTTAAAGGGATCTCTGGTATGGAAGCTAGGGTAAATCCCTCAGTGCTCTGATTCTCGCCCCAGGCTTCTATAAAAGGGATCATTGGTATGGAAGTCAGGGCAAATCCACTCAGCTCTCTGGTTCTGATGCCAGACCTATCTTAAAGGGATCCCCGGTATGGCAGTTAGGACTGTTCCACTCAGCACTCTGGTTCTGACCTCAGGCTGACCGGATGATGTGGGATATTAGTGGTAGTAGTCTGGTGGATCTGGCTGAAGGGATGATGCAGGATATTATGGGGAGCTGTCCGGTGGCCCTGACTAACGGAAAGATGCGGGATATTAGGGGTAGTAGTCCAGTGGCTCTTGCTGACGGGATGATGTGGGATTTTACAAGTAGTCGTCCGGTGGCACTGACGGGATGATGTGGGATATTAGGGGTAGTAGTCCAGCGGCTGTGATGGTATGATGTGGGATATTAGTGGTAGTTGTCCGGTGGCTCTGGCTGATGGGATGATGTGGGATATTATAGGGGTAGTAGTCCGGCGGCTGTGACGGGATGATGTGGGATATTAATGGTAGTTGTCAGGTGGCTCTGGCTGACGGGATGATGTCGGATATTAGGGGTAGTAATCAGGTGGCTTTGACGGGATGATGTGGTATATTAGGGGTAGTAGTCCGGTAGCTCTGGCTGACGGGATGATGTGGGATATTATAGTGAATGTGGCTATGCAGAGTGGGGAGTGGGCAGGGCTCTACACTCAGCTTTATATATAGATAGATAGATAGATAGATAGATAGATAGATATAATCAATATAATTTGCTATAACTAACCGTAGTTAGTTACTATGCCTGGGCAGCACTGGGCTCTTCAGCTAGTCTTTTATATTTTACAGCCAGCACTGTTTGCACTTCACTCTGATTATTTTATAACCCCTTGAATTCTTACGGCACATATTTTCACATATTTGTTTCTCCACATAAAAATATTAGTAAATGAAATAAATATATTAATTTTATTATTTTAAATCCTAATTCTATATTTATATATGCACATTTTTATGCTGGTAAAACAATCCAAAGAAAAAGGAAGAAGGGAAGGAGAAGGAAAATAAAAAATAATGAAAAATAGCTTTATTTTTTTATTTTTTTTTCACATGACTTCATTAACGTGATACTCTGAGTTCAAAGCAACATAAGATTAGAACATTATCATGTCCTAAATTCAAATCCATTTTATCTATACATAAACATATATTTTTACTTTTTAAATTAATGTTTTTTTCTTTTTGACTTCTTTAGAAAGAAATATGTTACGAGTGGCGGAAGGCATTAAATAAAAAAAAAATGAAGTGCCTTTGCCACTCGGGGTCCACCGTGCGGCAGGTGGTATAACTGCTGCTAGAGAGGCAGAGCACTGTGGCGGTAATGTGCATGGGGTTAACTGCACCCTAAGTGCACTGAAGCGAGCTCTGTTATGCTCACAGAGCTGCAGGAAAAAGTATAAAATAATACGCTGAGTCTGTTCAAGGACACAGACTAACAGCGAAGCAGTCACGGTATTGAGAGTCACAGAAGTAGCCTTAGGCAGCAGGACTACTCCCTCTAGACCTACCGTTAGATAAGACAGGAGGCGTCGCAACTGCAGACGCGGGAGAACTCCTACCGCAGCGTGGTGTGAACAGAGCCACAGAGGAGACACTGCAATATTGCTGGCGCGATGCAGGACGCTGTCTGCTGAGAAGGTAATGCTGGAGCGTGCTGGCGCAAGGGCTGCTACTGGCGGCTGCCCAATCACTCACACAATCGTATTATCAGAGGGAAGGGGTTTCATAATAAGTCAGTCACCAGTCCAAGCATCCGTCACCATACATACAGCAGCAGTATGAAAATACTAGCGCATGGCATAGCGGCCATGCGCACCTTTTATAGTGACCGGGACCTTCCGGAAATCTCCAGAGCCCTGAGCTGAACCAATGGAATCAGGAGCAGGACCTGAGCACCTGACTCCTGAACTCCAATGGGAGCTCATTCCAGGAGCATGCTCAGAAGCTGGCTGAAAGGACTTAGCCTCTGGAGACAAATGTGAGGATCTGGATCTCTGCATATGTATGGCAGGACACAGATTCCTAACAGAAATAAATACAATCAAAAGTATAATTTAGATGTCAATAGTTTTACATGTTATTAAGTCGGTACTACCAACCTGTAAAAAATCCTTTTTCTTTAGTTTCTTTTCCCTGATGAAATTTGACAAATTAGATGTCCTTTATGTGTCTATTTGGCTCCAAGATTTGAACTTATATCACTATAAATGTAATTTCATTGTGGTGAGAGCCATGCTTTTCTTGTCCTGATGACGATGTCAGTAGTACTTCGAAACACGTTGACAAAATATAGAAAAAATACATGTAATTTCTGTCTGGTTTTGGATTTATTATATTGGATACTAGCAGTAAAGATCATCCACAAATCCTCCTTATCTGTTTTTTCCCGGTCTGATAACCGGTTGGACTTGCAGCATCTGGATATATAAGTGATTGAAATGTTGTGTATACACAACTAAATCAGGTTAGTATAACCTTATGTAAACAGTCTCATCTCCCTTGGAGAAAACCCTCTTGCACTGTCTTTTTCCTCCTAGTTTTATTCTGTCACAACATATCTAGATGCATTCCTTGAGAATTTCCAAAAAGGGGTCAATTGTAATGGGATTGTACCATTTAGTCACATCAGGGGTTGTCCAAATGGGACGTGACATCCACTAATTTTTCCAATAAACTTTAAATTCAAAAAGTCAAATGTATAATAAATAATAAATAAATGTATTCCCTTCTGAGTCCTGCTGTGCACCCAAAAGTTTCCCCCAATATATGGGGTATCAGTGTAGTCAGGAGAAATTGTTCAACAAATTACATGGTGCACGTTATCTTTGTGTGAATAATATTTTTTTCATTTCCACAGCCAAACAATATAGATTTTGCTGAAGCACTTGGGCATCAATTGCGAGGTTTTCCACTCTTTAGGCAAATCAGGGACTCTCCAAGGGTGACATGGTGTCTGCTCTTGTTTTCAGCCAATTTTGCGTTCAACAAGTAAAACGGTGCTCCTTCCCATCCATGCCCTGTCATGCACCCAAACAGTACTTTTACCATGCATATGGAGCATCTGCATGCTCAGGAAAAATGGCACAAAAAATTTGGTGTCCATTTTCTCCTGTTGCACTTGCAAAAAAATAAAGAAATTTGGGTTTACATTAAATTTTTTGTAAAAAAAAGTTAAATGTTCATTTTTTTATTGCAAAAATTGCTGTGAAGGACCTTTTTAGGTTTTGAGCACTTTGAGGGGTGCAGTTTTTAGAGCAGTATAAATTGTTGGTATTTGCTGTCATATAGGCCCCTCTTTGTCACTTCAAATGGGATGTGGTCTCTAAAGGTACTGTCACACTTAGCGATGTACCAGCGATCCTGACCAGCGATATGACCCGGTCAGGATCGCTGGTGCATCGCTAAGTGGTCGCTAGTGAGCTGCCACACAGGCAGATCTCACCAGCGACATCGCTGGGGACGGGGGTCGCTACTTACCTGTCACACTAGGCGATCCTGCGTCCTCCCGCCCGGCTCCACGCTCGTCGCTCATCTCTCCACAGGAAGCGCCGCAGGAAGCTGACGACGAGAAACGGTCCTGGACGTTCTCGCGCGATCAGGGATAACCAGCGGGGAAGCGGGTCAGAGGTAAGTATCAGACACAGCGATATCGCTAGCAATATCACTATAACATCACAAGTTATAGCGATATTGCTAGCGATATCGCTTAGTGTGACAGTGCCTTAAAACAAAATGATAATGTCTGTAAAGCTCTGTGGAATTAATGGTGCTATATAAATTAGTAAAATAAATAAATAAAACAAATTTTGTAAATCTTGCTGGAAAAATTTTAAATCCTTGTAACTTCCTAACAAAAAATATGTTTCAAAAATTGTACTGCTGTAAAGTATCCGTATCAGGGGAGTTTTTGTATAGATTCCCCACGATGCTGGAAAGATATCAGTCTGAGATGTGGTTTAATAAATTAATAGTGTTTTCTTATCTCTGATGTAAATTTGACATGTGGGAAATGTTACTTATTAACTATTTTGCACAACATAAATCTCTGGTTTAACCCCTTAAACCCTAGAGCTTTTTTCAGTTTTGCGTTGTGATTTTTCGCTCCCCTCATTCTCAGAACCATAACTTTTTTATTTTTAACTTAATATGGCCTTGTGAGGGCTTATTTTTTGAGGAACGAGTTGTACTTTTGAAGGATACCATTGGTATTACCATGACATGTACTAGAAAACGGGAAAAAAATTCCAAGTGCTGTGAAATTGCAAAAAACGTGCAATCCCACACTAGTTTTTTGTTTAGCTTTTTTGCTGAGTTCATTAAATGCTAAAACTGACCTGCTCTTATAATTCTCCAGGTTATTATAAGTTCATAGAAACCAAACATGCCTAGGTTCTTTTTTATCTAAGTGGTGAAAAAAAATTCCAAACTTTGATTAAAATAAAAAATTGCTCCATTTTCCGATATTGATAGCGTCCCCATTTTCAGTGGTCTCGAATTTGGTGAGGGCTTATTTTTTGCGTGCCAGGCTGACGTTTTAAAAGATTTAATTTGGTGCAGATATGATCTTTTGATCGCCTGTTTAATGAAATGTCACGGCGACCAAAAAAATATAATTCTGGCATTTAGACTTTTTTTTCTTACTATGCCATTCAGCAATCATGTTAATCCTTTATTTATTGATAGATCGGACGATGCTGAACGCGGCAATACCGAATATATGCATGTTTGATTTTATTTTTTTTGTTTTATTTTGAATGGGTCGAAAGGGGGGTGATTTGAACTTTTATATTTTTTATTTTTAATACTTTTAAACCTTTTTTTTTACTTTTGGCATGCTTATATAGTCTCCATTGGAGATTAGAAGCTGCCACAACCCGATCGGCTCTGTTTCATAGAGGCGATGATGAGATCGCCTCTATATAGCAGATTTACTCACTTGCTATGAGCGCTGACCACTGGGTGGTGCTCACAGCAAGTCGGCACTGACAAACATAGAGGTCTCCAGGAGAACTCCGGTTGTCATGCCAACACACCGGTAACCCGTGATCATGTGACGCGGGTCACCGGTGTGTGTATTTCTGGAGCGTTTGCAGTAAGCACTTTTTTAATACCGCTGTCAGCATTTGACAGCAGGATTTAACTGGTTAATAGCCACAGGTGGATCACGATTCCACTTGCAGCTATCGCGGGCGCATGCAATTTATTCAAAACAGCTGACATGTCCCTGGAAAGATGTGGGCTCACCGCCAGAGCCCACATCAAAGGGAGGGAGTCCAACATCGACGTAAATGTATGCCCAATGTCGGAAAAAGGTTAAGGGCATAAAAATAAAATTTTTAAAATTGCTAAAATTTCAACATGAAAGCGTCATGAAATACAATATGTGCTGAAAAAACTATCTCAGCATAAGTGGGATTCATTGAAGCATTCCAGAGTCATTACCTCTTATCTGACAGTGGTCACAATTGTAAAATTTGTCCGGGTCAGGAAGGTGAATACAGGCTAGCGGAGTAAAGGGGTTAATATTGGCTTCATGTATAAGCTGCCTTCACTTTTCTCAAGGTCAAAAATCAAAGTATTTCAATCTCTATTTAATATTCATGATGCCTTTAGATATATGGCTGCAATCTGCATTAAACATATAAAACAGAGAGCTTTAACTAGGACATCAGATGCTTAGAATTCATCATGCATACATCCTGTACAGTATAATGTGTTTCACCAAGTTAAATGAGTAGAACTTAAGATGATAAAACCTTTTCATAGAGATAAAATACTGAATGCACATATCATTTATTCAATCAAGAGACATATGTGATATTCTCAATATCATCATAATATCATTTATACACAATCATATGTTTCCACTATGAGAATATCAGCTACACGGTTTTGCTTTAAGGGATAATACAGAATTTAAATTTAAAAAATATTGGCAAGCAGATTACAGGTCAAAGTTTGTACATGCAGTCTTATCTGTGAACAGCATGGTATAGAGAAAAGGAAGCTGAGTAGAATGATATACATAGGTTTGTTGAAAAAGATTCAATATAACTTGACATTTGTTCATTGACAGCCTTGGTGTTTGTATGTATAGGAGTCAAGTGGTGGTCCTACTAGTGACTAACAGCTGTTTATGCATACAGAGTCACACAGGGAAGACTGTCAATTATTGAATAGTGATTGACAGTCATCACCCACTTGGCTAATATGCATAAAACACCATGGATTTTAATGAATAAAATGCAAGGCTTTCTGAAACATTTCTCACATAAATGTAAATCAAACTGATCAACTCCTCCTGATCTAGAACATCCTGTCTGCAGATCAGTTACTATTTTCAGAATGACAGATTTCCTCTAAGATCAATCCCTCACAAGCTAAAATAACTTTAAATGTTTTTTTTTTACTAGCGATGAGTGAATTTTCTCAATTAAACGATCGCCAAACATAAATTTAGCACAAATATGGCACATTCGGATTCGTGATCGGAAACACGAGCAAAATTTCATAAAAACGAAAAACAATAGGAAACATTCAACAAAAACTGCGGGGAAATATTGCCACTAAAGTATTTTCAGCACTTTGGCTACAATAGTGGTGGTGTATGATTAGCATGCGGCATGTGTTTGATGAGGGTAGGGAGATTGCAGAGCCAAAAGATGTGTCGCTCTTGTATACCTTATTTTTTTCTTCTAACTTTGTGTGCACATTACCGCTAGCCAATCAGGGAACAGGAAACATCCACAAAGTCCTAACACAACAGCTTGTGTCATTGGCTGCTGAAATCACATGTCCCTCTCCATATAAAGAGTGGACATCTTGCTTAGCGTCATTTTGACCCTGTAACTGTGCAGAGAGGCTGCTCTTGACACTGGCACTGTTTGTAGCTAGATTTTAGGTAGTTAGCTAGGCAGTTATTTATTTGTCAGATAGTTTAGCTAGCTAGTGTCCTATGTGGCTATGAAATCGGCCTTCCAGCAGATTTTTTTTTGTGCCACTCCTGAGGTCCACAGACAAAGACAGCAGGGCACATTTCACACAAGTGTGTTGTGTTGTGAGTTCTTTTTTCCCTTCACCGTTGAGGTCTGATGAACTCCCTCCTCTGGTGAAGGAAGGTAGTGAGGCTGATTACCAATCACCTGGGCAGCTAGATGATGACTGGGTGGCTGGAATTGAGGACTGGATATAAGGCGGCCGACGCCCTTCTGCCTTGCTGGTGATCCTGCTGGATTCTTGGAGACCAGTCTGATTCCTGCTTCTCAAAGCTAAGTTTTTCTGCTCTGCTTTGTACACTTCAGTTTTGTTTTTGTTTTGCCTTGTTTTTTGGGAGTTCTGCCATCCCCAGCCGGGGGTGAGCTGAATTCCATTTTTGTCTCTGATCTGTTGATCTTTTGCTCTGTCTTCAGAATATACCTGAGTGCTGATATAGTTTTTTGAAGCCTAGAGACTTCAGGACCTGTTTTTCCTATCAGTCGGTTGGCACATTTTGGATAGGTTTTTGCGGATGGCAGACAGCGGCTTTCCTATCCTGTCCTATTTAGTTAGCTTGGGCCCCATCATTTGCTCAACCTATCTTTCTATCTGTGTTAGTGTTTTCATCTTGCTTCACCGTCATTATATGTTGGGGGCTGCCTATTGCTTTGGGGTCTGCTCTGGGGCAGTTTAGTTTTTCCCCTTTCTGTCTTTAGGCTATGTAGTTCTCCGGCTGTGTTCGAGGGGTCTAGGGCACCATAGGAACCCCCCACGGCTACTGCTAGTTGTTGTGGATAGGTTCAGGGGTCTGCAATCCGATAGCTGCCAACCTCTCTGGTTTTTCTGGACTTAGCTAGTATTTTGTTTTTTCCTCCTTCGGTGACTCATAACAGTGTTGTGTGCTGCTTATATTGTAATCCATGCATGAGTAAACCATTCTAAATCTAAATTTTTAATTTCCTAAATGTAAACAGCATGTCATATTCCACCCTCTCATTTAGTGATGTGGTGACATTGTTCTATGATTTGAGCTGTTGTGCATGAAAATTTTTTTTTTGACACTTGGTGCCGTGATTCACCATGCCATATCTCATCTTGCTATTTAGTGGTGGAGAAATTCCACAGGCTGCATAGTTGATGCTCAAGAAAAAAAAATTCTGCTGCTAAATGTGATGCAGCCCGCCATATCCTATGTTGTAATTTTGTGGCAGTGAAATCAAGCTGTCTTCAGAGATCAAGCACATTAAAAAAATAAGTTATTCTGTTGCTAAGTGTGATACAGCCTGCCATTTCCCATGTTGTAATTTTGTGGTGGTGAAATAAAGCTGTCCACAGACCTCACATGCATAAAAAAAATTCTGTTGCTAAGCGTGATACAGCCCATCAAGTACCCCGTCGTAATTTTCTGGCAGTGAAATTATGCTGTCTGCAGACGTCTCGCACATTAAAAAAAAAAAAAATTCTGTTGCTAAATGTGAAACAGCCCGCCATATCCCACGTTGTAATTTTGTTGAGTGTGAATAGCTGTGGCACATAAAAAAATTGAGGTGGGTTTTACAAACTTGATATAGCAGGCTAGATCCGATTTTGAAATTGTTTGGAGCATAGCTTCTAGGTTATATAGCCATCACTCACACTTAAGAAAAATTAGTTCAGTTACTAATGTTGTACAGTAGGGGACATCACACTTTGACATTCAGGCATCATACACAGGCCAAAAAAAATGTTTCTGCTACTAACGTCATACAGTAGGGAATACTTCACTTTGAAATTGTTTGTAGCATCTAGTCTATGTTATACAGGCTTCATACACAGGCCAAAAAATTTCTTCTTTTACTAACATCATACAGTAGGGCACATCTCACTTTAATATTGTGTGTAGAATCTAGTCACTGCTATACAGGCCTCATCCACAGGCAAAAATATATTTATTCTGTTACTAACATCATACGGTATAGTACATATCACATTGAAATTGTTTGGTGCATCTAGTCTACTTTATACAGTCCTCATCCAGTCATCCAGCTCCCCCAAAATTCTCTGTTATTATCATCATATAGTAGAGGACATCTCACTTTGAAATTGCTTGTAGCATCTAGTCTATTTTATACAGTCCTCATTAACAGGCCCCCCAAAATTCTTTTGTTACTAATATCATTCAGTAGGGGACATCTCACTTTGAAATTCTTTGTAGCATCTAGTCTAATTTATACAGTCCTCATCAAACAAAAAAATCATTACTTCTGTTGCTAACGTTCTACAGTTTTGGAGATCTCACTTTGAAATTGTTTGTAGTATCTAGTTTATGTTATACAGGCCTCATCCATAGGCTCAAAAATGTTGTCAGTTACAAACATCATACAATAGGAGAGATCTAATTTTAAAATTGTTTGGAGCATATCTTGTTTGTCATACATGCCTCATCTAAACTCAAAGAATTCTTTCTTCTGTTACTAACACGATTCAGCGCGCCATATTTTACCTTATCATTTACTGCCGCTGAAATACATTTGTTTGGTAGGAGTACAGTATTAGCAATAAAAAATTAGATTTTAAACTCTATACCAGCTCTGCAGACTATCTGAGCAACATGACTGGGAAAAAGGGAGGCTGTGGTGGAAGGGGGATAAAGCTTTTTGTTCAAGGTGTACGTGGGGTATGTGGTAATGTTTGTGAAAGTACTAGTAAACCAACAACGTCACGTTCTTTACAAAGACAACTGACAACTTCTGTTACTGGATGGGCTACTACACTACCTCTCTTTGGTAGACGCAACGCGGTACGCCTTGTTGATGAGGCCCATAAAGAGCATGTGCTCGAGTGGATGGCAAGCACTGCCTCAAGTGGCTTCTCCTCCTCTTTCTCCACCTCAACATCACATGCGTAAAGTACTGAGCAGCCAGGGATCACCACAATCATACAGTGTTAAAATTGATATGCCTTAGAGATCACAGTCATACAGCTGAAGAGATATGGTCAGCTCTCCAGGCTGAGTTTGAGTAATAGCTGTCTTGGCTGATTCTCCATCCAGGAAGGCCATGTCCAATAACAGTGCAAACCTGGCAGCAGCCCTACAACAAGACAAGCTCACACACATGCCTTGCATGACCCATGTCCTCAACCTGGTGGTACAGTGTTTTCTCCGCCACTATCCTGGCCTGGGTGAGCTGTTACAGAAAGCACATAAGCTGTGTGCTCATTTCTGCCATTCCCACTCCTCAGGTCATCGACTTGCATTGTAACAGAGGTCTTTGTCCATGCCAGTTAACAGGTTGATGTGCGATGTGCCAACACATTGGAATTCCACTCTGCACTTGTTGCAGCAACTGTGGCAGCAACAACAAGCCCTGACGCAGTATGTCATGTTGAATAGCCTGGGCCAACGCAGTAAGGATGTTGCGCATATCACATTTACAGAATGGGCACAGATTAAAAACCTCTGCACCCTTCTTCACAGCTTTGAAATAGCTACTAAGATGATTAGCGCTAACAATGCCATCATCAGCATTACTATTCCGGTCATTTTTACGATTGAGCAGACATTTAATAGCCTGCAGGAGGAGGTGGTGGTCCCAGAGGAAAAGGAGGAAGCAGAGGAGGATGTAGAAGGGATAACATTGTTTCTCAAAGTTCCAGTCTGTCAAGGGATTATGGATTACTGCGATTGAGGGGGAATGGTGATAACAGACACACTGTTAGTGAAGTGCAAGATCTGAGGAACAAATGGAGGAGGAGGTGCAACATGATCCCTGTATAGTTATGATTCTAAATAGTGCTGATTACTGGATTGCCATTCTATTATATATATGTTATAAGACAACATTTTCCCAGTTGCTTTTTGCCCTGGAAAGGGACACGCGAATGCTGTAATATTGAAACACGCTTTTACACAACCATAAGAGAGGTTTTCCCCAAGACAGCAGTGAGGCACACAGTGTGCATCGCAGCTCTAGACTTCCAACCTCCGGCACGTCAATTCGTCAATGCCAAAATATTAGCCGCAGCAGCAGTAGTGTAAGTGGAAGAAGCAAATTCTGTGAATGGGCACAACAGAGTCCAAGTCTGATATGTAGTGAACGAATGGAGAGGATAGGTCAGGAGTATCTTGAACTGAAAAGGGAGTGTTTGGACCCTTCCACATTTTCGTCTTCAAAAATAGATCAGTGGCCTGGGCTCGTCTCTCATGCCTTGGAGGTTTTATCATGCCTGGCAGCCACAAAAAAGGTGGGCTACAATAGAGCAACAACCTAAATTTAGGGTAAATAGCAGAAGATATATATATAGTATATATATTTATATATATCTTCTGTTATTTACCATAAATTTAGGTTGTTGCTCTATTGTGGCCCCCCTTTTTTTGGCTGATAATTTTGCATTTGCACTTTATATATATTGGCCATATGTTTGCACATACATGGACATCAGCACTTTTTTAATTGCATTTCAACCTTATCGGTATTTTCATCTTTGTGGTATAAATAATTATTGTTATACTGACCAATGCTATTTTATACTTCAACATTAAAAATATTATGTATTTGTCCACTTTATCTTTTGCAATCATTGTCCCCTGTGTTGCCCTCTTTCTTTGGTATTTTGTTTCACAACTTTTCCTATGGTTTGTGTATTCCAAAATAAATATTTTCATTATTTGAACATTGGACAGTCCTTCGGGTACGTTTTCGTTGTTGGTTGTTTTGATTTCCGATTTGTCCTTTTTATGTTGTCCATTTGTGCACTTATGATGGTGATAGTTCAAATTTGATGTTTATTTATTTATTTGATTCATGTGCACTCTGCCTTGGAATTTTTGTGTTTAATACAATGATGAGAGTAGTACTCTCATCAGCCGACGGTTGTGACCAATGGTAACCTTTTCACAGCTGGTTAGAACTGCTGGCTGTCATGCAGTCATCTGTATAACAGGGTTGGAACTGAAGCACTATTACTGGCGGTCTCGAACTTACCACCAATCAGAGCTAATGTTTCTCACGCTGTCACACAGATAATAGCTTGTGAAACACACAATGTTCAGGCTGCCAAACCCAAACCGTAACAGATTTCCTGGAGATGCCTATGTTTGGGGCATGTGCATGGACCCTAGGTCTTTGGTGTGGACCCTGAACTTTAACTTTCGCATTCAACCATCACTACCAATGAGATGATAATGACTCTTGAATGACCAAATGGATGGGTCAATGACTTTATGTGTGTGCTGTGTAGATGAAGTAATAAGCTTTCTGCATTAGCCAATTGAACGGCACCATGACTGAACCAGGCCTAGTAAAACTATATCTAACAACTCCCAAATTCCTATTTTGATTTTGACCCCCTTCCTGACTATTGTTCTGATTTTGCTCATTTGTTCTCCTGCCTTTCACCTCAGCCTTTTTAAAGAAGCATCTCCTGCTTCATGTTTTTATGCCTTGACCGTCCATATGGCTTTGATCCTGCTACCTATTTACTCCTGGCAGCCAGCAGCTAACTCAAAGACCTCTATTTAGGGGTCCTTCAGAGAGTCCAGATACCTGTACAGGGCCAATATGTGAATTCCAGGGCAACCCCTGTAATCTGATAAATGATTTGACTAGTGTTAAGCTAGTAAGTGGTAACTATTTTAGTGCTTCCAAGTGACCACTGACAAAATCCCATTATAGCTATGCTTTTAAAGCTAGCAGTTTCAAATTGTTGTCCATATTAGTCAGTCCACTTTCATTTGAACAAAAAGTAGAGAAAAACCAGCTCACCTGCCTTGGCCAGTGGTGCTTGGAAGCACGGGTCCCGTGTAGTCTTCACGTGAAAACATCCAATAAATGAAAAAATGATCCAGCTTCCAAAATATTCCAAAATTTATTATGACATTTTAAAAACAGAGACTAGCGGACAGATCGCACATGTTCTCAATAGCAATGCGTTTCAAACAATCAATTTTGAGAAAGGACAGTTGATTGTTCGAAACGCGTTGCTATTGAGAACATGTGCCGTCTGTCCGCTAGTCTATGTTTTTAAAATGTCATAATAAATTTTGGAAGCTGGATCATTTTTTCACTTTCATTTGCACTGAACTGGTTTAATATTTTTTATTTTTATGCCATAACTAATATCATTTCCAGCACAAAATGTAACTGTACATAGATGTATGTACGCTTGTAACATGCAATGCTTATCACATAGTAATGATATGCTCCTCCAATATTGATATTCCTAAAAAAACATTTATTTTTCTATCCTCTAGAGATATATAAGCTAGCAAAAAGAGAAATTTAAAAATGTTTTCATAATGATATAACATTATCCCTACCTTTATTATACTATACAGAATATTGATGAACTTAATGTTTTGTTGTTTGGTTTGGCAAATCAATGCCGACATAAAGTAATAGTCCTGTATTTATATATCATTTCATCATTTGTTAGTTTAATCATCCTCATTCATCCAATTAACACTCCCCAAACTTCCTCGATGACATGAGCAACCATTACATTTGTTTGATATATTGATATTTAAAGACATGATGCCACTCAGTGTGACAAGTTGATTGGGAAATGGTCATTTTCACTCCACATAAACAAACCCCTAAAGACATAACATGTGACACTTTTTGGAACTCTCCCATCTTATTTTCTTCTCTACGTTTCTGAAGTAATTAGCCCAGATCTGGATTGATATGTTTACAAGTTAGATGTCAGAAGAATGGCATTAATAAAAATGAAACACTGGAGGGTTTGTGATTATAAGTTCTCAGCTCTTATTGATTTTTACAGGAGAAATTTCAATTAATAAAACTTTTTTTTTTAATGGATTTGTAAAAATGCTGAAATATGTACACTGATATAAATGTTTTATATAAAGCTGAATTGTAAAAGAATCACTTATAAATGATAAAGACTTCATGTTCCTGGGCAATACAGTCTGCTTTATGAAGCTATAAGCTCATTGGTTGGCACTCTAGGTTACCTTCTTACTGCACCCTGCCAATAAGCTATTCATTAATAGATAAACTCTCATAACAGGCAATGGGCATTCAAGTTTTATTTCAAAGGGACATTGAATAGATTATAATAAATTGGTCAAACATTTCTGTGAAGCTACAAGGCCATCATCAGGGCAGTACTGGTACTACTACCAAAATGGACACAGTAAAAATTTAGAAAATAAGAGGCCCAATGATGCTCACTGTCTGCTGCCACCAACCACTTTGACACCCTTCGATACCATTAATGAGGCTAGAGGGAGGTTCGATTCCTCATCCCCCAAAAAGCTGTCATTGTGCATTGCCTCTGTAAATGCACCCTTTTCAGGAATAGGTTGGCAATCGGGCAAATCTAGTAAATTCAAGTTAGGCCAGTCTGACTGTGGCTTGCATTAACTGTGACACTGTCAACAGTATTGGAGTCCTCAGCACCAGGCCTCTTAAAACTTTCCATGTGATTGTGTCACAAATGCTGCACCCAGTAAGCTAACTGATGCATCACTGCAATCGGGGGTCTCTTTTCCTACATTATGATGTTCTCAGATAAGATAACAAAAGCTTGGTGGCAGATTCCCTGCAACACTTACTCAAGCCGGAATCAGGCTATTTCCGGTCTATGGCCTGCTGGGAGCCAGTGTTACATAAAGGACATCGGGTGAAGCTATGAAGTCACATTGTGCATTGTACCAATCAGCTGGATCACTGCCAGACAAGATGGACGTAGAAATGAAGGATGCAGTTTAATGGGCACCAGGATTAGGTGAGCATAAGCTCCTTTATTTTTCTTATATTATTGGGACTGGCAGTCAGACAGTGGGGACCAACATATTTTCTGAGGTCCGTGGGGGACATCATATTGTATGGGGGACATTGTTAGACATCATGCTGTATGGTGGACTGTGGATAACATTATATTACATGAGTGGATGAAGTTACCTTAATGTGTGGGGGCCTTAGAAAACAAACATCATAGCATATGGGGAAGCTATGTGGGACATCATACTTTATGGGGACAATGGTGAATATCATACTCTGTTTTTTTTTTATCATATTGTGTGGGGGCTGTGGTGACCATTATACTGCATGGAAGGCTGTGGTGCACATCATTCTAGCATACTGTTTGAGAGTTGTGGTGACCACCATACTGTGTGGGGTTTCTTGAGTGCCATAATTCTGTGTGTGGAGGCTCTGGGACCATCATACTATATGGGAGAATATGTAGACCATTATACTGCATTTGAGACTGTGGTCACCAACACTAAATAAGGCTCTTATGGTATATGGCTTCCACACTGTCTGCCTTCATGAGCGATACACACTGTCCACGTTTATGAGCTATAACTGTCCTGCCATCCCTCTTTATCAGCTATTACAACCACACTTCTGCTCTTATGAGCATGAGTTCCAACCACCACACTGTTCACCCTTTTGCGTTATAACCACTAGAATGTCTTCCTTTATTACCTATACTATGTCTGTTCCCTCTCCATTTCTTCTCATTACACTCTCTATTTCATCACATTGTCCCCCCACCATGCTTCATACTGTGCCCTCAGTTCACACTGCCCGTCCCCTCAAATTCACAGTGTAATTAATCACATGGGCCCCCATAAAGCATGATGTTTACAATGTTTACCATAGCCCCCATATACAGTATGATGCACAACCCTCACACTTATAGTCACAAATACCTCCATACAGTATAATGTCCCACACAGTACCCTATTCACTGTGTAATGTCCACCACATATCATCTATACTGTATGATGACTCCTACAGTGACTTATACAGTATGATGGCCCTTTCTGCTCCATACAATATGATGAACCAAAGTCCCCATATAATAAAAGGTCCCACATAGACCACCATACATTATGGTGTCTTCCACAGGTCCTTATATACAGTATAATGTCCCACACAGCCCTTTATACAGTGTGGTCAGTATGGTCACATACTGCCCCAATAAAATATAGTGGCCCCTAAGCCCCCCCATTAATAGTATATTGTCTCCCATAGACCCCAATGAACAGATTGGTCACCCACAAACTCCTATATATAACAAAATGTCCCACAGAGTCCCCACATACATATTATGATAGCCACCACAACACTTAATAAAGTATTATGGCCCCTATATCACTCTTTACACAATATAATGTCCCACACATTCCTCTACAGTAAGGTCCCCCCTCAACCATCCATGCACAGTATACTGTCCCCATCAGACCCCATACAGAATACAATGTCCCCCACTGCCAAATATACACATGTCAATGTACCTCACCATCACCTCCACACACTGTAACATCCCCACACATTGCAGCAATGTAGCGATGTCATTGCACTGCTAAATATCCCTGCGTGGCACCAGCCTCCAAAGAACCGTAGGCCAGAAGTTGCCAGTGACTTGCCAAAGTATACTGCAGATCAAACATCTGATTAGAGCTCATCTGCCCTGTCCCAGCACTCATATCTTCTATTCTATTTATGTAAAAGATGCAGATACAATTCAATGCTGCCAGAGAATAACGATCAGTGCACAAGCACAGAGCTGCGAATGTTATTTGTGATTCACTGACAATGCTCAGCTGTGTGCCTGGGCCCTGGCCAACATTTTGCTAAAAGCCAGTTCAGGCACAACATATTTAGCAAGGAGAAAAACCCAAAGGTATGAAGTGGGATATAAACTGGTGTGCATGCAGACTGTAAGCGCACGTTCACACTGGCCACTGATGAGAAAAAAAACAAAGACAGAAATATAATGATTAAATAACCTGCAGTAAACAAATAAAGTGCAATAGTGCATTAAAATAATATCTGGTACTTAATTATCATGTTTTTGAACAAAAATCATGTGCATATAAAGGTGTGGCCTACCTTTTATTGGAGCTGGGCATTATAATGATGTGGTCTCCCATGGCTGTGTCCACTAGCTGGGCTCAGTCCTTCTCACCCCTTATTCACATGCATGTCACTTGATAAACAGTAAGGTGTTTATTATTTGAGTTATCCCATTTAGGGTCACCATGAAGTGGTGGGATGGCTTTTGCATTTTTTAATTAAAAAAAAATGTTAATTAAGTACCGCATATAGAGTTGAGCGAAACGGGTCGAAAAATTTCAAAAGTCGCCGACTTTTGGCAAAGTTGGGTTTCATGAAACTGAACCCGACCCTAGGATGAGGTCGGCCACGAGGTCGGCGACTTACGCGCCAAAGTCGCGTTTCAAAAGTTTGTTTTGCGCTCTTTTTCAGCCAATCAGGATCCACGGACACTGTGGGCAACGTGATGACATAGGCAGGGGTCACCACCATCTTTCAGAAGGGCATGCAAGTGATTGGCTTGCTTTGGTGGGCGTCACAGGGGGTATAAAAGGGCGTGCACGCCGACCGCCATCTTACTTCTCCCGATCTCAGTATAGGGAGAGGTTGCTGCTGATTCTGTAGGGAGAGCGTTAGGCAGGGAAGAAGACAAAAAAACTGCTTCTGCTGCTAGCGATTTGGCCTGCACAACACACCAGTCACTGTGTGTGCAGTGCAAGGGGAGGCTATATAGTGGTGTATCAGTGGTGTTGGTTGTTGGGCTGCCTTCTAAGGCTTCCTGACATTCCTGCATTGCTGTTTACCCACTGCTCCGCAAACTGCTTTTTTAAAAGCAATCCCAATTTTTTTTTTTTGTCCTGCTGAGAAGAAAAAAAAACTGCTTCTGCTGCTAGCGATTTGGCCTGCACAACACACCAGTCACTGTGTGTGCAGTGCAAGGGGAGGCTATATTGTGGTGTATCAGTGGTGTTGGTTGTTGGGCTGCCTTTTAAGGCTTCCTGACAGGCTGGCATTGCTGTTTACCCACTGCTCCGCAAACTGCTTTTTTAAAAGCAATCCAATCTCCCTTATCCTCTAGTCACTTTTGTCACAGCTGTGCCATCGAGCCTGTGACATAGCGCTCAGATATTCATTGGGCTTCACACAATCCAAAAGTGTCCAGTGTCCAAAAGTGCGTGCAGAAATTCAAAATCTCCCTTATCCTCTAGTCACTTTTGTCACAGCTATGCCATCGAGCCTGTCACATAGCGCTCAGATATTCATTGGGCCTCACACAATCCAAAAGTGTCCAGTGTCCACAAGTGTGTGCAGAAATTCAAAATCTGCCTTATCCTCTCGTCACTTTTGTCACAGCTGTGCCATCGAGCCTGTGACATAGCGCTCAGATATCAGTGGGCCTCACACAATCCAAAAGTGTCCAGTGTCCACAAGTGTCTGCAGAAATTCAAAATCTCCCTTATCCTCTAATCACTTTGGTCACAGCTGTGCCATCGAGCCTGTCACATAGCGCTCAGATATTCATTGGGCCTCACACAATCCAAAAGTGTCCAGTGTCCACAAGTGTATGCAGAAATTCAAAATCTCCTTTATCCTCTAGTCACTTTGGTCACAGCTGTGCCATCGAGCCTGTCACATAGCGCTCAGATATTCATTGGGCCTCACACAATCCAAAAGTGTCCAGTGTCCACAAGTGTCTGCAGAAATTCAAAATCTCCCTTATCCTCTAGTCACTTTTGTCACAGCTGTGCCATCGAGCCTGTCACATAGCGCTCAGATATTCATTGGGCCTCACACAATCCAAAAGTGTCCACAAGTGTCTGCAGAATTTCAAAATCTCCCTTATCCTCTAGTCACTTTGGTCACAGCTGTGCCATCGAGCCTATCACCTAGCGCTCAGATATTCATTGGGCCTCACACAATCCAAAAGTGTCCAGTGTCCACAAGTGTGTACAGAAATTCAAAATCTCCCTTAACCTCTCGTCACTTTTGTCACAGCTGTGCCATCGAGCCTGTGACATAGCGCTCAGATATTCATTGGGCCTCACACAATCCAAAAGTGTCCAGTGTCCACAGGTGTGTGCAGAAATTCAAAATCTCCTTTATCCTCTAGTCACTTTGGTCACAGCTGTGCCATCGAGCCTGTCACATAGCGCTCAGATATTCATTGGGCCTCACACAATCCAAAAGTGTCCAGTGTCCACAAGTGTCTGCAGAAAATCAAAATCTCCCTTATCCTCTAGTCACTTTGTTCACAGCTGTGCCATCGAGCCTGTCACATAGCGCTCAGATATTCATTGGGCCTCACACAATCCAAAAGTGTCCAGTGTCCACAAGTGTGTGCAGAAATTCAAAATCTCCTTTATCCTCTCGTCACTTTGGTCACAGCTGTGCCATCGAGCCTGTCACATAGTGCTCAGATATTCATTGGGCCTCACACAATCCAAAAGTGTCCAGTCTCCACAAGTGTCTGCAGAAATTCAAAATCTCCCTTATCCTCTAGTCACTTTGTTCACAGCTGTGCCATCGAGCCTGTCACATAGCGCTCAGATATTCATTGGGCCTCACACAATCCAAAAGTGTCCAGTGTCCACAAGTGTGTGCAGAATTTCAAAATCTCCCTTATCCTCTCGTGACTTTTGTCACAGCTGTGCCATCGAGCCTGTGACATAGCGCTCAGATATCAGTGGGCCTCACACAATCCAAAAGTGTCCAGTGTCCACAAGTGTCTGCAGAAATTCAAAATCTCCCTTATCCTCTCGTCACTTTGGTCACAGCTGTGCCATCGAGCCTGTCACATAGCGCTCAGATATTCATTGGGCCTCACACAATCCAAAAGTGTCCAGTGTCCACAAGTGTGTGCAGAAATTCAAAATCTCCTTTATCCTCTCGTCACTTTGGTCACAGCTGTGCCATCGAGCCTGTCACATAGCGCTCAGATATTCATTGGGCCTCACACAATCCAAAAGTGTCCAGTCTCCACAAGTGTCTGCAGAAATTCAAAATCTCCCTTATCCTCTAGTCACTTTGGTCACAGCTGTGCCATCGAGCCTGTCACATAGCGCTCAGATATTCATTGGGCCTCACACAATCCAAAAGTGTCCAGTGTCCACAAGTGTCTGCAGAAATTCAAAATCTCCCTTATCCTCTAGTCACTTTGGTCACAGCTGTGCCATCGAGCCTGTCACATAGCGCTCAGATATTCATTGGGTCTCACACAATCCAAAAGTGTCCAGTGTCCACAAGTGTGTGCAGAAATTCAAAATCTCCCTTATCCTCTCGTCACTTTTGTCACAGCTGTGCCATCGAGCCAGTGACATAGCGCTCAGATATCAGTGGGCCTCACACAATCCAAAAGTGTCCAGTGTCCACAAGTGTCTGCAGAAATTCAAAATCTCCCTTATCCTCTAGTCACTTTGGTCACAGCTGTGCCATCGAGCCTGTCACATAGCGCTCAGATATTCATTGGGCCTCACACAATCCAAAAGTGTCCAGTGTCCACAAGTGTGTGCAGAAATTCAAAATCTCCCTTATCCTCTCGTCACTTTTGTCACAGCTGTGCCATCGAGCCTGTGACATAGTGCTCAGATATCAGTGGGCATAACACAATCCAAACGTGTCCAGTGTCCACAAGTGCCTGCAGAAATTCAAAATCTCCCTTATCCTCTCGTCAATTTTGTCACAGCTGTGCCATCGAGCCTGTCACATAGCGCTCAGATATTCATTGGGCCTCACACAATCCAAAAGTGTCCAGTGTCCACAAGTGTGTGCAGAAATTCAAAATCTCCTTTATCCTCTAGTCACTTTGGTCACAGCTGTGCCATCGAACTTGTCACATAGCGCTCAGATATTCATTGGGCTTCACACAATCCAAAAGTGTCCAGTGTCCACAAGTGTCTGCAGAAATTCAAAATCTCCCTTATTCTCTAGTCACTTTGGTCACAGCTGTGCCATCGAGCCTGTCACACAGCGCTCAGATATTCATTGGGCCTCACACAATCCAAAAGTGTCTAGTGTCCACAAGTGTCTGCAGAAATTCAAAATCTCCTTTATCCTCTAGTCACTTTGGTCACAGCTGTGCCATCGAGCCTGTCACATAGCGCTCAGATATTCATTGGGCCTCACACAATCCAAAAGTGTCCAGTGTCCACAAGTGTCTGCAGAAATTCAAAATCTCCCTTATCCTCTAGTCACTTTTGTCACAGCTGTGCCATCGAGCCTGTCACATAGCGCTCAGATATTCATTGGGCCTCACACAATCCACAAGTGTCCAGTGTCCAAAAGTGTGTGCAGAGATTCAAAATCTCCCTTATCCTGTAGTCACTTTGGTCCACAGAGCGCAGTCGTACGACCACTCCATCTGCAGCTGCCACTGTTGCACACGATGTGTCCCCCTATTGAGCAGCTATTGGAAAGCATCAGCAGGCTGTGTTGCAGATGATGTGTTTGGGCAACAGACACACCGCCGAGGTGCTGGCCGAGTACTTGAAGCGTCAAACTGAGTCATGGCTGGGCAGTGTACATCTTGAGGCAGGCAAGGTAGTTAGTGATAACGGCCGTAATTTTGTGGCAGCCATAGCCCTTTCAAAACTCAGCCATATACCTTGCTTGGCTCACACCTTGAACCTGGTGGTGCAGTGCTTCCTCAAAAATTATCCGTAGTTAACAGCCCTGCTCCAGAAGGTGCGAAGACTGTGCGCGCACATCCGCCGGTCGCCTGTACACTCCGTTCGTATGCAGAAGCTGCAGCGATTGCTCCACCTTCCCAACCACCGCCTCATTATCGACATTGCAACAAGGTGGAACTCCACCCTGCACATGGTGGAGCGGCTGTGCGAGCAGAGGCAGGCCATAATGCATTTGTGGGAGGATACACGGCCAGGCACTTTGAGAGCAGACATGGAGTTGACAGGTGTGCAGTGGTCGAAGTTGAAAGACCTCTGTAAAGTCCTTCAGTGTTTTGAGGAATGCACACGGCTGGTAAGCGCAGACGACGCCATCCTAAGCATGAGCATCCCACTTATGCGTCTGCTCATGCAAACTTTGACGCACCTTAAGGAGCATGCGTCTGCAGCCAATGTTGATGAGGAGGAAGAGGAGGAGGGAATCCTTGATGACATTCAGCCATTGTCTGCTCAGGGACCTCTCCTGGACGAGGTGGAGGAAGAAGAGGAGGAGGAGGAGGAGGATGATGGGGATGATTACTTAGGGGAGGAGGATGCATCTCGTGGGGCAAGTGAAAATGTTGGCGTGGCAAGGTCTGGTACAGGGTTTGTGCGTGACTGGAGGGATGTGGATTTGCCAGAAAGTGCTCCTCCACCCAGCACTCGCAGTGCATCATTGACACCGGGAACATTGGCCCACATGTCAGATTATGCCTTGCAGATCCTAAAAAGGGACCCACGCATTGCCAAAATGATGAACGATGAAGACTACTGGTTGGCCAGCATCCTGGATCCACGCTATAAAGGCAAATTACAAAACATCATGCCACAGGAGAACCTTGACCTAATATTGGCTAATAAACAAGCAACTCTGGTAAATCGGTTGCTTGAGGCATTCCCAGCACACAGCAGTGGTGATGGTTCTCACACGAGCCGTACGGGCCGGGGGCAGCTTGGCAGAGGTGTTCGTGGTGCACACAGCAGAAGTGGCGTTGGAGACAGGGGTTTCATGACAATGTTGTGGACTGATTTTTCAAATACCGCTCACACAACTGGTAATACTGCATCGATGGAAAGTGACAGGAGACAGCAGTTGTCAACTATGGTTACAAACTACTTTTCCTCCCATATCGATGTTCTCCCACACAGGTCATTCCCCTTTGACTATTGGGTCGCTAAACTGGACACCTGGCCTGAATTGGCCCAATATGCCTTACAGGAGCTCGCTTGCCCAGCTGCAAGTGTGCTATCGGAAAGAGTCTTCAGTGCAGCTGGATCAATCCTGACAGAAAAAAGGACCTGTCTGTCAACCCAAAATGTGGATGATCTAACCTTCATTAAAATGAACCATGCATGGGTTTCCAAGGATTTTGTCCCACCTTCCCCTGATGACACATAGGGTGACAGAAAAATGGCTTGCTTTGGTCCACCTCTTCCGGGGACTTCACCTATTTCGCCTTTTGCATCAGCTGAATGTCCAACATCAACATATGCCACTTTCTAAAACTCCCTAACTGTGCTGCCTCCCACCCCCATGGCCGGGGTCACCACCTAGCGCACGACACCGTGTGAGTGCCGTTGCCCTGGACAGGTGGGTAGGCCGACTCTTGGGTGCGGGCACTGGCACAGGGTCCCTGATAGTGCAATCAAGTGTCTCTGACGGTGGTGGTGCACACCCGCCGTCAGACACACCGCCGTATTATGAGGGGCCCAGTGCCAGTACCGACGCCCATGAGTGGGACCCCCTTGCTTGGGCAGGGCCCCAGCATTTGCAATCTTTACCTCTCCCTGCTCCTCCGCTGTGTAATCTGGGCCGTCAAATCCATACTGTGCCTGACACTGTCTGAGCCTGCCTCCTGATGTACAGACATATATTTTGAATGTGGACGCTATCCATACATGTTATCCGGGGATACGGTACCCTTTCTAACCTTTGTGCAATCACGTGCAATCCATACTGTGCCTGACACCGTCTGAGCCTGCCTCCTGATGTACAGACATATATTTTGAATGTGGACGCTATCCATACATGTTATCCGGGGATACGGTACCCTTTCTAACCTTTATGCAATCACGTGCAATCCATACTGGGCCTAACACCGTCTGAGCCTGCCTCCTGATGTATAGACATATATTTTGAATGTGTACGCTATCCATACATGTTATCCGGGGATAAGGTACCCTTTCTAACCTTTGTGCAATCACGTGCAATCCATACTAGGCCTAACACCGTCTGAGCCTGCCTCCTGATGTATAGACATATATTTTGAATGCGTACGCTATCCATACATGTTATCTGGGGATACGGTACCCTTTCTAACCTTTGTGCAATCACGTGCAATCCATACTGGGCCTAACACCATCTGAGCCTGCCTCCTGATGTATAGACATATATTTTGAATGTGTACGCTATCCATACATGTTATCCGGGGATACGGTACCCTTTCTAACCTTTGTGCAATCACGTGCAATCCATACTGGGCCTAACACCGTCTGAGCCTGCCTCCTGATGTATAGACATATATTTTGAATGTGTACGCTATCCATACATGTTATCCGGGGATAAGGTACCCTTTCTAACCTTTGTGCAATCAAGTGCAATCCATACTGGGCCTAACACCGTCTGAGCCTGCCTCCTGATGTATAGACATATATTTTGAATGTGTACGTTATCCATACATGTTATCAAGGGATACGGTACCCTTTCTAACCTTTGTGCAATCACGTGCAATCCATACTGGGCCTAACACCGTCTGAGCCTGCCTCCTGATGTACAGACATATATTTTGAATGTGTACGCTATCCATACATGTTATCCGGGGATACGGTACCCTTTCTAACCTTTGTGCAATCACGTGCAATCCATACTGGGCCTAACACCGTCTGAGCCTGCCTCCTGATGTATAGACATATATTTTGAATGTGTACGCTATCCATACATGTTATCCGTGGATACGGTACCCTTTCTAACCTTTGTGCAATCACGTGCAATCCATACTGGGCCTAACACCGTCTGAGCCTGCCTCCTGATGTATAGACATATATTTTGAATGTGTACGCTATCCATACATGTTATCCGGGGATACGGTACCCTTTCTAACCTTTGTGCAATCACGTGCAATCCATACTGGGCCTAATACTGTCTGAGCCTGCCTCCTGATGTATAGACATATATTTTGAATGTATACGCTAACCATGCATGTTACCCAGGGTACGGTACCCTTTCTAACCTTTGTGCAATCACGTGCAATCCATACTGGGCCTAACACCGTCTGAGCCTGCCTCCTGATGTATAGACATATATTTTGAATGTGTACGCTATCCATACATGTTATCCGGGGATACGGTACCCTTTCTAACCTTTGTGCAATCACGTGCAATCCATACTAGGCCTAACACCGTCTGAGCCTGCCTCCAGATATATTGACATATATTTTGAAAGTGTACGCTATCCATACATGTTATCCGGGGATACGGTACCCTTTCTAACCTTTGTGCAATCACGTGCAATCCATACTGGGCCTAACACCGTCTGAGCCTGCCTCCTGATGTATAGACATATATTTTGAATGTATACGCTATCCATGCATGTTATCCAGGGTACGGTACCCTTTCTAACCTTTGTGCAATCACGTGCAATCCATACTGGGCCTAACACCGTCTGAGCCTGCCTCCTGATGTATAGACATATATTTTGAATGTGTACGCTATCCATACATGTTATCCGGGGATAAGGTACCCTTTCTAACCTTTGTGCAATCACGTGCAATCCATACTAGGCCTAACACCGTCTGAGCCTGCCTCCTGATGTATAGACATATATTTTGAATGCGTACGCTATCCATACATGTTATCCGGGGATACGGTACCCTTTCTAACCTTTGTGCAATCACGTGCAATCCATACTGGGCCTAACACCATCTGAGCCTGCCTCCTGATGTATAGACATATATTTTGAATGTGTACGCTATCCATACATGTTATCCGGGGATACGGTACCCTTTCTAACCTTTGTGCAATCACGTGCAATCCATACTGGGCCTAACACCGTCTGAGCCTGCCTCCTGATGTATAGACATATATTTTGAATGTGTACGCTATCCATACATGTTATCCGGGGATAAGGTACCCTTTCTAACCTTTGTGCAATCAAGTGCAATCCATACTGGGCCTAACACCGTCTGAGCCTGCCTCCTGATGTATAGACATATATTTTGAATGTGTACGCTATCCATACATGTTATCAAGGGATACGGTACCCTTTCTAACCTTTGTGCAATCACGTGCAATCCATACTGGGCCTAACACCGTCTGAGCCTGCCTCCTGATGTACAGACATATATTTTGAATGTGTACGCTATCCATACATGTTATCCGGGGATACGGTACCCTTTCTAACCTTTGTGCAATCACGTGCAATCCATACTGGGCCTAACACCGTCTGAGCCTGCCTCCTGATGTATAGACATATATTTTGAATGTGTACGCTATCCATACATGTTATCCGTGGATACGGTACCCTTTCTAACCTTTGTGCAATCACGTGCAATCCATACTGGGCCTAACACCGTCTGAGCCTGCCTCCTGATGTATAGACATATATTTTGAATGTGTACGCTATCCATACATGTTATCCGGGGATACGGTACCCTTTCTAACCTTTGTGCAATCACGTGCAATCCATACTGGGCCTAACACTGTCTGAGCCTGCCTCCTGATGTATAGACATATATTTTGAATGTATACGCTAACCATGCATGTTATCCAGGGTACGGTACCCTTTCTAACCTTTGTGCAATCACGTGCAATCCATACTGGGCCTAACACCGTCTGAGCCTGCCTCCTGATGTATAGACATATATTTTGAATGTGTACGCTATCCATACATGTTATCCGGGGATACGGTACCCTTTCTAACCTTTGTGCAATCACGTGCAATCCATACTAGGCCTAACACCGTCTGAGCCTGCCTCCAGATATATTGACATATATTTTGAAAGTGTACGCTACCCATACATGTTATCCGGGGATACGGTACCCTTTCTAACCTTTGTGCAATCACGTGCAATCCATACTGGGCCTAACACCGTCTGAGCCTGCCTCCTGATGTATAGACATATATTTTGAATGTATACGCTATCCATGCATGTTATCCAGGGTACGGTACCCTTTCTAACCTTTGTGCAATCACGTGCAATCCATACTGGGCCTAACACCGTCTGAGCCTGCCTCCTGATGTATAGACATATATTTTGAATGTGTACGCTATCCATACATGTTATCCGGGGATACGGTACCCTTTCTAACCTTTGTGCAATCACGTGCAATCCATACTGGGCATAACACCGTCTGAGCCTGCCTCCTGATGTATAGACATATATTTTGAATGTGTACGCTATCCATACATGTTATCCGGGGATGCGGTACCCTTTCTAACCTTTGTGCAATCACGTGCAATCCATACTAGGCCTAACACCGTCTGAGCCTGCCTCCAGATGTATTGACATATATTTTGAAAGTGTACGCTATCCATACATGTTATTCGGGGATACGGTACCCTTTCTAACCTTTGTGCAATCACGTGCAATCCATACTGGGCCTAACACCGTCTGAGACTGCCTCCTGATGTATAGAGATATATTTTGAATGCGTACGCTATCCATACATGTTATCCGGGGATACGGTACCCTTTCTAACCTTTGTGCAATCACGTGCAATCCATACTGGGCCTAACACCGTCTGAGCCTGCCTCCTGATGTACAGACATATATTTTGAATGTGTACGCTATCCATACATGTTATCCGGGGATACGGTACCCTTTCTAACCTTTGTGCAATCACGTGCAATCCATACTGGGCCTAACACCGTCTGAGCCTGCCTTCTGATGTATAGACATATATTTTGAATGTGTACGCAATCCATACATGTTATCCGGAGAAACGGTACCCTTTCTAACCTTTGTGCAATCACGTGCAATCCATACTGGGCCTAACACCGTCTGAGCCTGCCTCCTGATGTATAGACATATATTTTGAATGTGTACGCTATCCATACATGTTATCCGTGGATACGGTACCCTTTCTAACCTTTGTGCAATCACGTGCAATCCATACTGGGCCTAACACCGTCTGAGCCTGCCTCCTGATGTATAGACATATATTTTGAATGTGTACGCTATCCATACATGTTATCCGGGAATACGGTACCCTTTCTAACCTTTGTGCAATCACGTGCAATCCATACTGGGCCTAACACCGTCTGAGCCTGCCTCCTGATGTATAGACATATATTTTGAATGTATACGCTATCCATACATGTTATCCGGGGATACGGTACCCTTTCTAACCTTTGTGCAATCACGTGCAATCCATACTGGGCCTAACACCATCTGAGCCGGCCTCCTGATGTATAGACATATATTTTGAATGTGTACGCTATCCATACATGTTATCCGGGGATACGGTACCCTTTCTAACCTTTGTGCAATCACTTGCAATCCATACTGGGCCTAACACCGTCTGAGCCTGCCTCCTGATGTATAGACATATATTTTGAATGTGTACGCTATCCATACATGTTATCCGGGGATATGGTACCCTTTCTAACATTTGTGCAATCACGTGCAATCCATACTGGGCCTAACACCGTCTGAGCCTGCCTCCTGATGTATAGACATATATTTTGAATGTGTACGCTATCCATACATGTTATCCGGGGGTACGGTACCCTTTCTAACCTTTGTGCAATCACGTGCAATCCATACTAGGCCTAACACCGTCTGAGCCTGCCTCCTGATGTATAGACATATATTTTGAATGCGTACGCTATCCATACATGTTATCCGGGGATACGGTACCCTTTCTAACCTTTGTGCAATCACGTGCAATCCATACTGGGCCTAACACCATCTGAGCCTGCCTCCTGATGTATAGACATATATTTTGAATGTGTACGCTATCCATACATGTTATCCGGGGATACGGTACCCTTTCTAACCTTTGTGCAATCACGTGCAATCCATACTGGGCCTAACACCGTCTGAGCCTGCCTCCTGATGTATAGACATATATTTTGAATGTGTACGCTATCCATACATGTTATCCGGGGATAAGGTACCCTTTCTAACCTTTGTGCAATCACGTGCAATCCATACTGGGCCTAACACCGTCTGAGCCTGCCTCCTGATGTATAGACATATATTTTGAATGTGTACGCTATCCATACATGTTATCAAGGGATACGGTACCCTTTCTAACCTTTGTGCAATCACGTGCAATCCATACTGGGCCTAACACCGTCTGAGCCTGCCTCCTGATGTACAGACATATATTTTGAATGTGTACGCTATCCATACATGTTATCCGGGGATACGGTACCCTTTCTAACCTTTGTGTAATCACGTGCAATCCATACTGGGCCAAACACGTCTGAGCCTGCCTCCTGATGTATAGACATATATTTTGAATGTGTACGCTATCCATACATGTTATCCGGGGATACGGTACCCTTTCTAACCTTTGTGCAATCACGTGCAATCCATACTGGGCCTAACACCGTCTGAGCCTGCCTCCTGATGTATAGACATATATTTTGAATGTGTACGCTATCCATACATGTTATCCGTGGATACGGTACCCTTTCTAACCTTTGTGCAATCACGTGCAATCCATACTGGGCCTAACACCGTCTGAGCCTGCCTCCTGATGTATAGACATATATTTTGAATGTGTACGCTATCCATACATGTTATCCGGGGATACGGTACCCTTTCTAACCTTTGTGCAATCACGTGCAATCCATACTGGGCCTAACACCGTCTGAGCCTGCCTCCTGATGTATAGACATATATTTTGAATGTATACGCTATCCATGCATGTTATCCAGGGTACGGTACCCTTTCTAACCTTTGTGCAATCACGTGCAATCCATACTGGGCCTAACACCGTCTGAGCCTGCCTCCTGATGTATAGACATATATTTTGAATGTGTACGCTATCCATACATGTTATCCGGGGATATGGTACCCTTTCTAACCTTTGTGCAATCACGTGCAATCCATACTGGGCATAACACCGTCTGAGCCTGCCTCCTGATGTATAGACATATATTTTGAATGTGTACGCTATCCATACATGTTATCCGGGGATACGGTACCCTTTCTAACCTTTGTGCAATCACGTGCAATCCATACTAGGCCTAACACAGTCTGAGCCTGCCTCCAGATGTATTGACATATATTTTGAAAGTGTACGCTATCCATACATGTTATCCGGGGATACGGTACCCTTTCTAACCTTTGTGCAATCACGTGCAATCCATACTAGGCCTAACACAGTCTGAGCCTGCCTCCAGATGTATTGACATATATTTTGAAAGTGTACGCTATCCATACATGTTATCCGGGGATACGGTACCCTTTCTAACCTTTGTGCAATCACGTGCAATCCATACTGGGCCTAACACCGTCTGAGCCTGCCTCCTGATGTATAGACATATATTTTGAATGTGTACGCTATCCATACATGTTATCCGGCGATACGGTACCCTTTCTAACCTTTGTGCAATCACGTGCAATCCATACTGGGCCTAACACCGCCTGAGCCTGCCTCCTGATGTATAGACATATATTTTGAATGTGTACGCTATCCATACATGTTATCCGGGGATACGGTACCCTTTCTAACCTTTGTGCAATCACGTGCAATCCATACTGGGCCTAACACCGTCTGAGCCTGCCTCCTGATGTATAGAGATATATTTTGAATGTGTACGCTATCCATACATGTTATCCGGGGATACGGTACCCTTTCTAACCTTTGTGCAATCATGTGCAATCCATACTGGGCCTAACACCGTCTGAGCCTGCCTCCTGATGTACAGACATATATTTTGAATGTGTACGCTATCCATACATGTTATCCGGCGATACGGTACCCTTTCTAACCTTTGTGCAATCACGTGCAATCCATACTGGGCCTAACACCGTCTGAGCCTGCCTCCTGATGTATAGACATATATTTTGAATGTGTACGCTATCCATACATGTTATCCGGAGATACGGTACCCTTTCTAACCTTTGTGCAATCACGTGCAATCCATACTGGGCCTAACACCGTCTGAGCCTGCCTCCTGATGTACAGACATATATTTTGAATGTGTACGCTATCCATACATGTTATCCGGGGATACGGTACCCTTTCTAACCTTTGTGCAATCACGTGCAATCCATACTGGGCCTAACACCGTCTGAGCCTGCCTCCTGATGTATAGACATATATTTTGAATGTGTACGCTATCCATACATGTTATCCGTGGATACGGTACCCTTTCTAACCTTTGTGCAATCACGTGCAATCCATACTGGGCCTAACACCGTCTGAGCCTGCCTCCTGATGTATAGACATATATTTTGAATGTGTACGCTATCCATACATGTTATCCGGGGATACGGTACCCTTTCTAACCTTTGTGCAATCACGTGCAATCCATACTGGGCCTAACACTGTCTGAGCCTGCCTCCTGATGTATAGACATATATTTTGAATGTATACGCTAACCATGCATGTTATCCAGGGTACGGTACCCTTTCTAACCTTTGTGCAATCACGTGCAATCCATACTGGGCCTAACACCGTCTGAGCCTGCCTCCTGATGTATAGACATATATTTTGAATGTGTACGCTATCCATACATGTTATCCGGGGATACGGTACCCTTTCTAACCTTTGTGCAATCACGTGCAATCCATACTAGGCCTAACACCGTCTGAGCCTGCCTCCAGATATATTGACATATATTTTGAAAGTGTACGCTATCCATACATGTTATCCGGGGATACGGTACCCTTTCTAACCTTTGTGCAATCACGTGCAATCCATACTGGGCCTAACACCGTCTGAGCCTGCCTCCTGATGTATAGACATATATTTTGAATGTATACGCTATCCATGCATGTTATCCAGGGTACGGTACCCTTTCTAACCTTTGTGCAATCACGTGCAATCCATACTGGGCCTAACACCGTCTGAGCCTGCCTCCTGATGTATAGACATATATTTTGAATGTGTACGCTATCCATACATGTTATCCGGGGATACGGTACCCTTTCTAACCTTTGTGCAATCACGTGCAATCCATACTGGGCATAACACCGTCTGAGCCTGCCTCCTGATGTATAGACATATATTTTGAATGTGTACGCTATCCATACATGTTATCCGGGGATGCGGTACCCTTTCTAACCTTTGTGCAATCACGTGCAATCCATACTAGGCCTAACACCGTCTGAGCCTGCCTCCAGATGTATTGACATATATTTTGAAAGTGTACGCTATCCATACATGTTATTCGGGGATACGGTACCCTTTCTAACCTTTGTGCAATCACGTGCAATCCATACTGGGCCTAACACCGTCTGAGACTGCCTCCTGATGTATAGAGATATATTTTGAATGCGTACGCTATCCATACATGTTATCCGGGGATACGGTACCCTTTCTAACCTTTGTGCAATCACGTGCAATCCATACTGGGCCTAACACCGTCTGAGCCTGCCTCCTGATGTACAGACATATATTTTGAATGTGTACGCTATCCATACATGTTATCCGGGGATACGGTACCCTTTCTAACCTTTGTGCAATCACGTGCAATCCATACTGGGCCTAACACCGTCTGAGCCTGCCTCCTGATGTATAGACATATATTTTGAATGTGTACGCAATCCATACATGTTATCCGGAGAAACGGTACCCTTTCTAACCTTTGTGCAATCACGTGCAATCCATACTGGGCCTAACACCGTCTGAGCCTGCCTCCTGATGTATAGACATATATTTTGAATGTGTACGCTATCCATACATGTTATCCGTGGATACGGTACCCTTTCTAACCTTTGTGCAATCACGTGCAATCCATACTGGGCCTAACACTGTCTGAGCCTGCCTCCTGATGTATAGACATATATTTTGAATGTGTACGCTATCCATACATGTTATCCGGGAATACGGTACCCTTTCTAACCTTTGTGCAATCACGTGCAATCCATACTGGGCCTAACACCGTCTGAGCCTGCCTCCTGATGTATAGACATATATTTTGAATGTATACGCTATCCATACATGTTATCCGGGGATACGGTACCCTTTCTAACCTTTGTGCAATCACGTGCAATCCATACTGGGCCTAACACCATCTGAGCCGGCCTCCTGATGTATAGACATATATTTTGAATGTGTACGCTATCCATACATGTTATCCGGGGATACGGTACCCTTTCTAACCTTTGTGCAATCACTTGCAATCCATACTGGGCCTAACACCGTCTGAGCCTGCCTCCTGATGTATAGACATATATTTTGAATGTGTACGCTATCCATACATGTTATCCGGGGATACGGTACCCTTTCTAACATTTGTGCAATCACGTGCAATCCATACTGGGCCTAACACCGTCTGAGCCTGCCTCCTGATGTATAGACATATATTTTGAATGTGTACGCTATCCATACATGTTATCCGGGGGTACGGTACCCTTTCTAACCTTTGTGCAATCACGTGCAATCCATACTAGGCCTAACACCGTCTGAGCCTGCCTCCTGATGTATAGACATATATTTTGAATGCGTACGCTATCCATACATGTTATCCGGGGATACGGTACCCTTTCTAACCTTTGTGCAATCACGTGCAATCCATACTGGGCCTAACACCATCTGAGCCTGCCTCCTGATGTATAGACATATATTTTGAATGTGTACGCTATCCATACATGTTATCCGGGGATACGGTACCCTTTCTAACCTTTGTGCAATCACGTGCAATCCATACTGGGCCTAACACCGTCTGAGCCTGCCTCCTGATGTATAGACATATATTTTGAATGTGTACGCTATCCATACATGTTATCCGGGGATAAGGTACCCTTTCTAACCTTTGTGCAATCACGTGCAATCCATACTGGGCCTAACACCGTCTGAGCCTGCCTCCTGATGTATAGACATATATTTTGAATGTGTACGCTATCCATACATGTTATCAAGGGATACGGTACCCTTTCTAACCTTTGTGCAATCACGTGCAATCCATACTGGGCCTAACACCATCTGAGCCTGCCTCCTGATGTACAGACATATATTTTGAATGTGTATGCTATCCATACATGTTATCCGGGGATACGGTACCCTTTCTAACCTTTGTGTAATCACGTGCAATCCATACTGGGCCAAACACGTCTGAGCCTGCCTCCTGATGTATAGACATATATTTTGAATGTGTACGCTATCCATACATGTTATCCGGGGATACGGTACCCTTTCTAACCTTTGTGCAATCACGTGCAATCCATACTGGGCCTAACACCGTCTGAGCCTGCCTCCTGATGTATAGACATATATTTTGAATGTGTACGCTATCCATACATGTTATCCGTGGATACGGTACCCTTTCTAACCTTTGTGCAATCACGTGCAATCCATACTGGGCCTAACACCGTCTGAGCCTGCCTCCTGATGTATAGACATATATTTTGAATGTGTACGCTATCCATACATGTTATCCGGGGATACGGTACCCTTTCTAACCTTTGTGCAATCACGTGCAATCCATACTGGGCCTAACACCGTCTGAGCCTGCCTCCTGATGTATAGACATATATTTTGAATGTATACGCTATCCATGCATGTTATCCAGGGTACGGTACCCTTTCTAACCTTTGTGCAATCACGTGCAATCCATACTGGGCCTAACACCGTCTGAGCCTGCCTCCTGATGTATAGACATATATTTTGAATGTGTACGCTATCCATACATGTTATCCGGGGATATGGTACCCTTTCTAACCTTTGTGCAATCACGTGCAATCCATACTGGGCATAACACCGTCTGAGCCTGCCTCCTGATGTATAGACATATATTTTGAATGTGTACGCTATCCATACATGTTATCCGGGGATACGGTACCCTTTCTAACCTTTGTGCAATCACGTGCAATCCATACTAGGCCTAACACCGTCTGAGCCTGCCTCCAGATGTATTGACATATATTTTGAAAGTGTACGCTATCCATACATGTTATCCGGGGATACGGTACCCTTTCTAACCTTTGTGCAATCACGTGCAATCCATACTGGGCCTAACACCGTCTGAGCCTGCCTCCTGATGTATAGACATATATTTTGAATGTGTACGCTATCCATACATGTTATCCGGCGATACGGTACCCTTTCTAACCTTTGTGCAATCACGTGCAATCCATACTGGGCCTAACACAGCCTGAGCCTGCCTCCTGATGTATAGACATATATTTTGAATGTGTACGCTATCCATACATGTTATCCGGGGATACGGTACCCTTTCTAACCTTTGTGCAATCACGTGCAATCCATACTGGGCCTAACACCGTCTGAGCCTGCCTCCTGATGTATAGAGATATATTTTGAATGTGTACGCTATCCATACATGTTATCCGGGGATACGGTACCCTTTCTAACCTTTGTGCAATCATGTGCAATCCATACTGGGCCTAACACCGTCTGAGCCTGCCTCCTGATGTACAGACATATATTTTGAATGTGTACGCTATCCATACATGTTATCCGGGGATACGGTACCCTTTCTAACCTTTGTGCAATCACGTGCAATCCATACTGGGCCTAACACCGTCTGAGCCTGCCTCCTGATGTATAGACATATATTTTGAATGTGTACGCTATCCATACATGTTATCCGGAGATACGGTACCCTTTCTAACCTTTGTGCAATCACGTGCAATCCATACTGGGCCTAACACCGTCTGAGCCTGCCTCCTGATTTATAGACATATGTTTTGAATGTGTACGCTATCCATACATGTTATCCGTGGATACGGTACCCTTTCTAACCTTTGTGCAATCACGTGCAATCCATACTGGGCCTAACACCGTCTGAGCCTGCCTCCTGATGTATAGACATATATTTTGAATGTGTACGCTATCCATACATGTTATCCGGGGATACGGTACCCTTTCTAACCTTTGTGCAATCACGTGCAATCCATACTGGGCCTAACACCATCTGAGCCTGCCTCCTGATGTATAGACATATATTTTGAATGTATACGCTATCCATACATGTTATCCGGGGATACGGTACCCTTTCTAACCTTTGTGCAATCACGTGCAATCCATACTGGGCCTAACACCATCTGAGCCGGCCTCCTGATGTATAGACATATATTTTGAATGTGTACGCTATCCATACATGTTATCCGGGGATACGGTACCCTTTCTAACCTTTGTGCAATCACTTGCAATCCATACTGGGCCTAACACCGTCTGAGCCTGCCTCCTGATGTATAGACATATATTTTGAATGTGTACGCTATCCATACATGTTATCCGGGGATACGGTACCCTTTCTAACATTTGTGCAATCACGTGCAATCCATACTGGGCCTAACACCGTCTGAGCCTGCCTCCTGATGTATAGACATATATTTTGAATGTGTACGCTATCCATACATGTTATCCGGGGATATGGTACCCTTTCTAACCTTTGTGCAATCACGTGCAATCCATACTGGGCCTAACACCGTCTGAGCCTGCCTCCTGATGTACAGACATATATTTTGAATGTGTACGCTATCTATACATGTTATCCGGGGATACGGTACCCTTTCTAACCTTTGTGCAATCACGTGCAATCCATACTGGGCCTAATACCGTCTGAGCCTGCCTCCTGATGTATAGACATATATTTTGAATGTGTACGCTATCCATACATGTTATCCGGGGATACGGTACCCTTTCTAACCTTTGTGCAATCACGTGCAATCCATACTGGGCCTAACACCGTCTGAGCCTGCCTCCTGATGTATAGACATATATTTTGAATGTGTACGCTATCCATACATGTTATCCGGGGATACGGTACCCTTTCTAACCTTTGTGCAATCACGTGCAATCCATACTGGGCCTAACACCGTCTGAGCCTGCCTCCTGATGTACAGACATATATTTTGAATGTGTACGCTATCCATACATGTTATCCGGGGATACGGTACCCTTTCTAACCTTTGTGCAATCACGTGCAATCCATACTGGGCGTGAGAACGGCTGGCGAGCTGTTATGCAAGCCACAGCACCTGTGGTTTGCACACGTAAGTTTTTCATTTTTTCAGGAATGACGGTTAGGCCTAATTCCGGAACTGCGGTTGACCTGCACTTACTGGGAAATCATTGTTCGCGGGTAATAATTGTCATCAGTGATCCCCATCACTAACGTTGTTCAGCGGGTTATCTGCACCTGTAAGCGACAAACGCTGGCCTTTTCAGTGTAGCGCACATGCAGCCACGGACATGTAATGGCATGACACACCAGTTATTGGCCAATCTCATGTGCCAGAGCCTCACGTGTCCCTCTAGTAAGCCGGACTCGGACCGCGGGGCATGACGGAGTCTCGTTCGTTAACGGAATTAAGCTTGCAATGTGTGCATCTGTTCTGTAGCTGGCATGGTTCAGGTTTCCCAGGTGGAGTCGAATTTAACCGTAGGCTCCACTCCTGGTGGTGCCCTTCTGGACATTCCTTTAAGGTTCAGCTTTGCAACCATACTGCCCACGTAAAACAAACACTTTGCCTTCATGAACGCTGTTTGGAGGGTCATGACTCGTGGGAATAACGCCGCCCAATCAGTTAACCTGCTAGAGAGATCCTTCGTTGCTCCCAAGCATGCATGACATCACACTCCCTAGGAAGAAGGTAATGCCACTGTGGCGACCGTACTCCTGGGGGCGACACAAGTGCACTGATGCCCAGCCACTGCTCGATGAATCTGCTGGTACATTGACCCAGACCACTACATTCCCCTCGCACGCTACACGGCCTGAATCTGACCCTGATGAAACTCAGGTTACCCTTCCCATATACAGTTCCATCTTACACGGTGACAAAGAGGAAGCTGCAGATGAAAGTGCAGGTTCGGCCCACCCGCCATCAGACACACCACCGTACTATCAGGGGCCCTGTGCCAGTGCCGTCGCCAACGAGTGGCCCCCCTCCTGCTTGCTCAGGATCACAGCACTTGCAAAGTTGAAATACTGTGCAGTGAGATGGAAGATGGGGACGACGAGTCCAGACAAGTACAGGGATTCCCTAGCGAGGAGACTTATTTGATTGTTTTCAATGTTGGGACAGCAATTTTTGGGGAGCACTATACTCTGGAGAATGATAGATGGTGCCCACCATACACTGGAACATTCCAAAGGTGGACATCAGACACTGGAGCAGCATTTACAGGGCCCATTATACACTAGAGCATTAGAAATGGGGCCCATTATGTTTGGAGCATTATTTGGGCCCATAAGACAGTGGAGCTTCATCCATGGGGACCAACATATTCTGTAGCATTATGTGGAGCCCATCATATACTGTTTCAAACATTATATGGGACCAATGATTCTGTATGGAGAAATAGATGGGCCTCGTCATGAGATGTAAAAAGTGAAGTATTTTTCATTGTACTATACCGCTATTTCTCTGCCGTATCGGAGCATGATGAGTTGTGGTATGTGTTAAAGGGGCGCTCTTTCACCCAGGGCACATGAAAACCTGGAGCCAGCCCTACCCCCCCACAACTTTAGCCAAATATCCCCCATTTTTCAGTGCGTAACTTGTATTATGTTGTTAATTAAGGTTGACAAGCTTAAGTAAGAAGAATTGATGCTTTTGGCATTCAAATGGGCACTGTAGGTGTGTTTCCTGTCCTCCTCTCACTGCCGACTTTTATTCCCCATTGACTTACATTGGGTTTCGTGTTTCGGGACGACCCCGACTTTTCTCTATAATCGGACGATCTTGCTCGACCCGACTTTTGGAAAAGTCGGGTTTCACGAAACGAAACGCGACCCTAAAAAACCAAAAGTCGCTCAACTCTAACCACATATTATTTTCATGCACTGCTGTTGTTTATTTATTCACTGCAGGGTATTTAATCATTATGTTTCCGTCTTTGATTTTTTTCTATTAAGCAAAGAGACAAAATTTAGCATTCTAAGGAGGTGCCTACCCATTTCTGCACATTGTCACATCACTGGGGAAAAAATGTAATTTTTGATCTAATAAAAATATGTCTGTATGGCGATAGGAAAATATTAAAAAAATAGAATATTTTCAAATGTGATTATGTACTGTATATATATATATATATATATATATATATATCTTCAGATTTTGTGCTACACTATGCCTTTTGAAGAGACCTGAGTAGTCTTGAAAGCTTGCTATTTGTTAGCATCTTTTCAGTTAGTCAATAAAATATATCAACCACTTACAACTCAGTTTTGGATATTTTAGAATATTTGCTGTAGTCAGCGCCTTCATATTATCAACTTATCTACTGAAAACTTTGGAATGTGCAGTAATGTAATCATAGAAGTGCAAGTGGAATGTTCCATAAAACAATTTCTGACCATTAACATTAAAACTTTTTCACAAAGCACCATAAATTATTTTGGCTGCTCAACTAAAAGTGAAAAGAAAACCTTTTGCTTGATCTGCAACAGGTTTGCTATTTTAAAAATAGAAAAGGTTGAAACTGTCCTAACTAGGTACACCTTGGCACTGGTGGGATGGTTTTTATGCTTTATTTAATCACAAACAGTGTTTACTAAGTATCCTATGTCATTTATATGCACTATTGCTTTTTACTTACATCAGGGTATATGTTCATTTTATTTGTATCTTAGGCTTTGTCTGTTTATTGGTCAGTGTGAACATGCTCATACACAGTGCTTGTATAACAACTTATGTCCAGTCAGTTTATTTCAGTTTTGCTTTAGGTTTTGGACTCAGTGCATACAAGGGCAGGACCTCCAATTTTGAGCTGGGCATTACATTTATTTAGCTTCCCATTGCCAGGTGTTTATTGTTGGGCCCTGATCCTGCTCGACCCTTATTCATATTGAGATCATTTTTCACAAATGGTAAGATTTTAATACTAGAGGTTAAGACTGTCCCAGTTTTAATCAAAAACAATATTTACACACGTGGTCAAAATTGTTGGTACCCCTCGTTTAATGACAGAAAAACCCACAATGGTGACAGAAATAACTTGAATCTGACAAAAGTATTAATAAATAAAAAATGTATGAAATTGAACTAATGAAAGTCAGACATTTCTTTTCAGCCATAGTTCCACAGAATTTAAAAAAAATAAATAAAACTCATGAAATAGGCCTGGACAGACATGATGGTACCCTTAACTTAATATTTTGTTTCACAACCTTTTGAGGCAATCACTGCAATCAAACGATTCCTGTAGCTGTCAATGAGACTTCTGCACCTCTCGACAGGTATTTTGGCCCACTCCTCAAGAGCAAACTGCTCCAGTTGTCTCGTGTTTGATGGTTGCCTTTTCCAGACTGCATGTTTCAGCTCTTTCTAAAGATGCTCAATAGGATTTAGGTCAGGGTTCATAGAAGACCACTTCAGAATAGTCCATTGTTTTCCTCTTAGCCATTCTTGGGTACTTTTATCTGTGCTTTGGATCATTATCCTGTTGCAAGACCCATGACCTGCAACTGAGAACAAGCTTTCTGACTGGGCAGCACATTTCTCTCTAGAATCCCCGGATAGTCTTGAGATTTTATTGTACCCTGCACAGATTCTACACACCCTGTGCCAGATGCAACAAAGTAGCCCCAGAACATAAAAGAGCCTCCTCCATGTTTCACAGTAGGGACAGTGTTCTTTTCTTGATATGCTTCAGTTTTCCATCTTTGAAAAAAGAGCTGTTGTGCCTTGCCAAAAAGTTCATTTTGTTGTCTCATCTGTCAATAGGACATTCTCCCAGAAGCTTAGTATCTTGTCCACATGTAGTTTGGTGGCAAATTTCAGTCTGGTTTTATTTATTTTTTTCAACAATGGTGTCCTCCTTGGTCATCTCCCATGAAGTCCACTTTGGCTCATACAGCTATGGATGGTGTGATCTGACACTGATGTTCCTTGAGCTTGAAGTTCACCTTTAATCTGCTTAGAAGTTTTTCTGGGCTCCTTTGTTACCATTCATATTATCCGTCTCTTTGATTTGTCATCAATTTTCCTCCTGTGGCCACATCAAGGGTAGTTGGCTACAGTCCCATGGACCTTAAATTTCTGAATAATATGTGCAACTGTAGTCACAGGAACATCAAGCTACTTGGAGATGGTGTTATAACTTTTATCTTTAACATGTTTGTCTATAATTTTCTAATTTCCTGAGACAACTCTTTCCTTTGTTTCCTCTGGTCCAGGTTGAGTGTGATACACACCATGTCACCAAACAGCCAAGTGAGTATCTGTAGCCCTCTATAGAGGCCCACTCACTGATTCCAAGATTGTAGACACCTGTGATGCTAATTAGTGTACACACCTTGATTTAACATGTCCCTTTTGTCACATTATTTTCAGGGATACCATCATTTCTGTCCAGGCCTATTTCATGAGTTTTATTTTTTTTAAATTCTGTGGAAGCATGGTTGAAAAGCAATGTCTGACTTTCATTTGTTCATTTTCATAGATTTTTTATTTATTACTTTTGTCAGATTCAAGTTATTTCTGTGATCATTGTGGGTTTTTCTGTCATTAAATGAGGGGTACCAACAATTTTGACCACGTGTGTACTAGGTACCTTATGTTATTTATCTACACTATTGCTTTTTATTTAACTACAGGATGATATATGTTCATTTTATATCTATCTTAGGTGGCATTATTTTTAATTCTCAGAATGAGCAAAGAATTACATAGGCTTAATGCTTTCCAAAAATTAATAAAAATATCCTTCTTTAAACAGCAGCAAAAGGCTAGCTGTTTTCCAAATGAAGAAGCCATGGTTTGTTTTTAACCACTTTCCGAGCTTAGCGTCCAGGCGACTTTGCGTGCAGAGAAGCTGTGCTCGCGCGATCTCAGCTGGGTGTCAGATGATTCTTATACCTTGCACATTAGAGATTTAGATGGAAATCCCGATATAAGTGCTCAGCGTAGAGCACTGGAAAAATGTAATCCAAAATGTTATGTAAAATGTTCCCAACAAATCAATCCACAAAAATAGCAAGTCTCCACTCGGGCTCATCACCTTTCAATCAAAATATAGGGGGCTTCCATGTTACTGGTAGCACAAAGGCTCTGGAAAAGTGCTATGGCTTCTCACACCTCAAAAGAAATTCAGCAAATTTTGCTCTCCCAAATCCAAATGCTCCCTTTCTGATCCCCAGTGTGCCTAAATCACATTTAAGGTCCACATATTTGACATTTCTGTCCACATTTTTCCCATTAGCTCTTAGAAAAATTAAAAACTTTTTGGGCTAAATCAACATTTTAGTGGTAAAAATTGAATTATTATTTCTTCACTGCTTAATTTTAATAGAGAATTTATACATATACTGCTCAACTGTATCAATCAGATTCACAAAGTGTGTGAATAAAATGCATTTTCTTTTTTTTCAGTTGAGGCTACAGTGTGCCATCTTTAAAGTAGTAAGAATAAAGCTAAATTTCTTCTACTATTGATTAAAGGTACAAGGTAGACTTCAAAAAGCAAGTGGAGAAAGCAAAATAAGGTGTTTGTTTCAACAATCTAGTAAGTAACTTCCGCCTTCATGTGAGGAATCAATATAGCTCTAAAATAGGTAAAGTTCCAATGTCTGTCAATGTGAAAGCAGCAGGAAGACAAGAAAACTTCTATTCTTACTCCAGAAGACATCAATAATATATGGTGTTTTGTACCAACTGTAAAATCATTTTTATCATTGCTACTTGATGAGTAAGTTCTACCAAAATGAATAAGTAAAAATTATATAAATGAACTGAAAATTTGTAAGGTGCAAAGCATTTCAGATATATGGCAATTACTTGATATATTTATAAATGTGTACAAAAGTAACAAAATGAGCAAACCAATGCACATATTACCAGCATTACATATATAACTTATGACATAAATCAATGTGAAAACTAGTATGTGGTATATTAACAAAGGAATAATAGATCTCAATGATGTGCTCTTTGATAAAATGACTTGCGCGTCCCATTCTGTTATTATGCGTTTTTTCTTATAGAAGACAAAATGCATAAATAATACATAAAATGCATCAGTTGGGCCATCTGTTCTGCTTACATGAAATATGCTGTTTAAGCATCACTGTAAATGAAGCTATACAAGGATTCCCTGGTACCATCCAGGTTTCCTGCTGTTACACCAAATTGATTAAAAAGTACATGTCTATTTAAAGGATAGTTATAATCAATACATTTTTATAATGAATCACAATTTTCATTCAATACCCCCTTATAGAACATATTTAACAAAATTTTGCATTTGCTACCTCATAATGAAGTGGCTAAAGACCTTAATAAAACATAGTTTTTCTTTTTTACCTTGCTGAGATATTGTCTTCTAATGTTTATGGCACCTAATATGCTAACTTTTCCCCTGTGTGACGTTGCCCAATCATAAGAAGGCAATATCATACAGAGAAAAAAATAAGAAAAAACCCCAGCTATGGTCAGAACTGGCTTTTTTAGTGTGGGAGACAGATGAGTATAAACCTGATCACACTGACATCTCCTTACTCCTGGCACATACTGTCATTGCAAGTGCCAAGAAAAGAGGATAGATATGCTATAATGTCATCACTAGAGATGGATGAATATTTTAATGTTCGTTATGATTACGATAGCCGAATTTGCAATATTCGACAATTTATTTGTCTAATATTCGCCAAACATAACCGAATGCCATTACAGTCAATGAGAGGCAAAAACAAACCATGCACAACACCTTCAAATGGCAGACACCAAGAAAGTGGCCTCATTTCACAAACAGTGCATATTGTAGAATGGTTCTGAAGCAATCAGTCATGCATGTGGTATCAGGGCCCGGGCCAGCATTTACAGCTTTGAATTGAATGTCAATGTAAGATGAGGTGGGTGAGGGCTCGGTGTATGCCTGATATGCTGGGAGCTCTGATACCACATGCAACAGCTCAACTTGCTTTCATGCTCAGCCACACTTAGGTGGCACAAATATCAGTTTCACTGATTACTAGAGATGAGCGACTTTGCCTTTTTTCGGGTCGAGTCGGGTTTCATGAAACCCGACTTTCTCAAAAGTCGGGTCGAACAAAATCGGCCGATTATCGTGAAAAGTCGTAGGCCGACTGAAACACGAAACCCAATGCAAGTCAATGGGGAAGCCAAGTCGGCAGGGAGTGGAGGACAGGAAACACACCTACAGTGCCCATTTTAATGCCAAAAACATCAATTTTTATTATTGAAGCTTGTCAACCTTAATTTACTTCATAATAATAGTTACGCACATGAAAACTGGGGGTTATTTGGCTAAAGTTGTGGGGGGGTAGGGCTGGCTCCAGGTTTTCATGTGCCCTGGGCCAAAGAGTGCCCCTTTAACACATACCACAACTCATGATGCTCCGATACGGCAGAGAAATAGCTGTATCGTACAATGAAATATACTTCAGTTTTTACATCTCATGACTAGTGTTGAGCGATACCACCCGATACTGAAAAATATCGGATCGGAATGGATCAGCCGATCTAAAAAAAGTATTGGGTATCGCTGATTCCGATCCCGGAAGTCCCATTCAAGTCAATGGAACAGAAATATCGGAATTAAAAAAAAACCTTTTTTTCCCTGTAGGTTAATTAATTCTACATGAAGAAAAACAAGTAATAATAATGTAGAATGTATTGTGGGAGGTGTAGGAGACATTAAAGCCATAGAGGTTTAGCCCAATCAAATGGAATAGCAGTAATTTGTTTTTTTAAAGACGTTCGTAGTTACAAAGGTATTGACTATGTTAAAGTCTTTAATATTTTATCAGATATGTATGTTTCACTATTTCCATGCTCTTCACTTTCTTTTTTCCTTCTCCCACACTTTCTCCTTCATCATCCTCAGCAGCATCTTTTTCATCAACTTCTTCTTCACCTTATTCATGTTCTTCTTCTTCACCTTCTTCCTATTTTTTATTTTTTACATTCTTCATATTCTTCTTATTCAACTATTATTCTTCTTCATATTCTACTTCTTCATCTTCTTCCTATTCTTCTTCTTCATCATATTCTTATTTGTGTCAGGCATTCCTGTAGTTGTAATCTATAAAAGTTTGAAGATTACACCTTCCGTTCAGCCTGTCACAAAAGATTTACAACAGGATTTGTCCACGTTCAGTTTGGCCTGCAGTAGCAGGCCTTTTCCAGGGGCACCATGAGGAGGAACGGACTCACCCCCATACACTGCTTAGTGTTCTTCTGCTTATAAATTAGATAATATCATTTGCTCAGATTTTTAGTCTTATGCTTAATGTTCTTCTGCTTTTGGTTTTTATGTTTCTTGTTCTTCTGTCTCTTGTTGCTCTGCATCTTGGTGGTTGTCTTCATGTTCTTTGTCCTCTTTGTCATCTTCTTCAGGGTCATCTTTTAGGTATTCGTCTGTGGGGTCTTCAGGGTCGTCATCTTCAGGGTCATTGTCAGGGAGATCCTGAGTGAGAATCAAAACCCATTTCCACAAGCTTGAACTTGGAAAAGTAGCAGAAGGTACAAGAAGGCTGAGGAACTGCCGAGAACCAGCTGACAGTGCTGGAACCCAGATGGGTAGCAGAAGGAACAATAGCAAATGGAACTAGCAAGGACCAGCTGATGGTGCTGGAACCTGGAGGGGCAGCATACGGAACAAGAGCCAATGGCACAACTGTGGATCAGCTGACGGTGCTGGAACATGGTTACTAAGCAGGAGGTACCTGTGCTACAAAGCACTACCAAGGACCAGCAGATGTTGCTGGAACTCGGATACCAAGAAGGAGGCACCTAGGCCAAAGGCTCTGCCAAGAACCAGCTGACGGTGCTGGAACCCGGATGGATAGCAGAAGGAACAATAGCAAATGGAACTAGCGAGGACCAGCTGACGGTGCTGGAACCCAGAGGGGCAGCAGAAGGAACAAGAGCCAATGGCACAACTGTGGACCAGCTGACGGTGCAGGAACACGGTTAATAAGCAGGAGGTACCTGTGCTACAAAGCACTACCAAGGACCAGCAGACGTTGCTGGAACTCGGATACCAAGAAGGAGGCACCTAGGCCAAAGGCACTGCCGAGAACCAGCTGATGGTGCTGGAACCCGGATGGGTAGCAGAAGGTACCCAGGAAAAAAACAAAGTTGCAAGGCCGTGAGCTGGCCGCAGTTACCAAAACCCACAGTCCTACAGGGGGTGCTTGTCCTATGGGCACTACGGAACCAGCCTTTATTACCAGAACCCGCAGCCCACATAGGAAGCACCGAAACTGCAGGCACCATAGACTCGGCTAACCCGACTGCAACACGACAGGACAACATATTGGTGGCAAAGTGACGTTGACACTACCCGGAAACAGCAGGCGTGCTGGAACCAGGCTGGGCAGGAGGGAGTGCCCATGCCAAAGACACTTCCGAGAACCAGCTGACGGTGCTGGAACCCGGATGGGTAGCATTAACTACAAGAGTCAATGGAACTACCGAGAACCAGCTGACGGTGCTGGAACCCAGAGTGGCAGCAGAAGGAACAACAGCCAATGGCACAACCGTGGACCAGCTGACGGTGCTGGAACACGGTTACTAAGCAGGAGGTACCTGTGCTAGAAAGCACTACCAAGGAAAAGCAGACGTTGCTGGAACTCGGATACCAATAAGGAGGCACCTAGGCCAAAGGCACTGCCGAGAACCAGCTGACGATGCTGCAACCCAGATGGGTAGCAGAAGGTACCCAGGAAAAAAACAAAGTTGCAATGCCGTGAGCCGGCCGAAGTTACCGAAAACAACAATCCTACAGGGGGTGCTTGTCCTATTGGCATTACGGAACCAGCCTTTATTACCAGAACCAGCAGCCCACATAGGAAGTACCGAAACTGCAGGCACCATAGACTCGGCTAACCCGACCGCAACACGACAGGAGAACGTATTGGTGGCAAAGTGACGTTGACACTACCCGGAAACAGCAGGCGTGCTGGAACCAGGCTGGGCAGGAGGGAGTACTCATGCCAAAGACACTTCTGAGCAGCAACTGGCGATGTTGGAGCCCAGGATCAATCACGGAGCAGGCTGAGGCCTACTTGGAGCAAGTTTTAGATCGGTTGTACACTACAAATGATTGTAACCGTGCTCCACTTAGGCCTCTGGCTCTACTGTCTCTAGTATTTCCGCTGGCCTCCAACCCCACAAGTTGCTGCTCTAAAGTGGCATCTGCACAATCCACACTTATTCCTGGGTTACAGGGGCTCAGTCAAGTCAGTTGATCCCCTGATGTGTGTCCGGCAAGGTTTCCTGCTCAGTCCTCATTCACACTACTAGTAATGGGAATGTGGACAGAGCAGGAGACATTGCCGGACACACATCAGGGGATCACCTGACGTGACTGAGCCCCAGTAACTCAGGAACAAGTGTGGATTGTTGAGACGCCACTACAGAGCAGCAACTGGCAGGGTTGGAGGCCAGGGGAAAAACTAGAGACAGTGGAGGAAGAGGCGTAAGTGGAGCACGGTTAAAAATCAGTAGTAGTTTGAATGTGGATGGAGCAGGAGACATTGCCATCTACACAGCAGGGGAACAGCTGGCGTTTCTGAACCCCACTAGCACAGGAGCTAGTGTGTTTTTCTCTGTGAAGACGGCACTTCTGAACACCAACTAGCGTTGTTGGAGCCCAGGTTGAGGCATGGAGCAGGCTGAGGCCTAATGTTGTTGGCATGTGGAGGCAGCAGGAGACTTTGCCATCTACACAGCAGTGGAACAGCTGGCATCACTGAACCCCACTAACTCAGGAGCTAGTGTGTTTTTCTCTGGGAAGACGACACTTCTGAACACCAACTGGCGTTGTTGGAGCCCAGGTTGAGGCATGGAGCAGGCTGAGGCCTAATGTTGTTGGCATGTGGAGGCAGCAGGATACTTTGCTGTCTACACAGCAGGGGAACAGCTGACATTACTGAACCCCACTAACACAGGAGCTATTGTGTCTTTCTCTGTGAACACGGCACTTCTGAACACCAACTAGCGTTGTTGGAGCCCAGGTTGAGGCATGGAGCAGGCTGAGACCTGATGTTGTTGGCATATGGAGTCAGCAGGAGACATTGCCGTCTACACAGCAGGGGAACAGCAGGCGTTTCTGAACCCCACTAACACAGGAGCTAGTGTGTTTTTCTCTGTGAAGACGGCACTTCTGAACACAAACTAGCGTTGTTGGAGCCCAGGTTGAGACATAGAGCAGGCAGAGGCCTGATGTTGTTGGCATGTGGAGGCAGCAGGAGACTTTGCCATCTACACAGCAGGGGAACAGCTGACATTACTGAACCCCACTAACACAGGAGCTAGTGTGTTTTTCTCTGTGAAGACGGCACTTCTGAACACCAACTAGCGTTGTTGGAGCCCAGGTTGAAGCATGGAGCAGGCTGAGGCCTGATGTTGTTGGCATGTGGATGGAGCTGGAGACTTTGCTGTCTACACAGCAGGGGAACAGCTGGCATTACTGAACCCCACTAACACAGGAGCTAGTGTGTTTTTCTCTGTGAAGACGGCACTTCTGAACACCAACTAGCGTTGTTGGAGCCCAGGTTGAGGCATGGAGCAGGCTGAGGCCTGATGTTGTTGGCATGTGGATGGAGCTGGAGACTTTGCCGTCTACACAGCAGGGGAACAGCTGGCGTTACTGAACCCCACTAACACAGGAGCTAGTGTGTTTTTCTCTGTGAATACGGCACTTCTGAACACCAACTGGCGTTGTTGGAGCCCAGGATGAGGCATGCAGCAGGCAACTTACAGATGGTTTTATAGAGGTTGTAGACTACTACTGAGTGTAACCGTGCTCCACTTAGGCCTCTGGCTCCACTGTCTCTAGTATTTCCCCTGGCCTCCAACCCCGCCAGTTACAGCTCTGAAGTGGTGTCAGCACAATCCACACTTGTTCCTGGGTTACAGGGACTCTGTCACGTCAGTGGATCCCCTGATGTGTGTCCGGCAAGGTCTCCTGCTCTGTCCACATTCCCACTACTAGCAATGGGAATGTGGACAGAGCAGGAGACCTTGCCGGACACACATCAGGGGATCAACTGACGTGACTGAGCCTCAGTAACTCAGGAACAAGTGTGGATTGTGCAGACGCCACTTCAGAGCAGCAACTGGCAGGGTTGTAGGCCAGGGGAAATACTAGAGACAGTGGAGCGAGAAGCCTAAGTGGAGCACGGTTAAAAATCAGTAGGAGTTTTAATGTGGATGGAGCAGGAGACTTTGCCGTCCACACAGCAGGGGAGCAGCTGGCGTTACTGAACCGCACTAACACAGGAGCTAGTGTGTTTTTCTCTGTGCAGACGACACATCTGAGCGACAACTGGCTGTGTTGAAGCCCAGGGATTATAGTTCAGGTGGTAGAAACATGAACAAAATAGGAGACCTGGATACCGTTGCCAACCAATTATTTAGTCGGGAAGAGGACTGGCAAATTCTGGAGAGATCCAGGCCTTGTCATTTTCAGAAAAGTAAGCCGGTCGACGTTATCTGAAGATAGTCGCGTGCGACGGTCTGTTAGTACACCACCTGCGGCACTAAAGACGCGTTCCGATAATACACTGGCAGCAGGGCAAGCCAGCACCTCCAATGCATACTGGCTAAGCTCTGGCCATGTATCCAGCTAAGAGACCAAAAACTTGAAGGGGGAAGAGCCATCTGGGAGTACACTGACAGGGCAAGACATATTGTCTGTCACCATCTGACGGAAACATTGCCTCCTGCTGACTGGATCCGTCTGTGATGGTGTAGACAATTGTGGCGGACACACAAAACTTTGCCACATTTGGGCCATAGTGGTCTTGCCTTGTGCTGAGGTGCTGCCTCTGCTGCCTCTTTGTGCCGAGTTTCCTCCACTGCCTCGACACACAGAGCTGCTTTGTAAAGCACTAGCACCACTGCTGTCGGGTGGAATGGAAAACATGGTGGACTGCACCAGTGTGTCTTGGTACTACCGCAGTTTACGCTCCCGGTTCAACGTTGGTATGAGGCTTTGTAAGTTGTCCCGGTAGCGAGGATATAGGAGGGTGTACACCCAATAATCAGCCGTGTTGAGAATGTGGGCAATGCGGCGGTCGTTTCTCAGGCACTGCAGCATGAAATCAACCATGTGCTGCAGACTTCCAACTGCCAAAGAACCACTGTCCCCTGCTTGAGGCGTGATCTCTGCCTGCTCTGCATCACCCCACCCTCGCTGTACATACTGACTAGAGCTTTGTGTACCTCCCTCCTCTGGAGAGATGTCTTCCTCCTCCATCGACTCCTCCTCATCCTCCTCACAAAGTGTCCCCTGCCTATGCCTTTGTGAGGAAGCATGTAGTGCAGACTGTCCAGAAGCAGATGGCATTTGGAACTTCTCATCCTCCACCTCTTCCAAAACCTCATCCCTTAGTGCTTGCAGTGTTTTTTGAAGCAGGCAGATAAGGGGGACAGTCATGCTGACTAGTGCATCATATGCACTCGCCATCTGCGTGGAATCATCGAAGGCACGCAAAACGAGGCAGATGTCCTTCATAGAGGCCCAGTCAGTGGTGCTGAAGTGTGGCCGGCGCACATTGCGACTTGTTTGAGCCTGATGCAGCTGGTACTCCATGACTGCTGCCTGCTGCTCACACAACCGCTCCAACATATGTAACGTTGAATTCCACCTGGTGGGTAGGTCACATATGATGCGATGTTCCGGAAGGCGTAATCGGCGCTGCAGAGCAGTAAGGCGCGATTTTGCCATGCTGGAATGCCGCAAGTGAGCGCACACTATGCGGACCTTGTGCAGCAGTGCATCAAGATTCGGATAGTCCCTCAGAAATCTCTGCACGACCAAGTTCAGCACATGTGCCAGACATGGGATGTGAGTGAGGTTGCCTAGGCCAAGAGCTGCCACCAGATTTCGGCCATTGTCACACACTACCAAGCCCGGCTGGAGATTCGCTGGCACAAACCACACGTCGCTCTCCAGCTTGATGGCATTCCAGAGCTCCTGCGCTGTGTGGCTTCGATTCCCCAAAGAAATTAATTTGATTACGGCCTGTTGACGTTTGGTCACGGCTATGCTCATATCGGTCGTAACAGGTTCCTTCTGCATTGTTTCTGAGGAACTTGAGTAGGAGGAGGAGTCTATGTGTGCAGACTGGATTCCTGCAATCCGTTGAGTTGGCAGAACACGTACAGCGCCACTCTCCAGATCTGTACAAGGCTCCACAACATTGACCCAATGGGCAGTGAGGGAAAGGTATCGTCCCTGTCCATGGTTACTGGTCCACGCATCGGTGTTCAGGTGGACCTTGCTACTAACGGCGTTTAGTAGCGCATGTTTTATTTTTCCCTCCACATGTTTCTGCAGGGCAGGGACGGCTCGCCTGCTGAAATAAAAGCGGCTGGCACAGTGTATTGTGGTACTGCCAATGCCATGAAGTCCCGGGAGGTGTCAGTCTCCACCAGCCTGAATGACAGCATTTCAAGTGCCAGTAGTTTGGCAATGCCAGCATTCAGAGCCTGTGCTCGGGGATGGTTTGCCGAGTATGGCCACCTTTTATCCCATGCCTGTGCTACCGATGGCTGTCGAGTGGCCTGGGAGTGTGAGGATGACTGGGAACGTGGTGCTATGGGGGGAATGTCACAGGGTCTCCGGACAACAGTGCCAGAGATTCTTCCTTGACGATCCTGTGAGGAAGCCGAACCAGCTGTGTTTGAGCTGGAGGAAGAGGCCCCAACACGAGCTGAAGAGGTGTTAGGTGGTGCTGTACGTTGGCCTGCGTCTTCAGTGTGTCTGTGTAACTCCACCTCGTGCTTGGTCCGCACATGTTTCCACATATTAGTGGTACTGAGGTTGCTGACATTTTTCCCTTTTTTGACTCTCTGATGACACAGCTTGCATTTGACAAAGCAAATGTCATCTGCAACTGTGTCAAAAAAGAACGACGCACTGCAAGTCTTGGGAGCGCCCGTTTTGCCTTTTGAAAGAGGAATGCTCCTAACGGGTGCCGAAGTGAAGGCTACAGGCAACCAAGCCTGCCCCCTCCCTCTCCCTCCTGTTTTGGCCGTTCGGGGAATCTCTTCCTCAGAGCTGCTCCCACCACCTTCCTGTTCCTCTCGCCCTGATGGGTCAAGGACCTCATCATCTACACTCCCCTCTTCAAACACCTGCTTCTCCTGGGTTATCTCGCCAGCACCGTACGCACCAGAAAGTGGCACCTGTGTCTCGTCATCATCTGATGCGTATTGAGGTGTGCTGACCATAGGCACTGGCCCACCCGCCTCTTCAGATACAGAGGGACAAAGAAGTTGCGCATCTCTGCATACTCCCTCTTCTTCACATTCTGGAATGCTGCTTGGCTGGCCCCCTCTTTCCAAGCCAACAGATTCAGAGAACAGAAGTAGAGACTGTGATGGCTCCTGTCCAGGGCTCTCTGACTGCCTGGGCACTTTGGCAGGTGGTGAAGAGACAGATGGTTGCTCTTCGGTGCTCTGGCCCTGAGAGGATGTGGAAGTCATTGAAGTCGATGCGTTAGCTGTCATCCATCCGACAACGGCTTCAATTTGTTCCTCCCGCAGCAGTGGGGTACGGCGAGGTCCTACAAAGCTGTGCATTAAGGACTGTTGCCTGCTAAAACTGGGGGCTGTTGACTCACAGGTGCCCGCAGCAGGCACAGAATCCCCATGTCCTCTCCCTGCAGAATCCCCACGTCCTCTTCCTGCAGAATCCTCACGTCCTCTCCCTGCTGAAACTCCACGCCCACGTGCCTTACTCCCTGCCTTCTTCTTCTTGCTATACTGATAAAGATAGGCAGAAAAGTACAAAAGGGGGGCTTTGTATGCTTATTCCTGAACAGCTGGTTACAGGTAGAAGAAACACTAATTTTATGAAGTGTGTGTGTGGACTACACTTTAATAGTAGCTAATGTGGCCTACACAACTTTCAAATGTAGTGTTTGGTGAACTTTATTGTTTTTTTTTGTGAAAAAAACTAAAAGGATGTGACCAAAGATTTGAAAGTGATAGTATCACCAACTTTTTGGAGCTATTACAATGCAGGCAGGTAACCTACAATGCAAAAGATGAGGCTCCAGAAAAATTGGGTAATACTAATCTGGCTGCAGATGAAGGGCACAAGCCAGAAAAAAAGCTCCTCTATCTACTCCTGTATAGTATTTGCAACCAACCAATGTAGATGGATACGGATGGATGCACACTAATAGGTGAAGAAAAAATGAGCTGCAATTAAAGAAAAATATGTGTGAGGCAGTGACGCACGCTGAGCGGCCTACAACCAGACGCAGCTGCAGGACACACTACTCAGCATGAGCTGCACTCACACACAGTCAGAGACCTCTCAGACAGCCGTGAACAGTGCAGCTGAGTGGGCACTAGCACTTAAAGGCTGCAGAAAGGCTCCGCTGTCTACTACTAGTGTTTGCAACCAACGTATATGGATACGGATGGAAGCACACTAGATATAATTTTTGAAAAATAAGCAGCTCAAAAAGAAAAATATCTATGAGGCAGCAGTGAGGCACGCTGGAGTGCCTACAAACAGACGTGGCTGCAGGACCCACTCCACAACGTGAGCTGCACTCACACAGCCCTTGCAGACAGCTGTGAACACTGCTGCTAGGGAAAAGAAAGCTACAGTGGTGGTTTATGTAGCCTGGTTAAAGCACAATATGTTTGGTAGAATAGCTATTTCTAACTGTCCCTCACAGTCTTCAACAGCAGCCTGTCCCTAACTGAATTCACGGCAGAGTGACCAGAAATTGCAGCGGCAGTGGCTTTTATAGTGCATCATGACATCATTTCAGCAGCCAATCACAGCCATGCCAATAGTTAACATGCCTACATGCCTAACAGGATGTGCCCACACTTCTGAGGATTCTCATTGGCTGAATCAAAGCGAGCGGGCTCATAGCATTATGGGAACTTCCGATTCCGGTATCCGATATGAAAAAAGTATCGGAAGTCAGTATCGGAATTCCAATACAGCTAATATCGGCTGATACCCGATACTTGCGGTATCGGAATGCTCAACACTACTCATGACTGATATTGATTTTAAATTTTCCAATAGCTCCAAAAACGGATAGTATATTACCCCATACAGTATTATGGGCACCGCATAATGCGCTATACAGAGTAATGAGGCCCATATATTTCTCCATACAGAATCATTGGTCCCATATAATGTTTGAAACAGTATATGATGAGCTCCACATAATGCTACAGTATATGTTGGTTCCCATGGATGAAGCTCCACTGTGTTATGGTCCCAAATAATGCTCCATATATGATGGGCCTCATTTCTAATGCTCCAGTGCATAATGGGCCCTATAAATGCTGCTCCAGTGTCTGATGTCCACCTTTGGAATGCTCCAGTGTATGGTGGGCCCCATATATCATTCTCCAGAGTATAGTGCTCCCCAAAAATTGCTGTCCCAACATTGAAAACAATTATAATAATAATAATAAATTTATATATCGCCGACATATTCCGCAGCACTTTACATTTCAGAGGGGATTTGTACAGACAATAGACATTACAGCATAACAATAATCATATAGATTACAACAAATACCAAGAGGAAAGAGGGCCCTGCTCGCAAGCTTACAGTCTATGAGGAAAGAGGTAGACATGAAAGGTGGGTGGTAACAATTGCCCTGATTGTTTGGACCAGCAGTAATGTTATTAATGTTAAGTGTGTAATAGTACAAACACAGGGCTAATGGATGCATAAAGCATGTGGGAACATGATGCGGGGAATCTGGTTATGGTAAAACTTTTGGCTGTGCCACACAGGGATATTTTAGGTTAATGTGTTGAGGCGATAGGCCTGTCTGCATAAATGCGTTTTCAAGGCATGCTTAAAATTGTGGGGATTGAGGACTAATCGTATTGACCTGGGAAATTAAATAAGTCTCCTCGCTAGGGAATCCCTGTACTAGTCTGGACTCCTCATCGTCCCCTTCTTCCATCTCACTGCACTTGGCTGTTTAGGCAGAGGGCGTACAGACGTGATGTCATTGCGCTCTCTGATCTGAATATCACTGTCAGGACACGCGGAAGACGTCATGGCGGTGGAGCAGGGAGAGGTAAGTATTTCAACTTTGCAAGTGCTGTGATCCTGAGCAAGCAGGGGGGGCCCACTCGTTGGCGACGGCACTGGCACAGGACCCCTCATAGTACGGCGGTGTGTGGCGGTGTGTCTGACGGTGAGTGGGCCCGCCCACCGGCAGAGACACTTTTGCGTACTATGAGGGGCCCTATGCCAGTGCCGTTGCCCATGAGTATGCCCCTCCACCTGCTCAAGGAACCTGCACTTTCATCTGTACCTTCCTCTTTGTCACCGTGTAAGGTGGTATAGTATGGGGGAAGGGGAACCTGAGTTTCCTCAGGGTCAGATTCTGGCTGTATAGAGTGTGAGGGGAATGTAGTTGTCTGGGTCAATGTACCAGCAGAATCATCTAGCAGTGGCTGGGCATCAGTGCACTTGTGGCGTCCCCAGGAGTACGGTCGCCACAGTGGCATTACCTTCCTCCTAGGGAGTGTGATGTCATGCTTGGGAGCAACAAAGGATCTTTCTAGCAGTTAAACCAACACACAACACATTTCCCACTCCAGGCCAGCAGGGAGACCTCTGAACCTGACTGCTGAGGAGCTTCTCTCTGTGGTTGGGAGGAGGTAAGTTAGGGCACTCTGTGCAGGGAAGGGGAAGTGAGTGGACGTGAGAAGGGGAGCTTGAGGATGAGCAGAGTTAAGGCTCACTCCTAGCTGGAGCGCATGGTCCGGATTCCGGTCTCCGAGTTTGTAGGGACACTGACGTTCCTGCAGCAGAAACCAGAGGAAGTAGCAGCTGTATATGCTCTGTACCCAACTAAGGCTCAGAGGCCCCAGCATCGACGTGTGGGAGCCAGAAGGAAAAAGCTACGGCTGCCTGCCATACGAGAAAGTTCCAAAAGAGAGTCAACAGAGCGGAACTTCATTGAACTCAGCACTGCGAGTACCTCAGATAAGCGCTAGAACGGAGGCCACACTACCTATCTGCAGAGCTGCAGAGAGAGAATTCCAAATTGGCTTCCAGGCTGACCAACTCCTCCATCTGTACTCTGGGTCCTGGATGGCACTTACCAAGTACAGGTAAAGGAACTGCACGACTGTGTCTGTCATCTTTCTCCAGCACCTGGAGCACGGCTCTGCTACATCCTGCACCGCACACCATCTACCAACTCCTTCATCTGCCCTGCGACTACGGCCCTACCTGTGCAGGGCTTCTACATCTTAGCTGCACCACAACATCTGTCCCAGAGAAGCGACACTGCAGCGCTGGTCAATCTAATCAGAAACCACAGGTGGCGTCACGTAACATTCACCTATAAACGTAATTCACCCCTTTGCATGGACGCCCAGGACCACGGAACGGGTCACTACCACCGTGACACATCCCTCTGAGACACTGGCCCGGTACCTATTAACCCCACTGCCCTGGCTGGCCATCCACACTCCATGTCAGATTCATCTTGGACTGGGGAATTCACAATTTGAAGTGATAATCCACGGCATGGTATGTGGGAAAGAGCTACATGGACTAATGTGAAGTGTGGCCTGCTGCATCATTCACTTTTGGTGGGGGTGAAGGACACAAGGAAATTGGTTCTTCCTGACAAGGAGCCAGCACTTGATGACTCAGTGCTTACATTTTTTGAAACTTCAGAAGAGAAGGGCATATTTGCTGGAGAGTCTGTTTTGGCAGTGTAAGCCAAAACCAGTTCCTGATGCTCCGGCTTTAAAAGCAGTTAACCTACTCCCAGAATAGGTAGCCTTCCAGGCATTCCAGAGCCAGACCATGACGCAGGCTCAACACCTCCTGCCTTAGCTGCTATTGTGCTTTTGCCACTACCAGCAGATGCACCACCACCATCAGTACCAGCTGCCCCCCCACGCCCACGTCCGTGGCCTCTTCCACCATACTTCTAAATTTTGGAGAAAATGTACCCAAAATAACATCAGATTTATGGTCCTGTATCAGAAGCGTACAGCTCTATACAGTCAGAGGATAATTCTCAATCTCTGTTATGAATGAGTCACCGGAGGAGGAAAAAACAAAAATACAAGCTAAGTCCAGAAAACCGGAGAGGTTGGTAGCTAGCGGATTGCAGACCCCTGATCCTATTCGCCACAACTAACAGTAGCCGTGGGGTGTTCCTATGGTGGTCCTAGACACCTCGTTCACAGCCGGAAAACTAAATAAACCTAAAGAAGAGAGGGGAAATCTAAACTGCCCCAGAGCAGACCCCAAAGCAATAGACAGCCCCCAACATGTATTGACGGTGAAAACAGATGAAAACACAAACACAGACAGAAAGGCAGGCTGAGCAAATGATGGGGCCCTCACTAACTAGATAGGACAGGAAAGAAAAGCAACTGTCTGCAATCACGCTAAAACCCTGCCAAAAAAAACACGTCCAACACGTCTGATAGAAAAGGCCCTGAAGTCACTAGACTTCAAAATCACTATATCAGCACTCAGGTATATTCTGAAAACAGAGCAAAGAAATCAACTGATCAGAGACAAAAATGGAGTTTAGCCAGTGCCAACCAGGGCTGGCTGAACACAAACACTAAGTAAACCAGACAAAATCTCATGGAACAATAGCAGAGCAAAAACTTAGCTTTAGTAGACAGGACTAAACTGGAGGCCAGAGCTCAGAGCAGAGAGGATCACCAGCAACCCAGCAGGGCGTCGGCGGCCTTATATCCACTCAGAGATTCCGGATGTCCAATCACACTCCACCTGTTCAGATGACAGGTGTTTCCCATCCAAATCAATTTCACTACCTTCTTTCACCAGCAGAGGGAGTTCATCGGACATCAAAGGTGAAGGAGAAAATGAGCTCATAACAAATCTCCCTATATATTTCATGAGTCACACTGAGACGCTCACAGGCTCAGTATAGATTAGACAAGAATATAAAAAGTAGAAAAAGGGTACAGTATCATCAGATACCAGATATATATAGTATAGTTTAAACATTCTAAATCTCCGTATATATTTCAGGAGGCAGACACAGACGCTCTCAGGCTCAGTATTGATTACAACACAATATAAAAAGCCGTAAAACGATAATGGATCTGAAGCGTACAGCTGTACACAGTGTAGGGATCATTGTCAATCTCAGTATTATTTCCACAGTCAGAAACAGACTCTCACTTGGTCAGTTTGGATTAGACCAAAATATAAAAAGCAGTAAATGGGTAATGTATCACAAGTAGAGTTGAACGAAACGGGTCGAAAAATTTCAAAAGTCGATGACTTTTGGCAAAGTCGGGTTTCATGAAACGAAACCCGACCCTAGGATGAGGTCGGCCACGAGGTCGGCGACTTACGCGCCAAAGTCGCGTTTCAAAAGTTTGTTTTGCGCTCTTTTTCAGCCAATCAGGATCCACGGACACTGTGGGCAACGTGATGACATAGACAGGGGTCACCACCATCTTTCAGAAGGGCATGCAAGTGATTGGCTTGCTTTGGTGGGCGTCACAGGGGTTATAAAAGGGCGTGCACGCCGACCGCCATCTTACTTCTGCCGATCTTAGCATAGGGAGAGGTTGCTGATTCTGTAGGGAGAGCGTTAGGCAGGGAAGAAGAAAAAAAAACTGCTTCTGCTGCTAGCGATTTTGCCTGTACAACACACCAGTCACTGTGTGTGCAGTGCAAAGGGAGGCTATATTGTGGTGGATCAGCGGTGTTGGTTGTTAGGCTGCCTTCTAAGGCTTCCTGACAGCTGCATTGCTGTTTACCCACTGCTCTGCAAACTGCTTTTTTAAAAGCAATCCCAATTTTTTTTTTTGTTCTGCTGAGGTACTGAGCGTGCATTTTTTCACACCATACAGCGTCAGTGGGCCTCATACAATCCAAAAGTGTCCAGTGTCCACTAGTGTCTGCAGAAATTCAAAATCTCCCTTATCCTGTAGTCACTTTTTTCACACCTGTGCCATCGAGCCTGTGACATAGCGCTCTGATATTCAGTGGGCCTCACACAATCCAAAAGTGTCCAGTGTCCACTAGTGTCTGCAGAAATTCAAAATCTCCCTTATCCTGTAGTCACTTTTTTCACACCTGTGCCATCGAGCCTGTGACATAGCACTGTGATATTCAGTGGGCCTCACACAATCCAAGTGTCCAGTGTCCACAAGTGTCTGCAGAAATTCAAAATCTCCCTTATCCTGTAGTCACTTTTTTCACACCTGTGCCATCGAGCCTGTGACATAGCGCTGTGATATTCAGTGGGCCTCACACAATCCAAGTGTCCAGTGTCCACAAGTGTCTGCAGAAATTCAAAATCTTCCTTATCCTGTAGTCACTTTTTTCACACTTGTGCCATCGAGCCTGTGAAATAGCACTGTGATATTCAGTGGGCCTCACACAATCCAAGTGTCCAGTGTCCACAAGTGTTTGCAGAAATTCAAAATCTCCCTTATCCTGTAGTCACTTTTTTCACACCTGCTGCATCGAGCCTGTGACATAGCGCTGTGATATTCAGTGGGCCTCACACAATACAAGTGTCCAGTGTCCACAAGTGTCTGCAGAAAATTTAAATCTCCCTTATCCTGTAGTCACTTTTTTCACACCTGTGCCATCGAGCCTGTGACATAGCGCTGTGATATTCAGTGGGCCTCACACAATCCATGTGTCCAGTGTCCACAAGTGTCTGCAGAAATTCAAAATCTCCCAGAAATTCAAAATCTCCCTTATCCTGTAGTCACTTTTTTCACACCTGTGCCATCGAGCCTGTGACATTGCACTGTGATATTCAGTGGGCCTCACACAATCCAAGTGTCCAGTGTCCACAAGTGTCTGCAGAAATTCAAAATCTCCCTTATCCTGTAGTCACTTTTTTCGCACCTGTGCCATCGAGCCTGTGACATAGCGCTGTGATATTCAGTGGGCCTCACACAATCCAAGTGTCCAGTGTCCACAAGTGTCTGCAGAAATTCAAAATCTCCCAGAAATTCAAAATCTCCCTTATCCTGTAGTCACTTTTTTCACACCTGTGCCATCGAGCCTGTGACATAGCGCTCTGATATTCAGTGGGCCTCACACAATCCAAGTGTCCAGTGTCCACAAGTGTCTGCAGAAAATCTAAATCTCCCCTGTCCTATAGACACCTTGTACCTTGTTTTACATTACTATATAATTTGTAGGATTTTGTCTACATTTCTACCAAAAATGAGGAAGACTGGTGGAAGAGGCCGTGGAATTGGGCGGGGGTTGGCAGCTGGTAATGATGGTGTTAGTGGTGGATCTGATGGTAGTGGCAAAAGCAAAATAGGACCGAATGCAGGAGGTGTTGAGCCTGCGTCATCGTCTGGCTCCATAAGGCTTCGAAGGCTTAGTTTTCTAGGAGTTGGCAAACCGCTTTTAACGCCAGAGCATCAGGAAAAAGTTTTGTCTTACATTGCTGACTCAGCCTCCAGCTCTATCGCCTCCTCTTCTGAAGTTGTAAAAAGTAAAAGCACTGAGTCGTCATTGGAGGCTCATGTTCATGAACCACACCTTTCCTTGTGTCCTTCACCACAACCAAGATTGAAGGATGACGCAGGCCATACTACTGATTACTCCATGGAGCTGTTTTCACATACCATGCCTGGATTATCAAGTGAAATGGTGAATTACCCAGGCCAAGATGAATCTGACATGGAGTGCACTGATGCACAGCCGCTGATGGATGATTCTGCTGGTACATTCACTCAGAGCACTACATTGTCCTCGCAGTGTACAGAGCCAGATTCTGACCCTGATGAGACTCAGGTGCCCCTTCCCGCACACTATACCACCATACACGGTGACACAGAGGAAGGTGCACATGACATTGAAGAGGAGGTGATGGATGACCCAGTTGTTGACCCAGATTGGCATCCATTGGGGGAAGAGGGTGCTGCTTCCAATAGCTCAGATGAGGAGCATCCACAGCAGACATCAACATCGCAACAGCTGTTATCTGGCAGGCCCGGAGCACTCCAAAGACAGGTTCCAAAAATAAAAAGAGTTGCTGGACAGCTTGTCTAGAGGGTCAAAACATCACAGCGTGCTAGGCCGCAAAATGTCTGCCAAAGTAGGAAGAGTGCAGTGTGGCACTTTTTTGAACAAAATCCTCATGATCAGGCCAAGGTTATCTGTAAGAAGTGCGCAAAGACCTTTAGCCGAGGGAAAAATCTGAAAAATGTGAATACCAGTTGCATGCTTAGACATTTAACCAGCATGCACTTGCAAGCGTGGACACAACACCAAACCTCAAGTGCCACATGTGCAACTGATCACAAAGAAGGTAGTCAGCAACGCTACATTGTTTCCCCCACTGTAAGCCCACCGGTTAGCACAGCAGCAAATGTTGAGGTGTCGTTGCAAGGCCACAGCAGTCAGGGAATCCCACTGTTATATCAACGAAATACTGAATCTAGGCCATCAGAAAGAACACCAACTCCATCACCATCATCAACCCTCTCTCAGTCCGCCCTGTCCACCGCTACTTCCACCATATGCAGCTCTCAAGTCCAGCTCACCCTCCCAGACACTATGAGTAGGTCAAGAAAGTACTCAGTCTCTCATCCGCGTACACTGGGTTTGAGCGCCCACATTGCCAAACTAATCTCGTTCGAGATGATGCCCTATTGGTTCGTGGAAAACGCAGCTTTCCGCGAACTCATGGCCTATGCAGTACCACGCTATGACCTACCCAGTCGCCACTTCTTCTCTCGCAAAGCCATGCCAGCCCTCCACCATCATGTGAAAGACCGCATTGTCCATGCACTCAAGCAGTCAGTGAGTGGAAAGGTGCACCTCACAAATGATGCATGGTCCAGTCGGCATGGTCAGGGCCGTTACGTGTCCATCACTGCGCACTGGGTTAATGTGGTGGATGCAGGGTCCACAGGGGACAGCGGTGGTGGGACAGTGCTGCCTAGCCCACGGTATAGGAAACTGTTGGCTGTAGGCGTTCCACCCTCCTCCTCCTCCTCCAGAAGCGAAAGCTCGTCCACAGAGCGCAGTCGTACGAGCACTCCATCTGCAGCTGCCACTGTTGCACACGAGGTGTCCCCCTATCGAGCAGCTAGTGGAAAGCGTCAGCAGGCTGTGTTGCAGATGATGTGTTTGGGCGACAGACACACCGCCGAGGTGCTGGCCGAGTACTTGAAGCGACAAACTGAGTCATGGCTGGGCAGTGTACATCTTGAGGCAGGCAAGGTAGTTAGTGATAACGGCCGTAATTTTGTGGCAGCCATAGCCCTTTCAAAACTCAGCCACAAACCTTGCTTGGCTCACACCTTGAACCTGGTGGTGCAGTGCTTCCTCAAAAATTATCCGGAGTTAACAGCCCTGCTCCATAAGGTGCGAAGACTGTGCGCGCACATCTGCCGGTCGCTTGTACACTCCGTTCGTATGCAGAAGCTGCAGCGATTGCTCCACCTTCCCAACCATCGCCTAATTATCGACATTGCAACAAGGTGGAACTCCACCCTGCACATGGTGGAGCGGCTGTGCGAGCAGAGGCAGGCCATAATGCATTTGTGGGAGGATACACGGCCAGGCACTTTGAGAGCAGACATGGAGTTGACAGGTGTGCATTGGTCGAAGCTGAAAGACCTCTGTAAAGTCCTTCAGTGTTTTGAGGAATGCACACGGCTGGTAAGCGCAGACGACGCCATCCTAAGCATGAGCATCCCACTTATGCGTCTGCTCATGCAAACTTTGACGCACCTTAAGGAGCAGGCGTCTGCAGCCAATGTTGACGAGAAGGAAGAGGTGGAGGGAATCCTTGATGACATTCAGCCATTGTCTGCTCAGGGACCTCTCCTGGACGAGTTGGAGGAAGAAGAGGAGGAGGAGGATGATGATGGGGATGATTACTTAGGGGAGGAGGATGCATCTCGTGGGGCAAGTGAAAATGTTGGCGTGGTAAGGTCTGGTACAGGGTTTGTGCGTGACTGGAGGGATGTGGATTTGCCAGAAAGTGCTCCTCCAACCAGCACTCGCAGTGCATCATTGACACCGGGAACATTGGCCCACATGTCAGATTATGCCTTGCGGATCCTAAAAAGGGACCCCCACATTGCCAAAATGATGAACGATGATGACTACTGGTTGGCCAGCATCCTGGATCCACGCTATAAAGGCAAATTACAAAACATCATGCCACAGGAGAACCTTGACCTAATATTGGCTAATAAACAAGCAACTCTGGTAAATCGGTTGCTTGAGGCATTCCCAGCACACAGCAGCGGTGATGGTTCTCACACGAGCCGTACGGGCCGGGGGCAGCTTGGCAGAGGTATTCATGGTGCACACAGCAAAAGTGGCGTTGGAGACAGGGGTTTCATGACAATGTTGTGGACTGATTTTTCAAGTACCGCTCACACAACTGGTAATACAGCATCGATGGAAAGTGACAGGAGACAGCAGTTGTCAACTATGGTTACAAACTACTTTTCCTCCCATATCGATGTTCTCCCACACAGGTCATTCCCCTTTGACTATTGGGCTGCTAAACTGGACACCTGGCCTGAATTGGCACAATATGCCTTACAGGAGCTCGCTTGCCCAGCTGCAAGTGTGCTATCAGAAACAGTCTTCAGTGCAGCTGGATCAATCCTGACAGAAAAAAGGACCCGTCTGTCAACCCAAAATGTGGATGATCTAACCTTCATTAAAATGAACCATGCATGGGTTTCCAAGGATTTTGTCCCACCTTCCCCTGATGACACATAGGGTGACAGAAAAATGGCTTGCTTTGGTCCACCTCTTCCTGGGACTTGACCTATTTCGGCTTTTGCATCAGCTGAATGTCCAACATCAACATATGCCACTTTCTAAAACTCCCTAACTGTGCTGCCTCCCCCCCATGGCCGGGGTCACCACCTAGCGCACGACACCGTGCGAGTGCCGTTGCCCTGGACAGGTGGGTAGGCCGACTCTTGGGCGCGTGCACTGGCACAGGGTCCCTCATAGTGCAATCGAGTGTCTCTGATGGTGGTGGTGCACACCCGCCGTCAGACACACCGCCTTACTATGAGGGGCCCAGTGCCAGTACCGACGCCCACGAGTGGGCCCCCCTTGCTTGGCCAGGGCCCCAGCATTTGCAATCTTTACCTCTCCCTGCTCCTCCGCTGTGTAGTCTGGGCCGTCAAATCCATACTGTGCCTGACACCGTCTGAGCCTGCCTCCTGATGTATAGACATATCTTTTGAATGTGTACGCTATCCATACATGTTATCCGGGGATACGGTACCCTTTCTCACCTTTGTGCAATCACTTGCAAGCCATACTGGGCCTAACACCGTCTGAGCCTGCCTCCTGATGTATAGACATATCTTTTGAATGTGTACGCTATCCATACATGTTATCCGGGTATACGGTACCCTTTCTCACCTTTGTGCAATCACTTGCAAGTCATACTGGGCCTTACACCGTCTGAGCCTGCCTCCTGATGTATAGACATATCTTTTGAATGTGTACGCTATCCATACATGTTATCCGGGGATACCGTACCCTTTCTCACCTTTGTGCAATCACTTGCAAGCCATACTGGGCCTTACACCGTCTGAGCCTGCCTCCTGATGTATAGACATATCTTTTGAATGTGTACGCTATCCATACATGTTATCCGGGGATACGGTACCTTTCTCACCTTTGTGCAATCACGTGCAAGCCATACTGGGCCTTACACCGTCTGAGCCTGCCTCCTGATGTATAGACATATCTTTTGAATGTGTACGCTTTCCATACATGTTATCCGGGGATACGGTACCCTTTCTCAACTTTGTGCAATCACTTGCAAGCCATACTGGGCCTTACACCGTCTGAGCCTGACTCCTGATGTATAGACATATCTTTTGAATGTGTACGCTATCCATACATGTTATCCGGGGATACGGTACCCTTTCTCACCTTTGTGCAATCACTTGCAAGCCATACTGGGCCTTACACCATCTGAGCCTGCCTCCTGATATATAGACATATCTTTTGAATGTGTACGCTATCCATACATGTTATCCGGGGATACGGTACCCTTTCTCACCTTTGTGCAATCACGTGCAAGTCATACTGGGCCTAACACCGTCTGAGCCTGCCTCCTGATGTATAGACATATCTTTTGAATGTGTACGCTATCCATACATGTTATCCGGAGATACGGTACCCTTTCTCACCTTTGTGCAATCACGTGTAACCCATACTGGGCGTGAGAACGGCTGGCGAGCTGTTAAGCAAGCTACAGCACCTGTGGTTTGCACACGTAAGTTTTTCATTTTTTTCAGGAATGACGGTTAGGCCTAATTCTGGAACTGCGGTTGACCTGCACTTACTGGGAAATCATCGATCGCGAGTAATAATTGTAATCAGTGATCCCCATCACTAACGTTGTTCAGCGGGTTATCTGCACCTGTAAGCGACAAACGCTGGCCTTTTCAGTGTAGCGCACATGCAGCCACGGACATGTAATGGCATGACACACCAGTTATTGGCCAATCTCATGTGCCAGAGCCTCACGTGTCCCTCTAGTAAGCCGGACTCGGACCGCGGGGCATGACGGAGTCTCGTTCGTTAACGGAATTAAGCTTGCAATGTGTGCATCTGTTCTGTAGCTGGCATGGTTGAGGTTGCCCGTGTTGAGTCAAATTACGCCGTAGGCTCCACTCCTGGTGGTGCCCTTCTGGACATTCCTTTAAGGTTCAGCTTTGCAACCATACTGCCCACGTAAAACAAACACTTTGCCTTCATGAACGCTGTTTGGAGGGTCATGACTCGTGGGAATAACGCCGCCCAATCAGTTAACCTGCTAAAGAGATCCTTCGTTGCTCCCAAGCATGACATCACACTCCATAGGAGGAAGGTAATGCCACTGTGGCGACCGTACTCCTGGGGGCGACACAAGTGCACTGATGCCCAGAAACTGCTCGATGAATCTGCTGGTACATTGACCCAGACCACTACATTCCCCTCGCATGCTACCCGGCCTGAATCTGACCCTGATGAAACTCAGGTTACCCTTCCCATATACAGTTCCATCTTACACGGTGACAAAGAGGAAGCTGCAGATGAAAGTGCAGGTTCGGCCCACCCGCCATCAGACACACCACCGTACTATCAGGGGCCCTGTGCCAGTGCCATCGCCAACGAGTGGGCCCCCCCTGCTTGCTCAGGATCACAGCACTTGCAAGGTTGAAATACTGTGCAGTGAGATGGAAGATGGGGACGACGAGGAGTCCAGACTAGTACAGGGATTCCCTAGCGAGGAGACTTATTTCATGGTTTTCAATGTTGGGACAGCAATTTTTGGGGAGCACTATACTCTGGAGAATGATAGATGGGGCCCACCATATACTGGAACATTCCAAAGGTGGACATCAGACACTGGAGCAGCATTTACAGGGCCCATTATACACTAGAGCATTAGAAATGGGGCCCATTATGTTTGGAGCATTATTTGGGCCCATAAGACAGTGGAGCTTCATCCATGGGGACCAACATATACTGTAGCATTATGTGGAGCTCATCATATACTGTTTCAAACATTATATGGGACAAATGATTCTGTATGGAGAAATAGATGGGCCTCGTCATGAGATGTAAAAAGTGAAGTATTTTTCATTGTACTATACCGCTATTTCTCTGCCGTATCGGAGCATGATGAGTTGTGGTATTATGTGTTAAAGGGGCGCTCTTTCGCCCAGGGCACATGAAAACCTGGAGCCAGCCCTACCCCCCCACAACTTTAGCCAAATAACCCCCATTTTTCAGTGCGTAACTTGTATTATGAAGTTAATTAAGGTTGACCAGCTTAAGTAAGAAGAATTGATGCTTTTGGCATTCAAATGAGCACTGTAGGTATGTTTCCTGTCCTCCTCTCACTGCCGACTTTTATTCCCCATTGACTTACATTGGGTTTCGTGTTTCGGGACGACCCCGACTTTTCCCTATAATCGGCCGATCTTGCTCGACCCGACTTTTGGAAAAGTCGGGTTTCACGAAACGAAACTCGACCATAAAAAAACAAAAGTCGCTCAACTCTAGTAATAAGTTGTGTTATTTCTGTGGAGATGCCTTGCATATTATTTCTGTCTGTCCTAAACGCGAGAAACGCTTTGCACACACGTTTTCTGTTGGTGTTGTTCAACCTAAGTTTCTTCTGGCTATTACTCTGGTCTGCTCCCTGTCCACATTTTCCGCCAAGGCTTTTGTGGATTCGGGAGCAGCTCTAAACCTAATGGACTTGGATTTTGTTAAACGTTGTGGATTTCTGATGACACCTCTGCAGACGCCTATCCCTTTGAGGGGGATTGATGCTACTCCTTTGGCTAAAAATAAACCTCAGTTTTGGACCCAGGTGGTAATGCGGGTTGCCCCAGACCATCAAGAAAATTGCAGGTTTTTGGTGTTACATAATCTGCATGATACTATTGTTCTGGGGTTTCCCTGGTTACAAATTCATAATCCAGTTTTGGATTGGAAATCTGTGTCTGTGGTGAGTTGGGGTTGTCGGTGTGCCTTTAGTGAGGCTCCGGTGTTTTCCACCTCTCCTCAGTCGCATGATGTTCCTGATTATTTGGCGGACTTTTATGATGTATTTATTGAGAATGAGTCTGCGTCTCTGCCTCCTCATAGGAGTTATGACTGTGCTATTGAACTGAGCCCGGGGTGTAAATTTCCCAAGGGTCGGCTCTTCAATTTATCTGTACCCAAGCACTAGGCTATGCGATCCTATATTAAGGAGGCATTGGAGAAGGGTCATATTAGACCATCCTCGTCACCCTTAGGTGCCGGGTTTTTGTTTGTAGCCAAAAAGGATGGATCATTAAGACCTTGTATTGATTATCGTGCCCTCAACAAAATTACTATTAAATATCAGTATCCGTTACCCCTGATTTCTGATCTATTCTCCAGAGTTAAAGGTGCTTGCTGGCTTACCAAGCTTGACCTCAGGGGGGGCGTATAATCTTATTCGCATTAAGCATGGGGATGAATGGAAGACGGCGTTTAATACTCCGGAGGGACATTTTGAGTACCTGGTGATGCCTTTTGGGCTCACTAATGCCCCTTCTGTCTTCCAGTGCTTCATGAACGATATTTTCCGAGATTTTGTCGATAAATTTTTGATTATCTATCTGGATGATATTTTGATCTTCTCCAAGGATTGGGATTCTCATGTGGAACATATTCGGACTGTGTTCCGGATCTTGAGGGAGAATTCCCCGTATGTCAAAGGATCTAAATGCCTTTTTGGAGTACAGAGGATTTCTTTTTTGGGATTTATTTTATCCCCGTCAACTATTGAAATGGACCCGGCCAAGGTACAGGCCATTTACGATTGGGTTCAGCCCACTTCTTTGAAGGCCCTCCAGAAGTTTTTGGGTTTTGCTAATTTTTATTGGAAATTTATAGCAAAATTTTCTAGTATTGCCAAGCCATTGACTGATTTGACTAAGAAGGGTGCTGATGTGTTAAATTGGTCTCCGGAGGCTGTTTCTTCCTTTCAGGAGCTGAAGCGAAGATTCACCTCCGCCCCGGTTTTGCGGCAACCTGATGTCTCACTTCCGTTCCAGGTAGAGGTGGATACTTCTGACATTGGTGCAGGAGCTGTTTTGTCCCAAAAGGATCCTGTAACATCTAAAATGAATCCCTGTGCTTTCTTTTCCCGAAAGTTCTCTCCATCTGAACGTAACTATGATGTGGGGAATCGGGAACTGTTAGCCATGAAATGGGCATTTGAGGAGTGGAGACATTGGTTGGAGGGAGCTAAGCAAAAAGTCGTGGTCCTCACTGACCACAAGAATTTGATTTACCTAGAGTCGGCTAAGCGCTTGAACCCTAGACAGGCTAGGTGGGCCTTGTTTTTTACACGTTTTGATTTTGTGGTTTCTTTTCTTCCTGGAACTAAGAATGTCAAGGCTGACGCCCTCTCTAGGAGCTTCTTTGCTGATTCTCCTGTGGTGACCAAGCCTGCTACCATCTTAGGCGAAGGGGTAGTTCTTTCTGCCATCTCGCCCGATTTGAGACGTGCTCTGGAAGAGTTCCAGGAGGACAAACCTGAGCGTTGTCCCAGTGGAAAGTTGTATGTTCTTGACCAGTGGAAGAAGAGAGAGATGTCTGAAGTTCATTGCTCTGCTTTGGCTGGTCATCCAGGTATTTTTGGTACTAGAGATCTGGTGAGTCGGTCTTTTTGGTGGCCCTCCTTGTCTCGTGATGTCAGGAATTTTGTGCAGTCCTGTGGGACGTGCTCCCTGTCTAAATCGTGTTCTCGCTCTAGTGGGTTGTTGATGCCTTTGCCTGTCCCCAAGAGGCCATGGACCCATATTTCAATGGATTTCATCTCTGATATGCCTGTCTCTCAAAGGATGACTGTTATTTGGGTGATTTGTGATAGGTTCTCTAAGATGGTTCATCTTGTACCACTCCCTAAGTTGCCGTCTTCCTCTGAATTGGTGCCCCTGTTTTTACAACAGGTGGTTCGCTTGCACTGGATTCCTGAGAACATTGTATCTGACAGAGGAGTCCAGTTTGTGTCTAGATTTTGGAGAACTTTCTGTTCCAAGCTGGGAATTCTGTTGTCCTAATCCTCTGCTTTTCACCCTCAGACCAATGGGCAGACAGAGAGAACAAACCAGACCTTGGAGTCATATTTTAGATGTTTTTGTTTCTGCTGATCAGGATGATTGGGTTTCATTTTTGCCCTTGGCCGAATTTGCTTTAAATAATAGAGCTAGTTCTGCCACTTTGATGTCTCCTTTTTTTTGTAACTTTGGGTTTCATCCTCGATTTTCTTCAGGACAGGTGGAGCCCTCTGCCTGCCCAGGTGTTGACACTGTGGTGGAGAGAATGCACCAGATGTGGGACCAAGTGGTGGATAAGTTATCTCTCTCCCAGGAAAAGGCCCAGCGATTTTCCAACCGACATAGGACCATTGGTCCCCAGTTTAAGGTTGGTGATATGGTGTGGTTATCATCAAAAAATATTGCTATGAAGGTGGCTTCTCCTAAGTTTAAGCCTAGATTTATTGGACGTTACAAGATTTTGGAGATTATTAATCCGGTCTCTTTTTGTTTGGCTCTTCCTGTCACATTTAAAATCCATAATGTGTTCCATAAATCTTTGTTGAAGAGGTTTGTTGAACCTGTTGTTTCGGGAGTTGCACCTCCAGACCCTGTATTGGTTGAAGGTAACATGGAATATGAGGTAGAGAAAGTACTGGATTCCCGTCTGGCTAGACGGAGACTCCAGTATTTGGTTAAGTGGAAGGGTTATGGTCAGGAGGATAATTCCTGGGTCTCTGCCTCTGATATTCATGCCAAAAGATTGGTGAGTGCCTTTCATCGGTCTCACCCTGATCGCCCTGGTGGCGTGGTTGAGGGTTCGGTGACCCCTCCTCAAGGGGGAGGTACTGTTGTGAGTTCATTTTCCCCTTCACTACTGAGGCCCGAGGAACTCCCTCTTCTGGTGAAGAAAGGTAGTGAGCCTGATTGTCAAACACCTGGGGCTGATGATGATGACTGGCTGAGTGGAGTTAATGACTGGATATAAGGCTGCCAACGCCCTTCTGGCCTGCGGGTGATTTCTCTGTGGACTTCTAGGAAACCAGTCTGATTCCTGCTCATCTAAAGCTAAGATTTCTGCTTTGCCTTTTTGCATTAGTGTTTTGTTTTCCTTGCTTTTCTGGATTCTGCCATTCCCTGCTGGGGTGAGCTGAATCTCCTTTTGCCTGTTGCTCTGTCTTCAGAATATTCCTGAGTACTCACATAGCTTTTTTGAGGCCTAGCGTCTTCAGGGCCTTTTTTACTGTCAGTTTGTTGGCTTTTATTTTCATAGGGTTTTTCACGGATTGCAGACAGCAGCCTTCCTGTCCTTTCCTATCTAAGCTAGCGTGGGCCCCATCTTTGCTCAGTCTATCTTTCTGTCTGTGTTTTGTTCTTTCTTCTTGCTTCACCGTCATTATATGTGGGGGGCTGCCTTTTGCTTTGGGGTCTGCTCTGGGGCAGTTTAGATTTCCCTTTCTGTCTTTAGGCTATGTAGTCCTCCGGCTGTGATCGAGGGGCATAGGGCATCGTAGGAGCCCCCCACGGCTACTGCTAGTTGTGTTGATAGTTTCAGGGGTCTGCAATCCGATAGCTGCCAAATTCTTTGGTTTTCTGGACTTAGCTAGCATTTCTATTTTTGCCTCCTACGGTGACTCAATCATAACAGTACTGTATCAGAAGTGGACAGCTCTATACGGTGTATGTATGGAAAAATGAAAATCTACATCTATTTTTTTCCGTACTCACACACAGATGCTGTCTCAGTATGGATTTTACCATAACCTAAACAGCAGATATGCGGTACTGTATCAGAAGCGAACAGCTCTATACGGTGCATTTATGGAAAAATGGAAATGTCTGTTTATGTATTTACGGACTCACACACACGCTTTTTCTGTATAGATTTGACCGTCATCCGAACAGCAGATATACTATACTGTTTGAGAAGTGGACAGCTCTATACGGTGTATGGAAAAATGGAAATGTCCGTATATGTATTTGCGGAGTCTCACACACACACGCAGTCTCTGTATAGATGTGACTGTAATCCGAACATCAGATTTACCATACTGTTTGAGAAGCGGACAGCTCTATATGGTGTATGGAAAAGTGGAAATGTCCATATATGTATTTCCAGAGTCACACACACACGCTGTCTCTGTATAGATGTGACCGTAATCCAAGCAGCAGATATGCAATACTGTTTGAGAAGCGGACAGCGCTATGCTGTGTATGTATGGAAAATTTTCAATCTACGTTTATTTTTATCCAGACTCCTCAGCATATATACGATACTGTTTGAGAAGCAGACAGCTCTATACAGTGTATGGAAAAATGGAAATGTCTGCATATGTATTTACGGACTCACACACACGCTGTCTCTGTATAGATTTGACCGTAATCCTAACAGCAGATATACGATACTGTTTGAGAAGCGGACAGCTCTATACGGTGTATGTATGGAAAAATGTAAATCTCCATCTCTTTTTTTCCGGAGTCACACACAGATAGCATGTATTTGTCCGTGATACCAGCCGGTGCATGGTAGTGTGTGAGGAGCGTACACCTCTATACGGTGTGTGAAAAAATGAACGCTCGGTAACTGTGCAGAAAAAACACTCAGCAATGCAGCTATCTGGTAGCCATATAAGGCAGCCTAATAACCACCAGCGCTGCTGCACACAAAAAAATCCTCCCCTGTCACTGCACACTAACTGTACAGTGAAAATCGCTATCAGCAGAAGCACAGATTTTTTTTCTTTCCTGCCTAACACTCTCCCTATTGAGAATGAGCGGCAGCAACCTCTCCCTATGCTAAGATCGGCAGAAGTAAAAAGGCGGTCGGCGGTCAGGGCTTTTATAGCCACTGTGACGCCACACAAAGCAAGCCAATCACTTGAATGCCCTTATCTAAGATGCTGGTGGCCGCTGCCCATGTCATCATGTTGCCCACAGTGTGCGTCTTTGATCATTGGCTGAGAAAAGGCACTGGAAGCATTATGGGAAACGCGACTTTGGCGCTCAGGTTGGCGACCGCATGACCAACCTCATGCTATGGTCGGGTTTCGATCGGCGAAACCCGACTTTAGTGAAAGTCGGCGACTTTGGAATTTGACCGACCCGTTTCTCTCAACTCTAGTGGGTACATGACAAAGAGGAGGAGGACGATGATAAGACACAATTGCCAGGAAGTCAGGAGGAGGGCCAGGGTGCAGAAGTGGAAGCCGACATGGTGGATGATATAGTAACTGGCCCAACCTGGCAGGAGGACATGCAGAGTGAGGACAGCAGCACACAGGGGGAGGGAGGCATAGCACCCCAACATGCAGGAAGAAGCAGTGTGGTGGCCGCAGACAGAAGGCAGGCAACCATTACCCATAACACCAACATGATGGAAGTTGGCAGTACAACTAGGTCTTCCCAAGACTGGTTGTTTTTTAAAGACTCTGCCGATAACCCCAAACAGGCCATTTGCACCACCTGTCATGCCCGCATCAGTAAGGGTAGCAAAACTAACAGCCTGACCACCACCAGCATGATTAGGCACATGGCAGCAAAGCACCAGACTTTGTGGGCCGAACCTCAAGCTCCAGCAACAGTGTCTGTGGGTGAAAACACTGCTTCTTCCACTGTTGTGCCCCAATCCCCTGTCCATGGTGCATGCGAAGATGTCTCCTGCCCTGCACCTGCCGATGACCACAGTCAAATAGCATTATCATCAAGCACGTCCACCTCCTTGTCCCAGTGCAGCCTTCAGTTGTCCATACATCAGTCATAGAAATGCAAGCGTAAATACGCAGCCAACGCACCACAGGCCACAGTACTAAATTCACACATTTCTCATCTGCTTGTGATCAAAAAGTTGCCTTTTAGGCTTGTGGAGCAGGAAACTTTCCGCAACCTGATGGCGGCACCCGTCCCAAGTTACTTGGTCCCCAGCCGCCACTATTTCTCCCGGTGTGCTGTCCCGGCATTACACAAGCTTGTGTCCCTCAACATTACCCATGCCCCGAGCAAGGCTGTTACTGGGAAAGTCCACCTAACCACAGACACATGGACAAGTGCTTGTGGGCTGGGACGCTACGTCTGACGACAAACTGGGTTAACATAGTGGAAGCCATATGGACTTTGGAATGGAAGACATCCTCCTGATGCCGAGGATTGCGTGCCCTGCATCAATCAGGGTTGCTCCCACCGTCTACAGATCCTGCACCTCATCCTCCTTCTCCGCTTCTTCAGCCTCCATCTATGAAATGACCACATCAGTCACAAGCTGGAAGCACTGCAGCACTGCCTCAGCCAAGCATCAACAGGGTGCAGGGTGTACTAAAGCTAATATGCTTAGGTGACAAACCACACAATTCTGAAGAGTTGTGGACAGCTCTGAAAGAGCAGGCAGATTTGTGGCTAACACCACTGAACCTACAGCCAGGCATGATTGTGTGTGACAGTGGCCAGAACCAGGTGGCGGCTCTGAGGCGAGGCGAGGTCACACACGTACCATGCCTGGCCCATGTGCTTAACCTTATTGTTCAACGGTTTCTCAAAAGCTACCCGGAACTGCCAGATCTTCTTGTCAAAGTTTGTTGCCTGTGTGCCCCTTTTACAATATCAGCTACAGCTTCCACTGCCCTTGCCGTGCTTCAGCAACGTTTGCAGCTTCTGGCTCATCGACTGGTGTGTGATATCCCCACGTGTTGGAACTCAACACTGCACATGTTGGAAAGGAATTGTGAGCAGAAGAAGGCAGTTGTTGACTACCAGCATCATCAAGGCCATTGGTATTCAGGTCAGACTCCACACATAAGACCTCATAAGTGGACATGGATGTCAGACATATGTACCATCCTCCAAAACTTTGAGGACTTTGAGGAGTCCACCAAGATGGTGAGTGGCGATGTCGCCATAATTAGCGTCACCATCCCGCTTCTCTGCATTCTGAAAAGCTCTCTGCTCACAATGAAAGAGGATGCATTACAATCTGAGCACAAAGACATGGAGCAAGGAACCATACAGGGTGATTACACACAGCTCAGCCTAATGACATCCCAAAGTGGATTGGTTGACAATGAGGAAGACGAGGAGGAGGAAGAACAGGAGCTACTTTCATGTGCTATAGACGGTACTACAAGCACAACTGTCATACCGTCTGTCCAGCATGGATGATCTGAGGACCAGGAGGAAGAGGAGGACACCACGGTCAGCCATCCTGTTGGTGAGGACATGGATTGCTTGCCTGTTACCAGTCTAGCACACATGGCTGACTTTATGTTGTGCTGCCTTTCTTGTTACCCTCGCATTGTGAAAATTTATGATGACACTACAAGGAGAACTTTCAATCTCTTGTTCCAGAGGCAGACAGGTCTATTAAATTGCTACAGTACCAGAGGGCGCTTGTTGCAGAATTATTAAAAAAAATTCCCATCTGAAAACGCTGACGGCAAAGGTCACAGTTCGCTGGGCAACCAAAAGAGTACAGGTGAGAGACAAAACAACTTCAATCCAGCAGAGGCAGGGTAACACTGACAAAATTCTGGGACAGTTTTCTCTGACCCTCCTATCGGCCTTGCACTGAGGCGCAGGGTAATGTCACAAGGAATGGATTGTTTTGGAAGATGCTGAGGGAGTACCTTGCTGACCGTACCAACATCCTCCGTGATTCCTCTGTGCCTTTTAATTATAGCGTATCCAAGCTGGACACGTGGCATGAACTGGCTCTCTACGTCTTGGAGGTCCATGCCTGCCCTGCCGCTAGCGTTTTGTCATAGCGGATTTTTAGTGTCTCTGGTAGAATTATAACTGATAAGCACATCCGCCTGTCAACTGAAAATTCAAGAGTAGAAGGGAAAAGAATCCAACTCCTGGAGCCTCATGACGACGTAGTAGGGGCGGCAGGCCTGGGGATCTTGCTATTGACAATATATGTAAGTACCGTTTGTTTACATACTGCTACCGGAAAATATATATGCTAATTATGCACTTTATTTCAACTCCACTTTGACTCATATGAGCCTTTGCAATTCACCATTTTGGATTAATTGAATTCCGTTGCAAGGTATCATATGGTGATTACCCCATGGAGGTATAATAGGTAGCGTATTGGAGTTTTGTGGCTAGTTAAATGTTTATTTATTTACAGGTACTTCTTTGTGTACACTTGCATGACTCTTTCCCCCTTGTCAATGTGCCTGCTTAGTGAGTGTTGCTCTGTTTTAATCTTGTAATGTATTTATTTGAGAAATAACATATATTTATTTTGTCATATACTGTATATATATATATATATACTCTTTTGACCCTTTTTGCTTGAAATGGCGCGCAAGGGTTTTTTCATCTTCATATTGTATTGTATTAATGATTTGTTGTATTTGTCATCTATTTCCATAGGTTTAAGGATTTTTTTGGGGGTGTTTAAAGTAACGAATAGTGCCTAATGTATTCGCTCATCACTAGTTGAGACCCCTGATAATTGGAAGGAATTTATTCAACTATGCATCTAAATTGATCAGAGACTCACTGAAGGAAGAAAGGAAAGGCTGCGAGTGTTTGCAAGCTGCCATAACTACTCCTTTAATCAATCAGCATTAAAAAAACAACAGGAAATGGACAATGTTCCCCAATCTATGCAAATTGATGTAATCCATAAACCTCTGTCTGCAGGAGAGGAGAGTTTGGGTACAGAGAATCTATGTCTCTATTGTAGGGGCACTGGACATTTTGTCACCAACTGTCTAAATAAAAGGACCATAGGTTTCACATATGCAGATATTGAAAATGATTTAGACCTTTTTGAATGGCCAGATCCAGTTATGCAGACTATCTCATCTGTAATGCAAGATAAAGGCAAAGAGCAATCACCATCATCTCATTTTGTCATCCCCATACAGGTCATAATTGGGAGCCAAAAATTCAATGCTCTGCCATGTAGAGATTCTGGAGCAGAAGGGAATTTCAATGACTTTCAATTTACACTTGATAATTGTAACGGATGGAAGCGGAGGCACAGGTAATGAAGCTCACATTCGTCTTTTATTTTTTGAGTGGAACCTTGGGACCACGGTCTGGGGGGCTCTGAAGGGGGCTGACTAGTGAGCCCCAGGTACCTGTCAAAAGATCCCTCAAACAGGACCAGAATGGAATACCTGGGGGACAAAGTTGCTATCTCCAGTTAGACCCCGGACACGTAGCAGCTGTCCCAGTGGGACAAATGGGTAAACAGATATTACAGATATAGTGGAGCTGACCGGCGGACACCGGGTATACGAGGTGAAGCTGGATCTGGCAAGGATAGTCAGGTTCCAAGTAGATCGGAGGAAGCTGGCTCCAACAACTTTAGTGTTGTCCACGGGTTACGGATGGCAGAGTGGCGGAATGGGATGGAATTTGAGAGAAATTGTACAGATGTTGTCTAGGATAGTCGAACCACTGGTCACTGATATTCTGTGGAGACAAAGAGTGTAAGCAGAGTGCTAAATGGAATGCTATAACAGTGCAGGCAGAACAGCGACAGAACCGGGATTAGCAAGAGTAAATAGTCGTTGCTCCGGCACTCTCCCTATGGCGAAGGGGCCAGAAAAAGTAATCAGTGCGCTGCCATTGGTTAAATATTTTCAAAAAATGAGCGCTGTGTCTCTAAGAGACCAGAGGTAAACGCGAGCGAGTCCTAAGCACTCTCCCTGGAGGCCTGCTGGCAGCGCGCCAGGAAGTAGAGAGAGTCAGGAGCAGTAAGCAGAGGGACAGAGAGCGAGGATCCTTATAGGGACCTCTCAGAGGTACAGGGGCAGCATCGGGAGAAGAAGCGGGTGAGGGACTAAATTCATGCCAATCGATATGGAAACTGGATGGATCACCTTTAACGTCTGGACCTGTTACTCCCGAAACAATTGAACTGGAAATCTGTATTGAACCCAGTCATCATGAAGAATTTAGTTTTCATCTTATTTCATCTCCAAAATTTGTATTTATTTAAGGAATTCCCTGGTTTTGAATACATAACCCATCTATCAACTGGGCATCGAGGATCATTACCTTTCCCTCTGAGTACTGTAAGAACAATTGCCATACTAATGTACGGTTTCCAAACAAATTCAAATTTCCGAGATTTTTTCTCAGAATTTTGATAAACTACCACATCAGTACCAAAAGTTCAGTGAGGTCTGCATTAAGAAGAAAGCCGATCAACTACCTCCTCATCATTCTTATGACTGTCCCATTGAATTTCTTCCTGGAACATCCATTACAAGCTTTCTGAGCTAGAATTAAAAGTACTAAAGGAATACCTAGACGAAAATTTAGAGAAAGATTTTATTCAACCTTCTTGTTCGCCAGATGCAGCACCCTTGTTTTTTAAAGAAAAGATGGACTCAAACCTGCGGCCATGTACTAATTATAGAGATATCAATAAAATTACCATTAAGAATCGCTACCTACTCCCCTTAATTCCTGAGCTAGAGGAGAATCTGCCCGGGAGATGAGAGGAAAACTGCTTTTTAGAACTAGATATAGACATTTTAGATATCTGGTTATGCCTTTCGGCCATAGCAACACCCCTGCCACATTTCAGCACTTAATAAATTATGTTTTTTGAGATTTTTTGGACTGCTTTCTTGTTGTTTGTCTCAATGACATTCTTATATTTTCAGATACTTTAGAGGAGCATTGCAGACATGTCGAGTTAGTCCTGGTAGATCTACTCCAAGAAATTTAAAAGACGTTCAGCGCTTTATAGAATTTGCAAATTACTACAGAAGATTAATTAAATACTTTTCAATAATAATAATTTACCAGTTACTTCATTCACAAAGAAAACCAAAGTTTTTTTTTGGTCTCCAGAAGCACAGGTGGTGTTTGACAAACTAAAGACACTTTTTTCTTAAAGACAATACTTTTGTCTGGCCCATTTTTGGAGTTTTGTGTGAAATGATCAATATTTTGCTTTTTGCTTCATTCTCTTTTGTGTTTTTTTCATTTAAGACAAATTAAATGAAGATAATAATTCCAAAGAATTTGTGTTTGCAGTCATTTTCAGGAAGAAACTGAGTATTATCTGCCAGAATTGCAGGGGTGTCAATACTTTTGGCCATAACTGTAACAGCAAGTTTGAGACAAAATACAGCTTCATACATGTGCATTTCTTTCTCATACCATGCCAGCTGCAGAAAAGAACTATGACATTGCAAATAAGAAATTTTTAGCCATTAAAATTGCCTTCTCTGAATGGAGACATCTTTTGAAAGGAGCCAATCATCAGGTGACTGTTCTTGCTGACCACAAAAATATTAGAATTTATCAGTACAGCTAAGAGGTTGTTTGCAAAACAAGCACATTGGGCCTTATTTTTCTCCAGGTTTAATTTTTCTAATTTCCTATCAGCCCTGTTCAAGAAATGGCAAGGCTGATGCTCTGTCCAGGATATTTGCTGAATCTGGACCTCAGGAGAGGTCTAGTACTGACTGTAATATTCTACATCCAAAAAAATTTTGGAGAATACTGGACTCCAATGAATTTTTGAAGAAAATTAAAGAGGGATATCAAACTGACTTCTTTCTTAACCATCATTCTAAAGACATTGATCTTTCTTTTAAGGAAGGATTTTGGATACAGAACCACCAAATATATGTCCCTGAATCTGCTTGACTTGAAGTCCTTGAACGTGTCCATGATTCTAAACTTGTAGAACACCCTGGAGTAATGAAAACGCAAAAACGACTGCGTAATTCTTTTTGGTGGCCTAATTGTAGGAAGGCTGTGAGAAAATATGCTTCTTCCTGTTTAACATGTACATGGAACAAGACACCATGATATTCCCCTCTAGGACTTCTTCAACCTCTTCCAGTTCCATCTAGGCCTTGGTGATCAATCTCAATGGATTTTATCATGGACCTACCTCCCTCAAAAGAAATGACTGTTATCCTTATTGTGGTGGATTGGCTCACAAAGATGGCCCATTTTATTCCTCTAAAGGAATTCCTACCGCTGAACAATCCACAGAATTATTGGTCAAAGAGACATTTGGGCTACATGGAATTTCTGCCAATGTAATTTCTGATAGAGGTGTTCAGTTTACATAAAGATTTTGGAAAACCTTCTGTACAGCGTTAGAAGTTACTGTCAATTTTTGTACTGCCTTCCAACCACAATCCAATGGCCAGACTTAAATAACTTCCCAAACCCTTGAACAATACCTGTACTGTTTCATTTCTTACCTACAGAATGACTTTTCTACTATTAGTGGCTTGCATCCAGTATTTATTCCTAATCTTCCATTTAATACTTTGGTTTCTGCTGTTACAAACAGACTTACAGAGTTCCAGAAAGCTCAAAAAGAACTGAGATGTTACAAAAGGCCCAAGAATATTACAGCGAAACAGCAGATAAATTTTGCAAAGCCCCTCCTACCATTCAGGTTGTTGACAAGGTTTGGCTTTCTACCAAAAATCTGAAAACAAACATATGATCTTCTAAATTGGGTCACAAATTCATAGGACTTTTTCAAATTTCTGCACAAATTAACCCAAAAATTCACCGTGTGTTTCATGTGTCCTTGCTCAAGCCATTCAGTGAGAACCCATTTCCCAGAAGAACTCAGCCACCTCCTCCACCAGAAAAAGCCCATGGTGAAGATGAGTACATCGTTGAAGAAACTCTGGACTCTAGAAAATTTAAAGGGAGACTACAATATTTGGTGCAATGGAGGGGTTACAGACCAGAAGAAAATTCATGGGAGCTGGAGGGCAACGTCCATGCACCCAGGCTTACAAGAGCTATTCTTCTAAGACATCCAGAAAAGCCAGCACCTGAGAAGTGCAGAGGCCATCCAGGAAGGAGGGGAATACTTTCAGGATTCAAACCCAGCATCTCTTCCCTCTGAGCTATTCAGCTCAATCAAGAGTTCTGTGCTAATCCAAATACATGTACCTATATTGTTGCTGATAGTCTCCATCCTGAGTTCCTGTTGGTGACCACCCTGAGTTCCTGATTGGCTCATCCTGATTACACATCCTATTTAAACCTGGCCTTGCTCTCCTTCCTTGTGTGATTATTGAGCTACCAGCCTTTAGTCAAGCGACCTTCCACCTGCTGCTTCTTCAATCAACATTGCTGGTCCTGATATCAACCTCTGGCTTCTCTGACTACAATTACTGCTCATTCCTTCAAATGACATTGCTGCTCCTGATAATGACCCATGGCTATCCCTGACTATGCTACCTGCCGGTGCCGCCTCTAGTGGTTGCAATATCACTACTCCAAGCCAGGTCAGTCCATAACACAATGTCTTCTTAAAACGCGTCATTTAGTTTCAATAAGTAAATGGAAAAAAACAGTTTACCCAGGCTTTAGGCACACAGAAGCACAGAATCAATGAGACCAAATGCAGTTATTTGGCTTGCAGGTCTGACAAAGAACGTCATGTGCGTTTGAAACGCATTGCTATGCTGTCTCTCAAATATAGTATACATTGATTTTATCTATCTTTCAATAGATTTTGCAATTTTCAAGAAGCTGGATTTTCTTCACATTTATCTTTTAGTTTCACCTGATTTGTTTCGATCTCCACTTCTATGGTTTCCAAACTGATCCTAACTCAACATGATGACTAAACAGCTAATTGGCACTCTCTAGAAATCTGGATCTACTAGCCCTGTAAACACAAGGATATTTTTACCTCTTTGGAAATGAAGTTCAAAGGCTGAGTCACATACATCTGAATGAAAACGTACAAAAGTATTGATTTATCCACATTGTCCTACAATTATTCCTTTTATTTCAATTACTGTATATGCTATTCTTTTATAAATACCTGTCATTGACAGCTGAAATAGCAAAGAGTTATCTAAAGTAGTATCTAAAATACCTTGAACTTTGTGCTCTTGGAAGTCTATTTTCTGACATGAATTAAAGAGTGAGTTAGTAAATACTGAGTTTTCTTTCAGTGTGTAATTTAGATGTTAATGAGTCTGAAAAGAAAATGTAAAGGACTGTTGTATTGAATGCTAGACACACAGCAAAAAGAATTTGTATTGGCTTTGACTGTTGCAAAATAAATAGCATGAATAATTAGTTTTACGAACAAGAGATATTCATTGTCATATCAAGTGTATCAGGATGGAATATAAAGAATATAAATGCACAGGTAGTATCTAGATCTAAGGGTAGGATGTCCTGCCACGCATGAAGCATAAAAATTAAACAATGTTTTACTTATTATATTGATAAATTTAAAGTTTTCTGTTTATCTTTGATAGAACTAGGAGTTTGTGAAAATCTGGCATACCTGGAGTCATCAAAGTGCTAAATAAAGGAAATTTCCAGACTTGAGGCTTTCATATTTCTACCAATAAAAATATTCAGTCATATCCAGTGAGGTGAATCTTAGCTCCCTGGTGCTAGATTTAAGTTTCAGCAGCACTTTTTGACTTTAAGAAATGGCATATGAAGAGCTGGAAACCAAACTTATAAATGGCCTAGAAAACAATCTGTATTAGGTTCTTATTTTACCCAACATAATTCTATGCAACTGCATTCAAACTCGTGATACTAAGCATTAAAGCATGTTTTGCTATTTGAATTCTTAAATTGTGACAATGTGTCTCCCATTCAGCAACTCTAGTTTCAACAAAAAGGTACAGACTGTTTGCAAAAAGGCAATGCCAGATTGAATTTGTACCCATGTAATGGGCAGCAGCAATAACTAGTATGTGCATCTGCGCCACCCCACGCTACAAGAAAATGGACATCCTGGCTGTGTGTACTGCTGTCACCTTGGCAATGTGTTTATGCAAACTCAAGGGCTGACACTGACAGCTTGGAGCCCCTGTGAAGAAATGTGTCTGGGCCCCTCTCTTTCTATGGCGTCAAAGCTGCACATTATATATATGTATATATATACATATATAGCATAGTCTCCTTTATTATGTATACTGTTATCCCTTATTATATAGTGCCCTCTCTTGTTATGTACAGCACAGACCCTTAGATATTGGATTATATAGAACCCTGTTTTTATTACATACCGTCCTGTCTTGTTAGCTATAAAACGCAATGATGGTTAATGGAGCATGGGGGAGCTTCTTTTCTAATGGAGGAGCTGATAGACTGGTACTCTGGTCACCGGCTGATCCATCAGCAGTCATTTTATATCAAACAATAGAGCTCACACTGTGTAATGAAAGAGGGCGCTGTGAATGACAAAAATAACAAGAATACACTATGTAAGAGACTGTACTGTACATGCTGTAACAGCAAAGGAAGCTATATATTAAGGGACGGCATCATAAAAAGTGACTACACTATATTCTGAGGGATGGCGCTATACATAAGTGAATAAACTATATACTAATGGACTGTGTTTGACATAAGTGATAATAACGTTTTCCTCCACCTCCCCCTGTTCCTAATTCCATTATAATCCCCATTCCTCCCATCCCAATCCCCCACACCCCTCATTGTCCTTTCCCCCTCGCATCCTATTATTGTCCTCTCCCCCACCCTAATCATTGCCCTCTTGACCACCTCCATCATGGCTTTCTCCCCAAACCATGCCATCATTGCCCATTCCAACACCTCCATCATTGCCTTCTCCCCCACCACCCCCTTCATTGCCCTTTCCACCATTATTGTCCTTTCCACTACCACCCCCATCATTACCCATTGCACCACCTCCATCATTTCCTCCTCTCCCACACCTCCATTATTGCCCTTTCCACTATGACCATCATTGTCCTTTCCACCACCCCCATCATTGCCCATTCCAACACCTCCATCATTGCGTTCTCCCCCACCACCCCATCATTGTCCTTCCGCCACCTCCATCATTGCTTTCTAGCCCACCACCCCCATCATTGCCCATTCCACCACCTCCATCATTTCCTCCTCCCCCACCACCCTGATCATTGCCCTCTCCATCACCCCATCTCCTCCACCTACAGACACAGCACCATTCACTTCTCTGCACATTCCCCCACAGCAACACACACTCTACTCCACCTACACACAGCACCATTCACCTCTCTGCACGTTCCCCCACAGCAACACACTCTCCTCCACCTACACACAAACACAGCACCATTCACCTCTCTGCACATTCCCCCACATTGACACACATAACTACACAACACAGCACCATTCACCTCTACAAGTTTCCCTGCAGAAACACACACTCTCCTCCACTTACACACACAGCAACATTCACCTCTCTGCATGATACCCCGCAGCAACACACACACAGCACCTCATCACTCAGCATGCTCTCCCGCAAAATCATCATCGCTGGAACCTTCCTCTCTCTGGCACAGCCGCAGTGCTGAATGATGATGTCAGAGTTGTGCTGCTGACTGTGTGAGAGACAGGAAGCATGGGAAGGGAGCAGGACGAATTGCTGCAGCTCCACTCTGCTGCCATTTTTACTTGCAGGCAGTGGAGCTGCAAGGATCTCTCCCTGCCCGCCGCATATGAGGGCAATCTGGCCAGGGGCCCCCCTGGAGCGTCAGGGCTGGATAAACAGGCCAGATTGCCCTCATTATTAACCATCCTGCATGGGCCCCCCTCCACCTCCTGTCCCCGGTGCAGCTGCACATGCAGTATGTCTGCCTTTGTGCAAACTACATGCTACCACTTGTCATAGCAGGCCAGGACCAGATGGCATAAGGATGAATGAGACCAGAATCCATGAATAAACTTTTCTTTACTGAACAATAACTTGATGAGAGGTATATACAGCTCTGGGAAAAATTAGGAGACCACCACATCAAAAACCCTGTCATGGGCAGCCCATTCTCCAGACCTGAACCCCATTGAAAACCTCTGGAATGAAATCAAGAGGTTGAGGGATAGTGACAAGTCATCAAACAAAGAACTGCTTAAATTTTTGCACCAGAAGCCGTGTGAAAGATGCATGAAAGCTGTTTTTAAAAATCTTGGTTATTCCACAAAATATTGATTTGTGATCTCTTCCTGAGTTAAAACATTACTATTGTTTATAAATGAATATGATCTTGTTTCCTTTGCATTATTTGAGGTCTGAAAGCACTGTTTTTTTAATTTTGACCATTTCTCCTTTTCAGAAAAAAAGAAACAAATTTATTGCTTGGAAATTTGGAGATATGTCGTCAGAAGTTTGTAGACTAAAAGAACAATTTACATATTACTCAAAAATATACCTATAAAGAGATCAATCAGACAAACTGAACATTTGGAAGTGGTCTCTTAATTTTTGCCAGAGCTGTACATCAGATAGCAGGCATAACATTTTCTGAACACTTCTTCCTCATAATCTGCAGACAGAAAATTCACAATTACACATGGTGGTGGTATATTTATTCTCTTACATATTACATAAGTCAAGCAAACCATAATGGAAAGTGCAACATTCATTTAGGTCTTAATTCATTGTCAGCTTTAGATAATCTGATTCATGTCCTGCAGATTCTGCAGACAGCATTATATTCTTCTTTGGATATGCCTCCCTATGTCCATTTGATAAACATTTCTTTCTTCCATTTCAGCATGCGTCTAAGTTCGGTGTTCATCCATCCTGGTTTCCTTATATGCTTCCTATTCTTCCATCTTTTAGGAATTGTTAATGATTGTGCTTTGAGAATCTCATTTTTCAAGATTTCCCATCCTTCCTGGACAATTTTGTCCTTAAGGATATCCAGCCATTGGATCCCTCCAATTCTCTTTCCGAGTCCCTTAAAATCTGCCTTTCTGAAATCTAATCTTGAAATCTGAGTCTTCACATGTCTTCCTCCTCTAAGTATCCAAAATTCTAAAATGGCATGGCTGCTACCTCCTAGGGCCCCAGCCACTCTTACCTCCTCAACAATTTCTTCCATGTTTATAAGTATTATATCCATGGTAGCAGATCCCATTGTTTTTCCTCTACCTTTTGGAAGATAAAGTTGTCACCAAGAGAGGATAAGAATTTCCTTGACCTATTACTTTTGCCTGAGAGAGATTCTCAACAAATGACTGGATAGTTGAAATCTCCTATGACCTCTATGTCATATTTTTTGGAGAACTTGGCCATTTAATGCATAAAGAGTTCATCCATATCTTCAGCTTGCACAGGTGACCTGTAGTAAATGCGTACAATGGTGTCCTTTACATTTTTCTGTCCTTGTATTCATACCCAATTTCCACAGTATTCACAGTCTCTGAAGCTTCAATCTCTGCGCAGATACAGTGCATTGCGAAAGTATTTGGCTCCCTCGAACTATTCAACATTTTCCCCCATATCATGCTTCAAACATAAATATACCAAATGTTAATTTTTTGTGACGAATCAACAATAAGTGGATCACAATTGTGAAGTTGAATGAAAATTATTGGTTATTTTAAATTTTTGTGGAAATTCAAAAACTGAAAAGTGGAGCGTGCAATATTATTCGGCTCCTTTAACTTAATACTTTGCTGTGCCACCTTTTGCTGCAATTACAGCTGCAAGTCGCTTGAGGTATGTCTCTATCAGTTTTGTACATCAAGAGACTGAAATTCTTGCCCATTCTTCGTTTGTGAACAGAAGTTTTCAGCTCTTTCCACAGATTCTCGAATGGATTCAAATCTGGACTTTGACTTGGCCATCCTAACACCTGGATACGTTTATTTGTGAACCATTCCATTGTAGATTTTGCTTTATCTTTGGGATCATTGTCTTATTGGAAGACAAATCAACATCCCAGTCTCAGGTCTTTTGCAGACTCCAACAGGTTTTTCCCGTCTTCATAAGGTGCATTCCATCTCTAGCAAGTAGTCCATCATATAGATAATTCACTCCGTGATCCAGAAATCCAAATCCTTGCTAATGGCACCATCAATCTAGCCTGTTGTTCACCTTCAGAATCTTATTCCACCTCCTTCTTCCATGGCAATCCACTGGAAAGATAGAAGAGAAGACCACCTGTTTCCCAGTTCTTTCAGTTCTTTCACTTTCTTACTTAAGTTTTCAAAGTCACTGCCTATGGTTTCCAGGTCGTTTCTCATGGTGTCATTTGTCCCCACTATTAGCAGGAATAGGTAGTCATCTGTGTGGTCTGAAGAGTCCTGATAGCCTGTGAGACACATCTTTAATTTTTGCACCTGGAAGACAGCACATTTGAGGTTATATCTGGTCAGCAGATAGCAGTCTCTGCTCCTCTCAACACGTAATCCACCATGACCACAACTATCCGTTTCTTTTTCACAACATTTTTCTTTCTCCATCCTGGAGGACTCTGAAGGCATACAAGGTTGTTGTTTGTGGACAAAGTCTTATCCTGATGTATTTCTTTATCGTTCTCCTGGAAAGAACCTGGTACTGGTTCCTGAGAAGTATGGGTGCAGACTGCCTCTTGATCCTCCTGCTTCTCTGGGTCACATGCTTCCATTCCTCTGTTTCTTCAGGTGCTCTTCGAATTTCTTTCCTTTCTGTAACATGAAGAGTTAATACTGCTCTATCTAAGAATTCTTCACTTTCCTTAATTATTTTCTGTTCTCATTGTAGCTAACCTCTCTTCTAGATTTTGCAACTTTCCTCCAACAGGGACACAAGCTTGCATTTCTGGCTTGTAAAGTTTGGCTTTTCCACTGGTAAGTCTGTGAACATGTAGCAAGAAATGCAGCTCACCAAATGGCTACTGGCCTCTTCAATGTTCTTGTTGTTAAAGAAATATCAAAGCAGTGAAAAATGTGCCAAAATTTCCAGATTTCCTCCTTTCAGCTGCAACGGCCAAATCCAGTGTTCTTTGAGCTCGAGGAGACTCTTCACTTATCTCAGAAGGCACTGGGAATATGCAAATTCTCTCCTCTGGACTCTTCCCCTGGTATGATTACTCACTACTAGAGTTGAGCGACTTTGGTCGGATCGGGTTTCGTGAAACCCGAATGAAACAAAATAAGTTTCAGATGAAACTCGTCCGACTAGAGCAAAAAAAGTCGGAGTTTCGTCCGACTTTTATTTCCCATTGACTTGCATTGGGGTCGGGTTTCGGACGAAACTCCGACTTTGTTTTGCTCTAGTCGGACGAGTTTCATCTGAAACTTATTTTGTTTCATTCGGGTTTCACGAAACCCGATCCGACCAAAGTCGCTCAACTCTACTCACTACTACTCTCAAAACCCTCCAAACAGTATACTATCAACGACAAAGCCTTTCAAACAGTATATTTTCCAAATATTATGATGTCCCTCCACATAACCCTCCAAATAGTATGTTGGCCCCCCAACTAGCCCTCAAAATAGTTTGAGGGCCTACTAAATAGACCTTCAAACAGAAAATTGGCTAACACACAGCCCTCCAAATTTTATAATTGTCACATACATAACAATCTAAACAGTATAGTTACACCCATATAGTCCTCCTAATAGTATTATGACCCTTCAAATATAACTATAGATAGTATGATGGCCCCCACATAGCCCTCCAAATACTATGACCAACCATCCACACATAGCACTGCAAATAGTATGATGGTCCTCACATAGCTATCCAAATAGTATGATGGCCCACCAAGAAGCCCTCCAAATAGTGTTATAGCACCCATCTATCACTCCAAATGGTATTATGGCCTCAACATAGCCCTCTAATTAGAATGGTGGCACCATAAATAAATAAATTGCAGCATACGGACTTCACTGGTCAGCACATTAATCGGAGTGTATTGACGTAATTGTGCAGAGGGATAATGATGGAGGGAAGAGTTGATCACTCCCTCTAGATAATTGTATTGAACTATATCAATATCCAAGATGCAGATGCAGCTTAAAGTTGGTCAAAGGGGCTGGTGCCGGCACTGGGAGAGCCAAAGCACGGCCCCCATAGCGGCAGCGTGATCTGCTGCTGTTAGCTGTATGCCACTGCAGAAAGCAATAAATGTTGTTTAAATGTAGCATTTTGTACCAAAACCAGGCAGAATTGGCTTTTTCACTAATCAATGGTCATCAGGAAATTTTCACTAAGGTTAAAAACACATTATTTTTTATTAAAAAATACAGTGCATCCCAGGTGATCTGACATCAAATTTGATTGACTAGAACATGGGAAAGTTCAGTTTCCCCACAAATGGACAACTGGATGTCTGTTTTGTGGGCACTTAAATGGCTGTCTATGCAATGCAGACAGGGAGGGAAATGTGCATAAAGTAGTAGATGAGGATTATGATGGGGCTGATGACAGCAACAAGACACTACTTACGGGTGTGGACTTTCAGTCATGTTTGAGTCTCCTATACCAACAGAATGTGTGGCATCACTTCCTCCATAAATGACCAAAGAAGAAGATTTTGCCTTGGAGGATTTTTTAAACAGAATATCAGGTGTGCTGTGTATCACCAATGCCAACAAACTCTTCTTCATAGCTCATTGCCCTTTCTACCACCACATAATTCCCATCTCAAGATTTACCCAGGCTTTGAATGCATTAAAATTTCCAGCACCGCTACCTTCAATTCTTGCAGAGCCAGGAACATAGCTTAGCATTAGATTAGGTTCCTTTAACTCCAATTGCTCAATGTCATCCAAATGCAAAAGAATGACTGTTTATCTCTTCAAACAATTCAACTGAAAGAAATGGTTTTGGTGTAGTGTCATTGACAAGTTGGTAATTCCACTATACACAACATTAAGTACATTAAACTTTGATGGTGGACTAAATAGAACACTGACTCAAACTGATGGTGTTGTAAGAGGCTATAGCATTCTGCTCTGACTGACACAAGCAATGTAACACACAAACACATATATATTATTAATGAGCGAATGTCCATGGATAACATCTTATCCGAGCCCGCTCAGGTCATTTCCTAACCTTTGGGCATGCTCATATATTATGATCGAGTCTCTGCGGCTGCATATTTTGTGGCTGTTAGACAACCTCAACACATATGGGGATTGCACAACAATCAGGCAACCCACATGGGTTGAGGCTGTCTAACAGCCGCAAATCATGCAGCAGCAGAGACTCAAACATAATATATGAGAATGCCCACATGTTCAGATAACACCCAAGAGTGCTCGGATAAGACATTATACGAGCATGTTCGCTCATGACTAATATATAAATATTAGACATATGGACATGTAGCCGACAACAGGCTATTGCGCCTGCATGTTGTGGAGGCCCCAGATCCCACCCCGCAGTGTGTTATGATGTATTCACACTGCGGGACTGGGGCCTCTGCAACACGCAGGAGCAATAGCCTGATGTCGGTTCTCAGGCAGCGCGCACTTCGCATGCCTGAGAACTGTTGTCACAGTGCAGGCGCCGGCTTTCAAAACAGGAGGATGCAGTGACGCACAGGGTTATCATGATGGACAGATGGTGGGCGGTGCCGAGACACTGGACAGGCATAATGGACGGATGGTAGGTGGCTGATACAGGGGGACCCACCATACCTATGGGACACATTACAGGTATGAGGAGCTATTTATAAAAGTTGATATTTCAGCGTTACTAGGGGTCAGAAAAAGAAGAGCCACCTTCACAGAATGCAGCCTTAGTGCTGCTGAAGGTGGCTCTATTACTGAAAAACACCCTGGGGGGGTGATAGGTTCCCTTTAATGCTGCTATCATAGAATGACAGTGTTATGGGCTTGCGGAATGCACCAAATAATATAAGATGGTATAGAGGTGCGTTCACAGCCCGGGGTCCACCGTGTAGAGATGTTAACTGCTGTTTGGTAATGGCGGAGCATGAACTAGAAACCGGCGGGTTAACCGCTGACCCAGGGTGTACAGGAGCAAACTCAGTTACCTCACTGAGCCACTAGAACAAGTGCGAGAGCCTGTTTATCCTTGCAGGATTCAGCAGGAGAGCACTAGAGCTAAGACACAGGACTCTGCCCCAAGGACACAGGGTTAGAGCCCCTCTAATCCCACTAACGCTCCGCGCCGCAACAGCGATGCATGGACAGGCATTTATAGAATGCTGTGCCCTTTTAGCAGTCACAGGATGCAGCTGAACGTTGCTTACCGCACTATGTGTGTGCAGCACAGCTCTGGCAGACGCCACTAACCAGCCTAAGCTCAGGCCTGGAAAGCGAATAGGATGCACACGGCGGCGCTCTAACAGATGCTGCAGTACCTGCAGTAGTGTAGTGCCTTAGGTAGAGTGGAGCACTCTGGCGCTAGCAAATGTGAGGAGCTGAGAGCACTGTGGCACTAGGCAGTGCCACAACTTGGAGCTGACTCAGAACTCTAAACCCTACCAATATGCGTATCAAAGGGAAGGGGTTTCATAATGAGTCATTCAATGGTTCACAAGCATCCATCATCACACACATCACTACCATTTACTGTCTATACTAGCACATGGCCATGCTGCCATGTGGCTCTTTTATAGCAGCGTCCCTCCAGGACATACCTAGTGGTCCAATGGGAGTAGCAATAGGACCTGAGTATGTGACCTCATACCTCCAATGAGAGGATTTCCCACGAGCATGCTCAGTGGGCCGAAAGAAGGACTTAGTCCGAAGAGCTGCTCGCTGCTGGCTATTGCAGGTTACTATAGCTGAACCCCGATTAGCAGCAGTAACCAAGCCAAAAGCAGTAGACTGAGCAAGACACCGGGAACGACATCTTTGCTGAGCAGGCTCCTCTGCAGCCGGAGAGGAATGGGATACCGCAGAGGGCAAGGCTCAGGATTCCTCCTGTGCAGAGGCAGGAACCTGACACCTAACAGACAGTGGCATTTGACCGGTTAAAAGCCATGATCGGAGCTATGTCCATGTGCAGCTGTGCAGATGATGTCTGAATATCAAAGATATCATCTGCCAGGAAAGATACGGGCACAGTTCCTGAGCCTGATTCAAAGTCAGTGAATTGTCCTATGATGTAACTGAACATCATATATTGGAAAAGGGTTAAGCAAAACATAATCCTAAAATTTTACATTGCAAGAAAAGGTTCATAAGTGGAAATGAACATGTGACTACATTATACAATTTAGTCATGAGGTACAGTGATGTTAAATTGGACTATTAAAACAGGTATGCTTTTGGAATGGTTTTAAAAAAAAACATCCGGGCCTTTACATGAAAGGATGGGGGCAAGAAAAGCATAGGTAGGTTCTTTTTGTATTCAGGTAGTGTGTATGGGTCTTAAATTAGACTATAAGAAAAAAGTGTACAAACATATATTTTTTACAACATGCCCACTTTATGAGGTAGACAATTGTGTTCAAATTTCTAGATTGTTCAGATATATATTTTGTGTTTTAAAATGAAAAAAAAAAATTTTTCATGTCTCTCGAACCATAAAGCACATTTTCTGTGATATACCATAGCTGTAGTAAAACATAACACTGCACATCTGATGTGCCAGATTACACCCCTTGCTTTTGTGCTGTCACTTCGAAAGTGGTCAGTGTGTCAAATGGCACACAACATTTTTTTTGTGACTCCTGTTTACCGAAAGCCAAATTTGAGTAAATTTGACTTGGAGTCGATCCTCAGTTCATCGATTAACTCATCTCTAATTAAAAAATAAGAATATGAACCCTTTTATTTTCAATTTTAGTAGAATTAAAGGAGTTACCTTGAAATAAAGGAGATACCATGAAGAACTTGTCACCTATTCACAAAATAGGTAATATATGTATGATTGCTGGAGAATCTGCCTATAGGGACCCCAACTGATCATGAGAGCACACAGAGATCCTTGCTCTTATGATTGCTGGAGTCACTTGGTTTGGATCCCCAAGGAATCACACATTTATCACCTATCCTGTAAAAATATCTTACCATTTAAAGTAATATATTTTACTTCAAAAGTCTTGATATTAAACTATTATTTAAAGAAATAACCAATAAAATAAAACCATTTTACTGGAGAGTTCTGTAAATTGTAGTATAAAAAATTAATGAGATATCAAAGACTGAAAGGCATAAGTATAATTTAATTTCAGTGGTTTTACAGGACTATAATAGTAAAAATGAATCTGTTAAATATGCAAACAAGAGGAGTATCTCTGAACAGCACCAATTCTTTTTGCTTTCTTTACATTTTCATGTGTAATGAGCACTACAGAAACATATTGATTTATCATTCCAATGAAATTACAATAATTATTAAGGTAGGCAGAATTATTGGATAGCCATACTTTAATACATTTTGTTTAGGTTCCAGAACCATTTAAAAAATAATGTTTTTTTTTCAACTTAAGCGTTGAAAAAATATAATCAATACAAACTCCAAGGCAATAAGTATGTGGTCAGTAACAGGAACACCTATTGCACCAGGTGCATACATTAAGAACGCAGTCATGTAATCTCCTTAGGTAAAATTATAGAAGGTATGCATTGTGTTTGCCAACAACACAAAATTTATGGACAAACTGAAATTTTTGCAGACACTTGATTCACACCTTAACCACAATCCCTAAGGACTCCTTCACACATTCATTTTTAAGCCAGTTTGGGGAAAACTACTACTTGTGCCATCAGTGTTTTCCATCATTGTGTCTGTGTTTACAATCAGTGTGTTATGTGTGTCATCAGTGTATCCATTTTTACCATCAGTGTTTTCTCAGTGTGTCCATTTTTACCATCAGTGTGCCATTTGTGTTTTCCATCAGTGTGTCTATTTTTACCATCAGTGTGCCATCCGTCTTTTTCCAGCATGAAGAAAGAAAGAAATTACAAAGCTTCTCCTATACTTTGCAATGATAAATAAAGACAGCACATGGATGCCATCTGTGTACTGTACATGGACCCATGGACTTATCATCCATGCTTCCAGAAGAAATAAAAATGTCTCTGTGTGTTTTGCATGGACACACGATCCATGTAAAAACTTTCACATGTGCATATCACCATATATAATGGGTACGTGTCGTATTCGTGAAAAAAAATGGATACCAAACATACTGGAAACAGACATGTGAAGGAGGCCTAAGACATATAGGTAAGGTCATGTTCACGAGTTCAGTATTTCATCAGCATTTTACTTCAGCGTTTGAATGCCAAAATCAAGAGTGAGTGAAAAATAGAGATGTGATACACGTTTCTTTTCTTATTAAAGGGAATCTGTCACATCATTTTCGACCTATAAGATGCGCCCACCGCCATCAGGGGCTTATCTACAGCATTCTGTAATGCTGTATGTAAGCCCCCAATGTAACCTGAAAGATAAGAAAAACAAGTTAGATTATACTTACCGGGGGGCGGAGTTGGGGGCGGTGGGTGTTGCGGTCCAGCACCTCCCATCTTCTAGTGATGGCATCCTCCTTCTTACTTCTGCTGCGGCTCCTGCGCCGGCGTACTTTATCTGCCTTGTTGAGGGCAGAGTAAAGTACCGCAGTGAGCAGGCGCCTGGAAAGGCAAGAGAAGTCTGGCACCTGCACACTGCAGTACTTTACTCTGCTCTTAACAGGGGAGAGAAAGTACACCTGCGCAGGAGCTCAGCATGAAGCAAGGAGGAGGACATCATCTCTAGAAGATGGGAGGCGCCGAACCGGACGGCGACACCCATGCGACAGGACGCCCGGGTGAGTATAGTCTAACTCTTTTTTCTTATCTTTCAGATTACATCGGTGGCTTATCTACAGCATTACAGAATGCTGTAGATAAGCCCCTGATGGTGGTGGCCGCATCTTTTAGGCCAAAAATGGGGTGACAGATTCCCTTTAATAGTTTATTTTTATGGAAAACACAAAAGCATACATAAATGGCACATTGAGAATCAAATATTAGTTGTGGAAATAAACAGTAATAAAGATGCTTTATGAAGCAAAACTATGAGGAATGCTAAAGGTCACCCCGCTAACACAACCAAAAGATCCTTTAATAACATGTGAACTGTATGACATAACAGGAAGTTTTCCTCATTTTTCATGTTAAGGGAAGTCAGTAGAGATACACAAGTAAAATAATACCACTTGAGAAAAGAGTTGAGTAAGGGGAATCAGTAGAAGAAATGGGAGGTGACGGCTAGAGATAATGGAATAGGAATGTGGATGAGGAGTGGGGATTATATGTCACCTATCTTATGGTTGGGTAGAGAAGTATTTCTTTCATCCATTCCGGGTAAAATAAGATAGAAACCATCGCGGAGTCAAGAAATAATTGAGATAAGATCCTTTCCTAGCCCACTATGCGAGTGTGGCAGTCAGGGAGGCAAATTAGGGGGTAGTTCTGTAAGACTGCCAGAGTGACCAAATCCTGCAAAAAGAAACTAAATTGTGGGAAGTGATAGCAGTCATCTCTTCAGTATAAGGCTATGTGCACACGCTGCGGATTCACCTGCGGATTTTTCTCTGTGGATCTGCAGGTAAAACCGCAGGTAAAATAACCTGCGGTTTTACCTGTGGATTGGCCTGTGGTTTTCCCCTGCGGTTTGACACCTGGACAATGGAATAGGTGGCAAACCGCAGCGGAATCCACAGAAAGAATTGACATGTCAATTCTTTCTGCGGATTCAAAACCACAGCTTTTCCGCAGTGAAAAAAACGCAGCATGTGCACTGCGGATTGTAAATCCTATAGTCTTACATTGTACTGTACACTGCCTACAGAACTGCTGCGGATCCGCAGAGGCCAAATCCGCAGCGGATCCGCAGCAGAATCCACAGCGTGTGCAGATAGCCTAATCGAGCTGGTCAATTTCAAGGAGCAATTGTTTCTTGATGGCAACATTGGTTGTGCATCACAGCGGGGTAGTTGGAGCTTACTAGCCGCCAACACAAATGAGGCTAGTTTAGACACTCTTATCTATTACTAGTCTTGACTGGAAAATTTAGGAAGACTTGCTCAGGATTCAAGGTTACATGAGAATGTAAGAGTTCCAATAGGATTGAGAGACAACCATCTGGAAGTTCCTAAAACTAGATCAGAACCACCAAATAAAACTTCTGCAGGCAGGTGCCACCCATGACAACAGCACTGCAGCATAATCACATATGTACTGTGTATATAATTTATATGTTTGAGGTTCTTCTGATATTCCTAGAAAAAAATCCATTTGAAAATGGCGCCCGCCGCACCTGCGCAGTAGCAGCTATCGGTGATCCGATAGCTGATACTGCGCATGCTCAGTTGGTGCCATCTTGCTAGAGAAAAAAATGTCCTCCTCTGCAATATTAGCTATTGTTGATCAGGCAGGCTCAGTAGCTCCATCTTGAAGGAGGAACTTTTTTTCTAGCAGGATGGCGCCACCAGAGCATGCGCACTATCAGCTAATGTAATGAATTACAGATAGCTGTTACTGAACAGACGCGGCAAGTACCATTTTCAAATGGATTTTTATTTTTTTGAAAATCAGCAAAACCTCAAACATATTAATTATATACATAGTACATATGCAATTACAGTTGTGGCCAAAAGTATTGACACCCCTGCAATTCTGTCAGATAATAATCAGTTTCTTCCTGAAAATGATTGCAAACACAAATTCTTTGGTATTATTATCTTCATTTAATTTGTCTTAAATGAAAAAACGCAAAAAGAATTGTCCTAAAGCCAAATTGGATATAATTCCACACCAAACATAAAAAAGAGAGTGGACAAAAGTATTGGCACTGTTCGAAAAATCATGTGATGCTTCTCAAATTTGTGTAATTAACAGCACCTGTATCTTACCTGTGGCACCTAACAGGTGTCGGCAATAACTAAATCACACTTGCAGCCAATTGACATGGATTAACGTTGACTCAACCTCTGTCCTGTGTCCTTGTGTGTACCACATTGAGCATGGAGAAAAGAAAGAAGACCAAAGAACTGTCTGAGGACTTGAGAAACCAAATTGTGAGGAAGCATGAGCAATCTCAAGGTTACAAGTCCATCTCCAAAAAACCTGAATGCTCCTGTGTCTACCGTGCGCAGTGTCATGAAGCAGTTTAAAGCCCATGGCACTGTGGCTAACCTCCCTAGATGTGGATGGAAAAGAAAAATTGACAAGAGAATTCAATGCAAGATTGTGTGGATGTTGGATAAAGAACCTCGATTAACATCCAAACAAGTTCAAGCTGTCCTGCAGTCCGAGGGTACAACAGTGTCAACCCGTACTATCCGTCGGCGTCTAAATGAAAAGGGACTGTATGATAGGAGACCCAGGAAGACCCCACTTCTTACCCCGAGGCATAAAAAAGCCAGGCTGGAGTTTGCCAAAACTTACCTGAAAAAGCCTAAAACGTTTTGGAAGATTGTTCTCTGGTCAAATGAGACAAAAGTAAAGCTTTTTGGGCAAAGGCATCAACATAGAGTTTACAGGAGAAAAAAAGAGGCATTCAAAGAAAAGAACACGGTCCCTACAGTCAAACATGGCGGAGGTTCCCTGATGTTTTGGGCTTGCTTTGCTGCCTCTGGCACTGAACTGCTTGACCATGTGCATGGCATTATGAAGTCTGAAGAGTACCAACAAATTTTGCAGCATAATGTAGGGCCCATTGTGAGAAAACTAGGTCTCCCTCAGAGGTCATGGATCTTCCAGCAGGACAATGACCCAAAACACACTTCAAAAAGCACTAGAAAATGGTTTGAGAGAAAGCACTGGAGACTTCTAAGGTGGCCAGCAATGAGTCCAGACCTGAATCCCATAGAACACCTGTGGAGAGATCTAAAAATGGCAGTTTTGAGAAGGCACCCTTCAAATATCAGGGACCTGGAACAGTTTGCCAAAGAAGAATGGTCTAAAATTCCAGCAGAGCATTGTAAGAAACTCATTGATGGTTACCGGAAGCGGTTGGTCGCAGTTATTTTGGCTAAAGATTGTGCAACCAAAGTATTAGGCTGAGGGTGCCAATACTTTTGTCTGGCCCATTTTTGGAGTTTTGTGTGAAATGATCAATGTTTTGCTTTTTGCTTCATTCTCTTTTGTGTTTTTTTCATTTAAGACAAATTAAATGAAGATAATAATACCAAATAATTTGTGTTTGCAATCATTTTCAGGAAGAAACTGAGTATTATCTGACAGAATTGCAGGGGTGTCAATACTTTTGGCCACAACTGTATGCTGCAGCACAGGTGCCACGGCTGGCAGAGCACCACCTGAAGACCCCCCTACAGGCCTGCCCCAAAGCACGAGCATATCATTAATTTAAACCTGAGCATAAAGGTGAAACAACAATCACAAGACAGCTTTCATCAACCATGATATCATTCTAATCAGCATAATCAGCAGGGGAAGAGTCTTGAGGAGATCATTTGCATATTCCCAGTGCCTTCTGGGATAAGTGAAGAGTCTCCACGAGCTCAACGATCACTGGGTTTTGGCTGTTGCAGCTGAAAAGAGGAAATCGGAAAACCAGGGGAAGAGTCTTGAGGAGATCATTTGCATATTCCCAGTGCCTTCTGGGATAAGTGAAGAGTCCCCACGAGCTCAACGATCACTGGGTTTTGGCTGTTGCAGCTGAAAAGAGGAAATCGGAAAACCTTTCATTGTTTTTAAGAAATCTCAATATGGAAGAGGCCAGGAGCCATTTGGTGAGCTGCATTTCTTGCTACATGTTCACAGACTTACCAGTGGAAAAGCCAAACTTCACATGCCACAAATGCAAGCTTGTGTCCCTGTTAGAGGAAAAGTTGCAAAATCTCGAAGAGAGGTTAGCTACGTTGAAGATCATTAAGGAAGGTGAAGAGTTCTTGGACAGAGCAGAATTATCTCTTCATGTTACAGAAAGAGAAGAAATTCGAAGTGCACCTGAAGAAACAGAGGAATGGAGACATGTGACCCAGAGAAGCAGGAGGATCCGGAGGCAGTCAGCACCCATACTGCTCAGGAACCAGTACCAGGCTCTCACGCAGGAAAATGATGAAGAAATACATCAGGATAAGACTTTGCCAACAAACAGCAACCTTGTACGCCTTCAGAGTCCTCCTGGATGGAGTAAGAAAAATGTTGTGAAGAAGAAACGGAGAGTGGTGGTCATGGGGGATTCCCTGTTGAGAGGAACAGAGGCCGCTATCTGCAGACCGGATATAACTTCAAGAGAAATGTGCTGTCTTCCAGGTGCAAAAATTAAAGATGTGTCTGACAGGATATCAGGACTCTTCAGACCTACAGATGACTACCCATTCCTTCTACTACATGTGGGGACAAATGACACCGCAAGAAATGACCTGGAAACCATCTGCAGAGACTTTGAAGACTTAGGCAAGAAAGTGAAAGAACTGGGAGCGCAGGTGGTCTTCTCTTCCATCCTCCCAGTGGATGGCCATGGAACAAGGAGGTGGAATAAGATTCTGCAGGTGAACAACTGGCTACGTCGATGGTGCCGTCAGCAACGATTTGGATTTCTGGATCACGAAGTGAATTACTTATACGATGGACTACTTGCTAGAGATGGGGTGCACCTTACGAAGACTGGAAAGCATGTATTTGGAAGTCGCCTTGCTACACTTATAAGGAGAGCTTTAAACTAGAACAACATGGGAAGGGAAGCAAAAGACCAGAAAAAGCCATACACCTGACAAATGCTATTGAGAGCTCTGCTATTAGAAGTGGAAGGGAAGAACAAAGACAAAAGAATCTAATTAATAAAAATATTGGAGAAAGAGAAACCTATCACAAACTAAAATGTTTCTATACTAATGCACAAAGCATGGGCAACAAACAAGGAGAATTGGAACTACTAACACAGGAAAAGAAATATGATCTCATTGGAATCACTGAAACTTGGTGGGACAATGCACATGATTGGAATACAAGACTAGAAGGATACAACTTATTTGCAAGAAACAGACTTGATAAACGAGGAGGGGGTGTCGCATTGTATGTTAGAAACGCGTATATCTGCACAGAGATTGAAGCTTCAGAGACTGGGAGTTCTGTGGAAACTGTTTGGGTAAGAATACAAGGACAGAACAATGGAAAGGACACCATTGTAGGCATTTACTACAGGCCGCCTGTGCAAGCTGAAGATATGGATGAACTCTTTATGCATCAAATGGCCAAGTTCTCCAAAAAATATGACATAGTTGTCATGGGAGATTTCAACTATCCAGACATTTGTTGGGAATCTCTCTCAGGCAAAACTAACAGGTCAAGGAAATTCTTATCCTCTCTTGCTGACAACTTTATCTTCCAAAAGGTAGGGGAGAAAACAAGGGGAACTGCTACCTTGGATCTAATCCTTATAAACAGGGAGGAAATGGTTGAGGAGGTAAAAGTGGCTGGGACCCTAGGAGGTAGCGACCATGCTATTTTAGAATTTTGGATAACTAGAGGCGGAAGACCTGTGAAGACTCAGACATCAAGGTTAGATTTCAGAAAGGCAGATTTTAAGGGATTCAGAAAGAGAATTGAGGGATCCAATGGCTGGATATCCTTAAAGACAAAAATGTCCAGGAAGGATGGGAAATCTTGAAAAATAAAATTCTCAAAGCACAGTTGTTAACAATTCCGAAAAGAGGGAAGAATAGGAAGCATTTAAGGAATCCAGGATGGATAAACACAGAACTTAAGCACATGCTAAAAAGGAAGAAAAAAATGTTTATAAAATGGAAAGAGGGAGGCATATCTAAAGAAGAATATAATGCTGTTTGCAGAACCTGCAGGGCACCAATCAGATTAACTAAAGCTGAAAATGAATTGAGGCTTGCAAGAGATGTCAAAAGCAATAATAAAGGATTTTGGGGATATGTCAAAAGTAAAAGAAAAGTCAAAGATGCTATAGGATTTTTACAGGATGAAAATGATGAAATGGTAAGACAGGATGTTGAGAAGGCTGAACTTTTAAATTCCTATTTTGCATCTGTTTTCTCTCAGAAAGGAAATGTATCATCAACTGTTCTTCACTGTCCTATTAAGGGAATAGAAGAATCCAGGATATCTATAAACAGAAAGATAGTGAGGAAACACTTTGCTAATCTAAATGAATTCAAGTCTCCAGGACCAGATGAATTACACCCCAGAGTACTGAAGGACATAGCAGAAGAAATTTTTGAACCCCTCTCCATAATCTTTGAAAATTCTTGGAGAACAGGAGAAGTGCCAGAAGACTGGAGAAGAGCAAATGTTGTTCCTATCTTCAAAAAGGGGAAGAAGGTGGACCCAGGCAACTATAGGCCGGTGAGTCTGACTTCTATACCAGGAAAGATCTTTGAACAAATTATTAAACAACATGTATGTCAATACCTGGATAAGAATGAAGTGATTAAACAGAGTCAGCATGGGTTTGTAACTAATAAGTCATGTCAGACTAACTTAATTTCCTTCTATGATGGTATCACTCATTGGGTGGATCAAGGAAATGCTGTAGATATAGTATATCTTGACTTCTGCAAAGCATTTGACAAAGTCTCTCATAAAATCCTTATTGAAAAAATGACTAAGTATGGAATGGACAAGGCAACTGTTAGGTGGATTCATAACTGGCTTAGTGATTGGACCCAAAGAGTGGTCGTAAATGGCTGCACATCCAGTTGGAAGAATGTCTCAAGTGGGGTACCACAGGGCTCTGTCCTGGGCCCTGTATTGTTCAACATCTTTATCAACGATTTAGATGAAGGAATTGAGGGTAAACTGATTAAATTTGCTGATGACACAAAGCTAGGAGGGATAGCTAATACTAGAGAAGAGAGAGAGAGGATTCAAAAAGATTTAAATAAACTGGAGAAGTGGGCAGCAACTAACAGAATGGTTTTTAACAGGGAGAAATGCAAAGTACTACATCTGGGCAATAAAAATGAAAAAAGCATATACAGAATGGGAGGAATAGGGCTAAGTGACAGCACATGTGAAAAAGACTTGGGTATACTAATAGATCACAGACTGAATATGAGTCAACAGTGTGATGCAGCAGCAAAATGCAATTCTAGGATGCATTAACAGAAGCATACAGTCTAGATCACGTGAAGTCATTATTTCCCTCTACTCCTCTTTGGTCAGACCTCATCTGGAATATTGTGTCCAGTTTTGGGCACCACATTTTAAAAAAGACATCAACAAACTGGAGCAAGTTCAGAAAAGAGCGACCAGAATGGTGACCGGTCTGCAAACCCTGTCTTATGAGGAAAGGTTGCAGGATTTGGGAATGTTTAGTTTGCAAAAGAGAAGACTGTGAGGAGACTTAATAGCTGTCTACAAATATCTAAAGGGCTGTCACATTGTAGAAGGATCAACTTTATTCTCATTTGCACAAGGAAAGACTAGAAGCAATGGGATGAAACTGAATGGGAGGAGACACAGATTAGATATTAGAAAAAACTTTTTGACAGTTAGAGTGATCAATGAGTGGAACAGGCTCCCACCAGAAGTGGTGAGTTCTCCTTCAATGGAAGTCTTCAAACAGAGGCTGGACAGACATCTGACTGGGATGATTTAGCGAATCCTGCTTTGAGCAGGGGGTTGGACCAGATGGCCCAGGAGGTCCCTTCCAACTCCGATTCTATGATTCTATGATTCTATGATAATGGCGCCGACTTGTCACTGTCTGAAGGTTAATGTGCACAATCCTGCTGACAGGTTCCTATTAAATATTCATAGTGGAGAAAGGGGAGGTTGGACAGTGTGGGCAGTGTCTTCATCTCCTGATAGTTTATAAAAGTACCATTCTGTAACAGTTGGTCTAATAGGAGTGATGTATCAGACCCACTATGGTTATTGTACTTACGAGGCGCTTCCAGATTTGGTTCCATCAAACCTGCCACACGAGATAGAGGAGAAAGAGAGGGGGCGAGTATGTTTAAGTGGGATGTCCAACATTTAATGGTGACCTGAATTATTAAGTAACAGAATGGTCTTTTGTACAGCGAGGTGGATGGTGAAAATAATATTGCACGTAGCGGCATTGGAGACGTGTTCTTCTTAAGAGAGCCAGAATTTCCCTTGTGGTTTTCTAACCCAATCTACAGTTCTAGAAAGTAGTGCAGCTTGATAGTATATCAGGGGCTTCCACTCCTCCCATATCTTGAGAGAGAGAGAGAGGGTATTTGAATTAAGCCTTGGTCTGTGTTTATTCCAAATATAATAAATAGAAAATTAACTTTGGATTGGAATGTCTTTGGGATTGGGATGTGGAGCACATGGAATAGGTAAATAAATTTAGGAAGAAGTATACTTTTTATCAGGTTTTTCCTTCCAATCCAAGAGAGAAAAGAAAAGAAGCGTTTCATGTTATGATGTGATTGGCTACTTTCCTTAAGGTACTGTCACACTTAGCGATGCACCAGCGATCCCGACCAGCGATATGACGAGGTCAGGATTGCTGGTGCATCGCTAAGTGGTCGCTAGTGAGCTGCCATACAGGCAGATCTCACCAGCGACATCGCTGGGGTCGGGGGTCGCTACTTACCTGTCAGACGAAACGATCCTGACGTCATCCCGCCCGCGTCCACGTGTCGCTCGTATCCACAGCAGGAAGCCCCAGCAGGAAGCAGACGACGAGAAACGGTCCAGGACTAGAGTTGAGCGATACCGTCCGATACTTCAAAGTATCGTATCGGATGGTATCGGCCGATCTTTAAAAAAAGTATCGGTATCGCCGATTCCGATACCGGAAGTCCCATTCAAGTCTATGGGACTTCCGGTATCGGAATAAGAAAAACCCTTTCCTGCCCTTGTACAGCCTCTCTGGGGTCTGTACGGGCCTTTCAGGGGGCTGTGCCGGCCTGCCAGGGGGTCTGTGCAGGCTCCGGTGGTCTGTGCCGGCCTGCCGGTGGTCTGTGCAGGCTCCGGGGGGCTGTGCCGGCCTGCCGGGGGGCTGTGCAGGCTCCGGGGGGCTGTGCAGGCTCCGGGGGGCTGTGCCGGCCTGCCGGGGGGCTGTGCCGGCCTGCCGGGGGGCTGTGCAGGCTCCGGGGGTCTGTGCAGGCATCGTCCGATGGGACTACAAGTCCCATCGGGCGATGCCTGCTACCATGACAGTGATTGACACATTAGCCAATGATGGGACAGTAGTAGTCCCATCATCCGGCTAATGTGTTAAATGTAAAAAAAAAAAAAAAAAAAAATTACATGCTACATACATACAACATGCATACTACATACATGCTACATTCATACTACATACTACATACATGCTACATTCATACTACATGCAACATACATACTACATATATACTACATGCATGCTACATACATACTGCATGCTACATACATACTACATATATACTACATACATACTACATGCATGCTACATGCATCATACATAACACATATATACTACATGCATGCTACATACATACTACATGCTACATACTACATATATACTACATGCATGCTACATACTACATGCTACATACATACTACATATATACTACATGCATGCTACATACATACTGCATGCTACATGCATGCTACATACATACTACATACATACTACATGCTACATACATACTACATATATACTACATACATACTACATACATACTACATGCATGCTACATACATACTACATGCATGCTACATACATACCACATACATAACACATATATACTACATGCATGCTACATACATACTACATGCTACATACATACCATATACATACTACATGCATGCTACATACATACTACATGCATGCTACATATATACTACATGCATGCTACATACATACTACATGCTACATACATACTACATATATACTACATGCATGCTACATACATACTACATGCTACATACATACTACATATATACTACATGCATGCTACATACATACTACATATATACTACATGCATGCTACATGCATGCTACATACATACCACATATATACTACATACATACAATACATTCATACAATACATACATAGACATACAGTACATATAACATAGAGTAACATACTTACCAATACTTGTCACATTGTTCCCCGAAGCCATTGTCTTTCCGGAATAAATATTAACATAACAAACCACAAAAATACTCACCCACGATCCGAAGCAGTCCACGAGTGTGTCCCACGACGATCTTGGGTAGAGAACTGCAGCATCAGCTGTTGCTGCCGTTCTCTACTGGCTGCAGGAATCCAATGACGGAAGGTAGGTATCCTTCCGCACTGTATTCCTCCGCCACTTAAAAAAAAAAAAAGTCCCTAGTCTCACTTTATGCCATTGCTGTGTGGGAAATTCCCACGCAGCAATGGCATAAAGTGAGACTAGGGACTTTTTTTTTTTTTAAGTGGCGGAGGAATACAGTGCGGAAGGATACCTACCTTCCGCCATTGGATTCCTGCAGCCCGTAGAGAACGGCAGCATCATCTGATGCTGCCGTTCTCTACCCAAGATCGTCGTGGGACACACTCGTGGACTGCTTCGGATCGTGGGTGAGTATTTTTGTGGTTTGTTATGTTAATATTTATTCCGGAAAGACAATGGCTTCGGGGAACAATGTGACAAGTATTGGTAAGTATGTTACTCTATGTTATATGTACTGTATGTCTATGTATGTATTGTATGTATGTAGTATATATGTGGTATGTATGTAGTATGTATGTAGCATGCATGTAGTATATATGTAGTATGTATGTAGCATGCATGTAGTATATATGTAGCATGTATGTAGTATGTATGTGGTATGTATGTAGCATGTAGTATGTATGTAGCATGCATGTAGCATGCATGTAGTATGTATGTGGTATGTATGTAGCATGTAGTATGTATGTAGCATGCATGTAGTATGTATGTAGTATGTATGTAGTATGTATGTAGCATGCAGTATGTATGTAGCATGTATGTAGTATGTATGTAGTATATATGTAGTATGTATGTAGCATGTAGTATGTATGTAGTATGTATGTAGCATGTAGTATATATGTAGTATGTATGTAGTATATATGTAGTATGTATGTAGCATGCAGTATGTATGTAGCATGTAGTATATATGTAGTATGCATGTAGTATGTATGTAGCATGCATGTAGTATGTATGTAGTATGTATGTAGTATGTATGTAGCATGCAGTATGTATGTAGCATGTATGTAGTATGTATGTAGTATATATGTAGTATGTATGTAGCATGCATGTAGTATGTATGTAGCATGTAGTATGTATGTAGCATGCATGTAGTATGTATGTAGCATGTATGTAGTATGTATGTAGTATATATGTAGTATGTATGTAGCATGTAGTATGTATGTAGCATGCATGTAGTATGTATGTAGTATTTTTTTTTTTTTTTTTAACATTTAACACATTAGCTGGATGATGGGACTACTACTGTCCCATCATTGGCTAATGTGTCAATCACTGTCATGGTAGCAGGCATCGCCCGATGGGACTTGTAGTCCCATCGGACGATGCTTGCACAGACCCCCGGACATCAGCACAGCCCCCCGGCAGGCCGGCACAGCCCCCCGGCAGGCCGGTACAGACCCCCACAGGGTGCACAGACCACCGGCAGGCCGGCACAGCCCCCCGGCAGGCCGGCAGAGACCCCGGGCAGTCCACACAGCCCCCCGGCAGGCCGGCACAGCCCCCCGGCAGGCCGGCAGAGACCCCCGGAAGGCCCGAAATGACGGCGCATCATGATGCGCACACACCGCGCATCATGATGACGTCAGGCCGTCAATCAACTGAACTTCCGATTCCGATGCCGAATTCCGATATTGAAAAAATATCGGAAGTCGGTATCGGAATTCCGATACAGCAAGTATCGGCCGATACCCGATACTTGCGGTATCGGAATGCTCAACACTATCCAGGACGCTATCGCGCGATCAGCGTTAACCAGCGGGGGAGCCGGTCGGAGGTAAGTATCAGACATAGCGATATCGCTAGCAATATCGCTATAACGTCTCAAAAACCAGTGATGTTATAGCGATATTGCTAGCGATATCGCTTAGTGTGACAGGCCCTTTAGAAGAGATTTATAATTGAGGTTAAAGAGGTCCCTGTGAGACTTGTTGATTTTAGTACCTAAATATGAGATGTCATCAGGGGGCCACGTAAATGGGAATTTATTTTTATAATGTTCGATGGACGGTTTATTTTAAAGTTAAAAAGGGGGTCATACCTCTCCAAAATCTTCATAAGAACAGGGATGCCCTTGTTTGGTTGAGTCATTATAACTAGAAGGTCATATGCAAAGGCCACGGCTTTATGTTGCATTCCTTGTAGATCTATACCAACTATGTTAGGTCACTATCTGATGGATTGTATTAAAAGCTCCATTACTAGCACAAATAGAAGGGGTGATAAGGGGCAGCCCTATCTTGTTCCATTGCATATGTCAAACAGTTTTGTAAAAGTTATTGAGTTTAGTTTTAGCTGAGTGTTTAGTGCACATTTGGAGTATCGCTTCAATAATGTCAGGAGATTGGAAGTTTCTAAGTGTCTCCTGGATGAAGGTCCAGTTCACCCTGTCAAAAGCCTTCTCTGTGTCACTGCCAAGAAATACTAGAAGAGTTTTATGTAGACTAGCATATTGTGTTAAGTGTAGAATGTACCAAGTGTAGTACCTACCTTTTATGTCTGATCCAAAGAAATGAGGATTGGTAGAAATTCAGCAATTTGTTTTGCTAGCATGTTGGCGTAGACTTTAAGATCTACATTTAATAGGAATATTGGTCTTTAGTTACTGGAGCATTCCGGGTTTTTGCCCTCTTTGTGGATGAGAGAAAATAATAATAAATTTTATTTCTATAGCGCCGACATATTCCGCAGCACTACATTTCTGAGGGGATTTGTACAGACAATAGACATTACAGTATAACAATAATCACATAGATTATAACAAATGCCAAGAGGAATGAGGGCCCTGCTCGCAAGCTTACAATCTATGAGGAAAAAAGGGGAGACACGAAAGGTGGGTGGTAACTGTTGCCCTGATTGTTTGGACCAGCCATAATGATAAGTGTGTAACAGTACAGACACAGAGGGCAAATGGATGCATAAAGCATGTGGGAACATGATGCAGGGAACCTGGTTATGGTAAAACTTTTGACTGTGCCACCCAGGAATAAATTAGGTTAATGTGTTGAGGCGGTAGGCCAGTCTGAATAAATGCGTATTTCAGGACAGAAGATAAGATTGGCCAACTTGCTTTTAAGGCCCCGTCACACTAAGCGATATCGCTAGCGATATCGCTGTAACGTCACTGGTTTTGTGACGTAGCAGCGATATTGCTAGCGATGTTGCTATGTGTGATACTTACCTCCGACCGGCTCCTCCGCTGGTTATCACTGATCGCGCGAGAACGGCCTGGGCCGTTTCTCATTGTCAGCTTCCTGTGGCGCCGACGAGCGACGCGTGGACGCGGGTGGGAGGATGTCTTCATCGCCTCGTCTGACAGGTAAGTAGCGACCGCTGATCGCTGCTATGTCACTGGTGAGATCTGCCTGTGTGACAGCTCACTAGCGACCACTTAGCGATGCAGCAGCAATCCTGACCGGGTCATATCATTTGTCAGGATCGCTGATGCATCCCTAAGTGTGACAGTACCTTTACTTGCACTGATTTATCTCTCACTGATTTGTTACACCATTATTGGTGGGTATCCACCAGTTTACTATTTTTTCACAGGTAACCGGGTGTATTGGGACATTTTTTCTGACAGGTACTATTAGGGACCTCAGGGAAAGCCTTCTATGAGTGAGGCACCATATCACAGAAACTAAGGGTGCCTCCACGGTCAGGCAGGATTCAGTACAGTGACTCATTAGGGATCATTAGGATCCATATATTTTTCTTTCCCACTTAATACCCACCCCCTCTGTTTTTGAATGATTTTAGTTGCTAAAAAATTGGAACATGTTTTTAGCTTTGCCTCAATAAGAGTTATATTTTAGGGGTCCTTGTTTTTGTATGGTTTTGCTTGTTATCATGGACCCTTACCCGATTTGTATTTGGTTTTGCTCTAAAGCCTCCTTTACATTTAGCGATACACCAGTGATCCCGACCATGATACGACCCGGTCAGGATCGCTGGTGCATCCCTAAATGATCGCTAGTGAGCTGCCAAACAGGCAGGCTAACCAACGATGCAGCGATGCAGCCGCGGTCGTTACTTACCTTTCAGAAACGGCGATGAAGATGTCCTCCCGCCCGCGTCCACGTGTCGCTCGTCGGCGCCAGCAGGAAGCCCAGCAGGAAGCAATGGACATGGATGATCTCGCGAGATCAGCGATAGCCAGCGGGGGAGCCGGTCGGAGGTAAGTATCACACATAGCGATATCGCTAGCAATATCGCTGCTGCATCACAAAATCGGTGACGCTTTAGCGATATTGCTAGCAATATCGCTATGTGTAAAACCCCCTTAAGTTTGGGAAGATTAAGATCTGTTAAGAATGAATGACTGATTGTTTCCTGCCTTTTCTCATTGTCCAGGCTGTTTGAGTTAAGTTGATAAAGATCCAAGTAGAATTTCAAAATTCCGCAGAAATCTGGTTGTCGTCTGTAATGTGGGAGACATGGGCAGTTTTTAAAGAGTATATGAATGTGCATGCCTGTCTCTTTTTAATCAAAAACATCATCATTTTGGAAGCTCTATCATCATGTATAAACATGATTTTTCCAATTAAGATAGAGTTTGGCTGATTGATTGTTTAATTCGTCTTTCAATTGCAGACTTTTTTTTTCCGTAAGGGCCTCTAGAGTCTGATCAATCAGGGATTTTTTATGTTGTGCTTCCAGTGAGGCAATATCCTCGCATGGATTTTGAATGGATATTTTCCGTTGTTTGTTAATGTGTGATGCAAGAGAAATCAATTCTCCCCTGATGACTACCTTCCCAACTATTAGCTAGCTGACTTCAGGTGTAACATTAGTATCAAAGTAGTTGGTTAAAGTGGCTGCAACCTGTTCTCTATTTTCCTCAGAGGTGAGAATTGATTCATTCAATCTCTATGTGTGAAAAATTGAAGATGGTTTATCCAGTGAAAGATTGTCAAATACTATTGAGTGACCTGAGTGTAACAATGGCAGTATTTCTGCTTTAATGTTCTCAGATAGCAGGGACCTTGAAGGGAAAATGTAGTCTATACTATGGTATGAGTTATGAGAGTGAGAAGAGAATATAGCCTCGATTAGAGGGATTACAATGTCGCCAAACATCTACAAGTGACAAGGAATGCAGTGAGCTTTTGGCCCTCGATAGGTCATGTAGGGATATATGGCTCTTCTTGGCTGTGGAGTCGGGTAAAGGGTCTAGTTAGAGGTTGAGGTCTCCTCCCAGTATTAGGGGGGCTGTCCATAAAGACTCAGAGTTTATTTAGTGAAGACAGTATCTATCTGATTTGTTTATTATTAGGGGTGTACAAACTGCCAAATGTTATCATGCACCCTGCCAAGATGCCTTTCGCAAATATATAGCGTCCTTCCGGATCGAGATTCATAGAGTAGACAGGGCAGTAGCGTAGCTACCAGGGGGGCAGAGGGGGCCGTGGCTCCGGCCCCCCGCTCTGAGGGGGCCCACCCGGGCTACGCTGCTGTAACTGTATCTGCAGGGAGCAGGGAGAATCGATCATCTCCCTGCACTGCCGCCCTGCTGACCCATGGATCCACTGCATCTGATTTTCTATATTATATGCATCTTTAACAGATTGAACAGGTGAGTTTAATCTGAGTGCTAAACTAACTGTATTTCTCAGATAAGACCCTATTTGCGCTGATCTCTCCTACAGTTTCTGGATTATCTTTTACACAGGCAGGCAGGCACCTTCCCCTTTTTTGATCATCTATAGAAGCCCACCAATAAACATGACTTATACATACAGTGAAGGAAATAATTTGATCCTTACTGCTTTTGTACGTTTGCCCACTGACAAAGACATGAACAGTCCAACCATGAGAGATAGAATATCAAAAATAAAATCCAGAAAATCACATTGTATAAATTATATAAACAAATTTGCATTTGGAAGTGAGAAATAAGTATATGATCCATCTGGCAAAGAAGACCTAATTCTTGGCGGCAAAACCCTTGATGGCAAGAACAGCAGTCAGATGATTTTTATAGTTGATGATGAGGTTTGCGCACATGTGAGGAGGAGTTTTGGTCCACTTTGCAGATCATCTCTAAATCATTAATATTTTGAGACTGTCACTTGGCAATTAGGAGCTTCAACTCCTCCATAAATTTTCTATGGTATTACGAGTCTTATGACTAGCTAGGCCACTCCATGACCTTAATGTGCTTCTTTTTGAGCCACTCTTTTCTTGCCTTGGATGTATGTTTTGGATCATTGTCTTGCTGGGAGACACAGCCACGACACATTTTAATGTCCCGGCAGTGGGAAGGAGGTTGTCACTCAGGATTTTACAGTACATGTCTCAATACATTCTCCCATTGAGGCAGTGACGTAGTCCTGTGCCCTTAGCAGAGAAACACCCCCAAAACTTAATGTTTCCACCTCCATGCTTGACATTGGGGACGGAGTTCTTTGGTTCATTGGCAGCATTTTTATTCCTCCAAACATGGCGAGTTGAGTTAATGCCAAAGTGCTAAATTTTTGTCTCATGACCACAGCAGCTTCTCCCAATCACTCACAAAATTATCCAGATGTTCATTGGCAAGTTTCACACAAGCCTGCACATGTGCCTTCGTGAGTAGGGGGATCTTGCGGGTACTGTAGGATTTTAAACCTTTAGAGTAATGTGTTACCACTAATTTACTTGGTGACCATTGTTAGGGCTGGCGGAATGCACCAAATATAAAAAGATGGAAATGAGATACATTCGCAGCCCGGGGTCCACCAAGCAGAGATGGTAACCTGCTGCTCGGTAATGGTGGATGCTATATGGTGGTATACAAGAAGAACACACGCGCGTTAACACCACTCGGTGTGTACAGAGACTGACTGTGTTTCCTCACAGAGCCGCACTACCATGGAACATAAATGCCGAAGCCTGTTGAAGCTCACAGAGCTCGACAAAGGTAGCGCTCAGTATGCGGTCACAGAACTCTGCCCCAAGGACACAGGGTTAGAGTCCCTCTAGACCTACTAATTGACGCTGGCTATCGTGGAGTGCCGACCAACTGCACTGTAGCGCTGATACCAGTCTCTGACTCTGCTTCCTACCTACACCTCAGCCTGGGAGCTGACAAGCAAGGCTACACAACACATGCGTACCAAGGGTAGGGGTTTCATAATGAGTCATTCACCAGAGACATTCATACGTGCATACAACTTCACTCCACATAGTCTATATTACCGCACGGCCGTGTGATCCTTTTATAGGCGCAGCCTTCCGGGGCCTTCCTGATGGCCCAATCCGGGCTGCTTGAGGACCTGAGCATGTGGCCTCCGACCACCAACGAGCGGTCGTCTCACGGGCATGCTCAGATGGGAAAAGCAGGACTTAGTCCCAGGAGCGTCTGCTCGCCACTGACTAATGTCTGATGCTATAGCTGAGACTGGAGCGTCAGTAGCAACCAGATGCATAGCATTAGCCTGGGCAAGATGCCGGGACCAATGTCTCTGCTGAGCAGGAACCTCTGTGGCCACAGAAGAATGGAAGACCGCAGAGGACACGGCTTGAGATTCCCCTTGTGCAGTGGGGAAACCTCGGCGCCTTACAACTATGGTCCCAGCTGCCTTGAGATAATTAAAAAGTTCCCCCTTTCTAGTTTTAGGCTGATCTCTTACCTTCCTCATGATCAAGGATACCCCACAAGGGGAAATTTTGCAAGGTGCTCCAGATCGATGTCGATTGACAGCCATTTTGAATTTCTTCCACTGTCTTACAATTGCACCAACAGTTGTTTCCTTCTCACCCAGCACCTTACATATGGTTTTGTAGCTCATTCCACCTTTGAGCAGGTCTATGAGCTTTTCCCTGGCATCCTTAGAAAGTGCTTTGGTCTTGTCCATGTTGTAGAGGTTAGAGTGTGACTGATTATTTGAGTCTGTGGACAGGAGTCTTTTATAAAGGTGACTACGTAAGACAGCTGTCTCTAATGTAGGTAATAAGTTGATTAGGAAAGTCAAATTGGTATGTAGGAGACAGAAAATTTAATGGTTGGTAGGGGATCAAATAATTATTTTACACTGCAAAATGCAATTAAATCTATATATTTTATACAATGTGATTTTCTGGATTTCATTTTTGATATTCTATCTCTCAATATTAAAATTAACCTACCCTTAAAATTATAGACTGTTCATGTCTGTCAGTGGGCAAACTTCCAAAGTCAGCAAGGGATCAAATAATGATTTCCTTCACTGAACATGATATGCAACAGAAGTAATATACTGCATATATACAGTGGCATGTAAAAATTTGTGCATCCCTGATCAAAATTACTACTATTGGGAACAGTTAAACAAGTTGAAGATGAAACGTTCTCTAAAAGGGCTAAAGTTTAAGCTAACACGTTTACTTTGTATTTTAGGCAAACAAAATTGTAGTTTTTTTATCATTTTAAAAATGGCAAAAAGTAAAATGGGCTGTTGCAAAATTTTGGTCACCCTTGTGACCTTGTGTGCTCGGTTAAGTTTGACCAAGGTTTCAAACCTTAAATGGCCTGTTAGGGATATGGCTTGTTCACTATCATTGTTAGGAAATGCCAGTGGATGCAAATTTTCCAGCTTTGTAAAGGTTCAAGAATAAAGAAAATGTCATCCGCTTATTAGAATTATTACAGCGTCATTCATCTCCACACCTTCCAAAGCTGCATTATGAAGGCCTCAGATGTATCTTTTGACTTGGTTCCTAGAGCCATATGTTATATTCAGTGTCTACTGACAAATTTTCTTGCTTTCACCATCTTTCCAAACATAGAGACTAGCTATGCTGTATCCCATGTACAATATATGAGTGCAGGTTTGTGATGATCTATAAGCTGTAATACACTCATTATTTTTCTCAGAAAGAGTGCACTCTATTTATAGTCAAGCTATATTCTCATTACTTAGAATAACAGGACAGTCATATGCATCCAGCATTAATTGTCAAGTTCCCTTCTACAAGCTCTCTTCAACTCCATGATATTTGCAGCATACAGTGCCTATGGAGTAAATGTCAGCCATCATGTGCTCGACACTGCTCTAAAGTGATGCAGATGTGAAAGAACTAGAACACAGAATACACAATATTTTATCATCCTGATTATTGTCTATTTAACACTATACTCGAATAGGGAGAATTAATTTAAAACCAACTTTCACGACTATAAATGTGCAGAAAATTCTATAAAATATGTACTGAAAATGTGAAAATAAAACAAAATATTTCAGTTCTTAAGAAGAAAATGATGGAAGAAAAAGAGTTTGAAATAAAAGACATTTTTCATCTTTCACTTGATCAGAATTCTTTAATTACCTTCATAAGTTTCTTCTTTCAACTACATATCTATAATTAAAATGCTTTATCATGAAAGCCCACGAAAAAAAACTTGTTAGCTTTACTGATGGTGAGTCTTAATTCAAGTAGAGCGGGCCCACATTCCAATTTTTATCATCATCCTTCAAGGAAGATAATGATCCCTCTTTCTACTTCCCAGTAGTATTTAACTTGTCAGCCTTGCATCATTACAACAGTTTTTAAAAGATCAATAGGAGAAAATTAATCTTACTGATACATTATAATAAGATTCAAAGAATTCTATGAGTACAGAGGATCCAGAAAATTATTCTTTTGATGTAATGGCTATTTAGGTCAATGACTTGAAAAAGACTGATATTAATGCAAAATTACTGTCCGGATGGTCTGACTGCTCAAATTATTAAGATAACTTGGTTTAGATGAATTTTGTGTCAGGTTTTTTTGTGAAAGAAAAAAAATCAATTGTTTGGAACCCAGAGTAATGGAATACCTTCATTCTGACAATAAAAAATCCAAAATACTTGATAAACCAGAATTTGTTTACTGTGTGAAAAGTTGAATTAGGCGGCTGGTAGACGGTAAACATTGTGCAAGTTTAATTAGCATATTTGACCATCATTAAATAGAATAAATCATTAGCTTTTGTTACCTAATTTGAGAACAACAACCAAAAATATCCATACTATGAAGAATGTACAGCACTTCAATGCAATATTCAAATATGAACTGTCTGGTAGCCACTATTCAATTTCCAAAACAAAAGACAAAAACATTTATTATTATTTATTTACTAGATGGTGACCCGATTCTAACGCATTGGGTATTCTAGAATATGTATGGAGTTTATTTAAAGGAAATCTGTTACCCATTTTTTACCCCATATGCTGGGGCCACCGCCATCAGGGACTTATCTACAGCATTCTGTAATGCTGTAGATAAGCCCATGATGAAACCTGAAAAATAAGAAATACACGTTAGATTATACTCACCGGGGGGCGGGGGCGGGTGTGGTGGGTGTCGCGGTCCGGTCCGGCACCTCCCATCTTCATACGATGATGTCCTCCTCCTTACTTCACCCTCGGCTCCATTGCACGCATACTTTATCTGCCCTGTTGAGGGCAGAGTAAAGTACTGCAATGTGCATACGCCGGGAAAGGTAAGAGAGGTTAGGTACCTGCGCACTACAGTACTCTGCTCTGCCCTCAACAGGGCCGATAAAGTACACGTGCGCAGGATCTGAGGGAGAAGCAAAGAGGAGGACATCATCATATGAAGATGAGAGGCGCCGGACGGGACAGCGACACCCATCGGACTGGACCGAATGCCGAGGTGAGTATAATCCAACTATTTTTTCTTATCTTTCAGGTTTCATCGGGAACTTATCTACAGCATTACAGAATGCTGTAGCTAAGCCCCTGATGGCAGTGGCTGCAGCTGATATGCCAAAAATGGGGTGACAGATCCCCTTTAAATTCCACGCCAATATCACTGATTGTGGCAAATCTGTGCGGCAGGAGATGACCCGCAGCAACCATCAGGAGATCAGCGGCTAGCGTCACAGATCTCCCAATGGTAGCGGTGGTGTGCGTCGATCGAATTACGTGACAATTCGCGGCTCGACTGCGACTGTCGCTGATTGGTCACGCCAGGCCGGGCGCATCCAATCAGCGAAACGAAATTTCTGCTACAAACAGACAGACAGAATTAGACGATTATATAGTAGATTTGTTATGCTTTGCTGATAAAGCGCTATCTTATTCCACAGCACTTTACATACATTATCACCACTGTCCCCAATGGGGCTTACAGTCTACAGTAAATTCATTATCAGTATGTCTTTGGAGTACGGGAGGAAATCGGTGTACACTGAGAAAACCCACGCAAACACAGGAAGAACATACAAACTCCTTGCAGATATTGTCCATTGTGGGATTTGAACCCTGGACTACAGCGATGCAAGGTTGCAATGATAACCACTGAGCCACCACGCTGCCCTTGATTAAGTATAGATAAATATTTATAGAATAATATACATAAAATGGTTAACATGTTAAAAAACACGGATACCTCATAAAGGTACACTGAAATAGTCAGACAAGAAGAAGGAAAAGAGACTGTATTACTAGAAATACTTAACCTATGAGCATATTAGATGCTTGACCTTATAAATGCATTACAAATGTAGTACAGCAAACATGAGTAATCATACATAAGGCCATAATACCTTTCATATTGAACTGCTGATGCACATCATATGTCTTGCACTGTGCACCTACACAGCAATGCGCGATTCACCTAGCTTCTTCAGGGAGCATGTTGCGGTGAGGGAAAGTTGTCAGGTTATAAACAGCGCCAGACCAATCAGAAGAACACATGTCATATTAGGATGACGCGATTGGCATATTCGGTAAATTACATACTAGCACAGTCTCATTGGAAGAAATGAGACTTCTGGTTCACGACAAGTGCAATAAAGGCGTGAAACACTTGGGATCAAATGGTGCACAGATCAGGAAGTTTGTGCATTTCACAGAGAGAGTATGCACACCGACTTAACTTGTAATAAAACGAAACAAAAATATTGACATTATAAATCAATATATTTTACCAATTTACCAACATATTAGTAAATTTTCTAAGCAAAATGTATTTTTAAAAGTGCTATTGACATGATATCACCAGATTTTGGTAACAACCCAGCCGATCCACCTGGAGAAATAAATTAAAATATAGATGTGCGTAAATTAAGTTATATGTAATAATGAGAAATGACACAGGGAAAAGGTTTCAAAAGCCATAGAAAGTCATGACACTAGCTAAAATCTATCATTAATTAGAAAGCAATCCTGCCACTTCCTGAAAAATAATAGCTGCTTCAACTGATTGGAATATAAAAAGGTGTCTCATTAACAAGGTGCCACACAAGAAACCTCTCATAATGGGTAAAACGAGAGAGCTATCTCAAGACCTTCATAACCTTATTGTTGCAAAACACACTGATGGCATTGGTTACAGATGTATATCTAAGCTACTGAATGTTCCAGTGAGCACTGTTGGGGCCATAATCTAGAAGTGGAAAGAATATAATTTCACCATAAACCCGCCATGACAAAGTGCTCTCCACTAGGTTTCAGACACAGAAATGAAAATAATTGTCAGAAGAGTTGTCCAACAGAAGAAGACCACCTCTCAAGAGCTACAGAAAGAACTGGAATCAGAAGGTCCAATTGTTTCAAAGAAAACTATAAATAATGCACTCAACTTCCATGGCTAAATGGCTGTTTGCTAAACAACATTTAGGCAAACCTGTTAAATACTGGGAGAATACAGTCTGGTCAGATGAAGACCAAAATTGAACTCTTTGGATACCATAATACATACCATGTTTTGAGACTAAAAGGCACTGAAAATCATGCCAAAAAACACTATACCAAGAGTAAATTTTGGAGATGGGAGCATCATGGTGTGAGGCTGTTTTACAGCATGTGGCACTTGCAAACTTCATATGATTTTAGGGTGAATGGACAAATGCAGTGAAACATTTCTGGCTGCTTGGCATGCATGACATAGCCAAATTATCTGCTAAGTATCTCCATTTTCCTATTATCTAGAACAGTAATGCAATTCAAATTTCATATATTTCATGTTTACATTCTATAGCACTAGCACTACAAAGTGCAACTTTATTTGTTGGTTATGTATATAGATGGCTACTCTTAGTTTGCACCTGTATACACAAGTTTACTGTTTGGAAGTGACGGTCAGTCTTTTGTTATTTATATACAGTACAGGGCCGCCATCAGGGCATGACAGCCCTTACAGGTGTATGGGGCCCTGGTGATTAGGGGGGCCCGCTCGGGCCTGGCAGTGCCCGAGCACGCTGGCAGCCCCGTCCGCGCTCGGCGCTCGGATCCCGGCAGGGCCCCGCCTCAGGCCCTGCCCTGCTGCCCTGAAACATCCAGGTAGTCTGCCTGGTCTGGTCTGGATATCGGCGCAGCGCCGCTGGGCCCCTCCTCCCTCCCCAGTGCTGCAGTGCACCATGGTCCAGCGCCGCCCCCTCACGTGACATCACACGCTGGCCTCTGCTCTCCACTTCCTCATTCCAGGGCGGCTGAGCAGGAAGATGAGATCAGTGTGCCATGTGGCGTCGGCGTGGGACTGAGAGTGGCTGCGGCGAGCAAGCGGGTATCTTTTTATGTCTCTGTCGGGGCCAAGCTGATCATGGCGAGCCAGGGACTGAGGGGCGCCTGGGGCCCAGCTGAATATGGGGGGTTTGGCCGGTTGATGGAGGTCTGGGGAGCAAGGGGCCCGGCTGAACATGGGGGGTCTGGGGACCCAGGAGCCAGGGGCCTGCCCAGCTGATGAGGGAGGTCTGGGGAACCCAGGAGCCAGGGGCAGGCTGATGATGAAGGTCTGGGGGACCCAGGGGCCAGGCTGATGATGGAGGTCTGGGGGACCCAGGGGCCCGGCTGATGATGGAGGTCTAGGGGAGCAAGGGGCTTGGCTGATGATGGAGGCCTGGGGGAGACAGTGGCCCAGCTGATGATGGGGGGAGCCAGGGCCCAGTGGGACAAATCTCCAGCAACCATGATTAGCAGGCACATTGTCTCCACCTGCAGCTCAGCCCATAGTCCTATCCTTTTAGTGAGCACAGACTGTGCTGTGACCAGTACCAACATCATATTGACTGTCTCCACTTGCAGCTCAGCCCGTAGTCCTATCCTTTTAGTCAGCACACACAGACTGTGCTGACCAGTACCTGCATGTTGACTGTCTCCTCTTGCAGGTCAGCCCGTAGTCCTATCCTTTTAGTAAGCAAAGACTGTGCTGACCAGTACCAGCATGTTGACTGTCTCCACCTGCAGCTCAGCCCGTAGTCCTATCCTTTTAGTTAGCACAGACTGTGCTGACCAGTACCAGCATGTTGACTGTCTCCAGCTGCAGCTCAGCCCGTAGTCCTATCCTTTTCATCAGCACAGAATGTGCTGCACAGTACCAGCATGTTGACTTTCTCCACCTGCAGCTCAGCCTGTAGTCCTATCCTTTTAGTCAGCACTCAGCATAGACTGTGCTCACCAGTACCAGCATGCTGACTGTTTCCACCTGCAGCTCAGCCCGTAGTCCTATATGGGGTATCAGCCTACTCAGGACAAATTGCACAACTGTTAGGGTCCAATTTCTCATGTTACACTAGGGAAAATAAAACATTGGGGGTGGAAAGATCATTTTTGTAAAAAAAAAATTAGATTTTTTATTTTTATGGCTCTACATTATAAACTGTCAAGCACTTGGGGGTTCAAAGTGCTCACCACACATCTAGATAAGTTCCTTAAGGGGTCTACTTTACGTTAGCGTTTAATGACCGTGGGAACATACCCTAAAGTTTTTTTTAATTATGACTGTATAAAAGTTAGTAAACTAAATAGGGTGATCAGCCCTTTACTCTTGACTCCTGTTTTATGTATTTGTTTTTTTTACATAATCACTTACAGTTACGTTTTGAGATGTATTTACGTTCTATAATTTATCAGTTTTTATTAATTACCAATAAAGATATTTTTTGTAGTGTATAATCATTGATTATATATGCAATAATATACACTTTCCATTTATTTGGTGGGCAGGCTGAGGCGGCAGCGGTGGGCAGGCTGAGACGACAATTAGATTCTTCTTGACTGGGTGGTGGGCGCGGCGGCAACACCGGCTGTGTGAGTAAATAACAAGTCCATGTACTCGTTTGTCCACTATTTCAGTATGTGATTGTACTTACCGTATATATACATTGTTATTGGGGAGTCGAAGGGGGGGAGGAATGATTGTATAATGATTTCTTCCCCCTCCCCCTTCGACTCCCCAATAGCAATGTATATATAAGCTACTGGATGACCCTGACCTGCTGGAAAACCAAATGCCCAATGATAACATAAGGCAGCAGTGCTCAGGATAATCCAATAGCTTAGAAGTTTTGTTTGGGGTTTGGAAGGGGGGTGGGGAATTATTGATACAAGTGAGCTGATATGATTGGCAAAAATCTTTATTATGGCAGTGTAATTTTTGAAAGGGGAAAATTGGTCTGCACTTGCACAGCAGTGCATGGATTGGGCGCCAATCTCCTGACCAGCATCCTCATGCATGCTGTGAGGCTGCTGAGTTCAGGTCAGGAGACCCGTGTCCAGTCCATGCACTGTGGTCCAAGTGTAGGCCGATATTCCTCTAGTCTGCATGTCTGGGGCGCTGCACCTATATCCGTGAAGCCAAAGCGCTGCAGTGGATCCATCAAGGTTCACACATTTTGTTTAGAGCTGTTGTCTCAATGCATGTTTTTTTTGTTTCCATCACAGGAATGTTGCCTTAAAAGGACTCCGTCACCCAAAATGACTGTTCAACTAAGTCCAGGTGCTGGGTGCTTCACAGTGGGCAATCATTGAAATACATCTTCCCACCTGCTTGGTTTCCCTCTATCTCCAACTTTCTCTGTTGATATGAAGCCAGAGCTGTCTATTGAAGGAGAGGGGATTCACATAGAGGGAAAACAAGCAGGTGGCAAGGTGAATTGAAATGATTAGGCCCAATGTGAGACAGAATGGAGGGACTTTAATTAATAATAATTAATAATTAAAAATTACAGCTTCAAGGCACTTTGGATAAGTCTCTATGAGCTTTCCACATCTTGGCAGAGGGATTTTTACTCATTCCTCAAGGCAAAGCCACTCCAGCTTCTTCAAGATAGATGGTTTCCTCTGGTTAACAGCAATCTTCAAGTCTGAACACAAATTCTCCATTGAATTATGGTCTGGGTTTTGACTAGGCCATTCCAAAACCTTCACACACTTCCCCTTAAATCACTCAAGTAATAATTTAGCAGTATGCTTTGGGTCATTGTCTTGGTGGAAAGCGAACCTCCATCCCTGTCTCAAATCACTGACAGACTAAAACAGGTTTTCCTCAAGAATATCTCTGTATTTTGCACCATTCATCTTCCCCCTCAACTAGAGCCATTTTCGCTGTCCGTGTTGCTGAAAAACATGTCCACAGCATGATGCTGCTACAACTATGCTTCACTGTGGGGATGGGGTTTTTGGGATGATGAGAGATGTTAGTTTGGCGCAGTACTTAGCATTTACCTTGACAGCCAAAAAGTTCAGTTTTTGCCTCATTTCACCACAGCACCTTCCTCATACATTTGAGGAGTCTTACACATGTCTTTTGGCAAACTCAAACAGAGCCCTACAATTTTTGTGCGTAAGTAAAGGCTTTTTTCTGACCACTCTTTCCTCAAGACCACCTCTATGGAGTGGACGGCTAATTGTCGTCAGAATTACAGATACTCAAGTTTCTGCTTGGGAACTGCAGCTCCTTCAAGGTTACCTTTCATCTCTGTGCTGCCTTTCTGACTACTGCCCTCCTTTCCCGGGCTGGGAATTTTGGAGGGCGGCAACCTCTTGGCAGGTTTGTTTTGGTACCATATTTTTCCATTTGATGATAATGGATTTGATGGTGATCCATAGACTCATCAAAGATTAGGATATATATTTCAAAAATCCAGCCCTGACATGTACTTTATAACAACTGCTTGCACAGAAATAAGTAATTGCTTGCACATGCATTGTTAGCTGCTGCATAGCAAAAGGGGTGAATACATACGCATATGCCAATTTTTAGCTATTTGATCTCATAAATTTATTTTTCTCGCTTCACTTCTCAAAATTAGACTATTTAATGATGATGCATCACACATAAATTGGATTACAAAAATATTTAAACGCAGGTTGATATGCAAATTGTCTCTTCAGAGAGAGAGAGGACGTAAACTCCATAGCGCGACCTACTGGATGCAGCAGTCTTAGAAGTTATTTAAACAACATCCCCAAACATAGATGGTTTTTCTATACCTCCGTTTTTTTACCTATGAGGATTCCTTGTTTAGGTGTCTTTATTTCAATATGTTTGAATAAAATTATTTTAATTAATACTGTGTCAATGCCACTATATCCCCGTTCATGTTTGGGGATGTTGTTTAAATTACTTGAATTGAAGTGGTTTTGTTACAAAAGGACTGCGTTTAGTGATAGTCTTAGAAGTTACTATCTCCCCCTTAATGAGTCTTGAAATGTGACTTTGGCTAAAAGCAAAAAAAAAAAAAACTTAAAAGATAATAAGATTTATCCTAAGTCACATTTCAGGGCTAGTTAAAAGGTCATTAGTGACTTGTAGGATTGCTGCTTTCAACAGGTGGCGCTATAGAGTTCAAGTTCTCTTCCTCTATAAAGAGACAATTTGCCTATTGATTTTCCCAGAGAAGCATTGCACGGCGAATAACCCTTACTTTGGCATGCCAGAGCAGTCATATCACTCTCCATAAAGAGAAATGTTACCCCTTAAACATAGGTTGTAATCTAACAAAATGTGTAAAAAGCCAAAGGGGGTTAAAACATTAGTATTGTTGCTTCTAAATGATTATGAACTTGTTTTCTTTGCATTATTTGAGGTCTGAAAGCGCTGTGTTTGATTTTTTTTCTTATTTTGACGATTTCTCCTTTTCAGAAAAAAAAACAAAATTTATTGCATGGAAATTCGGAGACATGTTGTCAGACGTTTATAAACTAAAAGAACAATTTACATTTTACTCAAAAATATACCTATAAAGAGAAAAATCAGACAAACTCAACATTTGAAAGTGGTCTTTTAATTTTTGCCAGAGCTGTATATATATATATATACAGTGGGGCAAAAAAGTATTTAGTCAGTCAGCAATAGTGCAAGTTCCACCACTTAAAAAGATGAGAGGCGTCTGTAATTTACATCATAGGTAGACCTCAACTATGGGAGACAAACTGAGAAAAAAAAATCCAGAAAATCACATTGTCTGTTTTTTTTTCATTTTATTTGCATATTATGGTGGAAAATAAGTATTTGGTCAGAAACAAGCAATCAAGATTTCTGGCTCTCACAGACCTGTAACTTCTTCTTTAAGAGTCTCCTCTTTCCTCCACTCATTACCTGTAGTAATGGCACCTGTTTAAACTTGTTATCAGTATAAAAAGACACCTGTGCACACCCTCAAACAGTCTGACTCCAAACTCCACTATGGTGAAGACCAAAGAGCTGTCAAAGGACACCAGAAACAAAATTGTAGCCCTGCACCAGGCTGGGAAGACTGAATCTGCAATAGCCAACCAGCTTGGAGTGAAGAAATCAACTGTGGGAGCAATAATTAGAAAATGGAAGACATACAAGACCACTGATAATCTCCCTCGATCTGGTGCTCCACGCAAAATCCCACCCCGTGGGGTCAGAATGATCAAAAGAACGGTGAGCAAAAATCCCAGAACCACGCGGGGGGACCTAGTGAATGAGCTGCAGAGAGCTGGGACCAATGTAACAAGGCCTACCATAAGTAACACACTACGCCACCATGGACTCAGATCCTGCAGTGCCAGACGTGTCCCACTGCTTAAGCCTGTACATGTCCGGGCCCGTCTGAAGTTTGCTAGAGAGCATTTGGATGATCCAGAGGAGTTTTGGGAGAATGTCCTATGGTCTGATGAAACCAAACTGGAACTGTTTGGTAGAAACACAACTTGTCGTGTTTGGAGGAAAAAGAATACTGAGTTGCATCCATCAAACATCATACCTACTGTAAAGCATGGTGGTGGAAACATCATGCTTTGAGGCTGTTTCTCTGCAAAGGGGCCAGGACGACTGATCCGGGTACATGAAAGAATGAATGGGGCCATGTATCGTGAGATTTTGAGTGCAAACCTCCTTCCATCAGCAAGGGCATTGAAGATGAAACGTGGCTGGGTCTTTCAACATGACAATGATCCAAAGCACACCGCCAGGGCAACGAAGGAGTGGCTTCGAAAGAAGCATTTCAAGGTCCTGGAGTGGCCTAGCCAGTCTCCAGATCTCAACCCTATAGAAAACCTTTGGTGGGAGTTGAAAGTCCGTGTTGCCAAGCGAAAAGCCAAAAACATCACTGCTCTAGAGGAGATCTGCATGGAGGAATGGGCCAACATACCAACAACAGTGTGTGGCAACCTTGTGAAGACTTACAGAAAACGTTTGACCTCTGTCATTGCCAACAAAGGATATATCACAAAGTATTGAGATGAAATTTTGTTTCTGACCAAATACTTATTTTTCCACCATAATATGCAAATAAAATGAAAAAAAAACAGACAATGTGATTTTCTGGATTTTTTTTTCTCAGTTTGTCTCCCATAGTTGAGTTCTACCTATGATGTAAATTACAGACGCCTCTCATCTTTTTAAGTGGTGGAACTTGCACTATTGCTGACTGACTAAATACTTTTTTGCCCCACTGTATATATATATATATATATATATATATATATATATATATATATACACATGTCTGTCTTTGGACTCCTGTTTTCCTTGTCCAATTTGACAACTATTAATACCACATCTATACAGCACCCTGCTGGCACATTTTTGCTATCTGTATGTGTACCTAACCTCCTTTAGTATTTCTTATTTTGTCCTATTTGGCAAATGTTATATAATTAGGATTGAAAAGATAGGCAAAAGTTATTTTAATGTAAAAATAATAAAAAGTGGCAATGGCATTGAAAGTTCTAGCATAAAAAGAATATATACTGTGCCATGACTAAGACTGTTGGAGCTTCTGGCAGCAGTAGAAGTGCAACCTCCGCTGACTTTCTACTGTCTGGGCAATAATAGTCCCAAATCAGGCCACTGTTGGCCTCATTTCCTTCCAGCACGTGTATCAGTGGGAAGGAATTGGCGGGTGTATTGGCGTGTATAGCAAGCACATCACTCTTCCCATCTTTTCATCTAATAAAGGTCTGACGAGATATAGACCAAAACATCGCATGTCAATATTAATTCTGGATTGCCTACTCAATAAATTCTGAAATTTGCATCAAGTGCTCTGTAATTTTTGGATTGGGGGTTAAAAACCATCTGTGAACCCACCCAACAGGAATGTCCCACATCCGCTTATTTACATCACTCATCTCAGTAGACGGTAAAATTATAACTCTAAGAGTGACAACATTGGACGAAAAGTTACTAAACTGGATACGTCTTTATCCTCATTTTATTTAAAAAAAACCTGAAAAGTATTACAATGCACTGTGGTATTAAATGGGTAGTTAGTTAATACCTGGTTATCTCCCGTTTCTATGGCGAAGTCACTTTGATGTTTCTATGGCTGTAATGGCGTAAAAAAAATTGATAAAGGACTGAATACAGACCTAGGAGATGTCGTAATGTTGTGCACACCTTTTCACGTCAATCTAATCACCTGTTACTTGTAAAAATGACTCGAACCTTGTAAATTCAAATTTAGAAAGATTCAATCATCTATACACATATTACATGACACATACTGTATATTACATGACAATAAAACGCATAAAGCATGACATATACACACTAAAAATAATACATCACACATATATTACACATAATACATGACACATTTTTTATACTTCACCCATGACGCTTACTGTATCTGTTACACATAATACATGAGTTTATGAACCCTGATATCTTTGGGAGTGAGGCAATTTGTCTTAGACATGTCTCCTTAACACCAAGCTGTGGGTTACAAGTGTTATTAATTATTGCTAAGTTTGTATATGGAACTCTTGCCTGTATGAACTCTGGTATTCTATGGAGATGGTACAGTTTGGCTGAGATGTATCTTTAGCTCCAGTCTGTGAGTGCTACTAATTATTTCTATGCTTACATATGGGATATACTGTACACTGTGTTCCAAATTATTATGCAAAAAATATTTCCTCATATTTTCTCTAAATTACCTATATGAATTGCAGTCATTGTTATTTTCCAGTCATTTAATATTCTAGTATAATTGCTATGTTTTTGAACAAACTGCCTATGAAAACAGTATATTTTTAAAAATAAGAAACACTCAAAATGCATGTTCCAAATTATTATGCACAGCAGAGTTTTCAACCTTTTTATTTTTATTTTGAACAAGAAAATGGTGAATTGTGAGATTATAAGCATTATCAGCTTATTACAAAATGAAATCAAACAGTTTTCAAGTCAAAACTTTATTCTAGGTGATGTTACATTTGCACATAGGACCCCTTGTTCGAAAGAAGCTTCTGAACTCTCTCGTCCATTGAATTTGTCAGTTTCTGGATGGTTTGTGCTTCAATTGCTTTGCATGTGGACAGAATACCCTCCCAGAGCTGTTGCTTAGATGTGAACTGCCTCCCGCCATCATAGACACTCCTTTTGATGATCCTCCAGAGGGTTCTCAAAGGGGTTGAGGTCAGGGGAAGATGGTGGCCACACCATAAGTTTGTCCTCCCATAGCAGCCAGAGATGTGTTATTTGCAGCATGAGATGGTGCATTATCATGCATGAAAATGATCTTGCTGTGGAAAGCACGGTTCTTCCTCTTGAACCATGGCAGGAAGTGCTGTTTTAGAAACTCCACATAGATTATGGAGTTCATCTTTACCCCTTCAGGGATCCTAAAGGGGCAGACAATCTCCCTCCCCATGATTCCAGCCCAAAACATTACTCCACCTCCTCCTTGTTGGTGCCTTAGCCATGTTTTCATGGGGTGTCCATCATCCAGCCATCCTCCACTCCATCCATCTGGACCATCGAGCGTTGCACGGCACTCATCGGTGAACAAAACAGTTTGGAAGTCAGTCTTCATGTATCGTTTGGCCCACTGGAGCCGTTTCTGCTTGTGTGCCGTGGATAGAGGTGGTCGACAGGATGGCTTACGCACAGCTGCAAACCTCTGAAGGGCCCTGCATCTTGTTGTTCGGGGGGACGTTGGAGGCACCAGCAGCTTCAAAAACTTGTCTGCTGCTATGACAAGGCATTTTTGCAGCTGCTCTTTTAACCTGACGCAATTGCCTGTTGGAAAGAGTCCTGAATTTTTCCTTATCAGCACGCACACGTGTGTGCTGGGAATCAGCTACATACTTCTTGTTTGTGCGATGATCACGATGAAGTGTCTTGGCAATGTTGATTGTAGTCATGCCTTGACCTAAATACTCCACAATTTGTTGCTTCTCAGCAGCCGACACATCATTTTTCTTTCCCATTTTGGCAAAAAATTTAGGCTGCTTAATAATGTGGAACAGCCTTCTTAAGTAGTCTTGCCTTTCTTTGGACACACCTGCCAAACTAATTTGCACAGGTATCTGCAATTGCTTTCAGTGATATAAAGAGCCCTGACACACATCACCATCAATGAGTTTAAATGACAAACAAAAAAATTCTAACCTTATCACTCCTAAACTCTTTTTGCATAATAATTTGGAACACAGTTTATATGTGACTCTTCACGCAATGAACCCTGGTATCTATGGAAGCAATGTAATTTGCCTTAGACATAGATTTTTTATTTCCAGTCTGTGGGTTAACATCTATTACTAATTATCATTATATCTACCTCACTTCTGTATAGTTGGTTTGCAAACAGTATGATTAAGGGCCACATTGGCCTGAAAGCATAATAGTGTAAACCATTTTATGGTGCTTTGTCTTATGGCCCATGTATTCCTAATATAAGTTTTAAAAAAATCTATGGATTTTATCACAGACAGGTGTGGGCTATTGTACTATATCTCCACATAAAAGCCAGCTCTGGTGGCATCTGGTTTGTCAATGGAGTGTGGAATTCTGGCTATAGGCTTAGCGCACATATTTATAATTATATATTGTGACCTAAGATGTCAAACCAAGATTGCCTGATTCTTCAGGAGACAAGAACCTCCCACATGACTCATCATGGCTAATTAATTTGCAGAGGTCAATACATTATTTTATACTTATGTTATAAGGGATAGTCTTGGACAGGGGTTTTATTAGAAACCTATTACTGATGGGTAAAATCTAAAGTGATGCTTTAGAGGCAGATAATGTGGCTACTGATTCCAATTGGGAGTTACAAATGTTTCATCTAATATACAGAATTCACGAAAAATAGTTCACCTTTGTATAGTATAAGGAAATATAATTGTTTTTAACCTCCATACTGCTTAATATTCCTTCATTAAATGCAAATGCATTTCCTCTATATAGTGATAATGTTCGCGTAGTGTATTTGCTTCCCACAATTCAGTAATATAATTGATAGACTTTGCCCAGAACATTTCATCTGTCCTGTAATCATTCCGCTTGTATTATTACCAGGAGTATTGTCAGAGGTGACAGTGGCATCATATTGCAGATTTTCACGGCTCAGCGTGATCGGTGATTGAAATACTGTATAAATCATCTTACGGATGCTGCTGGTTTGAAAGAAAAAAATACTTTCCAATTTTGTCTCTAAACTACATTTCTGCTATTTAACACCATCATATAATGGGAACAAGAGATTACTGCCTTAAAATGGTAACTGGATGGATTAAGTTCTTGAAGAGAATCCTGTTTCGATAAAGAATTAATTCCCGTAATGCCCTTGTGTATTCTTGTTATAATCTTCATTACACGAATGAAGCGGAAGTGAAGTCTATTATTTCTCTCTTGTCTCATTATTATTTTGTGCTAAAAAGTATAATGCATAATTCAACAAGGAAGAAGATCTATTATGTCAGCAAATAATCTCATCAGGTTTATTAACCAATTAACCAATCATAATGCTTGGATACTGCCCTTATGCCTGTAATAAATGCTATTTATGTTCAACAGTGCGGCTGTCATAGACATTACATAGGATTCAGAATCTGTAAAAAAAAAAAAGAGAAAGCTAAAAAGTAACTAACTTACTTAAACAGTAGGGAAAATAAATATTTGATACACTGCTGATTTTGCAAGTTTTCCCTTCAACAAAGAATGGGTGGTCTAACATTTTTATCCTAGGTACACTTCAACTGTGAGAGACAGAATCTCAAAATAAAACTCAGAAAATTACACTGCATGATTTAAAAATAAAAAATTGCATTTTACTGCATGAAATAAATATTTGATCATCACCTATCAACCAGCAAGAATCCTGGCTCTCACAGACCTGTTAGTTTTTATTTAAGAAACCATCCTACTCTGCACTCATTACCTGTGTTAATTGCACCTGTTTGAACTAGATATCTGTGTAAAAGATACCTGTCCAGTCCCCACATTCAATCAATCACATTCCAACCTCACCATCATGGCCAAGACCAAAGAGCTGTCTAAGGTCACCAGGGGCAAAATTGTAGACCTGCACACAGCTGGGATTGGCTACAGGACAACAGGCAAGCAGTTTGGTGAGAAGACAACAACTGTTGGCATAATTATGGGAAAATGGAAGAAACACAAAATGTCTGTCAAACTTTCTTGGTCTTGGTATCCATGCAAAATCTTTGATATGTGTAAATAAAGCAAAAATATGCATATTTTCCCCCATATCATACAGCACAGGCACAGACTGAGGAATGTTTGTGCCAAAACTGTGTTGCAGTAGTAAATCAGAAGGCCAGATTTCCACTTAAAAATTGTTAGACCTAATGTAATGATGCCGCCACAAGGCCCAATCAGCTACTCCAAATCGTTTGTGCTGAAACTGTGGTTCAGTAGCAAATCAGAAGGCCAGATTTCTAATTAAAAATTGTTAGACAAAACAGTGTTGCTTTATTTATTTTATTGTGCTTTGCTTATATAGCTATCACTATCCCAATGGGGCTCACAATCTAAATTTCCTATCAGCATATCTTTGGAGTGTGGGAGGAAACCAGAGTACTTGGAGTAAGCCCACACAAACCACAAGGAGAACATACAAACCCCTTGCAGATGTTGTCCTTGGTGGGATTTGAACCCAAGACCCCAGTGCTGCAAGACTGCAGTGCTAACCACTGAGACATTGTGTGCCCGTTCAGGCACACTATCAAAGAAAATAAATAGTGGATGACAAGCCCTGCATCAAGTAGCCTCACCTCCACTTCCTCCACCTTAACATTACTACACACAATACAATCCTCAGAGGTGGCACCCTAATCACCCTTGCTCCCCCAGCATTGTTCAAGGTGCTCACCACACCTCAAGATAAATTCCTTGATGGGAGTATTTTCCAAAATGGGGTCACTTCTGGGAGTTTCCACTATTTAGGTACATCAATAGCTCTGCAAACAAGACATGGGGCTGGCTATCCCAGCCAATTTTGCACTACAAAAGTCAAATGGTGTTCATGCCGTGCACCTAAACAGTAGTTTACCATGACTGTATGCTTATGCATTGACTGCAAGGCCTGCCCTGCCCCAAAGTTACATGCACCCTAATAAGCCTTTGAACAGAGGTACTGGATAGCCACATGCAACCAAAGTTCCCGGTATTCATTTGGCACTCCCAAACTGTTTGCTTATGCATTGACTGCAAGGCCTGCCCTGCCCTGCCCAAAAGTAACACGTACCCCAATAAGCCTTTGAACTGAGGTACTGGATGGCCACATGCAACCAAAGTTCCCAGTATTCATTTGGTACTCCCATACTGTTTGCTTATGCATTGAATGCAAGGCCTGTCCTGCCCCAAATTTACACGCGCCCATATAAGCCTTTGAACACCCATAATGGATGGTCACATGAAACCAAAATTCCCATTATTCTGATTTTTTAAGTCACCTTAAGTTTGCCAAAGAAGTGAATACAAGGTCTTCCCAAAATTTGCACACCCTTCAATCCCCCACGGAAGAAATGTGGAGGATCGTCTCTGAAAAAGTTTTCCCAGTTTAAAGGAGCGGGTCTCCTATGCTTGCAATTATTATTATTATTATTATTATTATTATTATTATTATTATTTATTTATATAGCACCATTGATTCCATGGTGCTGTACATGAGAAGGGGGTTACATACAAATTACAGATATCACTTACAGTAAACAAACTAACAATGACAGACTGATACAGAGTGGAGAGAGGACCCTGCCCTTTCAGGCTTACATGCTACAGGATGGTGGGGAAGGAGACAGTAGGTTGGTGGGTTGCAGCAGTTCCGTTGTTGGTTGAGGTGATATCACCGGTAGTGGTGAGAGAGAAGGAGGTAGTGGGGTCATTGCAGGCTGTAGGCTTTCTTGAAGAGGTGGGTTTTCAGGTTCCATCTGAAGGATCCAATTGTGGTTGATAGTCAGACTTGTTGGGGCAAAGAATTCCAGAGAATAGGGGCCATTCAGGAGAAGTCTTGGAGGCGGTTGGGTGAGGAGCGAATAAGTGTGGAGGAGAGAAGGAGGTCTTGGGAGGACCGGAGATTACGTGAGGGAAGGTATCAGGAGATTAGGTCAGAGACATATGGGGGAGACAGGTTATAGATGGCCTTGTAGGTCAGAATTAGTAATTTGAACTGGATACGCTGAGGGAATGGGAGCCAGTGAAGATATTTGCAGAGGGGAGAAGCGGAGGAGTAGCGAGGAGAGAGTTGAATTAGTCGGGCGGCAGAGTTAAGGATGGACTGGAGAGGTGCGAGGGTGTTAGCAGGGAGACCACAGAAAAAGATGTTTCAGTAGTCGAGGCGGGAGATGATGAGGGCATGCACAAGCATTTTAGTAGATTGAGGGTTGAGGAAAGGACGGATTCTGGAAATATTTTTGAGCTGGAGGTGACAGGAGGTTGAAAGAGCTTGGATGTGCGGTTTGAAGGACAGGGCAGAGTCAAAGGTTACTCCGAGGCAGCAGACTTCTGGTACTGGGGAAAGTGTGATGTCATTAATTGTTGTAGCTAGGTCAGGTAAAGAAGATCTGTGAGATGGAGGAAAGATGATGAGTTCAGATTTGTCTACATTGAGTTTGAGGAAGCGAGAGGAGAAGAAGGAGGATATGGCTGATAGACGCTCTGGGATTCTGGACATGTAATGCCCATATACTAAGTGTATTGGCTGAAAAACAATTTTCCCTTGGGGTACACATCATCCTACTGTGTAAATATATTTTTTACAGCCATCATAAACACCCTTGCAAAAAACTATAGTGGTTTTTGCATCACAGACCACCAGTGCCACCATCAGGGCATTATTGCCCTGACTGGCATATGGAGCTCGGTCAGCAGAGGGGGCCCGCATTGGGCCCCATTACTTCTGCTGATCAGGACCCTGCGGCAGGCTTCTCCGATGCAGTAACTGAACCTGCGTCTGAGATGCAGGTTCAGTTACTCTATTGCCTTGTGGGCAGTAGTTAAATCCGCCAGCCAATCGGAGTCTGAAAGTAATGTCAGCGCACATGTCTCCTGCATATGACGTCATTGTCATTTGTCGGCAAGTGCGCACTTGACACACCGGGAGAGATCATTGCTGCAGGAGTGTGGCCAGTTAAGAGGAAAGGTTTTTTTAAAAATGTTTTATTGAAAACAGCAACTGCACTATGTTTCACAGGCAGGATGGAGATATATGGACCAAGTGTTTCCATCCTGCCCAGGGCAGGATGGAGACACAGGGCAGAATTGAGACACAGGAGCAGGATTGGAGACATGGGGGCAGAATGGAGACATGGGGCAGAATGGAGACAAGGGGCAGAATGGGAGACATGGGGACAAAATGGGAGACATAGGGGCAGAATAAGAGACAAGGGGGAAGAATGGAGACATGGGGGCATAATGGAGACACAGGGGCAGGATTGAAGATAAGGGGGCAGAGTAGAGATAAGGGGGCAGAATGGAGATAAGGGGCAGAATGGAGATAAGGGGCAGAATGGAGATACGGGTGCAGAATGGAGACATGGGCAGGATAGGAGACACTGGTCAGAATGGAGACACGGGGTCAGAATGAAGACACGGGGCAGAATAGAAACACGGAGGGCAGAATAGAGACAAGGCAGGATTGGAGACAAGGGGCAGGATGGGAGACATGTGGGCAGGAAGGGAGACAAGGTGCAGGATTGAGACAGATGGGGCAGTAATATGGGGTGGGATGGAGACAGATGGTGCAGGATCATGTGGCAGAATGGAGACAGATGGGTCAGGATGGAGACATGGGACAGTATCATGGGGCAGGATGGAGGCAGATGGGGTGGGATCATGGGTCAGATGGGGCAGGATGGGGAGATCATATGGGGCAGGATGGGACATCACATGGGGGTAGGATAGGAGAGCATATGGCTGGAGCCAGGAATGAGACACATTGGGGCCAGGATGGGGGATATTATTACCATAGGGGCAACTTAAGGGATATTATTACTGCAGTGATGTATTTATTTTATTTTTTGATGATACTGTTTTAAATGGGTGAGCGATCCTGTTACTGTGCAGAGCAGCACTGTTGCCTTTTTTCCTTCATCTGGTGTAGTTTAGAATTTGGGAAAAAAAATTAAGTAATGCATTCTGCAAGCGGTGCTCTAGATAACTGTGTTATTTCCTGCAGAGACGAGCCCTGGCTAGAAGAAGTGATGGTGGTCTGTGCTGGATGAAGATTAAAAGTGAAGATGAAGGACTTCACCTAGAGACATCACTGGTGAGTTAGCATGTTACCTGTACACTGACACTATACACTGTATACTATATACAGCGGTCCTGTGCACAATGTCTCCAGTGATAACTGTAATACCTTTATATTATACACTACATACAGAGCTCCTGTGTATATTGTCATTGTGATTACCTTTACACAGACACTGCATACTAAGTACAGATCTCCTGTGTATAATGGCACGTATGGTGACATCAGTATTGTGTTTTTTTTATTACTGATCAACATTGTAGTATTGAGTCACTATGTTGTGGTAATATGTTGTTCGGCCATGGTGTGGAGGTTTTTGTTCCTTGTATGTGCTATTATTTGGTCACTATGTGGTGGTAATATGTAATCTAGTCTTGGTGTGGTAGTATGTGTTCCTTGTATGAGGCATTATTGGTCATCAAATGGTGGTAATATGTGGTCTGGACATGGTGTGGTGGTATTTGTTCCTTATATGTGGTATTATTCAGTCATTGTGGTGGTAATATGTGGTCTGGACATGATGTGGCAGTATTTGTTCCTTATATGTGGTATTATAGGTCACTATGTGGTGGTAATATGGTGTCTGGTCAAGGTGCGTTGGTATTTGTCCCCTGTATGTGATATTATTGGTCATTTTAAAAATTGAAAAATAAATAAAAATTTACCTAAATTGTATTGGATATTTTAAAAAATGTTTAATAGATTAGAGTAGAGTAGGGCCTGACTAAAAGAGCCTATCTTGTCGTGGTGGGAGCTTCAAAAATCTTTTGACTGTTGAAAGTTCGAGGGGTGGAGTGTTATGAATAGGAAACCGAGGAGGAAAAAAAGACAACAAGCTAAGTCTCAGACAACCAGAGAAGTTGGTAACTATGCAGATTGCAGATCCCTGATCTTAACCGCACAACTAGCCGCAGTCGTGGAGCATTCCTACGTTGGTCCTAGAAGCCTCGTCACAACCGGAGAACTACATAAGCCTAAAGCAGGAAAAGAGGAAAACTAACTGCCTCAGAGCAGACCCCAAAGGAAATACAGCCCCCCACATGTGTTGACGGTGAAACAAGATGAAAATACAAACAAAGGGAGAAAAATAGGCTGAGCAAACGATGGGGCCCGGCTAACAATGAAGGACAGAAAAGGAAAGACACTGTCTGCAATCTGCCAAAAAAAACCTACAAAAATATTGTCCAACACTTCTGATAGCAAAATTAACCCTGAAGTCACTAGATTTCTAAACCTATATCAGCACTCTGAAATATTCTGAGACAGAGCAAAAAAGAGGCCAATGTAAAAAAGAATCAAAAAGAAGATTGACAAATACTGATTAATAGGAGTGGAATTTCAGCATAACCCCAGCAGGGGAAGGCTGATTACACAAAAAACTGAATTGACCAACAAGCGCAAGTGTGAACATTAGCAAAAAGCAAACTTAACTTGAGAAGACTGGAAGAGAGCTGAAGTCCAGGAATTGAGAAGCAGACTGAATCACCAGCACCCAGATAGGGCGTCGGCTGTCTTATATCCAGTCTGATACTCCAGAGATCCAATCGTTATCTTCCTCATCAGGTGGCAGATCACTACCACTTAAACCAACAGCACTACCTCCACAGGGAGAACGGAAGGGGAACTCTCAACTGGTGGAGCAGAAAATGAGTTCATGACAGTACCCCCCCTTGAGGAGGGGTCACCGAACCCTCATCCATGCCACCAGGCCGATCTGGATGGGCCCAGTGAAAAGCACGAACCAATTTATTGGCATGAATATCAGAGGCAGAGACTCAAGAATTATCCTCCTGGCCATAACCCTTCCAATTGACCAAATACTGGCGTCTCCGTCTAACCAAACGAGAATCCAATATTTTCTCTACCTCATATTCCACATTGCCTTTAACCAATACAGGATCAGGAGGTGCCGCCACAGGAGCTACTGGCTCAACAAACCTCTTCAACAGTGACTTGTGAAATACGTTATGGATTTTGAACGTAACTGGAAGAGCCAATCGAAAAGAAACAGGATAAAGAATGTCCAAAATCTTATAAGGTCCAATAAATCTTGGCTTAAATTTTGGAGATGCAACCTTCATAGGAATATTCTTAGAAGACAGCCAAACCATATCACCCACTTTAAACCGGGGACCAATGGTCCTATGCCGGTTGGAAAAACGCTGGGCCTTTTCCTGAGAGAGTGACAACTTATCCACCACTTGGTCCCATATCTGCTGCATTCTCACAACCACAGTGTCCACACCTGGGCAGGATGAAGATTCCACTTGCCCTGAAGAGAATTGAGGATGAAACTCAAAGTTACAGAAAAAGGGTGACATCAGAGTGGCAGAACTAGCTCTATTGTTCAGCACAAATTCAGCCAAGGGCAAAAATGAGACCCAATCATCTTGATCAGCAGATATAAAACATCTTAAATAAGACTCAAGGTCTGGTTTGCTTTCTCAGTCTGCCCATTGGTCTGGGGATGAAACGCGGAGGAGAAGGATAACTGAATTCCCAGATTGGAACAAAAGGCTTTCCAGAATCTGGAAACAAACTGGACCCCTCTATCGGACACAATGTTCTCAGGAATCCCGTGTAACCGAACCACCTGTTGTAAAAACAAGGGCACCAACTCAGCAGAAGATGGCAACATTGGGAGTGGTACAAGATGGACCATCTTCGAAAATCTATCACAAATCACCCAGATAACAGTCATTCTCTGAGAGACAGGAAGATCAGAAATAAAATCCATTGAGATATGGGTCCATGGCCTCTTGGGCACCGGCAGCGGCATCAGCAACCCATAAGAACAAGAACAGGGTTTAGAACGAGAACAAGTCCCACTGGACTGTACAAAATTCCTGACATCATGAGATAAGGCAGGCCACCAAAACAACCGACTCACCAAATCTCTGGTACCAAAAATACTCGGATGACCAGCCAATGTGGAGCAATGGACTTCAGACATCACTCTCTTTCTCCACTGGTCAGGAACATACAATCTTCCCATAGAGCAACGCTCAGGTTTATCCTCCTGAAATTCCTCCAGGGTGCGTCTCAAATCGGGCGAAATGGCAGAAAGAACTACCCCCTCACCTAGGATAGTAGTAGGCTCGGTCACATTAAGAGAATCAGCAAAGAAACTCCTAGAAAGGGCGTCTACCTTAACATTCTTAGTGCCTGGAAGAAAAGAGACCACAAAATTAAAATGCATGAAAAACAAGGCCCATCTAGCCTGTCTAGGATTCAAGCGTTTGGCCGACTCCAGATAAATCAGATTCTTGTGATCGGTGAGGACCACAAATTGATGTCTAGCTCCCTCCAACCAATATCTCCACTCCTCAAATGCCCATTTCATGGCCAACAATTCCCGATTCCCCACGTCATAGTTGCGTTCAGATGGGGAGAACTTTCGAGAAAAGAAGGCACAGGGATTCATCTTAGAAGTCTCAGGGTCTTTTTGGGACAACACAGCTCCTGCATCAATCTCAGAAGCGTCCACCTCCACTTGAAATGGAAGTGAGACATCAGGTTGCCGTAAAACTGGAGCTGAAGTAAATCTCAGCTTAAGCTCCTGAAATGCTGAGACAGCCTCAGGAGACCAATTCAGCACATCAGCTCCCTTCTTGGTCAGATCAGTCAGTGGTTTGACAATACTAGAAAAATTACCTATAAATTTACGATAGAAATTAGAAAAACCCAAAAACTTCTGGAGAGCCTTCAAAGAAGTAGGCTGAACCCAATCATAAATGGCCTGTACCTTGGCCGGGTCCATTTCAATAGTCGATGGAGACAAGATAAATCCCAAAAATGAAATCCTCTGTACACCAAAGAGGCACTTCGATCCCTTAACAAACAGGGAATTCTCCCTCAAAATCCGGAACACAGTCCGGACATGTTCCACATGGAAATCCCAATCACTAGAAAAGATCAAAATATCATCCAGATAGATGATCAAAAACTTATACACAAAGTCTTGGAAAATATCATTCATAAAGGATTGGAAGACAGAAGGGGCATTAGAGAGCCCCAAAAGGCATCACCAGGTACTCAAAAATGTCCCTCCGGAATAATTAACGCCGTCTTCCATTCATCCCCGTGCTTGATGGAAATAAGATTATACGCCCCCCTGAGGTCAAGCTTAGTAAACCAGCAGGCACTCTTAACTCTGGAGAATAAATCAGACATCAGAGGTAACGGGTACTGATATTTAACCGTCATCTTGTTAAGGGAACGATAATCAACACACGGTCTTAATGAACCATCTTTCTTGGCCACAAAAAAAACAGCTCCTAATGGTGATGAGGATGGTCTAATATGACCCTTTTCCAATGCCTCCTTAATATAGGATCGCATAGCATCATGTTCGGGTAGAGATAAGTTGAAAAGCCGACTCTTGGGAAATTTACACCTAGGCATCAACTCAATTGCACAGTCATAACTCATATGAGGAGGCAAAGACGCAGACTTACTCTCACTAAAAACATCAGAGAAATCAGCCAGATAATCAGGAATATCATGAGACTGAGGAGAGGTGGAGAAAACAGGAGCGTCCCTAAGAACACACTGACAACCCCAACTCACCACAGACACAGAGCTGCTCCTGAATCCACAAAAGCCTTAGTGGAAAAAGTGGACAAGGAGCAGATCAGAGTAATTGCCAAAAGGAACTTAGGTTGTATACTGCCCACGTCAAATGTGTGTGCAAAACATTTCTCTCGTTTAGGGCAGTCAGAAATAGTATGTGAGGCGTCGCCACAGAAAAAGCACAGCTTATTACGCCTTCTAAACTCCCAACGTTGTGCCCTAGACAAAACCCCATCACATTGCATAGGTTCAGACATTTGTTCAAAAGGTGGCAGCGCCTGCCGGGTAGTTTTACGCTCACGTAAACGCCGATCAACTTGAATGGCTAATGACATAGAGCCATCCAGACCAGAGGGAACAGGAAATCCCACCATAACATCTTTTACGGTCTCTGACAAACCTTTCCGAAAAAGAGCTGCTGATGCACTATCGTTCCATGTAGTAAGGACCGCCCACTTTCAGAATTTTTGACAGTACAACTCTGCTGTATCCTGACCCTGGTTTAATGCCAACAGGGTTCTCTCAGCTTGATCAACGGTATTAGGTTCATCATACAACAACCCCAAGGCCTGAAAAAATGCATCCACATTAGTCAGAATAGGATTTTCAGGTGTCAGAGAAAAAGCCCAATCTTGGGGGTCGCCGCGCAGCAAGGAGATGACAATTTTAACCTGCTGCACAGAGCTCCCTGATGAATTAGGCTTCAAAGCAAGAAATAATTTACAATTATTCTTAAAATTCAGAAATTTAGACCGATCCCCAGAAAACACATCAGGAGTAGGAATCTTCGATTCGGCAGCATGTGACTGAATAAGGTAGGTGGAAATTCCCTGTACTTCAGCAGCAAGCTGCTCCACATGATCAGACAGTTGCTTAATGTCCATTAGGAAAAAATCCTCCTATGGCCCCAGAGAAAAAGAGGAAAAAATACATAATAAAAAAAAAAATTCTGACAGTTTTTTTTTTTTCTTTTTCTAACAATTCTTTCCAGCTTTTGAGTACCCTAGAATCGGCGGTATGGCTGGTGATTCTGTTATGAATGAGAAACCGAGGAGGAAAAAATGACAACAAGCTAATTCTCAGAAAACCAGAGAAGTTGGTAACTATGCAAATTGCAGATCCCTGATCTTACCCGCACAACAAGCAGCAGTCGTGGAGCATTCCTACGTTGGTCCTAGACGCCTCGTCACAACCGGAGAACTACATAAGCCTAAAGCAGGAAAAGAGGAAAACTAACTGCCCCAGAGCAGACCCCAAAGGAAAGACAGCCCCCCACATGTATTGACGGTGAAACAAGATGAAAATACAAACAAAGGCAGAAAAATAGGCTGAGCAAACGATGGGGCCCGGCTAACTAAAAAGGACAGAAAAGGAAAGACACTGTCTGCAATCTGCCAAAAAAAAACCTACAAAAATATTGTCCAACACTTCTGATAGCAAAATTAACCCTGAAGTCACTAGACTTCTAAACCTATATCAGCACTCTGAAATATTCTGAGACAGAGCAAAAAAGAGGCCAATCTAAAAAGGGACAAAAAACAGATTGGCAAATACTGATTAATAGGAGTGGAATTTCAGCATAACCCCAGCAGGGGCAGGCTGATTACACAAAAAACTGAATTGACCAACAAGCGCAAGTGTGAACATTATCAAAAAAACAAACTTAACTTGAGAAGACTGGAAGAGAGCTGAAGTCCAGGACCTGAGAAGCAGACTGAATCACCAGCACCCGGATAGGGCATCGGCTGTCTTATATCCAGTCTGATACTCCAGAGATCCAATCGTTATCTTCCTCATCAGGTGGCAGATCACTACCACTTAAACCAACAGCACTACCTCCTGTCACCACCAGAGGGAGAACGGAAGGGGAACTCTCAACTGGTGGAGCAGAAAATGAGTTCATGACAGTGGAGGCAGGGCTGGGGTGTAGCCTGGGTGGAGTCTCAAGCGGGACCCAAAATTTTGCCAGTATGGGGCCTCAAAATTCCTAGAGGCAGCCCTGCAGACCACGATTACCCTGGTGACCTAGTGGTGGTGTCGGAAGAGACGTGGAGGATGGCCTACTAAAACTGTTTTCCCAGTTTACAGGAGTGGATCTCCTATACCTGAAATGCCCATACACTAAGTGAATAGGCCTAAAAATATTTTCCCCTGGGAGGAACACCTCAACATAGTGTAAATATTTTTGGTATAGACATCATAAACACCCTTGCAAAAATTTCTAGTGGCTGTTTCATCACGGACCACAGTCACCATGGTAATCTAGTAGTGGTGAATGATAAGGATAGGAGAAGGAGGAGTGTTCTGTCCTCTTTATGTGTAAGGCGTACATAAATCGACATAAAGCTAACTCCCTTCACGCAACTCATTGATTGGAGAAGTTTCCGTGTTCAACTTTTATTGCAATGAAGCAGAGTGAAACTGTGAAACAACAATAGGAGCATTTAGTACATGGTACATACATAGTAAAGTAATACATGAACTGAAATCACAGATATGTACATAAGTAGTTCCTATTTGAACGGAAACGAGATCTAACTAATGCTGACTACAAAGGAGAAACACAGAAGCGCTGACGTATAGATAGTCCTAAGTCAAAACCTGAATCTCCTTACCGACGGTGCTTCTGTAAGCCGGGAGGCAGAGAGATGCTTCAGTACCACATGGAATGAAAAACTAATATGGCTCCTGGAGAATAAGGTTATATGATGTCTCCCAGGGGTCAAAGGTAGAGACTACGATGGCCGAATAGATCAAACAAGAGAAGTAGACTAGAATGAAATCCAAAGCTGTTTGTACAGACAGCCAGTAGGTGGCAATGTTGCATTATAAATGACAAGCATAAGAAATCACAGAAGGACAATAAATAAACAATTATGAAGAAAGCTGTTAAAGGCTTCACACTCCCTGTCTGATGTCTTGAAGATATCACTTTAACACACTTTAGGGGAAACTAACAGGATCAATTCAGTAACGGGTCTCAAGAAAAGTTTTGGGTGACCTTGCTTCCAAACTCTCACTTCTACTTTCTTAACTTTTCCATCTTCGCTCGGGAACACTTTGGTGACCAATCCTAGAGGCCATTGGTTTCTCTTTGATTGAGGGTCTTTGATTAAGACAACACTCTCAACCTGCATGTTAGGTTTGTCAACCTGCCATTTGTCTCGTGTCTGGAGAACAGAAATGTACTGTTTTTTCCATTTCTCCCAGAAGGTATTAGAAAGAGTTTGTACTTTCTTCCACTGGCACCTGTATAGGTCTTTTGAAGGAAACTCATCAGTAGGTGCAGCAACTGTTCCAACCTTTTGGGTGAGCAGAGTAGCCGGAGTGAGCAAAAGAGGATCTTCTGGATCATTGGATATCAAGGTCAAGGGTCTGGCGTTCATAATAGCTACCACTTCAGCCATGAATGTTATGAGGGTATCGTGTGTGATAGTCAAAGTCCCTAATTGTAAGAACATTGAGTCTAAGATTCTTCTGGCTATGCCAATCATGCGTTCCCATGAGCCCCCATATGAGAGGAGTGTGGCGGGTTGAACATCCACCTGCAACCTTGATCTGTGAGATATCTTCCTACACATTCATCGTCAATGTTTGAAGGGATCTTCAGTTCTCTGCAGGCTCCGACAAAATTGGTTCCTCTATCAGAACGGATACGTTTTACTGGTCCCCGAATGGAAATAAAACGTCTAAGACAGTTTATGAAGCTAGAGGTGTCCAATGATTCAATCACCTCTATGTGCACGGCTCTAATGCTCATACAAGTAAATATAACCGCCCAGCGTTTGTTGGTAGCATGACCTCCTCTGGTGCGCCGTGCGATGACAGACCAAGGGCCAAACACATCTAGACCGACGTTTGTGAATGGAGGTTCTGTACTCAGTCGATCCCTTGGAAGATTAGCCATCTTCTGAGACTGGAATGTACCACGAAGCTTCCTGCAAGTGACACATTTGAAGATTACACTACTCACGAGTCTTTTTGCTCCCACTATCCAGAAGCCTGCAGTGCGTAAAGCTCCCTCGGTGAACAGATGACCTTGATGTTTAACTTGCTCGTGGTAGTGTTGCACAAGTAAGGACACAATATGATTACTCGGGAGTATTAATGGGTAGCTTTGGTTGCTCTCTATCCTTGCATTTGAAATGCGACCTCCCACTCTAAGCGATCCGTTTTTATCCAAGAATGGGTCGAGTCTCCTAAGATGGCTGTCTTTGGAGACACATCTTTGGTTCATTAAACATTCAAACTCTTGCGCGTAAGCTTCTCGTTGAACACATTGTATAATAAAGTCCTGAGTTTGTGAGAGTTCATCTGAGGTACAAGGTCTGCGGTAGCAATGCCAACCTTCGCAATGTTCTGATTGTGGTGATTCAGCTTTAAAGGATCTAGCTATGTGACGTAGATGGGTTATAGCTCTACACAATGACCGCCAGGTAGAAAACTTGTTGAAACGTCCAATACCGAGTTGCTTGTCTGAAACAACTGTATTAAGTGTAGAGACTCGAGGACGAATCTCTATGTCAGATTCTGGTTCTAGCAACTCAAATGAATTTCTTTCCAGAGTTTCAGGTTTTGTCTCGTATAACGATACTGGTCCTGTGAGCCACATAGTGTCTCTGAGGCGAGACGCTGCTACACCTCTCGTGGCGCAGTCTGCTGGGTTTAGGTTAGTTGACACATAGTGCCACTGGGTAGGTTGTGTTGACTTTCTGATCCTCTGGACCCTATTACTTACGTAGACGTAAAACCTCCTGGTCTCATTGTGAATGTAGCCTAACACTACTTTACTGTCTGTATAAAACATTGTATCTTCGAGATCTACGTCTATTTCTGCTGCAATCAGTTCAGATAGTTCTACTGCAAGGACGGCAGCACAAAGCTCTAGTCTCGGTATCGTGAGTTCCAGACGTGGTGCCAACTTCGTCTTGCCCATTACAAAGCCGATATGAGCTCGATTTCCAATGTCTGTAGTTTTGAGGTAACCTACCGGAGCAATTGCTTTTTCAGAAGCATCGCAGAAGATTTGTAGTCTCTTAGACTGGACCTCATCAAGAGTATGCGTATGGTCTGGGTATGCGTAAGCTTGACAATACCTCTAGAGAATCGCTCCACACTGTCCACAACAGTTCCTTTTCAAGAGGGAGTGGAGTGTCCCAGTCACACGTATCTGTAATTAGCTCTCTGAGCAGAGCCTTACCTTGGATCGTCACTGGTGCTGCAAACCCAAGCGGATCGTATAAGCTGTTTATCATGGATAAGACGCCGCGTCTTGTGAATGGTTTTTGATCACGGACAACCTGAAAAACAAAGGTGTCAGTATTGAGGTCCCAATTGAGCCCCAGACTCCGTTGAACAGGGATGGAATCTGTAGGCAAGTCTAGATCTTTCCGATCGTTAGCGCGATCTTGCTTGGGGAAAGCTTGCACAACAATTTCGCTATTTGAAGCAATCTTATGTAGTCTGAGATTTGAATGGGTTAACACGTCCTGGGTCCTTTTGAGCAAATTGATAGCGGCTTCTGCTGATGGAAAAGACTTTAGGGCATCGTCCACGCAAAAGTCTCTTTCTACGAAGCGCCTGACGTCTTCCTCTCCTTTCTGTGCAGACAGTTTGAGTCCATAAATAGCAACTGAAGGGGAAGGGCTGTTGCCGAAAACATGTACTTTCATACGATGCTCTATGACGTCTTTGGTAGGATCGTTCTCTTGGAACCAGAAAAATCTTAGGAAGTTCCGATGCTCTGATTTCACTAAGAAACAATGGAACATCTGCTGTATGTCGGCGACGACGGCAACTGCTTCTTTACGGAATCGGATGAGGACCCCAAGGAGGGTGTTGTTAAGATCTGGCCCCGTTAAGAGAACATCATTGAGGCAGAAGCCTTCATAACGGGAACTAGAATCAAAGACTACCCGAATCTGTCCTGGTTTCTTAGGGTGGTAGACTCCGAAGATTGGTAGGTACCAGCATTCTTCCTTTTCCTTTAAAGGTGGAGCTACTTCTGCATGCCCTCTCTCAAATATATTTTTCATGAACAGTAAAAAATGTTCTTTCATGTCTGGTCTCCTCTGAAAGTTGTGTCTGAGAGAAGTAAAGCGTTTTAGTGCTTGACTCTTGTTGTCAGGGAGGCGACGCCTCTGTGTCTTGAAAGGGAGTGGTGCGACGCAGCTTCCTGTCTCATCCTGGAGAAACTCATGCTCCATTATCTTTAGGAAGGCTTTATCCTCGATTGAAGGGGCTATCTTGTTATCTTCCTTTGTTCTGTGAAAGACTGTACATCCTAGATGGTCGTTGACTGTACCACCAGTGTAGTCTTCTCGCTCGTTAAAGGTAAGATGCACAGGGCCACTAAGATTCTCTTTAAATAGGAACTTGTTAGGGCAGGGTGGCAAAAAGGATGGGTGTCCACTCTCTAGCGAGTTTGTATACAGAGAGCTCATGGTGGTTGGTTTGTGAAAATCCCTTAGGCAGACGTCGCCTATAATGACCCAGCCTAGGTCGAGCTTCTGCGCATATGGCGAATTATGAGGGCCATTTACTTGCTGCCTCACCTTGTGTAATCTTATAATGTCTCTTCCTAGCAGAAGCATAATCTGAGCCTTTGGGTCTAGTGCAGGAATGTGGTCGGCTATGGCTCTCAGGTGTCTGTGATGTAATGCCGCCTCAGGAGTAGGGATCTCTTCTCTGTTGTTTGGGAATTGATTGCACTCAATCAGCGTAGGCAGAGGTAGAGATAGTTCTCCATCTATAGATTCAATTTGATAGCCTGTTGCTCTTCTCCCCGCCGCCTCACTCACACCTGTGCACGTCTTGAGCAGATACGTAAAGGTGTTTCCTTCAACTTTGAACATGTCGAAGAAAGCTGAGCTAGCAAGAGACCTGTTGCTCTGATCATCGAGGATGACGTATATTCTTACCGCTTTTTCTCTCTGTCCAACGGGATAGACTACAGCAAGACAGATCTTGGAGCATGATTTGTTACTGAGGCCTTCTCCACAAACCTGGGTACATTGGGGCGTCACTTCGGGAGATGCAGTGGCGTCTTCCTCCCCGCCGTTGTCCGTAGCCTGGTCTAGAGGAGTAAGGAACTTAGGAGCTGATCCTGGATGTAATACTGTGTTGTGCTCTCTGCTATCACATTCGGCACACTTGACTTCTGTTGTACAGTCCTTTGCCAAATGAGCAGTTGTTATACAGCACCTGAAGCAAATGCGGTTTTCTCTAAGAAATATCTTGCGGTCTTTCAGGGGTTTGCTCCTTAATCCTCGGCACTTTAGTAGTGAGTGGGGTTTGTTGTGTAGAGGGCACTCTTTGCTTAAGTCTCTTGCATGGGGCTTCTCTGGGTCCTCTAAGGGTAGAGGATTGTGTAAAGAGTCTGATGAGGATACACTAGTTTTGTGGACAGCTATTTGCATGCCTTTCCCGCTGCGAAGTAATGTGGGTTTACCTACTTTAAGACAAGCAGCGTCAAGCGGAGACAGATCAAAGCTAGGATCGTTTCGGGTTTTTGCCTGTTGATTCACAAACTCTACAAAGAAGGCAAAGGGGGGAAACAAAACACCATGTCGTTGTTTGTACTTTGAGCCTTGGGTGATCCACCTCTCCTGTAAATTATAAGGTAACTTTTGCACTAGGAGGTTGACCCCACGTGAAGTGTCTAACAGCGCGAGACCTGGTAGGTCACCTTCAGATTTGGTGACTTGGAGCTCCATTAACAGGTCCCCTAGTTCTCTCAGCTTCTGGTACCCTTTGTTAGAAATCTTAGGGAAGTCTTCAACCCTTTTGAAGAGAGTGTTCTCTATCACTTTTGGTGATCCAAAACATTCATCGAGTCTTTCCCATATAAGGGCTCGCCCTCTACTAGGGTGGTGGATGCAAATGTCTCTAATTCGCTTTGCGTGCTCTGCGGAGTCTTTACCTAGCCATTTGATTAGGAGATCAACTTCTTCACTTGCTGACAGCTCGAGATCTCTGATAGCGTTCTTAAATGAAGAACGCCAAGCTCTATAACCTTCTGGACGGTCGTCAAATTTTAGGAGGCTCTTGGTTATAAGCTCTCGTCGTGCGTAAAACTTAAGAAAGTCAGGCATACCTTGATCTCTACTCATTGAGTTGTCATTTGTCGGGGCTGGTCGACCGTAGTAATCTTTACATTCATCTGCATAGTAAACATCATCTTTCTCTTTCTCGAAACCTGTGCTCATGTTGTGGAAGTTTGTTGATCTAGGTGACGTCCGCATTGCGGGTTCACGGTACACGGGATGATCATATTGGTCCATATAAGGAGTTTGGGTCATAAGGGTTGCGTTCAGTCCAATAGGTTTCTGTGTGAATTCATCGGCAGGAATTGGTGTAGTTCTTGGGTGCAAGTTGTCGTCTATCTTAACGTGTTGCGTTACATAGTCTAGAACGCGCTGTGAGTGACAGGATATGCTGTCACGTTCTTTCTCTGACGCATCTGCGGCCTCTTGTAAGGCCTCTGCTTCAGCAATGGCGGCTGCAACTTCTTTCTCGGCTGCTAGTTTGTCTAATGCCATTTCTAGATGTGCTTTTTCTAATTTCAATCGTCTTTCCTCTTCTGAAAAGGTCGCTCGTGCCTTTGCGGCTTCGACTCTCACGTGAGCTCTGGCGACTGCGGAGCTGGTCACTGACCTAGTCGAGCTTCCGGAGTTGACAGAGACGTGTGACCGTGTCTCACATTGGCTTCCCTCTGCTGCTGACATGTTGGTTCTATAGTACTGATTGGGTTCGGTGCACTGCGTAGCTTCTAGAAGCGTCGTTTCACTGTTCTGTCCTCTTTATGTGTAAGGCGTACATAAATCGACATAAAGCTAACTCCCTTCACACAACTCATTGATTGGAGAAGTTTCCGTATTCAACTTTTATTGCAATGAAGCAGAGTGAAACTGTGAAACAACAATAGGAGCATTTAGTACATGGTACATACATAGTAAAGTAATACATGAACTGAAATCACAGATATGTACATAAGTAGTTCCTATTTGAACGGAAACGAGATCTAACTAATGCTGACTACAAAGGAGAAACACAGAAGCGCTGACGTATAGATAGTCCTAAGTCAAAACCTGAATCTCCTTACCGACGGTGCTTCTGTAAGCCGGGAGGCAGAGAGATGCTTCAGTACCACATGGAATGAAAAACTAAAATGGCTCCTGGAGAATAAGGTTATATGATGTCTCCCAGGGGTCAAAGGTAGAGACTACGGTGGCCGGATAGATCAAACAAGAGAAGTAGACTAGAATGAACTCCAAAGCTGTTTGTACAGACAGCCAGTAGGTGGCGCTGTTGCATTATAAATGACAAGCATAAGAAATCACAGAAGGACAATAAATAAACAATTATGAAGAAAGCTGTTAAAGGCTTCACAAGGAGGATAACAGCAAATTGCCGAAATCAGGAAGCGTATATCCATATGTGGGTGTGAAGAGGTGCATGGGAATATACCTTCCATAAAAAAGACACTGGATTTGAGGTTAGGTTTCACTGTTATCATGCAGTGGTGTACAGAAGTCTGTCTCAATCCAGCCCTGGTTCATTTTGATAAAAGTCCGCCTGTCAGCATTCAGTTGACAGGTGGATGCGCGTATCAGTTATAATTCCATCAGCGGCACTAAAGATGCGCTCTGACTAGTGTTGAGCATTCCGATACCGCAAGTATCGGGTATTCCGATACTTAATTCCGATACTTTTTTCATATCGGATTCCGGGATCGGAATCGGAATAGGAAGTTCCCATCATGCTATGAGCCTGCTTGCTTTGATTAAGCCAATGGGAATCCTCCGAAGTGTGGGCACATCCTGTTAGGCATGTAGGCATGTTAACTATTGGCATGGCTGTGATTGGCTGCCGAAATGATGTCATGATGCACTATAAAAGCCACCGCAGCCGCCATTTCTGGTCACTCTGCTGTGAATTCAGTTAGGGACAGGCTGCTGTAGAAGACTGTGAGGGACAGTTAGAAATAGCGATTCCACCAAACATCTAGTGCTTTACCCAGGCTACATAAACCACCACTGTAGCCTTCTTTGCCCTAGCAGCAGTGTTCACAGCTGTCTGCAAGGGCTGTGTGAGTGCAGCTCACGCTGTGGAGTGGGTCCTGCAGCCACGTCAGGCTGTAGGCCACCCAGTGTGATCACTGCTGCCTCATACATCTTTTATTTTTTGAGCTGCATTTTTTAAATAATTTCAATCTAGTGTGCTTCCATCCGTATCCATATACGTTGGTTGCAAACACTAGTAGTAGACAGCGGAGCCTTTCTGCAGCCTTTCAGTGCTAGTGTCCACTTTGCTGCACTGTTCACGGCTGTCTGAGAGGTCTCTGACTGTGTGTGAGTGCAGCTCACGCTGAGTAGTGTGTCCTGCAGCTACGTCTGGCTGTAGGACGCTCAGCGTGCGTCACTGCCTCACACATATTTTTATTTGAGTGCAGCTCATTTTTTCTTCTATTAGTGTGCATCCATCCGTCTCCATCTACGGTGGTTGCAAACACTATATAGGAGTACACAGCGGAGCCTTTCTGCAGCCTGTCAGTGCCAGTGCCCACTTAGCTGCACTGTTGACGGCTGTCTGAGAGGTCTCTGACTGTGTGTGAGTGCAGCTCACGCTGAGTAGAGTGTCCTGCAGCTACGTCTGGTTGTAGGACGCTCAACTTGCGTCACTGCCTCACACATATTTGTCTCTGAGTGCAGCTCATTTTTTCTTCTCCTATTAGTGTGCATCCATCCGTATCCATCAACATTGGTTGGTTGCAAACACTATATAGGAGTAGATAGAGGAGCCTTTTTTTCTGGCTTGTGCCCTGCCGGCGCAGCCAGATTAGTATTACCCAATTTTTTTGGAGCCTCATCTTTTGCATTGTAGGTTACCTGCCTGCATTGTAATAGCTCCAAAAAGTTGGTGATACTATCAGTTTCAATTCTTTGTTCTCATACTTTGAGTTTCTTTCAAACAAAGAAACCACATAAAAAGTTCACCAAACACTACATTTTGAACTTGTGTAGGCCACATCAGCTCCTATTAAAGTCTAGTCCACACACACACACTTCATAAAATTAGTGTTTCTTGTACCTGTAACCAGCTGTTCAGGAATAAGCACACTAAGGCCCCCCTTTGTACTTTTTTGCCTATCTTAAGCAGTCTTGCAAGATGAAGAAGGCAGGGAGTAAGGCGCGGGGGCGTGGGCGTGGGCGTGGAGTTTCAGCAGGGAGAGGACGTGGGGATTCTGCAGGGAGAGGACGTGGGGATTCTACAGGTAGAGGACGTGGGGATTCTGGGCCTGCTGCGGGCACCAGTGGATCAGCATCCCCCAGTTTTAGCAGGCAACAGTCCTTTATGCGCAGCTTTGTAGGACCTCAACGTACCCCACTGCTGCGGGAGGAACAAATTGAAGCCGTTGTCGGATGGATGGCAGCTAACGCATCGACTTCAATTACTTCCGCATCCTCTCAGGGTCAGAGCACCGAAGAGCAACCATCTGTCTCTTCACCACCTGCCAAAGTGCCCAGGCAGTCAGAGAGACATGGACAGGAGCCATCACAGTCTCTACTTCTGTTCTCGGAATCTGTTGGCTTGGAAAGAGGGGGCCAGCCAAGCAGCATTCCTGAATGTGAAGAAGAGGGAGTATGCAGTGATGCGCAACTTCTTTGTCCCTCTGAATCTGAAGAGGCGAGTGGGCCAGTGCCTATGGTCAGCACACCTCAGTACGCATCAGATGATGACGAGACTCAGTTGCCACTTTCTGGTGCGTACGGTGCTGGCGAGACAACCCCGGAGAAGCAGCTGTTTGAAGAGGGGAGGGAAGATGATGAGGTCCTTGACCCATCATGGCGTGAGCAACAGGAAGGTGGTGGGAGCAGCTCGGAGGAAGAGATTCCCCTACCGGCCAAAACAGGAGGCAGAGGGAGGGGGAAGACTTGGTTGCCTGTACCCTCCACTTCGGCACCCGTTAGGAGCATTCCTCCTTCCAAAGGCAAACCGGGCGCTCACAAGAGTTGCAGTGCGTGGTCCTTTTTTGACACAGTTGCAGATGACATTTGCTTTGTCAAATGCAAGCTGTGTCATCAGAGAGTCAAAAGAGGGAGAAATGTCAGCAACCTCAATACCACAAATATGTGGAAACATGTGCGCACCAAGCACGAGTTGGAGTTGCAGAGACACCCTGAAGACGTAGGCCAACATACAGCACCACCTACCACCTCTTCAGTTCGTGTTGGGCCCTCTTCCTCCAGCTCACACACTGCTGGTTCGGCTTCCTCACAGGATCGCCAAGGAAGAACCTCTGCCACTGTTGTCCGGAGACCCTGTCAGATTCCACCCATAACAGCACGTTCCCATCCATCACAGCCATCGGTAGCACAGGCATGGGATAAAAGGCGCCCTTACTCGGCAAACCATCCCCGAGCACAGTCTCTGAATGCTGGCATTGCCAAACTTCTGGCAGTTGAAATGCTGTCATTCAGGCTGGTGGACACTGACACCTTCCGGGACTTAATGGCATTGGCAGTCCCCCAATACAACGTGCCCAGCCGCTTTTATTTCAGCAGGCGAGCCGTCCCTGCCCTGCAGAAACATGTTGAGGGCAAAATAAAACATGCGCTACTAAACGCCGTTAGTAGCAAGGTCCACCTGACCACCGATGCGTGGACCAGTAACCATGGACAGGGACGATACCTTTCCCTCACTGCCCACTGGGTCAATGTTGTGGAGCCGGGTACGGATCTGGAGAGTGGCGCTGTACGTGTTCTTCCAACGCCACGGATTGCAGGACTCCAGTCTGTACACATAGACTCCTCCTCCTACTCAAGTTCCTCAGAAACAGCAGAGCAGGAGCCTGTTACGACCGATATGAGCACAGCCGTGGCCAAACGTCAACAGGCTGTACTCAAATTAATTTCTTTGGGGAATCGAAGCCACACAGCGCAGGAGCTCTGGAATGCTATCAAGCTGGAGAGCGATGTGTGGTTTGGGCCAGCGAATCTCCAGCCGGGCTTGGTAGTGTGTGACAATGGCCGAAATCTGGTGGCAGCTCTTGGCCTAGGCAACCTCACACACATCCCATGTCTGGCACATGTTCTTAACTTGGTCGTGCAGAGCTTTCTGAGGGACTATCCGGATCTTGATGCACTGTTGCACAAGGTCCGCATAGAGTGCGCTCACTTGCGACGTTCCAGCACGGCAAGATCGCGCCTCGCTGCTCTGCAGCAACGATTTGGCCTTCCGGAACATCGCATCATATGTGACCTACCCACCCGGTGGAATTCAACGTTACATATGTTGGAGCGGTTGTGTGAGCAGCAGGCAGCAGTCATGGAGTACCAGCTGCATCAGGCGCAAACAAGTCGCACTGTGCGCCGTTCACACTTCAGCACCATTGAGTGGGCCTCTATGAAGGACATCTGCCTCGTTTTGCGTGCCTTCGATGAATCCACGCGGATGGCGAGTGCAGACGATGCACTAGTCAGCATGACTGTCCCCCTTATCTGCCTGCTTCAACAAACACTGCAAGCACTAAGGGATGAGGTTTCAGAAGAGGTGGAGGATGAGGAGTCCCAAATGCCATCTGCTTCTGGACAGTCTGCGCTACGTGTTTCCTCACAAAGGCCTAGGCAGGGGACACTTTGTGAGGAGGATGAGGAGGAGTCGATGGAGGAGGAAGACATCTCTCCAGAGGAGGGAGGTACACAAACCTCTACTCAGTATGTACAGCGAGGGTGGGGTGATGCAGAGCAGGTCGAGGTCACGCCTCAAACAGGGGACAGCGGTTCTTTGGCAGTTGGGAGTCTGCAGCACATGGTTGATTTCATGCTGCAGTGCCTGAGAAACGACCGCCGCATCGCCCACATTCTCGTCTCGGCTGATTATTGGGTGTACACCCTCCTAGATCCTCGCTACCGGGACAGCGTACAAAGGCTCATACCAACGTTGAACCGGGAGCGTAAAATGCGGGAGTACGAAGAGTCACTGGTGCAGTCCATAATGTTTTCCATTCCACCCGACAGCATTGTTGCTAGTGCTTTACAAAGCAGCTCTGTGCGTCGAGGCAGTGGAGGAAACTCTGCACAAAGAGGGAGCAGAGGCAGTGCCGCAGCACAAGGCAAGACCACTATGGCCCAAATGTGGCAAAGTTTTGTGTGTCCACCACAATTGTCTACACCATCAGCGACGCCTCGAGTCAGCAGGAGGCAACGCTTCCGTCAGATGGTGTCAGACTACATGTCTTGCCCTGTCGCTGTACTCCCAGATGGCTCTTCCCCCTTCAAGTTTTGGGTCTCTAAGCTGGATACATGGCCAGAGCTTAGCCAGTATGCATTGGAGGTGCTGGCTTGCCCTGCTGCCAGTGTATTATCGGAACGTGTCTTTAGTGCCGCAGGTGGTGTACTAACAGACCGTCGCACGCGACTATCTTCCGATAATGTTGACCGGCTGACTTTTCTGAAAATGAACAAGGCCTGGATCTCCAAAGACTTTGCCATTCCTCTTACAGACTAAATTAGTGGTTGGCAACTGTATCCAGGTCTGCTGGTGTGTTCATTTTTCTACCACCTGAACTATAATCCCTGTGCTTCAACACAGCCAGTTGTCGCTCAGATGTGTCGTCTGCACAGAGAAACACACTAGCTCCTGTGTTACTGGGGTTCAGTAATGCCAGCTGATCCCCTGCTGTGTGGACGGCAGAGTCACCAGCTCCATCAACATTCAAACCACTACTGATTTTTAACCGTGCCCAACTTAGGTCTCTGGCTCCACTGTCTCTACTATTTCCCCTGACCTCCAACCCCGCCATCTACATCTCTGAAGTGGCGTCAGCACAATCTACACTTGTTCCTGTGTTCCTGTGGCTCAGTCCCATCAGTTTATCCCCTGATGTGTGTCCGGCAAGGTCTCCTGCTCTGTCCACATTCCCATAACCAGTAGTGGGAATGAGGACAGAGCTGGCGAACTTGCCGGACAAACATCAGGGGATCAACTGATGGGACTGAGCACCAGTAACACAGGAACAAGTGTAGATTGTGCTGACGCCACTTCAGAGATGTAGCTGGCGGGGTTGGAGGCCAGGGTAAATAGTAGAGACAGTGGAGCCAGAGGCCTAAGTGGAGCATGGTTAGAATCAGTAGTAGTCCACAACCTCCATAAAAACCGATGCCCATTGGCCTCTGCATGCGGCATGCGTAATCCTGGGCTCCAACAGCGTCAGTTGGTGTTCAGAAGTGTCGTCTCCACAGAGCCAAACACATTCGTTCAAGTGTTAGTGGGGTTCAGCACTGTCAGCTGTTCCCCTGCTGTGGAGATGGCAAGTCTCCTGCTACATTCACCTGCCAAAATCCAGTAGGCCCCAGCCTGCTCCTCGCCTAATCCTGAGCTCCAACAACGTCAGTTGGTGTTCAGAAGTGTCGTCTCCACAGAGCCAAACACATTCGTTCAAGTGTTAGTGGGGTTCAGCACTGTCAGCTGTTCCCCTGCTGTGGAGATGGCAAGTCTCCTGCTGCATTCACCTGCCAAAATCCAGTAGGCCCCAGCCTGCTCCTCGCCTAATCCTGAGCTCCAACAACGTCAGTTGGTGTTCAGAAGTGTCGTCTCCACAGAGCCAAACACATTCGTTCAAGTGTTAGTGGGGTTCAGCACTGTCAGCTGTTCCCCTGCTGTGGAGATGGCAAGTCTCCTGCTGCATTCACCTGCCAAAATCCAGTAGGCCCCAGCCTGCTCCTCGCCTAATCCTGAGCTCCAACAACGTCAGTTGGTGTTCAGAAGTGTCGTCTCCACAGAGCCAAACACATTCGTTCAAGTGTTAGTGGGGTTCAGCACTGCCAGCTGTTCCCCTGCTGTGGAGATGGCAAGTCTCCTGCTGCATTCACCTGCCAAAATCCAGTAGGCCCCAGCCTGCTCCTCGCCTAATCCTGGGCTCCAACAACGTCAGTTGGTGTTCAGAAGTGTCGTCTCCACAGAGCCAAACACATTCGTTCAAGTGTTAGTGGGGTTCAGCACTGCCAGCTGTTCCCCTGCTGTGGAGATGGCAAGTCTCCTGCTGCATTCACCTGCCAAAATCCAGTAGGCCCCAGCCTGCTCCTCGCCTAATCCTGGGCTCCAACAACGTCAGTTGGTGTTCAGAAGTGTCGTCTCCACAGAGCCAAACACATTTGTTCAAGTGTTAGTGGGGTTCAGCACTGCCAGCTGTTCCCCTGCTGTGGAGATGGCAAGTCTCCTGCTGCATTCACCTGCCAAAATCAAGTAGGCCCCAGCCTGCTCCTCGCCTAATCCTGGGCTCCAACAACGTCAGTTGGTGTTCAGAAGTGTCGTCTCCACAGAGCCAAACACATTCGTTCAAGTGTTAGTGGGGTTCAGCACTGTCAGCTGTTCCCCTGCTGTGGAGATGGCAAGTCTCCTGCTGCATTCACCTGCCAAAATCCAGTAGGCCCCAGCCTGCTCCTTGCCTAATCCTGGGCTCCAACAACGTCAGTTGGTGTTCAGAAGTGTCGTCTCCACAGAGCCAAACACATTCGTTCAAGTGTTAGTGGGGTTCAGCACTGCCAGCTGTTCCCCTTCTGTGGAGATGGCAGTCTCTCCTGCTGTCTCCGCATTACAAAGACAGTAGGCCTCTGCCTACACCCTCCTATTTCCTGGGCTTCAACACAGCCAGTTGTAGTTCGGAAGTGCCGTCCACACGGAAAGAGATACTTGCTCCCGTGTCTCAGTGGGGTTCAGTAACGTCAGCTGATCCCCTGCTGTGTGGATGGCAGTCTCTCCTGCTGTCACCTCATTCAAAATACAGTAGGCCTCTGCCTACACCCTCCTATTTCCTGGGCTTCAACACAGCCAGTTGTAGTTCGGAAGTGCCGTCCACACGGAAAGAGATACTTGCTCCCGTGTCTCAGTGGGGTTCAGTAACGTCAGCTGATCCCCTGCTGTGTGGATGGCAGTCTCTCCTGCTGTCACCTCATTCAAAATACAGTAGGCCTCTGCCTACACCCTCCTATTTCCTGGGCTTCAACACAGCCAGTTGTAGTTCGGAAGTGCCGTCCACACGGAAAGAGATACTTGCTCCCGTGTCTCAGTGGGGTTCAGTAACGTCAGCTGATCCCCTGCTGTGTGGATGGCAGTCTCTCCTGCTGTCACCTCATTCAAAATACAGTAGGCCTCTGCCTACACCCTCCTATTTCCTGGGCTTCAACACAGCCAGTTGTAGTTCGGAAGTGCCGTCCACACGGAAAGAGATACTTGCTCCCGTGTCTCAGTGGGGTTCAGTAACGTCAGCTGATCCCCTGCTGTGTGGATGGCAGTCTCTCCTGCTGTCACCTCATTCAAAATACAGTAGGCCTCTGCCTACACCCTCCTATTTCCTGGGCTTCAACACAGCCAGTTGTAGTTCGGAAGTGCCGTCCACACGGAAAGAGACACTTGCTCCCGTGTCTCAGTGGGGTTCAGTAACGTCAGCTGATCCCCTGCTGTGTGGATGGCAGTCTCTCCTGCTGTAAACTCATTCAAAATACAGTAGGCCTCTGCCTACACCCTCCTATTTCCTGGGCTTCAACACAGCCAGTTGTAGTTCGGAAGTGCCGTCCACACGGAAAGAGATACTTGCTCCCGTGTCTCAGTGGGGTTCAGTAATGTCAGCTGATCCCCTGCTGTGTGGATGGCAGTCTCTCCTGCTGTCACCTCATTCAAAATACAGTAGGCCTCTGCCTACACCCTCCTATTTCCTGGGCTTCAACACAGCCAGTTGTAGTTCGGAAGTGCCGTCCACACGGAAAGAGATACTTGCTCCCGTGTCTCAGTGGGGTTCAGTAACGTCAGCTGATCCCCTGCTGTGTGGATGGCAGTCTCTCCTGCTGTCACCTCATTCAAAATACAGTAGGCCTCTGCCTACACCCTCCTATTTCCTGGGCTTCAACACAGCCAGTTGTAGTTCGGAAGTGCCGTCCACACGGAAAGAGACACTTGCTCCCGTGTCTCAGTGGGGTTCAGTAACGTCAGCTGATCCCCTGCTGTGTGGATGGCAGTCTCTCCTGCTGTAAACTCATTCAAAATACAGTAGGCCTCTGCCTACACCCTCCTATTTCCTGGGCTTCAACACAGCCAGTTGTAGTTCGGAAGTGCCGTCCACACGGAAAGAGACACTTGCTCCCGTGTCTCAGTGGGGTTCAGTAACGTCAGCTGATCCCCTGCTGTGTGGATGGCAGTCTCTCCTGCTGTAAACTCATTCAAAATACAGTAGGCCTCTGCCTACACCCTCCTATTTCCTGGGCTTCAACACAGCCAGTTGTAGTTCGGAAGTGCCGTCCACACGGAAAGAGATACTTGCTCCCGTGTCTCAGTGGGGTTCAGTAATGTCAGCTGATCCCCTGCTGTGTGGATGGCAGTCTCTCCTGCTGTCACCTCATTCAAAATTCAGTAGGCCTCTACCTACACCCTCCTATTTCCTGGGCTTCAACACAGCCAGTTGTAGTTCGGAAGTGCCGTCCACACGGAAAGAGATACTTGCTCCCATGTCTCAGTGGGGTTCAGTAACGTCAGCTGATCCCCTGCTGTGTGGATGGCAGTCTCTCCTGCTGTCACCTCATTCAAAATACAGTAGGCCTCTGCCTACACCCTCCTATTTCCTGGGCTTCAACACAGCCAGTTGTAGTTCGGAAGTGCCGTCCACACGGAAAGAGACACTTGCTCCCGTGTCTCAGTGGGGTTCAGTAACGTCAGCTGATCCCCTGCTTTGTGGATGGCAGTCTCTCCTGCTGTCACCTCTTTCAAAATACAGTAGGCCTCTGCCTACACCCTCCTATTTCCTGGGCTTCAACACAGCCAGTTGTAGTTCGGAAGTGCCGTCCACACGGAAAGAGACACTTGCTCCCGTGTCTCAGTGGGGTTCAGTAACGTCAGCTGATCCCCTGCTGTGTGGATGGCAGTCTCTCCTGCTGTCACCTCATTCAAAATACAGTAGGCCTCTGCCTACACCCTCCTATTTCCTGGGCTTCAACACAGCCAGTTGTAGTTCGGAAGTGCCGTCCACACGGAAAGAGACACTTGCTCCCGTGTCTCAGTGGGGTTCAGTAACGTCAGCTGATCCCCTGCTGTGTGGATGGCAGTCTCTCCTGCTGTAAACTCATTCAAAATACAGTAGGCCTCTGCCTACACCCTCCTATTTCCTGGGCTTCAACACAGCCAGTTGTAGTTCGGAAGTGCCGTCCACACGGAAAGAGATACTTGCTCCCGTGTCTCAGTGGGGTTCAGTAATGTCAGCTGATCCCCTGCTGTGTGGATGGCAGTCTCTCCTGCTGTCACCTCATTCAAAATACAGTAGGCCTCTGCCTACACCCTCCTATTTCCTGGGCTTCAACACAGCCAGTTGTAGTTCGGAAGTGCCGTCCACACGGAAAGAGATACTTGCTCCCGTGTCTCAGTGGGGTTCAGTAACGTCAGCTGATCCCCTGCTGTGTGGATGGCAGTCTCTCCTGCTGTCACCTCATTCAAAATACAGTAGGCCTCTGCCTACACCCTCCTATTTCCTGGGCTTCAACACAGCCAGTTGTAGTTCGGAAGTGCCGTCCACACGGAAAGAGACACTTGCTCCCGTGTCTCAGTGGGGTTCAGTAACGTCAGCTGATCCCCTGCTGTGTGGATGGCAGTCTCTCCTGCTGTAAACTCATTCAAAATACAGTAGGCCTCTGCCTACACCCTCCTATTTCCTGGGCTTCAACACAGCCAGTTGTAGTTCGGAAGTGCCGTCCACACGGAAAGAGACACTTGCTCCCGTGTCTCAGTGGGGTTCAGTAACGTCAGCTGATCCCCTGCTGTGTGGATGGCAGTCTCTCCTGCTGTAAACTCATTCAAAATACAGTAGGCCTCTGCCTACACCCTCCTATTTCCTGGGCTTCAACACAGCCAGTTGTAGTTCGGAAGTGCCGTCCACACGGAAAGAGATACTTGCTCCCGTGTCTCAGTGGGGTTCAGTAATGTCAGCTGATCCCCTGCTGTGTGGATGGCAGTCTCTCCTGCTGTCACCTCATTCAAAATTCAGTAGGCCTCTGCCTACACCCTCCTATTTCCTGGGCTTCAACACAGCCAGTTGTAGTTCGGAAGTGCCGTCCACACGGAAAGAGATACTTGCTCCCGTGTCTCAGTGGGGTTCAGTAACGTCAGCTGATCCCCTGCTGTGTGGATGGCAGTCTCTCCTGCTGTCACCTCATTCAAAATACAGTAGGCCTCTGCCTACACCCTCCTATTTCCTGGGCTTCAACACAGCCAGTTGTAGTTCGGAAGTGCCGTCCACACGGAAAGAGACACTTGCTCCCGTGTCTCAGTGGGGTTCAGTAACGTCAGCTGATCCCCTGCTTTGTGGATGGCAGTCTCTCCTGCTGTCACCTCTTTCAAAATACAGTAGGCCTCTGCCTACACCCTCCTATTTCCTGGGCTTCAACACAGCCAGTTGTAGTTCGGAAGTGCCGTCCACACGGAAAGAGACACTTGCTCCCGTGTCTCAGTGGGGTTCAGTAATGTCAGCTGATCCCCTGCTGTGTGGATGGCAAAGTCTCCTGCTGCCTACACAGTCGTACCACTACTGATTTTTAACCGTGCTCCAATTAGGCCTGTGGCTCCACTGTCTCTCGTATTTCCCCTGTCCTCCAACCCCGCCAGTTACAGCTCCGAAGTGGCGTCTGCACAATCCACACTTGTTCCTGTGTTACAGGTGTTCAGTCCGGTCAGTTAATCCCCTGATGTGTGTCCGGCAATGTCGCCTGCTCTGTCCACATTCCCATTATCGGAATGTGGACAGAGCAGGCGACATTGCCGGACACACATCAGGGGATTAACTGACCGGACTGAACACCTGTAACACAGGAACAAGTGTGGATTGTGCAGACGCCACTTCGGAGCTGTAACTGGCGGGGTTGGAGGACAGGGGAAATACGAAAATCAGTGAAGCCACAGGCCTAAGTGGAGCTTGGTTCAAATTAGTAGTCTACAACCGATCTTAAAATTTCTTCAATGCAGCCTAAGCCTGCTCCGTGTTTGTCCCTGGGCTTCAACACAGCCAGTTGTTGCTCGGAAGTGCCGTCTTCACAGAGTAAAACACTAGCTCCTGTGTTTGTGGGGTTCAGTAACGTCAGCTGTTCCCCTGCTGTTTTGATGGCAATCTGTCCTGCTGCCTCCCAATTGACAGCACATCAGGCCTCAGCCTGCTAAGTGCTTGTCCTGGGCTCCAACATCGCCAGTTGCTGCTCATAACTGACTTTGGCACGGGTACTCCCTCCTGCCCAGCTTGGTTCCAGCCCTGCCTGCTGTTTCCGGGAAGTGTCAATGTCAGTTTGCCACCCCAAGTTGCCATGTCGTGTTGCGGTTGGGTTAGCCGAGGCTAGGGTGCCAGCAGTTTAGGTGCTTCCTATGTGGACTGCGGGTTCTGGTAAGAAAGGTTTGTTCCATAGTGCCAGTAGGACAAGCACCCCCTGTAGGACTGTGTGATTCGGTAACTGCGGCCAGCTTGCGGCATGCCAACTTTGCTTTTCAGGGGTAACTTCTGATACCCCTCCGGGTTCCAGCACCGTCAGCTGGTTCTCATCAGAGCCTTTGGCCTAGGTGCCTCCATCTCGGTATCCGAGTTCCGGCAACGTCTGCTGGTCCTTGGTAGTGCTTTGTAGCACAGGTACCTCCTGCTTAGTAACCGGGTTCCAGCACCGTCAGCTGGTCCTCGGTTGTGCCATTGGCTCTTATTCCTTCTGCTGCCCCTCCGGGTGCCAGCACTGTCAGCTGGTCCTCGCTATTTCCATTTGCTCTTGCAGCTTATGCTACCCCTCCGGGTTCCAGCACCGTCAGCTGGTTCTCGTCAGAGCCTTTGGCCTAGGTGCCTCCATCTCGGTATCCGAGTTCCGGCAACGTCTGCTGGTCCTTGGTAGTGCTTTGTAGCACAGGTACCTCCTGCTTAGTAACCGGGTTCCAGCACCGTCAGCTGGTCCTCGGTTGTGCCATTGGCTCTTATTCCTTCTGCTGCCCCTCCGGGTGCCAGCACTGTCAGCTGGTCCTCGCTATTTCCATTTGCTCTTGCAGCTTATGCTACCCCTCCGGGTTCCAGCACCGTCAGCTGGTTCTCGTCAGAGCCTTTGGCCTAGGTGCCTCCATCTCGGTATCCGAGTTCCGGCAACGTCTGCTGGTCCTTGGTAGTGCTTTGTAGCACAGGTACCTCCTGCTTAGTAACCGGGTTCCAGCACCGTCAGCTGGTCCTCGGTAGTGCCATTGGCTCTTGTTCCTTCTGCTGCCCCTCCGGGTGCCAGTACCGTCAGCTGGTTCAAGAGGACAAAGAACAGGAAGACAACCACCAAGATGCAGAACAACAAGAGAGAGAAGACAAAGAAGCATAAAAAAAACAAAGCAGAAGAACATTAAGCATAAGACTAATACTCTGAGCAAATGATATTATCTTATTTATAAGCAGAAGAAGACTAAGCAGTGTATGGGGGTGAGTCCGTTCCTCCTCGTGGTGCCCCTGGAAAAGGCCTGCTTCTGCAGGCCAAACTGAACGCGGACAAATCCTGTTGTAAATCTTTTGTGACAGGCAGAACGGAAGGTGTAAACTTCTAACTTTTCTAGATAACAACTACAGGAATGCCTGACACAAACAAGAATATGATGAAGAAGAATAGGAAGAAGATGAAGAAGCTGAATATGTAGAATAATAATTGTTGAATAAGAAGAATATGAAGAATGTAAGAAAAGGAAGAAGAAGAAGAAGAAGAAGAAGAAGAATGTAAAAAAAGGAAGTAGAAGAAGAAGAAGAAGAATGTAAAAAAAGGAATAAGAAGAAGAATGTAAAAAAAGGAAGTAGAAGAAGAAGAAGAAGAATGTAAAAAAAGGAAGTAGAAGAAGAAGAAGAAGAATGTAAAAAAAGGAAGTAGAAGAAGAAGAAGAAGAATGTAAAAAAAGGAAGTAGAAGAAGAAGAAGAATGTAAAAAAAGGAAGTAGAAGAAGAAGAAGAAGAATGTAAAAAAAGGAATAAGAAGAAGAATGTAAAAAAAGGAAGTAGAAGAAGAAGAAGAAGAATGTAAAAAAAGGAAGTAGAAGAAGAAGAAGAAGAATGTAAAAAAAGGAAGTAGAAGAAGAAGAAGAAGAATGTAAAAAAAGGAAGTAGAAGAAGAAGACATACATGTCTGGCAAAATATAAATGAGGCTAACATAGTCAATATCTTTGTAACTCCTAACATCTTTAAAAAAAAAAGTTTAATTCCTGCTATTCCATTTGATTGGGCTAAACCTCTATGGCTTTAATGTCTCCTCCACCTCCCACAATACATTCTACATTATTCTTAGTTGTTTTTCTTCATGTAGAATTAACCTACAAGGAAAGAAAGGGTTTTTTTTAATTCCGATATTTTGGCCCCATTGACTTGCATTGGTTCCCGGTATCGGAATCGGCGATACCGATACTTTTTTTAAAGATCGGCCGATCCATTCCGATCCGATATTTTCAAGTATCGGCTGGTATCGCTCAACTCTAGCTCTGACAAAACACTAGTGGCTGGACAGGCCAGGACCTCCAAGGCATAGAGAGCCAGTTCATGCCACGTATCCAGCTTTAAGACCCAATAATTAAAAGGCACAGAGGAATCTTGGAGGATGTTGGAACTCCCTCACCATCTTCCAAAACTTTGCACTCCTTGTGAGTGTACCCCGCACCTCAGGACCACTGCGATGGGAGGGTCTGAGAAAACTCTCCCAGAACTTTGTCAGTATTCCCCTGCCTCTACTGGATTGGAGTTGTGTCTCTCTCACCTGTACTCCTTGGTTGTCCAGCGAACTGTGACCTCTGTAACCAGCGTTTTCAGATGGGAATTATTTTAATAATTCTACAACAAGGGCCTTCTGGTACTGCAACATTTTGTTACACCTGTCTGCCTCTGGAAGAAGAGATTGAAAGCTCTCCTTGTAGCATGGGTCTAGAAGTGTCACCAACCAGATATGACTGTCAGCCAAAATTTTGACAATACGAGGGTCATGGGAAAGACAACGCAACATAAAGTCAGCCATGCATGGCAGATTGCTAACAGGCAAGACTTCCCTGTCCTCACCAAGAGGATGACTGACCATTGTCTCCTCCTCCTCCCTGTCATCAGGTCATCTGCATTGAACAGACGGTATGACAGTTGTGCTTGTAGTACCTTCTATAGCGCATGAAAGTAGCTCCTGTTCATCCTCTTCCTCCTCTTTCTCATTGTCAACCAATCCACGTTGGAATGACATGAGGCTGGGCTGTGTGTAATCACACTGTATGCTTCCTTGCTCCATCTCACCATGCTCAGCTTGCAATGCCACTTCTTTGATTGTGAGCAGAAAGCATTTCAGAAGACGGAGAAGTGGGATGGTGATGCTAGTACTGGCATCATCATCACTCACCATCTTGGTTGACTCCTCAAAGTTTTGTAGGATGTTACATATGTCTGCCATCCATGTCCACTCCTGAGGTCTTATGTGTAGAGTCTGAACTGAATACCAACAGCCTTGTTGATGCTGGTAGTCAACAACTGCCCTCTTCTGCTTACAAATGCATTCCAACATGTGCAGTGTTGCGTTCCAACGCATTGGGACATCACACACCAGTCGGTGAGCCGGAAGCTGCAAACGCTGCTGATGCACAGCAAGGGCGGCAGAAGCTGGAGCTGATTTTCTAAAATGGGCACACAGGTGGCGTACTTTGACAAACAGATCCGGCAGCTCTGGGTAGCTTTTGAGAAACCGTTAAACAATGAGGTTAAGCGCCTGGGCCAGGCATGGTATGTGTGTGAGCTCTCCTTGCCTCAGAGCCGCCATCAGGTTCCAGACATTGTCACACACGAACATGCCTAGCTGTAGGTTCAGCGGTGTCAACCACACATCTGCCTGCTCTTTCAGAGCTGTCTACAACTCTTCAGCATTGTGCAGTTAGGTATACATGGTCAATATATGTAATAGACAGCAGCAGCAACAACAGCAGACAGTAATGGCATGGACCCTCATGGTGTATGCAATTATATCTAAATATACACATACAGTGCCTGCATGCCTTACAATGATATGAATACAGCCACATACACTCCCCTGCCTACCTAGCACTTCAATCTATATACCCCATAATTAGTCCTTAGAAGGACTGTTGGTTTAGCTGGATTTGTGGATTCTATGATGGTATACCCACACTAACTTATAAACCCCCAAATCTGACCCTATCTCAGCACCAGCTCTGATTCTGGTTGTGATTCTTGACCTGATGACGCTGAGCGGCCAGCCATTCACTGTAATACCACACCAAAGATGGCATCGGCATTACAGTGCATGGCATACATTTCCTGCATTTAGATTGGTGCACTAAAGAGCGCCAAACTTGCATGGTGGAGACCTGAGCTCCCGCCGAATAATCCCAGAAATGCTCGAGTACAGCGATACTCAGGTGAGTACTTTATGTCACATAGGGCCCTCAAAGTAATTTCAAATATGACATGGTCCCTCAAAAAATTAGTTTCGCAAATTTTATTGGAAAAATTAGAAATTACTCATAAACTTTTATCCCTTACACTTCCTATTCTCCAAAAAATTATGTTCCAAAAATTATGCTGATGTATCCTTTTTTGTGTCATATAACTATTTGATCTAAGGGCATAAAATTCAAAGCTTGAAAAATATAACATTTTAAAATTTTTGACACATTTTACATATTTTCATAGATAAACACAAATCATATTGACCAAAATTTACCACTGTCATGAAGAACATTATGTCTTGAAAACACAACTTCAGAATAACTGGAATATACTGACTCATTCCAAAATTTTTACTACATGAATTGACACTAGTCAGAATTGAAAATATTGGCCTGGTAAGGAAGATGAAAACAGGCTAAGGGGTGAAGAGGTTAAAGTCAAATAAATATTGCAGAACAATCTTTTATAAGTGTGTGTTTTGTGTATTTTGTGGCATTATAACAATAACTTAAGATAAATCTTATTGTTTTACAGTCAATGAAATTACAACTAGTAAGATTACCTGTGCATATACTAGACAAGGAAAGAACCATTTTATCTTTCAGGCACAATACTTACTGTTGTGTATAATTAAGTCCGTAAAGGTTTTCTGCTTCAATCAACGTAAATTAACTGCCTTTAAATGAAAACATGGTGCACAGTAAGACTTAAGATATATGTATTAGCAGGCTACATTCCCTTACATACAGTATCTCTCTCACACAGGTGGTTTCACAAAATTAGAATATCATCAAAAAGTGAATTTATTTCAGTTCTTCAATACAAAAAGAGAAAATCATAGAGTCACTGCAAACACAGTTATCTATTTCAAGTGTTTATTTCTGTGAATATTGGTGATTCTGGCTGACAGGCCATGAAAACCCATAAGTCATTTTCTCAGTAAATTAGAATAATTAGCAGAAAACACCTGCAAATGCTTCCTAAGCATTTATAAAGGTCTGTTTCAGTAGGCTCCACAATCATGGGGAAGATTGCTAACTTGTCAGATGTCCAGAGGGCAGTCACTGACACACTCCAAAAGGAGGTTAAGCCACAGAAGGTCATTGCAAAAGAATCTGACTGTTCACAGAGTGCTGTATCCAAGCATATTAATGGAAAGTTGAGTGGAAGGATAAAGTGTGGTAGAAAAAGGTGCACAAGCAAACTTCAGCATTAAAAGGAATGCTAAGAAAGGGCCATTCAAAAATTTGGGGGAGATTCACAAGGAGTGGGCTGCTACTGGAGTCATTGCTTGAAGACCCATTATACACAGACATATCCAGGAGATGGGCTGTAAGTGTCGCATTTCTTGTGTCAAGCCACTCATGAACAATAGACAATGCCAGAAGCGTCTTACCTGGGCCAAGGAGAAAAAGAACTGGACTGTTGATTAATGGTCCAAAGTGTTGTTTTCAGATGAAAGTAAAATTTGCATTTCATTTGGAAATCAAGGTCCCGGAGTCGGGAAAAAGAGTGGAGAGGCCACAATCCAAGCTGCTTGAGGTCTAGTGTGAAGCTTCCACAATCAGTGATTGATTGGGGAGCCATGTCATCTACTGGTGTAGGTCCACTGTGTTTTATCAAGACCAAAGTCATGCTTCCCTCTGCCGACAAGCTTTTTGGAGATCGAAGTTTCATTCTCCAGCAGGACTTGGCACCTGTCCACACTGCCAAAAGTACCAATACCTGGTTTAAAAACAACATCACTGCGCTTGATTGGCCAGCAAACTCGCCAGACCTTAACACCATAGAGAATCTATGGGGTATTGTTAATAGGAAGATGAGACACCAGACCCAACAATGCAGACGAGCTGAAGGCTGTTATCAAAGCAACGTGAGATTCCATAACACCTCAACACTGCCACAGGCTGATCGCTTATAAGCGATGCAGCATTGATGCAGTAATTGAAGTAATTGATGCAAAAGAAACCCTAACCAAGTACCGAATGCATTTACTGAACATAAATTTTGGGTTTTCATTGACTGTAAGCCATAATCATCAACATTAACAGAAATAAACACTTGAAATAGATCACTCTGTTTGTAATGACTAGATCACTTTTTGCATTGAAGAACTGAAATAAATTAACTTTTTGATGATATTCTAATATTGTGAGAAGCACCTGTATATATCTTCAATTTTCCATTATGATGAATGCACCTGCTTAACCCCATTATGAAGTTAAGCTTAACCCCTTTACCCCCAAGGGTGGTTTGCACGTTCATGACCGGGCCAATTTTTACTATTCTGACCACTGTCCCTTTATGAGGTAATAACTCAGGAACGCTTCCATGGATCCCAGTGATTCTGACAATGCTTTCTTGTGGCATATTGTACTTCTTGTTAGTGGTAAAATTTCATTGAAATAACTTGCGTTTATTTGTGAAAAAAACAGAAATTTGGCGAAAATTTTGAAAATTTCACAATTTTCCAGCTTTGAATTTTTATACCCTTAAATAACAGAGATATGGCACACAAAAAACTTAATAAATAACATTTCACATGTGTTTACTTTACATCAGCACAATTTTGGAACCAACTTTTTTTTGTTAGGAAGTTATAAGGGTTAACATTTGACCAGTGATTTCTCATTTTTGCAACACCATTTTATTTTTACGGACCACATCACATTTGAAGTCACTTTGAGGGTTCTATATGACAGAAAATAACCAAAAGTGATACCTTTCTTAAAACTGCACCCCTCAAGGTGCTCAAAACCACATTCAAGAAGTTTTTTAACCCTTCACGTGCTTCACAGAATTTTTTGAATGTTTAAAAAAAATGAACATTTAACTTTTTTTCACAAAAAATTACTTCAGGCCCAATTTTTTTATTTTACCAAGGGTAACAGGAGAAATTGGACTGCAAAAGTTATTGTGCAATTTGTCATGAGTACGATGATACCTGATATGTGGGAGGAACCACTGTTTCGGTGCATGGCAGAGCTCAGAAGGGAAGGAGCGCCGTTTGACTTTTTCAGTGCAAAATTGGCTGGAATTCAGATCGGATGCCATGTCAAGTTTAGAGAGCCCCTGATGTACCTAAACAGGGGAACCCCCCACAATTGACCCCATTTTTGGAAACTAGACCCCCCAAGGAACTAATCTAGATATGTGGTGAGAATTTTTAACCCCGAAGGGCTTCACAGAAGTTTATAGCGTACAGCCGTACAATTAAATCAAATTTTTTCCACAAAAATTATCTTTTCACCCCCAATTTTTATTTTCCCAAGGGTAACAGGACCCTAAAAGTTATTGTGCAATTTGTCCTGAGTACGCTGATACCCCATAAGTGGGTGTAAATGACTATTTGGGCGTATGGAAGAGCTCAGAAGGGATGCAGCGCCATTTGACTTTTTTTGGCTGGAATCGAGATCGGACGCCATGCCACGTTTGGAAAGCCCCTGATGTGCCTAAAAAGTGGAAACCCCCCACAAATTACACAATTTTAGAAGCTAGACTCCCCCGGAACTTATCTAGATGTGTGGTGAGCACTTTGAACCCCCAAGGGCTTCACAGAAGTTTATAACGCCCCGGCGTGAAAATAAGAAAATCATATTTTTTCCACAAACATGATCTTTTAGTCCCCAATTTTTTTATTTTCCCAAGGGTATCAGGAGAATTTTGACCCCAAAAGTTGTCCAATTTGTCTTGAGTACGCTGATAACCCATATGTGGGAGAAAACTACTGTATGGGCACACGTCAGGGTTTGGAAGGGAAGTAGTGACGTTTTGGAATGCAGACTTTGATGGAATGGTTTGCGGGTGTCATGTCGTGTTTGGAGAGCCTCTGATGTGCCTAAACTGTTGAAACTCCCCCAAAGTGACCCCATTTTGGAAACTTGGCCCCCTCACAGAACTTATCTAGATGTGTGATGAGCACTTTGAACCCCCAAGTGCTTCACAGAAGTTTATAACGCCCGGGCGTGAAAATAAAAAAATCATATTTTTTTCCCACAAAAATGATATTTTTGCCCCCAATTTTTTATTTTCTTAAGGGTAGCAGGAGAAATTGGACCCCAAAAGTTGTTGTGCAATTTTTCCTGAGTAGGGTGATACCCCATATGTGGGGGTAAAACACTGTTTGGGCGCATGGCAGAGTTTGGAAGGGAAGGAGCACCGTTTGACTTTTTCAACGCTGAATTGGCTGGAATTGAGATCAGACGCCATGTTGCGCTTGGAGAGCACCTTATGTGCCTAAACAGTAGAAACTCCCCAATTCTAACTCGAACCCTAACCCTAATCTCAGCCCCAACTATAGCCCTAACCCTAGCCCTAACCGTAACCCCAGCCCTAACCCTAGCCCTAACTCTAACCCTTGCCCTAGCCCTAGCCCTAACCCTAATGGGAAAATGGAAATAAATACATTTTTTTAATTTTATTATTTTTCCCTAGCTAAGGGTGTGATAAAGGGGGATTGATTTACTATTTATGGCAGGTTTTTACAGTGGGGAAAAAAAGTATTTAGTCAGTCAGCAATAGTGCAAGTTCCACCACTTAAAAAGATGAGAGGCGTCTGTAATTTACATCATAGGTAGACCTCAACTATGGGAGACAAACTGAGAAAAAAAAATCCAGAAAATCACATTGTCTGGTTTTTTTTCATTTTATTTGCATATTATGGTGGAAAATAAGTATTTGGTCAGAAACAAAATTTCATCTCAATACTTTGTGATATATCCTTTGTTGGCAATGACAGAGGTCAAACGTTTTCTGTAAGTCTTCACAAGGTTGCCACACACTGTTGTTGGTATGTTGGCCCATTCCTCCATGCAGATCTCCTCTAGAGCACTGATGTTTTTGGCTTTTCGCTTGGCAACACGGACTTTCAACTCCCTCCAAAGGTTTTCTATAGGGTTGAGATCTGGAGACTGGCTAGGCCACTCCAGGACCTGGAAATGCTTCTTACGAAGCCACTCCTTCGTTGCCCTGGCGGTGTGCTTTGGATCATTGTCATGTTGAAAGACCCAGCCACGTTTCATCTTCAATGCCCTTGCTGATGGAAGGAGGTTTGCACACAAAATCTCACGATACATGGCCCCATTCATTCTTTCATGTACCCGGATCAGTCGTCCTGGCCCCTTTGCAGAGAAACAGCCCCAAAGCATGATGTTTCCACCACCATGCTTTACAGTAGGTATGGTGTTTGATGGATGCAACTCAGTATTCTTTTTCCTCCAAACACGACAAGTTGTGTTTCTACCAAACAGTTCCAGTTTGGTTTCATCAGACCATAGGACATTCTCCCAAAACTAATCTGGATCATCCAAATGCTCTCTAGCAAACTTCAGACGGGCCCGGACATGTACAGGCTTAAGCAGTGGGACACGTCTGACACTGCAGGATCTGAGTCCATGGTGGCGTAGTGTGTTACTTATGTAGGCCTTGTTACATTGGTCCCAGCTCTCTGCAGTTCATTCACTAGGTCCCCCCGCGTGGTTCTGGGATTTTTGCTCAACGTTCTTGTGATCATTCTGACCCCACGGGGTGGGATTTTGCGTGGAGCACCAGATCGAGGGAGATTATCAGTGGTCTTGTATGTCTTCCATTTTCTAATTATTGCTCCCACAGTTGATTTCTTCACTCCAAGCTGGTTGGCTATTGCAGATTCAGTCTTCCCAGCCTGGTGCAGGGCTACAATTTTGTTTCTGGTGTCCTTTGACAGCTCTTTGGTCTTCACCATAGTGGAGTTTGGAGTCAGACTGTTTGAGGGTGTGCACAGGTGTCTTTTTATACTGATAACAAGTTTAAACAGGTGCCATTACTACAGGTAATGAGTGGAGGAAAGAGGAGACTCTTAAAGAAGAAGTTACAGGTCTGTGAGAGCCAGAAATCTTGATTGCTTGTTTCTGACCAAATACTTATTTTTCACCATAATATGCAAATAAAATGAAAAAAAAACAGACAATGTGATTTTCTGGATTTTTTTTTCTCAGTTTGTCTCCCATAGTTGAGGTCTACCTATGATGTAAATTACAGACGCCTTTCATCTTTTTAAGTGTTGGAACTTGCACTATTGCTGACTGACTAAATACTTTTTTTCCCCACTGTATGTTTGGCAGCTGTCATATGCTAAAAGATGCTTTTTATTGTAAAAATAGTTTTTGTGTCACCACATTTTGAGAGCTATAATTTTTCCATATTTTGACCCACTGAGTCATGTGAGGTCATATTTTTTGTGGGACGAGTTGACGTTTTATTGCTACCATTTTCGGGTATGTGACTTTTTTGATCACTTTTTATTCTGATTTTTGGGACACAGAATGAATAAAAACCAGCATTTCATGAATTTCTTTTGGGGGGTGCGCTTACATCATTCCGCGTGTGGTAAAATTGATAAAGCGGTTTTATTCTTCAGGTCAGTACAATTACAGTGATACCTCATTTATGTTTTTTTATGTTTTGGCGCTTTTATGCAATGAAAACTATTTTTTATAAAAAATAATTATTTTTGCATCGCTTTATTCTGCGAGCTATAACTTTTATTTTTTCACTGATAATGCTGTATTGCAGCTCTTTTTTTTTGCGGGACATGATGACGTTTTCAGTGGTACCATGTTTATTTTTAGCCGTCTTTTTGATCGGGCGTAATTGCACTTTTTGCTCGGCGGTATGATAATAAAGCATTATTTTTTGCTTTGTTTTATATTTTTATTTTTTAAGGGGTTCGCTAAAAGGGTTAACTAATGGGACAGTTTTATAGAGCGGGTAGTTACGAACGCGGCGATACTAAATATGTGTACTTTTATTGTTTTTTTTCATTTCCAAAAAATGAATTTATTAGGGAATATTTTTTTTTAATTTATTTAGCGATTTTTTATAAATTATTTTTACACTTTTTTTTACTTTATTACATTGTCCCAGGGGGGACATCACTGTCATGTGTCAGTTCGCTGATCTGACACATCACACAGTGCTGTGACAGGCGCTGCACAAGGCTTCCTCATGCATGCGCTCTGCAGTCACTGAAGAAGCCACCTCCCTGCAGGCCCCCGAAGGCCCCTGTGGCCATATTGGATCCAGGGACCTGCAGGGAAGGAGGCCCCCAGAACAGCGCAGCACATCGCTCTGCTTCAGGGCTCTCAGGGAAGCATGGAGGAAGCCCCCTTCCTGCTGATGCTTCTCTAATCCCCCAGTACACTGCGATCATGTTTGATCGCAGTGTGCCAGGGGTTAATGTGCCGGGGGCAGTCCGTGACCGCCCCTGACACATAGTGCCGGGTGTCAGCTGTGATAATCAGCTGACACCAAGCCGCGATCAGCGGCACCCCCCGGGCGCAATGACGTACTATCCCGTTCCCGGTCATAGGGGCCCGTGGATGGGATAGTATGTCAGTAGTCAGAAAGGGGTTAAAACGTCCTAACAAAAAAATTTGTTTAAAAAATTGTGCTAATGTAAAGTAAACATGTGGGAAATGTTATTTATTAACTATTTTGTGTGACATAACACTGATTTAGGGTCATAAAAATTAAAAGTTTGAAAATTGTGATATTTTCAAATTTTTTGACAAATTTACATTTTTTACAAATAAACACAAAAATTTTTGAAGATATTTTACCACTATCATAAAGTACAATATGTCATGAATCAACATGATCCATTGAAGCTTCCAGAGTTATAACCACATAAATTGATAGTAGTCAGACTTCAAACTTAAGGCCTGGTCTTTAATTTACAAAGTGACTTGGTCCTTAAGGGGTTAAAGAGAATTTGTCACCAGGATCTCACACCCTAAATTTTTTAAATGTGCGTGTAGCTCTTTCAAATAGAAGTCTAGCAATACCTTTTCCTCTATTCCTCGGTTACTGAAAATTCAGGGTTTAAATTGATCTGAAACCTCTGTCACTCCAGCTCTATTCATTGGACAGTGCCAGCTCCTCATGTTTGACTAACAGCTTCTTTGTCTGAAGTCACATAGCACAGAGGCTGTCAATCAAGTACAAGGAGGTTGTGCTGTACGGGGAATAAAGTTGTAGTGACAGAGACTTCATACCTCCAAGAGTTCTTTAGCATCATTTGCATATTACTTCAAATGCTGTTAAGGAGAACTAACTATTGAGATAAAAATTATTAGTATTATTAGCGGAGTAATAGACTGGCCTTGAAAAGGTATTGCTGGACTTGTCATTAAAGAACTACATGCCCATATAAATTCCTTTTAGGGTAAAATAATTCTGCTGATGGATTACCATTTAATAAGATGTGAAATGACTTTGATGTGGACCCTCATCTTTTCCCACCAACCTGTTCGCCCGTGATGTGATCGTGGGGCATAGATGGGTTGCTATGCCAGCAAGGGGTCTGATGAAGACTCCAGTTTTTGTCATTACGATACTCCTCTGAAATCCAGCATTTAGCTGGCATTTATAGGAGACTAGCTGAAGAGCCCGGCGCTGCCCGGGCATAGTAACTAACTGTGGTTAGTTATAGAAAATTATAATTATCCTCCATCCCATAGTCCTGTGCCCATATACCCATCATACATATCCTCCATCCCAAAGTCGAGTGCCCATATACCCATCACACATCCTCCATCCCATAGTCCCATGCCCATATACTCATCATACATATTTTCCATCTCATAGTCCCATGCCCATATACCCATCATACATATTCGCCATCCCATAGTCGAGTGCCCATATACTCATCACACATCCTTCATCTCATAGTCCCGTGCCCATATACCCATCATACATATCCTCCATCCCATAGTCGAGTGAACAATATACCCATCATACATATCCACCATCTCATAGTCCCGTGCCCATATACCCGTCATACATATCCTCCATCCTATAGTCCAGTGCCTGTACACCCATCACACATCCTCCATCCCATAATCCCGTGCCCATATACATAACCACCATCCCATAGTCCCATGCCCATATACCCGTCAAACATATCCTCTATTCCATAGTCCAGTGCCCATATACCCATCACACATATTCCATCCCATAGTCCTGTACCCATATACATATCCGCCATCCCATAGTCCCATGCCCATATACCCGTCATACATATCCTCCATCCCATAGTCCAGTGCCCATATACCCATCACACATCCTCCATCCCATAGTCCCGTTCCCATATACCCATCATACATATCCTCCATCCCATAGTCCTGTGCCCATATACATATCCTCCATCCCATAGTGCTGTTCCCATATACCCATCATACATATCCTCCATCCCATAGTCCGGTGCCCATATACTCATCACACATCCTCCATCTCATAGTCAACCATTATGACATCATAATGAGCGGCGGCGGGGCTTACAACCTTTGATGACATCAGCGTCACCATGGCAAACATTGTGACATCATAATGAGGGGCGGGGCTTGGCACGCGCACACTGCTTCCCCAATATGCAAATAGGGGCATTGTGACATCACAATGAGGGGCGGGGCTTGACGCGCACACACTTTTTCCCCCAGTATGTAGATAGGGGCAAAATTGTTTGGTGAATTGGAACACGCGGGGTTAAAATTTCGCCTCACAACATAGCTTAGGACGCTCTCGGGGTCCAGACGTGTGACTGTGCCAAATTTTGTGGCTGTAGCTGCGACGGTGCGGATGCCTATCCCGGACATACACACACACACACACATACACACATACATACACACATACACACTTTGAGCTTTATATATTAGATTATGATTTTTACTATACATAGTAGTGAACTAGCTACATATGAAAAACATTTTTAATGAAATGTTTTATCAGAAAATTACATATTGTTAAAATCATGTAGTTTTTGTAGTTAAATTTTTTTGCAAGTATTTGTTGCGACAATTTTATTTTCCTTGTAACTATCTATAAGAGATGAACAAATTTATTTAATGTACCCTGGTCCAGCAGTCACTTCAGTAGTTTAAGGCTGTTGGATAGGAGCCCTGTGAACTAACACCTGTCAGCATCCTCGGCATCTTTTTTGATTAGTGTGTTTGGCACAATGTCATTTGTGCATCGTGGCGCAACACCGAAGTTACACCACGCAGGTGAATCCAAAGCAGCACCAGAAATGCTGTTAGGAAAGAGGTGTTTCACAGGGCTCCCATTCGGCAGCCATGGAATACAGACAAGGCCAGTGGGCCAGGGTCCTGTTAATTGATTCACTCTTCTCTACTATCTACATACAATGAATACTGTAATCTTACAATTTTAACTATATCATCTAAGCCTTATAATAGACTCTTGCTTTTCTGTAGAGATTATTTTAGAAGTCATTTATTAGGACAGACAATGTTAGGTTAGGTTGACGCTTTAGTGTTAAGCCCCAGACTCACATAGCGAGATTGCTAGCGAGATCACTGAAGCATCACCGATTTTGTGACGCAACAGCGACCTCAACAACGATCTCGCTACATGTGACACATAGCGGCGACTGCCCCCCCCCCCGCTGGATATCGCTGAATGTGCTCTAATGTCCTGGGCCATTTATTCATCGTCAGCGTCCTGCTGGCCAGCATGCATCGCTGCGTTTGACGCTGATGAGCGACCTCGTTGGTGACGCAGAACTCAGGGACGCAGGCGGGAATCGTCAGAAAAGCTGCTGTGTGACAAGGTCCCAACGACCACCGAGGTCGTTATACAGATCGTTGGATGGTTGCTGCATCGTTGAAGAGATCTGCCTGTTTGGCAGCTTACTAGTGACCATATAGCGACACCCCAGCGATCCTTATCAGGTCATATCGTTGTCAGGATCGCTGGTGCGTCGCTATGTGAAACGGGTTCCTTATGCTTTGTCACAGGTTACGTCATTGTAACCAGGAAAACAATGAACACTGTAACAAACTCCCAGTAGGCTCATTATTGTGATTGCATTCTGCCTCTCACGATTTGTGTCCATCATGCAGTGATGCAAACTGTCCAAAAATTACAGGACAGTCTATAAAAACACGTCCCTTTTGGACATGTCATAAAAAAGGATGAAATCTGTGATTTTTTTGAAGCTTAAGAAACGTATACAGACTATTTTTACTATAATTTTCATCATTTTATAGTTTTTATGTTCTATAGACATGGATCATTTCTAATCATAATTGTTTATTGTGGTTTTCCAATAAGTCCTTAAAAAATATGTTGCATCTTTTATTTAAGAAAAAGAAATTGTCAAGTTGGAAATCCTGCCATCATGTCACCGATCATTTCCCTGCTTTAATTTAATTTTGCTGTTTTTAGAATTGATAGCAGAAAAACAACATTCTTAACTTATAGAAGAGTAATAAATGATAATATCTTTATATAGATCACACCAATTACAGTATTTTCTTTAGGTCACTGATGACCTTCCTGCATTATGATAAAAACACAGTTCTGTTGAGGTCAACAAGTCTAAAGAGTTTATACACTAGGCTGTATTACATATCCATAATAAGCCACCCATGGCAATCTCTTTGTTCATACTGTTCCTCCAAATGGCTCTTATTATATGTAGCCTTACAAGATTCGTGTCATTCTCCATCATAAGCTGTATTCCCAAAGTATACCTTTCAGGGAGGAAGTACAATGCTAAAAAAAGCCACTGTATGCAGCATAAAGATAGCTTTTAGCCTTTAACCCCTTAACGACCTTCTAATGGCGGTAATTAAGGATACTTAAACCACAGCTCCGTGAATTCACGGTGCTGTGGAGTAAATAAATAGCGCCCCCCCAGTGTCGGATTTTCTCCGGGGTCTCGGCTGCAGGGGGTAGCCGAGACTCCAGAGAACATGAATTGGGTCGGTTTTTACCATCCCCGATTTTGTGATCGCCGTTATTAACCCTATAATGACGACCGCAAAAAAGCAGCAATTTTGCATTTAATTTCTCTTTTCTCTGATGTGATAGCACATCAGAGGAGAGAGAAAGAGGGTCCCCGATTCCCCCCCAGGACCTCTCCGTTGTCCAGGGTCCCCTCCCAGTGGTTCTCCCTCCCGGTGGTTCTGTGTCCCGCCGGCATCCTCCGGTGGGCGCCACCATCTTGGATCCGGAGAAAATGGCGGGTGCATGCGCAGTGCGCCCGCCGGGAATCTGCAGGCTCCGGCTGGCAGATTCCATTCATTCATTTTGATCACTATGATAAACTATCATAGTGATCAAAATAAAAAAAAACTAAATAACCCCCCCCATTATCACACCCTTAGTTAGGCAAACATAATGAAATAAAGAGAGTATTTTTTTTTCATTTTTCCATTAGGGTTAGGGTTAGGGCTACGGCTAGGGTTAGGGCTAGGGTTAAGGCTAGGGTTAGAATTAGGGTTAGGGCAAATTAGGATTAGGGATTAGGGTTGGGATTAGGGTTAGGATTGGGATTAGGGGTGTGTTGGGGTTAGGGTTGGAGCAAGAATTTAGGGGTTTCCACTATTTACCAACTTTGGGGGTCTAAAAATTGGGGGCTAAATATCACTTTTGTGGAAATAAAAAATACTTTTTATTTTCACGGCTCTGCGTTATAAACTGAAGCACTTAGGGGTTCAAAGTGCTCACCACACATCTAGGTAAGCTCCTTGGGGGGTCTAGTTTCCAAAATGGGGTCACTTGTAGGGGGTTTCCACTGTGTAGGTACATTAGGGGATCTGCAAACGCAACATGATGCCCGCAGACAATTCCATCAAAGTCTTAATTCCAAAATGGCACTCCTTCCCTTCCGAACTCTCCCATGCACCCAAACAGTGGTTCCCCCCCACATATGGAGTATCAGCGTACTGAGGACAAATTGCACATAAACTTTTGTGGTCCAATTTCTCCCGTTGCCCTTAGGAAAATAAAAATAGTGGGCTAAAAAAACATTTTTGAGGAAAAAAAATATTTTTAATTTTCACGGCTCTACGTTATAAACTTCTGTGAAGCACTTGAAGGTTCAAAGTGCTCACCACATATCTAGATAAGCTTCTTAAGGGTATCATCCAAAAAGGTCTAAGGAAGCATATGGCCATAAAATTACATAGCTTTATTGAAGTCAATACACAACATAGACAATGATTAAAAAGAGATACATATACAATATTATACTGCAAGGTACCAATGTAAATCAGTAATGAATTACAAACATTAATATGCAAAAGTGCAAAAGGGACACCACCATAAAGCAAAATGATGGTATATCAATTATTACAATACACTAGCCATTACCATCATTTTTGCATATTAGTGTATAAAGATGATCATATAAAACGGTGTCATAGTACCACTATAGAAAGATAATAATACAAGTGTATTACCCATAATTAGGTAAGACAATAATAACCCAAAAATTAATAGGGTGGTAAAGATAGCTGATTGCTAATTTATATAAAGAAATTATTTATCTTATGTATAATGGTACTCCTTATTAAAATGATCAAATAAAGCCTACGGCATGGCAGATGGTTTGAACGAACTTACCCTCTGGGACAAAGCTAACGCAAAACGCGCATCGGGGACCGGTATACTGCAAGGTCGTGTGTTTCTTATTCTAGGCACTTTTTACATGTGCATTGGGAGTGGTATTTGCGTGCCGCAGGGGTCCTATGGACGATGTACCTGGGCACTTATGCCGATTCTGGATGTGCTGACTATTCCTGAGTGTGTATGTTCCACCATTATTATATTGAAGATTTAATCTGATACATAGGAGCATTGTTGTTCTTTCAAACCATCTGCCATGCCGTAGGCTTTATTTGATCAGTTTAATAAGGAGTACCTTTATATATAAGAGAAATAATTTCTTTATATAAATTAGCAATCAGCTATCTTTACCACCCTATTAATTTTTGGGTTATTATTGTCTTACCTAACTATGGGTAATACACTTGTATTATTATCTTTCTATAGAGGTACTATGACACAGTTTTATATGATCATCTTTATACACTAAAATGCATAAATTATGGTAATGGATAGTGTATTGTAATAATTGATATGCCATCATTTTGCTTTATGGTGGTGTCCCTTTTGCATATTAACGTTTGTAATTCATTATTGATTTACATTGGTACCTTGCAGTATAATATTGGATATGTATCTCTTTTTAATCATTGTCTATGTTGTGTATCGACTTTAATAAAGCTATGTAATTTTATGGCCATATGCTTCCTTAGACCTTTTTGGATGATATGTTTGATTGGAAGTGCCATTTTCTTAGGCCATATACTTTGGATTTAAGTTCCTTAAGGGGTCTAGTTTCCAAAATGGGGTCACTTGTTGGGGGTTTCCACTGTTTAGGCACATCAGGGGCTCTCCAAACGCAACATGGCATCCGATTTAAGTTCCAGCCAATTCTGCGTTGAAAAAGTCAAACAGTGCTCCTTCCCTTGCGAGCTCTGCCGTGCGCTGAAAAAGTGGTTTACCCCCACATATGAGGTATCGGCGTATTCAGGAGAAATTGCACAACAAATTTTGTGGTTCATTTGCTCTTGTAACACTTATGAAAATAAAAAAAATTGGTTCTGAAGTAATTAATTTGCAAAAAAAGTTAAATGTTCATTTTTTTCCTTCCACATTGCTTTAGTTCCTGTGAAGCACGTAAAGGGTAAAAGCGTTCCAGAGTTATAACCTCATAAAGTGACAGTGGTCAGAATTGTAAAAATTGGCCTGGTCATTAAGCTGCAAACTGGCTCTGTCACTAAGGGGTTAAATGCAGGCACATTTTGCATTTGCTTTTGGCTATATAATATTTTGTGCACACATCTTCACCATGTGTACCAGGCCTTTTAGCAGCAATGAATAATATGTGTAATCTGTGAAAACTATATGTAAAACGTCTTTTATTGTAGTTTTTGCAGTGATAAAAGTATAAACAATTTGAGATACTTGAAATCTATTAATATGATACGGTTGAATAGAAGGATAATAACATACTATGTGTGCCTTGTTCTAACTACTAAGCAACTGTGCCAAATAGTATAGAAATTAGATAATCGTTAGAAAGGAAAGTAATGACGTGAACTCTAAAGCCAGTCACTAACCGCAGTGGTGACTCACGACAGTCAGTGATTGGATGCAGTGGTCACATGTTTGTATCAGGAAGGGCACACTACAGAAGGAAGGATTGAGTGGAGCATGTGTCAAAACAAGTGGAGTGTGGGATCAGTAAGGTAAATATAAATTCCTTCATCACTTAACCCAATCTGAGCCTGTTTCCAGGAATTACATTTTATGGCTGAACTTATTTAATTAAGTTCAACTTTCCGTTTTTTTATTTTTTTTCTGCCATTGATGATTTGCAAAACTCTAGAGCAGATTTGATACCAAATATATTTCTTATAATAAATGTTTGTGTCAAACCAATGAGACAAGTAAAAAAAAAGTATAGTTCATGCAATATTAAGCAGTGGACAGCTACAGCTTACTCTTTTATAGTAGAAATGAGCAAATTAATTTACAGAGAACTTAATGCTACTTGAATTTTACAAAAATATTGGTAAATGAGGATTCTGTGTTGTTCACATATGTATGGAACCATTAAGGGCCATCAAAGAGTTAAAAAAATAAAAATAATCATAATAAAAAATATAAAAAATTCCTGTCAACCTTCAGGTCCTTGTTGAATCCTTCAAACATCAATACTCATGCTGAAAGCAATGAACCTCTCACACTCATCCAAGGCTTTCAGCTCTGATGATGACCAGGTCTGTTCTGCATATGCATGTACAAGGTTATAGCCAGAAACGTAAGTGATGAAATGATTATAATTTTTTTTAAATATTTTGCCTATTGCAATTTCTATGTTCTTAAGAGACCTGAAAGCTTAATAACTTATACTCAAGTTAACTTTTCCAGGGAAAAAGCGAGAACAGGTGTATTTGAATTTTGCCTGATCTGCTAATCTCTAGTTTGCCATAATATTGGCATGAAATGACCATAGGATAAGCTACAACATGTACAGTTCCTTCCCAGTGTTTATAATGATGCAAGAATGATGATGATCTTATTTATAGAGTTTGGAAAATCTGAAGTCATCTGGTTTAATGACCTCCCATTTTATAGCAGAATACTTTTAATAAAAGTTTAAAGGGATTTTACCACCTAATGTGAGAGCAGCATGACATAGAGACCTAGACCTTGATTCCATTGATGTCACTTACAATGCTGCTTGCTGTAGTTTTGGTAAAATCAGTATCATATAAGAAGAATATTTTACATACCATGGTGATTTTGGCCTAAAAACAGGCACAGAAGTTGATGCAAATGGATTTTACTAGCTACTTAAGGTAACATCCTCACCTGTGACCTGTTTGCTTGTAATCAGTGTGTCCATAAAAGCTGAGTGAGTTTCAGGGATCCAGACAGACTCTTGCATCTTTCATCCAGCCACTGACATTTCTGGATTGGGAGTCATGGGGAAAGCAAAAGAATTGTCAATGGATCTAAGGTAAAAGGTAGTTGAACTGCATATAACAGGAAAGAGAAACAAAAAGATATCCAAGAAATTGATAATGCCGGTCAACAGCGTTCAAACTGTGATTAACAAACGGAAATCAGGGGCTCTGTGAAAACCAAACCACGGTCAAGTAGATAAACAAAAATTTCATCTACAACTGCCAGGAAAATTGTTTTGGATGCAAAGAAAAACCCACACATACAGTAACATCAGCTGAAATAGTGGAATCTCTGAAAACTAGCAGTGTGGCTGTTTCAAGAAGCACAATAAGGAGGCACTTGAAGAAAAATGGGCTGCATGGTCTAGTCGCTAGAAGAAAGCCATTACTGTACAAATGCCACAAATTATCTCACCTACAATACACAAAACAGCACAGAGATAAGCCTCAAAACTTCTGAAACAAGGTAATTTGAAGTGATGAGACCAAAATTTCACTTTTTGGCCACAACCATAAATGTTACATTTGGAGAGAGGTCAAAATGGCCTATGATGAGAGGAACACCATTCCTACTGTAAAGCACAATGTTTTTGAATGTGTCAGCTACAAAGGCACAGGAAACTTGGTAAAAGTTGAAGGAAAAATGAATGCAGCACGTTATTAGAAAATACTGGAGACAAATTTGCAATCACCAGCACAGAAGCTGCGCAAGGGATGTACTTAGATGTTCCAACATGACAACGATCCAAAACACAAAGCCACGTCGACCTGACATTGGCTACAGCAGAACAAAGTAAAGGTTCGGGAGTGGCCATCTCAGTCTCCTGACTTCAATATCATTGAGCCACTCTGGGGAGATCTCAAGTGCGCAGTTCATGCTGGACAGCCCAGGAATTTACAGGAACTGGAGGCTTTTTGCCAAGAAGAGCGGGCAGCTTTACCATCTGAGAAAATAAAGAATTTAATACACAGCTACCACAAAAGACTTCAAGCTGTTATTGATGTCAGAGTGGGCAATACCCGGTATTAAGAAATGGAATATGTAAACTTTTGATCAGTGTCATTTAGATGTTTTGGGCTGTCATTATGATTTCAAAAAATAAAACACAGTAGTTTGACAATAAATGGCTTCACACAGCCACTAACTATGAGTGGAGAAAAAGTTTTGGTGTTATCATTCATATTCTTTGAAAAAAAGGCCACAAAAGCAAAAATTCTGCCAGGGTATGTTAACTTTTGAGCACAACTGTATGCTATATGCTATATCTTTGGGATAGGTGAGGATCTTTTCTCTAGCACCATCATCAGCAATTTTTTATGCTCAACAGTCAAATCGTTATACATAGCCTCTTTTATCTTAATTGTGGTCTTTGGCCGTTTCCTATACAGCCCCTTCATTCTAAAGAACTGTGGAGTTTTCAAAGGTCTAAATAAGAAGGCAAATCCTATAACACATATCTCAATTACTGAATATTTATATTTTCTTTACAAGTGAGCAAAAAATGCACATAATGGAAAGACAACTTTCTGACAAACGAACCTGTGATTTGTCATAAAATATTATTGATTAATTTTCTTGGGTAATGCTTCCTCTATTACAAAATATGTCTTCTTGTTTTAGTTCAACAATCAATTCTCTTATCCAAAGAAAATAACTGAATCAGTATATTACTAAATAAATTTAATATGTTATTTCAAAGATATCGAAATATAGAGCAATGTACTCAAAAAAGTGAAAACCAACATCCTGTAAAATAATATATGCTACAAGAAAAAACAACAGGTGATGAGCTGTTCACCCTCCTCTGCTGAGAGCACACTATGCTCTCTCTTGGTTCTTTTTTAGTTCCAATAAATATACAAGAAATGCAGATTTAATGAGGAATGATGAGAATGAATTATCTTTTAAAAGTACTCAGGTCCAAGGTGAACCACTTTCCTACAAATTTGTGAATGCTTTTTGGTTTTCATCCAGACTTAATTATCTTATGGCTTCTTTATTCAGTCCACGGCCCATTATAGTCTTTTTTTCCTATGTTGAATAAAAAGCAGTTTATTTTTAACGTTGACTCCACAAGACTAATAGGACATTGCTTTGGCACAAAGTTAAAGTTAGATTCTGTTGATATTCTTTTATTATTTCATTGGGTGATGTTTATACACGTGAGTGCCACTACCTACTAGTCAAGCAGAAATTTCTTATCTCCATCACATCTTGATATGTATATAATAATGTATAGATTATTATTATTATTATTAATGAACCATTTATTCCATGTCGTTTTAGCTGTGAAAAGGGATATACGTAATTAACAAGTACAGTGATCTTAAACAATACTAATGATAGACTGAAACTGACTGAAACAGGAGGAGAGAGGACCCTGCCTGTGAGGGCTTTCCATGCCAGGTTCAGAGGAAGTCCTGTGGTGTCGATATAGCAGTTATCTATATCTATACTATTGTTCCTATCTTATTTACATATATACCTTGCCACACGGACCCCCTCCAGACTCAAGAGTGTTGTATTGTTTTAATAAAATCCTGTTATTTTTTATAATCCCCAGGTGTGCACATTCCATATACATTGGTCTGACCTTCCCTTGCATTATGCAGCACCCTCTTGTTTCATACATTTTTCTTGAACTGTTATCTATTATGTAGTGCACCCTACCTTCTACTCACTGTAGATACCATGTATTTAGTAAAATTAATTTAAAAAAATGCATGGTGCCTTCAGTGAAAAGTGGTGGTGGTGGCATTGTCTTTATGTGGGGCTGAATGAGTGTTGTTGGTGTCAAGGAGATTGCAGTCATTGAAGGCAACATAAATTCACAGATGTACGGCTTTTTAGTGAAAAAAATGCTGCCTGCCATCACTCCATGCCCTTGGCAGACATACATTTTTCCAACATGACAATGATATAAAACTTTAGTTGGTGTTTCTGAAGAAAAATGGTGAAAGCGATTCAGTGGTCAAGTGCGTCTCTTGATCTGAGCCCAACTAAAACACCTATGAGGAATTTTCTAAAAACAAGTTGAGCATCACTCACCATCCAGCACCCAAACTCTAAAATAGGTTGTTCTTAAAGAATGGAAAAAGATAGATGCTACAATATGTCACCAACTTGTTCATTCCTTGATTAGAAGACTTGGTGTTGTCATTAAAAATCAGAGAGGTCATACAAAATACTAGATAAAGTGTGGGGTGTATTCATGTTTGCATCAACTAATTTGAGTAAAAATGAACATTTTGCAATGAAAGTTATGTTATTAACCTTTTGTGTTATGAGTTAAAAAATATTCTATATATTTCAGTTTTCTCAAAATTTTGGAAATTATTATTGTGTTTAGTGAGATTGATTAAAATCTTACTTTTCAAAGAGCTGTACTCATTTATGCTAACCACTTTACATATATACATTTTTTTATCCACTGTAATGCTCTCTTATTTTTTTAATTCGAATTATAAGGCTGCGTGTAAACTGTCCAAATAGTTGAAAAACTGAGACCCCACTGGCAGCTGTGAGAATAAAAGATAAAACCTTGTTTTTTCTTTTACCTCACATTTGCCATTATTAGATGTTCAAAGGCCATCATACACACAAACCTTAATATGTATGGGCAGTTTTAAAGTCCATCTGGCAGGTATTTCCTCTACTATCTCATTTACCTGCATTTTCCTGATTGCTTAGCTGCTTCATTTTCACATGGGTGCTATTACTTCATAAGTATGTTTTTTTACACCTATGAATTTTAACCCTTTCAAGACCAAGCCACTTCGTAGGTTAATGACCAGGCCTTAATTTTGAAATCTGACCACTGTCAATTTATGAGGTCGTAACTCTGGAACGCTTCAACATATCCCACTGATTCTGAGAATGTTTTTTTCATGACATATTGTACTTTCTGATAGTTGTAAAATTTCTTCAAAATTTCTTATGTATGATTGTGAAAAAACATAAATTTTTCAAACAATTTGAAAATTTCACAATTTTCAAATTTTTAATTGTTGTGCCCCTAAATCAGAACGTTAGGTCACACAAAATAGTTAATAAATAACATTTCCCACATGTCTACTTTATATCAGCACAATTTTTGAAGCATAATTTTTTGTTAGGATGCTATAAGGGTTAAAACTTGACCAGCAATTTCTCATTTTTCCAACAAAATTTGCAAAAACATTTTTTTAGGAAGCACCTCACATTTGAAGTCCCTTTATGACAGAAAATACCCAAATGTGAAAGCATTCTAAAACTGAAACCCTCAAGGTGCTCAAAACCACATTCAAAAAGCTTATTAACCCTTCAGATGCTTTACAACATTTGAAGTAATGTGGATGGAAAAAATGAACATTTAACTTTTTTATCAAAATTTTTTTACTTTCGACACAATTTTTTTTATTTTGTCAAGGGTATCAGGAGAAAATGAACCACAATATTTTTGTGCAATTTCTCCTGAGTACGTTGATACCCCATGTGTGAAGGAAGACCACACTTTAGGGGCACGGCAGGGCTCGGAAGGGGAGGAGCATCATTTGAGGTTTTTAATGTAAATTGGCTGCAATAGAAAGCGGACGCGATATTGTGTTTGGAGAGCCCCTGAGGGTGCTAAACAGAGGAAACACCCCCATAAGTGACCCCATTTTGGTAACTAGACCTCCCAAGGAACTTATCTAGATGTGTGGTGAGCACTTTGAACCCCTAAGTGCTTCACAGAGCTGTAAAAATAAAAAATCATATTTTCTTCACTAAAATGATCTTCTCACCCTCAATTTTTTATTTTCTCAAGGGTAGCAGGAGAAATTGGACTGCAAAAGTTGGTGTGCAATTTGTCCTGAGTGTGCTGATACCCCACATATGGGTTAAACCACTGTTTGGGCGCATGGCAGAGCTCGGAAGGGAAGGAGTGCTGTTTGACTTTTTCAACGCAAAATTGGCTGGAATTGAGATTCAATGCCATGTCTCATTTGGAGAGCCCCTGATGTGCCTAAACAGTAGAAACCCCCACAAGTGACTCCACTTGTGAAACTAGAACCCTGAAGGAAAGTATTTAGTTGCATGGTGAGCACCTTGAACCCCAAGGTGCTTCACAAGAGTTTATAATGTAGAGCAGTTAAAATTAAAAATCAAATTTTTTCCTCAAAAATCATATTTTAGCACCTTTTTTCATTATAACAAAGGTAGCAGGAGAAAGTAGACCCCAAAAATTGTTGTGCAATTTCTCGTGAGTTCACTGATACCCCATGTGATGAGGAAGACAACTGTTTAGGCGCATGGCAGGACCCGGAAGGGAAGGAGAAAGGTTGGACTTTTTCAACACAAAATTGTCCGGAATCGAGAGCAGATGTCATGTCACTTTTGGAGGGCCTCTGATGAGCCTAAACAATGGAAACCCCCTAAAAGTGTTACCATTTTGGAAATTAGACCTCTCCAGGAACTTACCTAGATGTGTCGTGAGCATCCTGAACAACTCTACAGACGTTTATATCAGAGCTAAGAAAATAAAAAAACACATTTTTCCCGCAAATTTTTTCAATTAGCCTCAATTTTTTTATTTTTTCAAGGGTAACAGGAGAAAATGGACCCCAAAGTTGTGCAATTTCTCTTGAGTGTGCCAATACCCCATGTGTGGGTGAAAGCTACTTTTGAGACACAGTGCAAAGCTCAAAAGCGAAGGAGCGCCATATTATAGTGCAGATTTTACTATTATGGTTTGAGGGTGTCATGACCCACTGGGAGAGCCTCTGAGGTGCCAGAACAGTAGAACACCCTATAAATGACCCTATTTTACAAACTACACCTCTCAATGAAGTAATCTAAGGGTGTAATGATCATATTGATACCAAGGGTGTGCCACAGAATTTTATACCATTGGACAGCAAAGAAAAAATAATATTTACCACAAAAATTTTGTTTCAGTCCCAGACTTAAGATTTTCACACAAGAAGTGGGTAAAATTGGCACCAGAATGTGTCCCACAATTTCTGCTGAATAAAGAAATACACCACATGTAGCTATACAGTACTGCTTAGTCACAAGGAGAGTTTAAGTAGGTATGGAGCACTATTTGCCTCCTAGATAGTGTTGAGCATTCCGATACTGCAAATATCGGGTATCGGCCGATATTCGCTGTATCGGAATTCCAATACCGAGTACCGATATTTTTTCAATATTGGATACCAGAATCGGAAGTCCCCATAATGCAATGAGCCACTGTTGTGGCTGTGATTGGCTGCTGAAATGATGTCATCATGATGCACGGTCTGTGCGCATCATGATGCGCGGTCTGTGCCGACTGCCGGGGGCTTGTGCCGGCTGCCGTGGGTCTGTACGGGCCTGCCAGGGGTTTGTGCCAACTGCCCAGGTCTGTACGGGCCTGCCGGGGGCTTGTGCTGGCTGCCGGGGGTCTGTACGGGCCTGCCGGGGGCTTGTGCCGGCTGCCGGGGGTCTGTACGGGCCTGCTGGGGGCTTGTGCCGACTGCCGGGGTCTGTGTGGGCCTGCTGGGGGTCTTGTGTGTGTGCAGGCATCGTCCGATGGGACTACAAGTCCCATCGGGCGATGCCTGCTACAATGACATTGATTGACACATTAGCCAATGATGGGACAGTAGTAGTCCCATCATCCAGCTAATGTGTTGAATGTAAAAAAAATATATATATATACATACTACATACATACAACATACATACTACATACATACTACATACGTACATACTACATATATGCAACATTCATACATACTACAGACATGTTACATATATACAACATTCATACAACATACATACTACATATATACAACATTCATGCATACTACATACATACTACTTTCTTACAACATACATACTACATACATGCTACATACATACATACTACATATATACAACATTCATACATACTACATATATATAACATTCATACAACATACAAAGAACATATATACAACATTCATACATGCTACATACATATTATACATACATACTACATTCATACAACATACAAACATACTACATACATAATACATATATACTACATACATACTACATATATACTACATTCATACAACATACATACATACTACATGCATACTACATTCATACATACATACTACATACTACATACACACATACATACTACATTCATACAACATACATACATACTACATACTACATACATACAACTTTCATACAACATACATACATACTACATATATTCTACATTCATACAACATACATACATACTACATATATACTACATTCATACAACATACATACTACATACATGCTACATACAATACATTCATACATTCATACAATACATACATATAGACATACAGTACATATAACACAGAGTATATACTCACCATCACGTGTCACTTTGTTCCCCGAAGCCAGTGTCATCTGTGGAAAAATGTAAAAATAACAAACAAGCAATATACTCCCTGATCTGCAGAAATCCACGAATGTCCCACGCCGATCTCCCTTGGAGAACAGCAGCATCAGCTGATGCGACCGCTCTTTACCGGGCTCCAGGAATACAATTACGGGAGGTAGGTATCCTTCCACACTGTATTCCTCTGTCACTGTAAAAAAATAGTCCCTGGTGTTGTGAGTTCATTATTCCCTTCACTATTGAGGTCTGATGAACTCCCTCCTCTGGTGAGGGAAGGTAGTGAGGCTGATTATCAGACACCTGGGCAGCTAGATGATGACTGGGTGGTTGGAATTGAGGACTGGATATAAGGCTGCTGATGCCCTTCTTCTTGGCTGGTGATTTTCCTGCTGGATTCTTGGAGACCAGTCTGATTCCTGCATCTCAAAGCTAAGTTTTTCTGCTCTGCTTTGTACTCTTCAGTTTTGTTTTTGTTTTTCCTTGTTTTTTGGGAGTTCTGCCATCCCCGGCCGGGGTTGAGCTGAATTCCATTTTTTTCTCTGATCTGTTGATCTTTTGCTCTGTCTTCAGAATATACCTGAGTGCTGATATAGTCTTTTGAAGCCTAGCGACTTCAGGGCCTGTTTTTCCTATCAGTCGGTTGGCTCATTTTTATAGGCTTTTTGCGGATGGCAGACAGCAGCTTTCCTATCCTGTCCTATGTAGTTAGCTTGGGCCCCATCATTTGCTCAACCTATCTTTCTATCTGTGTTAGTGTTTTCATCTTGCTTCACCGTCATTATATGTTGGGGGCTGCCTATTGCTTTGGGGTCTGCTCTGGAGCAGTTTAGTTTTTCCCCTTTCTGTCTTTAGGCTATATAGTTCTCCGGCTGTGATCGAGGGGTCTAGGGCACCGTAGGAACCCCCCACGGCTACTGCTAGTTGTTGTGGATAGGTTCAGGGGTCTGCAATCCGATAGCTGCCAACCTCTCTGGTTTTTCTGGACTTAGCTGGTATTTTGTTTTTTCCTCCTTCGGTGACTCATCATAACAGAATCACCAGCCATACCGCAGATCCTAGGGTACTCAATAGCAGGAGAGAATTGTAAAAAATAAAAAAAGCGTCAGAATTTTTTTTTTTTGTGTGTATATTTTTTCCTCTATATCTCTGAGGCCGTAGGGGGAATTTTTCTCTCAATGGAGATGAAGCAATTGTCTGATCGTGTGGAGCAGCTCGCTGCGGAAGTGCGGGGACTTGCCGCCTATCTTGCTCATTCACATGCTGCTGAACCAAAGATTCCCACTCCGGATGTGTTTTTTGGGGATCGGTCTAAATTCTTGAATTTCAAGAATAATTGTAAATTATTTTTTGCCTTGAAGCCTAACTCGTCGGGGAACTCCGCGCAGCAGGTTAAAATTGTCATCTCTTTGCTGCGCGGCGATCCCCAGGATTGGGCGTTTTCTTTGAAACCTGGTGATCCTATTCTAAATAATGTGAACACATTTTTTCAGGCCTTGGGGTTGTTGTATGATGAACCTAATGCTATTGATCAGGCTGAAAAGACCCTGTTGGCATTAAGCCAGGGTCGGGATTCGGCAGAGTTGTACTGTCAAAAATTCCGAAAGTGGGCGGTCCTTACTACCTGGAATGATGGTGCCTTGGCAGCCCTCTTTCAGAAGGGTTTGTCAGAAACTGTAAAAGATACTATGGTGGGATTTCCTGTTCCCTCTGGTCTTGACGATTCTATGTCATTAGTAGAGTTGAGCGACTTTTGTTTTTTTAGGGTCGCGTTTCGTTTCGTGAAACCCGACTTTTCCAAAAGTCGGGTCGAGCAAGATTGTCCGATTATAGGGAAAAGTCGGGGTCGTCCCGAAACACGAAACCCAATGTAAGTCAATGGGGAATAAAAGTCGGCAGTGAGAGGAGGACAGGAAACACACCTACAGTGCCCATTTGAATGCCAAAAGCATCAATTCTTCTTACTTAAGCTTGTCAACCTTAATTAACTTCATAATACAAGTTAAGCACTGAAAAATGGGGGTTATTTGGCTAAAGTTGTGGGGGGGAGGGCTGGCTGCAGGTTTTCATGTGCCCTGGGCGAAAGAGCGCCCCTTTAACACATACCAAAACTCATCATGCTCCGATACGGCAGAGAAATAGCGGTATAGTACAATGAAAAATACCTCACTTTTTACATCTCATGAAGAGGCCCATCTATTTCTCCATACAGAATCATTGGTCCCATATAATGTTTGAAACAGTATATGATGAGCTCCACATAATGCTACAGTATATGTTGGTCCCCATGGATGAAGCTCTACTGTCTTATGGGCCCAAATAATGCTCCAAACATAATGGGCCCCATTTCTAATGCTCTAGTGTATAATGGGCCCTGTAAATGCTGCTCCAGTGTCTGATGTCCACCTTTGGAATGTTCCAGTGTATGGTGGGCCCCATCTATCATTCTCCAGAGTATAGTGCTCCCCAAAAATTGCTGTCCCAACATTGAAAACAATCAAATAAGTCTCCTCGCTAGGGAATCCCTGTACTTGTCTGGATTCCTCGTCGTCCCCATCTTCCATCTCACTGCACAGTATTTCAACTTTGCAAGTGCTGTGATCCTGAGCAAGCAGGGGGAGCCCACTCGTTGGCGACGGCACTGGCACAGGGCCCCTGATAGTACGGTGGTGTGTCTGATGGCGGGTGGGCCGAACCTGTACTTTCATCTGCAGCTTCCTCTTTGTCACCGTGTAAGATGGAACTGTATATGGGAAGGGTAACCTGAGTTTCATCAGGGTCAGATTCAGGTCGTGTAGCGTGCGAGGGGAATGTAGTGGTCTGGGTCAATGTACCAGCAGATTCATCGAGCAGTGGCTGGGCATCAGTGCACTTGTGTCGCCCCCAGGAGTACGGTCGCCACAGTGGCATTACCTTCTTCCTAGGGAGTGTGATGTCATGCTTGGGAGCAACGAAGGATCTCTCCAGCAGGTTAACTGATTGGGCGGCGTTATTCCCACGAGTCATGACCCTCCAAACAGCGTTCATGAAGGCAAAGTGTTTGTTTTACGTGGGCAGTATGGTTGCAAAGCTGAACCTTAAAGGAATGTCCAGAAGGGCACCACCAGGAGTGGAGCCTACGGTTAAATTCGACTCCACCTGGGAAACCTCAACCATGCCAGCTACAGAACAGATGCACACATTGCAAGCTTAATTCCGTTAACGAACGAGACTCCGTCATGCCCCGCGGTCCGAGTCAGGCTTACTAGAGGGACACGTGAGGCTCTGGCACATGAGATTGGCCAATAACTGTCGTGTCATGCCCTTACAGGTCCGTGGCTGCATGTGCGCTACAATGAAAAGGCCAGCGTTTGTCGCTTACAGGTGCAGATAACCCACTGAACAACGTTAGTGATGGGGATCACTGATTACAATTATTACCCGCGAACAATGATTTCCCAGTAAGTGCAGGTCAACCGCAGTTCCGGAATTAGGCCTAACCGTCATTCCTGAAAAAATGAAAAACTTACGTGTGCAAACCACAGGTGCTGTAGCTTGCTTAACAGCTCGCCAGCCGTTCTCACGCCCAGTATGGATTACACGTGATTGCACAAAGGTGAGAAAGGGTACCGTATCCCCAGATAACATGTATGGATAGCGTACACATTCAAAATAAATGTCTCAGGAGGCAGGCTCAGACGGTGTTAGGCCCAGTATGGATTGCACGTGATTGCACAAAGGTTAGAAAGGGTACCGTATCCCCGGATAACATGTATGGATAGCGTACACATTCAAAATATATGTCTCAGGAGGCAGGCTCAGACGGTGTTAGGCCCAGTATGGATTGCACGTGATTGCACAAAGGTTAGAAAGGGTACCGTAACCCCGGATAACATGTATGGATAGCGTACACATTCAAAATATATGTCTCAGGAGGCAGGCTCAGACGGTGTTAGGCCCAGTATGGATTGCACGTGATTGCACAAAGGTTAGAAAGGGTACCGTATCCCCGGATAACATGTATGGATAGCGTACACATTCAAAATATATGTCTCAGGAGGCAGGCTCAGACGGTGTTAGGCCCAGTATGGATTGCACGTGATTGCACAAAGGTTAGAAAGGGCACCGTATCCCCGGATAACATGTATGGATAGCGTACACATTCAAAATATATGTCTCAGGAGGCAGGCTCAGACGGTGTTAGGCCCAGTATGGATTGCACGTGATTGCACAAAGGTTAGAAAGGGTACCGTATCCCCGGATAACATGTATGGATAGCGTACACATTCAAAATATATGTCTCAGGAGGCAGGCTCAGACGGTGTTAGGCCCAGTATGGATTGCACGTGATTGCACAAAGGTTAGAAAGGGTACCGTATCCCCGGATAACATGTATGGATAGCGTACACATTCAAAATATATGTCTCAGGAGGCAGGCTCAGACGGTGTTAGGCCCAGTATGGATTGCACGTGATTGCACAAAGGTTAGAAAGGGTACCGTTTCCCCGGATAACATGTATGGATAGCGTACACAGTCAAAATATATGTCTCAGGAGGCAGGCTCAGACGGTGTCAGGCACAGTATGGATTTGACGGCCCAGACTACACAGCGGAGGAGCAGGGAGAGGTAAAGATTGCAAATGCTGGGGCCCTGCCCAAGCAAGGGGGGCCCACTCGTGGGCTTCGGTACTGGCACTGGGCCCCTCATAGTACGGCGGTGTGTCTGACGGCGGGTGTGCACCACCACCGTCAGAGACACTTGATTGCACTATGAAGGACCCTGTACCAGTGCCCGTGCCCAAGAGTCGGCCTACCCACCTGTCCAGGGCAACGGCACTCGCACGGTGTCGTGCGCTAGGTGGTGACCCCGGCCATGGGGGGGGGGAGGCAGCACAGTTAGGGAGTTTTAGAAAGTGGCATATGTTGATGTTGGACATTCAGCTGATGCAAAAGGTGAAATAGGTCAAGTCCCAGGAAGAGGTGGACCAAAGCAAGCCATTTTTCTGTCACCCTATGTGTCATCAGAGGAAGGTGGGACAAAATCCTTGGAAACCCATGCGTGGTTCATTTTAATGAAGGTTAGATCATCCACATTTTGGGTTGACAGACGGGTCCTTTTTTCTGTCAGGATTGATCCAGCTGCACTGAAGACTCTTTCCGATAGCACACTTGCAGCTGGGCAAGCGAGCTCCTGTAAGGCATATTGTGCCAATTCAGGCCAGGTGTCCAGTTTAGCGGCCCAATAGTCAAAGGGGAATGACCTGTGTGGGAGAACATCGATATGGGAGGAAAAGTAGTTTGTAACCATAGTTGACAACTGCTGTCTCCTGTCACTTTCCATCGATGCAGTATTACCAGTTGTGTGAGCGGTACTTGAAAAATCAGTCCACAACATTGTCATGAAACCCCTGTCTCCAACGCCACTTCTGCTGTGTGCACCACGAACACCTCTGCCAAGCTGCCCCCGGCCCGTACGGCTCGTGTGAGAACCATCACCGCTGCTGTGTGCTGGGAATGCCTCAAGCAACTGATTTACCAGAGTTGCTTGTTTATTAGCCAATATTAGGTCAAGGTTCTCCTGTGGCATGATGTTTTGTAATTTGCCTTTATAGCGTGGATCCAGGATGCTGGCCAACCAGTAGTCGTCATCGTTCATCATTTTGGCAATGCGTGGGTCCCTTTTTAGGATCTGCAAGGCATAATCTGACATGTGGGCCAATGTTCCCGGTGTCAATGATGCACTGCGAGTGCTGGTTGGAGGAGCACTTTCTGGCAAATCCACATCCCTCCAGTCACGCACAAACCCTGTACCAGACCTTGCCACGCCAACATTTTCACTTGCCCCACGAGATGCATCCTCCTCCCCTAAGTAATCATCCCCATCATCCTCCTCCTCCTCCTCTTCTTCCTCCACCTCGTCCAGGAGAGGTCCCTGAGCAGACAATGGCTGAATGTCATCAAGGATTCCCTCCTCCTCTTCCTCCTCATCAACATTGGCTGCAGACGCCTGCTCCTTAAGGTGCGTCAAAGTTTGCATGAGCAGACGCATAAGTGGGATGCTCATGCTTAGGATGGCGTCGTCTGCGCTTACCAGCCATGTGCATTCCTCAAAACACTGAAGGACTTTACAGAGGTCTTTCAGCTTCGACCACTGCACACCTGTCAACTCCATGTCTGCTCTCAAAGTGCCTGGCCGTGTATCCTCCCAAAAATGCATTATGGCCTGCCTCTGCGCGCACAGCTGCTCCACCATGTGCAGGGTGGAGTTCCACCTTGTTGCAATGTCGATAATGAGGCGGTGGTTGGGAAGGTGGAGCAATCGCTGCAGCTTCTGCATACGAACGGAGTGTACAGGCGACCAGCGGATGTGCGCGCACAGTCTTCGCACCTTCTGGAGCAGGGCTGTTAACTCCGGATAATTTTTGAGGAAGCACTGCACCACCAGGTTCAAGGTGTGAGCCAAGCAAGGTATATGGCTGAGTTTTGAAAGAGCTATGGCTGCCACAAAATTACGGCCGTTATCACTAACTACCTTGCCTGCCTCAAGATGTACACTGCCCAGCCATGACTCAGTTTGTCGCTTCAAGTACTCGGCCAGCACCTCGGCGGTGTGTCTGTTGCCCAAACACATCATCTGCAACACAGCCTGCTGACGCTTTCCACTAGCTGCTCGATAGGGGGACACATCGTGTGCAACAGTGGCAGCTGCAGATGGAGTGCTCGTACGACTGCGCTCTGTGGACGAGCTTTCGCTTCTGGAGGAAGAGGAGGAGGGTCGAACGCCTACAGCCAACTGTTTCCTATACCGTGGGCTAGGCAGCACTGTCCCACCACCGCTGTCCCCTGTGGACCCTGCATCCACCACATTAACCCAGTGCGCAGTGATGGACACATAACGGCCCTGGCCATGCCGACTGGACCATGCATCAGTTGTGAGGTGCACCTTTCCGCTCACTGACTGCTTGAGTGCATGGACAATGCGGTCTTTCACATGATGGTGGAGGGCTGGGATGGCTTTGCGAGAGAAGAAGTGGCGACAGGGTAGGTCATAGCGTGGTACTGCATAGGCCATGAGTTCGCGGAAAGCTGTGCTTTCCACCAACCGAAAGGGCATCATCTCAAACGAGATTAGTTTGGCAATGTGGGCGTTCAAACCCAGTGTACGCGGATGAGAGACTGAGTACTTTCTTGACCTACTCATAGTGTCTGGGAGGGTGAGCTGGACTTGAGAGCTGCATATGGTGGAAGTAGCGGTGGACAGGGCGGACTGAGAGAGGGTTGATGATGGTGATGGAGTTGGTGTTCTTTCTGATGGCCTAGAATCAGTCTTTCGTTGATATAACAGTGGGATTCCCTGACTGCTGTGGCCTTGCAACGACACCTCAACATTTGCTGCTGTGCTAACCGGTGGGCTTACAGTGGGGGAAACAATGTAGCGTTGCTGACTACCTTCGTTGTGATCAGTTGCACATGTGGCACTTGAGGTTTGGTGTTGTGTCCACGCTTGCAAGTGCATGCTGGTTAAATGTCTAAGCATGCAACTGGTATTGAAATTTTTCAGATTTTTCCCTCGGCTAAAGGTCTTTGCGCACTTCTTACAGATAACCTTGGCCTGATCATGAGGATTTTGTTCAAAAAAGTGCCACACTGCACTCTTCCTACTTTGGCAGACATTTTGCGGCCTAGCACGCTGTGATCTTTTGACCCTCTGGACAAGCTGTCCAGCAACTCTTTTGATGTTTGGAACCTGTCTTTGGAGTGCTCCGGGCCTGCCAGATAACAGCTGTTGCGATGTCGATGTCTGCTGTGGATGCTCCTCATCTGAGCTATTGGAAGCAGCACCCTCTTCCCCCAATGGATGCCAATCTGGGTCAACAACTGGGTCATCCATCACCTCCTCTTCTATGTCATGTGCACCTTCCTCTGTGTCACCGTGTATGGTGGTATAGTGTGCGGGAAGGGGCACCTGAGTCTCATCAGGGTCAGAATCTGGCTCTGTACACTGCGAGGACAATGTAGTGCTCTGAGTGAATGTACCAGCAGAATAATCCATCAGCGGCTGTGCATCAGTGCACTCCATGTCAGATTCATCTTGGCCTGGGTAATTCACCATTTCACTTGATAATCCAGGCATGGTATGTGAAAACAGCTCCATGGAGTAATCAGTAGTATGGCCTGCGTCATCCTTCAATCTTGGTTGGGGTGAAGGACACAAGGAAAGGTGTGGTTCATGAACATGAGCCTCCAATGACGACTCAGTGCTTTTACTTTTTACAACTGAAGAAGAGGAGGCGATAGAGCTGGAGGCTGAGTCAGCAATGTAAGACAAAAATTTTTCCTGATGCTCTGGCTTTAAAAGCGGTTTGCCAACTCCTAGAAAACTAAGCGTTCGAGGCCTTATGTAGCCAGACGATGACGCAGGCTCAACACCTCCTGCATTCGGTCCTATTTTGCTCTTGCCACTACCATCAGATCCACCACCAACACCATCATTACCAGCTGCCAACCCCCGCCCAATTCCATGGCCTCTTCCACCAGCCTTCCTCATTTTTGGTAGAAATGTAGACAAAATCCAACAAACTATATAGTAATGTAAAACAAGGTACAAGGTGTCTATAGGACAGGGGAGATTTTGAATTTCTGCACACACTTGTGGACACTGGACACTTTTGGATTGTGTGAGGCCCACTGATATCTGAGCGCTATGTGACAGGCTCGATGGCACAGCTGTGACCAAAGTGACTAGAGGATAAGGGAGATTTTGAATCTCTGCACACACTTTTGGACACTGGACACTTTTGGATTGTGTGAGGCCCAATGAATATCTGAGCGCTATGTGACAGGCTCGATGGCACAGCTGTGACAAAAGTGACTAGAGGATAAGGGAGATTTTGAATCTCTGCACACACTTGTGGACACTGGACACTTTTGGATTGTGTGAGGCCCAATGAATATCTGAGCGCTATGTGACAGGCTCGATGGCACAGCTGTGACAAAAGTGACTAGAGGATAAGGGAGATTTTGAATCTCTGCACACACTTTTGGACACTGGACACTTTTGGATTGTGTGAGGCCCAATGAATATCTGAGCGCTATGTGACAGGCTCGATGGCACAGCTGTGACAAAAGTGACTAGAGGATAAGGGAGATTTTGAATCTCTGCACACACTTTTGGACACTGGACACTTTTGGATTGTGTGAGGCCCAATGAATATCTGAGCGCTATGTGACAGGCTCGATGGCACAGCTGTGACAAAAGTGACTAGAGGATAAGGGAGATTGGATTGCATTTAAAAAAGCAGTTTGCAGAGCAGTGGGTAAACAGCAATGCCAGCCTGTCAGGAAGCCTTAAAAGGCAGCCCAACAACCAACACCACTGATACACCACAATATAGCCTCCCCTTGCACTGCACACACAGTGACTGGTGTGTTGTGCAGGCCAAATTGCTAGCAGCAGAAGCAGTTTTTTTTTCTTCTCAGCAGGACAAAAAAAAAAATTGGGATTGCTTTTAAAAAAGCAGTTTGCGGAGCAGTGGGTAAACAGCAATGCAGGAATGTCAGGAAGCCTTAGAGGGCAGCCCAACAACCAACACCACTGATACACCACTATATAGCCTCCCCTTGCACTGCACACACAGTGACTGGTGTGTTGTGCAGGCCAAATTGCTAGCAGCAGAAGCAGTTTTTTTGTCTTCTTCCCTGCCTAACGCTCTCCCTACAGAAGCAGCAGCAACCTCTCCCTATACTGAGATCGGCAGAAGTAAGATGGCGGTCGGCGTGCAAGCCCTTTTATACCCCCTGTGACGCCCACTAAAGCATGCCAATCACTTGCATGCCCTTCTGAAAGATGGTGGTGACCCGTGCCTATGTCATCACGTTGCCCACAGTGTCCGTGGATCCTGATTGGCTGAAAAAGAGCGCAAAACAAACTTTTGAAACGTGACTTTGGCGCGTAAGTCGCTGACCTCGTGGCCGACCTCATCCTAGGGTCGGGTTTCGTTTCATGAAACCCGACTTTGCCAAAAGTCGGCGACTTTTGAAATTTTTCGACCCGTTTCCCTCAACTCTAGTCATTAGCCATTCAGGTGGATCGGCGTTTACTTGAACGCAAAACTACACGAGAGATGTTGCCACCTGTTGAACAAATGTCTGAACCTATGCAATGTGATAGAGTTTTGACTAGGGCGCAACGTCAGGAGTTCAGAAGGCGTAATAAGCTGTGTTTTTTTTGTGGAGATGCCTCGCATATTATTTCTGTCTGCCCTAAACGAGAGAAACGTTGTGCACACACGTTTTCTGTGGGTGGTGTTCAACCTAAGTTTCTTCTGGCAATTACTCTGATCTGCTCCCTGTCCACATTTTCCGCCAAGGCTTTTGTGGATTCAGGAGCAGCTCTTAACCTGATGGACTTGGATTTTGCTAAACGTTGTGGATTTCCTATGACACCTCTGCGGACGCCTATCCCTTTGAGGGGTATTGATGCTACTCCTTTGGCAAAGAATAAACCTCAGTTTTGGACCCAGGTGGTAATGCGGGTCGCCCCAGACCATCAAGAAAATTGCAGATTTTTGGTGTTGCATAATTTGCATGATACCATTGTTCTGGGGTTTCCCTGGTTGCAAATCCATAATCCAGTTCTGGATTGGAAATCTTTGTCTGTGGTGAGTTGGGGTTGTCGGTGTGCCCTTAGTGATGCTCCTGTTTTCTCCACCTCTCCCCAGTCGCATGATGTTCCTGACTATTTGGCTGACTTTTATGATGTATTTAGTGAGAAAGAGTCTGCATCTTTGCCTCCTCATAGGAGTTATGACTGTGCAATTGAGCTGAACCCGGGGTGTAAATTCCCCAAGGGTCGGCTTTTCAATTTATCTGTACCCGAGCACAAGGCTATGCGATCCTATATTAAGGAGGCATTGGAGAAGGGTCATATTAGACCATCCTCTTCACCCTTAGGTGCTGGTTTTTTTTCGTGGCTAAAAAGGATGGTTCATTAAGGCCTTGTATTGACTATCGTGCCCTCAACAAAATTACTGTTAAATATCAGTATCCATTACCCCTGATTTCTGATCTATTCTCCAGAGTTAAAGGTGCTTGCTGGTTTACCAAGCTTGACCTCAGGGGGGTGTATAATCTTATTCGCATTAAGCATGGGGATGAATGGAAGACGGCATTTAATACTCCGGAGGGACATTTTGAGTACCTGGTGATGCCTTTTGGGCTCACTAATGCCCCTTCTGTCTTCCAGTGCTTCATGAACGATATATTCCGAGACTTTGTGGATAAATTTTTGATTATCTATCTGGATGATATTTTGATCTTCTCCAAGAATTGAGACACTCATGTGGAACATGTTCGGACTGTGTTCCGGATTTTGAGGGAGAATTCCCTGTATGTCAAGGGATCGAAATGCCTTTTTGGGTACAGAGGATTTCATTTTTGGGATTTATTTTGTCTCCGTCAACTATTGAAATGGACCCGGCCAAGGTACAGGCCATTTATGATTGGGTTCAGCCCACTTCTTTGAAGGCCCTCCAGAAGTTTTTGGGTTTTGCTAATTTTTATTGGAATTTTATAGCTAATTTTTCTGGTATTGCCAAGCCATTGACGGATTTGACTAGGAAGGGTGCTGATGTGCTGAATTGGTCTCCGGAGGCTGTTTCTTCCTTTCAGGAGCTGAAGTGAAGATTCACTTCTGCTCCGGTTTTGCGGCAACCTGATGTCTCACTCCCATTTCAGGTGGAGGTGGACGCTTCTGAGATTGGTGCAGGAGCGGTGTTGTCCCAAAAAGATCCTGTGACATCTAAAATGAATCCTTGTGCTTTCTTTTCCCGAAAGTTCTCTCCATCTGAACGTAACTATGATGTGGGGAATCGGGAACTGTTGGCCATGAAATGGGCATTTGCAGAGTGGAGACATTGGTTGGAGGGAGCCAAACACCAAGTCGTGGTCCTTACTGACCACAACAATTTGATTTACCTGGAGTCGGCCAAGCGCTTGAATCCTAGACAGGCTAGGTGGGCCTTGTTTTTCACACGTTTTGATTTTGTGGTCTCTTTTCTTCCGGACACTAAGAATGTCAAGGCAGACGCCCTCTCTAGGAGTTTCCTTGCTGATTCTCCTGTTGTGACTAAGCCTGCTACCATCTTAGGCGAGGGGGTAGCTCTTTCTGCCATCTCGCCCGATTTGAGACGTGCTCTGGAAGAGTTTCAGGAGGACAAACCTGAGCATTGTCCCAGTGGAAAGTTGTATGTTCCTGACCAGTGGAAGAAGAGAGTGATGTCTGAAGTTCATTGCTCTGCATTGGCTGGTCATCCAGGTATTTTTGGTACTAGAGATCTGGTGAGTCGGTCTTTTTGGTGGCCCGCCTTGTCTCGTGATGTCAGGAATTTTGTGCAGTCCTGTGGGACTTGCTCCCGGTCTCAACCTTGTTCTCGCTCTAGTGGCTTGTTGATGCCTTTGCCGGTGCCCAGGAGGCCATGGACCCATATCTCAATGGATTTTATCTCTGATATGCCTGTCTCTCAGAGAATTACTGTTATTTGGGTGATTTGTGATAGATTCTCTAAGATGGCCCATCTTGTACCACTCCCTAAGTTGCCATCTTCCTCTGAGTTGGTGCCCTTGTTTTTGCAACAGGTGGTTCGCTTGCACGGGATTCCTGAGAACATTGTATCTGACAGAGGAGTTCAGTTTGTGTCTAGATTTTGGAGGACTTTCTGTTCCAAGCTGGGAATTCAGTTGTCCTTCTCCTCTGCGTTTCACCCTCAGACCAATGGGCAGACGGAGAGAACAAACCAGACTTTGGAGTCGTATTTGAGATGTTTTATTTCTGCCGATCAGGATGATTGGGTTTCATTTTTGCCCTTGGCCGAATTGCTTTAAATAATAGAGCTAGTTCTGCCACTTTGATGTCACCTTTTTTTTGTAACTTTGGTTTTCACCCTCGATTTTCTTCAGGGCAGGTGGAGCCTTCTGCCTGCCCAGGTGTTGACACTGTGGTGGAGAGAATGCACCAGATCTGGGACCAAGTAGTGGATAAGTTGTCTCTCTCCCAGGAAAAGGCCCAGCGGTTTTCCAACCGGCGTAGGACGGTTGGTCCCCAGTTTAAGGTGGGTGATCTGGTTTGGTTGTCATCAAAAAATATCACTATGAAGGTGGCTTCTCCTAAGTTTAAGCCTAGATTTATTGGACCTTACAAGATTTTGGAGATTATTTATCCGGTCTCTTTTCGGTTGGCTCTTCCTGTCACATTTAAAATTCATAATGTGCTTCATAAGTCCTTGTTGAAGAGGTTTGTTGAACCAGTAGTTCCTGTGGTGGCACCTCCTGACCCTATATTGGTTGAAGGTAACATGGAATATGAGTTAGAGAAGATACTGGATTCCCGTCTGGCTAGACGGAGACTCCAGTATATGGTTAAGTGGAAGGGTTATGGTCAGGAGGATAATTCCTGGGTCTATGCCTCTAATATTCATGCCGAAAGATTGGTGCATGCCTTTCATCGGGCTCACCCGGATCGCCCTGGTGGCATGGATGAGGGTTCGGTGACCCCTCCTCAAGGGGGAGGTACTGTTGTGAGTTCATTTTTCCCTTCACTATTGAGGTCTGATGAACTCCCTCCTCTGGTGAGGGAAGGTAGTGAGGCTGATTATCAGACACCTGGGCAGCTAGATGATGGCTGGGTGGCTGGAATTGAGGACTGGATATAAGGCTGCCGATGCCCTTCTTCCTGGCTGGTGATTTTCCTGCTGGATTCTTGGAGACCAGTCTGATTCCTGCATCTCAAAGCTAAGTTTTTCTGCTCTGCTTTGTACTCTTCAGTTTTGTTTTTGTTTTTCCTTGTTTTTGGGAGTTCTGCCATCCCCGGCCGGGGTTGAGCTGAATTCCATTTTTTTCTCTGATCTGTTGATCTTTTGCTCTGTCTTCAGAATATACCTGAGTGCTGATATAGTCTTTTGAAGCCTAGCGACTTCAGGGCCTGTTTTTCCTATCAGTCGGTTGGCTCATTTTTATAGGCTTTTTGCGGATGGCAGACAGCAGCTTTCCTATCCTGTCCTATGTAGTTAGCTTGGGCCCCATCATTTGCTCAACCTATATTTCTATCTGTGTTAGTGTTTTCATCTTGCTTCACCGTCATTATATGTTGGGGGCTGCCTATTGCTTTGGGGTCTGCTCTGGAGCAGTTTAGTTTTTCCCCTTTCTGTCTTTAGGCTATATAGTTCTCCGGCTGTGATCGAGGGGTCTAGGGCACCGTAGGAACCCCCCACAGCTACTGCTAGTTGTTGTGGATAGGTTCAGGGGTCTGCAATCCGATAGCTGCCAACCTCTCTGGTTTTTCTGGACTTAGCTGGTATTTTGTTTTTTCCTCCTTCGGTGACTCATCATAACACCCTGGTCTCACTTTATGGCAAAAGCTGCGTGGTAACTTTCTCACACAGCAATGCCAAAAGTGAGACTAGGGACTATTTTTTTTTACAGTGGCGGAGGAATACAGTGCGGAAGGATACCTACCGCCCGTCATTGTATTCCTGGAGCCCCGTAGAGAGCGGTCACATCAGCTGATGCTGCTGTTCTCCACGGGAGATCGGCATGGGACACTCGTGGATTTCTGCGGCTCAGAGAGTATATAGGTTGCATGTTATTTTCATATTTTTCCACAGATGACACTGGCTTCGGGGATCAAAGTGAAAAGTAATGGTGAGTATGCACTCTATGTTATATGTACTGTATGTCTATATGTATGTATTGTATGAATGTATGAATGTATTATTATTATTATTACTATTATTATTATTTATTGTTATAGCGCCATTTATTCCATGGTGCTTTACATGTAAGGAGGGGTATGCGTAATAAAAACAAGTACAATAATCTTAAACAATACAAGTCATAACTGGTACAGGAGGAGAGAGGACCCTGCCCGCGAGGGCTCACAATCTACAAGGGATGGGTGATAATACAGTAGGCGAGGGTAGAGCTGGTCGTGCAGCAGCTTGGTCGATCGGTGGTTACTGCAGGTTATAGGCTTGTTGGAAGAGGTGGGTCTTCAGGCTCTTTTTGAAGGTTTCCATGGTAGGTGAGAGTCTGATATGTTGTGGTAGAGAGTTCCAGAGTAGGGGTGATGCGCGAGAGAAATCTTGTATGCGATTGTGGGAAGAGGAGATAAGAGGGGAGTAGAGAAGGAGATCTTGTGAGGATCAGAGGTTGCGTGCGGGAAAGTACCGGGAGACGAGGTCACAGATGTATGGAGGAGACAGGTTGTCGATGGCTTTGTATGTCATGGTTAGGGTTTTGTAATGGAGTCTCTGGGCAATGGGGAGCCAGTGAAGGGATTGACAGAGGGGAGAAGCTGGGGAACAGGTGGATTAGTCGGGCAGCAGAGTTTAGAATAGATTGGAGGGGTGCGAGAGTGTTTGAGCGGAGGCCACAGAGCAGGAGGTTGCAGTACTCAAGGCGAGAGATGATGAGGGCATGGACTAGGGTTTTTGCAGATTCTTGGGCGAGGAATGAACGGATTTGTGAAATATTTTTGAGTTGAAGTCGGCAGGAAATGGAAAGGGCTTGGATATGTGGTTTGAAGGAGAGATCAGCGTCAAGGATTACTCCGAGGCAGCAAGCTTGTGGGACTGGGGAGAGTGGGCAGTCATTTACTGTAATTGATAGGTTCGTAGGGGGGTTCATGTGAGATGGGGAAAGATGATGAATTCTGCTTTGTCCATGTTGAGTTTCAGAAATCTAGCGGAGAAGAAGGATGAAATAGTGGACAGACATTGAGGGATTCGGGTTAGTAGGGAGGTGATATCTGGTCCAGAGATGTAGATCTGTGTGTTATCAGCGTAGAGATGATACTGAAAGCCATGAGATTCTATGAGCTGTCCCAGGCCAAAGGTGTAAATAGAGAACAGCAGGGGCCCAAGGACTGAACCTTGTGGGACTCTGACAGATAGGGGGTGAGGTGAGGAGGTGGTGTGTGAGTGGGAGACGCTGAATGTCCGGTCTGTTAGGTATGATGAGATCCAGGATAGGGCCAAGTCTGTGATGCCGAGGGATGAGAGAGTCTGTAATAATAGGGAATGGTCCACTGTGTCAAAGGCAGCCGACAGGTCCAGGAGGAGAAGGACAGAGTAGTGTCGCTTGCTCTTGGCGGTTAAGAGGTCATTGGTGACCTTAGTAAGGGCAGTTTCAGTGGAGTGGTGTGACCGGAAGCCAGATTGTAAGCGGTCGAAGAGGGAGCAAGAAGAGAGATGGGAGGACAGTTCAAGGTAGACGTGTTATTCCAGGAGCTTGGAGGCGTAGGGGAGAAGTGATATAGGGCAATAGCTAGATACAGAGGATGGGTCAAGAGAGGGCTTTTGGAGGATAGGTGTGATGGAGGCATGTTTAAAGCTTGAGGGGAAAACACCAGTTGTTAGTGATAGGTTGAAGAGATGGGTTAGGGTTGGGATGAAGACTGTGGTGAGGTTTGGTATGAAGTGGGATGGGATCGGGTCGAGTGCACAGGTGGTGAGATGTGATATTGAGAGTAGAGTGGAGAGTCGATCTTCTGTAATGGTGGAGGTTTTGAAGGTGGAGGGCTGGGAAGTCGGGAGGAAGGGCTCTGGGGGTTGTTGACCAAAACTGTCTCTGATGTTATCAATCTTCTGCTTGAAAAATGAGGCAAAGTCATCAGCTGAGATGAGTGGGGAGGGAAGAGGTGCTGCGGGGGCGGAGGAGAGAATTGAAGGTGTTGAATAACTGTTTAGGGTTGTGAGACAGGGAGGATATGAGAGATGAGAAGTAGGTTTGTTTAGCTGTGGCGAGTGTGGTCTTGAAAGTAGTGAGGGACTGTTTGAATGCGATGAAGTGCTCGTTGGAGTGGGATCTTTTCCATCTGCGCTCAACAGCCCTGGAAGCTCGCCTCAGCTCTTTGGTCAGGCTGGTGTGCCAGGGCTGTCTGTTGATTTTGCGAGTTTTGGTATGTGTAAGTCGGGCAGCGGATTCCAAAGCTACAGCTATTGTGGTGTTATATAGAGCGGCAGCGTCATCCGCATTGTGTAAGGAACTTATATCTGTAAGAGGGAGGAGGATTCAGAAACTGTGTAAGTCAAGGTGTTTAAGATTCCTGCGAGGGTGTGAAAGTTTGTGGGGTGGGGATTGTAGACATGGAGTGAAGAGGGAAGAGAATGTGAGAAGGTTGTGGTCAGAGAGAGGAAGAGGTGAGTTAGAGAGGTTAGATAGGGAACAGAGGCGGGTGTAGATGAGGCCCAGTGTGTGGCCATCTTTGTGGGTGGCTGTAGAAGACCATTGAGTGAGGCCGAAGGAGGAAGTGAGAGATAGGAGTTTAGTGGCAGCTGAGAGGGAAGTGTCAATGGGGATGTTAGGGATGTCCGCGGAAAGGAAATGAAGTAACCAGGTGGTGAAGTGGTCAAAGAAGGTGGTGGCTGGCCCTGGGGGACGGTAGATGACAGCACGTTGGAGGTTGGAGGGGGAGTAGATGCGCACAGAGTGCACCTACAGGTACCTTCAGTTCCCTTCTGGTTCAATTCTGGTTTTAATTCTTAAATTAATCTTCACACTTCTAGAACACACTTATAGGAATCACACTGCAGACTGAAGTCTTTATGCAGACTTGTGCTCTGCAATATATGTACAACTAAGTGCAGTCAGGTGTGAAACAGAGAGGATTGGTCTCTGCTCATCTTGGTCAGAGAAGTAAGGGTGGACCAGATGCATACAATCAAGCCAGAGTAAACAAGGTCATAAATACCACTGGGGTAAGCTGGGGTTAGCTGAAAGGCATACCATGTGAATGCTAGGTGCAGAGGCAAGTCTATGTGCAAAGCTGGGTGATGCACTGTGTGCCCTTCATAGACAGACAGCAGGAGAGCTGGGTGGATGAACATACCTGTCGGAAGAATAGAGATGTATTGTATGTAGTATGTATGTTGTATGTCTGTTGTATGTCTGTAGCATGTTTTATGTAGTAAGTATGTAGTATGTAGTATGTATGTATGTATGTTGTATGAATGTATGTCGTATGTATGTATGTATGTTGAATGAATGTAGTATATATGTAGTATGTATGTATGTTGTATGAATGTAGTATATATGTAGTATGTATGTTGTATGAATGTAGTATATATGAAGTATGTATGTAGTATGTAGCATGTATGTATGTTGTATGAATTTTGTATATATGTAGCATGTATGTAGTATGTATGTATGTATGCTGTATGAATGTAGTATATATGTAGTATGTATGTTGTATGACTATAGTATATATGAAGTATGTATGTATGCTGTATGAATGTAGTATATATGTAGTGTGTATGTTGTATGAATGTAGTATATATGTAGTATGTATGTATGCTGTATGAATGTAGTATATATGTAGTATGTATGTATGTTGTATGAATGTAGTATATATGTAGTATGTATGCAGTATGTAGTATGTACACTCACTGGCCACTTTATTAGGTACACCATGCTAGTAACGGGTTGGACCCCCTTTTGCCTTCAGAACTGCCTCAATTCTTCGTGGCAGAGATTCAACAAGGTGCTGGAAGCATTCCTCAGAGATTTTGGACCATATTGACATGATGGCATCACACAGTTGGCGCAGATTTGTCGGCTGCACATCCCTGATGCGAATCTCCCGTTCCACCACATCCCAAAGATGCTCTATTGGATTGAGATCTGGTGACTGAGGAGGCCATTTGAGTACAGTGAACTCATTGTCATGTTCAAGAAACCAATCTGAGATGATTCGAGCTTTATGACATGGCGCATTATCCTGCTGAAAGTAGCCATCAGATGTTGGGTACATTGTGGTCATAAAGGGATGGACATGGTCAGCAACAATACTCAGGTAGGCTGTGGCGTTGCAACGATGCTCAATTGGTACCAAGGGGCCCAAAGAGTGCCAAGAAAAAATTCCCCACACCATGACACCACCACCACCAGCCTGAACCGTTGATACAAGGCAGGATGGATCCATGCTTTCATGTTGTTTACGCCAAATTCTGACCCTACCATCCGAATGTCGCAGCAGAAATCGAGACTCATCAGACCAGGCAACGTTTTTCCAATCTTCTACTGTCCAATTTCGATGAGCTTGTGCAAATTGTAGCCTCAGTTTCCTGTTCTAAGCTGAGAGGAGTGGTACCCGGTGTGGTCTTCTGCTGCTGTAGCCCATCTGCCTCAAAGTTCGACGCACTGTGCGTTCAGAGATGCTCTTCTGCCTACCTTGGTTGTAACGGGTGGCAATTTGAGTCACTGTTGCCTTTCTATCAGCTCGAACCAGTCTGCCCATTCTCCTCTGACCTCTGGCATCAACAAGGCATTTCCAGCCACAGAACTGCCGCTCACTGGATTTTTTTTCTTTTTCGGACCATTCTCTGTAAACCCTAGAGATGGTTGTGCGTGAAAATCCCAGTAGATCAGCAGTTTCTGAAATACTCAGACCAGCCCTTCTGGCACCAACAATCATGCCACGTTCAAAGGCACTCAAATCACCTTTCTTCCCCATACTGATGCTCGGTTTGAACTGCAGGAGATTGTCTTGACCATGTCTACATGCCTAAATGCACTGAGTTGCCGCCATGTGATTGGCTGATTAGAAATTAAGTCTTAACACACAGTTGGACAGGTGTACCTAATAAAGTGGCCAGTGAGTGTATGTAGTATGTATGAAGTATGTATGTAGTATGTATGTATGAATGTTGTATATATGTAGTATGTAGGTAGTATGTATGAATGTTGTATATATGTAGTATGCATGTATGTAGTATGTATGCAGTATGTATGTAGTATGTATGGGTTTTTTTAACATTCAACACATTATAATTATAATGTGTCAGTCACTGTCATTGTAGCAGGCATAGCCCGATGGGACTTGTTGTCCTATTGGACGATGCCTGCACCCACACAAGACCCCCAGCAGGCCTGCACAGACCCCCAGCAGCCGGCACAGGCCCCCGGCAGGACCGTACAGACCCCCAGCAGCCGGCACAAGCCCCCGGCAGTCCCGTACAGACCCCCAGCAGCTGACACAAGCCCCCGGCAGGCCCATACAGACCCCCGGCAGCTGGCACAAGCCCCCGGCAAGCCCATACAGACCCCCGGCAGCCGGCACAAGCCCCCGGCAGGCCCGAACAGACCCCGGGCAGGCCTGTACAGAGCCCCGCCAGGCCTGCACAGACCCTGACCGCACACACAGACACGGACAGTGTCCGCCCACGCACCGCCCACACTCTTCCCCCCTCCCGAACTGGATGTGCAAGTAAAGAAAGGGTTTTTTTTAATTCCGATATTTCTGTCCCATTGGCTTGAATGGGACTTCCGGGATCGGAATCGGCGATACCCGATACTTTTTTGGGTATCGGGCCGATCCAATCCGATCCGATATTTCTCAATATCGGATGGTATCGCTCAACACTACTCCTGGAGGGCAGATTTTCCTAGAATAGTTTGCAGACTCCATATACAGTGCCCACTAAGTGCTAGAGAGCAGAATCCCCCCTCAAGTGACCCCATTTTGGAAATTATACCCCTGCCAAATGTGAATGCTAAAGGTGCTTTATGCACACTGGGGCTCAGGAGCGAGGGGGGTATTTGGATTTGGGAGCTCAGAATTTGCTGAATTTCTTTTGACTTTTCCAGAGCCTTTGTACTAACAGTAATGTGGAAGCCTCCTAAATTTCTGTTAATAGATGACAGACCTGAGTGGTGACTTTTTTTGTGGATTAAGTTGAAGCTTTTATTGGTAACATTTTTCATAACGTTTGTGATCACATTTATCTGGCGCTCTACACTGAGCACATACTTTGGGGTTTCCATCTAAATCTCTGAGCTACGTGACAGATAAATTCCCTTAAGGATTCATTCACTATAAAGAGGCAACAGAGATTCTCTGGACTCCGTCTGTCCTCTGTTAAGCATCGTCCTTCCTTTCAGAGCTGCACAAAACTATGGTTGACTGCGTTTTTATGCACACCTAAAAAGACGGACACCACAGGATCATAGGTCCTATGTCATTCACAGTGCCTCCTTCTGCCTCATTATAGGGAATCTTCTGCTGGTGGTTCTGTCTTAATAATGTATTTCAGAGATTTACATGGAAACCCCAAGCACTCAGCGTAGAACACAGGATAAATGTGCGCTTAGTGTTACTGCGATCTTTGGGAGGCAGAATAAACAAATCCTCAGCAGGTGAAGAATTGGTTTTATTAATCTTTTACACTGTTCCTAGTGCAGAATAAGTGATTAGGTGACTTTATTCTTTGGGTCTGTGCGATTACAGCGAAACCTGATTTATATCCTTTTTTATGTTTAGCTTCTGTCACACACTAAAAGACGCTTTTTTGCAAGAAGTTTTTGAATCACCATATTTTGAGAGCTATAATTTTTCCATATTTTGCCAACAGAATCATGTGAGGGCTTGTTTTTTGCGGGATTAGCTGACATATTTATTGGTACCATTTTCATCACATGAAATTTTTTGATCACTTTCAATTCCGATTTTTGTGGAGGCAGAATGAAAAAAACAGCAATTCAAAAAAAAAATTTTTCTGTGTGTGGTAAAATTGATAAGTCAGTTTTATTCTTTGGGTCAGTACGATTACAGTGATGCCACATTTATATAGTTTTTTATGTTTTGGCACTTTTACACAATAAAAACTTTAATAGAAAAATTAATTATTTTTGCATTTTTTAGATTCTGAGAACAACTTTTTTATTTTTCTGCTGATGGAGCTGTATGGGGGCTTGTTTTTTGTGGGACAAGATGTTGTTTTCAGTGCTACTATTTTTTTTACATTTTTTGGATCACGTTTTATTCCATTTTTTCCAAGCAGTATGATGATAAAGCATAATTTGCTACTTTTTTTGTTTTTTTATGACGTTCACTAAAGGGGTTAACTAGTGTGACACTTTTATAGATCGGATTGATACCAAACAGGTCACTGCGTGTTTACATGCAGTTAGAGTTTAAATGCATGACTGGCGTAGTCCGTCCTGGTGCAGGAACTGACATCCTGCCATGACGGGCTATGCGCGTCATTGGACATTAAGAGGTTATGTTCATAGCCATCACTTATATTCATTGAATGTATCTGTTTTTATGGGTTGAATTTAATGCATTCAGAAATTAGTAGAATTAGCCTTCTGATTTGTGCAGCTTTTGTTTGCCTGCGTGTTTTGATTTGCTTTTACATTGTTACTTAAATTAATGAAACAAATGTCCAGTAATTTCAACCATTAACCATGCAAATATCCTACATTTCTTGTGAATAACCGCTAAGAGGCATGAGTTCTGCAGTTCGAAAATAGCAGAAGGGCCAGCTAAAAAAAGCCATTTTACGTTATCCAAGATATTTAGATACAGGCCTAAGGCAGCAAACCAAATCATTATTTCAGTTAAACTAAAGTTTTGCTAAGATCCTGAAAAAGCAGACCTTTGAGGTCAGCTATGACAGTCATTAAAGTGATAGTTGCAATGAAACTTGATGTATCTCCTGCAATAGACAACTTGGTCTTTTGTCCATTGTCTGATAGGGGAAGCTAATAGAAGGAGGCTGGAGAAAAGTGCAACTCAACAACTCTAGAAATAATTGTGAATCATAGCTATTATAAACTAAAATAGTTTTTCATTACAACTGTAAAACTGATGAAATTGTAAACCTAATCGGCAGCATATAAAATAGTGCATGTACTGTATGTTTACGTAATTTAAAAATGACAAAAATCTTGGCACTCAATATGTGAAATATTCAGACACTTTTATTTTGTGCATCCAGACAGAAAGGTTTAAACGTTTTCGGTCCAGCATAGAACCTTCATCAGAAAAATCTCGTTTACTGAAATATACATACAAAAAAAGAACAAAAACAAGGCATTAATTGCTGTCCGCATCATCACAGAAATACATACTAACAAAAGACATGACAAAAATATATGTTCCAACTTCATCAAAAATCCAAAGGAGAGAGAGATGGCTAGTAGAGGTACTATCCAAGGGTGCTTTGCTGAGTCAGGCGATGGTAACTCCAAAAGTGCTGTGCTGGTCGTTAAGGAAGAGGGATCCTATAAGTGAGTATTGAGCATAGAAGGAACTACAACAGATAATAACTCTTAATAGTATGGTGCGCCCTTGTGCTTTGAAGGATACAGGTATAGCGATATCTCATACATGTGCAATCTAGTGCTTCCAAGATGGCTAGGAATAGAAGTCACACCAATACCTGAAATAAATAAATCCTTGCAATGGTAGTCAACAGAAGGACAAAGTAGAGAGTCTAAAAGCAAAATGGAGGTTCTAATTAAATGCAATAGATGTGACACAATGTATATGGCAGTCATATAGCAGCACAGAACCAACTATGTGTGGTCATATAGACTGAAAAAAGGTCTAAAATGGAATACCTGGATGGCCAGTGGAAATGTTAAATGGCTGGCGTCTGGAAAGCGTATGTGGACTGAGCCATCCAAAATTAGAACAGGCAGCTGTAAAATAAATGGCCTAGCAACCAGTGAAATACAAGAGGGAGGCAAGGAATAGGTTGAAGGAAGATAAATATACCTGTACAGCGTAGGGCTTCAGAAAAGGGACCTCCAGTGTCACTAAAATAAGAAGTGAAGACAGCACTGATAGCAATGGGTATATAACCTCTAGAATTGAATTGCGCTTAATAGGCTTGTTTACGTAAATTAGGCATAATCAACTGACACACAGCATTCGAAAAACAGATCAGGAATAATAGCTGTCAAGACCTCTGCTACAGTACACATGCTAGAAGAATGGGGGAAAAAGCAGGGGGCTTGGAAGGCGAGATAGGCGACTTGTTTGCGCGCAAAATACAGAAGAGACATGAGAAGCTGGTGAGGTTCAGGTAACAAACCCTTTCTAAACTGTAGATTATAAGAGGGAGATGAGAATGCGGTCAATAGGTATCTATTTGTGCAACTGTACACTGAAAATCTGTCACTTGGGTTCCTGCTCTCATCTTCCTTAATGAGTCTTTTGAATCAGTTTTAACATTTTTATGTTAGAGAAAAAAAAAAAAGAATTGATGCACTCTACCAAGACATTACCAAAAGATGTGGTTTACAGATCATTTGTAAGTCAAACAGTGGTCCAAGAATGACAACTGTGAAGGCCACTTATCCATTACCGCATTCCAAGAGAATGGAGGGAAGAGACAGTTGCCTGAAAGGGTGAAACACGTGAAATGCTTAAAGAGTAAGGAACAGGATGAGAGGAGCTGTTGGTATATAGGTGACAAAATTTTTTATACTGTAGTTTATTACTGTGAGATGGGAACACGGTCAGTATGTATCTATTTTTATAACTGTATCTGTATATTGCTACATCTATAAATTAACCTTTTTTTATCAGTGTTAACATTTTTCTGTCTGTTCAAAAAAATCTGTAAAATGATGCATTCTAACAAGACTACATCATAAGAGAACATTCCAGGAGAGGAATCAAATTGTATGAAGGCTTTCAAAAAGCATGCAATTTGCAGATAATTTGTGAGTCATCTACTTTTAAGGATTATCTATCTGACTGTATTTTCAGCATACCTAGTACTCAATACATAGTTATCAGTAGCAAAGATTTATATTTGCTCACAATTATGTATTCAATGCACAATAGGATTTCTGTGGATGCCTGGATCTTTCTAGAATAGAAGGGCAAAAAGCAGGAGATTTGCCAGAGGAGGATGAAATGGGGGCAGGTAATAGACAAGAAACATGAGAAGACAACTGATGATAGAGAGAGAACAAGCAGGCAGCAGGAAGCTGTGCCAAACTTAAAGAGGGAGAAACATACTATATTTTTTCTTTTAAAGAAAAGTGCAGTTAACTGTTCATTGTCTATATACAGGCATCCCACTATAAAACATATATGGCACATTAAATGTTTTTTTTAGTAAGTCTATGGGCATTAACATTTTTGCTTGCGAGCATTATTTATTGTATACAACTAGATTCAGAAATACTTAACACATTAAATTACAAGGATGGATGCCAATAAAAAAATGGAAAAACACTGTTCTGGCTATCAAAAGAAACCAGATGCTAGTCTACAGCTTTAAGTTGTTATGCTTAAATGAGTCATCTCAACTAAACAAAAATCTGATCACTTACAACAGGTCCAAGTTATTAAAACCCGCATCAATCAGTTGATATGACTTGGGAAAAAAATTATGGTAAATATTTGCAACTTTTCAAAAGGATAGACTTTTGTGTCTTAAAACATGGCTGAACCAAGCCCTATAGGGTGGAAACTTAATAATAGAGAATAATAAAGTGGCATGAACCTAAAATTGTTATTACAACTTAGTTGTCTGTAGGACCAAAACTTGCTTGTTTGGCAGACTGTTGATCCATCCTCACTCAAAGAAGGGCAAATATGTTCGGGTTCCCTCTTATTCGGCAAGCTATAGCGCTTGCTGAATAAGCTGCAGAGAGAACCAGGCTTCCTGGATCGCAACGGCTGAAAAGCTGATCGGCTCTGCAGCTGCTTGTGTTGCGGCTGTGTCACAGTCACAACACATGCATGAGATCCCAACACACAGGCCTTCCATGCATGTGCTGTGAAAGAGCACCGACGCATGCATCTGTGGCGCCCTCTGCAGTTCATTCGGCATGCGCGATAGCTTACCAAATAAGAGGGAACCCAAACATGTTCACTCATCTCTAATACTTATTTCCTAATGTACATTAGGATCTCAGGCAGCAGCATATTCCCCAGAGGAACTATAGACTTTCAACTTTTACACCCCGAATCCTTCTCTAACATGAATTTACTGTCAAAGTAGAAGTAGGAGGCCTCAATAAAAAACATTAGAAATTGTTGTCTAGTCTCAACAACATTGATGAGTTTTAGTCTAAAACTATAAACAAGTAAAAAAATTCTCAAGGATCAAATTTTAATTTAGAGTATTAAAGCCACCTGCAGTTTATTTCCTTTTTTGTAGCTATATCTTATTTTGTAACGAGTTTTTATCCATTCAAAGGAGCTGGTTTATCTGCAACATTACTAAGCTTTGACTGCTGGATGGGCGACCTGAGAACCACTTCCTACCTCATGTCATCCACAATGCTTCCCATCCAGCAGCCATAGATTACTGACTTGGCTAATGGACCAGGTCTTGCGAACCAATTTGTAACAAATTTAATTGTCTACTGCACATCAGTTCTTTTCTTAATGCAAGTCTATGAGAGAATCATTCTGAGTCCTATAGTTCAGAATGATGCTAAAATACTACAGTGAAAAAGTAACCTCCGGTCTACACAGAAGACATTGTGTGAGTTGACAGGTTACGTAATTTAGGAAATGGACTAGAGCAGCACATGGCTCAATGAGAGCTATGATTAGATGACTGGCTCTGAAAGCAGCTGATTTTGGGGATTGGTGATTTTGCAAGATTTTTAATATCAGCTTTTCAGAAGGTGAGGAGAGGGAGTGGAGCTGAGTAGCAAACTGCTCTATATAAATCAATAGGTAGGAAAGAATTGACTGGGATGTTAGGAGTTAATCCCTAGAATGTAACTAATGCACACTTTTGGCCCGTCTCTGTCAGGCACTATTTGAAGACCTCAATGGAAATCACCTGTACACTATGTAAAATAAAAGCTTTTATTGCGGGAAAATGTCATCAGATAGAAAATGCATGTAAATCGCAGCTTGTTTATTTTAATTATGTATAACTAAGGCAATTTAATAACTTAAGAACACCCCTTTGAGTGTACTCCATATGCTACAAAATGTAGCTATTCTTGAAGGTCTTGGTTATGTACTATTTTCATTTTTCATATTAGCAGGATTATCAATTCTCTCTCCAATGTTATGCAGGATTTGTTTTTGCTAAATCTTCCTTTACCATCCTGTAGAGGGCAATAAGAAATAAGGCTTAGAGGTGCAGGGAGATATATGAGCTCATAGTAAGCAATAACTCATACATACAGATTCTATTAACATTTTCCAAGATCCATTATGGTCTTATAAGGATCCAACATTTGATAACATTCACATTTTGTTTATGTTATAAGTAAAAGATGTTTTGTTTCAGCAAAGATTCCTCTTACACAATCATAAAAAAGTTACAGTTTCTTAAACTATTACAATATGATTAAGCATTCTATTCAATGGAAATGAACTATAAAGTTGATAGGATATTACCTAGTAAAAGAGCTGCACAAAGTCTACAGCATAAGCTACAGTAAGTGGTATTTAATTAACTTTATAGTATTCCTGAAAAAAATCTGTCCAGGGAAGTAGCAGCTAATAATCAGCACTGGCAATCTGCTGTGGTTGATATCTGTATATCATCTTGAAATTAATATCTTCAACCATTACAAGTAACTCTTATGCTTTGTGCTTATCACTGAGCACTGAGGACTGCAGCAATTTATTATTCTGTGAGTCTAACAAAGCATAGTATAATGACCAGGTTGTTAAGTAGCTCAAATTAAAACTGTTATTAATGATAGGTGACACTATTCATAATGTAAAGTGAAACATTCATCTGGGTTCTGCTTCCCTTGAAGCTTAGTGCTCTTTGTCAAGACGATGGCCCTTTACTTGGACCTTTGTCTTGGAGGAAACAAGCATTTTGCTGGCATGTTCTTGCCTTGAAGTTCATTTCTTTTTGTAGAAAGCCATGGCCTTTTAATTTGACTTTTCTCTTGGCGATGCAGAGCTAAACTATTAATTATAATTTTCTTACAGTCATACTTTATACATGTTTATAGGTTCAATTATCATTTTAGGTTTTGGAATAGTGACTGCCAGGCCAACACGGATAGGAATTTAAATACACAGTCAAAGCCTTTGAGTGAGATATCACCAAGAAGGATAAAAGAAGGAACAAGTATTGGAGTGGTCACAAGTAAGAGGAGTAAACTGTGGGGGTGTTGAAGATGGCGTTTTCACTCCTATGACAACTCCTGTTGTTTAAATGTATTTTACATGTATTGTATTGTATTTAAATGTGTTATCCTCCTGTGAGTGCAGTTCCTTTTAAGTTGGGTATCATAGGGTTAACTTAAGGGACAGGCCATAATGGAGAGGAGGATTGAGGTATCTCTGGGTAGTTTCAGGGATAGGAAGTCAGTTAAATGATGGCAAGAAAAGAAGTAGGTCATCCTCTGGTCAAGATGAACTTCACCTGTGTGTGGGGGGAAGAAGTCAGCAGAAGAGTAGACTGAGAGAAAAGAAACATTAAAGAAGAACTCCATTGATGGCAGCAGAATACTCTTAGCAGAGAGTTGGAAAAGGCAGCGGATGTCCAACAACTTTGTTGGAGTCCCTAATGGTCTCCAGGGAATGGAAAAGTATCGGCCAGGACTTGGGAGGTGTGGGTCTGTGAAGAGATGAATTTGCAAGGCTGAGGCACAGTCAGTAAAGTGACAGCCTGAGATCACAAAAGTGTTCCCAGCCCACTGGATTGTTGACCCAGAAGAGGGTATGTCCTGCGGATACTGGAGGAAGATGCAATGCAAAATGCCTAGAGCGATGTGCAATACATCGAACATTTTAGAAGACCGACCCTAGCAGAGTCAGAGCCGAATAAACAGGAAGCGCGTGGTGAAAGACAGACCGATGTAATTTTCTTGTCGGACATTAAGGAGGAAGCATTGTGCGAGTCATGACAGGAAATGAAGCAGAACAACTGGAGCATGAATGGCAAGAGGAACAACTTGCCATGGAGTTCAAGGAACAGTGCTACTTTGATAAAGTTCTGAACTTTGACATCAAGCAATGATTCAGGTTCATTAGAAAGGACAGGACTGGGACGATGACAATGTAAATCAGACAGACATAAAGAAAGTATAACTTCCTCAGAGGGTCCACAGTCTGTATCATGTAAGAGTGTGGTTTATGAAAGTGGAAGGACCACGTGGTGGAGCACCCCCGCATGGCTCAGGATATGGAAATATGGAAGAAAAAGTGAGAGGAAGAAAAAAACAGGGCTCAGGGAGGTAATTCAGTGGGTTGATGAGGAGAAGCAGCAGTGAGGTTCCTACCTACAAACTGGAGTGGGGTCACGCCAGGCCTCTATATCTACCCGTTCCCAAAGTGAGTCCAATGTCACTACTCAATCTGGAGTCCCAGAGGACAGACCGTCAACAAGTTCAACAATTGTTAATCTGGCCAAAGGGGCCTTGGCGTGTGTGTCAATTAACCTCAAGTGATTCCACTGAGGGTTGAACAGTCTGAGAGAAGAAGATCATCCTTTGCATTTGCAGAAGGCTGAAGCAACTCTGAGAAAAAATGAAGACGTTGAGAAACTACAACAAGGGACTATTGGAAATACCCTTGGGGACAAGTGGCTTAATTTTATTTATTTTTTATTTGTTTAGTTGTGCCTGTTACACCTTTTTGTGAGCACTGCAAGCCCTAATGCTAAAAACAGACTGTTATTTTATTCACATTGTGATGGTTTCTGGGGTCCTTACTAAAAGGCAACAGTTCTCGTAGAGTCTTAAAGTTATGGACTGTGCTTTCTATTGTTCTGGGACCCTCAACTGAGATATGTCAGGCCTCCTGTGAGGAGAAGACATTTCAGCAAGAATTCAATCAGAATGTTTTAGAATGTCTTATTATGCATTAACCCTTCTTTAAGGTCCTGCATGGCTGAGGATGACCATCATTAAAAAATGGGGGAGTATCATGGTGAGGATGGTGTTCCACTCCTCTGACAACTCCTATTGTTTAAATGTATTTTACATGTATTGTATTGTCTGTATTGAATCTTTGTGCTATCCTCCTGTGGCTGCAGTTTCTGCTTATTTGGGTATGATAGGGTTAACTTCCCACAGTGGGGAGGATGATTGGAGAATCTCTTAGTAATTACAGGGATAGGAAATCAGTTAAGTGTTAGTAGGAAATCAATTAGTTGTTAGCAAGAAAAGAAGCAGGATACACTCTGGTCATGGTAATCTTCACCTGGGTGTGTGGGTGTGTATGAAGACAGCAGAGGAGAAAGGTAACATCAAAGAACAACTCCATTGGTAGCAGCATAATAATCTTATCAGGAAAGTTAGGATAGGGGAGGAACATCCAGCAACTTTGTTAGAGTCTCTAAGGGAGTCACACATAGCAAGCTCGCTAGCGAGATTGCTGCTAAGTCACAACTTTTGTGACATAACAGCGATCTCACCAGCGAGATCGCTGTGTGTCAGCGACCGGCCCCCCTGCCGGTATCGCTGATCGCTGCAAGAAACCTCTGGACATATTTTTCGTCGCTGGTCTCCCGCTAGCCAGCACGCATCGCTGCATGTGACAGGTGGGAGACCAGCGATCAGCTGTAAAAAAATAATTAAAAAAATAAAAAATATTGTTATTCTCACCTTCCGACGTCCCGCGCAGCCATCCCGCCTCTCTCCACGCTTCCGGTCCCAGTGATCCTTTGCACGAATGACCGCAAGACGTCGCGCTGCCGCGAGACCGTGACATTCTCGCGGTCATTCTCGCAAAGGATTACTGGGACCGGAGCGTGGAGAGAGGCAGGATGGCTGCGCGGGATGTCGGAAGGTGAGAAAAACTATATTTTTTATTTTAATTCTATTTTTTTACAGGGATATGGCATCAGCGCTAACGAACACAGCGATGCCAGGCGCTCGGCATCACTGTGCTTATCGCTGGTGAAGCTGTCTGTTTGACAGCTCACCAGCGATCACATAGCGACTTACCAGCGATCCTGACACGTTGATATCGTTGTCGGGATCGCTGGTAAGTCGCTATGTGTGACTCCAGCTTAAGGGTCTCTGGGAATGGAAAAGTATCTGGCAAGTGTTGGAAGCTGTGGGTTTGAGAAGAGACAATGTAAAATAAAGGGAAAGACAAGGCGCACCAACAAGTGTAATAGAAAATATTCTACCTCAATATAATCATATGGGAAGGTGCAGCAGCAGCAGAAACATGTGATAACAGGGAAAAAGAAAGAAAGCACTGCTGCATAATCGCGCACACTGACCCAAAAATAGAATGTAATAACCTTTATTAGTACACAAGAAAACGAGCTTTAAAACATAAGTAAAATCACATAACCATGACATCCATGATATGTGCAAAATTTAACATCATACATAGATATAATAAAGTCATTTCAGAAAGACATACAGATATAAATATATACCCGGCAAGATATAAATGATATATATTCCCTACCTATCACTGTGGCTCATGAGGACATAATAAGACCTATAGGGATCTAGTAAAAATTCACAGGATCGTGAATAGGGCAAAATAAAGCCATAGAGCTCAATAAGGCTCCCAATAACACATAATTTCCTCAAAATTAAGACCCAGATGAAGGCTACAATAAACCCTAGTCCCCAAATAACCAAGGCATGGCCTATAATATGTGCATAGCCCAATATATAAACAGCCATGGTGGGCAGATTAGGAGAGAAATTACTGGGAAGAAATCTTGCGTCACAAATAAGGTGCAGAACCACGGATGCAAAACCCTAGAGCATGGTCCCACGTGTCTCGCCGTAACCCGTATGGCTTCATCAGGGGAAATGTAATAATTAAATTACATTAAATTAAATTTAAATTAACCCCTTACCTACAATGGACGTAATATTCCGTCCATGTAACCCTGGACCTAATTACCATGGACGGACTATTACGTCACAGCGATCAGTGGCGCCCACGTGGTGAGCGCCGCTGATCGCGGCCGGGTGTCAGCTGATTATCACAGCTGACACCCGGCACAATGTGTCAGGGGTGGTCATGGACCACCCCCGGCACGTTAACCTCTTGTACACCGTGATCAAACGCGATCGCGGTGTACCGGGGGTTAAAGGGAAGCATCGGCAGGGAGGGGGCTCCCTCCGTGCTTCCCTGAGACCCCCACAGCAGCGCAATATGCAGCGCTGCTGCGGGGGTCTCTTTCCCTACAGGCCCCCGGATCCAAGATGGCGACGGGGGCCTTCGGGGGCCTGTAGGGAGCTGACTTCCTCACTGCCAGCAAAGCGCAGGCATGAGGAAGTCTGCAGAACTGCCTGTGACAGATTGATGATCTGTCACAGTGATCTGTGATGTGACAGATCACTGTCACAGAACAGTGATGTCCCACCTGGGACAAGGTAATAAAGTAAAAAAAAAAAAAAAGTGTTAAAAATAATTTAAAAAAAATCGCTAAATAAATTAGTAAAAAAAAAAAAAAAATATTCCCCAATAAATCAATTTTTTCAAAATAAAAAAAACAAAACAATAAAAGTACACATATTTGGTATCGCAACGTCCGTAGCGACCCGCCCTATAAAACTGTCCCATTAGTTAACCCCTTTAGCGAACCCCTTAAAAAATAAAAATAAAAAACGAAGCAAAAAATAATGATTTAATATCATACCGCCAAACAAAAAGTGCAATAACGTGCGATCAAAATATCCATGGTACCGCTGAAACCGTCATCTTGTCCCGCAAAAAACGAGCTGCCATACAGCGTCATCCGCAAAAAAATAAAAAAGTTATAGCTCGCAGAATAAAGTGATACAAAAATAATTATTTTTTATATAAAATTGCTTTCATTGCAAAAAACCGACAAAACATAAAAAACAACCTAAATGAGGTATCGCTGTAACCGTACTGACGAATACTGAAGAATAAAAATGCTTTATCAATTTTGCCGCACACGGAACGGTGTAAACGCACCCCCCAAAAGAAATTCATGAAACGCTGGTTCTTGTTCATTCTGCGTCCCAAAAATCGGAATAAAAAGCGAACAAAAATGGTCACGTGCCTGAAAATGGTACCAATGAAAACGTCAACTCATCCTGCAAAAAATAAGACCTCACATGACTCGGTGGGTCAAAATACGGAAAAATTATAGCTCTCAATATGTGGTGATGCAAAAACTATTTTTACAATAAAAAGCGTCTTTAAGCGTATGACAGCTGCCAAAAAATAAAAACCTGCCATAAATAGTAAATCAAACCCCCCATTATCACCCCATTAGTTAGGGAAAAATAATAAAATTAAAAGAAAATGTATTTATATCCATTTTCCCATTAGGGTTAGGGTTAGGGCTAGGGTTAGGGCTAGGGTTAGGGTTAGGGTTAGGGCTAGGGTTAGGGCTAGGGTTAGGGCTCAGATTAGGGTTAGTGGTGTGTTGGGGTTAGGGTTGGAGTTATAATTGGGGGGTTTCCACTGTTTGGGCACATCAGGTGCTCTCCAAATGCAACATGGCGTCTGATCTCAATTCCAGCCAATTCTGCGTTGAAAAAGTCAAATGGTGCTCCTTCCCTTCCAAACTCTGCCATGCGCCCAAACAGTGTTTTACCCCTACATATGGGGTATCAGCCTACTCAGGACAAATTACAAAACAACTTTTGGGGTCCAATTTCTCCTGTTACCCTTAAGAAAATAAAAAATTGGGGGCAAAAATATCATTTTTGCGGAAAAAAATGATTTTTTTATTTTCACGCCCAGGCGTTATAAACTTCTGTGAAGCACTTGGGGGTTCAAAGTGCTCACCACACATCTAGATAAGTTCCGTGGGGGGTCTAGTTTCCAAAATGGGGTCATTTGAGGGGAGTTTCAATAGTTTAGGTACATCAGGGGCTCTCCAAACGCACATGACACCCGCAGACCAATCCATCAAAGTCTGCATTCCAAAACGTCACTACTTCCCTTCCGAGCCCCGACGTGTGCCCATACAGTAGTTTTCTCCCACATATGAGGTATCGGCGTACTCAGGACAAATTGGACAACAACTTTTGGGGTCCAATTTCTCCTGTTACCCTTGGGAAAATAAAAAAATTGGAGACTAATTGATCATGTTTGTGGAAAAAATACGATTTTTTTATTTTCATGCCTGGGCATTATAAACTTCTGTGAAGCTCTTGGGGGTTCAAAGTGCTCACCACACATCTAGATAAGTTCCTTAGGGGGTCTAGTTTCCAAAATGTGTCATTTGTGGGGGGTTTCCACTGTTTAGGTACATTAGGGGCTCTCCAAAGGCAACATGACACCCGCAGACCATTCCATCAAAGTCTGCATTCCAAAACGTCACTACTTCCCTTCCGAGCCCCGACGTGTCCCCATACAGTAGTTTTCTCCCACATATGGGGTGTCAGCGTACTCAGGACAAATTGGACAACAACTTTTGGGGTCCAATTTCTCCTGGTACCCTTGGGAAAATAAAAAAAATGGTGACTAAAAGATCATGTTTGTGGAAAAAATTCGAATTTTTTATTTTCACGTCCGGGCGTTATAAACTTCTGTGAAGCACTGGGGGGTTCAAAGTGCTCACTACACATCTAGATAAGTTCCTTGGGGGGTCTAGTTTCCAAAATGGTGTCATTTGTGGGGGGTTTCTACTGTTTTGGTACATCAGGGGCTTTCCAAACGCGACATGGTGTCCGATCTCAATTCCAGCCAAAAACGTCAAATGGTGCTGCTTCCCTTCCGAGCTCTGCCATGCGCCCAAATAGTGGTTTACCCCCACATGTGGGGTATCAGCGCACTCAGGATAAATTGCACAATATCTTTTAGGGTCCTGTTACTCTTGGAAAAATAAGAATTGAGGGTGAAAAGATCATTTTTGTGGAAAAAATATGATTTTTTAATTGTACGGCTTTATGTTATAAACTTCTGTGAAGCCCTTGGAGGTTAAAAGTTCTCACCACACATCTAGATAAGTTCCTTGGGGGGTCTAGATTCCAAAATGGTGTCATTTGTGGGGGGTTTCCACTGTTTTGGTACATCAGGGGTTTTCCAATCGCGACATGGTGTCCGATCTCAATTCTAGCCAAAATGTCAAATGGCGCTGCTTCCCTTCCGAGCTCTGCTATGCGCCCAAATAGTAATTTACACCCACATATGGGGTATCAGCGTACTCAGGACAAATTGCACAATAACTTTTAGGGTCCTGTTACCTTTGGAAAAATAAAAATTGGGGGTGAAAAGATCATTTTTGTTGAAAAAATATGATTTTTTAATTGTACCGCTGTACGTTATAAACTTCTGTAAAGCCCTTGTGGGTTCAAAGTTCTCACCACATATCTAGATAAGTTCCTTGGGGGGTCTAGTTTCCAAAATGGAGTCACTTGGGGGGTTTCCACAATTTAGGTACATCAGGGGCTCTCCAAACGCGACATGGCGTCCGATTTGAATTCCAGCCAATTTTGCATTGAAAAAGTCAAACGGCGCTCCTTCCCTACTGAGGTCTGCCATGCGCCGAAACAGTGGTTCCCCCCCACATATCAGGTATCAGCGTTCTCAGGACAAATTGCACATTAACTTTTGCAGTCCAATTTCTCCTGTTACCCTTGGTAAAATTAAAAAAAATTGAACCTGAAGTATTTTTTTTGTGAAAAAAAGTTAAATATTCATTTTTTTTAAAAATATTCAAAAAATTCCTGTGATGCACCTAAAGGGTTAATAAACTTCTTGAATGTGGTTTTGAGCACCTTAAGGGGTGCAGTTTTTAGAATGGTGTCACTTTTGGGTATTTTCTATCATATAGACCCCTCAAAGTGGCTTCAAATGTGATGTGGTCCCTAAAAATAAAATGGTGTTGCAAAAATGAGAAATCGCTGGTCAATTTTTAACCCTTATAACTTCCTAACAAAAAAAAAGTTTTGGTTCCAAAATTGTGCTGATGTAAAGTAAACATATGGGAAATGTTATTTATTAAGTTTTTTGTGTGCCTTATCTCTGTGATTTAAGGGCATAAAAATTCAAAGTTGGAAAATTGCGAAATTTTCAAAATTTTCGCCAAATTTCCGTTTTTTTCACAAATAAACGCAAGTTATTTGAATGAAATTTTACCACTAACATGAAGTACAATATGTCACAAGAAAACAGTGTCAGAATCACTGGGATCCATGGAAGCGTTTCAGAGTTATGACCTCATAAATGGACAGTGGTCAGAATTGTAAAAATTGGCCCGGGAGTTAACGTGCAAACCACCCTTGGTAGTGAAGGGGTTAAAATATTAAATTAATCAACATTATATCACAGAATCTAGTACTAATTACCTATAATATTATATTTATGAATAAAAGCATCCAGGTTCTGTTAGAACTTGTTTAGTGAATCAACCATTACAACATCATGCAGCAGAGAGTTCCATAATGTTACTGTTTTTACAGTAAAGGATTGCCATCTGTTGTGATGGCTACAATGTTTTCATCTAGACATAAATGATACCCCCTTGTCATTGTTAGTAACAAAAGGAAAAAGCTCAAACCACCCCACAGAGCAGTAAAATCATCTGGCAGTGGATAAAGGTGGTCCACGAATAAGAGCAAACGTTTGGCCCAGATTTACTATACAAAAAGCGCTCATCCAAGAATAACTTAAAAACACAATTTATTGAAAAAAAGTTAAAAAACAACAATACAAAACGTTGAAAAGCATATGTGTGGACTGAAATGTGTAGAGTCCTGCTTTTCAACTTTACTTGCTTTTTAACTTTTTTTTATAAATTGTGGTTTATAAATTAACTTGGGTTGAGTTCTGGACAACTTTTCCCTTGCGTAGTTGTAAAAAAATTATTAAAACGATCTCAATACTGTACATTCATAAATTATGCATAGAGTAAGTCCATTTTTCCAAACAAAATAACCCTAAGTTTTATAACTTGTCTCGGCACTTCTTTCCACTCATTCACTTAGAACCTTGAAAAAGGATTCATGTTGACTCTTGTGGTAACCCACTGTTAACTGGGACCCAATCCAAGTGTATTTCATTGTTGCCACACTTTTTTCTATCACTGAGCCAGATGTTGACCCAATTACACATATGATTCCCCAGTCCCCTTGCTTTTATTTTTTGTATCAATGGCACAATATTTAGTGTCTTTGAAAAATCCAGATGTACATCATCCATGGTCTTACCTTGGTCCAGTTTGGAGCATACCTCTTCAGAAAAGCTTATCAGATTAGATTGACAGAACCGATCTCTCACAAACCCATGTTAATTCTTGGTTATCAAATTGTTTTATTGAGAAACATTAGAGTATATCTAAAAGATTTTGTTCATAATTAAAGTAAATAAATACTGGCCTATAGGTTCTGGGTTAAGTCTTTGACCCATTTTTGAAAGTTGTCACCATATTTGCCAGTCCTTGGGAACAGATCCTGTTATTATTGAATCAGTAGATATCACAAATAATGGTCTCTTTGTTACGGTGCTTAATTACTACAGTAAGAGGGGTGTGCCATCCAGAACTAGTGATTTGTCTAATATACTGTCTTTGAGCTTTGGTGTTGTGCTTCCTTCTGGACTAAGGTATCATTAAATTGAGAATTTCTGGTATCCCAGATCATGTCATTTCTCATGGGTTTTTCTTTTATAAATAATATAGAGAAAAAAGTATTTAGTATATTGGCCTTTCCCTCATCCTCTTCCAATATTTCACCCATGTTAATTTTGGGGGCCAACACCATCATTTTCATCTATTATAATTTATCTTATGTGGAATATTTGTGGATTATTTTTACTTTCTTTGGCAATGAATATCTCCCTCGCAATCTTTGCTGCCTTGATTTGCTTTTTACACAATTTTTAGCTTATTTCCTTCCATAGGTATTATGTACAGGCTCTATACAGGATGCTTATAAAAATGTTCCATTTGTTTATGCACTTTTAATTTGAGGACATTGTTCCAGGTTATGGCATTAAGATCAATTCTTAGCCAATGAATTTAGCCTTCCTGAAGTTGTGATTTTGCTGTCCCTTGGGTAAATGTCCCATTAAAAAAATAAAAAAATATATATTATGTTGTGGTCGCTATTAAGTGAACCCCGACCTGTATATTTGATACTCTGTCCAATCTATTGGATAAAATTTGTTCCCCTCTTGTTGGATCCTGCACCAGTTGAGAAAGGAAATTGTCTTTTATTATAAATAAAAACCTGTTTCTTTTGCTGGACCTGCAGTTTTCTGCTCCCCAATATCTATCAGTTGTGCACTGAATGGCATTTTCAATCATGAAAGTCAGATTTCCTTTTTTTGCGGTGATTGAACTGAGGGTCTGTGGCTGCATTAATTACAATGATGTGCGTGATGACAATATTTATAGTTCTGCATAGTAAGTCAATGTTATTAAAGCAATATGAATAATAATAAATGTCTAAGGCAACAACTGTATCAAAACCCCAAGCTAGCTGGCCCTTTTTTTTAATGCAGCTTTTCGCTATACCAGGCAATATAAGTTTTTTTATGGAAATCTATGGCTAATAAACAGTATGCTATGCAATGCTATCATTCCACTGGTGGATGAATTAAATACGTATCGATGGTCTCTCTGGACTTGTTTGTGCAGTACTTTGACTGGACGTCATTAGCTAATATTCTTTGACTTGGGATTGATGAGTGTACACCTGTTAATTGTAACTACAGGATAACTGATCTGTCAACGGTTTTTCATTTACCTAGACACTGCTGTCATTTCTTGGATGTATTATTCACATACTCATATTACTATTTGATTCAATAGTGCCTGATAGTCTCTATATTACATTGCCAGTTCCTATCTAACATCCTGATTTATATTGCTGTTGCAAATTTTATAATATCTTGTGGTAAATGGTATAATATCTCTTCTCTTTTGGTTTCAGCAGGTATGCATGTTTGAATATGAGATCATAGAAAATCATCTAAACATTGTATCTTGTCTCTCATTGGAAAGTTCATGATTAAATATCCTGCATATCAGCACCAGACAAAGCTTTCCATGTTAGATGCAAAGGATCCATGGCTCGCTGCTGTTCTATCTCACATCACTTTGACTCTATTACTCTATTACTCTGGAAACATTTGTTTGTATGTTTGTTCTGCTTCAAGGGGTGTCTACTATGCTTTTGCTATTGTTATATGCCTTTCTTAAAGGTGGTTTATTTTAGTATTTTGGGACCCCATCATATGTTTGTGGAGTCAACTAATTACTTTAGTTCTTCATTTGTCATAATCCTTCTTTTTGACAACAGTAGACGTAGTGTGCATGCGCCGCACTAGTAAATTCGAGTGATGACATATGAAGCAGAGTGCAGCGATGTGCCTCTAAGTGCGGAGGCGATTGAAACATACAATCAATGGGACATTAGAAAGAAATATGGACAAGAAATCATAAAGAAAAAAATAGGATAAAGGAATGGAGGACAAAATAACCAAGAAACAAAAGAAGCAAAGAAAATAATGAAAGAAAATGAATAATAAAAAATAAGGAAAAATTCCTGAAAAAAATTAGAAAAATATAAAGAAAATATGAGGAAAATATAGGAAAAATATAAGGAAAAACTATAAGGAAAAATATATGGAAATATATATTTAAATATAAGGAAAAATAAAGGAAAAAGAAGGGAGAAAATGAGGAAAAAATGAGGGAAAAAAATAAGGAAAACAAACAAGGAAAAGTAAAGAGGAAAATGAGGAAAAAAATGAGGAACAAAACTAAGGAACAAAATAAGGAACACAATAGGGAAGAAAGAAGAAGGAAAAGAAAAGAAAACATGAGAAAAATGAGGAACAAAATAAGAAACAAAATAAGTAACAAAATAGGGGAAAAGGAAGAAAAAAGAAGAAGAAAAGAAAAAAGAAAACAAAAAGAAAAAAGTAAAAAAAGAAAAATGAGGAAAAATGAGAAAAAAATAAAACTATAAAGAGAGCACGGCACTCAGGAATAGTTTGGTTGTTGGTGCTCAAGTCGGGTATCCAACCCATCAATCAAAAATGACAAAAATCTTGGCACTCAATATGTGAAATATTCAGACACTTTTATTTTGTGCATCCAGACAGAAAGGTTTAAATGTTTTCGGTCCAGCATAGGACCTTCATCAGAAAAATCTTGTTTACTGAAATAAATCCTTGCAATGGTAGTCAAAAGAAGGACAAAGTAGAGAGTCTGGATGGCCAGTGGAAATGTTAAATGGCTGGCGTCTGGAAAGCGTATGTGGACTGAGCCGTCCAAAATTAGAACAGACAGCTGTGCAGCGTAGGGTTTCAGAAAAGGGACCTCTAGGGTCCACACAGGGCAGCCAGACCACAGACCAGGGCTTCACCAGCGCAATTCAATTCTAGAGGTTGTATACCCACTGCTATCAGCGCTGTCTTCACTCCTTATTTTAGTGACCCTAGAGGTCCCTTTTTTTGATGAAGGGACGGCGGAACGCACTAAATAATAAATAGTAGTAAGTGCGTTCGCCGCCCGGGGTCCACCGTGCAGAGGTGTTACGTTGCTGCTACGTAATGGCAGATGCCCAATATGGCGGTATAACGCACGCGGGTTGAACATCACCCGGTCTGCACTGGGTGCACTCTGTTACTTCACAGAGGCGCCGTAGCATTAAACACAAATTCCGAGGCTGTTGACCTCACAGGTCTCAGCGGATTGCACGCACGGTATATGGTCACAGGACTCGGGCCCAAGACACAGGGTCAGCGTCCCTCTAGATCTACTGTGCGTGTGGCGTCGCAACCGCTGACACCAATAAGTACTGCTGACTGCAGCACGGCAACAGACACTGCCGCTGTAAGACAATGCCAGGTAGCAGGCACATTGTCGGATGCTAGTACTGTGGATGATATGCACTGTTGCCTATAGCTTGCCATCGATTGGCGCTGACTTTATCACTAGTTCCACACATGTAATATCAGAGGGAGTGGAATCTTAATGAGTCATTTGCAAGTCCATGCATCCGTCATCATTCACACAGGTAGCAACTAGAGTTTATACTAGCACATGGCCGAGCGGCCATGCGATCCTTTTATAGCCGGGACCTTCTGGAAGCCTCCAGATCCCTGAGATGAACCAATCAGATCTGGAGAAGGACCTGTGCATGTGACTCCCAATCTCCAATGGGAGCATGCTCAGTGGAGCGATGGAAGGACTTAGCCTCTGAAGTGGCTTGCTGCTGATCAGCCTGCATTGCTATTGCTGGCCCAGAGGTGGCAGCAACAGCCAGACCCACAGAGCTGGTCTGAGCAGAGTGTTGGGAATGACGGGACTGCTGAGCAAGCTCCTCTGCGGTCGATGGAGAATGGGAGACCACTCAATGCAAGGCTCTGGATTCCCACTGTGCAGCTGCAGGAACCAGACGCCTAACAAAGGGACAGAAAGGAGCCCGAAGCCAGCCATAGCTATCAAATATAGGTCATCTGTAAAAAAGAAAGAATAGTTAGTCAATATCACCACAGGAATAGGCAAAACTCAAAATACAACCTCATAATATTCCTTATTTTAGCTGTGTAAGGCCAGAATTTGGAGAGTGTGGATTCAAACGACCTCACATTCCTTCAATTTCTTGATAATCAATATTAATTCCTATGTACTGGGTCTGACTTTCACTTTTCATCACCATCCATATACAATTCATGTTTTAGATACCTAAGTGTCCATCAAGACAGGATGTCTATTTGATATAGATGTGTAGGTTAAACTGACAGGTAAAAGTGCCAAAGGGTGATTGTCTTCATGCTAGTCCGTATTGATGCAAAAGAAGTCCCGACCAGGTTTTGAGCGCATTTACTGTGAACATACATTTCAGTAGACCAACATTACAGATTTTAAAATCATTTTTTAAGTTAGTGTTATAAAGTATTCTGACTTACTAAGATAATGACTTTTGGTTTTTCATTGACTGTAGGCCATAATCATCAACAATAACAGAAATAAACACTTGAAATAGATCGCTCTGTTTGTAATGACTCTATATAATATATGAGTTTCACTTTTTGTATTGAAGAGCTGAAATAAATTAACTTTTTTATGGTATTGTGATTTTGTGAGAAGCACCTGTACATCACATGGCCGTACTTTTGGTCCCGCCCCATACCGTAAAAGGCCATTTTTTTCTGTCTCTCTGCATCGCCCCTTTAAAAAGAGAGTCTTATTCTGAACCCTGGACCATTCATCTCACAGGTATATGCCTCTGTGTCTCTTCTTTACTTTTTTGTGATACATGGCGCTCAATTCTTGCTTCATTTTTATTGACTAATTTTTACTTTTACAATTTCTTGGGAAAATTAAATAAAAAATAGTAAAGAAAACATTGAAATAGCACAGAAAGAGGACTTAAAAATCCTCCAATAATAGAAATAAACAATTCAGGGTGCAGTTGGGCTCATTTGGTCTTGTAAACTGCGGTGTCTGTTCACATGGCATGCATTTTGATAGCGCTGGGCAGCCCGCCTGAGCTAATAGAAGGGAGTCACTACTAGGCTGGCCTGGATGCTGCGCATTGCCATAGTATGAACAGACCGCATACAAGTTTTTTATTGTGCATTAACATACCAGGCAACCGCCCCCTCCATGTATTGGTAAGCTGTGAGCGGTTGTTTCATTGGTATTCTTGCACCTGTGTTGCCATCTTAATTATATGGGTCCACTGCATCCTAATAGTGCAATTGTCTGGAGGCCTGGACGGGTAAACCTTTTTGCTCTTTTGCTGTTTTCTAGTAAAGAAAACATGTCTGTTTTTCACATTTTTCTGTTGTATAATATTCTTTTTTAAAAACCATAAAGAGTCACTGATATTCTTTTCTAACTATGTTCTCCTTTACACTATTTTTTTTTTGAATATCAGATGTTGAGTTTTTGGTTGGGGACAGGGCTAGAAAGAAATATTCATAATGGCAGTAGTTTTGTTCTAATTTTAATTTTCTTTTTTGTCTTTATTTATATTTACTTATCTAACATCTTGGGCCACCATAAGATCATTAAAGTCCTTTAGGGAGCATTTCAACTTTAAAATACATATCTTTTTATTGGTAATTTTCCCTATAATGGAAGAGTCCACTTCAGCAGCTCCGACTCCTTATTCACACCCAGTGATTATATAGTCATTGTTAGGAGAGGAAGAAACAATGTTAGTTTCTTCCTTAATTGTATGCACAGAACTCTCTGCTCTGTGCATACAGTTATAAGGAAGACACATATACTAACAAACAATCTCTACCTTCTCTATGGGGAGAATATACAGCTCTGGCAAAAATTTAGAGGCCGCCACATCAAAACCCTGTCATGAGCAGCCCATTCTCCAGACCTGAACCCCATTGAAAACCTCTGGAATGTAATCAAGAGGGTGATGGATAGTCACAAGCCTTCAAACAAAGAGGAACTGCTTACATTTTTGCGTCAGAAGCAGTATGAAAGACTAGTGGCAAGCATGCCAAGACGCATGAAAGCTGTTTTTAAAAATCATGGTTATTCCACAAAATATTGATTTCTGAATTTTTCCTGAGTTAAAACATTAGTATTGTTGTTTCTAAATGATTTTGAACTTGTTTTCTTTGCATTATTTGAGGTTTGAAAGCACAGTTTTTTTTTTTTTTTGACCATTTCTCCTTTTCAGAAAAAAAACCCCCAAAATTTAGTGCTTGAAATTTTGGAGACATGTTGTCAGAAGTTTATAGACTAAAAGAACAATTTACATTTTACTCACAAATATACCTATAAAGAGAAAAATCAGACAAACTGAACATCTGAAAGTGGTCTCTTAATTTTTGCCAGAGCTGTATGTCTCTGACAGCTACCTCCACATGCAGCTGGAGAGGTTCCAAAACTTCCTTGCAGAGTTACAGTATATGTAGACTGCCCCATTGTCCTCAAATGTTGGATGGTTTGTAAGCAGTCGAGGGAAAATGATAGATTATGCTTCTAATATTATTATTTTTTTAATGATTCCTTACCATAGGGCATCACCGCTTATGTATTTTTATTTAGTTACTTATTTTTTGCAAAAAAAAAGCTTCACTTTAGAGCATGAAGTCAGCACTAATTTCAAGAAACTAACTTTCTATCTAACTGAATAGCCAACAGCTTCACAGATCTAGCAACGCTAATTAGGTTGTATGGTCATTAAAACAATCTGTATTTCTATGCAGCAAAGATCCTGAGATCTCTTCCCTTACATGAGTGTAACTATTTCTTCAGTTCTAATATTATGGTAATGTTGTTCCAACCTCTTCAATGAAATTATTAAATAGTTAGTGTTAATTTATTTGAGTAATTGAAAAATGCAGTCAAGATGTCAAGAAAGCAAACAGGATTTTTTTTCTCCTCTTTTAGTTTGTTTAGAGAATATTCCAACGGCATACACATGCACAGCTCTGAATATACATGCTCCCAGCATATGTTAATTGACATTCTGGTGCATTTGATTATGCAAACCTATTCTGAAAGTCATTTATCACAGCTTTGGAGAAGTCATCTGTTCATGAAACTTTAACAGGAATCATTGCATCATTTGATGGTAAGGAACTCTAAAGATTGAATGATGGGGTCATGCCATATGACAACATTGCACAAATCAGATTGATATTGTCATGGACATCAAGACATCTTTGCATTCTGCACACACCCCTAATCAGTTAGCTTAGATGAAGTGAAAAGATGGCAGTGTTAGCATATTGTGTTATGCCTAATGTAGACTGATAACTTAAGAAAAACATATAATGTGAGGAATATTCTTCTCAAAGAATACCTCCAATGGTGAGGTGCAGTAATCAGAGAGATATTGGTGTTTGTGAGGTCTGTACTCCAGTGTGCCTGAATTTAAAAATAAAATTAGATATTTATCCTCATAAAAATAGGTATTTCATTGGAATTACTCATGAGCATACTTATTGTGCATTTGGTTGCCATGTAGAAAACTTAATTGATATATGCAAAAATTTAATTGGTAGACTTCACCTATAAATTAGCTTCCAACAATACACAGTGGACAAATTTGAAAGTGTTCCAACTTGTAATGAGCTAATGAGTACGGCAAGTATGAGCATTATAAAAATATCAAATTGGTCTCAATTAGAAAAAAACTGTTGATTAGAGATGAGCGAACCCGAACTTAAAAGATCATAGTTCGTTCCAGACACTTAGTGTCCAGTGCTTAACTCCGAGCACGGACTTCTCCCAGAAGTCCATTCTAATATTCAGAGATCTGGAAAAAGTGAGGGGATCAGAGAGAGAGATTTCCTTCAGATTCAAAGTTTGGTTCTCCATTGGGGTTCAGGTTCTGTTTCAAGTTTGGGTTCAGTTCTGGTACTGTAACCGAACTTTGGACTAAAAAAGAAATTTAATTTTAGCCTTCGTTAGTGAAGATGTTACTAACAACATGATTAGTGATGTAAGATAGTTGGATTAAAGCCAAATTTCCTGATGGTTTTGAATATGGATGGATCACTGCTGACAACACTAGTGTCTATCATTGACATGATGAATGACTCAATCCTAGCATTGCTACTTATTTAGCATGTCAATGGGGTCAATGAAAAATGTTAGTGGTATTAGACAATAAGTCTAATATCAACTTCAATAGCAGTGGGGGCAGGTAAAGGGTCAATATTTCATATTTGTTAAATAAGTTTGGTATTATACCGATGCTGGAACTTTTTAGATACAAAGCAACAACATCTCTTTATCTCTCAATGAGGCATGGAATGATTCAACTATCTAGAAAAATGGCAAAACTTGATAATTCAGGCCCTGATACAAAATAGATTAACATCAGGCAAATCTGTAAATATCATTGGATTCGGCTGGCAGTCTAATGTGTGTGGGGGTGTCCCAACTTTCCAATGCACAAGAGTTCTCGCTTAGAAATCCTTAAGTGGTGACTTATTTCAGCGAGAACAAAAAGATTGGCAGTCTGTAGTAAGCCCCATCACACACAGCGAGATCGCTAGTGAGATCGCTGCTGAGTCACAAGTTTTGTGACGCAACAGCGATCTCACCAGCGATATCGCTGTGTGTGACACTTATCAGCGACTGGCCCCCCTGCTGGGTATCGCTGATCGTGCTCATATGGCCTGGACATTTTTTTGATCGTTTGTCTCCCGCTGGCCAGCACGCATCGCTGAGTGTGGCAGGCGGGAGACCAGCGATCAGCGAGCTGGAGCTGGTAACCAAGGTAAACAGTGGGTTTCTAAGTGCCGTATCTCGCTTAGAAACCCGCTGTGTACGTTAGATACCAGCGCGCTGGTGCATAGAGCTGGTAACCAAGGTAAACATTGGGTTTCTAAGCGCCGCGGGCTGGTATCTAACGTACAATGCTTATTACCCGTGTCATCGCTGTCCTGACCGCTGGTGAGATCTGCCTGTTTGGCAGCTCACCAGCGATCATGTAGCGACACACCAGCGATCCTGACAAGTTCATATCGTTGTCGGGATCGCTGGTGAGTCGCTATGTGTGACGGGGCCCTTAGGACTTGCTGGATCCTTCTCTTCCCTGACATCATCTATCAAGGAGATAGGGATCCAGCAGCTCCACTATTGTACTGACTGATAGACTAGTTGCTGCACATTTAACACAGTCCCTTGTTAAGTTAGAAATCTAGCAAAGTTTACCTTGACTCAGATACCATAGCACTGGAATGTCATGAGACAAAAAAAGACTAATTTGGCTTTTAATTTGACATAAATTATTGACTTGTCAAATGGTAAGTTATCTCAATCCTCATAAGTGAAATAACTTTATGTGGCAACTAATCAAGATAATGCATTGTAAGTCATGGTAAAATATCTATATTATAATGTAGTCATGTTGTGTCAAAGATTAGTGATTGGCTCTTGCACAAAACTTTTATACAATTTGGGGTTAAGGGGCACCCACTTTATTTCACTGCATGCACTGCCTAAAGAAGTTCACCAACAGTCTCTTTTATAACAATACCCCTGTGCCACTAGAGATCTCATCAGCTATGAGACCACAACATGGTAATCTCAAAACTATTGCTTTTTTTACAAGACCACCATCTATTTTCAGAATTACCCTTGACCATCGACAGTGCATGTTTGTAGCATGCATGCCTTTCATATCAATTAATACAATACTGTATCTTTTAAGACAGTATAAAACCACCGCCTATGAACATTACCTAATTAAAAGAACTACTTTAACTTTAGAGTCATTTTTTAACTTGACATTAACATCAAGATTTATACCTCTTTGACTCTAGGCACTTTCATATTTCACAAGGCCAGTCATAGGAATTGGTCAGTAACTTTTTTGTGGTCACTAGAGGTGAGCAGATCAATCAATTGTGAGTCAAATTTTCCTGAAACTTACAGGTCCCTGTGAATGCAAACATTCTGCGAGTAAATTCCGAGGGTCGCTCCCCTCAAAAAAAGACCAGTGCCATTTTAAATACTACTGAAAATCTGAAGATACAGTGAGAGGACTAAAGACTTCAAGCATGGTTGTTCAGGCTTCCCTATAAAGTCCTGCAGCTATCACATCATATGATTTATCCCAAACGGAGTGACTTACCATCCTCAATATCAGAGGGCACATCTGATTCTACATAAGGATAGAAAAAAAAAAATTAGATTGTGGTCTACTATTTTAGTGCTGAATTCCATTGATAATAGTAGTGGTGGTCTCAATCTGTGAATGTTAATAAAAAGATTCAAGTGAAATCGAGTAGTGATGCATTTGTAGTCACTTGCTGTGGCTATGCATTTACTGATCTGAGATATACTGCAGCAGAAGCACCTTAATAACAGCTTGTTTTATCCTTTACATATTGCAAACAAGGAGGGCAATATTAAACCCCCCAGTGATAATTTTTCTACCAAGTCAACATCGTCAAACCAAGGCTTGTGTGTCACAGAAAAAGTGCTTTGTACATTGTGAGATGGGCATGTCATAGTTTTATTTTTAAAACAAAAAAACTTAATAATTTAGAAATGTAAACTCAACTGTATGCCTCTCACCATGTACGTGTTGCAAAGAAATATTTTTTTTGCAGACTTCCTTCTTATAGTAGTCCAAAAGTAGACCCATACACGCCACCCAAATACTGTTGTTAGCTAAAACCTGTTATCATCCTTTTTCCCCTAGTCAGATAAGTTGAGGTCATTTGGACATTATTAAGTGTTGCATTAAAGAACTGAAAGAGGTCAATACTCATAAAAGGACTCAGAGTATTATAAATGTATTTTTGTTCAAATGTTACTCCTATTGCTAGTGGTCTCCTGCCTTTGTCCAGTAACAACACATGCTCTCTCACAATCTCACTGGGTGATATTGCAACCACCAGTAATAGCAAAAACTTCAGTTCTCACTGTCCCCCTACAGATAATGTTTTCAGGATTTCCTTAGTATTGCACAGGGGATATAATTTTTAAGCAGGCATTAGAAATAGTCACAGGTATAATTAGTTGAGCAATACCAAGGAAATCTTGAAAATATGATCTGTTAGTAGTAGTGGGGACTGGAGTTTGGAAAACACTAAGCTATAACAAGCTGCCTTGAATTAGTTTATCTTACCAATCAGCGTTGATCTTTTTCAATCTCTCTAGCATGGAGCTTGGTGGCTGACTAGCTCTCAATCTCTCATGTGCTCACAGCACACAAACTCAGTAACTCAGTAGATAAGCCAAACACTCATGATTGGAAAGACACCTATTAAGCCTAACTACAAATAGAGCAGCTGAATAATTTATGGCAAAAAGTAATTCATCTTGGGAAGAATAAGATCCCCTCCCCCCTGGATTATATGTGATTCTTTAGATTTTGTATAAAGGACCCATCACACTAAGCGATATTGCTAGCGATATTGCTAAAGGGTCACCGATTTTGTGATGCAGCAGCGATATTGCTAGCGATATCGCCATGTGTGATACTTACCTCCGACCGGCTCCCCCGCTGGTTATCGCTGATCGCGCGAGAATGTCCTGGGCCGTTTCTCATCAGCTGCTTCCTGATGGGCTTCCTGCTGGCGCCGACGAGCGACGCGTGGACGCAGGCGGGAGGACATCTTCATCGCCGAGTCTGACAGGTAAGTAACGACTGCCGACCGCTGCTATGTCGCTGTAGAGATCTGCCTGTTTGGCAGCTCACTAGCGCCCATTTAGTAATGCACCAGCGATCCTGACCGGGTCATATCGCTGGTCGGGATCGCTGGTGCATCGCTAAATGTGATGGTACCTTTAATCAATGCCTGATGAAGAGACCTGAGTAGTCTTGAAAGCTTGCAATTTTTTACCATCTTTTCAGTTAGCCATTAAAAGGTATCAACCTCTGAGCACTCTCAATTCTGAATATTTATCCATGTAAATACTTATGTCCCCCCAAAAAATTGAGAAAAGTATTCAAGCAGTGATTTCTTAAGTAGTGATACTGCTTGAATACTTTTCTCAATTTTTTGGGGGGACATAAGTATTTACATCTATTTTTCTGGCTAACACGGAACCACAATATTATTTTGTATTGTACATTGTAAAAATATTTATCCAGGAATGAAGGAATGCCAACGAACACATGAATGGCTGCACTGCTTTCCAAATGCCCTGCATAGCAATTGTACAGCTATACATTAGTGAAAAGTATTAGGACCTTGAGCCAAACTTACAAAAATGCCTAATAATTCATTGAATAGGATCACACAAAATATATCAATTCTAAAATGTGAGAGACTTGAGTTTTACTGTGAAATTGGATTATAACAGATTTACACATCCCTTTTTAAATTTCCTTTTGTTGTACTGCTTTGAAAGAATCAATGAGCCTTAAATCTCGCAGGGCCTAAACTTTCTATAAAATCCGTGTAACACTAATAAACTGCTGACCTTTTGGAACATCTGACAGCAAAGAATGAATTCTCTATATGAGTACAAACTCGATTCCTATAATATAAAATATAAATACTTTTCTGAAAAGAACTTTCTAGATAGACTAAAACATAATGGAATCTGTACGGACTTGCCTAACCTTTATTTATTTAGCTTAGGTAAATTGTGCAGTTTAAAATTGTAGATCTTAATAAAGGTTCTCCAGCGTGAAAAAAAATAATAATTGCTGCTTCTTCTAAAGATAGTGCAACACTAGGGATGGGCGAATCTACTCATTAGGACTCGTTACTCTGCGAGTAGTAGGGGACTCGCAGGAGTCGGTACTCTGCGAGTTTCCAAGCGATTACTCGCACAGTAACGAGTCCAATACAAATCAATGGCAATCCTAGTTTTTTCAGAGTTTAATTCAAGCAATCCTAGTTTCTTAGCGATTTTGTGTCCCCTTGCTGACACAAAATCGCTAAGAAACTAGAATTGCTTGTATTAAACTCTGAAAAAAAAAAAATAGGAGTCTTAGCGATTTTGTGTCCCCCTGCTGACTAGTGTTGAGCTTTCCGATTGGCTGCCGAAATGACGTCATCATGATGCGCTGTCTGTGCGCATCATGATGCGCCGTCAGTTCGGGCCTTCGGGGGGGCTGTGCCGGCCTGCCGGTGGTCTGTGCAGGCTCCGGTGGTCTGTGCCGGCCTGCCCGGGGGGCTGTGCTGGCCTGCCGGTGGTCTATGCAGGCTCCGGTGGTCTGTGCCGGCCTGCCGGGGGGCTGTGCCGGCCTGCCGGTGGTCTATGCAGGCTCCGGTGGACTGTGCCGGCCTGCCGGGGGGGCTGTGCCGGCCTGCCGGGGGCTGTGCAGGCTCCGGGGGGCTGTGCCGGCCTGCCGGGGGGCTGTGCAGGCTCCGGGGGTCTGTGCAGGCATCGTCCGATGGGACTACAAGTCCCATCGGGCGATGCCTGCTACCATGACAGTGATTGACACATTAGCCAATGATGGGACAGTAGTAGTCCCATCATCCGGCTAATGTGTTGAATGTAAAAAAAAAAAAAAAAAAAAAAAAAAATTACATGCTACATACATACAACATGCATACTACATATATACTACATGCAACATACATACTACATGCAACATACATACCACATACTACATGCATGCAACATACATACTACATACATACTACATATACTACATGTAACATACATACTACATATATAATACATACTACATACATACTACATACATACTACATAAATACTACATGTAACATACATACTACATATATACTACATGTAACATACATACTACATATATACTACATGCTACATACATACTACATACATACTACATACATACTACATGTAACATACATACTGCATATATACTACATGCTACATACATGCAACATACATGCTACATACTACATGCATACTACATACATACTACATACATACAACATATATACTACATATATACTATATATACTACATGTAACATACATACTACATATATACTACATGCAACATACATACTACATATATACTACATGCAACATACATACTACATACATGCTACATGCATACTACATACATACACTACATGCATGCAACATGCATACTACATATATACTGCATATATACTACATGCATGCAACATACATATATACTACATACAATACATACATATAGACATACAGTACATATAACATAGAGTACATACTTACCGTCACTTGTCACTTTGATCCCCGAAGCCATGGTCACCTGAGGGTTAAATATCAAAATAAAAAAACACCAATATACTTACCCCGATCCGCAGAAGTCCACGAGGGCCCCACGTTGATCTTGCGTGGAGAACAGCAGCATCATCTGATGCTACCGTTCTCTATCAGCTCCAGGAATACAATGACGGAAGGTAGGTATCCTTCCGCACTGTATTCCTCCACCACTGTAAAAAAAAAGTCCCTAGTCTCACTTTATGCCATTGCTGCATGGGAAATTCCCACGCAGCAATGGCATAAAGTGAGACTAGGGACTTTTTTTTTTTTTTTTAAAGTGGTGGAGGAATACAGTGCGGAAGGATACCTACCTTCCATCATTGTATTCCTGGAGCTGGTAGAGAACGGTAGCATCAGCTGATGCTGCTGTTCTCCACGCAAGATGGACGTGGGACCCTCGTGGACTTCTGCGGATCAGGGTAAGTATATTGGTGTTTTTTTATTTTGATATTTAACCTTCAGGTGACAATGGCTTCGGGGATCAAAGTGACAAGTGACGGTGAGTATGTACTCTATGTTATATGTACTGTATGTCTATATGTATGTATTGTATGTAGTATATATGTATGTTGTATGCATGTAGTATATATGCAGTATATATGTAGTATGCATCTTGCATGCATGTGGTATGTATGTAGCATGTATGTAGTATGTATGTAGTATGTATGTAGCATGTAGTATATATGTATGTTACATGTAGTATATATGTTGTATGTATGTAGTATGCATGTAGTATGTATGTAGTATGTATGTAGCATGTAGTATATATGTATGTTACATGTAGTATATATGTTGTATGTATGTAGTATGCATGTAGTATGTAGCATGTATGTTGCATGTATGTAGCATGTAGTATACACTCACTGGCCACTTTATTAGGTACACCATGCTAGTAACGGGTTGGACCCCCTTTTGCCTTCAGAACTGCCTCAATTCTTCGTGGCAGAGATTCAACAAGGTGCTGTAAGCATTCCTCAGAGATTTTGGACCATATTGACATGATGGCATCACACAGTTGGCGCAGATTTGTCGGCTGCACATCCCTGATGCGAATCTCCCGTTCCACCACATCCCAAAGATGCTCTATTGGATTGAGATCTGGTGACTGAGGAGGCCATTTGAGTACAGTGAACTCATTGTCATGTTCAAGAAACCAATCTGAGATGATTCGAGCTTTATGACATGGCGCATTATCCTGCTGAAAGTAGCCATCAGATGTTGGGTACATTGTGGTCATAAAGGGATGGACATGGTCAGCAACAATACTCAGGTAGGCTGTGGCGTTGCAACGATGCTCAATTGGTACCAAGGGGCCCAAAGAGTGCCAAGAAAAAATTCCCCACACCATGACACCACCACCACCAGCCTGAACCGTTGATACAAGGCAGGATGGATCCATGCTTTCATGTTGTTTACGCCAAATTCTGACCCTACCATCCGAATGTCGCAGCAGAAATCGAGACTCATCAGACCAGGCAACGTTTTTCCAATCTTCTACTGTCCAATTTCGATGAGCTTGTGCAAATTGTAGCCTCAGTTTCCTGTTCTTAGCTGAGAGGAGTGGTACCCGGTGTGGTCTTCTGCTGCTGTAGCCCATCTGCCTCAAAGTTCGACGCACTGTGCGCTCAGAGATGCTCTTCTGCCTACCTTGGTTGTAACGGGTGGCAATTTGAGTCACTGTTGCCTTTCTATCAGCTCGAACCAGTCTGCCCATTCTCCTCTGACCTCTGGCATCAACAAGGCATTTCCGGCCACAGAACTGCCGCTCACTGGATTTTTTTTCTTTTTCGGACCATTCTCTGTAAACCCTAGAGATGGTTGTGCGTGAAAATCCCAGTAGATCAGCAGTTTCTGAAATACTCAGACCAGCCCTTCTGGCACCAACAATCATGCCACGTTCAAAGGCACTCAAATCACCTTTCTTCCCCATACTGATGCTCGGTTTGAACTGCAGGAGATTGTCTTGACCATGTCTACATGCCTAAATGCACTGAGCTGCCGCCATGTGATTGGCTGATTAGAAATTAAGTCTTAACACACAGTTGGACAGGTGTACCTAATAAAGTGGCCAGTGAGTGTATATGTAGTATGTATGTTACATGTAGTATATATAGTATATATGTTGTATGTATGTAGTATGTATGTAGTATGCATGTAGTATGTATGTAGTATGTATGTTGCATGTATGTAGTATTTATGTTGCATGTATGTAGCATGTAGTGTGTATGTATGTAGCATGTAGTATATATAGTATATATGTAGTATATATGTTATATGTATGTAGCATGTATGTAGTATGTATGTTGCATGTATGTAGCATGTATGTAGTATGTTGCATGTATGTAGCATGTAGAGTGTATGCATGTTACATGTAGTATATGTAGTATATATGTTGTATGTATGTAGTATGCATATAGTATGCAGCATGTATGTAGTATGTATGTTGCATGTATGTAGCATGTAGTATATATGTAGTATTTATGTTACATGTAGTATGTATAGTATATATGTAGTATGCATGTTGCATGCATGTAGTATATATGTTGTATGTTGCATGCATGTAGTATGTATGTAGTATGTAGCATGTATGTAGTATGTATGTTGCATGTAGTATATATGTAGTATGTATGTTACATGTAGTATATATGTAGTATGTATGTTGCATGTAGTATATATGTAGTATGCATGTTGTATGTATGTAGCATGTAATTTTTTTTTTTTTTTTACATTCAACACATTAGCCGGATGATGGGACTACTACTGTCCCATCATTGGCTAATGTGTCAATCACTGTCATGGTAGCAGGCATCGCCCGATGGGACTTGTAGTCCCATCAGATGATGCCTGCACAGACCACCAGAGCCTGCACAGCCCCCCGGCAGGCCGGCAAATACCACCGGAGCCTGCACAGACCACCAGAGCCTGCACAGCCCCCCGGCAGGCCGGCACAGCCCCCCGGCAGGTCGGCACAGACCACTGGAGCCTGCACAGCCCCCCGGCAGGCCGGCACAGACCACCGGAGCCTGCACAGCCCCCTGGCAGGCCGGCACAGACCACCGGAGCCTGCACAGACCACCGGCAGGCCGGCACAGACCACCGGCAGGCCGGTACAGACCCCCGGACAGTCGGCACAGCCCCCTCGAAGGCCCGAACTGACGGCGCATCATGATGCACACAGACAGCGCTTCATGATGACGTCATTTCGGCAGCCAATTGGAAAGCTCAACACTAGTCAGCAGGGGGACACAAAATCGCTAAGACTCCTATTTTTTTTTTTTTCAGAGTTTAATACAAGCAATTCTAGTTTCTTAGCGATTTTGTGTCAGCAGGGGGACACAAAATCGCTAAGAAACTAGAATTGCTTGTAGTAATATCTCTCTCTCTCCCCAGCACAGGAATCGCTGCAATACTCGCATCCCCATTCATTAACATTGGACTCGCTAGACTCGCAACGAGTAGCGAGTTTCCGTCTCGGACTCGTTACAGTCTAGCGATTCCGAGTATTTCAGGATTCGCCCATCCCTATGCAACACCCGTCCATAGATTTTATCTGTTATTGCAACTCAATCCTGTTATATTCAATGAAACCAAGCTGCATTACAACACACAACCTTTGGACAATTGTGGAGCTTTTTCAGAAAAGAAAGTATTGATGTCATTGACAGCTTCTTAATTTTAAGTTTTTCTTTTTTTTTCTGGAAATAATGTTTTTTTCAGTATTCTAATTTTTTGTCTGTGAAAAATTTCCTCAATGACCACATTTTGCAGTTTGATCACATTTTGTCTTAATTCAACAACTCCATCCAAAAGCCTTATTAGACCAGTACCCTCAATGAGTTAGAGCAGTGAACTGATACATAAAGTGGTTCTCACTCTGGCAGACCTGGCCTATCTTTGTAATCTCACCTGTAATATCACATTCTCCTCTGTAGTCGCCAATCCAAATTACATAAGCAGCCAAAAGTTAACTTATCCATTGGCTGGGAATTTTGGCAGTCAAAACTTGTGACAAATCATAAAACAACAGGCCGATCAGTGGCTCTCCCCACTGCAACTCCAACCTGGTCTGGTTGTCTGCGACAATGGGCGTAACCTGGTGGCGGCTTTAAAGCTCGGGAAGCTTGTACACATGCCATGCATGGCTCACGTGCTGAACCTAGTGGTGCAGAAATGTATAAAAACATACCCTGACTTGCCATACCTACTTGAGAAGGTGCACCTTATTTGCGCCCATTTCCACCATTCCTCAACCACTGTTGCCGGTCTTGCAGCGCTTCAAATCAATTTAATTTGCCAAACCACAGACTCATTTGTGATCTGCCAACACGGTGGAACTCAACATATCATATGTTGGCAAGGGTAAGTGAGCAGCAAAGGGCACTTGCTGAATACCAGCTTAAACATGCCCGTCACACTGAGAATCAGCCAAGACACAACTGTCGAGTGGGTGTGGATCACTGATATTTGTGAGGTGCTTGATAACTTTGAGTACTGCACCAAGCTTATGAGCGGTGATCAGGCTGTTATCAGTGTAAACATGCCTATGCTATGTCTGCTGCAAAAAATCGCTGCAGAATCAAAGAATGGAATCTTTGCGTGTCCAGCAGCTAGGAATGTAGCAAGATTTCACAATATCATCACTTAACATTGATGGACGAAGATGATGATGAAAATGAGGATGGAGAGGACTTCTTTTTCAGTTGTAATGCTACAGAGGGGAAATCTCATGCTACAGAGGGGAATCCCAACCCCAGCTTCATGTCTGTCCAGCATGGGCGGGCTGGAGAGGAGAAGGTGGAGGAGGAGAGTCAGTGTCAGGAGTGGATGGGCATTATTCCTCCATCTGGGGACACAGAAGATTTGCCTCTTTGCAGCTTGGCACACATGGTACACTTCATATCTGACTGTCTGTGCCAAGACCCTTGTGTAATCAAGATTTTCAATAGCAGCCTATACTGGTTGGCCACCTTTCTAGACCCACGGTACAAGGACAAATTTCCTTTGCTACTGTTGCTGTCACCAAGGGGTTTCACAATGGAATCCTTTAAGAAGTCCGTTGTCGATCATTTGATGGCAAAAGCACCCTCAGACACCACTGCTAGCAGAGGTACTAGCTCTGTGCAACAGCATGCATTAATGGGGAGAGACACGCCAAGCAGGTCCAAAAGAGGTGGTGGTAAAATGTCCACGAACTGGGCCATCTTCAATAAACCGGCTCATCACCAAGGACTAGCTGGAACAGTAGCAATGTCAAGGAGGGAGAAGTTGAACAAGATGGTCAACGACTATCTAAGTGACCATACCTGCATCCTTCCTGACGCTTCTGTACCATTTAATTACTGGGTATCCAAGCTGCATAGTTGGCCAGACCTCTCCTTATATGCCTTGGAGGTGCTGACCTGCCCTGCTGCTAGTGTGATGTTAGTGCATGTTTTCAGTGCCGCTGGGGCAATCATCACAGATACACGCACAGGGTTGACTATATAGAATGCAGACAGGCTGACTCTGATAAAATTTAACAAGGACTGGATTTTGCAACAGTATTTAAGCCCTCCAGATGACAGTATCCCAACCTAAAGTCAACCAAAACGTTACTTTTTTTTACATTTGTGATTACGTCCATCCCTTCCCATACAAGCCCCTTTTCTTCTTCTTACACATGTTTTCAAATCCAGCTTCTGCCACATGTACCTCATGGTCAATAACAATAAGCAAAAAACAATGTTACATTAATTAATATTTCCCATCAGAGGCACTTGTGATGAGAGTGTTAGGCGTCAGGTCCCTGTCACTGCACAGCAGGAATCCCAAGCCTTGCCTTCGGCTGTCTCCCATTCCTCTTCGGCCACAGAGGAGGCTGCTCAGCAGACTCATCGATCCCAGCGCTCTGCTCAGACCAGCACTGTGGGTTTGGTTGTTGCTGCCACCTCTGGTCCAGCTATAGCAGCGCATGCTGGTCAGCAGTGAGTTATTCCAGGGACTAAGTCCTCCTTTCGGTCCACTGAGCATGCCTGTGGGACGATCTCTCATTGGAGATCGGAGATCACATGGTCAGGTCCTTCAACAGCTCAGATTGGACCATCAGGAAGGTCCCAGAAGGATGCTGCTATAAAAGGTTTGCATGGCTGCTCAGCCATGCGCTAGTATACACAATAATTGGTAGAGATGTGTGTGATGATTAGTGTTGAGCGATACCATCCGATACTGAGAAATATCGGATCGGATTGGATCGGCCCGATACCCAAAAAGTATTGGGTATTGCCGATTCCGATACCGGAAGTCACATACAAGTCAATGGGATAGAAATATCGGAATTAAAAAAAACCCTTTCTTTCCTTGTACATCCATTTCGGGAGGGAAGGAGAGTGTGGGCGGTGCGTGGGCGGACACTGTGCGTGTCTGTGTGTGCGGGCGGGGTCTGTGCGGGCCTGCCGGGGGCCTGTGCCGGCTGTTGGGGCTCTGTATGGGCTTGCCGGGGGGCCTGTGTCGGCTGCCAGGGGTCTGTACGGGCCTGCCGGGGGCCTATACCGGCTGTCAGGGGTCTGTACGGGCCTCGCGGGGGCCTGTGCCGACTCTTGGGGGTCTGTAGGCCAGCCGGGGGCCTGTGCCAGCTGCCGGGGGTCTGTACGGGCCTGCCGTGGGCCTGTGCCGCCTGTTGGGGGTCTGTGCGGGCCTGCTGGGGGTCTTGTGTGTGTGGAGGCATCGTCCGATGGGACTACAAGTCCCATCGGGCGATGCCTGCTACAATGACAGTGATTGTCACATTAGCCAATGATGGGACAGTAGTAGTCCCATCATCCGGCTAATGTGTTGAATGTAAAAAAAAAAACATACATACAACATACATACTACATATATACTACATTCATACAACATAAATACATACTACATACATACTACATATATACTACATTCATACAACATACATATTACATACATAATTCATATATACTACATTCATACAACATATACACACATACTACATACTACATACATACTTCATATATACTGCATTCATACAACATACATACATACTACATACATACTTCATATATACTACATTCATACAACATACATACATACTACATACATACTTCATATATACTACATTCATACAACATACATACATACTACATATACACTACATTCATACAACATACATGCATACATAGTACATACTACATACATACTACATACATACAACATACATACAACATGCTACAGACATACAACATACATACTACATACAATACATTCATACATACAACATCCATACTACATACATACTACATTCATACAACATATATACATGCATACTACATACATACTACATATATACTACATTCATACAACATACATACATACATACATAGTACACACTGCATACATACTACATACATACAACATACATACAACATGCTACAGACATACAACATACATACAACATACATACTACATACATACTACAAAATGCTACAAACATACAACATACATGCTACATACATACTACATACATACTACATTCATACAACATACATACATACTACATACATACTTCATATATACTACATTCATACAACATACATACATACTACCTACATGCTACATAGTACATGCAATACATTCATACATTCATACAATACATACATATAGACATACAGTACATATAACATAGAGTACATACTCACCATAACTTGTCACATTGTTCCCCGAAGCCAATGTCATCTGTGGAAAAATATGAAAATAACAAACAATATATATACTCACAACATATATACTCTAGTTAGTGCTCCACTATTACCAAGCAGCAGTTAACATCTCTGCACTGTGGACCCCGGGCTGCGAGCGCATCTCTATACCATCTTTTATTATTTGGTGCATTCCGCAAGCCCATAACATTATACTAGCACCAGGGTCAGGCTGGTAATGTCGGACGAACAGCAACTTCTCAGGTGCATCCAGCAGCTGGAGGGCAGGTTGGTGGCTCTCGAGCGCTCAGCCTCAGCTGTGGATGTAACCGCGGTTGCTGTTCAGGCAGCTATGGAGGCTGCCTCCCATGTGACCACTAGGGTGACCGGATCTCATATGGGGGGAAAAAATGTCAGAATCTTGTTTGTCTGGACCCCACAAAACGATTCCCCTTTCCAGATATTGAGAGAGCCAAAACGACGTTAACCTGTGCCACTCGTCGCTCAAAGTTTGAAAAAATCCAAATTGAGGTATTTTAAGATTTAGGTATTTTGCATAGTCTGTTAGACTATAAAGAATGTGACAACAACATTGCAGAAATAGCCCTGACCAAATTTTCGAACCATTTGTGGTATTTGAATGCAGAGTTGGTGGGATTATCGTTTTTTGAACCCACCATTAAAGACAATGAAAAGTTGTTAATGGCTAATAAATTGCTCAGTAGCACAGATGAACCATCAGAGCACGCTAACCTACATGAGTTGATAATTTTACATAGTTATCTAATCTATTCTAGAGCTTTTGTTAAAGTAGTTTTTGAAACGTCAGAATATAATGCTCGGCATTTGCTTACAACTTGCAAGACATATTGCTTTTGTTCTTCATCTTTTGTCAGAAGGTCGTTAAAGTCGGTTACTTCCTACCTCTTTTAATTTTTCTTTCCTAACTTTTGGATTTACAACCCTAGCGTGCTCTGATGGTTCATCTGTGCTACTGAGCAATTTATTAGCCATTAACAACTTTTCATTGTCTGTAATGGTGGGATCAAAAAACGATAATCCCACCAACTCTGCATTCAAATACCACAAATGGTTCGAAAATTTGGTCAGGGCTATTTCTGCAATGTTGTTGTCACATTCTTTATAGTCTAACAGACTATGCAAAATACCTAAATCTTAAAATACCTCAATTTGGATTTTTTCAAACTTTGAACGACGAGCGGCACGGGTTAACGTCGTTTGATCGAGCTCAAATTTTGGCTCTCTCAATATCTGGAAAGGGGAATCGTTTTGTGGGGTCCAGACGGACAAAATTCCTACATCAATTTTTTGCGATCACCCTAGTGACCACTGCCATCCCTGCCCCGACTTTGTCACATCTTCCACTGCCTGAAAAGTTCTCGGGCAATGCTCTTTCTTGTAGGGGTTTCACCATCCAGTGTGCTATTCAGCTTGAGCTGCTGGTTGCCCGATTCCCCTCTGAGGGGGCTAAGGTGGGATTTGTAGTTTCCCTCTTGATGGGCAGGGCTTTGGAATGGGTGACACCGCTGTGGGAGTGTGGTGATCAGGTGGTGCAGAGTGCCTTGCAGTTCCTGGCTACTCTGAAGCAGGTTTTCTTGGGACCGCAAGTCACCCATGATACCGCGCTCCAGCTGCTGGCACTCTCACAGGTGTTTTCCTCAAAGTTGTCCTTGAGTTTGGTTCATCCACTCTGGCAGCGGAGGTATAGGTGGACTCCGGAGCGGAGGGCAATTTTATGTCATCTGGCATAACCCAACGGCATGCAATATCCCTGGTTATGCTATCCAAACCAGTCACCATCAGAGTGGTGAACAGTGCGACCCTACCCTCACAGATGACACACCAGACCGCCCCTTTGGTACTCTCGGTGTCTCCATCCCATCAGGAGACAATGTCCCTTCTCGTCATGCCCGATAGTATCGATCAGGTCCTTTTAGGGGTCCCCTGGCTACCCTACCACTCCCCTCATAGAGAGTGGTCCGCAGGGAGAATTCTGGGGTGGAGTAAAACATGTGAGGGTAGATGTTTGAGGGAGTGCATCCAGGTTGCCTTCACCGAGGTCCCCGTAGATCTTTCCTCTCTCCCCAAACACTATCGACAGTATGCAAACGTGTTCTCCAAAAAGGCGGCGGAAACCCTTCCACCGCACCACCCTTATGACTGTCCTATTGACCTCCTTGCCTGGTGCTAAGCCTCCCCGGGGTCGAGTCTACCCCTTATCTCTCTCAGAGACAGAGACCATGTCTCAATACATCAGGGAGAATCTGGCAAGGGGATTCATTAGGAAGTCAGTGTCACCAGCTGGGACGGGATTCTTCTTCGTCCAGAAGAAGAGTGGAGAATTATGTCACTGCATCGATTACAGGGGTCTTAACGCCATTACCGTTAAAAACAAATATCCTCTGCCCCTGATATCGGAACAGTTTGTTAGGCTACGTGGAGCAAGAATGTTTACCAAACTTGATCTGCGGGGGGCTTACAACCTGATTCACATCCGTGAGGGGGATGAATGGAAGGCATCATTTAATACCAGGGATGGGCACTATGAATACCTGGTGATGCCCTTCGGGCTCTGTATTGCTCCAGCCGTCTTCCAAGATTTTGTGAACAATATCTTCCGGGATATGCTCACCACCTCGGTAGTAGTCTATCTGGATGATATTCTCATCTACTCTCCAGATATCGACTCCCACCGGAGAGATGTTTGCAAAGTTTTCGACCTCCTGCGGACAAACTCCCCCTATGCCAAGTTGGAGAAGTGTGTGTTTGAGCAGGAGTCCTTGACTTTCCTGGGCTATATAATTTCCACCCAGGGATTGACCATGGATCCTTCCAAGATACAGGCGGTGATGGATTGGCAAGAACTCCACTCCCTTAAAGCAGTGCAGCGTTTTATGGGGTTAATAAATAACTATCGCCAATTTATCCCCCACTTGTCGACTTTGGTAGCCCCCTTGGTGGCCCTCACCAAGAAGGGTGAAAATCCAAAGTTGTGGTCAGAACCTGTCTCCAAGGCCTTCTCCTCCATTAAGGCCCATTTCGCTAGCGCTCCCATTCTACATCGCCCAGATGTAGATAAACCCTTCATTCTGTAGGTGGATGCCTCTTCCGTCAGTGCTGGAGCGGTCCAGTTCCAGAAGGACTAGCAAGGTCGGAAGCACCTATGCTTCTTTTTCTCCAAGACCTTCACACCGGCGGAGAGGAATTATTCCATCGGGGACAGGGAGTTTCTAGCGATGAAGTTGGCCTTCTCGGAGTGGAGGCACCTCCTGGAGGTGGCTCGCCACCCTTTCCAGGTGTTCACTGACCACAAGAACTTGGCGTATTTGCAGACGGCCTTCCCAAAACCCTGTCTGATGACAGTAACGTGAACCCGTCCTGTGTGACGAGACCCGCAGGCCGGTAACAATAAACAACAAGACGCGGCACATGATACAGTCGTGTGACACGGCCCGCAGGCCAGTAACTGTAAACAACAAGACAAGGGGGAGGGAACACAGTTGCAACGGTGGGCCCTGCAATAGGGAAAGGGGACGTGGAGACCTCCTGCACTCCCCTGAGTCAGTGTCCCTAACGCTCCTAACGTTCCCTATGCCGGTTCCGCACTGGGCGCCCCTCAGGATACCTTTCACCCTAGCACACCCTACACCTATTCCTTGCTAGGGAGCTGGGTGGCGCAGGCACTGGCCCCACCGCTGTACTAATACACGCAAAGGAAAAACTCAAACATGGAACACCACTTAGCTTTACTCTATTGCACTTGCTCCTGGCAACAGAGTCCACCACCAGAATGCAGCTCTCCTCCTGAAACGCTGCCACAAAGCTCTGTCAGAGCTACAAGGAAATCCCCTATGACTCCTTCCACATCAGGGCTAAGACAGTGCTGCAAGAAACATTCTCCAGCTCCTTCCTCCACCAAGGATGGTTGAAATTAATACTATCACCAATGCTGATTGCAACACCTGTGACTCTTTTATAGCAGAGCCAGCAATCACACCTGCATTATAAATGTGCATTAAGCTAAAGAAACAGAGTGCAATGACGCTCACCACCACCGGGGCCAAACTTAGAACAAACAACACAACAGTGCAATAATCCAAATGGCCACCGGGTCAAAAACATCTCCAAGCACAGCTTGAGAAAAAAACGGTTACCTGTGCTTTTATCTGTCCTGATCCCGCATGGATCATGACAGTACCCTCCCCTTATTGAGGGGCCTCTGGACCCTCAAGACCACTCCCGATCAGGGAACCACCTACAGCAGGAACGCCCAGACCCAGAGTTCACCCCAGCAACTACCTGCACGTCAGGTTGATGACAAACGAGCCCTGTTATGAGCTCATTTTCTGCTCCACCAGTTGAGAGTTCTCCTTCCGTTCTCCCTCTGGTGGTGACAGGAGGTAGTGAGGTTGGTTTAAGTGGTAGTGATCTGCCACCTGATGACAAGGATAACAATTGGATCTCTGGAGTATCAGACTGGATATAAGACAGCCGACGCCCTATCCTGCTGCTGGTGATTCAGTCTGCTTCTCAGGTCTTTGACTTCAGCTCTCTTCCAGTCTTCTTAAGTTAAGTTTGTTTTTGGCTAATGTTCACACTTGCGCTTGTTGGTCAATTCAGTTTATTGTGTGGTCAGCTTGCCCCTGCTGGGGCTATGCTGAACTTCCACTCCTATTTATCTGTATTTGCCAATTTGCCTTTTTGTCCCTTATTAGATTGGCCTCTTTTTGCTCTGTTTCAGAATATTTCAGAGTGCTGATATAGTGGGAGAAGTCTATTGACTTCAGGGTTAATTTTGCTATCAGACGTGTTGGACATTATTTTTGGTAGGGTTTTTTGGCAGATTGCAGACAGTGGCTTTCCTTCCCTGTCCTTTCTAGTTAGTCGGGCCCCATCATTTGCTCAGCCTATTTTCCTGCCTGTGTATGTGTTTTCATCTTGCTTCACCATCAATACATGTGTGGGGGCTGTCTTTTCCCTTTGGGGTCTGCTCTGGGGCAGTTAGTTTTCCCTTTTCTTGCTTTAGGTTTATGTAGTCCTCCGGCGGTGACGAGGCATCTAGGAACAACATAGGAGCGCTCCACTGCTACTGTTAGTTGTGTGGTTAAGATCAGGGATCTGCAATCTGCATAGTGACCAACCTCTCTGGTTTTCTGGGACTTAGCTTTTTGCTGTTCCTCCTCGGTGACCCATTCATAACAGAGCCCGCTGGTATTGGCAACATTTGTTCTGGAGGTACCACACATCTCCGAAGCACTGACCTGGGGAACGAGTTGTGCATGTGTATGTTTGATATGAGCTGGTAACACTCCACAACACACTTCCACTGGATGTTTTTTGGTGTCCACCCATACACGCTCGTTCACACACTGGTCCGGACCTGAACATTTATTGCCACTCGTTCGTTTGTCACCATTTGGAGAACTCTTTCTGGGATTGACAACAGAGGTGTCTCCCTGTGTCACCACACTCACACCCCCGCACTTCACCAAGGGGTACACCACCCTCCAACCCCTTCCACCACGAGGTCTTTGCCTCCCAGGCTTGGCAAATGGTGATTTTTGAGACTTGCTCCTACTCTCCTGCAGCACATCTGCTGCTCTCACCGGAGAGGAAGGGGTCCATTGAAGAGAGGCAGCAGAGACAGTAGTTCCTAGGCAGCAGCCCTTACACGAGTGCCCCCACCTGACCACTTCCCTCACCCGCCAATCTATTACTGGGTTGTGTCTTTTCAGCCAAGGGAGGCCTAAAACAATAGGTATTGGCATTCCCTCCAAGACGTAGCACGATAAGGACTCCTCATGATGTCCTATACGCAGATGGATATTCTCTACAACCTTGGTCAAGCTCCCCTTGCTCAGTGGAACAGAGTTTATGGCCTGGACACTTATAGGCTGGGCTAGCATCCTACACCTCAGGCCATGAGTCTGGACAAAGCGAGCATCCACCAGACTGACTCCAGCTCCGCTGTCCACAAGCACCGGTATCACTTCCGGTACCCCGCCAGCCAAGACCTCTGCTGACATGGTACCTTGGGAGGGCAAAATGGAGGAAATGTATACTCCCTGGTTGCCTCCCTCCAAGCGACCAGGGGAATGCAGCTTCTCAGATGGCACAGATAATTTGGCGTGCAATGGGCAAGCCTTCAGGACATGACCAGTCTGCCCACAGTACAAACATGCCGACACCACTCCCCGAACCGTAGGCAGCTCCGAATACAAACTAGCTACACCTACTTGCATAGGTTCGTCTGGAGACTTGGCATGAACTGGGCAGGCTCTCATAAAATGGCCAGGCTGCCCACAGGAAAAGCATACCCCCCCACCACGACGAGCCGCAGACACCCCCTTTTTTTGTCTCAACAACACCGGACTGTCTGGGTTCCTCCGTCCGCACTGGTGGGTCCTCCTCCCTAGCGAGGACATCAGGGGGCACTTTTTGTATATGTCTTTCCCTGAGGCGTCTATCCAACCGGATGGCAAGGGACATGGTGGCCTCCAGCGACCTGGGGGCGGCGTACTGCACCAGAGTATCCTGCAACTTTGGAGACAAACCCTGCACAAATTGACTCCTAAGTGCAGGGTCATTCCACTGAGTGTTAGTGGCCCATCTCCTAAACTCTGAGCAGTACTCCTCAGCAACCCGGGCTCCCTGTTTACACCTACGGATCCGAGATTCCGCCAGGGCGACGCCATCAGGATCCCCATACACAAGCGCCAAAGCCACAAAAAACTCGTCCACGGACACCAATGATGGAGAATCGTCCGGTAGGGAGAAGGCCCAGGATTGGGGATCCCCTTTAAGAAGGGACATAATGATTCCCACCCTTTGTCCTCACTCCCTGATGAACGAGGGCGCAGCCTGAAATACAATTTGCAGGCTTGCTGGAATACCAAGAATTGACCTCTCCCTCCAGAAAATCTGTCAGGGAGGGATATCTTGGGTTCTGACTGAGTCTGTTCCTGAACCAAGCCCCGAGAGCCCACCAACAGCCGAAGCTGCCGCACCAACCCTCCGTGCAGCCCCCTAATCTCATTAGTAAGGGTCTGCAGGATTTGGGCAAAGGTCTGAACTGGGTCCATGGCTCAGCAGAGAAAAAAAGTTGTGGGTTGGTGATAATGTAACGTGGACCCGTCCTGTGTGACGTGACTCGCCGGCCGATAACTATAAACAACAAGACAAGGGGGAGGGAACACAGTTACAACGGTGGGCCCTGCGATAGGGAAAGGGGACATGGAGACCTCCTGCACTCCCCTGAGTCAGTGTCCCTAACGCGCCTAACGTTCCTTATGCCGGTTACGCACCGGGTGCCATTCAGGATACCTTTCGCCCAATCACACCCTACACCTATCCCTTGCTAGGGAGCTGGCCCCACCGCTGTACTAATACACATGAAGGAAAAACACAAACAGGGAACACCGCTTAGCTTTACTCTATTGCATTTGCTCCTGGCAGCAGAATCCACCACCAGAATGCAGCTCTCCTCCTGAAACGCTGCCACCAAGCTCTGTCAGAGCTACAAGGAAATCCCTTATGACTCCTTCCACAACAGCGCTAAGACAGTGCTGCAAGGAATGTTCTCCAGCTCCTTCCTCCACCAAGGATGGTTGAAATGAATACTATCACCAACGCTGATTGCAACACCTGTGACTTTTATAGCAGAGCCAGCAATCACACCTGCATTATAAATGTGCACTTAACTAAAGAAACAGAGTGCAATGATGCTCACCACCACCGGGGGCAAACTTAGAACAAACAACACCACAGTGCAATAATCCAAATGGCCACCGGGTCAAAAACATCTCCAAGCACAGCTTGAGAAAAAAAAGGTTACCTGTGCTTTTATCTGTCCTGATCCCGCATGGATCATGACAATGACAAATGCACATATAGCAGGATGCAGCAGGCCTCCACTAATAAAGGCAAGGAGCAGCACAGGTGCAAACTACTGATAAAAACATCCACCCCCCACCTACCAGACCATGGAAGGGTTGGTTGCCTAGTAGAAAAAATGCACATAGATAAGGCTTGCATAGGATGCCAGTCACACAGGCAAGTGTGATGCAAAATGTCTGGCTTTCAACCTATTAATGATGCTCATAGTATTATCAGGCAGGCGGCTCCATCACTATAGTATGCAACACACAGTGACAGACACCCCAAAAGACCAAGCCAACAGAAAGAGGCCCGGCTGCATCCTGCAAAAACTGATATAAGTGCAAAAAAATTAATGTATACAATGAGTACATTAAATGAGGTATGCTAACCAATACCTCATTTAACACTAGAACTACTGATGGAGTCATTTTGACTCCTTTCGTTTTTTATTTCTCTTCTGTGACTACATTTTTCAGAATTCCGGCTTGAAACTCGGTGACTTTTCCTCAAATATGATGTGAAAAAAGATTTTATGAGAATAAATAATTTTGGTGAAAAATTTGCGCGTTTTTTTCAAAATTTACCAAGAACTACTGAAGGGAGTCATTTTGACTCCCTACTATATTTTGAGGTCCTTTTGTCACTAAATGTTGCTATAAAGTTTTGTGCATAATTTTTTCACTCTGTCTTATTTACCCTGATGTTCATATAGATGTAGTTCAATTTACATGTCAACTTTTCACATTTTCCTTGTGTTTTACCTGCTTGTATTACTGTGTAATACTGAACAAAATAGCTTGTTTACACTAGACTCTTATCTTATGCTAATGAAGTGTGGTGTTTTTCTAAGGTCCTAGCAGGAGACAGTATTCTGGATAGTAACTTTACTTTCAGTTCAGCTGAAGAGACAAAGAGAACAGACGCAGACATAGGAGCTCTGAAGACTCATACAGGTATGAATTGTTATGAAATAGTTTAGCTGTCTGTCAACTGATTCAGCCCACCTACTTTTGAAGGTGGCAGAACAGTTATTATTTCTTTTAGTTTTCATTTCATTTCTATTTTTCAGCAGGGAACTATATAGAATTATGGAATTTGTGAGGAATATGGAGAGAAGACGTTTGATAAAGCCTCAGGATATTCTGGCTACTTTGCAATCCATACCGGAGGATGAATCCGAATCCGAATTGCAGGAACATGTATTTGATTCTGACAGTGATGAAGATTTCATTCCTCAGAACATATCAAGTGAATCTGAAGACTCAGAAGGAACAAATCCAGAAGGTAAGTAGTTATGTGTATTTATTTGTTATTTGTACAAACCTGGCCCATACATAACGGTGGATGAGCAACTTTTCCCAAGCAAAACTAGGTGTCCATTCACGCAGTACATGCCTTCCAAACCAGATAAATATGGCCACAAATATTGGCTAGCTGTTGATAAGGAGAGCAAATATCTGGCAAATGGCTTCCCTTATCTAGGCAAAGATGACACACGCCATGCTGAGGACCGTTTAGCTGACCATGTGGTAATGAAGTTATTGGACCCGTTTTTGAAAAAAGGTCGCAATGTTACAACCGATAATTATTTTACTTCAGTAAAATTAGCTAAACAGCTAAAAAGCAAAGGAACAACCATCGTGGGAACACTGAACAAGATAAGGCGAGAAGTGCCTAAAGAAATAAAATCCATGAAAGAGGAATTGTACAACACTAAAGTGTTTAGAAATGAAGACAATTTTACACTTACAGTATATCAAGGAAAGCCCAACAAAAATGTTGTCATTTTGAGTTCCGTCCATCCAGATGTTGTTGTTGCGTCGGATTCCGCTAAAAAAACTCCAGAAACGGTAAAGTTTTACAATGAAACAAAATATGGAGTAGATGTAGTGGATCAGATGGCACGAAAATATACCACACGAACATGCACAAGGAGATGGCCTGTTCATGCATTTGAAAATGCCTTAGACTTTGCGGGTATAAATGCATGGATAATATTCAAGGAGATTACCCACCAAAAAATGTCACGCAAGGCATTTTTGCAAATGCTTGTGAGAGAGTTGAGTGGTCCTTATGTCACAGATAGGGAAAAGGGTTCCACGTCCCAAGTTTCTACATGCTCAGAAGTGATGGTTCAAACAAAATTTTGCCAGATCAAAGAAAAGTGCAAGAAAAATAGATCTGTCGGCAATTGTAAGACTTGTGGTAAGTCTTTGTGTGGGCAATGTACTGCCATAAATCAAAGGCAATGCCTAAAATGCGAAACACCAAATGTTTAGAAGGTGAATTCTGTGCCATATTTTCATTTTTATGCTCCTCCACCTACATTTTCTCTGCTTTTTGTTCTTCAGTTGTTGTTTATATGTGTGCACTTGAATAAAAAAAAATGTTTGAAAAACGTCTATTATAATTATTGTTATTTTCTGTAGAAAAATAAGAAAAGCAGAAAAAAAACAATCAAAAGCATTACTGTTGGATCTCACAATAATAATACATTACAAAAAATATAATTATTAATAAATAACCACAAATGAAACTCTAAAAATAAACGAAAACAAGCAAGGAGTCAAAATTACTCCTTTCAGTAGTTCTAGGCGGGGTCACGAGTCCAGTAGTCCTAGTGTTAATGTACTCATTGGGGCGTCTGTCACTGTATGTTGCATACTATAGTGCTGGAGCAGCCCGCCTGATAATACTATTAGCGTCATTAATAGGTTGCAAGCCAGACACGTTTTTATCAGTAGTTTGCACCTGTGCTGCCCCTTGCCTTTATTAGTGGAGGCCTGCTGCATCCTGCTATATGTGCATTTGTCATCAGACAGGGCTTTGGGAAGGCCATATCTTGTGGTATAAGTTTTTTGTATTTGCAGATGGCCCAGCGGCTATATTCTTGCCTGGCCAGATGGTCCTTGTTCTTCTCCCGGTTCCATTTCACCCTCCATTTCCTATCCAGTGAGAAGAACGTCCGGGCCGATGCTCTCTCCAGCTCCGTGGTGTCATCGGAGGAGGAGGAGCCTCGGCTGATCATCCCATCCGAGAGCCTGAGGACCTTGGCTCCGGTCGCACTTGAATCAGTACCTCCGGGCAAGACATTTGTCCCTGCCGGTCAGCGACCAGAGGTCCTCTCTTGGGCTCATTCGTCCATGGTGGGTGGACATTTCGGGACAAAACGGACATCTGAGCTTTTCTGGCGAGGACGTACTGGTGGCCGCATATGGCCCGTGACATCAGAGACTATATTCGGGCATTCGTCTCTTGCGCCCAGAATAGGTCCTCTTGGCAACGACCCGCTGGGCTACTTTACCCCCTGCCAGTAGCAGACAGGCCCTGGGAGATGGTCGGTATGGATTTTGTGATGGGGCTGTCCAAGTCCAGTGGCAGCACGTTCATTTGGGTTGTCATCAACCATTTCTCCAAGATGGTGCATCTGATACCTCTCTCCCGGTTACCTTCTGCACGGGGCCTGGCAGCGTTATTTATTAACAAACAAAACAAGATTGTCAGCGACCGGGGTCTTCAGTTTGTGTCCCAATTTTGGAGAGAGCTCTGAAGCCTGCTCAGCATAGAGCTAACCAGACCCTGGTCACATACAGTGGGGAAAAAAAGTATTTAGTCAGTCAGCAATAGTGCAAGTTCCACCACTTAAAAAGATGAGAGGCGTCTGTAATTTACATCATAGGTAGACCTCAACTATTGGAGACAAACTGAGAAAAAAAAATCCAGAAAATCACATTGTCTGTTTTTTTTTCATTTTATTTGCATATTATGGTGGAAAATAAGTATTTGGTCAGAAACAAGCAATCAAGATTTCTGGCTCTCACAGACCTGTAACTTCTTCTTTAAGAGTCTCCTCTTTCCTCCATTCATTACCTGTAGTAATGGCACCTGTTTAAACTTGTTATCAGTATAAAAAGACACCTGTGCACACCCTCAAACAGTCTGACTCCAAACTCCACTATGGTGAAGACCAAAGAGCTGTCAAAGGACACCAGAAACAAAATTGTAGCCCTGCACCAGGCTGGGAAGACTGAATCTGCAATAGCCAACCAGCTTGGAGTGAAGAAATCAACTGTGGGAGCAATAATTAGAAAATGGAAGACATACAAGACCACTGATAATCTCCCTCAATCTGGTGCTCCACGCAAAATCCCACCCCGTGGGGTCAGAATGATCACAAGAACGGTGAGCAAAAATCCCAGAACCACGCGGGGGGACCTAGTGAATGAACTGCAGAGAGCTGGGACCAATGTAACAAGGCCTACCATAAGTAACACACTACGCCACCATGGACTCAGATCCTGCAGTGCCAGACGTGTCCCACTGCTTAAGCCTGTACATGTCCGGGCCCGTCTGAAGTTTGCTAGAGAGCATTTGGATGATCCAGAGGAGTTTTGGGAGAATGTCCTATGGTCTGATGAAACCAAACTGGAACTGTTTGGTTGAAACACAACTTGTCGTGTTTGGAGGAAAAAGAATACTGAGTTGCATCCATCAAACACCATACCTACTGTAAAGCATGGTGGTGGAAACATCATGCTTTGGGGCTGTTTCTCTGCAAAGGGGCCAGGACGACTGATCCGGGTACATGAAAGAATGAATGGGGCCATGTATCGTGAGATTTTGAGTGCAAACCTCCTTCCATCAGCAAGGGCATTGAAGATGAAACGTGGCTGGGTCTTTCAACATGACAATGATCCAAAGCACACCGCCAGGGCAACGAAGGAGTGGCTTCGTAAGAAGCATTTCAAGGTCCTGGAGTGGCCTAGCCAGTCTCCAGATCTCAACCCTATAGAAAAACTTTGGAGGGAGTTGAAAGTCCGTGTTGCCAAGCGAAAAGCCAAAAACATCACTGCTCTAGAGGAGATCTGCATGGAGGAATGGGCCAACATACCAACAACAGTGTGTGGCAACCTTGTGAAGACTTACAGAAAACGTTTGACCTCTGTCATTGCCAACAAAGGATATATCACAAAGTATTGAGATGAAATTTTGTTTCTGACCAAATACTTATTTTCCACCATAATATGCAAATAAAATGAAAAAAAAACAGACAATGTGATTTTCTGGATTTTTTTTTCTCAGTTTGTCTCCCATAGTTGAGGTCTACCTATGATGTAAATTACAGACGCCTCTCATCTTTTTAAGTGGTGGAACTTGCACTATTGCTGACTGACTAAATACTTTTTTTCCCCACTGTATCTATGACATTTCTTCTCAGCCAGTCAGGATGACTGGGCATCCTTGCTGCCGTGGGAGGAATTTGCTTTGAGCAATGCTGTGGCTGACTCCACCGGTCAGACCCCATTCCTCCTAAATTACAGCCAGCTTCCACTCTTCCCTGTGCCCATGCCCGTGCCATACACTGACTTTAGGGTGGCAGACTGGGCGGTGGAGGCACGTGACATTTGGGATAGCACTCAGGATGCTATCCGGGCATCCAAGGAGAGAATGAGGGTTTCCGCTGATGCACACAGGCGCCCTGCTCTGACCTTTGCCCCTGTTGACTTAATGTGGCTCTCCACCCGTAACATCAGACTGCGGGTTGAGTCCACTAATTTCGCACCTCGCTACATTGGCCCCTTCAAGATCCTTGAGCAGATTAACCCTGTGGTCTACGGTCTGGCCCTTCCACCACACTTGGCTATCACTGACACCTTCCACGTGTCCCTCCTTAAGCCTGTCCACATGTCCCGGTTCTCCGAGTCAACTGCCGAGACATCAGACCTGTCCCCGGATGAGTTTGAGGTTAATGCTATCGTGGGATGCAGGGTGGTACGTGGAAAAAGTTTTATTTGGTGGACTGGAAGAGTCGGACCTGGGAGCCAGTTGAGAACATTCGCGCTCCACTTCTCGTTGCAGCCTTTTAGTATAGGGAGGCTCAGAGTGGAGGGGGCCCTAGGGGAGTAATGTTAAGCGTCGGGTTCCTGTCGCTGCACAGCAGGAATTCCAAGCCTTGCCTTCAGAGGACTCCCATTCCTCTTCAGCTACAGAGGAGGCTGCTCAGCAGACTCGTCGATCCCGGCACTCTGCTCAGACCAGCACTGTGGGTTTGGTTGCTGCTGCCACCTCTGGTCCAGCTATAGCAACACATGCTGGTCAGCAGCGAGTTACTCCAGGGACTAAGTCCTCCTTTCGGTCCACTGAGCATGCCTGTGGGACGACCTCTCATTGGAGATCGGAGGTCACATGCTCAGTTCCTTCTCCAGCTCGGATTGGACCATCAGGAAGGACCCAGAAGGACACTGCTATAAAAGGTTCCCATGGCCGCTCTGCCATGCTCTAATATACACAATAATTGGTAGAGAGATGTGTGTGATGATGGATGTTTATGAACCGCTGAATGACTCGTTATGAAACCCCTACCCTTTGATTTGCATGTTGTTAGGGTTTAGAGTCCAGTCTCAGCGCCTAGTTGTGGCACTGCCCAGCGCCGCAGTGCTTCCAGCACCTCTCACCTGCTAGTGCCAGAGTGTGTCATTCTACCTTAGGCACTATGCTACTGCAGGTACTGCAGCGTCTGTTAGGGCAGCGCCGTGCGTGTCCTATGCGCCTTCCAGTCCTGAGCTTAGGCTGGTTAGTGGCGTCTGCCAGAGCTGCTCAGTACACATATAGTGCGATAAGCTAAGTGCAGCTGCACCCTTTGACTGCTAACAGGGCACAGCATTCTATTAGTGTCTGTTCATGCATCGTTGCTGCGGTGCTGAGCCCTAGTGGGACTAGAGGGGCTCTAACCCTGTGTCCTTTGGGCAGAGTCCTGTGTCTTAGCACTTGTGCTCTCCTGCCGAGTCCTGTGAGGATAAACAGGCTCTCGCACTCGTCCCAGCGGCTCAGTGAGGTAACTGAGTTCACTCCCGCACACGCCGGGTCAGCAGTTATCTCTCCGGTGTCTAGTTAGTGCTCCGCCATTACTAAGCAGCAGTGAACATCTCTGCACAGTGGACCCCGGGCTGCGAATGCACCTCTATACCATCTTATATTATTTGGTGCATTCTGCAAGCCCATAACAGAGAGTGAGACCCTCGTTCCTTTATCAACCATGGTATCATGCCCCATGGGCTAATTTTTGGAGACACTATGGCTATGCCTGGACACTGGGCACTGCAACCTCTATGCTTGTAGTCCTAGCTGCTTCATCATAATTGTTTGGCCCTTCAGACCTGCCTTGCTTCCTTCATCAACTATGATACAGCCCCTTGGGCTAATTTTTTGAGACACTATGGCTATGCCTGGACACTGGGCACTGGAACTACCGTGTTAGTAGTCTACTTTCATAATTGTCTGGCTCTTGAGGCCTCCTTCCTGCGTCAACCATGATACAGCCCCTAGGGATAATGTTTTGAAGACACTGTCTATGTCTACACATTGGACAGTGGCAGTGGAACAACAAGGACAGTAGTCCAAGCTTTATTATTTTGAATCCCTTGTGATGATGATGATGACGGGTGGCTTCTTCCTGCCTTAACAATCACAGAGTTCCTAGGGCAGATCGCTCTCCTTACACACTTAGCTGTCAGAAGAGCACCTCAATCATCACTCGCTCTTATGGCACTTCTGATATATCACTGGCACTGCGTAAGGGGCGTACGAGTCCCGCTCTGCTTGCAAAAAACCACAGGACTTCAAATGGTGTTTGTACATTCTATTGAAGCAGTGGTGTAAAACCACTCGTGCAGCCCCTGACCAGGTGCCCCCATGTTATATACATTTGTTACAGCATAATTTTTTTTAACATTTACACATTTTTTAGCCTTTTCCTCAGTCCTCAGACCATTTTATAGGGTCCAGCATACAATTACTCGCATTTTCCATTGACTATCATTGGACTCGCTAATCGTACCGAATACCCAAGTATTACGGTATACTCGGTACAAGTATAGTGAGTCCGAATACTTCAGTGCTTGCTCATGCCTAGCTTTGATCCTACAAACATAGTGCAGCAGGCTAAATCTGATTTTGAAATTGTTTTTTAGCACTCACACTAAAAATAAATTTGTTAAGTTACTAACGTTGTACAGTAGTGGAGATCTAATTTTTCACAGGCCCCAAAAAATGTATTCGGTTACTAACATCATACAGTAGGGGAGATCTCACTTTGAAATTGTTTGTAGCATCTAGTGTTTTTTATACAATCTTAATTCAACAACAAAAAAACATTTCTTCTGCTACTAATGTAATTCAGCAAAGGAGAGCTCACTTTGAAATTGTCTGTAGTATCTAGTCTGCTATACAGGTCTCATCCACAGGCCAAAAAAAAATTATTCTGTTACTAACGTCATACAGTAAGTGACTTCATCCATAGACTCCCCAAAAAATTTTCTGTTACTAATGACTTACGGTAGGGTAGATCTCACTTTGGAATTGTTTGTAGTGTCTAGTCAATGTTATACAGGTCTCATCCACAGGCCAAAAAATTGTCTTCTGTTGCTAATGTCATACTGTAGGGTAGATCTCGCTTTGAAATTGTTTGTAGCATCTAGTCTATTTTGTACCGTCCTCATTCAACAACAACAAAAAACATTTCTTCTGTCAGTAACGTTCTACAGTAGGGGAGATCTCACTTTGAAATTGTTTTAGTATCTAATCTATGTTAGACAGTCCTCATCTACAGGCCTCCAAAAATTTGTCAGTTGTTAATGTCATACAGTAGGGGAGATCTAATTTTAAAATTATTTGGAGCACATCTTCTTTGTCATACAGGCCTCATTCACCCTCTGGCAATTATTTCTTCTGTGACTAATGCAATTCAGCACGCCTAATTTAACGTTGTCTTTTACTGCTGCTATTTTAAAGTTGCCACAGTAAGGTGTGACTCCTCTTAATTGTCTGTAGTCAAATTGTATCTCTGTGAGAGATTTTACATGCACTGAAAAAAAACACTCGTGATTGATGACACAGTCACTAGCAGCAAGTCAGTTTACTGATTGTAAAGTACAGAGCTTAAAATCAAATTTTTTAGAGCTAATACTGTGCTTCTACCACACTATTTGAGCAACTTGAATGGTAAAAAGTGAGGTCGTGGTGAAATAGGGATTAAGCATTGCATTTAAGGTTTATGTGGGGTAGGTGGTAATGTTTGTGAAAGCCCTAGTGAACCAACAATTTCAAGTCCTATGCAAAGACAACTGCCAACTTCTGTACTGGATGTTCTACTCCACTAACTTTCTTTGGCAGATGCATAGCGGCACACCTTGTTGATGAGGCCCAGAAAGAGTAAGTGTTTGAATGGATGGCAAGCACATCTTCAAGTGGCCTCATCTCCTCTTCATCCACCTCAGCATTACACCCAGTAGAGTACACAGAAGTGGCACCCAAATTACTCTTGCTTCCCCTGCATCACAACTCCCCAACCATACAACTGTTTTTAGGGAACCACAGATGGGTGAGTCTGAAGAGCTGTTCACACATTGTATGCCATGGGCATCAGAAGTGTACTCAAACGTTTCACAGAGTCAAGATGAGAAAATCTGCACCAATGGCCAATTTTTTTTAGCTTGGATCCAAGGCAGGATGAAGTAGGGTCCAAGCAGCATCCTGACCCTCGTCACCAGATGTTAACCCCCCAGGGGAGTTAATCCCAATGAGACTTAGGGTACCGTTACACATAACGATGTCCCAGCGATCCCACCAATGATCCGACGTGGATGGGATCGCTGGGATATTGTTAGCTGATCGCTGGTGAGATGTCACATGGACAGACCTTCCAGCGATCAGGACCAGCAAGTATGCTGATTACCAACATAAACATCGGGTTTCTAAGGGCCGTGGGGCCCAGGGTCAATCAGGGTTAAGGCTGAGGCCTACTTGGAGCAAGTGTAAAATCTGAGGTAGTTTGAATGTGGAGGGAGCAGGAGATATTGCCGGACACACAGCAAGGGAACAGCTGGTGTTACTGAACCCCACTAGCACAGGAGCTAGTGTTTTTCTCTGTGCAGACGGCACTTCTGAGCAGCAACTGGCAGTGTTGAAGCCCAGGGTCAATCAGGGTTTAGGCTGAGGCCTACTTGGAGCAAGTGTAAAATCTGAAGTAGTTTGAATGTGGAGGGAGCAGGAGATATTGCCGGACACACAGCAGGGGAGCAGCTGGAGTTACGGAACCCCACTAACAGGAGCTAGTGTTTTTCTCTGTGCAGACGGCACTTCTGAGCAACAACTGGCGGTGTTGGAGCCCAGGGATTACAGTTCAGGTGGTAGAAACATGAACACAACAGGAGACCTGGGTACTGTTGCCAGCCAATTATTTATTCTGGAAGAGGACTGGCAAATTCCGGTGAGATCCAGGCCTTGTTCATTTTCAGAAAAGTAAGCCGATCAACGTTATCGGAGGATAGACGCGTGCGACGGTCTGTTAGTACACCACCTACGGCACTAGAGACGCGTTCCGATAATACACTGGCAGCAGGGCAAGCCAGCACCTCCAATGCATACTGGCTAAGCTCTGGCCATGCATCCAGCTTTGAGACCCAAAACTTGAAGGGGAAGAGCCATCTGGGAGTACACTGACAGGGCAAGACATGTAGTCTGTCACCATCTGACGGAAACGTTACCTCCTGCTGACTGGAGCCGTCTGTGATGGTGTAGACATTTGTGGCGGACACACAAAACTTTGCCACATTTGGGCCATAGTGGTCTTGCCTTGTGCTGAGGCGCTGCCTCTGCTCCCTCTTTGTGCCAATCTTCCTCCACTGCCTCGACGCACAGAGCTGCTTTGTAAAGCACTAGCAGCACTGCTGTCGGTTGGAATGGAGAACATGATGGACTGCACCAGTGTGTCTTGATACTCCCGCAGTTTACGCTCCTGGTTCAACGGTGGTATGAGGCTCTGTAAGTTGTCCCGGTAGCGAGGATCTAGGAGTGTGTACACCCAATGATCAGTCGTGTTGAGAATGTGGGCGATGCGGCGGTCGTTTCTCAGGCACTGCAGCATGAAATCAACCATGTGCTGCAGACTCCCAACTGCCAAAGAAACGCTGTCCCCTGCTTGAGTCGTCATCTCTGCCTGCTCTGCATCACCCCACCCTCACTGTATATACTGATTAGAGCATTGTGTACCTCCTTCCTCTTGAGAGATGTCTTCCTCCTCCATTGACTCCTCCTCATCCTTCTCAGAAAGTGTCCCCTGCCTAGGCCTTTAAAAGGAACCATGTAGCGCAGACTGTCAAGAAGCAGATGGCATTTGTGACGCCTCATCCTCCACCTCTTCCAAAACCTCCTCCCTTAGTGCTTGCAATGTTTTTTGAAGCAGGCAGCAGTGGTGCTGAAGTGTGAACAGCGCACAGTGCGACTTGTTTGTGCCTGATGCAGCTGGTACTCCATGACTGCTGCCTGCTGCTCACACAACCACTCCAACATATGTAATGTTGAATTCCACCTGGTGGGTAGGTCACATATGATGCGATGTTCCGGAAGGCGTAATCGGCGCTGCAGAGCAGCAAGGCGCGATCTTGCCGTGCTGGAACGCCGCAAGTGAGCGCACTCTATGCGGACCTTGTGCAGCAGTGCATCAAGATCCGGATAGTCCCTCAGAAAGCTCTGCATGACCAAGTTCAGCACATGTGCCAGACATGGGATGTGAGTGAGGTTGCCTAGGCCAAGAGCTGCCACCAGATTTCGGCCATTGTCACACACTACCAAGCCCGGCTGGAGATTCGCTGGCACAAACCACACGTCGCTCTCCTGCTTGATGGCATTCCAGAGCTCCTGCGCTGTGTGGCTTTGATTCCCCAAAGAAATTAATTTGAGTACGGCCTGTTAACGTTTGGCCACAGCTGTGCTCACATCGGTCCTAACAGGCTCCTGCAGCGCTGTTTCTGAGGAACTTGAGTAGGAGGAGGAGTCAATGTGTACAGACTGGATTCCTGCAATCCGTGGAGTTGGTAGAAAACGTACAGCGCCACTCTCCAGATCTGTACCCGGCTCCACAACATTGACCCAATGGGCAGTGAGGGAAAGGTATCGTCCCTGTCCATGGGTACTGGTCCACGCATCGGTGGTCAGGTGGACCTTGCTACTGACGGCGTTTAGTAGCGCATGTTTTATTTTTCCCTACACATGTTTTTGCAGGGTAGGGACGGCTTGCCTGCTGAAATAAAAGCGGCTGGGCACGGTGTATTGTGGGACTGCCAATGCCATGAAGTTACGGAAGATGTCAGTCTCCACCAGCCTGAATGACAGCATTTCAAGGGCCAGTAGTTTGGCAATGCCAGAATTCAGAGCCTGTGCTCGGGGATGGTTTGCCGAGTATGGCCGCCTTTTATCCCAGGCCTGTGCTACCGATGGCTGTAGAGTGGCCTGGGAGTGTGAGGATGACTGGGAATGTGGTGCTGTTAGTGGAATGTCACTGGGTCTCCGGACAACAGTGCCAGAGGTTCTTCCTTGGCGATCCTGTGAGGAAGCCGAACCAGCTGTGTGTGAGCTGAAGGAAGAGGTCCCAACACGAGCTGAAGAGGTGGTAGGTGGTGCTGTACATTGGACTACGTCTTCAGTGTGTCTGTGTAACTCCACCTCGTGCTTGGTCCGCACATGTTTCCACATATTTGTGGTATTGAGGTTCCTGACATTTTTCCCTCTTTTAACTTTCTGATGACACAGCTTGCATTTGACAAAGCAAATGTCATCTGCAACTGTGTCAAAAAGGACCACACACTGCAAGTCTTGGGAGCGCCCGTTTTGGCTTTTGAAAGAGGAATGCTCCTAACGGGTGCCGAAGTGGAGGCTACAGGCAACCAAGTCTGCCCCCTCCCTCTCCCTCCGGTTTTGGCCGTTCGGGGAATCTCTTCCTCAGAGCTGCTCCCACCACCTTCCTGTTCCTCACGCCATGATGGGTCAAGGACCTCATCATCTACACTCCCCTCTTCAAACACCTGCTTCTCCTGGGTTGTCTCGCCAGCACCGTACGCACCAGAAAGTGGCACCTGAGTCTCATCATCTGATGCGTACTGAGGTGTGCTGACCATAGGCACTGGCCTACCCGCCTCTTCAGATTCAGAGGGACAAAGAAGTTGCGCATCACTGCATACTCCCTCTTCTTCACATTCTTGAATGCTGCTTGGCTGGCCCCCTCTTTCCAAGCTAACAGATTCAGAGAACAGAAGTAGAGACTGTGATGGCTCCTGTCCAGGGCTCTCTGACTGCCTGGGCACTTTGGCAGGTGGTGAAGAGACAGATGGTTGCTCTTCAGTGCTCTGGCCCTGAGAGGACGTGGAAGTCATTGAAGTCGATGCGTTAGCTGCCATCCATCCGACAACGGCTTCAATTTGTTCCTCCCGCAGCAGTGGGGTACGGCGAGGTCCTACAAAGCTGCGCATAAAGGACTGTTGCCTGGTGAAACAGGGGGATGCTGACTCACTGGTGCCAGCAGCAGGCACAGAATCCCCACGTCCTCTCCCTGCAGAATCCCCACGTCCTCTCCCTGCAGAATCCCCACATCCTCTCCCTGCTGAAACTCCACGCCCACTCCCACGTGCCTTACTCCCTGCCTTCTTCATCTTGGTAGACTGATAAAGATAGGCAGAAAAGAACAAAGGCGGGGCTTAGTGTGCTTATTCCTGAACAGCTGGTAACAGATATAAGAAACACTAATTTTCTGAAGTGTGTGTGTGGACTACACTTTAATAGGAGCTAATGTGGCCTACACAACTGTGAAATGGAGTGCTTGGTGAACCTTATTTTGTATTTTGTTTTTTTAAGAAAGGATGTGACCAAAGATTTGAAAGCGATAGTATCACTAACTTTTTGGAGCTATTACAATGCAGGAAGGTAGCCTACAATGCAAAAGATGAGGCTCCAAAAAATAGGGTAATACTAATCTGGCTGCAGATGAAGGGCACAAGCCAGAAAAAAGGCTCCTCTATCTACTCCTATACAGTGTTTGCAACCAACCAATTTAGATGGATATGGATGGATGCACTCTAATAGGAGAATAAAAAATGAGCTGCAATAAAAGAAAAATATGTGTGAGGCAGTGACGCACGCTGAGCGGCCTACAACCAGACGTAGCTGAAGGACACATTACTCAGCGTGAGCTGCACTCACACACAGTCAGAAACCTCTCAGACAGCCGTGAACAGTGCAGCAAACTGGGCACTAGCACTGAAAGGCTGCAGAGAGGCTCCGCTGTCTACTCCTATAGTGCTTGCAACCAACGTATATGGATACGGATGGATGCACAGTGCACACTAATAGGAGAATGAAAAATGAGCAGCAAAAAATGAAAAATATGTATGAGGCAGTGACACGCTGAGCGTCCTACAACCAGACGTGGCTCCAGGACACACTACTCAGCATGAGCTGCACTCACACAGACCTTGCAGACAGCTGTGAACACTGCTGCAAGGCAAAAGAAAGCTACACTTATTGAGAATGAAGCCTGGGTAAAGCACAATGTGATTTGTAAAATCGCTCTCTAACTGTCCCTCACAGTCTTGAACAGCAGCCTGTTCCTAACTGAATTCACAGCAGAGTGAACCAGAAATGGCGGCTGCGGCGGCTTTTATAGTGCATCATGACATCATTTCAGCAGCCAATCACAGCCATGCCATTACTTAGCATGCCTACATGCCTAACAGGATGTGCCCACACTTCTGAGGATTGTCATTGGCTGAATCAAATCAAACTGGCTCATAGCATTATGGGAACTTCCGATTCCGGTATTCGATATGATAAAAGTATCGGAACTCAGTATCGAAATTCCGATACAGTGAATATCGGCCGATACCCGATACTTGCGGTATCGGAATGCTCAACACTACTCTGCATGACCAAGTTGAGCACATGTGCCAGACATGGGATGTAAGTGAGGTTGCCTAGGCCCAGAGCTGCCAACAGATTTAGGCCATTGTCACACACTACCAAGCCTGGCTGGAGATTCGCTGGCACAAGCCACACGTCGCTCTCCTGCTTGATGGCATTCCAGAGCTCCTGCGCTGTGTGGCTTCGATTCCCCCAAAAAATTAATTTCAGTACGGCCTGTTGATGTTTGGCCACAACTGTGCTCATATCGGTCGTAACAGGCTCCTGTAGCGCTGATTCTGAGGAACTGGAGTATGAGGAGGAATCAATGTGTACAGACTGGATTCCTGCAATCCTTGGAGATGGCAGAACATGTACAGTGCCACACTCAAGATTTGTACCCGGCTCCACAACATTGACCCAATGGGCATTGAGGGAAAGGTATTGTCCCTGTCCATGGTTACTGGTCCACGCATCGGTGGTCAGGTGGACCTTGCTACTTACGGCGTCTAGTGGCGCAAGTTTAATTTTTCGAACCACATGCTTTTGCAGGGCAGGGAAGGCTTGCCTGCTGAAATAAAAGCGGCTGGGCACGGTATATTGTGGGACTGCCAATGCCATGAAGTTACGGAAGATGTCAGTCTCCACCAGCCTGAATGAGAGCATTTCAAGGGCCAGTAGTTTGCTAATGCCAGCAATCAGAGCCTGTGCTCGGGGATGGTTTGCCGAGTATGGCCGCATTTTCTCCCATGCCTGTGCTACCGATGGCTGTAGAGTGGCCTGGGAGTGTGAGGATGACAGGGAACGTGGAGCTGTGGATGGAATGTCACTGGGTCTCTGGACAACAGTGCCAGAGGTTCTTCCATGGCGATCCTGTGAGGAAGCCGAACCAGCTGTGTGTGAGCTGGAGGAAGAGGCTATAACACGGGCTGAAGAGGTGGTAGGTGGTGCTGTAGGTTGGCCTACGTCTTCAGTGTGTCTTTTTAACTCCACCACATGCTTGGTCCGCACATGTTTCCACATGTTTGTGGTATTCAGGTTGCTGACACTTTTCCCTCTTTTGACTTTATGATAACACAGCTTGCATTTGACAAAGCAAATGTCATCTACAACTGTGTCAAAAAAGGACCACGCAATGCAAGTCCTGGGAGCGCCCGTTTTGGATTTTGGAAGAGGAATGCTCCTAACGAGTGCCGAAGTGGAGGCTTCAGGAAACCACGTCTGCCCCCTCGCTCTCTCTCCTGTTTTGGCCGTTCGGGGAATCTCTTCCTCAGAGCTGCTCCCACCACCTTCCTGTTCCTCATGCCATGATGGGTCAAGGACCTCATCATCTACACTCCCCTATTCAAACACCTGCTTCTCCTGGGTTGTCTCGCCAGCACCGTATGCACCAGAAAGTGGCACGTGAGTTTCATCATCTGATGCGTACTGAGGTGTACTGACCATAGGCACTGGCCCACCCGCCTCTTCAGATTTAGAGGGACAAAGAAGTTGCGCATCACTGCATACTCCCTCTTCTTCACATTCTAGAGTGCTGCTTGGCTGGCTCCCTGTTTCCAAGCCCAGAGATTCAGAGAACAGAAGTAGAGATGGCTCCTGTCCAGGGCTCTCTGACTGCCTGGGCAATTTGGCAGGTGGTGAAGAGACAGATGGTTGCTCTTCAGTGCTCTGGCCCTGAGAGGATGTGAAAGTCATTGAAGTCGATGCGTTAGCTGCCATCCATCCGACAACGGCTTCAATTTGTTTGTCCCGCAGCAGTGGGGTACAGCGAGGTCCTACAAAGCTGCGTATAAAGGACTGTTGCCTGGTAAAACTTGGGGATGCTGAGTCACTGGTGCCCGCAGCAGGCACAGAATCCCCACGTCCTCTCCCTGCTGAAACTCCACGCCCAAGACCATGTGCCTTACTCCCTGCCTTCTTCATCTTGGTAGACTGATAAAGATAGGCAGAAAAGTACAAAGGGGGGGGCTTAGTGTGCTTATTCCTGAACAGCTGCTAACAGGTATAAGAAACACTAATTTTATGAAGTGTGTGGACTACACTTTAATATGAGCTAATGTGGCCTACACAACTTTCAAGTGGAGTGTTTGGTGAACTTTATTTACGTGTTTTTTTTAAAAAAACAAAAAGGATGTGACCAAAGATGTGAAAGCGATTGTATCACAAACTTTTTGGCGCTATAACAATGCAGGAAGGTAACCTACAATGCAATAGATGAGGCTCCAAAAAATAGGCTAATACTAATCTGGCTGTGGCTGCAGGGCACAAGCCTGAAAAAAGGCTCCTCTATCTACTCATATATAGTGTTTGCAACCAACCAATGTAGATGGATACGGATGGAAGCACACTAATAGGAGAAAAAAATCAGGAAAAATGAGCTGCAATAAAACAAAAAAGGGACTATGTATGAGGCAGTGAGGCACGCTGAGCGGACTACAACCAGAGGTGGCTGCAGAGCACACTACAACGTGAGCTGCACTCACACACAGAGACCTCAGAGACAGCTGTGGACAGTGCAGAGAACTGGGCAATAGCAATGAAAAGTTGCAGAAAGGCTCCGCTGTCTACTCCTATAGTGTTTGCAACCAATGTATATGGATACAGATGGATGCACACTAATAGGAGAATTAATGGAAAATGAGCAGCAATAAAACAAAAATATGTATGAGGCAGTGACGCACGCTGAGCGGCCTACAACCAGAGGTGGCTGCAGGACACACTACAGCATGAGCTGCACTCACACAGACCTTGCAGACAGCTGTGAACAGCACTGCAAGGCAAAAGAAAGCTACAGTGATTGATAATGTAGCCTGGATAAAGCACAATATTATTTAGCAAATCACTATGTCTAACTGTCCCTCAGAGTCTTGAATAGCAGCCTGTCCCTAACTGAATTCACAGCAGAGTGAACCCTAAATGGCGGCGGCAGCTTTTATAATGCATCATGACATCATTTCAGCAGCCAATCACAGCCATGCCATTAGTTAACATGCCTACATGCCTAACAGGATGTGCCCACACTTCTGAGGATTCCTCATTGGCTGAATCAAATCAAACTGGCTGATAGCATTATGGGAACTTCCGATTCCGGTATTCGATATGCAAAAAGTATCGGAACTCAGTATCGGAATTCCGATACCGCGAATATCGGCCGATACCCGATATTTGCGGTATCGGAATGCACAACACTAGTGAGGAGGGAGTGGTTCAACTCGGATTACCTCATGTGAGGATACTACTACATATCCAGTGTAGAATCATCCATCCTGGTGGTATCTGGAGCCATCTACAAAAAACTCAAAATCTGCGTTAGGAACAGGTTTTTTTCATGAACGTGTGCAAAACCCACTTTCATGTTCATGCGTCATGTCAAAGTACTCTTCCTCACTTGTTAATATGGTCACCAATTCCTCCTTTTCTGAATCCACAAGCAGGAGGGTGGCTGGATTCAGAATGTTACATCTTTTGAGGGTGACATACTCAGGAATTAGTAGACGCATTCAAGTCGGAGCTGCCTGGCCATAGACAGATGTTTTGGTTGAACTTGTACGAGTATGGAATGGATGTCATGTGGGGAATAAATTCTTAAAGGAAAAGTGTGATTTCCCATGCCTTTCCTAGTAGTAGTGTAGCTGCTTCTACAGTACGGACACACGTAGGTGACCCTCTGATCACTGGGCCTAATTATGCTGATTAGTAAGCTATTGGTCTCTGTTTCCCTCCATGTTGTTGTGTCAGTACTGCCATAGCATGTCCTCCCTGCTCTGTGCAAAACAAGAAAAATAGCTGGTCATAGTTTGGAATGCCTAAGGCCAGGGCTGATACAATGAGCAATTTGAGAGAATGGAAGGAATCAATTGCTTCTTGAGTGAGATCATAGAGGTCTGATGACAAGCAGTCATAAAGTCATTGCATCATTTGTGAAGCAGACCTTATCCAAGGCCTACAGTAGGTCACCAAGCCTAGTGAAAGGGTGTAGATGCTGATGTGACCTGGGTAGAGGGAGATTTTGAATTACCTATTTTCTGTCTTCAGTCAGGTGTCTTGTACCTTCGGCAATACAATGTCACCAAAATGTCACCTTTTGTTTGCAATACTGTAATTTGTCACGTGAGACCTTGCAACCCTTTTCTGCCAAAAAACAGCAAGGAAACTATATCTTCCCTGCAGGACCTCTGGTCCAGGCAGAACAGCAAAAGGTCATCCATGTATTGTAATAGTACTATCTTTGGGTGAGGTGGTTGCCATTACGCAAGGATCCCTGCCATCGCTGCTAAATAGATAGCAGGGGATTTCTTTCCCCCTTGTGGGAGGACTATCCAACAATATTGTTTACCTTTATGAGTAAAAGAAAAAAAGATACTGACAGTCAGGGTGCAGGGATACAGAGAAAAATGCATTTGCCAAATCAATGACTGTGAAACATGTTGACGTTGCTGGGAGCTGTGACAGTATTGTGTGTGGCTTAGGGACAATTGAGGTCACACTTTCTGTAACATCATTAATAGCCCTTAAGTCATGATCCATTCTGTAAGTGTCAGCAAACCCTTGGGTCCATTTTTCATAATGGGATACAAAGGGGTGTTGCAGGAAGAATATCTTTGCACCAGAACCCCTGCCTTAACATACTCTTTAATATCTCTGCTTGGGGCCATTGATTTGGCTAGGCTCAAGGGGTATTGCTTTAAACAAGGAGGAGTGGTTCCTTCTTTAAATTTAATCATGACAGTAAATTCATAGGGGTATTGTCACTAACAATAAGTTTTGTAAGCACCACAATTCCAGCATCTCACTGTTTCTAGGTCCCTTGGTCCCCTATTACGTCTCCACTGTCTTCCTGGTGCTCCAGCATACATGACAGGTTGTCTTATCGTCCTAGTTTGCTCAACTACTTTAGCTACCTTAAGGAGGTCTTTCGGATCTACATATCTCCATTCAGGTCTGGCTGTCTGTACTGCGTCTCGTAAGTCTTTGTTCATACCGTCAATGAATGCATTCACCAGTATTTTAACATCAAGTGCGTTTATGCAAATGTACCCCATGTCTGCCCATTTCAGCTGTAACCGTATGTATGTATGCTGTATGAATGTAGTATATATGAAGTATGTATGAAGTATGTATGTATGTTGTATGAATGTAGTATATATGTAGTATGTATGTAGTATGTATGTATGTAGTATGTATGTTTTTTTTGTTTTTTTACATTCAACACATTAGCCGGATGATGGGACTACTACTGTCCCATCATTGGCTAATGTGTCAATCACTGTCATTGTAGCAGGCATCGCCTGATGGAACTTGTAGTCCCATTGGACGATGCCTGCACACACACACCACCCCCGGCAGGCCTGCACAGACCCCCGGCAGCCCGCACAGACCCCCGGAAAGCCCGTACAGACCCCCGGCAGGCCCGCACAGACCCCCGGCAGCCCGCACAGACACCCGGCAGGCCCGCACAGACCCCCGGCAGGCCCGCACTGACCCCCAGCAGCCCGCACAGACCCCCGGCAGGCCCATACAGACCCCCGGCAGGCCCACATAAACCCCTGGAAGCCCGCACAGACCCCTGACAGGCCCGCATAGACCCCCGGCAGGCCCACACAGACCCCCCGGCAGGCCCGCACAGACCCCCGGCAGCCCGCACAGACACCCGGCAGGCCCGCACAGGCCCCCGGCAACCCGCACAGTCCCCCGGCAGGCCCGCACAGACCCCCGGCAGCCCGCACAGACCCCCGGCAGGCCCGCACTGACCCACAGCAGCCCGCACAGACCCCCAGCAGGCCCATACAGACCCCCGGCAGGCCCACACAAACCCCTGGAAGCCCACACAGACCCCTGACAGGCCCGCATAGACCCCCGGCAGGCCCGCACAGACCCCCCGGCAGCCCGCACAGACCCCCGAGAGGCCCATACAGACCCCGCCCGCACACACAGACACGTACAGTGTCCGCCCATGCACCGCCCATACTCTTCCCCCCTCCCGAACTGGATGTACAAGTAAAGAAAGGGTTTATTTTCATTCCGATATTTGTGCCCCATTGACTTGCATGGGTTTCCAGTATCGGAATCGGCGATACCCGATACTTTTTGGGTATTGGTCCGATCCAATCCGATCCGATACGATACTTCACGATATCGGAGGGTATCGCTCAACACTAGTGGTCATTTGATTTTACAAAAAGAAGAGAACAAAAATCCCTTATACTCAATTACTCATCTCTCATCTCATTCAGAGGTTCTCATAGACATACATACAAGGATTCACACAGCCTGCCTATTTTGCACTTTGAAATTAACACATCTTATAAAACTATAGCAGTATCCACTGACACTCTGAGAACACCAAAGCCAACTTCTTAAACAACAAAAGCAACCAAAACCACAGCCCTATGCAAAATACAGCCTCATATGATTTACTGCCAATCCAAAATGACCAAAATAACAACACTGCACGGAGTATCCCAGCTCTGTGCTACACAGTACACAACCAGCTAGTATATTGACAGAACAGATTGACAGATAATACAGATGACAATTATTATCTTATTACTCTATTATTCAACTCTCATACGGACATATTCACTGCTCACTGGTGATGTAGGTTCTTTTGAGCCGTGTTGTACAGCCTTACCCAGAGATATGTAGAGATCCAGAGAGAGATTGCAAATGCAAAATCAATGTAAGAATAAAATGTCCTCACCTGCTGCAGCTGGATTTTGCATGTTCAACCTCCCAGGAAGCTCCCACATACCGATTCCGAATAGGCTGGTTTCCAAGGTCCCGCGTTCGGGCTCCAAAACTGTAGTAGCTGTTTTCATTCTGACCCAGCATCAGATATGCTAGATCACCAGTGAGGTCAAATTAGGAGTTTACACCCTTAATTTACAAGCGCTTGGAGTCAAAAGAGACTTTACACGGGCCATGGGCAAATCACTTTATCTGACGTAATGAAACACAAGGCAATCTTTTATACCATTTACAACAATATGTAATTCTATGGAGCTCATGTGGCCCCCACCATCACCTCAGGGTCATACCTTGTTTACAATGTACCCAGAACACGTTGTGGCTGACTATTGGGAACATATATGATAAGAAGCATATTTCCCTTGAAGAGGAGACAGGCAAAATTGCTGTGTCATAAGAATAAATGAAAGGCAAAAGGCAAATGAAGAATTAAAGGCAGTATAGGCGTTTAAAGGCAAACCATTAACCTTTCCATATCATTGTCAAAAAGATTTTTTGCTTACCCTTTTGTGTGCTTTTGTGACCAGTTTAGTGTTTTAGATGTATCTAACAATACAGAACATATCCGAACATGGACAAGCACACATTGTGAATTAACAAGTTTATTACTTGTTTTTTTTGTAATGCCAAAAGAAAATAACGATATAAGTAACATATGGCATAATGTTAGCAGCAGATTATGATGTCAAAATTTTAGCAAATAATATACATACTGTATAAAAAAACAATGAGTACCAAAGGCAAACCTACAAGTCATGGTAGATTGGGGGTGGTGAAGGTGGGGGTCCTGCTTGGACATTTAGCCTTGGTTGCTGGGCCAAATCACTGTCCCCCTGTGCGCTGCCAGTTGGCTCTGGCATCTGTTGCATCCTGGCAGGATCAATTTGGGGGTTTGTGTAGGGGTAATTAGGAAATTGCTGGGGGTAGTCCTGATGGTAGGGCTGACCAAATTGCCCATATCCCCCAATATGGCCATGTCTAACATACCCATGTTGGGGCCACCCTCCAACATTGGGTAAGTTAAAGTGGCCATATTGTGCATGTGCACCCTGGCCCATATATTGGACCTGTGGAGCCACATTCTGGATGTGCGCAGGCTGAGGCAGAGGCACCCGTGGTGGAGGTGTTGGCACCCATGGAGGAGGAGGAGGAGGAGAAAGAGCTTCCAAGGACGGTTGACTTGCCACTTCAAGTCCAACTAGCCTATCTATTTGATTTTCTTCCGACAGCTGCCACCTTTCCAAAAATTGAAACACAGTGTGGGGATTATTGGGTGGTGTGCTGGCATCCAGAACTATTTGTAGAACCCCTCTGGTACACAGCCTGTACCCACAGGGAATTGCCCTCAAGTACTGTGCCAGACTGCGCCCATAAGCCTCCTCCCCATCATCATGAGCAGCTGTGGACAAGTAGTCCAAGACACCTCGGTCAACCTGTCTCCTTGTTCCTGAAGCTGCTCCTTCTCTCCTGCGCTGGCCTCATCGTGATAGGGCAGAAGGCTGTGGAGAGGTATCCAGTGGCATGGTGGGGCAGCTACTGTTGCCCTGGTTGTCATGTTGTCCTGCCTGGCTACCAGATTCTGATGGTGCTCGTGGTGATCTTGGTGGTGGTGTTGTGGCTCTGGAAAGTTCTGCAGATGAGCCTGACCCTGCAGCAACATCAGACACTGGATCTATCACCACCTCAGAGTCTGAAACCGTCTTCCTCTCTGTAAGGTTTGACTCGGTGCTACAATGTTGAAAAAAAAAAAAAAAACATTAATATTTTGCATTGAAAAAATACACATTCCAAAATGTAACCCTGCACTTACGGTCTCAGATCCATCACAGGAGCAAGGAAATGTAGGCAGTTGAAGTAGAGGTATTTCCTCTTGGTGGCTCCGGCCACTCCACTACGGGCCCTCGGCTGTCTCTCCCTCCTATATGTGTCCCTACAGCTGTGCCAATGCCTCGTCACATCAGTCACTACAATGTAAAACAAAACACAGGATTTATTAAGACCACACATATGGCTATGTTATCAACGGTTTAAATATTCTTAGGCAACCATATATTAATTATATAAATATAAATAAATTATATGAATTCGATTTCTGATGGCTCTACACCAATACTCCAAAAATGAGTAACGGGTTCAGGCCTACTACAAAGGACCTTCTAACCAACCTACTTTAAACCAAAATGTAGAAAAACCTGTGGTAATGATGTATGGATGCGAACATCTATTATTTTTTGAATACAAAAAAATATGTATATACTGGCTAAGATACGGACCAAAAAACAAGGAGAGCACTGCATTTGCTGGAAGAAAAATTAGCTAAGGATTGCAATATTTGTCCGAAAATATTAATGGGGCCACCAGTCAGGGATGTGTAATTTAGATTCGGCTAATATGCAGACATTAATGGCGTAGTAATTTCTGAAAGCTATTTGGCCAAGGAGGCCACATATTGTAACTTACATTGAGCATATTACATTTGCCTTTTTAATTATGTGTCCACATTTTTACAGTGCAATATTAATATTTAACTTACTAGTTTTCGCCTGCTCCTCCCGAGGTCTGGTCGCATAACCACTGAACATCTGGGAACAGATTCTTCTCCACGCTGCCTCCTTGCGTGCCCGGTCAGCATATTGGGAATCTCTCTGGTCCCATAGTTCTGGCCTCTCCTGGACCAGAACTATCAGCATTTCGACATTCACTGGCATGTACATGATGGAGGACTCCGGGGAGGCGTTCTTCCTGGGTTTTTTTATGGTGCAAGTGAAATTTGCATGCCAAAGCTTCCTGCCAATGCCTGATGCTATTTCCTGTGACCTGGAGAAGTGTTGCGATTTTATCGCAAGTCACACGTGTGGTCCGTTTGTAATCCAATTTTTTATCACACCCATAGACTTGCATTGGCGAGTCCAATCTGAAAATCGGTGACAATCGCAGCATGCTGCAATTGTCTCGATCAGAGGAAAAGATCCAATAAAAAATCGGATGATGGGTGCTACACCATAGAATAACATTGGGACGAATGCAATGAGATTTTTTATTGCATTGCATTCGTCCGATTTATTCGCTAGTGTGACGCCGGCCGAAGGGAAAATAACATATTGACTCCTACACATATAAAACAAGGCATCTTTTATTGATATGCCATTTTTGATTTATCTTTTTTCCTGCTTTTCTGCAAATTCATCTTTATTCAAGGTGCATAATGTTTGTGACAGTGATGGACAATCAGAGGTTTATGTAAGATATCAAATATTTTCAACACTTCCTAATTCATGCATTTTCAGCAGAGACTGATTTTACATAATTTATGCCTTTTTCACTCGGAGAGATGTTGTAAGAAAATGCCCTTTATTGTATGCAAAAGATATCATTTCTCATTTGCAATATTCTTTTTATTCAGTGCTTATATTCTCACTTTCTTTTTACAATTAGATTTTCTTTCTTGCATTCTCTGAAAAATTAGAACTCAAATAGGATCTTAAAGAGAACCTGTCAGGTCAGTTATGGTGCCCTCAGGCATCATAAGCTGGTAACAGTCATGCTAATATCAACAGCCTATCACTTATACTTTATTGAAAGTCATGTTCGAAAATGTACAGCATGAAGTTTGCAAGAATCCGAAGAATTCATGATATGTTTAAAGGAAAACTAACAGATGATACATGCTGCATGTATCACAGAGAGCATCTATCATGCACTCTAAAAGCCACCGGGGACCAAGCCAAATGGTTGATTAGTTGAAAAGACTGTTTCCAGGCAGCTTCTACTTGACCACTGACTTTGACTGACAGGTCTCTCCCGTAGAAGAAGCCGCTTGCGATCCAGAAAGCCAACTAGTCACCTATATGGCTTTGTCTCCAGAGGCTTTAAGAGTATGTTTTTCTCTAAAATACCACAGCGTTCCAGAGTCAAACATACATGACTGAAATCATACAGCCAGTGTCTAATACATGCTACTTGTTGGACGAGATCTGAATCTGAGCTTGCGCGGGCTCCAGTGGCCATTTTCCCAGAGGCCACCGCATCGCAGCAATGGAGCTGCCGGGGGCCTGCGGGGATTGGACATATGCCGGCGGAGCCCCTACGCAGGACATAGAGCCGCCGCTGTCCCCCAGCTGCACAAAGCGAAACCGCCGCCGACCCCCAGCACAGAGCCACAGATAGCACTGCTGCCACCAATGAGGTAAAAGGGGGATGATAACTCCAGTTACATCTTCCCTGTGAGACACCCCCTCCCTTGGTCATCGGGACCACTCCCCCACTATATGTAGATTGCTCCACACCCGGCGTATAAGAAGACCCCCCGATTTTCTATTTTCACTGGAAAAGTTGGGGGGTTGTCTTATATGCCCTGTCGTCTTACACGCCGGAAAATATGGTATATTAAATATCCTTTATTAATACACTGTTTTGTCTCAGATAGTATATAATATAAGGAAAAGATGATGTTGAGGCATTATTAATTGGATATTAATTATTAATAGTCGAATTTGGCATTAATAGTTAATATTGGACCTCAATAGAGATGCAGGGAGAGTTTGCCGTTTAATAATTATTTTCTTTTTAGTTATAACTCACGCTTCTTCTACAGAATCCTTCGGCTTCCACCATCACAGGGCACCGATGGCTTGCTATGACAATCTGTGGTTTCTTTGAGACTTCCCTGCTTGTTATCACAGGGCTACTTGAAACCTGTTGTACTGCTTTACTGTTGTTGCTTTATGTAGCACAAGCGATCAGATGATTGCCTATTAATCAAGCTTTTCCTAACAAAATATAAAAATAATTAACCAAATCAGTTAACACCGTAAACAGTAAAAAATTAAAAACCCCAAGGTTGACATTTTTTGATCACCGTATGACCAAAAAAAACAATATAAGAAGCTATCAAAATGTTATATCCATCACAAAATATTATTAAAAACATTGTTTTACCCCTCAGAAACACTCCCTCACACAGCTCTATTGACCAAAAAATGAAAACATTGCAGATCTCAGAAAATGGTTACTCAATCAAAAAAAATTCAGTTTTTTATCACCATGAAAATAATCAAAAACACTTTACAAGTTTGGATTTGTTATAATCAGACTGCTGAGGAGAATCATCCTGCCAGGTCATTCTTACCATACAATGTACACTGTAAAAACAACCCCCAAAAAACAATGTAAGGCCTCTTTCACACATCAGGTCTTCGCCGTCAGGCGCGATCCGGCGCTTTTGACAGAAACCGGATCCGGCGAAATGCAATGCCGGATCCGGTTTCCCCCCCATTGACTTGCATTTGCGCCGGATCGCGCCGGATGGCCATGCGTTTCATCCGGTTTTCGCCGGATCCGGCAATGTGTCGCGATCCGGCGTCTGGAAAAAATGGCTACTGTAACGTTTTTTGTCTCCGGCGAAAAAGCCGGACACGCCGGATCCGGCGCGTCCGGCTTTTTCACACAATGAAAGCCTATGAGCGCCGCAATGCGCCTGATCCGGCGAAAGCCGGATCCGGTTTTTTTGGTCTGAGCATGCTCAGTAGCTCTGCCCACAAGACATATATAAAAGCAAGACAGTGGGACCCACAGCCACACCCAACATGCCACCCAAGAAAGCAACCAAGCGCAGCAGGAGAAGGCAGGAGACCACTGCAGCACCATCAGCACCACCACCACCCCAAATGGAGCAGCAAATGGAACATGCTGAGGAGGGGAGGCCAGCAGCAGATGAGAGACGGTAATTATCAAATCCCCCATTCCTTCAAACTAGGGCTATTGAATATCAAGATATTCATTGGCCCTTTGTTTCTCTTTATTCAACAGCCACCCAATAGATGCAGCAGCAGCAGCAGCAATGGCAGCAGCTGGAACACCACCCACAGGCATGGAGTGTGGCCACCAGGAAGACAGCACATCATCTTCTGGGAGCCCTCCCTCGCATCGTCAGCGTTTGACGGTAAGTTTTTATTTCCAAAATCCATCATCTCTGTAATATATGTCTATTCATTGCCTTTTATTTCAAAACAGGATTCACAAGATGAAGAGGAGCTCCCAGAAGAAGAAGGAAGGGGTGGACAGACACCTGGAGTGGGCTCACAATTGGTAAGTTTTTTGCATCAAACGCAGAAACACAACATCACACTACACACAACACATAGAAAACAATGTTCTGCAGACCACACACAGCAAACAAATGCCTACATCCAAAGACATAACATTTTTTGTTTTCTTCTCTAGTCTTCCCAATCTGGTGCTCGGCCAAGAGGTCCTCGCAGTGCCTCCCAGGGTCGTCGGCGACAGCAACGCGGCGGTCACCAGCGTGTAAGTATAAATATTTTTGCTTTGTTTTTTTGCACTTTTTATTTCATTTCTTTTGTGGAGGCTAATTATGTTATTTTTGTCTTTTTCTTTAACAGCCTTCACAGCGTGCTCCCGACTCTGACGGTGAGGATGGAGGACTCGATGTGGACCACCTCATCGATCTCGTCAGAGAAAGGGAGCCGCTCTGGAATATGGCTGACCGCCGCCACGCTGACCTTATCGTTACCCGACGACTCTGGGAGGAAATCTGTTCGCTCCTTGTGGGCCGCTGGGAGGACCTCGATGTTCGGGCCCAGATTAAAGAGCGTAAGTATATACAGTACCGGTTGCTTGATGTAAACCAGTGTTTCCCGAACTCCAGTCCTCGTGGTCCCCACGGATCATGTGTTCAGGATTTCTATTTACTATGGAAATCCTGAAAACATGACCCCTGGGGACCATGAGGACTGGAGTTTGGGAAACACTGATGTTGTATACTAACCACTTTGTCCTTTCTTGTTTCAGGGAACAGAATTGTGAATCGGTGGCGGTCTGTGAGGGATCGTTTCAAGAAGGAGTTCAATAAAGAGATGCGGGCCCCGAGTGGATCTGGAGGACGCAGGAGCAAGTACAAGTACGCAGAAGCCCTGTCGTTCCTCCGGGAAACAATGGTCACTAGAAGGTAAATATTACACACCACATGTGAAAAAAAATGTTAGATGTAAATTTTTTTTTTCAGCCAGGGCCATACCATGTCAGTATTTTAATTGTTTTTTTTTCTCTTTATTCCACAGCACGGTGAGCAGCACTCGGGAGCCTGCACGATTGGACCCTTCTGAGGCGATCCCTGAGGAGACCGGCACCGAGGGACACTTCGACCGCCCCGGTACATCTGCACCTTCCCAGCCTTCCCACACATTCGACCCATCTGTCCCATCCACCAGCACAGGAGCATCGTGGCCACCTACATTACATGAAGCTGCTGGTGAGGAGATCGCTTTCCCTTTACCCCACCCTTCTGCCCCTGCCACCTCTAGTACACCTGCGGGTACTGGGCGGCAGCGGCAGAGGGGTCAGGAAAAGACTTATGCGCCAGAGTTCTTGCATCTGAATGCATCTTTCCAGAACTGTCTAAAAGTCTTGTCAGAGCAAATCTCCGCAGGCTATCAGCAGATCAACTCCAGCATTCTGGAGGTGAAGACACTTCTGCAAACCATGCATTCAGAAGCAAGATCTTCGCCAAACCACACCTTTTTCAGGTCTGTTGTGGAGCGCATGGAAACACTCTCTCCTGCCCAGCAGATGCATGTAATGCATTCATGCCACGCTGCTCTCCAGCAAGTTACCTCCCAACCTCCTCCTCCCACCACAGTAGTTCCTCCACCTGCACCCCCTCCAGCCACTTTCCATCCTCCCCCTCCTATTACATCTACACCCCCTCCAGCCACTTTCCATCCTCCCCCTCCTATTACATCTACACCCCCTCCAGCCACTTTCCATCCTCCCCCTCCTATTACATACCATCCACCTCCCAGCACCATCCACCTCCCCAGCACCAGCAACCTCCCCAGCACCAGCAACCTCCCCAGTACCAGCAACCTCCCCAGTACCAGCAACCTCCCCAGTACCTGCAACCTCCCCAGTACCAGCAACCTCCCCAGTACAAGACATCTCCCCACTTCCAGCAACCTGCCCCGTACCAGACATCTCCCCACTTCCAGCAACCTGCCCCGTACCAGACATCTCCCCACTTCCAGCAACCTGCCCCGTACCAGACATGTCCCCACTTCCAGCAACCTGCCCCGTACCAAACTCCTTCCCCATACAACTTGCCATCAACATCATCTGCTCCTACAGTCCCTGCCCAACCCTCCACTCCACCACCCACCACCTCTTCTGCTTCCCACATGTCCACCCATTCTGTAGTTTTTTCCACACCTTCACCTCTAACTGTTCCTTCCCCACCACGATCCCAGTCCTCTCTCCACACTCCCAGTGTCGAAGTGTCCCGCAGCCCCTCCAGCAGTATTTCCACCACACAATACACAGATTTATAATGTGTGTATTTAAATAAAAATGACCAGTTTTATGGTTTCAAAGCTTTATTAAACAAGTTTATTAAAATTTTAAAAAAAAGTTTACTAAAAAAACATTTTTCAATAAAAGTTAAATTATTTTACACTGGTTGTCTGTCATTTCTTTCTGCGGCGAAAAAGATTAAATACAGGGTATTTAAAAGGTGAAATGGTATTCAAAACTAGGTATATAACTGTGGGTAAATTTTAGCTTTTTGCCACAGTTGTGTTCCTGGTTATGTTTGAAGCAAAGTATTTCACCTAAAAAGTTGTGTTTATTGTTGGTGATTTCCTAACAATGTACACAACTTTTGTTAAAAGGTGAAATACTTAGCATAAAACACAACCAGGTACACACCTGTGGCCTAAAGCTAAAAATAGTAAGACCATGACAAGATAGCCAACTTTGGTTGGCAAAGGTATATACTGTTGGTTCAGAAGGTACACAAGTTTGGTTAGGGCACAAATCTTTCACACTCTGTCATCCTGCCAGTGTACTCTGCCTTGAGGTGACATAAAGTATAGTGCAAAATTGTCCCTCATTACTGAAACCGTCACAGAACTTCTAGTGGTAATGTCATGGTAATCTTGCAAGGTGGTTTCTTCAGAGGTGTCCTCAATGGAAATGGGTTCCTTGCAGATAACAAAATTGTGGAGTACCACGCACGCTTTGATCACCTCGTCCACAGTTTCTGTCTTGAGGTTGATCGCAGTCAATAGGACCCGCCATTTGGCTGTCAGAATACCAAAGGTACATTCAACCATTCTTCTTGCTCTTGTGAGGCGGTAATTAAAAATGCGTTTTGGTCTTGTCAATCCTCTGCTAGAGTACGGTTTCAAAAGGTGTTCTGACAGCTGGAAGGCTTCATCCCCTACACAGACAAATGGCATAGGTGGACCAGATGTTTGCGGCAGCGGTCTAGGTGGTGGGAACTGGAAGGTGTTTCCATACAGTTTACACCCCATGGCAGACAGTTTGAAAACTTGAGAGTCATTGGAGCGGCCATAGGCCCCAATATCAACCGCAATAAATTTGTATTCCGCGTCAGCGATGGCCATGAGGACAATTGAAAAATATTTCTTGTAATTGAAATATTCCGATCCTGATCCAGCTGGCTTTACAATGCGGATATGTTTCCCGTCCACAGCGCCCAAGCAGTTTGGAAACTGACATATCTGTTGAAACTTGTCAGCAATTTCAATCCACCTCTCTGTTGTGGGCTCTGGTAAAAACTCTTCAGCTAAGGAGTCCCACAGTGCACGGCATGTGTACTTCACAATTCCAGATATGGTGGAAATCCCGAGTCTGTACTGGAAATGCAGTGACGAAAGGGATTCTCCAGTTGCAAGAAATCTGTGGGGAATTAAAAAACAATAAATTAGTTTTAAATCACAGCATTACATACCAAAACTGACCTATAACACTTGGAGATACAAACTACCACCAACAAGATTGCAGTGAAAGTGTGCTCTGATGCGAGCATATCCAATAAATGTGGCTTACCTTAAAGTCACCATCAGACGCTCTGCGGGTGAAACAGAGAAGCGGCAATAGGTGTCCGCTTTTCTTATGAGGTGTGCAATGCGCTCCACCAAGTAATCAAAATTCTCCATTTTCATCCTAACATATCCAAAAAATTTATCCGGGTTTCGTCGAAGGTCCATGCAGAGTGTAGAATAGACCCCACGCGTCATTCTCTTGGCTGTGATGGGGTGGATCCACAAACGTCGTCTACGATGCCTGATGCCCTGCTGTCTCGCTCTCTCCTTCTCCAGAACAATCACCCTCAAACGATTCGCCTCCGCTATAAAATCCGCCAAATTCTTCAAAATATTTCCAATGACAACATCCATCTTCGCCAGTAACTTGCTCTTCTCTCCAACCTGCACTTTCTCCTCTACAACCTGTCAAAGAAGGGCTGTAGGACCATGCTATATATAGTATTCCAGTAGCCAATCCCGTTCGGAAGGCCACAAGGGTCAATTTTAAAAACCGGATCCGGCGTAATCCGTTGAAAAACGGATAGAAAAACGGATGAACCGGATGAGACGGATCCGGTTTTGTCTGTCAAGAAAAAGACGGATCCGGCAGAAAACCGGATCCGTCACATCCGGTTTTACGAAACATTTGCCGGATCCGGCGTTCCGGCACGACGCCGGATCGCGCCTGACGCCGAAAACCTGATGTGTGAAAGTAGCCTTAGAATTGTGGGGGATTTTATGGCACATAGAATATTTTTCCTGTTTCCCATTACAATATGTGGTATAATGATAGGTGGTAAAATGAATTGTGTCATTCAAAAGCACAACTCGTTTCACAAAAATCAAGACTTCATAAGTCTATGTAGACAAAGAAAAAATTGATGGCTCTTGGAAGAAGGGGAGGGAAAAAACAAAACCAAAAAAAAACAAATTGGTCGGTTCAGGATGATGTTAGAAATCTTTGGACCAATGTAGTTTCCTGAGGAGGTTGTTCTATACAGTGTATAGTTGCTTAATTGCAAATGTGTTAATTAGGGATGGGTCCTCTTTGTTCAAGAGCTCAATAGCAGCCATGTACTCTGCATCTAAAGATATTTTTTTCTTTTCAGTTTTACTTTTAACATTCTTTTTTATTACTTTTACATGTTTCATAGTGAATTATCATTTATATTTATAATATTGTAAATTTCAATAGAATACATTTACAGCAATATTATATGTGAGTCTTGTATAATGTCTATAAGCATTACTAGTCAAAAGTTTGGACACACCTGTTCATAAAATGTTTTTTTTACCTATTGTAATGTGCATATTGTAGAATCAAATGTGCATATTGTAGATCCAGATTAATGTCAGTAAGATCACAAAAAACAAATTAAATAAACCAGGAAATATGTTAAATCTAATGTTTTTCAAAGTACCCCCTTTTACTCTTATTGGAGCTTTTGGATGCACAAAATCCCTTAAAACCTTTCATGACGTGGCCATTTTCCTTTTTTTTGCTTTTTCCTCCCTTTTTTTCCAAGAACCATAACTTTTTTATTTCTTTTGTTAATATAGCCATATGAGGACATTTTTGCTGGACGAGTTGTAATTTTGAATAACATCACTCATTCTATCACATAGTGTATTGCAAAGCAGGAAAAAAATCATAGTGTGTTTTAATTGCAAGAAAAGTGCAATTGTGCAATTGTTTTATGGGGTTTCAACACCATAGTGACAGAGCCAATTTGCAGCTTAATGACCAGGCCAATTTTTGCAATTCTGACCACTGTCACTTTATGAGGTTATAACTCTATAATGCTTTAACAGATCCCACTGATTCTGATTTTCCACATGTTTGCTTTACATCAGCACAATTTTAGAAACAAATTTTTTTTGTTAGGAAGTTATAATAGTTAATAGTTGACCATCCAAAAGTGACACCATTCTGAAAACTGCACCCCTAAAGCTGATCAAAACCACATTCAAGAAGATTATTAACCCTTTACATGCTTCACAGGAACTGAAGCAATGTGATAGGAAAAAATGAACATTTAACTTTTTTCCCCAAAAATTCAGAACCAATTTTTTTTTATTTTCACAAGTGTAAAAAGAGAAAATGAACCACAAAATTTGTTCTGCAATTTCTACTGAATACGTCAGTACCCATATGTGGGGGTAAACCACTGTTTGGGTGAATGGCAGAACTCGGAAGGGAAGGAGCGCCGTTTGACTTTTTCAAAGCGGAATTGGCTGGAATTGAGATTGGATGCCATGTTGCATTTGGAGAACCCCTGATGTGCCAAAACAGTGGAAACCCCCCACAAGTGACACCATTTTGGAATCTAGACCCCCTATGGAACTTATCTAGATGTGTTGTGTTAGCCCTTTGAACCCCCAAATGCTTCACAGAAGTTTATAATGTAGAGCCGTAAAAATAAAAAATCACATTTTGTTCACAAAAATGATCTTTTTGCCCCCAATTTTTTACTTTCCCAAGGGTAGCAAGAGGAATTCGACCACAAAAGTTGTTGTACAATTTGTTCTGAGTATGCTGATACTCCATATATGCAGGTAAACCACTGTTTGAGCACGCAGCAGGGCTCAGAAGGGAAGGAGCGCAGTGGAAACCCCCCCACAAGTGACCCCATTTTGGAATCTAGACTCCCTAAGTGTTAGGAATGGCGGAACGCACTAAATAAAATTAATATTAAAGTGCGTACGCCGCTCGGGGTCCACCGTGCAGTAGGTGATATAACCGCTGCTAAGTGGTGGCAGGAACAATATGGCGGAAATGCGCACAGGGTTAAACTTCACCCAGGTGTGCAGAGTAATCTCAGTTAATTCACAGAGATGCCAAACGAGTACAAATACAAAAGACTGAGCCTGTTGAAGTCACAGCACTCAGTAAAAACGCACACACGGTATCAGGTCACAGGAGTAGCCCAAGACGGCGGCACTACCATCTAGACCTCCGTGTGCAGAGCGTCGCAACTGCGAACGCAAAGGGGGCTGCTACTGCAGCGCAGTGTGGACACTGCCGCTAAATGACAAGGCTAAGGCGCAAGCGCAATTTCGGACGCTAGCAGCTGTGGATGTTGCAGCAGTGGAGCGCTGGCACTGATTCTAAACTCAGTCCCTAACCACATACTGTACATAATATCAGAGGGAAGGGGTTTTATAATGAGTCATTCTCCAGAATCATACATCCGTCCTCATACACACAGCAGCAAGTAAGTCTATACTAGCGCATGATGGAACAGCAATGCGTGCCTTTTATAGCAGCCGGGACCTTCCGCAAGCTTCCTGATCTTTGAGATGGACCCATGAGATCTGGAGCGGGACCTGAGCACATGACTCCCGATCTCCAATGTGAGATTGTCCCATAAGCATGCTCAGTAGGAGGACAGAAGGACTTAGCCTCAGGAGAGATTTGCTGCAAGGCAATCTCCTCTGCAGTAGATAAACAGCAGAATGTGAGGGTCTGGATCCCTGCAGAGTAAACGCAGTAATCCGACGCCTAACATTAAGGAACTTATCTAGATGTATGGTGAGCACTTTGAACACCCAAGTGCTTCACAGAAATTTATAACGTAGATCTGTAAAATTAAAAAAATCATACTTTTTTCACAAAAATAATCTTTTCGCCCCCAATTTTTTATTTTCACAAGGCTAATAGGAGAAATTGAACCCCAAAAGTTGTCCAATTTGTCCTCAGTACACTGATTCCCTATATGTGGGGGTAAATTACTGTTTGGGTGCACAGCAGATCTTGAAAGGGAAGGAGCACCATTTGACCTTTTCAACGCAGAATTGGTTGGAATTGAAATCGGACGTCATGTCACATTTGGAGAGCCCCTGATGTGCCTAAACAGTGGAAACCCCCTAATTCTAACTATAATCCTAACTTCAACACACCCCTAACCCTAATCCCAGCCCTAACCATAACCTTAACCACAAACCTAACCCTAACACACCCCTAATCCTAATCCCAACCCTAACCCTAATCCCAACCCTAACCCTAAGTTTAGCCCCAACCCTAACCCTAACTTTAGCTGCAAACCTAACCCTAACTTTAGCCACAAACCTAACCCTAACTTTAGCCCTAACCCTAATCTTAACTTTAGCCCCAACCCTAACCCTAACTTTAGCCCAACTCTAACCCTTATGGGAAAATGGAAATAAATACATTTTTTTAATTTTACTATTTTTCACTTATTAAGTGGGTGATAAAGGCGGGTTTGATTTACTTTTTTTTATTTGATTGCTGTGATAAGGTACATCACAGTGATCAAAATGAACCAATAGGAAAAAATCTCCTATTGTTGCTGGGTGCCGGCCAGCAGGTCTAGGCTGGCGCACTGCCCATGCGGCTGTCAGTTTCTCCTGGAAGAAGAAGCTGGCGGCCTGCTGGGACAATGGAGATACTGGTGGGGTGATTGTGGACCGGGGGACCCTATTTCTCTCTCCTATGATGTGCGATCAGATCAGAGGAGAGAGAAATTGAATGGAAAATCGGACCTCTCTTTTGCGGTCACCATTATACCGTTAATAATAGCGATTGCAACACTGGGGTCGGTAAAAACTGATATGAATCATGTTCTCTGAGGTCTCAGCTACCCCCAGCAGCCGAGACCCCTGAGAAATTTCAATGCTGGGGGTGCTGCAACCTTAAACCTCAGCATCATTGAAAAGCGGCGCAGTGGTTTAAGTACCCTTATCTGCCACCGCTAAAAGGCTTATCGGCGGTCATTAAGGGGTTAAATGTAACTCGCATCATTCTCCCCTGCTTGCGCCGATCGCCAGCAGAGCAGGTGAGAATGACGAGAGCCGTGTTCAGCACCTGGCGCCGGGGAACAGCGCTTACTGCAACGCTTCTTCCCTGGCTCCCGTCCATGTGGTACTGATGCGGCAAACACATGCCACACGTGTGCCACAAGTATTACACACCGGAAATATTAGCACGTGTGAAAGAGGCCTTATAGCGGGTTTTTCTGTTCGGCTGATGTCACACTCTAAAAGATGCTTTTTATTGCAAAAAAGAGCTATAATTTTTCTATATTTTGACCCATAGAGTCATGTGAGCTCTTATTTTTTGCAGGACGTGTTGATGTTTTTATTGGTACCATTTTCGGGAACATGACATTTTTTGGTGGCTTTTTATTACTTTTTTGGAATGCAGAATGAGCAAAAACCAGCATTTCATGAATTTCTTTTGTGGGGCATTTATACCATTCTGCATGTGGCAAAATTGACAAAGTGGTTTTATTCTTCGGGTCCGTACAATTGCAGCGATACCTCATTTATATATTTTTTATGTTTTGTAGCTTTTTAACAATAAAAACTGTTTTATATAGAAAAAATAATTAATTATTTTGCATCGCTTTATTCTGAGATATAACTTTTTTATTTTTCCGATGATGGAGCTGTATGGCAGCTCCTTTTTTGCGGGACAAGATGACATTTTCAGCTCTACCATGTTTATTTATAGCCGTCTTTTTGAGCGCATGTTATTCCACTTTTTGTTTGGCAGTATGATGATAAAGCATAGTTTTTTTGCCTTGTTTTTTTTTCATGGGGTTCACTAAAGGCGTTAACTAGTGGGACAGTTTTATAATGTAAGTCGGGTCACTATGGACGCAGTGATACCAAATATGTGTACTTTTATTATTTAGATTTTTTTCATTCAAATATTTAGTGCCGAGTGTCAGCTGTGAGAATCAGCTGACAACTGGCTGCAATCGGCCGCACACCACCCATGTGCGCAGTCGATCGCTATGACTTACTATTCCGTCCATGCTAAGTAAAGCCCAGGTCACATGGACAGGATAGTAAGTCAGATGGCAGAGAGGGGTTAATTCTAGAAAAAGATCTTACAATTATCAAATAGTAACCACCAATACATTTTTTGAATCATTTCTCTAGCAATAATCAAAGAGGAGCTCCAATGATAGGACAATTATCATATTAAAGGCATTTGTGTATATTGCTCATGACTATAATGATTAAATATAAAGTGCAATACATAAAAATTGTGCTGCAGGAAAAAAATCAAATATTTATCTGCCTGAAATGTGGAACAGAGCTGCGTCCCTCTGCCTTGGTAAGTGGTTAAAGAAAATATGTAAGGCTGTGTGCCCACATAAGCATTTTTTTCGTGTTTTTGAAGCGTTTGTCTAGGTCAAAACGCTTCAAACACGCATACAAGAAGCATCCCCTTCACTTTTTGTGCACAATGATGCTTTTTTTCCGCGAAAAAAATGCTTTGCGGTAAAAAATGCTGTATGCTCATTAATTTTGCGGAAAATTCAGCGTTTTTAGCTATTTTCTATGAGTCAGAAGATGCGCGGAAAAAAACGCATCAAAAACGCGCGTTTTTTGCGCTCCTTAGGCTATGTGTCAACGTGTGCAGAAAATTTCTGCTTCAAAACCGGACTCCTTCCCAGAAAATGCGCGTTTTATTTCCGCGCATTTTTTGCGCAAAAAACGCACATTTTTGATGCGTTTTTTTCCGCGCATCGAAAAAAACGCTTACGTGGGCACACAGCCTTACAAGATCAAATGTGTCCAGTTTTGGCTCTAAGTTTAAAAAATCCCATATCCCTGGAAACATATTACGAAACTTAAGATAACCATTAGCTGAATACTTATGAAGAGCAGCAGAGATAAAATCTGAACAAATACGGACCACATTTGAACTGCTCACATGTCATTTTATTTATATATTTATTTTTTGCTTTTTAATCATCTCAATCCAATAGTCACACAATTTACATTTTTCTGGCAGAGTAGATATATGAACAGCCACTGTCTTTCATGGCATATCTACAGCATTTCAGAATGCTGTAGCTAAGCACCCGATACAACCTGAAAGAGTAGAAAAACAAGTTTTATTATACTCACGAGGGGGCGGCCCGGTCCGATGTGTATTGCAGATCGGTGTCCGGCGCCTCCCATCTTCATGCGATTTCATCCTCCTGCTTGCTGTGCATGTGTACTGATCTGCCCTGTTGAGGACAGAAGTAAAGTGCTGCTGTGTGCAGGCCCAGGAAAAGTCATAGAGGCCCAACGCAAGGCGCACTGCTGTACTTTGCTCTGCCCTCAACGGGGCAGATCAGTACGCCTGCACAGGAGTGCTGCACAAAGCAAGCAGGATGACAACATTGCATCCTGCTTGCATTCTGTAATGCTATAGATTTGCCCTGAAAGGCAGTGGTTGCATCTTATAGCAGCAAAATGAGTTGACAGGTTCCCTTTAATATATTGCAATTGTCAAATTATATACAGTAGCACTGTACTCTTAAGATTGCTCATTTTGCCTTCCCACCCAGTAAATTTATTTGTTTTCTATTGGAAAAGAGGATTATGTGGGTAGAGAGGTAAAATGAGCAATTGTAAGTACACAGAGCTATATAATATGATGACTGAAATACACTGCTCAAAAAGTAAAGGGAACACTTAAACAACAGAATATAACTCCAAGTAAATCAAACTTCTGTGAAATTAAACTGTCCACTTAGGAAGCAACACTGATTGACAATCAATTTCACATGCTGTTGTGCAAATGGAATACACAACAAATGGAAATTATTGTCAATTATCAAGACACACTCAAATAGGGAATGGTTCTGCAGGTGGGACCACAGACTACATCTCAGTACCAAAGCTTTCACACTCATGGTAGCATGAGGCGGACTCTACAACCCACACAAGTGGATCAGGTAATGTAGCTCATCCAGGATGGCACATCAATGCGAACTGTGGCAAGAAAGTTTGCTGTTTCTGTCAGCGTAGTGTCCAGAGGCTGGAGGCGCTACCAGGAGACAGGCCAGTACTCCCGGAGATGTGGAGGGGGCCATAGGTGGGCAACAACCCAGCAGCAGGACTGCTACCTCCACCTTTGTGCAAGGAGGAACAGGAGGAGCATTGTCAGAGCACTGCAAAATGACCTCCAGCAGGCCACAAATGTGCATGTGTCTGCACAAACGGTTAGAAACAAACTCCATGAGGATGATCTGAGGGCCCGATGTCCACAGATGGGGGTTGTGCTCAGACCCCAACACCTTGCAGGATGATTGAGCACATCTGGGACATCATACATAGTAACATAGTTATTAAGGTTGAAGGAAGACTTTAAGTCCATCTAGTTCAACCCACATCCTATCCTAACTTGCCCAAACATGTTGATCCTGAGGAACACAAAAAAAACCCATGTGGCAAACAGTAAGCTTCACATTGGGGAAAAAAATTCCTTCCCGACTCCACATACGGCAATCAGACTAGCTCCCTGGATCAACACAATATTAAGGAAACTAGTGTATATACCCTGTAATATTATACTTTTCAAGAAAGGCATCCAGTCCCTTCTTAAATTTTAGTAGGGAATCACTCATTACAACATCATACGGCAGAGAGTTCCAAAGTCTCACTGCTCTTACAGTAAAGAATCCACGTCTGAGATTATGCTTAAACCTTCTTTCCTCCAGACGTAGAGGATGCCCCCTTTTCCCCATCACAGATCTAAGAGTAAAAAGATCATTAGAAAGGTCTTTGTACTGTCCCCGCATATATTTATACATTGTAATAAGATCACCCCTAAGCCTTCAATTTTCCAAACTAAATAGCCCCAAGTGTAATAACCTGTCTTGGTATTGCAGACCCCCCCAGTTCCCTAATAACCTTGGTCGCTGTTCTCTACACCCGCTCCAGTTCAGCTATGTCTTTATTATACACCGGAGACCAGAACTGTACACAGTATTCTAAGTGTGGTCGCACTAGTGACTTATATGTCATGTTTAGCTCCATCCACCAACGTCACATTGCACCACAGACTGTCCAGGAATTGGCAGGTGCTTTAGTCCAGGTCTGGGAGGAAATCCTTCAGGAGACCATCCGCGGCCTCATCAGGAGCATGTCCAGGCGTTGTACAACAGGGAGGTCATACAGGCACGTGGAGGCCACACACAATAATCAGCCTCATTTTGGCTTGTTTTAAGGACATTACATTCCACTTTAATTTTGTGTGTGACTCCAAATCCAGGCCTCCATTGGTTAATACATTTTATTTCCATTGATGATTTTTGTGTAATTTTGTTGGCAGCACATTCAACTTTGTACAGAACAAAGTATTCAATGAGAATATTTCATTCAGAGCTAGGATGTGTTATTTGGTTGTTTCCTTTATTTTTTTGAGCAGTATATATTAAAAGTAGTTTTCTCCCACATATGGGGTACCAGCATACTCAGGACAAATTGGACAACAACTTTTGGGGTCCAATTTCTCCTGTTACTCTTGTGAAAATAAAAAATTGGTGGTTAAAATATCATTTTTGTGTAAAAAAAAGATTTTTCATTTTCACTGCTCTACATCACGGTTCCCCAACTCCAGCCCTCAAGGCCCACCAACAGGTCATGTTTTCAGGATTTCCTTTGTATTGCACAGGTGATGCAATTATCACCTGAGCAATACTAAGGAAATCCCGAAAACATGATCTGTTGGTGGGCCTTGAGGACTGGAGTTGGGGAACCCTGCTCTACATTACAAACTATAGGGAAACACTCGGGGGTTCAAAGTGCTCCCCACTCATCTAAATTAGTTCCTTAGGCGGTCTAATTTCCAAAATGGTATCACTTGTGGTGCATTTCCACTGTTTAAGCACATCAGGGGCTCTCCAAACACGACATGGCGTCCAATCTCAATTCCAGACAATTATGCATTGAAAAAGTCAAATGGCGCTCCTTCCTTTCTGAGCTCTGCCATGCGCCCAAACAGTGGTTTACCCCCACATATGTGGTATGAGTGTATTCAGGACAAATTGCACAACAACTTTGGGGGTATAATTTCTCCTGTTATTCTTGTGATGAAAAGATCATTTTTGTGGAAAAAATGTGATTTTTTATTTTCACGGCTATACGTTTTGAAATTCTGTGAAGCACTTGTGGTTCAAAGTGCTCACCACACATCTGGATAAGTTCATTGAGTGGTCTAGTTTCCAGAATGGTGTCACTTGTGAGGGGGTTTCCAATTTTTAGGCACATCAGGTGCTCTGCAAACGCGACATGGCGTCCGATCGCAATTCCAGCCAATTCTGCTTTGAAAAAGTCTAATGGCGCTCCTTCCTTTCCGAGCTCTGCTGTGCGCCCAAACAGTGGTTTACCTCCACATATGGGGTATCTGCGTATTCAGGAGAAATTTCACAAAAATGTTTTTCCTTCCACATTCCATTTATTCCTGTCAAGCACCTGAAGGGTTAATAAACTTCTTGAATGTGGTTTTGAGTACATTGAGGGGTGCAGTATTTGGACTGGTGTCACTTTTGGCTATTTTCTGTCATATTGACCCCCAAAACTCATTTTAATTGTGAGGTGGTCAATAAAAAAATGGTTTTGTAAATTTTGTCGTAACGAGATCTGAATCTGAGCATGCGCTGCCCCGGCAGCCATTTTCCCTGAGGCCACCGCATAGTAGCAAAGGAGCTGCGGGGTCCTCCAGGCTTTAACGAAATGCTGGCAGAGCCCCCCATGCAGCATAGGGCCCCGCCACTGCCACACCACAGAGCCCTGCCAGTGCAGCACCACAGATTACTGCCACTACCGCACCACAGCCACACCAGTCTGGAAAGGGAGGCTGCATCAGGACCACCGCCTCCGGGACTGCTGGCCACAGGATTTGTAATTATATTCCAACCATAAGATGCACCCCCATTTTCCCAAAAAATATTTGCTGAAAAAAGTGCATCTTATGGTCCTAAAAATAAGGTAACTACTATTTAAAACTGGTTTAAATGTAATTGGCTAATTCTGATCACAACTACATCCCCAATTATAAAAGAGTATTAACACTTACGCAATCATATTATTTTAGCTTTGTAGTTTATTTCCTTCCCTGAAAATGATTTAATTTTGTTCCTCATTGAATTCTTACAAATTATGTGCAGAATTAAAAAAGTCGGGGGGACAATTCAAAATAAAATTATATGACTCAATGGTCACAGTATAATAAGCACTTATGTGAATGAGGTACCCTCTCCCAGATAGATGGGTGGCAGACCACCCGATGTAAATGAAAAGAACCAACTGAGTATGGTGTGAAGGGTTAAAACTAAAATCAGAGCTGAAGTTTCATTTTCTCCATTCTCTGGAGGTTTCATTTCTCCATTTTTGTTGCTCTAAGATAAATTTTTGCAATTGGGGTAAAAGCTCAGGCTGTCATGAAACCATATATATGCCATTATACTACTTTCTATGACGGACATATATGTAGTTTCCGGCTTTCTTGCAATATTATTATGGCTTAAAAAGTGAAATGATGCTATTGGTAGTTGAGAACTTTGCATAATTAAGCAAAATATTATAAAAGAAATGACTAAAATAAACGAGACTAGTGATCTGTCTTGATCCTCCTGTACAGAGACCCCCATCTCCGTGTGGTCATTCCCAGTTGCAACGCCCTGTGGATTAATTTGGAAATCACTTGGTCAACTGTGAAGGGTTAATTTAGCCCTCCCTCAATAGCTCCCTCGACAGCTGCCACCCAACGTGAGGCCCCTGAAAAGGGACGCCTCTACCCCCGGAGGACAACAAGACAAAGGACCCTCGGAGCGGACACAGGTGCTGGAAAATTGGGACTGATCATCCCACACGACAACCACGGTAAGTTGGCAGTTATACTGTTCAGACTGACTGTTGGTGTGGTTTTCCTGTGTCTGTTGCTACAAAGAGGATCTGAGGTTTACCCTTGATGGTGGAGTGATTCATGGGTGGAATCATATAGAGGTGCAGTCCCATTGGGGGCCCAGTCCTTGAACCGTACCTCATAAGGGATGGATACCCTGGATTGACCAGTGATTGTGGCTCTCGTTATAGTCAAAATATCCTGAAATCCTGATCACTCTTACTATCGGGCGTGTTGAGGTGATCGAAGATTGGGTAGGATACGTAACTCAGGTATATATAGATATATATATATATAACCAGAGGTGTCTGGAGGGATAGTCTGAGACGCCCTCCTCCTTTCACTGAGTACCGCATTGAATTTTGGGCATCCCAGAGGGGGATTATTGACCCAGTGGAACAGAGACTGATACGGCCGCCAGTACTGTGCACAACTGAAGTAAGGATATTTAGCTCTAAATGAGAGAATCTGTGGAAGGAAAAGAAGAATTTTGTAGCTTGGCACATGAATTGTGTGATGAAGGTGTTAGGAAGAACAGAGGAAATGAATTCTGATTGTTTCTGTTACTGCTATGTTGAAGAAGAAAAATTGTCTATTATGACAGGGACTGGATGTTTTGTGGTTCAAGAATGTGACTGTGGTGTGATAAAGTGATTGATTAAGAAGGAACTGAGATTGAGACTAATGTGTCAGGCAGACAAGTAGTTAAAAGTCATGATTTGAAAGAAGAGGTCTCCCTGCTAGATGATAAGGTCCCTCCCCAGGAAATCAAGCCTCTTCTCCCAACTGTAAGCTCTGTGCCCCTTAACCCAAAAGGAACCAATATATCCTAGACTACCAAAGCAGCCCCCACACTATGATCCTGTCGGGTGGATTTGTGCTGTATGCGGAGTTACTAATCCTCAGTGGAGAGAGATCTGTTACAATTGTACAAGGAGACCGGGAGTAGCAGCCCCCACCTTTCCTTTGTTAAACGCTGACAGTACCTATTATCATCTGCCGCCAGCCTCAGTCCCCGTTATGCCTAATATTGTTAGTGGTTATGAGTATCCACCCCCTTTACCCCATCCCAATTAGACACTCTTTGCAATCAATTACCCGATCCAGAGACTTCCCCCATGGCTTTCTACAGGCAAATGGCAGCAAATCGAGAGCAATGTGCCGACTCCGGATGATGCATTAAAGTAGAAAAAAAAGTTTCCAGAAGAAATTAACCTGCTCCGTATCAGCAGAGAAAAAAAACAGAAAGCAAGCTAGCAGCCAGCGGCTGCTCCAGTAATCCCAGCTCCCCCTCCCACATCACCCTCACCACAGCTCATTCACACACAGCAAACCCCAGCCCCTCCCTGCCAATTCTTGTCTGCAATGCTGGCGCTGTGCCTGACTCGGACACTTTCAGAGAGACTGTCACACTCCCGCTGATAGATGTTACCCTCAAGTTCCCTCTTCCAATCGTAATCTAAATACTGGGAACCCTAGAGGATACCCCGGTTACGGACAGCCCCAAAATCCTGATAATTGTCCATACTGAAGGGGTAGCCAACCAGGGTCTGCCATCACAATGTCCTCCACCAAACCTGGGGCATGCTCATCCATCACGCTCCCTGTGTTAGGCGTTGGATTCCTGACACTGCACAGCAGGAATCCAGAGCCAGACATCCAGCAGTCTCCCATTCTCCTCCGACCACTGCTCAGCAATCACGGAGAGCCAGGCGTGCTGCTCAGACTTGCTCTGACAGCCTGGATGTTGCTGCCACCTCTGGTGCAGCAATGGTAGCGCAACCTACTCTGCAGGGAACCGCTCCAGAGACTAAGTCCTCGTGCCGTGCTACTGGGCATGCCCGCAAGGTGACCTCTCACTGGAGAGCAGGGGTCACATGCTCAGGTCCTGCGTCGGATCTGATTGGTCCCTTCCAGGGTACTGGAAGGTCCCGGAAGCGCATGGCTGTAAAAAGCCCGCATGGCGGCTCGGCCATGCGCTAGTGTAGCATATTATGCTGTGTGTATGGTGATGGATGCATGGACAGGCGACTGACTTATTAAGAAACCCCTTCCCTCTGATAATACGAATGGTGACAGAGTGTTGGTTAGTCAGCGCCAGATTGTGGCAAGCTACATGGCACTGTGCTTCCTGCACTGCACACTAGCGTCCGACGGTGTCCGGCCTTCCGGCGCCGTCGTGCAGCGCCTATAGTTACTGCAGTGCTGCGGTAGCAGCGTCCATTGGCGGTTGCGGCTGCAACGCCACTCGCTGGTCATCCTGTGAGGCTAACAGGGCCAGCGTCCTTACATTCTTTATTGTAAGGTGACGGTGTCTTAACAGCCGCTCTTAGCGTTAGGGTGACGTTAACCCGAGCGCAGTACTTTACCTTTTGGTGCATCTGCCATTGTCCAGCAGCGGTCTTACCATCTACCGTACGGTGGACCCCGGGCGGCGAACGCACCTCCTATTATTTATATCTGGTGCGTTCCGCCGACCCTAACATCCTGTAGGGGACACCCTTGTTAAGTTCATGGTAGACACTGGGGCAGCCAATTCTATAATCAAATCATCAGATGTACCTATGGATATCCCTATTCAAGTCTCAGATCAAGAGCTTGTTTTAATTGGAGTAGATAGCAGACCACATAAGCATACTCTTACAAAACCCATCCCTGTGGGACCCTTCCCTGAGGTTACTGCTCAGTTTGTAATCTCTCCCACATGTCCAGTAATTTTACTGGGGGCAGATTTATTATCACAGTTCTGCTCCGGAATACAATTCCAAGATGATGGTCAGATGGTTCTTACATTACATAATCCCTATGTAGATGAAGACAGTGAGGAAATCTGTATTTTGCATGCCTTTCCCACAGTTATGCCACAAGGGGCCCAAAACAGTCCCAACCAGTTTGCAAAAAAATATGAGCGAGTTTCTTTTGCCATTGCTGCCACTGTTAGCCTCCTCAAGCATCTGGCAGCACTGAACTGTCGGGTTTCGGCCTCGAGACTTCAGTTCTGCCTTGGTCAAGTGATATTCTTGGGTCACTGTCTCCTTCAGGGTGCCAGACACCTCACAGAAGAAAGAAAAATAGCTGTCAGCTCCCTTCCTTTCCCAAAAGATGAAACTGAACTCCAGCGTTTTCTTTGACTATGCACTTATTGTTGTCTGTGGATACCGGATGCATCCCGCATAATGCAACCCCTTTACAATGCCTTGAAAGATGGTTTAATGAATTATAAAGAAAGATAGCAGTGATGATGATTACCTCCAACATGATTGTTCCCAATTTCTGACTGAAGAAACAGCTACTCCATCAAATGCCAGTGAGAATCCACTCCCAAATTCCAATCTGGTGTTATACACGGATGGTTCAAGATATGCTGACGAGTTTGGTAGATTCCACACGGGATATGCTGTTACCACAGAGGACACTGTAGTGCACGCAGCTGCACTCCCGCCCTCATAGTCAGCTCAAGAAGCAGAACTCCAGGCTCTGTCTACTGCATGTACTTTGGCCAAGAACAGAAGGGCTAATATATACACAGACTCACGGTATGCATTTGGTATTGCTCACGATTTTGGGGCTCTATGGGCCAATCGAGGGTTTATTACAACTGCTGGAACCCCAGTGAAAAATGCTGAAGCTGTTGAAACCCTCATGGACTCGATCAAATTACCTAGTCAGGTGCTATTATCAAAATTAAGGCGCACGGTCCTAGGAACAGTCCACAGACTGTTGGCAACGCATTTTGCAGATATGCAAGCAAAAGCCACCGCTCTTTTACCCATTGAACCAACTATACCAACTATGGTGACCACACGCTCTCAGCGTAAACAGTTACAAGAAGCATTGACCCTACAAGAACCTGATGATCTACAACAGACTGCAGTTTTCTATTGGACCCCGCGAGACCGCTTAATGACGATGCATAGAATGTCTCCAAAGGAAGAGGTGGTGCAATGGAAGACTGATGGGGCACGTATGGATAATGGTCTCTGGAAAAAGGACCAACTCGTGTGTCTCCCTAAGCGGATGTACCCTGCTATTGCTATATGGGCCTATATATCGAAGAAAGAATCAGGCCCTCGCCCTGGTGCAAAAATTCTACTGGGCCCCAGGAATTTCCACAGTTTTGACAGCAATCAACCGTGCCTGGAATATCTGTCAGACTTGTAATCCCAGTCAACTTCAACGTGTACCACCGAAGTATCCTGCTAAGCCCGACTATCCTTTCCAAAGGCTCCAGGTGGACCATATCATGTTGCCTAAGTCTGGAAGGTATGACTACTGTTTGTTTGTTGTTGACATGTTCTCCAGTTGGCCGGAAGCATTCCCTGTTACCAACATGACTGCAAAAACAACAGCAAAGAAACTGGTGATGGAAGTCATATGCAGATATGGGGTTCCAGAAGTTGTTGAAAGTGATCAAGGTCTGGCCTTTTCTTCTCATGTGTACCAAGAAGTTCTGACAATGCTTGTATCCACTGTAGCCCTCCATACTCCGTATAACCCACAATCCAATGGGAAAGTTGAGAGGCTGAACGTCACACTGAAGGGACAATTGACCAAAATGATGCAGGAGACTATGGCTCCATGGCCAGAGCTCCTACCTATTGTACTATACCACATTCGTACTACCCCTATTGCAAAACATGGCTGTCCCCATATGAGATATTGTTTGGTGCTAGGCCCCCAGTTGCAAATTTCCAGCCTCAGCAGTTATCAGAAGAAACTGACCGTGCTGTTCAATGTGTTATTCAGCTTAGTAAAAATCTTGCTAACACCCATGCTCTAGTTTCTTCTTTTCTTCCAGATTCAGCAGAAACCGACACCTGTCATAACCTGAAGCCTGGTGATTTGGTAGTCGTGAAAAGGCATGTCAGGAAGCACGGACTAGAACCCTTGTATGACGGTCCCAATCAAGTTCTCCTCATCACCCAACAAGCCAATAGCAAATAAAGGGGGCATAATGTTTTGGTTTTTAGCATTTTCCATATTATTATTGGTAGAAGTTAAAAGTTAAAGTTAGAAGATATTCAAAGACTCAAAGACCAATATGATAAAGATAATGATCGTAATAAGGACAGTTGGTGGTCAGACACCTTCTCCTTTCTCAATCCAGCCAATTGATTTAAGGGAATTGGGGGTTGGATAGCTGGGATCTTACAAAGCTTGTTGCATATTGCTGCCTGCATCCTTGTTGTATATGTGATAGTAAAACTTGTTCTTTGATGTATTTCTGTATGTATTAGGAAATTCTGCACTAAGACAGCTAATGATGATACCAAAGGCGTCGTTGCCCCTGCTCTTCTCTGCACCGATCTCAAAAGCCTACTTGATGAAGATGTTGAAGCCAAGCACATGGCTACCTTCAAAAGTCCTCTACCACCGTCATCAAAAATTGTTATTCGTGAATTGCAGTATACGGGGGATGGGTGCGCCCAACAGCCATGACTGGTAACACGGCATCAGTCAGGTGAAGACCAGTACCCTTCAAGCTGTTAGCTTGGGATAGCACCTCTGATGCTGCATATGTGTTAAAAAAAATATCTAGGGGGGATTGTGAAGGGTTAAAACTAAAATCAGAGCTGAAGTTTCATTTTCTCCATTCTCTGAAGGTTTCATTTCTCCATTTTTGTTGCTTTAAGATAAATTTTTGTAATTGGGGTAAAAGTTCAGGCTGTCATGAAACCAGACTGTTCCTCATCAGGTGCAAGATAAGGGACCCGGGGGTGTATTACTCTGAAGAATATGCCATTGTTCTACTTTCTATGATGGACATATATGTAGTTTCTGGTTTTCTTGCAATATTATTGGCTTATAAAGTGAAATGATGCTATTGGTAGTTGAGAACTTTGCATAATTAAGCAAAATATTATAAAAGAAGTAACTAAAATAAACGGGACTAGTGATCTGTCTTGATCCTCCCGTACAGACACCCCGATCTCTGTGTGGTTATTCCCAGTTGCTAGCAACGCCCTGTGGATTAATTTGGAAATCATTTGGTCAACCGTGAAGGGTTAATTTAGCCCTCCCTCAATAGCTCCCTCGACAATGGTGAGTGAAAACCTGGTGAGGACTGTGAATGGGAATAAAAACAGTGAGAAGAACAAAATGAGAAGAATAAAATATACAATAAAATTGCCTTTATTAATAGTTTTTTTTGGCACAACAATATAAAAATATAAGTATAAAATATCATAAGAAATAGTGCATAAGGCAGTTGAACCTCTGAGGAAAAATTAAATTAAGTATATAATCTAATTTACACAAATAATTAATTTGACAATTATTAAAAAAAGGTAAATAATCTCTGCATCCCACAGAGCCTGTCACAGTTTAGAATGAACCCATGAGCAGCATACGGTTGTAAAAGCACAGAAAAAAATGCAAGAGATGGTGTTAGAAACGTTAACCTATAAAGACATGTCAAGATACAAATGCTCTATTCAGAAACTTGCTAAAAAATGAATTTCACCAAGGATTTTTTGCAAAATATGCAGAAAGTGCAAAGAAAATGTGCAAATTGTGCAAACAGTGCAAAAAATTGCTGAAATGTGCAAATTGTGCAAAATGGTAAATAATTAAAAAATAAAAAATATATAAAATATACCACAAAAATGCGCAAACTTCACAAAGTGAGCAGTAATTAACAGTGTAAAAAAAGAATAAATATAATTGACTGAGACAAAAGCTTAAATATGCAGGGAAAACACAGCAGTAGGGATGGGCGAATCTACTCGTTACTCTGCGAGTAGTAGGGGACTCGCAGGAGTCGGTACTCTGCGAGTTTCCAAGCGATTACTCGCACAGTAACGAGTCCAATGCAAATCAATGGCAATCCTAGTTTTTTCAGAGTTTAATACAAGCAATCCTAGTTTCTTAGCGATTTTGTGTCCCGCTGTCAGCAGCGAGTCTTAGCGAGTCTAGGACTCCTATATACTGTATTCGGGACTCGCAGAATACAGAATATGTTAATTTTCAGAGACAGCCTAGTTTGTTAGGTGAGAAAACTGTGAAGAGCACTACTATGATTGGCTGCTGTCCATCGTGATGCCTATGTCATGTATCACAGGCAAGGCTGTATATAAACCCTGCCCCCGCCATTTTGGGCACATTCCTGTGACGATCTGAGCTAGTGCAGGGCGAGTTGGAGACATAGAGCAGATCTAGGGACTGTTAGTCAGTGTAGGACCTCAAGATTCCTCACATATAACACAAAAGTTCTTTTCAGAACTACCAGGACGGAGGAGTACTGTAGAGGACTGTAGGCAGGGAGAAAGGCAGGAGCAGCCTTACAGTGCATACAGCACCATCCTCAGAGCTTAGCTTACTCACTCAGCTTCCATCAGAGCTGAAATCAGAAGCATAGCTGAGCAAATTTTCTTTTTTTTTTTTCCACCAGATATTATTGGGGTCATATTTACCCCTGCAGCGTTATTGTTTCTGTGGCAGACCAGTGCGTTGCTGCTATCTATCCCACCAGCTAATAGCACGCACGCTGCCTGCTTGTGTGCACTAAACAATTTTTTCAGGGAGAGTGCGTTGCTTCTCTGCTAAGTTACAGCACGCACTTCACCCCAGAGCGGTGATGCAGACAGCACCACAGTCCACCTAGGTGACTGCCTTTGCGCACTAAACAATTTTTTCAGGGAGAGTGCAGGGCTTCTCTGCTACCAGCTAATAGAACGCACGTTACCTTCCTGCTGTGCCAATACGCATCACTAGCCTTGATTGTCCTCCTATTACAGTCCCCTGTAGTTATCCCCTTTGCACTGTGCATCCCCGGAGACTACAGCACGGGTCACATCACATCCCGCAGTGAAGCAGACCCCGGCCCGGTGCTGGGTACCACGGTTTCAGTGCGTCACAGATGCCAATGGTGACACAAGAAATCTCACTCTCTCCTAATCCAAAAAAGGGTACAGTAAAAGAAAATAGAAGAAATGACATCACATAACTCTTACCCATGTTTGCCTGCCCATCTTCTCCAGCGTGATCAAATGACGGGAACATACTTCTGGCGATGGACCTCCAAGCCATATTTCGCTGTCTTTCATCACCATAGCCAGGGTGGGTGGGCTGCCACAGCTGGGGCCACTCTTCAACCAGGCCGATCAGCCTCTCTGTATCACGTCTGCTACACATCTTTGGTGGGCCTGTGTGTGCAGATCTGATTGCCCTGTGTGTGCAGATCAGATCGCCCTGTGTGTGCAGATCAGATCTGCCTGTGTGTGCAGAATATCAGATCAGCCTGTGCAGTAAATCGGTTAGAACAGGCGACTTCCTGTTTAGCTTCTAGCGTGATGTAGAAACGATTTTCTGTGCTTTAGGGATGAATTCTAAATCGCTAAGCTATGGGCCACTTGCGAGAGTAAAGAGTAAAAAAAATGGCAGCACAGGAATCGCTGCAATACTCGCATCCCCATTCATTAACATTGGACTCGCTAGACTTGCAACGAATAGCGAGTTTCCGAGTCGGACTCGTTAGAGTCTAGCGATTCCGAGTATTTCAGGATTCGCCCATCCCTACACAGCAGTGAATATCACCTGTGCAGTGATTCAAAAGTATAAGGAATATGCAGGGTTAACTACAATTCAGAGCGTATATCTCAATTGTGAAAATCACATATATGCTGTTGTTGCTACCTTAGTATAACATGTGCAAGAATTGCAAGATATAAGGAATGTGCAGGGTTGACTATAATTAGAAGCATTTATATCCAGGCTAGTAGCAAGTGTGAAGATCACATATGCGCTGCTGCTGCTTCATGACCCAGCCTATTTTGACCTTAATGACCTGGCCATTTTTTGCAATTCTGACCAGTGTCCCTTTATGAGGTAATAACTCAGGAACGCTTCAACGGATCCTAGCGATTCTGAGATTGTTTTTTTGTGACATATTGGGCTTCATGTTAGTGGTAAATTTAGGTTGATAATTTTTGCGTTTATTTGTCAAAAAATCAGAAATTTGGCAAAAATTTAGAAAATTTTGCAATTTTCAAATTTTGAATTTTTATTCTGTTAAACCAGAGAGTTATGTGACACAAAATAGTTACTAAATAACATTTTCCACATGTCTACTTTACATCAGCACAATTTTGGAAAGAAAATATTTTTTTGTTAGGAAGTTATAAGGGTTAAAAGTTGACCAGCGATTTCTGATTTTTACAATAAAATTTACAAAACTATTTTTTTTAGGGACCACCTGACATTTGAAGTCACTTTGAGGGGTCTATATGGCAGAAAATACCCAAAAGTTACACCATTCTAAAAACTGCAACCCTCAAGCTACTCAAAACTACATTCAAGAAGATTATTAACCCTTCAGGTGTTTCACAGGAACTAAAGCAATGTGGAAAGAAAAAATGGACATTTTAATTATTCCAACAAAAATTTTCTTTTAGCATCAATTTTTTCATTTTCACATGGGAAACAGATTAAAATGGATCCTAAAATTTGTTGGGCAATTTCTCCTGAGTACACCGATACCTCATATGTGGTCATAAACCACTGTTTGGGCACACGGCACGGCTCAGAAGGAAAGGAGCGCCATTTGACTTTTTGAATGGAAAATATGCTGGAATATTTAGCGGTTGCCATGTCGTGTTTGGAGAGCCCCTGTGTGTATAAACATTGGAGCTCCTCCACAAGTGACCCCATTTTGGAAACTAGACCCCCCAAGGAACTTATCTAGATGCATAGTGATCACTTTGAACCCCCAGGTACTTCACAAATTGATCAGTAAAAAAAAAATACTTTTTTTTCACAAAAATTTTCTTTTAGCCTCAGTTTTTTCATTTTCACATGGGTAGCAGGATAAAATGGATCCTAAAATTTGTTGAGCAATTTCTCCTGAGTGCACAGATACCTCATATGTGGCTATAAACCACTGTTTGGGTGCACGGCAGGGCCCGGAAGGAAAGGAGCACATTTGACTTTTTGAATGGAAAATTAGCTCCAATCGTTATCGGACACCATGTGCCCCTGTGTGCCTAAACATTGGAGCTCCCCCACAAGTGACCCCATTTTGGAAACTAGACCCCCTAAGGAACTTATCTAGACGTGTAGGGAGCACTTTGAACCCCCAAGTGCTTCACAAAAGTTTATAACACAGAGCAGTGAAAATAAAAAATATTTTTTTTTCCTCAAAAATGATTTTTAGCACACTATTTTTAATTTTCACAAGGCTAACAGGAGAAATTGGACCACAAATCTTGTTGTCCAGTTTGTCCTGAGTATGCTGGTACCCCATATGTGGGGGGAACCACTGTTTGGGCACACGGCAGGGCTCAGAAGGGAAGGAGCGCCATTTGACTTTTTGAAATGCAAATTACTTCCAATCGTTAGCGGACACCATGTCGTGTTTGGAGAGCCCCTGTGTGCCTAAACTTTGGAGCTCCCCATAAATGACCCCATTTTGGAAACTAGACCCCCTAAGGAACTTATCTAGATGTGTGGTGAGCACCTTGAACCCTCAAGTGCTTCACAAAAGTTTATGACGCAGAGTCGTGAAAATAAAAAAAAATTTTTTTCCCTCAAAAAGTTATTTTTTATTTTCACAAGGGTACCAGGATAAATTAGACCCCAAAATTTGTTGTCCAGTTTGTCCTGAGTACGCTGGTACCCCACATGTGGGGGGAACCACTGTTTGGGCACACGTCGGGGCTTGGAAGGGAAGTAGTGACATTTTGAAATGCTGACTTTGATGGAATGGTCTGCGGGCATCATGTTACATTTGCAGAGCCCCTGATGTACCTAAACTGTGGAACCCCCCCACAAGTGACCCCATTTTGGAGACTAGACCCCCCAAGGAACTTATCTAGATGTGTGGTGAGCACCTTGAACCCCCAAGTGCTTCACAGAAGTTTATAACGCAGAGCCGTGAAAATAAAAAATATTTTTTTTTCCTCAAAAAAAAAAAGATTTTTAGCCAGCAATTTTTTTTTCACAGGGGTAGCAGGATAAATTGGACCCCAAAAGTTGTTGTCCAGTTTGTCCTGAGTATGCTGATACCCCATATGTTGGGGATGACCACTGTTTGGGTGCACGTCGGGGCTCGGAAGGGAAGTAGTGACATTATGAAATGCTGACTTTGATGGAATGGTCTGCGGGCATCATGTTACATTTGCCGAACCCCTGATGTACCTAAACTGTGGAACCCCCCCACAAGTGACCCCATTTTGGAAACTAGACCCCCCAAGGAACTTATCTAGATGTGTGGTGAGCACCTTGAACCCCCAAGTGCTTCACAGAAGTTTATAACGCAGAGACGTGAAAATAAAAAATATTTTTTTTTTCCTCAAAAAAAATAATTTTTAGCCAGCAATTTTTTTTTTCACAAGGGTAGCAGGATAAATTGGACCCCAAAAGTTGTTGTACTGTTTGTCCTGAGTACGCTAGTGCCCCATATATGGGGGGGAACTATTGTTTGGGCACACGTAAGGGCTCGGAATGGAAGTAGTGGCGTTTTGAAATGCAGACTTTGAGGGAATGGTCTGCGGTCGTCATTACGTTTGCAGAGCCCCTGATGTGCCTAAACAATAGAAACCCCCCACAAGTGACCCCATTTTGGAAACTAGACCTCCCAAGTAACTTACCTAGATGCCTGGTGAGCACTTTGGACCCCCAAGTGCTTCACAGAAGTTTATAACGCAGAGACGTGAAAATAAAAAAAAAAATTTTTCCACAAAAATATTTTTTTAGCCCCCAATTTTTTATTTTCCCAAGGGTACCAGGAGAAATTAGACCCCCAAAGTTGTTGTGCAATTTTTCCTGAGTACGCTGATACCCCATATGTTGGGGTAAACTACTGTTTGGGCACACGTCGGGGCTTGGAAGGGAGGAAGCACCGTTTAACTTGTTGAACGCAAAATTGGCTGGAATCAATGGTTGCACCATGTCACGTTTGGAGACCCCCTGATGTGCCTAAACAGTGGAAACCCCTCAATTCTAACTCCAGCCCTAACCCCAACACACCCCTAACCACAGCCCTAACCCCAACACATCCCTAACCCTAATTCCAACCCTAACCATAACCCTAACCCCAACATACCCCTAACCCTAATCCCAACCCTAACCATAACCCTAACCACAAGCCTAACCCTAATTCCAACCCTAACCCTAATTCCAACCCTAACCCTAATTCCAACCCTAACCCTCTGTCCAACCCTAACCCTCTTTCCAACCCTAACCCTCTTTCCAACCCTAACCCTCTTTCCAACCCTAACCCTCTTTCCAACCCTAACCCTAACCCTCTTTTCAACCCTAACCCTCTTTTCAACCCTAACCCTAACCCTCTTTTTAACCCTAACCCTAACCCTCTTTTCAACCCTAACCCTAATGGAAAAATAAAAATAAAAATATTTTCTTTATTTTATTAGTTCTGCCTACCTATGGGGGTGATAATCGGGGGGTTTATTTACTTTTTCTTTCATTTTGATCACTGTGAGAGTGATCAAAATGAAAGAATGGAATCTGCAGCCGGAAGATTCGGGCGGGCGCACTGCGCATGCGCCTGCCATTTTCTAAGATGGAGGCGCCCATCATCCGGACCCGAGGGACACCGGGAGGAATGGGGGGACTCAGGAGGTACCGGGGGGTGAGGGGGGGATCGGAGGCTGGCGGGGAGCAGAGGGAATGGGAGGGGGGCAGATGATGACAGCGGAAGATCGCCGCTGTCATTCAGTTGCGGGGGGGCGATCGCCGGTGGGGGGGTGGAATTGGTGTCTCCAGCCATGTCCGATGCTACAGCAGCGTCAGACATGGCTGGATTGTAATATTTCATCAATTTTCATTGATGAAATATTACTATCGCTCTGATTGGCTGTTTCACTTTTAACAGCCAATCAGAGCGATCGTAGCCACGTGGGGGGCGAAGCCACGCCCCCTGTGGTGAATTACAAAGCCCCCTGTATCTGCGGGTCAGGTGACCTTTCAGTGACCCCGGTCACCCTACCCGCAGGGGTGCATTAAAGTCATGACACCACATAGGTGTCACTGGTCAGATTTGAACCAGGTTTCATGACGCCTATGTGGCGTCATTGGTCGTGAAGGGGTTAATAACTGGGTCAAGCAATAAGGCCATGAAAGGCAGTAATTATTACCTGTGAATGCCAGGAAGCGGGAGAAGCGGTGTGCCTGTAGAACGCGCCCCGACGCGTGTTTCGGAAGTCTCCTTCGTCTATTGGACCAGTTCATAGATAAGGAGTCTGGATGTTTTATTGTGCTCTGATTGGGGTCTCCGAATGTGTTGTGATGCCCCCACAAGGTCTTAGGAGCAAATTCCTTAATTGATGTAAAAAGACATAAATCCACTTTCTATGCTGGAATGAATGTGTCACATGTATTTATGTCTTTTTACATCAATTAAGGAATTTGCTCCTAAGACCTTGTGGGGGCATCACAACACATTAGGAGACCCCAATCAGAGCACAATAAAGCATCCAGACTCCTTATCTATGAACTGGTCCAATATATATGTTTCTCCCTCCCCCATAATGATAGTTCTGCTTCACGTCACTTGTCTTATCTATTGCATTTTTTCTGTGCTGTGTTGTGTATAAATATGTGATTCTTCAGATTTTGTATTAGTCAATGCCTGATGAAGGGACCTGAGTAGTCTCGAAAGCTTGCAATGTGTTACCATCTTTTCAGTTAGCCATTAAAAGGTATCAACCACTGAGGACTCTCAATTCTGAATATTTTACAAATTATGTGGAAATTAAAGGAGGGAAACGTTCTGATTTTTCTTAGTATTAGGTTTTTACTTGACAAAAACCTGCCATTTTCACAAGGGTGTGGAGACGTTTTATATCCTCTGTGTGTATGAAAATGCTTCATATCGTATGGGTTATCACAGACCTCAAATAAAACTGATAACATATCACAATAAGAAAGATTGAATCTAATAAAACCTATTATACAAAAATAAAAGAACAAAAAGGAGAGGAATTTGGCCAACATGTAAATCTGACCACCAGAGTGGTGTAAGTCACATAATAAGATGGACATTTAGTGAAGTACGTACTGGTGTGAATAAAAATGTGTTTTTTATGAGCAGGCACACCAAGCAGGGATATTATTTGCCTGGCTGCAGAAGACTGCTGGACAGAAATTACAGCTAGTCACAATGGCTTCAAGGATCAAGTAGCCACCACTTGATTCGTCAATTGTTGAGGAGTCCTTTTTAAAAAGAATGGATTATCCAAACAGGTAAACTTCTTTTAGAGACTCTGAGCAGAGTTTAACTGTATTTATGGGACCAACTCTCTTTTTGTGTACGAGACATATTTCTCTTGCACTATTAGCTTCATAGTTTTGTTGATTAACTTTCTTAATATATTTTTTTAATTTGGAATCAGAGCTTATGCTTGCTATCAGCAGAAGAAAATGTTGGTAATCATCTTAAAATGTGCATATTTGGGGGGTTTATAACTCAATTAACTTCTTCGCCTTCATATGTATTTCCATTCACTTGCTATCTGCGCTCCACATATTGGCCTGAGCTGTCACAATTCATTACCATTTTTACACTACTACTTGTACTTTACCCAGTAAGTAAATCAATTTAATTAAACTGCATATGCTCCATTATTTTTCTATTTTAATTACTGTTCTGTCTGGTGAATTTCTGTCATAAAATAGGTTTGCTATACACTATCAAGGTTATGTATTTTGCAAACTCCTTTAACGAGTATATTTACAATTTCCTCCTTGTGTTATCATTATTTTACAGTAGCATATGGTAGAACCCAGATGTTTCAAAGAATGGCATATCTCAAGTAACACGATCCCAATGGTGGCTAAAATTATGAGAATGTGTTAAACATGCAAACATATGGATTTAGCATGATGAGGAGTTAATTAAGCAATGCATTTATGTTAATAAATAGACATCAGACATACATTCAGTTTGCCCTGGCAAGGGAAAAGTCAATAAAAATATTTATTGCTTGATTTATTGACTGCTTTCTCTGGGTATAATCTATTTTTGGGATTTTGCTGGTGTGTGATCCTTGAAAACTGCCAATAATTTTCTTTTGGGGAATGTCACTGAGAGAATCTATTAAAGTAGATATCAATTGTTGAACATTAAACAAGAATATTCTAAAAATAAAACATGACCCAAAAAGTATTTTTTGCCTAAGGTGATTCTTAAAATATTTATTTCATGGACTATAGACATCATGAAGGGTTGGGAGCACTGGCATTGGGCAGATTTGGTAAATGACCAATGGGCCTATACAGCAGTGGGTCACATTGACTGCATCACTGTTAAGCGCATCCCTGCTGGAAGACATTGCCATACTGGGGACATCAGGCAGTGCAAGACAAGAAGGGGCAGATGGAGTAACTAGGGTTAGGTAAATTTAAGTTTTTTCTATTTTTCTTGAGCCTTAGTGCCAAATGTTGAGGGTATCATACTGTATGGGGGACTGTAGGGTCCAATTATACTGTTTTCAAGCTGTTATGGCAATGCTATATGGTTGGCTGTGATGACCATCATACAGTATGAGGGGCTATGGTGACCATCATACTTTAAGAGGGGCTGTTGTGACCATCATATTGTATTGGGAGCTGAGGGGGGTCATCATACTGTATGTGGAGGCTGTGGGTTTATCATATCATCTGGAGTATTGTGGTGGATATCATACTGTGTGGGATGGCTATGAACAAAATGATATAAGAAGCTGTGATGATCATCTTACTGCAAAATGGCACCCCAGTATGCCACACTTTACATGGTAAACTGGAGAATGACTTTTTATCATCCTGCTCCATCAAACCATTGGCCTATTTCCATTACATTCATGACATCTTAATAATGTGGATTGAGTCTGAACAAGAACTTATAAAATTCCATGAAATATTCAGTACCTTTCATTCCACTATAAACATGACTTTGGACCACTCAAATACAGAAATCAATTTTCTGGATACCACCATAAAAATTCAAAATGGTTCAAATCAGACATCCGTGTATCAGAAACTAATTTACCTGCCCACATACCTCAGAGGGCAAATTCCACAGGAAACACATTAGAAAGTCCATTGTCTACAGCCAGGCCTGCAGATATAATCAAATCTGCTCCAACTCAAAAGACAGGGATGAACATTTAACTCTTATCAAAAAGACATTTTTCAACCAAGGCTACAACTCCACCTCCATTAACAAAGAGCCACAAGGATAGCGAGAAGTCAACAACTTCAACATGAAGAAAAAGGAAAAAAAATAGTGACCTACAGCCCACAGCTTGGAGTGCTCAGAAAAACTACCAAAAAACTTCATCATATTCTATACAAAGATGACAGGCTAAAAATAATATTCAGAGACCCTCCCTTGTTATGCTACAGATAACCTCCATATTTAAGAAACATTGTGATGAGAATTCTAATCCAGCACAGTACATTGTAGCCCTAGTAAAAATCCATCCTTTCCACAAGTTTATACTTGTGGAAAGGAAATAGTGTGGGGCATCATAATTTGTGGGAGTTTGTGTGGCAAAAAAAATACATGTTGTGTGTGGCCGTGGGTGTCTTGGTAGATCAGTGCCCTCTGATCTACCAAGATGACCTTATGCTTGCAACATGGAAAATTGCGAAGCCTGCCCTTAAGTAATAGCCACAGACAGGATACAGATCCGCTATGCACAGCCGGACTTTAAGATTCCTGGGACATTCGTAGGTTCCTTTTCCAATGTGGTGAACTTAATTTTGTGCACTATTTGTCCAAATGGGGTTCTTTATGTTGGAGAAACAGGACAGAAATTGAGTGCAAGCATGAAATCTCATCGCCACATGATTACAGACAAAACAAATCATCAACCTGTGGCTAAACATTTCTGAGTTCCAGGACACGACATAAACAATATGAAAGTTGTTAAATTAAAAAGCATCTTCAAATCTCAAAAGCACGGATGGGTCTGTGAGCAAAAATTTATGGCAGTCTTTAATACCCTCCAAACAGGACTAAATCTATCACAAGGATTTATGAATTACTGCAAAATCTGAAAAATCTGCTCCAGAGACAGTGAGGGCATCAGGTCTAGGACAATAAAACTTTACATCACTCATTTAAGTGAATGAAGGATTCATTCCCTGAGCTCAGTTTGTTTTTTAAATGTCCATGTGTTATGTAATGTCTCTGCTCTGTGTATATATTTGTGCTTCTTCAAATACCTTATTATACCATGCACTATGAAGAGACCTAAGTGGTTGCTTGCTTTATAAAATCACTTTGTTAGCTATTAAAAGGTACTGTATCATAACTACAAGATTATTGTTTTGTTTCTCCTACTGAAAACAATTAATCTTTTTTCAACTGGCTAATATGTTTTTTTCTTCATTTTATTATAAGGAGGAACAGAGGACCATTATTTTCATATGAAACTGTATAGGCATAAGGAGGTATTATTATTATTATATTGGGCCAAAGGAAAACATTATTACTATGAGGAAATATACAGGGAACATTATTACTGTTTAGCAGACCTGAGCAAAGTGCGGCCCGTGGGCCACATCCGGCCTTCTTGCTGTCTCAGTCCGGCCCACAGACCGAGACAGCCATGGGGCTGAAAACCAGAGGAACATGGGCCGCACTGTGCCAGCCTGCTCGATGTCTCCATCTGCGCTGACTTCTTTGGTGGAGGAGGAGCCTCTGGCCACTTCCTCCACCAATCGGAGTGTGAAACAGCTGACGCGATGACATCATTTTATTGCGTCAGCTGTGTACTGGGGAGAGACAGTGCACCAGAGGCAGGGAGAGAAGCAAAGCGCCGGGGAACAGGACCAAGGTGAGTATATAGTGTTCTTTGTTTTTTCCATGTGCATGAGATGTTTGGGCGTGCATGGGGAGTGACATGCTGCACATGGTCCTGTGCATTGGGGTGACATGCTGCACATGGGGAAGCTATAGGGGCATCATGCTGCATATGGGCAGGCTATGGGATGACATGCTGCACATGGGGAGGCTATGGGGCATCATTCTGCACTTGGAAAGGCAATGGGGGCCTCATACAGTATATGAAAAGGCTGTGTGAGGCTCATGCAGTATATATAGGGAGGCTGTATGGAGCTCTTGCAGTGTATATGGGGAGGCTGTGTGGGGCTCATATGATACACAGAAAGGGCTGTACTCTGGTTAAAATGATATATAGGAGAATGGCAGCATACTTAATACTGCTCAGTATTAAGTGATACAATTAATATTAATATAATTATCAATAATATAATGATTATAATATATCACTATTAAGATTGAGCAGAATTAATTTTGTCTCTTGGTTCAGCCCTCCACAACAGTCACAGAGTCTCTTGTGGCCATTCGGGAAAATTAATTGCCCACCCCTGCTGGCACTGTTATAGCAAGGGACACAAATGGAGGTACTATTGTTATATAGGGCACAGAAGGGGCATTATTACTGACTAGCACACTGACTTTAGCACTATATGGTTTGTGTAGAGGTGAGGAATGTGAGAAGGTTGTTCCATTTCTTGTTTCTTTGCTACATTTTGCAAAAGTGTATTAAAGATTGAAAAAGGGGAAATGAGTGACTATGGTTAGAGAGAACACCACTGGTTTACCATACCATAAATAATCTACAGAGTACTGATTTTAGAACTGATATCCCCCATTATATGGTTACTCTATGATGATAATATCAGTCTATATGCCGTTGTTTTGGTTAATGATTGATCTGGTATTATTATCACTATTGTAATATTTGGCTATTGTCTTGTGGTATTTGTATGTTATATTGCAGTATTACTATTGTGGTAAAATTATGATTAAATCAGGTGGTGTTATTCGAAATCCAGGTATTGTTGTAAATCTTGATTTCCTTGAGGCAGGATAATACTAGTAAGAGAGACCTTAAATTGAGGAAGGGGTGGGCTCAGCATGGGCCTGTTTGCTTTCAAATGTCATGGCTGAATTTCAGTCTCAGTTTGGCCATGGATGTTGGTAACTCTCACGAAAACCACCCATGCACACATGTCCCATCCATGAAATCTAAAGCACGAATCACTATTCACTTGCATTACTAAATGAATACATATACCCTACAATCAAACATTATTTTTCCCAATAGTTGGTTTGACATACATTGAAAAAGGCAAGCAGCATCAAATCCTAATGGCATGCATGTCATGCACAATTAGCATTTGACCGTCTGCACAGTTTACTGGGACCCCATCAATTCTGAGAATTAATGTTCTACATTGCTGCTTAAATTACATTGCATTTATGGTGGTGATTCCAGCTTTCCGAGTGGTCAGAGCTCTGCAGTCAGCCTTATCAAATGGAAGACATTTCAAAGGGGGACAACAAACACCCTTGAACAAAGGAAAACCATGAAGAGTGCATCCATTTGCAGCATTACATCAGCACCATGGATTCCTAATGATATGCCATCACTGAGTGAGTTACGATTCCTCCTTTAAAATGAACCTGTCAACTGATTCAAGCTGCCTGAACCACATGCAGCAGGAATCGAGCTCTGACTGTGTTGCTACATCGGTTTGGTAGATAATGTTGTAGTTATGATACCTTTTAATGGCTAACAAAATAAAATAAATTATGTTACAAGGCAAGCTTTCAGGACTTCTTAGGTCACCTCCAAATATATGCAAAAACAAACACAAAAAAAAGGAAAAAAGAGAGGCATGACATAATAAATGAACACTTAAATAATCAAACCAACATAGATCAGAGACTGAATCCTTAATTGGATTAGATTAGTGGTGTGAAAGCTTTATAGTCCTAAAGGGCCTGTCACACTAAGCGATATCGCTAGCAATATTGCTATAACGTCACTGGTTTTTGTGAAGTTATAGCGATATTGCTAGGGATATTGCTATGTCTGATACTTACCTCTGACCGCTCCCCCGCTGGTTATCGCTGATCGCGCGAGAACGTCCTGGACCATTTCTCGTCGTCAGCTTCCTGCTGGGCTTCCTGCTGTGGAGACGAGCAACGCGTGGACGCGGGCGGGAGGACGTCAGGATCGCCTCGTCTGACAGGGAAGTAGGGACCCCCGACCCTGCAATGTCGCTGGTGAGATCTGCCTGTGTGGCAGCTCACTAGCGACCACTTAGCGATGCACCAGCGATCCTGACCGCATCATATCGCTGGTCGGGATCGCTGGTGCATCGCTAAGTGTGACAGTACCTTAATATCCATGTAAGATCAAAGGCCTCATGCCCTCAACTTCTTTGAAGCAGATTCCTCAGATTCTGTAGTGAGTCATAAATCCTCCCAACAGATTTAGCCCTGTGTGGATGGAATCAAATACTTTAAAAAGTTTTTATTCCCAAACCCTGCAATGTTTTTGTGATTTAAAAGTGCCTTTTAATATGACAACTTTCATATCCTTTATGTTGTGTCCTGGACCACAGAAATGTTTGGCCACAGGTAAATTTTTTTTTATATCTGCAATTGTGTGGCAAAGGGACCTCAACCTTACTCTCAGTTTCTGTCCTGTTTCTCCCACATAGAGGCCCCCAAAAGGACAGCATTAAGTACACCACATTGGAAGAACATGGAAATGTCCCGGGAATCTTATATGCTAATTATGCAAATTGTCTCTTCAGAGAGGAAGAGGACTAGAACTCTAGTGCCACCTATTGGAAGTAGCAATCCTAAAAGTCAATGTCGACCCTTTAACGAATTTTGTTACATGGCTTAGGATAAAAGCCAAGCCAGAATCTCAATTTGCAGACATTGTGTTTCGGGGTACTGCCCCTTGTCAGTGCAAAGTGTGAGATCTGGTTTGTCTGTGAGAGAGGCATCTGACCGATATCCAAGAAGTATCATTTCTCCTTGCAGAGAATGACATGGTAAGCATGTGGAGATGAGGAGACTTAAAGCCTAGGGATGAGCAAGCATATTCGTGGGTATTCGGTACTCAGCGAGTATTGCGGTACTCGCAGTACTCGAACCAAAGCGAGTATTTCACTACTCGCCTCGCTATTCGGTTCTCCCGCCCAGCATTTGCCAATCACAGTAATGCCGCACACTTCTTGGTTGTGGGCGGCATTACTCTGATTGGCTGGCTGCCCAGCTTCCTATGAGTCATCAATCATAGCCTAGCACTAAGCCCTGCCTGCTGCCGCCTTTTTCTGCACATTGCATGCAGAACACAGCTAGTGTAGGGAGAGTGTGAGCAGCTGCTAGGGAGAGTTGTGTTTTTAGGTTCAAATCAGCCAGAAATCCTCTGTGAAACCCATAAGCTCTTTTCAGAGCTGAAAGTATAAGGCCAAGAACCAAGTTGTGACATTTAGGGTCACTTGTAGGTCACTTTTACCCCTGCAGGGCAGGTTTTTTCTGCTGCTGCCGTGCTGCATTCACAGCGAATAACACGCACGGTACTGCACAACTAACACGCAGGCAGCACCACTGTCTTGTGTGGTGTCTGGGGTGCGTATTCTTGCCTTAAACCTCAGGGCAGTTTTTTGTGCTGCTACTGTGCTGCATTCACATAATAACAGCAAATAGTACGCACGCACGGTACTGCACAACTAACACGCAGGTAGCACCACTATCTTGTGTGGTGTCTGGGCTGCGTATTCTTGCCTTAAACCTCAGGGCAGTTTTTTGTGCTGCTACCAGGCTGCGTTCACATAATAACTGCAAATAGTACGCACGCACGGTACTGCACAACTAACACGCGGCAGCACCACTGTCTTGTGTGATGTCTGGGGTGCGTGTTCTTGCCTTAAACTTCAGGGCAGTTTTTTATGCTTCTGCCGTGCTGCGTTCACAGCAAATAGCGAATAGCATGCACGGCACTGCACAACTGACACGCAGCCAGCACAGCTGTCTTGTGTGGTGTCTGGGGTGAGTATTCTTGCCTTAAACCTCAGGGCAGTTTTTTGTGCTGCTACCGTGCTGCATTCACATAATATCAGCAAATAGTACGCACGCACGGTACTACACAACTGACACGCAGGCAGCACCACTGTCTTGTGTGGTGTCGGGGTGCGTATTCTTGCCTTAAACCTCAGGGCAATTTTTTAGTGGCAGCATCGCTGTCTTCTGTGGTTCCTGGGTGCGTAATCTCACCTTAGACCTCAGGGCAATTTTTTTCTGCTGCTGCGATGCTGTTTGTAAAACACAAAGCAGTACTAGGCTGTAGTGCTACCTTCCACAATGCACTAACTGTGCCTTGTTCCCCAATATCTGCATCTGAACATCTGCAAGTATGGCAGAAAAATCCAAAATTCCTAAAAAGGCAGTTGTGAAGGGGCCGTGGACGTGGGGTCGTTGGTGCCCAACAAGGCACAGAGCCTGGGAGATTGAAGAAGGTTGATGCATCTAGTTTCCTGCGAAATTTCCCAGTCTGGAACATAAACGGGCCTGGAAGCCAGAAGTACAAGAGCAGATACTGTCTTGGATGGCTGACAAGGCCTCCGCGAAATGTTCTAGCAGCACCCAATCGTCCATGACAAAACAGTCTACAGTCCATACAGTTAACGCTGGGTCATCCTATTCTCAACCTGTTCCTAGTTCATCACCCGGTCAGGAGTCACAGGAAACATTTGACCCCAACCTTGGTCACTCCGAGGATCTCTTTGGTCCATTTTCTTTCGCTGCCTCTGGCCTCTCACCATGCGACATTGAAGAGGAACGAGAGGGGGTATCGTCTGTTGAAGATGGCCAAATATTTGAAACCCCATGTTCAGAAGAAAGCCACTTTCATCCACGTGATATACCGGGTGAAGAGGTGGAGGCTGATGGTGATGACACACAGTTGCCATCTGTCTAGTCGCCAATATCAACATGGAAGGAGGATGACATGGACGATGAGGTGGTCTATTTGAGACCACCGATCCGACCTGGGCCGTTGGCATGCATAGCCAGTACAGCAGCACAGAGGATGAAGGTGGATACGTAGTACCAACAAAGGCACCAAGGGCTACTGGTTTGAGCAGAGTGCGAAGTGTGTCAACTGTTGCCAAGAGCAATCCCTATGTGCCCCAAGTCAAGGCAAGGGTGCGTTCAGCCGCTGTCTGGAAAAATGTTTCCGATAGTCCTTCTGAACCAAATGTTGTCACCTGTAGCATCTGCCATAGGAAGCTGAGCAGAGGCCAGGGCAAAGGCAACCAAAGCACCACCAGTATGTGGAAACACATGGCAGCCAAGCACCCTAGTGGGTGGGTTGAACAACAGGGTACCAAATCAGTGTCTGCGACTGCGGGTCAAACCACTGCCATGTCACCTGTGATATGGACTCACCAATCTGCTCGGCAGTAAGTCGTTGATCATCATACCTCTTGCTTACAAGCTACAGTTGCACAGACACAGGCCACAACAAGCTCATCCACTTGTTTGTCCCAGGAAAGCGTCCAATTATCCGTGCCCCAGATGTATGAAAGGAGGCATAAATACCAAGGCGCACACCCACAAGCACAAATACTGAACGTGCAGATTGCCAAGTTGCTAGCCATGGAGATGTTGCCGTTTAGGCTTGTGGGGACACAGTTTTTCCGTGATCTTTTGGCTGTGGCTGCCCCATGATACTCGGTTCCCAGCCGGCACTATTTTTCCCGCTGTGCTGTCCTCGCGTTACACCAGCATGTCTTAAACAACCTAAAGCATGCTCTCACTAATGCCATAACCGGGAAGGTCCATCTTACAACAGACACGTGGACAAGTAATTGTGACCAGGGATGATGCATCTCTGTCATGGCACACTGGCTGAACCTGGTGGAGGGTGGGACAAAGTCTCAAACTGGACAATCAACACATATCCTACCCACGCCACGAATAGCGGGCCCAACCTCAATCAGGGTTTCCGCCTCATCATATACGTCCAGTCTCCCCTCTTCCTCCTCCTCCGCTTCATCATCCTATGCTGAATTACCCTCCACATCACTCCCAAGTTGAGAGCTGTGCAGCAGCGCATTGGCAAAGAGGCAAAACGCTCTGCTGAAGCTGATCTGCTTAGGTGAAACACCACACACTGCAGCAGAGCTGTGGTAAGGAATAAAACAACAGACCGATCAGTGACTCTCCCCACTGCAACTCCAACCTGGTCTGTTTGTCTGTGACAATGGGTGTAACCTGGTGGCAGCTTTAAAGTTCGGGAAGCTGGAACACATACCATGCATGACTCACGTGCTGAACCTGGTGGTGCAGAAATTTATAAAAACATACCCTGACTTGCCGTACCTACTTGAGAAGGTGCGCCGTATTTGAGCCCATTTCCACCACTCCTCAACCACTGTTGCCGGTCTTGCAGTGCTTCAAAAGCAATTTAATTTGACAAACCACAGACTGATTTGCGACCTGCCAACACGGTGGAACTCAGCATATCATATATTGGCAAGGGTCTGTGAGCAGCATAGGGCACTTTCTGAATACCAGCTAAACATGCCCGTCACACTGAGACTCAGCCAAGACACATAACAACTGTCAAGTGGGTGTGGATCGCTGATATTTGTGAGGTGCTTGATAACTTTGAGTACTGCACCAAGCTTGTGAGCGGCGATCAGGCTATTATCAGTGTAACCATCCCTATGCTATGTCTGCTGAAAAAATCTCTGCAGAAACAAAAAATGGAATCTTTACGTGCCCAGCAGCTGGGTATGGAGCAAGATTTCACAATGGGTTATCCTACCCAGCCCAGCCAATATCATCAGGTAACATTGGAGGATGAAGATGATGATGAAAATGAGGAGGGAGAGGACTTCTTTTTCAGTGGTACCAAGGGGACATGTCATGCTACAGAGGGGAATCCAAACCCCAGCTTCATGTCTGTCCAGCATGGGTGGGCTGAAAAGGAGGTGGAGGAGGAGAGTCAGTGTGAGGAGAGGATGTGTATTGTTCCTCCTTCAGGGGTCACAGAAAATTTGCCTCTAAGCAGCTTGGCACACATGGCACACTTCATATCTGACTGTCTGTGCCAAGACCCTTGCGTAATCCACATTTTCAATAACAACCTATACTGGTTGGCCACCTTTAAAAAAAGAGGGGGAGAAGCCAGTGCTGCTCGTGGTCAGAACGTAATACATAAAGTGTGAAAACACACATAGGTTTCTATCTGTATTCAAAAATGAGACATTTAGCAAAAAATTGATCAATTGTTTGAGCTACCCCGCCACGTCAAGGCAGTCTCGTATGGGTAGTCCTACTCTACGTTTTTTATGTTCGCTGTGCCATTACGGCCTCCTAAATGTATAAAAGCAAGACCTCATTACATGCACACTGTACCTGAAGCATTTCAGAATCGCTCATATGGCACCAGAGAGGACAAGCGCAGGTAAAGATTAGCCAGGTCCATGCAGACATTTCAGGTCCAACCTCCACACTGCCTGACCAGCACCACAGATAAAGGACGATCCAGGCCCAGATACAGGTGCGTAATCAAATAAAGCCTAGGGCAGGGCAGGGCTGCCGTTTAATGTGAACAGCAGCCTAGATCATTCACTAAGAAAACAGAAAGAATAGCGTACATGACCCAGCGCGCACGGCTACAGTGGTGGTCAGCCACAAAACCAATATCGAGAAAAAAGAGGGGGAGAAGCCAGCGCTGCTCGTGGTCAGAACATCTTTTCGCCATCTTTTCTGTGTTTATTGTGATTGATCTAGGCTGCTGTGCACACTCACGGCAGCCCCGCCCTGCCCCAGGCTTTATTTATTTTTGCATCCATGTCTGAGCCTGCATTGCCCTTCATCTGTGTTTGCTGGTTGGGCAGTGTGTGGAGGTCAAACCTGAGATGTCTGTGTTCAGACCTGGTTGGCCTTCATCTGCACCTGCTCCATCTGGCTGCACGGGAGTGATGCAGTCATGCTTCAGGTATGGATTGTATTTGATATGGTCTTGCTTTTAAAACATTTAGGAGGCCGCAATGGCACAGTGAATAAATACAAATGTAGAGTAGGACCCCTCATATGAGATTGCCTTGGCGTGGCGGGGTGGCTCAATATATTGATCAATATTTTGCTAAATGTCTCATTTTGAATGCAGTAAGATATGTGCATATGCACCTCATGTTATGCGTTTTGACCACTGGCAGTGCTGGCTCTTCTCTCTTTTTATTGGTTGGCCACCTTTCTATACCCATGGTACAAGGACAAATTTCCTTCGCTACTGTTGCAGTCACCAAGCGGTTTCACAATGGAATCCTTCAAGAAGGCTGTTGTCGATAATTTGATGGCAACAGCACCCTCAGACACCACTGCTAGCAGAGATACCAGCTCTGTGCAACAGCATGCATTAATGTGGAGAGATATGCCAAGCAGGTCCAAAAGATGTTGTTGTAAAATGGGCTATCTTCAATAAACCGGCTCATCACCAAGGACTAGCTGCAACAGTAGCAATGCCAAGGAAGGAGAAGTTGAACAAGATGGTTAACGACTATCTAAGTGATCATACCTGCATCCTTCCTGATGCTTCTGTACTGTTTATTTACTGGGTATCCAAGCTGCATAATTGGCCCGACCTCTCCTTCTATGCCTTGGAGGTGCTGTCCTGCCCTGCTGCTAGTGTGATGTCAGAGCGTGTTTTCAGTGCCGCTGGGGCAATCATCACAGATACACGCACACGGTTGACTACAGAGAATGCAGACAGGCTGACTCTGAAAAAATTTAACAAGGACTGGATTTCGCAACAGTATTTAAGCCCTCCAGATTACAGTATCCCAACCTAAATTCACCCAACATGTTTTTTTTAAAAATTGGTGATCACATCCATCCCATTTCATTCCCATACAAGCCCCTTTTCTTCTTCTTACATATTTTTTCAAAACCTGCTTCTGACACATGTACCTCATGGTCAATAAGCTAAAAACAATGTTACGTTAATATTTCCCATCAGAAGCACTTGTGATGAGAGTGAGACCCTTCTTCCTTCATCAACCATGCTATCATGCCCCTTGGGCTAATTTTTGGAGACACTATTGCTATGCCTGGACACTGGGCACGGCCACCTCTATGCTAGTAGTCCGACTCCTATCTTCATCATAATTGTTTGGCCCTTCAGACCTGCCTTGCTTCCTTCATCAACCATGATACAGCCCCTAGGGCTAATTTTTGGAGACACTATGGCTATGCCTGGACACAGGGCATGGCCACCTCTATGCTAGCAGTCCTGGCTTTATCATAATTGTTAGGCCCTTCAGACCTGCCTTGCTTCCTTCATCAACCATGATACAGCCCCTATGGCTAATGTTTGGAAGACACTAAATCTATGCCTACACATTGGGCAGTGGCACAACAAGGACAGTAGTCCAAGCTTTATAATTGTGAACACCTTGTGGTGATGATGATGATGGGTGGCTTCTTCCTGCGTTAACCATAACACAGCACCTACCCCTCGGGCAGATTGCCTCCATCATCCCTCGCTCTTATGGCACTTCTGATATATCCCTGGCACTGCGTAAGTGGCGTATGAGTCCCGCTCTTCCGGCAAAAAACCAAAGGACTTAAAATAGTGTTTGTACATTCTAGTGAAGCAGTGGAGTAAAAGCAATCGTGCAGCCCCTGACCAGGTGCCCCCATGTTTTATACATTTGTTTACAGCATACATTTTTTAACATTTACGCATTTTTTAGCATTTTCCTCAGCCCCCAGACCACTTTGAAGGGTCCAGCAGACAACTACTCGCATTTTCCATTGACTATCATTGGACTCGCTATTTGTACCGAATACCCGAGTATTAGGGTATACTCAGTACGATTATAGCGAGTCCGAATACTTCAGTACTCACTCATCCCAAGCCTTAATGTTACCCTTTCTCATAGTGTAAGAGAAAACAAGGGCGGGGGCACAGACATAGGGCTTCACCTGGTATAAATCAATTAAAATATAAAAGTACTCTGAGTACTCACCCTTTATGGGTTGTGTTCAGACACAACCTCTATCAACGTTTGTTGCAGTCATTTAGCTGCTGCAGAGCTCGTGCAGGTGGACAGCGTCCACTAGGTATCATAAGTTGAGGATCCAAGAAAAGCACTTCTGAGCATCCGCGCTGCTTTAGTGATAAGAATTCTTCAGAAATCCATATAAATCTTTCAAGTTCTTTATTATATGTACTACAGAAACTACGCGTTTTGAGGTGACAAACCGCACCTCTTCTTCAGGTTACAGTACAGAGTTGTGATCGGTCTATACAAATGACAACTTTATATGCTGTGTGGGCGTAACCCCCCATTGTGAGAAAAGGGCGTCAACCTGCACATGCTGCACATAAAGATATTTGAAAAAGACAAGCAAAGTGACATATATATATATATATAGAAAAACATATATTCCGGATAGTGATAGTATTGTGTATCCTATTCAGACAATCAATACAATAACATGGACTTTTATAATTAAATAAAAAGAAACATATGAAATATGTAGAACACAAAAAAAAGGGAACAAGAGAGGATAAGAACCAGTTTCATTGTGGTGAGTTTGAGACAAATGTCTGGTGGTTTCACCACTGAGCTATCATGAGTGATGAGCTACCAGTGATGAGGAGTAGTGGAGAGTAATTACTCATTTGATATAACTAGTGAAGATAGAGAGTGCAAAAAGTTTCCTTTCACCAATAGTAGTGACAAATGGGAGTGTATAAAAGGAGCTATATTTGGAGAAATTATGTATTTTAAACTGATGGGTTTTTTTTTGTTTTTTTTATGTTGCCATTCACATGGCAGATCTATGAAAGAACTAGAAGCATATTGCCACAATTCCCAGTGTGCAAATATGCGAGTGAAAAATATAAAACCAAAGTGTTTAATTAAAAATGTGTTTTAAAATTATTTAAAAAATTATTTAAAAATAATTTTGTGGGGAAGTTTTTAAATCCCAAAAACCAACTGAATGAAAGGACTGATACAAATTTATTTAAAAATGAGAATTAGCGGTGAACCCAACTGTAATATAATTATGTCCACCAGAGGGAGTAGTGCTGAGTGAACTAGAATGACCCAAGGGATCCCTGAGATATATCACAGCCAAGAGCGTAGTAGGGGAAAAAAAAAAACATTAAGAAATGTATCTCACGTAACATATATTATATTCTCATAAAACTTCTTCTCAATTCACCAGATAAAATGTGAGGATAATTTAGTACACGTTAAAATTTTTTTACAAATAAATTAATATATTAAATATACAGAAAAATATGAAAAACATTCCTCAAGGTAAGACTTATATAAAAATATCGCATATTTCATTTAAACCTTTTGGATTAATAGTATCGAGTCAATAAATCCAATAAATTTCTTTTCTACTAAGTTGTAGAAATCTATTCGGAGCACTTTCAGGTATATGGTCAATGGGAAAAAATGTTAGAGAAGAAAAATCATTTTTATGATGTAGGGCACAATGTCTAGATAGTCCATGTTTCATATAGCCAATCCTCACGTTGTGCCTGTGGGAGTTCATCCTTTTTCGAAAACACTGAGTAGTTCGTCCCAAGTATTGTTTTCCACAAATACATTGTATTAAATATATAATAAAACTTGATTCACAAGTGAGATTGGCTTTAATAGTAAAAGTTTCACCCGTTGATGTTGAATTAAAAAGGGTTTTTTTATGACCAATGCCCCTACAACACAAACATTTCTTTTTCCCACATTTATAAATTCCTGGTGGTACTGCAGTTTTCTTTTTAGTTGTCACAGAGATTTTTTGTCCTCTCAATCTACTCGGAGCCACAAGGTTTCTAATATTGGGTGGTCTCCTGAAGGTAACACCTGGGATTTTCGGTAAAATGGTTTTTAAGATGGGGTCATTTAAAAGAATGTGCCAATTATCCTTTAAAATTTCACGCATTTCCTTATGGTATTTATTAAAAGTGGTAATAAAATTAAGATTAAAATCATCAGTATTAGTTTTAATCTTTTTAGCTAAAAGTGATTTTTGCTCATAATTATTTTGCACATGACCCAGGGATTCCTTTATTAGTTTCTTAGGATATTTTTTTTTCCTCAAATCTTTCTTCTAGTATTTTAGCTTGGTTTAAAAAATCAATTTCAGTAGTACAATTTCTCCTAATTCGTTTAAACTGGTTCACAGGTATGTTTACCAGCCATTTGTTATAATGGCTACTGTGGTAATGCAAGAAACTATTCGCATCCACTTTCTCAAAGTATGTTCTTGTATTAATTTGAAGGTTTTCAATATAAATATTAAGATCTAAAAAGTTAATTTCTTTCTCATTGTGGCATGGAGAAAAGGACATCCCCCAATCATTATTATTCAGATCTATGACAAAATCCTCAATATTCCCTTTACTACTGTCCCATATTATGAAGATGTCATCAATAAAACGTTTAAAAAATTTTATACAATCGTAAAAGCGGGATTTATAAATAAAAATCTCTTCGAATCTCCCCATGAAGAGATTTGCGAAAGGTGGCGCCACTTTTGACCCCATTGCCATTCCCTTCTCTTGGTGATAGGTGTTTTTTAAAAAAGTAAAATAGTTGTTCTTAAGAATAAAAAATAATCCATCATAAATAAACCTCTTTTGTGCCACTGAAAAACGCTCATCATTTCTAACATAGTGATAAAAGCGTGTTAATCCCAATTCATGTTGAATATTCGAGTATAGGGCTGCTACATCTAAGGTAAAAAATGTATAGGATTTTTTCCATGTAAATTCATTCAATAATTCTATAAGATGAGATGAATCCCTCAAGTAGCTGGGTAAATTGGTCACATGTACTTTCATTAATTTGTCTATATACTCTGCAAGATTACTCAAGATGGAGTTTATTCCAGATATTATCGGACGTCCGGGGGGATTGTTAATATCTTTGTGTAATTTAGGGAAGTGGTAGAAGAAGGGTATGTTATGGTTTTTTTATTTTCAGAAATTTGCTTTCTTTTTCATTAAATATTCCTTCCTCAGTCCCTCTTTTTATTAAATCCGAATAGGTTGTTGTTAATTCAGTTGAAGGGTAATTTATTACAACACTATTAAAATCTGGATCCGATAAGATACGGTTAGCTTCCTGGCAGTATATATCCTAGTTTTGAATCACTATACCGCCTCCCTTATCAGCAGGGCGTATAACAATTTCATTATTCTCTAGAAGATCCTGAATGGCATTTTTTTCCCTGTTTGTTAAATTGTTTTTGTATCTATTTTTTATTCCAGATTTTTTCAATCCCAATTGTTTCATCTCATTAAGAATGATATCCCCAAATACAGTCATATGGTTCCCTTTGCTTTCAGTGGGGTAAAAACTAGAGATGAGCGAAACGGGTCGAAAAAATTCAAAAGTCGCCGACTTTTGGCAAAGTCTGGTTTCATGAAACGAAACCCGACCCTAGGATGAGGTCGGCCACGAGGTCGGCGACTTACGCGCCAAAGTCGCATTTCAAAAGTTTGTTTTGCGCTCTTTTTCAGCCAATCAGGATTCACGGACACTGTGGGCAACGTGATGACCTTGGCACGGGTCACCACCATCTTTCAGAAGGGCATGCAAGTGATTGGCTTGCTTTGGTGGGCGTCACAGGGGGTATAAAAGGGCGTGCACGCCGAACGCCATCTTACTTCTGCCGATCTTAGTATAGGGAGAGGTTGCTGCTGATTCTGTAGGGAGAGCGTTAGGCAGGGAAGAAGACAAAAAAACTGCTTCTGCTGCTAGCGATTTGGCCTGCACAACACACAAGTCACTGTGTGTGCAGTGCAAGGGGAGGCTATATTGTGGTGTATCAGTGGTGTTGGTTGTTGGGCTGCCTTCTAAGGCTTCCTGACACGCTGGCATTGCTGTTTACCCACTGCTCCACAAACTGCTTTTTTAAAAGCAATCCAGTCTCCCTTATCCTCTCGTCACTTTGGTCACAGGCAGCTGTGCCATCGAGCGTGTCACATAGCGCTCAGATATCAGTGGGCCGCACACAATCCACAAGTGTCCAGTGTCCAAAAGTGTACGCAGAGATTCAAAATCTCCATTATCCTCTCGTCACTTTGGTCACAGGCAGCTGTGCCATCGAGCGTGTCACATAGCGCTCAGATATCAGTGGGCCGCACACAATCCACAAGTGTCCATTGTCCAAAAGTGTGCGCAGAGATTCAAGATCTCCATTATCCTCTTATCACTTTGGTCACAGGCAGCTGTGCCATCGAGCGTGTCACATAGCGCTCAGATATCAGTGGGCCGCACACAATCCACAAGTGTCCAGTGTCCAAAAGTGTACGCAGAGATTCAAAATCTCCATTATCCTCTCGTCACTTTGGTCACAGGCAGCTGTGCCATCGAGCGTGTCACATAGCGCTCAGATATCAGTGGGCCGCACACAATCCACAAGTGTCCACTGTCCACAAGTGTACGCAGAGATTCAAAATCTCCATTATCCTCTCGTCACTTTGGTCACAGGCAGCTGTGCCATCGAGCGTGTCACATAGCGCTCAGATAACAGTGGGCCGCACACAATCCACAAGTGTCCACTGTCCACAAGTGTACACAGAGATTCAAAATCTCCATTATCCTCTCGTCACTTTGGTCACAGGCAGCTGTGCCATCGAGCGTGTCACATAGCGCTCAGATATCAGTGGGCCGCACACAATCCACAAGTGTCCAGTGTCCAAAAGTGTACGCAGAGATTCAAAATCTCCATTATCCTCTCGTCACTTTGGTCACAGGCAGCTGTGCCATCGAGCGTGTCACATAGCGCTCAGATATCAGTGGGCCGCACACAATCCACAAGTGTCCAGTGTCCACAAGTGTACGCAGAGATTCAAAATCTCCATTATCCTCTCGTCACTTTGGTCACAGGCAGCTGTGCCATCGAGCGTGTCACATAGCGCTCAGATATCAGTGGGCCGCACACAATCCACAAGTGTCCAGTGTCCAAAAGTATACGCAGAGATTCAAAATCTCCATTATCCTCTCGTCACTTTGGTCACAGGCAGCTGTGCCATCGAGCGTGTCACATAGCGCTCAGATATCAGTGGGCCGCACACAATCCACAAGTGTCCAGTGTCCAAAAGTGTACGCAGAGATTCAAAATCTCCATTATCCTCTCGTCACTTTGGTCACAGGCAGCTGTGCCATCGAGCGTGTCACATAGCGCTCAGATATCAGTGGGCCGCACACAATCCACAAGTGTCCACTGTCCACAAGTGTACGCAGAGATTCAAAATCTCCATTATCCTCTCGTCACTTTGGTCACAGGCAGCTGTGCCATCGAGCGTGTCACATAGCGCTCAGATATCAGTGGGCCGCACACAATCCACAAGTGTCCAGTGTCCAAAAGTGTACGCAGAGATTCAAAATCTCCATTATCCTCTCGTCACTTTGTTCACAGGCAGCTGTGCCATCGAGCGTGTCACATAGCGCTCAGATATCAGTGGGCCGCACACAATCCACAAGTGTCCAGTGTCCACAAGTGTACGCAGAGATTCAAAATCTCCATTATCCTCTCGTCACTTTGGTCACAGGCAGCTGTGCCATCGAGCGTGTCACATAGCGCTCAGATATCAGTGGGCCGCACACAATCCACAAGTGTCCAGTGTCCAAAAGTATACGCAGAGATTCAAAATCTCCATTATCCTCTCGTCACTTTGGTCACAGGCAGCTGTGCCATCGAGCGTGTCACATAGCGCTCAGATATCAGTGGGCCGCACACAATCCACAAGTGTCCAGTGTCCAAAAGTGTACGCAGAGATTCAAAATCTCCATTATCCTCTCGTCACTTTGGTCACAGGCAGCTGTGCCATCGAGCGTGTCACATAGCGCTCAGATATCAGTGGGCCGCACACAATCCACAAGTGTCCACTGTCCACAAGTGTACGCAGAGATTCAAAATCTCCATTATCCTCTCGTCACTTTGGTCAGAGGCAGCTGTGCCATCGAGCGTGTCACATAGCGCTCAGATATCAGTGGGCCGCACACAATCCACAAGTGTCCACTGTCCACAAGTGTACGCAGAGATTCAAAATCTCCATTATCCTCTCGTCACTTTGGTCACAGGCAGCTGTGCCATCGAGCGTGTCACATAGCGCTCAGATATCAGTGGGCCGCACACAATCCACAAGTGTCCAGTGTCCAAAAGTGTACACAGAGATTCAAAATCTCCATTATCCTCTCGTCACTTTGGTCACAGGCAGCTGTGCCATCGAGCGTGTCACATAGCGCTCAGATATCAGTGGGCCGCACACAATCCACAAGTGTCCAGTGTCCAAAAGTGTACGCAGAGATTCAAAATCTCCATTATCCTCTCGTCACTTTGGTCACAGGCAGCTGTGCCATCGAGCGTGTCACATAGCGCTCAGATATCAGTGGGCCGCACACAATCCACAAGTGTCCACTGTCCAAAAGTGTACGCAGAGATTCAAAATCTCCATTATCCTCTCGTCACTTTGGTCACAGGCAGCTGTGCCATCGAGCGTGTCACATAGCGCTCAGATATCAGTGGGCCGCACACAATCCACAAGTGTCCAGTGTCCAAAAGTGTACGCAGAGATTCAAAATCTCCATTATCCTCTCGTCACTTTGGTCACAGGCAGCTGTGCCATCGAGCGTGTCACATAGCGCTCAGATATCAGTGGGCCGCACACAATCCACAAGTGTCCAGTGTCCAAAAGTGTACGCAGAGATTCAAAATCTCCATTATCCTCTCGTCACTTTGGTCACAGGCAGCTGTGCCATCGAGCATGTCACATAGCGCTCAGATATCAGTGGGCCGCACACAATCCAAAAGTGTCCAGTGTCCAAAAGTGTACGCAGAGATTCAAAATCTCCATTATCCTCTCATCACTTTGGTCACAGGCAGCTGTGCCATCGAGCGTGTCACATAGCGCTCAGATATCAGTGGGCCGCACACAATCCACAAGTGTCCACTGTCCACAAGTGTACGCAGAGATTCAAAATCTCCATTATCCTCTCGTCACTTTGGTCACAGGCAGCTGTGCCATCGAGCGTGTCACATAGCGCTCAGATATCAGTGGGCCGCACACAATCCACAAGTGTCCACTGTCCACAAGTGTACGCAGAGATTCAAAATCTCCATTATCCTCTCGTCACTTTGGTCACAGGCAGCTGTGCCATCGAGCGTGTCACATAGCGCTCAGATATCAGTGGGCCGCACACAATCCACAAGTGTCCAGTGTCCAAAAGTGTACGCAGAGATTCAAAATCTCCATTATCCTCTCATCACTTTGGTCACAGGCAGCTGTGCCATCGAGCATGTCACATAGCGCTCAGATATCAGTGGGCAGCACACAATCCACAAGTGTCCACTGTCCACAAGTGTACGCAGAGATTCAAAATCTCCATTATCCTCTCGTCACTTTGGTCACAGGCAGCTGTGCCATCGAGCGTGTCACATAGCGCTCAGATATCAGTGGGCCGCACACAATCCACAAGTGTCCACTGTCCACAAGTGTACGCAGAGATTCAAAATCTCCATTATCCTCTCGTCACTTTGGTCACAGGCAGCTGTGCCATCGAGCGTGTCACATAGCACTCAGATATCAGTGGGCCGCACACAATCCACAAGTGTCCACTGTCCAAAAGTGTACGCAGAGATTCAAAATCTCCATTATCCTCTCGTCACTTTGGTCACAGACAGCTGTGCCATCGAGCGTGTCACATAGCGCTCAGATATCAGTGGGCCGCACACAATCCACAAGTGTCCAGTGTCCAAAAGTGTACGCAGAGATTCAAAATCTCCATTATCCTCTCGTCACTTTGGTCACAGGCAGCTGTGCCATCGAGCGTGTCACATAGCGCTCAGATATCAGTGGGCCGCACACAATCCACAAGTGTCCACTGTCCACAAGTGTACGCAGAGATTCAAAATCTCCATTATCCTCTCGTCACTTTGGTCACAGGCAGCTGTGCCATCGAGCGTGTCACATAGCGCTCAGATATCAGTGGGCCGCACACAATCCACAAGTGTCCAGTGTCCAAAAGTGTACGCAGAGATTCAAAATCTCCATTATCCTCTCGTCACTTTGGTCACAGGCAGCTGTGCCATCGAGCGTGTCACATAGCGCTCAGATATCAGTGGGCCGCACACAATCCACAAGTGTCCAGTGTCCAAAAGTGTACGCAGAGATTCAAAATCTCCATTATCCTCTCGTCACTTTGGTCACAGGCAGCTGTGCCATCGAGCGTGTCACATAGCGCTCAGATATCAGTGGGCCGCACACAATCCACAAGTGTTCACTGTCCACAAGTGTACGCAGAGATTCAAAATCTCCATTATCCTCTCGTCACTTTGGTCACAGGCAGCTGTGCCATCGAGCGTGTCACATAGCGCTCAGATATCAGTGGGCCGCACACAATCCACAAGTGTCCAGTGTCCAAAAGTATACGCAGAGATTCAAAATCTCCATTATCCTCTCGTTACTTTGGTCACAGGCAGCTGTGCCATCGAGCGTGTCACATAGCGCTCAGATATCAGTGGGCCGCACACAATCCACAAGTGTCCAGTGTCCAAAAGTGTACGCAGAGATTCAAAATCTCCATTATCCTCTCGTCACTTTGGTCACAGGCAGCTGTGCCATCGAGCGTGTCACATAGCGCTCAGATATCAGTGGGCCGCACACAATCCACAAGTGTCCACTGTCCACAAGTGTACGCAGAGATTCAAAATCTCCATTATCCTCTCGTCACTTTGGTCAGAGGCAGCTGTGCCATCGAGCGTGTCATATAGCGCTCAGATATCAGTGGGCCGCACACAATCCACAAGTGTCCAGTGTCCAAAAGTGTACGCAGAGATTCAAAATCTCCATTATCCTCTCGTCACTTTGGTCACAGGCAGCTGTGCCATCGAGCGTGTCACATAGCGCTCAGATATCAGTGGGCCGCACACAATCCACAAGTGTCCACTGTCCAAAAGTGTACGCAGAGATTCAAAATCTCCATTATCCTCTCGTCACTTTGGTCACAGGCAGCTGTGCCATCGAGCGTGTCACATAGCGCTCAGATATCAGTGGGCCGCACACAATCCACAAGTGTCCAGTGTCCAAAAGTGTACGCAGAGATTCAAAATCTCCATTATCCTCTCGTCACTTTGGTCACAGGCAGCTGTGCCATCGAGCGTGTCACATAGCGCTCAGATATCAGTGGGCTGCACACAATCCACAAGTGTCCAGTGTCCAAAAGTGTACGCAGAGATTCAAAATCTCCATTATCCTCTCGTCACTTTGGTCACAGGCAGCTGTGCCATCGAGCGTGTCACATAGCGCTCAGATATCAGTGGGCCGCACACAATCCACAAGTGTCCAGTGTCCAAAAGTGTACGCAGAGATTCAAAATCTCCATTATCCTCTCGTCACTTTGGTCACAGGCAGCTGTGCCATCGAGCATGTCACATAGCGCTCAGATATCAGTGGGCCGCACACAATCCACAAGTGTCCACTGTCCACAAGTGTACGCAGAGATTCAAAATCTCCATTATCCTCTCGTCACTTTGGTCACAGGCAGCTGTGCCATCGAGCGTGTCACATAGTGCTCAAATATCAGTGGGCCGCACACAATCCACAAGTGTCCACTGTCCACAAGTGTACGCAGAGATTCAAAATCTCCATTATCCTCTCGTCACTTTGGTCACAGGCAGCTGTGCCATCGAGCGTGTCACATAGCGCTCAGATATCAGTGGGCCGCACACAATCCACAAGTGTCCAGTGTCCAAAAGTGTACGCAGAGATTCAAAATCTCCATTATCCTCTCGTCACTTTGGTCACAGGCAGCTGTGCCATCGAGCGTATCACATAGCGCTCAGATATCAGTGGGCCGCACAGAATCCACAAGTGTCCACTGTCCACAAGTGTACGCAGATATTCAAAATCTCCATTATCCTCTCGTCACTTTGGTCACAGGCAGCTGTGCCATCGAGCGTGTCACATAGCGCTCAGATATCAGTGGGCCGCACACAATCCACAAGTGTCCACTGTCCACAAGTGTACGCAGAGATTCAAAATCTCCATTATCCTCTCGTCACTTTGGTCACAGGCAGCTGTGCCATCGAGCGTGTCACATAGCGCTCAGATATCAGTGGGCCGCACACAATCCACAAGTGTCCAGTGTCCAAAAGTGTACGCAGAGATTCAAAATCTCCATTATCCTCTCGTCACTTTGGTCACAGGCAGCTGTGCCATCGAGCGTGTCACATAGCGCTCAGATATCAGTGGGCCGCACACAATCCACAAGTGTCCACTGTCCAAAAGTGTACGCAGAGATTCAAAATCTCCATTATCCTCTCGTCACTTTGGTCACAGGCAGCTGTGCCATCGAGCGTGTCACATAGCGCTCAGATATCAGTGGGCCGCACACAATCCACAAGTGTCCACTGTCCACAAGTGTACGCAGAGATTCAAAATCTCCATTATCCTCTCGTCACTTTGGTCACAGGCAGCTGTGCCATCGAGCGTGTCACATAGCGCTCAGATATCAGTGGGCCGCACACAATCCACAAGTGTCCAGTGTCCAAAAGTGTACGCAGAGATTCAAAATCTCCATTATCCTCTCGTCACTTTGGTCACAGGCAGCTGTGCCATCGAGCGTGTCACATAGCGCTCAGATATCAGTGGGCCGCACACAATCCACAAGTGTCCAGTGTCCAAAAGTGTACGCAGAGATTCAAAATCTCCATTATCCTCTCGTCACTTTGGTCACAGGCAGCTGTGCCATCGAGCGTGTCACATAGCGCTCAGATATCAGTGGGCCGCACACAATCCACAAGTGTCCAGTGTCCAAAAGTGTACGCAGAGATTCAAAATCTCCATTATCCTCTCGTCACTTTGGTCACAGGCAGCTGTGCCATCGAGCGTGTCACATAGCGCTCAGATATCAGTGGGCCGCACACAATCCACAAGTGTCCACTGTCCACAAGTGTACGCAGAGATTCAAAATCTCCATTATCCTCTCATCACTTTGGTCACAGGCAGCTGTGCCATCGAGCGTGTCACATAGCGCTCAGATATCAGTGGGCCGCACACAATCCACAAGTGTCCAGTGTCCAAAAGTGTACGCAGAGATTCAAAATCTCCATTATCCTCTCGTCACTTTGGTCACAGGCAGCTGTGCCATCGAGCGTGTCACATAGCGCTCAGATATCAGTGGGCCGCACACAATCCACAAGTGTCCAGTGTCCAAAAGTGTACGCAGAGATTCAAAATCTCCATTATCCTCTCGTCACTTTGGTCACAGGCAGCTGTGCCATCGAGCGTGTCACATAGCACTCAGATATCTGTGGGCCGCACACAATCCACAAGTGTCCACTGTCCACAAGTGTACGCAGAGATTCAAAATCTCCATTATCCTCTCGTCACTTTGGTCACAGGCAGCTGTGCCATCGAGCGTGTCACATAGCGCTAAGATATCAGTGGGCCGCACACAATCCACAAGTGTCCACTGTCCACAAGTGTTTGCAGAAATTCTAAAACTCCCCTGTCCTATAGACACCTTGTACCTTGTTTTACATTACTATATAGTTTGTTGGATTTTGTCTACATTTCTACCAAAAATGAGGAAGGCTGGTGGAAGAGGCCGTTGAATTGGGCGGGGGTTGCCAGCTGGTAATGATGGTGTTGGTGGTGGATCTGATGGTAGTGGCAAGAGCAAAATAGGACCAAATGCAGGAGGTGCTGACCCTGCGTCATCGTCTGTCTACATAAGGCCTCGAACGCTTAGTTTTCTAGGAGTTGGCAAACCGCTTTTAAAGGCAGAGCATCAGGAAAAAGTTTTGTCTTACATTGCTGACTCAGCCTCCAGCTCTCTCGCCTCCTCTTCTTCAGTTGTAAAAAGTAAAAGCACTGAGTCGTCATTGGAGGCTCATGTTCATGAACCACACCTTTCCTTGTGTCCTTCACCCCAACCAAGATTGAAGGATGACGCAGGCCATACTACTGATTACTCCATGGAGCTGTTTTCACATACCATGCCTGGATTATCAAGTCAAATGGTGAATTACCCAGGCCAAGATGAATCTGACATGGAGTGCACTGATGCACAGCCGCTGATAGATGATTCTGCTGGTACATTCACTCAGAGCACTACATTGTCCTCGCAGTGTACAGAGCCAGATTTTGACCCTGATGAGACTCAGGTGCCCCTTCCCGCACACTATACCACCATACACGGTGACACAGAGAAAGGTGCACATGACATAGAAGAGGAGGTGATGGATGACCCAGTTGTTGACCCAGATTGGCATCCATTGGGGGAAGAGGGTGCTGCTTCCAATAGCTCAGATGAGGAGCATCCACAGCAGACATCGACATCGCAACAGCTGTTATCTGGCAGGCCCGAAGCACTCCAAAGACAGGTTCCAAACATCAAAAGAGTTGCTGGACAGCTTGTCCAGAGGGTCAAAAGATCACAGCGTGCTAGGCCGCAAAATGTCTGCCAAAGTAGGAAGAGTGCAGTGTGGCACTTTTTTGAACAAAATCCTCATGATCAGGCCAAGGTTATCTGTAAGAAGTGCGCAAAGACCTTTAGCCGAAGGAAAAATCTGAAAAATTTGAATACCAGTTGCATGCTTAGACATTTAACCAGCATGCACTTGCAAGCGTGGACACAACACCAAACCTCAAGTGCCACATGTGCAACTGATCACAACGAAGGTAGTCAGCAACGCTACATTGTTTCCCCCACTGTAAGCACACCGGTTAGCACAGCAGCAAATGTTGAGGTGTCGTTGCAAGGCCACAGCAGTCAGGGAATCCCACTGTTATATCAACGAAAGACTGATTCTAGGCCATCAAAAAGAACACCAACTCCATCACCATCATCAACCCTCTCTCAGTCCGCCCTGTCCACCGCTACTTCCACCATATGCAGCTCTCAAGTCCAGCTCACCCTCCCAGACACTATGAGTAGGTCAAGAAAGTACTCAGTCTCTCATCCGCGTACACTGGGTTTGAACGCCCACATTGCCAAACTAATCTCGTTTGAGATGATGCCCTTTCGGTTGGTGGAAAGCACAGCTTTCCGCGAACTCATGGCCTATGCAGTACCACGCTATGACCTACCCAGTCGCCACTTCTTCTCTCGCAAAGCCATCCCAGCCCTCCACCATCATGTGAAAGACCGCATTGTCCATGCACTCAAGCAGTCAGTGAGCGGAAAGGTGCACCTCACAACTGATGCATGGTCCAGTCGGCATGGCCAGGGCCGTTACGTGTCCATCACTCCTCACTGGGTTAATGTGGTGGATGCAGGGTCCACAGGGGACAGCGGTGGTAGGACAGTGCTGCCTAGCCCACGGTCTAGGAAACAGTTGGCTGTAGGCGTTCGACCCTCCTCCTCCTCCTCCTCCTCCAGAAGCGACAGCTCGTCCACAGAGCGCAGTCGTACGAGCACTCCATCTGCAGCTGCCACTGTTGCACACGATGTGTCCCCCTATCGAGCAGCTAGTGGAAAGCGTCAGCAGGCTGTGTTGCAGATGATGTGTTTGGGCGACAGACACACCGCCGAGGTGCTGGCCGAGTACTTTCAGCGACAAACTGAGTCATGGCTGGGCAGTGTACATCTTGAGGCAGGCAAGGTAGTTAGTGATAACGGCCGTAATTTTGTGGCAGCCATAGCCCTTTCAAAACTCAGCCACATACCTTGCTTGGCTCACACCTTGAACCTGGTGGTGCAGTGCTTCCTCAAAAATTATCCGGAGTTAACAGCCCTGCTCCAGAAGGTGCGAAGACTGTGCGCGCACATTCGCCGGTCGCCTGTACACTCCGTTCGTATGCAGAAGCTGCAGAGATTGCTCCACCTTCCCAACCACCGCCTCATTATCGACATTGCAACAAGGTGGAACTCCACCCTGCACATGGTGGAGCGGCTGTGCGAGCAGAGGCAGGCCATAATGCATTTGTGGGAGGATACACGGCCAGGCACTTTGAGAGCAGACATGGAGTTGACAGGCGTGCAGTGGTCGAAGCTGAAAGACCTTTGTAAAGTCCTTCAGTGTTTTGAGGAATGCACACGGCTGGTAAGCGCAGACAACGCCATCCTAAGCATGAGCATCCCACTTATGCGTCTGCTCATGCAAACTTTGACGCACCTTAAGGAGCAGGCGTCTGCAGCCAATGTTGATGAGGAGGAAGAGGAGGAGGGAATCCTTGATGACATTCAGCCATTGTCTGCTCAGGGACCTCTCCTGGACGAGGTGGAGGAAGAAGAGGAGGAGGAGGAGGAGGATGATGGGGATGATTACTTAGGGGAGGAGGATGCATCTCGTGGGGCAAGTGAAAATGTTGGCGTGGCAAGGTCTGGTACAGGGTTTGTGCGTGACTGGAGGGATGTGGATTTGCCAGAAAGTGCTCCTCCACCCAGCACTCGCAGTGCATCATTGACACCGGGAACATTGGCCCACATGTCAGATTATGCCTTGCGGATCCTAAAAAGGGACCCCCGCATTGCCAAAATGATGAACGATGACGACTACTGGTTGGCCAGCATCCTGGATCCACGCTATAAAGGCAAATTACAAAACATCATGCCACAGGAGAACCTTGACCTAATATTGGCTAATAAACAAGCAACTCTGGTAAATCGGTTGCTTGAGGCATTCCCAGCACACAGCAGCGGTGATGGTTCTCACACGAGCCGTACGGGCCGGGGGCAGCTTGGCAGAGGTGTTCGTGGTGCACACAGCAGAAGTGGTGTTGGAGACAGGGGTTTCATGACAATGTTGTGGACTGATTTTTCAAATACCGCTCACACAACTGGTAATACTGCATCGATGGAAAGTGACAGGAGACAGCAGTTGTCAACTATGGTTACAAACTACTTTTCCTCCCATATCGATGTTCTCCCACACAGGTCATTCCCCTTTGACTATTGGGCCGCTAAACTGGACACCTGGCCTGAATTGGCCCAATATGCCTTACAGGAGCTCGCTTGCCCAGCTGCAAGTGTGCTATCGGAAAGAGTCTTCAGTGCAGCTGGATCAATCCTGACAGAAAAAAGGACCCGTCTGTCAATCCAAAATGTGGATGATCTAACCTTCATTAAAATGAACCACGCATGGGTTTCCAAGGATTTTGTCCCACCTTCCCCTGATGACACATAGGGTGACAGAAAAATGGCTTGCTTTGGTCCACCTCTTCCTGGTACTTCACCTATTTCGCCTTTTGCATCAGTTGAATGTCCAACATCAACATATGCCACTTTCTAAAACTCCCTAACTGTGCTGCCTCCCCCCCATGGCCGGGGTCACCACCTAGCGCACGACACCGTGCGAGTGCCGTTGCCCTGGACAGGTGGGTAGGCCGACTCTTGGGCGCGGGCACTGGCACAGGGTCCCTCATAGTGCAATCAAGTGTCTCTGACGGTGGTGGTGCACACCCGCCGTCAGACACACCGCTGTACTATGAGGGGCCCAGTGCCAGTACCGACGCCCATGAGTGGGCCCCCCTTGCTTGGCCAGGGCCCCAGCATTTGCACTCTTTACCTCTCCCTGCTCCTGCGCTGTGTAATCTGGGCCGTCAAATCCATACTGTGCCTGACACCGTCTGAGCCTGCCTCCTGATGTATAGACATATATTTTGAATGTGTACGCTATCCATACATGTTATCCGGGGATACGTTACCCCTTCTAAACTTTGTGCAATGACGTGCAATCCATACTGGGCCTAACACCGTCTGAGCCTGCCTCATGCTGTATAGACATATATTTTGAATGTGTACGCTATCCATACATGTTATCCGGGGATATGGTACCCCTTCTAACCTTTGTGCAATGACGTGCAATCCATACTGGGCCTAACACCGTCTGAGCCTGCCTCATGCTGTATAGACATATATTTTGAATGTTTACGCTATCCATACATGTTATCCAGGGATACGGTACCCTTTCTAACCTTTGTGCAATGACGTGCAATCCATACTGGGCCTAACACCGTCTGAGCCTGCCTCATGCTGTATAGACATATATTTTGAATGTGTACGCTATCCATACATGTTATCCGGGGATACGGTACCCCTTCTAACCTTTGTGCAATGACGTGCAATCCATACTGGGCCTAACACCGTCTGAGCCTGCCTCATGCTGTATAGACATATATTTTAAATGTGTACGCTATCCATACATGTTATCCGGGGATACGGTACCCCTTCTAACCTTTGTGCAATGACGTGCAATCCATACTGGGCCTAACACCGTCTGAGCCTGCCTCATGCTGTATAGACATATATTTTGAATGTGTACGCTATCCATACATGTTATCCGGGGATACGGTACCCCTTCTAACCTTTGTGCAATGACGTGCAATCCATACTGGGCCTAACACCGTCTGAGCCTGCCTCATGCTGTATAGACATATATTTTGAATGTGTACGCTATCCATACATGTTATCCGGGGATACGGTACCCCTTCTAACCTTTGTGCAATGACGTGCAATCCATACTGGGCCTAACACCGTCTGAGCCTGCCTCATGCTGTATAGACATATATTTTGAATGTGTACGCTATCCATACATGTTATCCGGGGATACGGTACCCTTTCTAACCTTTGTGCAATGACGTGCAATCCATACTGGGCCTAACACCGTCTGAGCCTGCCTCATGCTGTATAGACATATATTTTGAATGTGTACGCTATCCATACATGTTATCCGGGGATACGGTACCCCTTCTAACCTTTGTGCAATGACGTGCAATCCATACTGGGCCTAACACCGTCTGAGCCTGCCTCATGCTGTATAGACATATATTTTGAATGTGTACGCTATCCATACATGTTATCCGGGGATACGGTACCCTTTCTAACCTTTGTGCAATGACGTGCAATCCATACTGGGCCTAACACCGTCTGAGCCTGCCTCATGCTGTATAGACATATATTTTGAATGTGTACGCTATCCATACATGTTATCCGGGGATACGGTACCCCTTCTAACCTTTGTGCAATGACGTGCAATCCATACTGGGCCTAACACCGTCTGAGCCTGCCTCATGCTTTATAGACATATATTTTGAATGTGTACGCTATCCATACATGTTATCCGAGGATACGGTACCCCTTCTAACCTTTGTGCAATGACGTGCAATCCATACTGGGCCTAACACCGTCTGAGCCTGCCTCATGCTGTATAGACATATATTTTGAATGTGTACGCTATCCATACATGTTATCCAGGGATACGGTACCCTTTCTAACCTTTGTGCAATCACGTGCAATCCATACTGCGCGTGAGAACGGCTGGCGAGCTGTTAAGCAAGCTACAGCACCTGTCCAGACAAGTACAGGGATTCCCTAGCGAGGAGACTTATTTGATTGTTTTCTATGTTGGGACAGCAATTTTTGGGGAGCACTATACTCTGGAGAATGATAGATGGGGCCCACCATACACTGGAACATTCCAAAGGTGGACATCAGACACTGGAGCAGCATTTACAGGTCCCATTATACACTAGAGCATTAGAAATGGGGCCCATTATGTTTGGAGCATTACTTGGGCCCATAAGACTGTGGAGCTTCATCCATGGGGACCAACATATACTGTAGCATTATGTGGAGCTCATCATATACTGTTTCAAACATTATATGGGACCAATGATTTTGTATGGAGAAATAGATGGGCCTCGTCATGAGATGTAAAAAGTGAGGTATTTTTCATTGTACTATACCGCTATTTCTCTGCCGTATCGGAGCATGATGAGTTGTGGTATGTGTTAAAGGGGCGCTCTTTCGCCCAGGGCACATGAAAACCTGCAGCCAGCCCTGCCCCCCCTCAAATTTAGCCAAATAACCCCCATTTTTCAGTGCGTAACTTGTATTATGAAGTTAATTAAGGTTGACAAGCTTAAGTAAGAAGAATTGATGCTTTTGGCATTCAAATGGGCACTGTAGGTGTGTTTCCTGTCCTCCTCTCACTGCCGACTTTTATTCCCCATTGACTTACATTGGGTTTCGTGTTTCGGGACGACCCCGACTTTTCCCTATAATCGGACGATCTTGCTCGACCCGACTTTTGGAAAAGTCGGGTTTCACGAAACGAAACGCGACCCTAAAAAAGCAAAAGTCGCTCAACTCTAGTAAAAACCTGATTTGGGTTTTACCTCAGCATGTGCATTCACTTCTGGGTTTTCATAAAGCAGCGCGGATGCTCAGAAGTGCTTTTCTTGGATCCTCAACTTATGATACCTTTCTCATAGTGAACGCTTTATGCTTAGAAAAAAAAATTCCTAGCTTTATTTTTGACAAGTACACTCACAGAGGTGTTATGAACAAACTCAAAATATCTAGCAATGTGTGCAATCTTTTTTAAGATATCTCCTTTATTACACTTGGTAAAAGCAGACTCACAAAAATTAGAGGTAAAGAGTCACGTTTGCGTATCTTGGCCGGCTTTGCGCCAGTCGCACAACTGCTAGATAAAGATATGCTATTTATTAAGTCAATAGAAATTTTTTTTATATGCCTGTTTGTGGAGAAAAGGGGTTAGTGGATTCTCTCATCCGCCGGCCTGGTTGCCTTTAGCAAGACTGCATGGACCAGGGCTCATATCACTGAACGCCAGCTCTATCTCCCTGTGGGCAGAACACTACACAGACAACAAAGGGTTAGGGTAAAACAGTGTGGCCATGCTTTATTGAACCACACTACCCAATAGCAAACAGAACAATTCCAGCAATTACCCCAAGATGGTGCACATTACAGGGTCTCACCTCTCCGCTGACTCACCGGGATGCTAGTGGATGTTATGTCAGAGCTCCCAGGGTTGTTATTCTACCTTTGATATCACACAGAGAGGAGGTCACGACAAGCATACGGAGATAACCAAGAGCAATCCTGTGTTTTTTCAGCTGGGTCTGTCATACCCTCAGCTGAGATCCTGAAGAGTTTCTCGTCCATTGGGTGTTTAGCAGAATGTCAAGCTGACAGCTCTTTGTGATGAGATGAGACCTGGTCTCTTTGTCTCAGGGTCTTTTTATACCTGAGGCAGGTAAGCTATTTTTAGAATTACCCAGTGTACTTCCGTACAGCCTCACAGCCTTTCCCTATCTACATTCAAAGTCAACAAACTGATTCCAGAATATAAGCAAACATCAGATAGCACACACTATGTTACATGGTATATCATTGTGCAAGTCAGTCTTCTCAGTCTTCTTGAACCACCATGATCCACACTTAAATCCACATGCCAAATATACAGACAAAAAGTGAACTCCTCCAGGCCTGCAAAAACAGCCATCTGGGCAATTAAGATATACTCAGGTTTCTTCTCATTGCTCCTCCATCTTAATTAACCAGATGTGATAGGTGTCCGATCATCCTTCTCTATTTGTCGGGACAGTCCATTAGCATGTCTTTAAACAGAGACACGAATGTAAGAGGTCTCACCTTTATGAGAACAAAACTTTGTATCATCCAGTTTCCTCAAAGCATATTCCATGTGCTCCTTGTGAGCAAACTCCTCAATCCCCATGCCATCCTTGTGCACATCAGCATAGCAGACATATCCAGCTTTTCTCATATCTTTTAGATCCTGCCAACTTCCCGAGGGGTAAGCTTTGAGATGAGGACTCTGTATTCAGTTGGCTGAGAAAGTAACCCGTTCCTCCAGCGGGGTCCTCCATAGCCTCCACCCTGGTCTCCTGCTTGACCTGGGAAACTCCACACATAAACGACGAGAACAAAACTTGTATCCATTGCTTCCACTCATGGCGTTTTCTGCCTCCCGCGGATCCTGGAAGGTGATGAAGGCGAATGATGGGGCCCCACCTCCCCCATGATTCTTCGTCTCGATGGAACTAATCCTCCCATACTGATGGAACAACTCCTCCAGCTCCTTCTCTCATACAGTGGCAGGTAAATTGCCCACAAAAATACCCACATTTTGCAAGCACTGACCCTCAGTCCCGAAGAAGGCCCCTTGGCAGTCTGGTATATGGTCTTCTGGTGGCGCAATATCTGGACTGGTTAGGGTGATGGAAGATCCAGTGTTCCGAGGTCCATGGGCCTCATTATCACTGACCTTGACTGGCTGGCTATGGAGGTTGGCTGGTGTAGAGTGGTAAACCTGTCATATAATGTGAAAAGGGTATATCACTTCATGATTTATTGGTGTATTCTTGAGGTAGTGACCCTCAGACCCTGATGGCTTGTCTTGGCAGACACTGACTGGATTTTCCAGCAGAGGGGCTCCAGGCATGGGGCCCTGGCCCTTGGGAGCAATATTTGGCAACGTGTCCAAGGCACCCGCATGTAGAATAGCACGGTGGGTGAGGCAAATCATTGGTACTGTTAATAACCCTTTGTCCTGGTGGGTTTTCTTCTGGGAAGTGGGAAAATGAGGCTTGAGTGACTGGTGGCAGGTTAAATCTTTGGTTGATCGGTCTTCTGGGATAAGTGGGCATATTGGGTCTCCAGCAGGGTCGGTTGGCTGTAAACTCATCAGCCAATCGGGCTGCTTGCGCTGGGGTGTCGGGCTCCGGGCAGCTACCCACTCTCGAATTTCTAGGGCCATCTCCTCCATAACTTGCTCAAGCATGATCACATCCCGAAGGGCAGCAGCAGAGTGGGCAGCTCTTGTGAGGCTGCAAATCTCCGGGAGCTGAACCCTCAGGACCGCGACAACGAACCTCCCCTAGGCGAGCTGACCAGATGGACCACCCCTTATACAGGGAGTGTTAGGGGCAGACCCAAGGGAGACTATCGCCGCGGAAGCTGATACCCGGGGACAACCGGAGGATGACGTAGGCAGGGGAAGGACTGGAGAACCGATGGGGAATGAAGACGACCACAGGGGAGACTGCTGTTGCCGCGAGGATGGAGGTGACCACCAGGAGGGATGCTGGAACAGGTAGCAGGACAGGAACGGAGCAGACCTGGAAAGGAACACGAAAGGGTAACTAATAGGCAGGCTAGCCGGAAGTCAGGAGGAGTGCAAGGCACAGAGACAGACAGAGCGCTAGGAAGCGTGGACCCGATATCAGAGCGCAAAGCACAATTGATAATCAGGCAGAGAACCTAGGGAGAGGCTGCCTGATATAGGGCACGCAGGTAGACTTCCGGGTTAGGGAGAGGCAGAGAGCCGGGATAGGGAGAGGCGGAGCCTAGGATCCGAGGGATAGGACGCCTGGTCTGGGGGGGCGTGCGCCTGCGTACCTGGGGAGGAGCAGAGGAGGCGGGACCAGGTGACCGGAAGTGCTTGGTCAACGTGGAGCCATGGGGAAGAGCGGACACCGCCGGCGTCATGGCGACAGGGGACGCAGCAGAGGCGGGCGGCGCGGCGGTGGCAGGAGCAAGGTCAGGACGCGCTGTGGCGGCAGCGGTCAGAGTGGCGGCTACAGAAGCCGCAGGACGCGCCGGAGCCGGGGAGGTGAGCGTGACAGTACCCCCCTCCTTACGCCCCCTCCTCTTAAGGCCAGAAAAGAATCGGGCTAGGATACGAGGAGCCTGAATATTCTCGCGGGGCTCCCAAGATCTCTCCTCGGGGCCGAATCCCTTCCAGTCAATTAAGAAGAGGGTCCTACCTCTGGATCTTTTCATCGCAAGAATGTCTTTAACTTCAAAGACATCCTGTGCGGACACAGGCAGGGGTGAGCGGCCAGTGGAAGGGTGAAAACGGTTCAAAATAACAGGCTTCAAGAGAGAAGCATGGAACGAATTAGGAATTCTCAGCGAGGTGGGAAGTTTTAACTTGTAGGCCACATCATTGATACGAGCCAAGACTTCAAACGGACCTATATACCGAGGACCCAGTTTGTACGAGGGTTGTTTTAGAGGGACAAATTTTGAAGACAGCCATACTTTATCTCCGGGTTGGTACAGTGGAGAATCCAGGCGTCTTTTATCCGAATGTTTCTTGATCCTACCCTGAGCCTGATCAAGCGCGGTTTTGGTCTCCTGCCAGACCCTGGAGAACTCCTCGGTCAGAAGATCGGCCGCCGGCACACCCGAGACAGGAGGTACCGGCAGAGGAACACCTGGATGTTGTCCATAGACAATGAAGAAGGGTGATTTGGAGGAGGATTCACTGGTATGGTTGTTGTAGGTGAATTCAGCCCAAGGGAGTAGGTTGGACCAATCATTCTGGTGGGCGTTGGAAAAATGCCGGAGATAAGATACAAGGATTTGATTCGTGCGTTCAGCCTGGCCGTTGGTCTGGGGATGGTAGGAAGAGGAGAAGTCCAACGTTACCTCCATCATGCTGCACAGGGCCCTCCAAAGCCGTGAAGTGAACTGAACCCCTCTGTCGGAAACGATATGTTTGGGGAAGCCATGAATCCGGAACACATGGGTGATGAAAATCTTCGCCAATTCAGGGGCGGAGGGTAAGCCGGGCAGAGCAATAAAATGGGCCATCTTAGAAAACCGATCCACCACGACCAAGATGACGGTGTGACCAGAAGACCGGGGTAGATCAGTAATAAAGTCCATTGCGACGTGCTGCCAGGGGGCCGAAGGAATCGGAAGCGGGTGTAAGAGTCCGGAGGGTAGGTGCCGTGGGACTTTGCTTTTGGTACACGATGGGCACGAGGCGATAAAATTTCGGACATCTTGACGAAGAGATGGCCACCAATAAAAACGAGAAATGAGAAGGAGTGTTTTCTTGAGGCCTACATGGCCGGCTAGTTTGGAGGCATGACCCCAAAGTAGTACTCGTTTCCTCTCGCTTTCCTGCACGAAGGTCTTACCCGGCGGTAATGAAGTAAAGCTAACGGGTGCGACCGTGATGACCTTACTGGGATCCATGATGTGCCATGGTTTCTCTTCATGATCCGAGACCAGAAAGGACCTGGATAAGGCATCTGCTTTGAGATTCTTGTCACCAGGACGGAAATGCAGTTCAAAGTCGAAGCGGGCGAAGAACAGCGACCACCTGGCTTGCCGGGGATTAAGTCTTTGTGCTGACTGGATGTATGCCAGGTTCTTGTGGTCGGTGTAGATTTTGAACGGATGCACAGCTCCCTCCAAAAGGTACCGCCACTCCTCCAGGGCCAATTTGATGGCAAGCAACTCTCTGTCACCAATGGCGTAGTTTCTCTCCGCGGAGGAGAACATCTTCGAGAAAAAACTGCAGGTGAGCAGACGACCGGAGGGAGATCTCTGGGAAAGAACCGCCCCTGCTCCGATGGCTGATGCGTCTACTTCGAGAATAAAAGGTTTGTTGACCTCAGGACGATGGAGGATGGGAGCCGTAGCGAAGGCTTGTCTCAAGGCCTGAAAAGCATCCTCAGCTTCCGAGGACCAGAGGTGAGGATTGGCTCCCTTTCGGGTTAGGGCGGAGATTGGAGCGGTCAAGGTAGAAAAGTGTGGAATAAACTGCCGATAAGAATTGGCAAAACCAAGGAAACGTTGGATCGCCTTGATTCCCTGGGGACGCGGCCATTTGAGCACGGTGGACACTTTTCCCGGGTCCATACGTAGGCCTGAGTCCGAAATGATATAACCCAGGAACGGCAGAGAAGATTGCTCAAAGGCGCATTTCTCGAGTTTGCCGTAGAGGCGATGCTCTCTTAATCGTAGTAAGACTTGACGGACGTCTTTTCGGTGGACAGCCAGGTCCGGGGAAAATACAAGGATATCGTCCAAATACACCACCACACAAGAGTAGAGAAGGTCTCGAAACACGTCGTTGACGAACTCCTGAAACACTGCGGGAGCATTGCACAGGCCAAAAGGCATAACCAAATACTAGTAGTGGCCGTCTCGGGTATTGAAAGCGGTCTTCCACTCGTCTCCGGAGCGAATGCGGACTAGATTATAGGCCCCTCGGAGATCCAATTTCGTGAAGACTCGTGCTCCCCGTAGACGGTCAAATAGCTCTGGAATGAGAGGTAGCGGGTATTTGTTTTTGATGGTGATATTATTGAGACCCCGATAATCAATGCAGGGACGAAGAGATCCATCCTTTTTCTTGACGAAAAAGAACCCTGCTCCTGCAGGTGACGACGACTTGCGAATAAAGCCTCTGGCCAAGTTTTCCTGGATATATTCGGTCATGGACAGTGTCTCGGGAGGGGATAAAGGATAGATCCGACCTCAAGGTGGAGTCGACCCAGGGATCAGATCGATTGGGCAATCGTAGGGTCGATGCGGGGGCAGAACCTCCGCCTCCTTCTTATCGAAGACGTCCGAAAAAGCCCAATAGGCTGATGGAAGATCAGAGGAGGCTACAGTAAGAGGCGTGAAGTTCTTCGGTAGAACGGCAGACAGACATCTATCCTGACAAGACTGTCCCCAACGCAGGATGTCCCCGGAGCGCCAATTCAAGGTAGGCTCGTGAGTTCTCAACCAGGGTAGGCCCAAGAGGATGGTATGGGATAGCGCGGGCAGTACATAAAAGACAATCTTCTCCCGGTGTAAGGCTCCAATCTGAAGTTCCACTTCTTCGGTGACCTGCGTAACGGACATCCGCAAGGGTCGGCCGTCGACCGAAGCAATCTGTCGAGGAGTCTCCAGGGATCGCACAGGGATCCGAAGTCTCTTAACCGCCTCGAACTGAATAAAGTTGCCCACTGCGCCTGAATCAAGGTAAGCCCACTCAGAGAAACGTTTGGAGCCTATGTGCAGAAGGACGGAGAGAATCAAAGGTAGAGAGGAATCATGATCACCTAGGGAGGCCTCTCTTACCTGTCCTAGGCGGAGGCGTTTCCCGGGTGAATAGGACAGGAACGGAGGAAGTGGGAAGCACTCCCACAATAGAAGCAGAGCCTCTGTTCGATCCTCTCTCTCCGACGCTCCTCCACAGGTTTTAGACGATCGACTTGCATGGGCTCCCGTGCAGAAACCGCAGAAGACGATGCAGGACGGGAGCGGGGAGGGCTGCGAGTGACCGGAAGGACACGAGGTCTTCTCTCTCTGGCGGCCTCGCGGGATCGCTCCTGGAATCGTAGGTCGATGCGGGTGGCCAGGGAGATCAAGTCCTCCAGGGAGGCTGGAGTATCACGTCCTGCTAACTCGTCTTTAATTCGGGCAGAGAGTCCCCGCCAAAAGGCTCCCACCAAGGCCTCATTGTTCCACCCCAACTCAGAGGATAGTGTACGGAACCGAATGGCGTACTGACCTACCGAGAGTGCCCCCTGGTGGAGATTAAACAGCGCGTCGGTAGTGGAGACTAAACAACCTGGTTCATCGAACACCTTCCGAAAGGTGTCCAGAAAAATAGACAGCTGGGAGACAATGGGATCATCTCATTCCCAGAGCGGGTTTACCCAAGCCAGAGCCTCCCCCTCCAAGTGGGACACGACAAAAGCAACCTTGGCCCGGTCAGTGGGATACTGCAGAGGGGACAGCTCGAAGTGTAGCTGACATTGATTTAGGAACCCTCTGCATAATTTGGGATCGCCATTATAGCGTGGGGGCTTTGCTAGACGGGGTGGTGGGTGGGAAGCTGCTGCCTGGGGTGGGGCGGAGGCTGCGGACTTGAGAGCCAGAAGACGGTTATCCACTGAGGCCATGTAGTTTAAAATGTGGGCCTGAGTGTCACGCTGCTGTGCGAGCTCCTGCTGAAGACCCGCCATTTGAGGGGCGCTAGTGGGATCAGAGGTCTGTAAGGATGACAGACGGGACTCCATGGACTTGAGAAAAGACATTATCCTCGCCTGGTTTTCTCGTAGGAACAGGAGTTCCTTTTGAGTCGGGGTTGGGGTACCAGCGGGGTCCATGGCCTGTTTATGCTGTGAGGCTGCAAATCTCCGGGAGCTGAACCCTCAGGACCGCGACGACGAACCTCCCCTAGGCGAGCTGACCAGGTGGACCACCCCCTATACAGGGAGTGTTAGGGGCAGAGCCAAGGGAGACTATCGCTGCGGAAGCTGATACCCGGGGACAACCGGAGGATGACGTAGGCAGGGGAAGGACTGGAGAACCGATGGGGAATGAAGACGACCACAGGGGAGACTGCTGTTGCCGCGAGGATGGAGGTGACCACCAGGAGGGATGCTGGAACAGGTAGCAGGACAGGAACGGAGCAGACCTGGAAAGGAACACGAGAGGGTAACTAATAGGCAGGCTAGCCGGAAGTCAGGAGGAGTGCAAGGCACAGAGACAGACAGAGCGCTAGGAAGCGTGGACCCGATATCAGAGCGCGAAGCACAATTGATAATCAGGCAGAGAACCTAGGGAGAGGCTGCCTGATAGGCACGCAGGTAGACTTCCGGGTTAGGGAGAGGCAGAGAGCCGGGATAGGGAGAGGCGGAGCCTAGGATCCGAGGGATAGGACGCCTGGTCTGGGGGGGCGTGCGCCTGCGTACCTGGGGAGGAGCAGAGGAGGCGGGACGAGGTGACCGGAAGTACTTGGTCAGCGTGGAGCCACGGGGAAGAGCGGACACCGCCGGCGTCATGGCGACAGGGGACGCAGCAGAGGCGGGCGGCGCGGCGGTGGCAGGAGCAAGGTCAGGACGCGCTGTGGCGGCAGCGGTCAGAGCGGTGGCTACAGAAGCCGCAGGACGCACCGGAGCCAGGGAGGTGAGCGTGACAGCTCTACTCTCGAGCCAGCGGTTGCAGTGCCTTTGGAGTTGACTGCCAAATTCTACATACGAGACCCCCTTGCGAAACAGTTTCTAGAATTTGGTGAGATATCTCTTGGGGGTGATGGTAAAAAGTGCCAGCAGGGTGTCCTTAATAGTTTCATAATCCTGGCAGAATTGAGGCCCAAGTGACCGGGCAGCATCCCGTGCCCGACCATTCAAACAAGTCCACAGGTATTTAGCCCAATCAGCTATGGTTACCTGGTGCATCAGCATTGGAGTCTCAAAATCTGCATTCCTTGTTGGGGAACTATCAAGGGGGTAGGGTTCAATGCTGGCTGTAGGAGTACTGGAACTCCCAAGACTGACTCCATAACACAAGCTCTTTCACCGCTTGAAGCTCCAGGTATCAATTCAACCAACAACTCCTGGATTCAGGCTGCAGGTGACTAGGTAGATTCCAGATCAGCACAAGCTTTTGGTTCTGGCAATTCCTCTGGGTCCATCTCAGCAGTTTTCGTCATCCTCCACAATGTTCTGGGCATCTCAATGAACTAATTCCTTGATCAAATCTGAATGAATGTCAGTGGTCCAGTATTCAATGTGTCGTAGCTGGCACAGTTCCTGTAGTTGTCATTTCTTGTTATGGCTATACATCCACTCTGGTCCTCTTACCAAGGCTGAGTTGGCAGGGTTGGACATGGTGGCATCTGAAACCTACTGTCTATGCCTCATTACTGGTCTGCTGGGTCTGTCTGTATGCCTCCCTGGTTGTGAAGCCCTGGATGGTGTCTATGAACACCAGTCCTCTGCAGCTCCACTGGTTCCATCGAGCTAAGTAGTGTCCCACTGCTGCCACCAAGTGTGGAGAAATGGGGTTAGTGGTTGCTCTCATCCGCCGGCCTGGTTGCCTTTAGCAAGACTGCATGGACCAGGGCTCATACCACTGAACGCCAGCTCTATCTCACTGTGGGCAGAACACTACACAGACAACACAGGGTTAGGGTAAAACAGTGTGGCAATGCTTTATTGAACCACAACACTCAATAGCATACAGAACAATTCCAGCAATTACCCCAAGATGGTGCACATTACAGGGTCTCACCCCTCCGCTGAATCAACGGGATGCTAGTGGATGTTATATCAGAGCTCCCAGGGTCATTATTCCACCTGTGATAACACACAGAGAGGAGGTCACGACAAGCATAGGGAGATAACCAAGAGCAGTCCTGTGTTCTTTCAGCCATGTCTGACATACCCTTAGCTGAGATCCTGAAGAGTTTCTCATCTATTGGGTGTTTAGCAGAATGTCCGGCTGATAGCTCTTTGTGATGAGATGAGACCTGGTCTCTTTGTCTCAGGGTCTTTTTATACCCGAGGCAGGTAAGCTATTTTTAGAATTACCCAGTGTCCTTCAGTACACCCTCACAGCCTTTCCCTATCTACATTCAAAGTCAACAAACTGATTCCAGAATATAAGCAAACATCAGATAAGCACACACTATTTTACATGGTACTGTATATCATTGTGCAAGTCAATTTGCTTGACCCACCAGAATCCACACTTAAATCCACAAGCCAAATATACAGACAAAAAGTCAACTCTTCCAGGCCTGCAAAAACATAGCCGTCTTCGCAATTAAGATATACTATGGTTTCTTCACACTCTTGTAATAACTGCAAAGTGTATTGTGATGTCCCCATCACTGTGTCTTTCAGCGTGTATGACACAGACCCATTTGGTTAATTTTTGGAAACCTTTGTACATTGTGCAAAGGTACATTTTCTACTCTGAATCTCTATTTATTCTATTGTTATAATTTATTTATTGTGTTGCCCTTGTCACGGTCTCTTTAAGCATGTATCTGGTAACCTGATGTTGATTTTTGGTTGTACATTTGGATATTTTGTTACAAGAATACATTAATATGCTCCACACAATTCTTCAGGTCTCAGTCTTACACAGAATAATAATATGAGTAATGAAACATGCTCTATATATATGCTGCTAATTCGAAAATCTTACTCACACATCCCTTTATAAAGGGTCATTCGACATAATACTTCTGTTAGCAAACGCCATATACTGCTCATATTCACAGCACCCCAGCATGTGGGCAGAATACCTGGGTACAAAATCTGTGTCTGCTGGTGAAACCACTGGCCCTTCCTCTGTGTTACGTCAATCCTGCTCTGCTGTCCAGGAAGGATGCACTGATGACTCCTGTCCACAACCTGCAGTTGCGCAGACACATCAGTCATCAACCACATGTTGATAGCTGTCCGTTGTCAGGATATATGTTTGTTCACAAATTGTTAGTTAGATAGGGCATACATATTCATTAGCACTTTACATTGTACGGTGATGGACAAAGACCATTGCTGACTATTCCAGGCTCCAAATTGAGACTTCTGTCTCTTTATTAAACTGTCTCTTCCCTTACATTTTCTACTTTTGGGTCGTTACAAAAATTGTGGTGGGGTATTGGACAGTTTCTGTACATTTTAAGCACGTTTAAGAGACTGGGCTAATACTCTCCACAGACCTATTCAGGTCACAGCCTTCCACATATTGGAACATGGTAATTGCCTGACTAAGGCCTGTACCTGAGCTATGTAGCACTGCCTGTCACTGAAGTAATGCACACCACAGACATCGACACTCTCTGGGATATATCCTGTAATTACTCCACTGTTGCTCAAAACCATGCAAAAGATACATTCTGCCTGGTTGGGTAGAACTGCGTAGGCTTGTGCAGATTGGTCAATGGCTTTTACATGTTCCTGACATGAGTTTTAGGCCTAACAGACTGACCACAATACAGGCCCTTGCTTGCATACACTGTTTTCAGAATTTAATTCTAATGCTTTCGATGTCTGGTAGAATTCAATTTCCTGACATTGATCATACAGCTCCCGCTATTCATCTTAGCCCACTATGGCAGTGGTTCCATTGGGATATGGTGGCAAAAAAATGAACTGTGGTCCTTGCAAAATGTTGGTTTCACAGCACCTGTTGGCCCTCTGAAAATGAAAAGTGAGGGCCACATAGTGACATGGTGGTGGACATGTTGGGGTGGTGGGCAAAGCCCAAAATTAAAATGCTCATGTTTGAAATGGCATTCTAAAGGGATGAGGAATATGTATTCAACTATCTTGCTAACTATTTGGCATAAGGGAGAGACCTCCCAAATGTAGGAGTGAGCACTCTCTAAAATGTATGATACAGGGCCACCTGAGGGACCTTACTAAATTTAGATTTCAAGTCACCTGCTGGCACTCTGCAAATTGCCAGTGAGGGCCGCATAATGACAAGGCGGTGGAGATGGTGGTGGCTGCAGGCAAAGCCCAAAATTCAAATAGGCATGTTTGAAATGGCATTGTAAAGAGATGGGGAATATGTAATCCACTATCTTGCTAACTTCCTGGCATGATGGAGAGACCTCCCAAATGTAAAAGATAGAGCTCTCACAAATGTAAAAGGAAAAAATGAAGCCTAAGCGGTCCTTGTGAACATATGCTAAGGGGGAGATATAATTTTTTTTTAGAGAGATAATTTTTATTGTTATATGCTTTTAATTATGAAGGAAAAAAAATGTTTGTTAGCATTTTTCCCTTCTTTTAAAAATCCGTTAAACCGGTGCAATAGTCTGACAATATTATTCCCAGATACCATACGTGAGTCAGAAAGGCATGCAGGCACTTTTTCCATGCTGCTGCCATTTAGTTTTAGCTCTTTCCCATCAATTTCAGATTTTTCCCATGCCTACAGACCTTTTTATTGGGTCCAGCAGAAAAATATTTGGCTTTCCCACTGACTTGCATTGGATTCGGTATTTAGTACAAATAAAAGGATATTAGCTGGAGTTCAGCTAATGTTCAGCAGATGTTCAGCTGGAGTCCTCCTGCCAGAGAGACGTGCCGATGAGTGGGGACGTTTGGTGAAGCGCCCCTCCCCCAGCCACATGGTCTGCCTAATACCAACTACACACATAAAATGAGAAATGGTCAAAAGAACAAAACAATGCAGTGCTTGCAGACCTCAAATAATGGTATGTCCATCCACCCAGCTCTCCTGCTCTCCTGCTGTCTGTCTATGAAGGACACACAGTGCGTCACCCAGCTTTGCACATAGACTTGCCTCTGCACCTAGCATTCACATGGTATGCCTTTCAGCTAACCCCAGTGTTATTTATGACCTTGTTTACTCTGGCTTGATCATATACATCTGGTCCACTCTTAATTGTCTGGCCAAGATGAGCAGAGACCACTCCTCTCTGCTTCACACCTGACTGCACTTAGTTGTACATATATTGCAGAGTACAAGTCTGCATAGACTTCAGTCTGCATTGTGATTGCTATAAGTGTGTGCTAGAAGTGTGAAGATTAATTTAAGAATTAAAACCAGAATTGAACCAGAAGGGAACTGAAGGTAATTGGACACAGTCACTGTAAACAATGTTTCTGTTTGTTTTCACTTTCACCCCAATAATCCTTCACTTTCTGCTAATTCCCCTAATCCCTACTCCTAGTAAGGAACTGTTCATCTCTTCTTCAATCCTCCCCATCCACCTCACCTCCGCCTCAAAACTGTTCCTTAACATACAATCCTCTGTCTCCAAACACAGACAGCCCCCTCATGCCCTCTCCTGCTCCCACCTGCTAACACTTTCTCTGCTCCTTCTCACTGCTGGTGATATCTCTCCAAATCCTGGTCCTCCTCACCACATTCCCACAGTCATTTCTACCTCCCATCCACGCTCTATCACAACCTTCCGTAACCTCTCCAACCTTATACCCATTCACCCAGCCCCCGCTTCCCCAGTCCCACTAACAGGAGCTCTGTGGAACGCTCGCTCTGTCTGCAACAAGCTTTCCTACATCCATGATCTTTTTGTTACTACCAAACTCTCCTTCCTCGCCATCACCGAAACCTGGCTCACCCCTTCTGACACAGCCTCTCCTGCTGCACTTTCGTATGGCGGCTTCCACCTTTCTCACACCCCCCGCCCCAGCAGCAAACATGGTGGAGGAGTTGGTTTTCTCCTGTCAGATACCTGCTCCTTCACCCCAATCCCACTGCCACCCTCTGTTACCCTCCCTTCCTTTGAGGTGCACTCTGTGCGCATCTACTCCCCCTCCAACCTCCAACTGGCTGTCATCTACCGCCCCCCAGGGCCAGCCACCACCTTCTTTGACCACTTCACCACCTGGTTACTTCATTTCCTTTCCGCGGACATCCCTACTATCATCATGGGCGACTTCAACATCCCCATTGACACTTCCCTCTCAGCTGCCACTAAACTTCTATCTCTCACTTCCTCCTTCGGCCTCACTCAATGGTCTTCTACAGCCACCCACAAAGATGGCCACACACTGGACCTCATCTTCACCCGCCTCTGCTCCCTATCTAACCTCTCTAACTCACCTCTTCCTCTCTCTGACCACAACCTGCTCACATTCTCTTCCCTCTTCACTCCATGTCTACAATCCCCACCCCACAAACTTTCACACCCTCGCAGGAATCTTAAACACCTTGACCTACACTCATTCTCCGAATCCCTCCTCCCTCTTACAGATATAAGTTCCTTACACAATGCGGATGACGCTGCCGCTCTATATAACACCACAATAGCTGTAGCTTTGGAATCCGCTGCCCCACTTACACATACCAAAACTCGCAAAATCAACAGACAGCCCTGGCACACCAGCCTGACCAAAGAGCTGAGGCGAGCTTCCAGGGCTGCTGAGCGCAGATGGAAAAGATCCCACTCCAACGAGCATTTCATCGCATTCAAACAGTCCCTCACTACTTTCAAGACCACACTCGCCACAGCTAAACAAACCTACTTCTCATCTCTCATATCCTCCCTGTCTCACAACCCTAAACAGTTATTCAACACCTTCAATTCTCTCCTCCGCCCCCCAGCACCTCCTCCCTCCCCACTCATCTCAGCTGAAGACTTTGCCTCATTTTTCAAGCAGAAAATTGATAACATCAGGGACAGTTTTGGTCAACAACCCCCAGAGCCCTTCCTCCCGACTTCCCAGCCCTCCACCTTCAAAACCAACTTCTCCACCATTACAGAAGATCGACTCTCCACTCTACTCTCAAGATCACATCTCACCACCTGTGCACTCGACCCGATCCCATCCCACTTCATCCCAAACCTCACCACAGTCTTCATCCCAACCCTAACCCATCTCTTCAACCTATCACTAACAACTGGTGTTTTCCCCTCAAGCTTTAAACATGCCTCCATCACACCTATCCTCAAAAAGCCCTCTCTTGACCCATCCTCTGTATCTAGCTATCGCCCTATATCACTTCTCCCATACGCCTCCAAGCTACTGGAACAACACGTCTACCTTGAACTGTCCTCCCATCTCTCTTCTTGCTCCCTCTTCGACCGCTTACAATCTGGCTTCCGGTCACACCACTCCACTGAAACTGCCCTTACTAAGGTCACCAATGACCTCTTAACTGCCAAGAGCAAGCGACACTACTCTGTCCTCCTCCTCCTGGACCTGTCGGCTGCCTTTGACACAGTGGACCATTCCCTATTATTACAGACCCTCTCATCCCTCGGCATCACAGACTTGGCCCTCTCCTGGATCTCATCATACCTAACAGACCGGACATTCAGCGTCTCCCACTCACACACCACCTCCTCACCTCGCCCCCTATCTGTCGGAGTCCCACAAGGTTCAGTCCTAGGGCCCCTGCTGTTCTCTATTTACACCTTTGGCCTGGGACAGCTCATAGAATCTCATGGCTTTCAGTATCATCTTTATGCTGATGACACACAGATCTACATCTCTGGACCAGATATCACCTCCCTACTAACCAGAATCCCTCAATGTCTGTCCACTATTTCATCCTTCTTCTCCACTAGATATCTGAAACTCAACATGGACAAAACAGAATTCATCATCTTTCCCCCATCTCACGTGACCCCCCCTACGAACCTATCAATTACAGTAAATGACTGCCCACTCTCCCCAGTCCCACAAGCTCGCTGCCTCGGAGTAATCCTTGATGCTGATCTCTCCTTCAAACCACATATCCAAACCCTTTCCACTTCCTGCCGACTTCAACTCAAAAATATTTCACGCATCCGTTCATTCCTCACCCAAGAATCTGCAAAAACCCTAGTCCATGCCCTCATCATCTCTCGCCTTGACTACTGCAACCTCATGCTCTGCGGCCTCCCCTCAAACACTCTCGCACCCCTCCAATCTATTCTAAACTCTGCTGCCCGACTAATCCACCTGTCCCCCCGCTATTCCCCAGCTTCTCCCCTCTGTCAATCCCTTCACTGGCTCCCAATTGCCCAGAGACTCCATTACAAAACCCTAACCATGACATACAAAGCCATCCACAACTTGTCTCCTCCATACATCTGTGACCTCGTCTCCCGGTACTTTCCTGCACGCAACCTCCGATCCTCACAAGATCTCCTTCTCTACTCCCCTCTTATCTCCTCTTCCCACAATCGCATACAAGATTTCTCTCGCGCATCACCCCTACTCTGGAACTCTCTACCACAACATATCAGACTCTCACCTACCATCGAAACCTTCAAAAAGAGCCTGAAGACCCACCTCTTCCGACAAGCCTATAACCTGCAGTAACCACCGATCGACCAAACCGCTGCACGACCAGCTCTACCCTCGCCTACTGTATTATCACCCATCCCTTGAAGATTGTGAGCCCTCGCGGGCAGGGTCCTCTCTCCTCCTGTACCAGTTATGACTTGTATTGTTTAAGATTATTGTACTTGTTTTTATGTATACCCCCCTCACATGTAAAGCGCCATGGAATAAATGGCGCTATAACAATAAATAATAATAATAATAATATTAGAAATTATTTGTGCCGATTTTCCCAAATCTGAATAGTTCACTTTTCGATCATCACTGTTAGTTATCAGCTGTCTCAAATAAACTTATTGTTTGTGCATCCACTTGGCAGATGAGCTTCAATGTGGAAAAATGTGAAGTTATGCATTTGAACACCATAAACCTGATTGCATCATATGTTATAAGTGGAGAAAAACTAGCATAGTCATTAGTAGGGAAGGATCTAGGGGTACTTTATTTATTATACTTTTCTAATATTGTGCCATAGTATTCTGCAGCACAAGGCTCACAATCTAAATTCCCTATCAGTATTTCTTTGGAAAGTGGGAAGAAATCAGAGGAAAAGGAGAAAACCCATGCAGACTCTTTGCAGATGTTGTCTTTGGTGGGATTTGAAACCGGGACTCCACAGATGCAAAGCAACAGTGCGAACCACTGAGCCACCATGCTAAATCCTTGTACATCTTGAATTCTTGCTTTAATGTAAATATGGATGAGAAAATTACGTGCAGCGATGGAATACCTAATGTTTAAATGGTTAGAGACAAATTCAGATCTCCCGCAAGGTTCTTGGAATTGATTGCAATGAAGTTGTATCACGTGACTAGGTAATACCTGCAGGAAGAAACCTCTCCATGGTACCTGTGACATCCTCTTAATTTGAACTGTATTCTGTATTCTGACATTGCACTTTACTTGCTGACTAATTGACAAATAATGAATATCCACCCTCCACCTACCTAGGGTGTTGCCACCTTAAAATGAACATGGACTTTGTGCACTTTAATGTCTTACTGAAAAAGAGAGTCAACTACTACAGGCCACCAAGGGGTCTTTTCTGACATTTTCATGCTTCTTAATGATCTTCCCATTTTGATACCTCTTGATTGACATTTCACCTTCGTCCGGCTGAGTAGGTACAATTGTACCTATTCCGTTTTAAAATTGCAATAACTTTTTTCGAAAAGCCGTAGAGGGCTGAAATTTCGTGACATCTCTGCAGTTTTGGTCCAGAATATATTGGCCAAATTTCAATAAAATATCTCCACCCCCTTCCGAGATAAGGGGGCGAGATATTTTTGCATCCATAACAAGCTGCAGAAAATGTACCCTCATATATTTTGAATGAAGATAATGCAAGGAAAAAAGAATAATATTTTTTTAATGATAATGCTATTTTATTATTATAAACAAGTAAAACAAACTGTTCATTTACATTATAAAAGAAAATGTAAGAAACTTTTTTTTAATGATTTTCTTCGCAAGTAATGCATGTTGTCTTTGCTACCGAGTGTTCATCGCAAATGGGTTTCACACAAACCACACAAGACTTTCTAGTCTTACGTTGTTTTCGCCTCAGGTCTCGGCAGACATAGCAACTACCAACAACAGGGGAAGGTCCACGACTACCATGAGGTATTTGAGGGCCAGCTGCTGCTTGCGATGCTACCAGAATGCATCGTCCAAGCACCATTTCTACTGCACCTCGAAGAAAATGGTTTCTCATCATCATTCGGTTTGTACTACGATCTTCAATTGCAGGCATACACAGCTGATTTGCGAGAGCTTTCAGGAACTTTCTTTGTTGATCCTTTGTCCTGAAGCTTGGATTGTGTTCTCTGTAGATGATGTAGGATGCAAACCCAGTGATGTCAATCATATTGTAGAAAAATGCCAGAGGCCAACGTAATGTTCGTCGTTTCACAGTGTACTCTCCCAACATTTTATCCATAACATCAACTCCTCCTTTTGTTTTGTTGTAGTATTTTATTATCTCTGGCTTGGCTGCTAGTGTCTCTTCAACTTCTCCCGTCATGTGCATAGATGATAGAAGCACGACTGATTTGTTCTTCTTTGGTACATATGAACAGACTGTTGCATCATGATTATAGGCAAAATTTGTCGAGTTTACAGGCCTTTCTTTGGCAGGCTGCATGTTGCTAGGTAGGAACCTTTTGTTTTTTCTCACTGTACCAACTAGTGTCATGTTCCAGGAGTTCAATACCTTAGCTAGTTCCATGGTTGTAAAGAAGTTATCGGTGGTGACATTTCTTCCAGAGCCTTTATACGAGCTCACTAGGTCCAATACTGTTCGTTCACCAATGTTTACTTGTCGAGGACCATCAGTTGGTATCCCAGTGTAGAGCTGCCCTTGTAATGGGGTAGGCATTTGACGAGTCACCAGCCCAGAAAATCTTTATGCCATATTTAGCTGGTTTTGAAGGTATATACTGGGTAAACTTAGTATGGCCTCTAAATGGAAATAATTGCTCGTTGACGGTGATACAATTATATGGCTTGTAGGCTCTCTTCAGATTTCTGTTCAGCATTGTCCAGATGTCCCATATTGGTGCAGCTTTATCTGTTTGCACACGTTCTGCACGTGTATTTTCGTTGTCAAATCTGATAAATCTGAGTATCATCTTGAAGCGGTCACGAGACATGGCTGCACGTATAAGAGGCAGAGCATCAACATTCCACATTTCCTCCAGATTCTCTTTGTTGTCTCTGTGCACACCAGCAGCAATCAGTATGCCCAAAAATGCATGGAGTTCAGTTTCAGTAAATTGCTTGAATGTTTTTTGTGGTGGCCGTTCAGAAGAATCAGGAAAACGTTGTACCAGTTCGTTGTTGTAAGCATCACAAACTCTCTTGGCCTTTCGATTCGTTTCTCGTAATATGATGTCACACATCTCGAGAGTCATGATTGACTTGAATATCTCTTTTGCTGTATACAGGTAGCTGATTGCTGCAGGGCCACCTCTTTGTTGTAGGACATTACGAGATTTTGTTTGTGCATTTGGCAGTGGATCACTACACCAACTGAGTTTTATCCTTAGCAGTCCAAATGTCGCCTGCACTTTGAGGCACAGACTCATCCTCAACACTTTCGTCTGAGTAGTATTCTTTTCCCTGCTCTATGACCATTTCTTGTTCAATGTCTGAATCTTCTTCAGTAACATCCACTTGTGGTACATAGTTTTCATCATCAGATGCAACATACAGTATGGTTCTTCCTCATGCTCAGAATCAGATTCTTCTAGCATTCGCATTATTTTGTCAGACGTAAATCTGTAAATATGAAAAAATGAAAAATAAATAATTTTCCGAAATACTACACAATACTACATTATTGGCTTTTCACAAAATGATACTAACCTGCAAACACATTTTCTTGGATTATGGCGGAAACTAGATCCAGCATCACTATCACTCATGATGACTTGGTAGATGAATTTTGGCTTCGTAATTTAGTTCAGTAACACGTAGCAAGTAGAATGAAACTCGATTCTAAAGTGCAGATAAAAAAGTAAATTATTTCTAGTGATAATTAATTATAAATGTCATTTATATATTATGTAAACCGTATACGGTTTCAGAATTTTCATTCCATCTTCGACTGTTTTTTCGACCAATAGGAAAATTGTAACAGAGACACCATCTTTATTTTGTGCTGAATATAAGTAAAACATCGTAAAACAATATGTAGATACTAATTATTATCCATTTTTCGTATAAAAATCATACCTATATTGATAAGTTTCATTCAAAATATATGTAAGCCAAGTCCAGGCTCAAAGACAATTTCTGACTGTTCTGTCCCCACATAAGGCGAATGAAGGTATAACTGGCTGTTAGATGCTGTGAGACTTTCCTACCTTCGTATCCAAGAAATTGAAGACTTCACAAGCCTAGAAATGTGTGTGCTCACAGCAATGAGATGAACAGCAAAATGGCTACTGAGAGGAGGGAGGCAGGAAGAGAAGTAGAAGCCACTCCCAGTTTGAATCAACTTAATTGACAGCAACATAAGTGAGCAGTAACAACACTGGCCAATAGATATCAGCATAACATTTGTAGCTGAGTGAACTTTAGTTTCTGAAACCAAGTAAAGGAGAAAGTCTTCCCACAGTGGAGGTATATATGAAGGTACAATTGTACCTCTGCAGCCTGTTAACGTTGTAAAATTATGCAGCCTGACGAAGGTTAAATGCAACCCGTTTGTTGGTAAACACTATTAACTTGCATATATAGGTTTAATCTGCAGGTTAATAGAGCTGAACAGACAATCAGGCACCTTGTTTCATAGATGGATACTGGAGATGGCTGTCATATTTTACCCGCCTGTGTGGCAATCACAAAGCACTAGCCCACCAGCTTCCATAGCCCATTTTACCTATGACACTGCACTAAAGCAGCATAGGTAACATGAAATAAAAAATGACGATGGCTGGTGTTGATTCCATATTGGGATCGCACACATGTGCAATTCTAGAAACTTTTCATTATTGAGCAATAACACATTTTTAATAACCGCATGATGATTTCAAAGAGCCAACATTTAGCAATGTTTACATCATTGATAGTATTGCACTGTAGTTCAATAACAGCATGATAACTTTATAACAAGCTGTCTGTCTCAGCATCCCAAATACAAATCTAGTAATACACTATACTAAATTAAATACATCTGACTCTACACACAATCATTTTCACTAGAAAATTAAGCTGTTATTTCATAGGTGAGGGGAGCAGGGCCAAGCTTACTACATAGATATGGGAACAAAACCAAGCTAACTACATAGATAGGGGAACAGTGCCAAGATTACTGTATAAATAAGAGAATAGAGCAAAATTATTGGAATTAATGTGCAAAACAGATCTTCTGCCATTATTATTGGGTCTGTATGACTTTCATTATGAGTTTGTCTTTAGAATAGATAAAAAAAATCCTGCGTAATTTCTTTTCCATTCTAAAAATGGACATGTAACACAACTCAAATGGAACCCCTAAAAATGATAGCCTTCTGCTAAACAAGACAGGGAAAGAGAAAGGCCTCCAGTAAAGGGGAGGAAGGCAGCTTGTAAATAGCACAAACAAATGCACTGTGGGCCAGTAACATTTAAAAAGGTGGCAGATAAAGCAGATCACTGAAAAACGTGTGCTCAGAAGTGATGAGAGAGTATACTTGTTGCTCGGGTTTTCCCGAGCATGCTCTGGTGACCTCCAAGTATTTTGGCATGCTCAGAGATTTAGTTTTCTTCGTTTCAGCTGCATGATTTGCGACTGCTAGACAGCCTGAATACATGTGTGGAATGCCTGTTTGTTAGGGAATTCCCACATGTATTCAGCCTGTCTACAAGTCGCAAATCATGCAGATAAGACGACGAAAACTAAATCTCCGAGCACGCCAAAATACTCGGAGAACACCCGAGCATGCTCAGGAAAAACCCGAGCTATGAGTATACTCGCTCATCACTAGTTCTAAGCTATTTCCTATAGAGATTGCAAGCTACTAACATAAAGCCCAGTGGGCACCAAAGGGCTGCTTCAAGGAGCTGGGTTTTGCCAGTGCAAAGTTAGAGAAATCACAGAGGAAAAAAATATATACAAAAAAAAATTCCTGCTTAATTTTTTCCCATTCTTAAAAATGACACACTCAACTCAAATGGAACCCCCCGAAATGGTGTCCCTCTGTTAAACACCAAGTAATCCCCACTTGTTTATTGGCTGTCTAAAAAGTGCCAAACATGTAGGGTGGGGATTCAAGCCCTTATTCGAGCATTAAAAAATGCTCGCCAAGTAATGAGCATGCAAGTATTAGGAATTGCTCTGCTCGAGCAGAGAGAACCCGAGCTCTTTAGTGCTCGCTCTTCCCTAGTGAGGACATTAAAAGTTTTTTTTTGTTTAGCTTATTTTTTCTTAACATCATCCCACTACTGGATTTACTGCAGCATGTGTTTAGTATTTGACTTTTGGCATATTACATGTAAATAGATAGAGATACAGCAATAATTCATTGCCTAAGCAATTCAGCACTATCTAGAAATGAGCAGAACATCTGGACAGTCTCCACACGACTCTCAGCGCAGTCAGTACAACTCATCAGTCTTGTGTAATGAAGCACACCTATATTGAGCAGAAATGCCCAGGTGAAGGGCTCCCTATTGTGTCCTAATGTTTAAAACACACACTCCAACAAATGGCCACTAAACCAGCACGCGGATCGCTCTGGCACAAAACTGCAATTATCTCTCTGCTGGCCATGTCAACCTTTTATTTTACGAATAAATTAGAGTCCCCGGTTGCATTAATGTAGCATAAGACCACACTGTCATGAACATATTCCGCCTCACCAGATTAGCTTACTGTCAGTAATCTTGTTTAATGCCTGTAATGTCTTTTGTTCATTTAAGTGTTTACACATATTTATTTTTCTGCCAAATAATCAAGCAGCTTCAGCAGTAAAAAAGATTAGAATAAAATTCAGAAGGTTGTCACGGCAACTGTTCCAAGTGAAGGCCGACAGATCTTTGTCATTTTTATTGCATCATCACCCGGATGGAATATTCTAATTTTGTTTCTTTAATAACTTAGAACAGCTGCAGACAGTTAAAAATCTGCATCACCCAGATTTCCCCAGCAGAAGCAAAGGAGCAAGGATATAAGTCAAGGATACAAACTAAATCTTGTGCCATCCTGCATTTTTCACCTTATTTGCTATTAATTGCAAGCTCACAAAAACATCTGTAACAATATTGCAGTATATTTCACATTATGTATTGGAAATATCAGTCTAACTCGAAGTTCCTACTCTCCAATGTAAAAAAAAAATAAAAACAGACCGTTAATTATTAGTATGTGCAAATTATCATCCCGGCGTTATCGTCTATGGTAGAGAGAATTCAAAGCCTATGTTATTGCTTCCTCCGGACCCCTGAAGTTATGTTACTGACCATGACCTTTACTGATTTTAATCAATGCGTGTTACCAATTGCTTTTTGTCATATAAATGCTAAATCCATTGTTACACATGAGTGTGAGGAACAGGGAGAGAGCTGACGGTCAAGGGATCATTCTGCTTAAAGATAATGTGTCATCTGAAAACAACCTATTGTTTAAATCAGGATTTTATCTTAAATTATTTTTTTCTTATAAATTCTGGCTTTTTTTGGGGGGGGATGGGATATTCTAATTTGCATACCAAAAAAATGAGGTTTTGCAAATTTTACACTTGTAAGGCCTCTTTCACACTTCCGTTTTTGACAATCAGTCAAGATCCGCCGATTTGGAAAAAAACGGATCCGCCATTTTTCTTTGCGGATCCGTTTTTTCCCCATTGACTTTCATTATTGGCGGATCTTGACGGATTGCCGTCCGTTGCATCCGTTTTTGTGAGGATCCGCCACAATGTTGGTGTCCGTCAACATCCTCAAAGATTTCCAAACGGAGCTTGCAACGTTTTTTTGGGCGGCGGATCCTCCAGACACTGATTTAACCCAAAATTCTGTCTGGGTGCCTGACAAAAAAAAAATCTCTCTCTCTCTTTTTCCCGGCCAGCGGTTCCTTTAATTTTCCTCATTTTGCGGATCCGTCAAAAAACGGATCCTGTGGCATCCGTTCACATCAGTTAGGAACGGATCCGCTTGTCCGCCTTTTTGGCGGATTTTAACTGACACAAAAAACTGAAGTGTGAAAGAGGCCTAACTGGGGATATCCATTGGAAAATTCAGTAATCTGTGACCGCTGGCTCCCATGGTTCTCCTTTAAATTAACCGTACTGATGAGACACCACCATTACAGCCCACAACATCACATCAGTCCAGCTCATCAAAAGAAGAGCTGGGAATGTTGGGAGATGTGGAGATTTGCCGGTCTGATGCTGGCAGATGGACCAAAATCCTGCAAATTGATTCACCCACCTTTACAGATTCTCAATCGGTTATGTCACAGCTCTCCCTGCTCCTCCTATCTTCACCTTTTCACACATTCATTACATTCTTCCATACTAAATCTAGTGCTAATCTATTGCTTCTAATGTACATTTCCTAAAAGATCAGAAAGAATGAAAAAACAAAATTCAATGTCTCACCACTTTATTCTCAGAATTGGTAGGGGTCCCAGCTGCTGGACCTCCACCTGCTGCAGAGAGATTGTGAATCCTTGTTCTGTCCTCACTAAATGAAGCAGACTTCATATAGCTTATACAGGCAGCTAAACCGCTATACCGGGGTCCAATAAGGAGACTGTAGCTGAATCTGTGCTTTATTGAACGTGATGGTATATTGGCATGATGAAACTACAAACAAAAACATATATGCATACAATCAATACTGGGTTCATCAGGGATTCATATATACATAATACATCATCTGCACTAATAGTTAGCCAGGGGAGATCTAACTAAGCAGGCTAGTATGCGGCAGAAATTGGATACAGAAAACATGAATACATACCAGCGATGCTGTCACAAGGGGAGAAGAGAAATGAGATGCTTCCTGAATGCAGGCAGAAGGAAAATGGTGGACTGGAGAGAAAATGGGGGCTGACCTAACCAAAACCCTTTGCAAAAGGCTACCAGGGTGCATTGCAACCTTACCAGAATGCACTGTAAATAGAGGGAAATAGAAAGTGAAAGTAAAACACACAATAACACTGCGGTTATGACTCTGGTCACTAGATGGAGCGAGAAAACACTGTAAACATTAAAAGCAGATAATCAGGGATTATGAATTAAATATCGGAGACAGAGCAATCCTATTGATGTGCTTTGACATTAAAAGGCAAAAAACTATTTAATATTAAGAGGATTCTACCGGTCACAGATGTCAGTACTGTAATTGGAGCGGATACTTTTGCACTTACACACAAACAACAGCACTGGATTTTCCTGCAATTTGACAGTAAACAGAACTTTTTTCTTTTTTTTAGATAAATGAATGAGCACTTAGTATATTAACATCTAAAGTTACAATAAGAACAACCACAGCAACATGTAGCTACAACTTTTTTCTCTTCTATGTATTTCAAGTACCCTCTTTTGATAGACTATACAGGATTTGGACATCTATAATGCCAAGCCAATAAATAATATTTCCCTGACAGTTTAAGCCAAATATTAAAGGAATGTGAAAATATGGAACACATTTCCCTGATAGAATGCACAGCAATACATCAGCTTGTTCCTCAGGCAAACAAGGGATTATTGTATTGATTGAAATGGCTGCTTCTCGTCAGTATGTTTTCATGACAGAGTCAACCGAGTCCTTTATAATACAGAAGGAATTGATCGGGACTGAATTGGTATTTTTGTGTAGTGAGATGAAATCAGTGTCTTTGTATAACCTTTCAGCTGGACCGGTCAACTATTTCTCAATTAGGCAAATTATACCAGTCTATTAGTATACTATACAGATGTATTTGTCATGTGGCATCACTGATTACATACTATTTTTATGTTATATTTACTACAGAATGAACTCCCCCTTTTTCTACGGCAGCAGAACTAAAGTCGATAAATGCCCCCAATGATTCTGGTATGTTCAAGACATCCAGAAACGGTTTCAATAGTGCCGCATTGATGCATGTGATATATCTGCAGTCGGAAATGTTTCAGGTTTCAGATGTAAGAATATTGACAGGAGTGGGAGCACCTACTGTGAGTATAGGGACTCAAGCACCACATTCTTGTTTGGTTGCAGATGGCTTCAGTTCAGTTGGAAGCAGATGAAGCAATTATTCATTAAATAATACTGTACATTGCAAAACCCTATCATTCTTCAAGAATAGAGCTATAAAAAATAAGTCTTGTACACCTTCTGGGTCACAAGGTTTTGCCATCTAATCTAAGAGAAGCATAACATAGAGACAAAGACCCTAATCCCAACCGTATGTCACATCCGAAGATGTTTTTATTAGTTTTGGTAAAATAGCAATTTTATCATCAGAAGAATCATCAGAGGATCAAAAGGAATCTGTCACCACATTTGAGCTTTCTAAATTATTAATATGTGGATATAGGTTATAGACTGCTGAAAAGTCATACCTGTGGCAGTACCAGTGACTCTCTGGCATTTGTGCAGAAACTACATGAAGTCAGTGGTCATGAAAGTGTGGAACACCGAAGAAGAGCGACGGCAGTTTGAGTGCACAGACGCAGGATTTCCATACCGCACACCTGACATCACAATGACATAGTGACAACATGGGAGGAGAAAGATTGGATAATGAAGCATGGAGGCAGAGATATCTTCTGCGCTTATTTTTTTCACAAGGCATCATCCATCAGGGATACAGGTATGACTTTCTTCAGCAGTTTATAACCTGTATGCCGATATAAATAAGACAGTTAGGTAAAATGTGGTGACAGATTCCCGTTAACCCTTGAAGACAAGTAATCCTGCTGCCATGTAGACCTCCATATTCATGAGCTCAATATAACAGCACCCTTACCACTGATTTGCTATTTTCTGCCTATGCATCATGTACACAGAAAGTTTCCTGTCACTGATGTGGGCAGGGTTTTTTAAAGTTCAACATTCAGAGAATAGTGGTAGATGTTCTAAAAATAAAACTGGTGTGGACACATGAAGGGGTTGGCAGGCGCCCCGGTCCCCTAGTTGAAACCACATTGACCAGGGATTGTCCAACCGAAGGCCCGCTCTCCCTTTAAAGTGGGCATAATGATACTCAGACAACACAGGGTGAGGGTAAAACAGTGTGACAATACTTTATTGAACCACAAAACAGGCAGAAAACATGAAGAACAGGCCATGCAAATTGCCCCAAGATGGTACACATTAGAGTTTCACCCATCCGCTGACTCGCTGGGATAATGGCAACTGTTACTTCAGAGCTTCCAGGGTCAACTACCCCACCTGTGGAACACAGACAGAGAGAAGGTAATGACAAGCATAGGAAGATGACAGTCCTTTCAGGTACAAGGGCCAATTGACCGGAGGGTCATAACCTACCTTCATCTTTCAGAGTTGATTACCCCACCTGTGGCACACACACAGAGAGGAGGTAATTACAAGCATAGGAAGATGACAGTCCATTCAGGTACAAGGCCAGTTGACCGGAGGATCACAACCTGACTTCTCCAAACATCTCCATGGAGCCAGGCGACCAGCGGGTCCCATTCCTGGCTTTCTCCAAACGTATTCATAGTTCAGCGATGGTAAATGGAGCAGATCTGTATTGGGACATATGGTTTATTGGTGGGCTATAAGTCTATTAGATGGTGTATGAGAAGCATAGTAATCTGTGGTGGGATGTGGGAAGCAGTGGAGACCAACATACTGCATTGTAGGCTATGGGGACCATCATACTGTATGAGGATATCAATTTCTTTGTGGGCTGTTATGACATCATGCTGAATTGAGGGCTGTAGCAACATCACACAAAATGTGGGATCTTGTGATGTCATAATTAGGCATCATTCTTTGGGGGGTTACTGAGGCATCATACTATGTTGGGGATTGTGGGGGTTATCATACTGTGTGAGGGACTATGGTGGTGTTATACTATTTTGGTAGATGATTGGAAATGTTATTCACATCATACTGCATAGCATTATAATGTGCATGGTGGGACTATGTAAAAATCATAATTTGTGAGGGACACTGTAGAGGTATTATAGTGTTCTTGTGCATTTTTGGATGTTATAATGTGAAATAAATAAAGTCAAGACACAAGCGCCCAACGGGATAGCTGCTGACAGAAACCCCTAGAGAAAGGTGATCAAATACAAACTATATACTGTCGCGCTACACAGCTAATGGACAGACATGAGGGGAAAAAGTGCAATAAGAATTTGACAAATATTTCAATAAGAACTGCATGTATTAAGTAAAAAAATAAAGTAAAGACACTGCTAAAAGCTGCTGAAAGAAAAACGGCAAACCTATATACATTAGAGTTGATCAAATACAAACTGAATACTGTTACACTACACAGCTAGTGAACGGACATAGGGAAAAGAAATATGCATGCAATTCTTATTTATATATTTATCATTGCCAGTGTGCCCCCCATGTCCGTCTACTACCTGTGTAGTGTGACAGTATCCAGTTTTTTTTATCACCTTTCTCTATGGTTTTGCCACATATGACCGTTTTTCTGTTAACAGCTTTTAGTAGTGTCTTTTCTTAGCAGTACCTATCCCCTTGGATGCTAGTGTTTTTACTTTACTTTTTTACTTTTATCTATCCTGTGTGTGACATTCTTAGCAGGCCACACCACGACTACCAGCAATCTATGGCGAGATAGGCGCACCAGAATTACCTTATATACTCGTGTATAAGCTGACCCGAGTATAAGCCGAGACCCCTAATTTTGCCACAAAAAACTGGGAAAACTTATTGACTCGAGTATAAGCTGAGGGTGGTGCTGCACAAGGGTTAATGGTGGTCCAAAAATATGCTCCATAGATAAATACCCCCATAAAATGCTGCACAAGGGTTAATGGTGGCCCAAGAAGATGCACCATAGATAAATAGCCCCATATATTGCTGCACAAAGGTTAATGGTGGCCCAAGAAGATGCTCCATAGATAAATACCCCCCCATATATTGCTGCACAAGGGTTAATGGTGGCCCAAGAAGATGCTTCATAGATAAATACTCCCCATATGCTGCAGCCGCTGCTGCTATTAAAAAAAATTGAATACTCACCTCTCATCGCTGGGGGCCAGGTGACCATCACCTGAGCAGGCAGGGACATCGGCGCGCTATGTGGGACAGGTGCTGGTGTCGCCGCTAGCTCAGGCCCCCGGCACTGGCGATATTCACCTGTCCCCGTTCCATCGCAAGGCGCCGCTCTGTCTCCCGGGTCTTTGCAGTGATGTTCAGCAGGGGGCGTGCACTGACTACGTCATTGCGCCTTCTGACCTGAATGTCACAGTCAGAGTGCGCAGAGGACAGAATGGTGCCCTGCAGTGGAATGGGGACAGGTGAATATTCCACTGCTCCCCGTCCTCCCCCATCATACTCACCCCCTCCTGGTGCACAGTCTCTGTAACCCCTGCTTTTTCCATGGTATCGGCGGCAACTCTTCCAAGTTTCAGCAGTCACGTGGTACCGCTCATTAAAGTCATGAATATGTGCATATTCATGACTTTGATGAGCAGTATCACGTGACCGCTGAACACAGGCGCCGAGACCATGAAAGAAGCAGGGGGGCTGTAGAGACCGAGCCAGGAGGGGTTGAGCATGATCTCTGACACCCCTGTTCCCCCTCCCCCACCGATCCCCCATATATGACTCGCATAATAAGCCGAGAGGGGGACCTTCAGCCCAGAAAATGGGCTGAAAATCTTAGCTTATGCGCCAGTATATACGGTAATTATGTAGTCAAAGATCTCATATGAACTCTTGAAAAACTCCTGTTTGTTGAAATGAGAGATTTATGGAAAGTGGCTTTATTAGAAACCAAAGTATCCAAAATATGCTTTTAGAAAATGTCAAACAATAGGCAATATTGTGGCACCTACAGTGGGCAACGTTAATATTAGAGCCTTGAAGTCGCAGGCCTTTGGTTTCACACCATGTGGTACCTGCTCTTGTTGCATCCACACAGAGTTCAAGAAAAAACAACAACACACATTTTACAATTTTAATGGCTCCCAGGAATTTCGTATCAAAGACTGCATGTCTTGCAACTCTGCAGGTGTGATCTACTTAATCACATGCCCCTGTCACAAGATTTACGTGGGTTGCACAAAACGCAAGCTCACGGATCGGCTCAAGGAGCATTTTAATAATATTGAGAAGGGCTTTATCGGACATCCCTTATCTAGGCATTTTAAGGACTATCATAAGAGATCAGTGAAAGGGGCACTTTTTGTGGCATGCAGAGTGTACATAAAAACATGAGAGGGAGCGACTATTTTAACCCCTTAACGACCGCCGATGCACCTTTTAACGGCGGTAATTAAGGCCACTTAAGCCACAGCGCCATTAATTCACGGCATTGTGGAGAAAGTAAATAGCGCCCCCCAGTGTCTGATTTTTTCCGCGGTCTCGGCTGCCGAGGGTAGCCGACACCCCAGAGAACATGAATCAGGTCGGTTTTTACTGACCCCACTTTTGCAATCACCGCCATTAACCCTATAACGGCTATCGCAAAAAAAGCCGCAATTTTGCATTTAATTTCTCTTTCCTCTGATGTGATCGCACATCAGAGGAGAGAGAAATAAGGTCCCTGATCCCCCCCTGTACCTCCTGGTGGTCCTGGATTCCCTCCCGGTGGTCCTCTGTCCCGAAGGCGTCCTCTGGTGGGCGCCGCCATCTATGGATCTGGAAGAAAATGGCGGCCGCCGCGAATCTGCCAGCTGGCAGATCCATTTTGTTCACTATGATAGACTATCATAGTGATCAAAATAAAAAAAATATTAAATACCCCCCTCCCGTTTATCACCCCCTTAGTTAGTCAAACATATTGAAATAAAGAAAATATATTTTTTTCATTTTTCCTTTAGGGTTAGGACTAGGGTTAGGGTTAGGGCTAGGGCTAGGGTTAGGGCTAGGGCTAGGGTTAGGGTTGGAATTAGGGTTAGGGTTGGAATTAGGGTTAGGGCTAGGGCTAGGGTTAGGGCTAGAATTAGGTTTAGGGTTGGAATTAGGGTTAGGGTTGGAATTAGGGTTAGGGCTAGGGTTAGGGTTAGAATTAGGGTTAGGGTTAGAATTAGGGTTAGGGTGAATTAGGATTAGAGTTAAAATTAGGATTAGGGATTAGGGTTGGGATTAGGGTTAGGGGGCTCTCCAAAAGCGACATGGCGTCCAATTTCAATTCCAGGCAATTCTGCATTGAAAAAGTCAAACGGTACTCCTTCCCTTCTGAGCTCTGCTGTGCGCCCAAACAGTGGTTTACCCCAACATATGGGGTATCAGCGTACTCAGGACTAATTGCACAACAATTGTGGGGGTATAATTTCTCATGTTACCCTTGTAAAAATAAAAATTTGGGGGCGAAAAAATCATTTTTGTGGAAAAAAATGATTTTCTATTTTCTCGGCTCTACATTATAAACCTTCTGTGAAGCACTTGATGGTTCAAAGTGCTCACCACACATCTAGAAAAGTTCCTTAATGGGTCTAGTTTCCAAAATGGGGTCACTTGTTGGGAGTTTCCACTGTTTAGGAACATCAGGGGCTCTCTGAACGCAATATGGCATCCGATCTCAATTCCAGCCAATTCTGCGTTGAAAAAGTCAAACAGCGCTCCCTCCCTTGCGAGCTCTGCCGTGCACTGAAAAAGTGGTTTACCCCCACATTTTGGGTGTCAGCGAATTCAGGAGAAATTGCACAACAAATTTTGTGGTTCATTTTCTCTTTTAACACTTGTGAAAATAACAAAATTGGTTCTGAAGTAAATTTTTTGCAAAAAAAAGTTAAATGTTAAATTTTTCCTTCCACATTGCTTTAGTTCCTGTGAAGCACATAAAGGGTTAATAAACTTCTTGAATGTGGTGTTGAGCACCTTGAGGGATCTAGTTTTTAGAATGGTGTCACTTTTGGGTATTTTTTGTCATGTACACCTCTCAAAATGACTTTAAATATGATGTGGTCCTTAAAAAAAATTGTTTTGCAAATTATGTTGTGAAAATGAGAAATTACTGGCAACTTTAACCCTTATAACTTCCTAACAAAAAAAATTTGTTTCCAAAATTGTGCTGATCTAAAGTAGACATGTGGGAAATGTTATTTATTAAGAAATTTGTGTGATACATCTCTCTGATTTAAGGGCATAAAAATTTAAACTTTTAAAATTGCAAAATGTTCAAAATTTTCGCCATATTTCCGTTTTTTTTCATAAATAATCACAAGACATATCAAAGAAATTTTACCACTAACATGAAGTACAATATGTCATAAAAAAAATAATCTCAGAATTAGCGGGATCCGTTAAAGCGTTCCAGAGTTATAACCTCATAAAGTGACAGTGGTCAGAATTGTAAAAATTGGCCTGGTCATTAAGCTGCAAACTGGCTCTGTCACTAAGGGGTTAAACAGATGTCGTGTACTGAATGCAAATGGATTTTCACCCTTGATTGCCTAGCCCCTAAAGGGTTATATCACGAAATAGAACTTTGTGCCTTCTCATGATACTAGGCTATTCACTTTATGTCTTATGTTTTCCTTTATCTTTTTTCATATATTTTTTTCATTTTTATTCTTTAATAGAGTAGTATGGGTGAATTTTTATGATATATTCACTTATTTATATGTGTGCATGTTTTTGTATCATTGTATATATTCATATACTAATTTTAATTGTATACCTTATAATATATGGACATGTTTTTAGGGCTACTTCCTCTGCTCATTTTAATATAATTAATTTTAATAAAGTTTTTTATCATTTTAATTTTATACTTTTCCAACATATATTTTTGCACCTTAATAAATACATATCCTCAGGCTGATTGCAGCAGGATTATAGGCTGATGAGGGCGCTCTAGCAGAGGGGCTGGTATTTTGCTTCCCTATTTAATGGCTATGACGGTGGCCAGGCCAGCAGCTCTGACGAAGAAGGTCTGTATACCTTCGAAACGCGTTGGCGTTTTGCCCTTCTCAACCTACGTCTCCCAGCTCTCTGCTCTAGGTGACGTAACCCAGACCATGCTCCACCACACTCCGGCACTGACAGCGGCATCTTCCGGCCGGCGCACGCCGTGTGCACCCAGTCTCTAGTGAGGGTAAGGTGGGTTCCATCCAGGGGAGGACACTCTCCGGTCCCCAGCCTCCCTCTACTCAGTGCACTTAACACCCTTCATGTGCTGGTGTGGTCCTGCGTGAGTATCAGTGAATTACTGAGCTCACTTCCCCCTGCTACAGCGGTCAGGATCCTCCTGCTGTAGTCTTTCTTGTGGATTAACCCGTGGGTCAGCGGCTCAGCAGGTTATCCTTCACGACCCTCCATTCCACTTCATTCTCATTTCTCTGCTGGAGCATCTATTCACCCCAAGGTAGGCAGGCATCTTATTATCTATATGCTATACTGTCTACTTTTTCAGCCACTGTATCTTTGATTGTTTATTGTGACCAGGTATTTCCAGCCCACCCAGCAGCAACTTTATCGTGGTGCCCTCTTTGTTTTTGTATCTTTTATCACTGCTAGCCATCAGCACAGAGGCTGCTCAAGCACCTGGAGCTTCAGTTTGCACTAGCAGGAGCGCCAGTGTATTTCATTTGCTTTTATTCATTAGAAAGATACCAACAAGCAGGTGCCATACCAAGAGACCTTTTGATAACGAAGACTCTTTCAGGTGATTTTGTGGAGACACTGTGATTTCTAAAGTGTGGGAAAGTATGTTTACTAGTTTCTCCAAACAAAGGCTTCAGTTTATAGTAAGCAAAGGGATAATTTAGTCAAAATTAATAGAGAGATATTAATTTTATTTAAAAACTCAAACCATGTAACCATTTAGCAGAAATAGTGGAGCTATCACTAAATATTGAAAAAAAAAAAAAAAAGATCAAACAGAAAGAAGAAGATATAGTAAAAAAAAATTAACACATTTAGGAAAGACAATATCTTCCTTGATAGTAACTGGAATAAGAGTTCAAGTAATGAGTCTCCCACCCCCAGAGTCTCCATTCAATCACCATTTGTCATATTAGGTGAATACAATATCACACCTATGGCATTTTCTGTTTGTGAAGATGACAATATAGACCAGGGGGAGGAAATGTAACTAACAAAAGAATCTAACAAATCGCTTGGAGAGGGTAATTATAGCCATAATAGGGATATTGTGCACAACTAAGATAGACAATCCAATAACAGTGTCAGTGTCAATATTAATTGCACTATTGAGGAATTGTAGCTACTAACAACCAACCGGTACTTGCCTCTATCTGTTCAGGCCATCTTGAGACACAGCAGTGGTACCATTTGACCAATTATTTACAGATCTCTACCTGCGATGACAGCATTTACTAATTTAAACAGCTGTAACTCACCACCTGGTACCTCTATGACAACATTGCATGCTTCTAAAGTAAGACACTCCATCTATAGAGCTTATACCTCAAGTCAGAATCCTAACAAAAGTAAAAACTGGATAGAAATCTGAAAAACACCAAGGGAAATAACAGAAATCCCAAAAATATACAATTGAGAGTGAATCAGGATTTTTTTCTGGGTCACTAATGAAACACACAGGTTGTGGAGGGGACTTGTGGCGGAAACATGCCATAAAGAATATAAACCAATCATTCTTACATAACTTCAAAAGTATATTTAATCTCAGCTCCTATCAATTATCTAGAGAAGAGGAATCACTCCTCCAGAAAGGATTAAAGTTTGTGCCTAGATCGACTGTGAATCCATTCATTCTATAGACCGGAGTGAAAAAGTACTTTTGCAATTTAGCCTTGAAAGAGTATTTCATTAAACAAAACCACTATCATAAACTCCAAAAGGCAAACACACAGTACATTCATACATCATTGGATAATAAATCTAAAGTTAATCTGGTTGACAAATATTCTAATGCTTTCATTACATTTGAAAACATGGCCACAACAGAAATTCACAAAATGAAAATGGAAGATAAAAGATTTATGAGATCAAATTTAACCTATAAAGAATGACAGGCCATGTTGGATTCACAGGAAATAAGGGCATCATCATCATCAAACAAATCAAATGGGGCAGAACTGAGATCATGGACCAAACCACATACAGGTGCTTCTCACGAAATTGAATATAATAAAAAAGAAAAATTATTTCAGTCTTTTAATACAAGTGAAACTCACATATTATATAGACTCATTACAAACAGAGTGAACTACTGTATTTCAAGTGTTTTTTTTCTGTTAACATTGATGATTATGGCTTACAGCCAGTGAAAACCCAAAAGTCATTATCTCAGTAAATTAAAATACTTTTTAACACGAGCTTGAAAAATTATTTTAAAGTCCGAAATGTTGGCCTACTGAAATACATGTTCAGTAAATGCACTCAATACTTGGTCGGGGCTCCTTTTGCATCAATTACTGCATCAATGCTGAGTGGCATTGAGGCGATAAGCCTGTGGCACTGATGAGATGTTATGGAAGCCCAGGTTGCTTTGATAGCAGCTAAGAGGCAGTGACCGGTGTCAGGTCCGATGTCAGGTTGAGTGTCAGTCTGCTGTGTGCTAGAGGGGAGAGCAGTCAGCTTTGCTCTATCTGTGTGAGGCAACATGGACAAGCGGAGCGAGAGCAGAAAGGGCAACTCAGGGGCCTGGCACCCACAGCGTACACAGAGGTGCAGTCGCCCATGGCAAGAAGTCTCGAAGGTGGACTGTTGTCAGGACTCTGGATTCCCTGTTTCATCTGTGGTGCTTTATTGCCCTTTTCCAAGATGGCATCTGCTGCCTCACTTCTGCTCATGTGATCCACCTTCCCTGTCTTTATAACCCTGGTTACCCTCCCAGTCCATGCTTGTTTATTCTGCTTGAATTTCTGGCTTTGTGTTGCAAGAGACTGATCCTCATCAGAGAATCTGGCTCAGCCTTTCCAGCAAACCGTCCCATCTCACAGTGGTGCTCGTGCTACAAGCTGTGTGTCTGTGTGTTTCTCCATTTTCTTCAGCCTACCTGCTTAGGACACGTAAGCTTGGCCCGTTTCAGCTAATCTTATTGTGCCAGTATATTTTACTGTTCTGGACTCTCAGCTCTGAACCGTTTCTGGGACTCTTATTCTGAGACTGCCAGCCCTGTTGTGAATTGTGCTTTCTAATCAGCATTCCCCAGTGTATGCCTCACCCATGAGACTTTGCTTATACCAGTGCTGCATATGAACCTCTTCTAAAAGCATCCTGTTTGCTGTGTTTACTTGAATTGTTGCTCACGTGCTGCACCTATGTTTCTACGTATAATTACAGACTTTGCTTGCAGCAGTGCTGCATATGAACGTCTTCTAATATCATCCTGTTTGCTGTGGTTACTTGAACCGTTGCTCACACATTGCACCTACGTTTGTGTGTATAGTACAGGCTTGACACCGTATTCTGGTTCTGTTGCCTCATTTGTCTCAAGCCAAGAGGTTCCTGAGTGAACTACTAAAACTGTTACAACTGTCTTGTGCCCAGTGGTCAACTGGAGGTAAACTTTTCCATGCCGAAGGAGGACTAGCATGTTTATTGACTACAAACTGGAGAATATAGTTCCTGGCAGAGATCTGGAGGATACTGGGTACTATACAGTGCTGTGAATTGGATGCTAATTCTATGCAAGGCCGGGTTGCTCCAGGATATGCAGCATGCTTTGGGGTATGCCTCAGGTCACATTGCCCTGCCTTCTCCAGCCATATGTAGTGCCACGTTAGCACACTGTGTAGTGATGAGGCTGTGACCCAGCAAAGTTCCAACACAAAGTCTCTTTAATGCAGTTACTTCACAGCAATCACACAAGTGCTGTGAATTGGATGTTAATTCTATGCACTTGTGTGATTGCTGTGAAGTAACAGCATTAAAGAGACTTTGTGTTGGAACTTTGCTGGGTCACAGCCTCATCACTGCACAGTGTGCTACCGTGGCACTACATATGGCTGGAGAAGGCAGGGCAATGTGACCTGAGGCATACCCCAAATCATGCTGCATATCCTGGAGCAAGCCGGCCTTGCTACAGCTCCAGTCTGCTGGAAAATGGAGGAGATTTTGAAGCAGGTTATCCTTGCATCAACCGTTGGTTTTGGTCCCTACTTTTGGTTTCTCTGTAGAGTGTCTGGCAGGGATGACACAGGGTCATACGGATTCCCTGTCACACACCCATGTGGCGTGACAAGTAGTGTTGAGCGATACCATCCGATACAGAGAAATATCGGATCGGATTGGATCGACCCGATACAAAAAAAAGTATCGGGTATCGCCGATTCCGATACCGGAAGTCCCACTCAAGTCAATGGGACAGAAATATCGGAATGAAAAAAAACCCTTTCTTTACTTGCACATCCAGTTTGGGAGGGGGGAAGAGTGTGGGCGGTGTGTGGGTGGACACTGTGCGTATCTGTGTGTGCGGGCGGGGTCTGTGCGGGCCTGCCAGCGGTCTGTACGGGCCTGCCGGGGGCTTGTGCCGGCTGCCGGGGGTCTGTACAGGCCTGCTGGGGGCTTTTGCCGGCTGTCGGGGGTCTCTGCGGACCTGCCGGGGGCCTGTGCCGGCTGCCGGGGGTCTGTATGGGCCTGCCGGGGGCTTGTACAGGCTGCCGGGTGTCTGTACGGGCCTGCCGGGGCTTTTGCCAGCTGCCGGGGGTCTGTATGGGCCTGTCGGGGGCCTGTGCCGGCTGCCAGGGGTCTGTATGGGCCTGCCGGGGGCTTGTGCCGGCTGCCGGGGGTCTGTGCGGGCCTGCTGGGGGTCATGTGTGTGTGCAGGCATCGTCCGATGGGACTACAAGTCCCATCGGGCGATGCCTGCTACAATGACAGTGATTGACACATTAGCCAATGATGGGACAGTAGTAGTCCCATCATCTGGCTAATGTGTTGAATGTAAAAAAAAAATATATATATATACATACTACATACATACTACATATATACAACATACATACATACATACTACATACTTACTACATACATACAACATACATATAACATGCTACAGACATACATCATACATACAACATACATACTACATTCATACTACATATATACTACATTCATACAACATACATACATACTACATACTACATGCATACTACATATATACTACATTCATACAACATACATACATACTATATACATACTACATATATACTACATTCACACAACATACATACATACTACATACATACTACATATATACTACATTCAAGCAACATACATACATACATACATATATACTACATTCATACAACATACATACAACATGCTACAGACATACAACATACATACTACATACATACATTCATACAATACATACATACTACATTCATACAACATACATACTACATACATACAACATACATACAACATGCTACAGACATACAACATACATACAACATACATACTACATACAACATACATACATTCATACAATACACACATACTACTTACATACTACATATAATACATTCATACATACATATAGACATACAATACATATAACATTGAGTACATACTCACCAATACTTGTCACATTGTTCCCCGAAGCCAGTGTCATCTATGAATAAATATGAAAATAACAAACAAGCCATATACTCCCTGATCCACAGAAATCCACAAGTGTCCCACGCCGATTTCCCGTGGAGAACAGCAGCATCAGCTGATGCGACCGCTCTCTACGGGGCTCCAGGAATCCAATGACGGGAGGTAGGTATCCTTCCTCACTGTATTCCTCCTCCACTGTAAAAAAAATAGTCCCTAGTCTCACTTTTGGCATTGCTGTGTGAAAAAGTTCCCACGCAGCTTTTGCATAAAGTGAGACCAGGGACTATTATTTTACAGTGGCGGAGGAATACAGTGCGGAAGGACACCTACCTCCCGTCATTGGATTCCTGGAGCCCCGTAGAGAGCGGTCGCATCAGCTGATGCTGCTGTTCTCCACGGGAAATCGTCGTGGGACACGTGGATTTCTGCAGATCAGGGAGTATATGGCTTGTTTGTTATTTTCATATTTTTCCACAGATGACATTGGCTTTGGGGAACAATGTGACAAGTATTGGTGAGTATGTACTCTATGTTATATGTACTGTATGTCTATATGTATGTATTGTATGAATGTATGAATGTATTGTATGTAGTATGTATGTAGTATGCACGTATTGTATGAATGCATGTATGTTGTATGTAGTATGTATGTTGTATGTATGTTGTATGTCTGTAGCATGTTGTATGTATGTTGTATGTATGTAGTATGTATGTATGTATGTTGTATGAATGTAGTATATATGTAGTATGTATGTAGTATGCATGTATGTATGTTGCATGAATGTAGCATATATGTAGTATGTATGTAGTATGTATGTAATATGAATGTAGTATATATGTAGTATGTATGTAGTATGTAATGTATGTCTGTAGCATGTTGTATTTATGTAGTATGTATGTAGCATGAATGTAGTATATATGTAGTATGTATGTATGTTGTATGAATGTAGTATATATGTATGTATGTATGTTGTATGAATGTAGTATATATGTATGTATGTATGTTGTATGAATGTAGTATATATGTAGTATGTATGTAGTATGCATGTATGTATGTTGTATGAATGTAGCATATATGTAGTATGTATGTAGTATGTATGTAATATGAATGTAGTATATATGTAGTATGTATGTAGTATGTAATGTATGTCTGTAGCATGTTGTATTTATGTAGTATGTATGTAGCATGAATGTAGTATATATGTAGTATGTATGTATGTTGTATGAATGTAGTATATATGTAGTATGTATGTAGGTATGTATGTAGTATGTACTGTATGTCTGTAGCATGTTGTATGTATTATGTATGTAGTATGAATGTAGTATATATGTAGTATGTATGTAGTATGTATGTATTGTATGAATGCAAGTATGTTGTATGTAGTATGTATGTTGTATGTATGTTGTATGTCTGTAGCATGTTGTATGTATGTTGTATGTATGTAGTATGTATGTAGTATGTATGTTGTATGAATGTAGTATATATGTATGTATGTATGTTGTATGAATGTAGTATATATGTATGTATGTTGTATGAATGTAGTATATATGTAGTATGTATGTATGTATGTTGTATGAATGTAGTATGTATGTAGTATTTATGTAGTATGAATGTAGTATATATGTAGTATGTATGTAGTATGTACTGTATGTCTGTAGCATGTTGTATGTATGTAGTGTGTATGTAGTATGTGTGTATGTTGTATGAATGTAGTATATATGTAGTATGAATGTAGTATATATGTAGTATGTATGTAGTATGTACTGTATGTCTGTAGCATGTTGTATGTAGTATGTATGTAGTATGAATGTAGTCTATATGTAGTATATATGTAGTATGAATGTAGTATGTACTGTATGTCTGTAGCATGTTGTATGTATGTAGTATGTATGTAGTATGTATGCAGTATGAATGTAGTATATATGTAGTATGTATGTAGTATGAATGTAGTATGTACTGTATGTCTGTAGCATGTTGTATGTATGTAGTATGTATGTCGTATGTATGTAGCATGAATGTAGTATATATAGTATGTATTTAGTATGAATGTAGTATACATGTAGTATGTATGTAGTATGTAGTATGTATATATAAATATATTTTTTGGTTTTACATTCAACACATTAGCCTGATGATGGGACTACTACTGTGCCATCATTGGCTAATGTGTCAATCACTGTCATTGTAGCAGGCATCGCCCGATGGGACTTGTAGTCCCATCGGAGGATGCTTGCACAGACCCCCGCAGCCTGCACAGACCCCATCGGACGATGCCTGCACACACACAAGACCCCCGGCAGGCCCGCACAGACCCCCGGCAGCCGGCACAGGCACCCGACAAGCCCGTAAAGACCCCCGGCAGCTGGCACAAGCCCCCGGCAGGCCCGTACAGACCCCCGGCAGCCGGCACAAGCCCCAGGCAGGCCCGTACAGACCCCCTGCAGCTGGCACAGGCCCCCCGCAGGCCCGCACAGGCCCCCGGCAGCCAACACAAGCCCCCGACAGGCCCGTACAGACCCCTGGCAGCCAGCACAAGTCCCCGGCAGGCCCGTACAGACCACCGGCAGCCGGCACAGGCCCCCGGCAGGCCCGTACAGACCCCCGACAGCAGGCACAAGCCCCCGGCTGGCCCGTACAGACCCCCGACAGCTGGCACAGGCCCCGGCAGGCCCGTACAGGCCCCCCTCAGTCGGCACAGGCCCCCCGCAGTCAGCACAGACCGCGCATCATGATGCGCGCACAGACCGCGTATCATGATGACATCATTTCAGCAGCCAATCACAGCCACAACACTGGCTCATTGCATTATGGGGACTTCCGATTCCAGTATCCGATATTGAAAAAATATTGGTACTCGGTATCGGAATTCCAATACAGCGAATATCGGCCGATACCCGATATTTGCAGTATCGGAATGCTCAACACTAGTGACAAGTGTTCAACTCCACAGATTTGAGCAGAAGGCGGGATATGTGAGGCAGTGACCAGTGTCAGGTCCGATGTAAGGTTGAGTGTCAGTCTGGTGTGTGTTAGACGGCAGAGCAGTCAGCTCTGTGGTGCTCCATCTGTGTTAGGCAACATGGACAAGTGTAGCCAGAGCAGCAAGAGCAACTCAGGGGCCTGGCACCCACAGCGTACACAGTGGTGCAGTCACCCATGGCAAGAGGACTCTGAGATGGACTGTTTTGTGCCCAGCAGTGAACCGGAGGTAAACTGTTCTGTGCCCGAAGGAGGACTAGCGTGTTTATCGGCTGCAAACTGGAGGGTATGGTTCCTGGCTGCAATCTGGAGGATACTGGCCACTATGTAGTGCTGTGAATTGGACATTAATGCTATGCACTCGTGTGAATTGGACATTAGTGCTGTGAAGTAATAGCTTTAAAGAGACTTTGTGTTGGAACATTGCTGGGTCACTGCCTCATCACTGCACAGTGTGCTTCCGTGGCACTACACAGCCCTCAGCTCATCTCCATTGTTGGGTCTGGTGTCTCACATCTTCGTCTTGACAACACCCCATAGATTCTCTATGGGATTAAGGTTAAACAAGTTTGCTGGCCAATCAAGCACAGCGATACTGTTGTTTTTAAACCATGTATTGGTATCTTTGGCAGTGAGGACAAGTGCCAAGTCCTGCTGGAGTATTAAATTTCCATCTCCAAAAAGGTTGTCGGCAGAGGGAAGCATGAAGTGCTCTAAAATTTCATGCTAGATGGCTGCACTGACTTTGGTCTTGATAAAACACAGTGGACCTACACCAGCAGATGGCATGTCTCTCCAAACCATCACTGATTTTGGAAACTTCACACTAGACCTCAAGCAGCTTGGATTGTGTGCCTCTCCACTCTTCCTCCAGACTCTGGGACCTTGATTTCCAAGTGTAATGCAAAATTTACTTCCATTTGAAAATAACACCTTGGACTAGAGTTGAGCGACTTTAGTCGGATCGGGTTTCATGAAACAAAATTTGTTTCAGATGAAACTGGTCCGACTAGGGCAAAAAAAGTCGGTTTCGTCCGAAACTCGACCCCAAGGCAAGTCAATGGGAATTAAAAGTCGGCATTGAGTGGATGAATGTCATCCGCTCAATGCCGACTTTTATTTCCCATTGACTTGCATTGGGGTCGGGTTTTGGACGAAACGTCGACTTTTTTTACCCTAGTCAGACCAGTTTCATCTGAAGCAAATTTTGTTTCATGAAACCCGATCCGACTAAAGTCGCTCAACTCTACCTTGGACCACTGAGCAACAGTCCAGTTCTTTTTTCCTTTGCCCAGGTAAGATGCTTTCGGCATTGTCTATTGGTCATGAGTAGTGTTGAGCAATACCGTCCGATACTTAAAAGTATCGGATCGGAATGGATCGGCCGATCTAAAAAAAATATCGGGTATCGCCGATTCCGATACCGGAAGTCCCATTCAAGTCTATGGGACTTCCGGTATCGGAATAAGAAATACCCTATTTTTGCCTTGTACAGCCTCTCTGGGGTCTGTACGGGCCTTTCGGGTGGCTGTGCCGGCCTGCCGGGGGTCTGTGCCGACTGCCCGGGGGTCTGTGCGGATTGCCGGGGGTCTGTACCGGCCTGCCGGGGGTCTGTGCCGACTGCCCGGGGGTCTGTGCAGGCTCCGGGGGTCTGTGCCGACTGTCCGGGGGTCTGTGCGGCCTGCCGGGGGTCTGTACCGGCCTGCCGGGGGGCTGTGCCGGCCTGCAGGTGGTCTGTGCAGGCTCCGGGGGTCTGTGCAGGCATCGTCCGATGGGACTACAAGTCCGATCGGGCGATGCCTGCTACCATGACAGTGATTGACACATTAGCCAATGGTGGGACAGTAGTAGTCCCATCATCTGGCTAATGTGTTGAATGTAAAAAATATATATATATATATATACATACTACATACATACTACATATATACAACATACATACATACATACATACTACATACTTACTACATACATACAACATACATATAACATGCTACAGACATACATCATACATACAACATACATACTACATTCATACTACATATATACTACATTCATACAACATACATACATACTACATACTACATGCATACTACATATATACTACATTCATACAACATACATACATACTATATACATACTACATATATACTACATTCACACAACATACATACATACTACATACATACTACATATATACTACATTCAAGCAACATACATACATATATACTACATTCATACAACATACATACATACAGCATACATACAACATGCTACAGACATACAACATACATACTACATACATACAACATACATACAACATGCTACAGACATACAACATACATACAACATACATACTACATACAACATACATACATTCATACAATACAGACATACTACTTACATACTACATATAATACATTCATACATACATATAGACATACAATACATATAACATTGAGTACATACTCACCAATACTTGTCACATTGTTCCCCGAAGCCAGTGTCATCTATGAATAAATATGAAAATAACAAACAAGCCATATACTCCCTGATCCACAGAAATCCACAAGTGTTGAATGTAAAAAAAAATAAAAAAATACATGCTACGTACATGCAACATGCATGCTACATATATACTACATGTAACATACATGCTACATACTACATACATGCTACATACATACTACATGCTACATACATACTACATACATAATACATATATACTACATGCATGCAACATACATACAACATATATACTACATGCATGCAACATGCTTACTACATATATACTACATATATACTACATGTAACATACATACTACATATATACTACATGCAACATACATGCTACATACTACATACATGCTACATACATACTACATGCTACATACATGCAACATACATACTACATATATAATACATATATACTACATGCATGCAACATGCATACAACATATATACTACATGCATGCAACATGCATACTACATATATACTACATATATACTACATGTAATATACATACTACATGATACATACATGCAACATACATACAACATACTTGCTACATACATGCTACATACATAATACATACAACATATATACTACATGCATGCTACATACATGCAACATACATACTACATACATGCTACATACTACATGCATACTACATACATGCTACATACATACTACATACATACAACATATATACTACATGCATGCAACATACATACAACATATATACTACATGCATGCAACATGCATACTACATATATACTATATATACTACATGTAACATACATACTACATATATACTACATGCTACATACATGCAACATACATACTACATACTTGCTACATACTACATGCATACTACATACAGTGCCTACAAGTAGTATTCAACCCCCTGCAGATTTAGCAGGTTTACACATTCGGAATTAACTTGGCATTGTGACATTTGGACTGTAGATCAGCCTGGAAGTGTGAAATGCACTGCAGCAAAAAAGAATGTTATTTCTTTTTTTAATTTTTTTTTTTAAATTGTGAAAAGTTTATTCAGAGGGTCATTTATTATTCTACCCCTCAAACCACCAGAATTCTGTTTGGTTCCCCTAAAGTATTAAGAAGTATTTCAGGCACAAAGAACAATGAGCTTCACATGTTTGGATTAATTATCTTTTCCCAGCCTTTTCTGACTATTTAAGACTAGAGTTGAGCGAAACGGGTCGAAAAATTTCAAAAGTCGCCGACTTTTGGCAAAGTCGGGTTTCATGAAACGAAACCCGACCCTAGGACGAGGTCGGCCACGAGGTCGGCGACTTACGCGCCAAAGTCGCGTTTCAAAAGTTTGTTTTGCGCTCTTTTTCAGCCAATCAGGATCCACGGACACTGTGGGCAACGTGATGACATAGGCAGGGGTCACCACCATCTTTCAGAAGGGCATGCAAGTGATTGGCTTGCTTTGGTGGGCGTCACAGGGGGTATAAAAGGGCGTGCACGCCGACCGCCATCTTACTTCTGCCGATATCAGTATAGGGAGAGGTTGCTGCTGATTCTGTAGGGAGAGCGTTAGGCAGGGAAGAAGACAAAAAAACTGCTTCTGCTGCTAGCGATTTGGCCTGCACAACACACCAGTCACTGTGTGTGCAGTGCAAGGGGAGGCTATATAGTGGTGTATCAGTGGTGTTGGTTGTTGGGCTGCCTTCTAAGGCTTCCTGACATTCCTGCATTGCTGTTTACCCACTGCTCCGCAAACTGCTTTTTTAAAAGCAATCCCAATATTTTTTTTTTGTCCTGCTGAGAAGAAAAAAAAACTGCTTCTGCTGCTAGCGATTTGGCCTGTACAACACACCAGTCACTGTGTGAGCAGTGCAAGGGGAGGCTATATAGTGGTGCATCAGTGGTGTTGGTTGTTGGGCTGCCTTCTAAGGCTTCCTGACATTCCTGTATTGCTGTTTACCCACTGCTCCGCAAACTGCTTTTTTAAAAGCAATCCCATTTTTTTTTTTTGTCCTGCTGAGAAGAAGAAAAAACTGCTTCTGCTGCTAGCGATTTGGCCTGCACAACACACCAGTCACTGTGTGTGCAGTGCAAGGGGAGGCTATATTGTGGTGTATCAGTGGTGTTGGTTGTTGGGCTGCCTTCTAAGGCTTCCTGACCTTCCTGCATTGCTGTTTACCCACTGCTCTGCAAACTGCTTTTTTAAAAGCAATCCAATCTCCCTTATCCTCTAGTCACTTTTGTCACAGCTGTGCCATCGAGCCTGTCACATAGCGCTCAGATATCAGTGGGCCTCACACAATCCAAAAGTGTCCAGTGTCCACAAGTGTGTGCAGAAATTCAAAATCTCCCTTATCCTCTCGTCACTTTTGTCACAGCTGTGCCATCGAGCCTGTGACATAGCGCTCAGATATCAGTGGGCCTCACACAATCCAAAAGTGACCACAAGTGTCTGCAGAAATTCAAAATCTCCCTTATCCTCTCGTCACTTTTGTCACAGCTGTGCCATCGAGCCTGTCACATAGCGCTCAGATATTCATTGGGCCTCACACAATCCAAAAGTGTCCAGTGTCCACAAGTGTGTGCAGAAATTCAAAATCTCCCTTATCCTCTCGTCACTTTTGTCACAGCTGTGCCATCGAGCCTGTGACATAGCGCTCAGATATCAGTGGGCCTCACACAATCCAAAAGTGTCCACAAGTGTCTGCAGAAATTCAAAATCTCCCTTATCCTCTCGTCACTTTTGTCACAGCTGTGCCATCGAGCCTGTCACATAGCGCTCAGATATTCATTGGGCCTCACACAATCCAAAAGTGTCCAGTGTCCACAAGTGTGTGCAGAAATTCAAAATCTCCCTTATCCTCTCGTCACTTTTGTCACAGCTGTGCCATCGAGCCTGTGACATAGCGCTCAGATATCAGTGGGCCTCACACAATCCAAAAGTGTCCACAAGTGTCTGCAGAAATTCAAAATCTCCCTTATCCTCTCGTCACTTTTGTCACAGCTGTGCCATCGAGCCTGTCACATAGCGCTCAGATATCAGTGGGCCTCACACAATCCAAAAGTGTCCACAAGTGTGTGCAGAAATTCAAAATCTCCCTTATCCTCTCGTCACTTTTGTCACAGCTGTGCCATCGAGCCTGTGACATAGCGCTCAGATATCACTGGGCCTCACACAATCCAAAAGTGTCCACAAGTGTCTGCAGAAATTCAAAATCTCCCTTATCCTCTCGTCACTTTTGTCACAGCTGTGCCATCGAGCCTGTGACATAGCGCTCAGATATCAGTGGGCCTCACACAATCCAAATGTGTCCACAAGTGTGTGCAGAAATTCAAAATCTCCCTTATCCTCTCGTCACTTTTGTCACAGCTGTGCCATCGAGCCTGTGACATAGCGCTCAGATATCAGTGGGCCTCACACAATCCAAAAGTGTCCACAAGTGTCTGCAGAAATTCAAAATCTCCCTTATCCTCTAGTCACTTTTGTCACAGCTGTGCCATCGAGCCTGTCACATAGCGCTCAGATATTCATTGGGCCTCACACAATCCAAAAGTGTCCAGTGTCCACAAGTGTGTGCAGAAATTCAAAATCTCCCTTATCCTCTCGTCACTTTTGTCACAGCTGTGCCATCGAGCCTGTGACATAGCGCTCAGATATCAGTGGGCCTCACACAATCCAAAAGTGTCCACAAGTGTCTGCAGAAATTCAAAATCTCCCTTATCCTCTTGTCACTTTTGTCACAGCTGTGCCATCGAGCCTGTCACATAGCGCTCAGATATTCATTGGGCCTCACACAATCCAAAAGTGTCCAGTGTCCACAAGTGTGTGCAGAAATTCAAAATCTCCCTTATCCTCTCGTCACTTTTGTCACAGCTGTGCCATCGAGCCTGTGACATAGCGCTCAGATATCAGTGGGCCTCACACAATCCAAAAGTGTCCACAAGTGTCTGCAGAAATTCAAAATCTCCCTTATCCTCTCGTCACTTTTGTCACAGCTGTGCCATCGAGCCTGTGACATAGCGCTCAGATATCAGTGGGCCTCACACAATCCAAAAGTGTCCACAAGTGTCTGCAGAAATTCAATATCTCCCTTATCCTCTCGTCACTTTTGTCACAGCTGTGCCATCGAGCCTGTCACATAGCGCTCAGATATTCATTGGGCCTCACACAATCCAAAAGTGTCCAGTGTCCACAAGTGTGTGCAGAAATTCAAAATCTCCCTTATCCTCTCGTCACTTTTGTCACAGCTGTGCCATCGAGCCTGTGACATAGCGCTCAGATATCAGTGGGCCTCACACAATCCAAAAGTGTCCACAAGTGTCTGCAGAAATTCAAAATCTCCCTTATCCTCTCGTCACTTTTGTCACAGCTGTGCCATCGAGCCTGTCACATAGCACTCAGATATCAGTGGGCCTCACACAATCCAAAAGTGTCCACAAGTGTGTGCAGAAATTCAAAATCTCCCTTATCCTCTGGTCACTTTTGTCACAGCTGTGCCATCGAGCCTGTGACATAGCGCTCAGATATCAGTGGGCCTCACACAATCCAAAAGTGTCCACAAGTGTCTGCAGAAATTCAAAATCTCCTTTTTCCTCTAGTCACTTTGGTCACAGCTGTGCCATCGAGCCTGTCACATAGCGCTCAGATATCAGTGGGCCTCACACAATCCAAAAGTGTCCAGTGTCCACAAGTGTCTGCAGAAATTCAAAATCTCCCCTGTCCTATAGACACCTTGTACCTTGTTTTACATTACTATATAGTTTGTTGGATTTTGTCTACATTTCTACCAAAAATGAGGAAAGCTGGTGGAAGAGGCCGTGGAATTGGGCGGGGGTTGGCAGCTGGTAATGATGGTGTTGGTGGTGGATCTGATGGTAGTGGCAAGAGCAAAATAGGACCGAATGCAGGAGGTGTTGAGCCTGCGTCATCGTCTGGCTACATAAGGCCTCGAACGCTTAGTTTTCTAGGAGTTGGCAAACCGCTTTTAAAGCCAGAGCATCAGGAAAAAGTTTTGTCTTACATTGCTGACTCAGCCTCCAGCTCTATCGCCTCCTCTTCTTCAGTTGTAAAAAGTAAAAGCACTGAGTCATCATTGGAGGCTCATGTTCATGAACCACACCTTTCCTTGTGTCCTTCACCCCAACCAAGATTGAAGGATGACGCAGGCCATACTACTGATTACTCCATGGAGCTGTTTTCACATACCATGCCTGGATTATCAAGTCAAATGGTGAATTACCCAGGCCAAGATGAATCTGACATGGAGTGCACTGATGCACAGCCGCTGATGGATGATTCTGCTAGTACATTCACTCAGAGCACTACATTGTCCTCGCAGTGTACAGAGCCAGATTCTGACCCTGATGAGACTCAGGTGCCCCTTCCCGCACACTATACCACCATACACGGTGACACAGAGGAAGGTGCACATGACATAGAAGAGGAGGTGATGGATGACCCAGTTGTTGACCCAGATTGGCATCCATTGGGGGAAGAGGGTGCTGCTTCCAATAGCTCAGATGAGGAGCATCCACAGCAGACATCGACATCGCAACAGCTGTTATCTGGCAGGCCCGGAGCACTCCAAAGACAGGTTCCAAACATCAAAAGAGTTGCTGGACAGCTTGTCCAGAGGGTCAAAAGATCACAGCGTGCTAGGCCGCAAAATGTCTGCCAAAGTAGGAAAGAGTGCAGTGTGGCACTTTTTTTAACAAAATCCTCATGATCAGGCCAAGGTTATCTGTAAGAAGTGCGCAAAGACCTTTAGCCGAGGGAAAAATCTGAAAAATTTGAATACCAGTTGCATGCTTAGACATTTAACCAGCATGCACTTGCAAGCGTGGACACAACACCAAACCTCAAGTGCCACATGTGCAACTGATCACAACGAAGGTAGTCAGCAACGCTACATTGTTTCCCCCACTGTAAGCCCACCGGTTAGCACAGCAGCAAATGTTGAGGTGTCGTTGCAAGACCACAGCAGTCAGGGAATCCCACTGTTATATCAACGAAAGACTGATTCTAGGCCATCAGAAAGAACACCAACTCCATCACCATCATCAACCCTCTCTCAGTCCGCCCTGTCCACCGCTACTTCCACCATATGCAGCTCTCAAGTCCAGCTCACCCTCCCAGACACTATGAGTATGTCAAGAAAGTACTCAGTCTCTCATCCGCGTACACTGGGTTTGAACGCCCACATTGCCAAACTAATCTCGTTTGAGATGATGCCCTTTCGGTTGGTGGAAAGCGCAGCTTTCCGCGAACTCATGGCCTATGCAGTACCACGATATGACCTACCCAGTCGCCACTTCTTCTCTCACAAAGCCATCCCAGCCCTCCACCATCATGTGAAAGACCACATTGTCCATGCACTCAAGCAGTCAGTGAGCGGAAAGGTGCACCTCACAACTGATGCATGGTCCAGTCGGCATGGCCAGGGCCGTTACGTGTCCATCACTGCGCACTGGGTTAATGTGGTGGATGCAGGGTCCACAGGGGACAGCGGTGGTGGGACAGTGCTGCCTAGCCCACGGTATAGGAAACAGTTGGCTGTAGGCATTCGACCCTCCTCCTCCTCCAGAAGCGAAAGCTCGTCCTCAGAGCGCAGTCGTACGAGCACTCCATCTGCAGCTGCCACTGTTGCACACGATGTGTCCCCCTATCGAGCAGCTAGTGGAAAGCGTCAGCAGGCTGTGTTGCAGATGATGTGTTTGGGCAACAGACACACCGCCGAGGTGCTGGCCGAGTACTTGAAGTGACAAACTGAGTCATGGCTGGGCAGTGTACATCTTGAGGCAGGCAAGGTAGTTAGTGATAACGGCCGTAATTTTGTGGCAGCCATAGCCCTTTCAAAACTCAGCCATATACCTTGCTTGGCTCACACCTTGAACCTGGTGGTGCAGTGCTTCCTCAAAAATTATCCGGAGTTAACAGCCCTGCTCCAGAAGGTGCGAAGACTGTGCGCGCACATCCGCCGGTCGCCTGTACACTCCGTTCGTATGCAGAAGCTGCAGCGATTGCTCCACCTTCCCAACCACCGCCTCATTATCGACATTGCAACAAGGTGAAACTCCACCCTGCACATGGTGGAGCGGCTGTGCGAGCAGAGGCAGGCCATAATGCATTTGTGGGAGGATACATGGCCAGGCACTTTGAGAGCAGACATGGAGTTGACAGGTGTGCAGTGGTCGAAGTTGAAAGACCTCTGTAAAGTCCTTCAGTGTTTTGAGGAATGCACACGGCTGGTAAGCGCAGACGACGCCATCCTAAGCATGAGCATCCCACTTATGCGTCTGCTCATGCAAACTTTGACGCACCTTAAGGAGCATGCGTCTGCAGCCAATGTTGATGAGGAGGAAGAGGAGGAGGGAATCCTTGATGACATTCAGCCATTGTCTGCTCAGGGACCTCTCCTGGACGAGGTGGAGGAAGAAGAGGAGGAGGAGGAGGAGGATGATGGGGATGATTACTTAGGGGAGGAGGATGCATCTCGTGGGGCAAGTGAAAATGTTGGCGTGGCAAGGTCTGGTACAGGGTTTGTGCGTGACTGGAGGGATGTGGATTTGCCAGAAAGTGCTCCTCCACCCAGCACTCGCAGTGCATCATTGACACCGGGAACATTGGCCCACATGTCAGATTATGCCTTGCAGATCCTAAAAAGGGACCCACGCATTGCCAAAATGATGAACGATGAAGACTACTGGTTGGCCAGCATCCTGGATCCACGCTATAAAGGCAAATTACAAAACATCATGCCACAGGAGAACCTTGACCTAATATTGGCTAATAAACAAGCAACTCTGGTAAATCGGTTGCTTGAGGCATTCCCAGCACACAGCAGCGGTGATGGTTCTCACACGAGCCGTACAGGCCGGGGGCAGCTTGGCAGAGGTGTTCGTGGTGCACACAGCAGAAGTGGCGTTGGAGACAGGGGTTTCATGACAATGTTGTGGACTGATTTTTCAAATACCGCTCACACAACTGGTAATACTGCATCGATGGAAAGTGACAGGAGACAGCAGTTGTCAACTATGGTTACAAACTACTTTTCCTCCCATATCGATGTTCTCCCACACAGGTCATTCCCCTTTGACTATTGGGCCGCTAAACTGGACACCTGGCCTGAATTGGCCCAATATGTCTTACAGGAGCTCGCTTGCCCAGCTGCAAGTGTGCTATCGGAAAGAGTCTTCAGTGCAGCTGGATCAATCCTGACAGAAAAAAGGACCCGTCTGTCAACCCAAAATGTGGATGATCTAACCTTCATTAAAATGAACCATGCATGGGTTTCCAAGGATTTTGTCCCACCTTCCCCTGATGACACATAGGGTGACAGAAAAATGGCTTGCTTTGGTCCACCTCTTCCTGGGACTTCACCTATTTTGCCTTTTGCATCAGCTGAATGTCCAACATCAACATATGCCACTTTCTAAAACTCCCTAACTGTGCTGCCTCCCCCCCATGGCCGGGGTCACCACCTAGCGCACGACACCATGCGAGTGCCGTTGCCCTGGACAGGTGGGTAGGCCGACTCTTGGGTGCGGGCACTGGCACAGGGTCCCTCATAGTGCAATCAAGTGTCTCTGACGGTGGTGGTGCACACCCGCCGTCAGACACACCGCCGTACTATGAGGGGCCCAGTGCCAGTACCGACGCCAACGAGTGGGCCCCCCTTGCTTGGGCAGGGCCCCAGCATTTGCAATCTTTACCTCTCCCTGCTCCTCCGCTGTGTAATCTGGGCCGTCAAATCCATACTGTGCCTGACACCGTCTGAGCCTGCCTCCTGATGTACAGACATATATTTTGAATGTGTACGCTACCCATACATGTTATCCAGGGATACGGTACCCTTTCTAACCTTTGTGCAATCATGTGCAATCTATACTGGGCCTAACACCGTCTGAGCCTGCCTCCTGATGTACAGACATATATTTTGAATGTGTACGCTATCCATACATGTTATCCAGGGATACGGTACCCTTTCTAACCTTTGTGCAATCACGTGCAATCCATACTGGGCCTAACACCGTCTGAGCCTGCCTCCTGATGTACAGACATATATTTTGAATGTGTACGCTATCCATACATGTTATCCAGGGATACGGTACCCTTTCTAACTTTTGTGCAATCACGTGCAATCCATACTGGGCCTAACACCGTCTGAGCCTGCCTCCTGATGTACAGACATATATTTTGAATGTGTACGCTATCCATACATGTTATCCAGGGATACGGTACCCTTTCTAACCTTTGTGCAATCACGTGCAATCCATACTGGGCCTAACACCGTCTGAGCCTGCCTCCTGATGTACAGACATATATTTTGAATGTGTACGCTATCCATACATGTTATCCAGGGATACGGTACCCTTTCTAACCTTTGTGCAATCACGTGCAATCCATACTGGGCCTAACACCGTCTGAGCCTGCCTCCTGATGTACAGACATATATTTTGAATGTGTACGCTATCCATACATGTTATCCAGGGATACGGTACCCTTTCTAACCTTTGTGCAATCACGTGCAATCCATACTGGGCCTAACACCGTCTGAGCCTGCCTCCTGATGTACAGACATATATTTTGAATGTGTACGCTATCCATACATGTTATCCGGGGATACGGTACCCTTTCTAACCTTTGTGCAATCACGTGCAATCCATGCTGGGCGTGAGAACGGCTGGCGAGCTGTTAAGCAAGCTACAGCACCTGTGGTTTGCACACGTAAGTTTTTCATTTTTTCAGGAATGACGGTTAGGCCTAATTCCGGAACTGCGGTTGACCTGCACTTACTGGGAAATCATTGTTCGCGGGTAATAATTGTCATCAGTGATCCCCATCACTAACGTTGTTCAGCGGGTTATCTGCACCTGTAAGCGACAAACGCTGGCCTTTTCAGTGTAGCGCACATGCAGCCACGGACATGTAATGGCATGACACACCAGTTATTGGCCAATCTCATGTGCCAGAGCCTCACGTGTCCCTCTAGTAAGCCGGACTCGGACCGTGGGGCATGACGGAGTCTCGTTCGTTAACGGAATTAAGCTTGCAATGTGTGCATCTGTTCTGTAGCTGGCATGGTTGAGGTTTCCCAGGTGGAGTCGAATTTAACCGTAGGCTCCACTCCTGGTGGTGCCCTTCTGGACATTCCTTTAAAGTTCAGCTTTGCAACCATACTGCCCACGTAATACAAACACTTTGCCTTCATGAACGCTGTTTGGAGGGTCATGACTCGTGGGAATAACGCCGCCCAATCAGTTAACCTGCTAGAGAGATCGTTCGTTGCTCCCAAGCATGACATCACACTCCCTAGGAAGAAGGCAATGCCACTGTGGCGACCGTACTCCTGGGGGCGACACAAGTGCACTGATGCCCAGCCACTGCTCGATGAATCTGCTGGTACATTGACCCAGACCACTACATTCCCCTCGCACGCTACTCGGCCTGAATCTGACCCTGATGAAACTCAGGTTACCCTTCCCATATACAGTTCCATCTTACACGGTGACAAAGAGGAAGCTGCAGATGAAGGTGCAGGTTCGGCCCACCCGCCATCAGACACACCACCGTACTATCAGGGGCCCTGTGCCAGTGCCGTCGCCAATGAGTGGGCCCCCCCCTGCTTGCTCAGGATCACAGCACTTGCAAAGTTGAAATACTGTGCAGTGAGATGGAAGATGGGGACGACGAGGAGTCCAGACAAGTACAGGGATTCCCTAGCGAGGAGACTTATTTGATTGTTTTCAATGTTGGGACTGCAATTTTTGGGGAGCACTATACTCTGCAGAATGATAGATGGTGCCCACCATACACTGGAACATTCCAAAGGTGGACATCAGACACTGGAGCAGCATTTACAGGGCCCATTATACACTAGAGCATTAGAAATGGGGCCCATTATGTTTGGAGCATTATTTGGGCCCATAAGTCAGTGGAGCTTCATCCATGGGGACCAACATATACTGTAGCATTATGTGGAGCTCATCATATACTGTTTCAAACATTATATGGGACCAATGATTCTGTATGGAGAAATAGATGGACCTCGTCATGAGATGTAAAAAGTGAAGTATTTTTCATTGTACTATACCGCTATTTCTCTGCCGTATCGGAGCATGATGAGTTGTGGTATGTGTTAAAGGGGCGCTCTTTCGCCCAGGGCACATGAAAACCTGGAGCCAGCCCTTCCCCCCCCACAACTTTAGCCAAATAACCCCCATTTTTCAGTGCGTAACTTGTATTATGAAGTTAATTAAGGTTGACAAGCTTAAGTAAGAAGAATTGATGCTTTTGGCATTCAAATGGGCACTGTAGGTGTGTTTCCTGTCCTCCTCTCACTGCCGACTTTTGTTCCCCATTGACTTACATTGGGTTTCGTGTTTCGGGACGACCCCGACTTTTCCCTATAATCGGACGATCTTGCTCGACCCGACTTTTGGAAAAGTCGGGTTTCACGAAACGAAACGCGACCCTAAAAAACCAAAAGTCGCTCAACTCTATTTAAGACCCTCCCCAAACTTGTGAACAGCACTCATACATGGTCAACATGGGAAAGACAAAGGAGCATTCCAAGGCCATCAGAGACAAGATCGTGGAGGGTCACAAGGCTGGCAAGGGGTACAAAACCCTTTCCAAGGAGTTGGGCCTACCTGTCTCCACTGTTGGGAGCATCATCCGGAAGTGGAAGGCTTATGGAACTACTGTTAGCTTTCCACGGCCTGGACAGCCTTTGAAAGTTTCCTCCCGTGCCGAGGCCAGGCTTTTCCGAAGAGTCAAGGCTAACCCAAGGACAACAAGGAAGGAGCTCCGGGAAGATCTCATGGCAGTGGGGACATTGGTTTCAGTCAATACCATAAGTAACGTACTCCACCGCAATGGTCTCCGTTCCAGACGAGCCCGTAAGGTACCTTTACTTTCAAAGCGTCATGTCAAGGCTCGTCTACAGTTTGCTCTTGATCACTTGGAGGACTCTGAGACAGACTGGTTCAAGGTTCTCTGGTCTGATGAGACCAAGATCGAGATCTTTGGTGCCAACCACACACATGACGTTTGGAGACTGGATGGCACTGCATACGACCCCAAGAATACCATCCCTACAGTCAAGCATGGTGGTGGCAGCATCATGCTGTGGGGCTGTTTCTCAGCCAAGGGGCCTGGCCATCTGGTCCGCATCCATGGGAAGATGGATAGCACGGCCTACCTGGAGATTTTGGCCAAGAAGCTCCGCTCCTCCATCAAGGATCTTAAGATGGGTCATCATTTCATCTTCCAACAAGACAACGACCCAAAGCACACAGCCAAGAAAACCAAGGCCTGGTTCAAGAGGCAAAAAATCAAGGTGTTGGAGTGGCCTAGTCAGTCTCCTGACCTTAACCCAATTGAAAACTTGTGGAAGGAGCTCAAGATTAAAGTCCACATGAGACACCCAAAGAACCTAGATAACTTGGAGAAGATCTGCATGGAGGAGTGGGCCAAGATAACTCCAGAGACCTGTGCCGGCCTGATCAGGTCTTATAAAAGACAATTATTAGCTGTAATTGCAAACAAGGGTTATTCCACAAAATATTAAACCTAGGGGTTGAATAATAATTGACCCACACTTGTATGTTTAAAATTTATTAAAATTTAACTGAGCAACATAACTTTTTGGTTTGTAAGATTTATGCATCTGTTAATAAATCCTGCTCTTGTGTGAAGTTTGCATTGGGTTAAATACTACTTGTAGGCACTGTACATACTACATACATGCTACATACATACTACATGCATGCAACATACATACTACATATATACCACATGCATGCAACATGCATACTACATATATGCTGCATATATACTACATGCATGCAACATACATATATACTACATACAATACATACATATAGACATACAGTATATATAACATAGAGTACATACTCACCGTCACTTGTCACTTTGATCCCCGAAGCCATTGTCGCCTGAGGAATAAATATCAAAATAAAAAACCACCAATATACTTACCCCGATCCGCAGAAGTCCACGAGGGTCCCACGTCGATCTTGCGTGGAGAACAGCAGCATCAGCTGATGCTACCGTTCTCTACCAGCTCCAGGAATACAATGACGGAAGGTAGGTATCCTTCTGCACTGTATTCCTCCACCACTGAAAAAAAAAGTCCCTAGTCTCACTTTATGGCAAAAGCTGCGTGGGAACTAGGGATTATGGCATAAAGTGAGACTAGGGACTTTTTTTTTACAGTGGTGGAGGAATACAGTGCGGAAGGATACCTACCTTCCGTCATTGTATTCCTGGAGCTGGTAGAGAACGGTATCATCAGCTGATGCTGCTGTTCTCCACGCAAGATCAACGTGGGACCCTCGTGGACTTCTGCGGATCGGGGTAAGTAAATTGGTGATTTTTATTTTGATATTTATTCCTCAGGCGACAATGGCTTCGGGGATCAAAGTGACAAGTGACGGTGAGTATGTACTCTATGTTATATGTACTGTATGTCTATATGTATGTATTGTATGTAGTATATATGTATGTTGCATGCATGTAGTATATATGCAGTATATATGTAGTATGCATGTTGCATGCATGTGGTATATATGTAGTATGTATGTTGCATGCATGTAGTGTATGTATGTAGTATGTATGTAGCATGTATGTAGTATGTATGTAGTATGCAAGTAGTATGTAGCATGTGTGTAGTATGTATGTTGCATGTATGTAGCATGTAGTGTGTATGTTGCATGTATGCAGCATGTAGTATATATGTAGTATGTATGTTACATGTAGTATATATAGTATATATGTAGTATGCATGTTGCATGCATGTAGTATATACGTTGTATGTATGTAGTATGTATGTAGCATGTATGTAGTATGTATGTAGCAAGTATGTAGTATGTATGTTGAATTTCCCACGCAGCAATGGCATAAAGTGAGACTAGGGATTTTTTTTTTACAGTGGTGGAGGAATACAGTGCGGAAGGATACCTACCTTCCATCATTGTATTCCTGGAGCTGGTAGAGAACGGTAGCATCAGCTGATGCTGCTGTTCTCCACGCAAGATCGACGTGGGACCCTCGTGGACTTCTGCGGATGAGGGTAAGTATATTGGTGGTTTTTTATTTTGATATTTATTCCTCAGGCGACAATGGCTTCGGGGATCAAAGTGACAGGTGACGGTGAGTATGTACTCTATGCTATATGTACTGTATGTCTATATGTATGTATTGTATGTAGTATATATGTATGTTGCATGCATGTAGTATATATGCAGTATATATGTAGTATGCATGTTGCATGCATGTGGTATATATGTAGTATGTATGTTGCATGCATGTAGTGTATGTATGTAGTATGTATGTAGCATGTATGTAGTATGTATGTAGTATGCATCTAGTATGTAGCATATATGTAGTATGTATGTTGCATGTATGTAGCATGTAGTGTGTATGTTGCATGTATGTAGCATGTAGTATATATGTAGTATGTATGTTACATGTAGTATATATAGTATATATGTAGTATGCATGTTGCATGCATGTAGTATATATGTTGCATGTATGTAGTATGTATGTAGCATGTTTGTAGTATGTATGTAGCAAGTATGTAGTATGTATGTTGCATGTATGTAGCATGTAGTATATATGTAGTATGTATGTTACATGTCGTGTATATATAGTATATATGTAGTATGCATGTTGCATGCATGTAGTATATATGTTGTATGTATGTAGTATGTATGTAGCATGTATGTAGTATGTATGTAGCAGGTATGTAGTATGTATGTTGCATGTATGTAGCATGTAGTATATATGTAGTATGTATGTTACATGTACAGTGCCTACAAGTAGTATTCAACCCCCTGCAGATTTAGCAGGTTTGATAAGATGCAAATAAGTTAGAGCCTTCAAACTTCACACAAGAGCAGGATTTATTAACAGATGCATAAATCTTACAAACCAAAAAGATATGTTGCTCAGTTAAATGTTAAAAAATTTTAAACATAAAAGTGTGGGTCAATTATTATTCAACCCCTAGGTTTAATATTTTGTGGAATAACCCTTGTTTGCAATTACAGCTAATAATCGTCTTTTATAAGACCTGATCAGGCCGGCACAGGTCTCTGGTGTTATCTTGGCCCACTCCTCCATGCAGATCTTCTCCAAGTTATCTAGGTTCTTTGGGTGTCTCATGTGGACTTTAATCTTGAGCTCCTTCCACAAGTTTTCAATTGGGTTAAGGTCAGGAGACTGACTAGGCCACTCCAACACCTTGATTTTTTGCCTCTTGAACCAGGCCTTGGTTTTCTTGGCTGTGTGCTTTGGGTCATTGTCTTGTTGGAAGATGAAATGACGACCCATCTTAAGATCCTTGATGGAGGAGCGGAGGTTCTTGGCCAAAACCTCCAGGTAGGCCGTGCTATCCATCTTCCCATGGATGCGGACCAGATGGCCAGGCCCCTTGGCTGAGAAACAGCCCCACAGCATGATGCTGCCACCACCATGCTTGACTGTAGGGATGGTATTTTTGGGGTCGTATGCAGTGCCATCCAGTCTTCAAACGTCACGTGTGTGGTTGGCACCAAAGATCTCGATCTTGGTCTCATCAGACCAGAGAACCTTGAACCAGTCTGTCTCAGAGTCCTCCAAGTGATCTTGAGCAAACTGTAGACGAGCCTTGACATGACGCTTTGAAAGTAAAGGTACCTTACGGGCTCGTCTGGAACGGAGACCATTGCGGTGGAGTACGTTACTTATGGCATTGACTGAAACCAATGTCCCCACTGCCATGAGATCTTCCCGGAGCTCCTTCTTTGTTGTCCTTGGGTTAGCCTTGACTCTTCGGCCAAGCCTGGCCTCGGCACAGGAGGAAACTTTCAAAGGCTGTCCAGGACGTGGAAGGCTAACAGTAGTTCCATAAGCCTTCCACTTCCGGATGATGCTCCCAACAGTGGAGACAGGTAGGCCCAACTCCTTGGAAAGGGTTTTGTACCCCTTGCCAGCCTTGTGACCCTCCACGATCTTGTCTCTGATGGCCTTGGAATGCTCCTTTGTCTTTCCCATGTTGACCATGTATGAGTGCTGTTCACAAGTTTGGGGAGGGTCTTAAATAGTCAGAAAAGGCTGGAAAAAGAGATAATTAATCCAAACATGTGAAGCTCATTGTTCTTTGTGCCTGAAATACTTCTTAATACTTTAGGGGAACCAAACAGAATTCTGGTGGTTTGAGGAGTTGAATAATAAATGACCCTCTAAATAAACTTTTCACAATTTAAAAAAAAATTAAACAAAGAAATAACATTCTTTTTTGCTGCAGTGCATTTCACACTTCCAGGCTGATCTGTACAGTCCAAATGTCACAATGCCAAGTTAATTCCGAATGTGTAAACCTGCTAAATCTGCAGGGGGTTGAATACTACTTGTAGGCACTGTAGTATATATAGTATATATGTAGTATGCATGTTGCATGCATATAGTATATATGTTGTATGTATGTTGCATGCATGTAGTATATATGTATTTTGTCTGTAGTATGTATGTAGTATGTATGTAGCATGTAGTATGTATGTAGTATGCATGTAGTATGTAGCATGTATGTAGTATGCATGTTGCATGTAGTATATATGTAGTATATATGTAGTATGCATGTTGTATGTATGTAGCATGTATGTAGCATGTATGTAACATGTAAATTTTTTTTTTTTTTTTTTTTTACATTCAACACATTAGCCGGATGATGGGACAACTACTGTCCCATCATTGGCTAATGTGTCAATCACTGTCATGGTAGCAGGCATCGCCCGATGGGACTTGTAGTCCCATCGGATGATGCCTGCACAGACCCCCGGAGCCTGCACAGACCACCGGCAGGCCGGCACAGCCCTCCGGCAGGCCGGTACAGACCCCCGGCAGGCCGCACAGACCCCTGGGCAGTCGGCACAGACCCCCGGAGCCTGCACAGACCCCCGGACTGTCAGCAAAGACCACCGGCAGGCCGGCACAGCCCCCCGGCAGGCCGGTACAGACCCCCGGACAGTCGGCACAGCCCCCCGGCAGGCCGGTACAGACCCCCGGACAGTCGGCACAGACCCCCCGAAGGCCCGAACTGACAGCGCATCATGATGCGCACAGACAGCGCATCATGATGACGTCATTTCGGCAGCCAATCAGAGCCACAAAAGTGGCTCATTGCATTTTGGACTTCCGATTCCAGTATCCGATACGAAAAAAGTATCGGTACTCGGTATCGGAATTCCGATACGGCAAATATCGGCCGATACCCAATACTTGCGGTATCGGAAAGCTCAACACTAGTCATGAGTAGATTGACAAAAGGAATTTGACACTTGTAGCCCATGTCCTGGATATGTCTGTGTGTGGTGGTTCTTGAAGCAATGACTCCAGCAGCAGTCCACTCATTGTGAATCTCCCCCAATTTTTTAATAGCCTTTTCTTAACAATACTTTCAAAGCTGTGGTTATCCCGGTAGCTTATGCAACTTTTTCTGCCACACTTTTTTTTTCACCCAACTTTCCATTACTATACTTGGATACAGCACTCTGTGAACAGCCAGCTTCTATAGCAATGACCTTTTGTGGCTTACCCTCATTTTCAAGTGCGTCAATCACTTCCTTCTGGACATATGTCAAGTCAGTAGTATACCCCATGATTGTTGAGCCTGATGAAACAGACTAAGGGACCCTTTTAAGTGCTAAGGAATCCTTTTCATGTGTTTTTTTTCTTAATTATTCTAATTTATTGAGATAATGACTTTTGGGTTTTCATTGGCTGTAAGTAGGGATGAGCAAATATACTTGTTAGGATTCGCTACTCGGCGAGTAATGCGGTACTTGAATCCTAGCGAGTAAATTTCACTACTCGCCTCTCAATATTCAGATCTCCCGCCCGGCATGTATTAGCAATCACAGTAAAGCCGCCGCCTTTTTTGTTGTGGCATTACTGTGATTGGCTGGCCGCATAGCATCACTGTATCGATGGAGTCCCTGGAGAGCGGTCGCATCAGCTGATGCTGCTGCTCTCCACGGGAGATTGACGCGAGACCCTCGTTATTAATGGGATTATGGCAGAAAGGTGAGTATAGCTTGCTTTATTATTTTAATTTTTTTACAGGTGATCGATGGCTTTGGGGAATTAGGTGTGTGCGGTAAGTATGTACTCTATGTTATGTGCTGTGTTATGTGTATGTACTGTGTGTTATATGTTGTATGTACTTTATGTCTTTTTTTTCTTTACGTTCACCACATTAGCCAGATGATTGGAATACTACTTTCTCATCATCCGCTAATGCTGTCACTGTAGCGGGCATAGCCGGATGGGACAAGTAGTCCCATCTGATGATGCCGCACGGCCCGGCACAGCACCGCACAGGTCTGGCAGCACCCGCAGAGCCCGGCACAAACACACACAGCTCCACAGACCCCCACACACATTCTCCACGCACACATAGTGTCCGCCCACACACATTCTCTGCCCATTACTCGCATTTCCCATATACTTACATTGGCCTCGCTACTCGTTACGAATACCCGAGTATTAAGAGCTACTCTAAACAAGTACAGCGAGTCCAAGTATTTCACTACTCACTCATCCCTAGCTGTAAGCCATAGTCATCAACATTAGCAGAAAGAAACATGAGAAATAGATCACTGTTGTGAGTTCATTTTCCCATTCACCATTGAGGTCTGATGAACTCCCTCTTCTGGTGAAGAAAGGTAGTTAGGCTGATTACCAAGCACCTGAGCTGGATGATGATGACTGGGTGACTGGAATTGCTGACTGGATATAAGGCAGCTGACGCCCTTCTGCCTTGCTGGTGATTTCCCTGAGGGATTCTAGGAGACCAGTCTGATTCTTGCTCCTCAAAAGCTAAGTTTTCTGCTCTGCTTTTTGCATTTGTGTTTTGGTTTTGTTTTACCTTGTTTTTCTGGATTTCTGCCATTCCCTGCTGGGGTGAGCTGAATTTCTTTTTTGCTCTGTCTTCAGAAAATACCTGAGTACTGATATAGTCTTTTTGAAGCCTAGCGTCTTCAGGTCTTTTTTCCCTATCAGTCTGTTGGCTCTTGTTTTGGCAGATTGCAGACAGCAGCTTTTCTATCCTGTCCTATTTAGTTAGCTTTGGCCCCATCATTTGCTCAGCCTATCTTTCTATCTGTGTGAGTGTTTTTTCATCTTGCTTCACCGTCATTATATGTTGGGGGCTGCCTATGGCTTTGGGGTCTGCTCTGCAGCAGTTTAGATTTCCCTTTCTGTCTTTAGGCTATGTAGTTCTCCGGCTGTGATCGAGGGGTCTAGGGCACCGTAGGAACCCCCCACGGCTACTGCTAGTTGTTGTTAGGTTCAGGGTTCTGCAATCCGATAGCTGCCAACTTCTCTGGTTTTCTGGACTTAGCTAGTATTTCTGTTTTTGCCTCCTACGGTGACTCATTCATAACAGAATCACCAGCCATACCGCAGATCCTAGGGTACTCAATAGCAGGAAAGAATTGTAAAAAAAAAAAGTGTGTATATTTTTTCCTCTATATCTCTGAGGCCATAGGGGGAATTTTTTTTCTTGAAATGGAGATAAAGCAATTGTCTGATCGTGTGGAGCAGCTCGCTGCGGAAGTGCGGGGAATTTCCGCCTACCTTGCTCATTCACATGCTGCTGAACCAAAGATCCCTACTCCTGATGTGTTTTTTGGGGATCGATCTAAATTTTTGGATTTCAAAAACAATTGTAAATTATTTTTTGCCTTGAAGCCTAACTCGTCAGGGAGCTCCGCACAGCAGGTTAAAATTGTCATCTCTTTGCTGCGTGGCGATCCCCAGGATTGGGCGTTTTCTTTGAAACTAGATGATCCTATTCTGACTAATGTGAATGCATTTTTTCAAGCCTTGGGGTTGTTGTTTGACGAACCTAATGCTATTGATCAGGCTGAAAAGACCCTGTTGGCATTGAGCCAGGGTCGAGATTCTGCAGAATTGTACTGTCAAAAATTCCGAAAGTGGGCGGTCCTTACTACCTGGAATGATAATGCCTTGGCAGCTCTCTTTCGGAAAGGTTTGTCAGAAGCTGTAAAAGATACTATGGTGGGATTTCCTGCTCCCTCTGGTCTTGACGATTCTATGTCATTAGCCATTCCGGTTGATCGGCGTTTACGTGAACGCAGGACTGTACGAGAGGTGTTGCCACCTGTTGAACAAGTGTCTGAACCTATGCAATGTGATAGAGTTTTGTCCAGGGAGCAACGTCAGGAGTTCAGAAGAGGTAATAAGTTGTGTTTTTTTGTGGAGATGCCTTGCATATTATTTCTGTCTGTCCTAAACGAGAGAAACGTTTTGCACACACGTTTTCTGTGGGTGGTGATCAACCTAAGTTTCTTCTGGCAATTACTCTGATCTGCTCCTTGTCCACTTTTTCCGCCAAGGCTTTTGTGGATTCGGGAGCAGCCCTGAACCTAATGGACTTGGATTTTGCTAAACGTTTTGGATTTCCGATGACACCTCTGCGGAGCCTATCCCTTTGAGGGGGATTGATGATACTCCTTTGGCGAAAAATAAACCTCAGTTTTGGACCCAGGTGGTAATGCGGGTCGCCCCAGACCATCAAGAAAATTGCAGATTTTTGGTGTTGCATAATTTGCATGATACCATTGTTCTGGGGTTTCCCTGGTTGCAAATTCATAATCCAGTTTTGGATTGGAAATCTGTGTCTGTGGTGAGTTGGGGTTGTCGGTGTGCCCTTAATGAGGCTCCGGTTTTTTCCACCTCTCCTCAGTGGCATGATGTTCCTGACTATTTGGCGGACTTTTATGATGTATTTAGTGAGAATGAGTCTGCGTCTTTGCCTCCTCATAGGAGTTATGACTGTGCAATTGAACTGAGCCCGGGGTGTAAATTTCCCAAGGGTCGGCTCTTCAATTTATCTGTACCCGAGCACGAGGCTATGCGATCCTATATTAAGGAGGCGTTGGAGAAGGGTCATATTAGACCATCCTCTTCACCCTTAGGTGCCGGGTTTTTTTTTGTGTTCAAAAAGGATGGTTCATTAAGGCCTTGTATTGATTATCGTGCCCTCAACAAAATTACTATTAAATATCAGTATCCGTTACCCCTGATTTCGGATCTATTCTCCAGAGTTAAAGTTGCTTGCTGGTTTACCAAGCTTGACCTCAGGGGGCGTATAATCTTATCCGCATTAAGCATGGGGATGAATGGAAGACGGCGTTTAATACTCCGGAGGGACATTTTGAGTACCTGGTGATGCCTTTTGGGCTCACTAATGCCCCTTGTCTTCCAGTGCTTCATGAACGACATTTTCTGAGACTTTGTGGATAAATTTTTGATTATCTATCTGGATGATATTTTGATCTTCTCCAAGGATTGGGATTCTCATGTGGAACATGTTCGGACTGTGTTCCGTATCTTGAGGGAGAATTCCCTGTATGTCAAAGGATCGAAATGCCTTTTTGGGGTACAGAGGATTTCTTTTTTTGGGATTTATTTTGTCTCCGTCAACTATTGAAATGGACCCAGCCAAGGTACAGGCCATTTATGATTGGGTTCAGCCCACTTCTTTGAAGGCCCTCCAGAAGTTTTTGGGTTTTGCTAATTTTTATCGGAAATTTATAGCAAAATTTTCTAGTATTGCCAAGCCACTGACTGATCTGACTAAGAAGGGTGCTGATGTGTTGAATTGGTCTCCGGAGGCTGTTTCTTCCTTTCAGGAGCTGAAGGGAAGATTCACTTCTGCCCCGGTTTTGCGGCAACCTGATGTCTCACTCCCGTTCCAGGTAGAGGTGGACGCTTCTGAGATTGGTGCAGGAGCTGTTTTGTCCCAAAAGGATCCTGTAACATCTAAAATGAATTCCTGTGCTTTCTTTTCCCGAAAGTTCTCTCCATCTGAACGTAACTATGATGTGGGGAATCGGGAACTGTTAGCCATGAAATGGGCATTTGAGGAGTGGAGACATTGGTTGGAGGGAGCTAAACATCAAGTCGTGGTCCTCACTGACGACAAGAATTTGATTTACCTGGAGTCGGCTAAGCGCTTGAACCCTAGACAGGCTAGGTGGGCCTTGTTTTTTACACGCTTTGATTTTGTGGTCTCTTTTCTTCCTGGAACTAGAAATGTCAAGGCTGACGCTCTCTCTAGGAGCTTCTTTGCTGATTCTCCTGTGGTGACTAAGCCTGCTACCATCTTTGACGAAGGGGTAGTTCTTTCTGCCATCTCACCCGATTTGAAACGTGCTCTGGAAGAGTTCCAGGAGGACAAACTGGAGCGTTGTCCCAGTGGAAAGTTGTAAGTTCCTGACCAGTGGAAGAAGAGAGTGATGTCTGAAGTTCATTGCTCTGCATTGGCTGGTCATCCAGGTATTTTTGGTACTAGAGATCTGGTGAGTCGGTCTTTTTGGTGGCCCGCCTTGTGTCGTGATGTCAGGAATACAAAATACAAAAAAAAGTATCGGGTATCGCCGATTCCGATACCGGAAGTCCCACTCAAGTCAATGGGACAGAAATATCGGAATGAAAAAAAACCCTTTCTTTACTTGCACATCCAGTTTGGGAGGGGGGAAGAGTGTGGGCGGTGTGTGGGTGGACACTGTGCGTATCTGTGTGTGCGGGCGGGGTCTGTGCGGGCCTGCCGGCGGTCTGTACGGGCCTGCCGGGGGCTTGTGCCGGCTGCCGGGGGTCTGTACAGGCCTGCTGGCGGCTTTTGCCGGCTGTCGGGGGTCTCTGCGGACCTGCCGGGGGCCTGTGCCGGCTGCCGGGGGTCTGTATGGGCCTGCCGGGGGCTTGTACAGGCTGCCGGGTGTCTGTACGGGCCTGCCGGGGCTTTTGCCAGCTGCCGGGGGTCTGTATGGGCCTGTCGGGGGCCTGTGCCGGCTGCCAGGGGTCTGTATGGGCCTGCCGGGGGCTTGTGCCCGCTGCCGGGGGTCTGTGCGGGCCTGCTGGGGGTCATGTGTGTGTGCAGGCATCGTCCGATGGGACTACAAGTCCCATCGGGCGATGCCTGCTACAATGACAGTGATTGACACATTAGCCAATGATGGGACAGTAGTAGTCCCATCATCTGGCTAATGTGTTGAATGTAAAAAAAAAATATATATATATACATACTACATACATACTACATATATACAACATACATACATACATACATACTACATACTTACTACATACATACAACATACATATAACATGCTACAGACATACATCATACATACAACATACATACTACATTCATACTACATATATACTACATTCATACAACATACATACATACTACATACTACATGCATACTACATATATACTACATTCATACAACATACATACATACTATATACATACTACATATATACTACATTCACACAACATACATACATACTACATACATACTACATATATACTACATTCAAGCAACATACATACATACATACATACATATATACTACATTCATACAACATACATACAACATGCTACAGACATACAACATACATACTACATACATACATTCATACAATACATACATACTACATTCATACAACATACATACTACATACATACAACATACATACAACATGCTACAGACATACAACATACATACAACATACATACTACATACAACATACATACATACATTCATACAATACACACATACTACTTACATACTACATTTAATACATTCATACATACATATAGACATACAATACATATAACATTGAGTACATACTCACCAATACTTGTCACATTGTTCCCCGAAGCCAGTGTCATCTATGAATAAATATGAAAATAACAAACAAGCCATATACTCCCTGATCCACAGAAATCCACAAGTGTCCCACGCCGATTTCCCGTGGAGAACAGCAGCATCAGCTGATGCGACCGCTCTCTATGGGGCTCCAGGAATCCAATGACGGGAGGTAGGTATCCTTCCTCACTGTATTCCTCCTCCACTGTAAAAAAAATAGTCCCTAGTCTCACTTTTGGCATTGCTGTGTGAAAAAGTTCCCACGCAGCTTTTGCATAAAGTGAGACCAGGGACTATTATTTTACAGTGGCGGAGGAATACAGTGCGGAAGGACACCTACCTCCCGTCATTGGATTCCTGGAGCCCCGTAGAGAGCGGTCGCATCAGCTGATGCTGCTGTTCTCCACGGGAAATCGTCGTGGGACACGTGGATTTCTGCAGATCAGGGAGTATATGGCTTGTTTGTTATTTTCATATTTTTCCACAGATGACATTGGCTTTGGGGAACAATGTGACAAGTATTGGTGAGTATGTACTCTATGTTATATGTACTGTATGTCTATATGTATGTATTGTATGAATGTATGAATGTATTGTATGTAGTATGTATGTAGTATGCACGTATTGTATGAATGCATGTATGTTGTATGTAGTATGTATGTTGTATGTATGTTGTATGTCTGTAGCATGTTGTATGTATGTTGTATGTATGTAGTATGTATGTATGTATGTTGTATGAATGTAGTATATATGTAGTATGTATGTAGTATGCATGTATGTATGTTGCATGAATGTAGCATATATGTAGTATGTATGTAGTATGTATGTAATATGAATGTAGTATATATGTAGTATGTATGTAGTATGTAATGTATGTCTGTAGCATGTTGTATTTATGTAGTATGTATGTAGCATGAATGTAGTATATATGTAGTATGTATGTATGTTGTATGAATGTAGTATATATGTATGTATGTATGTTGTATGAATGTAGTATATATGTATGTATGTATGTTGTATGAATGTAGTATATATGTAGTATGTATGTAGTATGCATGTATGTATGTTGTATGAATGTAGCATATATGTAGTATGTATGTAGTATGTATGTAATATGAATGTAGAATATATGTAGCATGTATGTAGTATGTAATGTATGCCTGTAGCATGTTGTATTTATGTAGTATGTATGTAGCATGAATGTAGTATATACGTAGTATGTATGTATGTTGTATGAATGTAGTATATATGTAGTATGTATGTAGGTATGTATGTAGTATGTACTGTATGTCTGTAGCATGTTGTATGTATTATGTATGTAGTATGAATGTAGTATATATGTAGTATGTATGTAGTATGTATGTACTGTATGAATGCAAGTATGTTGTATGTAGTATGTATGTTGTATGTATGTTGTATGTCTGTAGCATGTTGTATGTATGTTGTATGTATGTAGTATGTATGTAGTATGTATGTTGTATGAATGTAGTATATATGTATGTATGTATGTTGTATGAATGTAGTATATATGTATGTATGTTGTATGAATGTAGTATATATGTAGTATGTATGTATGTATGTTGTATGAATGTAGTATGTATGTAGTATGTATGTAGTATGAATGTAGTATATATGTAGTATGTATGTAGTATGTACTGTATGTCTGTAGCATGTTGTATGTATGTAGTGTGTATGTAGTATGTGTGTATGTTGTATGAATGTAGTATATATGTAGTATGAACGTAGTATATATGTAGTATGTATGTAGTATGTACTGTATGTCTGTAGCATGTTGTATGTAGTATGTATGTAGTATGAATGTAGTCTATATGTAGTATATATGTAGTATGAATGTAGTATGTACTGTATGTCTGTAGCATGTTGTATGTATGTAGTATGTATGTAGTATGTATGCAGTATGAATGTAGTATATATGTAGTATGTATGTAGTATGAATGTAGTATGTACTGTATGTCTGTAGCATGTTGTATGTATGTAGTATATATGTAGTATGTATGTAGTATGAATGTAGTATGTATGTAGTATGAATGTAGTATGTACTGTATGTCTGTAGCATGTTGTATGTACTGTATGTAGTATGTATGTAGCATGAATGTAGTGTATATGTAGTATGTATGTAGTATGAATGTAGCATGTACTGTATGTCTGTAGCATGTTGTATGTATGTAGTATGTATGTCGTATGTATGTAGCATGAATGTAGTATATATAGTATGTATTTAGTATGAATGTAGTATACATGTAGTATGTATGTAGTATGTAGTATGTATATATAAATATATTTTTTGGTTTTACATTCAACACATTAGCCTGATGATGGGACTACTACTGTGCCATCATTGGCTAATGTGTCAATCACTGTCATTGTAGCAGGCATCGCCCGATGGGACTTGTAGTCCCATCGGAGGATGCTTGCACAGACCCCCGCAGCCTGCACAGACCCCATCGGACGATGCCTGCACACACACAAGACCCCCGGCAGGCCCGCACAGACCCCTGGCAGCCGGCACAGGCACCCGACAAGCCCGTAAAGACCCCCGGCAGCTGGCACAAGCCCCCGGCAGGCCCGTACAGACCCCCGGCAGCCGGCACAAGCCCCAGGCAGGCCCGTACAGACCCCCTGCAGCTGGCACAGGCCCCCCGCAGGCCCGCACAGGCCCCCGGCAGCCAACACAAGCCCCCGACAGGCCCGTACAGACCCCTGGCAGCCAGCACAAGTCCCCGGCAGGCCCGTACAGACCACCGGCAGCCGGCACAGGCCCCCGGCAGGCCCGTACAGACCCCCGACAGCCGGCACAAGCCCCCGGCTGGCCCGTACAGACCCCCGACAGCTGGCACAGGCCCCGGCAGGCCCGTACAGGCCCCCCTCAGTCGGTACAGGCCCCCCGCAGTCAGCACAGACCGCGCATCATGATGCGCGCACAGACCGCGTATCATGATGACATCATTTCAGCAGCCAATCACAGCCACAACACTGGCTCATTGCATTATGGGGACTTCCGATTCCAGTATCCGATATTGAAAAAATATCGGTACTCGGTATCGGAATTCCAATACAGCGAATATCGGCCGATACCCGATATTTGCAGTATCGGAATGCTCAACACTAGTGACAAGTGTTCAACTCCACAGATTTGAGCAGAAGGCGGGATATGTGAGGCAGTGACCAGTGTCAGGTCCGGTGTAAGGTTGAGTGTCAGTCTGGTGTGTGTTAGACGGCAGAGCAGTCAGCTCTGTGGTGCTCCATCTGTGTTAGGCAACATGGACAAGTGTAGCCAGAGCAGCAAGAGCAACTCAGGGGCCTGGCACCCACAGCGTACACAGTGGTGCAGTCACCCATGGCAAGAGGACTCTGAGATGGACTGTTTTGTGCCCAGCAGTGAACCGGAGGTAAACTGTTCTGTGCCCGAAGGAGGACTAGCGTGTTTATCGGCTGCAAACTGGAGGGTATGGTTCCTGGCTGCAATCTGGAGGATACTGGCCACTATGTAGTGCTGTGAATTGGACATTAATGCTATGCACTCATGTGAATTGGACATTAGTGCTGTGAAGTAATAGCTTTAAAGAGACTTTGTGTTGGAACATTGCTGGGTCACTGCCTCATCACTGCACAGTGTGCTTCCGTGGCACTACACAGCCCTCAGCTCATCTCCATTGTTGGGTCTGGTGTCTCACATCTTCGTCTTGACAACACCCCATAGATTCTCTATGGGATTAAGGTTAAACAAGTTTGCTGGCCAATCAAGCACAGCGATACTGTTGTTTTTAAACCATGTATTGGTATCTTTGGCAGTGAGGACAAGTGCCAAGTCCTGCTGGAGTATTAAATTTCCATCTCCAAAAAGGTTGTCGGCAGAGGGAAGCATGAAGTGCTCTAAAATTTCAGGCTAGATGGCTGCACTGACTTTGGTCTTGATAAAACACAGTGGACCTACACCAGCAGATGGCATGTCTCTCCAAACCATCACTGATTTTGGAAACTTCACACTAGACCTCAAGCAGCTTGGATTGTGTGCCTCTCCACTCTTCCTCCAGACTCTGGGACCTTGATTTCCAAGTGTAATGCAAAATTTACTTCCATTTGAAAATAACACCTTGGACTAGAGTTGAGCGACTTTAGTCGGATCGGGTTTCATGAAACAAAATTTGTTTCAGATGAAACTGGTCCGACTAGGGCAAAAAAAGTCGGTTTCGTCCGAAACTCGACCCCAAGGCAAGTCAATGGGAATTAAAAGTCGGCATTGAGTGGATGAATGTCATCCGCTCAATGCCGACTTTTATTTCCCATTGACTTGCATTGGGGTCGGGTTTTGGACGAAACGTCGACTTTTTTTACCCTAGTCAGACCAGTTTCATCTGAAGCAAATTTTGTTTCATGAAACCCGATCCGACTAAAGTCGCTCAACTCTACCTTGGACCACTGAGCAACAGTCCAGTTCTTTTTTCCTTTGCCCAGGTAAGATGCTTTCGGCATTGTCTATTGGTCATGAGTAGTGTTGAGCGATACCGTCCGATACTTAAAAGTATCGGATCGGAATGGATCGGCCGATCTAAAAAAAATATCGGGTATCGCCGATTCCGATACCGGAAGTCCCATTCAAGTCTATGGGACTTCCGGTATCGGAATAAGAAATACCCTATTTTTGCCTTGTACAGCCTCTCTGGGGTCTGTACGGGCCTTTCGGGTGGCTGTGCCGGCCTGCCGGGGGTCTGTGCCGACTGCCCGGGGGTCTGTGCGGATTGCCGGGGGTCTGTACCGGCCTGCCGGGGATCTGTGCCGACTGCCCGGGGGTCTGTGCAGGCTCCGGGGGTCTGTGCCGACTGTCCGGGGGTCTGTGCGGCCTGCCGGGGGTCTGTACCGGCCTGCCGGGGGGCTGTGCCGGCCTGCCGGTGGTCTGTGCAGGCTCCGGGGGTCTGTGCAGGCATCGTCCGATGGGACTACAAGTCCCATCGGGCGATGCCTGCTACCATGACAGTGATTGACACATTAGCCAATGATGGGACAGTAGTAGTCCCATCATCTGGCTAATGTGTTGAATGTAAAAAAAATATATATATATACATACTACATACATACTACATATATACAACATACATACATACATACATACTACATACTTACTACATACATACAACATACATATAACATGCTACAGACATACATCATACATACAACATACATACTACATTCATACTACATATATACTACATTCATACAACATACATACATACTACATACTACATGCATACTACATATATACTACATTCATACAACATACATACATACTATATACATACTACATATATACTACATTCACACAACATACATACATACTACATACATACTACATATATACTACATTCAAGCAACATACATACATACACTCACTGGCCACTTTATTAGGTACACCTGTCCAACTGTGTGTTAAGACTTAATTTCTAATCAGCCAATCACATGGCGGCAACTCAGAGCATTTAGGCATGTAGACATGGTCAAGACAATCTCCTGCAGTTCAAACCGAGCATCAGTATGGGGAAGAAAGGTGATTTGAGTGCCTTTGAACGTGGCATGATTGTTGGTGCCAGAAGGGCTGGTCTGAGTATTTCAGAAACTGCTGATCTACTGGGATTTTCACGCACAACCATCTCTAGGGTTTACAGAGAATGGTCCGAAAAAGAAAAAAAATCCAGTGAGCGGCAGTTCTGTGGCCGGAAATGCCTTGTTGATGCCAGAGGTCAGAGGAGAATGGGCATACTGGTTCGAGCTGATAGAAAGGCAACAGTGACTCAAATTGCCACCCGTTACAACCAAGGTAGGCAGAAGAGCATCTCTGAACGCACAGTGCGTCGAACTTTGAGGCAGATGGGCTACAGCAGCAGAAGACCACACTGGGTACCACTCCTCTCAGCTAAGAACAGGAAACTGAGGCTACAATTTGCACAAGCTCATCGAAATTGGACAGTAGAAGATTGGAAAAACGTTGCCTGGTCTGATGAGTCTCGATTTCTGCTGCGACATTCGGATGGTAGGGTCAGAATTTGGCGTAAACAACATGAAAGCATGAATCCATCCTGCCTTGTATCAACGGTTCAGGCTGGTGGTGGTGGTGTCATGGTGTGGGGAATTTTTTCTTGGCACTCTTTGGGCCCCTTGGTACCAATTGAGCATCGTTGCAACGCCACAGCCTACCTGAGTATTGTTGCTGACCATGTCCATCCCTTTATGACCACAATGTACCCAACATCTGATGGCTACTTTCAGCAGGATAATGCGCCATGTCATAAAGCTCGAATCATCTCAGATTGGTTTCTTGAACATGACAATGAGTTCACTGTACTCAAATGGCCTCCTCAGTCACCAGATCTCAATCCAATAGAGCATCTTTGGGATGTGGTGGAACGGGAGATTCGCATCAGGGATGTGCAGCCGACAAATCTGCGCCAACTGTGTGATGCCATCATGTCAATATGGTCCAAAATCTCTGAGGAATGCTTCCAGCACCTTGTTGAATCTCTGCCACGAAGAATTGAGGCAGTTCTGAAGGCAAAAGGGGGTCCAACCCGTTACTAGCATGGTGTACCTAATAAAGTGGCCAGTGAGTGTATATACTACATTCATACAACATACATACATACAGCATACATACAACATGCTACAGACATACAACATACATACTACATACATACATTCATACAATACATACATACTACATTCATACAACATACATACTACATACATACAACATACATACAACATGCTACAGACATACAACATACATACAACATACATACTACATACAACATACATACATTCATACAATACAGACATACTACTTACATACTACATATAATACATTCATACATACATATAGACATACAATACATATAACATTGAGTACATACTCACCAATACTTGTCACATTGTTCCCCGAAGCCAGTGTCATCTATGAATAAATATGAAAATAACAAACAAGCCATATACTCCCTGATCCACAGAAATCCACAAGTGTTGAATGTAAAAAAAAAATAAAAAAATACATGCTACGTACATGCAACATGCATGCTACATATATACTACATGTAACATACATGCTACATACTACATACATGCTACATACATACTACATGCTACATACATGCAACATACATACTACATACATAATACATACACTCACTGGCCACTTTATTAGGTACACCTGTCCAACTGTGTGTTAAGACTTAATTTCTAATCAGTCAATCACATGGCGGCAACTCAGTGCATTTAGGCATGTAGACATGGTCAAGACAATCTCCTGCAGTTCAAACCGAGCATCAGTATGGGGAAGAAAGGTGATTTGAGTGCCTTTGAACGTGGCATGATTGTTGGTGCCAGAAGGGCTGGTCTGAGTATTTCAGAAACTGCTGATCTACTGGGATTTTCACGCACAACCATCTCTAGGGTTTACAGAGAATGGTCCGAAAAAGAAAAAAAATCCAGTGAGCGGCAGTTCTGTGGGCGGAAATGCCTTGTTGATGCCAGAGGTCAGAGGAGAATGGGCATACTGGTTCGAGCTGATAGAAAGGCAACAGTGACTCAAATTGCCACCCGTTACAACCAAGGTAGGCAGAAGAGCATCTCTGAACGCACAGTGCGTTGAACTTTGAGGCAGATGGGCTACAGCAGCAGAAGACCACACTGGGTACCACTCCTCTCAGCTAAGAACAGGAAACTGAGGCTACAATTTGCACAAGCTCATCGAAATTGGACAGTAGAAGATTGGAAAAACGTTGCCTGGTCTGATGAGTCTCGATTTCTGCTGCGACATTCGGATGGTAGGGTCAGAATTTGGCGTAAACAACATGAAAGCATGGATCCATCCAGCCTTGTATCAACGGTTCAGGCTGGTGGTGGTGGTGTCATGGTGTGGGGAATTTTTTCTTGGCACTCTTTGGGCCCCTTGGTACCAATTGAGCATCGTTGCAACGCCACAGCCTACCTGAGTATTGTTGCTGACCATGTCCATCCCTTTATGACCACAATGTACCCAACATCTGATGGCTACTTTCAGCAGGATAATGCGCCATGTCATAAAGCTCGAATCATCTCAGATTGGTTTCTTGAACATGACAATGAGTTCACTGTACTCAAATGGTCTCCTCAGTCACCAGATCTCAATCCAATAGAGCATCTTTGGGATGTGGTGGAACGGGAGATTCGCATCAGGGATGTGCAGCCGACAAATCTGCGCCAACTGTGTGATGCCATCATGTCAATATGGTCCAAAATCTCTGAGGAATGCTTCCAGCACCTTGTTGAATCTCTGCCACGAAGAATTGAGGCAGTTCTGAAGGCAAAAGGGGGTCCAACCCGTTACTAGCATAGTGTACCTAATAAAGTGGCCAGTGAGTGTATATACTACATGCATGCAACATACATACAACATATATACTACATGCATGCAACATGCTTACTACATATATACTACATATATACTACATGTAACATACATACTACATATATACTACATGCAACATACATGCTACATACTACATACATGCTACATACATACTACATGCTACATACATGCAACATACATACTACATATATAATACATATATACTACATGCATGCAACATGCATACAACATATATACTACATGCATGCAACATGCATACTACATATATACTACATATATACTACATGTAATATACATACTACATGATACATACATGCAACATACATACTACATACTTGCTACATACATGCTACATACATAATACATACAACATATATACTACATGCATGCTACATACATGCAACATACATACTACATACATGCTACATACTACATGCATACTACATACATGCTACATACATACTACATACATACAACATATATACTACATGCATGCAACATACATACAACATATATACTACATGCATGCAACATGCATACTACATATATACTATATATACTACATGTAACATACATACTACATATATACTACATGCTACATACATGCAACATACATACTACATACTTGCTACATACTACATGCATACTACATACAGTGCCTACAAGTAGTATTCAACCCCCTGCAGATTTAGCAGGTTTACACATTCGGAATTAACTTGGCATTGTGACATTTGGACTGTAGATCAGCCTGGAAGTGTGAAATGCACTGCAGCAAAAAAGAATGTTATTTCTTTTTTTAATTTTTTTTTTTAAATTGTGAAAAGTTTATTCAGAGGGTCATTTATTATTCAACCCCTCAAACCACCAGAATTCTGTTTGGTTCCCTTAAAGTATTAAGAAGTATTTCAGGCACAAAGAACAATGAGCTTCACATGTTTGGATTAATTATCTTTTCCCAGCCTTTTCTGACTATTTAAGACTAGAGTTGAGCGAAACGGGTCGAAAAATTTCAAAAGTCGCCGACTTTTGGCAAAGTCGGGTTTCATGAAACGAAACCCGACCCTAGGACGAGGTCGGCCACGAGGTCGGCGACTTACGCGCCAAAGTCGCGTTTCAAAAGTTTGTTTTGCGCTCTTTTTCAGCCAATCAGGATCCACGGACACTGTGGGCAACGTGATGACATAGGCAGGGGTCACCACCATCTTTCAGAAGGGCATGCAAGTGATTGGCTTGCTTTGGTGGGCGTCACAGGGGGTATAAAAGGGCGTGCACGCCGACCACCATCTTACTTCTGCCGATATCAGTATAGGGAGAGGTTGCTGCTGATTCTGTAGGGAGAGCGTTAGGCAGGGAAGAAGACAAAAAAACTGCTTCTGCTGCTAGCGATTTGGCCTGCACAACACAACAGTCACTGTGTGTGCAGTGCAAGGGGAGGCTATATACTGGTGTATCAGTGGTGTTGGTTGTTGGGCTGCCTTCTAAGGCTTCCTGACATTCCTGCATTGCTGTTTACCCACTGCTCCGCAAACTGCTTTTTTAAAAGCAATCCCAATTTTTTTTTTTGTCCTGCTGAGAAGAAAAAAAAACTGCTTCTGCTGCTAGCGATTTGGCCTGTACAACACACCAGTCACTGTGTGAGCAGTGCAAGGGGAGGCTATATAGTGGTGCATCAGTGGTGTTGGTTGTTGGGCTGCCTTCTAAGGCTTCCTGACATTCCTGCATTGCTGTTTACCCACTGCTCCGCAAACTGCTTTTTTAAAAGCAATCCCATTTTTTTTTTTTGTCCTGCTGAGAAGAAGAAAAAACTGCTTCTGCTGCTAGCGATTTGGCCTGCACAACACACCAGTCACTGTGTGTGCAGTGCAAGGGGAGGCTATATTGTGGTGTATCAGTGGTGTTGGTTGTTGGGCTGCCTTCTAAGGCTTCCTGACCTTCCTGCATTGCTGTTTACCCACTGCTCCGCAAACTGCTTTTTTAAAAGCAATCCAATCTCCCTTATCCTCTAGTCACTTTTGTCACAGCTGTGCCATCGAGCCTGTCACATAGCGCTCAGATATCAGTGGGCCTCACACAATCCAAAAGTGTCCAGTGTCCACAAGTGTGTGCAGAAATTCAAAATCTCCCTTATCCTCTCGTCACTTTTGTCACAGCTGTGCCATCGAGCCTGTGACATAGCGCTCAGATATCAGTGGGCCTCACACAATCCAAAAGTGTCCACAAGTGTCTGCAGAAATTCAAAATCTCCCTTATCCTCTCGTCACTTTTGTCACAGCTGTGCCATCGAGCCTGTCACATAGCGCTCAGATATCAGTGGGCCTCACACAATCCAAAAGTGTCCACAAGTGTGTGCAGAAATTCAAAATCTCCCTTATCCTCTCGTCACTTTTGTCACAGCTGTGCCATCGAGCCTGTGACATAGCGCTCAGATATCACTGGGCCTCACACAATCCAAAAGTGTCCACAAGTGTCTGCAGAAATTCAAAATCTCCCTTATCCTCTCGTCACTTTTGTCACAGCTGTGCCATCGAGCCTGTGACATAGCGTTCAGATATCAGTGGGCCTCACACAATCCAAATGTGTCCACAAGTGTGTGCAGAAATTCAAAATCTCCCTTATCCTCTCGTCACTTTTGTCACAGCTGTGCCATCGAGCCTGTGACATAGCGCTCAGATATCAGTGGGCCTCACACAATCCAAAAGTGTCCACAAGTGTCTGCAGAAATTCAAAATCTCCCTTATCCTCTCGTCACTTTTGTCACAGCTGTGCCATCGAGCCTGTCACATAGCGCTCAGATATTCATTGGGCCTCACACAATCCAAAAGTGTCCAGTGTCCACAAGTGTGTGCAGAAATTCAAAATCTCCCTTATCCTCTCGTCACTTTTGTCACAGCTGTGCCATCGAGCCTGTGACATAGCGCTCAGATATCAGTGGGCCTCACACAATCCAAAAGTGTCCACAAGTGTCTGCAGAAATTCAAAATCTCCCTTATCCTCTCGTCACTTTTGTCACAGCTGTGCCATCGAGCCTGTCACATAGCGCTCAGATATTCATTGGGCCTCACACAATCCAAAAGTGTCCAGTGTCCACAAGTGTGTGCAGAAATTCAAAATCTCCCTTATCCTCTCGTCACTTTTGTCACAGCTGTGCCATCGAGCCTGTGACATAGCGCTCAAATATCAGTGGGCCTCACACAATCCAAAAGTGTCCACAAGTGTCTGCAGAAATTCAAAATCTCCCTTATCCTCTCGTCACTTTTGTCACAGCTGTGCCATCGAGCCTGTGACATAGCGCTCAGATATCAGTGGGCCTCACACAATCCAAAAGTGTCCACAAGTGTCTGCAGAAATTCAATATCTCCCTTATCCTCTCGTCACTTTTGTCACAGCTGTGCCATCGAGCCTGTCACATAGCGCTCAGATATTCATTGGGCCTCACACAATCCAAAAGTGTCCAGTGTCCACAAGTGTGTGCAGAAATTCAAAATCTCCCTTATCCTCTCGTCACTTTTGTCACAGCTGTGCCATCGAGCCTGTGACATAGCGCTCAGATATCAGTGGGCCTCACACAATCCAAAAGTGTCCACAAGTGTCTGCAGAAATTCAAAATCTCCCTTATCCTCTCGTCACTTTTGTCACAGCTGTGCCATCGAGCCTGTCACATAGCACTCAGATATCAGTGGGCCTCACACAATCCAAAAGTGTCCACAAGTGTGTGCAGAAATTCAAAATCTCCCTTATCCTCTGGTCACTTTTGTCACAGCTGTGCCATCGAGCCTGTGACATAGCGCTCAGATATCAGTGGGCCTCACACAATCCAAAAGTGTCCACAAGTGTCTGCAGAAATTCAAAATCTCCTTTTTCCTCTAGACACTTTGGTCACAGCTGTGCCATCGAGCCTGTCACATAGCGCTCAGATATCAGTGGGCCTCACACAATCCAAAAGTGTCCAGTGTCCACAAGTGTCTGCAGAAATTCAAAATCTCCCCTGTCCTATAGACACCTTGTACCTTGTTTTACATTACTATATAGTTTGTTGGATTTTGTCTACATTTCTACCAAAAATGAGGAAAGCTGGTGGAAGAGGCCGTGGAATTGGGCGGGGGTTGGCAGCTGGTAATGATGGTGTTGGTGGTGGATCTGATGGTAGTGGCAAGAGCAAAATAGGACCGAATGCAGGAGGTGTTGAGCCTGCGTCATCGTCTGGCTACATAAGGCCTCGAACGCTTAGTTTTCTAGGAGTTGGCAAACCGCTTTTAAAGCCAGAGCATCAGGAAAAAGTTTTGTCTTACATTGCTGACTCAGCCTCCAGCTCTATCGCCTCCTCTTCTTCAGTTGTAAAAAGTAAAAGCACTGAGTCATCATTGGAGGCTCATGTTCATGAACCACACCTTTCCTTGTGTCCTTCACCCCAACCAAGATTGAAGGATGATGCAGGCCATACTACTGATTACTCCATGGAGCTGTTTTCACATACCATGCCTGGATTATCAAGTCAAATGGTGAATTACCCAGGCCAAGATGAATCTGACATGGAGTGCACTGATGCACAGCCGCTGATGGATGATTCTGCTAGTACATTCACTCAGAGCACTACATTGTCCTCGCAGTGTACAGAGCCAGATTCTGACCCTGATGAGACTCAGGTGCCCCTTCCCGCACACTATACCACCATACACGGTGACACAGAGGAAGGTGCACATGACATAGAAGAGGAGGTGATGGATGACCCAGTTGTTGACCCAGATTGGCATCCATTGGGGAAGAGGGTGCTGCTTCCAATAGCTCAGATGAGGAGCATCCACAGCAGACATCGACATCGCAACAGCTGTTATCTGGCAGGCCCGGAGCACTCCAAAGACAGGTTCCAAACATCAAAAGAGTTGCTGGACAGCTTGTCCAGAGGGTCAAAAGATCACAGCGTGCTAGGCCGCAAAATGTCTGCCAAAGTAGGAAAGAGTGCAGTGTGGTACTTTTTTTAACAAAATCCTCATGATCAGGCCAAGGTTATCTGTAAGAAGTGCGCAAAGACCTTTAGCCGAGGGAAAAATCTGAAAAATTTGAATACCAGTTGCATGCTTAGACATTTAACCAGCATGCACTTGCAAGCGTGGACACAACACCAAACCTCAAGTGCCACATGTGCAACTGATCACAACGAAGGTAGTCAGCAACGCTACATTGTTTCCCCCACTGTAAGCCCACAGGTTAGCACAGCAGCAAATGTTGAGGTGTCGTTGCAAGACCACAGCAGTCAGGGAATCCCACTGTTATATCAACGAAAGACTGATTCTAGGCCATCAGAAAGAACACCAACTCCATCACCATCATCAACCCTCTCTCAGTCCGCCCTGTCCACCGCTACTTCCACCATATGCAGCTCTCAAGTCCAGCTCACCCTCCCAGACACTATGAGTATGTCAAGAAAGTACTCAGTCTCTCATCCGCGTACACTGGGTTTGAACGCCCACATTGCCAAACTAATCTCGTTTGAGATGATGCCCTTTCGGTTGGTGGAAAGCGCAGCTTTCCGCGAACTCATGGCCTATGCAGTACCACGATATGACCTACCCAGTCGCCACTTCTTCTCTCACAAAGCCATCCCAGCCCTCCACCATCATGTGAAAGACCACATTGTCCATGCACTCAAGCAGTCAGTGAGCGGAAAGGTGCACCTCACAACTGATGCATGGTCCAGTCGGCATGGCCAGGGCCGTTACGTGTCCATCACTGCGCACTGGGTTAATGTGGTGGATGCAGGGTCCACAGGGGACAGCGGTGGTGGGACAGTGCTGCCTAGCCCACGGTATAGGAAACAGTTGGCTGTAGGCATTCGACCCTCCTCCTCCTCCAGAAGCGAAAGCTCGTCCTCAGAGCGCAGTCGTACGAGCACTCCATCTGCAGCTGCCACTGTTGCACACGATGTGTCCCCCTATCGAGCAGCTAGTGGAAAGCGTCAGCAGGCTGTGTTGCAGATGATGTGTTTGGGCAACAGACACACCGCCGAGGTGCTGGCCGAGTACTTGAAGTGACAAACTGAGTCATGGCTGGGCAGTGTACATCTTGAGGCAGGCAAGGTAGTTAGTGATAACGGCCGTAATTTTGTGGCAGCCATAGCCCTTTCAAAACTCAGCCATATACCTTGCTTGGCTCACACCTTGAACCTGGTGGTGCAGTGCTTCCTCAAAAATTGTCCGGAGTTAACAGCCCTGCTCCAGAAGGTGCGAAGACTGTGCGCGCACATCCGCCGGTCGCCTGTACACTCCGTTCGTATGCAGAAGCTGCAGCGATTGCTCCACCTTCCCAACCACCGCCTCATTATCGACATTGCAACAAGGTGGAACTCCACCCTGCACATGGTGGAGCGGCTGTGCGAGCAGAGGCAGGCCATAATGCATTTGTGGGAGGATACACGGCCAGGCACTTTGAGAGCAGACATGGAGTTGACAGGTGTGCAGTGGTCGAAGTTGAAAGACCTCTGTAAAGTCCTTCAGTGTTTTGAGGAATGCACACGGCTGGTAAGCGCAGATGACGCCATCCTAAGCATGAGCATCCCACTTATGCGTCTGCTCATGCAAACTTTGACGCACCTTAAGGAGCATGCGTCTGCAGCCAATGTTGATGAGGAGGAAGAGGAGGAGGGAATCCTTGATGACATTCAGCCATTGTCTGCTCAGGGACCTCTCCTGGACGAGGTGGAGGAAGAAGAGGAGGAGGAGGAGGAGGATGATGGGGATGATTACTTAGGGGAGGAGGATGCATCTCGTGGGGCAAGTGAAAATGTTGGCGTGGCAAGGTCTGGTACAGGGTTTGTGCGTGACTGGAGGGATGTGGATTTGCCAGAAAGTGCTCCTCCACCCAGCACTCGCAGTACATCATTGACACCGGGAACATTGGCCCACATGTCAGATTATGCCTTGCAGATCCTAAAAAGGGACCCACGCATTGCCAAAATGATGAACGATGAAGACTACTGGTTGGCCAGCATCCTGGATCCACGCTATAAAGGCAAATTACAAAACATCATGCCACAGGAGAACCTTGACCTAATATTGGCTAATAAACAAGCAACTCTGGTAAATCGGTTGCTTGAGGCATTCCCAGCACACAGCAGCGGTGATGATTCTCACACGAGCCGTACAGGCCGGGGGCAGCTTGGCAGAGGTGTTCGTGGTGCACACAGCAGAAGTGGCGTTGGAGACAGGGGTTTCATGACAATGTTGTGGACTGATTTTTCAAATACCGCTCACACAACTGGTAATACTGCATCGATGGAAAGTGACAGGAGACAGCAGTTGTCAACTATGGTTACAAACTACTTTTCCTCCCATATCGATGTTCTCCCACACAGGTCATTCCCCTTTGACTATTGGGCCGCTAAACTGGACACCTGGCCTGAATTGGCCCAATATGTCTTACAGGAGCTCGCTTGCCCAGCTGCAAGTGTGCTATCGGAAAGAGTCTTCAGTGCAGCTGGATCAATCCTGACAGAAAAAAGGACCCGTCTGTCAACCCAAAATGTGGATGATCTAACCTTCATTAAAATGAACCATGCATGGGTTTCCAAGGATTTTGTCCCACCTTCCCCTGATGACACATAGGGTGACAGAAAAATGGCTTGCTTTGGTCCACCTCTTCCTGGGACTTCACCTATTTTGCCTTTTGCATCAGCTGAATGTCCAACATCAACATATGCCACTTTCTAAAACTCCCTAACTGTGCTGCCTCCCCCCCATGGCCGGGGTCACCACCTAGCGCACGACACCATGCGAGTGCCGTTGCCCTGGACAGGTGGGTAGGCCGACTCTTGGGTGCGGGCACTGGCACAGGGTCCCTCATAGTGCAATCAAGTGTCTCTGACGGTGGTGGTGCACACCCGCCGTCAGACACACCGCCGTACTATGAGGGGCCCAGTGCCAGTACCGACGCCAACGAGTGGGCCCCCCTTGCTTGGGCAGGGCCCCAGCATTTGCAATCTTTACCTCTCCCTGCTCCTCCGCTGTGTAATCTGGGCCGTCAAATCCATACTGTGCCTGACACCGTCTGAGCCTGCCTCCTGATGTACAGACATATATTTTGAATGTGTACGCTACCCATACATCTTATCCAGGGATACGGTACCCTTTCTAACCTTTGTGCAATCACGTGCAATCCATACTGGGCCTAACACCGTCTGAGCCTGCCTCCTGATGTATAGACATATATTTTGAATGTGTACGCTATCCATACATGTTATCCAGGGATACGGTACCCTTTCTAACCTTTGTGCAATCACGTGCAATCTATACTGGGCCTAACACCGTCTGAGCCTGCCTCCTGATGTACAGACATATATTTTGAATGTGTACGCTATCCATACATGTTATCCAGGGATACGGTACCCTTTCTAACCTTTGTGCAATCACGTGCAATCCATACTGGGCCTAACACCGTCTGAGCCTGCCTCCTGATGTACAGACATATATTTTGAATGTGTACGCTATCCATACATGTTATCCAGGGATACGGTACCCTTTCTAACTTTTGTGCAATCACGTGCAATCCATACTGGGCCTAACACCGTCTGAGCCTGCCTCCTGATGTACAGACATATATTTTGAATGTGTACGCTATCCATACATGTTATCCAGGGATACGGTACCCTTTCTAACCTTTGTGCAATCACGTGCAATCCATACTGGGCCTAACACCGTCTGAGCCTGCCTCCTGATGTACAGACATATATTTTGAATGTGTACGCTATCCATACATGTTATCCAGGGATACGGTACCCTTTCTAACCTTTGTGCAATCACGTGCAATCCATACTGGGCCTAACACCGTCTGAGCCTGCCTCCTGATGTACAGACATATATTTTGAATGTGTACGCTATCCATACATGTTATCCAGGGATACGGTACCCTTTCTAACCTTTGTGCAATCACGTGCAATCCATACTGGGCCTAACACCGTCTGAGCCTGCCTCCTGATGTACAGACATATATTTTGAATGTGTACGCTATCCATACATGTTATCCGGGGATACGGTACCCTTTCTAACCTTTGTGCAATCACGTGCAATCCATGCTGGGCGTGAGAACGGCTGGCGAGCTGTTAAGCAAGCTACAGCACCTGTGGTTTGCACACGTAAGTTTTTCATTTTTTCAGGAATGACGGTTAGGCCTAATTCCGGAACTGCGGTTGACCTGCACTTACTGGGAAATCATTGTTCGCGGGTAATAATTGTCATCAGTGATCCCCATCACTAACGTTGTTCAGCGGGTTATCTGCACCTGTAAGCGACAAACACTGGCCTTTTCAGTGTAGCGCACATGCAGCCACGGACATGTAATGGCATGACACACCAGTTATTGGCCAATCTCATGTGCCAGAGCCTCACGTGTCCCTCTAGTAAGCCGGACTCGGACCGCGGGGCATGACGGAGTCTCGTTCGTTAACGGAATTAAGCTTGCAATGTGTGCATCTGTTCTGTAGCTGGCATGGTTGAGGTTTCCCAGGTGGAGTCGAATTTAACCGTAGGCTCCACTCCTGGTGGTGCCCTTCTGGACATTCCTTTAAAGTTCAGCTTTGCAACCATACTGCCCACGTAATACAAACACTTTGCCTTCATGAACGCTGTTTGGAGGGTCATGACTCATGGGAATAACGCCGCCCAATCAGTTAACCTGCTAGAGAGATCGTTCGTTGCTCCCAAGCATGACATCACACTCCCTAGGAAGAAGGCAATGCCACTGTGGCGACCGTACTCCTGGGGGCGACACAAGTGCACTGATGCCCAGCCACTGCTCGATGAATCTGCTGGTACATTGACCCAGACCACTACATTCCCCTCGCACGCTACTCGGCCTGAATCTGACCCTGATGAAACTCAGGTTACCCTTCCCATATACAGTTCCATCTTACACGGTGACAAAGAGGAAGCTGCAGATGAAGGTGCAGGTTCGGCCCACCCGCCATCAGACACACCACCGTACTATCAGGGGCCCTGTGCCAGTGCCGTCGCCAATGAGTGGGCCCCCCCCCGCTTGCTCAGGATCACAGCACTTGCAAAGTTGAAATACTGTGCAGTGAGATGGAAGATGGGGACGACGAGGAGTCCAGACAAGTACAGGGATTCCCTAGCGAGGAGACTTATTTGATTGTTTTCAATGTTGGGACTGCAATTTTTGGGGAGCACTATACTCTGCAGAATGATAGATGGTGCCCACCATACACTGGAACATTCCAAAGGTGGACATCAGACACTGGAGCAGCATTTACAGGGCCCATTATACACTAGAGCATTAGAAATGGGGCCCATTATGTTTGGAGCATTATTTGGGCCCATAAGACAGTGGAGCTTCATCCATGGGGACCAACATATACTGTAGCATTATGTGGAGCTCATCATATACTGTTTCAAACATTATATGGGACCAATGATTCTGTATGGAGAAATAGATGGACCTCGTCATGAGATGTAAAAAGTGAAGTATTTTTCATTGTACTATACCGCTATTTCTCTGCCGTATCGGAGCATGATGAGTTGTGGTATGTGTTAAAGGGGCACTCTTTCGCCCAGGGCACATGAAAACCTGGAGCCAGCCCTTCCCCCCCCACAACTTTAGCCAAATAACCCCCATTTTTCAGTGCGTAACTTGTATTATGAAGTTAATTAAGGTTGACAAGCTTAAGTAAGAAGAATTGATGCTTTTGGCATTCAAATGGGCACTGTAGGTGTGTTTCCTGTCCTCCTCTCACTGCCGACTTTTGTTCCCCATTGACTTACATTGGGTTTCGTGTTTTGGGACGACCCCGACTTTTCCCTATAATCGGACGATCTTGCTCGACCCGACTTTTGGAAAAGTCGGGTTTCACGAAACGAAACGCGACCCTAAAAAACCAAAAGTCGCTCAACTCTATTTAAGACCCTCCCCAAACTTGTGAACAGCACTCATACATGGTCAACATGGGAAAGACAAAGGAGCATTCCAAGGCCATCAGAGACAAGATCATGGAGGGTCACAAGGCTGGCAAGGGGTACAAAACCCTTTCCAAGGAGTTGGGCCTACCTGTCTCCACTGTTGGGAGCATCATCCGGAAGTGGAAGGCTTATGGAACTACTGTTAGCTTTCCACGGCCTGGACAGCCTTTGAAAGTTTCCTCCCGTGCCGAGGCCAGGCTTGTCCGAAGAGTCAAGGCTAACCCAAGGACAACAAGGAAGGAGCTCCGGGAAGATCTCATGGCAGTGGGGACATTGGTTTCAGTCAATACCATAAGTAACGTACTCCACCGCAATGGTCTCCGTTCCAGACGAGCCCGTAAGGTACCTTTACTTTCAAAGCGTCATGTCAAGGCTCGTCTACAGTTTGCTCTTGATCACTTGGAGGACTCTGAGACAGACTGGTTCAAGGTTCTCTGGTCTGATGAGACCAAGATCGAGATCTTTGGTGCCAACCACACACATGACGTTTGGAGACTGGATGGCACTGCATACGACCCCAAGAATACCATCCCTACAGTCAAGCATGGTGGTGGCAGCATCATGCTGTGGGGCTGTTTCTCAGCCAAGGGGCCTGGCCATCTGGTCCGCATCCATGGGAAGATGGATAGCACGGCCTACCTGGAGATTTTGGCCAAGAAGCTCCGCTCCTCCATCAAGGATCTTAAGATGGGTCATCATTTCATCTTCCAACAAGACAACGACCCAAAGCACACAGCCAAGAAAACCAAGGCCTGGTTCAAGAGGCAAAAAATCAAGGTGTTGGAGTGGCCTAGTCAGTCTCCTGACCTTAACCCAATTGAAAACTTGTGAAAGGAGCTCAAGATTAAAGTCCACATGAGACACCCAAAGAACCTAGATAACTTGGAGAAGATCTGCATGGAGGAGTGGGCCAAGATAACTCCAGAGACCTGTGCCGGCCTGATCAGGTCTTATAAAAGACAATTATTAGCTGTAATTGCAAACAAGGGTTATTCCACAAAATATTAAACCTAGGGGTTGAATAATAATTGACCCACACTTGTATGTTTAAAATTTATTAAAATTTAACTGAGCAACATAACTTTTTGGTTTGTAAGATTTATGCATCTGTTAATAAATCCTGCTCTTGTGTGAAGTTTGCATTGGGTTAAATACTACTTGTAGGCACTGTACATACTACATACATGCTACATACATACTACATGCATGCAACATACATACTACATATATACCACATGCATGCAACATGCATACTACATATATGCTGCATATATACTACATGCATGCAACATACATATATACTACATACAATACATACATATAGACATACAGTATATATAACATAGAGTACATACTCACCGTCACTTGTCACTTTGATCCCCGAAGCCATTGTCGCCTGAGGAATAAATATCAAAATAAAAAACCACCAATATACTTACCCCGATCCGCAGAAGTCCACGAGGGTCCCACGTCGATCTTGCGTGGAGAACAGCAGCATCAGCTGATGCTACCGTTCTCTACCAGCTCCAGGAATACAATGACGGAAGGTAGGTATCCTTCTGCACTGTATTCCTCCACCACTGAAAAAAAAAGTCCCTAGTCTCACTTTATGGCAAAAGCTGCGTGGGAACTAGGGATTATGGCATAAAGTGAGACTAGGGACTTTTTTTTTACAGTGGTGGAGGAATACAGTGCGGAAGGATACCTACCTTCCGTCATTGTATTCCTGGAGCTGGTAGAGAACGGTATCATCAGCTGATGCTGCTGTTCTCCACGCAAGATCGACGTGGGACCCTCATGGACTTCTGCGGATCGGGGTAAGTAAATTGGTGATTTTTATTTTGATATTTATTCCTCAGGCGACAATGGCTTCGGGGATCAAAGTGACAAGTGACGGTGAGTATGTACTCTATGTTATATGTACTGTATGTCTATATGTATGTATTGTATGTAGTATATATGTATGTTGCATGCATGTAGTATATATGCAGTATATATGTAGTATGCATGTTGCATGCATGTGGTATATATGTAGTATGTATGTTGCATGCATGTAGTGTATGTATGTAGTATGTATGTAGCATGTATGTAGTATGTATGTAGTATGCAAGTAGTATGTAGCATGTGTGTAGTATGTATGTTGCATGTATGTAGCATGTAGTGTGTATGTTGCATGTATGTAACATGTAGTATATATGTAGTATGTATGTTACATGTAGTATATATAGTATATATGTAGTATGCATGTTGCATGCATGTAGTATATATGTTGTATGTATGTAGTATGTATGTAGCATGTATGTAGTATGTATGTAGCAAGTATGTAGTATGTATGTTGAATTTCCCACGCAGCAATGGCATAAAGTGAGACTAGGGATTTTTTTTTTTACAGTGGTGGAGGAATACAGTGCGGAAGGATACCTACCTTCCATCATTGTATTCCTGGAGCTGGTAGAGAACGGTAGCATCAGCTGATGCTGCTGTTCTCCACGCAAGATCGACGTGGGACCCTCGTGGACTTCTGCGGATGAGGGTAAGTATATTGGTGGTTTTTTATTTTGATATTTATTCCTCAGGCGACAATGGCTTCGGGGATCAAAGTGACAGGTGACGGTGAGTATGTACTCTATGCTATATGTACTGTATGTCTATATGTATGTATTGTATGTAGTATATATGTATGTTGCATGCATGTAGTATATATGCAGTATATATGTAGTATGCATGTTGCATGCATGTGGTATATATGTAGTATGTATGTTGCATGCATGTAGTGTATGTATGTAGTATGTATGTAGCATGTATGTAGTATGTATGTAGTATGCATCTAGTATGTAGCATGTATGTAGTATGTATGTTGCATGTATGTAGCATGTAGTGTGTATGTTGCATGTATGTAGCATGTAGTATATATGTAGTATGTATGTTACATGTAGTATATATAGTATATATGTAGTATGCATGTTGCATGCATGTAGTATATATGTTGCATGTATGTAGTATGTATGTAGCATGTTTGTAGTATGTATGTAGCAAGTATGTAGTATGTATGTTGCATGTATGTAGCATGTAGTATATATGTAGTATGTATGTTACATGTCGTGTATATATAGTATATATGTAGTATGCATGTTGCATGCATGTAGTATATATGTAGTATGTATGTTACATGTAGTATATATAGTATATATGTAGTATGCATGTTGCATGCATATAGTATATATGTTGTATGTATGTTGCATGCATGTAGTATATATGTATTATGTCTGTAGTATGTATGTAGTATGTATGTAGCATGTAGTATGTATGTAGTATGCATGTAGTATGTAGCATGTATGTAGTATGCATGTTGCATGTAGTATATATGTAGTATATATGTAGTATGCATGTTGTATGTATGTAGCATGTATGTAGCATGTATGTAGCATGTATGTAACATGTAAATTTTTTTTTTTTTTTTTTTTTTTACATTCAACACATTAGCCGGATGATAGGACAACTACTGTCCCATCATTGGCTAATGTGTCAATCACTGTCATGGTAGCAGGCATCGCCCGATGGGACTTGTAGTCCCATCGGATGATGCCTGCACAGACCCCCGGAGCCTGCACAGACCACCGGCAGGCCGGCACAGCCCTCCGGCAGGCCGGTACAGACCCCCGGCAGGCCGCACAGACCCCTGGGCAGTCGGCACAGACCCCCGGAGCCTGCACAGACCCCCGGACAGTCAGCACAGACCACCGGCAGGCCGGCACAGCCCCCCGGCAGGCCGGTACAGACCCCCGGACAGTCGGCACAGCCCCCCGGCAGGCCGGTACAGACCCCCGGACAGTCGGCACAGACCCCCCGAAGGCCCGAACTGACAGCGCATCATGATGCGCACAGACAGCGCATCATGATGACGTCATTTCGGCAGCCAATCAGAGCCACAAAAGTGGCTCATTGCATTTTGGACTTCCGATTCCAGTATCTGATACGAAAAAAGTATCGGTACTCGGTATCGGAATTCCGATACGGCAAATATCGGCCGATACCCGATACTTGCGGTATCGGAAAGCTCAACACTAGTCATGAGTAGATTGACAAAAGGAATTTGACACTTGTAGCCCATGTCCTGGATATGTCTGTGTGTGGTGGTTCTTGAAGCAATGACTCCAGCAGCAGTCCACTCATTGTGAATCTCCCCCAATTTTTTAATAGCCTTTTCTTAACAATACTTTCAAAGCTGTGGTTATCCCGGTAGCTTATGCAACTTTTTCTGCCACACTTTTTTTTTCACCCAACTTTCCATTACTATACTTGGATACAGCACTCTGTGAACAGCCAGCTTCTATAGCAATGACCTTTTGTGGCTTACCCTCATTTTCAAGTGTGTCAATCACTTCCTTCTGGACATATGTCAAGTCAGTAGTATACCCCATGATTGTTGAGCCTGATGAAACAGACTAAGGGACCCTTTTAAGTGCTAAGGAATCCTTTTCATGTGTTTTTTTTCTTAATTATTCTAATTTATTGAGATAATGACTTTTGGGTTTTCATTGGCTGTAAGTAGGGATGAGCAAATATACTTGTTAGGATTCGCTACTCGGCGAGTAATGCGGTACTTGAATCCTAGCGAGTAAATTTCACTACTCGTCTCTCAATATTCAGATCTCCCGCCCGGCATGTATTAGCAATCACAGTAAAGCCGCCGCCTTTTTTGTTGTGGCATTACTGTGATTGGCTGGCCGCATAGCATCACTGTATCGATGGAGTCCCTGGAGAGCGGTCGCATCAGCTGATGCTGCTGCTCTCCACGGGAGATTGACGCGAGACCCTCGTTATTAATGGGATTATGGCAGAAAGGTGAGTATAGCTTGCTTTATTATTTTAATTTTTTTACAGGTGATCGATGGCTTTGGGGAATTAGGTGTGTGCGGTAAGTATGTACTCTATGTTATGTGTTGTGTTATGTGTATGTACTGTGTGTTATATGTTGTATGTACTTTATGTCTTTTTTTTCTTTACGTTCACCACATTAGCCAGATGATTGGAATACTACTTTCTCATCATCCGCTAATGCTGTCACTGTAGCGGGCATAGCCGGATGGGACAAGTAGTCCCATCTGATGATGCCGCACGGCCCGGCACAGCACCGCACAGGTCTGGCAGCACCCGCAGAGCCCGGCACAAACACACACAGCTCCACAGACCCCCACACACATTCTCCACGCACACATAGTGTCCGCCCACACACATTCTCTGCCCATTACTCGCATTTCCCATATACTTACATTGGCCTCGCTACTCGTTACGAATACCCGAGTATTAAGAGCTACTCTAAACAAGTACAGCGAGTCCAAGTATTTCACTACTCACTCATCCCTAGCTGTAAGCCATAGTCATCAACATTAGCAGAAAGAAACATGAGAAATAGATCACTGTTGTGAGTTCATTTTCCCATTCACCATTGAGGTCTGATGAACTCCCTCTTCTGGTGAAGAAAGGTAGTTAGGCTGATTACCAAGCACCTGAGCTGGATGATGATGACTGGGTGACTGGAATTGCTGACTGGATATAAGGCAGCCGACGCCCTTCTGCCTTGCTGGTGATTTCCCTGAGGGATTCTAGGAGACCAGTCTGATTCTTGCTCCTCAAAAGCTAAGTTTTCTGCTCTGCTTTTTGCATTTGTGTTTTGGTTTTGTTTTACCTTGTTTTTCTGGATTTCTGCCATTCCCTGCTGGGGTGAGCTGAATTTCTTTTTTGCTCTGTCTTCAGAAAATACCTGAGTACTGATATAGTCTTTTTGAAGCCTAGCGTCTTCAGGTCTTTTTTCCCTATCAGTCTGTTGGCTCTTGTTTTGGCAGATTGCAGACAGCAGCTTTTCTATCCTGTCCTATTTAGTTAGCTTTGGCCCCATCATTTGCTCAGCCTATCTTTCTATCTGTGTGAGTGTTTTTTCATCTTGCTTCACCGTCATTATATGTTGGGGGCTGCCTATTGCTTTGGGGTCTGCTCTGCAGCAGTTTAGATTTCCCTTTCTGTCTTTAGGCTATGTAGTTCTCCGGCTGTGATCGAGGGGTCTAGGGCACCGTAGGAACCCCCCACGGCTACTGCTAGTTGTTGTTGTTAGGTTCAGGGTTCTGCAATCCGATAGCTGCCAACTTCTCTGGTTTTCTGGACTTAGCTAGTATTTCTGTTTTTGCCTCCTACGGTGACTCATTCATAACAGAATCACCAGCCATACCGCAGATCCTAGGGTACTCAATAGCAGGAAAGAATTGTAAAAAAAAAAAGTGTGTATATTTTTTCCTCTATATCTCTGAGGCCATAGGGGGAATTTGTTTTCTTGAAATGGAGATAAAGCAATTGTCTGATCGTGTGGAGCAGCTCGCTGCGGAAGTGCGGGGAATTTCCGCCTACCTTGCTCATTCACATGCTGCTGAACCAAAGATCCCTACTCCTGATGTGTTTTTTGGGGATCGATCTAAATTTTTGGATTTCAAAAACAATTGTAAATTATTTTTTGCCTTGAAGCCTAACTCGTCAGGGAGCTCCGCACAGCAGGTTAAAATTGTCATCTCTTTGCTGCGTGGCGATCCCCAGGATTGGGCGTTTTCTTTGAAACTAGATGATCCTATTCTGACTAATGTGAATGCATTTTTTCAAGCCTTGGGGTTGTTGTTTGATGAACCTAATGCTATTGATCAGGCTGAAAAGACCCTGTTGGCATTGAGCCAGGGTCGAGATTCTGCAGAATTGTACTGTCAAAAATTCCGAAAGTGGGCGGTCCTTACTACCTGGAATGATAATGCCTTGGCAGCTCTCTTTCGGAAAGGTTTGTCAGAAGCCGTAAAAGATACTATGGTGGGATTTCCTGCTCCCTCTGGTCTTGACGATTCTATGTCATTAGCCATTCCGGTTGATCGGCGTTTACGTGAACGCAGGACTGCACGAGAGGTGTTGCCACCTGTTGAACAAGTGTCTGAACCTATGCAATGTGATAGAGTTTTGTCCAGGGAGCAACGTCAGGAGTTCAGAAGACGTAATAAGTTGTGTTTTTTTGTGGAGATGCCTTGCATATTATTTCTGTCTGTCCTAAACGAGAGAAACGTTTTGCACACACGTTTTCTGTGGGTGGTGATCAACCTAAGTTTCTTCTGGCAATTACTCTGATCTGCTCCTTGTCCACTTTTTCCGCCAAGGCTTTTGTGGATTCGGGAGCAGCCCTGAACCTAATGGACTTGGATTTTGCTAAACGTTTTGGATTTCCGATGACACCTCTGCGGAGCCTATCCCTTTGAGGGGGATTGATGCTACTCCTTTGGCGAAAAATAAACCTCAGTTTTGGACCCAGGTGGTAATGCGGGTCGCCCCAGACCATCAAGAAAATTGCAGATTTTTGGTGTTGCATAATTTGCATGATACCATTGTTCTGGGGTTTCCCTGGTTGCAAATTCATAATCCAGTTTTGGATTGGAAATCTGTGTCTGTGGTGAGTTGGGGTTGTCGGTGTGCCCTTAATGAGGCTCCGGTTTTTTCCACCTCTCCTCAGTGGCATGATGTTCCTGACTATTTGGCGGACTTTTATGATGTATTTAGTGAGAATGAGTCTGCGTCTTTGCCTCCTCATAGGAGTTATGACTGTGCAATTGAACTGAGCCCGGGGTGTAAATTTCCCAAGGGTCGGCTCTTCAATTTATCTGTACCCGAGCACGAGGCTATGCGATCCTATATTAAGGAGGCGTTGGAGAAGGGTCATATTAGACCATCCTCTTCACCCTTAGGTGCCGGGTTTTTTTTTGTGTTCAAAAAGGATGGTTCATTAAGGCCTTGTATTGATTATCGTGCCCTCAACAAAATTACTATTAAATATCAGTATCCGTTACCCCTGATTTCGGATCTATTCTCCAGAGTTAAAGTTGCTTGCTGGTTTACCAAGCTTGACCTCAGGGGGCGTATAATCTTATCCGCATTAAGCATGGGGATGAATGGAAGACGGCGTTTAATACTCCGGAGGGACATTTTGAGTACCTGGTGATGCCTTTTGGGCTCACTAATGCCCCTTCTGTCTTCCAGTGCTTCATGAACGACATTTTCTGAGACTTTGTGGATAAATTTTTGATTATCTATCTGGATGATATTTTGATCTTCTCCAAGGATTGGGATTCTCATGTGGAACATGTTCGGACTGTGTTCCGTATCTTGAGGGAGAATTCCCTGTATGTCAAAGGATCGAAATGCCTTTTTGGGGTACAGAGGATTTCTTTTTTTGGGATTTATTTTGTCTCCGTCAACTATTGAAATGGACCCAGCCAAGGTACAGGCCATTTATGATTGGGTTCAGCCCACTTCTTTGAAGGCCCTCCAGAAGTTTTTGGGTTTTGCTAATTTTTATCGGAAATTTATAGCAAAATTTTCTAGTATTGCCAAGCCACTGACTGATCTGACTAAGAAGGGTGCTGATGTGTTGAATTGGTCTCCGGAGGCTGTTTCTTCCTTTCAGGAGCTGAAGGGAAGATTCACTTCTGCCCCGGTTTTGCGGCAACCTGATGTCTCACTCCCGTTCCAGGTAGAGGTAGACGCTTCTGAGATTGGTGCAGGAGCTGTTTTGTCCCAAAAGGATCCTGTAACATCTAAAATGAATTCCTGTGCTTTCTTTTCCCGAAAGTTCTCTCCATCTGAACGTAACTATGATGTGGGGAATCGGGAACTGTTAGCCATGAAATGGGCATTTGAGGAGTGGAGACATTGGTTGGAGGGAGCTAAACATCAAGTCGTGGTCCTCACTGACAACAAGAATTTGATTTACCTGGAGTCGGCTAAGCGCTTGAACCCTAGACAGGCTAGGTGGGCCTTGTTTTTTACACGTTTTGATTTTGTGGTCTCTTTTCTTCCTGGCACTAGGAATGTCAAGGCTGACGCTCTCTCTAGGAGCTTCTTTGCTGATTCTCCTGTGGTGACTAAGCCTGCTACCATCTTTGACGAAGGGGTAGTTCTTTCTGCCATCTCACCCGATTTGAAACGTGCTCTGGAAGAGTTCCAGGAGGACAAACTGGAGCGTTGTCCCAGTGGAAAGTTGTATGTTCCTGACCAGTGGAAGAAGAGAGTGATGTCTGAAGTTCATTGCTCTGCATTGGCTGGTCATCCAGGTATTTTTGGTACTAGAGATCTGGTGAGTCGGTCTTTTTGGTGGCCCGCCTTGTGTCGTGATGTCAGGAATTTTGTGCAGTCCTGTGGGACTTGCTCCCGGTCAAAACCTTGTTCTCGCTCTAGTGGGTTGTTGATGCCTTTGCCGGTCCCCAGGAGGCCATGGACCCATATTTCAATGGATTTCATCTCTGATATGCCTGTCTCTCAGAGAATGACTGTTATTTGGGTGATTTGTGATAGGTTCTAAAAGATGGTTCATCTTGTACCACTCCCTAAGTTGCCATCTTCCTCTGAGTTGGAGCCCCTGTTTTTGCAACAGGTGGTTCGCTTGCACGGGATTCCTGAGAACATTGTATCTGACAGAGGAGTTCAGTTTGTGTCTAGATTTTGGAGGAATTTCTGTTCCAATTTGGGAATTCAGCTGTCCTTCTCTGCTTTTCACCCTCAGACCAATGGGCAGACGGAGAGAACAAACCTGACCTTGGAGTCGTATTTGAGATGTTTTTTTTCCGCTGATCAGGATGATTGGGTTTCATTTTTGCCCTTGGCCGAGTTTGCTTTAAATAATAGAGCTAGTTCTGCCACTTTGATGTCACCGTTTTTTTTGTACCTTTGGGTTTCATCCTCGGTTTTCTTCAGGGCAGGTGGAGCCTTCTGCCTGCCCAGGTGTTGACACTGTGGTGGAGAGAATGCACCAGATCTGGAACCAAGTGGTGGATAAGTTATCTTTCTCCCAGGAAAAGGCCCAGCGGTTTTCCAACCGACATAGGACCATTGGTCCCCAGTTTAAGGTTGGTGATATGGTTTGGTTATCATCAAAAATATCACTGTGAATGTGGCTTCTCCTAAGTTTAAGCCAAGATTTATTGGACCTTACAAGATTTTGGAGATTATTAATCTGATCTCTTTTCGTTTGGCTCTTCCACTCACATTTAAAATCTATAATTTGTTTCATAAGTCCTTGTTGAAGAGGTTTGTTGAACCAGGTGTCCCTGGGGTGGCACCTCCGGACCCTGTATTGGTTGAGGGTAACATGGAATATGAGGTAGAGAAGATACTGGATTCCCGTCTGGCTAGACGGAGACTCCAGTATTTGGTTAAGTGGAAGGGTTATGGTCAGGAGGATAATTCCTGGGTCTCTGCCTCTGATATTCATGCCAAAAGATTGGTGCGTGCCTTTCATCGGGCTCACCCTGATCGCCCTGGTGGCGTGGATGAGGGTTCGGTGACCCCTCCTCAAGGGGGAGGTACTGTTGTGAGTTCATTTTTCCTGTCACCATTGAGGTCTGATGAACTCCCTCCTCTAGTGAAGGAAGGTAGTGAGACTGATTACCAAACACCTGGGCAGCTAGATGATGACTGGGTGGCTGGAATTGCTGACTGGATATAAGGCAGCCGACGCCCTTCTGCCTTGCTGGTGATTTCCCTGAGGGATTCTAGAAGACCAGTCTGATTCCTGCTCCTCAAAAGCTAAGTTTTCTGCTCTGCTTTTTTCTTGTGTTTTGGTTTTGTTTTGCCTTGTTTTTCTGGATTTCTGCCATTCCCTGCTGGGGTGAGCTGAATTCCTTTTTTGCCCTGTCTTCACAAAATACCTGAGTACTGATATAGTCTTTTTGAAGCCTAGCGTCTTCAGGGCATTTTTCCCTAGCAGACTGTTCTTGTTTTGATAGGGTTTTGGCGGATTGCAAACAGCAGCTTTTCTATCCTGTCCTATTTAGTTAGCTTTGGCCCCATCATTTGCTCAGCCTATCTTTCTATTTGTGTGAGTGTTTTTTCATCTTGCTTCACCGTCATTATATGTTGGGGGCTGCCTATTGCTTTGGGGTCTGCTCTAGGGCAGTTTAGATTTCCCTTTCTGTCTTTAGGCTATTTAGTTCTTCGGCTGTGATCGAGGGGTCTAGGGCACCGTAGGAACCCCCACGGCTACTGCTAGTTGTTGTTGATAGGTTCAGGAGTGTGCAATCTGATAGCTGCCAACTTCTCTGGTTTTCTGGACTTAGCTAGTATTTCTGTTTGCAATGACTCTATATAATAAATGAGTTTCATTTTTTGTATGGAAGAACTGAAATAAATTAACTTTTTGATGATATTCTAATTTTGTGAGACGCACTTGTACCATGAGTAATTACTCTACATTTTAGGAGTTACTAAACTTACAAAAAAATGTAAACTACCCCACTAGAATTTTCTAGCTAACTGATTTAGTTCAAAAAAGTAAATCCCTGGGCATTGTGAAAAAAAATGCGTATTCATTTATTTTCAATAAAACCCCTCGTATTGCATTTCATTACTATATCCTCAAAATTTATAATGATCTTAAGCATCCACCGGGGAGACCCATTATTTTGGGCACAAACTGTCTAACAGGTAATCAGTTTAAGGGCTCATACTCACTTGCGAGAAGAACGATAAAAAATTTGATTGCACTTGGAACAATGTTATTCCATAGGTGACATCTAGAGATGAGCGACTTTGCCTTTTCTAGGGTCGAGTCAGCTTTCATGAAACCCGACTTTCTCAAAAGTCGAGTCGAACGAAATCGGCTGACTATGGTGAAAAGTCGGGGGTCCAACTGAAACATGAAACCCAATGCAAGTCAATGAGGAAGCAAAGTCGGCAGGGAGTGGAGGACAGGAAACACACCTACAGTGCCCATTTCAATGCCAAAAACATCAATTCTTATTACTTAAGCTTGTCAACCTTACTTTACTTTATAATAATAGTTAGTTACGCATTGAAAACTGGGGGTTATTTGGCTAAAGTTGTGGGGGGGTAGGGCTGGTGCCAGGTTTTCGTGTGCCCCGGGCCAAAGAGTGTAAGTGCGCCCCTTTAACACATACCACAATTCATGATGCTCCGATATGGCACAGAAATATAGGTATAGTACCATGAAAAATACTTCACTTCTTACATGACGTGACTGATATCTATTTTAAATTCTACAATAGCTCAAAAAACGATCAGTATATTACTCCATACAGTATTATGGCCACCACATGGTGCGCCATACAGAATAATGAGCCCCATATATTTCTCCATACAGAATAATTGGTCCCATATAACGTTCCATACAGTATATGATGAGCTCCACATAAAGCTACAGTATATAATGGTCTCCATGGATGATGATCCAGTGTCTTATGGGCCCAAATAATGCTCCATGTATAAAGAGCCCCATTTCTATTGCTCCAGTGTATAATGGGCCCTGTAAATGCTGCTCCAGTGTCTGATGTCCCCCATTTGGAATGGTCCAGTATATGATGGGCCTCATGGATGATGCTTCAGTGTATGATGGGCCCAAATAATGCTCCATATATAATCTGCCCCATTTAGAATGCTCCAGTATATGATGGGCCCCAAGGATAATGCTCCATTGTGTTATGGGCACAAATAATGCTCCATATATAATGTGCCCCATTTCTAATGCTCCAGTGTATAATGGGCCCCATAGATGCTGCTCCAGTGTCTGATCTGCCTCATTTAGAATGCTCCAGTATATGATGGGCTATATGATGGGCCTCATGGATGATGCTCCAGTGTCTTATGGGCCCAAATAATGCTCCATATATAATGTGCCCCATTTAGAATGAACCCAGGCATGGTATGTGAAAAGAACTCCATGGAGTAATCTGAAGTGTGGGCTGCCGCATCCTTCACTTTTGGTGTGGGTGAAGGACCCAAGGAAAGGGGTTGCTCCTGACCAGAATCCTGCAAGGACGAATCAGTGCTTGCATTTTTTGAAACTTCAGAAGAGGAGGCGATAGAGCTGGAGGCTGTTTCAGCAATGTAAGCCAAAAACAGTTCCTGATGCTCCAGCTTTGAAAGCAGTTTACCTACTCCCAGAAATGGGAGCCTTACAGGCCTTCCGGAGCCAGACCATGATGCAGGCTCAACACCTCCTGCCTTAGCTGCTATTGTGCTTTTGGCACTACCAGCAGTTGCACCACCACCACCATCAGTACCAGGTGGCCCCTCACGCCCACGTCCGTGGCCTCTACCACCATACTTACTAATTTTTGTGAAAATGTACCCAAAATACTAGCAGATATATGGTACTGTATCAGAGCGTACTGCTCTATACAGTCTAGGGATAACACTGGTCAACAGCATTTTTGGTGCCAAAGATATTTCATCGAATTTAGGGTATTTTTGGGGTGCTGATTCTGAATATGTCATCAGTTTTGCCAGATTGGCTCAAGTTTTTGAGATTTTTGGTATCTTATTTATAGCACTTGTTGGTAAATGCGACGCATCATCTCATTAATTTCTTTGGATTAGTACTTGAACTGAGCAGTTCTCAATATAGTTTTGTGTTAATTAGTGTTCTAAAAGTTTGTTCATAGCTTGATTTTTGCACTAACTTTATGTTGTTGTCTGTTTTCCAGTGAAAAGCATGAACTCATCAAGAAGAAGTTGTCTTAACGATCCAGACTCATTCTGTTACATTTGTGGTGAATACACACTGCCAAAACATAGAAGAAACATAACAGACTTCGTAAAAAAAGTGTATTTTGCCTATTTTGGGGTTATGCTTGGGGACCAAGACAAGTTTTGGGCACCACACATAGTGTGCAAAGCATGTATCGAATTATTACGAAAATGGAGCAAAGGACAAAGAAAAAGCTTCAAATTTGGTGTTCCAATGGTGTGGAGAGAGCCAAAAAATCATCATGATGACTGTTATTTATGGTAAACACAGGTACAGGCACATCTTCACAATGAGGGACAGGCCTTCTTGCAGATTCCATGTTACTCCCATTTTCGTTTCTTATGCTTATTGAATCCTTGCACTTGCACTGCACAGAAATAACAGTCATCATGATGATTTTTTGGCTCTCTCCACACCACTGGAACACCAAATTTGAAGCTTTTTCTTTGTCCTTTGCTCCATTTTCGTAATAATTCGATACATGCTTTGCACACTATGTGTGGTGCCCAAAACTTGTCTTGGTCCCCAAGCATAACCCCAAAATAGGCAAAATACACTTTTTTTACGAAGTGTGTTATGTTTCTTCTATGTTTTGGCAGTGTATATTCACCACAAATGTAACAGAATGAGTCTGGATCGTTAAGACAACTTCTTCATGATGAGTTCATGCTTTTCACTGGAAAACAGACAACAACATAAAGTTAGTGCAAAAATCAAGCTATGAACAAACTTTTAGAACACTAATTAACACAAAACTATATTGAGAACTGCTCAGTTCAAGTACTAATCCAAAGAAATTAATGAGATGATGCGTCGCATTTACCAACAAGTGCTATAAATAAGATACCAAAAATCTCAAAAACTTGAGCCAATCTGGCAAAACTGATGACATATTCAGAATCAGCACCCCAAAAATACCCCAAATTCATTAAAATATTTTGGACACCAGAAAAAAAATTTTTTTTCGTTGACCTGTGTAATTGTAAATCTCCGTATATATTTCATGAGTCAGACGCTCACAGGCTCAGTATGGATTACACAATAATATAAAAAGTTGAAAAAGGGTACAGTATCACCAGATACAAGGTATATATAGTATAGTTTAAACATTCTGAATCTCCATATACTGTATATTTCAGGAGGCAGACACAAATGCTCTCAGGCCCAGTATGGATTAGACAAGAATATAAAAAGCAGTAAATGGGTAATGTATCACAAGCGTACAGCTGTATACAGTGTTGGTGTAATAATAATTCTCCAAATATATTTCTGGAGTAACAGACAGCTCATTACACTGGGGAACAATTTGAAAAAAAATTTCTGTTGAGTTAGGTTTTTGAGCTGATTTATACTAAAATTGGCATGCTGATTCCAAAAATGTAGTCAGTTTTTTTCTATCACGTCAAGTTTTTCCTTCTCAACTTACCTGCCATAGAAGCACAATTGCACTGATTTCTGTAATAAGACTTGTTATCTGAGTACAATTCGACTCATATAGAGCTACGTGGCAACTTGTAAGAGTAGTCACAACTGAGACAGTGTGGTGAGAGGTGTGTACAGCTCCCAATACGTCATAATTATCAATATCTTTACACAAAAAATGTATCATAGTAGGAATAAATAGGATTTGTGATAGCTTTTCTCTTTACATTGGGCGCTTAGTTGTAATTTATATATCTTTTATGATTTTTTTCTTTGTTAGTTTTCAAAGCTTGTAACTTTCCAACTCAGTGTTTTATTTACTTATGTACATATTTCCTTTGTTTCAGATCATGTCTGCTCCTTCTTCCTCTCATCGTAAATGCCTAAACAACCCTGACTCCTTCTGCTATATTTGTGTTCAAAGGGCAAACATCAGTGCATTTGTCAAACAAGCATATTTTGCATATTTTAAAGTAAAACTCGGTGATCAAGATAAGCCATGGGCCCCTCACATAGTGTGCAAGCAGTGTGTCGAGAGTTTACGGATGTGGACCAAAGGAACACGTGAAAAGTTGGCATTTGGTATCCCCATGGTGTGGAGAGAGCAAAAAAGTCATTCCACAGACTGTTACTTCTGTTTAGTGAAAACATCAGGATTTAACAGGAAAAATAAGAGTAAAATAGAATATCCAAATCTACCGTCAGCTATCAGACCAATGCCTCATTCAGCTGAAATTCCAGTGCCAGTTTTCGAACAGCTACCATCTCTAGAAGTTCTGAGTGATGTTGACGAACATAGTGACAGCAATGATGCAGAATTTGAAAGTCACAAGGATTCAGTTCGTAAGGGATTTGATCAGCACGAGTTAAATGATTTAGCACGTGAATTGGGCTTATCAAAAAAAGCTTCAGAATTACTAGCATCAAGGCTGAATGAGAAACAGTTACTTGAACAAGGAGCGAAGGTATCATACTTTCGTACTAGAGAAAGTACATTTTTGCAGTACTTTCGGTGTGACAGCGGTTTTGTGTTTTGCCATAATATTCCTGGTTTACTACAAGAATTAGGGTTTTCAATGTACAATCCAAATGAATGGCGACTGTTTATTGATAGCTCAAAGCGGAGTCTTAAGTGTGTCCTTCTACACAATGGCAATTTATTTGGTGTAGTCCCTATTGGGCATTCTGTCTCTCTTCGTGAAGAACATGGAGATGTAAAGAGAGTTATTGAGTTATTGAAATATGACACACACAATTGGATCATCTGTGTTGACCTTAAAATGGTTTGCTTCCTTCTTGGTCAGCAATGTGGGTACACAAAGTATCCCTGCTTTCTCTGTATGTGGGATAGCAGAGCTCGAGAAAAGCATTGGGTTGAGTCGAATTGGCCTCCAAGATCTGGTCTTAAACCTGGAGATCCTAACATTCTACATCAGCCACTTGTTGACAGGAAGAATATACTATTCCCACCTCTGCACATAAAACTAGGTCTCATGAAGCAATTTGTAAAAGCATTGCCATCTGACGGCGACTGTTTTAAGTACATTATGTTGGCACTTCCTGGACTGTCCATTGAAAAAATCAAGGCTGGTGTGTTTGATGGTCCACAAATTCGACAGCTCATCAAAGATGAACATTTCACCGGGACTATGTCAGATCTTGAGAAGAATGCTTGGTTATCATTCAAAGACGTCGTCAAGAACTTTCTTGGAAATACACGTGCAAGTAATTACAAAGAAATTGTTCAGAAACTATTGGAGAGCTACAAAGCGCTTGGTTGCAACATGAGTATTAAACTACATTTTCTGCATTGCCATCTTGCCAACTTTCCGGAAAATCTTGATGCAGTTAGTAGAGTTGAGCGACTTTTGGTTTTTTAGGGTCGCGTTTCGTTTCGTGAAACCCGACTTTTCCAAAAGTCGGGTCGAGCAAGATCGTCCGATTATAGGGAAAAGTCGGGGTCGTCCCGAAACACGAAACCCAATGTAAGTCAATGGGGAATAAAAGTCGGCAGTGAGAGGAGGACAGGAAACACACCTACAGTGCCCATTTGAATGCCAAAAGCATCAATTCTTCTTACTTAAGCTTGTCAACCTTAATTAACTTCATAATACAAGTTACGCACTGAAAAATGGGAGTTATTTGGCTAAAGTTGTGTGGGGGGGAGGGCTGGCTGCAGGTTTTCATGTGCCCTGGGCGAAAGAGCGCCCCTTTAACACATACCACAACTCATCATGCTCCGATACGGCAGATAAATAGCGGTATAGTACAATGAAAAATACCTCACTTTTTACATCTCATGACGAGGCCCATCTATTTCTCCATACAGAATCATTGGTCCCAGATAATGTTTGAAACAGTATATGATGAGCTCCACATAATGCTACAGTATATGTTGGTCCCCATGGATGAAGCTCCACTGTCTTATGGGCCCAAATAATGCTCCAAACATAATGGGCCCCATTTCTAATGCTCTAGTGTATAATGGGCCCTGTAAATGCTGCTCCAGTGTCTGATGTATGGTGGGCCCCATCTATCATTCTCCAGAGTATAGTGCTCCCCAAAAATTGCTGTCCCAACATTGAAAACAATCAAATAAGTCTCCTCGCTAGGGAATCCCTGTACTTGTCTGGACAGGTGCTGTAGCTTGCTTAACAGCTCGCCAACCGTTCTCACGCCCAGTATGGATTGCACGTGATTGCACAAAGGTTAGAAAGGGTACCGTATCCCTGGATAACATGTATGGATAGCGTACACATTCAAAATATATGTCTCAGGAGGCAGGCTCAGACGGTGTCAGGCACAGTATGGATTGCACGTGATTGCACAAAGGTTAGAAAGGGTACCGTATCCCTGGATAACATGTATGGATAGCGTACACATTCAAAATATATGTCTCAGGAGGCAGGCTCAGACGGTGTCAGGCACAGTATGGATTGCACGTGATTGCACAAAGGTTAGAAAGGGTACCGTATCCCCGGATAACATGTATGGATAGCGTACACATTCAAAATATATGTCTCAGGAGGCAGGCTCAGATGGTTTTAGGCCCAGTATGGATTGCACGTGATTGCACAAAGGTTAGAAAGGGTACCGTATCCCCGGATAACATGTATGGATAGCGTACACATTCAAAATAAATGTCTCAGGAGGCAGGCTCAGACGGTGTTAGGCCCAGTATGGATTGCACGTGATTGCACAAAGGTTAGAAAGGGTACCGTATCCCTGGATAACATGTATGGATAGCGTACACATTCAAAATATATGTCTCAGGAGGCAGGCTCAGACGGTGTCAGGCACAGTATGGATTGCACGTGATTGCACAAAGGTTAGAAAGGGTACCGTATCCCCGGATAACATGTATGGATAGCGTACACATTCAAAATATATGTCTCAGGAGGCAGGCTCAGACGGTGTCAGGCACAGTATGGATTGCACGTGATTGCACAAAGGTTAGAAAGGGTACCGTATCCCCGGATAACATGTATGGATAGCGTACACATTCAAAATATATGTCTCAGGAGGCAGGCTCAAACGGTGTTAGGCCCAGTATGGATTGCACGTGATTGCACAAAGGTTAGAAAGGGTACCGTATCCCCGGATAACATGTATGGATAGCGTACACATTCAAAATATATGTCTCAGGAGGCAGGCTCAGACGGTGTCAGGCACAGTATGGATTTGACGGCCCAGATTACACAGCGGAGGAGCAGGGAGAGGCAAAGATTGCAAATGCTGGGTCCCTGCCCAAGCAAGGGGGGCCCACTCGTGGGCGTCGGTACTGGCACTGGGCCCCTCATAGTACAGCGGTGTGTCTGACGGCGGGTGTGCACCACCACCGTCAGAGACACTTGATTGCACTATGAGGGACCCTGTGCCAGTGCCCGCGCCCAAGAGTCGGCCTACCCACCTGTCCAGGGCAACGGCACTCACACTGTGTCGTGCGGTAGGTGGTGACCCCGGCCATGGGGGGGGAGGCAGCACAGTTAGGGAGTTTTAGAAAGTGGCATATGTTGATGTTGGACATTCAGCTGATGCAAAAGGTGAAATAGGTGAAGTACCAGGAAGAGGTGGACCAAAGCAAGCCATTTTTCTGTCACCCTATGTGTCATCAGGGGAAGGTGGGACAAAATCCTTGGAAACCCATGCGTGGTTCATTTTAATGAAGGTTAGATCATCCACATTTTGGGTTGACAGACGGGTCCTTTTTTCTGTCAGGATTGATACAGCTGCACTGTATCTTTCCGATAGCACACTTGCAGCTGGGCAAGCGAGCTCCTGTAAGGCATATTGGGCCAATTCAGGCCAGGTGTCCAGTTTAGCGGCCCAATAGTCAAAGGGGAATGACCTATGTGGGAGAACATCGATATGGGAGGAAAAGTAGTTTGTAACCATAGCTGACAACTGCTGTCTCCTGTCACTTTCCATCGATGCAGTATTACCAGTTGTGTGAGCGGTATTTGAAAAATCAGTCCACAAAATTGTCATGAAACCCCTGTCTCCAACGCCACTTCTGCTGTGTGCACCACGAACACCTCTGCCAAGCTGCCCCCGGCCCGTACGGCTCGTGTGAGAACCATCACCGCTGCTGTGTGCTGGGAATGCCTCAAGCAACCGATTTACCAGAGTTGCTTGTTTATTAGCCAATATTAGGTCAAGGTTCTCCTGTGGCATGATGTTTTGTAATTTGCCTTTATAGCGTGGATCCAGGATGCTGACCAACCAGTAGTCGTCATTGTTCATCATTTTGGCAATGCGGGGGTCCCTTTTTAGGATCCGCAAGGCATAATCTGACATGTGGGCCAATGTTCCCGGTGTCAATGATGCACTGCGAGTGCTGGGTGGAGGAGCACTTTCTGGCAAATCCACATCCCTCCAGTCACGCACAAACCCTGTACCAGACCTTGCCACGCCAACATTTTCACTTGCCCCACGAGATGCATCCTCCTCCCCTAAGTAATCATCCCCATCATCCTCCTCCTCCTCCTCCTCTTCTTCCTCCACCTCGTCCAGGAGAGGTCCCTGAGCAGACAATGGCTGAATGTCATCAAGGATTCCCTCCTCCTCTTCCTCCTCATCAACATTGGCTGCAGACGCCTGCTCCTTAAGGTGCGTCAAAGTTTGCATGAGCAGACGCATAAGTGGGATGCTCATGCTTAGGATGGCGTCGTCTGCGCTTACCAGCCGTGTGCATTCCTCAAAACACTGAAGGACTTTACAAAGGTCTTTCAGCTTCGACCAATGCACGCCTGTCAACTCCATGTCTGCTCTCAAAGTGCCTGGCCGTGTATCCTCCCACAAATGCATTATGGCCTGCCTCTGCTCGCACAGCCGCTCCACCATGTGCAGGGTGGAGTTCCACCTTGTTGCAATGTCGATAATGAGGCGGTGGTTGGGAAGGTGGAGCAATCGCTGCAGCTTCTGCATACGAACGGAGTGTACAGGCGACCGGCGGATGTGCGCGCACAGTCTTCGCACCTTCTGGAGCAGGGCTGTTAACTCCGGATAATTTTTGAGGAAGCACTGCACCACCAGGTTCAAGGTGTGAGCCAAGCAAGGTATGTGGCTGAGTTTTGAAAGGGCTATGGCTGCCACAAAATTACGGCCGTTATCACTAACTACCTTGCCTGCCTCAAGATGTACACTGCCCAGCCATGACTCAATTTGTCGCTTCAAGTACTCGGCCAGCACCTCGGCGGTGTGTCTGTCGCCCAAACACATCATCTGCAACACAGCCTGCTGACGCTTTCCAGTAGCTGCTCGATAGGGGGACACATCGTGTGCAACAGTGGCAGCTGCAGATGGAGTGCTCGTACGACTGCGCTCTGTGGACGAGCTTTCGCTTCTGGAGGAGGAGGAGGAGGAGGAGGAGGGTCGAACGCCTACAGCCAACTGTTTCCTATACCGTGGGCTAGGCAGCACTGTCCCACCACCGCTGTCCCCTGTGGACCCTGCATCCACCACATTAACCCAGTGCGCAGTGATGGACACGTAACGGCCCTGGCCATGCCGACTGGACCATGCATCAGTTGTGAGGTGCACCTTTCCGCTCACTGACTGCTTGAGTGCATGGACAATGCGGTCTTTCACATGATGGTGGAGGGCTGGGATGGCTTTGCGAGAGAAGAAGTGGCGACTGGGTAGGTCATAGCGTGTTACTGCATAGGCCATGAGTTCGCGGAAAGCTGTGCTTTCCACCCACCGAAAGGGCATCATCTCAAACGAGATTAGTTTGGCAATGTGGGCGTTCAAACCCAGTGTACGCGGATGAGAGGCTGAGTACTTTCTTGACCTACTCATAGTGTCTGGGAGGGTGAGCTGGACTTGAGAGCTGCATATGGTGGAAGTAGCGGTGGACAGGGCGGATTGAGAGAGGGTTGATGATGGTGATGGAGTTGGTGTTCTTTCTGATGGCCTAGAATCAGTCTTTCGTTGATATAACAGTGGGATTCCCTGACTGCTGTGGTCTTGCAACGACACCTCAACATTTGCTGCTGTGCTAACCGGTGGGCTTACAGTGGGGGAAACAATTTAGCGTTGCTGACTACCTTCATTGTGATCAGTTGCACATGTGGCACTTGAGGTTTGGTGTTGTGTCCACGCTTGCAAGTGCATGCTGGTTAAATGTCTAAGCATGCAACTGGTATTCAAATTTTTCAGATTTTTCCCTCGGCTGAAGGTCTTTGCGCACTTCTTACAGATAACCTTGGCCTGATCATGAGGATTTTGTTCAAAAAAGTGCCACACTGCACTCTTCCTACTTTGGCAGACATTTTGCGGCCTAGCACGCTGTGATCTTTTGACCCTCTGGACAAGCTGTCCAGCAACTCTTTTGATGTTTGGAACCTGTCTTTGGAGTGCTCCGGGCCTGCCAGATAACAGCTGTTGCGATGTCGATGTCTGCTGTGGATGCTCCTCATCTGAGCTATTGGAAGCAGCACCCTCTTCCCCCAATGGATGCCAATCTGGGTCAACAACTGGGTCATCCATCACCTCCTCTTCTATGTCATGTGCACCTTTCTCTGTGTCACCGTGTATGGTGGTATAGTGTGCGGGAAGGGGCACCTGAGTCTCATCAGGGTCAAAATCTGGCTCTGTACACTGCGAGGACAATGTAGTGCTCTGAGTGAATGTACCAGCAGAATCATCCATCAGCGGCTGTGCATCAGTGCACTCCATGTCAGATTCATCTTGGCCTGGGTAATTCACCATTTCACTTGATAATCCAGGCATGGTATGTGAAAACAGCTCCATGGAGTAATCAGTAGTATGGCCTGCGTCATCCTTCAATCTTGGTTGGGGTGAAGGACACAAGGAAAGGTGTGGTTCATGAACATGAGCCTCCAATGACGACTCAGTGCTTTTACTTTTTACAACTGAAGAAGAGGAGGCGATAGAGCTGGAGGCTGAGTCAGCAATGTAAGACAAAACTTTTTCCTGATGCTCTGCCTTTAAAAGCGGTTTGCCAACTCCTAGAAAACTAAGCGTTCGAGGCCTTATGTAGCCAGACGATGACGCAGGGTCAGCACCTCCTGCATTCGGTCCTATTTTGCTCTTGCCACTACCATCAGATCCACCACCAACACCATCATTACCAGCTGCCAACCCCCGCCCAATTCCACGGCCTCTTCCACCAGCCTTCCTCATTTTTGGTAGAAATGTAGACAAAATCCAACAAACTATATAGTAATGTACAAGGTGTCTATAGGACAGGGGAGATTTAGAATTTCTGCACACACTTGTGGACAGTGGACACTTTTGGATTGTGTGAGGCCCACTGATATCTGAGCGCTATGTGACAGGCTCGATGGCACAGCTGCCTGTGACCAAAGTGACGAGAGGATAATGGAGATTTTGAATCTCTGCGCACACTTTTGGACACTGGACACTTGTGGATTGTGTGAGGCCCACTGATATCTGAGCGCTATGTGACAGGCTCGATGGCACAGCTGCCTGTGACCAAAGTGACGAGAGGATTATGGAGATTTTGAATCTCTGCGCACACTTTTGGACACTGGACACTTGTGGATTGTGTGAGGCCCACTGATATCTGAGCGCTATGTGACACGCTCGATGGCACAGCTGCTTGTGACCAAAGTGACGAGAGGATAATGGAGATTTTGAATCTCTGCGCACACTTTTGGACACTGGACACTTGTGGATTGTGTGAGGCCCACTGATATCTGAGCGCTATGTGACACGCTCGATGGCACAGCTGCCTGTGACCAAAGTGACGAGAGGATAATGGAGATTTTGAATCTCTGCACACACTTTTGGACACTGGACACTTGTGGATTGTGTGAGGCCCACTGATATCTGAGCGCTATGTGACAGGCTCGATGGCACAGCTGCCTGTGACCAAAGTGACGAGAGGATAATGGAGATTTTGAATCTCTGCACACACTTTTGGACACTGGACACTTGTGGATTGTGTGAGGCCCACTGATATCTGAGCGCTATGTGACAGGCTCGATGGCACAGCTGCCTGTGACCAAAGTGACGAGAGGATAATGGAGATTTTGAATCTCTGCGCACACTTTTGGACACTGGACACTTGTGGATTGTGTGAGGCCCACTGATATCTGAGCGCTATGTGACACGCTCGATGGCACAGCTGCCTGTGACCAAAGTGACGAGAGGATAATGGAGATTTTGAATCTCTGTGCACACTTTTGTACACTGGACACTTGTGGATTTTGTGAGGCCCACTGATATCTGAGCGCTATGTGACACGCTCGATGGCACAGCTGCCTGTGACCAAAGTGACGAGAGGATAATGGAGATTTTGAATCTCTGTGCACACTTTTGGACACTGGACACTTGTGGATTGTGTGAGGCCCACTGATATCTGAGCGCTATGTGACACGCTCGATGGCACAGCTGTGACCAAAGTGACGAGAGGATAATGGAGATTTTGAATCTCTGCGCACACATTTGGACACTGGACACTTGTGGATTGTGTGAGGCCCACTGATATCTGAGCGCTATGTGACAGGCTCGATGGCACAGCTGCCTGTGACAAAAGTGACGAGAGGATAATGGAGATTTTGAATCTCTGCGCACACTTTTTGACACTGGACACTTGTGGATTGTGTGAGGCCCACTGATATCTGAGCGCTATGTGACAGGCTCGATGACACAGCTGTGACCAAAGTGACGAGAGGATAATGGAGATTTTGAATCTCTGCGCACACTTTTGGACACTGGACACTTGTGGATTGTGTGAGGCCCACTGATATCTGAGCGCTATGTGACACGCTCGATGGCACAGCTGCCTGTGACCAAAGTGACGAGAGGATAATGGAGATTTTGAATCTCTGCGCACACTTTTGGACACTGGACACTTGTGGATTGTGTGAGGCCCACTGATATCTGAGCGCTATGTGACAGGCTCGATGGCACAGCTGTGACAAAAGTGACTAGAGGATAAGGGAGATTGGATTGCTTTTAAAAAAGCAGTTTGCGGAGCAGTGGGTAAACAGCAATGCCAGCGTGTCAGGAAGCCTTAAAAGGCAGCCCAACAACCAACACCACTGATACACCACAATATAGCCTCCCCTTGCACTGCACACACAGTGACTTGTGTGTTGTGCAGGCCAAATCGCTAGCAGCAGAAGCAGTTTTTTTGTCTTCTTCCCTGCCTAACGCTCTCCCTACAGAATCAGCAGCAACCTCTCCCTATACTAAGATCGGCAGAAGTAAGATGGCGGTCGGGGTGCACGCCCTTTTATACCCCCTGTGACGCCCACCAAAGCAAGCCAATCACTTGCATGCCCTTCTGAAAGATGGTGGTGACCCGTGCCTAGGTCATCACGTTGCCCACAGTGTCCGTGGATCCTGATTGGCTGAAAAAGAGCACAAAACAAACTTTTGAAACGCGACTTTGGCGCGTAAGTCGCCGACCTCGTGGCCGACCTCATCCTAGGGTCGGGTTTCGTTTCATGAAACCCGACTTTGCCAAAAGTCGGCGACTTTTGAATTTTTTCGACCCGTTTCGCTCAACTCTAGCTGTTAGTGATGAGCAAGGTGAACGATTTCACCAAGATTTGAAGGTTATGGAAGACCGTTACCAGGGTAGATGGGATGTACATATGATGGTTGACTATTGCTGGAGCATCAAACGTGATTGTCCTCAAGTTAAATGCTCCAGAAAAAGCTATAAATGTACATTTTTACCTTAAATACTTGCATATATACACTCACTGGCCACTTTATTAGGTACACCATGCTAGTAAGGGGTTGGACCCCCTTTTGCCTTCAGAACTGCCTCAATTCTTCATGGCAAAGATTCAACAAGGTGCTGGAAGCATTCCTCAGAGATTTTGGACCATATTGACATGATGGCATCACACAGTTGGCGCAGATTTGTCGGCTGCACATCCCTGATGCGAATCTCCCGTTCCACCACATCCCAAAGATGCTCTATTGGATTGAGATCTGGTGACTGAGGAGGCCATTTGAGTACAGTAAACTCATTGTCATGTTCAAGAAACCAATCTGAGATGATTCGAGCTTTATGACATGGCGCATTATCCTGCTGAAAGTAGCCATCAGATGTTGGGTACATTGTGGTCATAAAGGGATGGACATGGTCAGCAACAATACTCAGGTAGGCTGTGGCGTTGCAACGATGCTCAATTGGTACCAAGGGGCCCAAAGAGTGCCCAGAAAAAATTCCCCACACCATGACACCACCACCACCAGCCTGAACCGTTGATACAAGGCAGGATGGATCCATGCTTTCATGTTGTTTACGCCAAATTCTGACCCTACCATCCGAATGTCGCAGCAGAAATCGAGACTCATCAGACCAGGCAACGTTTTTCCAATCTTCTACTGTCCAATTTCGATGAGCTTGTGCAAATTGTAGCCTCAGTTTCCTGTTCTTAGCTGAGAGGAGTGGTACCCAGTGTGGTCTTCTGCTGCTGTAGCCCATCTGCCTCAAAGTTCGACGCACTGTGCGTTCAGAGATGCTCTTCTGCCTACCTTGGTTGTAACGGGTGGCAATTTGAGTCACTGTTGCCTTTCTATCAGCTCGAACCAGTCTGCCCATTCTCCTCTGACCTCTGGCATCAACATGGCATTTCCGGCCACAGAACTGCCGCTCCCTGGATTTTTTTTCTTTTTCGGACCATTCTCTGTAAACCCTAGAGATGGTTGTGCGTGAAAATCCCAGTAGATCAGCAGTTTCTGAAATTCTCAGACCAGCCCTTCTGGCACCAACAATCATGCCACGTTCAAAGGCACTCAAATCACCTTTCTTCCCCATACTGATGCTCGGTTTGAACTGCAGGAGATTGTCTTGACCATGTCTACATGCCTAAATGCACTGAGTTGCCGCCATGTGATTGGCTGATTAGAAATTAAGTCTTAACACACAGTTGGACAGGTGTACCTAATAAAGTGGCCAGTGAGTGTATATATATATATATATATATCCTTTGTAAAAAACATGATAGTGTTAAAAAACTTATTTGTCATGCCTATTTCTTATATATTTCATTTTTTCTTCATATTTGTACTATTTAAAAAAAAAAAACTTTTTAGGTACAGTAGTTTACATATTTTTGAGAAGACAAAAATCCTATAGTTCAAATACTTGACGTGATAGAGAAAAACTGAGATCATTTCTGGATTCGGCATCCAAAAATTAATTAAGAACAGTTGTCTGACCTAATTACTAAAAAATTGCGTTCCCCAGTGTTATGGATTACACCAGAATCAAAATAGCAAAAAAGGGTACTTATCAGAAGCGTAGAGCTGTATACAGCGTTGTGCAAATTTGAAATCTCGGTATATATTTCCGGAGACACGCTCAGACGCTCACTCAGTCTGGATTTGATCATAACACAAAATGTTGAAAAAAAGTTACTGGATAACAAGATAGCAAATATATATATTATAGGGTACAATTTAAATCTCTGTATAGATATTTCCATAGTCACCCTCAGATGCTCACTCAGTAAGGATTTGACCTAAAATGTTGAACAAAGGTACTGTATAACAAGATAGAAGCTGTATATATTATAGGGTAAAATTTTTATCTCTGTATATATAGGAGGAAACCACACACGCTCACTCAGCATGGATTATACTGTAATAAAACATTTAGAACAAAGGTACTGTATCAGCAGATACCAGGTGTATCCAGTCTAGGGGTAATTGTAAATTTCTGTCTATATTTCCAGAGTCAGACACAGACACTCACAGGTTCAGTAAGATTACACCAGAATATAAAAAGAAGAAAAAGGGAAATTTATTCAAAGCATACACCAGTATATATTGTTGGGGTACTTTTAAATATTCGTATATATTTCAGTTTCAGTAAGCCAGTCCAGACTCTCCACTACTGGAAACTAGATGGATACAAGTACAGACGGAAAAGGCAAGTGTTTCCAGAAATTTGGGAATTACTAATCACGGGAAAACCTCTCGATAGATTTTGCAGAGGCGATGCTGACCCTCAATTACTTTTTCCTGTCACTTGCAATCGATGCAGTATTACCAGTCGCGTAAACGGTACTTGAGAAATCAGTCCACAACATGGTCATGAAACTCCTGTCTCCGGCGCCACTTCGGCTGTGTGCACCATGAACACCTGTTCCATTTTGCCCTCTTCGGCTCCCTGGAGAACCAGCACCGCTGCTGTGTGCTGGGAATGCCTCAAACAAACGGTTTACCAGAGTTGCTTGTTTGTTAGCCAATATTAGCTCTAGGTTCTCCTGTGGCATGATGTGTAATTTGCCTTTATAGCGTGGATCGAGGATGCTGGCCAATCAGTAGTCGTCATCCTTCATCATTTTGGCAATGCGGGGGTCCCTTTTTAGGATCTGCAAGGCATAATCACACATGTGGGTCAATGTTCCAGGTGTCAATGATGCACTGGCAGTTGTAGGTGGAGGAGCACTTTCTGGCAAATCCATATCCCTCCTGTCACGCACAAACCCAGTGCCTGACCTTGCCACGCCAACATTTTCCCTTGCCCCCAGAGAAGCATCCTCCTCCCCAAAATAATCATCCCCCTCATTATCCTCCTCCTCTTCCTCTTCTTCCTCCACCTCGTCCAGGACAGTTCCCTGACCAGACAATGTCTGGCTGTTATCAAGGCTTCCCTCCTCCTCCTGCTCTTACTGCGCTGCAGACACCTGATCCTGTGTGTCAAACTTTGCATGAGCAGATGCATAAGTGGGATGCTCATGCTTGTGATGGAGTCGTCTGCCCTTACCAGCCATGTGCATTCCTCAAAACACTGAAGGACTTTACAAAGGTCTTTCAGCTTTGACCACTGCACACCCGACAACTCCATGTCTGCCCTCAAACTGCCTGCCCATGTATTCTCCCACACATGCATTACAGCCTGTCTCTGTTCGCACAGCCTCTCAGCCATGTGCAGGGTGGAGTTCCACCTTGTTGCAACGTCTATGATTAGGCGGTGCTTGGGGAGGTGGAGCAATCGCTGCAGCTTCTGCATACGACTGGAGTGTACGGGTGAGCGACGGATGTGCAGGCACAGTCTTCGCACCTTTTGGAGCAGGGCTGTTAACTCATGATAATTATTTAGGAAGCACTGCACCACCAGGTTCAAAGTGTGAGCCAGGCAAGGTATGTGTGTGAGTTTTGCAAGTGCTATGGCTGCCACAAAATTCCGGCCATTATCACTGACTACCTTGCCTGGCTCAAGATGTAGACTGCCCAGCCATGACTCAGTTTGTCGCTGCAAGTAGTCGGCCAGTACCTCCGCGGTGTGTCTGTTGTCGCCCAAAGACATCATCTTTAAAACAGCCTGCTGCCACTTACCACTAGCTGTTTGATAGTGGGACACCTCGTGTGCAACACTGGCAGCAGCGGATGGAGTGCTCGTGTGACTGCACTCTGTCGACGAGCTTTCGCTTCTGGAGGAGGAGGAGGGTCGAACACCTACAGCCAACTGTTTCCTATACCGTGGGCTAGGCAGCACTGTTCCACTGCCGCTTTCCCTTGTGGAGCTTGCATCCACCACATTAACCCAGTGTGCAGTGGTGGACATGTAACGGCCCTGGCCATGCCTACTGGACCATGCATCTGTTGTGAGGTGCACCTTTCCACTCACTGTTTGAGTGCATGGACAATGCGGTCTTTCGCATGCAGGTGGAGGGCAGGGATGGCTTTTCGAGAAAAGAAGTGCTGACTGGGTAGGTCATAACATGGGAGAGCGTAGGCCATGAGCTCGCGGAAAGCTTCGCTTTCAACCAAACGGAGGGGCATCATCTCTAATGAGATCAGTTTGGCAATGTAGGCGTTCAAAGCCAGTGTATGCAGATAAGAAGATGAGTACTTTCTTGTCCTACTCAGAGTGTCTTCTAGGGTGAGCTGGACTTGAGAGCTGCATATGGGGGATCTAGCAGTGGATCGGACAGACTGAGAGGGGGTTGGTGATGGTGATGGTGTTGGTGGTGATGGCCTAGATTCAGTGTTTCTTTGCAAAACCATTGTGATTCCCTGACTGCTTTGGCCTTGCGACGACACCTCAACATTTATTGCTGGTGGTGTGCTTACAAGTGGCGGTGGTCTTACAATGGGGGAAGCATTGGAGCGTTGCTGGCTACCTCCTGTCGGAGCAGGTGCACATGTGGTACCAGAGGTTTTGTAGTCTATCCATACTTGCAATTGCATGGTGGTTAAATGTCTAAGCAAGCAACTGGTATTCAAATTTCTGAGATTTTTCCCTCGGTTAACGGTCCTTCTGCACTTCTTACAGAAAACCTTAGCCTCATCAGTAGGATTTTAGACAAAAAAGTGCCAAACTGCTCTCTTCCTACTATGGTATAAATTTTCAGGGCTTGCATGCTGTGCTAATTTGACCATGTGGCCAAGCTGTCCTGCACCTCTTTTGGTTTTTGTTTCACATTTTTGGACAGCTACGGGCCTGCCAGATATCCGCTGCTGTTATGTTGATGCCTGCTGCGGATCCTTCTCCTCATCTGAGCTATTACCAGCGGCACCCTCTTCCCCCAATGGATGCCAATCCGGGTCAACAACTGGGTCATCCATCACCTCCTCTTCAATTTCATCTGCGCCTTCCTCTGTGTCACCATGTAAGGTGGTATAGTATGCGGGAAGGGGCACCTGAGTTTCATCAGGTTCAGATTCTGGCTCAGTAGATTGCGAGGGCAATGTAGTGCTATGGGTCAATGTACCAGCAGAATCATCTAGCAGTGGCTGTTCTTCAGAGAACTCCATGTCAGATTCATCGTGGACTGGGGAATTCAGGATTTGACTGGATAACCCAGGCATGGTATGTGAAAAGAGCTCCATGGAGTAATCTGAAGTGTTGGCTGCCGCATCCTTCACTTTTGATGGGGGTGAAGGACACAAGGAAAGGTGTTTTTCATGACCAGAACCCTCCACTGACGACTCAGTGCTTGCAGGTTTTGAAAGTTAAGAAGAGGAGACAATAGTGCTGGTGGCTGTTTCGGCAATGTAAGCCAAAACCTGTTCCTGATGCTCCGGCTTTAAAAGCAGTTTTCCTATTACAAGAAAGGGAACCTTACAGGCCTTCTTGTGCCAGACAATGATGCAGGCTCCACACCTCCTGCCTTAGCTGCTATTGTGCTTTTGGCATAACCAGCAGATGCACCACTACCACCATCAGTACCTGCTGCCCCCCCACCCACGTTTGCGGCCTGTTCCACTATACTTCATCATGTTTGTGAAAATGTAACAAAAATACCAGCAAATATATGGTACTGTATGAGCAGCGTACAGCTGTATAAGGTGTAGGTAAAAATTAAAATCTCCGTATATGTTTCCTTAGTCACAGACACTCTCCCAGTATGTATTTGACCGTAATCAAACCAGCAGATATACGGTACTGTATCAGAAGCGGACAGCTCTATGTGGTGTATGTATGGAAAAATGAAAATCTCCGTCTATTTTTTTGCGGAGTCACACCCAGATAGCATGTATTTGTCCATGATACCAGCTGGTACACGGTAGTGTTTGAGGAGCGTACAGCTCTATACGGTGTATGTATGGAAAATGTTAAATCTCCGTTTTTTTTTACCGCGTCACACACACATGCTGTCTCTGTATAGATTTGACCGTAAGACAAACACCAGATATACGATACTGTTTGAGAAGTGGACAGCTCTTTATGATGTATGTATGGAAAATTTTAAATCTCCGTCTATTTTTTGACGGAGTCAACAGCAGATATACGATACTGTTAGAGAAGAGGACAGCTCTATACGGTGTATGGAAAAATGGAAATGTCCGTCTATGTATTTACGCTCTCTCACACACACACACACGCACTGTCTCTGTATAGATTGGACCATAATCTAAACAGCAGATATAGGATACTGTTTGAGAAGCGGACAGCTGTATATGGTATATGTATGGAAAATTTTAAATCTCCGTGTTTTTTTACTGAGTCAAACACAGATAGCAGGTATTTGTCCATGATACCATCCGGTACACGGTAGTGGGTGAGGAGCGTACAGCTCTATACGTTGTATGTATGGAAAAATGAAAATCTACGTCTATTTTTTTCCATAGTCACACACAGTTGCTGTCTCAGTATGGATTTTACCATGATCTAAACAGCAGATATACAGTTCTGTATCAGAAGCGGACAGCTCTATATGGTGTATGTATGGAAAAAATGAAAATCTCTGTCTATCTTTTTATGGAGTCACACACAGATAGCATGTATTTGTCCGTGATACCAGCCGGTACAAGGTAGTGTGTGAGGAGCATACAGCTCTATATGGTGTATGTATGGAAAATTTTAAATCTCCATCCATTTTTTTACAGAGTCACACACATGCTGTCTATGTATAGATTTGACCGTATTCAAACAGCAGATATACGATACTGTTTGACAAGCGGACAGCTCTATATGATGTATGTATGGAAAAATGAAAATCTCTGTCTATCTTTTTACGGAGTCACATACAGATAGCATGTATTTGTCCATGATACCAGCCAGTACACGGTAGTGTGTGAGGAGCGTACATCTCTATACAGTGTATGTATGGAAAAATTTAAATCTCCGTGTATTTTTTTACAGAGTCACACACACACTGTCTCTGTATAGATTTGACCGTGATCAAACAGCAGATATACAATACTGTTTGACAAACGGACAGTTCTATATGTTGTATGTATGGAAACTTTTAAATCTCCGTCTATTTTTTGACGGAGTCACACACACACGCTGTCTCTGTATAGATTTGACCGTTTCAAACAGCAGATGTACAATACTGTGTGACAAGCGGACAGCTCTATACGGTGTATGTATGGAAACTTTTAAATCTCCGTCTATTTTTTTATGGAGTCACACACACACGCTGTCTCTGTATAGATTTGACCGTAATCAAACAGCAGATATACAATACTGTTTGACAAGCCGACAGCTCTATATGGTGTAAGTATGGAAAATTTTAAATTGCCGTCTATTTTTTTACGGAGTCACACACACGCTGTCTCTGTATAAATTTGACCGTGATCAAACAGCAGATATACGATACTGTTTGACAAGCGGACAGCTCTATACAGTGTATGTATGGAAAAATGAAAATCTCCGTCTATCTTTTTATGGAGTCACATACAGAATGCATGTATTTGTCCATGATACCAGCCAGTACACAGTAGTGTGTGAGGAGCGTACAGCTCTATACGGTGTATGTATGGAAAATTTTAAATCTCCGTGTATTTTTTTATGGAGTCACACACACACTGTCTCTGTATAGATTTGACCGTTGGCAAACAGCAGATATACGATACTGTTTGACAAGCGGACAGCTCTATACGGTGTATGTATGGAAAATTTTAAATCTCTGTCTATTTTTTTATGGAGTCACACACAGATAGCATGTATATGTCCATGATACCAGCCGGTACCTGGTAGTGTGTGAGGAGCATACACCTCGATACGGTGTGTGAAAAAATGAACGCTCTGTAACTGTGCAGAAAATCAGAATAAAAGTTTTTTTTGCTTTTAAAAAAGCAGTCTGCACAGCAGTGTGCACACAGCAATGAAGCTACCAGGTAGCCTTATAAGGCAGCCTAATAACCACCAGCGCTGCTGCACACACAAAAATCCTCCCCTGTCACTGCACACTAACTGTACAGTTGAAATCGCTATCAGAAGAAGCACAGTTTTTTTTTCTTTGTTGCCTAACGCTCTGCCTATTGAGAATCAGTGGCAGCAAGCTCTCCCTATGTTAAGATCGGCAGAAGTAAGATGGCGGCCGGCGGTCAGGGCTTTTATAGCCACTGTGACGCCACACAAAGAAAGCCAATCACACGAATGCCCTTCTCTAAGATGGTGGTGGCCACTGCCGATGTCATCGCTTTGCCTACAGTGTGCGTCCTTGATGATTGGCTGAGAAAAGGCGCTGGAGGCATCATGGGAAACGTGACTTTGGCGCTTGGGTCGGCGACATCATGGCCGACCTCACGCTATGGTCGGGTTTTGGTTGGCAAAACCCGACTTTAGCGAAAGTCGATGACTTATAAATTTGACCGACCCATTTCGCTCAACTCCAGTGACATCTTATCTGCAATTTTTTTCTCAGCTAAAATTTGACTGAGAAAAAAATTGCAGCATGCTGTGTATTGTTGAGTACCTCAGACAACATTTGCCAATACAAGTCATTGGGTGCAAGAAAAAAAATTGCACAGCACACGCACCATGTGATAGTTGTCTGGTTTTTAGGCAATGGTGTCCGTAGAAAAGCCAGCAATTCATGTCCGGCTATTATTAAATCACACTGACAGCTAACAAAACAATAGACACATACACATAGCATATATATACACTCACTGGCCACTTTATTAGGTACACCTGTCCAACTGTGTGTTAAGACTTAACTTCTAATCAGCCAATCACATGGCGGCAACTCAGTGCATTTAGGCATGTAGACATGGTCAAGACAATCTCCTGCAGTTCAAACCGAGCATCAGTATGGGGAAGAAAGGTGATTTGAGTGCCTTTGAACGTGGCATGATTGTTGGTGCCAGAAGGGCTGGTCTGAGTATTTCAGAAACTGCTGATCTACTGGGATTTTCACGCACAACCATCTCTAGGGTTTACAGAGAATGGTCCGAAAAAGAAAAAAAATCCAGTGAGCGGCAGTTCTGTGGCCGGAAATGCCTTGTTGATGCCAGAGGTCAGAGGAGAATGGGCATACTGGTTCGAGCTGATAGAAAGGCAACAGTGACTCAAATTGCCACCCGTTACAACCAAGGTAGGCAGAAGAGCATCTCTGAACGCACAGTGCGTCAAACTTTGAGGCAGATGGGCTACAGCAGCAGAAGACCACACTGGGTACCACTCCTCTCAGCTAAGAACAGGAAACTGAGGCTACAATTTGCACAAGCTCATCGAAATTGGACAGTAGAAGATTGGAAAAACGTTGCCTGGTCTGATGAGTCTCGATTTCTGCTGCGACATTCGGATGGTAGGGTCAGAATTTGGCGTAAACAACATGAAAGCATGGATCCATCCAGCCTTGTATCAACGGTTCAGGCTGGTGGTGGTGGTGTCATGGTGTGGGAAATTTTTTCTTGGCACTCTTTGGGCCCCTTGGTACCAATTGAGCATCGTTGCAACGCCACAGCCTACCTGAGTATTGTTGCTGACCATGTCCATCCCTTTATGACCACAATGTACCCAACATCTGATGGCTACTTTCAGCAGGATAATGCGCCATGTCATAAAGCTCGAATCATCTCAGATTGGTTTCTTGAACATGACAATGAGTTCACTGTACTCAAATGGCCTCCTCAGTCACCAGATCTCAATCCAATAGAGCATCTTTGGGATGTGGTGGAACGGGAGATTCGCATCAGGGATGTGCAGCCGACAAATCTGCGCCAACTGTGTGATGCCATCATGTCAATATGGTCCAAAATCTCTGAGGAATGCTTCCAGCACCTTGTTGAATCTCTGCCACGAAGAATTGAGGCAGTTCTGAAGGCAAAAGGGGGTCCAACCCGTTACTAGCATGGTGTACCTAATAAAGTGGCCAGTGAGTGTATATATATATATATATACACACACAAGACAGTGACTCACACATATATATAATATATATATATACATACAATATATATAATATATGTGATATATATATATATATTATACTAGATGGTGGCCCAATTATAATGCATCAGGTATTCTAGAATATGGCCAATTCGCATGAATATTACGCCTTCTTATCGAAAATGAAGCGAAGCACAATTATATTAAAAACATGTAACTTTATTAAACAAAATAAAGACATTTAAAATTGGCTACATATTCATTGTTTCCTGATAACATATCCCAAAAGGGGAAAAAAAAAAGACAATAACAATGGAGATTCTAATCCATATGCATATCCAAAGTGTTATTTCATATAAATCTACACCTAAGTATAATTAATAATACACTAAGAATAGGAGTTTATTTAATCACCCTCCAAAACAAACATTAATATTTCTATCTAGAAAAAATCATATAATTGATCTCCCAGGAGATGTTTTTTCTGGATAGGAATATTAATGTTTATTTTGGGTGGTGATTAAATAAACTGCTATTCTTAGTGTATTATTAATGATACTTAGGTGCAGGTTTATATGAAATAACACTTTGGATATGCGTATGGATTTGAACCTCCATTGTTATTCTCTTTTTTTTCCCCTTTTGGGACATGTTATCAGGAAACAATGAATATATAGCCAATTTTGTTTAATAAAGTTACATGTTTTTAATATAATTGTGGTTCGCTTCATTTACGAGAAGAAGGAGTAATATTCTTTTTTGTCCGCAAGTGTGGATTTTTACTATTGATGCTGCCTATGCAGCATCCCGTCAGCCAGAGCTACCGGACTACTACCACTAATATCCCACATCATCCCGTCAGCCTGGGGTCAGAACCAGGGCGCTGAGTGGAATGGGCCTAACTTCCATACCGGGGATCCATTTAAGAGAGGCCTGGGGTCAGAACCAGAGCGCTGAGTGGATTTGTCCTGACTTCCATACCAATGATCCCTTTAGTGGAAGCCTGGGGTGAGAATCAGAGAGTTTAGGGATTTACCCTAACTTCCATACCGGAGATCCCTTTAAGAGAGGCCTGGGGTCAGTACCAAATTGCAGAGTGGATTTGACCTCACTTCCATACTGGGGATCCCTTTAAGAGAGACTGGGATCAGAAGCAGAGCGCTGAGTGGATTTGCCGTGACTTGCATACCAATGATCCCTTTAATAGAACCCTGGGGTCAGAATCAGAGCAATGAGGGATTTGCCCTAACTTCCATACAGGAGATCCCTGTAAGAGAGCCTGGTGTCAGAACCAAAGCGCTGGATGAATTTGCCCTGACTTCCATACCGGAGATCCATTTAAGAAAGGCCTGAGGTCAGTACTAAAGCGCAGAGTGGATTTGCCCTAACTTCCATACCAATGATCCCTTTAAGAGACCCTGGAGTCAGAACCACAGAGCTGAGTGGTACGGTCCTAACTTCCATACCAGGGATCCCTTTAAGAGAGGCCTGGGGTCAAACCAAAGCACTGGATGGATTTGCTCTGACTTCCATACCAATGATCCCTTTAAGAGGGAAGATGTGCCTACGGGATGGACAGGGAGGTGGGGATTCATTTCTGTCATGTGCTCTCTGCTCCTTTTTGGGGGGCAGACAATGGCTGGGAGCTTATGTTCCCAGGGATGCTAGATTTCTCCCACCATGTCAGTGTCTGCTGAGGTGTTGTCAAGTGGGAAAACTTGCTCATAGCAACCAGTCACAGCTCAGCTACTTTTAACCAGCTCTGGTGAAATGAGAGATGCTTAGTGATTGGTTGCAATGAAAACTGTTGCTCATAGCAACCAATCACAGCTCAGCTTCTTTTGAACAGCTCTGGTAAAATGAAAGATGCTTCGTGATTGGTTGGTGATACACACACACATATAGATACGTACATACATTCACTTTTATATATAGAGATACACTGCTCAAAAAATGAAAGGAACCCTGGACACTCTTATTGAGCAGACACATGGATGTTAGTGGCCTTCCTATCATTTCTAATTGTCATTTATTCCATTGGCACAACAGCAGGAGAAATTGATTCACAATCACAAAATATAATATATATATATTATAGTATAGATTATATATATACATACAGTATATATATATATATATACATAGTATGTGTATTTTGTTTTAAAACAATGTGTAAAGGAAAGAGAGCTGCTGTATGTAAAAGCTCATGTTAAAGTCGCATTGCATACGGATTGCATACGGATGTCATACAGATGCTCCATTTAAAAATCGCACAGAAATCACATTGCACTCATGTGATAATCGCATGACAAGCGCATGGCACTTTTTTCGGTCCGGAAATTGGACCTTTTTTTCCATGCAGATGGGTATGAGCCCTCAGTATGTGGATTTACACTCACAATATGGTGTAGCCCAGTTGCCAGCTAACTTAAAAGACACCTGACATATACCACAAATACTGGAAACAGTTTCTTGGAAAGAAAATTACATTCTGGGCATGTCAGATATTAGATCATGTTGCACAGTTATTATCCATGAATAAGCCTTTAAGGCTGACAGTGATTTTTTGAAGAAAAGTTGCAAATACACAGACACTCAAATACAGTTTATTACAGACAGCATTTTATTTATTCTAATGTGTAATTTGTTTGTCTACAATGGTCTCAGCTATGTAAATTTATATGTAGGTAAATGGGAAGAATCCACCATATACATCCAAGGGAAATTAAATGCTGGTCTCTTTAGTGTCAGTTTATAGATGATGTCTTCTTTATATGCGAAGGTTCTCAGGACACTCTGTTTTTTTTAGGGATTTGAATCACAATGATTTTGGCCTTCATTTAATCTCCACCGTCACTAGTCCCTTAGATGTGAATTTCTAGGACCAAGCATTAAAGGTAGACCTTGACTACTAAAGGTCCCGTCACATTTAGCGATGCACCAGTGATCCCGACCACGATATGACCCGGTCAGGATCGCTGGTGCATCGCTAAATGGTCGCTAGTGAGCTGCCAAACAGGCAGATCTCACTAGCGATGCAGCAGCGGTCGGGGGTCGTTACTTACCTGTCAGACACGGCGAGGGTGACCGTCTTCCGCCTGCGTCCATGGCTCGCTCATCAGTGCCAGCAGAAAGCCAACGATGAGAAATGGACCAGGACGTTCTCGCGTGATCAGCGATAGCCAGGGGGAGACGGTCGGAGGTGAGTATCACATGTAGCGATATCGCTAGTGATATCGCTGCTGTGTCACAAAATCGGTGACGCTTTAGCGATATTGCTAGCGATATCGCTATGTGTAAAGTGCCCTTAAGAGTTTTGAAAAATATGTGGACTCAATTATTTTTTTACTTGTCACAAGCTGTTATTTGCTGACATGGTTGTTGAACATCCTTGAGGGTCAGTTCACCTGTATTAGAAGGAAGTGCATTGATAATAATAATAATCTTTATTTTTAGATAGCGCTAACATATTCCGCAGCGCTTTACAGTTTGCACACATTATCATCTCTGTCCCCGATGAGTCTCACAATCAAAATTCCCTATCAGTATGTCTTTGGAATTTGCGAGGAAACTGGATTACCCGGAGGAAACCCACACAAACGTGGGGAGAACATACGGACTCCTTGCATTGATATTAATGATTATAAGGAGGCTATTTTTTAAAGAACCAAGTTATGTCAAAAGGCTATAATGTAGACTAATTGGAGGCCACTTTGAAGGACGTGAAAAACGTATCCAGGCCAGACCTAAATCATAACATCAGAGAATTACCAACACCCTGAACATATAAGAGCTGGTTGGTCCAGACCCCATCATCATACAATATCACACTACCTGTGGAAAATTGAAGAAAATCATCTCCAAATAGTGGCATATCTTAAAATAGGACTAGGTTGTTGGGGAATTTGTACTCCCCTACCCCAGATTTGTTTTTAGACATGCACTAACTGTAGGGAATTGTATTGCTCCCACAAGTAAAGGTAACCCTATGCCCATTAATCAAAACTATATTGGTCTTGCAAACCAAACCTTGCTGTAGAATGTGTTCAATAAAAAGGTCCTGTCAAAGCTACTTCACAAATTCAGAAAAGATAAAATAATATGAAGTCAGAGACAGTAATGCATGCTTCACAATGGGAGTCATCTACTGTATGTCATAGAATGCCCATGTGAAAACAATCTTTGTGGGTAGAACCAAACAGATGCTGTCTACAAGGGTAAAGGAACCTAATAATTGAAAAAAAATATTTAAGGAGGAACTAAACCAATTCTATAAGGTTTTTATGGCATTCAGATTGTTGCAAAGCGATGGAGGGGAGGTGATTATTTGGGCCAAATATCTAGAGCAGAATCGAGACATTCTCACTAAAATCCTTTGCCCCAACAATAAACTTTATGCATTCAAATGAATGATCTAGTATCTATACTGGTTCATGAACTCTTTTAATCCTTTATCTTCCCATTAATTTGAAATACTGCATGAATAATGTATAATGTTTGAAAGGCTTATTGTTAGGTATTGTTACATGCTGTTATTCAATATATTACCTAGTAGCTAGAAATATCCATCATCTTCATCATAACTGCCCATAATATATTTTCACCATCTCTTTTTGATATGTGGAACAGTTGATAATAACATCCATTATTCCTGATCATAATTGCAAGTATGTATACATATATACAGTGGGGAAAAAAAGTATTTAGTCAGTCAGCAATAGTGCAAGTTCCACCACTTAAAAAGATGAGAGGCGTCTGTAATTTACATCATAGGTAGACCTCAACTATGGGAGACAAACTGAGAAAAAAAAATCCAGAAAATCACATTGTCTGTTTTTTTTTCATTTTATTTGCATATTATGGTGGAAAATAAGTATTTGGTCAGAAACAAGCAATCAAGATTTCTGGCTCTCACAGACCTGTAACTTCTTCTTTAAGAGTCTCCTCTATCCTCCACTCATTACCTGTAGTAATGGCACCTGTTTAAACTTGTTATCAGTATAAAAAGACACCTGTGCACACCCTTAAACAGTCTGACTCCAAACTCCACTATGGTGAAGACCAAAGAGCTGTCAAAGGACACCAGAAACAAAATTGTAGCCCTGCACCAGGCTGGGAAGACTGAATCTGCAATAGCCAACCAGCTTGGAGTGAAGAAATCAACTGTGGGAGCAATAATTAGAAAATGGAAGACATACAAGACCACTGATAATCTCCCTCGATCTGGTGCTCCACGCAAAATCCCACCCCGTGGGGTCAGAATGATCACAAGAACGGTGAGCAAAAATCCCAGAACCACGCAGGGGGACCTAGTGAATGAACTGCAGAGAGCTGGGACCAATGTAACAAGGCCTACCATAAGTAACACACTATGCCACCATGGACTCAGATCCTGCAGTGCCAGACGTGTCCCACTGCTTAAGCCTGTACATGTCCGGGCCCGTCTGAAGTTTGCTAGAGAGCATTTGGATGATCCAGAGGAGTTTTGGGAGAATGTCCTATGGTCTGATGAAACCGAACTGGAACTGTTTGGTAGAAACACAACTTGTCGTGTTTGGAGGAAAAAGAATACTGAGTTGCATCCATCAAACACCATACCTACTGTAAAGCATGGTGGTGGAAACATCATGCTTTGGGGCTGTTTCTCTGCAAAGGGGCCAGGACGACTGATCCGGGTACATGAAAGAATGAATGGGGCCATGTATCGTGAGATTTTGAGTGCAAACCTCCTTCCATCAGCAAGGGCATTGAAGATGAAACGTGGCTGGGTCTTTCAACATGACAATGATCCAAAGCACACCGCCAGGGCAACGAAGGAGTGGCTTCGTAAGAAGCATTTCAATGTCCTGGAGTGGCCTAGCCAGTCTCCAGATCTCAACCCTATAGAAAACCTTTGGAGGGAGTTGAAAGTCCGTGTTGCCAAGCGAAAAGCCAAAAACATCACTGCTCTAGAGGAGATCTGCATGGAGGAATGGGCCAACATACCAACAACAGTGTGTGGCAACCTTGTGAAGACTTACAGAAAACGTTTGACCTCTGTCATTGCCAACAAAGGATATATCACAAAGTATTGAGATGAAATTTTGTTTCTGACCAAATACTTATTTTCAACCATAATATGCAAATAAAATGAAAAAAAAAACAGACAATGTGATTCTCTGGATTTTTTTTTCTCAGTTTGTCTCCCATAGTTGAGGTCTACCTATGATGTAAATTACAGACGCCTCTCATCTTTTTAAGTGGTGGAACTTGCACTATTGCTGACTGACTAAATACTTTTTTTCCCCACTGTATATATATATATACAGTATATATAGTTCAGATTTTATCACACATGTTTTCTCATTTTTAAATATCTCTAATTAAAAAATAAAAAGTAATTTTAAAGCTGTAAGCTCATTTATACAAATCCTCTGTTTCATTATTGCACAGAGGTGGACATATATTTTTTAATTTCTTAAGCAATCAAATCATTTTTGTGACAATTTGTATAAAATCAAGCAAAAAAGGAAGCACACTGTAGCGCCATAACATGCAAATATGAAAAATGAATTGCATTACTGCATTAGAAATATGAGAAATTGAGAAAGTTTAGCGCATAAAATGGCCAAGTTATGTGTACCTGGAAGCCACGTTAAGGCATTTCTCGCTTTCCAAGTCCCTGTCTATGCCAATCCTTACTATGACTGAATTCTCCATCTGAATGGGAACCTATGAAAAATCCTCTGTTTAGATTGAAGTCTAAATCTCTGTGGAGGGGAAGTGGCCCTGCTTTGATTAAAAACGCCTGCGGCTAACAGGTGGAGTGCTCAGTCAGAAGGTAAATTAATACAAATTTCAAAAACTGACCGTCACATCCAAGCATAAACATTGTGTGATTGGTATGGAAGTCAGAGCAAATCCATCCAGGGCGTTGGTTTTGACCCCAGGCATCTCTTAAAGGCATCCCCGGAATGGAAGTTAGGCCCATTCCACTCAGCGCTCTGGTTCTGGCGCTGAGCGCACTAAAATGCAACACGGTGCGTTTGGCTGAGGTCGGCGCACCGTCAAAAGGACGCATGCGCCAGCAAACGCATACCTGCGCATGGCCTGCATACCTAATGCTAAAGATAGGGTACGCAGGTCACATGCAGCGTCATGCGCCCATAGGCGGAGCTGACCGGAGGAGGTACGGCTGTGGGCAGAGCTTCACGGCGGCCGTGCGCATCCCTCCGCTAGTGTGAAAGTAGCCTTAGCTTATGTTCTGTGATCCCACCTAGTATACTGAATATTTTTTTTTTGGAGGGTTACATGAGGTTCTCTTAAATTAAAGCTTTTGTTCTTTGGTCCCATGGTTTCCACAGATTCCCCTCAACCCCAGGGCTGTGTACCCACGTAAGTGTTTTTGAAGCATTTTTCGGGATCAAACTGCTTCAAAAACGCTTAAAATAAGCATCCCATTCATTTCAATGCATTTTGGCCTTTTTTCAGCAATATGGCGCCGGACAGCGCTATGGGCATGCGCGTACTCCGGTGCCAGACTCCTCCCCCAGCCTCCAGCAGAATGTGAGAGCACTGGAGCACAGGAAAGAAGGGTGAGTATAAATGTTTTTTTTGTATGTGTGTAGTTTAATAGGGGTGAGGGGGACCATACATATCAGGATAAGGGGGGTGAGGGGACCTTGCATACTAAGAAAAGGGGGAGAGGGGACCATGCATACCAGGAAAGGGGGGATTAGGGGATCATGCTTACCAGTATTGGGGGTGAGGGGACCATGCATACCATGAAAGGGGGGTGAGGGGACCATGCATACCAGGATAGGGCGGTGAGGGGACCATGCATACCAGGATTGGGGGGTGAGGGGACCATACATACCAGGATTGGGGGGTGAGAGGACCATGCATACCAGGATAGGGGGGTGAGGGGACCATACATACCAGGATAGGGATAAGGGGGTACCATGCATACCAGGATTGGTGGTGAGGGGACCATGCATACCAGGATGAGGAATAGGGTACCATGCATACCAGGATAGGGATGAGGGGGGCAGCACATACCAGGATGGGAGACCATATACCAATAAAAATGCTCAACACCCGGGCGTAGAACGGGTTCATAGCTAGCTCTATATAATATTGTGACTTTTTTATTCTTTCATATATTTCATTTTTTCTACTACTGCTGTTTTTTTCCTGTATCATCATCTTTTTTTATACTCATATTCCTCTTTTCTGTCCTTTTCTTTTATTGTTCTTTATTTATTTTTATTTTCCATGTTACATAGTTACATACAGTCATATGTTAAAGTTTGTTTAAATGCAGATTGCACATTTTCTGTTTGTACAATAAACCTCATTTGAATCCAGAAATATAACTGAGTCCATCAGTTATTAGATATATGAAACTGAAATAGCTGTTGCAAAAACCAAAATTGTTATAAAGAAAAAAGGTTAACATTAATAGGGGTGCCCAAACTTTAACATATGACTGTAGTTACCTAGGTTGAATAAAGACCTAGGTCCATCAAGTACAAGCATTTTCCACCAACTGTACATTTTGTCACTAATCTAACTATAACCCGCAATGTTATGGTATAAAGGAAATTGTCCAGCCCTTTTTTAAAAGCTGTTATATTGTCTGCCATTACTACCTCTTGTGGTAGGGCATGCCACAGTCTGACTGCTCTAACTGCAAAGAACCCTTTCTTGCTTAGCTGTCGGAATAGCCTTTCTTCCACCAGTAATGAGTGGCCCCTAGTCCACAGCACGGTCCTTGGAAGGAACAAGTCATATGCCAGTGTTATGTACTGGCCACACATATATTTATACATATAAATGAGATCTCCTCTGAGGCGTATTTTTTCTAAGCTAAACAAGCCCAACTTTTCCAACCTCTACTCATATGAGAGGCCTTCCATCCCTTGTAATACTCTAGTAGCCTGTCGTTGAACTGATTCTAACTCCTCAATATCCTTTTTAAAATGTAGAGCTCAAAACTGGATCCCATATTCTAGATGTGACCTCACCAATGATTTATAAAATGGGTAAAAATATGATGGGATCATGGGATTTTCTCTCTCTTTTTATACATCCTAAAATCTTGCTTGCTTTTCCAGCTGCTACTTGATATTGAGTACTGCTGCTCATCTTACTAGTTACTAGAATACTGAAATAGCACAAAAAGAGGACTTAAAAATCCTCCAATAATAGAAGAAAACAGCAAAAAAGCAGAAAGGTTTACCCGTCCAGGCCTGCAGACAAATGCACGTGAGCCCGTAACCTGCGCCAAAGGTAAGTATTTAGTATTAGGGACCCGTAAATGTGGAGACCTTTGGCGCAGGTTACGGGCTCACGTATTTTGGCCAAAGTATCAGCTAATACTCCACATTTTTTAATGTGTTTTTTGCACTTTTTTTTCAGGGTGCAGTTGGGCCCATTTGGTCTTGTAAACTGCGGTGTCTGTTCACATGGCATGCATTTTGATAGCGCTGGGCCAGCCCACCTGAGCTAATAGAAGGGTGTCACTACTAGGCTGTTAACCTGGATGCTGTGCATTGCCATAGTGTGAACAGCACCGCATACAAGTTTTTTGCTGTGCATTAACATACCAAGCAATCGCCCCCTCCATGTATTGGTAAGCTGTGAGCGGTTGTTTCATCAGTATTCTTGCCCCTGTGTTGCCATCTTAATTATATGGGTCCACTGCATCCTGATAGTGCATTTGTCTGGAGGCCTGGACGGGTAAACCTTTCTACTTTTTTGCTGTTTTCTTAGTAACTAGAATACCCAAGTCCCTCTCTTGATCTGTAGTCCCAAGTATACTTCCATTTAATGTATATTCAGCAATAGGATTATTCTGTCCTAGGTACATTACTATACATATATCTATATTAACCCCTTCACCTCGAAGCCTGTTTTCAATTTCATGATCAGACCATTTTTTTCAGTTCTGACCACTGTCATTTTATGAGGCCATAACTCTGGAACACTTCAGCGGATCCCGGTGTTTCTGAGAATGCTTTCTCGTGACATATTGCACTTTATGATACTTTCAAAATTTCTTTGATATGACTTATGTTTAATTGATAAAAAAATGTAATTTGGCAAAAATTTTGAAAATTTAGCAAAATTTTGCAATTTTTGAACTTTGATTTTTTATGCCCTTAAATCAGACAGATATGTCACAAAAATTAGTTCATAAATAGCATTTCCCACATTTCTACTATACATCAGCACTATTTTGGAACCAAAATTTTTTTTGGTTAGGAAGTTGTAAGGGTTAAAATTGACCACCAATTTTTCATTTTTTCAATAAAATTTACGAAGCCATTTTTTTAGGGACCACCTCACATTTCAAGTCACTTTGATGGGTCTATAAGACAGAAAATACCCAAAATTGACACCATGCTAAAAACTGCACCCGTCAAGGTACTAAAAACCACATTCAAGAAGCTTATTAACCCTTCAGGTGCTTCACAGGAGCTGAAGCAAAGTGGAAAGAAGAAATGAATATTTAACTTTTTAGTAACAAAAATGTTCTTTCAGTAACGATTTGTTTATTTTTAAAGGGTAAAATGAGAAAATGGTCCACTAACATTATTGAACAATTTCTCCTGAGTACGCCGATACCCCATATGTGGAGGAAAACCACTGTTGTGCCCACGTCAGGGCTCGGAAGGGAAGGAACGCCTTTTAACTTTTTGAATGCAAAATTGACTGGAATTGAAAGCAGACACCATGTTGCATTTGAAGAGCCCCTGATGTGCCTAAACATTGGAAAATCCCCACAAGTGTCCCCATTTTGGAAACTAGACCCTTTAAGGAACGTATGTAGCTGTGTGGTGAGCACTTTGAAACCCCAATTGCTTCACAGAAGTTTATAACGTAGAGCCGTGAAAATAAAAAAAATCACATTTTTTTCACAAAAATGATATTTTAGCAACAATTTTTTTACTTTCACAAGTGAAAAAGGAGACAAAGGTCCACTAACGTTGTTGAGCAATTTCTCCTGAGTACGCACATACCCCATGTGTGTGGGGAAAACCACTGTTTGGGTGCATGGCTGGGCTCGGTAGGAAAGGAGCGCCTTTTGACTTTTTGAATGCAAAATTGGCTGGAATTGAGAGCGGAAGCCATGTTGCATTTGAAGAGCCCCTTGTTAGGCGTCAGGTTCCAGTCTCTGCACAGGTGGAATCCCTAGCCTTACCTTCTGTGGTCTCCCATTCAGTCCCAACTACAGAGGAGGCTGCTCAGCAATGACGTCGATCCCGGTGTCTTGCCCAAACTAGTGCTGTCGGTTTGGTTGCTGCTGCCGGGGTCAGCTAAAGCAACCTGCACTAGCCAGCAGCAGGCAGTTCCTAGGGTTAAGTCCTTCTTTCGGAATACTGAGCATGCCTGTGGGTTTACCTCTCATTGGAGGTCAGGGGTCACATGCTCAGGTCCTGTTGCTTCCCCGATTGGTCCACGGGAAAGGTCCTAGAAGGACGCTGCTATAAATGGTTCGCATAGCCTAGTATAAGACAGAAGTCATGAGTGTGTGGATGCGTGTATGTTATCTGGTGCTTGACTCATTATGATCCCCTTCCTAGTGTTGTTGCATTCATTGGGTGATTGAGTTAACTAGTGCCAGACTGTGCCATCCAGCACTAAGCATGACTGTACAGCATCTATAGCAGCATCCATCAGTGTGGCGCCGTGCGCAATCTGTGCGCAAACTTCCTGACCCAAGTTTAGGGCAGTTAGTGGCGTCCGCCAGTGCGGTGCTGTATGCACATGGTGCGCTTCTTCTATTAGTCTCTCCCTGCCACCACAGTTGTGGTGCAGAGCTCTAGTGGATCTAGAGGGACTATAACCATGTGTCTTGGGGGCAGAGTCCTGTGACGAAACACTAGCGCTCACATTCCCGAGCTCCATGAGCATTAACAACCTACGGCATTTACATTTGGCGGTAGTGCAGCTCTGTGAGGCAACAGAGTCCGCCTCTGTATATACCGGGTGACGTTAACCTCGTGTGTCCCTCTATTATCCCACCATATACTGTCCGTCATTACTCTAGCTGCAGTTTACCATCTCTGCATGGTGGACCCCGGGTTCGTACGCACCTTACTCTTATATTTTGTTGGGTGCGTACCGCTAACCGTAACACCCCTGATGTGCCTAAACATTGGAAAACACCCACAAGTGACCCCAGTTTGGAAACTAGACCCTTATAAGAGCTTATGTAGCTGTGTGATGAGCATCTTGAACCCCCAGGTGCTTCACAGAAGTTTATAACGTAGAGCCGTGAAAATAAAAAATCAAATTTTTTCCACAAAAATGATCTTTAGCAATGATTTTTTTTTTATTTTCACAAGTGTAAAAGGAGAAAATGGTCTAGTTTAGTTGTTGAGCAATTTCTCCTGAGTACGCTGATATCCCAAGTGTGGGGGAAAACCACTGTTTGGCCACACGGCAGGGCTCAGAAGGGAAGGGGTGATGTTTTGGATTGCAGACTTTGATGGAATGGTCTGTGGGCATTATGTTGCATTTGAAGAGCCCCTGATGTGCCTAAACACTGGAAATATCCCACAAGTGACCCCAATTTGGAAACTAGCCCTCCCAAGGAATTTGATTTAGATGTGTGGTGAGCACCATGAACTTTCAAATTCCTCACAGAAAATTGTAAAGTTGAGTCGTGAAAATAAAAAAACACATTTTTTTCCATAAAAATGATCTTTTAGCCCCAATTTTTTATTTTCACAAGGGTAACAGGAGAAAATATACCGCTAAAGTTGTTGCATAAATTCTCCTCAGAATGCCCATACCCCATATGTGGTGGAAAACCACTGTTTGGGCGTACAACAGGGCTCGGAAGGGAAGGAGTGACGTTTTGGATTGCAGACTTTCATGGAATGGTCTGCGGGTGACATGTGCCTAAACAGTGGAAATCCTCCACAAGTGACCCCATTTTGGAAACTACACCCCTGAAGGAATTTATATAGAGGCATAGTTTTATAGTAATTATTGTAATGCTTTTATGAATTTATAATGTGGTGTTATGTGTAAGATGTGCGGGGTACATCAGATTATAAAAGTGTGTTGTGTTAAACTAATTTTAGTAATTTGTGGATGTGTGATACACTTTGAAACAATCCTTAATGCAAAGGCCAGGTTTCTCAGGGCAGGTTTCACAATGGTCTGTTGTGTCCTTTCACATTCCCCTCTTGGAGCATACTCTGCACCATTTTTGTGACCGGCCTGTCCTCGCTGTTTGGGGAACCTATCCTGGGAAATGTTGAGCTGGGACAATATGGGCATTATCAGATTCAGAAGTACTGGGGTCCTCACCTCCCTGAGTGCCAAACATTAGGGCCTTGATGATTTCCTCCTGAAACTGAAGGAAGGTCCCCTTATTGCCTGAAGATCGGAACAGAACAAAAGCATTGTACAGTGCCATCTGTACAATGTGTACGGCCAATTTTTTGTACCTTACTTTGGTTTTTCACATGGCACTGTATGGTTGGAGGACCTGATCTGAAAGATTCACACCCCCCATGTACCGATTGTAATCCAAGATACAATCTGACTTTGTGACTTGTGTTGTGGTCCCACAAACAGTGACAATGGTGAGGTTGTCACTGTGTATGGTGGTCAAGATAAGGACATCCCTTTTGTCCTTACTCTTGACCACCAGCATGTTGTCACTGCATTGGGCTATGCTTTCCCCTTTTTTCAGCATTTGCCCGATTAGCAGCTTAGGGAGGTCTTGCTGATTTTTTCCATGGTGCCACATGCAACTGTACCTCTGGCAAAGAGCCCTTGAAGAGTGGGATGCTCGTGTAAAAGTTATCAATATAGAGGTTATAACCCTTATCCAGCAGTAGGTGCAGCAATTCCAACACAATTTTGCCACTCATCCTCATTACGGGGGGCATTCAGCGGGGTTAATCTGGGTATTCTTCCCCTCGCAGACCCTAAATCTGTGGGTGTACCCTGAGGTACTCTTGCACAGCTTGTACAGTTTTATTTCATACCTGGATCTCTTACTGGGCAGGTATTGTTGGAATTTTAGCCTCTCTTTGAAGTGAATGAGAAATTCATCAATAGCAATGTCCCTCTGGGGTGTGTACACCTCATCAAATCTTCTGCTGAAGTGTTCAACCACTGGCCGAATTTTATATAGCCGATCAAAGTTTGGATTGTCTCAGGAAGGACACTGTGCATTATCATTATAATGCAAAAAATTTTGGATCCCTTCAAATCATGTCCTTTTCATGGCCATGCGGAATACTGGTGTGCTGTAGAGAATATCAGTACTCCAGTATTGCCAAAGCTCTGGTTTGTTTATTTTGCCCATATACATCGCAATTCCCCAAAATGTCATACTCTCTGTTGCATTTACAGGGGTCCATCTTGCGTATGATGACATGGGATTTTGGTTGAAAAATTGTTTGGCATGCAAGTTTGTATGGGCCACCATAATATTTATTATTTCATCACTGAAAAAGAATTTGAAGAAGTCAATTTCAGTGAAGCCTGTGGTTTCAAACTGGATTCCTGAGCTTCTGCTGAAATCCGAAATGACGGGCTGATAATTTTTGGGGGATGCAATCCATATGGGATCGATTGCTGCAGGAGTTGCCTGGGTCCTAGGGCACCTTATTGGGGGTCCTTCCTCACTAGATGAGAAGGAGGAATAGAGGAATGTGGGATCTTCGTCACTGGCTGAGTCCGTGTCGGACACAAGGATGTTGTAAGCCTACTCTGTTGAATAGCGTCTTCTTGACGAAAGGAACATTTTTTAAAAATTTTCCAAACCCCGGGGATGTGTATGTAAGTGTTGCTTTTACAAGTGTAATGTGTGGAGCTTGTGTATAGGATACTATTTATTATAACAAAACAGAGAGAAAAAAAGTAGAGAGATAAAATGTAGAAGAAAAAAATAGAAAGGAAAATCAGATGCAAAAAAGTTTGTATAAAAAATACAGACGTTCACTACTCTATGCCCTCCCTATAAATTTATGCAAATTTTTTTTTTACAAATGACAAACCGACGTCACCAACAATGGGACGTATGCTCCCATAATGTACTAGCCAAAATTTACACCTTTTTTATCTTTCCTGTCCTTTCTAAATGTAGTGTATCACTCTACATTTGTTACCCAGTCATGGCTCTCATCAAGCCAGATTTCCATAATGCCCACCACATCGTATTCTGTGACCGTCATAAGGGTCTCCAGTTCATCCATTTTGTTTGTTAGACTTCTTGCATTTGCCATCAGACATTTAATATTATAAGCACATTTGTTACTCCTATTCCGCTCCCTGCTTTCCTTATATATCCCGCCCCCCTTAGTTCTCATTTACCTCTACAGCCTCCCTCTCGCTGTCTACTCTATCTATCCCCTTTTTAGAACAACTACTCTCCCTCCCCCAGATCCTAGTTTAAATGCTCCTCCGTTCGTCTTTGCATTTTTCCCCAAGCACAGCTGCACCCTCCCTGTTGAGGTGCAACTCATCCCTACCGTAGAGCCTGTAGCCGACAGAGAAGTCAACCTAGTTCTCCAGGAACCCAATTCATTCCTTCCTACAGCAATTTCTAATCCACTTATTAATCTCCCTAAGCTCCCACTTCCTATCTAGTGATGCTCGTGGCACTGGCAGTATTTCTGGAAACGCCATCTTGGAGGTCCACCTTCCTCTATCTATATCATTGGTACTGACATGTACTATGACTGCTAGGTTTTCCCCAGCCCCACCCAGCAATCTGTCTATTCAATCCGCAATATGTCAAACCTGAGCACCCGGCAGACAAAACACTGTTTGGCATTCACGGTCTCGTGATGACCCTGTCTGTCTTGCTAATTATAAAGTCCCCTACCACCAACATCTGTCTGGCCTTTGCTGCACTCCTATTTCCCTTCTTCCTACAGCAGTCATTTTCCTGGTTGCTAGGAGCAACGTCCTGCTGCAATGATCCCAGTCCTGGGCTTGCATTCCTAATATCAGCCAAACAGGCATATTTACTAGATTGTGTCAGATCGGGACTGGGCTCCGTGACACATTTCCCCCTAACCCCTTCTTGTAGCATTTACTCAGCTGCTTATTTCTCTTTCCTGATCTTCCCCACCTCCATCCTCCTCCATATCACTGACCCCAGCCCTGTACAAGCTCAGTGAGCTCGAAACTCCTCTCCAGGTTTTCAGTGCTCCTGAGTGTTGCCAGCTGCACATTTAGATCCATTACCTTGGCTTCCAAACATTTAACTCGTTTGCATCGAGTGCAGACATACTTACCCTCAAACGGCTGTTCAAGGCATACATACATCTCACAAGACGCACACCTGGTGGCATTTTCCATGGATCACATATTCAATGGGGATAACCGTACAGATAAAAGCAGAGCAAAAATAAACAATTTAAGCTAGTAAGAAAAACACCAAACTATGCTCTTGTGTTAAATTATGAAATTGCGTTTAACTATGGCCTTATCTGCAGCCTGTTTTTCTACCTTTTTTTCTATCCACATCTTGTTCTCATTCAGGTTATTCTTTTGTTTTACAATTGTTGACTGCATGACTAATGAAATGTTTTACTAATTACAGATCTACACAGGTTAAAATAGTTTAAGCTATTTACACTGAATACACTCCATGATAACCCAAATTGGCAATAATTATATAGAACACAAATTTAAACAAGAATAAAAAGGTAAAGCTGAAGGTTCAAGACTGCTTTTTCTTAGAACAATAATTTAAATAATCAAGCAATTACCTTAGACATATGCCAAAATCCCAATTAAAGTTTGCAATCTTTTAATTTGTACAGCACATAGGCAATTATTATAAAGCCAAGATCAGACATCAACCTGATTTTCTCTTATTACACATTGGCAATGGCAAGACAGGAATTGCAGTATAGTTAAATATTTTATTACACATAATAACTCTATGCAAACAAGGCTTCAAGAAATTTAGAAAATTCAGATATACAGGTGGAAGCTCGATGCCTAAAATGTAAAACTTGATTCATGTTAGAAAACTAGATTCCATTGTTATACCTTAACTAAAACTTTAACTTATAAAGGGGTATTCCCATCTCCAAGATCCTGTCCCAATATATATGGTACTAGGCATAATAATAAAATTAGAAAATACCTCCAATTAGAAAGTAAGAAAAGTAGTATAGTTTTCTGATTCGCTATGTCTCTTTCCCCATGTGCAGCCATTACAGTACCTGAGATATCTAGCCTGGACAACCTCTTTAAATACTGAAAGTGACAATGATAAAAATGATGTGTTTGCTCACCACTGGCTATAAAATGTATTAAGTGAAAAGTTACATTTGCTTAAAATTTCTAGACCGGCACTTATGTAGGCTCTAGTACTTAAAAGATGTCATCTCTTAGGGTAACGTTACACATAGCGATGCACTAGCGATATGACGCGGTCAGGATCACTGGTGCATCGCTAAGTGGTCGCTAGTGAGTTGGCACACAGGCAGATCTCACCAGCAACATCGCTGGGGACGGGGGTCGCTACTTACCTGTCAGACGCGGCAATCCTGACATCCTCCCGCCCGCGTCCACGCGTCGCTCGTCGTCACAGCAGGAAACGCCGCAGGAAGCTGACGATGAGAAATGATCCAGGTCCTTCTCGCGCGACCAGCGATAACCAGTGGGGGAGCCGCTCGGAGGTAAGTATCACATGTAGCGATATTGCTAGCAATATCGCTGCTACGTCACAAAATCAGTGACTTTACAGCGATATTGCTAGCTATATCGCAGTGTGTAATGGGGGCTTTACACAATCAAAGGGAAACTGTTTGAATGATCTTCATTTTGAGATATAATCAGGCTTGATAGAGGCCAGCTGTATTCTAGAATTGTCTGTTAGTTTTGTGGAGTATCCTCAATGGATGCCTTCAATAAATGATATTTTTTTAAAATCTTGCACTGCAATCAAAGAGTGTTAATGAAGTACAATAAAAGCATCTGTGGTAACAATTAACCCTTTTTAATCATGCAATAACTATTCAAAGTAACTAGTAAGTTTAGCTTTGAAATGGGGTGTCATTGCCAGACCCATTCCATATGTTTCCAAATCTGTTTAAGTAAATCTTCTAGAAATGCTATCAATAGTTAGAATGGACTATTGCAGCCTGTATAAATCTTGGAGGCATGCCAAACAGCACCATTTTAGGTTCTGGTCAGCACACAAATCTCATTCTACATAGGGATAAAAAGGCCTGATGTGATTGTTGTATATTACTGCAGGTCTGAATTACATTGAAAATGAGAGTGAATTCTCTTTCTGTAAATCCAAATATTCATGTGATATAGGACGGTGCTGTACCTGTATAGCCACTCAGTGTGAGTTTGAGATATAGGAAGTTAAGAGCATCCTAAGACCACATGTTCAGTATTTGGTCAATAATTTAACTCAGTGTTTATATGCCAAAACAAGGAGTGGGTGATAAATGCAGAAGTGGTGCAAATGTTTCTATTATACTTTTCCTCTGATTGTTCCACTCCTGTTTTTAGCTTACAAATACTGATGTAAAATACTGACTAAATACTGAAACTGGGAATATGTCCTAAAATCAAGACTTTTGCATCACAAAAAGTGTGCTTCCTGCATTGTGAGACAGCCAAGTCATCATTTTTATTTTCCATTTTTTAAAGCCAAAATAAAAATCTTCATGTTTCAGAAATGTAAGCAAAACTCTTTAGCTAACAAAGTGTATATTGTAAAATAATATTTTTTTTCACACTTCCTTGTTGTTAAATGCCAATATTAACCCCTTAATGACCACCGATAGGCCTTTTAACGGCGGTAGTTAAGGGTACTTCAACCACAGCTCCGTTAATTCATGGCGCTGTGGAATAAGTAAGCAGCGCCCCCCACAGTTGGATTTTCTCTGGGGACTCGGCTGCCGGGGATTGCCAAGACCCCAGAGAACATGATTCGGGTGAGGTTTTACCGACCCCACTTTTGCAATCACCGTTATTAACCGTATAACAGTGACCGCAAAAAACGCGATTTTGCATTTAATTTCTCTCTCCTCTGATGTGATCGCACATTAGAAGAGAGAGAAATAGGGTTCCTGATCCCCCATGGTATCTCCCGGTGGTCCTTGTGGTCCCCAGGCCCTCCTGCCTCCTCCGGTGGACGCTGCCATCTTGGTCTAGGAAGAAAACGGTGGGCACATGCGCAGTGCGCCCGCCGAATCTGCCGGCTAGCAGATTCCATTCATTCATTAAATGTGTATTTTGATCACTTTGATAAAAACCCTATCACAGTGATAAAAATGAAAAAGTAAATAACCCCCTCTTTATCACCCCGTTAGTTATAGAAATACAATGAAATAAAGAAAATATATTTATTTTCATTTTTCCATTAGGGTTAGGGTTAGCGTTAGGGTTAGAATTAGGGGAAGGGTTAGGGTTAGGATTAGGGTTAGGATTAGAATTAGGGTTAGGGTTAGAATTAGGTATAGGGTTGGAATTAGGGTTAGGGTTGGAATTAGGATTAGGGTTGGAACTAGAGCTAGGGTTAGCATTAGGGTTAGGGTTAGAATTAGGGTTAGGGATGTGGTGGGGTTATGGTTGGAGCTAGAATTGAGGGGTTTCCACTATTTACCAACTTTGGGGGTCTAAATATGCTCACTACACATCTAGATAAGCTCCTTGGGGGTCTAGTTTCCAAAGTGGGGTCACTTTTGGGGGTTTTCTACTGTTTAGGAATATCAGGGGCTCTGCAAATGCAACATGACACCCACAGAACATTCCATCAAAGTTTGCATTTCAAAATGGCGCTCCTTCCCTTCCTAGCTCTCCCATGTGCCCAAATAGTGGTTCCCCTCACATATGGGGTATCAACGTACTCAGGAATAATTGTACAGCAACTTTTGTGGTCCAATTTCTCCTGTTACCCTTGGGAAAATAAAAAATAGTGGGCTAAAAAATCATTTTTGAGGAAAAAAATATTTTTTTTTTCATGGCTCTTCATTATAAACTTCTGTGAAGCACTTGGGGGTTCAAAGTGCTCACCACACATCTAGATAAGTTCAATGAGGGGTCTAGTTTCCAAAATGGTGTCACTTGTTGGGGGTTTCCACTATTTAGGCACATCAGGGGCTCTCCAGATGCAACATGGCGTCCAATCTCAATTCCAGCCAATTCTGCATTGAAAAAGTCAAATGGCGCTCCTTTGCTTGCGAGCTCTGCCGTGCGTCCATAAAGTGGTTTACCCCCACATTTGGGGTATTGGTGAATTCAGGAGAAATTGCCCAACAAATTTTGTGGTTCATTTTCTCTTTTAACACTTGTGAAAATAAAAAAAATTGATTCTGAAGTAAATTTTTTGCAAAAAAAAGTTAAATGTTAATTTTTTCCTACCACATTTCTTCAGGTCCTGTGAAGCACGTAAAGGGTTAATAAACTTCTTGAATGTGGTTTTGAGCACCTGGAGGGGTCTATAATTTAGAATGTGTCAATTTTGGGTATTTTCTGTTATGTACACCGCTCAAAATGACTTTAAATATGATGTGATCTCTAAAAAAATGGTTTTGTAAATTTTGTTGTAAAAATGAGAAATTGCTGGTCAACTTTTAATCCTTATAACTTCCTAACAAAAAAAAATTGTTTCCAAAATTGTGCTGATGTAAAGTAGACATGCGGGAAATGTTATGTATTAAGAAATTTGTGTGACATATCTCTATGATTTAAGGGCATAAAAATTTAAAGTTTGAAAATTGCAAAAATTTCAAAATTTTCGCCATATTTCCATTTTTTACATAGCTAAACACAAGTCATATAGAAGAAATTTTACCACTAACATTAAGTAAAATATGTCACGAAAATACAGTTTCAGAATTAGCAGGATCCGTTAAAGCATTCCAGAGTTATAATCTCATAAAGTGACAGTGGTCAGAATTGTAAAAATTGACCTGGTCATTAAGCTGCAAAATGGCTCTGTCACTAAGGGGTTAAATCCTTACATGCCAAACACCATACATGTCAAACCCAAATACCACTATTGATTAACTCTGGTTGCCATCTGTTTTTCCCTAGTCACATAGGTTGAAGTCGCATAAATATTAAAGTGGCTGTTAAAGATTGACCCTAAAATCTTCGTGAGTGCAGTGCCTCACAACACACACAGTGTATGTTGACAAGATTCTGCATGAGAATCCAGGAAAAATGTTGAGTGGATTCATAGACTACAGTCACTTTGGATGACTGCAAACATTTGTACCAAACCTACCAGACAACCTCTTCGATAAGACTGTTTTTCCATTCTTATTCACATATTTTTTGGTTGGTTAAAGGCTTTTCAGCATTGTGATTGTTGTGAATAATTTTGCCTCCATTCAAGTTTGGTGGGGAAATTTAGCAAAGCTGGCAAATTTGAATTTCCAAAAATCCACCCAACTCTATTTATTAGGGATAATTTAATGGATTGTTCACTTTGGAATATAACTGTTTTTCAGAAAGACTCATTGAGATTAGATTGATCAAAGCAGTTTGCCCGTTCTAGGACCTCTAGCTTTAAGCTATATCTGTCATTAAGACAGACTTCAAAAGTATATTTTGCCTCCAGTACTACCACAGAAGAAACTAAGCATTAGGCCCCCTTCAAATATCCCTATTTACAGTGCATGTGGTGATAGTTTTCACAGGTACAAGACACTGTCATGTCGGACGCTGTTCACACCACAGCATCCGGCAGGCAGAGGTAGTTCCACCTCCAGCCACTATAGCCTCAGTGGCGCCGGCCTGATCTTCAGGCTCTCGGGGGTTAATCCTGCTGGAGACCAGGTTGGATGGTTAGTCACGCCCATGGTCTTTAAATAGTCATACTGGCATATGGGCGTCGCCGATTATAGCTTGTGTTTCATACCAAGTGGTTCCGGTCTGGAGTGGAGGTGTTCAAGAGAGAGAGATTCATATCTGGTGTCGTATGATCCGTCGTTATCCTTTCTCCTTCCCATATTTGTGTTTAGTTGTGCCCTGTTCACATTACTGTTTATTCCTGTGTGTGTGCGGCGCAGTGCAGTTTAAGTTCTCCCTGTCTGTCATTATTTGTGTGGGAGCTTTGGTGGTGACTTCTCACTGGGTGGAGGGTTAAGTGCAGGGCTGAGCAGGAGATAAGGAAAGGTCGGAGGCTCAGGCATTTGCACCTTCAGCAAAAACCCTGGGTTGAGGGTCAGACAGGGTTTCCCCTAGTAAAGGGACACCACAGGGGCCCCGGGTATTTCAGCCTTAGTTGAACTAAGCCCCCGTGACATTATAATCGGCCCACATTTTTTCAGGAGTCCATGGATCCATTAGATTCCATAACCCGCCAGTTGGCGGCGCTGTCCATACAGGTCTCCGAGTTGAATGGGGCAGTTCAGCAGCAGGGCCTGGTAGTAGCAAAGGTGCAAACGGCATCTGCAGGTATCGGTGCAGAGCCGAAGTTTCCGCTGCCAGAACGATTTTCAGGCGTTCGCAGCAAATTTGTCGTATTTCGGGAGGCCTGCAAATTATACTTCCGCATGCAGCCAATATCCTCAGGTAATGAGGCCCAGCGAGTAGGGCTGGTGTTGTCATTACTGAGTGGTGAACCCCAAGCATGGGCATTTTCCTTACCACCTGACTCTGCTACATTTCATTCGGTCGATAATGTTTTTTCTGCCCTCGGGCTCATTTACGATGACCCTGATCGACTGGCTCTAGCGGAATCTAAAATCCGCGCCCTCCGCCAGGGGGAGCGCTTGGCAGAAGACTATTGTTCGGAATTTCGCCGCTGGGCTGTAGACACACAGTGGAATGACCCAGCACTGCGGAGCCAGTTTATTCATGGGGTATCAGGGAGGGTGAAACAAGCCCTCCTGATGTATGAGACTCCGGCATCATTGGAGTCTGCCATGAGTTTGGTGATACGTATTGATCGCCGTTTTCGTCAGGGGGCACAGGAGACGCTACCTCTGGGGGAAAACAGAGGTGCAGGTGTGGTTGAAGTAGAAGAGTCCCCTGAACCTATGCAGATTGCTGGCGTGGCACAGGTTCAGCCTCGCGCTCCGGGAGTCCGGAAGTCCGGAGCATGTTTCTACTGTGGTAAAGGAGGTCATTATGTTAACGTTTGCCCGGTACTACCTAAGAGGGTCACACTGGCGGAAAACTGTTAAGCTCAGAGGGTATGGAGGAGACCCAACTGAGCGTATGCATATCCTCCATGATGGTATCTCAATGTATGCTCCCTGCCAAGGTTATTGTCGCCGGCAGAGAGCTACCTATATCAGTGTTTGTGGATAGCGGTTCCGCCACCAATCTCATAGATGAGGAGTTTGCACACACCGCCGGGTTTAAGATTGAAAAACTTCCTCACCCCATACAGGTGGTGACCATTAATGCTGTTCCCCTCCCTCAAGGGGAGATTACTGAGTTTGTGGCAGAGGTGAAACTCCACATTGGGGTCCTACATTCTGAGTCGGTTACATGTAGGGTCCTCCGTAATCTCCCAGCTCAAATGGTCCTGGGTTTTCCATGGCTGTCCAGGCACAACCCGGTAATTGATTGGAAAACTCAGGACATAGTACAATGGAGTGGTTTCTGCCAAGACAATTGCTTGGCCACATGTGTGTCCGCCGTGACGCCCAGCCTGCCGGAGGCTTTGCAGGATTTCGCAGATGTTTTCTCTGAGAAGGGTTGCTCAGAACTGCCTCCACATAGAGCCTATGACTGTACTATTAGGTTAAAACCCGGGGCAAATTACCTAAGGCCAGGATGTTTAATATTTCTGGTCCTGAGAGACAAGCTCTGAAAGACTACATCGCGGAGAGTCTGAGCAAAGGTCACATCCGGCCTTCATCCTCGCCTGTAGCCGCGGGGTTTTTCTTCATTAAGAAGAAAGATGGGGGGTTACGCCCGTGTCTGGATTTCCGAGAGTTAAACCAGATTACTATCCGTGATCCCTACCCAATGCCGTTGATCCCGGATTTGTTCAACCAGGTAGCGGGGGCAAAATGGTTTTCCAAGCTGGACCTCAGGGGGGCGTATAACCTCATAAGGGTCCGTCAGGGGGATGAGTGGAAGACGGCGTTTAACACTCCTGAGGGTCATTTTGAGAGTCTGGTTATGCCGTTTGGGTTGACCACCGCGCCTGCCGTTTTCCAACATTTTATTAATGATGTCTTTGCTCATGTCCTGGGGAGATTTGTGATTGTATACCTGGATGATATCCTCATTTATTCTAGCGATCGGGACACTCATTTAGAGCATGTCAGGCAGGTGTTACAGCTGCTCCGTGAGAATAAGCTCTATGCTAAGCTGGAAAAATGTTTATTTTTTGTCCAGGAGTTGCCCTTTTTGGGATATATTGTGTCCGCAGCTGGTTTTAAAATGGACACCGCTAAGGTGCAAGCGGTGTTGCAATGGGAGAGGCCGGAGAGTCTGAAAGCACTCCAGCGGTTCCTTGGGTTTGCGAATTATTATAGGAAATTTATAAAACACTTTTCGACTGTCGCCAAACCGCTCACGGACATGACAAAAAAGGGTGCCGATCTGGCGAACTGGCCTGAGGTGGCTATACGTGCATTTGAGCGTCTGAAGAATAGTTTTGCTTCAGCCCCCATTCTGGTGCAACCAGACGTGTCTAAACCTTTTGTGGTAGAGGTTGATGCGTCGGAGGTGGGAGTGGGGGCAGTACTGTCTCAAGGCTCGTCCTTGAGCGAGATGCATCCATGCGCCTACTTCTCCAAGAAGTTGTCGCCGGCCGAACGGAATTATGATATCGGCAACAGGGAGTTGTTGGCCATCAAACTGGCTTTTGAGGAATGGCGACACTTCTTGGAGGGGGCGGCTCACCAGGTCACAGTTATCACCGACCATAAGAATCTGCTCTACCTGGAGTCGGCCAAGCGTCTGTCTCCTAGGCAGGCTCGCTGGGCATTGTTTTTTACTCGTTTCAATTTTCTTGTGACGTACCGTCCCGGGGCTAAAATCACCAAGGCGGATGCTTTGTCTAGGTGTTTTCCGGGGGGAGAACCTCGGGAAGAGCCGGTACCCATCCTCCAGAAAGGGGTAGTGGTCTCGGCTCTCACGACTGAGGTAGAGGCGGAGATTGCCGAGGCCCAAGAGGAGGTACCACCAGGACTTCCCGCCAACAAATCATTTGTACCCCTGCATCTTCGGCCTAAGGTGTTGAAGGAACACCACGATTCGGTACTGGCTGGTCACCCAGGGGTGAAGGGCACCTTAGAGCTGGTATCGCGTCGTTTCTGGTGGCCCAAAATCCGGCAGGACGTGGTCTTGTACGTGGCAGCTTGCATCACGTGCGCTAGGGCTAAGTCACCCCGAACCCGTCCTGCTGGCACGCTACAGCCTCTGGGGGTACCCAATAGGCCATGGACAGAAATCTCCATGGATTTTATCACTGACTTGCCAGCCTCGGCAGGGAACACGGTCATCCTGGTGGTGGTTGACCGTTTTTCAAAGATGGCGCATTTTGTGGCAACGTCTTTGCCCAATGCTAAGACGTTGGCTCAGGTATTTGTGAAGGAGGTGGTCAGACTCCACGGAGTACCGTCTGACATAGTATCTGATAGGGGTACTCAATTTGTGGCGAGGTTTTGGAAAGCTTTTTGCTCAAGGTTGGGGATCAAGTTGTCACATTCATCGGCGTTTCATCCACAGTCTAATGGACAAACTGAGCGCATGAACCAAAATCTAGAACAGTATTTACGATGCTTTGTGTCCGACAACCAGGAGGAGTGGTCTACTTTCCTTCCTCTGGCCGAATTCGCATTAAATAATCACCGCCAAGAGTCATCAGGAGAGTCTCCATTCTTTTGTGTGTACGGTCAACATCCTCAGTTTTGTACCTTACGTCAGGGTGACTCCGGGGGTGTCCCGGAGGAGGATCAGCTAGGAGCCCAATTGTCATCAGTCTGGAGGCGGGTGAAACAGCGTTTGTTGAGCATGAGTGCCAGGTACAAACGGGTGGCTGACAGTAGACGCGTGCCAGGTCCGGACCTGTGTGTGGGTGAATGGGTGTGGTTAGCTACTAAGAACATAAAACTCAAAATCCCTTCTTTAAAACTGGGTCCAAGGTTTATTGGGCCTTTTAGGATTTCTGCCATCATTAACCCAGTAGCTTATCGGTTGGAACTTCCCGCGGTGTACAAGATACACAACGTGTTTCACAGGGCTTTATTGAAAAAGGTGGTAGGCTTGGTGGACACGACGCCGATGCCACCTCCAGTCATGGTGGATGGCGAGTTAGAGTTCGAGGTCGCCAAGGTAGTGGACTCTCGAGTAGTACGCCGTACTCTTCAGTATTTGGTGCACTGGCGGGGGTATGGTCCAGAGGAGAGGTCTTGGGTTCCAGCCTCAGACATACATGCGGATCGGCTGGTCAGTTCTTTTCACCGTCGTCATCCGGACAAGCCGGGTCCTATGAGTCTTGAGGGCCCTGGGGTCCCTCGTAGAAGACGGGGTACTGTCATGTCAGACGCTGTTCACACCACAGCATCCGGCAGGCAGAGGTAGTTCCACCTCCAGCCACTATAGCCTCAGTGGCGCCGGCCTGATCTTCAGGCTCTCGGGGGTTAATCCTGCTGGAGACCAGGTTGGATGGTTAGTCACGCCCACGGTCTTTAAATAGTCATACTGGCATATGGGCGTCGCCGATTATAGCTTGTGTTTCATACCAAGTGGTTCCGGTCTGGAGTGGAGGTGTTCAAGAGAGAGAGATTCATATCTGGTGTCGTATGATCCGTCGTTATCCTTTCTCCTTCCCATATTTGTGTTTAGTTGTGCCCTGTTCACATTACTGTTTATTCCTGTGTGTGTGCGGCGCAGTGCAGTTTAAGTTCTCCCTGTCTGTCATTATTTGTGTGGGAGCTTTGGTGGTGACTTCTCACTGGGTGGAGGGTGGAGGGTTAACCCTACGTCAGGCGCAATATAGATTCTCCTCAGTTCATGCGCAATGTGCCTGACAAGCACAGGTCAGAAAACCACCTATAGTAGCTACATATTTCAATTTCAGGACTATAGAAGTAGTCAGTGACCTTCATAGGAATGTATTAAAAGAGATTACACCAAATCAGATGCAAAAAAAAACATTTATTAACCATAAACTTATTAAAACTAAAAGTACCACTTTTCGGTAGTACCGCCAAATAGGCTCCAGTTATCTTTACTTAACTATTGCTTAAATATAAAATTATGGAAAAAACTTAAAGGATATTGCACTTAGATGTTACTTAATTATTTTCTACTCATCTTCAGTGGTTTCAATTGCAGCAGAAGCAGCACAGGTACACTTAGAAAAGCAAGGCTGGCAGACGAAAGTTGCATGGGAAAGGCAGATTGATTCTTTACATATTTTGCAGTCATATTTAGAAAGCCTTCTGAAACCAGATACAAATGAGCAGGTAGTACAACTGCGTCTTTTAGAAGGTGGTAGAGTCGGTGTTTGTTCTGGAACGTCCTTGGGACGTCCTTTGTATTTTTATCTTTGCCCAAATAATAAGCTAGATCTGTGTCTGTTTCCTCTGTATCAGTGTCATCACCATCCTGCTCTGTTCCAGAATCAGTGTTACATTCTGCTACCTCATCTTCAGATGAAATGTCACTAGATTCCTCTAAATCCTCAGTTACTGCTGGTTCTTCCTCATCATCTTCTAACAAAAAAATCTTCATTTCTTCTAAATGAAGGGGTTTAGATGAATCATACTGTTTTCTGGCCATTGTAGCAGAAAATCTGAAGCAAGAGAGAAAGAGTATGTGTTAGGGCGCAATGTGCCTTAGAAGCCACCCTCCTTTTGTCTAAGAAAACAGTACTTATGTACACTAACTTAGCATTAATCCTTCATAAAACAAGCTAAATACACAATCGTGATGAATAAAAAAAGAAAATACTAACCTTTCAATTTGTGTTGAAATCAGGCGCAATGTGCCTGAGAAGCCAAAGTGTTGATATCTGCTCACTAGAAGGTCTGCTGAGTCACTGTGATATCAGGGTTCACAGAGCCTGTAGAGGCAGGAGATAACTAGGAGGGGTGGGGTTTTCTGATAAGTGGGCAAGGAGAGAGAAGTGAAACTAATTACTGTGTGCCTGTCAGATCTATTGCGCCTGACGGAGGGTTAAGTGCAGGGCTGAGCAGGAGATAAGGAAAGGTCGGAGTCTCAGGCATTTGCACCTTCAGCAAAAACCCTGGGTTGAGGGTCAGACAGGGTTTCCCCTAGTAAAGGGACACCACAGGGGCCCCGGGTATTTCAGCCTTAGTTGAACTAAGCCCCCGTGACAGACACACGTTCACACACACACCCGTGTGTCCGTGTAACCCACAAGTGGACATGTCCTTTTTTTCCCATCACAGATGACAATACCTACCAGACATGTGCACATGGATGACATGAGTGTGACATTTCTGTGCTGTCCATGCGACACATATCGGAATAGAATGCAGAATAGAAATTAAAGATTTTTAGATGTTAAAAATGCGAAAATATAGATATAGTCAGATATGAAGTAAATAGATGATATATAGATTTCTGTGTATATATATATATATATATATATATATATATATACAGTATATATATATATATATATACATACTGTATATATACCGTATTTTTTGCTTTATAAGACGCTCCGGATAATAAGACGCACCACAAATTTTGAGGAGAAAAATAGGAAAAAACTTTTTTTAATAAAATGGTGGTGCCTCTTATGATCCAGGTGTCTTATTGCTTACCGGGGGTGGTGGCTGCGGTGAAGTGGGATCCGAGGGTCGCTGCTGGAGGAGGCAGGAGTGGGGTGATACTGCAGGCCGCAGGAAGGGATGAGAGGGTGCTCCAATGTGCAGCGCTCTGCCAGGGGGGCTCGTGCTGCTACCAGGGGGGCTCGTACTGCTACCAGGGGGGCTGTACTGCTGCCAGGGGGGAGTCTGTGCTGCTGCCAGGGGGGCTCATGCTGCTACCAGGGGGGCTCATGCTGCTGCCAGGGGGGATGTACTGCTGCCAGGGGGGCTCGTGCTGCTACCAGGGGGGCTCATGCTGCTACCAGGGGGGGCTTGCGCTGCTGCCAGGGGGTTTACTGCTGCCAGGGGGGCTCATGCTGCTACTAGGGGGCTTGCGCTGCTGCCAGGGGGGCTGTATTGCTGCCAGGGGGGTCTGTGCAGCAGCCCGGGGCTCTGCCCATATTTACCGGGTGTCCGTCGGCGCTGTGGGTGTCTCCGGGTGCCCAGCCGTGTCTCCACTTGCCCAGCGGTGTCTCCGGTTCCAATCCCGGGGCTCTGGTGACATTTTTCGACAGGCCGGAGCCCCGGGGCTCCCTCTCGGTTCCCTCTGTTTTGGCTCCGGCAATATGGCAGCCACCACCGGGGGTGGCGCATGAGCTGATGGTGATCTCGGGACTCTTGTTTTGTTTTTGAATGTCAGAAATGTTTATTTCTAAATTTTGTGTTGCTCTATTGGTTTACCTGGTGAAAATAAACAAGTGAGATGGGTATATATTTGGTTTTTATTAAGTTGCCTAATAATTCTGCACTGTAATAGTTACCTGCACAAACAGATATCCTCCTAAGATAGCCAAATCTAAAAAAAAACCACTCAAACTTACAAAAATATTTAGCTTTGATATCTATGAGTCTTCTGGGTGGATTGAGAACATAGTTGTTATTCAATAACAAAAAGAATCCTCTCAAATACAACTTGCCTAATAATTCTGCACATGGTGTATATATTCTGTATGTATAAATATATATATATATATAACTAGATTAAGGCCCGATGCTATCACCTCTTGCCATGTTAACCCTCAACACACACACCTCCTCAACACACTCCTCTCACCTTTCACCATCTCCAATCACGTCCCCCCCTCTTTCACTCCACATACGACCCTTTCTCTCACTCCGTCTCTCATACTCATGCCATCATTGCCGCTGCTCCATGATCCCCGACATCTTCTTCCGCCGGCGCCATCCTGGATCCAGACGTTGTCCACGCCGGCGACATGTTCTTGCGGCGACGCCATCTTGAGTATCGTGAAATCCCGCGATACTCAAGATGGCGTCGCCGCAAGAACATGTCGCCGGCGTGGATGATGTCGGGATCCAAAATGGCGTCGGCAAAATCTCACAAGAACATGTCGCCGGTGTGGACATCTGGATCCAGGATGGCGCCGGCGGAAGAAGTTGTCGGGGATCGTGGAGCAGCGGCGATGACGGCGTGAGTATGAGAGACGGAGTGAGAGAAAGGGTTGTATGTGGAGTGAAAGAGGGGGGGACGTGAGTGGAGATGGTGAAAGGTGAGAGGAGTGTGTGTTGAGGAGGTGTGTGTTGAGGAGGAGTGGTGTGTTGAGGGTTAACATGGCAAGAGGTGTGCGGTGACATCACCAGTTACAACTGGACGGAAGTTGTTACAACCCGGAAGCTGCTTAGCGCATTTATTATTATAGACTAGATTAAGGCCCGATGCTATCGCATCGAGAGGATAGTGACACACCTCTTGCCATGATAACCCTCAATACACACACACCTCCTCAACATACACTCCTCTCACCTTTCACCATCTCCACTCACATCCACTCACTCTTTCACTCCACATACGACCCTTTCTCTCACTCCGTCTCTCATACTCACACTGTCATCGTCGCTGCTCCATGATCCCCGACATCTTCTTCCGCCGGCGCCATACTGGATCCCGACGTTGTCCACGCCGGTGACATGTTCTTGCGGCCATGCCATCTTGAGTATTCTGAAATCCTGCGAGTGGACATTAGTGGAGATAGTGAAAGGTGAGAGGAGTGTGTGTTGAGGAGTGGTGTGTTGAGGGTTAACATGGCAGGAGGTGTGCTGTGACGTCACCAGTTACAACTGGACGGAAGTTGTTACAACCCGGAAGCTGCTTAGCGCATTTATTATAGTAGATTAAGGCCTGATGCTATCGCATCGAGAGGATAGTGACACACCTCTTGCCATGTTAACCCTCAATACACACACACCTCCTCAACACACCACACCGCCTCAACACACACTCCTCTCACCTTTCACCATCTCCACTCACGTCCACTCACTCTTTCACTCCACATACAACCCTTTCTCTCACTCCATCTCTCATACTCACACCGTCATCGTCGCTGCTCCACGATCCCCGACATCTTCTTCCGCCGGCGCCATCCTGGATCCCGACATTGTCCACGCCGGCGACATGTTCTTGCGGCCATGCCATCTTGAGTATTCTGAAATCCTGCGAGTGGACATTAGTGGAGATAGTGAAAGGTGAGAGGAGTGTGTGTTGAGGAGTGGTGTGTTGAGGGTTAACATGGCAAGAGGTGTGCTGTGATGTCACCGGTTACAACTGGACGGAAGTTGTTACAACCCAGAAGCTGCTTAGCGCATTTATTATAGTAGATTAAGGCCCGATGCTATCGCATCAGGAGGATAGTGACACACCTCTTGCCATGTGAACCCTCAACACACAGTCCTCCTCAACACACCACACCGCCTCAACACACACTCCTCTCACCTTTCACCATCTCCACTCACGTCCACTCACTCTTTCACTCCACATACGACCCTTTCTCTCACTCCGTCTCTCATACTCACACCGTCATCGTCGCTGCTCCACGATCCCCGACATCTTCTTCCGCTGGCGCCATCCTGGATCCCAACATTGTCCATGCCGGCGACATGTTCTTGCGGCCATGCCATCTTGAGTATTCTGAAATCCTGCGAGTGGACATTAGTGGAGATAGTGAAAGGTGAGAGGTGTGTGTGTTGAGGAGTGGTGTGTTGAGGGTTAACATGGCAAGAGGTGTGCTGTGACGTCACCAGTTACAACTGGACGGAAGTTGTTACAACCCGGAAGCTGCTAAGCGCATTTATTATAGTAGATTAAGGCCCGATGCTATCGCATCGAGAGGATAGTGACACACCTCTTGCCATGTTAACCCTCAATACACACACACCTCCTCAACACACCACACCGCCTCAACACACACTCCTCTCACCTTTCACCATCTCCACTCACGTCCACTCACTCTTTCACTCCACATACGACCCTTTCTCTCATTCCATCTCTCATACTCACACCGTAATCGTCGCTGCTCCACGATCCCCGACATCTTCTTCCGCCGGCGCCATCCTGGATCCCGACATTGTCCACGCCGGCGACATGTTCTTGCGGCCATGCCATCTTGAGTATTCTCAAATCCTGCGAGTGGACATTAGTGCAGATAGTGAAAGGTGAGAGGAGTGTGTGTTGAGGAGTGGTGTGTTGAGGGTTAACATGGCAAGAGGTGTGCTGTGACGTCACCAGTTACAACTGGACGGAAGTTGTTACAACCTGGAAGCTGCTTAGCGCATTTATTATAGTAGATTAAGGCCCGATGCTATCGCATCGGGAGGATAGTGACACATCTCTTGCCATGTGAACCCTCAACACACACTCCTCCTGAACACACCCCACCGCCTCAACACACACTCCTCTCACCTTTCATCATCTCCACTCACTCTTTCACTCCACATACAACCCTTTCTCTCACTCCGTCTCTCATACTCACACCGTCATCATCGCTGCTCCACGATCCCCGACATCTTCTTCCATCGGCGCCATCCTAAATCCCGACGTTGACCACGCCGGCGACATGTTCTTGCGGCCACGCCATCTTGAGTATTCTAAAATCCTGCGACTGGACGTTAGTGGAGATAGTGAAAGGTGACAGGAGTGTGTGTTGAGGAGGAGTGGTGTGTTGAGGGTTAACATGGCAAGAGGTGTGCTGTGACATCACCAGTTACAACTGGACGGAAGTTGTTACAACTCGGAAGCTGCTTAGCGCATTTATTATAGTAGATAGATGTATCACACCTATGTTTTTATGTGGATAAGATATTTACATAGTGAGCCTCAAGAAGGACAGTATTACTGATGTATGTAAAGTGCTATTGAAATAATAGTACTCTATTAATAAATAAAAAATTAATTATTATAACCTAAGTTATGTAGGTATGTGTTAGCTATGTAGTTGAAATCTACGTATGTTTGCCTAAACTTTTTTTGTTTTTGCCTTTTTTTTTTTAATCTATATATACCTATACCTATGTATATTTTTATGGATTTAAATATGTCTATGACATATATGTGAAAGAGATAATTAGTGTAAGATATATCTATCTGCTTAAAATATTTATATATATAACATACATCAAGCTATGTATAGAAGTCTTAGAAGTCTATTATCTATATCTATTTAGAATGTAACTATTATTTATATATCTATATATCTATCAATTCCAGGACCAACTTAAATAGTTTAAAGTAAGACATTTTTGTAAACGACATTTCTAGTGAAGATTTTTGGGCTATTAGGTAGCAATTGTCCTTGAAGTGGTGTATCCACCACTTTGACCCTAACGTTGCTGCGTTGCTTTACTCGGGAGAATGCAACATACAATTGTCCATGGGCAAATACAGGTTCGGGCAAAAAAATTCCAACTCGATTGAGGGTCTGTCCTTGGGATTTGTTAATGGTCATAGCAAAAGCAGGTTTTAGAGGAAACTGTCGACGTTTTAATTTAAAAGGTAACCCAGTTTCTGAAGGACACAAATCGATGCGTGGAGTAAACACAATGTCTCCTTCAGCTGAGCCAGTAATCACTTTAGCCTGTATGATGTTGCAGAGTAAGGCAATGACAATGAGGCGAGTGCCATTGCAGAGACCTTTCTTGGTGTTTAGGTTTCTTAATAGCATCACAATGGTGCCAATTTTAAGTTTTAAGAGATGTGATGGCATTCCTGATGGTGTCAGAGAGTTTAAAAATTCAACTGGGTAGTTTTCACATTCCTCTGCCTCATCAGCATCGACAGAATCATCACTTGTATATACAGTATAATCACCACTAATGCGATCCATTACTTTACAGTTCAGAAAATCGACGTCATCATTTTTCGGACATAGTATAGCATGTGATGCAGCAGTGTCGAGGCTTTGTTGGTCATTAACATCAATGCAAATATGGTCTCCAAAGATCTCGGTTACTATAGAGCCAGTGCAAAGCATGTCTGGAGGAATTTCAATGACATCCTCTCCAAGGTTATGTTCATTAGACAGCTCACCATTTCCAAGTTTAAGCAACCAAGTGCTGTATTCAGGATCAGTGGAGCGCATGGTGTTAATTAGCGGTAGTCTGGTAAAATGTTGCCAATGTTCTGAATATTTAATGCAGGAATCTACAATGTCTATTCTTGTTCCATGAGCGATGACGGGAAGACATTGTCTGAAGTCTCCTCCAAGAACAATAACTTTACCTCCAAATGGTGTTTTATTTTTTTCAGCAACATTTGTTGTCATGATGTCACGTAGAAGTCTATCTATCACATTCAATGCATGTTTTTGGACCATAGTGCACTCATCAATAATAAAAAGTTTTGTACTCTGTAAATGTTTTCCTGCATTTGTATCGTTTTTAATCCTGGAAACAGATGTTTCGTTGATCGGAATAGGTATGCCATATAGAGAGTGGATTGTTCGGCCTCCTTGTATCAAGTTAGATGCTATTCCTGTAGTTGCTGCAGGTGACACAATTTCTCCTTGTCCTCTTAAATGATGTGTAAGTAGATGGTATAGGTAGGTCTTTCCACTGCCACCAGGTCCATCGAGAAAAAAGCACTTTGGTATTAAACTGCTATTTTGTAAAGCTTCAGTAATGACATCATAGGCAAAAAGTTGCTCCTGATTAAGAGTTTCTTTCATCTCTGCAGCTTTTTTTAACTCATAATCCTTATCATATTGTTTAAGGAGTTGTTTAATATTTTTTGCTGGGCGTGGTAAATTATAATCAGCAAAAGTTTTTCCATGGACTATGAGGACATATTGGACATCTTTCATAGCATATCCTTCACAATCGATACACTCTTCAGTGTTGCTGTGGTATGTATGACAATAGTCTTGTAAAAAATGGTCCTTAAATTCATTCCACAATTCAAGTGGATTACTGGGGGGGCCAAAAATACAGATATAAGCAAACATGTCTCTAAGTTGGGAAGGCATGTTAAGAATGCAAGCATCTGTTAAAGTATGTCTCCAGATGCTATCATCGAATAATAATCCAAGTGCTAACGCAGCATCCTTAAAGGTTTCATGCATAACTCCATTGACGGTTTTAATGCTGTCAAAACTGGTAGCAGCTTTTACATGCAGTAACAACAAACGTAAATAATAGCGTTCTTGGTCTTTCACACTAACAGTATACATTCTTCCAATAACTGTGAGACCCCCTCGTTTTCTTTGTTCCCATGTGCCTTGTTTCCAAACGTAGTGTTCTGGAATTTCGCGGTAGAAATAGTTATGTGCATTGTGGTCGATCTTATTAAGGTTGAAATACTCCATAAGTGTAGAATTGGAATTGAGCTTTTGATGGATGTTGTCTGCAGAGTCATTCTCATGAAAATAGAGTGGTTGAGAATTAGGCAGATGTACGGCTAGGCGAATGATGGCATGAGATTGTTTATGCATAGGAAAAGCAAATATCCGCCATGCAGCCTCAGGTGCACTAACATATCTGGTATCCGTAAATTGGTGTGTTTCATCATGTTGGATGTTATTTTGGGAAATTTCAAGGTTGGCTTTGTCATGTCCTTTGTAAACGTATTTAAATAAATATTTTACACTTTGAATGGAAGCACATATTTCTACATTAATATGGCACTTGTATTTGGTGAGTAAAAATGGGTTATATGGAACTACCCATGAATTGTCAATCGTCTTAGAATGGTGTTCATATGTTTTGCCAATGGGTCTGCGGTAAGTGGGATAGCCATCCTTTTCTTTGATGGTATATGGTTGGTTTTGTTTTGGGAAACCTTTGCTACACTTTACAAGATCCATACAGGGAGAATTAGGATTGTGTTCTCCACAGGGACCATGAATCATGTGTTGAAGAACAATGTTATGGAGCTGAGGGTAGATTGTTTCATCAGGTATTTCAGCCCAGACTATATTGTCTATGTCCGCCTCAGTCCGTAATTTAGACAGGCTGTCAAGAATAATTAAAATATGAGCATGTGGGAGACCACGCTTCTGAAATTCAATGACATGGACCATTGCAGTGACGTTTCCAAATAATCCACTGCTAATGTCTTTTAAGAGGGATTCCAGTTTAATTTTAAAGACACGTGCAACCAAGTCTGGTCTGTGTTCAACACGCTGCCACGGTTCTAAATGTGTAGTAATCTCATTCCACTTAGGATTACATGTCATGGTGATAAATAAATCTGGTCGACCATACTTTGTAACAATAGCCATAGCATCCTGGTAGCGCTGCTGCATGTTTCTTGGACTGCCTTCAAAAGACGATGGTAAAATGACGGTTTTCCCAATAGGGATGCCCTTTTGAACCGATTTTTTGAGTAGATGTTCTTGAAGGAGGCAGTAATCCTCCACTTTTAAATCTTTTTGGTGTTTGCGGATGTAATGTAGGCGATTAGCTTCGATTTTGACATAAGCATCTACTAAATATTGCTGTGTTAGCTTACCACCATTGAGGAGTGGATTAAAGTAATTTCTGACAGATAACATATAGCAATAGTATTGGAGTTGATTGATCCTCCTCGAACTTTTGCCTTGTTGTTTGAGTCTATCATGCCATCCTTGGTCTCCATAAGGGAAAAATATTGGATAGAGGAGGGCATCCAAATTGCTATGGAGAATACTAATTTGTTGTGTTTTTGGAGCTAAAGGGTTATGGGGATCAGGTTTTAAATGAATTAATATGTCTCTATTGAAAGGTGGGTCACCATTGTCATTTTGAAACACGACTGCTGCTTCACTGACAGTGGGATTATTGTAGCGTCGAGGGTCTTGAGTACGATCTTGTTTAATAGCCATAGTGATGTTTGGCATGACAGTTCCGTTTTGTAAAGATTTAATTTTTTCTTGTTCTTCCACATCACATAACATTTGATAAGCTTCCACAAAAGGATTAATAGTTTGGATTTGAAGGGCAATAATGTTCATCAATGTAGGATGACATTTTTGATTTTCTTTACATCGTAAGTGTTGTTCGTTTGCGGTAGTGGTATCGAGAATGTAAAGTTGGGCAAATGCGCGTTGCTGGTCATCTGAGGGATGTAGTGTTCCAGTTCTATGATAGATCTGGCCATGTATGCGGAAACAGTATGGGCCATATCCAGGAGGTGGTGAAATATTTGCACCCATGGAGGCAAAAGCAAAGGAACTGTTAATACTTCGAATATTATCCATGAAATTTTTGCTAAATTCACTTTGCCCTTTCAGCAAACATGTAAAGACATCAGGATATTGTAGTATGGGTACATGGACTTTACCCTTCTGACAGCAGAGCGTAAAGTTGTTATCAGAAGGTATCTCTGCTACAAAATGCAAAGCTTCGCAATGCTCACATACATGGGTCATGTCACCACAGCTGTGTTCGGTAATACTATTTTCATCATTAGTGAAAATGTGAGGTTGTAGTAGAAGTGCATGTCATCCGATTGGATGCGCCTAGTTTTGAGACCAACGTATATTTGTCTTGGTTGCACTTTCTGCGGGCTAACTGCAGCTTGTATGTGAAGAAACTGTGAGTTGGTATTGAATGGTGGTATTGATAGGGCAGAAACAGATTGCTGATTAGTTATGTCAGTGAACAGCATATAGGATGAAGTGTGGTAGTAACTTGTTCCACATGCTGATGTGGAAGCATCCTGTTGTGAGTCTACTAATAATGATGAGGAAGAAGCCGTCTGTTGTTGGCGGTGAAGGCGTGTAGAGGCTTCTTCAGCCAATGTAATAGATTTAGAGTTAGGGGATTCGTGTGTGAGATGACGGCATTTATAAGCCTTAATCTTGTCAAGTCGATGCTGTTTTTCCTCAGGAGTCTCATTAGCACGGCGTTGTTTTTGTCGTAGTGCTAAAGCTGCTTTCCTTTCACTGGCATTGGCATACTGTGCATCGGTATTGAATGGTGGTATTGATAGGGCAGAAACAGATTGCTGATTAGTTATGTCAGTGAACGGCATATGGGATGAAGTGTAGCAGTAAATTGTTCCACATGCTGATGTGGAAGCATCCTGTTGTGAGTCTAAAAATAATGATGAGGAAGAGGCCGTCTGTTGTCGGCGGTGACGGCGTGCAGAGGCTTCTTCAGCCAATCTTATGGATTTAGAGTTAGGGGATTCGTGTGTGAGACGACGGCGTTTATAAGCCTTAATCTTCTCAAGGCGATGGTGTTTTTCCTCAGGAGTCTCATTAGCACGGCGTTGTTTTTGTCGTAGTGCTAAAGCAGCTTTCCTTTCACTGGCATTGGCATACTTTTTGTTATGACTCATGTTGGCACAGGTAAAGGAGTCTATTTGGCAGTTATCTGGCAGTGAAGAAGGCGTCCTGGAGTATTGTAGAGTAAACAGATACTAATTGACCCTGTAATTGCCCAGCAGTAGTTATGAAGTGGTAGTGGCAAATTGGCCCTGTAGTTAGACACCGGCAGAGGAGCAAGGCAGCAGTAGTTATGGCAGTAGAGGCAAATTGGCCCTGTAATTAGACACCGGCAGAGGAGCAAGGCAGCAGTAGTTATGGCGGTAGAGGCAAATTGGCCCTGTAATTAGACACCGACAGAGGAGCAAGGCAGCAGTAGTTATGGCGGTAGAGGCAAATTGGCCCTGTAATTAGACACCGGCAGAGGAGTAAGGCAGCAGTAGTTATGGCGGTAGAGGCAAATTGGCCCTGTAATTAGACACAGGCAGTGAACAGTCAGAGGAGCAAGGCAGCAGTACTTATGGCGGTAGAGGCAAATTGGCCCTGTAATTAGACACCGGCAGAGGAGCAAGGCAGCAGTAGTTATGGCGGTATTGGCAAATTGGCCCTGTAATTAGACACCAGCAGAGGAGCAATGCAGCAGTAGTTATGGCGGTAGAGGCAAATTGGCCCTGTAATTAGACACCGGCAGAGGAGCAAGGCAGCAGTAGTTATGGCGGTAGAGGCAAATTGGCCCTGTAATTAGACACCGGCAGAGGAGCAAGGTAGCAGTAGTTATGGCGGTAGAGGCAAATTAGCCCTGTAATTAGACACCGGCAGAGGAGCAAGGCAGCAGTAGTTATGGCGGTAGAGGCAAATTAGCCCTGTAATTAGACACCGGCAGAGGAGCAAGGCAGCAGTAGTTATGGCGGTAGAGGCAAATTGGCCTTGTAATTAGACACCGGCAGTAAACAGGCAGATGACCAAAGCAGCAGTAGTTATGGCGATAGAGGCACATTTGGCCCTGTAATTAGACACTGGCAGAGGACAAAGGCAGCAGTAGTTATGGCAGTATAGGCAAATTGGCCCTGTAATTAGACACCGGCAGAGGACAAAGGCAGTAGTTATGGCGATATAGGCAAATTGGTCCTGTAATTAGACACCGGCAGAGGAGCAAGGCAGCAGTAGTTATGGCGGTACAGGCAAACTGGTCCAGTAATTAGACACCGGCAGTAAACAGGCATAGGACCAAGGCAGCAGTAGTTATGGTGGTACAGGCAATGCCAAGCGTCCGCACAGCAAGTCGGCGTGTGGTAAATGACTCAATTTCACGAATGCAAGATGGCGTCGGCGAAATCTCGCGAGATTTCGCCGACGTTGTTAACACCTCTTGCCATGTTAACCCTCAACACACCATACCGCCTCAACACACACTCCTCTCACCTTTCACCTCCACTCATGTCCACTCACTCTTTCACTCCACATACGTTCCTTTCTCTCACTCCATTTCTCATACTCACACCGTCATCGTCCCTGCCCCGACATCTTCCTCCGCCGCCGCGATCCAGGATCCAGATGTTCTCCAGGCCGCCGACATGTTCTTGCGGGACGCCATCTTGGATTTTGTGAAATCCCGCGATATTCAAGATAGCGTCGCCGCAACAACATGTCGCTGGCGTGGACGACATCGGGATCCAAAAAGATGGCGTCGGCGAAATCTCGCGAGATTACGCCGACGCCATTTTGGATCCCGATGTCGCCCACGCCAGCGACATATTCTTGCGGGACGCCATCTTGGATGTCGTGAAGTCCCGCGATATTCAAGATGGCGTCGCCGCAACAACATGTCGCTGGCATGGGCGACATCGGGATCCAAAATGGCGTCGGCGTAATCTCGCGAGATTTCGCCGACGCCATCTTTTTGGATCCCGATGTCGTCCACGCCAGCGACATGTTGTTGCGGCGACGCTATCTTGAATATCGCGGGATTTCACAAAATCCAAGATGGCGTCCCGCAAGAACATGTCGGCGGCCTGGAGAACGTCTGGATCCTGGATCGCGGCGGCGGAGGAAGATGTCGGGGCAGCGACGATGACGGTGTGAGTATGAGAAACGGAGTGAGAGAAAGGAACGTATGTGGAGTGAAAGAGTGAGTGGACATGAGTGGAGGTGAAAGGTGAGAGGAGTGTGTGTTGAGGCGGTGTGGTGTGTTGAGGGTTAACATGTGCGTGTGTGGTGACGTCACCGGTTACAACTGGACGGAAGTTGTTACAACCGGAAGCTGGTTAGGGCATTTATTATTATAGATTAGTGCCCTGCATGTACAATGTGTTCCAAATTATTATGCAAATTGGATTTAAGTGTCATAAAGATGTAATTTTTTGTTTATCAAATAAACTCATAGATGGTATTGTGTATCAGGGCTCTTTGGATCACTGAAATCAATCTCAAATGCCTGTGATAATTAGTTTACCAGGTGAGCTCAATTAAAGGAAAGCTACTTAAGAAAGATGTTCCACATTATTAAGCAGGGCACAGGTTTCAAGGGATTTAGGAAATAAAAAGGATCTCTCTGCTGCTGAAAAGCATCAAATAGTGCAATGCCTTGGTCAAGAGATGAAAACATTAGATATTTCCCAAAAACTTAAACGTGATCATTGTACTGTTACGAGATTTGTGGTTGATTCTGAGCACAGACATGTTTGTGCTGATAAAGGCAGAATGAGGAAGGTTTCTGCCAGGCAAGTTCATTGGATTAAGAGAGTGGCTGCTAAAAAGCCATTACAAACCAGCAAACAGATATTTGAAGCTGCTGGTGCCTCTGGAGTCCCTCGAACCTCAAGGTGTAGGATCCTTCAAAGGCTTGCTGTGGTGCATAAATCTACTATTCGGCCACCCCTAAACAGTGATCACAAGCAGAAATGGTTGCAGTAGGCCCAGACATACATGAAGACTAATTTTCAAACAGTCTTGTTTACTGATGAGTGTCGAGCAACCCTGGATGGTCCAGATGGATGAAGTAATGGATGGTTGGTGGATGGTCACCATGTCCCAACAAGGCTGCGACATCAGCAAGGAGGAGTCATGTTTTGGGCCGGAATCATGGGGAAACAGCTGGTAGGGCCCTTTAAGGTCCCTGAAGGTTTGAAAATGACCTCTGCAAAGTATATAGAGTTTCTGACTGACAGCTGTCTTCCATGGTATAAAAAGCAGAAACGTGCCTTCAGGAGCAAAATCCTCTTCATGCATGACAATGCACCATCTCATGCTGCAAAGAATACCTCTGAGTCATTGACTGCTATAGGCATAAAAGGAGATAAACTCATAGTGTGGCCACCATCTTCCCCTGACCTCAACCCTATAGAGAACCTTTGGAGTATCATCAAGCAAAAGATCTATGAAGGTGGGAGGCAGTTCACATCAAAACAGCAGCTCTGGGAGGCTATTCTGACTTCATGCAAAGAAATACAAGCAGAAACTCTCCAAAAACTCACAATTTCAATGGATGCAAGAATTGTGAAGGTGATATCAAAGAATGGTTCCTATGTTACCATGTAACTTGGCCTGTTAAGCTATTTAACTCCAAAATATCATTTTTGTTCAGTGAATGTGACCTCCTAATGCTGCAAATTCCACAAATGAGCATTTTCAGTTCTTTAAAACATATCAAATGTTTAGAAATTCTACTGTGCCTAATAATTTGGAACAGTGCAATTTGAGTTTTTATTCATTTTGGAGATTATACTGTTATTATTGGGAGGTTTCTTCAATAAAATTTGATGTATACTCTAACTGGTGATGACTTTTATTAGACTGACTGTCATGTGTACTATTTAGGAAAATCATAGAAAAATATCATTTGCATAATAATTTGGAACACAGTGTATATCTTATTGAACATGGATTAACCTAATAAAGAAGTAAATGGAAAAGATGACATGGAATCCCACCCCAATTTTTGGTAACCAGAAAAAGTGAAGCAGACAGCTGGTTATTGGGCCAAAAATACCAACTCAAAAATACCAACCGGCAGCCATCCCAGAAATGGCACTTCAACACATTACACATTAGATGTGCCAATTCTAACACCTTGTTTGACTCTTAAGGCCCCGTCACACACAGCGAGATGGCTAGCGAGCTCGCTGATTTTGTGACGCATTAGCAATCTCTCCAGCGTGAGATGTGTGACATCCATCAGCGACCGCCCCCCCTGTCGGGTATCGCTGATCGTGCAGGATCATCCTGGGTCATTTTTTGATCGCTGGTCTCCCACTGGCCAGCACACATCGCTGCGTGTGGCAGCGGGAGATGAATGATCAGCGACGCTGCACTCTGGTATCTAGGGTAAACATCGGGTAACTAAGAGCCACGCGGCTCTTGGATACCCGCTGTTTACCCTAGATACGAGCTGGTCTTGATCGCTGGTGAGTATGTCTATGTGACAACTCAAGAGCGATCAGCCTAACTATGTCCCAGCTATCCCATCCATGTCGGATCACTGGTGGGATCGCTGGGACATTGGTGTGTGTAACGGGGCCTTTAAACACAGCTGTCATCAAGACCTGTTGTTAGTAATGTGGAATCTATCAGACATCCCCCATTACTAATCCAGTAATCAAGACAACAACAATGCCCACACAAGAATGCTTTATTTAAATAAATACTTACCAACATTTTCTCTGGTTCATCAATTTATTTAAAGATAAAAAAAATCCCACAATCCTGACGTAGTCCACAAATGGAAGTTTAAAAACCATTAAAAGAAATAAAAACAAGACACTGTCCTTCATTCATTCATTTGTAATAAAAAAAGTCCATCAATTACCACAATGTTCTTGCTGAGCGAGAACAAGCGACTGTGAATAGCAGTAACATTACTGATGTCTCCGCTCACTAGAGTAGCCGGGTCATATTTCTATTTCTCTATCTATCTATCTATCTATCTATCTATCTATCTATCTATCTATCTATCTATCTATCTATCTGTCTATTGAATACCTATCTATCTATCTTTGCAGACCTTTGACACCTAAAAATCTGTAATTTCTATTCTGCATTCTATTCTGGTAAATGTCACAAGGACACACCTGGACAGCATACAAATGACGCACACGTACACGCAAATGGCACATGTATGCCACAGGTATGCCACATGGATGGCCCACATGTACACAAATATGTCACAAAGACATATAACACTGACAACATCGGTACTAGTAAAATCAGGATGTTTTTAAAGGACCTTACATAGTACTAGAGATATGCGGATCTTTTGAAATTCAATCCCAAAAAATGTTATATGATATGAATAAATTTGCATAAACTTGAATGCTTGGAAGACAGAGAGAAATAGTTCAACTTTGTTCGAAATGCTGTGAAACTGTAAATTTTAAGACATTTTACCAGTATATCCTCTGGTTGTTCATATCATCTTTACACAGTATTTATTCAGATCGAGTTACATACAGTATGTACTGTTGGATAGGATATATCCTTTAGTGCTCATGCACATGACCGATTTTCCCGAAGACAACCTCAGGGAAATCACTGGTAAAGGGGACTCCACTCACCGGTGCTGACATCTTATGAGAACACCTGGCCTGCAGCCTTGCTCCGCCTGGAAGCCCAGGGCCCTCACCATTGCACCACTATTGCCACCATCGGCCTCCTGAAGCAGCGACCCTGCCTCCTGTGACCTCGCTCCAGTGCCACATCCCCTCTGATAAGCTAGCTTTAAAATGGACTATTTTATTTACAATTTTGATGTCTGTTTTATAATCCAAAGAATAAGGTATGTACATTCTTGATGTAGTGATAAATGTTTTCTGTGAGGTTGCACATTATTGATCAATGTAGGTTTTAAATAAATTGCTGCATGTAGACAGGATACCTCTATGTCTAAGGTCATATTTAATGCTAGAAATGCATCAGAGACATTCACAATGAAGCAACATGCGTAACATATTAATGGAATACAAAAAATAATCTGGTTAACAATAATTTGGGGATATGCCAGTTTTGTTTTTCTTTCTTTAGTTCTAAAGCTCTGGCAAAAATTAAGAGACCACTGCACAGTTTTATCAAAATCAGCTTCTCTAAATGTCTGACAGCCATTCCATTCCAGTGTCAGTTGAATTCCAACCAGAGTACTCCTCATTCTTCTTATTGTGCTTCTGATTAGGTGATCTCCTGAACCAAATTTTATTTAATGAAGGAAAGTATAAAAACCCTGGATGGCAAAACAAGTGCTAGTAATATCCCAAAAGTGATAGGAATGAAAAAATAACTTTTAACCATGCCAAAGGAGTTGAAAAGAAAAGTCTTGAGTGAGGAAAAGAAGGTCTCAATTCTGGCTCTACTAGCAGAGGAATAAAGTGAGCGTCATGTTGCCTCCATCCTTAAAATTTGTAAGATGGCAGTCCATTACAACAAAGTCAAGCGGCAGACACTGAGGAGAACAAAGCTGCAGACTGGCAGATGGTGAAAACAACTCTCCACTGACCAGGATGATCATCATCTTATTCAAATATCACTCAACAACTGCAGGATGACATCAAGTGACCTACAAAAGGAATGACAAATGGCAGCTGGGGTGAAGTTCGCTGCAAGAACAGTTCGTAACAGGCTCCCAGAGGCAGGGCTCAAGTCATGTAAAGCTAGGATAAAGTCTTTCATCAATGAGAAGCAAAGGAGAGCCAGGTTGCAGTTTGCCAAAGACCATAGGGATTGGACCATAGAGGACTGGAGTAAGGTAAGCTTCTCTGATGAGTCTAATTTTCAGCTTTGCCCAACACCTGGTCATCTAATGGTTAGATGGTGACCTGGAGAGGTGAACAAGCCACAGTGTCTTGCACACACTGTGAAATTTGGTGGAGGATCAATGATGATCTGGGGATGCTTCAGCAAGTCTGGAATTGGCCAGGTTAATCTTCACGAAGGATGTATGAATCAAGCCACAAACAAGATTATCCCCGAAAAGCAATTGATTCCTTCTGCTCAGGCAATGTTCCCCAACTCTTGTTCTTTTGACTGTTTCTCATTTTATGAAAATAAATACAAAATTTAGTGCTTGGAAATTCAAAGACATGTTGTCAGTAGTTTATAGAATAAAAGAACAATTTACATTTTACTCAAAAATATACCATATACACTCGTTTATATGCCGACCCAAGTATAAACCGACCCACCTAATTTTGTAACAAAAAACTGGGAAAACTTATTGACTCGCGTATAAGCCTAGGGTGCACAGTGAGTGGCCCCAGTTTTGTTGCACAGTGAGTGGCCCCAGATAATGAGCACAGTGAGTGGCCCCAGATAATGCTGCACAGTGAGTGGCCCCAGATAAAGCTGCACAGTGTGTGGCCCCAGATAATGCTGCACAGTGAGTGGCCCCAGTTATGCTGCACAGTGAGTGGCCCCAGATAATGCTGCACAATGAGTGGCCCCAGTTATGCTGGGCAGTGAGTGGCCCCAGATAATGCTGCACAGTGAGTGGCCCCAGATAATGCTGCACAGTGTGTGGCCCTTAGATAATGCTGCACAGTGAGTGGCCCCAGATAATGCTGCACAGTGAGTGGCCCCAGATAAGGCTGCACAGTGTGTGGCCCCAGATAATGCTGCACAGTGAGTGGCCCCAGTTATGCTGCACAGTGAGTGGCCCTAGATAATGCTGCACAATGAGTGGCCCCAGTTATGCTGGGCAGTGAGTGGCCCCAGATAATGCTGCACAGTGAGTGGCCCCAGATAATGCTGCACAGTGAGTGGCCCCAGATAATGCTGCACAGTGTGTGGCCCTTAGATAATGCTGCACAGTGAGTGGCCCCAGATAATGCTGCACAGTGAGTGGCCCCAGTTATGCTGCACAGTGAGTGGCCCCAGATAATGCTACACTGTGTGGCCCCAGATAATGCTGCACAGTGTGTGGCCCCAGATAATGCTGCACAGTGGGTGGCCCCAGATAATGCTGTACAGTGAGTGGCCCCAGATAATGCTGCACAGTGTGTTGTGGCCCCAGATAATGCTGCACAGTGAGTGGCCCCAGATAATGCTGAACAGTGTGTTCTGGCCCCAGATAATGCTGCACAGTGAGGTGCCCCAGATAATGCTGCACAATGTGTGGCCCCAGATAATGCTGCACAGTGAGTGGCCCCAGTTTTGCTGCACAGTGTGTGGCCCCAGATAATGAAGACAGTGAGTGGCCCCATCATGTTGCTGCTGCCGCTGCCTCCTTACAAAAAAAAACCAAAAAAAAGAAAACTGTATACTCACTTCCCACTGCTCATCAGCATTGCAGATGTTAGGAGTCTGATTTCTCACTTCTCTATGGTGAAATCTAGACCCTTACATGCTGCAGTCTCCTGCGGTTCATCTGCAGTAAAGGAGATTGCAGAGGAGAGTGCTTTGCGGCAACTCTCTCCAGAGGCTAAGTCCTCTGTTCCCTCCACTGAGCATGCTCATGGGACGAGCTCCCATTGGAGTTCGGGAGTCACATGCTCAGGTCCTGTGTCTAATCCTATTGGCTCCTCCTGGAGTTTGGGAGATCTCCAGAAGGTCCCGTTTGGTATAAAAAGCGCGCATGACTTCTGCCATGCGCTAGTATTTCATACTGCTGCTGTATGTATGGTGACGGATGCTTGGACTGGTGGCTGACTTATTATGAAACCCCTTTCCTCGGATAATACGAATGTGTGAGTGATTGGGCAGCCGCCAGTAGCAGCGCTTGCGCCAGCGTGCTCCAGCTATATCTGTCTCAGCAGCTAGCGTCCTGCATCGCGCCAGCGATATTGCGGAGTCTCTTCCTTGGCTTCGTTCACTCAGCGCTGCGATTGCAGTTCTCCGAGCACTCGCAGTTGTGACGCCACGCACCTCTTTTTCACGGTAGGTCCTTTTGGGAGTAGTCCTGACATTTAAGGCTACTCCTGTGACTTTTTAATACCGTGTCTATATCGCTGTTGTTCTGTGAGTTAAACAGACACAGGGTTTTTGTGTGCTTTAAGTTTGCAGCTCTGTGTCCTCAACAGAGCTTGCTTTGGTACATTCTGGGTGCAGTAAACCCCGTGCACATTAACGCCACAGTGCTCTGCCTCTCTAGCAGCGGTCATATCACCTGCCACACGGTGGATCCCGAGTGGCGAAGGCACTTTAATTACTTATTTTTTTAGTGCCTTCCGCCACTCCTAACATAATACTAGCGCCAGGGTCTGGCTAGAGATGGCAGATCAGCAGCAGCTGTTACAGCTTGTGCATCAGCTCGAGGCTCGTCTTGCCACCCTCGAGAGGTCTCTCGCAGCTGTGCAGGCCACAGATGTTGCTGTTCAGGCGCTCACAGATGCTGTAGGGCGTATGTCCGTGTCCTCCCTTGTGCCGACAGTTACCCGCCTCCCGTTGCCCGAATAATTTTCTGGAGATGGCGCCTCCTGCAGGGGTTTCATCAGCCAGTGCTCAATACACCTGGAGCTGCTGGCTGCGCAGTTTCCTACAGAGCGGGCTAAGGTGGCCTTCATTATCTCCCTACTGTCGGGCAAGGCTCTGGAATGGGCTACGCCTCTATGGCAACGTGGTGACCGAGATTCGGACTGCGGCCAACTTGCTAACAGCCATCAAGCAAGTATTTCTCGGTCCTCGGGTCACGCACGATACGTCTCTGCAGCTGCTCGCCCTTACTCAGGGGTCGCTCTCGGTTAGCCAGTATGCCGTCCATTTTCGGACACTGGCATCCGAGTTGGAATGGTCCAACAGAGCGCTTATCCCCATTTTTTGGCGAGGTTTAGCAGACCACGTGAAGGATGTTCTCTCCACTAGAGAGATCCCCCACCAGCTTGGAGGAGCTAATCTCCGTCTCCTCACGTATCGACCTCCGTTTTTCAGAGCGCGGTATGGAGCGGGCTCACTCCAAGCGAAGAGCTGTCTCAGCTCCTAAATTTCTTGTACCTCCTGAGCTGTACGAGCCAGAGGTTACACCTCCTGAGCCCATGGAGGTGTCTCATACCGATCTCACTACAGACTCTGATCAGGAATCTATTTGCAGTTGTCACCATGTATGTGTGGTTTCTCCGGAGACCAGCTCCCCGCAATGATCAGAGTCTGAACCATTCACTGAGACTTTTGTCCCTCCTCATCTTAGGGCTCAAGTTCTCGCATGGGCGCATTCCTCCCATGCGCCTCAACATCGAGGTTACATGCAAATCTCGAAGCTCTTGGCTGGAGCGTATTGGTGGCTTCATAGAGCTCGGGATATTAAAAAATTTATCCAGGCTTGCACTTTATGTGCCCAGGGTAGCTCTCCTAAGCGGAGAGTGGTGACGGCCGCTGATTCATGGTGGCGTTCAGTTGCTTCGCCAGCTCCTGCCATCTCCCAGGTGTCTCTGTTGAAACCTGGTGACCTTGCTCCCACTGATGCCTTCCAGGTGTCCCGGTTGACTGTAACACCTACCAGGACATCAAGCTCGCCTTCGGGTGAGTTTGAGTCCAGGTTGATGTTTCGGAAGGCTCAGGGAGGAGGGGCCCTAGGAGGGGGGGTAATGTTAGGAGTCTGATTTCTCCCTTCTCTATGGTGAAATCTAGACCCTTACATGCTGCAGTCTCCTGCGGTTCATCTGTAGTAAAGGAGATTGCAGAGGAGAGTGCTTTGTGGCAACTCTCTCCAGAGACTAAGTCCTCTGTTCCCTCCACTGAGCATGCTCATGGGACGAGCTCCCATTGGAGTTCGGGAGTCACATGCTCAGGTCCTGTGTCTAATCCTATTGGCTCCTCCTGGAGTTTGGGAGATCTCCGTAAGGTCCCGTTTGGTATAAAAAGCGCGCATGACTGTTCTGCCATGCACTAGTATTTCATACTGCTGCTGTATGTATGGTGACGGATGCTTGGACTGGTGGCTGACTTATTATGAAACCCCTTTCCTCGGATAATACGAATGTGTGAGTGATTGGGCAGCCGCCAGTAGCAGCGCTTGCACCAGCGTGCTCCAGCTATATCTGTCTCAGCAGCTAGCGTCCTGCATCGCGCCAGCGATATTGCGGAGTCTCTTCCTTGGCTTCGTTCACACAGCACTGCGATTGCAGTTCTCCGAGCATTCGCAGTTGCGACGCCACGCACCTCTTTTTCACGGTAGGTCCTTTTGGGAGTAGTCTTGACGTTTAAGGCTACTCCTGTGACTTTTTAATACCGTGTCTATATCGCTGTTGTTCTGTGAGTTAAACAGACACAGGGTTTTTGTGTGCTTTAAGTTTGCAGCTCTGTGTCCTCAACAGAGCTTGCTTTGGTGCACTCTGGGTGCAGTTAACCCTGTGCACATTACCGCCAAAGTGCTCTGCCTCTCTAGCAGCGGTCATATCACCTGCCGCATTGTGGACCCCGAGTGGCGAAGGCACTTTAATTATTTATTTTTTTAGTGCCTTCCGCCACTCCTAACAGCCAACTCTGGAACGGGGACAGGTGAATATGCCCCCCGTTCATGCTCACCCCCTCCTGGCGCTTGTCTCTGCAGCGCAGCCCCTGCTTGTTCCATGTTCTCGGCGCTGCTGTGCTCTTCCTGCTTCAGCGGTCATGTGGTACCACTCATTAATCTCATGAATATGCACATATTCATGAGTTTAATAATCAGTACCACGTGACCGCTGAAGCAGGAAGAGCACAGCGGCACTGAGAATATGGAGCAAGCAGGGGGACTGCAGAGGGTGAGTATGATCTCTGACACCCCCGATCCCCCTCCCCCGCCAACCCCCTCCAGTATATGACTCGTGTATAAGCTGAGAGGGGGACTTTCAGCCCCAAAAAATGGGCTGAAAATCTCGGCTTATACACGAGTATACGCGGTACCTATAAAGAGAAAAATCAGACAAACTGACTATTTTGCCAGAGCTGTATAGGCCATGTGGGCCAGCAGTGCAGCAGCAACAGCACATGGATTATTTTTTTTCTCAAAAAGTGGCAGCAAGCAAGTGTGGTATTAAGCCACTTATTGCAGATTTTGCAACTTAATCTGAAATCAAGGGTTGTTTCTGTGCAATTCCTGTGTTTTTATCCCCTTCAAGACTTTAGGATTTTCCATTTTTGCAATTTATATTTTCTTTTCCTTTTCCTAGAGCCATAACTTTGTTATTTTTCCTTCAATAGGGCTATATGTGGACTTGTTTTTTATGGGATGCGTTGCACTTTTGAAGTACATCATTGATTTTACCATATAGTGTACTGAAAAATGGGAACAAAATTTCAAGTGAGGTGAAATTGCAAAAAAAAGTGCAATTCCACATTTTTTTTACCATGTTCACTAAATGCTAAAACTGACTGATCAATATGATTCTCCAGGTCATCACAGGTTCATCGCATGCCGCTACGGGTGTCCAATGCAGCAAGTGTCTTCGGTGCTGCTGCGGGTGTCTCCGGTGCTGATGCGGGGGCTCTGCCAACATTTTGTGAAAGGAAAGAGCCCCCGCAGTTCCACTGTTTCCGCATGTGCATGTGCTGCCCCCTGCAGCCATTTTCCAGAGTCCACCGCATGGGAAACCATGGAACTGTGGGGCTCTGGCCTTTCACAAAATGTTGGCATAGCCCCCAGAGCAGTACCAGACACCCACTGCAGGGGTAGATCGCCACTCATGTCAGTACTGTGTTGCTGGCCATAAAGTGCCAAGCATCTCCTTTCCTGACTCATTTTAACTCCCTTTTGTGCTGATCCTGCTGCAGCCACTGAAAAGTAATGCCAGCCACATACCTCCTGACTGCCAATGTGTTTCAGAATACTGTGAAATGTATCCTTATGCTCTCTCAAGAAATAGCTCTGAAAATACTGCAGATTTTTTAACAGTCTTGATGACATCAAGCCTGTCCTTCTCGGAAAATGTGACAAATTCTAATTCTAAAAGATCTGCTTATTTCTAATACTGTACATTAAGAGCTCAGCTGACAGCATTGAAAATTTGCTTGACTAAACTTTCCAATATCATCTTATAAAAAATATGTGGCATGTGGTGTACGTGATTTATATCATGCTAATATGATGTTCAACTTCTAGGACCCCCAGTAATTTTCTGCAATCTCAATACCCATACACCACTGCTACCACAAGAGCAAGAGAGCACAACACAGTGCACAATTAATGGTCTGCTCAGGTTTTGCTCACTCTTGTGAGTCTTCCAAACAGTGACTTTGTTGCTCTTTGTTATAGATGAGGGTCCGGATTGGTTTGAATTCCCTCTATCTTCTCCTGAATTTCTTTAAAGTTACGATAAGCCTTTAATTAGGAGACAGAATTAGGAGATAAAGAAGGTTTCTTGTATACTGTTACCATGGACACATCAATTGGTATAGACATAAAACAATTTTTTAATGAAGACTATTTGCAAAGTTGTCTCTTTTTCTATTTTAGATAGACTGAGAAAAGTAAAAAAAATACAAGCATTCATTTTAACATGAAAAATAAATGAAATTATTGGTTGCACTTGGGAATATACTTTTCTGCTGAGCATGGTCATACCGTAGCTACAAGTCAAGACCACTATCAGGTTGTATATAGGAAACATGACACAAAAGAAGCAATTTATTTCATCATTAACATTAAAAAATAGTTTCTAACAGTACAGAGGCAAGCTATACAAAATGTTGTAATCAGTGTTAAATGAAGAAATATCCAGCAAAGTGTCATGTATTTGTCAATGTTGATTTACACTGAAAGAGGCCACGTCTGCTTTGCACAGTGGAGCATAAATCTCATTATTTTTGAGGCGATGTGCGTTATTGAACAACTAAACATATGTTGGCAAGAGAACAGCTGTGTATGTTAGATGATGGCAACTGAAAGGATTACCTAAAGAGAAAAACTTTGCACTCTTCATTTACTTTAGAATACTTACATAATCTTGGATATAAAAATAGGAGCACAAATGAAAAAGCCAGTTTTTTCTTGGGATATTTTTTAACAATTATTTTTACATCCTACTGAGGCTATCTAATCAAACTTGAATATTATATACTTTTTTTTGCTAAATATCAGTGATATTGGTTAAATAAATGTCAAAGGCTATGCAGACAACATTAATGGTAGACTTTATCATGTGGCAAGTATTGATAAAATATCTAAATTTTCAGTGGTTAAAATTTTATTTACTAGAATCATGATAACAGATAACTTTAATTTGGTGCCTGCTAAGAGGTCAAAGCTATTTTATTCAGCAAAAAGATATTTGTGCAATGACAAAATATACCATCGTAAAAAATTACTACCAGGGCCGCCATCATGGCATTAGTGCCATGACTGGCGTATGGGGCTCGATGAGTAGAGGGGGACCGCATTGGGCCCTGTCTCTTCTGCTCATCGGGCCCCAGTGGCAGGATTCTGCCAGTGCAGAAACTGAAGCTGCGTCCGAGATGCAGGTTCAGTTAAACTCTTTTGCCGTGTGGGCCTGCACTGTAATAGTTAAAAACCCCCTGACAGCATGTACGTCGCAGGCGTATAACGTAATTGTCATTCGTCGGAGAGTCCACGCTTGAAATGCCTGGAGGGAACATCACTGAAGGAATGCGCTAGGTAAGGAGAAAGTTTTTGTTTTTATTTTTATTGAAAGCGGCAAATCACAATATGTTTTAATGGCAGGATGGAGACACTTGGACCATGTATCTCCATCCTGCCTGGAGCATAATGGTGACACAAGGCAGAGTGGAGGTACAGGGTCAGAATGGAGACATGGAGGCAGGATGGGAGACATGGGGGCAGGATGAGAAACACAGGGGCACAATGGCAGACACGGAGGCATGATGTTAACACATGGTGCAGAATGGAGACAAGGAGAAGATTGGAGACACGGGGCAGGATGGAGACACGGGGCAGGATGGAGACATGGGGCAGGATGGAGACATGGTTCAGGATGGAGACAGATGAGGCAGGAATAAGGGGCAGGATGGAGGCAAATGGAGCAGGGTCATGGGACAGGATGAAGTCAGATGGGGCAGAGTCATGGGGTAGGATGGAGACAGATGGGGCAGGGTCATGGGGCAGAATGGAGACAAATGGTGCAGGATAGATATGATGGAGTCAGATGGGGCATGATCATAGGGCTGGATTATGGGGCAGGATCATGGGACAGATTGGGCAGGATGGGAGAATATAAGGGGCCAGGATGGGAAAACATATGGCTGGAGACAGGAATGAGATACACGGTGGCCAGGACGGGGGATATTATTACCATAGGGGCTAATTAAGGGATATTATAACTGCAGTGATGTATTTATTCTATTTTTTGAGGATACTGTTTTAAATGGCGGAGCGGTCCTGTTACTGTGCAGAGAGACACTATGTCGTCTTTTTTTCTTCATCTGGTGTAGTGTAGAAGTTGGGAAAAAATTAAGTATTGTGTTCTGCAAGCGGAGTTCTAGATAACCATTTTATTTCCTGCAGAGACGAGCCCTGGCAGGAGGAAGTGATGGCGGTAAGTGCTGTATGAAGATGAAAAGTGAAGATGAAGGACTTCACCTAGAGGCATCACTGGTGAGTCAGTGTGATATCTATACACTGACGCTATACAATGTATACTATATATAGCGTTCTAGTGTACAATGTCACCAGTGATCACTCACTGCATTACCTTTACACTTACACTATATACAGAACTCCTGTGTATAATGTCCATGGGGCCCCGAAATTCCTAGTGACAGCCCTAATTACTACCATACATGTCTCAGATGTTTTCTCAGCAACAGGAAAACAAGTCACATAATAGAGCCACATACAGTGAGTACGGAAAGTATTCAGACCCCTTTAAATTTTTCACTCTTTGTTTCATTGTAGCCATTTGGAAATGTCAAAAAAGTTCATTTTTTTCTCATTAATGTACACTCCACCCCATCTTGACTTAAAAAAAAACAGAAATGTGCAATTTTTGGAAAATTTCTTAAAAAAGAAAAACTGAAATATCACATGGTCATAAGTATTCAGACCCTTTGCTCAGTATAGAATAGAAGCACCCTTTTGAGCTAGTACAGCCACGAGTCTTCTTGGGAATGATGCAACAAGCTTTTCACACCTGAATTTGGGGATCCTCTGCCATTCTTCCATACAGATCCTCTCCAGTTCCATCAGGTTGCATGGTGAACATTGCTGAACAGCCATTTTCAGGTCTCTCCAGAAATGTTACTTAGGTTAAGGTCAGGTCTTTGGTTGGGCCAGTCAAGAATGGTCACGGAGTTGTTCTGAAGCCACTCCTTTGTTGTTTTAGCTGTGTGCTTAGTGTCATTGTCTTGTTGGAAGGTGAACCTTCTTCCAAGTCTGAGGTTCAGAGCTCACTGGAAGAGGTTTTCATCCAGGTTATCCATGTACTTGGCTGCATTCATATTTCCTTCAATTGCAACCAGTCATCCTGTCCCTGCAGCTGAAAAACACCCCCATAGCATGATGCTGCCACCACCATGTTTCACTGTTGGGATTGTATTGGGCAGATATTGAGCAGTGCCTGGTTTTCTCCACACGCATGGCTGACCTCACGCTACGGTCAGGTTTCGCTCGACGAAACCCGACTTTAGCGAAAGTCGACGACTTTTGAATTTGACCGACCCATTTTGCTCAACTCTAATGAACAGTCTTTAATTGTAAAGGTAGGTTAATTTTAACAATGAGAGATAGAATGTCAAAAATAAAATCCAGAAAATCACATTGTGTACATTATATAAATTTATTTGCATTTTTCAGTGAGAAATAAGTATTTGATCCCCTACCAACCATTAAAAGTTCTGGCTCATACTGACCAGTTAGATACTCCTAATCAACTCATTACCTGCATTAAAGACAGCTGTCTTACATAGTCACCTTTATAAAAGACTTCTGTCCACAAATTCAATTAATCAGCCAGACTCTAACCTCTGGGCAAGATGAAAGAGTTTCTAGGGATGTCAGGGACAAGATCATAGACCTGCACAAAGCTGGAATGTGCTACAAAACCATAAGTAAGACGCTGGGTGAGAAGAAGACGATTGGTGGTGCATTAGTAAGAAAATGGAAGAAATATAAAATGACTGTCAATCGACATTGCAAAATCTCACCTTGTTGTCATGAGGAAGGTGAGAGATCAGCCTAAAACTACACTGAAGGGAATTTGTTAATGATCTCAAGGCAGCTGGGACCACAGTCACCAAGAAAACCACTGGTAATACATTATGCCATAAAGGTTTACAGTCCTGCAGTGCCCTCAAGGTCACCCTACTCCAGAAGGCACATATTCAGGCTTGTCAGAAGTTTGCCAATGAACATCTGGATGATTCTGTGAGTGATTGGGAGAGGGTGCTGTGGTCAGATGAGACAAAAATTGAGCTCTTTGGCATTAACACAACTCGCCATGTTTGGAGGAAGAAAAATGCTGCCTATGACCCAAAGAACACCATCCCCACTGTCAAGCATAGAGGTGGAAACATTATGTTTTGGTGGTGTTTTTATGCTAAGGGCACAGGACTACTTCATCGCATCAATGGGAGAATGGATGCAGCCATGTACCATAAAATCCTGAGCAACAACCTCCTTCCCTCCACCAGGACATTAAAACTTGGTCATGGCTGGGTCTTCCAACAAGACAACGACTGCTGTGCTTGCCAACAAGGGTTTTACCACCAAGTATTAAGTCTTGCTTTCCAAGAGGGGTCAAATACTTATTTCATACTGCAAAATGCAAATAAATTTATATAATTTTTACAATGTGATTTTCGGGATTTTATTTTTGATATTTTATTTCTCAATGTTAAAATTAACCTACCCTTACAAGTATAGACTGTTTATCAGTGAGAAAACTTACAAAATCAGCAAAGAATTAAATAATTATTTCCTTCACTGTACTTGGCCAGGGCCAGGTGGCCAATCTCCTTAGAAATAAGGTGTGCACTATGAAAAAGCACTCATTGCAAGGGAATGAAAGCAGACAGATAGAAAAAAGCAAGTCAACGGCAAACTTGCTTATTTTCACAGTATATTACTAACAAAAGCTATTTAATACCATCTCAATAGCCCTTTATGGGTAAAGTCACACTACCATACAATGCAGTTGAGTGATCTGCGATAAAACATTGCATAGCACACGGCTCATTGTTACTCTATGGGGCAGCTCAGATCTGCGATTATTTTCAGCATGCGAGAACAATTGCAGCATGCTGCTATTGGCACCGAGACTCTGCCAAGTCTCCGCTCACTTGCACTCATATAAGTCTATGGGTGCAAGTGACAAAAACGCACAGCACTCGGGTATCACCCGAGTGCAGTGCAATATAAGCTGATGCCAGCAGCAGTGGATATGGAGAAACTATTTTCTCCTCCTCGCAGCTGTGCTCTGTGAGAGAGGATCGGAGCACAGTAGCAATGCACTCTGCTCCAGTTCGCAGCAGAGCATTTTTTGAATCTGAATTGATTGTCTTAGTATGTATGCATTGAGAACATTTTAAAAATATGATTTCATTTTCAATTACTAATAGCAGCTATGAGGCATCATTTAATCTTATTATTACTCTTACTCTTACAGTACAACATTGCAGCAAATGAATACAATCAATAAAGCAAAGTATTACTAAAACACAAGTGACAACCTATTGTACAAGATTCTCTATAAGCTGAATGATGCAGCAGAGTGATTTATTGTGCTAGGTACAGTGCATTGCATTGACTCTAAAATGTTTTTTTCTGAACAATAGTCTGGCGTAATGAAATGCATTGACATTCTACAAACATTAAAATAAATATAGAAATCCTTTGCAATAGAATGCTGTTGGCAATTACCAATGCCACAGGTCAAGCAACAGTTATTCTTCTTGGGCTTCATCTCATTGTTAATTCTGATTGATGACAGTACGTCTCTGAAGATACATGAACATAGAGTCATCATAGTTTTCTTCTATAGCCATCATTAGTGTTGAGCATTCCGATACCGCAAGTATCGGGTATCGGCCGATACTTGCTGTATCGAATTCCGATACCGACTTCCGATATTTTTTCAATATCGGAATTCGGCATCGGAATCGGAAGTTCAGTTGATTGACGGCCTGACGTCATCATGATGCGCGGTGTGTGCGCATCATGATGCGCCGTCATTTCGGGCCTTCCGGGGGTCTCTGCCGGCCTGCCGGGGGGCTGTGCCGGCCTGCCGGGGGGCTGTGTGGACTGCCCGGGGTCTGTACCGGCCTGCCGGGGGGCTGTGCCGGCCTGCCGGTGGTCTGTGCACCCTGTGGGGGTCTGTACCGGCCTGCCGGGGGGCTGTGCCGGCCTGCCGGGGGGTTGTGCTGATGTCCGGGGGTCTGTGCAAGCATCGTCCGATGGGACTACAAGTCCCATCGGGCGATGCCTGCTACCATGACAGTGATTGACACATTAGCCAATGATGGGACAGTAGTAGTCCCATCATCCGGCTAATGTGTTAAATGTTAAAAAAAAAAAAAAAATACTACATACATACTACATGCATGCTACATACATACTACATGCTACATACATACTACATACATACTACATACATGCTACATGCTACATACATACTACATACATACTACATACATGCTACATACATACTACATGCATGCTACATACATACTACATGCTACATACATACTACATGCATGCTACATACATACTACATGCTACATACATACTACATACATACTACATACATGCTACATACATACTACATGCATGCTACATACATACTACATGCTACATACATACTACATGCATGCTACATACATACTACATACATGCTACATACATACTGCATGCTACATACATACTACATACATACTACATACATACTACATGCATGCTACATACATACTACATATATACTACATGCATGCTACATACATACGACATGCTACATACATACTACATATATACTACATACATACTACATACATGCTACATACATACTGCATGCTACATATATACTACATACATACTACATACATACTACATGCATGCTACATACATACTACATGCATGCTACATACATACTACATGCATGCTACATACATACTACATGCTACATACATACCACATACATACTACATACATACTACATACTACATATATACTACATGCATGCTACATACATACTACATGCTACATACATACCACATACATACTACATACATACTACATACATACTACATGCTACATACATACTACATATATACTACATGCATGCTACATACATACTACATGCTACATACATACCACATACATACTACATGCATGCTACATACATACTACATGCTACATACATACCACATACATACTACATACATGCTACATATATACTACATGCATGCTACATACATACTACATATATACTACATGCATGCTACATACATACTACATGCTACATGCATGCTACATACATACTACATACATACTACATGCTACATACATACCACATATATACTACATACATACAATACATTCATACAATACATACATAGACATACAGTACATATAACATAGAGTAACATACTTACCAATACTTGTCACATTGTTCCCCGAAGCCATTGTCTTTTCCGGGATAAATATTAACATAACAAACCACAAAAATACTCACCCACGATCCGAAGCAGTCCACGAGTGTGTCCCACGATGATCTTGGGTAGAGAACTGCAGCATCAGATGATGCTGCCGTTCTCTACGGGCTGCAGGAATCCAATGACGGAAGGTAGGTATCCTTCCGCACTGTATTCCTCCGCCACTTAAAAAAAAAAAGTCCCTAGTCTCACTTTATGCCATTGCTGCGTGGGAATTTCCCACACAGCAATGGCATAAAGTGAGACTAGGGACTTTTTTTTTTTTTAAGTGGCGGAGGAATACAGTGCGGAAGGATACCTACCTTCCGTCATTGGATTCCTGCAGCCCGTAGAGAACGGCAGCAACAGCTGATGCTGCAGTTCTCTACCCAAGATCGTCGTGGGACACACTCGTGGACTGCTTCGGATCGTGGGTGAGTATTTTTGTGGTTTGTTATGTTAATATTTATTCCGGAAAAGACAATGGCTTCGGGGAACAATGTGACAAGTATTGGTAAGTATGTTACTCTATGTTATATGTACTGTATGTCTATGTATGTATTGTATGAATGTATTGTATGTATGTAGTATATATGTGGTATGTATGTAGCATGTAGTATGTATGTAGTATGTATGTAGCATGTAGTATGTAGCATGCATGTAGTATATATGTAGTATGTATGTAGCATGTAGTATGTATGTAGCATGCATGTAGTATATATGTAGTATGTATGTAGCATGTAGTATGTATGTAGCATGCATGTAGTATGTATGTAGCATGCATGTAGTATGTATATGGTATGTATGTAGCATGTAGTATGTATGTAGCATGCATGTAGTATATATGTGTTATGTATGTGGTATGTATGTAGCATGCATGTAGTATGTATATGGTATGTATGTAGCATGTAGTATGTATGTAGCATGCATGTAGTATATATGTGTTATGTATGTGGTATGTATGTAGCATGCATGTAGTATGTATGTAGTATATATGTAGTATGTATGTAGCATGTAGTATGTATGTAGTATGTATGTAGCATGCATGTAGCATGCAGTATGTATGTAGCATGCATGTAGTATATATGTAGTATGTATATAGCATGTAGTATGTAGCATGCATGTAGTATATATGTAGTATGTAGCATGTAGTATGTATGTAGCATGCATGTAGTATATATGTGTTATGTATGTAGCATGTAGCATGCATGTAGCATGCATGTAGTATATATGTAGTATATATGTGGTATGTATGTAGCATGCAGTATGTATGTAGCATGCATGTAGTATATATGTAGTATGTATGTTGCATGTAGTATTTATGTAGTATGAATGTAGCATGTATGTAGTATGTAGTATGAATGTAGCATGTATGTAGTATGCATGTTGTATGTATGTAGCATGTAATTTTTTTTTTTTTTTTTTTTACATTTAACACATTAGCCGGATGATGGGACTACTACTGTCCCATCATTGGCTAATGTGTCAATCACTGTCATGGTAGCAGGCATCGCCCGATGGGACTTGTAGTCCCATCGGACGATGCCTGCACAGACCCCCGGAGCCTGCACAGACCACCGGCAGGCCGGCACAGCCCCCCGGCAGGCCGGCACAGCCCCCCGGAGCCTGCACAGCCCCCCGGCAGGCCGGCACAGCCCCCCGGAGCCTGCACAGACCACCGGCAGGCCGGCACAGACCACCGGAGCCTGCACAGACCCCCTGGCAGGCCGGCACAGCCCCCCGAAAGGCCCGTACAGACCCCAGAGAGGCTGTACAAGGGCAGGAAAGGGTTTTTCTTATTCCGATACCGGAAGTCCCATAGACTTGAATGGGACTTCCGGTATCGGAATCGGCGATACCGATACTTTTTTTAAAGATCGGCCGATACCATCCGATACGATACTTTGAAGTATCGGACGGTATCGCTCAACTCTAGCCATCATATAATTGAACATTAAATAGTTAAAAAATAAATATTTAGAAATGTGAATTTTCTTTTAAGAGTACCGCTGCTAACTAGTGATGCGCGGATACATTCGGCACTATTAGTTTACTCGCATGAATAGTATGGTATTCTGGCTATTTGTTACTCTGCAATTAATTTCGTTTTCGCCCCGGTATATTCGAGTCACCCGCCAAGCATGTTTGACGCTGTATTTGCAGCTAATGAACATGCTTGGTGTGGCATTACCGTGATTGACCGCCGGTACCATCTTGTGCACATTGCAGTCGGAAACGGCGTAGGGAGAGCATAGTTTCAGTGTAGGGAGAGAGAAAGTAGCGTAGGCAGAGTGATAGGAGGTTATAGGGAGAATTATTTATTCCAAAAAGTTCTTTTAAGAGCTGAAGATTGTGAAGAGATTGGTTTTTTGGTGGGGAATTAAGTAGGGAGAAATTTAATAGGAGGGAGGGTGAAAGGCAGGCAGGTGGGTTTTCTCATCATTGCAAGAACATGCTGCAGATCTCTGCTATTTTCCATTTAAAATAACTAATATTTGCCTATCAGTTGTGAGAATGGTGCAATCTGGTGACAATTTATCAGAGATAATAATCTTCATTACTCCATATTTGGAGTGTGTCAGCAAGACAACTGGAAAAAAATCATACTTTTCTACTGGTTTAAAATTAGTGAATCTTTATCTAGCAGTTGAGCGACTGCCGCAACACGGGTAGAGATAATCTTACGTGAGAATTTAGCAAGGGCAATAATCTTCATCACTCCGCATTTGGAGTGTGAGTGTATCAGCAAGATGACTGAAATAAATCATAATATTCTATTGGTTTAAAAAATAATGTTTCTTTATTTATCTAGCAGTTGTGCAACTGGCACAACCCGGGTAGAGATAATCTTACGTGACAGTTTAGCAGGGGCAATAATCTTCATTACTGCGTATTTGGAGTGTTACACCCAGTCCCAGTTCTGGCACTGCACCCGGTTGTGGCGCTGTCCCCAGTTATGGTCCCTCACCTGCTCCTGCTTTCCGCGCTGCCCTTGTACCTCGGCAAGGTCCCGGTCTGGATCCTCGCGCTCTGTCTGTTCCTTGGCATCCTGCTGTTGCTTTTCTCTCCCCCAATTCCTGGCACGCTGCCATCAGGCCTTCAGGGAGAATGCTTAGGACGCTTGCTTCCCTCTGGTCTCTTAAAGGGACAGTGAGCATTTTTTGAAAATAGCAATTAACCAATGCCAGCACACTGATTACTATTTCTGGACTCTACTCCATAGGAAGAGTGCCGGAGCAATGAGTATCTACTATTGCTACATCCGATTCAATCCCGATTCTGCCTGCACTGCGTTAGCTATCTGTTTGCACATGCTCATACTGTTTGTCTCCGCAAAGTATCTGTGACCAGTGTTCAACTATCTCAGATGACATCAGTATCCATAGATTCAATTGCCATCCTGTTTCACCACTTGCCATCCAAACCCAAGGACTACGTCAAGGTTACCGGAGCCAGCTTCCTATCATTTACCCGGAACCTGACCTTCCTCACCATTGCCAGCTTCACCTCTCATACCCGGAGTCTGCCGGTCAGCTGCACAAGATCTGTTATGTCTGTTACCCATTTGTCCCGATGGGATAACTGCCACATTTCTGGGATCTAACTGGAAGTAGCACCTGTGTCCCCCAGGTATTCTACTCTGGTCCTGTTCGAGGGATCTTACTAGGGATACCTGGGGCTCACTAGTCACTAGCCCCCTTTGGAGCCCCCTGGACTGTTGTCTCGAGGCTCCCCGCTAAAAATAAAATAAACAAATGTGAACTTCACCATCTGTGCCTCCATTTCCATTCATTACAGATTGCTCCTGCCATGGAACCCGCTGGATCCCAGAGGCCTCCGACTATGGAGCATTGCCAAGAGGTGACCCGTTTAACGGATCAACAAGACAAGATAATGACATAACTTCACAGCTTTTCTACTCGCATGGATTCCCTGCTGACCTCGACTGCACCTGACTCGTCTACCAGCACCCAGTACCCGCCAGCACGGCAAATAAAGGTCCTCGCCTGGCAGCTCCCACCTGCTTCCATAGCGACCCCACTCAGTGTCGGGGTATTATCAGTCAGTGCACTTTACACTTCGAAATCCTGGGGCATATGTTTGCTTCTGACCAAGCCAAGATGGGCTTCTTTATGTCTCATGTTGCTGTAGAGGCCCTTGCCTGACTGAACCCTCTATGGGACAGAGGTGACCCTCTGGTTAATGATCTTCAATCATTCCTATTAACTTTTCGCAGGACCTTCGATGAACCTGGTAGTGTCACGTCGACAGCTTCTGCTTTGCTCCCCTTACGTCAAGGAACTCTCACGGTGACTCAGTATGCTGTTCGGTTCCGTACTTTCTCATCCGAGTAACCCTGGAACAAGGAAGCCTTGATTGCTACCTTCTGGGAGGGCCTATTGGGAAGAATCAGGATGAGCTCGTGTGACGGGACAGGCCTACTACCTTGGATGATCTGATATCCTTGGCAGCCTGGATTAACCTGCATTTTCAGGAATGTTCCAAGGAGATCAAACGAGACAAAAGGCCCTACCATCTGGGCTCTAGTTCTCCAAAGATGGCTACCTCGCCTCCCTCTTCTGAGGCCATGGAGGTTGATCAAGTAAGTTTGGCCAGCCACCGCCAGGAGGCACATCACAAAGAGGGAAGATGCCTCTACTGTGCTAGACCCGAGCACCTGATTTTTACCTGTCCAAAGAGGTCAGAAAACTCCAGTGCCCAGGTTCGGTATGAGAGGCCACCCTAGGTAGAGAACATTACTCTCCCTTATTGCAGATCTTGGTCTCTGTGTCTTTCAGATCAATAAAATTTTCTGGACTTTGCTGGATTCTGGAGCTGCCGAGAACTTTATCCAGCAGGCGCTTGTGGATCATTACCGCTTACAGTCCAGAGTCTTCCTGACCCATTGCGTAGATGGCAAATCCCAAACTGAGCCCGTCCAGTTTCAGACTGAGTCTGTGGAACTCTGGGTAGGTCTAACGCACTTTGAAAGAATTCGTTTTTATGTGTATCCCAGTTTGTCTCATCCCTTGTTTTTAGGTCTACCATGGTTCCAGATGCATGCACCAGTCCTCAATTGGAGAACAGGAGAGATTCTTCGCTGGGGAGATTGCTGCGTGGACCAAGGCCTAACCCAGATTCAACCAGTTTCGCCTCCCGTCCAACCTGTTACCCTGCCAGCGTTACCATACTTCTACTGGTCCTTCTGTGATGTCTTTGGGAAAAAGGAGGCAGAGACTACCTCCACACAGGTTGTATGACTGTCCGATTGATCTTCTCCCCGGAACATCTCCTCCCCGTTGGAGAGTCTACCCTCTTTCTCAAACAAAGACTCAAGCTATGCAGGACTACATCCAGGAGAACCTGGTCAGAGGATTTATCCAAAAGTCATCTTCGCCGGCAGAAGCAGGATTCTTCTACATAAAGAAAAAGGAAAGATCCCTGAGGCCCTGTATCGACTACCTGTGCCTAAACCAGATCATGGTAAAAGACAGGTATCCTTTACCTCTTATTTAAGAGCTGTTTGATCATCTCCGAGGGGCCAAGATCTTCACTAAACTGGATCTCAGAGGGGCCTACAAACTAATCCGAATTTGAGAAGGAGACGAATGGAAAACAGCCTTCAACACCCGTGATAGCCACTACGAATACCTGGTAATTCCGTTTGGCCTAAGCAATGCACCTGCGGTTTTTCAGGAATTTGTCACTAACATTTTCAGAGATCTGCTCTATACTTATGTTGTTGTCTACCTGGATTACATCCTTCTTGGCAGACTTGGCTTTGCATCAGAAGCAAGTGCGTTTGGTCTCACAAATACTCAGAGAGAACAGGTTTTATGCCAACATACATACATTGTATCCTCAACAGGATTAAGAATGAATCCGGAGAAGTTGTCTGCCATCCTCATGTGGCCTCATCCGTCTGGGCTGAAAGCCATACAACGGTTCCTGTGGTTCGCCAACTACTACAGGCAATTCAGTCCACACTTTTCCACCCGAGTAGCACACATCACAGCTTTAACCTGGAAAGGTGTAAACTCCAAGGAATGGTCCCCCGAGGCAGAGGAGGCTTTTGTTTCTCTCAAAAAAGCCTTTGCTTCTGCACCCGTTCTCCATCATTCAAATTCTAATGAGCAATTTTTCCTTGAGGTCAATACTTCCTCCATAGGTGCAGGAGCAGTTTTTACCCAGAAATCGTCTAATTCTCGGATGATCTCCTGTGTTTTTGTTCCAAGGTTTTTTCGCCCACAGAGAGGAACTATTCTATTGGCGATCGGGAATTGTTGGCTATCAAACTGGCTCTGCAAGAATGGAGGCATCTTCTTGTGGGAGCTCTTCACCAGGTAGTCATATTCACCGATCACAAAAACCTTGCCTACCTTCAAACCACACAGAGGCTGAATCCCTGTCAGGCCTGGTGGGCCCTGTTTTTTGCTCGATTAAATTTTATCCTTCATTTCTGTTCAGCTGACAAAAACATCAAGGCAGACGCACTCTCCAGAGCCTATTTGCCTCCTGTTCAGGAAGAAGAACGTCAGCACATCATTGAACCTTCAAGGTTAGTCTCTGTTGCCTCTGCTGATCTTACCCGACTTCCCCCAGGGAGAACTCTCATGATGCCTCAGTACATAATCGTGTCCTTCGGTGGGGTAACTCTTCCAAGATGGCTGGTCATGCTTGTCAGAAAAAAACTCTGCAACTCATCACCTGTTACTACTGGTGGCCTACCATGGGTAAAGATATCCAGGAGTTTGTCGCAGCATGTCCTTCATGTGCCTGTAACAAGACTGTTAAATGCCTACCCGCCGGTAGGCTTCAGCCTCTTCCGATTCTGTCCGCTCCCTGGCAGCACATCGCGATGGACTTCATCACGGATCTTCCAATCTCTTCCAGCTGATCAGTGGTTTGGGTTGTGGTGGACCTCTTATCGAAGAGGGCTCACTTCATTTCGCTACCTGGTCTCCCGTCTGCCCTAGACCTTGTAGATTTCTTCATTCAGCACATATTCCGACTCCATGGTTTTCCTCTCCACATTGTGTGTGATAGAGATATCCAGTTCACCTCAAAATTCTGGAGAGCGGTCTGTAAACTGGTAAAAATAGAACTGGATTTTTCTTCGGCATACCATCCCCAATCCAATGGGCAACTGGAGAGGACTAATCAAATCCTGGCTGGATTCCTGTGTCACTTCTTCAACGTGCATCATGATGACTGGGTAGAGTTACTGCCCTAGGCAGAAATCTACAACAACCAAGTAATCATCTGGAAAGTCTCCCTTTCAGATTATGTTTGGCCTGCAACCCGGAATTCCTTTTCCCATCTCTCGGCCATCTGGCATTCCGGCAGCCGATAACTTTTGTGAAGATTTCTCCAAAGTTTGGAAAAACACCAAGACTGCCTTGGAGAGAGCCTCTCAACATATGAAAAGGCATGCGGAGAAAAGACGCTTGGATGCTCCCACCTTTTGCCCTGGAAACAAGGTATGGCTCTCCTCCAAGTACATCCGCCTGAAGATGCCTTCCTACAAATTGGGTCCCCGTTTCATTGGGCCCTTTGAAGTCTTGAGACAATTCAACCCGGTCTCTTACAAATTGAAATTGCCTACTTCCTTATATGTGCCTAACTCCTTTCATATTTCCCTCCTCAAACCAGTAGTTTTGAGCGCCTTCTTTAAAGACCTGGGTACCACTCCAGATCCTGTCTCTGAGGATGATGTTTTTGAGGTTGAGCATATCTTTGCCACAAAGAAAGTAAGGGGTAAGACCTGTTGCCTGGTGGACTGGAAGGGCTTTGGTCCTGAGGAGAGGTCTTGGGAGCCTAAAGAGAACATCCCGGCCCATATACTTCTTCTTAAAGAGGAGGATACTGTTACACCCGGTCCCAGTTCTGGCCCTGCACCCGATTCTGGTGCTGCCCCCAGTTCTGGTCCTTCGCCTGCTCCTGCACTCCGCGCTGTCCCTGTACCTGAGGTCCCTCTCTGGATCCTCGTGCTCTGTCTGTCTCTCAGCATCCTGCTGTTGCTTCTCTCTCTCTCACTTCCTGGATGTGACGGACTCAGCTCCTGCTGAGCCCATCTTTTGAGTGGACCCTCTGGGTCGTGGCACCCACCCACCGAGGGCGAGCTGACCTTGTGAGAATCCACCCCCTATACAGGGAGTGTCAGGGGCAAGACCAAGGGGGTGAGCCACCACGACTGCTGGGACCAGACGGCCAGCTCAGGGGGACACTATGGGAGTGTCTAATGACCAGAGACAAGCAGGAAGCAAGACAAGACAAGAGGTAAGTGCAAGGTATCTTCATTAAGATCTTCAGGATCACATTCAGTGCAAACGTGAAAACAAGCAAAACGTGCAAGGTGCGCGCGTGGGCACGCCAAGGTCCATAGCATAGTATGTGCCAGGTGGCACGCCTAGGTACAGGTAAAGGCACAATAGCATAGGACTCTGGACCGCTGGCGACGATCGACATGATCAAGGCATCAGGCTGCGGACATCTGCTCCGGACATCAGGCCGCAGTCATCCAGCTTACGATCTCTGGCAGCGATCGGCAGGTTCTGGGCCTCCGGCAGGCAACCAGGGTTCAGGCAAGGAGGCACGACAGATATCCAGGCATGGTGCGTGTTTGGTAACACGCCAAGGTCTAAGGCTAGGTGCAAGACAAGGTGTGTGTGGTGTGTAGGGGACACGCCAGGGTTCACAAAACAAGACAGGGTGCATGTGTAGAGACACGCCAAAGCACAAGGTACAAGACAGAGTGCGTGTGAGACACGCCAAAGCACAAGGTACAAGACAGAGTGCGTGTGAGACACGCCAAAGCACAAGGTACAAGACAGAGTGCGTGTGAGACACTCCAAAGCACAAGGTACAAGACAGAGTGCGTGTGTAGAGACACGCTGAGGCACAAGGTACGAGACAGAGTCCTGTGCGTGCAAAGAGACACGCCAGGGTCAGAGTTCAAGGCAGGGTGCGTGCTAAGAGCCACGCCAGGGTTCAGTGCAGGATGTGTGCTAGGAGCCACGCGGGATGCACACCTCACTGGCCAATGCACACGGCTGTAACGCCAGCATGAGGCACGACTAAGGCACAGGAGTGGGCAAAGGACCCTTTGTGCTAGGAGCCACGCCAGGGTTCAAGGCAGGGTGCGTGCTAGGAGCCACGCCAGGGTTCAAGGCAGGGTGCGTGCTAGGAGCCATGCCAGGTTCAGGGCAGGGTGCGTGCTAGGAGCCACGCTAGGGTTCAAGGCAGGGTGCGTGCTAGAAGCCACGCCAGGGTTCAAGGCAGGGTGCATGCTAGGAGCCACGCCAAGGTTCAAGGAAGGGCTGCGTGCTAGGAGCCACGCAGGAGGCACGCCACACTGGCCAGTGCACACGGCTGTACACAAACACGAGGCACTTACCACGGCACAGGGCCGGCCAAGGGGAACCCACGCCGAGGTTCAAGGCAAGGACAAGGCAAGGAACATAGGCAGAAACAGAGTCTAGCAGCGGAGCGTAGGCCGAAACCCAGAGCCGGGCCAAGGAAGAACCTTGGGACTAGACTTGGAAATATGCAAGAGAGCACCAGAGGACAGAGTGTGGAAAACCAGGCTGAGACAAGAACATGAGAAGTACTACAAGGCTCAGAATAGCAAAGACCAGACATGGTGAAACAGGCAAGGCAGAGAACAGAGGAAGGACTACAAGTCAAAGAATAGCTAAGGCGAGACATAGCAAAATAGGCTAAAGCAGAGAACAGCGGAAGGACTACAAGGCATGGCACAAGACAAGAGACGGAATACGAGCACGGAGCGTGTGCAGAGACGCACTACATAGCAAAGTGCAAGGGCACAGAATAGAGGGAGCAACCCCACAGACCAAACAGCCATGCAGGGGAGCAACACAATAATCAGTCCCTGAGCAAAGGAAGGGGTGGTCTGATATAGGGCACAGCACCTCCTCTTCCGGGTCAGGACCAGGGGAGAACTTCCTAGTTCAGATGCTCCTGGATCACAGAGCGCAGTCACATGATCCGGGTTTCATACATGACGAGATGATCACCGAACCAGACAGTGCAGGATCCTAGGAAGGACACATAATCAGGGATTCTAGACATGACAAGATGATGACAGAACCAGACAGTGCAGGATCCTAGGAAAGGTCACATGATCAGAGTTTCAGACATGACGAGATGATTGCAGAACCAGACAGTGCAGGACCTTAGGAAACGTCACATGATCAAGGTTTCAGACATGACGAGATGATTGCAGAACCAGACAGTGCAGGATCCTAGGAAACGTCACATGATCAGGGATTCTAGACATGACGAAAAGATCACAGAAGGCAAAGCAGAAACGCAGGCATCTTGCAGCTCAGCAGACATGAGGTGACTGTGCACACTGCTCTAGGGAACAAGCAGGATAGCAGACACAAGGTGCGCGTGCACACCGCTCCAGGGGTTCATGAGGCAAAACAGACATGGCGGACATGGCAGACGTGACACTTGAATACTGCCAGCAGGCCTTCAGGGAGAATGATTAGAACGCGCGCTTCCCTCTGGTCTCTTAAAGGGACAGCACGCATTTTTTGAAAATAGCAATTAACCAGTGGCAGCGCACTGATTACTATTTCTGGCCTCTGCTATATAGGGAGAGTGCCGGAGCAACGAGTATCTACTCTTGCTACATCCGGTTCAGTCCCTGTTCTGCCTGCGCTGCATTAGCAATCCGTTTGCACTTGCTCATACTGTTTGTCTCCACAGAGTATCTGTGACCAGTGTTCCAAAAATCTCAGATGACATCAGTATCCATAGATTCAAGTGCCATCCCGTTCCTCCACTCGCCATCTGAACCTGAGGACTATGTCAAGGTTACTAGAGCCAGCTTCCTATCATCTACCCAGAACCTTACCTTCCTTACCAGTGCCAGCTTCACCTCTCATACCAGGTGTCCGCCGGTCAGCTCCACCAGATCTGTTATCTCTGTCACCCATTTGTCATACTGGGACAGATGCCACGTGTCTGGGGTCTAACTGGACATAGTACCTGTCTCCCCCATGTATTCCACTCTGGTCCTGTTCGAGGGATCTTACTAGGGATACCTGGGGCTCACTAGTCACACCCCCTTTGGAGCCCCCGGACCTTGGTCCCGAGGTTCCACTCTAAAAATAAAAAACAAATGTGAACTTCACCATCTGTGCCTCCGCTTCCATTCGGTACATGGAGTGTCAGCAAGATGATTAAAAAAATCATATTTTTTTATTGGTTTAAAAAACAGCATAACTTTATCTAGCAGTTGTGCGACTGGTGCAATCCAGGTACAGATAACTTATGTGAAAATTTAGCAGGGGCAATAATCTTCATTTCTCTATTGTTGGAATGTGTCAGCAAGGGAATCCATAGGGAGTACAAGTTTCACCATTGCACAATGTGCCAATTTCTCACAAAGTACAAAGCATTAGCCACCTGAGGTAAACATACATTACCACTAAGTATTTGCTGCAGAAGCAGGAGGAGGAGGAGAAGGTGATTTCGTGAACAAAATGGGTTTACACTGCTGTTGTCCATAGGGCTTACAAAGTCAAAGGAAATCCTGCCCTTGTTCAATTTTAGAAGAGTCAGCCTGTCTGCATTTTCTGTCGACAGGCGAGTGCACCTATTCATTATGATTGTACCAACCAAACTAAAAACCCACTCAGACAACGCACTTGCAGCAGGGCATGGCAGTACCTCCAAGGTGTAGAAGGAGAGGTCAGGTGAAATGTGGAGCTTGGACAGCCAATAGTTAAAGGGCCCTGAAGAATAAGGAAGGACGCTGGTATGGTCACTTAAGTAGTCTTTCACCATCTTGGTCAGCTTCTCCCTCTTCGCCATAGTTACACCAACAGATAGCCCTTCCTGATGTGATGATCTCAGTTGATGGACATTTCCCACCTCCTGTGTTGTACCTGGTGTGCGTGGCACTCCCCTGCAATCCTTTTGGGTGAAAACAAAACGTACCTCTGCCACTAGCGTTGTCTGAGGGCAATCTTTTTAGCATGTTTTCCTCAATTGCCCTCTGGTGTATGTGCACTGAAAATGGCATGTCTTCCTCCGACCATGGGTCAAAAATGGTGCATAGCCAGTATTTCATGATGGACAAAATGTGTTTCACACAAGGGTCTTGGGAAAGGCATCTGGAGACTAACTCTGCCAAGTGTCCCAGACTGCAAAGAGTTAAACGATCAGTGTCCATACCAGGAAGAACACTTAACATCTCCTCCTCTTGATGAATAGCCTCCTCCTCCTTCTCCTCCTCGGGCCATCCATTAGGCACAGACATGAAGCTGGTATTGGGAGTCCCCTCAATAGCGCAGACCAAAAACTCCTTTTCCACATCATCCTCCTCCTCCTTTTCCTTGTCATCACCCAATGTCGCTTGAGAATATTGTATGAGGCCAGGATGTGTGGTATCAGCCACTGTTAAATCTTACTCCATAGCCACATGCTCGGCATTCAAAGCTTCCTCTTTGAATTTCTGCACCAAACATTTTAATAGACAAAGCAATGGGATGGTTATGCTGACAATAGTGCCATCTTGGTGCATTACTCAAAGTTTTGAAGAACCTCACAAATGTCATCGATCCACACCCACTTGGTATTTGTTATATGTGGGTGCTGAGTGTTACTCTGACAGTGACTCTAACTTTTCTTGCCTGTTTTTGTGCTACGGACCAATACCTGTCTGCTATGATTGCTGCGGCATGCCACCATGCCAAGTCAGATCAGTGGCCTCATCAACCATGTCATCTTCCAATTTCTCAATCTGATCCTCCTTTTGAGCTGCCAATTTAGGCTGACCTTATGGCAACTGTACGTCATGATTATCCTCCACCTCTTCAGGCACTGACCTTCCCCAATGTGGCTTTCTCCTGGTTGTGGGTGCTCAAATATTTGGGCATCACTGCACTCCATCTCCTCATGACCCTCTTTAATGGTGCATGTTGAGATGCCTGACAAATTAAAAGGGAAAGTAAACAGTTCCTTAGATTGGCCAGATTTGGGGTCATATGTCTCCAGGGAGTCTTGATGGTGGGAGGGAGGAAGACCAGGTTTAGGATTCAGAGGCCCAGCCTGTTGGCTACTGAGGCTGGACAGTGTGGAAGACTTTGTGGTGCTGCTTGTAAACACACTGGAGCCTTTATCTGCCATCCAACCCACAACATCCTGGCAATTGTCTGGGTTTGTCAGTGGTGTACCACTCTGACCACATTTTAACAGGAAGCTAGAAAAAAATCCATTCACCTTCTGATCTGTAGCATGGCTTTGGCTGGCACCACCATATCCATATCCCTTAATGTCAACCTTTCTCATATTGAATTCTTTGTGCTTACGAAAAAGAAAAATTGCTGGCTTTATATTTGACAAGTGGCCTCTCAAAGGTGTTATGTACAAATTCAATATATCTAGCAATGTGTTGCAATTTTTGTTAAGAGATCAGCTTTATTGCACATGGCAAGACACATGAAAATTAGAGATAAATGGTCACATTTACATATCTCCAGTTGCACAACAGCTAGATAAAGTTATGCTATTTATTAAACCAATAGAAAATGTGTAGGCTTGTGCAGATTGGTCAATGGCAGTCCTGTCTCTTTCCCTTGAGGAGGCTGCTTCCAAGTAAAATGAGGTTTGTACAATACAGGCCCTCGCTTGCATACACTGCATTTAGAATTTAATTCCAATGCTTTTATTGTCTGGTAGAATCCAATTTACTGACATTGAACATACAGGTCTCCCAACTCTTGTATTATATTCACCTTACAGCAGCTTCACCCGTTATGACAGTTGTTCCATTGGGATCCTGCGACAAAAATGAACCGTGAAGTGGATGAATGTCATCCGCTCAATGCCGACTTTTATTTCCCATTGACTTGCATTGGGGTTGGGTTTCGGACGAAACTCCGACCTTTTTTGCCCTATTCGGACCAGTTTCATCTGAAACAAATTTTGTTTCATGAAACCGATCCGACCAAAGTCGCTCAAATCTAATCCCGGTGATTCTGACATTGTTTTCACGTGACATATTGTACTTCATGTTAGTGGTAAAATTTCATTTCAAGCTATATTCATTCAAATAACTTGTGTTTATTTGTGAAAAAAATGGAAATATGGCCAAAATTTTGAAAATTTCGCAAATTTCCAACTTCAAATTTTTATGCCCTTGAATCACAGAGATATGGCACACAAAAAACTTAATAAGTAACATTTCACATATGTTTACTTTACATCAGCAGAATTTTGGAACCAAAATTTTTTTTAGTTAGGAAGTTAAAAGGGTTAAAAGTTGACCAGCGATTTCTCATTTTTACAGCACCATTTTATTTTTAGGGAATACATCACATTTGAAGTCAAAAGTGACACCATTCTAAAAACTGCACCCCTCAAGGTGCTCAAAACCACATTCAAGAAGTTTATTAACCCTTCAGGTGCTTCACAGGAATTTTTTGAATGTTTAAAAAAAATGAACATTTAACTTTTTTCACAAAAAATTATTTCAGGTCCAGTTTTTTTTTATTTTACCAAGGGTAACAGAAGAAATTGGACTGCAAAAGTTACTGTGCAATTTGTCCTGAGTATGCTGATACCTGATAAGTGGGGGGAACCACTGTTTCGGCGTATGGCAGAGCTCAGAAGGGAAGGAGCACCGTTTAACTTTTTCAATGCAAAATTGGCTGGAATTCAGATCAGATGCTGTGTCACGTTTGGAGAGCCCCTGATGTGCCTAAACAGTGGAAACCCCCCACAAGTGACCCCATTTTGGAAACTAGACCCCCAAAGGAACTTATCTAGATATGTGGTGAGAACTTTGAACTCACAAGGGCTTTACAGAAGTTTATAACGTACAGCTGTACAATTAAAAAGTCATATTTTTTCCACAAAAATAATCTTTTCACCACCAATTTTTATTTTCCCAAGGCTAACAAGACCATAAAAGGTACTGAGAAATTTGTCCTGAGTACGCTGATACCCCACATGTGGGGGTAAACCACTATTTGGGCGCATGGCAGAGCTCGGAATGGAAGCAGCAACATTTGACTTTTTTGGCTGGAATTGGGATTGGACGCCATGCCGCGTTTGGAAAGCCCCTGAGGTGCCTAAACAGTGGAAACCCCCCACAAATGACACCATTTTGGAAACTAGACCCCTTAAGGAACTTATCTAGATGTGTGGTGAGCACTTTGAACCCCCAAGGACTTCACAGAAGTTTATAACGCCCGGGCGTGAAAATAAAAGAATCATATTTTTCCCACAAACATGATATTTAGTCCCCAATATTTTTATTCTCCCAAGGGTAACAGGAGAAATTGGACCACAAAAGTTGTTGTCCAATTTGCCCTGAGTACACCGATACCCCATATGTGGGACAAAACTACCGTATGGGCACACATCGGCGCTCGGAAGGGAAGTAGTGAAGTTTTGGAATGCAGACTTTGATGGAATGGTCTGCGGGTGTCATGTTGCCTTTGAAGAGCCCCTGAAGTACCTAAACAGTGGAAAAACCCCACATGTGACCCCATTTTGGAAAATAGACCCCCAAAGGAACTTATCTAGAAGTGTGGTGAGCACTTTGAACCCCCAAGGGCTTCACAGAAGTTTATAACGCCCAGGCGTGAAAATAAAAAAATCATATTTTTTTCCCACAAAAAATGATGTTTTTGCCCCCAATTTTTTATTTTCCTAAGGGTAACAGGAGAAATTGGACACCAAACGTTGTTTTGCAATTTGTCCTGAGTAGGCTGATACCCCATATGTGGGGGTAAAACACTGTTTGGGCTCATAGCAGAGCTTGGAAGGGAAGGAGCACCGTTTGACTTTTTCAACGCAGAATTGGCTTTAATTGAGATCAGATGCCATGTTGCGTTTGGAGAGCACCTGATGTGCTCAAACAGTGGAAACCCCCCAATTCTAACTCCAACCCTACCCCAATACACCCCTAACCCTAATCTCAGCCCTAACCCTAGCACTAACCCTAACCCTAGCCCTAACCATAATGGGAAAATGGAAATAAATACATTTTTTTAATTTTATTATTTTTCCCTAACTAAGGGGGTGATAAAGGGGGTTTGATTTACTATATACAGTATGTCGGTTTTTTATGTTTGGCAGCTGTCATATGCTAAAAGACGCTTTTAATTGTAAAAATTGTTTTTGCATCACCACATTTTGAGAGCTATAATTTTTCCATATTTTTATCCACCGAGTCATATAAGGTCTTATTTTTTTGCGGGACAAGTTGACGTTTTTATTGGTACCATTTTCGGGCACGTGACATTTTTTGAACGCTTTTTATTCCGATTTTTGTGACACAGAATGAACAAAAATCAGCATTCCAAGAATTTATTTTGGGGGGTGCGTTTTCACCGTTCCGTGTGCAGTAAAATTGATAAGGCGGTTTTATTCTTCGGGTCAGTACGATTACAGCGATATCTCATTTATGTCTTTTCTTATGTTTTGCAGCTTTTATGCAATAAAAACAATTTTATATAATAAATAATTATTTTTGCATCGCTTTATTCTGTGAGCCATAACTTTTTTATTTTTTCACTGATGGTGCTGTATTGCAGCTCGTTTTTTGCGGGACAAGATGACGTTTTCAGCGGTACCATGGATATTTATATCCGTCTTTTTGATCGCGCATTATTGCACTTTTTGTTCGGCGGTATGATAATAAAGCATTATTTTTTGCTTTGATTTTTATTTTTATTTTTTAAGGGGTTCGCTAAAGGGGTTAACTAATGGGACAGTTTTATAGGGCGGGTCGTTACGGACGCGGCGATACTAAATATATGTACTTTTATTGTTTTGTTTTTTCTATTTCCAAAAAATGAATTTATTAGGGAATTTTTTTCTATTTATTTAGCGATTTTTTTATAAATTATTTTTACACTTTTTTTAACTTTATTACAATGTAACAGGGGGGACATAACTGTCATGTGACAGATCGCAGATCTGTCACATCACAGATTGCTGTGACAGATCAGCGATCTGTCACAGGCAGTGCTAGAGGCTTCCTCATGCTGGCGCTTTGCAGGCATGAGGAAGCTGCCTCCCTGCACATTCGTCCCCTCCTGAGACTTACCATCACTCACACTTCACGGGGTGCTATTCAGGGATCCGTCCCTACTCCCAGGGATTCCCAACACACCGGCCTCACCAGGTCCAAGGTTGCAGCAGGTGCTATTCAGGAAAGCAGCACACCTTCCAACACCTAGACCCTCTAGGACCTTCCACCCAGAACCATTCAGGTACACACTCTCCATGTGACCAGACCTCAGGCACATTATATGGTACATTGCCACATCCACAGGTGATCACATGGCTATGACATCATAGCAGGTCCTTTTTAGACACCCAACCATACACACACATATACTTTGGGCATTCAGACAAATGCCCCTGGGTGGGTTTGTAGGTGACTGGTCCACCCATCTCACCAGCCACCTGGAAGCTCTTCCTATTACACTGCAGCAAACCCTCAGCAGTACCTCTGCTGATCAACACATGTTCCAGCTTCCATAACAAGGCACCCACCCTTGTGATACATATCGGCCATTCACAACCCTGCCGCTCACCATTTCACAATAAAGGAAACGCCTGCATGCAAGTCCTGGGAGGCCCATACAGCACCCCCTAGCTGTCACAGGGGTCACTGCATCACATACCCCCATACTTGTGGGGTTGAACACTTGCCACAAACCAGGGGCCTCGAGATTGGGCACCCATGTCATCTTGCCCTACCAGTCGAGAGGGCCCTCTCAGTCATCTTTGAGCGTCAGCTCCCGAGACGTAGTCCATCACTGTCATTGTATCCCTCTATGGGACCATCACATTATTGGACTTTGCCCTTTCTCATTTCAGAGTCTGTCTGTTAGGCCTTCCCCGGCCCCAGCGGTCCTTATGTCGGCCTTGAGCTTTGGCCTTTAAGTCACAGTCCAACTGTGTTACCAGACCCTTGTTAGTCTCCACATTTCTGCCGTACGCCCCGTCATCCAACCTTTCTGTCATGTCCGCCATGTCTGTCATGTCTGTTTTGTCTCAAGAACTCCTGGAGCAATGTGCATGCGCATATCTTGTCTGCTATCCTGCTTGTTCCCTAGAGCAGTGTGCACACTCACCTCATGTCTGCTGAGCTGCAAGATGCCTGCGTTTCTGCTTTGCCTTCTGTGATCTTCTCGTCATGTCTGAAATATTGATCATGTTACGTTTCCTAAGATCCTGCACTGTCTGGTTCTGCAATCATCTCGTCATGTCAGAAACCCTGATCATGTGACTGCTCTCTGTGATCCTGGAGCATCTGAACTAGGAAGTTCTCCCCTGGTCCTGACCCGGAAGAGGAGGTGCTGTGCTCTATATCAGACCACCCCTTCCTTTGCTCAGGGCCTGAGTATTGTGTTGCTTCTCTGCATGGCTGTTTGGTCTGTGGGGTTGCGCCCTCTATTCTGTGTCCTTGCACCTTGCTCTGTAGTGCGTCTCTGCACACGCTCCGTGTTCATATTCCATCTCTTGTCTCGTGCCTTGTCTAGTGTTTGTCCTTCGTGCCATGTTTTGTCTTTGCCCTGCTTTGCCTTGCTTTGCCTTGTAGTCCTTGTTTGCTCTGACTCTGTTCCGTGTTTCTTTCCATGTTTCCTGTCTCGCTTTGCTTTGTGGCTTCAGGTACCCGTCTCTGTACCCTGTCTCTGGCGTGTCTCTACACGTGCAGGTCTGTCCCTTTCCCTGGCGTACCCCTAGGTACGCGCAGGCCTCGCCTCGTACCTGTCCCTGGCATGTCCTTTGCATGCGCAGGGTCCTTTCCTCAACTCTATACCTTGGCTCTGATGTTTCGTGCGCTCTTGCACTTTTCGTACTAGGCTTTGCCGTGCGGTATCGCACGCGTCTCTGTCCTGTACCTTTGCCTAGCCCTGCCCTGTGGCTCTGTGCCTCTTTGCACGTGCCTGGTTGCCTGTGCCCATCTGGTGTGCCTCAGCCGTGCCACCTCTAGCCGTGCTCGCCTGTGTGCCTCAGCCGTGCCCCGTCCAGTGCTATAGTGGTCTGCCTGCATGGCCCCACAGCGGTGCCGTCTCTAGACATGCCCGCCTGCAAATGCCCTCATCGGTACCACCTGCCGGTGCCCCCAGCCGTGGTCTCCGTGCTCTCTTGCACTCATGCTGGTTCTCGCACTGTGCCTTTTCGTGCTACTCTTGCACAACTCTTTTGCTTACTTTGCTCTGCTCTGAACCCTGTCCTGCCTGCCGGATTCCGTAACCTGCCGACCGCTGCCAGAGGTCCGGACCTAGATGACTGCGGCCTGATGTCCGGAGCTGATGTCCGCAGCCTGATTCCTGGATCCTGTCGGTCGATGCCTGCACCCGGATGCCGATGCCACCGTACCCTGTCTCTCCCTGGCGTGCCCTCGCACGCGCAGGTCTCCGTCCTTGTACCCGCTCCTGGCATGCCCCTTGGCATGCGCAGGCCTCCGTCCTGTGAACCCGAACCTGGCGTGTCCGTTGACATGCATCATGTCGTTAACCCTGTCTTGTTTCCTTGCATGGAACCCTGGCTGACTTTCGGATGTCCGGATCCTGATGATTGCCTACAGAGCTTCAGAACCTGATGTCCCGGTTGATCTTCGCTTGCTGTCCAGAGTCTGATGTCATCGTGCCTCCGCCTATCATATGCTCGTACCATGCTTGGACCTCGGCGTGCCCTTGCACGCACCTTGCTATCTTGTCCCTGTTCTGTTTATGTTTGTACCTGATGTTATCCCTGAAGCCTTCCTTAAATGAAGTTTCTTTGAACTAACGTCTCGTCTCGCCTTGTCTTGTTTCCCTGAGTCGGCCGTCTGGTCCAGCTGCCGTGGTGGCTCACCCCCTTGGTCATGCCCCTGACACTCCCTGTATAGGGGGTGGTTCTCACTAGGTCAGCTCGCCCCAAGGTGGGTGGGTGCCATGGCCCAGAGGGTCCACTCTTTCAAAGAAGAACGGCTCAGCGTAAGCTGACACTCGTCACACTTTCTCTCCATGGCTAGCTCTCCCGGTTGTTTTGGCCAGAAGTCCCACGTACCACGTACAGTCGAGCTAACTGGCTGGTCTGAGTCTGACCCTTTGTCACTACATCCACTATCGGGTCTCCTGTCTATGCTACCAAGCCCCGAGTAAATGGAGGAGTCACCACCTCTAACCCTCTTTGCTTCAGACCGTGTACTGCCAGTTTCCAGAGAAGACCCTCATTTCTCCATCTTTTGGGCTGAAAGCGGTCGCTCTCTTCTTTCCAACACCTGTAGCTGTACTTTAATTTGCATTTTTTCCCAGATCAGCTGCTCTACCTCTCGTAGGTACGTCACTCGATATTCCAGGAGCATTCAGATGCTCCTTAGGTATTCCACAGAGCCAATAACAATGACTGGAACCATGTCATCTTCAACAGCTACTTGGATTTCACCAGCAGGTGGGATGCTCACTCTCTTCACACCCGATCTATTTACCATCTGCTGCATCACCTTTCCAAGTCTTCCAACGACTTTCCCCACCAGATTTCTGGGTACCGGAATTATGTCGTCTACAAAGCCCAGCCGACTTTGAGTCTCCCTCGTAGGCTCCAGATGTCGAGCGGCTTTCTTATTACGCAACACGAACATCTGTTTCGTAAGGAGACATTGTAGGTGCATCTACTTGAGGACAGCCACCCTCTTTTCTGTGTCTTCAGTTTCTGCCCGTATCACCAACTGGTTTGTCTCTGGTGCCCAGTTCACACTATAGGCCTTTGTTGCCTTTCTAAAGGCTTCATGCGCACCCTCACTGGCAAAAACTTCTCGCATGTCTTCGGGTACCTTTGTCACGTACTTGAAGAGCGAAGCCTCACTCTCTTCATGGACAGATGGCTCCTGGTTTACCATGGACACTTCCCTCAAGACATCTGCCATGACTGGGTGACTGTCTTGTTCAGCCCTTGGCTCACAATCTTCCTGAGATTTACACTCTTCAGGACCCATTTCCAAGATGGGCATTTGCAGCTCCGCCTTGTTATCACTCGGGCACGGCTGCTGTACGTCTTTGACCATCAACTTCTCCTCCTGCAGGAGACCTTTTACTGCTCCTCTGAGCACTTCTACCTCTTCCCTTAGGGTCTTTTTCACATCTTGCCATGTTGTCATGTGACCTCTGAGCTCAGAGACTTCCTTCTCCAGCTCCTCCACTCTGTGTTCGGCCATTTGTCTCAGGGCCTTGACTGCCGAGAGCTCAGACTCTAGGTGGTGCAGCCGCTCCAACTGTATGGAGTTGTCGACTTCCATACTCGCCACCTTTAAACACTCATTCGCCAGCTGTTGACAGATCTCTTTGCGCTCTCTCTCAGAGTTTCGTATGTGCACTTCTACTTGGTGAAAAATGTCAACTCGCTCTTTCCACATGCACACATCCTTAGCCAGTTTGTCAACTGGACCCTCTAGCTGTCGGGTGATAGCAGTCAACTTGGCGAGCTTCTCCTCTTCAATGGTCACACATTCTGGTTTAACTACCAGTGTCCTGCTGCCTTCTCCTTGTGAAGCACTGTCATTACACTGGGTTCGTGCTTCTGTCTGACAAACACTGTCTTCAGCCCTAGTGGTTACTAATGGCAATAACCTATTACTGTCACGCCCGGTGCCTGTGTCACACCCCACCATAGGGTAAACGCTCATGTTGCTCTCTGTTTGGGTGTCAGCTCCATTCTTTTTAATTACCACACCACTATCAGTCACCCTGTGGTACATGTCAGGTGACATCATGTCTGTAAGTTGGGCCTACACTCCCTTCTCTCTGGTCATAGTTTCGGGCATGGCTGTTACCGTCATGTCACTAAGTTGGGCCCATCCACCATTTCCTTTGGTCATGCCTAACTTAGGACTGTCAACTTTAGGGGGTGCACTTTCCACACCATTACCTCACACACACATTATTTCTACAGACACTTCTCCTTTTGTCCACCAGTTCCACAGGGCTTCAAAGTCCTGCCCTATTACCATAGTACACCGTTAGTCCGGGACTGCCGTCACTTCATGGTATGTGGAACCCTCAGTCGTGTCAATGTAGAGGTATGCTGTCAAAGGTTCTTTAATGTCCCCACCAAAGCCATTCACTCTTGTCCCCGTCCCAGGCGACACAGAACGTCCAGGAGGGGTCCTCAGCTCAGACACCCGACTCCCTGGGTCTAACAATCCCATCACCCATTCTCCATCCAGCCAGAAAGGACACTGTAGTGTCAGTTCACTGACCGAGCTGTCCACAGTATAGCAGGAACTTCGCTTCTCCCAGCTACAGTCCAATGGCGCCTTTGCTGGCGCCTCTTTTTTTGCCTCCACCCAAATTTGGGTTACTGCCCCCTTTTGGGACTCCACCCCCTTTTGGGCAACTACTCCATTGTGGGATACCACCCCCTTTTTGGCAATCATCCCTGTTAGGGTTACCGCCCCCTTTTTTGGGATACCACCCTGTTTAGGGACACCACCCCTCTCTGGGTACACTCCGTGGACTCCCCCACAGCAGTTCCTTATGTCTTTCTGGGCTGGTACTGGCCCTTTAAGAGGTTGCACAGTCTCTACCTCTGACATCTCTATGACACCCCAGCAGCTCCTGCTGGCACTGCCACAGCTCTGGCTGTAGCCACAATCACCAGCACCTCCGGCTGCTGCTCACAAGCAGCTGCTGGTGTCACTGCAGCTCCTGCTGCTGCAGAACCTCTTGCTGCAACTTGCAATTGCAGCTCCCGCTGCCACAAGTCCGTGCAAACTTCCACTGCGCCGTCTTCGTGGACCCGCTGATCCACAGCAACCTTCATAACCCCGCCGAGTTACAGCCAGCTGCTTGTCACCTTTGCGACCCCACTGTGTCACATCAAACACCTTCAGCTCTTATAGAGAGAGAGGAAAAAAACACATGCACAGTCTCTCACTGACCCCGGTCAGTACATCAAGGACTCCTGTCCGTTACCTGGCCCAGCGTCGCCAGCACTGCAACATGTGCTTCTTGAAACCTTTGCCCCTAGCAACCGAATTTGTAGTCCTCGTCCATTGCCCCTAGCAACAAGTCTACAGCAGTGCCCTTAGCATTCTTCACCATATGTATGGTAGCGCTCACCGAGTGTATTGGGGGACACTCACTTAGCAGCGCATTCACGTCACACAGGAGCACTTTCCGTTAAACAGTCTATGTGGTTTATTGAATGGCATAAACCATATAAGGCAACACAAAGAAAACAGTCTTGTATCAGATAAATCAGTGTTCACATTAGAGCTCCGCTCTCTCATTTCTGTGGCCACACAGGCTGTGCCATGTCCAGTAACAGGCTCTATATCCTCAACACAGTTATTTCCCCATGTCTGGGGTTACCTCTGTGTGTGTGTATATATATATATATATATATATATATATATATATATATACACTCACTGGCCACTTTATTAGGTACACCTGTCCAACTGTGTGTTAAGACTTAATTTCTGATCAGCCAATCACATGGCGGCAACTCAGTGCATTTAGGCATGTAGACATGGTCAAGACAATCTCCTGCAGTTCAAACCGAGCATCAGTATGGGGAAGAAAGGTGATTTGAGTGCCTTTGAACGTGGCATGATTGTTGGTGCCAGAAGGGCTGGTCTGAGAATTTCAGAAACTGCTGATCTACTGGGATTTTCACGCACAACCATCTCTAGGGTTTACAGAGAATGGTCCGAAAAAGAAAAAAAATCCAGTGAGCGGCAGTTCTGTGGCCGGAAATGCCATGTTGATGCCAGAGGTCAGAGGAGAATGGGCAGACTGGTTCGAGCTGATAGAAAGGCAACAGTGACTCAAATTGCCACCCGTTACAACCAAGGTAGGCAGAAGAGCATCTCTGAACGCACAGTGCGTCGAACTTTGAGGCAGATGGGCTACAGCAGCAGAAGACCACACTGGGTACCACTCCTCTCAGCTAAGAACAGGAAACTGAGGCTACAATTTGCACAAGCTCATCGAAATTGGACAGTAGAAGATTGGAAAAACGTTGCCTGGTCTGATGAGTCTCGATTTCTGCTGCGACATTCGGATGGTAGGGTCAGAATTTGGCGTAAACAACATGAAAGCATGGATCCATCCTGCCTTGTATCAACGGTTCAGGCTGGTGGTGGTGGTGTCATGGTGTGGGGAATTTTTTCTGGGCACTCTTTGGGCCCCTTGGTACAAATTGAGCATCGTTGCAACGCCACAGCCTACCTGAGTATTGTTGCTGACCATGTCCATCCCTTTATGACCACAATGTACCCAGCATCTGATGGCTACTTTCAGCAGGATAATGCGCCATGTCATAAAGCTCGAATCATCTCAGATTGGTTTCTTGAACATGACAATGAGTTTACTGTACTCAAATGGCCTCCTCAGTCACCAGATCTCAATCCAATAGAGCATCTTTGGGATGTGGTGGAACGGGAGATTCGCATCAGGGATGTGCAGCCGACAAATCTGCGCCAACTGTGTGATGCCATCATGTCAATATGGTCCAAAATCTCTGAGGAATGCTTCCAGCACCTTGTTGAATCTCTGCCACGAAGAATTGAGGCAGTTCTGAAGGCAAAAGGGGGTCCAACCCCTTACTAGCATGGTGTACCTAATAAAGTGGCCAGTGAGTGTATATATATATAAAAATCCAACAATGTAGACCAGCTCACTCCTGTGAACCACCTGGAACCTCAGCTGACCTGGTTAACTCCGTTGTGCCCGGATCTGTATGTAGGAGTCCATCCATACAAATGTGAACAACGACAAAGCAAAGTCCAGCAATAACGTGAGCAATCCAGGATGCTGTTAAAATTTTTTTTCTTTTTATTCATAAATCCATTAAAATGCAATGGTCCAAGCAGTTCAAAACAGCAATAACGCAGGAAAGTCGTGCATCAGGGTAATTATAAACATATGTGAGAGACTGCTGCGGTTCTGCAGGATCAAATCTGCTGCGGAACTGCACGGAGTCTGCACTGTGTGCACAGGGCCTTAAATCTTATGGTCAGGTTATTGGACATTCCTAATGTACTTTTCTCCAATATGTTGAATTCTTTCCTTATAATCTTTATGCATGTTGTATACTGATCAATATGTGGATAGTTTATATGTTTGGTCTGCTTTTATAGCACATGTTTTTAAGTCTCTCACATATGTTTATAATTACCCTGATAGGAGTGGGATGTATATAAGGTTCCATGTTTGGAAAGCAGATTAGATTCTGGACCGTGAAGAAGGTGGGTTCTACCGCTGAAACGCGTAGTCCTATCTGCACGACTTTCCTGCGTTTTTGCTGTTTTGAACTGCTTGGACCATTGCATTTTAATGTATTTATGAATAAAAAGAAAAAATTTTTATTTTAGGCTAAAAAGTAACACACATTGTCATTTTTTCACATTTTAAAAATTACAAAAAGAAAAATGGACCGATGCTAAAGTTTGGGCACCTTTGTAGATTTGTGTGCTCAGATAACTTTGACCAAGGTTTCAGACCTTAATTAGCCTGTAAGGGATATGGCTTGTTCACCCTCAATGTTAGGAAAAGCCAGCTGATGCAGACTCCACAGGTTTAGAAACACATAGCCTCCTCTAACCTTGTGCGAAAAAACAGCCACCATGGGTTCTTTTAAGCAGCTGCCTAGCACTCTGAAAATGAAAATGGTGGAGGCCCACAAAGCAGGAGAAGGCTATAAGGAGATAGTAAAGCGTTTTCAAGTTGTCATTTCCTCAGTTCAATATGTAATTCAGAAATAGCAGTTTACAGGAACAGTGGAGGTCAAGATAAGGTCTGGAAGGCCAAGCAAAATTTCAGAGAGAGCTGCTTGTAGGATTGCTAGAAAGGCATATCAGAACCCCCACTTGACTGCAAAAGACCTTTAGAAAGATATAGCAGATTCTGGAGTTGTGGTAATTGTTCTACTGTTCAGAGACACCTTAGCAAATATGGCCTTCATGGAAGAGTCATCAGAAGAAAACCTCTCCTGCACCCTTACCATAAAATTTAGCATCAGAGGTATGCAAAAGAACATCTAAACAAGCAAAATGGATTTTAGAAACAAGTCCTGTGAATCGTTGAAGTTAAAATAAAACTCTTTGGTCGCAATGATCAAAGGTATGTGCAGAGATAAAAATGCATAGAATTTCAGGAAAAGAACATCTCTCCAACCATTAAGCATGGGGATGGATCAATCATGCTTTGGAGTTGTGTTGCAGACAATGGCACAGGGAACATTTCACAGGTAGAGGGAAGAATGGAGTCAATGAGATTTCAACAAAGTCTTGATGCAAACATAACACCATGTGTAAAAAAGCTGAATTTGAAAACAGGATGGCTTCTACAAATGGATAATGATCACACACATCAAAATCCACAATAGACTACCTCAAAAGGCTAGAGGTTTTTCAATGGCCCTCACAGTCCCCCGATTCGATCATCATTGAAAATCTGTGGCTAGTCCTCAAAATAGCAGTGCATGCAAGACGACCCAGGAATCTCACAGAAATGGAAGAATTTTCCAAGGAAGAATGGATGAAAATCCATCAAACAAGAATTGAAAGACTCTTGGCTGGCTACTAAAAACGTTTACAAGCTGTGATATTTTTAAAAGGGAGTGCTACTAGGTACTAACTATGCAGAGTGCCCAAACTTTTGCATTAGCCTATTTTCCTTATTGTAATTTTTAAAATATAAAAAATGACAATATATAATTTTTTGGGCCTAAAATACAGAGAAAATGTGTCATCTTTAGCTTTAGCCCTTTTAGAGATCATTCCATCTTCAACTTGCTTAACTGGTCACAATAACAGTAATTTTGACCAGGGGTCAAACTTTTAAATGCCACTGTATATAATACATATATACATAATATATATAATATATATATATATATATATATACATATATATATATGCAATGTGTATATATATATATATATATATAATTTAACATATATATATATATAAATACAATATATATATATATATATATATATGTCAGTGACAAATACATTTAGTATAGTGTTTATGCAAAATTATGGACATATTTAATGAATAAAAGATTGTTTCAAGGAAAATAATGGCATGGCGACCCTCTATAATTTATGGCCAGCAATAGCATTGCAGACAGCTGAGAGCTGATATTTATAGCCTAAGAAGGGGCCATAGATAGTGCCTCCCCCGGCTACAAACACCAGCTCTCAGCAATCCCAGAAAAGGTGCATCTGCAAGATGTGCCAAATCAAGCACATAGACTGGCTCATCTCACTGCCCATTGCAGTGTCATTCCACTCATTTTTATATTGAGGATAAAACCAAAGTGTCACGAAGTGACTGGCCCTCTGTGACACGACCCAGCAATCAGTCGGTCACCAAACAGCAAGCAAACAAGGGAACACCAGGGACACAATTACAACGGAGGGCCCTGTGATAGGGAATGGGGAAATGGACACCTCCTCCACTCTCCTGAGGCTGTGCCCTGGTCTATCCTGACATTCCTATATGGCTTCTTTCAAACCGTCGCCGAGCAGGATAACTTAGCCCTCACTTTCCCCGCACCTACCCCACAATAGGGAATTGGCAAGTGCGGACACTGGTCCCTCCGCTGCACTAATATAACACCAATGGAAGATATACAAATGAGGTAAGACAAACAACACTTAGCTTTCTCTGCTGCAATGCACCGCACAGCAGAGTTAGGCACCAGATCAAGGTAATAGCTGAAGTTCCACTGCACAGAGCCAGCTCCTGACTCCAACTTAGTTGGTCTCCAAAGAGGAAGTGTATCCTCAGTTAGCTGAAGCATCAGGTGAACTTTTAACCCCTTAACGACCGCCGATACGCCTTTTAACGGCGGTAATTAAAGGTACTAAAACCACAGCGCCGTTAATTCACGGCGCTGTGATTTAAGTGAATAGCGCCCCCCAGTGTCGGATTTTCTCTGGGGTCTCGGCTGCCAGGGGTAGCCGAGACCCCAGAGAACATGAATCGGTCGGTTTTTACCGACCCCCGCTTTTGCGATAGCCGTTATTAACCCTATAACGGCGACCGCAAAAAAAAAGCCGCGATTTTACATTTAATTTCTCTCTCCTCTGATGTGATCGCACATCAGAGGAGAGAGAAATAGGGTCCCCGATCCCCCCCGGTACCTCTCCGTGGCCCTCCATCCCCTCCCGGTGGTCCCACATCCCGCCGGCATCCTCCGATGGGTGCCACCATCTTGAAAACGGCGGGCGCATGCGCAGTACGCCCGCCGGGAATCTGCCGGCTCCGGCTGGCAGATTCCATTCATTATTTTGATCACTATGATAAACGATCATAGTGATCAAAATAAAAAAAATAGTACATAACCCCCCCCCGTTTATCACTCCCTTATAGAGGCCAATATAATGAAATAAAGAAAATATTTTTTTTTCAGTTTTCCATTAGGGTTAGGGTTAGGGTTGGGCTAGGGTTAGGGTTAGGGTTAGGGTAGGGTTAGGGCTAGGGTTAGGGTTAGGGTAGGGTTAGGGCTAGGGTTAGAGTTAGGGTAGGGTTAGGGTTAGGGTTAGGGTTGGGCTAGGGTTAGGGTTAGGGTTGGGCTAGGGTTAGGGTTGGGCTAGGGTTAGGGCTAGGGTTAGGCTAGGGTTAGGGTTAGGGTTGTGCTAGGGCTAGGGTTAGGGCTCGGGTCACGACTAGGGTTAGAATTAGGGTTAGGGCGAACTAGAATTAAGGTTAGAATTAGGATTAGGGATTGGGGTTGGGATTAGGGTTAGGGTTGGGATTAGGGTTAGGGGTGTGTTGGGGTTAGGGTTGGAGCAAGAATTGAGGGGTTTCCACTATTTGCCAACTTTGGGGGTCTAAAAATTGGGGTCTAAAAAATCACTTTTGTGGAAATAAAAAAGACTTTTTATTTTCACTGCTCTGCGTTTATAAGCTTTTGTGAAGCGCTTGGGGGTTCAAAGTGCTCACCACACATCTAGATAAGTTCATTAGGGGGTCTAATTTCCAAAATGGGGTCACTTGTGGGGGGTTTCCACTGTTTAGGCCCATCAGGGGCTCTGCAAGCGCAACATGATGCCCGCAGACCATTCCATCAAAGTCTGCATTCCAAAATGGCACTCCTTCCCTTCCGAGCTCTCCCATGCGCCCAAACAGTGGTTCCCCCCCACATATTGGGTACCGGTGTACTCAGGACAAATCGCATAACAACTGTGCGGGTATGATTTCTCCTGTTACCCTTGTAAAAATAAAAATTTGGGGGCGAAAAGATCATTTTTGTGGAAAAAAATGGATTTTTTATTTTCACGGCTCTACGTTATAAACTTCTGTGAAGCACTTGAAGGTTCAAAGTGCTCACCACACATCTAGATAAGTTCCTTAATGGGTCTAGTTTCCAAAATGGGGTCACTTGTGGGGGGTTTCCACTGTTTAGGCCCATCAGGGGCTCTGCAAGTGCAACATGATGCCCGCAGACCATTCCATCAAAGCCTGCATTCCAAAATGGCACTCCTTCCCTTCCGAGCTCTCCCATGCGCCCAAACAGTGGTTCCCCCGACATATGGGGTATCGGCATACTCAGAACAAATCGCATAACAACTGTGCGGGTATGATTTCTCCTGTTACCCTTGTAAAAATAAAAATTTGGGGGCGAAAAGATCATTTTTGTGGAAAAAAAATGGATTTTTTATTTTCACGGCTCTACGTTATAAACTTCTGTGAAGCACTTGAAGGTTCAAAGTGCTCACCACACATCTAGATAAGTTCCTTAATGGGTCTAGTTTCCAAAATGGGGTCACTTGTGGGGGGTTTCCACTGTTTAGGCCCATCAGGGGCTCTGCAAGCGCAACATGATGTCCACAGACCATTCCATCAAAGTCTGCATTCGAAAATGGCACTCCTTCCCTTCCGAGCTCTCCCATGCGCCCAAACAGTGGTTCCCCCCCACATATGGGGTATCAGCGTACTCAGGACAAATTGCATAACAACTGTGCGGGTATGATTTCTCCTGTTACCCTTGTAAAAAATAAAAATTTGGGGGCGAAAAGATCATCTTTGTGGAAAAAAATAGATTTCTTATTTTCACGGCTCTACGTTATAAACTTCTGTGAAGCCCTTGGGGGTTCAAAGTGCTCACCACACATCTAGATAAGTTCGGTAATGGGTCTAGTTTCCAAAATGGGGTCACTTGTTGGAGGTTTCCACTGTTTAGGCACATTAAGGGCTCTCCGACCGCAACATGGCATCCGATCTCAATTCCAGCCAATTCTGCGTTGAAAAAGTCAAACGGCGCTCCATCTCTTGCGAGCTCTGCTGTGTGCTGAAATAGTGGTTTACCCCCACATATAGGGTATCGGCGTATTCAGGAGAAATTGTACAACAAATTTTGTGGTTGATTTTCTCTTTTAGCACTTGTGAAAATAAAAAAAATTGGTTCTGAAGTAAATTTTTTGCAAAAAAAGTTAAATATTAATTTTTTCCTTCCACATTGCTTTAGTTCCTGTGAAGCACTTAAAGGGTTAATAAACTTCTTGAATGTGGTTTTGAGCACCTTGAGGGGTCTAGTGTTTAGAATGGTGCCACTTTTGGGTATTTTCTGTCATGTACACCCCTCAAAATGACTTTAAATATGATGTGGTCCCTAAAAAAAAGGTTTTGTAAATTTTGTTGTAAAAATGAGAAATCGCTGGTCAACTTTTAACCCTTATAACTTCCTAACAAAAAAAAATTTTGCTTCCAAAATTGTGCTGATGTAAAGTAGACATGTGGAAAATGTTATTTATTAAGAAATTTGTGTGACACATCTCTCTGATTTGAGGGCATAGAAATTTAAAGTTTTAAAATTGCAAAATTTTCAAAATTTTCGCCATATTTCCATTTTTTTCATAAATAAACACAAGACTTATCGAAGAAATTTTACCACTAATATGAAGTACAATATGTCACGAAGAAACAGTCTTAGAATCAGCGGGATCCATTAAAGCGTTCCAGAGTTATAACCTCATAAAGGGACAGTGGTCAGAATTGTAAAAATTGGCCTGGTCATTAAGCTGCAAACTGGCTCTGTCGCTAAGGGGTTAAAGGAAGGTGGGAGTGGTCACCACCTGCATCAGCAAACTGACCAGCCATGTAATTACATCAGCGGCCACCGGGGGGGAAATACTGATATTAAACCTGATGGCCTGAAAGGAAAAAAGGTTTAATATGCAAAGCAAAATCTGCCACAGATCCAAAAATGAATCGTGACACAAAGGATGCAACTAGAGATGGGGAAAGAACTGCAACTTCTATAAGTCATTCACTATCCTGGGGCTGTTATGGATCATCAGGGACAATATCGTATGCAGCAGGATATAGAAGAGTAGGATCAGCAGCAGGTAGATTTGGAGAGGATATTGAGATAGTCCCATCCCGAGGATGACAGTCAGTGTGAAACTTAAGACAAAAATGCTGGTTACTGCTCCATTCTATAGCAGATGCCCTGACCCTACAGGCTTTTGGGTCAGCAGATTCGAGCATTGATGATAACTAACCCATTTTGACATGGACAGCCATTTGTAGCATCAGAAAGTTAATTCAGCATGGCAGGTGACTTTTTCATATCCAAGTAGACCAGATTATTTTCTGCATGTTGGGAAACTATATATTTGTCAAAATGAATAAAGCATGGATATGTAAATTAATGACTCTTCAAAAAAGTAAAAACATTTTGGGCAAAAAGTGATTGATTTAAATAAATTATATTAGTTGTGAATTTCAAATATTTATAAATATTTAAATATGAATTTCACACAGTTTAAGTTCACTTTACATTTCTGATTTAATTCATCCATATTGGTATTAACTTTGTCATTGTTAGTAATTCCTTAAATAGCGGCTCTATAGTAGTACATCTTTTTGGGGAGAGTGAGAGCTAGGTGAACTTAATGGATGACTACATTTCAGGAATGGTTTTTATTATACTGCTCTGAAATATAACAACAGTCTACATTTTAACTATTTTGCAATTGTATTGTAATCACAGCTTTACATAATGTACATTAAATAAAGAAAATTGCTAGCATATTCTCTTGTTTAAATGGCCCATGCCTCATGCACATGGCCACATTACAGCTTATCAGTTTTGTACAGAGCTTTATTAGGGCTTACATAGAAGTTCACTGATCCTATACTAAGCCTGTGTATGGCGCCAATTAGCATGCACCATTAAATACCATTTGTATAGAAGCATTTTCCCTAAAAGCATTGTATTAGTGAAGAATAGATCATTCCATTTGGCTACTGACAAACCACCACATGGCAGCAAAAGCTAAGAGCCACATATGGCTCTATTGTGAATTGGTATATGGAGACTGGAAGGATCGGAATTATTTTTCCAGCACATGCCACATATGCCATATTGGATCAAGATTCTGGGAATTTTGAGGTTAAAAGAATATATTTAAAACAACATCCAGCTGAAAGAGGCTACTGCATTTAGGGGTTTCCACTTGCCACTATATGTACTTGTGCATTAATGTTTAGCTAGTGGGCGTTCACATTGCGCTTTTCTCCATGCTCATTGGTTCTGTTTGGGCTTGCATCCAACCCCTGCCTGCAAAATGGGTTTTTGATGGGACCCATGAACATGGAGAAAAGTTCAGTGTGAAAGATCCCTTCGATGACACGTGTCAAAGTAACATCCACATGACTGGCTGAATTCAAAGTTTCCTAGCAGATCATTGTCCAGAGTTTCACATTGACTTCCCCAAGTTGTCTTCTACCAATAGTACATCCTGGTGTTGTCTGTTCCTGGGAAAGTTCTGCTCATGTACCAGGTCATCCAATAAAAAATTGTGAATTATCTGACAAAGCCACATTCTTTGATTGTTACCTGGTTCTTTCCTTATGCTCATGTGCCCATTGTAGACAATGTTGATGTTGGTCAAAGGTCAAAATAGACACCTTGGCTGGTTTTCAACCAGTCATTTGGCATACTGGGCACACCCTATCAAATTTCCTATTTCTGAGATGCTTTCCTCTAATCAGTTAGCTATCATAATTTGCTCATTGCTAGAATTGCTCACATTCTTAAGTTTGTTCTTTTCTCCTGCCTGTAGTTTGTCATCTTCAAAAACAGGTAACTCTTAACTCTTTCAGAATTAGCAGTAATTTTGAGTCAAATTTAAAGGGAGTCTACAAGCACATAATGACTCCTCAAACAAAGCACAACACTATGCAGAGGATATAGCCCTAATAAAAGTTGTGCCTTTAGCATCTAAATCCATTGCTGCAGTGGCGTGAAATTTTATTTATACAAATATGCTAATAAGATGCAAAGTATTCCCTTGGTGTGGCCAAGCAGTTCATTGGTCCTTCCCAGCTATTTGCTTTGTATGAATCTCTGCCCCCTCTTCCTTGATTGATAGGCAGATGAACGTAGAGATGGGAGTGGAGATGATCATAAATTACTGTACTAGTCCCAGGGTGCATCAAGTGTTTCATTTGCATGTTCAAATTAAGAATAATTTCTGGCACATGCAGAAATGGATTTAGACATTAAAAGTACTACTAAAGTATTCCCTACAAGTTGCTGTGCTTCAATTTAATGATTATTTTGTGCTAACAGACTCCCTTTAGCAGCAACAGAATGTAGACCTGTAGTTTTATAGCTGAAGATCTCAATTGCCTGGGGGAAAATACACAATAAACACACCACACCAGTTTTTGTTGCTAAATAATAGTAGAATTGACCTATGCAGGTTCGAGCTGGAGTCGAAGTTCCTGAAATTTGTAGTTTCAGGCAAATTCAAACACCACTTGAGATTTCTTTGGCGGTTCAATAAAAATATTGGTTGTCACTAGGACTGAAAGAATAGTTTCAGATAAGAGGTTATCCGAATAGCTATAGCAATTACCGTATAGCTGCCTCGGTAACCCGGATACCTGGATCACTCCCGATAATCAGCTGTTCGGCGCCGCAGCTCCATGTTTCACGGTTGTGTTACAGTCACAACAAACAGGCAATCCATGCATGTACTTTGACTGTCACACAGCCTTGACACCTGCAGCTGCGGCGCTGAACAGCTGATTATCGGGAGTGATCCAGGTTACCGATGCAGCTATTCGGTAAGCGCTATAGCTATTCAGATGGGCACTTATTCATAGCTATTCAGTCAACCCTAGTTGTCAGCAGTTCCCACACTGCTAAAGCATCAGAAAGTGGACTAATGTCTTTGTGTATGGCTATTCAGGCTTCCCTATGACATGATGCAGCTATGTCATCTTACAGATTATCATATTTTGTTCTGTAGTGGTCAGTACATGTGCCATCACAGATCAGCAGTGACAAGTGAAATAGTTGTTAAGGCTAGTTTCACATTTGCGAATGGAGGGCTGCGGACTTCCTCCATGAAACCCCACCCCCCACCTCCTCCGGTTAGCTCTGCCTATTTCTGCATGTGGCTTCATGCGGCCTGCATACCCTATCTGTAACATTGGGTGCGCAGGCCATGCCACAGAATTCAGATGCAGCCGCATGCGTCGTTTTGATGGTGCGGCGCCCACATATAATTCTAATATTATGCATTCTACGCGGATCGCTGCACTGTCAAAACGACACATGCGGCGGCATCCGCATACTGCGGCATGGCCTGCGCACCCAATGTTAAAGATAGGGTACGCAGGTCACATGAAGCTGCATGCAGAAATAGGCCGAGCTAACTGGAGGAGGGGGGCAGTGCTTCATGGAGGAAGTCCGCAGCCCTCCGTCCGCAAATGTGAAACTAGCCTAATACAGTTGCATTTACAAGTATTTACAGAGTCAGTGTGTAAAAGACAGATTGCTCAAATTGCAACCTGTCTTGGAAAGATGGTTGGATATGGGTGCACAGCTCAAGAAAAGAGATGATATTTACAAATTGACTAAGACAAAAAAATCTGTAAGCTAAAGAGAGTATTAAAATATAACTTGTATTGTATATACTTAATAAAAAGAAATGTTGCACTAAATAATTAAAACTCCATAGTGCAATTGAGCATAATTAACTAATGGGATATAAAAATATTCAGGATTGAGAGTCCTCAGTAGTTGATACCTTTTAATGGCTAACTGAAAAGATGGTAACACATTGCAAGCTTTCGAGACTACTCAGGTCTCTTCATCAGGCTAGACTAATACAAAATCTGAAGTCACATATTTATGCACAATACAGCCTAGAAAAAATGCAATAGATAAGACAAGTGACGTGAAGCAGAACTATCAATATGGGAGAGGGAGAAACATAAATATAAACATTGGGATAATAATGGGATATAAAATAATGGGATATATGCTCTCAATAATAATGATTCCTATCTCAATAAATCCGACTTGAATTTTATATTGTTATTATCTATTTCTGTTTTGCACAGCTGCAGTCGGTCACTATACTAAATGAAATGCTAATTAAAAATTCCTTTGCATATCCAATTTCTAAAATTTTGTCAGCTATTAACCATCCCAATACGTTTCACCAAACCGGTGTAATGAGGGGAATAAGGCTAAAATGAGCTGTCCTGAGGTCTGACAAACCTTTACAGGTTTGGTTATGAACTCATCCAAGTGGTTAGCCAAACCGAAATTCCATTTCATATTCATGATTCAAATGGCTAATATGAAAATGTTAGGAATGTTGACCATGTCAACAAAGCCCTTTTAAACCAGAAAATATGTGTATGTTATAGATATTAGTATTGGTAGACTTAAAGCACCATTCCGGCATTTTTTTTTCAGTGCTGGAGTGGCATATTAAATCTATGTCCAATGCCCCAGGTCAAATACTCACCCTCCAGCGTCTACACAGTTTTTATGGTGCTGCTCCAGTCTCGCGGTGCCATCTTGTGAGTGCAGCTTCTGACTAGCTATAAGCTACATAACAAGAGTATAATGCAAAATCTATGAGCAAAAGTTCGAGACACTCATAGACTTGTATTTAAAATTTTCCTTTGCGTAGCTCCAGGAAACACTGGAGCTGCGGGCAGGTCACTTTTCATTGGAGAGCAGCGGTGAAACTGAGAGTATGAGATGAGTATGAGACAGTGAGCAAAGAAATTTCATTTCAAGAACCAGTCCAGCTGAGCAATAAAAAAAAAACGCTGGAGTGGTGCTTTAAAAGTCAGTCAATCACATATCCTACAAGTCGCCAAAAGCCCAAGGGGCGGCCACAATCACAAATCCATGACACAGAAAACATATGACAAGTTCATCACTCCTATGGTATTAATTTATTTGTGCTCGTATGCTGGAGCAAATATATAGAAAAACAGTATATCCAACCAGTATGAAGGAGCACTTGGAAAATAATAAATACATGCATTCTACTATTGCTACACGTGTTAAAAAATGTGATTTACATAGTTTACAATTTTGATCAAAATTAAGTAAGCCATTCACCAGCAGCCTCAATGCATAAATCCTAACTATTTTGAAATTAGGTCACTCATCTCTCTCCTTTCCCTCATGTTTTGGGGAAAAATTTGGCAAAGTCATCAAATTCAAATGTTAAAATATCCTCTCATCTCTATGCTTTATGCTATTTTAATTAGGACTTTAAACTAAGTATTTGGCCCATTTTTACTTGCAATATATTGTATTGTATTGTTTTGTGTTTGTATGCAGAGCCCTGAAAAAGTATTTAAATCTCATGAACTTTTCCATATTTTTATAAATTACGCTCACAATCATACGTGCATTGAGCGTTTGTTAAGTGTAATGAAAATGAAATAAAGCATTCTATAAATCAGAAATTTGTGACATGCATTTCTATACAGCCTACTGTAGTGTGACTCCCAAAAAGAAAATACTAACTGTGTAATTAACTTCTCAGTATAACTATAGTTGCTCTGTGAATGCTTCACAGGTTTTTTTGAGAACATTAGAGAACAAACAGCATCATGAAAACACATCAGGCAGGTCAGCGATAATGTTGTGGATAATAGTAAAGCAGGGTTATGTTATAAATAAAAAATTCACTCTGAAGGCATCAAAACTATGAATTAACAGATGTGGAATTATATAATTAACAAAAAAAGTGTGAAACAACTGAAAATATGTGTTATATTCTAGGTTCTTCAAAGTAGCCACCTTTTGCTTTGATTACTGCTTTGCACACTCTTGGCATTCTCTTGATGAGCTTCAAGAGGTAATCACCGGAAATGGTTTTCACTTCACAGGTGTGCCCTGTCAGGTTTATTAAGTGGGATTTCTTGCCTTATAAATGGGGTTGGGACTATCAGTTGTGTTGTGCAGAAGTCTGGTGGATACACAGCTGATTGTCCTACTGAATTGACTGTTAGAGTTTGTATTATGGCAAGAAAAAAGCAGCTAAGTAAAGAAAAATGAGTGGCCATCATTACTTTAAGAAATGAAGGTCAGTCAGTCCGAAAAATTGGGAAAACCTTGAAAGTGTCCCCAAGCGCAGTGGTAAAAACCATCAAGCACTACAAAGAAACTGGCTCACATGAGGACCACCCCAAGAAAGGAAGACCAAGAGTCACCTCTGCTGCGGAGGATAAGTTCATCCGAGTCACTAGCCTCAGAAATCACTGGTTAACAGCAGCTCAGATTAGAAACCAGGTCAATGCCACACAAAGTTCTAGCAGCAGACACATCTCTACAACAACTGTTAAGAGGAGACTTTCTGCAGCAGGTCTTCAGGGTAAAATAGCTGTTAGGAAACCACTGCTAAGGACAGGCAACAAGCAGAAGAGACTTGTTTGGGCTAAAGAACACAAGGAATGGACATTAGACCAGTGGAAATCTGTGCTTTGGTCTGATGAGTCCAAATTTGAGATCTTTGTTTCCAACCACAGTGTCTTTGTGCGATGCAGAAAAGGTGAACGGATGGACTCTACATGCCTGATTTCCACCGTGAAGCATGGAGGAGGAGCTGTGATGGTGTGGGGGTGCTTTGCTGGTGACACTGTTGGGGATTTATTCAAAATTGAAGGCATATTGAACCAGCATGGCTACCACAGCATCTTGCAGCGGCATGCTATTCCATCCGGTTTGCATTTGGTTGGACCATCATTTATTTTTCAACAGGACAATGACCCCAAACACACCTCCAGGCTGTGTAAGGGCTATTTGACTAAGAAGGAGAGTGATGGGGTGCTACACCAGATGACCTTGCCTACACAGTCACCAGACCTGAACCCAATCGAGATGGTTTGGGGTGAGCTGGACCGCAGAGTGAAGGCAAAAGGGCCAATAAGTGCTAAGCCTCTCTGGGAACTCCTTCAAGACTGTTGGAAGACCATTTCCAGTGACTACCTCTTGAAGCGCATCAAGAGAATGCCAAGAGTGTGCAAAGCAGTAATCAAAGCAAAAGGTGTCTACTTTGAAGAACCAAGAATATAAGACATATTTTCAGTTGTTTCACACTTTTTTGTTAATTATATAATTCCACATGTATAAATTTTTGATGCCTTCAGAGTGAATCTACAATTTTCATAGTCATGAAAATAAAGAAAACTCTTTGTATGAGAAGGTGTGTCCAAACTTTTGGTCTGTACTGTATATGGACTATTTGGATAAACGGTAAAGGTGACAATAGTTGTCCACGCAGGGAAGCTAGACACAGATACACAAATAACATGATATCAACCAATACGGCAAGAGCCGGTAAATATATGGCCGCGATATGGCAGACTATCGGTCCTTGGACTATAATTAACTAAATCACTTTTCAATCTCTGATGTCTTGCAGAGGCACTGTCAGGGAGATGTCTGTTCGGCGTCTCAGCCGTTGGGCCCAGCCGAAGAAGAGTTATTGTAAGCTTTGGGGGTCGCATGCCCGGGTACTGAGGGGGCGATGTAAGCCCCAGGCCGGTTCCCTGCCACTGGAGATGTCCCTTTGGGAGGCGAGGCTGAGGTGGCCGTGGGCCTCAGCGTACAGGCCGCAGCCACGGTCTGGTGCGGGGAAGTGGCAGCTGCAGGGCTCGGCGGAGAGGCCGCAGCTGCAGTATGGAGTGGGGCAGAGGCAGCCACAGGTCACAGCGTACAGGCCGCAGCCGCGGTATGGAGCAGGGCAGAGGCGGCCGCGGGTCTCAGCATACAGGCCACAGCCGTGGTATGGAGCAGGGCAGAGGTGGCCGCGGGTCTCGGCATATCTCCTCCTTGCGCTGCTCGGCACCACCCTCTCCTTCAGTCAGGGGAGTTCCCGTCTTGTCTGTCTGGAAAGCGCTGACTCGCTCTCGCTCTCCAGCGCCACCTAGACTCCTCCTTCCTGTCTCTTGTCTCTCTCCTCGCTGAGTCCCCTCCACTGGTCTCCTGCGCTCCTTTTATAGTCGCCCTGTTCCCTTTCCTTGTCCCGCCCCCACCACTTCTGGATGAGTGTTGGTCCTGGCCTGTAACTACTTCCCCTGGGAACATACCCTCTGGGAACCTGTGTGACAGCCTCCTTAGTTCCAGCCCAACTTCACAGTGGGCCTTTATTCCGGGACCCTCTCTCCTACACTCACCTCTTCTTTTTGCTCGCCAGTTCTCGGCGAGGGTTTTGGGGGGTTCACGCTCCGGCCTTGGTGCTGAAGTGGTTTCTGCAATACGAACTGATCTTGTTCATATTGTTCAGGGGGCTTTCCTGCTGTAGACCGCTCGGAGCGTCGCAGTTCGGTTGGTGTGGTGGAGTCGTCTGGGGTGGTGCAAAGTGACTGGATAGCCATAGTCACAGGGGGTATTGGCCCTGGGTGTGTCGGCCCTTGCTGTCAGGTAGTCCTCTTCGTCTTCATCATCCCCAACTGTTGGTGTAGGAACTGGGGCCTCTAGAGGGGCCTCGGACTGTTTGGGATCTGCAGAGATACAGGGCCACAACATGTTGCAATGTACTGTTCGGATGAGTTGGTCCCCTTCTTTTTCAGACTGTATCTCATATACAGGCCCCTCTGAACTTACTCAACGTAGTACTCGGCAAGGATCTTCCTCCCACCGATACTCCAACTTGTTTTAGGGGCGTCGCGCTCGTACGAGAATGCGATCTCCCACCTGCAATTCTGTGGGTTGTGATGGGGCTTTTCCTGGGTGTTCCAGGTCTCGGAGCTTTGTTTGTACCAGTCTGTATAGGGTCTGTAGATGAAACCGGTGATCTCGGACCCATGAGAAGACCCCTGCCCACGGTCGTGCCTCATCTGGGTCCAACTCTACCTTGGTGATCCCCTTTCCTTCTCGGTCAAAGAGCAGTGAGTATGGCATGTAGCCGGTGACTCAGTGTTGTTATATACCCAGACCAGCTCTGGGACGTACTCGGGTCAACGGGTCTTTCGGTTGTCCTTCAGGGTATGCAGCATTTGGATTAGGGTCCGATTAAATTGTTTGCATGCCCTGTTCCCCTACGGATGGTATGGTGTGGTCCGAGATTTGTCAATGCCGTACAGACGATGCAGCTCCTCCATTACTTTGCCCAGGAAGCAGGCGCCCCGATCCGAGTGAATATGTTGCGGGCAGCCATACACTTGAATAAAGTTCTTACAAATGGCAAAGGCCGCAGATTCTGCCATTTGTGGGTTACCACGGCGAATTTGGTAAAATGGTCTACCATAACTAAGCAGTGTTCATGCCCCTGGTGGGCTGGACTGATAGTTAGGTAGTCTATCATCAGTAGCTCGATGGTTGCCGTTGTTATTATCGTCTGTATAGGCGCTCTTTGCTCTGGTGGTTTGGTCAGCTCACATTGGCGGCATGTCCTGCAAACCTCTTCCACTTCGGTTTGTATCCGGGGATGGTAGGCTATTTGCTGAAACCACTGGAAAGTCTTTTCTGTCCCGAAGTGAGCCCCCTTTTTGTGAGTTTCCCAGGCAATTTCATCCAGTTGGGCCCCCGCACTACCACTTGCCATGTAGTTTTTGGTTCTGCGCATAGTTCCACTTTTCAGAACAATAGTCCATCATGATCACCAGTCTCTCCCATTGGCGTAGCATTAATACCGTGTCCTGAGAAAGTGTCCTTCTTTGGGCATCACTGGGCAACTGTTTTGTCATCACCCATCGGCGCAGGGGGCCGATTTCCTCATCTTCCTGTTGCTGACGTATCCATTTGTCCCGGGACTGTTCTAGGGTGCCCCTGGTGGGTCCTACATGGGACTGTTCTCATGTAACCGCCCTGGTTTCGGCAGTGCCTGAGGAAAATGGTATTTCTTCACCTTCCAACTCTTTGTCCCGGCTCCACCCTGGGGCTGTCTGTCGGATTCAGGACAAGGCGTCGGCATGGACGTTCTGTGCCCCTCATTTGTAAATGATTTTATACTTAAATTTGGCCATCCTGGCTACCCAACGTTGCTCCAGGGCCCCTAATTTGTCATTTTCATGGTGGGCTAGTGCATTGTTGTCTGTTCACACCAACACCCCGGAACCCGCTAGGTACTCCACGAGTCTCTCCGTCATGGCCCACTCCAATACGAGGAGCTCAAGCTTAAAGGAGATTTAGTTGTTGGGATTTCGCTCGGAGTCGTGAAGCGAATGGCTGCCATAGGCGATCACCTTCTCGCGTCCGTCCTGCATCTGAGACAACACAGCCCCCAGCCCGTGCAAACTCCCGTCGGTGTGCAGAATAAAAGGTTGCGAGAAATCCGAGTAAGCCAACACTGGGGCTTCCGAGATTGCTTCTTTGAGGTCTTGGAAAGCTTCGTCCTGCGGTTCACGCCATTGTATCTTCCAGCTGTTGGCACCAGCCGGGGTCGCTTTTAGTAGATCCTGCAGGGCTCGGGTTCAGCGGGCAAAGTTTTTTACAAAGCGGCGGTAATATCCAGCCAGCCCCAGGAGGGCCCGCACATCCTTCACTGTCTCGGGGGTAGGCCACTCCCGTATCACAGCGACCTTCTCCAGAGACGGTCATATCCTAGGTACTCAATCTGTGTGCAGAACAGATGGAATTTCTGGGGCTTCACTTTCCACCCATATTTTTGTAGCCAGCCAAGCACCTGACCCAGACGATACAAGTGGTCCTCAAACATGGCGGATTAGATGATGATGTTGTCCAGGTATATTAAGGTGGCCTCAAAGTTTAGGTCACCCAAACACCGCTCCATTAATCACTGGAAGGTTCCGGGGGTTTTAGCCAGTCCGAAAGGCATCCGATTAAACTTGAATAGCCCCATGGGCAAGATTAAGGCGGTGTTTGCACGATCTTGTTCTGACATCGGTACCTGCCAGTATCCACTGGCCAGGTCCAAGGTAGAAAAATATTTTTCCTCCCCAGGGCAGACAGGGACTACTCTATACAGGGAAGCGGACATGAGTCCTTGATGGTGCAGGCGTTCAGTTTTCAATAGTCCACGTAGAAACGCAGCTTGCCATCCTTTTTCCATACTAGCACAATGGGGGCTGCCCAGGGGCTCTGGCTTTCCCGGATAACCCCCTTCGTAGCATCTGGCCCAGCAGAGTCTTCACCTCTTTGTACAACTGTGGAGGGATCTGCTGATAGTGCTCTCTGATGGGGGCCGTCCCCTCGGTGAGGATGCCATGCGTAATGGCCATGGTGCAGCCGAAATCATCTTCTTGGCTAGCAAATGCCTCTTTGTAATGGCCCAGGAGGGCTTCCATCTGTTGTATTTGGGCTTGTCCTAGCCCAGAGAGTTCTGCTCACATTTGTTCCAAGATTGTTTGCCCCTCCTGCTTGGGCAGGAACCCCGCGGTCTGGATGGAGTTCACAGTCACGGTCCAGGGGTCCCTTGCACCTCTTCCAGGGGTTTTACCAGTTTGGCCATTTCGCTGCGTGGTTTTATGACAATGTCTTGGTCCTCCAAATTGACACAGTGCATGAGGGCTGTCTTCTTTCATATGGTGGCCAGGGTGCGAGCCACCAGGAGCCTGGGGGTAAGTGTTCGGAGAAGGATGGCTCCACCTGCACATCGACTCGTTCTAGAGGTACATGGGCCCGGACGGGCAGTGCGATAACCATCTGTCCTGGTAGCAGCATGAGCTGGGGAGCCACAGGCGCAATCACCTTTCCTAGCACCTCCCCCTCCTGGTAGGCCTCTTGGACTCGCACCCCTCGCACCAGCTGTTGGAAGACCTGCCCTTGGGGGGTGCTGGGGCTCCACTGTTTCAGAGTCTCTTGGGTTGGCTCACCAAGAGAAGGCTGCTGAATTCCTTTAGTATATTCATGCCCAAGGTGACAGAGTGTCTATCGCTGGCATCCCCCCGAGTCAGGACCACGCCCCGCCTGCCCAATTCTTTACCGCACATTGAGATCTGCATCCAAGCTACTCCAATGATGGGGATTGGTAGCTGGTTGGCTTCGGGGAAGTGTTGCTGGAAGTAGGTCTCTGGCATGGTTGTAACTTGTGACCCCCATATCCACCAGGCAGCGCACCGCACAGACCTCAAATTCTGCCTAAATCAGCGGACACTTTGCGACTAAATCTTCGGGACTTCCGCCACCCCGTGTTGTGGGTTCAGGCTCCGAGCAGCGTCCCCCCAACTCAGAGCCCTCTAGTTTAATGGCCGGCGGGGCAGGTACCTCCCGCGCCGAGGGCACTCCTGGGCGAAGTGCCCCACTTCACCACATTCAAAGCAGGCGAGAGATCGTGAAAGCCGGCCGATCTGGGGCCATGGGGGCCCAGGGTTGCCTTGCTCAGCCTCGGCCGGTTACTTGTGGCCTCGGCCCTCCTCTTCACCTCAGCTATTTCATCTCTAATATTCTTCAGCTCTTGTTGCATTTCCTCCACCCACTGGGGTTCACCAATGGTGTTCACAGAGACATCGGTGCTCCAGGCCTTCCCTACGGGGACTGTCACTCCTTGTTCTCATTCTCGTGTACATGCCTCACTCCCTATCTTGGAGAAGGTCAAACGTGGGTTCACTCGTACCCACTCCCGCAAGGCCTCTTTTGTCAGGGGGTCCCACAATCCGGTCACCAATTGGTCACGTAGGGTTATGTCGATGGGTCCCACGCCTACCCCATCCTTTCATTCAATGGCTGTATATAGTTCCTGTAAGACATTCATGTATTGCGTTACTGTTTCCCCTCCTGCTGCATGTGACTAAACAGTCAGGTCTTCAGTTCTCCCACATCAGTTGGGTCCTCCAGGATCTGTAATACCCGGGCGAAAGTATTTCTCTGACCAGGGGTTCTTAACATTACTGAATCCCGGGCTTCCACGTCCAGTGCCATCAGGGCCACCTCGGCTTCCAGCTCAGGGGTAATTGGGTGCATCTGCAACCACTCCGCATTTGCTCCGTCCAGCTCCACAGCATTGTATTGCTGCCTGTGAAGCTTGGCAGGTTATTCAACATTGCCCCTAAAGATATACTGGACCGGGGGCCATCCTCAACCCCCTGGTCTGCAGCTTCCCCGCTCGCACTCAAAGACTGCATCCTGCCGACTACGCCAAATGTAGGATCGCAGGTACGCAGGATGCAATGACAAATTAGAGACGGAGTAAAAGCAAACTCAACCTTTATATAAAGACTATATGGATAAATGGTGACAATAGTTGTCCACGCAGGGAAGCTAGACACAGATACACAAATAACATGATATTAACCAGCACAGCAAGTACCGGTAACTATATGGCAATGATATGGCCGACTACGGGTCCTTGAACTATAATTAACGAAGTATCAGTTATCAATCTCTAACATCCTGCAGAGGCGCTGTCCGGGAGATGTCTGTTCGGCATCTCAGCCGCTGGGCCAAGCCAAAGAAGAGTTGTCATAGACTTCGAGCGATCCCACGCCCGGGTTCTGAGGGGGCGTCGTAGGCGCCAGGCCGGTTCCCCGCCGCTGGAGCTGTCCCTTTGGGAGGTTAGGCTGATGCGGCTGCCGCGGGACTCAGCGTACAGGCCGCAGCCGTGGTATGGAGTGGGGCAGAGGCGGCCGCAGGTCTCGGCATACAGGCCACAGCCACAGTATGGAGTGGGGCAGAGGCGGCCGCGGGTTTCCGTATAGAGGCCGCAGCTGCGGTATGGAGTGGGGCAGAGGCGGCTGTGGGTCTCGGCGTATCTCCTCCTCGTGCTGCTTGGCCCCGTCCTCTCCTTCAGTCAGGCGAGCTGCCATCCTGTCTGTCTGGAAAGCGCTGACTCACTCTCGCTCTCCAGCACCACCTAGACTCCGCCCTCTTGCCTCTCGTCTCTTTCCTTGCTGAGTCCCCTCCGCTGGTCTCCTGTGCTCCTTTTATAGATGCCATGCCCCCTTTCCTTGTCCTGCCCCACCTCTTCTGGATGAGTGTGTTGGTCCAGGCCTGTAACTACTTCCCCCGGAAGCATACCCCCTGGGAACCTGGGTGACAGCCCCTTAGTTCTGGCCAAGCTACACAGCGGGCCTTTAATCCGGGACCCTCTCTTCTACACTAGCATGTGTAAAATGTGGTTTAGATAGATTAACAGCGGTCCGAGTGTGACTCCGGCCTTAGTCATATACTCCATAAATCTGGCCTTTAGGAGTCATATATAGAGTCATGGCTGAAAGTGTGGGCACTAGTGATATTCGAGCACTAAAATGCTCGGGTGCTCGTTACTTGAGACGAGCAACTAGGAATGCTCAGGGGCTCGACCAGAGCAACAAGCACAATGAAAGTCAATGGGAAACTCGAGCAGTTTTGCTGCTGCTCCCCCCTGGCGGTCTGCAGATGAACTAAAAATTGCAGAAATCGATGGGAACAGTACTCGAGTGACATGGGAACAGCATGGGGAATACCCCTGGAAGCATTTATGACTCCCAGGTCACTGCTGTGAACAATGATGTCAGAGTCTTATGCCACTTTTACAGACACAATAAAACATACAAAAACGAAACCAAAATGGATTTTCCTGGGAAATATGTTAAGGAATATAATTTCCAGGGTAATGACTGGTAAATAAGGTAAAATAATTAACGAAAAACAAAAATGCTCCTGCACCACTTGGGCTATGTTCGCACATAGCGTTTTTGATGCGGCATTCAACTTTAGCAATGCTTTCAACCAAGACTAATGCGTTCACTGGGAAAGGTCACTTTAACATTTTACAACCTTATCTAGCCATGAGTGTGTGACACAAAATCAGACACATCCTGTTTAATTTATGAAGGAGGGACTCTAAAAGTCACAAAGCCTATTTTTATAGGGCCATCAGGCGGCCGTTACTATTCTCAAAGGGCCAGCAGTCGGCCCTCACTATTCTTAGAGAGCCATCAGTTGGCTATGCTTTGTTGCTCCTATTATTAAACAGTGGGTCTCCTATACTGCTGTTGTGTATGCAGTGAGTGGCAGGGCTGCCCAAAATTTGGATGCACCCCAATACCCCTTTGAAGAGCCGTACAGGAGAGCCTCCTGAAATCAATGTTCCCATTGTTAGGAAGTTGGTACTCCCATACTGTTTGCCTATGCAGTGAAAGCAAAGCCTGCCTGAAATTTGGACGCACCCCAATTAACCCTTTGAATAGACATGCAGGAGGGCCACCTGAAAGCAAAGTTCCCATTATTAGGAAGTTGGTACTCCCATACTGTTTGCTTATGCAGTGAATGCAAGGCCTACCACAAATTTGGACACACTCCAATACCCCTTTGAAGAGACATACACGAGGGCCACCTGAAAGCAATGTTCCCATTATTAGGAATTTAGTACTCCCATACTGTATGCCTATGCATTGAATGCAACATCTGCCCCAAATTTGGACGCACCCCAATACCCCTTTGAAGAGATGTACAGGAGGGCCACCCCAAAGCACTTTTCCTTTTAATAGAAAGTTGGTACTCCGATATTGTTTGCCTAGCATTGAATGCAAGGCCTGCTCTGCACCAAATTTAGACGCACCCCAATTACCCTTTGAAGAGACGTACTGGGGGGCTACCTGAAAGGAATGTTTCCATTATTAGGAAGTTGGTCCTACCATACTGCTTGACTAAGCAGTGAATGCAACACCTGCCCCAAATTTGGATGCACCCCAATACTCCTTTGAAGAGACGTACAGGAGGGCCACCTGAAAGCAATGTTCCCGTTATTAGGAATTTGGTACTCCCATACAGTTTGCCTATGCATTGAATGCAATGCCTGCCCTGCATCAAATTTAGACGCAACCCAATACCCATTTGAAGAGACATACAGGAGGGCCATCTGAAAGCAATGCTCCCATTATTAGGAATCTGGTACTCCCATACTTTTGCCTATGCAGTAAATGCAAGAGCTGCCAAAAATTTGGAGGCACTACAATGCCCCTTGGTAGAGATGTGGAGGAGGGCCTCATATCAAAATGTTCCCATTAGAAAGGAGCGGGTGTCTCATAGTGTTTGCCTATGTAGTGAATGCAAGGGCTGCCAAAAATTTGGAGGCACTACAATGCCCCTTGGTAGAGACATGGTGAAGGGCCTCATTAAAAAATGTTCCCATAAGAAAAGATCGGGTCACCTATACTTGTAATGCTTAAACAATTAGTGTATGGGTTGACAAACATTTACCCCTGGGGGTATACATGAACATATTGTATAAAATGTTTTGTTACGGGCATCATAAGCACCCTTTAAAAAAATTATGTGGATGTTGCATCACAGATCATGGTCACCCTGATGATATAGTGGTGGATGATGAGGAGCAGGAGGAGAACAACAACAAATTGTCAAAATCAGGAATAGTATACCCATGTGTGGGTGTGAAGAGGTGCATGGGAATAGACCTCCCAAAAAAGACACTGTAATTGAGTTTATGTTACACTGCTATCATTCGCTGGTGTAGAGAAGTCTGGCCCAATCTACCCCTTGTTCATATTTATAAGGCTATGTGCACACGCTGCAGTTTTTGCTGCGGATCCGCTGCGGCTTTGGCCGCTGCAGATCTGCAGCAGTTCTGCAGACAGTGTATAGTAGCATGTAAATCTATGGGATTTACATTCTGCTGTGCACATGCTGCGGATTTTTAACTGCGGAAAAGCTGTGGCTTTGAATCCACAGAAAGAAATTACATGTCACTTGCGGATTCTGCTGCGGTTTACCATGTCCTCCATTGTAGAGATGATAAACCACAGGGGAAAACCGCAGGCCAATCCGCAGGTAAAACCGCAGGTCATTTTACCTGCGGTTCCGCAGATACAAATCCGCAGACCAATCCGCAGCGTGTGCACATAGCCTAAGAGTCAGCCTGTCAGCATTTTCAGTTGACAGGCAGATGCGCTTATCAATTATAATTCCACTAGCATCACTAAAAACCCTCTCTGACAAAACGCTAGCGGCAGGGCAAAAGTTAAAATGGAAAACAACTAAAGTGAAGAAAACCAAGAAAATGAAAGCAAAGACAAAAGAACCATGAGCGTTTGGACAGAGATGAATCAGGCTGTGGCTCATCTGAGAGGGAAGCGGATCACACAGCAAAAGGTCACCAGATTAAGTCCCGAAACTGAGCAATGACACCCACAATCCCTTTGTTACTACAGCTCCAGCCAGCACTAGGGCATAAAACTGTATCACATCATGACAACTCTGAAACCTAACATGATGGAATTTACCACTGCATACAGTATGTTGCAACATCTCTATTATCAACATTTGGAAGTGTTATTCTGTATCAGATAAGTATGTAGAATACAAACTGGAGCATAAAATCCACCATTGGTAGTTGATGAGCCTTTGAATGGTGGCGCAAAATGTCTTCCATGTCTGAAAGTTTTGGCAAATCTAGGCATCCTCATTGTCTCTAACAAAATTGATATTTTGGGGCATCATCTGTAGTAAATTCCTCAGGAAGGACCCTGCACAGGACTGAGCACCTGGGTAAAAATATTAACAAAGACCTCCAAAAAATAAATTTGTGAAATTCTTCAATTTCAGTGAATCAGATTTTTAATACGTCTTTGCATTCTCCCCAGTTTTACTGAGTAATTTTTTGGAGCAGTATCTGGGGGCACTGATCAAGATTGAGCCACTGCAGATGGATGGGCACAGTGGACAAAATGTGTTGCACCTTAGAAAAAAAAACATAAGTATTTTTATTAAGGAAATTTTCTTTCCCAAAATTCATAATTTGGTATAAATATTTAATATTTTGTGCTCTGGTGAACTTACATGGTAGAAACTGTTTTATGCACTGCCTGGGTATATGCAGAAAGGTAAAAGATTGAAAAAAAATTGCTGGGCTTCAGTATCTCACAAGTTTCTTACAATGTTAGTTTCTCATTTTTTTAAATTAATTTTTTTTGTGTGTTCCAACTCTGGTGAATACATGCAGTTTCTGTTGAATGCTTGTTCAAGAGATAGTGAATCATTACTAAACAGTTCTCTTGAGAAGGCACCACTTCTTTAAGCATTTCAGATTCAACAGAATTAAATTTGCAATAGTACTGGCTAATTATTTTGGCTATGGGGTATCTGTTGCCATTTTTCATCTACAACATCAAAATTCTTCAATACAGGTTCAATAATAATCAATGTCATTTGTTGGTACATGGATGAAGAGCGTGATCAGTTAAGGAATGCAACCCTAATTATGAGTTTCCCATTGTATGGACAACATGTTACCCACTGAAAATACCATCCAAAGTTGATAGAGCACACACAGTGCCATTGCCAGAGGAATCAATTGTCATCATCAAATCAAGGAAAAGCGTGCATTGTTTTAAAAATGTATGGTCAATTACGTTTGACGTAGACCACAGAACAGGCAGGTGAATTCTAAGTTGGCAAGAAATTTCAATTGTAATTTATTTGCATGCAATGTTGGAATCTCTATATATAAAATTGAATGTGTGTTTGTGTGTGTGTACCACCAACCAATCACAAAGCATCTTTCATTTCAACAGAGCTGTTCAAAAGAATCTGAGCTATGATTGGTTGCTATGGGAAACAGTTTTCCTTGCAACCAATCACTAAGCGACTCTCATTTCACCAGAGCAGGTTAAAAGAAGCTGAGCTGTGATTGGTTGCTATGAGCAAGTTTTCCCACTTGACAACACCTCAGCAGACACTGACATGGTGGGAGAAATCTAGCATCCCTGGGAACATAAGCTCCCAGCCATTGTCTGTCCCGAGAAGGGAGCAGAGAGCACATGACAGAAATGAATCACCCCCTCTGGTGCCCATAATACACATCACACATCCTCCATCATATAGGAACATCTTCCCTCTTAAAGGGATCATTGGTATGGAAGTCAGAGCAAATGCATACAGCGCTTTGGTTTTGACCCCAGGCCTCTCTTAAAGGGATCTCTGGTATGGAAGTTAGGACCATTCCACTCAGCTCTGTGGTTCTGACCCCAGTTTATCTTAAAGGGATCATTGGTTTGGAATTTAGGGCAAATCCACTCAGCGCTCTGGTTCTTTTTCCAGGCTCTCTTAAAGGGATCCTCGGTATGGAAGTGAGGGCAAATCCACTCTGCGCTTTGGTACTGACCCCAGGCCTCTCTTAAAGGGATCTCTGGTATGGAAGTCAGCACTCTGGTTCTCACCCCAAGCTTCTATTAAAGGGATCATTGGTATGGAAGTCAGGGGAAATCCACTCAGCGCTCTGGTTCTGACACCAGGCCTCTCTTAAAGGGATCCCTGGTATGGAAGTTAGGACCGTTCCACTTAGTGCTCTGGTTCTGACTCCAGGCTGACGGGTTGATGTGGGATATTAGGGATAGTAGTCCGGTGGCTCTGCTGACGGGATGATGTGGGATAATAGGGGTAGTAGACCGGTGGCTCTGGCTGACAGGATGACGTGGGATATTAGGTGTAGTAGTCTGGTGGCTCTGGCTGATGGGACGATGTGGGATATTAGAGGTAGTAGTCCGGTGGCTCTGGCTGACGGGATGATGTGGGATATTAGTGGTAGTTGTCCGGTGGCTCTGGCTGACGGGATGATGTGGGATATTATAGTGAACGTGTCTATGCGGAGTGGGCAGGGCTCTACACTCAGGTTTATATACACTCAGCTTTATATATATATATATATATATATATATATATATATATATATATATATTGTTATAACTAACCGTAGTTAGTTACTCTGCCCGGGCAGCACCGGACTCTTCAGCTAGTAGTAAAATAAACATCATCTCTCTTACTGTCTTTTTTACCTGTGCTTAATAATGTATTGAGTAAGGGATAGGTGGGACAATTAACCATTATTTACTGATTTTTTACACTTTTCTGTGCACCCCACAATAGAGTTTCCTATTAGTGCCCTAATACTACTGTCAACATTCAACTTTAATGCTGGGAAACAAGACATGACTTGGCTAGTAAGAAGATATAAAGTTTCCCTAAAATCAAGTTTTGGTTGCATTTGTTTCAGCATGCAAAAAATACTTATACAATGAAAAATGGATTTAGAAAAATTCTGCAAAATTCCTCAAATATGAAAGTATTTTCAGTATTAAATAATACCTAATATATTTGTATAGTATGTAAAGTCATAATCTATTTGAACAATGGCACAATTGTAAAATGGAACCTGTCCCCTATTTGTTCCCAGATTTAGCACTTCTTACATTGAAGGAAAAAGATTTCACATTAATATATATTTTTAAAATATGTTCTCTTTTTTCACAGGGCTTTTTTTTATCAACAAATTCATTATAGGCCGGTAGATGCACCCATGTATGGTAATTTATTTTAGCAGGAAAGTTTTCTTCACACTAAAGAATTATTTGTAGATATCACTAAAAAGCATGTTGCTATTACCCAGATGAAGCTGTCAAGAACTGTCATAGTGACAGTCTCATCTATGCAATGTGACAGTGTAGAGAAATAATCAAAAAACCACTGAAACCACTGAACATGTTGCTAATTATAATGTTCTCTTCTTGAATACTAAATAAATTGCTAAGAAAACCACTGACAAACGTCAATCATGAAACTTTTCTCTTAGTCAACATTCTAACTATGCTATTCCACACAAGCATAAAGTGATCAGCTCTGCCGTTACACCTCCTGTGTTTAATGAACACAACTGGAATCCACAAGAGACCGCAGGATATCATGCCCCCATCTTCGGGTGCTCACCCAAGAAAAACAGTACTGCATGAAGGGTTGCACTCACCGATTAAAATCCAACATTTATTCTGCACCATTTAAAAAGTCTTCGGCAGGACAGTGAACAATGGAGTGTGAGGAAAAAAACAAATAAACAAAAAAAGTTCATGTTTGGTATCGCCGCATCGGTAAAAATCAGATCTTTAAAAGTGTCACACTAGTTAGCCCCTTCAGTGAACGCCGTAAAAAAAAGTAGGAAATTATGCTTTATCATCATATCGTTTGGAAAAAGTGGAATAAAATGCGATCAAAAAGACAAATGTAAATAAAAATAGTTTAACTGAAAACGCCATCTTGTCCCGCAAAAAACAAGCCACAATACAGCTCCATCAGCGGAAAAATAAAAACAAAAACGAAATTTGTGTATAGACGTGCCCCAGCATTGGGTACCAAAGTTGCACCTTCCAATACAAGCATTATTATTTCCTGTAATAGATTAAACCCAATTAATCAAGGTTAATGTGGGGTCATTCCATTTACCTTTTGTTCATGCTGCAGACAGTGTTCTACTAAACGAGTACTAATACAGTCTTTTAAAAATACAGAAAGCACTGAGAAGTTCCATATTAAGGACACCATTACCTGTTCGGCCAGGGGGGCTATTTATTTTTTAAGATGCCCCCGCCACAAACTATATGAAGGGAGAACAATAAGTAAATTGACAGAAAGGATAAAGGAACATATGAATAACATAAAAAAGGGTTTTGTAGGCCACCCATTATCCAGGCATTTCAAGGAATGCCATAATCAATCCAGTTGAGGACTTACTTTTTTGGGGGATTGAGGTTGTACGCAAGAATTGTAGGGGTGGTAACTATGTAGACCAGATGTAACAGGCAGAATCCAAATGGATTTTTTTACTCAACAGCTTAGCCCCAAAAGGTCTAAATTTTGATTTGGAATTACAAGCTTTTTAAAATGTTTCCCCTTTTAACCTTTTTAAGGCCTCTTTCACACATCAGTTTTTTGCCTTCAGGCGCGATCCGGCTTTTTTTTGTAAAACCGGATCCGGCAAAATGCAATGCCGGATCCGGTTTTTCCCCATTGACTTGCATTAGCGCCGGATCGTGCCGGATGGCATTGCGTTTCATCCGTTTTTTGCCGGATCCGGCAACTTGTCTCATTCCGGCGTCTGGAAAAAACGGCTACTGTAACGTTTTTTGTCTCCGGCGAAAAAGCCGGAAGCGCTGGATCCGGCGCTTCCAGCTTTTTGCTACAATGAAAGTCTATGGGCGCCGGAATGCGCCGGATCCAGAAAAAGACGGATCCAGCCACCGGATCCGGTTTTTTTAAGTCTGCGCATGCTCAGATCCAATTGGCCAGCCGCCAGGAACAGAGACGGATCCAGCAAAAAAACGGATCCGTTTCTACAGTTCTCCAAAATTTATGCCGGATCCGTTTTTTCTAAAAAAAGCCGGATCCTGCCTGACGGCAAAAAACTGATGTGTGAAAGTAGCCTAACCCTCCTCCTCCCCCTCTTATTATTATTTTTTCTTACCACCTCGATCTGTATTTTCCTTTACCTCCCCCTCCCCCGTAGTGTTTGAAATGGGCCTATTAAAAATGGGATTTAAAAAAAAAACTCAACTTTTATTACTAAAAAAATTTTTAGTTTAAGTATTAGCATTTTCAGTTTTTATCATTCTATTTAAGTGTGCACATGTTAATAGGATTTATATACATGATTTTTAATTCACATACTACCAGCCCACTTATTAACATTTTTGTTTTTAATGTGATTGAATGAAGTAAAAACATTTTATTTGCATTAATTATTTATTGTTATAATTGACCCAATCCCCTTGAGAACTCTGGAGCATTGTGGTATACATTGGTGAATCAGGAGTGGACGTATTATGACAGGTTTTTTAAAAAAAAAACTAAGAAATGGAGTGCAAGGCTAAAAAGCAGTGCCTTGCACTGTTGTGCACAGACTCTCTGAGGAAGGGGAACCATGTATTCCCTGAAACGTATTGGAAGCTTTTTGGCCTTTGCTACATTCCATAGCGCAGTGACGTCACACGCCGGCCAGCTGTGGTGGCCATTTTTTTCCTGCCGCGCAACCAGGAACGCCACCAGCTGGGGATCCCCTGACTCTGCGCTGGACTTCTTCATCCTCACCACCTAGTATGGTTCTTCAGGACACCCACGTCACAACCTGCTATAATGATTGATGCCCTCCAACCTAGGACTGGAACACAGCAACTACAAGTAGATCATTAACAGTTGAGGCGGCATTGAGCCTACCATCAGGTATTTTAAACTGCACGTATTTTCATATTTGCTTGCTTACAGCATTCTCCTCATGCTGGGGCATCATTTATATGCATAAAAATCTATACTGAGGGTGAAGGGCTGATATTGCTTTTTGTGTTATTTGTGGATTTGGGCAGTAGTGCACATGAACTATTTCAAACACCCCAATTGTCACTGTTAAAAGCAGTTGACATCTCACAGTGCAGGTTTACACTGAGTGTATCATTTTCCACTGGTTCTGGTTTCATTTGGCACCACTAATGACAAGTGTTGTTTTGGTACTCATCTTTTGCTAGATAGTTGTAAGCTCTATTCAAAGGAGTAGTACAGCAAACTACTTTTTATTTTATTTTATTTGTCAGACCACATTTCTTGGGTTGCACACATAGAATCCAAAGCTTGCTTGCAGCTTCTTATCCTATATCTTGTTCCTTAGATTAGTCTCTGTCACTGAGGGCGCTAGTGTTAATTCTCCATTTTCAGGGAAAAACAAAAAAGTTGTAGCTCTCAGAATAAAGCAATGCTAAAATACAGGGTGAGCCATTTATATGGATACACTTAATTAAAATGGGAATGGTTGGTGATATCAAATTCCTGTTTGTGGCGCATTAGTATATGGGAGGGGGAAACTTTTCAAGATAGGTGGTGATCATGGCGGCCATTTTGAAGTCTGCCATTTTGGATCTCTTTTTTCCAATGGAAAGAGGGTCATGTGACACATCAAACTTATTGAGAATATAACAAGAAAAACAATAGTGTGCTTGGTTTTACCGTAACTTTATTCTTTCATGAGTTATTTCCACGTTTATGACCAGTTATAAAATGTGTTAAAAGTGCTGCCCATTGTGTTGGATTGTCAATGCAACCCTCTTCTCTCACTATTGACACACTGATAGCAACACCCAGAAGAAATGCTAGCACAGGCTTCCAGTGTCCATTGTTTCAGATGCTGCACATCTCGTATCTTCACAGTGTTATGGAAATCTGATAACGATATATCTCTTTGTGTGCTGCAGCCTGTCCTAATTAAAACAGAGTCTCATTGAGCACTCAAGGAAAAGAAGACGCTAAAACACCTTGTTAGCAGCATCTCATTCCAGCAAGATCTCTGCTGGTTTATTGCACATACATGGTTTTATCATTACGTACAGAAAGATGGAGTTGATGAAGTTTTACATGTCAGGGGCGTGATGTCTTGTGGACCTGGCTTGCCTCTGTCCTATGGACAGGGTTCTTCACTGTTTCCTGCATTCCATTCTTGGCCTATTCCTCTGTGTGACATCCTGGGTTGCCGAGGTGCTGTACATTGGTTCCAGAAATGGCCAAGGTGGCCCCAGTTGTAACACCTGGCAGGTCTCCTGTATCTGCGAGGTGGTTGCACTTCCACATCAGTGGCCACCATAGGAGGGGCTGTCTTCTGCACTCCTGGGTGGGATTCAATTCTTCTCGCTACTGTGAGCAGGACATCTACTGTTATTGACCTGTACTCAGGCCAGGCCACTATCAGCAGTTTCTTGATTGGTTCTCTTAGTCCGTGCACAAACACTTGTGCCAACATATGTCTGTGTATCTGATCATGATTAGTGAAGGCTAAGTCTTGGAATACTTGCCTCACTCTGCCATGAAACTTGTCTACAGACTCTGTCTCGGCCTGGCTCATGTCATGTAGGCTGAGGGCTTGTCTGGCTTTGGCCCTCTCTCTGCGCTGCACAATTAGCTTTGATCCTGACTCCGAGGAGTGCACATCTAATTCTGATGGAAGCTTGAAGTGTTCCTTCATGACTGGCCAGAGTGTTTCACCTGCTTTTATTTCCATTATGGACCAGAGATCAATCCAAGTTGCAGCATATGTTTGCTGGTTCTGCTGCATTCTTCGGTAAAATGGCATGGGGTCCATATCTGGGTCTGGCAGATTTTTCAGAATACTGAACACCTGACTAGGGGTGAAGGGCACATAGTGTAAGAGTTCTGGCTCTATCTGCCCCTGCCTACTTGGTGTATGTGGGTTTCTTCCCTTGTACTGGGCAGCATGTATGATGTCCCCTCTTCATATTCATCGGAGGAGAAACTGTGACATTATGTGTTTGCCTTTTTGTGTGTGGGTGCTCCCCCCTTCTGAGGCTGCAGCTCTGTCTGGCACTTAGGATCCTCATTTTCAGACCCAGCAGCTGCAGACAATGATGACTCACACCTCCCTTCTGCTAGCTGTTGTATCAGGGGGCACCTGTGGTGTTATGTGTAGGGAGTGTTTCACTTTCTTCTCCCGGTATCATAGCTGGCTCTTTAGAGAGGGTGCCCTGTGGAGATAGGGACATCTCAATGTCTGGATTTGGCACTGGCCCAGCTGGTGACAATGAACTGAGAGGTAGGAGAGAGAGAGAGGGTAAGGAGCAGGGAGGGGTAGAGGAGAGAGTGGAAAGGTGGGGAGATGAAAAAAGAAATGAGGACGGAGAGGAGGAAGGTGATAGAAGAGGAGGGGAGAGAGAAGATGAGGGGGATGAAGGAGGAGGAGAGGTAGGCGAGGGTGGAGAAGATAGAGAGGTAGGAGAGGGAGAAGATGAGGGAGGAGGAAATATAGGAGAAAAAATAGATGAGGGAGGAGAGGTAAGAGAGGGACGAGTGGAGATGGGGAGAGGAGAGAGAGATGGGAGGAATGAAGTGAAAGAGAGGGAAGAAAGGGGAGAGAGGAGAGGGAATCCTTCCCCTTTTCTGCAGTCAGAGAAGGCATGCTTGGACTTGTGTTGCCTTCTGCGGGGGGGGAAGCGGGGTGCCTCACAGACAGCACAGCTTAGAATCCCACTGAAAACACCTTTTCCTCTCTTGTGCACGTAAAATAATCATTTCCTGTTCACATAACTCCCAGTACCTTCTATGCTGTAAGTCCGCTGCCACTTTATAAAACGTAGACAGCAATTCAGCTCAACTAACTAACTTCCCTTTTTTTCAAAGCATTATGCCATGCACAGCCTAAAAGCTGCCCCTGCAAATCCACATACTTAACTTTCTGAATCACACCTACTGTGTCTATTCCAAAAACTACAAAAAAAGTGATTGAAAACGTCAAAAACTTTACAACCCTTTTAAAACTTGCTTAAAAAAAGGAAAGAAAAAGGCAAAAAAACCAAAATGTTTATAAAGACTTCAAAAAGAAAATAAAAACTAATAGAAAAAAAACTCAGAAAATGGAGGAAAAGAAAACAAAAAGAATAATCAAGAAGTTGGTAAAACTTGGAAAAAACACTCCAAAAAGAAATCAAAAATCCAAAATTCAGTACAACTTCCAACAATGTATATATTTATACTGTATATATACTGTATTTTGTTCTGTCCGTGCAGGGATGCAAGACAGGCACTTTCCCTTTCCTCTGCCCCATCTCTCTCTCAGTTAAGCAGCGTCTCTGAAAGCAAAGGGCACGCTGCTGAACAATAGCGTATATATATATATATACAGCTCAAACAACCCAGCTTTCCTCAAAAATCTTCACACCGCAGTAAAAACCTTCACCAAAAAGCAGTGGTGGAAAACAGTACAAAACAGATGTGACAATATGAAAAATATTAGAAATGTACGCACCCTACGGGCAAAAGAGGAAGTGTAAAAGAAAAGGAAAAAAAAACTTTTTCTGCTTCAGATCTACACATGGAGAACAGCAGTGAATTCACAGGTTGATGCATATATAGACGTCCAGGGAGAAATCGAGGCCCTTTTTTTTGTGATACATATGTCAAACAGCTGCTGGTATCCGATAAATGCAAATCACCTGGTGTACTGCGCTCGGTCACCCGGGAATGTTGACACCCTGTACCGGTCATCCTGCCTGGCCCACCGGTAACGGGAATCAGTGATAACTCCCACAAAATTGCCACCACCTGTCCCTGGCTGGCCTCCCGATGTTCAGGTGAATCTGTGGCAACTTTTCAAGTGATTTGGCTAGTGATATCTCCCCCAAGCTAAACACCTCCACGTGCATGGCGATCTGGGTGCTCCTGTCCCTTCCGATGCACGATAGCTTGATAGGAGACTCGACTAGTGATAACTCTCTAAGCCCCCACAACCCATACCTGAATAGGCCTCTCCTAGGCCTCTTCTGTCCTTCCGATGTACAGGTGTATCTGTGAGGACTTATCTGAGAGATTCAACTTTCTGCTATCAGTTTCCCAGCAACCACAGGTACAAATCAGTCACAGTTTCCACCAGCTCTCTCCCAGATCTAGACACACACTTGACCCACAGCAGACACCTCGACTTATATCCCAGGGTTTGGATAAGGGCATGAACTTTTTACACTACCTGGGTACAGACTCGGACTGGGCACAGGGGACATTCAGGTAAGATAAACATATTTTCTTACCTTACTTATGGAGTTGTGCAAATCTCTGTCCCCATGAGCCAAGGCCTTAATCGGTACCTCCATCTCACCGGTCAGCAGGGTCCCCATGCATTTCATCCACAGCCCCGCGTCTGTGCGCCAGAAATGTTATGGAAATTTGATGATAGATATATCTCTGTGTGTGCTGCGGCCTGTCCTAATTAAAACAGAGTCTCATTGAGCGCTCAAGGAAAAGAAGACACTAAAACACCTTGTTAGCAGCATCTCATTCCAGCAAAAACTCTGCTAATTATTGCTTATACATGGTTTTATCATTACGTACAGAAAGGAGTGGTTAGTCAATTAACATAAGGCTGAACTTCTTATCTTGGCTGGTTTGAATACATGAACATATGTGAAAGTGTTTAACAAAGAGCTGATTCTAGCAATATAATTTACTGCATCCATTCTTCTGCAATGTCAGCAAACTCCGATATCGGCTGGTGCATCTGATCCAGCTTCCTCTTTTCCTATGTCTGGCAGATATATCACCAGACAATGCTACCACGAGACAATGCTGGTTCTCCAGACTGGCTCATGGGGTTAATAGGTCATTTTCAGCAATTGATTATAAAGTTCATGTTAGTTGTGATCATATATATATGTATACATGTGTATATCTGTTACCGTGACATGGTGGAGTGGCTTGGTATACATTTTTTTGCAAAAAAGTATCAACTAAATACCCTGTTTTTGTTATCATCTCTTACTAGCACTTGCTGCTTACTGTTCCATATATTTTACAACAGAGTATTCATGCACGTTTGTCATACTGTGTGTTTTTTCTGTGTCTCAGTCTTCGGGTGGTGTGAAGAGTTTCTTACTGACCTGTTCATTTTTGTGCATGTTCCATGTGTTCTTAAAGTATATATCAGTATATAAGAATATATGCAAGTGAGATCTATATGAAATATATATATATATATATATATATATTTCCATCACAACAGCATAGACAATTGCCTTCAGATGAGCCCAAAGATAAAAGTCTAAGGGGGTCAGATCAGGAGACCTTGGTGGCCATTCAACTGGCCCACGATGACCAATCCACTTTCCAGGAAACTGTTCAATGGGATGCTCGGACCTGACATACCATTGATGGTATGGTATGGTATATGGGATACAAAGATAGTGGGGCCATCCTTCATCAATGGAAATCTAAATGCCACTGGATATCTGAAATTGCTACATGAAAATATGTTGCCATCTTTATGCACTGGAGATGGTACATTCCCTGACTTTTTCCAGCAAGATGGTGCACCACCACATTATGGGTGTCAGGTCCGAGCATTTCTACAAGGAATTTGACGCCCTTAGACTAGCATTTCTTCTGTGGTGTTGCTATCAGTGTGTCAAGAGCGGGAGAAGAGGGTTGCATTGACAATTAGTGTTGAGCATTCCGATACTGCAAATATCGGGTATCGTATACTGAGTTCCGATACTTTTTGCATATCGAATACCGGAATCGAAAGTTCCCATAATGCTATGAGCCAGTTTGATTTGATTCAGCCAATAAGGAATCCTAAGAAGTGTGGGCACATCCTGTTAGGCATGTAGGCATATTAACTAATGGCATGGCTGTGATTGGCTGCTGAAATTATGTCATGATGCACTATAAAAACCGCCGCAATTTTGGGTTCACTCTGCTGTGAATTCAGTTAGGGACAGGACGCTGCTCTTCTGACTCTGAGGGACAGTTAGAGATAGCGATTTTCTATATTGTGCTTTACCCAGGCTACTTTAGCAACCCCTGTGTGAAGCTGTCTTTTGCCTTCCAGCGCAGTTCACAGCTGTCTGCAAGGTCTGTGTGTATGAGTGCAGCTTATGGTGTAGTGTGTTCTGCAACCACCTCTGGTTGTAGGCCGCTCAGCGTGCATCACTGCCTCATAAGTATTATTTTTTTTTATTGCTGCTCACTTTTACTGATTTCTCCTATTAGTGTGCATCCATCCATATCCATCTACATTGGTTGCAAACACTATATAGGAGTAGATAGAGGAGAATTTCTGCAGCCTTTCAGTGCTAGTGCACAGTTCTCTGCATTGTTCACGGCTGTCTGTGAGGTCTCTGTGTGTGAGTGCAGCTCACGCTGTAGTGTGTTCTGCAGCCACCTCTGGTTGTAGTCCGCTCAGCATGCGTCACTGCCTCATATATTGTCCTTTTTTGCTGTAGTGCTGCTTATTTTTCTGAATTTCTCCTATTAGTGTGCTTCCATCCGTATCCAGCTAGATTGGATGCAAACACTATATAGGAGTAGATAGAGGAGCCTTTTTGCTGGCTTGTGCCCTGCAGTGCCAGCCAGATTAGTATTAGCCTATTTTTTGGAGCCTCATCTATTGCATTGTAGGTTACCTTCCTACATTGTAATAGCTCCAAAAAGTTTGTGATACTATCGCTTTTACATCTTTGGTCACAACCTTTTTGTTTTTTTAAAAAAAAAACACGTAAATAAAGTTCACCAAACACTCCACTTTACAGTTGTGTAGGCCACATTAGCTCATATTAAAGTGTAGTCCACACACTTTAAAATTAGTGTTTCTTATACCTGTTAGCAGCTGTTCAGGAATAAGCACACTAAGCCCCCCCTTTGTACTTTTCTGCCTATTTTTATCATTCTACCAAGATGAAGAAGGCAGAAAGTAAGGCACGTGGTCGTGGGCGTGGAGTTTCAGCAGGGAGAGGACGTGGGGATTCTGTGCCTGCTGCAGGCACCAGTGACTCAGCATCCCTCAGTTTTAACAGGGAACAGTCCTTTATGCGCAGCTTTGTAGGAGCTCGCTGTACCCCACTGCTGCGGGAGGAACAAATTGAAGCCGTTGTCAGATGGATGACAGCTAACGCATCGACTTCAATTACATCCAAATCCTATCAGGTCCAGAGCACTGAAGAGCAACCATCTGTCTCTTCACCACCTGCCAAAATGCCCAGGCAGTCAGAGAGCCCTGGACAGGAGCCATCTCATTCTCTTCTTCTGTTCTCTGAATCTGTGGGTTTGGAAAGAGGGGGCCAGCCAAGCAGCAGTCTAGAATGTGAAGAAGAGAAAGTATGCAGTGATGCGCAACAGCTTTGTCTCTCTGAATCTGAAGAGGCGGGTGGGCCAGTGCCTATGGTCAGCACACCTCAGTATGAATCTAATGATGAGACTCAGGTGCCACTTTCTGGTGCGTACTGTGCTGGCGAGACTACCCAGGAGAAGCAGGTGTTTTAAGAGGGTAGTGTAGATGATGAGGTCCTTGACCCATCATGGCGTGAGGAACAGGAAGGTGGTGGGAGCAGCTCTGAGGAAGAGATTCCCCGAACGGCCAAGACAGGAGGGAGAGGGAGGGGGCAGACTTGGTTGCCTGTAGCCTCCACTTCGGAACCCATTAGGAGCATTCCTCTTCCAGATCCCAAAAAGGGCGCTCCCAGAACTTGCAGTGCATGGTCCTTTTTTTGATACCGTTGCAGATGACATTTGCTTTGTCAAATGCAAGCTGTGTCATCAGAAATTCAAAAAAGAAAAAAGTGTCAGCAACTTCAATACCACAAATATGTGGAAACAAGTGCGGACCATGCATGTGGTGGAGTTACAAAGACACACTGAAGACGTAGGCCAACCTATGCACCACCTACCACCTCTTCAGCTCGTGTTGTAGTCTCTTCCTCCAGCTCACACACAGCTGGTTCGGCTTCCTCACAGGATCGCCATGGAAGAACCTCTGGCACTGTTGTACAGAGACCCAGTGTAATTCCACCCACAGCACCACGTTCCCTGTCATCCTCACACTCCCAGGCCACTCTACAGCCATCGGTAGCACAGGCATGGGAGAAAAGGCGGCCATACTCGGCAAACCATCCCCAAGCACAGTCTCTGAATGCTGGCATTGCAAAACTATTCGCACTTGAAATACTCTCATTCAGGCTGGTGGAGACTGACACCTTCCGTAAATTCATGGCATTGGCAGTCCCACAATACAATGTGCCCAGCCGCTTTTATTTCAGCAGGCAAGCCGTCCCTGCCCTGCAAAAGCATGTGGAGGGAAAAATTAAACATGCGCTACTAAACACCATCAATATCAAGGTCCACCTGACCACCGATGCGTGGGCCAGTAACCATGGACAGGGCCCACGCATGGACCGGGCCCCATTGGGTAAATGTTGTGGAGACGGGTACAGATCTTGAGAGTGGCGCTGTATGTGTTCTGCCAACTCCAAGGATTGCAGGAATCCAGTCTGTACACATTGACTCCTCCTCATACTCCAGTTCCTCAGAATCAGCACTGTAGGAGCCGTCACGGTCTATCTCCACATGGACCCGTGAATGCGTACCTGTTACAACCGATATGAGCACAGCCGTGGCCAAATGTCAACAGGCCGTACTGAAATAATTTCTTTGGGGAATCGAAGCCACACAGCGCAGGAGCTCTGGAATGCCATCAAGCAGGAGAGCGACGTGTGGTTTGTGCCAGCAAATCTCCAGCCAGGCTTGCTAGTGTGTGACAATGGCCGAAATCTGGTGGCAGCTCTGGGCCTAGGCATCCTCACTCACATCCCATGTCTGGCACATGTGCTCAACTTGGTCGTGCAGAGTTTTTTAAGGGACTAATCGGATCTTGATGCACTGCTGCACAAGGTCCGCATAGAGTGCGCTCACTTGCGGCGCTCCAGCATGGCAAGATCGCGCCTTGCAGCTCTGCAGTGCTGATTCCGCCTTCCGGAACATCGCGTCATATGTGATCTACCCAATAGGTGGAATTCAACATTACATATGTTGGAGCGGTTGTGTGAGAAGCAGGCAACAGTAATGGAGAACCAGCTGCATCAGGCGCAAACAAGTCGCACTGCGCGCCGTTCACACTTCATCACCACTGAGTGGGCCTCTATGAAGGACATCTGTCACGTTTTGCATGCCTTCGAAGACTCCACCCGGATGGCGAGTGCAGAAGATGCACTAGTCAGCATGACTGTCCCTCTTATCTGCCTGTTTCAAAAACACTGCAAGCACTAAGGGAGGAGGTTTTGGAAGAGGTGGAGGATGAGGAGTCACAAATGCCATCTGCTTCTTGACAGTCTGCGCAACGTGGCTCCTCACAAAGGCCTAGGCAGGGGACACTTTGTGAGGAGGATGAGGAGGAGTCAATGGAGGAGGAAGACATCTCTCCAGAGGAGGGAGGTACACAATGCTCTTGTAGTCAGTATGTAGAGCGAGGGTGGGGTGATGTAGAGCAGGCAGAGATGACGCCTCAAACACGGGACAGCGTTTCTTGGCCAGTTGGGAGTCTGCAGCAAATGGTTGATTTCATGCTACAGTGCCTGAGAAACAACCGCCGCATCGCCCACATTCTCAACATAGCTGATTATTGGGTGCACACCCTCCTAGATCCTCGCTACCGGGACAACTTACAAAGCCTCATAACAATGTTAAATCGGGAGCGTAAAATGCAGGAGTACCAAGACACACTGGTGCATTCCATCATGTTTTCCATTCCACCCGAGAGCAGTGCTGCTAATGCTTTACAAAGCAGCTCTGTGCGTCGAGGCAGTGGCGGAAGCTCTGCACAAAGAGGGAGAAGAGGCAGCGCCTCAGCATAAAGGCAAGACCAGTATGGCCCAAATGTGGCAAAGTTTTGTGTGCCCGCCACAAATGTCTACACCATCACAGACGGCTCCAGTCAGCAGGAGGCAACGTTTCCGTCAGATGGTGACAGACTACATGTCTTGCCATCTCAGTAAACTCCCAGACGGCTCTTCCCCCTTCAAGTTTTGGGTCTCTAAGCTAAATACCTGGCCAGAGCTTAGCCAGTATGCATTGGAGGTGCTGGCTTGTCCTGCTGCTAGTGTATTATCGGAACGCGTCTTTAGTGCCGCAGGTGGTGTACTAACAGACCGTCGCACATGACTATCCTCCGATAACATTGACCGGCTTACTTTTCTGAAAATGAACAAGGCCTGGATCTCGCCGGAATTTGCCAGTCCTCTTCCTGAATAAATAACTTGTTGGCAACAGTATCCAGGTCTCCTGTTGTGTTCATGTTTCTAACACCTGAACTGTAATCCCTGGGCTCCAACACCGCCAGTTGATGCTCAGAAGTGCCGTTTGCACAGAGAAAAACACTAGCTCCTGTGTTAGTGGGGTTCAGTAACTCCAGCAGCTCCCCTGCTGTGTGTCCGGCAATATCTCCTGCTCCCTCCACATTCACACTACAACTGATTTTAAACTTGCTCCAATTAGGCCTTAGCCTACTCCATGATTGACCCTGGGCTCCAACACCACCAGTTGCTGCTCTGAAGTGCCGTCTGCACAGAGAAAAACACTAGCTCCTGTGTTAGTGGGGTTCAGTAACGCCAGCTTCTCCCCTGCTGTGTGTCCGGCAATATCTCCTGCTCCCTCCACATTCACACTACAACTGATTTTAAACTTGCTCCAATTAGGCCTCAGCCTACTCCATGATTGACCCTGGGCTCCAACACTCGCCGGAATTTGCCAGTCCTCTTCCAGAATAAATAACTGGTTGGCAACAGTATCCAGGTCTCCTGTTGTGTTCATGTTTCTACCACCTGAACTGTAATCCCTGGGCTCCAATACCACCAGTTGTTGCTCAGAAGTGCCGTCTGCACAGAGAAAAACACTAGATCCTGTGTTAGTGGGCTTCAGTAACACCAGCTGCTCCCCTGCTGTGTGTCCGGCAATATCTCCTGCTCCCTCCAAAGTCACACTACAACTAACTGATTTTAAACTTGCTCCAATTAGGCCTTAGCTTACTCCATGATTGACCCTGGGCTCCAACACCACCAGTTGCTGCTCTGAAGTGCCGTCTGCACAGAGAAAAACACTAGCTCCTGTGTTAGTGGGGTTCAGTAACGCCAGCTGCTCCCCTGCTGTGTGTCCGGCAATATCTCCTGCTCCCTCCACATTCACACTACAACTGATTTTAAACTTGCTCCAATTGGGCCTCAGCCTACTCCATGATTGACCCGGGGCTCCAACACCGCCAGTTGCTGCTCAGAAGTGCCGTTTGCACAGAGAAAAACACTAGCTCCTGTGTTAGGGGGGTTCAGTAACGCCAGCAGCTCCCCTGCTGTGTGTTTGGCAATATCTCCTGCTCACTCCACATTCACACTACAACTGATTTTAAACTTGCTCCAATTAGGCCTTAGCCTACTCCATGATTGACCCTGGGCTCCAACACCACCAGTTGCTGCTCTGAAGTGCCGTCTGCACAGAGAAAAACACTAGCTCCTGTGTTAGTGGGGTTCAGTAACGCCAGCTGCTCCCCTGCTTTGTGTCCGGCAATATCTCCTGCTCCTTCCACATTCACACTACAACTGATTTTAAACTTGCTCCAATTAGGCCTCAGCCTACTCCATGATTGACCCTGGGCTCCAACACCGCCAATTGCTGCTCTGAAGTGCCATCTGCATAGAGAAAAACACTAGCTCCTGTGTTAGTGGGGTTCAGTAACGCCAGCTGCTCCCCTGCTGTGTGTCCGGCAATGTCTCCTCCTCCCTCCATATTCACAGTACATCAGATATTAAACTTGTTCCAATTAGGCCTCAGCCTACACCCTGATTGACCCTGGGCTCCAACAACACCAGTTGCTGCACAGAAGTGCCATCTGCACAGTCAACATATGCTCCAGTGTTATTGGGGTTCAGTAATGTCAGCTGATCCCCAGCTGTGTGTCAGGCAATTTCTCCTGCTCTGTTCACACTCACACAACTACAGATTTTAAACTTGCTCCAATTAGGCCTCTGTCTCCACTCTGTTTCTAGTATTTACCCTGGGTTCCAGCACTGCCAGCAGGTTCCCGGCAGTGTCTTTGGCACGTGTACTCCCTCTTGCCCATACTGGTTTCCCGCATGCCAGCTGTTTCTGGGTAATGTCAACTTCACTTTGCCTCCAAAACTTTGTCCTGTCGTATTGCGGTCGGGTTAGCCGACTCTATGGTGCCTGCAGTTTAGGTGCTTCCTATGTGGGCTGCGGGATCTGGCAATAAAGGCTGGTTCCGTAGTGCCAATAGGACAAGCACCCCCTGTAGGACTGTGGGTTTCGGTAACTGCGGCCGGCTTGCAGCCTTGCAACTTTGTTTTTCATGGGTACTTCTGCTACCCATCCGGGTTCCAGTACCGTCAGCTGGTTCTCGGCAGTGCCTTTGGCTTAGGTGCCTCCTTTTCGGTATCCGAGTTCCAGCAATGTCTGCTGGTCCTTGGTAGTGCTTTCTAGCACAGGTACCTCTTGCTTAGTAACCGGGTTCCAGTACCATCAGCTGGTCCTCGGTAGTGCCATTGGCTCTTGTGCCTTCTGTTGCCCCTCCGGGTTCCAGCACCGTCAGTTGGTCCTCGGTAGTGCCATTGGCTCTTTTAGCTTCTGCTACCCATCCTGGTTCCAGTACCGTCAGCTGGTTCTCGGCTGTGCCTTTGGCTTAGATGCCTCCTTCTCGGTGTCCGAGTTCCAGCAACGTCTGCTGGTCCTTGGTAGTGCTTTCTGGCACAGGTACCTCCTACTTAGTAACCGGGTTCCAGTACCATCAGCTGGTCCTCGGTAGTGCCATTGGCTCTTGTTCCTTCTGCTGCCCCTCCGGGTTCCAGCACCATCAGTTGGTCCTCGGTAGTTTCATTAGCTCTTGTAGCTTCTGCTACCCATCCGGTTTCCAGTACCGTCAGCTGGTGCTCGGCAGTGCCTTTGGCTTAGGTGCCTCATTCTCGGTATCCGAGTTCCAGCAACATCAGCTGGTCCTTGGTAGTGTTTTCTGGCACAGGTACCTCCTGCTTAGTAACCAGGTTCCAGTACCATCAGCTGGTCCTCGGTAGTGCCATTGGCTCTTGTTCCTTCTGCAGCCCCTCCGGGTTCCAGCACCGTCAGCTGGTCCTCGGTAGTTACATTTGCTCTTGTAGCTTCTGCTACAAATCCGGGTTCCAGAACCGTCAGTTGGTTCTCGGCAGTGTCTTTAGCACGGGTACTCCCTCCTGCCCAGCTTGGTTCCAGCTCTCCAGCTGTTTCTGGGTAGTGTCAACGTCACTTTGCCACCAATACCTTGTCCTGTCGTGTTGCGGTACGGTTAGCCGACTCTATGGTGCCTGCAGTTTAGGTGCTTCCTATGTGGGCTGCGGGATCTGGCAATAAAGGCTGGCTCTGTCGTGCCATTAGGACAAGCACCCGCTGTAGGACTGTGGGTTTTGGTAACTGTGGCCGGCTCGCGGCCTTGCAACTTTGTTTTTCATGGGTACCTTCTGCTACCCATCCGGGTTCCAGTACCATCAGCTGGTTCTCGGCAGTGCCTTTGGCTTAGGTGCCTCCTTCTCGGTATCCGAGTTCCAGCAACGTCTGCTGGTCCTTGGTAGTGCTTTCTGGCACAGGTACCTCCTGCTTAGTAACCGGGTTCCAGTTCCATCAGCTGGTCCTCGGTAGTGCCATTGGCTCTTGTTCCTTCTGCTGCCCCTCCGGGTCCCAGCACCATCAGCTGGTCCTCGGTAGGTCCATTGGCTCTTGTAGCTTCTGCTACCCATCCGGGTTCCAGTACTGTCAGCTGTTTCTCGGCTGTGCCTTTGGCTTAGGTGCCTCCTTCTCGGTATCCGAGTTCCAACAACATCTGCTGGTCCTTGGTAGTGCTTTCTGGCACAGGTACCTCCTGCTTAGTAACCGTGTTCCTGCACCAACAGCTGGTCCTTGGTAGTTCCATTGGCTCTTGTAGCTTCTGCTACCCCTCCGGTTTCCAGCACCATCAGCTGGTTCTCGGCAGTGCTTTTGGCTTAGGTGCCTCCTTCTCGGTATTCGAGTTCCAGCAACGTCTGCTGGTCCTTGGTAGTGCTTTCTTGCACAGGTTCCTCCTGCTTAGTAACCGTGTTCCAGCACCATCAGCTGGTCCTCGGTAGTTCCATTGGCTCTTGTAGCTTCTGCTACCCCTCCGGTTTCCAGCACCATCAGCTCGTTCTCGGCAGTGCCTTTGGCTTAGGTGCCTCCATCTCGGTATCCAAGTTCCAGCAATGTCTGCTGATCCTTGGTAGTGTTTTCTGGCACAGGTACCTCCTGCTTAGTAACTGTGATCCAGCACCGTCAGCTGGTCCTCGGTAGTGCCATTGGCTCTTGTTCCTTCTGCTGTCCCTCCGGGTTACAGCACCGTCAGCTGGTCCTCGATAGTTCCATTGGCTCTTGTAGCTTCTGCTACCCCTCCGGTTTCCAGCACCGTCAGCTGGTTCTCGGCAGTGCCTTTGGCTTAGGTGCCTCCATCTCGGTATCTGAGTTCCAGCAACGTCTGCTCGTCCTTTGTAGTGCTTTCTAGCACAGGTACCTCCTGCTTAGTAACGGGGTTCTAGTACCATCAGCTGGTCCTCGGTAGTGCCATTGGCTCTTGTTCCTTCTGCTACCCATCCTGATTCCAGTACCGTCAGCTGGTTCTCGGCAGTTCCTCAGCCGTCTTGTACCTTCTGCTACATTTCCATTTCAAGTTTTTTTAAATAGTTTTTGGTAATCACTCTGGATCTCCCTGAAGATGACCCTGAAAACGACGACTCTGAAGACCACCCCGAAGAAGACGACAACACCTAAGACGATGACCCTGAAGACGACCCTGAAGACCACCCCGAAGAAGAAGACGACCCCAAAGGTGATGACCCTGAAGACGACGACCCTGAAGACCACCCCAAAGAAGACCAAAAAGATGACTCTGAAGAAGATGACCAAGAGGACAAAGAACATGAAGACAACCACCAAGATGCAGAACAAGAGACAGAAGACCAAGAAGCAGAAGAGCAAAAAGCAGAAGAACATTAAGCATAAGACTAAAAATCAGAGCAAAATATATTATCTAAATTATAAGCAGAAGAAGACTAAGCAGTGTATGGGGGTGAGTCCTTTCCTCCTTGTGGTGCCCCTGGAAAATGCCTGCTGCTGCAGGCCAAACTGAACGCGGACAAATCCTGTTGTAAATTTTTTGTGACAGGCACAACGGAAGGTGTAATCTTCAAATTTTTATAGATAACAACTACAGGAATGCCTGTCACAAATAAGAATATGATGAAGAAGAATAGGAAGAAGATGAAGAAGTAGAATATGAAGAATAATAGTTGAATAAGAAGAATATGAAGAATGTAAAAAAAAGAATAATAGGAAGAAGGTGAAGAAGAAGATGAATAAGGTGAAGAAGAAGTTGATGAAAAAGATGCTGCTGCTGCTGAGGATCATGAAGGAGAAAGTGTGGGAGAAGTAAAAAAGAAGGTGAAGAGCATGGAAGTTGTGAAACATACATATCTGACAAAATATAAAAAAGGTTAACATACTGTAGTCAAGATCTGTGTAACTCCGAACGTCTTAAAAAAATATTCCTGCTATTCCATTTGATTGGGCTAAACCTCTATGCCTTTAATGTCTCCTCCACCTCCCCCAATACATTCTACATTATTCTTCGTTGTTTTTCTTTATGTAGAATTAACCTACAAGGAAAGAAAGAGTTTATTTTATTTCCGATATTTCTGTCCCATTGACTTGCATTGGTTTCCTGTATCGGAATCGGCGATATCCGATACTTTTTGGGTATCGGTCCGATCCAATCCGATCCGATATTTCACGATATCGGAAGGTATCGCTCAACACTATTGACAATCCAACACAATGGGCAGCACTTTGAACACATTTTATAAATGGTCATAAACTTGTAAATAACTCATAAAAGAATAAAGTTATGCTAAAACCAAGCACATCTTTGTTTTTCTTGTGAAATTCTCAATAAGTTTGATGTGTCACATAACCCTCTTCCCATTGGAAAAAATAAAGATCCAAAATGGCAGACTTCAAGAACCATGGTCACCACCCATCTTGAAAAGTTTTCCCCCTCCCATATACTAATATGCCACAAACAGGAAGTTGATATCATCAGCCATTACCATTTTATTTAGGTGTATCAAAATAAATGGCTTACCCTGTAATTATTTTTTCTATAAAAGTTGCTATTGTGTAAGAACGCCAAAACATAAAAAAGATATAAATATGGCATTGCTGTAATCATACTGACCTGAAGAATGAAATTGCCTTATAAATTTTATCACAAGCTTAACGGAGAAAAAAACAATTCCTGAATTTTTGTTTTTTGTTCATTCTGCCTCCACAAAATCGGAATAGAAAGCGATCAAAAATGTAATGTGCCTGGAAATGGTTCCAATAAAGACGTCAGCTCATCCCGCAAAAAACAAGCACTCACATTACTCTGTCAGCTGAAATATGGAAAAATTATAGCTCTCAAAATATGGCGATGCAGAAAAAGCGTCTTTTAGTGTGTGACAAAAGCTGAACATAAAAAAGGATATAAATCTGGTATCGCTGTAATTGCACTGACCCAAAAAATAAAGTCACCTAATCACATATACTGCATGAGGAATGGTGTTAAAAATAAAACCATTTCTTCAACTGCAGTGGATTTGTTCATTCTGCCACCAAAAGATCGCAGTAAGGCTCGGCGCACATTTATCCTGTGCTCTACACTGAGTGCTTGCATCGGGGTTTCCATGTAAATCTCTGAAATACGTGATTCAGACAGAACCACCAGCAGAAGATTCCCTATAATGAGGCAAATGGAGCCACTGTGAGCACCATAGGACCTGTAATCCAGGGGTGTCAGTCTTTTTCGGCGTGCATAAAAACGTAGTCCACCATAGTTCTGTGCACCTCTTAAAGGAGTGATGACACTAAACAGAGGCCAGACTGAGTCCAGAGTAACTCTGCTGCCTCATTATAGTGAAAGGATCCCTCAGGGATTTCATCTGTCACGTCATTTGGAGATTTAGAGGGAAACTCCAAAATATGTGATCAGTGTAGAGTGCGAGATAAATGTGATATCAAACGTTAAGAAAAATGTTCCCAATAAAAGTTTCAACTCAATCCACTAAAAAAGTCCCCACTCAGGTCTGTCATCTGTTAACAGAAATATAGGAGGCTTCCATGTTACTGGTAGCACAAAAGCTCTGGAAAAGCCAAAAGAAATTAAACAAATTCTGCACTCCCAAATCCAAATTCCCCCCTCCCTTCTGAGCCACAGTGTGCATAAACCACCTTTAGCATTCACATTTGGCAGGGATATAATTTCCAAAATGGGGTCACTTGGGGGGGGGTTCTGCTCTCTAGCACTTAGGGGGCTCTGTATATTAAGTCGGTAAACTATTCAAGGAAAATCTGCACTCCAGGAAGCAAAAAGCTAAAAATCAGTACCAAGACTCTCCCTATGACTATGCAGTACTTTACAGCCACAAATGGTGCACTTCTATATTCATCAGAAACTGTAGGACACACTTCTTGTGTGAAAATGTTAAATCTGAGGCTAATACTATTTTTTTGTGGTAAAAATGTAATTACTTTTTTTACAGTGCCCACCCTTTGTATTAATATGCTTGGTTAAATTCTGTGAAACACCCTTGGTATTAATATGATCGTTACACCCCTAAATTAATTAACTGAGAGGTGTATTTTGAAAAATGAGGTCACTTATGGGGTGTTCTACTGTTCCAGGACCTCAGGGGCTCTCTCCCAGCTGGTCATGGCACCCTCAAACCATAATAGTAAAATCTGAACTATAATATGGCACTCCTTTCCTTTTGAGCTTTGCACTGTGCATGAAAAGCAGTTTTGACCCACACATGGGGTACTGGCACACTCAGGAGAAATTGCACCACAAAGATCCGGGTCCAATTTCTCCTGTTACAATTGATAAAATAAAATATATGGGACTAAAAGAAAAGTTTTGCGGAAAAAATGTGTTTTTTTTATTTTCTAAGGTCTATTATAAAATTCTGTAAAGCACCTGGTGATTCAAGGTACTCACGGCACTTCTAGATAAGTCCCTTGATTGGTCTAGTTTCCAAAATAGCATCACTTCTGGGGGGTTTCAACTGTTTAGACACATCAGGGGCCTTCCAAAAGTGACATGGCATTCACTATCTATTCCAGGGAATTTTGTGTTCAGAAAGTCAACCCTTTCTCCTTCCCTTCCGTGTCCTGCCGTGCACCCAAACAGTAGTCTTCATTCACACATAAGGTATCAGCGAACTCAGGGGAAATTGCACAAAAATTTTTGCAGTCTATTTTCTCCTGCTACATTTGTTAAAATGAAAAATTGGTGCTAAAATATGATTTTTGAGGAAAAAATTTGATTTTTAAATTTCTAAGTTATAAGCTTCTTTGAAGCACCTGAGGGTTCAAGCTGCTTACCATGCATCTAAATACATTCCTTGAGGGGTCTAGTTTCCAAAATGCGGTCACTTGTGGGGGTTTCCACCGTTTAGGCACATCAGGGGCTCTCAAAATGCGACATGGCGACCGATCTCAATTCCAGCCAATTTTGCTTTGAAAAAGTCAAACAGCGCTCCTTCCCTTCCGAGCTCTGCCATGCACCCAAACAGTGGTTTACCCCCACATAGGGGGTATCGGCATACTGAGGACAAATTGCACAACAACTTTTTGGTCCAACTTTTCCTGTAACCCTTGGGAAAATAAAAAATTGAGGGCATAAAGATAATTTATATGGAAAAATATGATTTTTAATTTTCACGGCTCTACGTTATAAACTTCTGTGAAGCACTTGGGGGAACAAAGTGCTCACCACACATCTAGATCAGTTCCTAGGGGGGTCTAGTTTCCCAGATGGGGCCACTTATGGGGGCTTTCACTGTTTAGATACATCAGGGACTTTCCAAATGCAACATGGCATCCAACCTCAATTCCAGCCAATTTTGCGTTGAAAAAGTCAAATAGCGCTCCTTCCCTTCCGAGCTCTGCCATGCACCCAAAGAGTGGTTTACCCCAGATATGGGGTATCAGCATACTCAGAACAGATTGCACAACAACTTTTGGGGCTCTCGAAACACAACATGGCATCCTCTCTCAATTCCAACTAATTTTATGTTCAAAACCTCAAGTGGTGCTCCTTCTCTTTCAAGCCCTGCCGTGCACCTAAAGAGTGGTTTTCCTTCACACATGGGGTATCGATGTACTCAGGATAAATTGCACAACAAATATTGTTTAGTTTTCTCCTGATACTCTTGACAAAATTAAAAAAATTGTATCCAAAGAAAAATTTTTGTGAAGAAAATTTAAATGTTAATTTTTTTTCTTACACATTGCTTCAATTCTTGTAAAGCACCTGAAGGGTTAATAAACTTTTTGATTGTGGTTTTGAACACCTTAAGGGGTGCGTTTTTTAGAATGGTGGCACTTTTCGCTATTTTCTGTCATATGGGCCCCCAAAGTGACTTCAAATGTGAAGTGGTACCTAAAAAAAATGGTTTTGTAAATTTTGTTGAAAAAATGAGAAATCGCTGTACCCTTATAACTTAAGAAAAAAAATGATGTCTCAAAATTGTGCTGATGCAAAGTAGACATGTGGAAAATGTTATTTAATAAGTATTTTGTGTGACATAATACTCTGATTTAGGGCCATAAAAATTAAAAGTTTGAAAATTGTGAAATTTTCAATTTTTTTTCCAAATTTACATTTTTTTCACAAATAAACACAAGGAATTTTGAAGAAATATTACCACTATCATAAAGTACAATATGGATTGAAAAAATATTCTCAGAATCAGTGGAATCCGTTGAAGAGTTCCAGAGTTGCAACCACATAAAATTAAGGCCTGGTCATTAAACTACAAAGTGACTTGGTCCTTAAGAGTTAGAATCATAGAATCATAGAATGGTAGTGTTAGAAGGGACCTCCTGGGCCATCTGGTCCAGCCCCCTGTTCAAAGCAGGTTTCACTAAATCATCCCAGACAAATGTCTGTCCAGCCTCTGGTTGAAGACTTCTATTGAAGGAGAACTCACCACCTCTCGTGGCATCCTGTTCCACTCATTGATCACCATAACTGTCAAAAAGTTTTTTCTAATATCTAATCTGTGTTTCCTCCCATTCCGGTTCAACCCATTGCTTCTATTCTTTTCTTGTGCAAATGAGAATAAAGATGATTCTTCTACAATGTGACAGCCCTTGAGATATTTGTAGACTGCTATTAAGTCTCTTTTCAATCTTCTCTTTTGCAAGCTAAACATGCCCAAATCCTGCAACTGTTCATCATAGGACATGGTTTGTAGACCGGTCACCATTCTGGTCGCTTCTTTTTTAAAATGTGGTGCCCAAAACTGGACACAGTATTCCAGATGAGGACTGACCAAAGAAGAGTAGAGGGCAATAATGGCTTCATGTGATCTAGACTGTATGCTTCTGTTGATACATCCTAGAATTGTATTTGCCTTATTTGCTGCTGCATCACACTGTTGACTTAAGTTCAGTTTTTGATCTATTAGTATACCCAAGTCTTTTTCACATGTGCTGTTGCTTAGCACTATTATTCCCATTCTGTATATGCTTTTTTCATTTTTATTGCCCAGATGTAGTACTTTGCATTTTTCCCTGTTAAAAACCATTCTGTTAGTTGCTGCCCACTGCTCCAGTTTATTTATATCTTTTTGAATCCTCTCTGTCTGCTCTAGTATTAGCTATCCCTCCTAGCTTTGTGTCGTCAGAAAATTTAATCAGTTTACCCACAATTCCTTCATCTAAATCATTGATAAAGATGTTGAACAATACAGGATTAATATTAATCCAATGGTAACCTATTAATCCAGAGGCTGATCAATCTGCAAAGGATTGTTTTTCCTCAAGAATTCAAACATTCTGTCATTCAATTTGTGAGAATCATAAAAAATTATGCCTGTAACCATTTCCCACTACTATTACTATTGAAAACTTCTCTATATTTCCCTGCAGGAATCATTTAGCATAGTCTAGCCCAGCCAAAAGGAGGGCATTTACAAAAGTATAAAATATAACAGCCTACCAAGGAACACCATGTTACATTTGTACTGTGTAATGAGAGGAGTTCAGAGTACACAGCATAAGTATAGTAAAAAGCATAACAAATAGTGATGACCAAACCGTTACTTGAATCGAGCCAATTGAATTGCTCAGGTGCTCGTTTCGAGAAATGAGTATAATGGAAGTCAACGGGAAACTCTGGCAATTTTTCCAGCAGACCTTACCAGGAGCTATTGGGGGCTGAAATGGAAATAAAATGGGAATAGCATGAGGAAAACTCCTTGGTGCATCTCTGTCTCCCAGTTATCTGCTGGGAATGATGTCAGACTGTTATGGCATTTTTACAGACTGACAAAAAACATACAACACCAAATTATTTTACAGACAAAATTGTTAAGATACATTATTTCCTGTATAATATCTTGTACATAAGGCAACATAAAAAACAGGGGGAATAAAAAATGCCATCTCTCGCCGTATTTCTCTGTCATTTTTAACAATAGATAAAAATATTTTAAAAAATAATGTGGGGTTCCCCTATTTTTAATAACCAGCTAAGGCTAAGCAGACAGACTGCAGGCTGATATAATCAGGATGGGAAGGTCCATGACTATTGGCCTTTTCCCAGCCTAAAAATACCAGCCAACAGCTGCTTCAGAACTGGCACATCATAATAGATATGTCAATTCTGGTGTCCTGTCTCAACTCTTCCTGATTGCCCTGGTGCGGTGGCAATCTAGGTAATGGGATTTGGTATTGATGACAGCTGTGGTTTGTCAGAAATAAGCTGATATCAACCCTTGATTAGTATTGGCAAGGTGTCTTTCAGACATCACTAACCCAGTAAGAAGGAAAAAAACACAAATCCTTTATTCACAAAAGCACTACCCGACAAATGCTCTCCTCTCATTTATTAAAGAAAAAATAATCCCATGAAGTTCTTAAGTAGTCCAATGATTTCACGATGTCTCACATCATCTGAGGTGTTTTGAGAGACATAACGATGCTCCATAGGCTTTTGCAGCTGCTGCTGCTGGACACATTGCTCCGCATGACCTGCCGGCTATGAAATGATGAAAACTCAGTTACGTCAGTGAGAATACATCAGTTCATAATAGCCTGGGTCTCACGGAGCACCATTACCGCCAGTCCAGCAATCTGTGTGACCTGGAAAAATTGCTGGAATAAGTCAGACTGCCGTACTGCCCTGCCCCTGTATCACACAGGGCACAGTCTGGCAGTCCGGCAGTCAAATGAGCTACAGAAATTCTGAATGGAAGCCTGGTAACCTTTAGGGAGACTTTAAGCTTACTGGAGTTTCCAACTGCTGGGACGCATGGAATATTAACATCAGCCCCAAGCCTTTGGCTTTCCCTCAGCTAGTTACAAAAATTACAGGAGACCCAAGTCATTTGTTTATTTATTTTTTTACTTATTAACAAGTAAAGTAAATTACACACCTAAGGTAACCTTAGTTCACAGCCTCCAGCTGTTCCAGCAACTGGAGACACAAGTAATGTTAAAGTGTTTCTCAAAGCTTCCCTTGAGGCTTCACAGCTGCTGGGACTCAGTAGCAGTGAACACTGGTCACTTTTAGGGCTACTTGAGATCACAACCACCGAATCCTACAGCAGCTTGAGAGCCGGACTGATGAATGTTGGAGTGCTGAGTGCCAGACTCGCGGTCGTTCATCATTCCAGCTCTGGCGCTGCACAGTATGAGAACAAGCTTCTATGAACTCAGGTGACTTTACAGTAGGGTTATCTCAGTTCACAGAGATAACCTTACTGACATCACCTCAGTTTCCAAAAGCTGGTTTTCGCAGAGAGCAGCGTGACACTCTGAAGTTGCGCCGCTCCAGTGTATTTAAATAAATAATAAAAAAAACGACGTGGGTTCTCAACCCCCATTTTCATAATCAGGAATGCTAAAGTAGACATCTGTGGGCTGCGTCCCTCAGCTGTCAGCATTTTCTTTGCTGTTTATCAAAAATAGAGTGGGCCCCAAGAGGTTATTTAAAATAATTAAATACATCTTTGAAAAAATAATTTATAGCCAAGCTAAAGCAGACAGCTGAAGGCTTTTATTCTCAGACTAAAAAGGGCCAGGGATATTGGCCTTCCCCAAACTAAAAATAGTTAAAAAAATCACAGTATTCCTCATCTGTCCATCGAAATCTGGATGCTTTGCTGAGCAGCGATTTTGATTAACAGTCAAGATAAAGCTGACAGCTGAGCATTGCAGCCTGCAGCTGTCAGCTTTATATGCACTGATTATCAAGAATAGCAGGGACCCCAATTTTTTTTTCTTTTGTTTGCTTTGCATAAGCACTGGCTAGTGAATTCTCTCATCAGTGTACTCCTGCTCTCTCTGCTATCAGCTAGACTACGAGTACAATGATGAGAGTAGTACACTCATCAATCCTTTGTCTGATGGTAACCTTTTTACCACGGTAACAGTTGCTGACTGACACGGTTTCATCTGTGTGGGATCGCAGAGCTTTGACCAGTGGTAGCTGACACTGCCGATCAGAGCTTGCATTTCCCGCGCAGCCACACAGATGACAAAGTAGAAAACACTGGATGTTACAGCCCCCAATTCATTTGAATGGGTTCCGGGTTTGGGTTAGAGTACTGTTTTAGTGCCAGAACCAATTTTTTTTAGACTTGCCCGAACCCGACAGACCCCATTATCCAAGGGTCTACCCATCATTACTCTCGATTCCATGCTTAAGTTCTTCTAATGCTGCTGGCTTGGATCAGTTTCATGCAGGAGCAAATTGAGGGTGGTGAACCTTCACTATTAGAGTTGAGCGAAACGGGTAGAAAAAATTCAAAAGTCGCCGACTTTTGGCAAAGTCGGGTTTCATGAAACGAAACCCGACCCTAGGATGAGGTCGGCCACGAGGTCGGCGACTTACGCGCCAAAGTCGCGTTTCAAAAGTTTGTTTTGCGCTCTTTTTCAGCCAATCAGGATCCACGGACACTGTGGGCAACGTGATGACATAGGCACGGGTCACCACCATCTTTCAGAAGGGCATGCAAGTGATTGGCTTGCTTTGGTGGGCGTCACAGGGGGTATAAAAGGGAGTGCACGCCGACCGCCATCTTACTTCTGCCGATCTTAGTATAGGGAGAGGTTGCTGCTGATTCTGTTGGGAGAGCATTAGGCAGGGAAGAAGACAAAAAAACTGCTTCTGCTGCTAGCGATTTGGCCTGCACAACACACCAGTCACTGTGTGTGCAGTGCAAGGGGAGGCTATATAGTGGTGTATCAGTGGTGTTGGTTGTTGGGCTGCCTTTTAAGGCTTCCTGACAGGCTGGCATTGATGTTTACCCACTGCTCCGCAAACTGCTTTTTTAAAACCAATCCCAATTTTTTTTTTTTTGTCCTGCTGAGAAGAAAAAAAAACTGCTTCTGCTGCTAGCAATTTGGCCTGCACAACACACCAGGCACTGTGTGTGCAGTGCAAGGGGAGGCTATATAGTGGTGTATCAGTGGTGTTGGTTGTTGGGCTGCCTTCTAAGGCTTCCTGACAGGCTGGCATTGCTGTTTACCCACTGCTCTGCAAACTGCTTTTTTAAAAGCAATCCAATCTCCCTTATCCTCTAGTCACTTTTGTCACAGCTGTGCCATCGAGCCTGTCACATAGCGCTCAGATATCAGTGGGCCTCACACAATCCAAAAGTGTCCACTGTCCACAAGTGTGTGCAGATATTCAAAATCTCCCTTATCCTCTAGTCACTTTTGTCACAGCAGTGCCATCGAGCCTGTCACATAGCGCTCAGATATCAGTGGGCCTCACACAATCCAAAAGTGTCCAGTGTCCAAAAGTGTGTGCAGATATTCAAAATCTCCCTTATCCTCTAGTCACTTTTGTCACAGCAGTGCCATCGAGCCTGTCACATAGCGTTCAGATATCAGTGGGCCTCACACAATCCAAAAGTGTCCAGTGTCCAAAAGTGTGTGCAGATATTCAAAATCTCCCTTATCCTCTAGTCACTTTTGTCACAGCAGTGCCATCGAGCCTGTCACATAGCGCTCAGATATCAGTGGGCCTCACACAATCCAAAAGTGTCCACTGTCCACAAGTGGGTGCAGAAATTCAAAATCTCCCTTATCATCTAGTCACTTTTGTCACAGCAGTGCCATCGAGCCTGTCACATAGCGCTCAGATATCAGTGGGCCTCACACAATCCAAAAGTGTCCACTGTCCACAAGTGTGTGCAGATATTCAAAATCTCCCTTATCCTCTAGTCACTTTTGTCACAGCAGTGCCATCGAGCCTGTCACATAGCGTTCAGATATCAGTGGGCCTCACACAATCCAAAAGTGTCCACTGTCCACAAGTGTGTGCAGAAATTCAAAATCTCCCCTGTCCTATAGACACCTTGTACCTTGTTTTACATTACTATATAGTTTGTTGGATTTTGTCTACATTTCTACCAAAAATGAGGAAGGCTGGTGGAAGAGGCCGTGGAATTGGGCGGGGGTTGGCAGCTGGTAATGATGGTGTTGGTGGTGGATCTGATGGTAGTGGCAAGAGCAAAATAGGACCGAATGCAGGAGGTGCTGACCCTGCGTCATCGTCTGGCTACATAAGGCCTCGAACGCTTAGTTTTCTAGGAGTTGGCAAACCGCTTTTAAAGGCAGAGCATCAGGAAAAAGTTTTGTCTTACATTGCTGACTCAGCCTCCAGCTCTATCGCCTCCTCTTCTTCAGTTGTAAAAAGTAAAAGCACTGAGTCGTCATTGGAGGCTCATGTTCATGAACCACACCTTTCCTTGTGTCCTTCACCCCAACCAAGATTGAAGGATGACGCAGGCCATACTACTGATTACTCCATGGAGCTGTTTTCACATACCATGCCTGGATTATCAAGTGAAATGGTGAATTACCCAGGCCAAGATGAATCTGACATGGAGTGCACTGATGCACAGCCGCTGATGGATGATTCTGCTGGTACATTCACTCAGAGCACTACATTGTCCTCGCAGTGTACAGAGCCAGATTCTGACCCTGATGAGACTCAGGTGCCCCTTCCCGCACACTATACCACCATACACGGTGACACAGAGGAAGGTGCACATGACATAGAAGAGGAGGTGATGGATGACCCAGTTGTTGACCCAGATTGGCATCCATTGGGGGAAGAGGGTGCTGCTTCCATTAGCTCAGATGAGGAGCATCCACAGCAGACATCGACATCGCAACAGCTGTTATCTGGCAGGCCCTGAGCACTCCAAAGACAGGTTCCAAACATCAAAAGAGTTGCTGGACAGCTTGTCCAGAGGGTCAAAAGATCACAGCGTGCTAGGCCGCAAAATGTCTGCCAAAGTAGGAAGAGTGCAGTGTGGCACTTTTTTGAACAAAATCCTCATGATCAGGCCAAGGTTATCTGTAAGAAGTGCGCAAAGACCTTTAGCCGAGGGAAAAATCTGAAAAATTTGAATACCAGTTGCATGCTTAGACATTTAACCAGCATGCACTTGCAAGCGTGGACACAACACCAAACCTCAAGTGCCACATGTGCAACTGATCACAACGAAGGTAGTCAGCAACGCTACATTGTTTCCCCCACTGTAAGCCCACCGGTTAGCACAGCAGCAAATGTTGAGGTGTCGTTGCAAGACCACAGCAGTCAGGGAATCCCACTGTTATATCAACGAAAGACTGATTCTAGGCCATCAGAAAGAACACCAACTCCATCACCATCATCAACCCTCTCTCAGTCCGCCCTGTCCACCGCTACTTCCACCATATGCAGCTCTCAAGTCCAGCTCACCCTCCCAGACACTATGAGTAGGTCAAGAAAGTACTCAGTCTCTCATCCGTGTACACTGGGTTTGAACGCCCACATTGCCAAACTAATCTCGTTTGAGATGATGCCCTTTCGGTTGGTGGAATGCACAGCTTTCCGTGAACTCATGGCCTATGCAGTACCATGCTATGACCTACCCAGTCACCACTTCTTCTCTCTCAAAGCCATCCCAGCCCTCCACCATCATGTGAAAGACCGCATTGTCCATGCACTCAAGCAGTCAGTGAGCGGAAAGGTGCACCTCACAACTGATGCATGGTCCAGTCGGCATGGCCAGGGCCGTTACGTGTCCATCACTGTGCACTGGGTTAATGTGGTGGATGCAGGGTCCACAGGGGACAGCGGTGGTGGGACAGTGCTGCCTAGCCCACGGTATAGGAAACAGTTGGCTGTAGGCGTTCGACCCTCCTCCTCCTCCACCTCCTCCAGAAGCGAAAGCTCGTCCACAGAGCGCAGTCGTACGAGCACTCCATCTGCAGCTGCCACTGTTGCACACGATGTGTCCCCCTATCGAGCAGCTAGTGGAAAGCGTCAGCAGGCTGTGTTGCAGATGATGTGTTTGGGCGACAGACACACCGCCGAGGTGCTGGCCGAGTACTTGAAGCGACAAACTGAGTCATGGCTGGGCAGTGTACATCTTGAGGCAGGCAAGGTAGTTAGTGATAACGGCCGTAATTTTGTGGCAGCCATAGCCCTTTCAAAACTCAGCCACATACCTTGCTTGGCTCACACCTTGAACCTGGTGGTGCAGTGCTTCCTCAAAAATTATCCGGAGTTAACAGCCCTGCTCCAGAAGGTGCGAAGACTGTGCGCGCACATCCGCCGGTCGCCTGTACACTCCGTTCGTATGCAGAAGCTGCAGCGATTGCTCCACCTTCCCAACCACCGCCTCATTATCGACATTGCAACAAGGTGGAACTCCACCCTGCACATGGTGGAGCGGCTGTGCGAGCAGAGGCAGGCCATAATGTATTTGTGGGAGGATACACGGCCAGGCACTTTGAGAGCAGACATGGAGTTGACAGGTGTGCAGTGGTCGAAGCTGAAAGACCTTTGTAAAGTCCTTCAGTGTTTTGAGGAATGCACACGGCTGGTAAGCGCAGACGACGCCATCCTAAGCATGAGCATCCCACTTATGCGTCTGCTCATGCAAACTTTGACGCACCTTAAGGAGCAGGCGTCTGCAGCCAATGTTGATGAGGAGGAAGAGGAGGAGGGAATCCTTGATGACATTCAGCCATTGTCTGCTCAGGGACCTCTCCTGGACGAGGTGGAGGAAGAAGAGGAGGAGGAGGAGGATGATGGGGATGATTACTTAGGGGAGGAGGATGCATCTCGTGGGGCAAGTGAAAATGTTGGCGTGGCAAGGTCTGGTACAGGGTTTGTGCTTGACTGGAGGGATGTGAATTTGCCAGAAAGTGCTCCTCCACCCAGCACTCGCAGTGCATCATTGACACCGGGAACATTGGCCCACATGTCAGATTATGCCTTGCGGATCCTAAAAAGGGACCCCCGCATTGCCAAAATGATGAACGATGACGACTACTGGTTGACCAGCATCCTGGATCCACGCTATAAAGGCAAATTACAAAACATCATGCCACAGGAGAACCTTGACCTAATATTGGCTAATAAACAAGCAACTCTGGTAAATCGGTTGCTTGAGGCATTCCCAGCACACAGCAGCGGTGATGGTTCTCACACGAGCCGTACGGGCCGGGGGCAGCTTGGCAGAGGTGTTCGTGGTGCACACAGCAGAAGTGGCGTTGGAGACAGGGGTTTCATGACAATGTTGTGGACTGATTTTTCAAATACCGCTCACACAACTGGTAATACTGCATCGATGGAAAGTGACAAGAGACAGCAGTTGTCAACTATGGTAACAAACTACTTTTCCTCCCATATCGATGTTCTCCCACACAGGTCATTCCCCTTTGACTATTGGGCCGCTAAACTGGACACCTGGCCTGAATTGGCCCAATATGCCTTACAGGAGCTCGCTTGCCCAGCTGCAAGTGTGCTATCGGAAAGAGTCTTCAGTAAAGCTGTATCAATCCTGACAGAAAAAAGGACCCGTCTGTCAACCCAAAATGTGGATGATCTAACCTTCATTAAAATGAACCACGCATGGGTTTCCAAGGATTTTGTCCCACCTTCCCCTGATGACACATAGGGTGACAGAAAAATGGCTTGCTTTGGTCCACCTCTTCATGGTACTTCACCTATTTCGCCTTTTGCATCAGCTGAATGTCCAACATCAACATATGCTACTTTCTAAAACTCCCTAACTGTGCTGCCTCCCCCCATGGCCGGGGACACCACCTACCGCACGACACCGTGCGAGTGCCGTTGCCCTGGACAGGTGGGTAGGCCGACTCTTGGGCGCGGGCACTGGCACAGGGTCCCTCATAGTGCAATCAAGTGTGTCTGACGGTGGTGGTGCACACCCGCCATCAGACACACCGCTGTACTATGAGGGGCCCAGTGCCAGTACCGACGCCCACGAGTGGGCCCCCTTGCTTGGGCAGGGCCACAGCATTTGCAATCTTTACCTCTCCCTGCTCCTCCGCTGTGTAATCTGGGCCGTCAAATCCATACTGGGCCTGACACCGTCTGAGCCTGCCTCCTGAGACATATATTTTGAATGTGTACGCTATCCATACATGTTATCCGGGGATACGGTACCCTTTCTAACCTTTGTGCAATCACGTGCAATCCAAACTGGGCCTAACACCGTCTGAGCCTGCCTCATGCTGTATAGACATATATTTTGAATGTGTACGCTATCCATACATGTTATCCAGGGATACGGTACCCTTTCTAACCTTTGTGCAATCACGTGCAATCCATACTGGGCCTAACACCGTCTGAGCCTGCCTCCTGAGAAACATATTTTGAATGTGTACGCTATCCATACATGTTATCCGGGGATACGGTACCCTTTCTAACCTTTGTGCAATCACGTGCAATCCATACTGGGCCTAACACCGTCTGAGCATGCCTCCTGAGACATATATTTTGAATGTGTACGCTATCCATACATGTTATCCAGGGATACGGTACCCTTTCTAACCTTTGTGCAATCACGTGCAATCCATACTGGGCCTAACACCGTCTGAGCCTGCCTCCTGAAACATATATTTTGAATGTGTACGCTATCCATACATGTTATCCAGGGATACGGTACCCTTTCTAACCTTTGTGCAATCACGTGCAATCCATACTGGGCCTAACACCGTCTGAGCCTGCCTCCTGAAACATATATTTTGAATGTGTACGCTATCCATACATGTTATCCAGGGATACGGTACCCTTTCTAACCTTTGTGCAATCACGTGCAATCCATACTGGGCCTAACACCGTCTGAGCCTGCCTCATGCTGTATAGACATATATTTTGAATGTGCACGCTATCCATACAAGTTATCCGGGGATACGGTACCCTTTCTAACCTTTGTGCAATCACGTGCAATCCATACTGGGCCTAACACCGTCTGAGACTGCCTCATGCTGTATAGACATATATTTTGAATGTGTACGCTATCCATTCATGTTATCCAGGGATACGGTACCCTTTCTAACCTTTGTGCAATCACGTGCAATCCATACTGGGCCTAACACCGTCTAAGCCTGCCTCCTGAGACATATATTTTGAATGTGTACGCTATCCATACATGTTATCCGGGGATACGGTACCCTTTCTATCCTTTGTGCAATCACGTGCAATCCATACTGGGCCTAATACCGTCTGAGCCTGCCTCCTGAGACATATATTTTGAATGTGTACGCTATCCATACATGTTATCCAGGGATACGGTACCCTTTCTAACCTTTGTGCAATCACGTGCAATCCATACTGGGCCTAACACCGTCTGAGCCTACCTCATGCTGTATAGACATATATTTTGAATGTGTACGCTATCCATACATGTTACCAGGGATGCGGTACCCTTTCTAACCTTTGTGCAATCACATGCAATCCATACTGGGCCTAACACCGTCTGAGCCTGCCTCCTGAAACATATATTTTGAATGTGTACGCTATCCATACATGTTATCCAGGGATACGGTACCCTTTCTAACCTTTGTGCAATCACGTGCAATCCATACTGGGCCTAACACCGTCTGAGCCTGCCTCATGCTGTATAGACATATATTTTGAATGTGTACGCTATCCATACATGTTATCCGGGGATACGGTACCCTTTCTAACCTTTGTGCAATCACGTGCAATCCATACTGGGCCTAACACCGTCTGAGCCTGCCTCATGCTGTATAGACATATATTTTGAATGTGTACGCTATCCATTCATGTTATCCAGGGATACGGTACCCTTTCTAACCTTTGTGCAATCACGTGCAATCCATACTGGGCCTAACACCGTCTGAGCCTGCCTCCTGAGACATATATTTTGAATGTGTACGCTATCCATACATGTTATCCGGGGATACGGTACCCTTTCTAACCTTTGTGCAATCACGTGCAATCCATACTGGGCCTAACACCGTCTGAGCCTGCCTCCTGAGACATATATTTTGAATGTGTACGCTATCCATACATGTTATCCAGGGATACGGTACCCTTTCTAACCTTTGTGCAATCACGTGCAATCCATACTGGGCCTAACACCGTCTGAGCCTGCCTCCTGAGACATATATTTTGAATGTGTACGCTATCCATACATGTTATCCGGGGATACGGTACCCTTTCTAACCTTTGTGCAATCACGTGCAATCCATACTGGGCCTAACACCGTCTGAGCCTGCCTCCTGAGACATATATTTTGAATGTGTACGCTATCCATACATGTTATCCAGGGATACGGTACCCTTTCTAACCTTTGTGCAATCACGTGCAATCCATACTGGGCCTAACACCGTCTGAGCCTGCCTCATGCTGTATAGACATATATTTTGAATGTGTACGCTATCCATGCATGTTATCCAGGGATACGGTACCCTTTCTAACCTTTGTGCAATCACGTGCAATCCATACTGGGCCTAACACCGTCTGAGCCTGCCTCCTGAGACATATATTTTGAATGTGTACGCTATCCATACATGTTATCCGGGGATACGGTACCCTTTCTAACCTTTGTGCAATCACGTGCAATCCATACTGGGCCTAACACCGTTTGAGCCTGCCTCCTGAGACATATATTTTGAATGTGTACGCTATCCATACATGTTATCCAGGGATACAGTACCCTTTCTAACCTTTGTGCAATCACGTGCAATCCATACTGGGCCTAACACCGTCTGAGCATGCCTCATGCTGTATAGACATATATTTTGAATGTGTACGCAATCCATACATGTTTTCCAGGGATACGGTACCCTTTCTAACCTTTGTGCAATCACGTGCAATCCATACTGGGTATAACACCGTCTGAGCCTGCCTCCTGAGACATATATTTTGAATGTGTACGCTATCCATACATGTTATCCAGGGATACGGTACCCTTTCTAACCTTTGTGCAATCACGTGCAATCCATACTGGGCCTAACACCGTCTGAGCCTGCCTCATGCTGTATAGACATATATTTTTAATGTGTACGCTATCCATACATGTTATCCGGGGATACGGTACCCTTTCTAACCTTTGTGCAATCACGTGCAATCCATACTGGGCCTAACACCGTCTGAGCCTGCCTCCTGAGACATATATTTTGAATGTGTAAGCTATCCATACATGTTATCCAGGGATACGGTACCCTTTCTAACCTTTGTGCAATCACGTGCAATCCATACTGGGCCTAACACCGTCTGAGCCTGCCTCATGCTGTATAGACATATATTTTGAATGTGTACGCTATCCATACATGTTATCCAGGGATACGGTACCCTTTCTAACCTTTGTGCAATCACGTGCAATCCATACTGGGCCTAACACCGTCTGAGCCTGCCTCATGCTGTATAGACATATATTTTGAATGTGTACGCTATCCATACATGTTATCCAGGGATACGGTACCCTTTCTAACCTTTGTGCAATCACGTGCAATCCATACTGGGCCTAGCACCGTCTGAGCCTGCCTCCTGAGACATATATTTTGAATGTGTACGCTATCCATACATGTTATCCGGGGATACGGTACCCTTTCCAACCTTTGTGCAATCACGTGCAATCCATACTGGGCCTAACACCGTCTGAGCCTGCCTCCTGAGAAACATATTTTGAATGTGTACGCTATCCATACATGTTATCCGGGGATACGGTACCCTTTCTAACCTTTGTGCAATCACGTGCAATCCATACTGGGCCTAACACCGTCTGAGCATGCCTCCTGAGACATATATTTTGAATGTGTACGCTATCCATACATGTTATCCAGGGATACGGTACCCTTTCTAACCTTTGTGCAATCACGTGCAATCCATACTGGGCCTAACACCGTCTGAGCCTGCCTCCTGAAACATATATTTTGAATGTGTACGCTATCCATACATGTTATCCAGGGATACGGTACCCTTTCTAACCTTTGTGCAATCACGTGCAATCCATACTGGGCCTAACACCGTCTGAGCCTGCCTCATGCTGTATAGACATATATTTTGAATGTGCACGCTATCCATACAAGTTATCCGGGGATACGGTACCCTTTCTAACCTTTGTGCAATCACGTGCAATCCATACTGGGCCTAACACCGTCTGAGACTGCCTCATGCTGTATAGACATATATTTTGAATGTGTACGCTATCCATTCATGTTATCCAGGGATACGGTACCCTTTCTAACCTTTGTGCAATCACGTGCAATCCATACTGGGCCTAACACCGTCTAAGCCTGCCTCCTGAGACATATATTTTGAATGTGTACGCTATCCATACATGTTATCCGGGGATACGGTACCCTTTCTATCCTTTGTGCAATCACGTGCAATCCATACTGGGCCTAATACCGTCTGAGCCTGCCTCCTGAGACATATATTTTGAATGTGTACGCTATCCATACATGTTATCCAGGGATACGGTACCCTTTCTAACCTTTGTGCAATCACGTGCAATCCATACTGGGCCTAACACCGTCTGAGCCTACCTCATGCTGTATAGACATATATTTTGAATGTGTACGCTATCCATACATGTTACCAGGGATACGGTACCCTTTCTAACCTTTGTGCAATCACATGCAATCCATACTGGGCCTAACACCGTCTGAGCCTGCCTCCTGAAACATATATTTTGAATGTGTACGCTATCCATACATGTTATCCAGGGATACGGTACCCTTTCTAACCTTTGTGCAATCACGTGCAATCCATACTGGGCCTAACACCGTCTGAGCCTGCCTCATGCTGTATAGACATATATTTTGAATGTGTACGCTATCCATACATGTTATCCGGGGATACGGTACCCTTTCTAACCTTTGTGCAATCACGTGCAATCCATACTGGGCCTAACACCGTCTGAGCCTGCCTCATGCTGTATAGACATATATTTTGAATGTGTACGCTATCCATTCATGTTATCCAGGGATACGGTACCCTTTCTAACCTTTGTGCAATCACGTGCAATCCATACTGGGCCTAACACCGTCTGAGCCTGCCTCCTGAGACATATATTTTGAATGTGTACGCTATCCATACATGTTATCCAGGGATACGGTACCCTTTCTAACCTTTGTGCAATCACGTGCAATCCATACTGGGCCTAACACCGTCTGAGCCTGCCTCCTGAGACATATATTTTGAATGTGTACGCTATCCATACATGTTATCCGGGGATACGGTACCCTTTCTAACCTTTGTGCAATCACGTGCAATCCATACTGGGCCTAACACCGTCTGAGCCTGCCTCCTGAGACATATATTTTGAATGTGTACGCTATCCATACATGTTATCCAGGGATACGGTACCCTTTCTAACCTTTGTGCAATCACGTGCAATCCATACTGGGCCTAACACCGTCTGAGCCTGCCTCATGCTGTATAGACATATATTTTGAATGTGTACGCTATCCATACATGTTATCCGGGGATACGGTACCCTTTCTAACCTTTGTGCAATCACGTGCAATCCATACTGGGCCTAACACCGTCTGAGCCTGCCTCCTGAGACATATATTTTGAATGTGTACGCTATCCATACATGTTATCCAGGGATACGGTACCCTTTCTAACCTTTGTGCAATCACGTGCAATCCATACTGGGCCTAACACCGTCTGAGCCTGCCTCATGCTGTATAGACATATATTTTGAATGTGTACGCTATCCATACATGTTATCCGGGGATACGGTACCCTTTCTAACCTTTGTGCAATCACGTGCAATCCATACTGGGCCTAACACCGTCTGAGCCTGCCTCCTGAGACATATATTTTGAATGTGTACGCTATCCATACATGTTATCCAGGGATACGGTACCCTTTCTAACCTTTGTGCAATCACGTGCAATCCATACTGGGCCTAACACCGTCTGAGCCTGCCTCATGCTGTATAGACATATATTTTGAATGTGTACGCTATCCATGCATGTTATCCAGGGATACGGTACCCTTTCTAACCTTTGTGCAATCACGTGCAATCCATACTGGGCCTAACACCGTCTGAGCCTGCCTCCTGAGACATATATTTTGAATGTGTACGCTATCCATACATGTTATCCGGGGATACGGTACCCTTTCTAACCTTTGTGCAATCACGTGCAATCCATACTGGGCCTAACACCGTTTGAGCCTGCCTCCTGAGACATATATTTTGAATGTGTACGCTATCCATACATGTTATCCAGGGATACAGTACCCTTTCTAACCTTTGTGCAATCACGTGCAATCCATACTGGGCCTAACACCGTCTGAGCATGCCTCATGCTGTATAGACATATATTTTGAATGTGTACGCAATCCATACATGTTTTCCAGGGATACGGTACCCTTTCTAACCTTTGTGCAATCACGTGCAATCCATACTGGGTATAACACCGTCTGAGCCTGCCTCCTGAGACATATATTTTGAATGTGTACGCTATCCATACATGTTATCCAGGGATACGGTACCCTTTCTAACCTTTGTGCAATCACGTGCAATCCATACTGGGCCTAACACCGTCTGAGCCTGCCTCATGCTGTATAGACATATATTTTTAATGTGTACGCTATCCATACATGTTATCCGGGGATACGGTACCCTTTCTAACCTTTGTGCAATCACGTGCAATCCATACTGGGCCTAACACCGTCTGAGCCTGCCTCCTGAGACATATATTTTGAATGTGTAAGCTATCCATACATGTTATCCAGGGATACGGTACCCTTTCTAACCTTTGTGCAATCACGTGCAATCCATACTGGGCCTAACACCGTCTGAGCCTGCCTCATGCTGTATAGACATATATTTTGAATGTGTACGCTATCCATACATGTTATCCAGGGATACGGTACCCTTTCTAACCTTTGTGCAATCACGTGCAATCCATACTGGGCCTAACACCGTCTGAGCCTGCCTCATGCTGTATAGACATATATTTTGAATGTGTACGCTATCCATACATGTTATCCAGGGATACGGTACCCTTTCTAACCTTTGTGCAATCACGTGCAATCCATACTGGGCCTAGCACCGTCTGAGCCTGCCTCCTGAGACATATATTTTGAATGTGTACGCTATCCATACATGTTATCCGGGGATACGGTACCCTTTCCAACCTTTGTGCAATCAAGTGCAATCCATACTGGGACTAACACCGTCTTAGCCTGCCTCCTGAGACATATATTTTGAATGTGTACGCTATCCATACATGTTATCCAGGGATACGGTACCCTTTCTAACCTTTGTGCAATCACGTGCAATCCATACTGGGCCTAACACCGTCTGAGCCTGCCTCCTGAAACATATATTTTGAATGTGTACGCTATCCATACATGTTATCCAGGGATACGGTACCCTTTCTAACCTTTGTGCAATCACGTGCAATCCATACTGGGCCTAACACCGTCTGAGCCTGCCTCATGCTGTATAGACATATATTTTGAATGTGTACGCTATCCATACATGTTATCCAGGGATACGGTACCCTTTCTAACCTTTGTGCAATCACGTGCAATCCATACTGGGCCTAACACCATCTGAGCCTGCCTCCTGAAACATATATTTTGAATGTGTACGCTATCCATACATGTTATCCAGGGATACGGTACCCTTTCTAACCTTTGTGCAATCACGTGCAATCCATACTGGGCCTAACACCGTCTGAGCCTGCCTCATGCTGTATAGACATATATTTTGAATGTGTACGCTATCCATACATGTTATCCGGGGATACGGTACCCTTTCTAACCTTTGTGCAATCACGTGCAATCCATACTGGGCCTAACACCGTCTGAGCCTGCCTCATGCTGTATAGACATATATTTTGAATGTGTACGCTATCCATTCATGTTATCCAGGGATACGGTACCCTTTCTAACCTTTGTGCAATCACGTGCAATCCATACTGGGCCTAACACCGTCTGAGCCTGCCTCCTGAGACATATATTTTGAATGTGTACGCTATCCATACATGTTATCCGGGGATACGGTACCCTTTCTAACCTTTGTGCAATCACGTGCAATCCATACTGGGCCTAACACCGTCTGAGCCTGCCTCCTGAGACATATATTTTGAATGTGTACGCTATCCATACATGTTATCCAGGGATACGGTACCCTTTCTAACCTTTGTGCAATCACGTGCAATCCATACTGGGCCTAACACCGTCTGAGCCTGCCTCCTGAGACATATATTTTGAATGTGTACGCTATCCATACATGTTATCCGGGGATACGGTACCCTTTCTAACCTTTGTGCAATCACGTGCAATCCATACTGGGCCTAACACCGTCTGAGCCTGCCTCCTGAGACATATATTTTGAATGTATACGCTATCCATACATGTTATCCAGGGATACGGTACCCTTTCTAACCTTTGTGCAATCACGTGCAATCCATACTGGGCCTAACACCGTCTGAGCCTGCCTCATGCTGTATAGACATATATTTTGAATGTGTACGCTATCCATACATGTTATCCGGGGATACGGTACCCTTTCTAACCTTTGTGCAATCACGTGCAATCCATACTGGGCCTAACACCGTCTGAGCCTGCCTCCTGAGACATATATTTTGAATGTGTACGCTATCCATACATGTTATCCAGGGATACGGTACCCTTTCTAACCTTTGTGCAATCACGTGCAATCCATACTGGGCCTAACACCGTCTGAGCCTGCCTCCTGAGACATATATTTTGAATGTGTACGCTATCCATACATGTTATCCGGGGATACGGTACCCTTTCTAACCTTTGTGCAATCACGTGCAATCCATACTGGGCCTAACACCGTCTGAGCCTGCCTCCTGAGACATATATTTTGAATGTGTACGCTATCCATACATGTTATCCAGGGATACGGTACCCTTTCTAACCTTTGTGCAATCACGTGCAATCCATACTGGGCCTAACACCGTCTGAGCCTGCCTCCTGAGACATATATTTTGAATGTGTACGCTATCCATACATGTTATCCGGGGATACGGTACCCTTTCTAACCTTTGTGCAATCACGTGCAATCCATACTGGGCCTAACACCGTCTGAGCCTGCCTCCTGAGACATATATTTTGAATGTGTACGCTATCCATACATGTTATCCAGGGATACGGTACCCTTTCTAACCTTTGTGCAATCACGTGCAATCCATACTGGGCCTAACACCGTCTGAGCCTGCCTCATGCTGTATAGACATATATTTTGAATGTGTACGCTATCCATACATGTTATCCGGGGATACGGTACCCTTTCTAACCTTTGTGCAATCACGTGCAATCCATACTGGGCCTAACACCGTCTGAGCCTGCCTCCTGAGACATATATTTTGAATGTGTATGCTATCCATACATGTTATCCAGGGATACGGTACCCTTTCTAACCTTTGTGCAATCACGTGCAATCCATACTGGGCCTAACACCGTCTGAGCCTGCCTCATGCTGTATAAACATATATTTTGAATGTGTACGCTATCCATGCATGTTATCCAGGGATACGGTACCCTTTCTAACCTTTGTGCAATCACGTGCAATCCATACTGGGCCTAACACCGTCTGAGCCTGCCTCCTGAGACATATATTTTGAATGTATACGCTATCCATACATGTTATCCGGGGATACGGTACCCTTTCTAACCTTTGTGCAATCACGTGCAATCCATACTGGGCCTAACACCGTTTGAGCCTGCCTCCTGAGACATATATTTTGAATGTGTACGCTATCCATACATGTTATCCAGGGATACAGTACCCTTTCTAACCTTTGTGCAATCACGTGCAATCCATACTGGGCCTAACACCGTCTGAGCATGCCTCATGCTGTATAGACATATATTTTGAATGTGTACGCAATCCATACATGTTTTCCAGGGATACGGTACCCTTTCTAACCTTTGTGCAATCACGTGCAATCCATACTGGGTATAACACCGTCTGAGCCTGCCTCCTGAGACATATATTTTGAATGTGTACGCTATCCATACATGTTATCCAGGGATACGGTACCCTTTCTAACCTTTGTGCAATCACGTGCAATCCATACTGGGCCTAACACCGTCTGAGCCTGCCTCATGCTGTATAGACATATATTTTTAATGTGTACGCTATCCATACATGTTATCCGGGGATACGGTACCCTTTCTAACCTTTGTGCAATCACGTGCAATCCATACTGGGCCTAACACCGTCTGAGCCTGCCTCCTGAGACATATATTTTGAATGTGTAAGCTATCCATACATGTTATCCAGGGATACGGTACCCTTTCTAACCTTTGTGCAATCACGTGCAATCCATACTGGGCCTAACACCGTCTGAGCCTGCCTCATGCTGTATAGACATATATTTTGAATGTGTACGCTATCCATACATGTTATCCAGGGATACGGTACCCTTTCTAACCTTTGTGCAATCACGTGCAATCCATACTGGGCCTAACACCGTCTGAGCCTGCCTCATGCTGTATAGACATATATTTTGAATGTGTACGCTATCCATACATGTTATCCAGGGATACGGTACCCTTTCTAACCTTTGTGCAATCACGTGCAATCCATACTGGGCCTAGCACCGTCTGAGCCTACCTCCTGAGACATATATTTTGAATGTGTACGCTATCCATACATGTTATCCGGGGATACGGTACCCTTTCCAACCTTTGTGCAATCAAGTGCAATCCATACTGGGACTAACACCGTCTTAGCCTGCCTCCTGAGACATATATTTTGAATGTGTACGCTATCCATACATGTTATCCAGGGATACGGTACCCTTTCTAACCTTTGTGCAATCACGTGCAATCCATACTGGGCCTAACACCGTCTGAGCCTGCCTCCTGAAACATATATTTTGAATGTGTACGCTATCCATACATGTTATCCAGGGATACGGTACCCTTTCTAACCTTTGTGCAATCACGTGCAATCCATACTGGGCCTAACACCGTCTGAGCCTGCCTCATGCTGTATAGACATATATTTTGAATGTGTACGCTATCCATACATGTTATCCAGGGATACGGTACCCTTTCTAACCTTTGTGCAATCACGTGCAATCCATACTGGGCCTAACACCATCTGAGCCTGCCTCCTGAAACATATATTTTGAATGTGTACGCTATCCATACATGTTATCCAGGGATACGGTACCCTTTCTAACCTTTGTGCAAACACGTGCAATCCATACTGGGCCTAACACCGTCTGAGCCTGCCTCATGCTGTATAGACATATATTTTGAATGTGTACGCTATCCATACATGTTATCCGGGGATACGGTACCCTTTCTAACCTTTGTGCAATCACGTGCAATCCATACTGGGCCTAACACCGTCTGAGCCTGCCTCATGCTGTATAGACATATATTTTGAATGTGTACGCTATCCATTCATGTTATCCAGGGATACGGTACCCTTTCTAACCTTTGTGCAATCACGTGCAATCCATACTGGGCCTAACACCGTCTGAGCCTGCCTCCTGAGACATATATTTTGAATGTGTACGCTATCCATACATGTTATCCGGGGATACGGTACCCTTTCTAACCTTTGTGCAATCACGTGCAATCCATACTGGGCCTAACACCGTCTGAGCCTGCCTCCTGAGACATATATTTTGAATGTGTACGCTATCCATACATGTTATCCAGGGATACGGTACCCTTTCTAACCTTTGTGCAATCACGTGCAATCCATACTGGGCATAACACCGTCTGAGCCTGCCTCATGCTGTATAGACATATATTTTGAATGTGTACGCTATCCATACATGTTATCCAGGGATACGGTACCCTTTCTAACCTTTGTGCAATCACGTGCAATCCATACTGGGCCTAACATCGTCTGAGCCTGCCTCCTGAGACATATATTTTGAATGTGTACGCTATCCATACATGTTATCCGGGGATACGGTACCCTTTCTAACCTTTGTGCAATCACGTGCAATCCATACTGGGCCTAACACCGTTTGAGCCTGCCTCCTGAGACATATATTTTGAATGTGTACGCTATCCATACATGTTATCCAGGGATACAGTACCCTTTCTAACCTTTGTGCAATCACGTGCAATCCATACTGGGCCTAACACCGTCTGAGCATGCCTCATGCTGTATAGACATATATTTTGAATGTGTACGCAATCCATACATGTTTTCCAGGGATACGGTACCCTTTCTAACCTTTGTGCAATCACGTGCAATCCATACTGGGCCTAACACCGACTGAGCCTGCCTCATGCTGTATAGGCATATATTTTTAATGTGTACGCTATCCATACATGTTATCCGGGGATACGGTACCCTTTCTAACCTTTGTGCAATCACGTGCAATCCATACTGGGCCTAACACGTCTGAGCCTGCCTCCTGAGACATATATTTTGAATGTGTACGCTATCCATACATGTTATCCAGGGATACGATACCCTTTCTAACCTTTGTGCAATCACGTGCAATCCATACTGGGCCTAACACCGTCTGAGCCTGCCTCATGCTGTATAGACATATATTTTGAATGTGTACGCTATCCATACATGTTATCCGGGGATACGGTACCCTTTCTAACCTTTGTGCAATCACGTGCAATCCATACTGGGCCTAACACCGTCTGAGCCTGCCTCATGCTGTATAGACATATATTTTGAATGTGTACGCTATCCATACATGTTATCCAGGGATACGGTACCCTTTCTAACCTTTGTGCAATCAAGTGCAATCCATACTGGGCCTAACACCATCTGAGCCTGCCTCCTGAGACATATATTTTGAATGTGTACGCTATCCATACATGTTATCCAGGGATACGGTACCCTTTCTAACCTTTGTGCAATCACGTGCAATCCATACTGGGCCTAACACCGTCTAAGCCTGCCTCATGCTGTATAGACATATATTTTGAATGTGTACGCTATCCATACATGTTATCTGGGGATACGGTACCCTTTCTCACCTTTGTGCAATCACGTGTAATCCATACTGGGCATGAGAACGGCTGGCGAGCTGTTAAGCAAGCTACAGCACCTGTCCAGACAAGTACAGGGATTCCCTAGTGAGGAGACTTATTTGATTGTTTTCAATGTTGGGACAGCAATTTTTGGGGAGCACTATACTCTGGAGAATGATAGATGGGGCCCACCATACACTGGAACATTCCAAAGGTGGACATCAGACACTGGAGCAGCATTTACAGGGCCCATTATACACTAGAGCATTAGAAATGGGGCCCATTATGTTTGGAGCATTATTTGGGCCCATAAGACAGTGGAGCTTCATCCATGGGGACCAACATATACTGTAGCATTATGTGGAGCTCATCATATACTGTTTCAAACATTATATGGGGCCAATGATTCTGTATGGAGAAATAGATGGGCCTCGTCATGAGATGTAAAAAGTGAGGTATTTTTCATTGTACTATACCGCTATTTCTCTGCCGTATCGGAGCATGATGAGTTGTGGTATGTGTTAAAGGGGCGCTCTTTTGCCCAGGGCACATGAAAACCTGGAGCCAGCCCTCCCCCCCCCACAGTTTGTAGCCAAATAACCCCCATTTTTCAGTGCGTAACTTGTATTATGAAGTTAATTAAGGTTGACAAGCTTAAGAAAGAAGAATTGATGCTTTTGGCATTCAAATGGGCACTGTAGGTGTGTTTCCTGTCCTCCTCTCACTGCCGACTTTTATTCCCCATTGACTTACATTGGGTTTCGTGTTTCGGGACGACCCCGACTTTTCTCTATAATCGGACGATCTTGCTCGACCCGACTTTTGGAAAAGTCGGGTTTCACGAAACGAAACGCGACCCTAAAAAACCAAAAGTCGCTCAACTCTATTCACTATGTGAGCACTGAGATGCTGAATGTAAGAGGAGCATTCATACGTATGGTAGTACGAGCATTATGTAGTGATAATCTGCAGAGTACAACTAATTGTTTGCAGTAGTTTACCAGTAGAATAGTTTTCAAGGGCATAAATAGAATTCTGTTGATCCCAGGGCAAATTTTGGACATCACCCACTACCATGTGCACACAGTAACAAGTCTTCCATATCTCCATGCGAGTTGGTGGTCACAGAACAGCATGAATGCAATATGCATAGTTGTGGTGGCTTCTCTCAATGGACCAGAACTGAGAAAAGCCAAATAAGATTAGTCAGTACGTGACTGCTCACTGGCATGGTGAATCGTGACAGTTTACATATTGCACACAGTTATAATACATCAGTTTTCAGCCATACGAAGTGACTGCAGCCTTTTCCTCTTAGACAGAAAACCCCACATCTCCATTAAGGGGTGAGAGGTGCCGATGACATCATGTCTCCAGATGTTTCTCAGTTCTTTTGCGTGTGGCAGCCATTATCATGCATCAGTCCTATATATGATTCTATAGGGACATTACAGGACATAATCAGGGGCACTGATCCATCACTTGTGGAATATTTTTTGGCCTGTTCTATTGCTGCACTGGGTTTTGAGCATTCTGACCCATGGATCTGTGGAAATCATTCCATGTCACATTCCATATTATTAATAGGAAACTCTTGGACTGCTCTCAGTGCATAGGTTGAACCTAAGGAAATATTTAGACAAAATTTTATTCTTTACTCTGATGCAAAAACCCAGCAAAACTGCAATGTTTTATCAAAAACCCTTCCAAAAGCTCCTGATCCTGTGCTCACAGCTAACATAGTAAAACTCATTCAAAATCAACAAGGGTAGTGGGGACTTAATTGACCAGAAGGCATCTCCCAGCCTGTGGTTTATGACACAAAGTCATAAAGTAATGGCAAAAACAAAGTACAGGTAACCCGGCACTAATCACCAGCTCTACTACATGTGCATGCAGAATGCCCCCTCTTGGACCTGGGTACTACATGTGCCACAACCCCACACAGCAGCGCTTTGCCCAATCACTGTGCATTTACTTAGCAGCTCCTACCCTGATCAGTGTGAGTGTGTGCTCCATAAAGCGCAGCTCATGTTTATATAGTGTAAGGAATTGATGTTGCCCTTGTGGCTCCTTCCTTTCTACAGGCCTCAGCAGCATCCTCTACTTACTTTGCAACATGACTGCACCTACAGGATGCTTTTCCTCCCACCCGTGCCTCCAGAAGCACTGCTATACCTGCTGCTCAATCCCAGGGCACTGTCCTAGGACTTCTACACCACTGCCTACATGGCTCCGTCCCTCACACTGCAGATAAATGCATCAAAACATGTCAAGTGCCGGTGTCCCCAATGGTGAGGGGGCCCCCCTGTTTGTCCAGGGCCCCAGCATGGTAGCCTATTACAAAGTCAGCGTTGGAGCCCAGGAGCATCTGAATATCATAGTAAGTCACATGTACACATTTTGATGTTAACGAAAAAAAATGTGAAACGCTTAAGTACTACAGTTACTTAGTTTATTTTTTAGGGTGTTAAGAGAGTTTGTTAAATCACTTGTGTATGTGATGTAGAATAGCCATATCCAAGATAATATTCATGCTGCATATTTTTATTCAAAAGGTCTATTTAGGAGGCTTTTAAATGTCCACCTAAAGTAATTAGAGAGGATTGAATGTAGAAGATTACTCTAGATATTTCATTCATCCAAACTCCATGGGGCTTTATTGGCATGCAATTCTTTTTATATAAATGCACTGTTATTTAGAGAATGTCAATGCAAATTAGACCAGGGGAAATATTTTGAGAGAAGGGAAATCATATATGGTATTATTACTAAACAAAACATGGAGATAGAGGGGGCTGTTTTTGAATTGGAATTTAATGAATTCCACCCCCACTGTCTGTGTAGCTCTGTATGCGCCTATTGCTCTATGATTAGAGCTCATTGGCGTAAATGCTACTAACTCAATGGTATAAATATTGCTTTGTAGAAAACAAAATGGTATTCTTTAATGAAATGATTAAAATAAAATTATTTAATTATTTTTTGGAATACAAAAAAATGATATTGAAGGGATTTGCATAAGCAATGTTTTTATTAGTGTCAAATCCATATGTTAATGCAATGCCCCAATCCCTGTTTATTGTTTCACCCGGCTTATTTTTTTGTAAAAAATGTTTTATGTTCCTCTATAGACTTCATCTGGGTTTCTTTGATGGTTTTTACATTTCTACTATCCTATGATTTGTCTTGAATGTTGTGTACAGTAATACAATGAGACTGTTATATTGCTGTATATTTGCATCTACGGTCTAAATAAATATTCTTAATAGTGGGAATCATTCATGTCAGAAATAATACATTAACTTGTGGACATGGAATATTATGAAAACATAAAAAATCATTTTTAAATTGAAGTTCTTAAAAATTTTCTTAATTTTAATTGCACCTACATAATACAGTTAAATACATTAACACACAAGAAAAAATAACTTTATAAAAGGTTAATTTGGTTTAGATAATACACTAATTATCATGCCAAAAGCATAAATGTGAACAAAATCCTTCATAAAAAAATCAATTTAAAAATTTAGAAACCATTTCTTTTCTATGTTAAATTGATTTCAATGTTTATAAAGAATATCTGATAAGTACTGATTTATTTTGGGAACTTCAACAAAATTAAAGGAGTTTTCCACTACTAGACAACCCCTTCTTAAATTTTCCACAAATAAGTACCACAAATAAAATCACCCCCTGGACCAGTGATGTTCCATCTATCAGCGGTGTGCCTCTTGGCGGTCATGTGGCCTTGTTATGGTTAGGCACTGATTGGCGGCAGCACCCTTTCAGACAAAGTTCTGTATGATGGATCTCTGGTATCTGCAAACAATCGCTAAATGCTGATAGGCTGCAGTGATCACATGCCATATAATGTAAAATAAATATTGAGTAATTCAGAGCTGACATCAATGTAATGGTCAGATTATAGAGGAAAAAGTTTATGGATTAAAAGTGCGCTGCTTCACAAATCAATCCTTCCAGGTTTAATAAACTGTACTTTTATTTCCCAACGCGTTTCGAAGTCTATACTTCTTCCTCAGGGGATGACATGTACAGATAGACACAGCCATCACTGGTTTTATACATTCAAAGTTCAAAATTGATATGGATATAAAAATATATTTGAACACATGTGAAATAAATAAATATATATTATAATATATTATATATTAGCTATTAATATATTTATTTATTGCACATGTGTTCAAATATATTTTTATATCCATATCAATGACAATTAATTGACTTCCACCACACAATTCACTATTAATAAAATCCCTTTTTTTCCTTTATTAAATTTTGATACAAGGAACTTTTTACACATTTTTACGATTTCCTCCTTTTTTCTTTCTGTTCTTTCTTCGCAACTTGTCGGTTTGGTATGGTGGCTTGAGCTTTGGTTTCTTGCTAAACCTCTCTTTTCTTCTTGGTTCGATATAAGTTTTTTTCTTATTTCTCTTTTTTTCTTTTTTTCTTTTTCTTTTTTATCCATTTTTTTCGTTTTTAAATTATCTGAAAGGAATTAAAAGAATCAATTGTCTGTTTAACATTGTATTTTATTGTATTTTATACATTTCTGTACTAATGAACTTTGACTTCTTTTCCCTGTAACATGTGACCTTTGGTGCCAAATTTTGAACTTTGAATGTATAAAACCAGTGATGGCTGTGTCTATCTGTACATGTCATCCCCTGAGGAAGAAGTATAGACTTCGAAACGCGTTGGGAAATAAAAGTACAGTTTATTAAACCTGGAAGGATTGATTTGTCAAGCAGCGCACTTTTAATCCATAAACTTTTTCCTCTATAATCTGATGATTTGTGGTCACGGCGTGGCCCTTTGGATGTGCAGCAGGCTGACTACATACTTCTATGTGTCTGAATCTCTCCTGTGTAAGGTGAGTATAATGAATTGATTTCATATCGATCTCTACTTGGGTAAGACCCTATTGCGCTCTTTTCTTTTCAGTTTTTTTACCATCAATGGAATGGTGGCTGAATATGTGTTGGATAGAGATGAGCAAATATTTCAATGTTCGGTTTGGCTCATGATCGACGAATTTACAATATTCATCTATTTAATCATCGATTAAATTGACGAATATAACCGAACATACACAGCACAAAAGCCAGTGTAGAAATCATCCCCTACAGTCAGAGAGCCATGGTTCCCATGCTGTTAGAAGACAATGAGAGTGCTCAGCTGTGATCAAAGGTAAAAGGTTTACCTCCGGTCACTGGTGTCAGCTGATGGGACCACAGCTCCCATCAGCTGACACCTGCTGCCGCTTACAAAAGTGAGAGCCGGAGCGGCGGATGGGAGTATTCTTCAGCTGCTCCTGCGATGTAAATAAATAATTTAAAAAAAAAACCTGCGTGGTTTCCCCTGTATTTTTGATGACCAGCCTGGCAAAACTCACAAGCTGTCAGCTTCAGCAAGGTTGGTTATCAAGAATAGAGGGGTCCCCACGCCATATTTTTAAATATTTAAATAAATAATTTTAAAAAACAGTGTGGGGTCCCCATCATTTTTGACATCCTCCCTTGCTAAAGCTGACAGATGGGGACTAGTATTCTCAGGCAGGTAAGGGGCCATGGATATTGACCCCCCAGCCTAAAAATAGCAGCTTGCAACTGCCCAGGAAAGGCACATCTATTAGATGCACCAATTCTGGTGCTTTGCCCTGTAGTGGTGGAAAGTGGGGTTCATAATGGTAGGGTTGATGTCACCGTATATTATCAGATGACATGAAGCCCTCGGCTTAGTAATGGAGAGGCTTCTACAAGACACTTATCCATTGCTAATCCTATAGTAGTATCGTAAATAAAGACACAGCCAGAATAAAGTCCTTTATTAGAAATAAGACTAAACACAGTTTTCCATTTTATTGCAAAATAACAAACACAGCTATACTCATCTAACACCTAATTCCACCTAATCCCCCTGTTCTCCTGTAATAAAACTTAAATATAAAAGCAATAAAAAGGCAAAAATATACCATACTTGCCTGCTGTTCTGTCCCATGCCGTAATCCATGTCTGGGGAATTAATAGTTTTCAACCTGGACGGTGCCATGATGTGACCGTCCAGGCTGAGAACTACTGGGGAATGAACTACTGTGAGAGGAGCCTCAGTGACCAGCTGTGACGTCATTGAGATTACGTGCGGTCACTGAGGCAATGTTCCCAACCAGGAAGGTTCACACTGGGTATTTTTGCTTTGTTTTTTGCTGCTTTTTAATGCTAATTTTCAGCTGCTTTTTACAGAATTTTGTGCTTTGCAGTGATTTTACATACAGCATGTATCTTCTTTCAGGTTTTTTGCTAGCGTTTTTGCAGTGTTTTTTGCCCATTGACTTGAATGTATAGTGAAAAAATGCTGCAAATACGCAGATTGACATTTTCTTGCAGCGTATGTGCTGCAGAAAAGTCAAGGACAGCAGAATGTGACCTGAAAGTCAGCTCCACTACATCTTGATGACAGGCTGCTGCATGCATACACTGTTTGACACGCTGTCATATGCATCACAGAGCGACAAACACCTCTTATGATCGGCAGTGAAACCATCCCAGATGTTCAGAGAGCCGTGGTTCCCACACTGTCAAAAGACAGCGTGAGAGCTCAGGTCAATGGTGTCAGCTGATGGGACACCAGTGATCTGTGACCAGTGCATGTGTCTGCACAAATGGTTAAAAACCAACTCCATGAGGATGGTCTGAGGGCCCGACGTCACAGATGGGGGTTGTGCTCACAGCCCAACACCGTGCAGGATGCTTGGCATTTGCCACAGAACACCAGGATTAGCAAATTCGCCACTGGCGCCCTGTGCTCTAAACAGATGAAAGCAGGTTCACACTGAGCACATGTGACAGACGTGACAGAATCTGGAGACGCCATGGAGAGCAATCTGCTACCTGCAACATTCTTCAGCATGATCGGTTTGGCAGTGGGTCAGTAATCGTGTGGGGTAGCATTTCTCGCTCGCCAGAGGTAGCCTGACTGCCATTAGGTACTGAGATGAGATCCTCAAACCCCATTGTGAGACCATATGCTGGTGCGGTTGGCCCTGTGTTCCTCCTAATACAGGACAATGCCAGACCTCATGTGACTGGAGTGTGTCAGCAGTTCCTGCAAGATGAAGGCATGGAAGCTATGGACTGGCCCGGCCGTTCCCCAGACCTGAATCCGATTTAGCACATCTGACCCATCATGTCCCGCTCCATGCACCAACGTCACATTGCACCACAGACTGTCCAGGAGCTGGCGGATGCTTTAGTCTAGGTCTGGGAGGAGATCCCTCAGGAGACCATCCGCCACCTCATCAGGAACATGCCCAGGTGTTGTACAGTAGGGAGGTCATACACAATACTGAGGCTCATTTTGATTTGTTTTAAGGCCATTCCATTCCATTCCATGAGTGTATAATATATCTAGTCTATCTATTCTATTCTAACCTGTCACGCTGTGATTTTACTGAACACGGCACATGAATTGCCGGCTTTTATTTTATCTTTTACCGAATGCTACCGGCTTTTTCCGATTTTAAGAAAAATGTTTGTGTTACCGATCACACATCCGAATGTACCATATTTGTGCCGAATTTATGTTTGGCGATCGTTTTACAAACATTTTCGCTCATCTCTAGTGTGGGATTTATTTTATTTGGAGCACTACAGAATTTAAGAAATTGTAGTTCAGTGGTGGGCAACCCATGCCACTACTTTTGCAGAATTTTCTGGGCAATTTGAATGTTATTAGCAACTTTGAACAATCCTCGTGTTTTCTCAGGCAGTTACTGATGGGTGGACCTGTGGATATCCATTGGGCTTGGTCGAACTTTAAAAAAAAGCTTGGTTCCGGTACCAGAACGGTACTCAAACTTGGACCCCATTCAAATGAATGGGGATTTAGAATATCCGGTGTCTCCATAGGTGTCATCTGTTTGACAGCTTGAGAAACACCAGCTCTGATTGGTGGTAATGTATAACGTTCCCACACTGTCACACAGATGACAGAATGTGAGCCAGCAGCTATGACCGGCTATAAAAAGGTTACTGCCTTTCACAGGTGTTGTCTGATGAGAGCATCAGACTCATTATTGTATGCCTGGTCTCCCTGATAGCAGTGAGATCTGATGTAAGCTGAAGAGAGAATTCACCAGTGTGGGGTCTCCCTATTCTTGAAAACCAAGACAGGTAAAGCTGACAGTTGCAACCCTCAGCTGTCAGCTTTATGTTGGCTGGTTAACAAAATCACAGGGGTCCCCCACACTGTTTTTTTATAATATGAATAAATAATGTAAAAAACGGCATGGGGTCACTCTCATTTTTTAATAACCAGCTAAAGGCTGGCATTCTCAAACTTGGAAGGGTTCATGAATATTAACCCTCCACAGCCTAAAAATATCAGCCTACAGCCGCCTCAAAAAAGAGCATCTATTTTTGGTGCTTTACCCAACTCTTCCAACTTGCCCTGGTGTGGTGGCAAGGAGGGTAACATTTTGGGGTCTACCAGCTCACACTGAGCTGTGCGTGAGAACGTGGTTTCATATGATTGGCAGTGACGTCGATAAGGTTAACACTGGTCACATACAGCCGCATATTCACACTCAGCTCGTTGTGATCTGGAAATATTTGTCACCGCTCAGCAATGCATCCAGATGTAGCTGAATTGGAGCTTGTCGTGGGACATATGGACAAGGGAGTATAACTTTGATTTTTTTATTTTGATCTTAATAAATGGGTGAAATAAGGTCTGGAGTGTTCATTTCAATTAAAGGACTTTTCTCTGTGTATCTATTAAATTTGACAATGCGGTGAGTAATTGGGGTGTCTATTGGATGCCTCTCCATTACTAACCCCTGGACTTGATATCAGCTGACATTACAAAACTTACATAATCCCCAAAAATATTACCTCACTTGACACCACACCAGGGCAAGTGGGTAGAGCGAGGTAAAAAGCCAAAGCAATTGACAAATCCAGACTGTATCACACATGATAGGAATAGGAACATGGGTCAGCAGACTGTATCAAAAATTATTTAATTAGATTCACAGACTGTAACACATGATAGGTTTCGATACACATACTGTGCTACCGATGATAGGATTAAATACACAGATGGTAGCACAAATTATAGCCATGTATCTATTCCTATAACTTGTGTTTCGGTTTATGTATCTTATCCTATCATATGTTTACAGTACACTGAGCTGTGCATCTAACTCTCCCTACCCCCTAACCATGAAAGCAAAGGAAAGGTAGTATATAGGGTAAATCATGTAACATCTATGTGTCATAATGTAGATTTCAGTGGGTGATCATTTATTGCACATTCATTTATTTAACGCCTATTGTATTATTCAGAAACAAATTTTCTTTGTGAAAAAATACCTTTAAGAATGCAGTTCTAGTTTCCCTTTTTATAGTAACCCTCTCTCAATGCTGTTTTACAGCCCAGTATGATATCTGTACAGTATTCACATGTTGTCTTATTATTCTTGGCTGTGCTTTGTATGCTTTTAAAATGCATGTTTAAATTTTAAAAGGAAGCAGGTTATGTAATAAAAGCACAGACAAGGTTTTGTGAAATCGTATCCATTATGTTTAATTTTTTATGTCAGGAAGCTTTAAAACATATATGACGATTTCTTCTTGTAATATTGAACATCACTGTTATCTCTTTGGTGTTTGCCATAAAAAAATAACATAACAATTGATTCTGGCTTCATAAAATTGAAGAAAACGCTTTAATGAACGCCTCATTGCCACACTTGCCACTTGAGAATAATAAAAGCCCTTATGATATATTTAAAAGATAAAGGGAGTTGGACAGGAGCATTCTGAAGAGATGAACTGTGGCTTTGAATTTTCAAGTATCCATTATCTACTTATCATTCTTTCAATGACCTTATATCAATCATTTGGCATGATTGTGCACATACTTCTTGTAAAAATAAGATATTATCGTACAAATCAATTAGGTTGAGCCATCCAGAGACTCAAGGTTGCTGCATTAATAGGGACCCTAAAATGTGGCTGTCTTATATGGGTTTAAATAATTATAATGTACAGTATAGCAGAAAAGTGAGTACACCCCTCATTTTTGTAAATATTTTATTTTATCTTTTCATGGGACAACACTGAAGATATGACACTAATACAATGTATGTAGTCAGTGTACATCTTGTGTATCAATGTAAATTTGGTGTGCCCTATAACTAAACCAATACACAGGCATTAAAGCCTAAATCGCTGGCAGCAAAAGTGAGTATACCCCTAAGTGAAAATGGCCAAATTGTGACCAATTAGCCATTTTCCTCCCATTGTCATGTGACACATAAGTGTTACAAGGTCTCAGGTGTGAATGAGGAGCAGGAGTTTTAAATTTGGTGCTAACTTTCTCACACTCTCTCATACTAGTCTCTGGAAGTCAGCATGGTACCTCATGGAAAATAACTCTCTGAGGATACTAAAAAAAGAATACTTGCTCTCCATAAAGATGGCAATGTTATCAGAAGATTGTGAAGACTATACAGCGGTTTAACAAAACCGGTTCCACTCAGAACTGGCTTCACCATGGTCAAACAAAAAAGTTGAGTACACGTGCTTAGCGTCATATCCAGAAATTGTCTTTTCAAAATAGATGTATGAGTGCTTCAAGCATTGCTGCAGAGGTTAAAGGGGTCAGAGGTCAGCCAGTCAGTCCTCATACCATACACACACGTTAAAGGGGTGGGACGGTCAGCCTGTCAGTGCTCAAACCATACACTGTTATGAATGAGTCACCGTAGGAGGCAAAAACAGAAATACTAGCTAAGTCCAGAAAACCAGAGAAGTTGGCAGCTATCGGATTGCAGACCCCTGAACCTATCAACAACAACTAGCAGTAGCCGTGAGGGGTTCCTACGGTGCCCTAGACCCCTCGATCACAGCCGGAGAACTAAATAGCCTAAAGACAAAAAGAGAAATCTAAACTGAGAATCCCAATCCACAAAGTCTCGGAAAATGTCGTTCATGAAGCACTGGAAGACAGAAGGGGCATTAGTGAGCCCAAAAGGCATCACCAGGTACTCAAAATGTCCCTCCGGAGTATTAAACGCCGTCTTCCATTCATCCCCATGCTTAATGCGGATAAGATTATACGCCCCCCTGAGGTCAAGCTTGGTAAACCAGCAAGCACCTTTAACTCTGGAGAATAGATCCGAAATCAGGGGTAATGGATACTGATATTTAATAGTAATTTTATTGAGGGCACGATAATCAATACAAGGCCTTAATGAACCATCATTTTTGGCCACGAAAAAAAACCCGGCACCTAAGGGTGAAGAGGATGGTCTAATATGACCCTTCTCCAACGCCTCCTTAATATAGGATCGCATATCCTCGTGCTCGGGTACAGATAAATTGAAGAGCCGACCCTTGGGAAATTTACACCCCGGGCTCAGTTCAATTGCACAGTCATAACTCCTATGAGGAGGCAAAGACGCAAACTCATTCTCACTAAATACATCAAAAAGTTCGCCAAAGAGTCAGGAACATCATACGACTGAGGAGAGGTGGAAAAAACCGGAGCCTCAGTAAGGGCACACCGACAACCCCAACTCACCACAGACACAGATTTCCAATCCAAAACTGGATTATGAATTTGCAACCAAGGAAACCCCAGAACAATGGTATCATGCAAATTATGCAACACCAAAAATCTGCAATTTTCTTGATGGTCTGGGGCGACCCGCATTACCACCTAGGTCCAAAACTGAGGTTTATTTTTCGCCAAAGGACTAGCATCAATCCCCCTCAAAGGGATAGGCGTCCGCAGAGGTGTCATCGGAAATCCACAACGTTTAGCAAAATCCAAGTCCACTAGGCTCAGGGCTGCTCCCGAATCCACAAAAGCCTTGGCGGAAAAAGTGGACAGGGAGCAGATCAGAGTAATTGCCAGAAGAAACTTAGGTTGAACACCACTTACAGAAAACGTGTGTGCAAAACGTTTCTCTCGTTTAGGACAGACAGAAATAATATGCGAGGCATCACCACAAAAAAAAAACACAGCTTATTACGCCTTCTGAACTCCTGACGTTGCTCCCTGTACAAAACTCTATCACATTGCATAGGTTCAGACACTTGTTCAACAGGTGGCAACACCTCTCGTGCAGTCCTGCGTTCACGTAAACGCTGATCAACCTGAATGGCTAATGACATAGAATCATCAAGACCAGAGGGAACAGGAAATCCCACCATAGTATCTTTTATGGCTTCTGACAAACCTTTCTGCAAGAGAGCTGCCAAGGCATTATCATTCCAGGTAGTAAGGACCGCCCACTTTCGGAATTTTTGACGGTACAATTCTGCAGAATCTCGACCCTGGCTCAATGCCAACAGGGTCTTTTCAGCCTGATCAATAGCATTAGGTTCGTCATACAACAACCCCAAGGCTTGAAAAAATGCGTTCACATTAGTCAGAATAGGATCATCTGGTTTCAAAGAAAACGCCAAATCCTGGGGATCGCCACGCAGCAAAGAGATGACAATTTTAACCTGCTGCGCGGAGCTCCCTGACGAGTTAGGCTTCAAGGCAAAAAATAATTTACAATTATTTTTGAAATTCAAAAATTTAGACCAATCCCCAAAAAACACATCAGGAGTAGGGATCTTTGGTTCAGCAGCATGTGAATGAGCAAGGTAGATGGAAATTCCCCGCGCTTCCGCAGCGAGCTGCTCCACACGATCAGACAATTGCTTTATCTCCATTGAGAGAAAAAAAAAATTCCCCCTACGGCCTCAGAGATATAGAGGAAAAAATATACACACTTTTTTTTTTTACAATTCTTTCCTGCTATTGAGTACCCTAGGATCTGCGGTATGGCGGGTGATTCTGTTATGAATGAGTCACCGTAGGAGGCAAAAACAGAATACTAGCTAAGTCCAGAAAACCAGAGAAGTTGGCAGCTATCGGACTGCAGACCCCTGAACCTATCAACAACAGCTTGCAGTAGCCATGGGGGGTTCCTACGGTGCCCTAGACCCCTCGATCACAGCAGAACTAAATAGCCTAAAGACAGAAAGGGAAATCTAAACTGCCCCAGAGCAGACCCCAAAGCAATAGGCAGCCCCCAACATATAATGACAGTGAAGCAAGAAGAAAAAACACTCACACAGATAGAAAGATAGGCTGAGCAAATGATGGGGCCCAAGCTTACTAAATAGGACAGGATAGAAAAGCTGCTGTCTGCAATCTGCCAAAACCCTATCAAGAGCCAACAGACTGATAGGGAAAAAAAACCCTGAAGACGCTAGGCTTCAAAAGACTATATCAGTACTCAGGTATTTTCTGAAGACAGAGCAAAAAGGAATTCAGCTCACCCCAGCAGGGAATGGCAGAAATCCAGAAAAACAAGGCAAAACCAAACCAAAACACAAATGCAAAAAGCAGAGCAGAAAACTTAGCTTTTGGGGAGCAGGAATCAGACTGGTCTCCAAGAATCCCTCAGAGAAATCACCCGCAAGGCAGAAGGGCGTCGGCTGCCTTATATCCAGTCAGCAATTCCAGTCACCCAGTCATCATCATTCTGCTCAGGTTCTTGGTAATCAGCCTCACTACCTTCCTTCACTAGAAGAGGGAGTTCATCAGACCTCAATGGTGAAGGGGAAAATGAACTCACAACAATACACCACACATTGGACATCGGTTTGCATGACTGTCATCCCAGCAGGAAGCCTCTTCTAAAGATGATGAAAATGAAAGCCTTCAAATAGTTTGCTGAAGACAAGCAGACTGAGGACATGGATTACTGGAACCATGATTTGTTGTATGATGAGGCCAAGATGAACTTATTTGCTTTAGGTGGTGTCAAGCTTGTATAGCAACAAATAGGTGAGGAGTACAAAGATAAGTGTGTCTTGCCTACAGTCAAGTATGATGGTGGGAGTGTCATGATTTGGGGCTGTAAGACTGCTATCAGATATGGGGAACTACAGCTCATTAAACCCTTAACCCCTGGATGTTTTTTCAGTTTTGCGTTTTTGTTTTTCGCTCCCCTTCTCAGAGCCATAACTTTTTTATTTTTCTGGTAAATATGGCCATGTGAGGGCTTATTTTTTGCGGGACAAGATGTCTTTTTTAACAACACAATTGGTTTTACCATGTCATGTACTCAAAAACAGGAAAAAAAATCCAAGTGCAGTGAAATTGCAAAAAATGTGCAACCCCACATATGTTTTTTGTTTGGCTTTTTTGCTAGGTTCATTAAATGCTGAAACTGACCTGCCATTATGAGTCTCCAGGTCATTACAAGTTCATAGACACCAAACATGTCCATGTTCTTTTTTATCTAAGTGGTGAAAAAAAATTCCAAACTTTGCTAAAAAAAAAATTGGCCATTTTCCGATACTCGTAGCACCTCCATTTTTTGTGATCTGGTGTTGGATGAGGGCTTATTTTTTGCACATCAAGCTGACATCTTTAAGGATACCATTCATGTGCAGATACAATCTTCTGATCGCCCGTTATTGCATTTTTATGCAATGTCGTGGCAACTAAAATACCATTTTTCTGGCATTTCAATTTTTTTTCCCGCTATGCCGTTTAGCGATCAGGCTAATCCTTTTTTCATTGATAGATCGGGCGATTCTGAACGCGTCGATACCTAATATGTGTATGTTTGATTTTTGTATTGTTTTATTTTGAATGGTGTGAAAGAGGAGTGATTTAAACTTTTATATTTTTTATTTTTTTCATATTTTTTATTTTTTAAAACATTTTTTTAAAATGTTGGCATGCTTCAATAGCCTTCATGGGAGGCTATAAGGATCCACAACTCGATCGGCTTTGCTACATATAGGCAATGAGCAGATCGCCTATATGTAGCAAAATTACAGCATTGCTATGAGTGCCGACCACCGGGTGGTGCTCATATCAATGTTTCATCAGCAACCATAGAGGTCTCTATGCGACCTCAGGTTGTTACGGCAATGCATCGCTGACCCCCTATCACGTGATGGGGGTCGACGATGCACTCATTTCTGGCCGCACGACCGGAAACTCTAGTTAAAGCCCGCTGTCAGTGTTTGACAGCAGGATTTAACTAGTTAATAGACGTGGGCGGATCACAATTCTGCTCACTCCTTTTGCGGGCACATGTCAGCTGTTGAAAACAGCTGATCTGTCGTAGCTTTGAGGTGGGCTCACCGCCAGAGCCCACCTCAAAGTGGGGGATATCGACCACTGACGCAATAGCATGTTGCCGAGTGAAAGTTGCAAATTGCCGTTGTAGTGACCATTACCTTACTCCCAGCCCGTGCTTCTGGAAACACACACCTGAAAATTATTTGGACTCTCATCACTACAGAAATGCCAAACATGTGGGCGCTAAATGTGGTTTAATCAACCTGGGGCTCAGAAGGGAGGGGGGTGTTTAGATTTGGGAGTGAAGAATTTGCTGAATTTCTTTTGGTAGGCGCGGAGCCATTTCGCTTTTCCAGAGCCTTTATGCTACCAGTAGCATGGAAGCCCCTATATTTCCGTTCACAGATGACAAACCTGAGTGGGGACTTACTTTTTGTGGATTGAGTTGAAGCTTTTATTGGGAACATTTTGCATAGCATTTATGTTCACATTTATCCGGTGCTCTACGCTGAGTACTCACATCGAGGTTTCCATCTAAAGATGAAACCCCCAAGGGATCCATTCACGATAATGAGGCAGCAGAGTTACTCCATACTCTGTCTGGCCTATGTTCAGTGGTGTACTTTTCAGAACTGTATAAAACTGTGGCCGGTGGCACTTTTATACAATCCTAGAAAGACTAACACAAACAGATCACAGGTCCTATGGTGCCCACACCGTGCTTTCATCTGCCTCATTATACGGAATCATCCACCGGGCGTTCTGTCTGTATCATGTATTTCAGAGATTTACACAGAAACTCCAGTGTATGTGCGCAGTACAGAGCGCAGGATCAGGATAAATGAGCTCCATGCCTTACTGTGATCCTTGGAAGGCAGAATGAAAAAAACAACAGCATGTGAAGAATTGGCTTTATTTTATTTTTTATGTTGTTCCTCGTGTGGTATAAGGGATTAGGCGACTTTATTCTTTGGGTTGAAGCGATTAGAGCGATTCCAGATTTATATGGGGTTTTTATGTTTGACTGCTGTCACACACTAAAAAGTGCTTTTTATTGTGAAAACTAGTTTTTGTATCACCATATTTTGAAAGCTATAATTTTTCCATACTTCGGCCGACCGAGACACATTATGGCTTGTTTTTTGTGGGGCGAGATGACGTTTTTTTTGGTACCATGTTTGGGCATATGACATCTTTTTATTGCATTCTATTCCAGTTTTTGGGAGACAGACTGAATAAAAACCATCAATTCAGGAATTGCTTTTTGCTTTTTGCTTTTTTTCATACCGTTCTGCGTGTGGTAAAATTGGTAAGACAGCTTTATTCTTAGGGTCAGTTTGATTACAGTGATACTCAATTTATATAGTTTTTTATGTTTTGGCACTTTTACACAATAAAAACTATTTTCCAGAAAAAATAGTAATTTTTGCATTCCTGTATTCTGAGAGCTATAACTTTTTTCCTGTTGATAGAGCTAAATGGTGGCTTGTTTTTTGCAGGACAACATGATATTTTCAGCGGTACCATTTTTAATTACATTCGTCTTTCTGATCGTGTTTTATTGCACTTTTTGTTTAATGGTATGATGATAAAGCATTGTTTTTTGCCTTGTTTTTTATTTATTTTTACAGTGTTCAATGAAGGGGTTAACTAGTGGGGCAGTTTTGTAGAGTGGGTCGTTATGGACACTGCGCCACCAAATATGTGTACTTTTATTGTTTTTTTATTTACATACATAAATGTATTTATTGGAAAAATATTTTTATTTTATTTTCATTTGGGGATTTTAAAAAAATATTTTTACACTTTTAATTTTTTTTAAACTTTTTTACATTGTCCCAGTATGGGACATCGCTGTACAGCATCAGATCACTGATCTGATGTTCTGCAATGCATCTGCACTGCAAGGCATTAGACCAGGATCTGACAGGCAGGGGCAGGAATCTCAGGTCCTGCTCAGAGAAGGCACTGACAGGCCACCTTCACTGCAGGACCCCTCCATGGAGACCATCACGACAACATGATTGCATCGCATTGTCTTGATGGAAGCTCTCAGGGAGCCCCTTCCTTGCGCAATGCTCCTCTATGTCGCTGTCACCACTGACAACTGCATCAGAGGCATGAGGCCACATGATATGTGCACCGTACTAGTACTGCTGTTTCTGCAGAACAGTACTAGTATGGTGCATGTCGAGAAGGGGTATATGTTTAAAGTAACAATAAATAATGAAAGTTTTCCCTATAGAGTAAAAAAACACATTAAAAACAGTTCTAAGGTTATTTCACATGGCTTTTTGGTCAGTGTGTCTTCATTTTCTCTTTTTTTACCATCAGTCCATCATCCATGTGTCTGTTTTAACCATCAGTGTGTCATCTGTGTTTTCACACATGGAAAATTAAATCAATTGCAAAGCTTCTCCTATATTGTGCACACGGATGGCGCATTGATGGTACACTGATTCTGAAAATATATACAGGGTGGGCAATTTATATGGATACACCTAAATAAAATGGGAATGGTTGGTGATATCAATTTCCTGTTTGTGGTACATTAGTATATGGGAAAGGGGAAACTTTTCAAGATGGGTGGTGACCATTTTGAAGTTGGCCATTTTAGATCCAACTTTATTTTTCCCAATGGTTAGAGGGTCATGTGACACATGAAACTTATTAAGAATTTCTGAAGAAAAACAATGGTGTGCTTGGTTTTAACGTAACTTTATTCTTTCATGAGTTATTTACAGGTTTATGACCCCTTATAAAATGTGTTCAAAGTGCTGTCCATTGTGTTGAATTATCAATGCAAACCTCTTCTCCCACTCTTGACACACTGATAGCAACACCACAGAAGAAATGCTAGTCTAATGGGGTCAGATTCCTTGTAAGAATGCTTGGACCTGACAACCATAATGTGGTGGTGCACCATCTTGCTGGAAAAACTCAGGGAACGTACCATCTTCAGTGCATAAAGAGGGCAACACATCCTCATGTTGTAATTTCAGCCAGCCAATCAATGCTGAGCCAAGGGTATTTAAACCCATTGTATGCAGGGTAAGCCATCTCTGACGAAGGAATACGTGTTATTCTGAAATGCGTTGGATTTTGGCTACTGCATCACTCCGTAGCTGGGTATCACATGACTGCGCGCGTCATACAGCGCTGACCGCGCGAGCCTGCATCCAGCAACGTGGTTAGAGCGGCCGCTGCTGCTCACCACCGCCAAGTCCTGCTGGCGTCTAGCCACCTCATCTACCTTCCTGCACTAACGCGACCCACGGAGGACCCGCTACCATCATCTTTTACCACAGAGCGTACTGGATGTTTGGCTGCAACGGAGCCTGTCAACGGCCGGGACAGAGCTCCGGGACTTATTCTCATATTCCAAACAGCCAGGACTCTTTTTAAGCTAAGTATACACCACTGATATCCATCTATTTACTCAGAAGGCCACTCTCAAGGGTGAATTATTTAATCACCCCAGCCGCATTTTATCTTCTTGGAAGCACCAGATACTTTTAGTTAGGTAATTGGGGGCACGATTTGAGTCACTCAAGTTTGAGCTAATATAGGGCACATGGTGCACATTTTTTAATATGCTTTTTATATGCATTTTATGATGTTGTCTTAGCAACACTAGCACTGCAGGGCTATCATTATAGCTAGTACTTAAGGTATTGCAGTGCACTCATATTATCTCGCATTATCTCCTACTATTAGGTTAATGGTCTCTATCAACTACATTCAGAGTAATCTTTTTCGCCCCTTTTGTTGTAGTTTGATCAACTAAGTGTAAATCTGCATATTTTCTGCACATTGAACATTTATGAACCAACTGCACCAGTAACACAGGTATTTATTGTTCTGTATTGATTCATAGCGCAAGTATAATTTGTATAATTTTATTATTTAATTTTAACCCTTGTGGTATGGGGATATTATTTGCAGCTGAATCAATCATAATACACTCGCGCCGCTGGTCTACCTTTTTGCTTAGTCATATAAATGGCCCACCCTGTAGATTATAATGAGAACGTATTCTATCTATGCAACAAGGAAGTTTGAATGAGGCCATACACAGAGTTGGAGAGCCATATGCAACAAAACCAGAAGCAATCCTAAAGAAATTCAGGAAGCCTGTGTCTGTGTAAGATCAAAAATAACAAATACTATACAGCTTCAGGAAAGAATAATAATCAAAGTTCCATCTTGCTCAAGTAAGATGTAGTGCAGTAGTGTTGTGTAAGTTTATGCAATCAGATGGCTGCTACTCTAGTCACTACTCACGGACTAGCCATGAAACAGAGTGGTCAAAAGGTGCAAGGTCAAAAGCTAGGAAGGTACATCAAAGAAAAAAGGGATAAGACAAATTAATAGGTAGGGGCAAAGTCCAGGGTCTGGTAACTAAAGTCTGAATATGTCAAAGACAAAAGGGATTATATAAACAGGTAGTGAAAAGGGAAATCCAAGGTTCAGCCAAAAAAGATCAAAATATCAGAAAACAGAGCAAACAAACCACTGAGCTGAAGCTACAATTGACAATGGCCTAACATTGCCAGCCAGTTAAATAGACTGGCAATCATCCAGAAAGGAAGAAAAAACCCAAACACAGTAGTTACAGCCTGACATGCTTCTGCAATCCTTAGGGGAAGCTTAGCAGACACTCACAACATCCTTTGGACACAGCAAGTGGCAGGATCGTGACAATGACAAATGTAGTACAAAGTCATTATTTAAGCTTGTGTTATAAGAAAGATTAATAAGAAATAGTGAGAGGATAAATTAACCACTTAAGGCCATTAACATTTTTCTTGTATGTGTTTTATTTGTGCTAGTTTTTTTTTCACCAAAAAAAACATAGAAACACTTTATGTCAGGTGGCATTATTTGTTGTCTTTGCATAAAAAAGATATTTCTGGGTTTTGCCCTATTTGGGAACGAGATTTAAACATTTTATTTTTTGCACACCAAGCTGACTTTTTTAATGATACCATATTGGTGCCAATATGATATTTTGATCGCCCGTTATTGCATTTTAATGCAATGTTGCAGCGACCAAAAAAAGTAATTCTGGAGTTTTGACTTTCTTTCTTGCTACGCTGTTTAGCGATCAGGGTAATCCTTTTTATTGATAGATCGGGCAATTCTGAAAGTTGTGATACCAAATATATGTATATTTCTCATTTTTATTGGTTTATTTTGAATGGGGCAAAAGGGGGGTGTGATTGGAACTTTAAAATTTTTAATTTTTTTAAATATTTTTAAAAACATTTTTTTTTCCTTTTGGCATGCTTCAATAGTCTCCATGGGAGACTAGAAGCTGCCACAACTCGATCGGCTCTGCTACATACAGGCGATGATCACATTGCCTCTATGTAGTAAAATTACTCACTTGCTATGAGTGCCATCCATTGGGTGGCGCTGAAAGCAAACTGGCACTGATAGCCATAGAGGTCTCGAGGAGACCTCTGGTTATCATGTCAATGAACTGGTGACCCGCGATCATGTGACGGGGGTCTGTTATGAATTCATTTTCCCCTTCACCATTGAGTTCTGATGAACTCCCTCTTCTGGTGAAGGAAGGTAGTGAGGCTGATTACCAAGCACCTGAGCTGGGAGAGGATGACTGGGCGACGGGGATCTCTGACTGGATATAAGGCAGCTGACGCCCTTCTGCCTCGCTGGTGATTTCTCTGTGGAATTCTAGGAGACCAGTCTGATTCCTGCTCCTCAAAAGCTAAGTTTTCTGCTTTGCCTTTTTGCATTTGTGTTTTGGTTTTAGTTTGCCTTGCTTTTCTGGATTCTGCCATTCCCTGCTGGGGTGAGCTGAATTCCTTTTTGTCGGTTTGCTCTGTCTTCAGAAAATACCTGAGTACTGACATAGTCTTTTTGAAGCCTAGCGTCTTCAGGGACTTTTTCCTTGTCAGTCTGTTGGCTCTTATTTTGATAGGGTTTTTTGCGGATTGCAGACAGCAGCCTTCCTATCCTGTCCTATCTAGTTAGCTTGGACCCCATCATTTGCTCAGTCTATCTTTCTATCTGTGTTAGTGTTTTTTATTCTTGCTTCACCGTCATTATATGTTGGGGGCTGCCTATTGCTTTGGGGTCTGCTCTGGGGAAGTTTAGATTTCACTTTCTGTCTTTAGGCTAGGCAGTTCTCCGGCTGTGATCGAGGGGTCTAGGGCATCGTAGGAACCCCCCACGGCTACCGCTAGTTGTTGTTGATAGGTTCAGGGGTCTGCAATCCGATAGCTGCCAACTTCTCTGGTTTTCTGGACTTGGCTAGCATTTCTGTTTTTGCCTCCTACAGTGACTCATTCATAACAGAATCACCAGCCTTACCCAGATCCTAGGGCACTCAATAGCAGGAAAGAATTTAAAAAAAAAAAAAAAAAAAGGTGTGTATATTTTTCCTCTATATCTCTGAGGCCGTAGGGGGAATTTTTTTTTCTCTCAATGGAGATAAAGCAGTTGTCTGATCGTGTGGAGCAGCTCGCTGCAGAAGTGCAGGGAATTTCCACCTACCTTGCTCATTCACATGCAGCTGAACCAAAGATCCCTTCTCCTGATTTTTTTTTGTGGATCGGTCTAAATTTTTGAATTTCAATAATAATTGTAAATTATTTTTTGCCTTGAAGTCTAACTCGTCAGGGAGCTCCGCGCAGCAGGTTAAAATTGTCATCTCTTTGCTGCGTGGCGATCCCCAGGATTGGGCGTTTTCTTTGCAACCTGATGATCCTAGTCTGACTAATGTGAATGCATTTTTTCAAGCCTTGCGTTTGCTGTATGACGAACCTAATGCTATTGATCAGGCTGAAAAGACCCTGTTGGCATTGAGCCAGGGTCGAGATTCTGCAGAATTGTACTGTCAAAAATTCCAAAAGTGGGCGGTCCTTACTGCCTGGAATGATAATGCCTTGGCAGCTCTCTTTCGGAAGGGTTTGTCAGAAGCCGTAAAAGATATTATGGTGGGATTTCCTGTTCCCTCTGGTCTGGACGATTCTATGTCATTAGCCATTCAGGTTGATCGGCGTTTATGTGAACGCAGGACTGCACGAGAGGTGTGGCCACCTGTTGAACAAATGTCTGAATGCAATGTGAAAGAGTTTTGTCCAGGGAGCAACGTCAGAAGCTCAGAAAGCGTAATAAGCTATGTTTTTTTGTGGAGATGCCTCGAATATTATTTCTCTGTCGTAAACGAGAGAAACGTTTTGCACACACGTTTTCTGTGGGTGGTGTTCAACCTAAGTTTCTTCTGGCAATTACTCTGATCTGCTCCCTGTCCACATTTTCCGCCGAGGCTTTTGTGGATTCGGGAGCAGCCCTGAACCTAATGGACTTGGATTTTGCTAAAACATTGTGGATTTCCGATGACACCTCTGTGGACGCCTATCCCTTTGAGGGGGATTGATGCTAGTCCTTTGGCGAAAAATAAACCTCAGTTTTGGACCCAGGTGGTAATGCGGGTCGCCCCAAACCATCAAGAAAATTGCAGATTTTTGGTGTTGCATAATTTGCATGATACCATTGTTCTGGAGTTTCCCTGGTTGCAAATTCATAATCCAGTTTTGGACTGGAAATCTGTGTCTGTGGTGAGTTGGGGTTGTCGGTGTGCCCTTAGTGAGGCTCCGGTTTTTTCCACCTCTCCTCAGTCGCATGATGTTCCTGACTATTTGGCGGACTTTTATGATGTATTTAGTGAGAATGAGTCTGCGTCTTTGCCTCCTCATTGGAGTTATGACTGTGCAATTGAACTGAGCCCGGGGTGTAAATTTCCCAAGGGTCGGCTCTTCAATTTATCTGTACCTGTGCACAAGGCTATGCGATCCTTTATTAAGGAGGCGTTGGAGAAGGGTCATATTAGACCATCCTCTTCACCATTAGGTGCTGGTTTTTTTTTCGTGGCCAAAAAGGATGGTTCATTAAGGCCTTGTATTGATTATCGTGCCCTCAACAAAATTACTATTAAATATCAGTATCCGTTACCCCTGATTTCGGATCTATTCTCCAGAGTTAAAGGTGCTTGCTGGTTTACCAAGCTTGACCTCAGGGGGCGTATAATCTTATCCGCATTAAGCAGGGGGAAGAATGGAAGACAGCGTTTAATACTCCAGAGGGACATTTTGAGTACCTGGTGATGCCTTTTGGGCTCACTAATGCCCCTTCTGTCTTCCAGTGCTTCATGAACGACATTTTCTGAGACTTTGTGGATAAATTTTTGATTATCTATCTGGATGATATTTTGATCTTCTCCAAGGATTGGGATTCTCATGTGGAACATGTTCGGACGGTGTTCCGGATCTTGAGGGCGAATTCCCTGTATGTCAAAGGATCGAAATGCCTTTTTGGGGTACAGAGGATTTCATTTTTGGGATTTATTTTGTCTCTGTCAACTATTGAAATGGATCCGGCCAAGGTACAGGCCATTTATGATTGGGTTCAGCCCACTTCTTTGAAGGCCCTTCAGAAGTTTTTGGGTTTTGCTAATTTTTATCGGAAATTTATAGCAAAATTTTCTAGTATTGCCAAGCCATTGACTGATCTGACTAAGAAGGGTGCTGATGTGTTGAATTAGTCTCCGGAGGCTGTTTCTTCCTTTCAGGAGCTGAAGCGAAGATTCACTTCTTCCCCGGTTTTGCGGCAACCTGATGTCTTGCTCCCGTTCCAGGTAGAGGTGGACGCTTCTGAGATTGGTGCAGGAGCTGTTTTGTCCCAAAAGGATCCTGTAACATCTAAAATGAATCCCTGTGCTTTCTTTTCCCGAAAGTTCTCCCCATCTGAACGTAACTATGATGTGGGGAATCGGGAACTGTTGGCCATGAAATGGGCATTTGAGGAGTGGAGACATTGGTTGGAGGGAGCTAAACATGAAGTCGTGGTCCTCACTGACCACAAGAATTTGATTTACCTGGAGTCGGCCAAATGCTTGAACCCTAGACAGGCTAGATGGGCCTTGTTTTTTACACGTTTTGATTTTGTGGTCTCTTTTCTTCCTGGCACTAAGAATGTCAAGGCTTACGCTCTCTCTAGGAGCTTCTTTGCTGATTCTCCTGTGGTGACCAAGCCTGCTACCATCTTAGGCGAAGGGGTAGTTCTTTCTGCCATCTCACCTGATTTGAGACGTGCTCTGGAAGAGTTCCAGGAGGACAAACCTGAGTGTTGTCCCAGTGGAAAGTTGTATGTTCCTGACCAGTGGAAGAAGAGAGTGATGTCTGAAGTTCATTGCTCTGTATTGGCTGGTCATCCAGGTATTTTTGGTACTAGAGATCTGGTGAGTCGGTCTTTTTGGTGGTCCGCCTTGTCTCATGATGTCAGGAATTTTGTGCTGTCCTGTGGGACTTGCTCCCGGTCTAAACCTTGTTCTCGCTCTAGTGGGTTGTTGATGCCTTTGCCGGTCCCCAGGAGGCCATGGACCCATAATTAAATGGATTTCATCTCTGATATGCCTGTCTCTCAGAGAATGACTGTTATTTGGGTGATTTGTGATAGGTTCTCTAAGATGGTTCATCTTGTACCACTCCCTAAGTTGCCATCTTCTTCTGAGTTGGTGCCCCTGTTTTTGCAACAGGTGGTTCGCTTGCACGGGATTCCTGAGAACATTGTATCTGACAGAGGAGTTCAGTTTGTGTCTAGATTTTGCAGGACGTTCTGTTCCAAGCTGGGAATTCAGTTGTCCTTCTCCTCTGCGTTTCACCCTCAGACCAATGGGCAGACGGAGAGAACAAACCAGACATTGGAGTCGTATTTGAGATGTTTTATTTCTGCTGATCAGGATGATTGGGTTTCATTTTTGCCCTTGGCCGAATTTGCTTTAAATAATAGAGCTAGTTCTGCCACTTTGATGTCACCTTTTTTTTGTAACTTTGGGTTTCATCCTCGATTTTCTTCAGGGCAGGTGGAGCCTTCTGCCTGCCCAGGTGTTGACACTGTGGTGGAGAGAATGCAACAGATCTGGGACCAAGTGGTGGATAATAATAATAATAATAAATTTTATTTTTATAGCGCCGACATATTCCGCAGCACTTTACATTTCGGAGGGGATTTGTACAGACAATAGACATTAAAGCATAACAGTAATCACATACAGTAGATTATAACAAATACCAAGAGGAAAGAGGGCCCTGCTCGCAAGCTTACAGTCTATGAGGAAAGAGGTAGACACGAAAGGTGGGTGGTAACAGTTGCCCTGATTGTATGGACCAGCCATAATGTTAAGTGTGTAACAGTACAGACACAGAGGGCTAATAGATGCATAAAGCATGTGGGAACATGAAGCGGGAAATCTGGTTATGGTAAAACTTTTGGCTGTGCCACACAGGGATAGATTAGGTTAATGTGTTGAGGCGATAGGCCAGTCTGAATAAATGCGTTTTCAGGGCACGCTTAAAATTGTGGGGATTGGGGACTAATCGTATTGACCTGGGAAGTGCATTCCAAAGAATTGGCGTGGCACGTGTAAAGTCTTGGAGACGAGAGTGGGAGGTTCTGACTATTGAGGATGCTAACCTCAGGTCATCAGCAGAACGGAGGGCGCGGGTAGGGTTGTATACTGAAACAAGGGAGGAGATGTAGGGTGGTGCTGAGCCATGGAGGGCTTTGAGGGTGAGGGTAATAAGTTTATACTGAATTCTGGAGTGGATGGGTAGCCAGTGTAATGACTGGCACAAGGTAGAGGCATTGGTGTAACGATTGGTTAGGAATATGATCCTGGCTGCAGCATTCAAGACAGATTGGAGAGGGGAGAGTTTGGTAAGAGGGAGACCGATTAGAAGAGAGTTACAATAGTCGAGACGAGAATGAATAAGAGAAACAGTAAGAGTTTTTGCAGAGTCAAAAGTAAGAAAAGGTTGAATTCTAGAAATGTTTTTGAGGTGCAGATGACAAGAGCAAGCCAGTGATCGAATGTGGGGGGCAAAGGAAAGCTCGGAATCAAGTATGACCCCAAGACAGCGGGCCTGTTGCTGGGGAGTAATAGTGGAACCACACACAGAAATAGCAATGTCGGGTATAGGTACATTAGTAGAGGGAGGAAACACAAGGAGTTCAGTCTTTGACAGGTTCAGTTTCAGATATAGTGAGGACATGATATTAGACACAGCGTTTAGACAATCGCCGGTGTTTTCTAGAAAGGCTGACGTGATGTCAGGAGAAGAAGCGTATAATTGGGTGTCATCAGCATAGAGATGGTACTGGAAACCAAATCTACTGATTGTTTGACCAATAGGGGCAGTGTACAAGGAGAAGAGGAGGGGGCCTAGAACCGATCCTTGGGGGACCCCAACAGTAAGGGGAAGGTGAGAGGAGGAGGAACCGGCAAAAGATACAGTAAAGGAGCGGTCGGAGAGATAGGAGGAGAACCAGGAGAGAACGGTGTCCTTGAAGCCAATGGAACGTAGCATAGTGAGGAGGAGCTGATGATTCACAGTGTCGAATGCTGCAGCGAGATCCAAGAGAATTAGCATGGAGTAATGACCATTTGATTTAGCTGTTAGCAGATCATTAGAGACTTTAGTGAGGGCGGTTTTAGTGGATTGTAAAGAGCGGAAACCGGGTTGGAGAGGGTCGAGAACAGAGTTTTCTGAGAGATATCGGATAAGACGGGAGTGGACCAGGCGTTCCAGGAGTTTAGAGATGAAGGGAAGATTAGAGACAGGTCTATAGTTAGCGGCACAGTTTTGGTCGAGGGATGGTTTTTTAAGTAGTGGATGTATGATGGCATGCTTAAATGAGGAGGGAAAAATACCAGAAGAGAGAGAGAGGTTAAATATTTTAGTTAGGTGAGGGGTGACAGCAGGGGAAAGGGACTGGAGGAAATATGACGGAAATGGGTCACTGGTGCAAGTAGTTGGGTGAGAAGACGCAAGGAGCCTGCTTACTTCTTCTTCTGTGACTGGTTCAAAATCAGAGAGTGAGCTAGATGCAGTGGGGGAGGGAGGACAGTGCATGGTATGAGGTGATTGGGAGATAATTTCCTGTCGAATCTGGTCAATTTTTTCTTTGAAGTAATTGGCCAGATTGTCAGCTCAGAGCTCCGTGGTTGGGGCCTGTACTCTTGGATTGAGTAGAGAATGAAAAGTGTCAAAGAGACGTTTCGGGTTATTGGACAGTGAGGTGATGAGGGTGTTGAAATAGGCTTGTTTGGAGAGGTGAAGGGCAGTGTTGTATGTTCTCAGCATAAACTTAAAATGGATTAAATCTTCGTGTAGATTGGATTTTCTCCACAGACGTTCGGCGCACCTGGAGCACCGCTGCAGGAAATGTGTTTGCACCGTGTGCCAGGGTTGTTGCCGTCTGCGTTGTGGTGTTCTATTTATAGGGGGTGCAAATTCATCCAGGGCACTTTGAAGTGTTTCATTGTAATGCTCCAATGCAGAATCAGGACATGAGAGGGAGGAGATAGGGGCCAATGAAGACTGCAAGTTCTTCATAAGTTTCTGGATTTTAATGGCCTGTATGTTTCTATAAGTCTGGACAGTGGGGGTGACCTGAGCAGCCTGTCAGTTCTTGATAGAGAATGAAAGAAGATTGTGGTCAGAGAGCGGGAGAGGGGAGTTTGCAAAATCATCCACTGCACAAAGCCGAGAGAAGACCAAGTCGAGGGAGTTTCCGTCTTCATGCGTTGGAGAATTAGTAAGCTGTGAAAGGCCAAATGAGGAGGTTAGAGATAAAAGGTGAGTAGCAGATGGTGAGAGGGGAAGAGCAATGGGGATGTTGAAATCTCCCATGATGAGGGTAGGGATGTCACAGGAGAGAAAATGTGGAAGCCAAGTGGCAAAATGATCCAGGAACTGATGGGCAGGGCCGGGAGGACGATACACCACCGCCACTCGCATGGAGAAGGGGGTATAGAGTCTGACGGCATGGACCTCAAAAGAAGGGAAGACAAGTGAGGGTAGTTGAGGGATAACCTGAAAGGCACATTTTGGTGATAGGAGCAGACCAACGCCTCCACCTGCTCTATTGTCTGATCTTGGGGTATGAGAGAAGTGTAGCCCCCCGTATGAAAGAGCAGCAGCAGCGGTAGTGTCTGACTGCTGGATCCAGGTTTCAGTAAGAGCCAGGAGGTTAAGAGAATTAGAAAGGAAGAAGTCATGGATGAAGGAGAGTTTGTTACACACTGAGCGAGAATTCCAAAGTGCACAATTAAGAGAGACAGATGGCATGCAGGGAATATTAATAAGATTAGAGGGGTTTCAAAGTGTAGCAGTCGGGGGGTTTGACTTTCTATAACATGGGGGACCAGGGTTGGGAGCAATGTCTCCTGCGACTAGGAGAAGGAGGATAGAAAGAGTGAGCAGATGAATAAGTGATTTGTGAGAGCGTCTCTGATGTTGAATGGTGGGACTGACTGGATCTGTGCAATTTAACAATATGAAAAGAGCATGAGTGCTATACATAGGATAGGAAAGGAGCGAGGGGCCGATATGGATGGAGTGTAGAGAGTTAATGCCAGGGCGGTGGATGTGTGTGAATGCAGTGGCCAGAATAAAAATTACACAAATGCATATGGTATATATTTGTTGTACTCCTAATGTACAGGGAGTAGATGTATATAATTGTCTTACCTGTCTCCTGCCCTGTCTAACTGCCATGTTATAACTGCCAGTGGTACTTTGATACATGTACTTCGATTACATGTGCATAAATCCCACCCCTGCATAAATGCTCCCCCTAGCTAGGTCTGAATATATAGGAGTTTAAGGCTAAGATTTTTTTTTTTTTTTCTTTTGGTCTCTCTCTTCTCGTTAATCAATCACACTAAATTGAGACACCAGGACCCAATAAAGTGTTGTGGTCAAATAAACACATGTCCAGCACTACATGGATCATAAAGCACTTTGAAAAGTTTCTTGACCTCACAACATAAGGGGACAAGCAGAGTAAGTTGAAAAAATAACTATATACCAGATATAAGCTTGCATAGTTGCAAACACATAGATAGCATTCACGATTAACTGCTTGCTGACATTGAATGGAGACACAGGAGTGGATTCAGAGCAGAGATTGGAAAAGCTGGTTACCTGTATGAAGAGTTATGATAAGTTATCTCTCTCCCAGGAAAAGGCCCAGCGGTTTTCCAACCGACAAAGGACCATTGGTCCCCAGTTTAAGGTGGGTGATATGGTTTGGTTATCATCAAAAAATAACGCTATGAAGATAGCTTCTCCTAAGTTTAAGCCTAGATTTATTGGGCCTTACAAGATTTTGGAGATCATTAATCCGGTCTCTTTTCGGTTGGCTCTTCCTGTCACATTTAAAATCCATAATGTGTTTCATAAGTCCTTGTTGAAGAGGCTTGTTGAACCAGTAGTTCCTTGGGTGGTACCTCCGAACCCTGTATTGGTTGAAGGTAACATGGAATATGAGGTAGAGAAGATACTGGATTCCCGTCTGGCTAGACGGAGACTCCAGTATTTGGTTAAGTGGAAGGGTTATGGTCAGGAGGATAATTCCTGGGTCTCTGCCTCTGATATTCATGCCAAAAGATTGGTGCGTGCCATTCATCGGGCTCACCCTGATCGCCCTGGTGGCGTGGATGAGGGTTCGGTGACCCCTCCTCGAGGGGGAGGTACTGTTCTGAGTTCATTTTTCCCTTCACCATTGAGGTCTGATGAACTCCCTCTTCTGGCGAAGGAAGGTAGTGAGGCTGATTACCAAGCACCTGAGCTGGGAGAGGATGACTGGGCGACAGGGATCTCTGACTGGATATAAGGCAGCCGACGCCCTTCTGTCTCGCTGGTGATTTCTCTGTGGAATTCTAGGAGACCAGTCTGATTCCTGCTCCTCAAAAGCTAAGTTTTCTGCTTTGCCTTTTTGCATTTGTGTTTTGGTTTTAGTTTGCCTTGCTTTTCTGGATTCTGCCATTCCCTGCTGGGGTGAGCTGAATTCCATTTTGTCGGTTTGCTCTGTCTTCAGAAAATACCTGAGTACTGACATAGTCTTTTTGAAGCCTAGCATCTTCAGGGCCTTTTTCCCTGTCAGTCTGTTGGCTCTTATTTTGATAGGGTTTTTCGCGGATTGCAGACAGCAGCCTTCCTATCCTGTCCTATCTAGTTAGCTTGGGCCCCATCATTTGCTCAGTCTATCTTTCTATCTGTGTTAGTGTTTTTTCTTTTTGCTTCACCGTCATTATATGTTGGGGGCTGCCTATTGCTTTGGGGTCTGCTCTGGGGAAGTTTAGATTTCACTTTCTGTCTTTAGGCAGTTCTCCGGCTGTGATCGAGGGGTCTAGGGCATCGTAGGAACCCCCCACGGCTACTGCTAGTTGTTGTTGATAGGTTCAGGGGTCTGCAATCCGATAGCTGCCAACTTCTTTGGTTTTCTGGACTTAGCTAGCATTTCTGTTTTTGCCTCCTACGGTGACTCATTCATAACAGGGGTCACTGGTGGGCAGATTTCCGGCCCGATGGCCTGAAGCGAGAGTTAAATGCCACTGTCAGCATTTGACAGCGACATTTAACGTGTTAATAGCAGCGGGTGGATTGTAATTCCACCAGCAGGAATTCCAGGCACACATGTCAGTTGTTCAAAACAGCTGACATGTCCTGGGAAAGATGTGGGCTCACCGTCGGAGCCCACATCAAAGCGAGGTAGTCCAACGTTAGCGTACTATTACGCCTGACTTCAGAAAGGGGTTAAATCTTAGTAAATAGTTATTGCATTCTGGTGGACCTATTCCAAAAAAGGGCAAAGCTGAGTTTCTCATTTATCACTGATGCTGCATTGGACCCTGTCATTACCTCATGCTTTTAGGCCACAGGGGTCATTATCATGAAACATTTTAAAATTCCTGGGTAGTGTTTTAATAGGGTAAGATATGACTCAAATTTCTCAGTACCTACTGTATATCACACGCATGCGCTGTGATGCGTGTCTTTAGTTCACGCAACGTTAATCCCACTTACATTTTTCCACATATACACGTGACATAGTAAACTACATCTGTAGTAGTGTTGTTATGCCGGATTTGGTATTCTTTCAGGCCATCAAAGGAAAAAAAGGACGTGGATCTTATGTTAGCACAAGCCACGCAGTCGCCACATGGGGAAAAAAACACAATTAGGCCATTGAGCTCCAAAGGGAGAGACATGTTTTGCTACATAGTGACTGCTCACAAAGTGATATTTAAACCCCTTTTCAACATCGTGTGTAATAGTACACCGATGTCTGACGCCCCCTGTTTGGTATGGACCACACCTTTCCGGGCACATGTCAGCTGATGGTGGTCGGCACTCACAGCAAATAGGTATTTCTGCTACACACAGGTGATCTGATCATCGCCTGTGTGTAACAGAGGCAATCGAAGTAATGCAGATTTGAGTCTCTCATGGAGACCACTGAAGCAGGCAAAAAGTAAAACAAAATAAATAAATATAAAACAAATTAAAATAAAAGTTCAAATCACCCCCTTTCGCCTCATTCAAAATAAAACAATAACAAAAATATCAAATATACACATATTTGGTATCGCCGCTTTCAGAATTGCCCGATCTATCAATATAAAAAAAGAATTGACCCGACTGGTAAACGACGTAACGAGAAAAAAATTCAAAACATCAGAATTAAGGTTATTTTGTCACTTCTACATTGCAATAGAATGCAATAACGAACGATCAAAAGATTGTATCTGCACGAAGATGGTATAATGAAAAACGTCAACTCGACATAACCCCTCACCCAACACGAGATTACATAAAAAGGAGTCACAACTGGTATCAGAAAATAGCGGGATTTTCTTTCTAACCAAACTATGGATTTTTTTTCACCACTTGAAAAAGAACATAGAAATGTTTGGTGTCTATAAACTCGCAATAACCTGGAGAATCACAATGGCGGGTCAATTTTAGTATTTAGCGAACATGGCAAAACATTTTTTGGAATTGCACTTTTTTTTGCAATTTCACCGCAATGTAAATTTTTTTTTCCCATTTTCCAGTATACAATATGTTAAAATCAATGGTGTATTTCAAAAGTACATCTTGTCCTGCAAAAAAACAAGCCCTCACATGCCCATATTGACCAAGGTATAAAACAGTTATGGCTCTGTGAAAAAGGGGAGCAAAAAATGAAAACACAAAAATAGAAATACCTCTAGTCATGAAGGGGTTAAATTACGACTCCTTGTAGCTGTCAGTCTGGGAGCCTGTGGTAGGCATGTGGCCAGATTATTGCCAGCTTTCAGAACTGACCAGTGTGTATTTAATATTTCTCTGAAATTGAGTTCTCCGTCTTCTCCGCACCTGTGATACAATTCTCTCATATGAGAGAATCATATAACAGTAAGACTGGAGTCACACTAGCGACAAACACGGACAAGAGCAATGCGATAAAAAATCACATTGCAATCGTCCCATTGTTAATCTATGGGGCAGCTCCCATCATTCGATTTTTTTCTCGGCTGTTTTCCTCGAGCTGATACAATTGCAGCATATTGGATCGGACTTACCAATGCAAGCCTATGGGTGTGATAAAAAAATCGGATTACAAATGGATCACAAGGGTGACTTGCGAGAAAATCGCACCCGGTGTCCTTTAAGAAAAGCTGGCAATTTATTTTGTGATACAGTAAAATCACACTGACATGTTTAATAAAGAAACGAAAGAATAGATATAGACACATAGAATACATATATGTTGTGAGTTCATTTTCCCCTTCGTCACTGAGGTCTGGTGAACTCCCTATTCTGGTAAAGGAAGGTAGTGAGCCTGATTATCAGGCACCTGAGTCTAATGAGGATGACTGGCTGAGTGGAGTCACTGACTGGATATAAGGTTGCCAATGCCCTTCTGCCCTGCGGGTGATTCTCTGTGGACTTCTCGGACACCAGTCTGATTCCTGCTTCCCTAAAACTAAGTTTCTGCTTTGCCTGTTTGCATTTATGTTTTGTGTTTGTTTTCCTTGCTTTTCTGGATTCTGCCATTCCCTGCTGGGATGAGCTGAATCTCCTTTTGCCGATTGCTCTGTCTTCAGAATATTCCTGAGTACTGACATAGCTTTTTTGAAGCCTAGCGTCTTCAGGGCCTTTTTCACTGTCAGTCTGTTGGCTCTTATTTTCATAGGGTTTTTCACGGATTGCAGACAGCAGCCTTCCTGTCCTTTCCTATCTAGGTAGTTTGGGTCCTGTCTTTGCTCAGTCTGCCTTTCTGTCTGTGTTGGTGTTTTCATCTTGCTTCACCGTCATTATATGTTGGGGGCTGCCTATTGCTTTGGGGTCTGCTCAGGGGCAGTTTAGATTTCCCCTTTCTTTCTTTAGGCCTATTTAATTCTCCGGCTGTGATCGAGGGGTCTAGGGCATCGTAGGAACCCCCCACGGCTACTGTTAGTTGTTGTGATAGGATCAGGGGTCTGCAATCCGATAGCTGCCAACCCCTCTGGTTTTCTGGACTTAGCTAGCATTTTTGTTTTTTCCTCCTACGGTGACTCAATCATAACACATATATATATATATATATATATATATATATATTCATGTCATTGAGACACAGATATATTTACATTTTATAGAGTTCTACATAGCAGAATAGCCGCTACTGTATTTTTTGGACCATAAGATGCACTTTTTTCCCCAAAAATTTTGGGGGAAAGTGGGGGGTGCATCTTATGGTCGCAATATACTCACTCATGTGGCTGGTGGCGTGTGCAGCGGGGCTCTGTGGTGTGGTGGTGGCGGCGGGCTGTGCTCTGGTGCAGGGGCAGTGGCTCTCTGTTCTCTGTGGGGCTGCTCTGCCGGCATTTCCTCAATCCTCAAAGCCCGGAGGCCCCACACATCTGTTGCTGCCATGTTGCGGTGGCCTCCGGGAACATGGACACTGGGAAGATGGCCGCCATACCGGGGACGGCGCATGCTCAAGTTCAGATCTCATTCCCAGATCTCGGGAGATGAGATCTCGGGACAAGATCTCGTTGCCGAGATTTAAATTTCGTCTCCCGAGATCTCGGGATGAGATCTGATCTTAAGCATGCGCCGTCCCCTGACCAACGGCCATCTTCCCGGCATCCATGTTCCTGGAGGCCACCGCAACATGGCAGCAACAGATGTGCGGGGCCTCCGGGCTTTGTTGAAATACCGGTGGAGCTGCCGTTCCTGCACTGGAGCAGAGCGCCCCAGCACAGCAGCACAGTGCCCTTGCACAACACCCCAGCACAGTGCCCCTGCACTGGAGCACAGCAGCACAGTGCCCCTGCTCAGCACCCCAGCACAGCAGCACAGTGCACCTGCACAGCACCCCAGCACAGCGCCCCTGCACAGCACCCCAGCACAGTGCCCCTGCACCAGAGCACAGTGCCCCTGCACTAGAGCACAGCACCCCAGCACAGCGCCCCTGCACCAGAGCACAGTGCCCCAGCACAGCAGCACAGTGCCCCTGCACAGCAGCACAGTGCCCCTGCACCAGAGCACAGCACCAAAGCACAGCTCCCCTGCACCAGAGCACAGTGCCCAAGCACAGCAGCACAGTGCCCCAGCACAGCAGCACAGTGCCCCAGCACAGCAGTACAGTGCCCCTGCACAGCACCCCAGCATAGCGCCCCTGCACCAGAGCACAGTGCCCCAGCACAGCAGCACAGTGCCCCTGCACAGCAGCACAGTGCCCCAGCACAGCCCCCTGCCCCAGCACAGCACCCCTGCCCCAGCACAGAGCCACCACCGCACCAGTTTGGGATGGGATTTCCTGGAGGCCACACACCAGCCTGGAATACTGAATGACCCCTGTGACCACTCCTCCACCTCTGCCAGAACCCTTCCCTGGTAAGCTGAATTTGGACTGTAAGACGGACCCCCATTTGACACATTATTTTTTTCCCTATTTTCCTTCTGAAAATTTGGGGTGCGTCTTATGGTCCGGTGCGTCTTATAGTCCAAAAAATACGTTAATTCAATTACTGGCTTCTGTAAAATCATTCCAAAACCTGACATGAAATGATATATGGTTTACATACAGTAAACCATTTCATTTCATGTATTTTTTATATGTCCCTGACTAATAAATAGATTAGGGTTTGTGTATAAAATTTGGGACATCTAGGTGTTAAATAAAGGGGTTAATTTGTTGAAAAAAATTGTGTGGGCTCTGCGCAGCCTCACTGACGTTCCTGGCTGACCTGAGGTGAACTGATGAGCGTGGGAACAATTCAGAAACTATCCCATGCTCATTAGTTCATCTCCGATCAGCCGGAGAGACTGCGCAGAGAGAAACTAATTAATTCTGGCAGTGGTTTAGAGCAGGCTGGTCGCATTAGCACCGTTCCCGTTCAAAACCACTTATCCCCTTCTGATGGACTGTAGTGGGGGATGTGACTGACCAGTGGAGAGGTAGGGATATTGTTGCTTTTTTGTTTTATTTTTTTTACATGGCGATGGTTTATTTATGGATTAGCAGAGTAATAAATCTGGTTAAAAACTTGGTGTCTTGATTTCATTAAAATAGTGTTTCATTCATGTCTGTGCTTTTTTTTAACCCTTTAATAGTCTAGGGTTAATATTGGATCTGTGTCTTATTGACACCTCTCGATTATCAATAGGCTAAATGTCACCTTCCAATGGCAAGGTGACATTAACCCATTAATATTAACCCATTAGCCACGGCTACAGGGCAATGGGAATAGAGAGGCTAAGTGCCAGAAAAGGCGCATCTTATAGATGTGCCTTTTCTGGAGTGTCTGGGGGCAGATTTTTGTAGTCGGGGGGGGGCAAAAACATTGGTCCCTCTCATGGCTTCTAAAATATGCCCTCACTTGCTGGGTTTCCTTCTCTGGTTGCGCATTTACCGCAGGAGCCCAAGCAATTTTTTCAACGAATTAACCCCTTTATTTAACCCCTAGATATCCCAAATTTTACCCACAAACCCTAATCTAATTATTAGTCAGGGACATATAAAAAAAATACATGAAATGAAATGATTTACTGTATGTAACCCATGTGTCATTTCATGTCAGGTTTTAGAATGATTTTACAGATGCCGTTAATTGATTTAGCGGCTATTCTGCTTTGTTGAACTCTATGAAATATAAATATCTACAGTATATCTATATCTATCTATCTATATATATTATATATATATGTTTGTGTCTCAATGACATGTATAAATATATATATATATATATGTATTCTATGTGTATATATCTATTCTTTCTTTTCTATTTTAACCTGTCATTGGGATCCATTATATGTCCATTTTGCAAGCCACCAACAAAATCTCGCCAGACGGATGTCACACAAATGTCAAACAGATGTCACATGGATGCTCAGATGCAAGAAAATCGCATCCTCGTATGAAAATCGGATGACAGACGGATCACTGTTCATGAAACATTTGAGCGATTGTGGGCCGTCAAAATCGGACCGATTTTTTAGATGTTGTGTGTGCCTCCAGCCTCAGATGACAATCGGAATGTATTCTGACAGAATTTGAGCTGAGTGTCATTAGCATAACCAAGCCAATTCGCTTGCATTAGAGAATTTAAAGCCATGTGACCCCGGACAACTTCCATTCCTATTGTTACCAAAGTGCTGTCTATTTAAAACAAGGTTGTTTAATTCAACCTTTCAAGTGTACAGGCACCAGATCTGTTTGTGGTAAAAGAAAAACTTTATTTATATTACCCTGGTGTCAAGACTGAGTGCTCTGACTTGATAGAAGTTATTACAGATTAAAGAGTAATGAAACCAGGTCTAAAATGCATCGAACCTATTTAGAATCTTAAAATTTTCACATTGTCACATAAGAAACATGTAGGCTATGTGATCTTTGACAGGTATTTATGTTTTGGCAATTCTTTTAAGAGTAATAGAGCATTATAGTAATTTGTATGACCTTTCAGAATGTCCAAACCCCCAGGAGACTCTTTTATTCTTAAAAATGGTTTAAATCAATTCTGTGGGGTTACCCTTCCACCTCAACCTAAAACAGGAGTTTGTGAGATGGGAAAATTGGCTGAGAAACCCATGACAAGTTTTAGTGTAAGAGGCATATTATAGAATTTTAAATGTCACATCAATAGTATCAAAATAATGTTGCAACCTGACGATTTAAAAATCATAATGAAGAAGGAATTTTGTCAACAAAACTTTTTCATATTAGTATCCTAGCTTATAAAATCATTTTAAATTCCTAAGTTAATATCTTCTACTGCAGAATTAAGTGATGTTAATGGGAGTATATTTGTGAGGTGGGGTATATTTTCAATTATCTATGAATAGTACAATAATACCTCAATAGAATAGGGTTTAACAAGAAAGTTCAGCCTTGGTGTATGTTATTAAATCAGATGCATGGTTATAAATTCCACCAAATGTGTTACAGTCACATAACATGACAGATCTGTTATGATCTAGACGATAATAGAAGACCATAAACTCCTAAAAGGGTCTTACCTATTTTTTATCAAATTTTGAATCAGCATCATTGTAAACTTAAATATGTTTCTATAAGCAAGAAACCAGTAGGCAGATGTTACTCAACTTATCCTATTTGATTCTTTGCAAAATATTCAGCTTTATTGATTAAGAAGACATAAAATCATCCCACATCCCATTCAGTGACACATTTTGAATATAAAGGGGTTGTCTGGCTAAAATAACTTATTACTAGTGATGAGCGAACATGTTCACATAAGGTGCTATCTGAGCATTCTTGTGCACTAACCAAGTGCCTTTGGCATGCTCAAAAAATATGTTCAAGTCCCCACAGCTGCAACTCTCGCGGCTTTTAAGACACCAACACCACATGTAGGGATTGACTGTTTGTTATGTCAGAGTCACACTTGCGAGGGTGATGCGAGAAACTTGCGCTAGTCTCTTGCATCTGTACCCGGCACTCGGACCGGAGTGTGTGGTTGCATAGAAATACATGCAGCCACATACTCTGGTTCTGAGTGCCGCCGGCAGCGCTGGGTATTGATGTGAGGGACTAGCGAGATTTTCTCGCATCAAACTCGCAAGTGTGACACGAGAGACTGGCACGAGTTTCCCGCATCACACTCGCAAGTATGACCCCAGCCTTAGGCAATTTATATGCACTTTTGCTTTTACTTACTGACTTACAGCAAGATATACACTAGTGAAAATAAATATTTGATACACTGCCGATTTTGCAAGTTTTCCAGTCTACAAAGAATGGAGAGATCTGTATTTTTTATAGTAAGTACACTTCAACTGTGAAAAGCAGAATCAAAAAATAAAAGCAATAAAATCACACTGTATGATTTTTAAGTAATTAAATAGCATTTTATTGTATGATATAAGTATTTAATAACACTATGTAACAACTTATTTTTTTTTTGTTCCTGGGTCCAAAGTGTGTTTTCCTAACCTGTTATGCCTAAAACAAATAGAAAATAGTTGTTGTTCCACAAAAACTTTGCATTTGTGATCAGAACAATGAAATTTCGAAATTTGTCTGTTTTCGGGAAAATTCTCGATTCGTATTCAATACTGAAGGGAGTCCTTGATAAAGCGCCTGTGGCGGGCGCGAAACGTACGTCGGGGGTCATTGCATGGGCCTTCACCTCCTCTGCTCCCCGGTAAGCAGCCTGCCTTTACTTGTTTCCACACTTCGGTCATTTGGACTGCTGGGCGGGTCGTCTCCCGGGTTCTCTCTGGCACAATTGCGCAGTTTTGATATGCTGATACATATGTTATTAACTATTTAAGAATCCTTTCACATGTCATTGATTCATTTATGTTCAGTGTCCATTGGACTTGCACATTGACCCCTCTGGATGGTTTTTTTTTTTTTTTTTTTGGCGCTCTAGACATGTACAACTATGTACAATACACATTCAATTGAGTATGCCATATTTGACTATCTTTTACCATTAGACATATGTCTGTTATGTGCAATGCCCATGGGCTGACTGAACGTTGTGCCATGTAGATTTCGAGCACTGGTATCATTTTATTTACCCTGTCCTTGTCTGTCCTGATTGTTGTATCATTGGGGCTTATCCCCCCTATTTTAGTCAACTTGTATACTTGTCAGCACTTGATGTGAGTACTAATAAAATTTATACTTTTGCATATATTTTGGATCCGTTACTCCGTTTTCTCCTTTTTAAGATTAGCATATGGAGTGGTAATCCATGCACAAGGCGTTTTTGGACCATGGTCACCGCCTTGTCTCGTTCTCTGATACTGGGCATTATCATATATGTATTCAATACTGAGTAGTCTTCTAGAACATTGTTGAACTGCTAGAATTGTGCAGAAGTGTCTACAATTTTCCAGAATTATCTAGAAGTTTCTAGAAACTTTTAGAACTTTCTTCAACATTCTCGGACTGTTCAATAGTAGTCACACAAGTATAAAAGCACAGATGACTCGGACCAACATTTTGGTTAATGTTATTGCTGAGTAAGAGAATAACGAATCATAATTTAAGAGCAATTATTTATTTTAGATGGCATCAACAGGTTGTTTGAGCCCAGCAGATGCATTTTGCTACGGGTGTGGACAATTTATAAAGACAAGAGCGAGAAAGTATTCCGTGAAAGCATGTCGTATGATGTGCGAGGCCTACAAGGCATATTTCGGCATGCCTGTCGGGGATCAAGACAAGTCCTGGCACCTCATTTCACATGCGAATATTGCAAGAAAACTCATTAAGGTAAGTTGAACAATTGCTGCTCATTTACATGGCAGTGCTTTCTGTAGAATGTCTTTGATTTAGATCTAGCACAGTTTAACCCCTTATGGAATAGTACATCCATAGTCAGTATCCCCCCGCTTTGATGAGGGCTCTATTTCTACCCTTTGTATTTTCATTACACTAACTAGACGATATCAGTCGGAGCTATTTTCTACGAACCTTCCAGGTACAGCACATATATTCTTACTGAACCATATCCTTTCTTCTATACCATATAATGAGAAAATAACTTACATTTTTCCATGTATATTCTCTTCAGTTACCTTGAGGGGACGTGTATCCTCTCCGAGTGCCCTAGGCCCGTTATTAATCGAATCGAGGTAAATCCATGGTCTCTGGTTTCTGAATCTCCTATTGCTAGTTTTGAACCTCAGTATTTGACTACCTAATGTATTGTATAAATTGTGCTTAAGCTATGCAATAGGCTTCTATCCATAACTATGCATGTTTGTTCATTCTTTATAAAAAATAAATGTTTTCATATCTCCATCATGTCTATACATTCATGAATGCCTATCCACACTTGATATGTATATTTTGTATATATGTTTTTATTCACTTTGTTTTATGTACAGTGGGGAAAAAAAGTATTTAGTCAGTCAGCAATAGTGCAAGTTCCACCACTTAAAAAGATGAGAGGCGTCTGTAATTTACATCATAGGTAGACCTCAACTATGGGAGACAAACTGAGAAAAAAAAATGCAGAAAATCACATTGTCTGTTTTTTTTTTCATTTTATTTGCATATTATGGTGGAAAATAAGTATTTGGTCAGAAACAAAATTTCATCTCAATACTTTGTGATATATCCTTTGTTGGCAATGACAGAGGTCAAACGTTTTCTGTAAGTCTTCACAAGGTTGCCACACACTGTTGTTGGTATGTTGGCCCATTCCTCCATGCAGATCTCCTCTAGAGCAGTGATGTTTTTGGCTTTTCGCTTGGCAACACGGACTTTCAACTCCCTCCAAAGGTTTTCTATAGGGTTGAGATCTGGAGACTGGCTAGGCCACTCCAGGACCTTGAAATGCTTCTTACGAAGCCACTCCTTCGTTGCCCTGGCGGTGTGCTTTGGACCATTGTCATGTTGAAAGACCCAGCCACGTTTCATCTTCAATGCCCTTGCTGATGGAAGGAGGTTTGCACTCAAAATCTCACGATACATGGCCCCATTCATTCTTTCATGTACCCGGATCAGTCTTCCTGGCCCCTTTGCAGAGAAACAGCCCCAAAGCATGATGTTTCCACCACCATGCTTTACAGTAGGTATGGTGTTTGATGGATGCAACTCAGTATTCTTTTTCCTCCAAACACGACAAGTTGTGTTTCTACCAAACAGTTCCAGTTTGGTTTCATCAGACCATAGGACATTCTCCCAAAACTCCTCCGGATCATCCAAATGCTCTCTAGCAAACTTCAGACGGGCCCGGACATGTACAGGCTTAAGCAGTGGGACACGTCTGGCACTGCAGGATCTAAGTCCATGGTGGCGTAGTGTGTTACTTATGGTAGGCCTTGTTACATTGGTCCCAATGTGTTGAGTGCGGTGAATCATTCTTTTATTTGAAGAGGGCTCCGGCGGTGAGCAAGCATGGAAGCTGGGACATGTCAGCTGTTTTGAACTGGTGCGGTTAGAATCGCGATCCACTTGCGCCTATTAAGTAGTTAAATGCCACCATCAAACGCTGACAGCAGCATTTAACAAGCGCTTCTGGCCACCGGGCTGGAAATACGCACATCGTTGACCCTGCTTACGTGATCTGGGGTCATCGGTGAATTGGCATAACAACCAGAGGTCTCCTTGAGACCTCTATGATAGTTGATGCCGGATTGCTAAGAGCACCACCATTAAAATGCAATTATGGGCAATTAAAAGAACCTATCTGCACAAATGTGGTATCATTAAAAACGTCAGCTCGGCATGCAAAAAATAAGCCCTCACCCAACCCGAGAACACGAAAAATGTTGACGCTACAGGTCTCGGAACATGGCACAATTTTTTTTTTTTTTTTTTAGCAAACTTTGGAATTTTTTTTCACCACTTTAGATAAAACAGAACCTAGGCATGTTTGGAGTCTATAAACTCACAATGACATGGAGAATCATAATGGCAGGTCAGATTTAGCATTTAGTGAACCTAGCAAAAAAGCCAAACAAAAAACAAGTGTGGGATTGCACTTTTTTTGCAATTTCACCACACTCGGAATTTTTTTCCCGTTTTTGCGTACAGACATGCTAAAACCAATGGTGTCATTCAAAAGTACAACTCGTCCTGCAAAAAAAATAGGCTCTCACATGGCCATATTGACAGAAAAACCTCTGAAGGTGCTGATGCCACCACTGCATATCAAGTTAGGCCTCATCAACCAATTTGTCACGGCTCTTGACAAGGAGTCAGCAGCTTTCAAGTACCTCCAAGATCTTTTTCCAAAGCTGTCCGAGGCAAAGGTCAAGGCTGGTATCTCTGTCTGACCTCAGATCAAAAAGATCATAGAATGTAACGAGTTTGCCAAGCTGCTGAACAGGAAGAAGAAAGTGGCTTGCAACAGTTTCATTGCAGTGGTTCATGGCTTCCTGGGTAATCATAAGGCTGAAAACTATGTGCAGCTGGTTCAGACTCTCATAAATAATTACGCAATAACGGCATGCAGAATGTCTCTCAATGTCCATATCCTTGACGCTCATCTTAACAAGTTCAAGGAGAATATGGGAGCTTACTCAGAGGAGCAAGGTGAACGCTTTCATCACATATATTGGACTTTGAACGTCATTAGAAAGGACAGTATAACGAAAGCATGATGGGGGACTACATTTGGAGGCTTCTTTGAGAACGCGATTTGCAGTACACTTGCAAATCAAGAAAAACTACTCATTTCAGAACCTTTTTGAGTGATTTTTGATTGTCTTTGTCTATTTACCATGCAAGTGTTGTTTTTTTATCAGACCACATGAACGAAAATATAATAATTTCCTTTTTTTGACACAATAAATACAAAATTTTTCTGGGCTGTGATCACAAAATCAAAGTTTGTGCTGAACGCAGTCATTTTTCCATAGTCTTTAAACATAAGCAATTGAAATATTACACTTGGAAGTCAGGAACAAAAATTGTGCTACATGGTGTAATCTACCAACCAGCATGAATTTTGGCTCTCATAGACCTATTAGTTTTTCTTTATCGGATCACCAATTGATGCTACTGCTCAGGTGCCATTTAGAGAAACATTTTTTTTCTGAAAAATGTATATCATTAAATAAAACAATTTAATTCATAGTATAGATGCAATGATGCTGCAGTGCAGGCACCGGCACCTGCCTGCTGAATGTGTTTTTTAATACATGTTATATTCAGTTTTGTAAAATAGGGGTAAGGTCACATAGGGATCAATGACTTGTCATAAGTCATCAGTATGAATACCTAAGCAGAGCACCACATGAAGATCCCCCCACAGACCTGCTCCAAAGCATGAGAATCTCATTAACTGAAAATAAAGTTTAAACAGCTACAAGGCAGATTTCTTCAACGAAGGTATCATTTTAATCAGTATAACAGCGCCAACCTGACACTGTCTGTAGGTTACTTAGCACAATCCTGCTGACAAGTTCCCTTTAAGAAACCCTCATATTCTGTACTTATTACCTGCATTAGTAACACCTGTTTCAACTTATTACCTGTATAAAATACACCTGTCCACAGACTCAATCACACTCCAATCTCTTCACCATGGCAAAGACCAAACAGCTGTGTAAGGACAACAGGGACAAAATTGTAGACCTGCACAAGGCTGCGATGGGTTGCAGGAAAATAGGCAAGCAGCTTGGTGAGTAAGCAACAACTGTTAATAGAAACTGGAAAAATACAAGAAATCTGTGAATCTTCCTTGGCTGGGGCTTTATGCAAGCTCATGCCTCGTGGGGTAAGAATGATTCTGAGAAAGTTCAAGACTCATCCCATAACTACATAACAGAACCTGTTCAATGACCTGAAGGGAGCTGGTACCACAGTCTTAAACATTTCTGTAACACACTATGCCGTCATTGATTGAAATCCTGCAGGGCACGCAGGTTCTCCCCGCTCACACCAGCACATGTCCAGGCCGGTTTTAAGTTCACTGATTATGATCTGGATGATCCAGAGGAGGAATGACAGAAAGTCATCTGGTCAGATGAGACCAAAATAGAACTTTTTTGGTATCAACTCCACTCTCTGTATTTGGAGGAAGAAGAAAGATGAGTTCAACCCCAAGAGCACCATCTCAACCGTGAATCATGGTGGGGGAAACATTGTACTTTGGGGGTGCTTTACTGCAAAGGGGACAGGATAACTGCACCATTTTGAAGGGAAGAAGGACTTAAAGAAACACTTGATAGTTTTGAAAAGGAAACAGAAAAAATATCAGAGGGATGTCAGGACTTTGAAAATCTGGCTGCATACATATGGAAACATACTGGTAATTCCCACCGGGGTACAAAACCACACACCACATGGGGAACAGTGCCATCTGATGTTGCCTTGGGAGCCACGAGCTCGAGTGATTTCTCAGGGGCACTGACCTCGATACAGGACAAGACGATGACATAAACATGAGAAATCTCAGAAAACCTCAAGCCAAGTACAGGGGCCCTACATCTCCATTCCAATGCAATCACAGAGCCAGGTGCCGTTAACTTATCTGGATAATGTACCCTCTGATGATGCCACTACACAGGTACAGTTCACAGCCTTATAAAATAATCAATTTTTCTGATTATGTATTATCATCCAAGTCATTAATGAGCAGCCGCCGACCCAATATGGAAGAATTGAAGACTCTGAAGTCTCCTGTTCTTCCATAGGCCCCACTATCTGCAATTATAAACCTGTGTGTGCTGTCGATCAGGGCCAACAGCCATACAGAAAAAAATTATTTGTAATTGTAATATTGGGACCCTAAGTTTGGCGGCTTACAAACATGGATTTGCTTCCCGTCCAGGGATCCAATGCAGTTTGAAAGCTGGCACATTTCCTCAAAGCCACAGGTTATCCACAGCCAGTCTTCTTTTTTGGGCTCAGACATTACTGATTGATGCAGTCGGGACCATATTTTTGAGCACATAGAACGGACAATGCCTGAGATGGTGGATTTCCCAATTTAAAACTCAAGATGAAGTACTGCTTAGGAGATCCCAGTGGATAGGAATCTTAAAAAATGTCAAAAAAAAATTAGAAAAGGACATATCCATGCATCATCTTAACAGTTTAGGATGTCATAAAAGTTATGGACATTGCAAACTAAGTCCAGGCTCAACAAGTGATAACACTATTCAATGCCTGCGGAACATATGTGAATTACAAATAGCAGGGAATGTCAAAGGCAAAATGTAATTAAGCCATTTAACTTGAAAAAAGGGAACAAACAATTCAAAGAAAAGGAAGAGAACAGTGTATATAGAAAATTGAAAAAAAAATACATTTAGGAGCATACAGGATGAATACATACCGTAATGTAAGTAAAAGGCGCTCCTCTGCGGAAATATACTTGCACATTTTGGTGTCCTTGAAGGTGATCCCAGGGTTCACAGTTTCCAGAAGAATGTCAAATGTGGGCACGCTCATCCGACAACACCGGAACAATTTGTCAGGATGGCTGCGTAGTGAAGCATACAGACGGTGGAAATGTCCCTTAGTCAGCTGTCGCCTTCAGGCCATTTTCCATTTTATGTCCATTTTGCAAGTCAGCGAGAAAGTTCAAGCCATGCGCATGATATACAGATGCCATATGGATGTCATACGGATACATACATGCAAGGAAATTGCATCATCGCATTGCAAATGGATTACACACAAATGACCATATGGAGAACACTCATGCAACTCTCGGATGAGTGACCCCGGCCTTACTGGGAGCATCAGCATATCATCAAGGGACCCTTCTATCAAGTATATGATATCCAAAAATGAAGACCAATTTAATGAATAAGCCAGGTACTTTCAAACCACTTGAACTAGTGGACAATGGCATTTATCAAATGTTTAGACAGTGGCAACTAATGGGGAACCTGTAATATTGAAAATGGTATTTGATCTGCAGGCAGGATGCTATAGAGCATGAGGAGAAAAACAAATTGATATACATTTTTATGGTAAATGTTTCAGTAAAAAGTGCATTTTATTAATTGAAATCACTGGTGTCAAGCTTTCAGCAGCTGAATTTGACCTCCGACTGGACTCAAACATAAAATTACCTTGGATTTCAATAAATAGAATTCAAGTTTTAATGAAAGTTTTCCACAAAAAATATATCAATCAATACAATATAATACAATCCAATATCAATATAATCAATCAACACAGTTTTATCACAAATTATTTTGATTAGCAAATAAGGACTCTTGGCTGAACCCCCATATTAGGACTAACAACTTTGATGAGCAAATGGGGCCTCCTGATTCATGACTGCAACACAGATTTATCTCAAAAGTTTTGGATTAGCAAATAGGGCTTCTTGGCTGAACCACTATATTAGGACGAACAATTTTGGTGAGCAAATGGGGCCTCGTGATTCCTCACTGCAACACAGTTTTAGCACAAAAGATTTGGATTAGCAAATAGGGTCTCCTGACTGCAACACAGATTTAGAACATTCTAGTTAGATGCTGGAGAATAGATTTCACACAGGGGAGGATTCTATCTAACTAAAGGACAAGTTAAATTGCAGCAGCAGTAGGAGCGGCATCTGTGCTTTTACACTGATAAAATGACACGAGCAAAACAAGATGTTTGCTTTTTATATGAAGAGAGACATGTGACTTCCACAGTCAATCACAGAAGACCTTGTAACATTACATTGTGGAAAGTTTCTGCTCCCTGATTGGCTGCCGGAATGTAAGCACATCAAGTTTATACCGAAAAAAAGAAAAAAATTGCACTCCACTGCTGCTCTTACCTAGACACACCCCCTCCCCTAATAAAACAAGTCCCCCCGCCCATCATACAGCACCACTATCCTAGACAAAGTCAAAACAAAAGCATTAGCGGACACACTATCATTTACCAATATGTGACCAAATTTTGCCCACTTTGAGGAAATATGCTAGGGAAACCGAAACAGAATCCGAATGTCCTACTTTCGTGCCGAATTTGAGATTGCCGAACGTTTCCTGAACAAGTTCGCTCATCTCTAGTCTTGACAGGTTCCCTTTAACAATTCTCACCTTCCTTAAAAATAGTGACAAAAAAACGTAAAAACTAGATTAATAAAAGGAATGTGTTTTAATTACAGGAACAGTTAATAGACCACACAAGCAGCAACAGCTGCCAGCTATGTGGTCCTCCTTGGCCCTGTCTTAATGACTTCATCTACTCTCCTATCTCTCTCCCTTAATACTAACTCCGTATTATCCTGTTTTTCTCACACTAACCTTCTTCCCTGCTATGATGTCAGACACAGTTTATCTAGTTTTGTGTCTCCATAGTTTCTTTGGTGTTTTATGGATTCCTTTTCCTATCTCTATTACTATGCTGCAAGCTTACCACACAATGACTGCTGCATTTATTACTATGTGATATGATGGTCATTCTCAAATCATTATGATTATGTGATCATTTTCTAGCTGATTCAATCTTCTTCAATCTGTAAAATGGTGGTGACAAATTGAAACCCATATAGTTCAAAATAGCCGGCTTTAAAGAATTCCTAAGAAATGTGACAAATTTACATTTAATCTATTCATACATCTCTAAAAGTCATGCTTGTTTATTTTCACCAATTATTTATGATTTTTTTTGCAAATGATCACTCTCAAAAGCAATAGAGGTCGATAGCTAGTAAGCTACAACAATAAAATACTGCAAATTTAATTTGTTAATAAAAAAGACTTGCATATGCATGTTCTGTAATATAATCTATTCTGTTCTGATCTTTGCTTGGCTTATTAATGGTTTTATTTTCTTGTGTCAGTGTTATTATTTGAATAAAGATTTATTTGCAACATAATTCCAAAATCTCTTGCAGCTTTCAAAGAATCAAATCGAAATGTATTATATATTTCAGTAGTGTTGACATCCACATGTTGACAGTCAGCTTTATTGAGCTTACTGTTATTACCAAGGATTCTAGTACATTTATAAAGCAGAAAAAGCTTGAAGAAAGATTTGGCACATCACAACTAATGTATATGGCATGATTTGTTATAAACTGTTTTAGTTAATACAACCAAAATTTTATGCCAAAATTGATGGGAACAACAGTTGTGATAGGAGGTATTAAGTTCACCTCCGGTCACAGGTGTCAGCTGATGGGACTACTACTCCATTTAGCTTATGCCTGCTGCCACTAATATCAGTGAGAGCAGGCAGCGGCTGATGAAAGTATTCATTAGCCAGTGGCTGTGCTCTAAATAAATATGTAAAAAAAAACCTTTGAAGGTTCCCCTGTATTTTTGATAACCAGCCAGGCAAAACTCACAGTTGGGGCTGCAACCCTGGGAAAACACTAACCAACTGCTAGAGCTTCCAACAAGACTGAGGCAATTATGAGCTAACACCAGCACCATGCTGCAGCAATTGAATGCATATAAACCTTCAACACAGGTCTGAGATTAGCAGCAGGAGGTGGAGGCAACTATTGGGTCCTAGAGGGAGAAGAATATTGCTCTACAACGGAGATGCAAAAATCAAGAAGGTGCTTGAGCTAAATCCACAGACCTTCTACAGCCGGATCCAGGATGACAGTCTGTCACACCTGACACACCTGTGAGAGAACTTCCCTTCTACGAGTGACCCAATTTCTCAGGATGAGAGACATGGAATTAACAAACCTGTCTAGGGGCATTCCCCCTGATGCTGAAACACACATTCTCTCTTCTGGACCTTAACCCCTCCAGTACACCAAGCACTGCAGGGAACAATGCTATAGATGAGAATCAACAATCCTCGGAATCTGGAACTCCAAATTACCATCAACAATGATTGGGGGCAGCATCAATGGAGAGGACTCAAGAGGTTTAACATACTTCTAGAGCAGAGTAATTCAAGATGAAAAGCTGCATGGTTATTGGTGGTGGTTATTCTATAGGGGCCAATATGCTAGGTCTCAGTTTCCAGGAAGGGATCTTCAACTTGATATTCCTGTTAGGCAACCATTCAATGTCATTCACACTTAGATCCAGACCTGGCAAGCATTTTCTGTCAGCCATATGTTTGTATCTGTCTCCTATGACCTTCAAATTACTCGGAACCCCCCGCCACATTGAAGAGAGAGACAAAGTAAAATGTTCCTCCTCCTGAACTCCCAAAGCCCCTCCCCCAACAAAATTACCAAACTGTGAATAGAACCTGCTGGTAGATTCTTGGCAATGATCATTAATAGCAAACTCGGCCAATGGTAAGAAAGATGCTCAATCCTCCTAGTTTTTGGAGTCAAAACACCTTAGGTTATCCTCCAAATTCTGATTAGTGAGCTCAGTCTGTTCATTCGACTGAGGATGGATAGCAGAGGAAAAGGACAGTTGCACCACTAGTCAAATACGGAACACCTTTCAGAACTTAGAAACAGATTGGGTCCCCTATTTTGACACCACATTGGAGGAAACCCCTTGAAGCTTCACCATCTCATTAGCAAACACCTGAGCAAGAGTCCTGGCATTCAGAAGTGTGGGTAAAGCGATGAAATGCAACATTTTACTGTCTGTCACACCTGACACACCCGTGACACATGCACATAACAGCGTGGCCAATACTGGATGTTCGGATCCCCCATTCAAGTGAAAGGGGTCCGTGTTTTAGTTCGAGTCTGAGTGCTGTTCTGGTACCCGAACCCAAACTTTTTTGAACTGTTAGGCTGAACATGCCGGACCAGAACATACAGGAGTCAGCCCATCTCTACTCAAGACTACTGATGAGTGGACCAGTGGAAATTTATGTACAACAGGTTTGACCAATGTTTATTCCTAAGTTTGGTTTGGGAACCAGAATTGTAGCCAAACATGAACCTGATCCCAAGCAACATAGACATCAGTTGAGACCCGAATGTTGGAGCTTGAAAATCTCTCTCTCCTCCCCAAACATCTGAGCTGTAAAATGGACTTCAAGGAGAAGTCCGTGTTTGAAGTTCAGCAGCGGACACCATACGAACACCGATCTTTGCAGTTCAAGTTAACTCATCTCTATTCAAGAGTAAGTAAACTGTAGCCTTTGAAAGGTGAAAATGCAGTGGGTACTAGCTGCATTTTAAAGCTGCCAACCTGCTGCATCAGTTCAGATCCATTTTTAGCAAATATCGGGTGTATTAAACACTCTAGATGCCACTGTGAAAAGTGAGAGCAGTATCTAAATGTTTACCAAAGGGAGAAAATTCCCTCATAAACCCCCTTGGCACCTATTGACCACAATTGCCTGTCTTGTTAGTTTTCAAGGCAGCTCTAGGAATAGTAATGGTCTCAGGTGCATTGACATGTAAGGCTCTGACTTAACCAGAGTTTAATCGGCGTCTCAATCTAAAACTGACAGGTCTAATGCACTGCAGTGCAGAAGTATTGTGATGTATCAGACCAAATGCTGTAGTGGTATTAAATTTAGAAATATTAAAAAAACACATACAAAATCATGGGAAAAAATCTTGCAGATTTTATATAAAAACACAAATGGACAAAAATCATACAGATCATTCATATTTCCGCATATGGAACAGCCTGAAATATAAAATTGTAAAGCCACCATCCCAAGGACCTCCAATCACAAATAGTAACTAGGCTGGAGTAGAAATACTGTCCCGCTTTGTCCACTGCACAATGTGCATAGGATTTGCAAAGATTAGCCCTATTGGCTGAGTCATAGTTGATGCAGGAAGCCACCATCCCAAGGGCCTACAATCACAAATAGTAGTCATGCTGGAGTAGGAATACTGTCCTGGATTGTCCACTCCACAATGTTCATAGGGTTTGTCAAAACTAGCCTTACGGGCTGAGTCATGGTTGACGAAGGAAAGAAACGGGTTTTATGGGAAAGGGTTGACATTAACAGCAGTAGCATGAATAAGCATTTTTGGTGAATTTAGGATGGCTTGCTGTCATCTGTAAGGATTGCAAACTGTGGAGATATCGAGTCCTTGTTGAATTTAATCAGAGTAAGGCTGGGATCAACCATCCGAGAAACTCGAATGAGTCTCGCATCTTAATAACCGGCACTGCCTCCGGCACTCGGGAACAAGGCGTGTGGCTGCATAGAAAATCATGCAACCTCATGCTCTGCACGCCGAGTGCCGGTGGCAGTGCCAGATATTAAGATGTAAAACTCGTTCGAGTTTTTAGCATGTGATTCCGGCATAAGTCTGTCTACATATTCCGTGGAGAGGCGTGTGCTCCTATCTTTCTTTCAATGTTCTTTTTATTGAAAAATTTGCAAATAGCAAACAGTAGTTGAGAACACAATCAAATCAGTATTAGAAACAGTAGTACAAATATTTAACAGGGACACAGAATTTATTTTGTGTGTGATATGTTCAATCACTGCAAACAAATGAATTATAGACAGTTGGAGTTTTCAATTTTTGTTAACGAGAAATAACAAGAGATAAAGAAAGGAAAGATAGGATGGGATCAGAAGAGCAGGAGGGAGTTATGTGGTGGAGAAGGGAAATAGGAATGAAGATAGCACCTTGGGATATGTGTCTAATAAAGAATTACAGTGTAATTACTGAGTGAAAGTATGTTTGTGTCCTAAATTGGGACCAATATCTCCAAATATTATTAAATTTAACAGAACTATGACTTACTCTTTCTGCTAGTTCTTCTATGTAAAAAATTTGATCAATTTTTGAGTAGAGCTGCTGTGTAGTGGGTATAAGGCTGGTTTCACATTTGCGTTTTTTTTCGCGGTAATTTAGCGCTAAATAGCGCATGCGTTTTTTTTTCCTATACTTTGCATGGGATGCGCTTATGTGCGCATACACATGCGTTTGTACGCGTTTTACCGCGCATGCGTTTTTTTGCGGTATGCGCTCGGGCGCACAAAATGCAACTTGTTGCATTTTTTGTGCGTCCGATTTGCCTCAAAAAAACGCATGCGCGCGCAATGCGTTTTTTTACAGCAAGACACCCATTATAAGTCTATGGTGAGCATATGTGCGCATTGGCATGCTTATGTATGCGTTTTTTTGCACATGCGTTTTTTTTTTACCATTAGTTTAGACAATGGAATTTAGGGGTTTGGGTAAAGTTAGGGTTAGTTAAGGGGGTTTAGGGTTAGGGTTAGGGTCAGGGTTAGGGTTAGGGTCAGGGTTAGGGTTAAGTATGGTTTGGTTAAGGGTTAGGGTCAGGGTTAGGGTCAGGGTTAGGGTTAAGTATGGTTTGGTTAAGGGTTAGGGTCAGGGTTAGGGTTAGGGTTAGGGTCAGGGTTAGGGTTAAGTATGGTTTGGTTAAGAGTTAGGGTTAGGGTTAGGGTCAGGGTTAGGGTTAAGTATGGTTTGGTTAAGGGTTAGGGTCAGGGTTAGGGTTAGGGTCAGGGTTAGGGTTAAGGTTAAGTATGGTTTGGTTAGGGTCAGGGTTAGGGTCAGGGTTAGGGTTAGGGTTAAGGTTAGTTAGGGTTTGGGTTAGGGTTAAGTATGGTTTGGTTAAGGGTTAGGGTCAGGGTTAGGGTTAAGTATGGTTTGGTTAAGGGTCAGGGTTAGGGTTAAGTATGGTTTGGTTAAGGGTTAGGGTTAGGGTCAGGGTTAGGGTTAGGGTTAGGGTTAGGGTCAGGGTTAGGGTTAGTAAAGTCATGGTTTGGGTTAGTGTGAGGGGCCACCTAATGTTGGAAAAAAATGCAAACGCGGTAAAAACGCACTAAAAACGCATACAAACGCATAAAAACGCTGCGTTTTTTTCATGCATGCTCATAAAAATGCTTGAAAAAAACGCAGCAGTTGTATGCTTTTGTATGCGTTTTTCAATGCGTTTTTTTGCGGGAAAAACGCGCTGCAAAAAAAAGCAAGTGTGAAACAGGCCTAACTGCGGTATTCCAATTGATAGGGATCTGAGATTTCCTAGCTGCCAAGATAAATTGAGCCAGTTTGTTTGCTTCTTTATCTTTCTGCCAGAGTGGAAAACTTAATAGAACATTTTCTGGCTTCAGGATGGCACGTTTTCCCAGTACCTTGTGTATGGTTGTGGAAACTTCATCCCAAAAGGATTGAATCGCCAAGCAAGACCACCAAATGTGGATATAGCTGCCATCGTTCTCTCCACATTTCCAACAATTTATCTCTGCAGTATGTTGCCATCTGCAGATTTGATTGTGCGTAATATGCTATCTAATAATAATTTTATATGAGTTTTCCGGGATTCGTACACACTGTGAAGGGCCATGGGTGTTCCTATAAATATGATTAATTTGTAAGTTAGAAAACGAGGTACCCAAGTCCCTCTCCCAGTGTGCTATGTATGCCTGTTTTAGAGGTACATCAGTCTTAAGTAGAGATTGGTAGATCGAAGAGAGAACTCTGACTTGTGCTCCTGTTCTGGCACGTAAGATTTCATAAGGAGTTAAGGATCTGTCGAGATCGATCAAGTAGTTTCATTGGCGAAGTAGGTGGGAAAGTTTTCCATGTTGTAAGAAAGTGAGGCCTGATAACCCTGGTAATTTACGTAACTCTTGTAGAGGAAGGAGGGCCTCATCTTCAAACAATTGCTCAATCGGATGGTGCGCAGCTTGATGAGGTAGAGTTTCTAATAGATCATTGATTTGGGTGAGAGAGGGGGGGCTAGAACACCACGAGATTTATTCCATATTTTAATTGTGGCCAGTGTGTGGATATTTTTACATTTAACTGGGATTGGGTCATCGGAATGTCCCAGTAAAATGGATCGTAGGGGGATCAGTGATATTGATTCTTCTATTTTAAGCCATTGTTTGTCCTTTGAACCCCTAATCCAATCCACTGTTCTGGTGAGATGTGCAGCCTGAGAGTATTTAGCTACGTCCGGTGCCCCCATTCCACCCATATCTTTTGGCAGTGTAAGTGATTTAGTATTTATGCTAGGTTTACATTTTTGCCAGATATATTTAAAGAATAAAGAATGTACTTTAGCTAGATATGACATGGGTATTTGAATAGGAAGCATATTAAATACGGAAATACATTTTGGTAGAATTAGACTTTTTAAGATGCTTTTCCTTCGCATCCATGATAGAAATGTATCTTTCCATGAACCTAGGCATTTAATTGTCGAGTCTAATAGAGGCTTAAGATGGAGTTCGAAGAAATCTTTGTCCGATACGCTTAATTTGATGCCTAAGTATGTGAGACTCTTAGATTGCCAGGCAAAAGGAAAGCTAGATTTGAGTTTGCCTACAATGCGATTGGGCAGCCCCAGGTTTAGCAATTCAGACTTTGTTTCATTTATTTTAAAGTTAGCGAGCTTGCTATAGTTATTCAGGATCCCCACCACAGCAGTAATTCCCCGCTGGGGTTTAGATAATATTAGTAGCAGGTCATCAGTTAAAGCTGCTGTTTTATAGTGGAAGTCCTGGACACGCAAGCCCTCCACCTCTGTGTTTTGCTGAATAGCCTGTAATAGAGGCTCTAATGACATTGCAAAGAGCAGTGGGGACAATGGACATCCCTGCCGCGTCCCATTGTAGATTTGGAATGAGTCTGTGAGGGAACCACTGAGCCTAATTCTTGCCATGGGCACCGTGTACATTCCCATAATTGCTGTTATTAATGAGGGAGGGAAGCCAAATTTTATTAGTGTTTCCTGGAAAAACAACCAGTCCACCCTGCTGAATGCTTTTTCAGCATCTATACTCATTAACGCTAAGGGGGTGTTTCGTAATTTTGCATATTGCATGAGGTGCAGGATCTTATAAGTATTATCCTTTCCCTCTCTCCCTTTCATGAACCCTGATTGATTTAAAGAGATTATTTGAAGCAGCACGGCCGCAACTCTGTTTGCCATCATTATCACATACAATTTTAGGTCCGTATTTAGCAGTGAAATTGGCCTATAGCTACCACACTGCTCCGGATCTTTCCCTTCTTTATAGATCAGCGAGATTCTGGCTTCCAGAGATTGTCACGGAGCCTTTTCACCCTTTTGAAGAACGTTGCATGCGTTAAGGAGGTGGGGGAGTAATGCTTCAGGGAAGGATTTGTAATAGTATGCTGTAAGGCCGTCCGGCCCAGGGGCATTTCCCTTTGGGCAATTAGACAGGGCGGACTGGAGTTCCCCAAGAGTAAATGGTTTGGTGAGTTTTTTTTGCTGTGCATCAGTTAATTTTGGAAGATTTAAATTTTGTAAGAAGGTTTTGATTTCCTGACTCCTTTGGGTTTTCTCTTGCTCTGTTTCGTTCGGGCGTAAATGATAGAGGGTTTTTTAATAGTGAAGAAATTCTGTTTCTATTTGGGAGTAGTTTTGAGTCCTGGAGCCAGTTTTGGTTTTATTGACATGTATAAAGGTGCATGCCTGTATCTTCTTAATCAGTGACATGGTTAGTTTAGTGGTTTTATCCCCATGGACAAACATACGGTTCCTCCAAGATGCAAAAAACTTAACAGATTTTTCACCGAGGAGGTCCTTCAGTTTTTTCCTTTTGGATGTAAGTTCTAGTAATATCTGTGACAGTAAAGATTTTTTATGTTGGGACTCTAAACTTGTTATGTATCGAAGTAAGTCGTCTATTTCCTGATTTTTAGCTCTATTTAAGTAGGATGCTGCAGAGATGAACTCCCCCCTTATCACAGCCTTATGTGCTTCCCATAGCACTGAGTGTGAGGTCCCCTCTGTATTGTTGAGATCAAAATATGTTTGAATGGCCTTGGCGATACGAGACCTAACTGAGGGGTTATCCAGTAAAGACTCATTTAGTTGCCATGATCATTAGGGTGAGAATTGTTTAGAAAGGAGCAAATTGACTGTCACATAAGAATTGTCAGAGAATAGGGAAGGGATGATATCTGTTTGTTGAATGTTGGGCAATAATGGATCTGGGAACAAATAGATAATCGATTCGATGGTATGAGCCATGCTGGTGTGAGAAGTATGTGTAATCCCGTATATTTGGATGCAAGTAGCGCCACAAGTCTACCAGGTTCAGGGACTGGAGAGCAGTTTTAATTCTCCCTAGGTCTCTTAAAGAGATTGCGCTTTTCTTTATTGTTGTGTCCAAGGTAGGTTCCAGGGCTAGATTGAAATCTCCCCCTACAATTAGTGTACCTTCTCTGAAGTCTCTAACTCTTTTAAACACAGCACGTATCCATTTCAGATGTTTCCTGTTTGGTGCATATATATTACAGATGGCAACCACGACTCCCGCCAATAATTCCTTTATCAATAGGAAGCGACCGTCTGGATCTGCCAGCTGGTCCTGAAGGAGAAATGGGATATCTTTGGCTATGGCGATCGAGACCCCCCTTGTTTTCGGTTGGGGAGAGGTGGCATAAAACCATCTGTCATAATACGCTTTCCCAAAAGAGGGAATTTTATCTGTGGTAAAGTGTGTTTCTTGCAGAAGTAGCAGGTCTATACCTTTTTTCTTAAAGTGCGAGAGTGTTTGGCCTCTAGGTGACGGGGAATTGAACCCATTAGTGTTGAGAGTGAGTATTTTAAATACCTTTTGGTTGCTAGCCATTTGAAAATGTTTTTCCTGTCTGCTTTGCTTGTTGACAGGGAATATCACAAGGTGCCTGTGGGAGGAGGAAAGAGATGGGGGGTGGAGCAGGAGAGGCAATAGAAAGTAGAGAGAGGCAGCAATAAAAAATTATTAGATTGTAAATTACTTCAAAATGATGTGAAGCTAAGCATAACAAATTAACAGTTTATCAAACTGGGAGGAGCCTAATGCTACCAGCCAGCAGGAAAGGTAGCATCAATCTTTAGATATCACAGTATTAATTACATAGAACCCTACTTATATATCAACATATACATTTTTCATAATGGTTTGCGGTATATTGTTTCGCAGCCTATGTTTCAACAGGAAAGTTCATCTCTTGGATGAGATAATGACATGGTTTCCGAGATTCCATTCATCCGGACAAGTGTCTTTGTCGATGACTCAGGGGTCATCTCAGGTGTCTTGATCTTTGGTAGGAGTTGACCTTGATGCTTTACGTCTTATCTTTTGTGATTTGGGAGTAGAGACCAGGTGCCAGGGGGTTGGAAGAGAGAGGGGTTGTAACAAAGAGGCCGCATGAATAGTCTCAATGTCCGGGTACTGATCTAGAGAGATATTTAGGGTGCTGCATAGATTTTTAATTTCCACTGAGTTTCTTGCCTGAAGCCTTTTATCTTCATAGGTTATCTGAATCCCAAATGGAAAAGCCATCAATATTGTAGTTTTTTCTTGAGCAATGCATCAGTAAGTGGTTTAAGTAGCTTTCACTTCCTTAAGGCCCCGTCACACTAAGCGACTTACCAGCGATTCCGACACCGATATCAAGGTGTCAGGATCGCTAGTAAGTCGCTATGTGATCGCTGGTGAGCTGTCACACAGACAGCTTCACCAGCGATCAGCACGGCGATGCCGAGCGCCTGGCATCGCTGGCCATCCCTGTAAAAAATAGAATCAAAATAAAAAATATAGTTATTCTCACCTTCCGACGTCCCATTCAGCCATCCTGCCTCTCTCCACGCTCCGGTCCCAGTGATCCTTTGCGAGAATGACCGCGAGATGTCACGGTCTCGAGGGATAACAAAGTCTCGCGGTCATTCGTGCAAAGGATCACTGGGACCGGAGCATGGAGAGAGGCAGGATGGCTGAACGGGACGTCGGAAGGTGAGAATAACTATATTTTTTATTTTTTTTATTATTTTTTACACCTGATCGCTGGTCTCCCGCCTGTCACACACAGCGATGCGTGCTGGCCAGCGGGAGACCAGCGACCAAAGAAATGTCCAGAGGTTTCTTCCAGCGATCAGCGATACCGGCAGGGGGGCCGCTCGCTGATCGCTGTCACACACAGCGATCTCGCTGGTGAAATCGCTGTTACGTCACAAAAGTTGTGACTCAGCAGCGATCTTGCTACCGAGATCGCTTAGTGTGACGGGGCCTTTAGTGTGATTGCTGAGAGGTCCTGAAAAAGCTTGAGTTGCGCTCCTTCGTACATAATGTCCTACGCTTCTCTGGCGCGTTTTAGTATCAGATCTTTGGTGCGAAAGTCCAGGAATCTGCATAGTACATCAAGGGGCGGTTCTCCTTGTTTAGGCTTAGGACGAAGTGCCCTATGAATTCTTACAATCTCGATGTCATGAGGGTCTTGTTCCAAAAGGAGCGAGCGGAATATCTCAATTGCAGCCTTGTTTAAGGCCTCACATGCAACAGACTCTGGTAGTCCTTTTATCCTAATGTTATTTCTACTTTCTCGATTCTCATGGTCCTCCAGCATGGAGTGGACAAGTTGCAGTTGTTCCTCCTGCGTTTTAAGACAGGAGAGAAGGGCATTAGAGTGCTCCGTATAGGTGGACAGAGAACTTTCCAAGGTTTCAAGTCTATGTCCTTGCTGAGAGAGTTAATTATTTTCCAATGGGTTCCAGGGCCTTGGATAAGATTCGTTTGATAAAAGAACGCGTCGCAGGTTGGTCTCTGCAGGCGGGACCCATATCAGAGTCGGTCTCCATATCTGTGTCTTTTTCTCCTTCTTGAGCTGAATTGGATGGATAGTTTGTTTTATTAGCACCTGGGGTTGAGGGGTGTTTTTTCAAGTATTTGTCAAGATCTGATTGGGTGGCTGGATTATTCGTTCTGGTTGATCTGAACGCCTTAACTCCGGATTTAACCATTTTGCAGGATATTGGATTAAACCAAGACAGCTTCTTGTACCTTTCCTGGCTAGCAAGGTGGTTAACTAGGGCATCATATTACGAGAGTACAGTTGTGGGTATGAGAGATTTTGTTTTGACTTTGAAAATAGGTAATGGGTAGGAGAGGTTATGCTGGAGGCAGGGTCCTCTTAAAATTCTTAGGAAGAGCAGATCCCACTATTGGCCACTAGATGTCAGTATAGTGCCATAGAACAGATGTAATGCTCTGCTGGTCTGGTGTAGTTATTTTTGGTATTTTAAAGCAATTTCCTGGGTTCTCTTGTATGACAATAACAGGGATCTGTCACTCTGGGGTGTTTATATAGAGTTAAAGTGCTCCAGCTATTTATATTATGTGTGCATCATACACTCTCTGCTCAAACTCCAGGTATCCGCAAGTTCCCCTGTGTTGGTACTGAGAAGCGAGATGGCTCCAATCACATAAAATTAGCCTATTTTCTAACTTTGTGCATAGAGGGTATAACTGAATAGCTGCACTGTGTCCTCCCTGGAGCCAAGGACTGCAGTAGTTAAAATGGTGCCCGCCTCTGCAGAAATCACTCCGGGTCCGCTGTTATCCGCACAGGTCAGGCACTAAAATGGTCTCTCCTCTTAGCCAACACAAGGGGAAGGCTTTGGATGTTCAGAAATTTCTGTCCCCCCAGAAGGCTGACTCATGGGATCCACACTGCAGGAGCTTCCCTCTGTGTGCAACAGGTGGGGAGGGGAGGAGGGGCCGGGCTGTCAGAAATGAATCACTGCAGCTTTTTTCACAGGAGAGTGCTATGAGGCAAGACAGTGTGGACAATGAGGTGGGGGAGGGGAACACTGCAGAAGCCTCTCTCTGTGTGTAGCAGGTTGAGAGGGGAGGAGGGAGCTAGGCTGTCAGAAATGAATCACCACAGCTCTTAACTCTCCAGAGCACAGGAGAGCGTAATGTGGCCAGACAGTAAAGATAGTGAGGCAGGGGAGGGAAACGCTGACCCGGGACTCTATCTAGTGGCACTTCCACAACAGCGGTACCTTCACAGCAGCCGTCTTATATTACAGTCCAACATTCCACTCAGCCTCTCAAGATGGCGTCTGTCTCCTCCAGCAGTGCTCCACTGCTCATCTTTAATGCACCTCAGGGGTGACTGGGGACAAGCTCCCCTCTCCAGTCCCGATTCTCAGAGGAGCCAGATGGGTTTATCTCAGCTCTGGGAGCCAAACCGCAGTCTTAGATTCTCTCAAAACTTCGATTTTAACAAGTAGTGTGGAGGAGCTCCAGTCCCACAAGTCCTGTCTCTTGTGCAGTTAGGCCATGCCCCCGCGTGTGCTCCTATCAGTGATGATTGACCCAGTGGAACTGAAAACATGCTCTGACATCACACTAGCAGCCATGCAGGCCTAGTACCTCTAAGGCGTATAAGGAGAGGTCGGGCCAAGTCTTCAGCTTGGACACACAATAATTAAAGGGAACTGAAGCATCAGAAAAAACACACGTATGATCATTTAAGTACCCCTTGACCATGGTCTGTAACTTATCCTTTCTTGGCATTGCTACAGGCACAGATAGCCCTTGCTGTTGTGCTGGTTTATTTAAAATTGCCCAATTTGTGCACATTTCCCCCCCACCTATGTTGGACCTGGTTTTCCTGTCTCTCCTCATTATCCCTTGGTGTTTAAAACAGCCGCTATCTCTCCCACCAGCATTGTCTGAAGGTGATGTTTTCAGCAACTGATCTACAATGGCCCTCTTGAACAATTCCATTGTAAAACTCTTTGGTGACTCCAAAAGGAGAGAAGGAAATTTCTCCTTGTACCATGGATAGAGAAAGGTGGCCAACCAGTATTGGTTGTTGGATAAAATGTGTATCATGCGAGGGTCTTGCACATGAACTGTGCAATGTGAGCCAAGCTGCAAAAAAGAAAATGTTCTGTATCCCTAACAGTAGGAATAGTACCCATCCTTTCCTCATGCTGATTTGCCTCCTCCTCCACCTCCTCCTCTCTAGCCCATATTGGCTGCACAGACATGAAACTTGGGTTGGGTGTCCCCTCTGTAGCATTAGGAGTCACCTCGGTACCACAGAAAAACAAGTCCTCTCCTCCTCATCCTCCTCATCTTCCTCCTCATCACCCAATGTTGCCTCTGAATATTGGTTGGGCTGGGCAGTGTCACCCATTGTGAAATCTGGCTCCATGCCAACATGCTGGGCACTCAAAGCTTCCTCTTTGACATTATGCAGTGATTGTTTCAAGAGACACAGCAGCGGGATGGTTGTGCTGATAATAGCCTGATCACCGCTCACAAGGTTGGTGCAGTGCTCAAAATTCTCAATAACCTCACAAATGTCAGCAATCTTCACCCACTCAACAGTTGTTATGTGTGGTGGCTGACTCTCAGTCTGACAGGCATGTTGAAGCTGGTATTCAGCTACTGCCCTCATCTGCCCACTAATTCTCTCCAACATATGATAGGTTGAGTTCCACCGCGTGGGCAGGTTGCAAATGAGTTGGTAACTTGGCAAATTTAAGCACTTTTGCAGCACTGTAAGACCAGCAAAAGTGGTAGAGGAATGGTGGAAATGGGGATTAATACGGTGCATCTTCTCAAGTAGGTACTGCAAGGCAGGGTAACTTTTCAGAAATTTCTGCACAACTAGGTTCAGCACTTGAGACATGCATGGCACATGTACCAGCTTGCCAACCTTTAGAGCCGCCACCAGGTTACGCCCATTGTCGCAGATGACCAGATTTGGTTGGAAGTGCAGCGGTGAGAGCCACTGATGGGTCTGTTGCTTTAGAGCTTGCCACAGCTCTGATAATCTCTGGACCACTGCTTTGCATAGGGCACTAAATGCCTTTTTAAGTGAACTAATGTGGACAGCATAAGGCAGGCTGTGACTACAAAAACAGAGGGGAAAATGGCGTGGTGCATGCTTGGTAGCAGGCAGTAGGAAATATTTGGACTACAGCTTTGCAGCTTTGCATAGAGCACTAAACGCCTTTTTAAATGGACTAATGTGAACAGCCGAAGGCAAGCTGTGACCACGAAAACACCGGGGAAAATGGCCTGGTGCGTGCTTGGTAGCAGGCAGTAGGAAATGTTTGGACTACTGCTTTTCGTAGGGGACTAACCCAAGAACAGTGGAGAAAATAAACCGGTGCTTTATATAAAAGGCAGCACAAAATGCTAGAGGTCTTTTTTGGTGGTATTATGGAGCTAGTGACCGGCTCCTTTAAACTGTCCCTGCTCCAGTATTTCTCTCTCCCTACCCTACACTGACCTAGTATACACTGCAGGTAGCCCTAAAAAGGGCTTTTGTGTTATCAAGAGGCCTAAAGACTCTCCCTGTCAGCTGAGCGATCTCTCCCTATGCTTGTAGATGCAATGTGCTCAAAATGGCAGCGGCAGGGCTTACATAGACCCTATGACGCTGGGCGGCCAGCTAATCACAGTAATGCCTCAACCAAGATGTCTGTGGCATTACTGTGATTGGTTAAGAAGCCCAGCATGTTTAGTGGCTGCAAAGGAGGCACCAGAACTGCAGGGTGGGACATCCGAATATAGCGAGGTGAGTACACAATGTAGCTAGTAATCCGTGCGAATAGCGAATAGTAATGAATATACTTGCTCATCACTATTAATTAGCAAAAGATGTGAGTCAGATCAAACCCCCAAAAGAGCCATTCACATCACTGAGGCAGATAGCATTGTTTCCATCTGGACTTTGTTACAGTAATATCTGACTTTTTACATATCCTTTTAGCATAAAAAGTGAGGCCACTCACAGTGGTATGCATGTGTAAACTGACGGGACACTGTCAAAACAGAGGCCATGCAGAGTTTTGAATGACTCCATCTATCTCATTATAGTGAATGGTTCAATCAGCGGTATTGTCTGAATCTTTTTTTTTTAATGCATGGGAAAAAACTGAAACAAGAATTAAACGCAATCACAAAATATTAAGTTCCCAAAAATGCTAACAGTAAAAAATCCCACTCAACCTAAAAAATAAGTCCCAATTCAGCTGATACATGTCAATGGGAAAATAGAGTTTTTCCACATTACAGGTAGTTCAAAGGCTGGAAAAGCGATATTGCTCCCTTCAAACAGTAGTATCCAATGACATATATTTGTCATTGCGTTCGGAAGAAATTACGTACCAATTTGTGACATCCATTTTCTCCTTTTACCTCTTTTTTATTTCCTAACTTATAAAATTCTGTAAAGCACCTGTGGATTTAAAATGACTGCCACACCTCTAGATCAATTATATGATGGGGCATACACTTCTAAGTAATGTTATTTGGTGGGTTTTTTCTTTTTTGGCATCTCTGAGCTCTGCAAATATAAACTTTCAACAGCAATGCATTACAGTCATATCTACACTCCAAAAATCAAATGTCTCCCTTTCCTTTCCAATCCTTGCCATGTGCCCAAAAAAATAGTTTTCAACCACAGATTGGAGATCACTGTGTTCAAAGTATCTTTTGTAGCAAATTATGGTGTCCCTTTTTTCCTCATTACCCATTGTAAAATGACAAATTTGGGCTAAACTACATTTTATTCACATCATAAAATTCTGTCATAGAAACTGTTGTGAATTCCTTGAAGGGTCCAGTTTTCTATCTAGTGTTACCTGTTAGGGATTTCTACGGTTCAACACCTTAGGCACTCTGAAATTGTGACATGATGTCTACTATGCATTCCATTCAAATTTGAGATCCAAAAATCACATGCTGTTCCTTCCCTTCTAAGCTTTGTCATGTGCCAAGAAAGCAATTTTAACAGAAATTAATTTGGGAGAATTTAAGAAACACAATTTATTTGAGTCCATTTTCTCTTATTACCCATAATCAAAGTGACAATTTAGGTGCTAAAGCAATATATTAGTGGAAACATTTTCATTTTCATTTTTTCAATCCACTTTGTATAATACCCGTGAATTACCTGAATTATTCACAAATCTTCTGAAAGATTTGTATATTTAGTTGAAAAAATGAAAAATTACTGCTAAATTTGAACCCTTCTAACATCCTAGGAAAAAAAAAGCATTTGAAAAATGTTATTGTTGTAGACATATGGGAAATGTGGTTTATTAATTTGCTTGTGTGGTTTGACTATCTGGTTTAATTGTATTATTGTTGAAAGTTCGAGAAGTGTAAAAGTGTTGACTTTTTTGTCAATTTACAGATATTTTCTAAGCAAAATGTGATCAGAACTCAGAGTACCCAGTTCAATTAGTTCACAGAGAGGTACTGCTAAAGAAAGCAAGGTGCTAAACCCTGTTAAATGTCACAGGGGAAGTTAACTTGTGTGTTGAACTCGCTCTGCAACTAAATGGTGCTAGCTGCACATGGAGCACCCCGCGGAGCCTGGGGGGTACTCGGTACTGGGCCCGTCAACTTCAATGGAGGACAGTGTCATGGTGGCAGCGACCCGGTCCGTGGCCCAGAGGCATCCAGTAATAAAGTAGGAAAGTTGTGTGGTATTTATGTGGTAAAAATGAAAATAAAGTTATTAGATGGTGAAAGACGTTACGCCACCTGTGGTATTCTAGTCAGAGGTGACCAGCGCTGCGGTGTTGCTTCTCTGGGATGGATGTTGGGTGCAGCTATGATGCTGTAGCCCTCCACAGGTAGGGCTGTAGTCCCAGGGCAAAGATGTTAAATAAATAGTAAAAATTGCTGTAAATGTTGGGGTGCAGATAAATGAGAGAAAGACACAGAGAGGTGCAGTTTCTTTACCTTTTAAAAGGGAATAGGTTGCAGTCCGGAGTACCACATACAGGTGATGGAATGAGTCCGGCTCACCTGGGGGCATTCAGGGGATCCACCTTGCCAGGTGGGGATTTAGGACCTTCCTTTCTGCGCTTTGTATGTGGGTCTCCGCTGTATATAATTATGCTGCGACCCTCTATTCGTGATGGTTTCACTAACCTGTACGGCTGTCAGCGTGAGCCTATTCCACGGATACCGTTCTCTTCACCGTCAGCCCCGGGCTCCTTATCCGCTGCACTGCCCTCAGGTGATCAATGTGCACAGGAATTTACAATCCCCTGTACTTTCAGATTTGGCTATCAGGACTTACAGCTCCTGTCAGCCTAGGACTCTGATGTCCCTTTTCTCTTTATTAGCGCTTCACTCAGGGGTCTGCTATATGCAGTATTTCAGCTTCCCTAGAGTCTCTCAGTCTCTGCTCTTGTCCTTTCCCTCTTCACAGATCAGCTCCCTGTCTTCATCTCACAGCATTTTCCAGAAAGATCTATTTACCTCATGTCCTCACGTTTCAACTGTCATCTTTTCCTCTCAGCTCACAGCTGTTTCGTTTCCATGAAAACTCACTCAGCTGACTTCTAGCTGACTCACCAACCCCCTCTGCTGGCTGGAATGTATAAGACATCTCCCTTTTCTGACCTGCAGCAGGAAATTGTGATTAAATCTATGCTGCCTGGCATGGGGGTCCCTTTCTGCCTCCAAGCATGACTTTACCCATAAGAGGGAGGTAATGTCACTGTGACAACCGGACTCTGGGGTGTCACATTCCCCCCAGTTAAGTTCAGTACTCCTGGACTGAGGAAAATATAACAAGAATTGTTACCAGCAACAATTAATGCAAATCTACAGTCTTAAAATTGTAAAAATTATCAAAAAACAGACAAGAGAAAGAAAACAATAGCACAGTTACTGCAGCGACCAATCCTTAACCCATTACTTGCCAAATTAGCAATTTTCTATTTTTTTTTTAAAGATTTTTAATGATTTGGGTCCTAATGAATCAGTAACATAATTTGCCAAACTTTTACAAGTACGGATTTTTCAGAAAAGGGTGTCCCAATTTTGGGACATCGGCAGAAAGTGATAGCAAAAACTCTGAAAAGATAGAACTTATTCAACTTTATTTTTTTGCATTTTTTGCTTACAAACTATTATGCAAACAATATGTTTATGCACTTTTTTTCAAAATATTACATTACAAAATTCTCCAAATAACTCAGGGGAATAGAATACAGCAAAACACTTAGCATGAAGAGGAACATCACACCGTTTGCAAATTCTGGTTGTTTTTCTTACATAAAGCACACATTCTTTATATAGCAATTGGCTCTATCAAATAAATACAAGAATCAAATCTGACGTCATCACTAACTCGGCCACCTAATAGTTTACTCCGTTGAGGTCCATATCACTTTGGGGTTGATTGTGTGCTTTTGCTTAGATAGGCCAATGCAATCCTCCTCCTTACACTTAGCAGTGGCACACTTTCTTCTGGATTTGCCTTTTGATATGCCCTCCAGGTGTTGACAACGGCAATGTCTATTATTTGAGTGAAAAGGGGCCACCACCACTTTTTTGAATGGACTCTGACACGGTACAGGGAGGTTTGTTTGTCCAATAAATCAACTCCCCCCATGTTGGAATTATATTCCTGAACCATCAGCGGCATTGAGATTTGGACATGTTTTTTCTGTTTTTGAGAGTACCTGCGAGCTGTTGGCAAAGGCTCTATTGTGCTGAAGTTCATGCCAAATGTGACAACCTTATTATCCTTCCATTGCACCACAAGAATGTTATTTGCTTTATCAAACCGGTAATCACAAAATCGTCTTTCCTTTTGTTTTTCAATCTCCTTGCTTGGCATAAGAGGACACTGTTTTGTGCGATTTTTTCTCATAGTGCCAGTAGCTTGGATGTTTTTGTTTTTCAGCATCACCACAGCATCAATACTTGTAAAGAAATTGTCAAAAAATAACTTGTAAGTGAATGACTGGGAATTAGTAATTACATTTGTAAGTTGTGAAATTACACTCAAGCCTAACGGTCCTTCCTCTTTGTCAGACTTACGACAGTATGGCACAAATTTGTAGAGGTAGCCGTTGGAACTGCATAGACACCAAATTTTGTAGCCAAATTTTATTGGCTTACCTCCCATGTACTTTTTTGTAGGGTGTTTGCCATAGTAGCGGACCATCATTTCATCTAAGGAAAGTTCCTGGTGGAATACATCAAATTTCAGAAATTCTTTCCCCAGTACTTCAAAGAATAAACTAACTTTGTGCATCTTGTCCGACTTGTCAATTTTAGAATTGTCATTTAGGTGTATATATTTTTAATATCCCTAAAATGGTTCTTTGACATTGCTTTGTACACCAATGGAACTCCCACATCTTGAGCTTCTTCCCAGTACATGTCCTCTTGGGGGAGAGAATGATATCCAGACAGTAATAAAACTTGTAATTTTTCCTCGCTGATGGAAAAGGAGGGTTTATTTTTTTGGTTTGCATATAGCATGCTTTGAGTCAAAATAATATCCATAACATCATGGGAAAAAAACTCTTCAAATACTTCAACTTCATTTTTATTTTCTAAAAGGTCACAAGTGTTGCTTATTTCGAATGTATCCTGGTCCGCACTGCTTTCATATGTTGGTTGACATTTTTTCCATTTTGGAGTTGCTGCACATTGTAATATTTCTGTTGCATTTTTTTTTCTTGCTCATAACTGGTTTTGAAGTTTGATTCCTTGGTCGTTTTCTGCTACTGGTACTTGAAGTTCCTGCTGAGGTGGATGGTAAATTCTCAGTTGATGCCACCTCAGGAGCCTCTTTAATTTCTGTTGAAGTGTGCAATACCTCCAAAGTTCCTGCTACATCATTCAATTCAAGAGCAAGAAGCTCATTTTCCTGAAAATCTTCCTCATTAGTTGCCTCATCAGGGTCAGGGGGCACAATCACTACTTCAACATCAGAAACTTCCTCTTCTTGGTCATCTAATTCCTCAAGATAACCTAGTATTTCATCAACAGTAAGTCCTTTTTATATCGATATGCCATGTTCTTACTGCTGATACAACAAAAACAAAAATTATTATAGTAACATTTAGAAAACTATAGATAAAAACATATATTATTATTTTAAATATATTTCACATTTCACTATCCATTCATAAAACAAGCTAAATAAACAATTGTGATGAATAAAAACATAAAATACCAACCTTATATACTGTGATGTGATCGTAAACAATGTCTGACAAGCCAGCAAGTTACTGGGTCTGTTCTCCTGAGTGTCTCCAGTACAGCTGAGATATCAGGTTTCACAAAGCATATATAGTCAGAAAGGTACTGGGGAAGGGGGGTGGAGGGGTGAGGGATTTCCAGACTATATGGTAAGAAGGAAGAAATGAAACTAAAAGACCTCTGCCTGCCATATCAGTTGTAATTGATTTAGGGTTATGTATAAAAACTAGTGAATCAAACAAAAATTTCCATGTAAAGAAAAACATCGAAAATAGATAGTGTATTCTGCCAATGTCCCAAAAATGGAACGGCAATTTCACTTGAATATAACTCTGGCCTTGATAAATCTACATCAATGCCATTGCATTATATACCTTCCTTCAAGTATAATAATAGTTCAAATAACTTTGTGTTCACAGTACTGTGATTTTAAATAATAATTTCAGCTTATGATCCTAATTTTGAAAAAACCTCGAAAATAGGTGCTTTGAAAGCTCTCTGGGTGGAAGAATATTCAATTAAAAATGACAATGACATGATTTCCTGTTTTGAAAACATTCATTTTACAAACACAGCATAAAAAATTGGACCTAATTATAAAATCTTAGTTGCTAGAAGCAAAAGATTAGGCGTCCCAAAAAAAGGACATTGGTAGATAATGGGTTGCTGCTATCCAGGAATTGTCTTTGTGCTTGTACCTGGAGTTTGGTTGGTGGGAACTGCCTTAGCCCACTTGGTGTGTCATCCCTGGGCGTGGCTACAGGGCACTCTGTAGATGGGCCTGTTTTTCGGCCATGCCGGCAGCTTATTTCCAAGGCCTTTTTTGGAGTAACTATTTACAAATACAGTTCTGACCACACATAGTCCTGTGGCCAATTGTCCTTTAACTGGTTATTGCAATTACTTTAAAAAAGGTTCTTACAGTAGGTCTATGTAGGCTCTCATGCTTAACGGTTACTACTATACATTCTTATTACTTAGAATCATAGAATCATAGAATCGTAGAGTTGGAAGGGACCTCCTGGGCCATCTGGTCCAACCCCCTGCTCAAAGCAGGATTCGCTAAATCATCCCAGACAGATGTCTATCCAGCCTCTGTTTGAAGACTTCTATTGAAGGAGAACTCACCACTTCTCGTGGCAGCCTGTTCCACTCATTGATCACTCTAACTGTCAAAAAGTTTTTCTAATATCTAATCTGTGTCTCCTCCCATTCAGTTTCATCCCATTGCTTCTAGTCTTTCCTTGTGCAAATGAGAATAAAGTTGATCCTTCTACAATGTGACAGCCCTTTAGATATTTGTAGACAGCTATTAAGTCTCCTCTCAGTCTTCTCTTTTGCAAACTAAACATTCCCAAATCCTGCAACCTTTCCTCATAAGACTGGGTTTGCAGACCGGTCGCCATTCTGGTCGCTCTTTTCTGAACTTGCTCCAGTTTGTTGATGTCTTTTTTAAAATGTGGTGCCCAAAACTGGACACAATATTCCAGATGAGGTCTGACCAAAGAGGAGTAGAGGGAAATAAAGACGTCACGTGATCTAGACTGTATGCTTCTGTTAATACATCCTAGAATTGCATTTGCCTTTTTTGCTGCTGCATCACACTGTTGACTCATATTCAGTCTGTGATCTATTAGTATACCCAAGTCTTTTTCACATGTGCTGTCACTTAGCCCTATTCCTCCCATTCTGTATATGCTTTTTTCATTTTTATTGCCCAGATGTAGTACTTTGCATTTCTCACTGTTAAAAACCATTCTGTTAGTTGCTGCCCACTTCTCCAGTTTATTTATATCTTTTTGAATTCTCTCTCTCTCTTCTCTAGTATTAGCTATCCCTCCTAGCTTTGTGTCATCAGCAAATTTAATCAGTTTACCCTCAATTCCTTCATCTAAATCTTTGATAAAGATGTTGAACAATACAGGGCCCAGGACAGAGCCCTGTAGTACCCCACTTGAGACATTCTTCCAACTGGATGTGCAGCCATTTACGACCACTCTTTGGGTCCGATCACTAAGCCAGTTAAGAATCCACCTAACAGTTGCCTTGTCCATTCCATACTTAGTCATTTTTTCAATAAGGATTGTATGAGATACTTTGTCAAATGCTTTGCTGAAGTCAAGATATACTATATCTACAGCATTTCCTTGATCCACCCAATCAGTGATTCCGTCATAGAAGGAAATTAAGTTAGTCTGACATGACTTATTAGTTACAAACCCATGCTGACTCTGTTTAATCACTTCATTCTTATCCAGGCACTGACATACATGTTGTTTAATAATTTGTTCAAAGATCTTTCCTGGTATAGAAGTCAGACTCACCGGCCTATAGTTGCCTGGGTCCACCTTCTTCCCCTTTTTGAAGATAGGAACAACATTTGCTCTTCTCCAGTCTTCTGGCACTTCTCCTGTTCTCCAAGAATTTTCAAAGATTATGGAGAGGGGTTCAAAAATTTCTTCTGCTATCTCCTTCAGTACTCTGGGGTGTAATTTATCTGGACCTGGAGACTTGAATTTATTTAGGTTAGCTAAGTGTTTCCTCACTATCTTTCTGTTTATAGATATCATGGATTCTTCTATTCCCTTAATAGGACAGTGAAGAACAGTTGATGTTACATGTCCTTTCTGAGAGAAAACAAATGCAAAATAGGAATTTAAAAGTTCAGTCTTCTCAACATCCTGTCTTACCATTTCATCATTTTCATCCTGTAAAAATCCTATAGCATCTTTGACTTTTCTTTTACTTTTGACATATCCCAAAATCCTTTATTATTGCTTTTGACATCTCTTGCCAGCCTCAATTCTTTTTCAGCTTTAGCTAATCTGATTTATGCCCTGCAGGTTCTGCAGACAGCATTATATTCTTCTTTAGATATACCTCCCTCTTTTCATTTTATAAACATTTTTTTCTTCCTTTTTATCATGTGCTTAAGTTCTGTGTTCATCCATCCTGGTTTCCTTAAATGCTTCCTATTCTTCCCTCTTTTCGGAATTGTTAACAATTGTGCTTTGAGAATTTCATTTTTCAAGATTTCCCATCCTTCCTGGACATTTTTGTCTATAAGGATATCCAGCCATTGGATCCCTCCAATTCTCTTTCTGAATCCCTTAAAATCTGCCTTTCTGAAATCTAACCTTGACGTCTGAGTCTTCACAGGTCTTCCTCCTCTAGTTATCCAAAATTCTAAAATAGCATGGTCGCTACCTCCTAGGGTCCCAGCCACTCTTACCTCCTCAACCATTTCCTCCCTGTTTCTAAGGATTAGATCCAAGGAAGCAGTTCCCATTGTTTTCTCCCGTACCTTTTGGAAGATAAAGTTGTCAGCAAGAGAGGATAAGAATTTCCTTGACCTATTAGTTTTGTCTGAGAGAGATTCCCAACAAATGTCTGGATAGTTGAAATCTCCCATGACAACTATGTCATATTTTTTGGAGAACTTGGCCATTTGATGCATAAAGAGTTCATCCATATCTTCAGCTTGCACAGGCGGCCTGTAGTAATGCCTACAATGGTGTCCTTTCCATTGTTCTGTCCTTGTATTCTTACCCAAACAGTTTCTACAAAACTCCCAGTCTCTGAAGCCTCAATCTCTGTGCAGATATACGCATTTGTAACATACAATGCGACACCTCCTCCTCGTTTATCAAGTCTGTTTCTTGCAAATAAGTTGTATCCTTCTAGTCTTGTATTCCAATCATGTGTATTGTCCCACCAAGTTTCAGTGATTCCAATGACATCATAATTCTTTTCCTGCGTTAGCAGTTCCAATTCTCCTTGCTTGTTGCCCATGCTTTGTACATTAGTATAGAAACATTTTAGTTTGTGATTGGTGTCTCTTTCTCCAATATTTTTATTAATTAGATTCTTTTGTCTTTGTTCTTCCTTTCCACTTCTAATAGCAGAGTTCTCAATAGCATTTGTCAGGTGTATGGCTTTTTCTGGTCTTTTGCTTCCCTTCCCATGTTGTTCTAGTTTAAAGCTCTCCTTACAAGTGTAGCAAGGCGACTTCCAAATACATGTTTTCCAGTCTTCGTAAGGTGCACCCCATCTCTAGCAAGTAGTCCACCGTATAAGTAATTCACTCCGTGATCCAGAAATCCAAATCGTTGCTGACGGCACCATCGACGTAGCCAGTTGTTCACCTGCAGAATCTTTTTCCACCTCCTTGTTCCATGGCCATCCACTGGGAGGATGGAAGAGAAGACCACCTGCACTCCCAGTGCTTTCACTTTCTTGCCTAAGTCTTCAAAGTCTCTGCAGATGGTTTCCAGGTCATTTCTTGCGGTGTCACTTGTCCCCACATGTAGTAGAAGGAATGGGTAGTCATCAGTAGGTCTGAAGAGTCCTGATAGCCTGTCAGACACATCTTTAATTTTTGCACCTGGAAGACAGCACATTTCTCTTGAAGTTATATCCGGTCTGCAGATAGCGGCCTCTGTTCCTCTCAACAGGGAATCCCCCATGACCACCACTCTCCGTTTCTTCTTCACAACATTTTTCTTTCTCCATCCAGGAGGACTCTGAAGGCGTACAAGGTTGCTGTTTGTTGGCAAAGTCTTATCCTGATGTATTTCTTCATTGTTTTCCTGCGTGAGAGCCTGGTACTGGTTCCTGAGCAGTATGGGTGCTGACTGCCTCCTGATCCTCCTGCTTCTCTGGGTCACATGTCTCCATTCCTCTGTTTCTTCAGGTGCACTTCGAATTTCTTCTCTTTCTGTAACATGAAGAGATAATTCTGCTCTGTCCAAGAACTCTTCACCTTCCTTAATGATCTTCAACGTAGCTAACCTCTCTTCGAGATTTTGCAACTTTTCCTCCAACAGGGACACAAGCTTGCATTTCTGGCATGTGAAGTTTGGCTTTTCCACTGGTAAGTCTGTGAACATGTAGCAAGAAATGCAGCTCACCAAATGGCTCCTGGCCTCTTCCATATTGAGATTTCTTAAAAACGATGAAAGATGAGCCAAAATTTGCGCGCCGATCGTTGAGCTCGCGGAGACTCTTCACTTATCCCAGAAGGCACTGGGAATATGCAAATGATCTCCTCAAGACTCTTCCCATGGTTTATTTACATTACATAATCTCTGTAACGGGCAGGGATCTGACCTCTAGTACTACGACTGGATCTACGCAGTATAGGTATTTCTGATGACCTGACCTGTTCTCTGATGTCTACTGTTGGTGCATTAGTCACTACGCTATAAGTAGACTTGTGTAAGATAGGTATTCTAGACTGCCTTCTCTCTACACCTAGACTCACCATGAGATTGTCAGATTCGCTGTTAGCAGGGGACAGATTTCCGCATTCCTCTGCAGATGTGGTATCTGTTACTGGAGCCATTTCATTTAGAGTCTCTTCTTCATCTGATGCAGTAGGCTGATGAAAGGTTAGTACTGGTACTACTATTGACTGATTTTCTTGTGTCCGCGTCCGAGGAAATTCTCCAAGTATAGTTTGAATCTTTTCTTCCACCTCTACTATGGGTTGTGGAGTGTCTGGAACTTCTTTCTTGTCCTTCAATTGATCAGGGCACATCTTTAGATGATCTCTTTACACTACTTCGAAGGTTTCTCCTCCATCTTTGCTGATGATGCATACTTTGGTGTTATTAAAGTCTGAAGGTATCACGGTGTATGGCTCTGCCTCCCACTGGTCGTCTAGTTTGTGAAAATGTCTCTTTCTTTTAAGTACTTGTTCTCCTGGTGTCAAGAGAACTGCAGGGGCATGTTGGTGGTATTTTCTTTCCTGTCTCTGTCTTGCTTGGGAGAAACTTTTCTCCACACATTCTTGCACTTTGCTGTATTGTTGCTGCCGCTCTGTATCCCAGTCTGCATCTGGTGATGTTGTCTCAGGTGTTAAGACTCCCATGTCTAAATCAATGGGTAACTTGCCAGGTCTTGCTCTCATCAAGTAGGCCAGAGTGCAATTTGTAGAGTTTACCGGTATATGATTATATAGATCTACCAGATCCGGCAACTTCTCTGGCCACTGGTTTCGTTCTTCCAGAGGTAAGGTCTTCAATAAGTCAATGACCACCTGGTTGATCTCACACATGCCATTTGTCTGTGGATGGTACGGTGTCGTTCTGATTTTCTTGCAACCGTACATGTTGCAGAACTCCTGAAACACTTCTGCCTCAAAGGCTGGACCTTGGTCGGTGAGCACTTGTTCAGGATATCCGTGCGGTCGACAAAAGTGCTGCTGAAATGCCTTGGCTGCTGTCTTCGTTGTTTGGTCTTTAACAGGTATGACTACCAAAAACCTTGAGTAATGGTCCACAATGGTCAAAGCATAAGTGTAGCCATTCCTACTCGGACTTAACTTCACATAATCCAAGGCTACCAGTTCAAGCGGCTGTTTGGTGATGATCGGCTGTAATGGGGCTCTCTGGCTGTTTCGGTCTTTTCTGCGCAGGTTGCAAGGGCCACATTCTCTGCACCACTTCTCAATGGAACTCCTCATGCCAACCCATTAGAACCTTTCACGAAGTAGGACCTCCCACTTCTTCCAACCGAAGTGTCCTGCTCCTATTGTGGTATGCCTCCAAGACCATTGGCGCATCCCTCTTCGGGACTACCACCTGCCAGACCAGTTCGTGCCTGCACGAGTTGATGTTCCTCCGACACAGTTTACCCTTGTTGATAAACAGCTTGCCTTTCTCCTTTCATAGCTGTTGTGCTTCCTGTGGATCACCTGGACCAGGGTGTGCATTAGCTTGTGCCAGCCACTCCTTTACTAGGCGAACAGCTGGATCAATATCTTGTGTCTCTGCCCACTCATGATGGGGAATGGGTTCAACGTTACCTCTCGTACGACAAAGTGCTTATTCCTCACTCCTTGAGAGTGCTGTGCTGCAATTGGACGGTGGAAGGCTGGTAACTTGATTTCTTCAAGTTCTTTTGGATCTTCTCCCCCGTCTGGCGAATTGGGCATCCTGGACAATGCATCCGCATTAGCGTTCTTATGTCCTTCTCGGTACTTGATGGTGAACTCGTAGTTGGACAGCCGGGCCATCCATCGCTGCTCAAGTGCCCCGAGCTTTGCCGTTTCAAGGTGGGTTAGCAGATTATTGTCCGTGTAGATGATGAACTTTGCGGAAGCCATGTAGTGCTTGAAGTGCTCTGTTACTGCCCAGACTATGGCGAGGAACTCCAGCTTAAAGGAACTGTAGTTGTCGGGGTTCCTCTCAGTGGGACGAAGCTTCCTGCTGGCGTAGGCAATCACTCTCTCTCTGCCTTTCTGCACTTGCGACAGCACTGCTCCCAATCCCACGTTGCTGGCGTCAGTGTAAAGTACAAATGGTTGGTCATGGTCAGGGTAGGCCTGGACCTCATCTCCTGTGAGGGCCAATTTCAACTTGGTGAAGGACTCTTCTATCCTTTTGTTCCACTCGAATGGAAGATTTTTGTTCTTGGCCTTCTTGGATTGGCCCACTAGAAGATCTTGCAGTGGTGCTGCTATCTTGGTGAAGTTCTTGATAATTAAATCTTCGGTAGTAGCCTACTAACCCAAGAAATTGCCTCACTTCAAGGATAGTGCTGGGTCTTTTCCAGTCCCGAATAATGGTGACTTTGTCAGGATCGGGTGCCACACCTTCCGCGCTCACCACATGGCCTAGGTACTGCATCTTGGGTTTCAAATGGTGACATTGGGACGGTTTTATTTTCAGGCAAAAGTTTGACAGGGCTTCGAATACCTCGGCGAGGTGCTTCAAATGGTCTTCTTAGGTTTTGGAGAAGACGATGATGTCATCCAGGTACAGCAGAATGATTTCAAAGTTTTTGTGTCCAAGGCAGCATTCCATTAACCGCTGAAATGTTCCTGGTGCATTGCTGAGTCCGAACGGCATGTAGTTAAACTCGCAGAGGCCCATTGGTGTTGTAAACGTTGTTTTCTCTTTGTCTGCCTCTGCCACAGGAACCTGCCAATACAGACTGGTGAGTTCTAAGGTAGAGAAATAATTAGCAGTTCTCAGTGCAGCTAGTGATTCCTCAATTCTAGGCAATGGGTACGCGTCTTTATGTGTAATGCTGTTAATCCGCCTGTAGTCTACACACATTCTCATAGTACAGTCTTTCTTCTTAACGCGGACTAATGGAGCTGCCCAGGGGCTACAACTATCTTCTATTACCCCAGCCTCCTTCATCTCTCGTAACATACTCTTGGCACATTGGTAGTGTGCTGGGGGTACAGGCCGGTGTCTCTCTTTTATGGGTGGATGATCTCCGGTGGGGATATGATGTTGAACCCCTTTTGCCTGCCCAAAATCTAGAGGATGCTTGCTGAAGACCCGTTCAAATTCTCGAGCCACCCGGTAAGCCCCATGTTTTGGTGTGAAGGGGTGGATTCAGTGCCTACGTGTAGCTGCTGACACCAATCCTCCTGTTGCTCTTCAGAGCCATTCTCTTCCACCTTGTCAGATGGAAGCAAGGGTTATAGAGTCTCTATTGCATTGTTACTGACGGTGAACAATTTAGCAAGGTTGGCATATCGGTACTCTCCCCTTGCTGACATCAACTACCCCTCAGGCTGTCAGGATAGTGGACCTACTATCAGAGTACAAGGGTTCTACCAGGGCTTGGTAATCTTGACCCCTTAGGCCTATAGCTGCCCAACACCAAATTAACATTTCACTTCTGGGAGGTACTGCAATGGGGAAAGGATCACTTACTCTGACACTGCCGACTTCTCCACTAGACAGCTCTACCTGTTGTCTCTGCATCAGGGCTCTGATCTCCTTTTGCAGGACCCGTTGCTGACTGGATCTGGCGGTCTCGGCAACCTGTTGTAACAAAACAATAATTTCTCCAAGACAATTTTCAATTACATTAGTGCCTAAAGTGATCATTGGATAACATTCTCGTTTGTCAACATCTACTATTATCAAACCTTGCGATTGCAATTCTACTCGGCCAATTTTGATGGTCGTCTCTTTATATCACATCTGAGGCAAGGGCTGACCATTGCTGGCAAAAATGGTAAGTTCTTTATCTCGGCTATGAGTAATGTCTGAATTTGCCCAGTACTGCTTAAAAAGAACATACGGTATCGTTGTCACCAGGGAACCGGTGTCCAGTAAAGCGTTCACTGGAAAACCGTCAATCATGACAGGCAAGCCTGGTCGTCCTCCTATGTACTTGTCTCGCACAATTTGGTGGGCCTGGTCGTCTTACTCCTGAGGGTTGCTTGTTTAAATGACAGTATCTTGCTAGGTGTCCTGCCTTGTTCCAGCGGCGACAGATGGGCTGTCCGTCCTCGTCGTAACGATCGCTGTTTCTCCCTCTGGTTGGTGGGATCCTCTTCTGCTGTCGCCACGGGACGTCATCTGGACTGGAGGCCAGCTGGATCTTCTTCTTTAGAATCACTTGCAGAAACTGCACAGTTTTTGTGAGTGTAGCCACGCTTTTAGTTAGTTCCTTGACTTGGAGACGTAAGTCTGCAGCAGAATACTTATTTTGGGACAGCTTGTCAGTCTCAATAGGTGTCTTTGGAAAGGATGCTGTCTCCTGCTGGTATGTAATTGCAGGATGCTTAGAGGGCTCTGTGCTGCTAGGGTTCGGTTCACGCAGCACTCAGATGGCTCTATCCTTAAAGTGTGCACAGTCCATTTCAGGATTTTGTAGGGCCATTATGCGCAGCTGTGTCCTGTTGTTAGACTGGAGTCCCTCTATGAACTGCTCTGTTAATAATCTATCTTCATCTTGCACACTCTCAGGATCAACCTGTTTTACAGCCCGTAGTGCCTCCTGAAGATTAAGGACATAGTCCCGTATACTGTCCTGCACTCTCTGTTTGCACCCAAAAAATCTCATTTTTATCTCTGTTGCAGTGCGGGTATCAAAAGTGTCTTTCAGTCTGGCCAAGATTTGTTTGACAGTTCCTTTATCAGTGTCCGGCCAGGACTTTACTTCCCTCTGAGCCGCACCAGTTAACTGGCCAATGAGGATACTGACTTTTTGGCTTTCTGACAGTGGGTACACTTTGAACAAACTACATAGTCTTTCTTTAAAATCGCTCAGGGTGTGCGACTCCCCTGATTACTGAGGTAACCAGGCCGCTCCTGGTATATATGGCATTGATAGGGGCATTAAGGGGGCTGCAGCTGCGACCGCTGCTGAATCTTCACCCGCGTTGAGCATTTTCTTCCTGCTTTTTCACTTGCTCACTAACGTCAGAGCACGGGCAGGGGCTTTGCGTCGTGCTTTATTTCTGGCTCTGTCCACAATTGCATGTCCCTCTCTGATCGCACGTGCTGTATGATGCAGTTATGGCGGTTATTTGAGAGCTCATTAAAGTCTTTAGCACACAATTTAATAAAATCTATGGTGCACAGTACCCAGCTTTGCCAGGCTTCTTTATCCAGCTTTGCTAGGCTCACTAAATCCTGTTTGTGACGCCAGTTGGAGCACCCTGCGGGGTCTGGGGGTACTCAGTACCGGGCCCGGCGACCCGGTCCCTAGCGCAAAGGCATCCAGTAATAAAATAGGGGAAAGTTGTGTGGTATTTATGTGGTAAAAATGAAAATAAAGTTATTAGATGGTGAAATACGTGACGCCACCTGTGGTATTCCAGTCAGAGGTGACCAGCACTGCGGTGTTGCTTCTCTGGGATGGATGTTGGGCGTAGCTATGATTTTGTAGCCCTCCACAGGTAGGGCTGTAGTCCCAGGGCAAAGATGTTAAATAAATAGTAAAAATGGCTGTAAACGTTGGGGTGCAGATAAATGAGAGAAAGACACAGAGAGATGCAGTTTCTTTACCTTTTACTGGTAATAGGTCACAGTCCGGAGTACCACATACAGGTGATGGAATGAGTCCGGCTCGCCAGGAGGCATTCAAGGGATCCAACTTGCCTGGTGGGGATTTAGGACCTTCCTTTCTGCGCTTTGTGTGTGGGTCTCCGCTGTATATAACTATGCTGCGACCCTCTATTCGTGATGGTTTTACTAACCTGTACGGCTGTCAGCGTGAGCCTATTCCACGGGTACTGTTCTTTTCACCGTCGGCCCCGGGCTCCTTATCCACTGCCGTGCCCTCAGGTGATCAATGTGCACAGGAATTTACAATCCCCTGTACTTTCAGATTCGGCTATCAGGACTTACAGCTCCTGTCAGCCTAGGACTCTGATGTCCCTTTTCTCTTTATTAGTGCTTCACTCAGGGGTCTGCTATATGCAGTATTTTATCTTCCCTAGAGTCTCTCAGTCTCTGCGCTTGTCCTTTCCCTCTTCACAGATCAGCTCCCTGTCTTCATCTCACAGGATTTTCCAGATAGATCTCTTTACCTCATGTCCTCACCTTTCTACTGTCATCTTTTCCTCACAGCTCACAGCTATTTTGTTTCCATGACAACTCCCTCAGCTGACTTCTAGCTGACTCACCAACCCCCTTTGCTGGCAAGAATGTATAAGACATCTCCCTTTTCTGACCTGCAGCAGGAAATTGAGATTAAATCTGTGCTGCCTGGCATGGGGGGTCCCTTTCTGCCTCCAAGCATGACTTTACCCATTAGAGGGAGGTAATGTCACTGTGACAACCGGACTCTGGGGTGTCACACACACATGGATCAAGCAGATGTTGAGTCAAGAAAAAGACTCATATGACGCTACAAACAAAATCCTGTCACTTTCCCCAGAGAAGTATGACCTAAGGGTTGGATTTACTCTGTAACTCAACTATGCTAACCGCACACATGAAGGAAACAGATGCTAAGCCAAGAAAGAGTTACTCAGTCCTAACCCTACCTGCTTACGAGTATAGTCTCTTAGTGTAGAGTAACACGCACACATGTAAACCGATTGGTAGAGTATCCCCTCACACCCCCACACATAATTGATACTAGCTCACCCACGTGCACTGCTGGGGCCTTTTATACACTAGACTCCACTCCAAACACTCACACACAGTTCGCTGAGACATTGCTCGCAGGCCAATCTCTAGCTGCCACCTCACCAGAGCAGCAAACGTCCGACCACCAATGAGCAGATGCCACATCATGGACATGCTCAGTTGGGTGAACTCTTGATTAAGACTCCCAAGCATCAGGCTACACCTGCATCTCACTTTTTACCATAGACTTGGCTGGAGAGCCAGCAGTAACCAAACGAATATCATGAGCCTGAGCAATACATTGGGACCGACGTCTGTGCTGAGCAGCAATCTCATTGACTGGGCCAAAATGGGAGAGCACAACACCAGGCAATACTCGGGATCAATTTCACGCCATGGGAGAGTCCCAATGCCTAACAATACCATTGTTTTTCTTTCTGTCTGCTTGCATTGGCTGTGTGTCCATTAGCTGGGCTCAGTCTCTCTCAGCCCTTATTTACATGCATGTCAATTGACAAATAGTAAGGTTTTTAATATTACAGTTAGGACTGTCCCAACTATGGTTGTCGTGACAAGGCAGGATGGCTTTCACATTTTTTTAAATATATAGAGTTGAGCGAAACGGGTCGAAAAATTTCAAATGTCATGAAACGAAACCCGACCCCAGGATGAGGTCGGCCACGAGGTCAGTGACTTACGCGCCAAAGTCGCGTTTCAAAAGTTTGTTTTGCGCTCTTTTTCAGCCAATCAGGATCCACGGACAATGTGGGCAACGTGATGACATAGGCAGGGGTCACCAAAATCTTTCAGAAGGGCATGCAAGTGATTGGCTTGCTTTGGTGGGCATCACAGGGGTTATAAAAGGGCGTGCACGCCGACCGCCATCTTACTTCTGCAGATCTTAGCATAGGGAGAGGTTGCTGATTCTGTAGGGAGAGAACGTTAGGCAGGGAAGAAGAAAAAAAAACTGCTTCTGCTGCTAGCGATTTTGCCTGTACAACACACCAGTCACTGTGTGTGCAGTGCAAGGGGAGGCTATATTGTGGTGGATCAGCTGTGTTGGTTGTTAGGCTGCCTTCTAAGGCTTCCTGACAGCTGCATTGCTGTTTACCCACTGCTCTGCAAACTGCTTTTTTAACCTCTTCGCGACCGCCCACAGTAGATAAACGTTGGCGCTTGCTGGGCTTTGTGCAGCGCCGACGTTTATCTACTGTCGGCGGTTTTGTGCCCCCCGGGACCCCCTCATACCTTATAACGCGGGGATCCTGGTGCACAATGCATGCTGGGACCCCCGACGTCATCGAGACCTGATTGGTTCAGGTCCTGATGACGTCGCGTCACAGCAGCCAATGAGAGAGCTCGCTGGGAAAGCTGCTTGTTTCCCGGCGATCTCCCTCATTATAACGCGACTTCTCCTCTGAGCTCATGCTGACAGATGAGCAGAGGTGAAGCAGCGTTACAGTGTGACTAGATCGCTGCCTGGCACAGCTGATCGCTGCCTGGCACAGCTGTGTCAGGCAGCGATCTTGTCACACAGTAACGCTGCTTCACCTCTGCTCATCTGTCAGTGTGAGATCAGAGGAGAAGTGGCGTTACTATGTGCCGGGCAGCGATCTTGTCACATAGTAACGCTGCTTCTCCTCTGATCATCTGCCAGTGTGAGATCAGAGGAGAAGTGGCGTTACTATGAGTCAAAAATACAAAAATTAAAAAACACAAAAATAAAAAAAAAGTAAAGAAAAAAAAAGCAGGTAGGCAGGCTAGGGGCTAGGTCTAGGGTTAGGTCTAGGGTTAGGGCTAGGGTTAGGGCTAGGGTTAGGGCTAGGGTTAGGGTTAGGGCTAGGGTTAGGGCTAGGGTAAGGGCTAGGGTTAGGGCTAGGGTTAGGGCTAGAGTTAGGGGTGTGTTGTGGTTAGGGTTGGAATTCGAATTGGGGGTTTCCACTGTTTAGGTACATCAGGGGCTCTGTAAATGCAATATGACGCCCGCAGACCATTCCATGAAAGTCTGCATTCCAGAACGTCACTACTTCCCTTCCGAACCCCACCGTGTGCCCAAACAGTGGTCCCCCCACATGTGGGGTACCAGCGTACTCAGGACAAATTGGACAACAACTCTTAGGGTCCAATTTCTCCTGTTACCCTTGTGAAAATAAAAATTGGGAGCTAAAAGATCATTTTTGTGGAAAAAAAATGATTTTTTTATTTTCACGGCTCTACATTATAAACTTTAGTGAAACACTTGGGGGTTCAAAGTGCTCACCACACATCTAGATAAGTTCCTTGGGGGGGTCTAGTTTCCAAAAAGGGGTCACTTGTGGAGGATTTCCACTGTTTAGGCACATCAGGGGCTCTGCAAACGCGACATGACACCCGCAGACCATTCCATCAAAGTCTGCATTCCAAAACATCACTACTTCCCTTCCGATCCCCACCGTGTGCCCAAACAGTAGATTTCTTCCACATATGGGGTACCAGTGTACTCAGGACAAATTGGACAACAACTTTTGGGGTCCAATTTCTCCTGTTACCCTTGTGAAAATAAAAAATTGGGGGCTAAAAGATCATGTTTGTGGAACAAAAATGATTTTTTATTTTCATGGCTCTACGTTATAAACTTCTGTGAAGCACTTGGGGGTTCAAAGTGCTCACGACACATCTAGATAAGTTCTTTAAGGGGTCTAGTTTCCAAAATGGGGTCACTTGTGGGGGTTTCCACTGTTTAGGCACATTAGGGGCTCTCCAAATGCGACATGGCGTCCTATCTCAATTCCAGCCAATTCTGCATTGAAAAAGTCAAACGGCACTCCTTCCTTTCTGAGCTCTGCCGTGTGCTCAAACAGTGGTTTAGCCCCACATACGGGGTATCGGCGTATTTGGGAGAAATTGCACAAAAAATTTTGTGGTTCATTTTCTGTTTTTACACTTGTGAAAATAAAAAAAATGGTTCTGAAGTAAAATGTTTGTGAAAAAAAGTTAAATGTTTATTTTTTCCTTCCACATTCCATTCATTCATGTGAAACACCTGAAGGGTTAATAAACTTCTTGAATGTGGTTTTGAGTACATTGAGAGGTGCAGTTTTTAGAATGGTGTCACTTTTGGGTATTTTCTGTCATATTGACCCCCCAAACTCACTTCAAATGTGAGGTGGTCCCTAAAAAAAATGGTGTTGTAAATTTTGTTGTAAAAATGAGAAATTGCTGGTCAACTTTTAACCCTTATAACTTCCTAAAAAAAACATTATGTTTCCAAAATTGTGCAGATGTAAAGTAGACATGTGGGAAATGTTATTTATTAACTATTTTGTGCAATATCACTCTCTGATTTAAGAGCATAAAAATTAAAAGTTTGAAAATTGCAAAATTTTCAAAATTTTTGCCAAATTTCGATTTTTTTAACATATAAGCACAGTTCATATCTAAGAAATTTTACCACTATCCTGAAGTACAATATGTCATGAGAAAACAATGTCAGAATCAGCAGGATCCGTTGAAGCGTTCTAGAGTTATGGCCTCATAAAGTGACACTGGTCAGAATTGAAAAAATTGGCCTGGTCACGAAGGCAAAAACAGGCTCAGGCGCGAAAGGGTTAAAAGCAATCCCAATTTTTTTTTTGTCCTGCTGAGGTACTGAGCGTGCATTTTTTCACACCATACAGCGGTGTACGCTCCTCACACAGTACCGTGTAACGGCTGTTATCACAGCCACAGTGAAGCTATCTGTGTGTCACTGTGGAAGGATAAGTGGAGGACTTGTTCCGTTCTTACAGACCTACACTCTAGGGAGATTCCTATTCTGCCCAATTCTACATACACCTTGTAGTTTGTGATACACTAGCCAATTTCTGTCTGTGACATAGCGCTCTGATATTCAGTGGGCCTCACACAATCCAAAAGTGTCCAGTGTCCACTAGTGTGTGCAGAAATTCAAAATCTCCGTTATCCTCTAGTGACATTTTTCACACCTGTGCCATCGAGTCTGTGACATAGCGCTCTGATATTCAGTGGGCCTCACACAATCCAAAAGTGTCCAGTGTCCACTAGTGTGTGCAGAAATTCAAAATCTCCCTTATCCTCTAGTGGCATTTTTCACACCTGTGCCATCGAGCCTGTGACATAGCGCTATGATATTCAGTGGGCCTCACACAATCCAAAAGTGTCCAGTGTCCACTAGTGTGTGCAGAAATTCAAAATCTCCGTTATCCTGTAGTCACTTTTTTCACACCTGTGCCATCAAGCCTGTGACATAGCGCTCTGATATTCAGTGGGCCTCACACAATCCAAAAGTGTCCAGTGTCCACTAGTGTGTGCAGAAATTCAAAATCTCCCTTATCCTGTAGTCACTTTTTTCACACCTGTGCCATCGAGCCTGTGACATAGCGCTCTGATATTCAGTGGGCCTCACACAATCCAAAAGTGTCCAGTGTCCACTAGTATGTGCAGAAATTCAAAATCTCCCTTATCCTGTAGTCACTTTTTTCACACCTGTGCCATCGAGCCTGTGACATAGCGCTCTGATATTCAGTGGGCCTCACACAATCCAAAAGTGTCCAGTGTCCACTAGTGTGTGCAGAAATTCAAAATCTCCCTTATCCTCTAGTGGCATTTTTCACACCTGTGCCATCGAGCCTGTGACATAGCGCTATGATATTCAGTGGGCCTCACACAATCCAAAAGTGTCCAGTGTCCACTAGTGTGTGCAGAAATTCAAAATCTCCGTTATCCTGTAGTCACTTTTTTCACACCTGTGCCATCAAGCCTGTGACATAGCGCTCTGATATTCAGTGGGCCTCACACAATCCAAAAGTGTCCAGTGTCCACTAGTGTGTGCAGAAATTCAAAATCTCCCTTATCCTGTAGTCACTTTTTTCACACCTGTGCCATCGAGCCTGTGACATAGCGCTCTGATATTCAGTGGGCCTCACACAATCCAAAAGTGTCCAGTGTCCACTAGTATGTGCAGAAATTCAAAATCTCCCTTATCCTGTAGTCACTTTTTTCACACCTGTGCCATCGAGCCTGTGACATAGCGCTCTGATATTCAGTGGGCCTCACACAATCCAAAAGTGTCCAGTGTCCACTAGTGTGTGCAGAAATTCAAAATCTCTGTGATCCTGTAGTCACTTTTTTCACACCTGTGCCATCGATCCTGTGACATAGCACTCTGATATTCAGTGGGCCTCACACAATCCAAAAGTGTCCAGTGTCCACTAGTGTGTGCAGAAATTCAAAATCTCCCTTATCCTGTAGTCACTTTTTTCACACCTGTGCCATCGAGCCTGTGACATAGCGCTCTGATATTCAGTGGGCCTCACACAATCCAAAAGTGTCCAGTGTCCACTAGTGTGTGCAGAAATTCAAAATCTCCCTTATCCTGTAGTCACTTTTTTCACACCTGTGCCATCGAGCCTGTGACATAGCGCTCTGATATTCAGTGGGCCTCACACAATCCAAAAGTGTCCAGTGTCCACTAGTGTGTGCAGAAATTCAAAATCTCCCTTATCCTGTAGTCACTTTTTTCACACCTGTGCCATCGAGCCTGTGACATAGCGCTCTGATATTCAGTGGGCCTCACACAATCCAAAAGTGTCCAGTGTCCACTAGTGTGTGCAGAAATTCAAAATCTCTGTGATCCTGTAGTCACTTTTTTCACACCTGTGCCATCAAGCCTGTGACATAGCACTCTGATATTCAGTGGGCCTCACACAATCCAAAAGTGTCCAGTGTCCACTAGTGTGTGCAGAAATTCAAAATCTCCCTTATCCTGTAGTCACTTTTTTCACACCTGTGCCATCGAGCCTGTCACATAGCGCTCTGATATTCAGTGGGCCTCACACAATCCAAAAGTGTCCAGTGTCCACTAGTGTGTGCAGAAATTCAAAATCTCTGTGATCCTGTAGTCACTTTTTTCACACCTGTGCCATCAAGCCTGTGACATAGCACTCTGATATTCAGTGGGCCTCACACAATCCAAAAGTGTCCAGTGTCCACTAGTGTGTGCAGAAATTCAAAATCTCCCTTATCCTGTAGTCACTTTTTTCACACCTGTGCCATCGAGCCTGTGACATAGCGCTCTGATATTCAGTGGGCCTCACACAATCCAAAAGTGTCCAGTGTCCACAAGTGTCTGCAGAAATTCAAAATCTCCCCTGTCCTATAGACACCTTGTACCTTGTTTTACATTACTATATAGTTTGTTGGATTTTGTCTACATTTCTACTAAAAATGAGGAAGGCTGGTGGAAGAGGCCGTGGAATTGGGCGGGGGTTGGCAGCTGGTAATGATGGTGTTGGTGGTGGATATGATGGTAGTGGCAAAAGCAAAATAGGACCGAATGCAGAAGGTGTTGAGCCTGCGTCATCATCTGGCTCCACAAGGCCTCGAAGGCTTAGTTTTCTAGGAGTTGGCAAACCGCTTTTAAAGCCAGAGCTTCAGGAAAAAGTTTTGTCTTACATTGCTGACTCAGCCTCCAGCTCTATCGCCTCCTCTTCTGAAGTTGTAAAAAATAAAAACACTGAGTCATCATTGGAGGCTCATGTTCATGAACCACACCTTTCCTTGTGTCCTTCACCCCAACCAAGATTGAAGGATGACGCAGGCCATACTACTAATTACTCCATGGAGCTGTTTTCACATGCCATGCCTGGATTATCAAGTGAAATGGTGAATTACCCAGGCCAAGATGAATCTGACATGGAGTGCACTGATGCACAGCCGCTGATGGATGATTCTGCTGGTACATTCACTCAGAGCACTACATTGTCCTCGCAGTGTACAGAGCCAAATTCTGACCCTGATGAGACTCAGGTGCCCCTTCCCGCACACTATACCACCATACACGGTGACACAGAGGAAGGTACACATGACATTAAAGAGGAGGTGATGGATGACCCAGTTGTTGACCCAGATTGGCATCCATTGGGGGAAGAGGGTGCTGCTTCCAATAGCTCAGATGAGGAGGAGCATTGACAGCAGACATCGACATCGCAACAGCTGTTATCTGGCAGGCCCGGAGCACTCCAAAGACAGGTTCCAAAAATCAAAAGAGTTGCTGGACAGCTTGTCCAGAGGGTCAAAAGATCACAGCGTGCTAGGCCGCAAAATGTCTGCCAAAGTAGGAAGAGTGCAGTGTGGCACTTTTTTGAACAAAATCCTCATGATCAGGCCAAGGTTATCTGTAAGAAGTGCACAAAGACCTTTAGCCGAGGGAAAAATCTGAAAAATTTGAATACCAGTTGCATGCTTAGACATTTAACCAGCATGCACTTGCAAGCGTGGACACAACACCAAACCTCAAGTGCCACATGTGCAACTGATCACAAAGAAGGTAGTCAACAACGCTACATTGTTTTCCCCACTGTAAGCCCACCGGTTAGCACAGCAGCAAATGTTGAGGTGTCGTTGCAAGGCCACAGCAGTCAGGGAATCCCAATGTTATATCAACGAAATACTGAATCTAGGCCATCAGAAAGAACACCAACTCCATCACCATCATCAACCCTCTCTCAGTCCGCCCTGTCCACCGCTACTTCCACCATATGCAGCTCTCAAGTCCAGCTCACCCTCCCAGACACTATGAGTAGGTCAAGAAAGTACTCAGTCTCTCATCCGCGTACACTGGGTTTGAACGCCCACATTGCCAAACTAATCTCGTTTGAGATGATGCCCTATCGGTTGGTGGAAAGCTGAGCTTTCCGCGAACTCATGGCCTATGCAGTACGACGCTATGACCTACCCAGTCGCCACTTCTTCTCTCGCAAAGCCATCCCAGCCCTCCACCATCATGTAAAAGACCGCATTGTCCATGCACTCAAGCAGTCAGTGAGTGGAAAGGTGCACCTCACAACTGATGCATGGTCCAGTCGGCATGGCCAGGCCGTTACGTGTCCATCACTGCGCACTGGGTTAATGTGGTGGATGCAGGGTCCACAGGGGACAGCGGTGGTGGGACAGTGCTGCCTAGCCCACGGTATAGGAAACAGTTGGCTGTAGGCGTTCGACCCTCCTCCTCCTCCTCCTCCTCCTCCAGAAGCAAAAGCTCGTCCACAGAGCGCAGTCGTACGAGCACTCCATCTGCAGCTGCCACTGTTGCACACGAGGTGTCCCCCTATCGAGCAGCTAGTGGAAAGCGTCAGCAGGCTGTGTTGCAGATGATGTGTTTGGGCGACAGACACACCGCCAAGGTGCTGGCCGAGTACTTGAGGCGACAAACTGAGTCATGGCTGGGCAGAGTACATCTTGAGGCAGGCAAGGTAGTTAGTGATAACGGCCGTAATTTTGTGGCAGCCATAGCCCTTTCAAAACTCTGCCACATACCTTGCTTGGCTCACACCTTGAACATGGTGGTGCAGTGCTTCCTCAAAAATTATCCGGAGTTAACAGCCCTGCTCCAGAAGGTGCGAAGGCTGTGCGCGCACATCCGCCGGTCGCCTGTACACTCCGTTCGTATGCAGAAGCTGCAGCGATTGCTCCACCTTCCCAAACACCGCCTCATTATCGACATTGCAACAAGGTGGAACTCCACCCTGCACATGGTGGAGTGGCTGTGCGAGCAGAGGCAGGCCATAATGCATTTGTGGGAGGATACACGGCCAGGCACTTTGAGAGCAGACATGGAGTTGACAGGTGTGCAGTGGTCGAAGCTGAAAGACCTCTGTAAAGTCCTTCAGTGTTTTGAGGAATGCACACGGCTGGCAAGCGCAGACGACGCCATCCTAAGCATGAGCATCCCACTTATGCGTCTGCTCATGCAAACTTTGACGCACCTTAAGGAGCAGGCGTCTGCAGCCAATGTTGATGAGGAGGAAGAGGAGGAGGGAATCCTTGATGACATTCAGCCATTGTCTGCTCAGGGACCTCTCCTGGACGAGGTGGAGGAAGAAGAGGAGGAGGATGATGATGGGGATGATTACTTAGGGGAGGAGGATGCATCTCGTGGGGCAAGTGAAAATGTTGGCCCGGCAAGGTCTGGTACAGGGTTTGTGCGTGACTGGAGGGATGTGGATTTGCCAGAAAGTGCTCCTCCACCCAGCACTCGCAGGGCATCATTGACACCGGGAACATTGGCCCACATGTCAGATTATGCCTTGCAGATCCTAAAAAGGGACCCACGCATTGCAAAAATGATGAACGATGACGACTACTGGTTGGCCAGCATCCTGGATCCACACTATAAAGGCAAATTACAAAACATCTTGCCACAGGAGAATCTTGACCTAATATTGGCTAATAAACAAGCAACTCTGGTAAATCGGTTGCTTGAGGCATTCCCAGCACACAGCAGCGGTGATGGTTCTCACACAAGCCGTACGGGCCGGGGGCAGCTTGGCAGAGGTGTTCATGGTGCACACAGCAGAAGTGGCGTTGGAGACAGGGGTTTCATGACAATGTTGTGGACTGATTTTTCAAGTAGCGCTCACACAACTGGTAATACTGCATCGATGGAAAGTGACAGGAGACAGCAGTTGTCAACTATGGTTACAAACTACTTTTCCTCCCATATCGATGTTCTCCCACACAGGTCATTCCCCTTTGACTATTGGGCCGCTAAACTGGACACCTGGCCTGAATTGGCACAATATGCCTTACAGGAGCTCGCTTGCCCAGCTGCAAGTGTGCTATCGGAAAGAGTCTTCAGTGCAGCTGGATCAATCCTGACAGAAAAAAGGACCCGTCTGTCAACCCAAAATGTGGATGATCTAACCTTCATTAAAATGAACCATGCATGGGTTTCCAAGGATTTTGTCCCACCTTCCCCTGATGACACATAGGGTGACAGAAAAATGGCTTGCTTTGGTCCACCTCTTCCTGGGACTTGACCTATTTCGCCTTTTGCATTAGCTGAATGTCCAACATCAACATATGCCACTTTCTAAAACTCTCTGACTGTGCTGCCTCCCTCCCATGGCCGGGGTCACCACCTAGCGCACGACACCGTGCGAGTGCCGTTGCCCTGGACAGGTGGGTAGGCCGACTCTTGGGCGTGGGCACTGGCACAGGGTCCCTCATAGTGCAATCAAGTGTCTCTGACAGTGGTGGTGCACACCCGCCGTCAGACACACCGCCGTACTATGAGGGGCCCAGTGCCAGTACCGACGCCCACGAGTGGGCCCCCCTTGCTTGGGCAGGGCCCCAGCATTTGCAATCTTTACTTCTCCCTGCTCCTCCGCTGTGTAGTCTGGGCCGTCAAATCCATACTGTGCCTGACACCGTCTGAGCCTGCCTCCTGATGTATAGACATATATTTTGAATGTGTACGCTATCCATACATGTTATCCGGGGATATGGTACCCTTTCTCACCTTTGTGCAATCACGTGCAAGCCATACTGGGCCTAACACCGTCTGAGCCTGCCTTCTGATGTATAGACATATATTTTGAATGTGTACGCTATCCATACATGTTATCCGGGGATACGGTACCCTTTCTCACCTTTGTGCAATCACGTGCAAGCCATACTGGGCCTAACACCGTCTGAGCCTGCCTCCTGATGTATAGACATATATTTTTAATGTGTACGCTATCCATACATGTTATCCTGGGATACGGTACCCTTTCTCACCTTTGTGCAATCACGTGCAATCCATACTGGGCCTAACACCGTCTGAGCCTGCCTCCTGATGTATAGACATATATTTTGAATGTGTACGCTATCCATACATGTTATCCGGGGATACGGTACCCTTTCTCACCTTTGTGCAATCACATGTAATCCATACTGGGCCTAACACCGTCTGAGCCTGCCTCCTGATGTATAGACATATATTTTGAATGTGTACGCTATCCATACATGTTATCCGGGGATACGGTACCCTTTCTCACCTTTGTGCAATCACGTGTAATCCATACTGGGCGTGAGAACGGCTGGCGAGCTGTTAAGCAAGCTACAGCACCTGTGGTTTGCACACTTAAGTTTTTCATTTTTTCAGGAATGACGGTTAGGCCTAATTCCGGAACTGCGGTTGACCTGCACTTACTGGGAAATCATCGTTCGCGGGTAATAATTGTAATCAGTGATCCCCATCACTAACGTTGTTCAGCGGGTTATCTGCACCTGGAAGCGACAAACGCTGGCCTTTTCAGTGTAGCGCACATGCAGCCACGGACATGTAAGGGCATGACACACCAGTTATTGGCCAATCTCATGTGCCAGAGCCTCACGTGTCCCTCTAGTAAGCCGGACTCGGACCGCGGGGCATGACGGAGTCTCGTTCGTTAACGGAATTAAGCTTGCAATGTGTGCATCTGTTCTGTAGCTTGCATGGTTGAGGTTTCCCAGGTGGAGTTGAATTTAACTGTAGGCTCCACTCCTGGTGGTGCCCTTCTGGACATTCCTTTAAGGTTCAGCTTTTCAACCATACTGCCCACGTAAAACAAACACTTTGCCTTCATGAACGCTGTTTGGAGGGTCATGACTCGTGGGAATAACACCGCCCAATCAGTTAACCTGCTAGAGAGATCCTTAATTGCTCCCAAGCATGACATCACACTCCCTAGGAGGAAGGTAATGCCACTGTGGCGACCGTACTCCTGGGGGCGACACAAGTGCACTGATGCCCAGCCACTGCTCGATGAATCTGCTGGTACATTGACCCAGACCACTACATTCCCCTCGCACGCTCCATGGCCTGAATCTGACCCTGATGAAACTCAGGTTACCCTTCCCATATACAGTTCCATCTTACACGGTGACAAAGAGGAAGCTGCAGATGAAAGTGCAGGTTCGACCCACCCGCCATCAGACACACCATCGTACTATCAGGGGCCCTGTGCCAGTGCCGTCGCCAACGAGTGGGCCCCCCCTGCTTGCTCAGGATCACAGCACTTGTAAGGTTGAAATACTGTGCAATGAGATGGAAGATGGGGACGACGAGGAGTCCAGACTAGTACAGGGATTCCCTAGCGAGGAGACTTATTTGATTGTTTTCAATGTTGGGACAGCAATTTTTGGGGAGCACTATACTCTGGAGAATGATAGATGGGGCCCACCATACACTGGAACATTCCAAAGGTGGACATCAGACACTGGAGCAGCATTTACAGGGCCCATTATACACTAGAGCATTAGAAATGGGGCCCATTATGTTTGGAGCATTATTTGGGCCCATAAGACAGTGGAGCTTCATCCATGGGGACCAACATATACTGTAGCATTATGTGGAGCTCATCATATACTGTTTCAAACATTATATGGGACCAATCATTCTGTATGGACAAATAGATGGGCCTCGTCATGAGATGTAAAAAGTGAAATATTTTTCATTGTACTATACCGCTATTTCTCTGCCGTATCGGAGCATGATGAGTTGTGGTATGTGTTAAAGGGGCGCTCTTTTGCCCAGGGCACATGAAAACCTGGAGCCAGCCCTACCCCCCCACAACTTTAGCCAAATAACCCCCATTTTTCAGTGCGTAACTTGTATTATGAAGTTAATTAAGGTTGACAAACTTAAGTAAGAAGAATTGATGCTTTTGGCATTCAAATGAGCACTGTAGGTGTGTTTCCTGTCCTCCTCTCACTGCCAACTTTTATTCCCCATTGACTTACATTGGGTTTCGTGTTTCGGGACTACCTCGACTTTTCCCTATAATCGGCCGATCTTGCTCGACCCGACTTTTGGAAAAGTCGGGTTTCACGAAACGAAACTCGACCCTAAAAAACCAAAAGTCGCTCAACTCTATAAATATATTTTTTTTTCATGCACTATGCTATTTATTTATTTATTTATTTACTGCAGGGTATTTAATAATTATATTTTTGTCTATGTATTTTTTTCTCTTTAGTGGCTAGTGCAGAGATTCTATAATAAATATTATATTTATTTCCCAGTTCATACCTTTGGGTTTTTGATTTGGATATCTTGAAGCATTATAGAGTTATAAGCAAATAAATTGACATGTCAAATTAAATAAAATGAGGCTTGGTCACAAAAGTCAAAAGTGAATGCTAAGAAAACACAAGATATTGTCTAGACCATGTTTAAATGCAATAATGTGCATTTGAACTCTATGTGTATGGCACACATTTAAAAGGTATACATTGCCTTGAAAAAGTATGAGCTTCAACAAAGCGTGCTGCTGCTTCTTCAAGGCAGTGCTGCAGAGCTCCCACCTGGGAAGTGATGGGGAGGCTATCTTCGGTGAGAAGGAGGGGGAGACAGCAACTGGCATAGGAGGAGTCTGAAACCCTGATGGAAGTTGGACCCACTAATCTTGGTGTGGGTAAGATGTGTGATGTATCAGCCTATGTCACAGACTCCATCAGGTTCTCCCTGTGTGCCGTCAGGGAAATGTAGCTTCCCTATCTACAAGAACTTGTCCACGTGTCTGTGGCTAGGTGGACCTTCACTGCCACTGCGTTGGCCAGAGCACAGCTGATATTGTGTAACACGTGCTTCTTGCTTCTTTAATGTGGGGACGGCACACCAGGAAAAATAGTGGTGGCTGGGAAGCAAGTACCCTGAGGCTGTAATCGCCAAGAGATGTCCGAAAGACTCAGTTCCCTTAAGCCAAAATGGCAACATTTCCAGGGCTAGAAATCTGGCAATGTGGGCATTTAGCGTTTGGGCCTGTGAGTGAGTGGATATTTCTGCTTCCTGTTAAATGTCTGGGGTGTCTACTTCTGAATACTGTGCTGGGACAATGAACTGAACCTGGTTGCTGACTGTTGTGTTTGTGCAATCGCAGGTTGTGGGCAGGAAGCATCAGCACCTGCTTCCTGGATATCAGATTGGGACGGCCATAACACAGGGGAAGGGGTAGTGGTTCACCCTTAGACACAGATTTGATACCCAGGTGTTCCCTGCTTGCCAACACACTGGAGCCTTTCTCTGCCATCCAAGCCACAACGTCCTTGCACTTGTCTGGGTTTGACAGTGGTGTAGCGTACAAACCGAATTTTGACAGGAAGCTAGAATGAGATAAAGTCACCTTCTGATTTGTCACACGGCCTTGGCGAGTACCACCACATCCACATCCCTGTTCTTTAACCCCTTAAGGACCAAGACATTTTGTAGATTAAAGACCAGGCTTTAATTTTGAAATCAGACCACTGTCACTATATGTGCTTATAACTCTGGAACGCTTCAACGGATCCAGCTGATTCTCACACTGTTTTTTCATGACATATTGTACTTCATGTTAGTGGTAAAATTTCTTCGATACGACTTGCATTTATTTATGAAAAAAATGGAAATGTGAAAATTTTTAAAATTTTGCAATTTTCAACATTTTTATGCCCTTAAATCAGAGAGATATGTCACAAAAAATAGTTAATAAATAACATTTCCCACATGTTTACTTTACATCAGCACAATTTTGGAACCAAATTTTTTTTTTGTTAGGAATTTATAAGGGTTAAAAGTTGACCAGTGATTTCTCATTTTTCCAACAAAATTTACCAACCTATCTCACATTTGAAGTCACTTTGAGAGGTAACTATGACAGAAAATACCCAAAAGTGACACTATTCTAAAAACTGCACCCCTCAAGGTATTCAAAACCACATTCAATAAGCTTATTAACCCTTTAGGTACTTCACAAGAATTGAAGCAATGTGGAAGGAGAAAATGAACATTTAACTTTTCTCCTCCCAAATTTTTCTTTGGACACAATTTTTTTATTTTGCCAAGGGTTTTAGGAGAAAATGAAATACAATATTTGTTGTGCAATTTCTCCTGAGTACACCGATACCCCATGTGTGGAAGAAGACCAATCTTTAGGCTCACGGCAGTGCTCAGAAGGGAAGGAGCATCATTTTAGATTTTGAATATCAAATCGGCTGGAATCGAGAGCGGACGCCATGTCGCATTTGGAGAGCCCCTGATGTACCTAAACAGTGGAAACCCCCATAAGTGATCACATTTTGGAAACTAGACCCTCCAAGGAACTTATCTAAAAGTGTAGTGAGCACTTTGAACCCCCAAGGACTTCACAGAAGGTTATAACTAGTGTTGAGCATTCCGATACCACAAATATCAGGTATTGGCCGATATTCGCAGTATCGGAATTCTGATACTGAGTTCTGATACTTTTTGCATATCGAAAACCGGAATCGGAAGTTCCCATAATGCTATGAGCCAGTTTGATTTGATTCAGCCAATGAGGAATCCTCAGAAGTGTGGGCATATCCTGTTAGGCATGTAGGCATGTTAACTAATGGCATGTCTGTGATTGGCCGCTGAAATGATGTCATGATGCACTACAAAAGCCGCCGCCTCCATTTTGGGTTCACTCTGCTGTGAATTCAGTTAGGGACAGGCTGCTGTTCAAGACTCTGAGGGACAGTTAGAGATAGCGATTTGCTATATAATATTGTGCTTTACCCAGGCTACATTATCAACCACTGTAGCTTTCTTTTGCCTTGCAGCACTCTTCACAGCTGCCTGCAAGGTCTGTGTGAGTGCAGCTCACGCTGTGTAGTGTGTCCTGCTGCCACCTCTGGTTGTAGGCCGCTAAGCGTGCGTCACTGCCTCATACATATTTATCTTTGTTTTATTGCTGCTCATTTTTCATTAAATCTCCTATTAGTGTACATCCATCCGTATCCATCTACATTGGTTGCAAACACTATATAGGAGTAGACAGCGGAGCCTTTCTGCAGCCTTTCAGTGCTAGTGCACTGTTCTCTGCACTGTTCACGGCTGTCTGTGAGGTCTCTGAGTGTGAGTGCAGCTTACTCTGTAGTGTGTTCCGCACCCACCTCTGGTTGTAGTCAGCTCAGTGTTCATCACTGCCTCATACATTGTTCTTTTTTGCTGTAGTGCTGCTTATTTTTCCAGAATTTCTCCTATTAGTGTGCTTCCATCTGTATCCAGCTAGATTGATTGCAAACACAATATAGGAGTAGATAGAGGAGCCTTTTTTCTGGCTTGTGCCCTGCAGCCCCAGCCAGATTAGTATTAGCCTATTTTTTGGAGCCTCATCTATTGCATTGTAGGTTACCTTCCTGCATTCTAATAGCTCCAAAAAGTTTGTGATACTATCGCTTTCACATCTTTGGTCACATCCTTTTTGTTTTTTTGAAAAAAAAACACATAAATAAAGTTCACCAAACACTCCACTTGACAGTTGTGTAGGCCACATTAGCTCATATTAAAGTGTAGTCCACACACTTTATAAAATTAGTGTTTCTTATACCTGTCAGCAGCTGTTCAGGAATAAGCACACTAAGCCCCCCCCTTTGTACTTTTCTGCCTATCTTTATCAGTCTACCAAGATGAAGAAGGCAGGGAGTAAGGCACGTGGTCGTGGGCGTGGAGTTTCAGCAGGGAGAGGACATGGGGATTCTGTGCCCGCTGCGGGCACCAGTGACTCAGCATCCCCCAGTTTTACCAGGGAACAGTCCTTTATGTGCAGCTTTGCAGGACCTCGCCGTACCCCACAGCTGCAGGACGAACAAATTGAAGCCGTTGTCGGATGGATGGCAGCTAACGCATCGACTTCAATTACTTCCACATCCTCTCAGGGCCAGAGCACTGAAGAGCAACGATCTGTCTCTTCACCACCTGCCAAAGTGCCCAGGCAGTCAGAGAGCCCTGGACAGGAGCCATCTCTACTTTTGTTCTCTGAATCTCTTGGCTTGGAAACAGAGGGCCAGCCAAGCAGCATTCTAGAATGTGAAGAAGAGGGAGTAAGCAGTGATGCGCAACTGCTTTGTCCCTCTGAATCTAAAGAGGCGGGTGGGCCAGTGACTATGGTCAGCACACCACAGTACACATCAGATGATGAGACTCAGGTGCCACTTTCTGGTGCGCACTGTGCTGGAGAGACTACCTAGGAGAAGCAGGTGTTTGAAGAGGGGAGTGTAGATGATGAGGTCCTTGACCTATCATGGCGTGAGGAACAGGGAGGTGGTGGGAGCAGCTCTGAGGAAGAGATTCCCCGAACGGCCAAAACAGGAGGGAGAGGGAGGGGGCAGACTTGGTTGCCTGTAGCCTCCACTTCGGCACCCGTTAGGAGCATTCCTCTTCCAAAACCCAAAACGGGCACTCCCAGGACTTGCAGTGCGTGGTCCTTTTTTGACACAGACGCAGATGACATTTGCTTTGTCAAATGCAAGCTGTGTAATAAGAAAGTTAAAAGAGGGAAAAGTGTCAGCAACCTCAATACCACAAATATGTTGAAACATGTGAGGACCAAGCACATGGTGGAGTTACAAAGACACACTGAAGACGTAGGCCAACCTACAGCACCACCTACCACCTCTTCAGCTCGTGTTGTAGCCTCTTCCTCCAGCTCACACACAGCTGGTCCACTTCCTCACAGGATCGCCATGGAAGAACCTCTGGCACTGTTGTCCAGAGACCCAGTGACAATCCACCCACAGCACCACGTTCCCTGTCATCCTCACACTCCCAGGCCACTCTACAGCCATCGGTAGCACAGGAATGGGAGAAAAGGCTGCCATACTTGGCAAACCATCCCCGAGCACAGGCTCTGAATGCTGGCATTGCAGAACTACTGGCCCTTGAAATGCTTTCATTCAGGCTGGTGGAGACTGACACCTTCCGTAGCTTCATGGCATTGGCAGTCCCACAATACACCGTGCACAGCCGCTTTTATTTCAACAGGCAAGCCGTCCCTGCCCTGCAAAAGCATGTGGAGGGAAAAATTAAACATGAACTACTAAATGCCGTCAGTAGCAAGGTCCACCTGACCACTGATGCGTGGACCAGTAACCATGGACAGGGACGATACCTTTCCCTCACTGCCCATTGGGTCAATGTTGTGGAGCGGGGTACAGACCTTGAGAGTGGCGCTGTACGTGTTCTGCCAACTCCAAGGATTGCAGGAATCCAGTCTGTACACATCGACTCCTCCTCATACTCCAGTTCCTCAGAATCAGCGCTGCAGGAGCCGTCACAGTCTACCTCCACATGGACCCATGGACGCTTACCTGTTACGACCGTTATGAGCACAGCCATGGCCAAACGTCAACAGGCCGTACAGAAATTAATTTCTCTGGGGAATCGAAGCCACACAGTGCAGAAGCTCTGGAATGCCATCAAGCAGGAGAGCGACGTGTGGTTTGTGCCAGCGAATCTCCAGCCAGGCTTGGTAGTGTGTGACAATGGCCGAAATCTGGTGGCAGCTCTGGGCCTAGGCAACCTCACTCACATCACATGTCTGGCACATGTGCTCAACTTGGTGTGTCATCCAGGTATTTTTGGTACCAGAGATTTGGTGAGTCAGTCGTTTTGGTGGCCTGCCTTATCTCGTGATGTCAGGAATTTTGTACAGTCCTGAGGGACTTGTTCTCGGTCTAAACCCTGTACTCATTCTAGTGGGTTGCTGATGCCCTTCCCGGTGCCCAAGAGGCCATGGACCCATATCTCAATGGATTTTATTTCTGATCTTCCTGTTTCTCAGAGAATGACTGTTATCTGAGTGATTTGTGATAGATTTTCGAAGATGGTCCATCTTGTACCACTCCCAAAGTTGCCATTTTCCGCTGAGTTGGTACCTTTGTTTTTACAACAGGTGGTTCGGTTACATGGGATTCCTAAGATCATTGTGTCCAATAGAGGGGTCCAGTTTGTTTCCAGATTTTGGAAAGCCTTTTGTTCCAATCTGGGAATTCAGTTATCCTTCTCCTCCGCGTTTCATCCCCAGACCAATGGGCAGACTGAGAGAACAAACCAGACCTTGGAGTCTTATTTAAGATGTTTTATATCTGCTGATCAAGATGATTGGGTCTCATTTTTGCCCCTGGCCGAATTTGCGCTGAACAATAGAGCTAGTTCTGCCACTTTGATGTCACCCTTTTTCTGTAATTTTGGGTTTCATCCTCAATTCTCTTCAGGACAAGTGGAATCTTCGTCCTGCCCGGGTGTGGACACTGTGGTTGTGAGAATGCAGCAGATATGGGACCAAGTGGTGGATAAGTTGTCACTCTCTCCGGAAAAGGCCCAGCGTTTTTCCAACCGGCATAGGAACATTGGTCCCCGGTTTAAAGTGGGTGATATGGTTTGGTTAGAAAATATGGGAAGCAAGGTGTGCCACAGTCCGCGCTGCTGAGTCCACAAAATCACCTGGGATGCAAGATGTTGTAACAAAGTACTTCTTTATTCCTTCCTACGCGTTTCGACGCCCTTCCTGGCACCTTCCTCAGGGATATCCCTGTGTTTCTGCTGGTCCTTGGTAGTGCTTTCTAGCACAGGTACCTCCTGCTTAGTTACCGTGTTCCAGTACCGTCAGCTGGTCCTCGGTAGTGCCATTGGCTCTTGTAGCTTCTGCTGCCCATCCGGGTTCCAGCACCGTCACAGGTCCTCAGTAGTTCCATTGCCTCTTGTTCCTTCTGCTGCCCCTCCGGGTTGCAGCACCGTCAGCTGGTTCTTGGCAGTGCCTTTGGCTTAGGTGCATCCATCTCGGTATCAGAGTTCCAGCAACGTCTGCTGATCCTTGGTAGTGCTTTATAGCACAGGTACCTCCTGCTTAGTCACCGGGTTCCTGTACCGTCAGCTGGTCCTCGGTAGTGCCATTGGCTCTCATTCCTTCTGCTACCCATCCGGGTTCCAGCACTGTCAGCTGGTTCTCGGCAGTGCCTTTGGTTTAGGTGCCTCCTTCTCGGTATCCGAGTTCCAGCAACGTCTGCTGGTCCTTGGTATTGCATTCTAGCACAGGTACCTCCTGCTTAGTCACCGGGTTCCAGTACCGTCAGCTGGTCCTCGGTAGTGCCATTGGCTCTTGTAGCTTCTGCTACCCATCCAGGTTCCAGCACCGTCACAGGTCCTCGGTAGTTCCATTGCCTCTTGTTCCTCCTGCTGCCCCTCCGGGTTGCAGCACCGTCAGCTGGTTCTCGGCAGTGCCTTTGGCTTAGGTGCCTCCATCTTGGTATCAGAGTTCCAGCAACGTCTGCTGGTCCTTGTTAGTGCTTTATAGCAAAGGTACCTCCTGCTTAATCACTGGGTTCCAATACCGTCAGCTGGTCCTCGGTAGTGCCATTGGCTCTTGTTCCTTATGCTACCCATCCGGGTTCCAGCACCATCAGGTGGTCCTCGGTAGTTCCAATGCCTCCTGTTCCTTCTGCTGCCCCTCCAGGTTCCAGCACCGTCAGCTGTTTCTCAGCAGTGCCTTTGGCTTAGGTGCCTCCATCTCGGTATCTGAGTTCCAGCAACGTCTGCTGGTACTTGGTAGTGCTTTCTAGCACAGGTACCTCCTGCTTAGTAACCGGGTTCCAGTACCGTCAGCTGGTCCTCAGTAGTGCCATTGGCTCTTGTTCCTTCTGCTGCCCCTCCCGGTTCCTGAAGAAGATGACCAAGAGGACAAAGAACATGAAGACAACCACCAAGATACAGAACAACAAGAGACAGATGACCAAGAAGCAGAAGAACAAAAAGCAGAAGAACATTAAGCATAAGACTAAAAATCAGAGCAAAATATATTATCTAAATTTTAAGCAGAAGAAGACTAAGCAGTGTATGGGGGTTAGTCCGTTCCTCCTTGTGGTGCCATGAAAAATGCCTGCTGCTGCAGGCCAAACTGAACACGGACAAATCTTGTTGTAAATCTTTTGTGACAGGCAGAACGGCTGGTGTAATCTTCAAACTTTTATAGATAACAACTACAGGTATGCCTGTCACAAATAAGAATATGATGAAGAAGAAGAAAAATAGGAAGAAGATGAAGAAGTAGCATATGAAGAAGAATAATAGTTGAATAAGAAGAATAAGAAGAATATGATGACTGTAAGAAATAGAATAATAGGAAGAAGATGAAGAAAAAGAAGATGACTAATAAGGTTAAGAAGAAGTTGATGAAAAAGATGCTGCTGCTGAGGATCAGGAAGGAGAAAGTGTCGGAGAAGTAAAAAAGAAGGTGAAGAGCATGGAAGTAGTGAAACATACATATCTGACAAAATATAAAAAAGGTTAACATAGTCAATATCATTATAACTCCGAACGTCTTTAAAAAAAATTTATTCCTGCTATTCCATTTGATTGGGCTAAACCTCTATGCCTTTAATGTCTCCTCGACCTCTCCCAATACATTCTACATTATTATTAGTTGTTTTTCTTCTTGTAGAATTAACCTACAAGAAAAGAAAGGGTTTATTTTAATTCCAATATTTCTGTCCCATTGACTTGCATTGGTTTCCGGTATCAGAATCGGCGATATCCGATACTTTTTGGGTATCGGTCCGATCCAATCCGATCCGATATTTCACGATATCAGATGGTATCGCTCAACACTAGTTATAACGTAGAGCCGCAAAATTAAAAAATCTTATTTTTTCCACAAAAATGATCTTTTCATCCCCAATTTTTATTTTCCCAAGGGTAAAAGCACCACAAAAGTTGTGCAATTTGTCCTGAGTATGCTGATACCCCATATATGGGGGTAAACCACTGTGTGGGTGCATGGCGGAGCTCAGAAGGGAAGGAGTGACGTTTGACTTTTTCAATGCAAAATTGGCTAGAATTGAGATTGGACCCCATGTCCCGTTTGGAGAGCCCCTGATGTGCCTAAACAGTAGAAACCCCCCACAAGTGACGCCATTTTAGAAACTAGACCCCCCAAGGAGCTTATCTAGATGATGTGTGGTGAGCACTTTGAACCCCCAAGGCTATTGCCTATCTCAAATTGATTTGCGCCAGTCGCACAACTGTTAGATAAAAATACGCTATTTCAGTAATAGGCGAGGAATATTATTTATTATTTAGCTTTCAAAAAAGAATGTTTAATATAATATATACTAGTACTGAGGAAAAATACTTAGCTGAAAAAAACAGTTTAGTATGTGCTGGTACTGAGCAATATCTAATATATAAAGCTCAATGTGTGTGTGTGTGTATGTTTGTATGTATGTATGTGTGTATGTCTGAGATTGGCATCTGCACCGTCACAGCTACAGCCACAAAATTTTGCACAGTCACACGTCTGGACCCCGAGAGCGTCATAGGCTATGTTGTGAGGTGAAATTTTAACCCCGCGCGTTCCAATTCACCAAACAATTTTGCCCCTACTTACAAAATGGGGAAAAAGTGTATGTATGTGTGGATGTCCGGGATTGGCATGTGCACCGTCGCAGCTACAGCAATAAAATTTTGCACAGTCACACGTCTGGACGCCGAGAGCGTCATAGGCTATGCTGTGAGGCAAAATTTTAACCCCGCGCGTTCCAATTCACCAAACAATTTTGCCTATTATTCTTATCATTTCTATGATGTTATCGTCCTTCCGTAAAGCTGGGAATAACACAATTTATTACTGTGCCAACACAGACCACCCTCTGACACAGACTGCAGGGGGAGCCCAGTATCACACTAGGATAGGATTAGATACACAGCTCAGCAGTCAGTATCACACAGGATAGGAATAGATACACAGCTCAGCACACAGTATCACACAGGATAGGATTAGATACATGGCTCAGCAGTCAGTATGACACAGGATAGGATTAGATACATGGCTCAGCAGTCAGTATCACACAGGATATTATTAGATACACGGCTGAGCAGTCAGTAACACATAATAGGATTAGATACACAGCTCAGAAGAAAGTATCACAAAGGAGAGGATTAGGTACACAGCTCAGCAGACATTATCACACAGGATAGGGTTAGATACAAAGCTCAGAAACAGGATGTGCCAAAGGAGAGGAGATTTTCATTCCAAGAATTCCACTCAATCCATCTGATTTGTTTTTTTTATTTTAAACGCCTCCAGTTTCTAGTTCAAACAGAATAGGATTAGATACACGGCTCAGCAGTCAGTATCACACAGGATAGGATTAGATACACGGCTCAGCAGTCAGTATCACATAGGATAGGATTAGATACACAGCTGAACATTCAGTAACACACATGATAGGATTAGTTACACGGCTCAGCAGTCAGTGTCACACAGGATAGGGGTAGATACATGGCTCAGCAGATGGTATCACACAGAATAGTATTAGATACACTGCTCAGCAGTCAGTATCACACAGGATAAGATTAGATACACAGCTGAGCAGTCAGCAACACACGATAGAATTAGATACTCAGCTCAGCAGAAAGTATCACACAGGAGAGGATTAGGTACACAGCTCAGCAGACATTATCACACAGGATAGGGTTAGATACACAGCTCAGAAACAGGATGTGCCAAAGGAGAAGACATTTTCAATCCAAGAATTCCACTCATTCCATCTGATTTGTTTTTTTATTTTAAACGCCTCCAGTTTCCAGTTCAACTATTATTTGCAATGTCCATTAACAATGCTCAGGGACAGTCCTTGAAAGTAGTAGGGATCAATTTGCAATCTCCATGCTTTTCTCCTGGTCAACTTTACGTGGTCTGTTCAAGAGTTGGAACTGCCAAAAATCTGTTGTTTATCAAAAGGCTCTAGAATGAGTTGTGTTGCAAATCTGTAGTGTTGAATATGCTATGTGAAATGTTTTTATGTGCAATATAATCATTATAATTTGTTATAACTAACAACAGTTGGATACTATGCCCAGGCAATGTCGGGCTCTTCAGCTAGTTATATAATATAAACTTTGGCACTCCAAGTTGCAAGTAAATGAAAGTTTATGTATAAATTTGAATCACAGACATTCAAATTAAGCCAAGGTTTTGGCCCATATGTGGCCTTTATCAAGGTATGTCTGTAGGTGCTGTGATAAGGTTTCAGTATATGTGGATGACGGAAGTTATGTGTGTTCAATGCTGAGTGACACACTGCTCCAATCATGCATATGCACTGGAATGCATCATTGTGGATCTCTATCTAGAGGTAACTATAGGCATGCTTTGTATGGATGTGGGAACAGGCCTCTTTTTAGAGGAGTTTGTATTGGTTTTCCCACTTAAACAGGATGTCATGCTCACGCCTTGACTGGTGGGCGTGAGCCAGGGGGTTGTGGCCCCACTGTGACACAAATCAGACTACCCTGGAAGGGGCGTGACTACGACAGCTGCCTTGGTTTTCTCTTGAGCCTCTGATGGTGAGGTCAGGTTGTGTGGCAGGCAGCTGCAAGGTGCACTCCAGGGTGGTGTCTGTCTGTCGCTGCTGATCCCACTGGGGAACAGGACACTTGATCAGGTATGACTGACAGGCAGGCCCAGCTGGTACCCGGGAAGGCACAGCTGAGACACTGGGCAGGCAGGCATGGCTGAGACACAGGGCAGGCTGGCATGGCTGAGACACAGGGAAGGCTGGCATGCCTGTGACACAGGGCAGGCTGGCACAGCTGAGACACAGGGCAGGTTGACACGGCTGAGACACAGGGCAGTCAGGAGTTGTATATGAAGGAACAGGTAGAGACCTGTTCACACAGTGGGTGCAAGTACTGGTACAGGCAAGAAGGAACAGGTAGAGACCTGTTCACACAGCAGGAGCAGGTACAGGAACAGGCAGGAAGGAGTGGAGTATGGCGGAACAGGTTTGGACCTGTTCACACAGGAGGTACAGGTGCGGATACAGGCAAGAAAGAGTGGAGTATGAAAAAGCAGGTTTGGACCTGTTCACACAGGAGATGCAGGTACGGATACAAGCAGGAAGGAGTGGAATATTAAGGAACAGGTTAGGACCTGTTCATACAGGAGGTGCAGGTACAGATACAGGCAGGAAGGAGTGAAATATGAAGGAACAGTGTTGTGAGTTCATTTTCCCCTTCACCATTGAGGTCTGATGAACTCCCTCTTCTGGTGAAGGAAGGTAGTGAGGCTGATTACAAAGCACCTGAGCAGAATGATGATGACTGGGTGACTGGAATTGCTGACTGGATATAAGGCAGCCAGCACCCTTCTGCCTTGCGGGTGATTTCTCTGAGGGATTCTAGGAGACCAGTCTGATTCCTGCTCCTCAAAAGCTAAGTTTTCTGCTCTGCTTTTTGCATTTGTGTTTTGGTTTTGTTTTGCCTTGTTTTTCTGGATTTCTGCCTTCCCGTGCTGGGTGAGCTGAATTCCTTTTTGCTCTGTCTTCAGAAAATACCTGAGTACTGATATAGTCTTTTTGAAGCCTAGCGTCTTCAGGGCTTTTTTCCCTATCAGTCTGTTGGCTCTTGTTTTGAGAGGGTTTTGGCGGATTGCAGACAGCAGATTTTCTATCCTGTCCAATTTAGTTTGCTTGTGCTCCATCATTTGCTCAGCCTATCTTTCTATCTGTGAGTGTTTTTTCATCTTGCTTCATCGTCATTATATGTAGTGGGCTGCCTATTTCTTTGGGGTCTGCTCTGGGGCAGTTTAGATTTCCCTTTCTGTCTTTAGGCTATGTAGTTCTCCGGCTGTGATCGAGGGGTCTAGGGCACCGTAGGAACCCCCCACGGCTACTGCTAGTTGTTGTTGATAGGTTCAGGGGTCTGCAATCCGATAGCTGCCAACTTCTCTGGTTTTCTGGACTTAGCTAGTATTTCTGTTTTTGCCTCCTACGGTGACTCATTCATAACAGAACAAGTTTGGACCTGTTCACAAAGGAGGAAAACCACAAGGCTGCGGAGTTGAATAGTAGAGCAGCAAGAAGTTCTGCAGCAGCAGAACGGAACCAAGCAGAACCGCAAGAGTACAGAGCACAGGCAAACAGGGAGGACACAAGGAAAGACACAGCAGGGAAAGAAGCCAAAGTGTAGTAGACAAACAAAGGTAGGACAGAGTTCAGACAGTGAAACAATACGAGACAGGGCAAAGGAGACAGGGAGCAGAGTATACACAGATACAAAGTAAAGCTAGGAGCTGCAGCACAGGAACCAGGAAATACTGACTCCTGGAAGGTGGCAAGACAGGTACAAGACAACGCTAGGACAAAGACACAGAGACCAGGATATTCTGCCTCCTGCAGGGCAAACAGACAAGTAGCAAGCAAAGATAGGAGAAACACAGAGCAAGACCTGGTAGCTCAGTAGCAAGATACTTAACACATTACACAGGCAAGGTTCCAGTGGGTGGGGCTACCCTAAATACCAGAGGGCTCTTGGTAATTGGTCAGGGACAGATTAGACAGGTGCACCCTGACTCCATAAGAACCAAAGTTCTGGTGCCACCCCCTATACACACAGCCAGGAAACATGTACAGAGCATGGAGCTGGCAGTAGACAGAAATCACAGCATGGCCAGGAGCAGTGAGAAAGTTGGTGAGTGGGAAATGGAAGTCCATGAAGCAATGCCAGCAGAGTTGTTACACAGGATCAGGAATTTGATCAAGGGAAGGGTATATCTAATTGGGTCACCTATTTAAACATGGCATTTATGTTTGGATGCAAGAAGCAGCATATAAACGTTATTCAATATTTTATCAGACCTCCTGATGAGCCATGCTGGTGAAATGCATCGAGGGTGACATTTGTCATTTCCCTAGTCTGTTTCCTCCCACATGCCATGAGACATGGGAAAGAAATGTAACGCAAACGAAACAGACAAAAAATGTATAACAGAAAATATCTATCATACAAAAGCACTCTCCAAAAATAGGGATGAGGATAGGGACAGGGAGGAATAAACTAAATAGGAATGAGAACAAGGAGATAAATACTCACATGCTACAGCAAACTACAGATCACTACAACTCCAACTGCACAGCTTAGCACTTAGCACAGGAAGAAAATTCTTTCACTGGCAAAGGAAGAAATGTGCAGAGCTAGTATATGTAGGGAGTAGAGACGATTACAAACAGGAACAGCTGTATGCACAAAGATGAATGTACTCAGCTAGCAAGAAAAGCGTCCTTAACCCCTAAAGCACTGAATGAAAGGAAATCCATTTAAAAAATGCGGCAAAAATCACACCTTCTGTGATTCATTACCTTCTAGCTCAAGGTCTCCTGGGGATAACATGACACCCTTATGACAATATCACAGAAATGTACCCCACATCATAGAATACTGTATGTGTGAGCAATTGAACCCAGCAAAAAAGTTAATGCTTTTTAGTAGTGTTAAATACCATATAAATGTACCCAACATCACAAAATATTGTATAGCTTAAATTAAATTTAAACCAGCCATAGTTTTTTACACTTTTTTTAATGTATTTGTATCAAAAATATGCCAGAGAGCACAGAACACCATATGGGTGAGAAATTTAACCCAACACAATTTTTAAATGCCTTTTTTGAAGTGATACATATCACAGTAATGTACCCCAGATCACAGAATACTGTATGGCTGAGAAATTTAGCAGAGCAAAATTTTTTAACTCTTTTTGGAGTGGTAGATATTATAAAAATGTACCCCAGAGTACAGAATACTCTATGGGTGAGTAATTTAACCCATAAAAAATTTTAACTTTTTTTGGAGTGTTATGTAGCACCCAAATGTACCACAAATCATGTGATATTCGATGGATCACAAAATATGCTCATTTTTTCACAAAAAGAAATGCCAGAGCTTGCAGGGGACTGCACAGCCCTAATCCTGAACTGCAGACTGCCATCGGCCACTTTCCTTGTTCCTGCAACTCTCCCTCCCTACACAAAATGCAAAATGTATGTGATAAAAATAGCAGTGCAAATGATTAGCCCTTAGAAGGGCTGTTAGTATTATGGTTGAGCTTTATTACCATTATCAACACTACAGGACTCTAATTCGTTATACTGTGTACAAACAGAACTGGACAAGCACTCTCTCCCTCCAACAATCACAGAGCTGGGTAATGGTGACAGTGTGCCAAGCTGGGCTGAGCCTGTTTTTATATAACCACTGATGATGTCACATGGCCAGCCAATCACAGTAATGCCACTACCAAGATGGATGCGACATTACAGTGATGCACAGGCAATACCCACATGCTTATTGGCTGTGTAACAGGGGTCAACCATGCTGGGCAGGGATTCGAGTTTTAAATCGAACACCACCCAATGCTCACCGAGTAACGAGAGCATCGGTGCACCGAGATACTTGAGTAATAGCTAAGTATCACAGAGCGTGTTTTCTCATCCCTAATAACCATCCATCTTTCTTTCATTTGAAAATGATCTGTATTTTGTTTACTGGATCCATTTCAAGTGGAAGAAATTGGTTGACTGTTTAACAATTCAATTTTCCATAGACTTCAGTGTTAAAAAAAAATGGATCCAGTTTAAATTGTTTTTTTTTATGCCGGACAAAAAGTTTTGTGTTAACAGATTGCTGCTGGATCTGTTCTAATGGATTATTACTGGACATGTGAACACAGCCTAAGTGATTCTTTGCAGGAATCAAAATATTTGTCTCTATTCTATGCTGTATTTAGATTAGGCAGCAAATCTTAGTGTCATGACCCCTTTAAAAGCAGCCACATTCAACAATTCCATAACATTTTAATCTTTAATTTTTTTTTTATATGACCATTGTAGATTCTTGTCTTCAGTGTTCATATAATACTTGTATTGGAGTAACCTAACTGGGGAAACATTGGATGATCAGTGCTGAAGTTCTGGCAGATTTAACAGGTTTTTTAATTTTTTTTTTTTTAATTTTCTATTGCCTTTTTTTGCGCTCTTGCAATATGTCTTCAAGTAATATTATGGGTAAAGCTGCAGTGTTTTCAATATTGTAAATAACAATCATCATTAAGCTGATAGCCACCAGCTTTAGTAAAATACTTTTGCAGAGATTTCAGTCATCCAGGTCTCTGTGCGAATTTTAAAGCTAACACAAGGGCAAATAACAGTCGACTGTGACCCAGATACTGATCCGCACTTCATCTGTTTTCAAAGACCTACTGTAGGAAAGTTCTTAAAAATAGTTTCTGTTATTCATCTGAAAGACTCTATCCTGTTAGTTTCTGATCATATAATTTTAAATGGCAGAAGCAAAGCTATAAATTTCTAAGCTTTATACAAGTGTCTCAATAAGTATGTAATGTATAATAATAAACCACAAATGTTTTTCAGCAAATCTTAAATAATTTTAAGTTATTTCTTTCACCACTGCTACCATAAGTGAAAAAGCAGTGAAAAGATAAAAACCGATAATATACAGTTTTCTCTAGCTTTTCATATTTTATCCCCATATCATAACAAGTATGTTACATTCAACCTCTTACTGTAGCTGCATGGAACAATATTTCAGCATTAAAGTTCTTTTAGCATCAATCAGAGGAGATTTTAGAGGCAATAAAATTACAATATGCAAATATATTTATGCACACAGCAAACATGTTATCTGCCTCCACATTAAAGGGAACCTGTCATCAGTAGAGATGAGCGACTTTGCCTTTTTTCGGGTCGAGTCGGGTTTCATGAAACCTGACTTTCTCAAAAGTCGGGTCGAACGAAATCGGCCGATTATCGTGAAATGTCGAAGGCCGACTGAAACACGAAACCCAATGCAAGTCAATGGGGAAGAAAAGTCGGCAGGGAGTGGAGGACAGGAAACACACTTACAGTGCCCAGTTTAATGCCAAAAACATCAATTCTTAATACTTAAGCTTGTCAACCTTAATTTACTTTATAATAATAGTTAGGCATTGAAAACTGGGGGTTATTTGGCTAAAGTTGTGGGGGGGTAGGGCTGGCACCAGATGTTCGTGGGCCCAGAGCAAAAGAGTGTCAATGGGCTCCTTTAACACATGCCACAATTCATGATCCTCTGATACGGCAGAGAAATAGCGGTATAGTACAATGAAAAATACTTCACTTCTTACATCACATGACTGATATCCACTTTAAATTTTCCAATAGCTTCAAAAACGGACAGTATATTACTCCATACAGTATTATGGCCACCGCATAGTGCACCATGCAGAGTAATGAGGCCCATATATTTCTCCATACAGAATCATTGATCCCATATAATGTTCGATACAGTATATGATGAGCTTCACATAATGCTACAGTATATATTGGTCCCCATGGATGAAGCTCCACTGTCTTATCGGCCCAAATAATGCTCCATATATAATGGGCCCCATTTCTAATTCTCCAGTGTATAACGGGCCCTGTAAATGCTGCTCCAGTGTCTGATGTCCACCTTTGGAATGCTCCAGTGTATGGTGGGCCTCATATATCATTCTCCAGAGTATAGTGCTCCATAAAAATAGCTGTCCCAACATTGAAAACAATTAAATAAGTCTCCTCGCTAGGGAATCCCTGTACTAGTCTGGACTTCCATCTCACTGCACTTGGACTGTTTAGGCAGAGGACATAAAGATGTGATGTCATCGCGCTCTCTGATCAGAATGTCACTCTTAGGAAACGAACGCGGAAGACGTCACGGCGGTGGAGCAGGGAGAGGTAAGTATTTCAACTTTGCAAGTGCTGTGATCCTGAGCAAGTGGGGGGGCGACGGCAATGGCACAGGGCTCCTCATAGTACGCCTGTGTTTCTGACGGTGGATGTGCACCCCCACCGTCAGAGACACTTGATTCTACTATGAGGGACCTTGTGCCAGTGCCGTTGCCAAACAGTGTGCCCACCCACCTGTCCAGTGCAACGGCACTCGCATGGGTGCGTGCACCAGGTGGTGACACCGGCCCTATGGGAGGAGGCAGCCCAGTTAGGGAGGTGGAAAAATTGGCATATGTTGATGTTGGACATTCAGCAGCTGCAAATGGAGTAATTGGAGAAGTTCGCGGAAGAGGAGGACAAAAGCAAGCCATTTTTCTGGCAACCTACGTGTCAGCAGGGGAGGGTGGGACAAAATCCTTTGAAACCTAAGCATGGTTCATTTTAATAAAGGTTAGATCATCAACATTTTGGGTCGACAAACGGGTCCTTTTTTCTGTCAGGATTGATCCAGCAGCACTGAAGACTCGTTCAGATAACACACTAGCAGCAGGGCAAGCGAGCTCCTGTAAGGCATATTGTGCCAATTCAGGCCAGGTGTCAAGTTTACAGGCCCAATAGTCAAAGGGGATTGACCGGTGAGGGAGACCATCGATATGGGAGGAGAAGTAGTTTGTTACCATAGTTAACAACTGCTGTCTCCTGTCACTTTTGATTGATGCAGTATTACCAGTCGTGTGAGCGGTACTTGAAAAATCAGTCCACAACACGGTCATGAAACCCCTGTGTCCAACGCCATTTCAGCTGTGTGCACCACGAACACCTCTTCCATGTTGCCCCCTAAGGCTCGTTGGGAAAACATCACCGCCGCTGTGTGCTGGGAATACCTCAAACAAACGGTTTACCAGAGTTGCTTGTTTGTTAGCCAATATTAGCTCTAGGTTCTCCTGTGGCATGATGTTTTGGAATTTGCCTTTATAGCGTGGATCCAGGATGCTGGCCAACCAGTAGTCATCATCGTTCATCATTTTGGCAATGCGGGGGACCCTTTTTGGGATCTGCAAGGCATAATCAGACTTGGGGGCCAATTTTCCAGGTGTCAATGATGCACTGTGAGTGCTGGGTGGAGGAGCACTTTCTGGCAAATCCACATCCCTCCAGTCACGCACAAACCCTGTACCTGACCTTGCCACGCCAACATTTTTTCTTGCCCCCTGAGAAGCATCCTCCTCCCCAAAATAACCATCCCCATCATCCTCCTCCTCCTCTTCTTCCTCCACCTCGTCCACGAGACTTCCCTGACCAGAAAATGTCTGACTGTCATAAAGGCTTCCCTCCTCCTCTTCCTCCTCGGCTCCTTAATGTGCATCAAAGTTTGCATGAGCAGACGCATAAGTGTGATGCTCATGCTTATGATGGCGTCGTCTGAGCTTACCAGCCATGTGCATTCCTCAAAACACTGAAGGACTTTACAGAGGTCTTTCAGCTTCGAACACTGCACACCAGACAACTCCATGTCTGCCTGCAAACTGCCTGCCCGTGTATTCTCCAACAAATGAATTACAGCCTGCCTCTGTTCGCACAGCCTGTGAACCATGTGCAGGGTGGAGTTCCACCTTGTTGCAATGTCGATAATTAGGCGGTGCTTGGGAAGGTGGAGCAATCGCTGCCGCTTCTGCATACGACTGGAGTGTACGGGCGACCGGCGGATGTGCGAGCACAGTCTTCGCACCTTATGGAGCAGGGGTGTTAAGTCCGGATAATTATTGAGGAAGCACTGCACCACCAGGTTCAAGGTGTGAGCCAGGCAAGGTATGTGTCTGAGTTTTGAAAGGGCTATAGTTGCCACGAAATTGCGGCCGTTATCACTAACTACCTTGCTTGCCTCGAGATGTAGACTGCCCAGCCATGACTCAGTTTATTGCTGCAAGTAGTCAGCCAGTACCTCTGCTGTGTGTCTGTTGTCTCCCAAACACATCATCTTCAACACAGCCTGCTGACACTTACCACTAGCTGTTCGATAGTGGGACACCTCGTGTGCAACACTGGCAGCTGCGGAAGGAGTGCTCGTGCGACTGCGCTCTGTGGATGAGCTTTCACTTCTGGAGGAGGAGGAGGAGGAATGTCGAACATCTACAGCCAACTGTTACCTATACCGTGGGCTAGGCAGCACTGTCCCACCACCGCTGTCCTCTGTGGACCGTGCATCCACCACATTAACCCAGTGCGCAGTGATGGACACGTAACGGCCATGGCCATGCCTACTGGACCATGCATCTGTTGTGAGGTGCACCTTTCCACTCACTGATTGCTTGAGTGCATGGACAATGCGGTCTTTCACATGCCGGTGGAGGGCTGGGATGGCTTTCCGCAAAAAGAAGTGCTGACTGGGTAGGTCATAGCGTGGTACTGCGAAGGCCATGAGCTCGTGGAAAGCTTTGCTTTCAACCAACTGGTAGGGCATCATCTCTAATGAGATTAGTTTGGCAATGTGGGCGTTCAAAACCAGTGTGCGCGGATGAGAGGATGAGTAATTTCTTGTCCTACTCATAGTCTATGGTAGGGTGAACTGGACTTGAGAGCTGCATATGGTGGAACTAGCGGTGGACATGGCGGACTGAGAGAGGGTTGGTGATGGTGATGGTGTTGGTGGTGTTGCTGATGGCCTAGATTCAGTCTTTCGTAGCAATAACATTGTGATTCCATGACTGCTTTGCCCTTGCGACGACACCTCGACATTTGCTGCTGGTGGTGTGCTAACCGGTGGGCTTACAGTGGGGGAAGCGATGTAGCGTTGCTGACTAACTTCATTCGGAGCAGGTGCACATGTGGTACGTGAGGTTTGGTAGTCCGTCCATGCTTGCAAGTGCATGGTGGTTAAATGTCTAAGCATACAACTGGTATTCAAATTTCTCAGATTTTTCCCTTGGCTAAAGGTCTTTGCGCACTTCTTACATATAACTTTTGCCTGATCATTAGGATTTTGTTCAAAAAAGTGCCACACTGCACTCTTCCTACTATGGAAGACATTTTGAGACCTTGCACGCTGTGCTAATTTGACCATTTGGCCAAGCTGTCCTGCAACTCTTTTGTTTTTTGTAACACGTTTTTGGACTGCTACGGTCCTGCCATGTCGTTGCCTGCTGCGGATCCTCCTCCTCCCTTTCTGAGCTACTGGCAGCGGCACCCTCTTCCTCCAATGGATGCCAATCTGGGTTAACAGCTGGGTCATCCATCACCTCCTCTTCAATTTCATGTGCACCATCCTCTGTGTCACCGTGTAAGGTGGTATAGTATGCGGGAAGGGGCACCTGAGTTTCTTCAGGGTCTGATTCTGCCTCAGTACACTGCGAGGACAATGTAGTGCTCTGAGTCAATGTACCAGCAGAAAAATCTGGCAGTGGCTGTGCATCAGTGCAGTCCATGTCAGATTCATCTTGGACTGGGGAATTCACGATTTGACTTGCTAACCCAGGCATGGTATGTGAAAAGAGTTCCATGGAGTAATCGGTAGTGTGGCCTGCCACATCCTTCACTTTTGGTAGGGGTGAAGAACACAAGGAAAGGTGTTGTTCCTGATCAGGAGCCTCCAATGACAACTCAGTGCATTATTTTTTGAAACTTCACAAGAGGAGGTGAGAGAGCTGGAGGCTGTTTCAGCAATGTAAGCCAAAACTTGTTCCTGAAGCTCCGGCTTTAAAAGTGGTTTACCTACTCCCAGAAAAGAGAGCCTTCGAGGCCTTGTGGAGCCAGATGATGAAGCAGGCTCAACACCTCCTGCCTTAGGTACTATTGTGCTTTTGCCACTACCAACAGATGCAACACCACCACCACCACCATCGGGACTAGCTGGCAACCCCCGCCCACTTCCATGGCGTCTTCCACCATACTTGCTCATTTTTGTGAAAATGTACCCAAATTACCACCAACTATATGGTACTGTAAAACAAGGTAGAAGGTGTATCTACTATTGGTGAGAATTTGAATCTCACCATAGATTTGAGGACACTGAACTATTGTCTCAGGCCCAGTAGAGATTACACCTCAATGTAACAGGCTGAAATTGGATGGTGTATGACAAGGTGGTGGGTGTCTATAGGATTGGTGAGATTTTGGATCTCACTAGAGATTTGAGGATGCTGACAATGATGCTCTCAGTCCAAGTATGGATGCAGGCAGCCTAATAAGTAGGACTGCTGCACAGTGCACACACAAAAGGGTGGAAAAATGAACCCTTGGTAACTGTGCAGAAAAGAGAAAGAAAAGTATTTTTGCTTTTAATAAAGCAGTTTTCACAGCAGTGTGCAAACAGCAATGCAGCTATCAGGGAGCCTTATAAGGCAGCCTAATAACCAACAGAGCTGATGCACAAAAATAGAGCCTCCCCTGTCACTGCACACAAAGTGTTGTGTTGTAATTGGAAATCGCTAACAGCTGAAGCAGTTTTTTTGGTTCTTCTTCCCTGCCTAACGCTCTCCCTACAGAATCAGCAGCAGCAGCTCTCCCTATGCTAAGATCGCCATAAGTAAGATGGCGGTCGGTGTTCACGCCCTTTTATAGCCCCTGTGATGCCACACAAAGCCAACCAATCACTTGCATGCCCTTCTCAAAGATGGTGGTGACCGATGCCTATGTCATCGCATTGCCCACAGTGTGCGTCCTCCATCATTGGCTGAAAAAGGGCGCTGGAAGCATCTTTTGAAACCTGACTTTGGCGCTCTGGTCACCGACCTCGCACTATGGTCAGGTTTCATTTCATGAAACCCGACTTCAGCGAAAGTCGGCGACTTTTGAATATGACCGACCCATTTCGCTCAACTCTAGTCATCAGGGTTTCTCATATAAAGTAGGACCAGCACCTGCAAGCCCTCATATACAGCATTCTAGAATGCTGCATGTATGTCCCAAATGCACTCTGCAAAACACAAAAAGAACTTTTTTTATAGTCATCTACGGTCTGATAAGCATCAGTGGTGTTGATCTGGAGCCTCCTCTCCTCTTGCGATTGCCTCCCTCCTTACCTGCTTTGTGTGGATAATGTGTCCGATGTCCTCCACACAGTGTCCTCCATAGCTCTCCTGTGCAGGCATACTTTTCTCTGCCGAAGGAAGAGTAAAGGCCCCATCACACATAAAGATGCACCAGCGATCCCGACAACGATACAACATTGTCAGGATCACTGATGCATCGCTACATGATCGCTGGTGAGCTGCCAAACAGGCAGCTTCACCAGCAATCAGCACCAGCGAGGACGCTGGTCTCTAAGGTAAATATCGGGTTACTAAGCGGCGCGCAGCACTTAGTTACCCGATGTGTACCTTAGAAACCTGCGTGCTTGCGCCGGGAGCTGCCAGCACGCAGGTTTCTAAGGTACACATTGGGTAACTAAGTGACGCGCCACTTAGTAACTCAATATTTACCTTAGAGACCAGCTCCCAGCGCCTGCTAATAGCACTGGGAGCCTTGCTGATCATTGGCTCCCGCTGCCACATGCAGCTATGTGCGCTGGCCAGCGGGAGACCAGCGATCAAAAAATGGCCCAGGCCGATCGAGCATGATCAGCGATACCCGGCGGGGGGGCCGGTCGCTGATCCCTGTCGCTTATCCCTGCCTGTGGCATCACAAAATCAGCGATCTCGCTAGCGAGATCGCTGTGTGTGACGGGGCCTTAAAGTACTGTAATGCACATGTGGAGGGAAAGGTCAAAGATTATTGGTGCATGCGCGCAGTACTTTGCTTTTCCTAGGTCACACAAGAAAGAAGCATGCCTGGGTAGGTCCTTATCAACAGTTCTACCCTGATGTTAAGAAAACCCTAACTTCTAACGATAACCAAACAACAACCAGGATGTGTATTTCTACACTGAAGGTATCTATTAAATCAGTATAACAGTGCCATTATGCCCATGCCTTTAGTTTAGAATGTATGATCCTGATGACTGGTTCTCTTTAGTAATCATCACGAAAAATTACTTTTTAGTGCACACGTAATGAGGCTGCAAAAACTTACTGCCAGAACATGATGTGATGGTCGATTCATTAAACTAGATTTCCAGGATGGAATGATGGTCTAGGAAACTTCTCTGATTACCATATTTGGAAGTGGGAAGAATTATTTTTCTTTTTATGGGTTAAGTACCACCTGCTTCACAGGGTTTTTGCTTTTCCCTAGATCAGCACATTGGGATAAAAGATTAGACTCAATGTCTTTTTTCAATATTAAAGAGTAACAATCATTTTAATTTCTATTTAAAAATCAAAGGTACATATGGAAGTAAGTAACTTTTGTCATTCTATCTTATTGAAGTAATGCGGTTCTATTGACTGGTTACTAAAATTCAAGATTCTCATTTCATTTTCAGCTCTGGTGACGACTACCTCCTGCATCCATGGAGTCGCTAGTCGTGCCAGCAAGAAGCCGACGACGAGAAATGGACCAGGACAATCTCGCGCAATCAGCGATATCCAGCGGGGAGACGGGTCGGAGGTAAGTGTCACATGTAGCGAGATCGCTAGCGATTTTGCTGTTACGTCACAAAATCGGTGACACTTTAGCGATATCGCTAGCGATCTCGCTATGTGTGAAGGGGCCTTAAGTCAAAAATGCTTTAAATGGGGTGGTAATATGCATAGATTAAGATGACTGTATTCATGCAAGGATACAGGATGCTCATTCTTGTGATCACTGTTGGTCCTGGCAGTATTAGGGCTTCATCAGTTCCTCAATTTAGCTGCAGCACCAATGTAGGAAAATGAAGTACTACCATCCTTTCATTCTGCCTAGTAAATGAGGGTCCTGAATGATGTAATCCTGTCTAGTGACTATTTCTTTAAAAATGTATTTGAAAATATTTTCTTAAATAATTTATCACATTTTTACAATATTTGATACTGCTCAAAAAGGTTGTGCATCAGATGAAAAATATTGTGGTCTGATGGGTTGTTTCCACATCTTAGTCCTCTCTTGTAATTCGGCAATTTGCCTCTTGGGCCAGTGATTGGCTGAGCAGTCATTTCCTGTCTTTTTCCGGTGCTGAAAAGTGGAGACCAGCAGAGACCATACAAGCACCGAAAATGGAGCTGTGGGTAATCAGTCAAGAGTATGTATTATTTTCTGTTAAGGGCTGGCGGAACGCACCAAATAATAAAGACGAAATAATATATAAGGTGTGTTCGCAGCCCAGGGCCCACCGTGCAGAGGTGACCAACTGCAGCTAAAACAATGGGGAGAAGGCATGTAGGAGAGAGCCGGGCACCGGTGAGAAAAAACTAACCCGGTGCAAACAGGCACGAACCACGTTACTTCACGAGGCACGTGCCAGCCGGCGAACAACCGCAACCTATTAGCGTCACAGGTCACGGTAGTATGAACCACCGTTTAGAACGGGTGCACTTTCTGCCCTGATGGATGCCACTAACCAGCCAAACAACTGAGCTGGAAAGCGCTCCTGAGGCGCACGGCATTACTTAGGCCGCTGCAGTAGCAGTGATCAAGAAGGCTGCTCTGGCCGACGTCCAAGGCGCATGAGGAAGACAATGAGGAACACTGCGGCGCTATGCAGTGTCAGGAAGGAGGGGGAATTATAATGTGGCAGTCACCAGGCTCATTCATCCATCATCACACATACACTAAGTACTATAGCCTCAGAGTCTATCATAGCGCATGGCGGGGCGGCCATGCGAACCATTTATAGCCGTGCCCTTCCGGGACCTTCCTGATCCTTCAGATGGACCAATCAGAACTGGAGAAGGACCTGAGCATGTGACTCCCGATCCCCAATTAGAGATCGTCTCATGAGCATGCTCAGTGGACCGAAGGGAGGACTTAGACTCTGGAGACTTTTGCTGCTGGCCAGGCTGCATTGCCATAACTGGACCAAAGGTGACAGCAGCAATCGAAACCACAATGCTGGTGTGGGCAGAACACAAGGATCGTGGAGTCTGCTGAGCAGGCTCCACTACGGCCAGAGGGGAATGGGAGACCGTCAATGGTAAGGCTTGGGATTCCTGCTGTGCAGCGCCTGGAACCTGATGCCTAATATTATCCCCCCTCCTAGGGCCCCCTCCCCTCTGAGCCTCGCTGCACTCAAATGCCGCAATAAGTAGCAGGGCGTGGATATTCTCCACTGGCTCCCAGGTCCGAGCCTCAGGATCATAACCGTTCCAGTCCACCATATAAAATTTTTTGCCACGCACCTCCCTGCATCCCATGATGGCATTGACCTCGAACTCGTCCGAAGACAGGTCAGATGTCACGGCAGATGACTCGGAAAACCGGGACAAGTGAGCAGGCTTATGGAGGGACACGTGAAAGGTGTCAGAAATGGCCACCAGGGGAGGAAGAGCCAGGCGATAGACACCAGGGCTGACCTGCTCCAGGACCTTGAAGGGACCAATGTATCGCGGCGCAAACTTGGTGGACTCGGCCCGCAGCCTGATATTTCAGGCAGAGAGCCACACCAAGTCGCCAGGGGCAAAAGTTGGAGCGGGACGCCGATGCGTGTCGACGGACGGCTTCATTCTCACCTTAGAGGCTCGGCTGGCATCCTGAGTGTGATCCCAAATGTTGCGAGCCTCCACTGCCCAGTCAGCCACCCTGGAATCAGTGGAAGACACTGGCATCGGGACGGGACACGCGGATGCGGTCATAATTAAGGAGGAACGGGGTCTGACCGGTGGAGTCAGCTACCACATTGTTCTGAGCAAATTCTGCCCACGGTATAAAGGATGCCCACTCATCCTGCGTGGCCAAGACAAAATGTCGCAGGTATGTGGCCAGAATTTGGTTAGCTCTCTCAACCAACGCATTCGTCTCGGGATGGTAGGCAGAGGACAAATTTAGCTCAATGCTGAGCAGACTGCAGAGCTCCCTCCAAAACCGAGATGCAAATTGATGACCCCGGTCAATAACTATCTTGTCCGGCATACCGTACAAATGAAATATGTGCCTTATGAACAGCGCGGTAAAACCACGGGCAGAAGGCAGCCGCGCGAGTGGCACTTGATGCACATTTTAGAGAAATGATCGGTGACCACCCAGATGACCGTGCAGCCACTGGATTTGGGCAGGCTGACCACAAAATCCATGTCAACCATCTCCCAGGGTCTGTCTGCCACCGGCAAGGGATACAGTAACCCAGCCTGCCTCTGCCTAGAGGACCTGTTCCGAGCACAGGAGACGCATGCCTGAATGTATTCTCTCATGTCCCGAGCCATGTGCGGCCACCAATATGTCCTTGCCAGGAGTTCCATGGTCCACCTAGTACCAAAGTGACCACCCACCCTGGACACGTGAGCCCACGTGAGAACCTCTGGCCGCAGGCAGGGAAGAACAAGGGTTTTGCCCGGCGGCACTGACTCAAGAGCGACTGGGGCCATGGTCCTCAGACTCTCAGAGGGGACGATTAGCCAAGGCTCAGTCTCCTCCTCCTCTGCTGACACCACCGAGCGAGAGAGCATCAGCCCGGATGTTCTTCTCACCGGACAGATAATGCAAGGTGAAGCAGAAGCGGGAGAAGAAGAGCGACCACCTGTCCTGATGAGAGTTCAACCGCTGGGCTGTTTGTAAGTACACCAGGTTTTTATGGTTGGTCAGTGTGTAGGCCTGAAAGGGGAAACGGGTTACCTCGAGGAGATGTCTCCACTCGGAAAAGGCCAACTTCATTGCCAGCAGCTCCCTGTCCGCGATGGAGTAGTTTCTCTCCGCCGGTGAGAAGGTCTTGGAGAAAAAGAAGCAGGGTTTATCCTCATCGGGACAATGGAGGATAGGAGCTCCAGCAAAATGGGTCTAAAGAGACGAGAAGGCCACGGAGACCTGTTCTGACCAAACCTTAGGATTGGCTCCCTTTTTGGTGAGGGTGACCAAAGGAGCTACCAGTGTGGAGAAGTGGGGGATGAACTGATGGTAGTAATTAACAAACCCCAAAAAATGCTGCACCGCTTTAAGAGAGTGGGGCTCCTGCCAGTCCATTACCGCGTGCAATTTGGCAGGATCCATAGCCATCCCCTGGGCTGAGATGATATAGCCCAGGAAAGGCAAAGTCTACTGCTCAAACTGACACTTCTCCAACTTGGCGAAGAGAGAGACCTTGCAGGCGTCTCTCCGGTGAGAGGCCAAATCTGGAGAGAAGATAAGGATGTCATCCAGATAGACCACCACTGAGGTGGAGAGCATATCGTGAAAGACATCATTCATGAAGTCCTGGAAGACAGCTGGTGCATTACAGAGGCCGGAGGGCATAACCAGATACTCATAGTGGCCATCCCTGGTATTAATGTCTGTCATCCACTCGTCCCCTTCACGTATGCAGATCAGGTTGTAAGCCCCCCGTAGATCTAGCTTAGTGAAGACCCGGGCCCCACGCAACCTGTCGAACAACTCAGAGATCAGGGGAAGAGGATACTTGTTTTTGACAGTTATTGCGTTGAGACCTCTGTAATCAATGCAAGGGCGCAGCTCTCCACTCTTCTTCTGTACGAAGAAGAATCCCGCTGGTGACACCGACTTCCTAATAAACCCCCTTGCCAGGTTCTCACAGATGTACTGTGACATGGCCTCCGTCTCCGGGAGGGATAGAGGATATATGCGACCTCGAGGAGGCTCCGCACCTGGCAAAAGGTCTATAGGACAGTCGTATGGACGATGAGGTGGAAGGGCCTCAGTGGACTTTTTCGAAAAAACGTCCGCATATTGCTGGTAGTGACTTGGGAGTGTGGAGAGATCCGCAAGCACATCGGTGGGGGCTATCTGAACGTGGTCCTTCACACACCTATCCTCACAGGACTGCTCCAACCCAATTTTCTCCCCGAGGACCACTCTATATGGGGAGAGTAGCAACGCAACCAAGGAACTCCTAGGAGGACCTGGTCGATGCCCTCGGGCATAACGAGGAGAGACAACATCTCTCGATGAGACGGTGAGAGTGAGAGTCACAGGGGAGCTGTCTAGTGTGTTATTTGGGATGGTAAGGTCGAACTGTTCACCACCCTAATGGTCACAGGTTGAGGAAGTGGCACCAAGGGAATTGCGTGCCGTTGGGTGAAGGCCGAGGACATAAATTTTCCCACCACCCCGGAGTCCATACAAACCTCTACCTCCCAGGTGGAAATACCGCACTCTAACGTCCCTCTGAAGGACAGTTTGGAGGAGAAAGCTCCAGTGTCTAGTAGGCCTCCTCCGACCATCACTAGACGCGGTCATTTCCTGACCGCAGAGGGCATCTGCTGACCAGGTGACCAGGCTGTCGACACCGGAAGCAAAGTGTGGAGGTTCGCACCAGGGGAGACTTGGAACCGGTGCGAGACACGTCCATGGCCTCCGGGGGCGTGACTTCCAGATCGGGTAGGTCCAGAGGTCTGGAGAAGGTGGGAGCCAACCTAATCCTCGGTCTGGAATGCGAACACTCCAACCCGCGCTCCATAAAACAGAGATCAATATGGGTGGAGACAATAATCAGCTACTCCTGACTAATAGGAACCTCCCTGGTTGCTAGAGCATCCTTAACGTGTCCCCCCAAACCTCTCCAGAACACAGGGATGAGTACCTTATCAGGCCATTCCAGCTCGGAAGCCAGTGTCCAAAAGTGGACGGCATAATTGCTGACCGAGAGGGAACCCTGTGCCAATGCCAAAGCTGGAGAGATGTGTCACGTGTGACCCGTGGCCCCAGGAAGACCTGCTTTAAAGATATCAGGAACTAAGCAGCACTCAAAACCATGGGGCCACCACGCTCCCAAAATGGAGTGGCCCATTCCAGAGCCCTGCCCGACAGTAAGGAGATGATGAACCCCACCTTAGCCCGCTCTGAAGGGAATCGCGTGGCCAGTAACTCAAGCTGAATAGAGCACTGGCTCATGAAATCCCCTACAGGCGGTACTGTCACCCGAGAACTTGTCGGGCAACGGGAGACAGGACAATGTCTGGGCAGGCTTGGACATGGAGGTGCGGGAGACTGCCTCCACTGCCACCTGGACGGCGACTGCAGTAACGTCCGCAGCTGAAGTTGAGCGCTCGAGAGTGGACAACCTACCCTCCAGCTGCTGGACATATCGCTGCAGGCACTGCTCGTCCGCCATTGTTAGCCAGGCCCTGGTGCTATGATAATGTTATGGGTTGGCGGAACGCACCAAATAATAAAGACAAAATAATATATAAGATGCGTTCGCAGCCCAGGGCCCGCCATGCAGAGGTGACCAACTGCAGCTAAAACAATGGGGAGAAGGCGTGTAGGAGAGAGCTGGTCACCGGTCGGAAAATACTAACCCGGTGCAAACAGGCACAAACCCTGTTACTTCACGAGGCACGTTCCAACCGGCGAACAACCGCAACCTGCTAGCATCACAGGTCACAGTAGTTTGAACCACCGCTTAGTACGGGTGCACTGTCCGCCCTTACGGACGCCACTAACCAGCCTAACAACTGAGCTGGAAAGCACTCCTTAGGCACACAGCGTTACTTAGGCGGACGCTGCAGTAGCAGTGATCCAGAAGGCCTGTACTGGCCGACACCCAAGGCGCAAGAGGAAGATGATGAGGAACACTGCGGTGCTATGCAGTGTCAGAGCTACTGTGCTGACTCCAATTCCTTACCCTAACACATGCGTAATATCCAAGGAGGGGGAATTATAATACATCAGTCACCAGGCTCATTCATCCATTCATCCACACATACACTAAGTACTATAGCCTCAGAGTCTATCATAGCGCATGATGGGGCAACCTTGTGAACCTTTTATAGCCATGCCCTTCCAGGACCTTCCTAATCCTCCAGATGGACCAATCAGAACTGGAGAAGGACCTGAGCATGTGACTCCCAATCCCCAATGAGAGATCGTCTCATGAGCATGCTTAGTGGACCGAAGGGAGGACTTAGACTCTTGAGCCTTTTGCTGCTAGCCAGGCTGCATTGCCATAACTGAACCAGAGGTGGTAGCAGCAACTGAACCCACAAAGCAGGTGTGGGCAGAATGCCGGGATCGTGGAGTCTGCTGAGCAGGCTCCACTGCGGCCGGATGGGAATGGGAGACCGTTGATGGCAAGGCTTGGGATTCCCGCTGTGCAGCGTCCGGAACCTGATGCCTAACAATTTACAGTCATGAATCATATTCAGGGTAAAAGGCTCTTATTCTATTAATGCCTCAATAATACTTCTACAGTTGTGGCCAAAAGTATTGACACCCCTGCATTTCTGTTAGATAATACTCAGTTTCTTCCTGAAAATGATTGTAAACACAAATTCCTTGGTATTATTATCTTCATTTAATTTGTCTTAAATGAAAAAACACAAAAAGAATTGTCCTAAAGCCAAATTTGATATAATTCCACACCAAACATACAAAAGTATTGGCACTGTTCAAAAAATCATGTGATGCTTCTCTAATTTGTGTAATTAACAGCACCTGTAACTTACCTGTGGCACCTAACAGGTGTTGGCAATAACTAAATCACACTTGCAGCCAGATGACATGGATTAAAGTTGACTCAACCTCTGTCCTGTGTCCTTGTGTGTACCACATTGAGCATGGAGAAAAGAAAGAAGACCAAAGAACTGTCTGAGGACTTGAGAAACCAAATTGTGAGGAAGCATGAGCAATCTCAAGGCTACAAGTCCATCTCCAAAGACCAGAATGCTCCTGTATCTACCGTGCGCAGTGTCATCAAGAAGTTTAAAGCCCTTGGCACTGTGGCTAACCTCCCTAGATGTGGACGGAAAAGAAAAATTGCCAAGAGATTTCAACGCAAGATTGTGCGGATGTTGGATAAAGAACCTCGACTAACATCCAAACAAGTTCAAGCTGCCCTGCAGTCCGAGTGTACAACAGTGTCAACCCGTACTATCTGCCGGCGTCTGAATGAAAAGGGACTGTATGGTAGGAGACCCAGGATGACCCCACTTCTTACCCCGAGACATAAAAAAGCCAGGCTGGAGTTTGCCAAAACTTACCTGAAAAAGCCTAAAACGTTTTGGAAGAATGTTCTCTGGTCAGATGAGACAAAAGTAGAGCTTTTTGGGCAAAGGCATCAACATAGAGTTTACAGTAGAAAACAAGAGGCATTCAAAGAAAAGAACACGGTCCCTCCAATCAAACATGGCGGAGGTTCCCTGATGTTTTGGGGTTGCTTTGCTGCCTCTGGCACTGGACTGCTTGACCATGTGCATGGCATTATGAAGTCTGAAGACTACCAACAAATTTTGCAGCATAATGTAGGGCCCAGTGTGAGAAAGCTGGGTCTCCCTCAGAGGTCATGGGTCTTCCAGCAGGACAATGACCCAAAACACACTTCAAAAAGCACTAGAAAATGGTTTGAGAGAAAGCACTGGAGACTTCTAAGGAGGCCAGCAATGAGTCCAGACCTGAATCCCATAGAACACCTGTGGAGAGATCTAAAAATGGCAGTTTGGAGAAGGCACCCTTCAAATATCAGGGACCTGGAGCAGTTTGCCAAAGAAGAATGGACTAAAATTCCAGCAGAGCATTGTAAGAAACTCATTGATGGTTACTGGAAGCGGTTGGTCGCAGTTATTTTGTCTAAAGGTTGTGCAACCAAGTATTAGGCTGAGGGTGCCAATACTTTTGTCTGGCCCATTTTTAGAGTTTTGTGTGAAATGATCAATGTTTTGCTTTTTGCTTCATTCTCTTTTGTGTTTTTTCATTTAAGACAAATTAAATGAAGATAATAGTACCAAAGAATTTGTGTTTGCAATCATTTTCAGGAAGAAACTGAGTATTATCTGACAGAATTGCAGGGGTGTCAATACTTTTGGCCACAACTGTATTATATAATGGGCTTCCAAACAAGCCTTTATCAAAAGCTACACAGGCTTACATTGCCACATTTTTAGGACTTGGCTGTAGAGTGCTTTGTGTTCAGGCCCCGCATCACCATGCATGGAGAAGAGATGAAATTGGTTGGAATGGGTTAAAGTAAAAAATCTCTATCATTCTTATAAACAGTATGCATTGTTGTATGTTTGAGCTATAAGAATAATTCCATAAAATCTCAGCATGATATGCTTATTGGCATAAAAAAATGTTAGATTGATGCTAAAAGATATCTGAACCAGTCTATAAATATTGAATTATGAGGAAAGTAATGAAAGTTCTCTGTGAATTTTGAAGAAGCCAAGGAATGAACAGAGAGCTTATAGTATTTACCTGGTCAAACACATTTTCTTACATAGATTAGAAGGGATTTTTGGTAGAACCTTGACATAACACAAACAGTTTCATAATAATTTTACTTGGAGTTTAGACTGGGACCATAAATAGACTTTAAAAAGTCATTATTAAAGTCTAGACCATAGGTAGCTGCATTTGTATTAGTGATTAAGTGATATTTTTTCTAATCATAATGCGCCAGACGTAACTTTTTTCTCTTTTGTAGGCATAAAAAGGATGTTTCAGGAAGGCTGTAGATTAGTATCCATAACAGCCAAAAGAATCCCTCCAGAGGTTGACAGCAACCATTATATTGGAGGTTTTCATAGTATGTGGCAGAGCTGTGTCTATTGGGATTTCCTTCTCTAATCTGGCTCACTTTATTAATGCACATTGTCTCCCAAAAAAACATTATCCACCAATTCATAGGTGAAAAGTTTAATTCCAAATTAATAAGTGCTTAATTCTCCAATCATTTTTAACATAGAACCATAGAATCTTATTCATCAAGTCTACATAAATCTTTAGCATCTGGACATATTTTTTCAGCATCATCAATATCCCTTTGGCCACTGGAGTTTCCTACCTGGAAAGTATACATGTTAATTAAAACTTTTATCACAACACCCAGTGAAATAAGTGATGCATAACTGGAATAAGGGCCTCTGCCTCTGCATCACACTGCTCTCAGATGATGTAGAAAAAAAACCTGGTGACAAATTCCTTTCAAATATGTCTGGAACTGCTCATCACCTTGACCATTGGGGTGAAAGAGGTATTGCAACTACATTATAGGTTGATGATCCCTCAGCACCAATTCTCTGAATAAACTCTCTAGTGTTTTCAAAATTCTATGAGGATTCATAATAGGGAAATGGTAATTACAGCATGTTCCGTATTAGAGGCAGCAAAAACAACCTAATGGAAGTAGTATGTTTTTGCAGATTTGATGTATGTTCCTGATTTTATCTATTAACCCCTTTACCCCCGAGGGTGGTTTGCACGTTAATGACCGGGCCAATTTTTACAATTCTGACCACTGTCCCTTTATCAGGTAATAACTCTGGAACGCATACTGGTGATTCTGAGATAGTTTTTTTGTGACATATTGTACTTCATGATAGTGGTAAAATTTCTTTGCTATGACTTGTGTTTCTATGTGAAAAAAATGGAAATTTGGCAAAAATTTTCATGCCCTTTTATCACAGAGATATATCACACAAAATACTTACTAACTAACATTTCCCACATGTCTACTTTACATCAGCACAATTTTGGAAGCATTTTTTTTTAGTTACGAAATTATAAGGACCCTGCTGTTATGTTCGGTCAAAAACGACTGATTTTGAACTTTAATATTTTTTAAAATATTCAAGATGCGGTTCTGAAACTTGTGGTTGATTGACTTTTCCTCATTTGAGGGGTTCTTACTATGGGTACTTTTTTTTTTTTGTTTACTTTTTGCTCCACAATTTTTTATACACTTGTACTGTTCGGTCAAAAATGACTGATGGCCTTTTATAGCGATCTCCAGCCATTTTATGAGTAAAATAAAGGAGCTATAAATAATCTCATTTTGGACTATATATTACATCTGCTACTATTTATTAATTTACTTAGGTCCTTTTAGTCCATGCAGATGTACACATACATACATTTTCTCATTACAATACTGCTGATGGATTACCTTCCAGTATAGTTATGTGCCAAATATTTTTACCCTGCTGTTCACGTAGAATAGTTGAATTCAGTTCTCAACATTTCATATTATAAATGAACATATTCTCTTTTTTTACTTGTGTTCCCTGATCTAATTTCTGTAAAATGCTGACCATAAGTGATGGAGAATTCAATGCAGAGCAATCTGATTCTGAAGTGAAATCTGATGAGGAAACCCAGACAACTAGTGGGATGCAAGAAATCCTTTCAAAGAACAAAGATGTTGTTTGGAACCTGCAGCCTTTTACTCAGTCTGGTAGACTCTCTTCTAAAGATGTCATAAAAGGAACGCCTGGTCCTACCAGGTATGCTATATCAAGAATTGATGACATACAATCTGCATTCAAATTGTTTACAAATATTCCCATACAGAAAAACATAATCCAAATGTCCAACACTGAGGGACAAGTTTATGGCGAGAAATGGAAGACTTTGGATTTGACAGCTCTAAATGCTTTCACAGGATTACTACTGTTAGCAGGAGTCTACTGATCATCTGGTGAGCCAACAAGTAGTTTATGGCATTCAGAAACTGGTCGCCACATATTTAGGGCCACAATGTCTGTGGAAAGATTTCATCAAATTTCAATAGTCCTTCGTTTTGATAATAAAAGCAATCGAATTGAAAGAAGACCCACAAACTTGCCCCTATAAGAGATTTGTGGAACAAATGGGAAGAAATTCTACCAATATTTTATAATCCTGGTGACATTGTGACTGTAGATGACCAATTGGTCTCGTTCAGAGGGAGGTGTCCATTCAGGCAGTATATTCCAAGTTAGCCTGCAAAGTACGGCATCAAAATATGAACTCTGTACGACAGCAAAAGTGCGTATGCTCTAAATGCACAGGTATACATAGGAAAACAAACTGGAGAAAGAGCCGAAAAAAATCAAGGTATGCAGGCAGTCTTGGATTTCCTGTTAGCCTGCAAAGTACGGCATCAAAATATGGACTATATGCGACAGCAAAAGTGCGTATGCTCTAAATGCACAGGTATACACAGGAAAACAAACTGGAGAAAGAGCCAAAAAAAATCAAGGTATGCGGGTAGCCTTGGAATTCCTGTTAGCCTGCAAAGTACGGCATCAAAATATGGACTCTGTGCGATAGCAAAAGTGTGTATGCTCTAAATGCACTGGTATACACAGGAAAACAAACTGGAGAAAGAGACGAAAAAAACAAGGTATGCGGGTAGTCTTGGAATTCCTGTTAGCCTGCAAAGTACGGCATCAAAATATGGACTCTGTGCGACAGCAAAAGTGCGTATGCTCTAAATGCACAGGTATACATAGGAAAACAAACTGGAGAAGAGCCAAAAAAAATCAAGGTATGCGGGTAGTCTTGAATTTGACCGAGGGACTCAAAGGACAAAATATCACATGCGACAATTTTTTTACATCATATCAATTAGGGCAGATGTTGATGAAAAGAAAAATGACCATGTTGGGTACTATTAGAAAAAATAAGCCAGAACTGCCGCAAGGTATTCTCAGTAAGAGAGACATTTATAGTTCTATGTTTTATTTTATTAAGGATACCACAATAGTTTCTTACGTCCCAAAGAAACACAAGCAGGTAATTCTGATGAGCACAATTCATCATGATAGTGAAATCAGTAATAGAGACGACAGAAAACCGGACATCATTTTACATTATAATGCTACACAAGGGGCTGTTGATACTCTAGATCAACTGATAGGCACTTACACCTGTAAGCGCAAAACAAATCGGTGGCCAATGGTGATTTTTTACAGTATGCTTGATGTGTCAGCATACAATGCATTCGTGCTATGGAAGGAAATAGACCCAAATTGGAACAAAAATAAACTATGTAAGAGAAGACTTTTTATAGAGGAGTTGGGAAAATCACTGGTTAGCCCATATATTGCAGAACGAAAGGTAACACCAAGAGTTGATGGAGCGGCAGCCATTGTCCACACGATCCAACAGCAAGATAAAGAAAGTGAACTAGCAGCTTCCACCAGCACTGCTACGATACCCACGGACACCACCTGCAATGCAACCAGCCTAAAACGGAAACGATGCGACTTCTGTCCAACATCAAGCAATCTCAAATCAAATGTGATATGTTACAGATTTGAAAAATATTTATGCAAAAGACATGTCAATTATACCTGTGACAATTGCAAAGAGTAAATTTTGCACCGTGTGACTTATTTATCATTTTACATACAGTAGGGAAAAAAAGTATTTAGTCAGTCAGCAATAGTGCAAGTTCCACCACTTAAAAAGATGAGAGGCGTCTGTAATTTACATCATAGGTAGACCTCAACTATGGGAGACAAACTGAGAAAAAAAAATCCAGAAAATCACATTGTCTGTTTTTTTTTCATTTTATTTGCATATTATGGTGGAAAATAAGTATTTGGTCAGAAACAAGCAATCAAGATTTCTGGCTCTCACAGACCTGTAACTTCTTCTTTAAGAGTCTCCTCTTTCCTCCACTCATTACCTGTAGTAATGGCACCTGTTTAAACTTGTTATCAGTATAAAAAGACACCTGTGCACACCCTCAAACAGTCTGACTCCAAACTCCACTATGGTGAAGACCAAAGAGCTGTCAAAGGACACCAGAAACAAAATTGTAGCCCTGCACCAGGCTGGGAAGACTGAATCTGCAATAGCCAACCAGCTTGGAGTGAAGAAATCAACTGTGGGAGCAATAATTAGAAAATGGAAGACATACAAGACCACTGATAATCTCCCTCGATCTGGTGCTCCACGCAAAATCCCACCCCGTGGGGTCAGAATGATCACAAGAATGGTGAGCAAAAATCCCAGAACCACGCGGGGGGACCTAGTGAATGAACTGCAGAGAGCTGGGACCAATGTAACAAGGCCTACCATAAGTAACACACTACGCCACCATGGACTCAGATCCTGCAGTGCCAGACGTGTCCCACTGCTTAAGCCTGTACATGTCCGGGCCCGTCTGAAGTTTGCTAGAGAGCATTTGGATGATCCAGAGGAGTTTTGGGAGAATGTCCTATGGTCTGATGAAACCAAACTGGAACTGTTTGGTAGAAACACAACTTGTCGTGTTTGGAGAAAAAAGAATACTGAGTTGCATCCATCAAACACCATACCTACTGTAAAGCATGGTGGTGGAAACATCATGCTTTGGGGCTGTTTCTCTGCAAAGGGGCCAGGACGACTGATCCGGGTACATGAAAGAATGAATGGGGCCATGTATCGTGAGATTTTGAGTGCAAACCTCCTTCCATCAGCAAGGGCATTGAAGATGAAACGTGGCTGGGTCTTTCAACATGACAATGATCCAAAGCACACCGCCAGGGCAACGAAGGAGTGGCTTCGTAAGAAGCATTTCAAGGTCCTGGAGTGCCCTAGCCAGTCTCCAGATCTCAACCCTATAGAAAACCTTTGGAGGGAGTTGAAAGTCTGTGTTGCCAAGCGAAAAGCCAAAAACATCACTGCTCTAGAGGAGATCTGCATGGAGGAATGGGCCAACATACCAACAACAGTGTGTGGCAACCTTGTGAAGACTTACAGAAAACGTTTGACCTCTGTCATTGCCAACAAAGGATATATCACAAAGTATTGAGATGAAATTTTGTTTCTGACCAAATACTTATTTTCCACCATAATATGCATATAAAATGAAAAAAAAAACAGACAATGTGATTTTCTGGATTTTTTTTTCTCAGTTTGTCTCCCATAGTTGAGGTCTACCTATGATGTAAATTACAGACGCCTCTCATCTTTTTAAGTGGTGGAACTTGCACTATTGCTGACTGACTAAATACTTTTTTTCCCCACTGTAAAAAACTGAACTGTTAATTTTTTTGTTTTATTTTTGTTGGAAAATAATGTAATTACATTTAGTTTATTGTTATTAGTTATAGTTTACAGTTGGATAAATAATTATTTTTGTATGCGCAAATATGCAATATGCATAAATATTCCAATAAAGCCATGTTAAATGTTTTGACACAAAATAATGAAAAGTAAGCTTTTCTTTCCATATTTAATTTGTTTATAAACAACCAGGTTCACATACAATATAATACTGCAAAAATTATTCAATTAAAACACTTAAACTAGCTAAAAATCAAGACTTTATTAGGTCCGGTCAAAAATGACCGGAACATAACAAGTGTATATTGCTAACGAACAGAATAGCAGGGTTAAAAGTTAAACAGCGGTTTATAATTTTTACAGCATCATCACATCATCACATTTGAAGTCACTTTGTGGGGTCCATATGATGGAAAATACCCAAAAGTGACACCATTCTAAAAACTGAACCACTCAAGGTGCTCAAAACCACATTCAAGAAGTTTAAAATCCCTTCAGGTGCTTCACAGTAATTTCTGGAATGTTTAAAAAAATGAACATTTAAGTTATTGTGCAATTTGTCCTGAGTACACTGATACCTCAATATGTGGGGGTAAACCACTGTTTGGGCACATGGCAGAGCTCAAAAAAGGCAAGGAGCACCAGATTTTACTGTTTTGGTTTGCAGGTGCCATGTCTCACTGGGAGAGCCCATGAGGTGCCAAAACAGCAGAGTGACCCCATAAGTGACCCCATTTTACGAACTACACCTCTCAATGAATTCATCTAGGGGTGCAGTGATCATAGTGACACCATGGGTGTGTCACTAAATTTTATACCATTTGGGCAGTGAGGGCAAAATAACTACATTTTTACCACCAAAATTTTAGTTTAGTCAAAGATTTTACATTTTTTCACAAGAAATAGGTAAAAATGGCAACAAATTTTTTGCCACAATTTCTACTGAACGTGGCAATACCCCATATGTGGCTGTACATTGCTACTTAGCTTAGTCATGCAGAGAGACTTGGAAAGAACGGAGCGCTATTTGCCTATTCAAGCGAATGGGTCTGTCTACATGTCAATGTGTTTCCACGGACCATGTGTCCGTGGGCAAAACACGCTGACATGTCCATTTTTTAATGTCAGCACAGGCCACAAAACATCCAGCACACGTGCATATGCATAACACACATGGATGTCATCCATGTGACATGCATCGGCACCGGGGTAGAAGCCTTACAGTAAGCGCTGTTCCCCAGCACTGCTCTGTCGGCAGGGGAGAATGATGAGAGTTACATTTAAGTAATAAAAGAGACAGCAGGTGGCAGCTAATGTGACTATTGCTCCCATCAGCCTACCCCTGCTGCTGCTAATACAGTGTCTGCTTGAGCAGCGGATGGGAGTATTCATCTGCCACTCCTGTGCTGTAAATAAATACGGTAATTTAAAAAAACGGCATGGGTTCTCCCCTATTTTTGATAACCAGCCAGACAAAATTCACAGCTGGGGGCTGATATTCTCAGGCTGGTATGCTGGTGGTGGGCTTGATGTCACCGGACAATACAAAGGTGACATCAACCCCACTAATATGAAAATTTTATTTTCATGCCCTTAAATTAGAGTTATATCAAGTAAAATAGATGATAAATAACATTTCCCACATATAAACTTTACATCAGCATAATTTAGGAAATAGAATTCTTTTTTCTTAGAAGGGTTAAAAGTTGATCAGAAATTTCTTATTTTATCCAGCAAAATTTCAAAACCATTTTTTTTCTAAAACACATCACATGAGAAGCGACTTTGAGGGACATTTATGAAGGAAAATACCCAAAAGTGACACCATTCTAAAAACTGCACCCCTCAGGGTATTCAAAACCACATTCTAAAAGTTTATTAATTCTTCAGGTGCTTCACAGGAATTAATGGAACGTGGAAGAAAAAATTAACATTTAAATTTTTCACAAAAAATTTATTTTCAGCACAATTTTTTTTTTTATTTTTGCAAGGGTAATATGAAAAATGGACCCCAAAATTTGTTGTACAATTTCTCCGGAGTATCTTAATACCCTACAGTTTGAGCACTGATGTGCCTAAAAAGTAGAAACCGCTCACAAGTTTCATCATTTTGGAAACTAGACCTTTTCTAGATGTGTGTTGAGCACCTGGAACCCCCAGGTGCTTCACAGTAGTTTATGTTGAGCCGTGAAAATAAAAAATCCCATTTTTTTCCTGAAAATGTTCTTTAAACCCCAATTTTTTTTTATTTTCACAAGGATAACCAAAAAAAGCATCATAAAATGAATTCATCTACAGGTGCAGTGATCATATTGACACAACTGGTGTATAAGTGTGAATAAGTGGGCAGTAAAGAAAATTACATTTTTACCACCAAAATTTTGTTTTAGCCACAGATTTTACATTTTCACACTGGTAAATGGGTAAAAATTGCACATAAATATGTTACAAATTTTTTGTCGCATGTGGAAATACCCCATATATGGCTTTACAATACTTCTTATCCATATGGTGAGACTCAGGAGGGACGGAGCTCTATTTTGCCCCTGGAGCACAGATTTTGCTAGAATAGTTTGTGCTCTCCGACTACAGATACCCTAAGTGCTAGAGGAGCAGAGTCCCACTTCATGTTACCCCTTTTTTGGAAATTATACCCTTTTTGGTATTTATCTACAGATGTAGTGATAATTTTGACTACATTGGTGTTTTACAGAAACAAACAGCAGTGGATGTTGATGAGTGAAAATTGCAAACTGCCATTGTGGCGCCTGTACATTGTAGACCCCAATACATTGCAGTCACCAGTATGTTGCAGTAACCAGTACATGGTAGTCATCAGTAAGCGGTAGTAACAAGCTCATGCTTCTGGAGACATGTACCTGTAAATTAGGTGGGCTGTCATTGCTACAGAAATGCCAAACATATGGATGCTAAATGTGGTTTAGGCACACTGCGGTACTCATAAGTTTAGTTTCACACTAGCGTATGGAGGAGCTATGGAGAGATGCGGACTTCCATGAAGCTCTGCCCATGGCCACACCTCCTCTGGTCAGCTCCGCCTCCATCAGCATGCGGCCTGTGTACCCTATCTTTAGCATTAGGTACACAGGCCGTGCCAATGTATGCGGATGCCTCTGCATGTATCGTTTTGACGGTGCGGCGACCGCACCAAAATGCAACACGTTGCGTTCAGCGTGGGACGCCGCACCGTCAAAATAACCTAATGCTAAAGATAGGGTACACAGGCTGCATGCCGGCGGAGGTGGAGCTGACCGGAGGAGGTGCGGACGTGGACGGAGATTCACGGATTTAGTCTGCATCCCTCCGCAGCGCCTCCATATGCTAGTGTGAAACTAGCCTAAGGGAGTGGATTTGATAGAGCAGAATTTTCTGAATATGTTTTTGGGGGGGCGATGAGTAGTGGCACTTTTCCCGAGCCTTTGTGCTACCAGTAATGTGAAAGCCTCCTATATTGCAATTAACAGGTGATGGAGCTGAGCGGGATTTGCTTTATTTGTGGATAGATTTGAAGCTTTTATAGGGAACATTTTACATAACATTTTGGATCACATTTATTCAGCGCTCTTTGATGGGCACTTACATTAGGGTTTACATCTAAATCTCCAGGTGATTTAGATGAGACCCTCAAGGGATCCACTCACTTTAAAGCAACAACAATTTACTTCAGACTCCATCTGGCCTCCAACTTTACAAAAATGTGCAAAACTATGGTCGACCATGCATTTTCGCATGACCTAAAAAACGGACACCACCAGATCATGATGATAAAGCATCATTTCTTTCCTTGTTTTTTATTTTTATTTTTTGAATGGTGCTCACTGAAGGGCTTAACTAGTGGAACATTTTTACAGGTTGGTTCATTCCAGACAAGATGATACCAAGTATGTTGTTCAGAAAGATAAAAGAGGTGGCACTCACCAGATTAAAATCCATGCTTTATTAGTGCAAGGATTCCATTGCCCTCCCTCCAGCTGAAGATGTAATTTTACATGTTGGACTAATAGAGCATGGATTTTAATCCAGTGAGTGCCACCTCTTTCATCTTTTTGGACATTGTACTACTGTTTTTTCTCTGGTGAGCACCCGAAGATTGGGGTAATTGCATCTAAGCGGTAACCTTTGATCAGTTGTGTGTATCTATTTCTGACGAGTTAGCTGCGATGCTTGCTTTCTTGAACTTCATGAGATTTCAAGTATGGGTACATTTATTTGTTTAAATAATTAAATGTATTTTGGGGGTTGAGATTTTTTCTTTTCTTTTTTTAGTTCTTTATTTAGTGAAAATTTTCAAAAATATTTTTACAATTTGTATTAATTAATTGTTTAAACTTTTTACATTGTTCCAGGATGGGACATCAAATTGAAACCAACATATCGCTGATCTAATACTCTGCAATGCTTCTCTATTGCAGAGCATTAGAGCAACATCTGACATGCAGGAAAAGAGGTCTGTCAGCACATGCTCTGAGCATGAGTTAACAGGCTACGGTCCCTACATGTCCCCACGGCCATCTTTTGGTCCAGGGTCACCATGGAGACCATCGACTTAATGCAATCGAGTTGCGTTGTGCTGATGGGAACACAGAGGAAGCTCCCTCTTTGATGCCCCATCATGTCTCTGTCACTATTGACAGCGGCATTACAGGGATTAAACACCCTTGATTGTTTATAGCACAGATCGAAGGCATCACTACAGGTTGTAGTGAGCTGACACCCAAACTCGATCACGGTGGTGCTCAGCATGAGTCCATATGATCATTGCACCGCATATGCATACTGTGGTTTGCGGGAACGCAGCTTCCACAGCGACGTATTATATGGCACATGTCGGGACAGGGTTAATGATAATAATAACATTCAGTTTTTCACCACCTTGATACGTGGATTATAGTCATGTCATCTACTTACTTGTAAATATTTTGTTGATGTTGTATAATGCAGTTGTGTCCTCTATAGAGAGGAGGTTTCCATACATTATTCCATATCTGGACCCATTGAAGCATCAGTTGATGCGAAACAGTTGTCGTCATTCATGTTGCTCTCACCTCCTGCATCTATTTTTTATGATGTTTGAATAAAGACATTTTTATGAGATGAAGAGTGCCACCATTTATCCTTTGTAAAACATTGTTTCATGTAGTGGACATTGTTTAATGTGGTGAACAGCCGGAGTTCCGACAGTCGCAATGTGTGTGAAAACAGTCCTGAAAAAGAAGAGCATTTTTTGAACAGTGTCGGTTTATCCCTTTGTCTCTGTGTTTGAATATTTTGAGAGCTGTAACTTTTTCATCTTTTGGATTAACAGCTGCATTAAGGCTTTTTTATGTGGTGAGTTGAAGCTTTTTTGGTACCATTTTGGGTTACACAATGTTTCTTGATCACTTTTTATTCAGGTTTTTCAGATGCAGAATGAAAAACCAGAAATTTACCTATAGTTTTTATTTTTTTGCACAGTTTGCCATGCAGTAAACGTGACTAGACAGATTTATTTTTCTGGTTAGTACGATTGCAGCGATAAGAGACTTATATTGTTTCTATTATGTTTAATTACTATTACACTCAAAACTATATTTTACAAAAATTTATTTGTTTTTGCATTGCCATATTTTAAGTGCTGTAAATTTCATGTTTTCTTACCCCAAATGAGCCATATTAGGACTTATTTTTGCAGAAAAGTTTATTGTTTTCATTGATACAATTTTTTATATATGACTTTTTGATCTCTTTTAATTCATTTTTTTGTATGTTAGTAGGATGAAAAAGTGGCATTTTAGGGATTTTTAAATTTTCTTTCCAGTTTTTGCAGTACGGAATAAATAATGAAACAGTTTTATAGTTCAGGAGAATGTGGCAATAGCAATTATGTGCAAGTTTTTTTGTTTATGTTTGTTTAAAGCAAATGCTGCTTTTTGAGTTGCAAAATGGCTTTTCATGATTTGTGTAACCTTTTTTATGTGTTTTTCTTCTTTAAATTTACATTACTTTCTTCACTTTTTCACTTAGTCTCACTGTATAACATGTATATTTTTTTACTTGGATCGCTGGTCTCATGCATTGCACTACTAGTGTAATGCAGTGTCTGATACCTGTCAGTGTCTCAATGACTATGCCTGTTAGGCTGGGATCACACATGCGAGAAACTCGGAAGCGTCTCGCATGTTAATACCCGGCACTGCCACCGGCACTCGGGAGTGGAGTTTGTGGCCGCATGTATTGTTATTGTATTGTGAGACTCGTCCGAGTTTCTCGCATACGTGATCCCGGCCTTAGATTCAGTTTACAGCAGGATCTAACAAGCCACTGTACCCTGAGATCATTAGATGATCTTGACATGCCATGGCAATGATTGGCGCTTGCAATAATGATTGTGAAGGGTTGATCATGTCAAAGAGGAGTCTTTTAACCCCCTTTTAACAACTTCAGCAGTATTTAAGAGGTTAGTTGGCTCTGATTGGTTCCAAAACCGGTAGGAGTTGATAACAAATAGTGTCAGCTGTCATACACAGCTGTCACCTGGGAGATTGATACCTACTGGTGGGGGTTATTCATTTATTTTTCTGTGCTGTGAAAAAGCAACTCTAAGGAATTAGGCTATTAATGACCGCCATTAAAAAGGGAAAATAATTTATTTTAACTAGCTAGCCGTTGGGTGCATTGTTAGGATTGCAACTGTCAACGTAGACCACAGGCACTTTGTGATCACATCATGGGGGGCCCATAGGCTAGAGCACCCTCCTTCTACCAGACAATTTATATGCCACAGTTGCTTTTGACCAAAGCATATGGAATGCAAAACTATCAACAAGGATTTCAACTTCAATGTTTGATGTTGCTACAGGAGCCTGGTTGATAATTACAGCCTGGCTTCAGCTGTAATCACATGAATATGTATTATAATACCAATTGGGAAGGAAGTCAAATTTAATAATAATGTATTACTTATAGTTACATGTAGCTGTTAAAATGTTTATATTTAACACCCTGAGACCATTATAGTTCATCTGATCTTAGCTTTCCCTTAATATTCTATCATGGCACTAGAGTGACCTGCTATCTGTAACTTCTCTCTGAATCAATGATGGCATTCTTAAAAATCAATAAGTACTTGCTTTTGAAAGAAACATATAGTACTTCATGCTTTATAATTAGGCTTAGCTTGCTTTCTAGTTCCTATCAATTCTTATTTTAAAGAAGAATCTTTCTTGTGTTGCACTCATTTGGGATAGCTACACAAAATAAAACTGGCATTCACCACACTGTCATATCAAATAAACACTTGGAATCAGAGCTTTTGTTATTCATTGGCATACAGATGGGCCCCAGCATGACCTAGGCCTTTGAGTGGCTTGTTAATATTTCACAAGCTTTTCCACGGCATCTCATTATCACCCAGTCCTGATGACCTAACTCATCTTGTGTATACACACTTCTCATAAATAATGAATCTTCTCTGGGAGCTCAAAGACAAACTTTTGGCCCTTTCTGTAAACTGTAGATTTATTTTTAAAAGCATGAAAGGCATTGGATGACTTCTTAAATCCATCTGTAGTAAAACAGGAATTTTTTTTAATAGCAATTGGCAATTGGTTTCCAATTTATGAATGTCAATAACAATATATAATATCAGCAATAAAGATCCTACAAACAAAAACACTGGAACAAAAAAGTCCAACTAGATATGTATGAAAAAATATCACATAAATTTTACTGGTCACATAAAACATATATTATACAAGCTCATAAAAAAAGCATATCCCAAAGATCATGTGTGAGGATGCACAAAATACTGCAATAACAGCATGGGCAAAGCTCACAATCCTCAATAGAAAATTGCACAAGAAATATATTGATAGTATATATCTATACCCAAAAAGGCTAGAAAAAAGTGCCTAGTGCATGTAAAGTGCAATACATTGTAACCTGGACTCGACACCTGTTAAAAGGTTAACACCAAACAATAGTCATGTATACCAAACATTGGAAGTCATAAGTAAGGAGGTGAAAGTCTTATTCATTAGTGGCTGTCAGTGTATGTGCCCAGCAGCAGCCTCGACACGCGTTTCGCATGGGTTTCCTAGGGGGGCTGTGCTTGTGTGTGCTACTGAGTCGTCTTTTAAATTGGACCTACAGCTGGTAAAATTCATCAGCGCCATTGTGGTGCATGCGTACCGCATCACAGGCCCTTCTTATGGATCTCTCCCAGCTACTCACATGACCAGGAAGGAGGAGGGAAATCCCTCATGACGTCAGTATCCCTCCGCATCACTAATGGCAGCAAGGGGGAAATACACAGGGAACCTGCTGTATTAGGCATGCGCATATGCCGAGAACCACCATATTAGGTGTGGGCACAAGTAAGGGAAAGTCCTATACTACATAGTGATATGTAAAGAAGGGAATTAATATTTAATATAATATCCACGTCGTTTATAATAAGAGTGCAAACCCCAGGAAAGTGTAAACCAAGGAACCTGCCACACTTAAAGATAGACACATACACGCCAAATTCAATGTGGGCATAAAAAAGGAGGGCAACCCAATATGTCATAATAATGAAGTGAAAGTGCAAAAATATATATATTGAAAAGTGAAAAAATTAGTAATAATACCCACTAAAACATAAAGTGACATATAGCAAAAATATGCAAAAAGTACAAAATATGTGACAAATAAAAAATAAAAAATGCATACTGTATAATCAACATTTATGCTGCATAATGATAAAAATGTATAGGAAAAGTCCCAACAGGATAAGGGTTGATTGTAGGATGGATTATTTTCTGGATAGTGCATCAGATTATAAAATCTTCAATATCCTGTTTCCTTGTGCCAGCTTCATTTCTCCAAATCAAAAGAACACTCGCGTCATCAGTAGTGTTGAGCATTCCGATACCGCAAGTATCGGGTATCGGCCGATACTTGCTGTATCGGAATTCCGATACCGACTTCCGATATTTTTTCAATATCGGAAGTCGGCATCGGAATCGGAAGTTCAAAGTTGATTGACAGCCTGACGTCATCATGATGCGCGGTGTGTGCGCATCATGATGCGCCGTCATTTCGGGCCTTCCGGGGGTCTCTGCCGGCCTGCCGGGGGGCTGTGCCGGCCTGCCGGGGGGCTGTGTGGACTGCCCGGGGTCTGTACCGGCCTGCCGGGGGGCTGAGCCGGCCTGCCGGTGGTCTGTGCACCCTGTGGGGGTCTGTACCGGCCTGCCGGGGGGCTGTGCCGGCCTGCCGGTGGTCTGTGCACCCTGTGGGGGTCTGTGCCGGCCTGCCGGGGGGCTGTGCCGGCCTGCCGGGGGGCTGTGCTGATGTCCAGGGGTCTGTGCAAGCATCGTCCGAGGGGACTACAAGTCCCATCTGGCGATGCCTGCTACCATGACAGTGATTGACACATTAGCCAATGATGGGACAGTAGTAGTCCCATCATCCGGCTAATGTGTTAAATGTTAAAAAAAAAAAAAAAAATACTACATACATACTACATGCATGCTACATACATACTACATGCTACATACATACTACATACATACTACATACATACCACATATATACTACATACATACTACATACATAACACATATATACTACATACATACTACATATATAACACATATATACTACATACATACTACATACATACTACATATATACTACATGCATGCTACATACATACTACATGCTACATACATACTACATATATACTACATACATACTACATACATACTACATACATACTACATGCATGCTACATACATACTACATACATACTACATATATACTACATGCATGCTACATACATACTGCATGCTACATGCATGCTACATACATACTACATACATACTACATGCTACATACATACCACATATATACTACATACATACTACATACAATACATTCATACAATACATACATAGACATACAGTACATATAACATAGAGTAACATACTTACCAATACTTGTCACATTGTTCCCCGAAGCCATTGTCTTTTACGGAATAAATATTAACATAACAAACCACAAAAATACTCACCCACGATCCGAAGCAGTCCACGAGTGTGTCCCACGACGATCTTGGGTAGAGAACTGCAGCATCAGCTGTTGCTGCCGTTCTCTACGGGCTGCAGGAATCCAATGACGGAAGGTAGGTATCCTTCCGCACTGTATTCCTCCGCCACTTAAAAAAAAAAAAGTCCCTAGTCTCACTTTATGCCATTGCTGTGTGGGAAATTCCCACGCAGCAATGGCATAAAGTGAGACTAGGGACTTTTTTTTTTTAAGTGGCGGAGGAATACAGTGCGGAAGGATACCTACCTTCCGTCATTGGATTCCTGCAGCCCGTAGAGAACGGCAGCAACAGCTGATGCTGCAGTTCTCTACCCAAGATCGTCGTGGGACACACTCGTGGACTGCTTCGGATCGTGGGTGAGTATTTTTGTGGTTTGTTATGTTAATATTTATTCCGTAAAAGACAATGGCTTCGGGGAACAATGTGACAAGTATTGGTAAGTATGTTACTCTATGTTATATGTACTGTATGTCTATGTATGTATTGTATGAATGTATTGTATGTAGTATGTATGTAGTATATATGTGGTATGTATGTAGCATGTAGTATGTATGTAGTATGTATGTAGCATGCATGTAGCATGCAGTATGTATGTAGCATGCATGTAGTATATATGTAGTATGTATGTAGTATGTATGTAGCATGCATGTAGTATATATGTAGTATGTATGTAGCATGTAGTATGTATGTAGTATGTATGTAGTATGTATGTGGTATGTATGTAGCATGTAGCATGCATGTAGTATGTATGTAGTATATATGTGGTATGTATGTAGCATGTAGTATGTATGTAGCATGCAGTATGTATGTAGTATGTATGTAGCATATATGTAGTATGTATGTAGCATGTAGTATGTATGTAGCATGCAGTATGTATGTAGCATGCATGTAGTATATATGTAGTATGTATGTAGCATATATGTAGTATGTATGTAGTATGTATGTAGCATGCATGTAGTATATATGTAGTATGTATGTAGCATATATGTAGTATGTATGTAGCATGTAGTATATATGTAGTATGCATGTTGCATGCATGTAGTATATATGTAGTATGCATGTTGCATGCATGTAGTATATATGTAGTATGTATGTTGCATGTAGTATATATGTAGTATGTATGTTGCATGTAGTATATATGTAGTATGCATGTTGCATGCATGTAGTATATATGTAGTATGTATGTTGCATGTAGTATATATGTAGTATGTATGTTGCATGTAGTATATATGTAGTATGAATGTAGCATGTATGTAGTATGTAGTATGAATGTAGCATGTATGTAGTATGCATGTTGTATGTATGTAGCATGTAATTTTTTTTTTACATTCAACACATTAGCCGGATGATGGGACTACTACTGTCCCATCATTGGCTAATGTGTCAATCACTGTCATGGTAGCAGGCATCGCCCGATGGGACTTGTAGTCCCATCGGACGATGCCTGCACAGACCCCCGAAGCCTGCACAGCCCCCCGGCAGGCCGGCACAGCCCCCCGGAGCCTGCACAGCCCCCCGGCAGGCCGGCACAGCCCCCTGGCAGGCCGGCACAGCCCACCGGAGCCTGCACAGCCCCCCTGGCAGGCCGGCACAGCCCCCCGGCAGGCCGGCACAGACCACCGGAGCCTGCACAGACCCCCTGGCAGGCCGGCACAGCCCCCCGAAAGGCCCGTACAGACCCCAGAGAGGCTGTACAAGGGAAAAACAGGATTTTTCTTATTCCGATACCGGAAGTCCCATAGACTTGAATGGGACTTCCGGTATCGGAATCGGCGATACCGATACTTTTTTTTAAGATCGGCCGATCCATTCCGATCCGATACTTTGAAGTATCGGACGGTATCGCTCAACTCTAGTCATCAGACAAGATGGAACAAAATATGATGAGCTGAAATAGCTAATAAAATACAAAAAACACACAGGATTAAAATCTAAGACAAGGAAAAAGAAAAAATGAAAGAAAGAAACTATAGAAAAGGCGCAAAACTCAGCTGCTCGTTTAAACCAGGTGGACTGTGTATGTTGTATTGCTCAGCTTCTATATAATGCATGCTACCGTTATAACAGCATCCTGTGTCATTGCTATTGTTGTGATGGTACATTGTATTGCTGTGATTACCTGTCAGTATTTGTGTATTATATATTATCTACCAGTACTGACATGCTGCATTATCTGTTTCTTATAGTTTTTACCTGAATCATCAACATTGTGTACAATATCTGAATCATCCATAACTGTGCTCAACAATCTCTGATATCACTCATTGTTCCCAAAATTGTTATCCAACAGCATTCCAATTGTGCCAGAGTGCACTTTGTGTCTCCACCCCTGATGCCACACCTTACTCTATCAATACCGAAGACCTGTAGGTCTTTCAGATTACATTTATGGTGCATCCTAAAATGACGTGGACTGTTTTTAGTACAGAAATATCCTCCACATCCTTAGCTGCCTGGATGTCACTCACGTGTTCTCGGAGTTCATGTGAGGCCAATCCCACATCAAGCAGATTGCACGTACATTTTGCCAGATACACCACAAATGTGGTGCTGCATGAAATATATTCCGTGATCATAAAATTTTTACGGCCATCAGCAGAAGTGAAAGATACAGTACGAACATGGTTATGGCATGCTAGACAATCTAATGTATAACAGCAAGTAAGATAAACTATAACTTTTAATGCATAGCTTAAAAAATTACCAGACCTAAAGTGTCACCAAATAGTGATTAAAATGAGATGCCCATACATTGGGTGATCCCCAAGGGATAATTGAATACACCCAAAAGCATCAAATAGGAATATAGAATGCAGCTAGTATAGCATCCAAACAGCAATCTATATGTATTGGATACAGCATAAAAAATAGCAGCAAAATGCCATAGCCAATTGCACTCATATGTTTATATACTGGCTAGACCAAAAAAAGGGGGAGGGGGTTCATAGCCACCAATAGATGAGAATAATAAAAGGAACAATCTCACCAATATTTTGCAGACGGTCAGGAGTCTCCAGGGATACTCATCGTACATGTGGGAAGGCAGCAGTGGGAGTACAATACCCTGTCACATCCCTCATAAGCTGACCATTACCTGATCCCCAGACTCCTGCCCTGACAAGGGCAGTCCACAACTAGCCCTAGATTTCACAAGCCCTACACTTTCCCTTAAAGGAGCGTCCCAACGCGTTTCATCCAAGTAATTCTTCAGGGGACTAACTTGTTCAAAAGTGCCACAGTGCTAAAGCTAAGAGACATACATCCTCCTGCTCTCAATGCTATCTGCTGTCTGCCAAGTTAGTCCCCTGAAGAGTTACTTGGATGAAACGCGTCGGGACGCTCCATTAAGGGAAAGTGTAGGGCTTGTGCAATCTAGGGCTAGTTGTGGACTGCCCTTGTCACGGCAGGAGCCTGGGGATCAGGTAATGGTCAGCTTATGAGGGATGTGACAGGGTATTGTACTCCCATCGCTGCCTCTCCACATGTACGATGAGTATCCCTGGAGACTCCTGCAAAATATTGGTGAGATTGTTCCTTTTATTATTCTCATCTATTGGTGGCTATGAACCCCCTCCCCCTTTTTTTGGTCTAGCCAGTATATAAACATATGAGTGCAATTGGCTATGGCATTTTGCTGCTATTTTTTATGCTGTATCCAATACATATAGATTGCTGTTTGGATGCTATACTTGATATATATATATATATATATATATATATATTTGATGCTTTTGGGTGTATTCAATTATCCCTTGGGGATCACCCAATGTATGGGCATCTCATTTTAATCACTATTTGGTGACACTTTAGGTCTGGTAATTTTTTAAGCTATGCATTAAAAGTTATATTTTATCTTACTTGCTGTTATACATTATACATATTTGGGTGAGAATTAATTGTCAATTTCTGATCACTATTGGCATTTTTGCTGTATATTCATGCTAGACAATCACCACAAGGGTAAAAGCCCCATTTACGTTTACCAGATCCAAATGAGTCTGGTGTTTTGGACACATGATGACTTTGGACCAAAATGTCCCTCAGATTCTTACCTCTTCTGACCGTCATGAGAGGCGAGTCTGAGAGATATTTTGAGTAAGTGGGCTCCGTTTTTAAAATACACCACTGTCTATTTAATATTCAATATCAGCAATAAAGTAGGAAATTAGGTGAAAATAGGCACTGCACATACAGTCATATGTAAAAGTTTGGGCACCCCTATTAATGTTAACCTTTTTTCTTTATAATAATTTTGGTTTTTGCGACAGCTATTTCAGTTTCATATATCTAATAACTGATGGACTCAGTTATATTTCTGGATTCAAATGAGGTTTATTGTACTAACAGAAAATGTGCAATCTGCATTTAAACAAAATTTGACCGGTGCAAAAGTATGGGCACCCCTTAGCATTTTCTTCATTTGAACACTCCTAACTACTTTTTACTGACTTCCTGAAGCACTAAATTGGTTTTGTAACCTCATTGAGCTTTGAACTTCATAGCCAGGTGTATCAAATCATGAGAAAAGGTATTTAAGGTGGCCACTTGCAAGTAGTTCTCCTATTTGATTCTCCTATGAAGAGTGGCATCATGGGCTCCTCAAAACAACTCTCAAATGATCTGAAAACAAAGATTATTCAACATAGCTTTTCAGGGGAAGGATACAAAAAGTTGTCTCAGAGATTTAACCTGTCAGTTTCCACTGTGAGGAACATAGTAAAGAAATGGAAGAACACAGGTACAGTTCTTGTTAAGCCCAGAAGTGGCAGGCCAAGAAAAATATCAGAAAGGCAGAGAAGAAGAATGGTGAGAACAGTCAAGGACCATCCACAGACCACCTCCAAAGACCTGCAGCCTCATCTTGCTGCAGATGGTGTCACTGTGCATCGGTCAACAATACAGCGCACTTTGCACAAGGAGAAGCTGTATGGGAGAGTGATGCGAAAGAAGCCGTTTCTGCAAGCACGCCACAAACAGAGTCGCCTGAGGTATGCAAAAGCACATTTGGACAAGCCAGTTACATTTTGGAAGAAGGTCCTGTGGACTGATAAAACAAAGATTGAGTTGTTTGGTCATACAAAAAGGCGTTATGCATGGAGGCTAAAAAACACAGCATTTCAAGAAAAACACTTGCTACCCACAGTAAAATTTGGTGGAGGTTCCATCATGCTTTGGGGCAGTGTGGCCAATGCCGGCACCAGGAATCTTGTTAAAGATGAGGGTCGCATGGATTCAACTCAGTATCAGCAGATTCTTGACAATAATGTGCAAGAATCAGTGACGAAGTTGAAGTTACGCAGGGGATGGATATTTCAGCAAGACAATGATCCAAAACACCGCTTCAAATCTAGTCAGGCATTCATGCAGAGGAACAATTACAATGTTCTGGAATGGCCATCCCAGTCCCCAGACCTGAATATCATTGAACATCTGTAGGATGATTTGAAGCGGGCTGTCCATGCTCGGCAACCATCAAACTTAACTGAACTGGAATTGTTTTGTAAACAGGAATGGTCACAAATACCTTCATCCAGGATCCAGGAACTCATTAATAGCTACAGGAAGCGACTAGAGGCTGTTATTGTTGCAAAAGGAGGATCTACGAAATATTAATGTCACTTTTATGTTGAGGTGCTCATACTTTTGCACCGGTCAAATTTTGTTTAAATGCAGATTGCACATTTTCTGTTAGTACAATAAACCTCATTTGAATCCAGAAATATAACTGAGTCCATCAGTTATTAGATAAATGAAACTGAAATACCTGTTGCAAAAACCAAAATTGTTATAAAGAAAAAAGGTTAACATTAATAGGGGTGCCCAAACTTTAACATATGACTGTATGTATATAGATAAATATATGTATATACATATGTATATACATTTATATAAAGATGGCCGCCGGATGGGTCCTTGAGGGGAGATATCTGTCATTGTGGTTATTAGCTGCTCTCATGTGAGCTCGGAAGCATGCTCCATCACATATACTGCTGAGAGAGTTCTTGGGGCATTCCAGTGCTGGGTTTTATGAGCTATCATAAGAGATGAGTGGGAATGATTGCTCACATATCCCTACGTTTGGCAGATAAAATGGAGACCGAGTATCTGTGCTAAGAGGTAAAGAACAGGAAAATATCCTGAGCGGGCGGGCCCACTGTATTGTATGGACATTTTACTTTGTTTTTTCATATTCTTCCAGAAAATACTGTTATTTTGTTTGCTATCCTGAGCAGTCTATGAAGTTTAAATAAACTTGTCTGGGTATTTCAGCAATACAGCTTCCTTTGCCTACCTCAACCTCAGCTGAGTGAGTACAAATCTCTACAATATACATTATATATACAATATCGTTCAAAAGTTTAGGGTCACTTAGAAATTTCCTTATTTTTGAAAGAAAAGCAGTTTTTTCCAATGAGGCTAACATTCAATGTTCAGAAATACACTCTATACACTTTTAATGTGTTAAATGACTATTCTATCTGCAAACGTCAGGCTTGTAATGCAATATCTTCATAGGTGTGTAGAGGCCCATTTCCAAAAACCGTCACTGCAGTGGTCTTATGCTACTATGTGTTTGCTAACTGTGTAAGTAGGCTAATGGATGGTTAGAATACCCTTGAAAACCCTTGTGCAAGTATGTTAGTGTAGGGTTCTAGCAGGTTCGCAGGATTCAGTGACGAGACACGAGACTGAGTGTGTTTTGTGGAATAAACTTTTATAAACTATAGCCGCTGGGGCTATCTTGAGCAAACCAAAGGGGTTAACAATAACCAGTCCACGCAGGGACTCAACAATCCTAACAACACTTTCTAATATAAAAGCGACTAACGTGGTTTGCCCGGGTGCTATAGGCCACGAATGACCAAACTATGGGTCCTTATCTCCTATATTGTACTTATCCTTCCAGGGGGTCTGTTAGGATCACAAGCGTGGCCGCGTAGAGGTCACTGATGCGGCTGCCTTGACGCCTCGATATTCCGGGAAGGAACTGGGCTCGACAGGCCCTGAAGAGATGATGCCGGTGGGGCGCAACAGGCCCTGAAGAAACAATGCCGATGGGGCGCAACAGGCCCTGAAGAAACAATGCTGGTGGGGTGCAACAGGCCCTGAAGAAACAATGCCGATGGGGCGCAACAGGGCCTGAAGAAACAATGCCGGTGGGGCGCAACAGGCCCTGAAGGAATGATGCCGGTGGGACGCAACAGGCCCTGAAGAAACGATGCCAGTGGGGTGCAACAGGCCCTGAAGAAACAATGCCGGGGGGCACAACAGGCCCTGAAGAAACGGTGCTGATGGGGCGCAACAGGCGTCTCCTTGCGGCTCTCGTCTCACCGCGGAGTTATGACGCAGTCTCTAAATATAACCATTCACCAACCTCTGCTCAGGGTCCCTTAGCAAACCGGACAGGGGCCTCTACTGCCGCCTGTAGCGAGGTGGCGCCCCCGGGGCCAGTGTTGACAGGGCCGCAGCTGTGGGAGAATGCAGATGGCAGTGTCCTGACCGCTGTAAAGGAATGGTCTGTCGTTGCAGCGGTCGCCTGAGGTAGCCGTCTTGTCACAACAAGGTGGGAAGCAATGGGAGTGGCTGTATGTGACCGTATGCGGGGAGCGGCTGCCGGTGCAAGTCTCTCACATGTCACTACTCGGTGAGTCCGCAGCTTTCCTTCCACAGGCCCCTGTCGGTCTCTCCACAACACACCGTCTGCTCCCTCGGTCCTCTCTGTCTCAAACGGCTTCCTGTCTGTTGTCCTGCTCTCTGCCAACTGCCACTTCAGCGCGCCCCCTGCTCCTTTTAAGCTTGCCCCGCCCCCTGTTTCCCTGACAACTTCAGTCAAGTCTTTCCCTCTACTGTCCTCCCAGTACCGTTCCCCCAGGAACCCTGATGGCGGCCCCCTGGGTATCTGTCCTTTCACTGTCTGTGAGTCCTCCTCCACACATTAGCACAGCTGAAAACAGTTTGGCTGATTAGAGAAGCTATAAACCTGACTTTCTTTTGAGCTATTTGAGAATCTGGAGCATTACATTTGTTGGTTCCATTAAGCTCTCAAAATGACCCGAAAAAAACAACTTTCATGTGAAACTCAACATTCTATTCTTGTTCTTAGAAACGAAGGCTATTCCATGGAAGAAATTGTCAAGAAACTGAAGATTTCCTACAACAGTTCGTACTACTCCTTTCAGAGGAGAGCACAAACAGGCTCTAACCAGAGTAGAAAGAGAAGTGGGAGGCCCCGTTGCACAACTGAGCAACAAGACAAGTACATTAGAGTCTGTAGTTTGAGAAATCGATGCCTCACAGGTCCACAACTGGCAGCTTCATTAAAAAGTACACACAAAATGCCAGTGTCAACATCGACAGTGAAGACGCGACTCCGAGATGCTGGCCTTCAGGGCAGAGTGGCATAAAAAAAGCCATATCTGAGACTGGCTAATAAAAGGAAAAGATTAATATGGGCAAAAGAACACAAACATTGGACAGACTAAGATTAGAAAAAAGTGTTATGGACAGACGAATCCAAGTTTGAGGTGTTTGGATCACACAGAAGAACATTCGTGAGATGCAGAACAGCTGAAAAGATGCTAGAAGAGTGCCTGATGCCATGTGTCAAGCATGGTGGAGGTTATGTGATGGTCTGGCGTTACTTTGGTGCTGGTAAAGTGGGAGATTTGTACAAGGTAAAAGGATTTTGAATAAGGAAGGCTATCACTCCATTTTGCAACGCCATGCCATACCCTTTGGAAAGCACTTGATTGGAGCCAATTTCATATTAAAACAGGACAATGACCCAAAGCACACCTTCAAATTATGCAAGAACTATTTAGAGAAGAAGCAGGCAGCTGGTATTCTATCTGTAATGGAGTGGCCAGTGCAGTCACCAGATCTCAACCTCATTGATCTGTTGTGGGAGCAGCTTGACGATATGGTATGCAAAAAGTGCCCATCAAACCAAACCAACTTGTGGAAGGGGCTTCTAGAAGCATGGCGTGAAATTTCTCCAGATTACCTCAGCAAATTAATTGCTAGAATGCCAAAGGTCTGCAATGCTTTAATTGCTGCAAAGGGAGCATTCTTTGTGAAAGGCAAAGGTTGAAGGAGAAAATTATTATTTCAAATAAAAATCTATTTTTCAAACCTTGTCAATGTCTGGACTAGATTATATTATATATATATATATATATATATATATATATATATATATAAAAGCACAGCAGCACATGTGCATGAATCTAGGACATGTGGAAACACAAAAAAAACATTAAAAACATTCAATTTAGATGAAACTTCTCAAAATCTTCCCAAAAATTTTTACAATTTTTTTTAATTTACAGTAATAGATAAAAAAATAAGGTTCTTAGTGCACAAATTGGCCACGGCAAGGAGACCTCCCTCTGATGGGTCCCTGCTCTATACTATAAGCCACTACTGAGCCACAGCCTACAATTTTCGACAAACATGTCACTACTTGGCTAAGCCTACAATTTATGGGCAGGTAGAGCTGGTTATGGCACCTGCAAGGCCAAAAGGAGGGGTGCAAGATCAGACTGGAGGCAGCAAGCGTCCAGTCTTACTTAAATAAGCAAAAAAAAAAGATCAGCACATCCTAGTATGAGCACGCACAAGCTGCGAAAACTGTGTAATATAATAATAATAATAAATTTTATTTTTATAGCGCCAACATATTCCGCAGCACTTTACATTTCAGAGGGGATTTGTACAGACAATAGACATTACAGCATAACAGTAATCACATACAGTAGATTATAACAAATACCAAGAGGAAAGAGGGCCCTGCTCGCAAGCTTACAGTCTATGAGGAAAGAGGTAGACACGAAAGGTGGGTGGTAACAGTTGCCCTGATTGTATGGACCAGCCATAATGTTAAGTGTGTAACAGTACAAGCACAGAGGGCTAATGGATGCATAAAGCATGTGGGAACATGATGCGGGAAATCTGGTTATGGTAAAGCTTTTGGCTGTGCCACACAAGGATAGATTAGGTTAATGTGTTGAGGCGGTAGGCCGTCTGAATAAATGTGTTTTTAGGGCACGAATAAAATTGTGGGGATTGGGGACTAATCGTATTGACATGGAAAGTGCATTTCAAAGAATTGGCGCGGCACGTGTAAAGTCTTGGAGACGGGAGTGGGAGGTTCTGACTATTGAGGATGCTAACCTCAGGTCATCAGCAGAATGGAGGGCGCGGGTAGGGTTGTATACTGAAACAAGGGAGGAGATGTAAGGTGGTGCTGAGTTATGGAGGGCTTTGTGGGTGAGGGTAATAAGTTTATACTGAATTCTGGAGTGGATGGGTAGCTAGTGTAATGACTGACACAAGGTAGAGTAATCGGTGTAACGATTGGTGAGGAATATGATCCTGGCTGCAACATTCAAGACAGATTGGAGAGGGGAGAGTTTGGTAAGAGGGAGACCGATTAGAAGGGAGTTACAATAGTTGAGACGAGAATGAATAAGAGAAACAGTAAGAGTTTTTGCAGAGTCAAAAGTAAGAAAAGGTCGAATTCTAGAAATGTTTTTGAGGTGCAGATGACAAGAGCGAGCCAGTGATCGAATGTGGGGGGCAAAGCAAAGCTTGGAATCAAGTTTGACCCCAAGACAGCGGGCCTGTTGCTGGGGAGTAATAGTGGAACCACACACAGAAATGGCAATGTCGGGTATAGGTGCATTATTAGAGGGAGGAAGCACAAGGAGTTCAGTCTTTGACAGTAAACACACCTACAGTGCCCATTTCAATGCCAATGACATCAATTCTTATTACTTAAGCTTGTCAACCTTAATTTACTTTATAATAATAGTTCCGCATTGAAAACTGGGGGTTATTTGGCTAAAGTTGTGGGGGGGTAGGGCTGGCACCAGGTTTTCGTGTGCCCTGGGCCAAAGAGTGTCAGTGCGCCCTTTTAACACATACCACAATTCATAATGCTCCGATACGACACAGAAATATAGGTATAGTTCAATGAAAATACTTCACTGCTTACATGACATGACTGATATCTATTTTAAATTGTTCAATAGCTCAAAAAACGGACAGTATATTACTCCATACAGTATTATGGCCACCACCTAGTGCGCCATACAGAATAATGAGCCCCATATATTTCTCCATACAGAATAATTGGTCCCATATAATGTTCCATACAGTATATGATGAGCTCCACATAATGCTACAGTATATGTTGGTCCCTATGGATGATGCTCCACTGTCTTATGGGCCCAAATAATGCTCCATATATAATGGGCCCCATTTATAATGCTCCAGTGTATAATGGGCCCCGTAAATGCTGCTCCAATGTCTGATATCCCCCATTTGGAATGCTCCAGTATATGATGGACCAAATGGATGATGCTCAAGTGTATGATGGGCCCCATATATCATTCTCCAGTGTATATTGCTCCCCAAAACATGCTCCCAACGTTTAAAAAAATTAAATACCTCTCCTCGCTGGGCACTGCTCTACTCTGCACTCCTCAGCATTGCCATCTTCAAGCGCTCTGCACTTGTACTGTTTCGGTAGAGGGCATACAGACGTGATGTCATTGCGCTCTCTAACCTGAATGTCACTGTCAGGAAAGGCGGAAGACGTCATGGCAGTGGAGCAGGGAGAGGTAAGTATTGCAAGTGCTGTGGCCCTGAGCAAGCACTGGCACAGGGCCCCCCACCTGCTCAGGGAACGGGCACTTTCATCTGCACCTTCCTCTGTGTTACCGTGTAAGGTGGTATAGTATGCGGGAAGGGGCACCTGAGTTTCATTAGTGTCACATTCTGGCTCTGTAGAGTGCGAGCGGAATGTAGTTCTGTGAGTCAATGTACCAGCAGAATCATCTAGCAGCGGCAGTGCATCTGTGCACTCCATCTCCGATTCATGTTCGAGAATTTCACTTGATAACACAGGCATGGCATGTGAAAAGAGCTCCATGGAGTAATCTGAAGTGTTGGCTGCCACATCCTTCACTTTTAGTGGGGGTGAAGGAGACAAGGAAAGGGGTAGTTCCTGACCTGAAGCCTGCACTGACGACTCAGTGCTTGCATTATTTTAAACTACAAAAGAGGAGGCGATAGAGCTGGAGGCTGTTTCGGCAATGTAAGGCAAAACCAGTTCCTGATGCTCCGTCTTTAAAAGCAATTTACCTACTCCCAGAAAAGGGAGCCTTAAAGGCCTTCTTGTGCCAGACAATGACGCAGGCTCAACACCTCCTGCCTTGGCTGCTATTGTGCTTTTGGCACTACCAGCAGATGCACCACCACCACCACCATCAGTACCAGCTGGCCCCCCACAACCATGTCCGCAGCCTCTTCCACCATACTTAATAATTTTTGTGAAAATGGACTCAAAATACCAGCAGATATATGGTACTGTTTCAGAAGCGGATAGCTCTATACAGTCTAGGGATAATTGTAAATCTCTGTATATATTTCATGAGTCAGACACAGACGGTCACAGGCTCAGTATGGATTAGACAATAATATAAAAATTTGCAAAAGGGTACAGTATCACTAAATGCAAGGTATATATAGTATAGTTTAAACATACTGAATCTCCGTATACATTTCAGGAGGCAAACACAGACGCTCTCTGGCCCAGTGTGGATCCGACAACAATATAGAAAGTTGAGAATGGGTACTATGGCGCCTCTGAGGGTACGGTCACCACAGAGGTACTGCACCTCATCCAAAGGTGTGGTATCCCACCCCCAGGTAAGGATCACCACTCAGGACTCCTAACCCTGCGCTCAATACACACACTAGTTAGTCAGTGCTTTCTGGGTGTACCCGGCGGGAGGATGGCCTCATCTCAGACTGACTAGGAAAGGGTGTTAGGGGTTAGTGTGGAAGGTAGGTACAGTGGGAGGAGCTTAGGTAGTGGAGTGATTGTGGGCATCCAATCAGAGAGAGCAAGGTGACAGTTGGTGGGTGGAGCTAGTCTGAGGTAAATTGATCTTTCCAGAGAGTTGTCTATTGGTGACAGGACAGAGTAAGAGCAGGATTGCTGTGAGAGGGCTGAGGGTCAGAGAAGAGAGAAAAATCTTGTCCAAGCTCCTAGACTGGAAGGAAGGGGTCCTTGGGGCACAGGAAGTGCAATAAGCAACCTGTGAAGCCCATTTCTAGAGAAGGAAGGACCAGGCCTCGTTGGGGAAGGTGGCTCCTGAAGGTAGTGGAGAAATACAGGGCTCAGCTAGAAAGACTGAGGCTGAGGTAACTTTAAGTGCCTCAGTCGCAGCCGCATTCAATACTCAAAAAGGCAGCAGTTGGAATAAAGAACCCCAAGGCCTGACCACGTCAAAGAGACATGGCCTAGAAAGGATAAACAAGGAGGGGTCTTGAACAGGTGTTCCTGATCTACCTTGGAGTTTGCTGGACCCCTCCCTCAGATGACACAGTACCAATCGGGTCATCTTGTGCACAAAACTTTTGAGGAAAAACTCAGAAACTGCACCCAACTGTGTCCTTAGTGTCTTTTACAATTCACCTGCTTCACACGCTACACTCACCATCACCATCAACGGCTCACAAACACCATCTCAACTGCCCTGGGATACAGCTCTGACCGTGGAGAGCTTCATCATCTTGGCTGCTTTAACACCGTCCCAGAGGATCTGCATTGCAGCGTCGGCTACCCTACCCGAGTACCACGGTTGACATCACGATCCCCCTTTTCCAAATTAATTATCATACCATCTCCCCCTCATCTGAACTGTCATCTTCTTTATTGGACACCCAGGGCCACGGATCGGGTACCAATCACCACCGTGACATACTTCCCCTTTAAAAGAGCCTGAAAGGCCCGGTACAGAGTAACCCCCGGCCGTGCGTGGCGTTTCATTTTAACACCAGATACCAGGGATATATAGTATAGTTTCAACATTTTAAATCTACGTATATATTTCGGGAGGCAGACACAGACGCTGTCATGGCCAGTATGGATTCGACAACAATCTAACTAGTAGAAAAAGGGTACAGTATCACCAGATACAAGGTATATATAGTATAGTTTCAACATTCAAAATCTCCGTATTTATTTCAGGAGGCAGGCACAGACTCTCTGAGGCCCAGTATGGATTGCACAACAATATAAAAAGCAGTAAAAGGGGATTGGATACCAAGCGTACTGCTGTATACAGTGTTGGGATTCATTTTGCAATCTACATATATATTTCAAGAATAACACACAGCCTCTCACAGGCTCAGTATTGATCACACCATAATATAAAAAGAATATCCGCAAGAAATAATCACACATGTGGGCCAATGTTTCAGGTGTCAATGATGCACTTTGAGTGGTGGGTGGAGGATGATTTTCAGGCACAAAGGGTACTGGATCAACAGATACAAGGTATATATAATATAGGTAAAATAGAAAAAATCTCCGTATGTATTTCAGGAGGCAGACACAGATGCTCACAGGCTCAGTATGGATTAGACAATAATCTAAAAAGTTGAAAAAGGGTACATTATCACCAGATACAAGGTATTTATAGTATAGTTTAAACATTCTAAATTTCCTTAGACATTTCAGGAGGCAGACACTGATGCTCTCAGTCACAGTATTCATTAGCCAAGAATATAAAAAGTAGAAAAAGGTTACTGTATCACCAGATACAAGGTAGATATAGTATTGTTAAACATTATAAATCCCATTATTTATTTCAGGAGACAGACACAGATGCATGCTCTCAGGGTCAGTATGGATTACACATTATAAAAAGCAGTAAAAGGGTAATGGATCAGAAGCGTACAGCTGTATACAGTGTAGGGGTCATTGTAAATCTCAGTATATATTTCCAGAGTAAGAAACAGACTTTCACTGGCTCAGTATGGATTAGACCACTATATAAAAAGCAGTAAATGGGTAAGGTATCACAAGCGTACAGCTGTACACAGTGTTGGGGTAATCTTAAATCTACAAATATATTTCTGGAGTTACAGACATACGTTCACAGTCTCAGTATGGATTAAACCAGAATCTAAATAGCAAAAAAGGGTACTGTATCATTAGCGTTCAGCTTTTTACAGTGTTGGGAAAATTTTACATCTTGGGATCTATTTCCGGAGTCAGCCTCACACGCTCACTCAATCTGGATTTGAGCATAATACAAAATGTTGAACAAAGGTACAGGATAAGCAGATAGCAAGTGTATATATATTGTAGGGTACAACTTAAATCTGCGTATATATTTCCGTAGTCACCGTCAGACGCTCACTCAGTATGGATTTGACCGTAATACAAAATGTCGATCAAAGGTACTGTATCACAAGATAGGAGGTGTATATACTGTAGTATAGGGTAAACTTTTTATCTACGTATATATTGAAGGACTAAACCACACATGCTCACTCACTATGGATTATACCGTAGTAAGCAGATACCAGGTGTAAGGTGTAAGTACAGAAGGAAAGTCGAGTGATTGCAGAAATTTTGGAATTACTAATCACGGGAAAAACTCCCGGGAGAATTCTCAGAGGTGATGCTGACCCTCAATTACTTTGTCTGTGGAGACAGTGAAAACAGTTCTTGTGAAGAAAGGTTTGCTGTATCGCAGTACCATGGATCCCATCACCGTTACTCATCTCCATCAAATTGTGATCACAGGGAGAGATGTAGACATTGTCCTCACTGCCTATGATGATCTGTCAGGTAACTTTGGAGTGCAAAAGACAGAAGCCACAGGCCATAGGCGATTATATTGGATTGGCATGAGAGGACACACTTAAAAATGTGGGCAGGAATGTCACACGTCTGTGAGTAAGAAAACCGTGAAAGCTGATGATAAACCACCACTGCATCTCATTGTGAGTCATCGTCCATAACAAATGGAAGCCATTGATCATCTGAAGATAGAGCCCAGCAGGATAGGGCATAGCTACGTCTTAACCATCATCAATCAGTTCACCAAATTTGTATTGGCAGTCCCAGTGAAGGATTTAACAGCCCACACTACACAGCGGTAGAGCAGGGAGAGGTAAGTATTGCAAGTGCTGGAGCCCTGAGCAAGCAGGGGGGCCCACTCATGGGAGGTGGTACTGACACAGGGTACCTCATAGTACGCCGGTGTGTCTGACAGTGGTGGTGCACCCCCACCATCAGAGACACTTGATTGTACTATGAGGGACCCTGTGCCTGTGCCGTCGCCCAAGAGTAGGCCCACCCACGTGTCCAGGGCAGCGGCACTTGCACGGGTGCATGTGCCAGGTGGTGACCCCTGCCCTGGGGGGAGGTAGCCCAGTTAGGGAGGTTGAAAAAATGGCATATGTTGATGTTGGACATTCAGCAGCTGAATCTGGAGGAATTGGAAAAGTCTGAGGAAGAGGAGGACAAAAGCAAGCCATTTTTCTGGCAACCTACGTGTCAGCAGGGGAAGGTGGGACAAAATCCATTGAAACCCATGCATGGTTCGTTTTAATGAAGGTTAGATCATCAACATTTTTGGGTCGACAAACGGGTCCTTTTTTCTGTCAGGATTGATCCAGCAGCACTGAAGACTCTTTCGGATAGCACACTAGCAGCAGGGCAAGCGAGCTCCTGTAAGGCATATTGTGCCAATTCAGGCCAGGTGTCCAGTTTACAGGCCCAATAGTCAAAGGGGAATGACCTGTGAGGGAGAACATCGATATGGGAGGAGAAGTCGTTTGTAACCATAGTTGACAACTGCTGTCTCCTGTCACTTTCAATCGATGCAGTATTAACAGTCGTGTGAGCGGTACTTGAAAAATCAGTCCACAACATGGTCATGAAACCCCTGTGTCCAACGCCACTTCGGCTGTGTGCACCTCGAACACCTCTTCCATGTTGCCCCCTATGGCTCGTGGGAGAACCATCACCACCGCTATGTGCTGGGAATGCCTCAAATAAATGGTTTACCAGAGTTGCTTGTTTGCTAGCCAATATTAGCTCTAGGTTCTCCTGCAGCATGATGTTTTGGAATTTGCCTTTAGAGCATGGATCCAGGATGCTGGCCAACCAGTAGTCGTCATCGTTCATCATTTTGGCAATGCGGGGGTCCCTTTTTAGGATCTGCAAGGCATAATCACACATGTGGGCCAATGTTCCAGGTGTCAATGATGCACTGCGAGTGCTGGGTGGAGGAGCACTTTCTGGCAAATCCACATCCCTCCAGTCAGGCACAAACCCTGTACCTGACCTTGCCACGCCAACATTTTCTCTTGCCCCCTGAGAAGCATCCTCCTCCCCTAAATAATCATCCCCATCATCCTCCTCCTCCTCTTCCTCCACCTCGTCCAGGAGAGTTCCCTGAGCAGACAATGGCTGACTGTCATCAAGGCTTCCCTCCTCCTCTTCCTCCTCGGCTGCAGATGCCTGCTCCTTAATGTGCGTCAAAGTATGCATGAGCAGACGCATAAGTCTGCGCTTACCAGCCGTGTGCATTCCTCAAAACACTGACGGGCTTTACAGAGGTCTTTCAGCTTCGACCACTGCACACCAGACAACTCTATGTCTGCCCTCAAACTGCCTGCCCGTGTATCCTCCCACAAATGCATTACAGCCTGCCTTTGTTCGCACAGCCTCTGAACCACGTGCTGGGTGGAGTTCCACCTTTTTGCAACGTCGATAATTAGGCGGTGCTTGGGAAGATGGAGCAATCGCTGCAGCTTCTGCATTCGACTGGAGAGTACGGGCGACCGGCGGATGTGCGAGCACAGTCTTCACACCTTATGGAGCAGGGCTGTTAAATCTGGATAATTATTGAGGAAGCACTGCACCACCAGGTTCAAGGTGTGAGCCAGGCAAGGTATGTGTCTGAGTTTTGAAAGGGCTATGGCTGCCACAAAATTCCGGCCGTTATCACTAACTACCTTGCCTGCCTCAAGATGTAGACTGCCCAGCCATGACTCAGTTTGTCGCTGCAAGTAGTCGGCCAGTACCTCCGCGGTGTGTCTGTTGTCGCCCAAACACATCATCTTCAACACAGCCTGGTGATGCTTACAACTAGCTGTTCGATAGTGGGACACCTTGTGTGCAACACTGCCAGCTGCGGATGGAGTGCTCATGCGATTGTGCTCTGTGGACGAGCTTTCGCTTATGGAGGAGGAGGAGGGTCAAAAGCCTACAGCCAACTGTTTCCTATACCTTGGGCGATGCAGCACTGTCCCACCGCCGCTGTCCCCTGTGGACCCTGCATCCACCACATTAACCCAGTGCGCAGTGATAGACTTGTAACGGCCCTGGCCATGCCTACTAGACCATGGATCTGTTGTCAGGTGCACCTTTCCACTCACTGATTGATTGAGTGCATGGACAATGCGGTCTTTCACATGCAGCTGGAGGGCTGGGATGGCTTTTTGAGAAAAGAAGTGCCAACTGGGTAGGTCATAGCGTGATATTGCATAGGCCATGAGCTCGTGGAAAGCTTCGCTTTCAACCAACCGGTAGGGCATCATCTCTAACGAGATTAGTTTGGCAATGTGGGCGTTCAAACACTGTGTACGCGGATGAGAGGATGAATACTTTCTTGTCCTACTGAGAGTCTCTAGTAGGGTGAGCTGGATTGAGAGCTGCATATGGTGGAACTAGCGGTGGACATGGCGGACTGAGAGAGGGTTGGTGATGGTGATGGTGTGGGTGGTCTTGCTGATGGAATAGATTCAGTCTTTCGTAGCAATAACATTGTGATTCCCTGGCTGCTTTGGCCTTGTAACGACACCTCAACATTTGCTGCTGGTGGTGTGCTAACCGGTGGGCTTACAGTGGGGGAAGCGATGTAGCGTTGCTGACTACCTTCATTCGGAGCAGGTGCACATGTAGTATGTGAGGTTTGGTAGTCCGTCCACGCTTGCAAGTGCATGGTGGTTAAATGTCTAAGCATGCAACTGGTATTCAAATTTCTCAGATTTTTCCCTCGGCTAAAGGTCTTTGCGCACTTCTTACAGATAACCTTTGCCTGATCATTAGGATTTTGTTCAAAAAAGTGCCACACTGCACTCTTCCTACTATGGAAGACATTTTGAGGCCTTGCATGCTGTGCTAATTTGACCGTCTGGCCAAGCTGTCCTGCAACTCTTTGGCTTTTTGTAAACCATTTTTGAACTCCTACGGGCCTGCCAGATAACAGCTGTTGCGATGTCGATGCCTGCTGCGGATCCTCCTCCTCCTCTTCTGAGCTATTGGCAGCGGCACACTTTTCCCCAATGGATGCCAATCTGGGTCAACAACTGGTCATCCATCACCTCCTCTTCAATTTCATGTGCACCATCTTCTGTGTCACCGTGTAAGGTGGTATAGTAGCACCTGAGTTTCATCAGGGTCAAATTCTGGCTCTGTACACTGCGAGGACAATGTAGTGCTCTGAGTGAATGTACCAGCAGAAAAATCTAGCAGTGGCTGTGCATCAGTGCACTCCATGTCGAATTCATCTTGGACTGGGGAATTCACAATTTTACTTGATAACCCAGGCATGGTATGTGAAAAGAGCTCCATCTGTAGTGTGGCCCGCCGCATCCTTCGCTTTTGGTAGGGGTGAAGGACACAAGGAAAGGTCTTTTTCCTGACCAGGAGCCTCCACTGACGACTCAGTGCTTTTATTTTTTGAAACTTCAGAAGAGGAGGCGATAGAGCTGGAGGCTGTGTCAGCAATGTAAGCCAAAACTTGCTCCTGAAGCTCCGGCTTTAAAAGCAGTTTACCTACTCCCAGAAAAGGGAGCCTTCGAGGCCTTGTGGAGCCAGATGATGACGCAGGCTCATCACCTCCTGCCTTAGGTGCTATTGTGCTTTTGCCACTACCTGCAGATGCACCCCCACCCCCACCACCATCAGTACCAGCTGGAAACCCCCGCTCACTTCCATGGCCTGTTCCACCATACTTCCTCATTTTTGGAAAAATGTACCCAAAATACCACCAGCTATATTGTACTGTAAAACAAGGTACAAGGTGTATTTAGTATTGGGGAGAATTGGAAGCTCCCTAGAGATTTTAGGAGGCTGAACTATTATCTCAGGCCCACTATAGATTGCACCTCAATTTAACAGGCTGAAATTGGGTGGTGTATGACAAAGTACAAGATGTATATAGTATTGTGGAGAATTTGAATCTCCCTAGAGATTTTGGGAGGCTGAACTATTATCTCAGGCCCACTATAGATTACACCTCAATTTAACAGGCTGAAATTGTCTGGTGTATGACAAAGTACAAGGTGTATATCGTATTGGGGAGAATTTGAATCTCCCTAGAGATTTTAAGAGGCTGAACTATTATCTCAGGCCCACTATAGATTACACCTCAATTTAACAGGATGAAATTGGCTGGTGTATAGCAAAGTAGAAGGTGTACATAGTATTGGGGAGAATTTGAATCTCCCTAGAGATTTTGGGAGGCTGACAATGATGCTCTCAGTCCAAGTATGGCAGCAGGCAGCCTAATAAGCAGGACTGCTGCACACAAAAGTGTGGAAAAATGAATGCTTGGTAACTGTGCAGAAAAGAGGAAGAAAAATATTTTTGCTTTTAAAAAAGCAGTTTGCACAGCAGTGTGCAGACAGCAATGCAGCTATCAGGGAGCATTAAAAGGCAGTCTAATAACCAACAGAGCTGATGCACAAAAAATATAGCCTCCCCTGTCACTGCACACAAACTGTTGTGTTGTACAGTGGAAATCACTAACAGCAGAAGCAGTTGTTTTGTTCTTCTTCCCTGCCTAACGCTCTCCCTTATTCAGAATCAACAGCTGCAACCTCTCCCTAATGCTAACATCGGCAGAAGTAAGATGGCGGTCAGCGTGCATGCCCTTTTATAGCCCCTGTGATGCCACACAAAGCAAGCCAATCACTTGAATGCCCTTCTCAAAGATGGTGGTGACCGATGCCCATGTCATCGCATTGCCCATAGTGTGCATCCTCCATCATTGGCTGAAAAAGGGCGCTGGAAGCATCATTTGAAATGTGACTTTGGCGCTCTGGGCGCCGACCTCGTGGCCGACCTCATGCTTTGGTCTTGTTTCGTTTCATGAAATCCGACTTCAGCGAAATATGAATTTGACCGACCCATTTCGCTCAACTCTAGTCAGCATGTATTTCTCCGTGATACCAGCCAGGACACGGTACTGTGTGAGTAGCGTACACCTCTATAAAGTGTGGGAAATAATGAACGTTCGTTCAGTTTGCAGAAAAAAAGAATAAAAGTATTAGTGCTGTGTAAAAAGCAGTCTGCACAGCAGTATACACACAGCAATACTGCTATAAGGCAGGCTAATAATTAGCGCTGCTGCACACAAGAAAATCCTCCCCTGTCACTGCTAACTGTACCCAACAATTGCGTTCAGCACAAGCACATAAGAACTTCTGTTTACAGGACTAAGTATCTCCCTAAAGACAGTGGCCAGAGCTAGTCAAACCTTCCCTCCCCAGAGGCGTATGTGGAGGCCCACATGACAGTGGGTTGGAGGGAGAAGGTTAACTGTCCCTGAGGGATGGAGTATGGACATAATGGGGGTATTTGAAGTGGGCTTATGGGGCAGTTACCTCAGTTCCCACAGCGGAGCCGCAGAGACTGTCCCATGCCCAGACGGCATGGAGTCCATATCAGTTGGATTGGAGAGGCTGCGCTCTGCAGTGGAGTTGCAGCCTGCCGGGTGGATCAAGGAGCAGGTCGCGGGGACCATTGGTGGAAGCAGCGGGTCGGCCACTGGTGTCTCTTCCCGTGTGAGGCGGCGTTCAAGAGCCATGGAGCGTTTATCCCCCGACACAGATCCCAGGACCCAGCGCTGGCGACGGAGCCCCTTCCAGGGACCGTCTGGGTCGGGTGCCTGCTGGTAAGCGCTTGGACAGGCCCCGGGCTGGGAGGAATCCATGAGCCGGGCTGGGTCCAGTGGCAGTTGCAAGTCCTTCTCCCCAAGCAGAGCGGGAGGCGAGGCCTGCAGTCGCCGGGTCGGTGATGAACAATGAAGTCACAGCAGGCCCTCGTGGAGCCGGGTGGTCTGCCTCCTCTTCTTGGGGCGGCGGTGGGAGTTACCCAGAGGGGGGTCATCAGGCAGCAGCCCCTGTCGCCCAAGGCTGTCAGCTATGCCCAGTACCTCAGGCACACTGACCAGAACAACGGAGGTGGATCAGCATGAACGGTGCCTCAGGCAGTCGGTGGGGGTTGCAGGGGGTGGGTGTCCGCAGGCGGAAGCCCCCGTGGCTATGCAGCCTACTTGCCTCAGCGGGGGATGGAGAAGCAAAGAGCCCAGAACGGAGTTACTGTGAGGGCGGCAAGAAAGCCTGTTTCACAAGGTGGCAGACCTCTGGGGACAGATTGTCTAAGGGGAAGCTCCGGAGTCGACGCACAGCGGGATACAGGATTGGTGGCTGGAGGAGTCACAGCGTCATCGCAGCCCAATGAGTATGGCTCCATGTCTTGTTTGTCCTCATCTCTAGTGAGGTCCCCTGCAGTCAGGAGTGGGTTGGGGGGCCAGCCAGTGGCATTAGGTCAGGGAGTTGTGGACCAAGTTCCTTCATGGATTGTGGGGCTGGGGGAGATGTTGACTTCCATGCGGGATTTGATATCACGGATGGAGGGATTTGGAGCACCCTCGGCGCATTTAGCCACTTGGGTGGGGTCGCAGGAGCAAGGGACCAGTTTGTCGGGGGCGGTTACTGGGGTGTCAGTTGGCCGAACTGACCCTGTGTCTGTTTCAGTTCAGACTGAGAAGGAAAAGGAATGTCGGATCCATGTAGATGACAGGGCGCATGGGGAGGTATATGTATGCTTTGAGGGCCCACTGGGCGCTCATCGTAAGCAGGAGGTGCAGGAAAAAATATAGAAGGACGAATATGTCGCGAGTTTTTCACTGATTCCTTTGGAAAAGTTGAACTTGGACAAAGGGAAGAAGGATGATAGCCAAAAAGAGGAGGAGGAAAAACGGAGATGTCGATTGATTCCGCACAGATTAGCAATTGGCTACAGGCATTCATATTTTGGCTAGCGTGGTTGGAGAGAAGGCGCCTGAGAAATGGTCTCCTCTTTTTTGTTGTTTGGATTCGATTGGGGAGGCTTATAGGGTGTAGGGGGTTCAGGCTTGACTCCATTACAACAAACAGTTTAGGCATAGGAAGGCGGTTCGTCCGGCAATTCGGTTTGACAAGAAAGACATACGTCTGTGGTTGAAGCTAATGACGCCGACTAAGTTCGGCCATTCCTTTCTTGGGGGTGCCGGGGGGGCCGGTTTGTCAAATGCACAAAGCAGTGGACAAGGGAGTCAGTTGGGGCAATCGGTCAGCCAGAAGCAGGGTCTCTGCTGGCAAGTGAATGATGGCCAGTGTAAATTTGGGGCTAGATTGCTGCAAATTCAAGCACCTTTGATCCCATTGCAAAGGAACCTTGCATGGTGCTTCCAGATGCTTTAGGAAGCAGAAAGGAGAAGCAGAGAGAGAGAGTGCTAATTCAAAAGGGGTAGACGCCATTGAAACTGGCTGCAATGGTCCCTTATGTAAGTAGGTTTCCAGATGGGGTTAAGTCAGAACTGTTGTCCGTTTTCAGTGACGAGTTTAAAATTCCTGCCCCTCCTTTTGAGATACCATGGGTGATTAACAATCTGAGGTCAGAAAAAGAAACAGCAGAATAAGTTCAGGCTGATTCATCATCTGTCTTTCCCTCGTGGTAGGTCGGTGACTTATGTAATTGACCCGTAGCTGTGCTCTTTGTTTTATAAGTCATTTGATGAGGCGGCAAAGTTTGCCCGGAAATGTTGGAAGGGGGCACTTTTATGTTGATCCCTGTTCATCTGGGTAATGTTAAGTTGTTGGAGTGTTACTGGGGTGGTGTTTTTTGGGTTGATAGATGTTTGACAATGGGATGATCGGTGTCTTGTGCGTTTTTGAGGCATTCAGTTCTTTTCTCAAATGGATTGTCCATGGAGTATCGGCTTTTGATTCCATGATTCATTACCTGGATGATGGTTTGTGTATTGGTCGGGCAAATTCTGGTTGTTGGGAGAGGTTACTTAGAGCGGTGGAATGGGCGGTGTAGTGTTTTGTTGTACCGCTTGCTCCCGGTAAAACAGAGGGGCCTTGCACGTGCCTATCGTTTTTGTGAATCGTGATTGATTCGGTAAAATGCGAGTTCTTTTTGACAGAGGATGAGGTAAAGGCGTTGCGGGATGAGGTGTCTCGGGCAAGATGGTTGAAGAAATTGTCGTTGACATAGGTGCAGTGACTACTTGTGAATTTGACTTTTGCTTGTCGCATTATTACAATGTGTTGGGTCTTTTCTCAGCGGTTGGCGAGCGCTACGGCGGGAGTGCGGGCTCCGCATCATTTTGTTCGGCTTTACAGTGAACATAAGGCTGATTTGGAGCAATACAACGGATGTTTTTTGCTCATGGAGGAGGCAGTTGTAAATGATGACTTGGAGTTGTTCACAGATGCGTGTGATGGAGTGTGTTTTGGGACACATTTTAGGGGCCTGTGGTGCGTGGCTGCATGGCCTGAGGAGTGGTTTCAACTGGGCCTTGTTAGGAATATTGCTTTATTGGATATTTTGCCTATACTGATGGCTGTGAACCTATGGAAGGAAGAGTTTCGGGATAGAAGGATCCGTTTTAATTGTGACAACATGGGAGTTGAGTGTTCCATTAACAGCTTGACGGCGTCCTCTCCTCCAGTGATGCGAGTCCTGTGGCAGTTAATTTTGACTTTTTTATCGCTTAATGCTCATGTGACGGCTTCTCAGGTGGCTGGTATTAGGAATTCCATTGCTGATTCTGTATCTCGTTCACAGCGATAGCGTTTTCGGTAATTGTCCCCGGATGCGGAAGAAGCGGGTTTCTTTGAGTCCAGCCGGGCTTTGGAAGGTGGTCTCAGGGCTGCAGAACCTTTCATACGGGCTTCTCTGTCTTCTATTACTTGGTCGATCTATCAGTCAAGTACGGAATTAACCGTAATACAAAATGTTGGAAAAAGGTACTGTATCAGCAGATCCCAGGTGTTTCCAGTCTAGGGGTAATTGTAAATCTCCATCTATATTTCAGGATTCAGACAAATACAATCACAGGCTCAGTATGTATTAGACAAGAATATAAAAACTTGAAAAAGGGTAATGTTTTACAAGCGTTCAGATGCATACAGTTTTGGTGTCATATTAAATCTCCTTATATTTTACCAGAGTTCAAACTCTCACAGGCTCTGTATGGATTACACCAGAATATAAAAATGAGAAAAAGGGAAATGTATTCAAAATGTACACCAGTATACAGTGTTGGGGTACTTTGAAATCTTCGTTTATTTTTCAGTCTTGGTTAGCCAGTCCAGACTCTCCGCTACAGGAAGCTAGATGGATAAAAGTACAGATGGAAAGTCGAGTGATTTCAGAAATGTTGGAATAACTAATCATTGAAAAACCTCCCAGGAGAATTCACAGAGGCGATGCTGACCCTCAATAACTTTTACTGTGGATACAGCAAAAATGCAGATCAGTGAAGAAAGGGTAGCTGTATCGCAGTAATGTCGATCCCATCACCGTTACTTGTCTCCATCAAATTGTGATCACAGGGAGAGCTGTAGACATGGTCCTCACTGCCTATCTTGATCTGTCTGGTCACTTTGGAGTGCAAAACACAGAAGCCACAGGCCGTAGGGGATTCTATTGGATTGCCATGAGAGGAGACATTGAAAAATGGTGGCAGGAATGTCACACGACTGTGACTATGAAAACTGTGAAAGGTGATCATAAAGCACCACTGCATCCGCTTGTGAGTTGACGTCCATTACAAATGGTAGCCATTGGTAATCTGAAGGTAGAGGCCAGCAAGTCAGGACATAGCTAAATCTTAACCATCATCGATTAGTACACCAAATTTGTAGTGGCCGTCCCTGTGAAGGATTTAACTGGCTAGACTACACAGCGGTGGAGCACGGAGAGGTAAGTATTGCAAGTGCCGTGTCCCTGAGCAAGCAGGGGGGACCCACTCCTGGGCACTGGTAATGGCACAGGGCCCCTCATATACGCCAGTGTGTCTGACGGCAATAGGCCCCCCCATCAGAGACACTTTATTATACTATGAGAGGCCCTGTGCCAGTGACGTCACCCAAGGGTGGGGCCACACACCTGTTCAGGGCAACAGCACTTGCCCGGGTGCGCCAGAAGTTGACCCTGGTCCTGGGGGGGTTCAGTACAGTTAGGGAGGTTTAAAAAATGGCATATGTTGATGTGTAGGCTTGACTTTCAGCTGCTGTAAATGGAGGAATTGGAGAAGTCCGATGAAGAAGAGGACAAAAGCAAACCTTTTTTCTGGCAACCTATGTGTTATCAGGGGAAGGTGGGAAAAAATCCTTTGAAACCCATGCATGGTTCATTTTAATGAAGGTTAGATCATCAACATTTTGGGTCGACAGACGGGTCCTTTTTTCTGTCAGGAATGATCCAGCAGCACTGAAGACTCTTTCAGATAGCACACTACCAGCAGGGCAAGCGAGCTCCTGTAAGGCATATTGTGCCAATTCAGGACAGGTGTCCAGTTTTAAGGCCCAATACTCAAAGGCGAATGACCTGTGAGGGAGAAACTCGATATGGGAGGAGAAGTAGTTTGTAACCATTGTTGACAACTGCTGTCTCCTGTCACTTTCAATCGATTCTGCATTAGCTGTCGTGTGCGCGGTTCTTGAGAAATCAGACCACAACATGGTCAGGAAACCCCTGTCTCCAATGCCAGTTCGGATGTGTGCACCACGAACACCTCTTCCATTTTGCCAACTACAGCTCGTGGAAGAACCAGCTCCGCTGCTGTGTGCTAGGAATGCCTCAAACAGTTTACCAGAGTTGCTCTAGGTTCTCCTGGGGCATAATTTTGTGTAATTTGCCTTTATAGTGTGGATCGAGGATGCTGGCCAACCAGTAGTCATCATCCCTCATCATTTTGGCAATGCGGGGGTCCCTTTTTAGGATCCGCAAGGTATAATCACACATGTGGGCCAATGTTCCAGGTGTCAATGATGCACTGCCAGTGGTGGGTGGAGGAGCACTTTCTGGAAAATCCACATCCCTCTAGTCACGCACAAACCCTGTACCTGACCTTGGCGCGCCACATTTTCTCTTGCCCCCTGAGAAGCATCCTCCTCCCCAAAATAATCATCCCACTCATCCTCCTCCTCATCTTCCTCCGCTTCCTCCACCTCATCCACGACAGTTCCCTGACCAGACAATGGCTGACTGTCATAAAGGCTTCCCTCCTTCTCCTCTTCCTCCTCCTGTTGCTACTCAGCTGCAGACGCCTGATCCTTAACCCTAGAACGCATACCCATAGAAATCTACATATTCACGCACCTGGGGCCTTTTAGGCCTGTTTACAATTATCATGGAATAACTCAAATAAATATACTTTTCAAAGTTTATTGCAAAGTAAGGATGCATTCCCACTAGCGCTGGGGTCCCCCAGGACGGGATTCCGTAATGGATCTGACCTCCTGGTGACCCCAGCTAAGGCTGGAGGACGCATACCTGGGGCCTCGCAGGCCTGCCAGGTTACTTGTTTTCTATTTTCTGTAAAATTACTTTAGTTAGAATTTTGAAACTCTAGGTATTCCTCAGGTATATAGTTGTTAGTAATTTCCAGTTGTTCATATATTTTTATGTTATAGGCATTTCGGTATAACAACCTTTTTTTGGGACTACTCCATATTCACGCACCTGGGGCCTTTTAGGCCTGTATGCAAATAACACGGAATAACTCAAATAAAAATACTTTTCAAAATTTATTTTACAATTGCAAAGTAAGGATGCATTCCCGCTAGCGCTGGGGTCCACCAGGAGGTGATCCGTAATGGATCCGTAATCCGTAGAGCAAGTGTTTTTACTATGTCGGAACATAGGTCTTTCTGGACTGGAGCATCAGCTTCTTTGCCACAGTAAATCAGACCATTCATTCCATAATAGCTTGCTGAATCGCACATCCAGAAAATTTTTATGCCATACTTAGCTGGCTTACTGGGCATATACTGAATGAATTTGCAACGTCCCCTAAAGGCAAGAAGTTGCTCGTCCACTGTCACATTATTACTGGAATGGTAAAGCTTTGTACAGTTCTTGATAAAAAGATTCCAGATATAGCTAATATGGGCTAATTTATCGGTTGCCAACCTCACAGGGCGAGTTCTCTTTTCATCAAAACGAAGGCATCTCGGAATACCCTCAAATCTATTGATGGACATAGTAGCTTTGTAGTGTGGATCTGCAAATGGGTTCTGAAATAACTCTCTGATTGGAACATCGTATGATTTTGTCGACCCTGCCAGAAGAGTAAGGCCAATATATGCATATAGTTCCTCTTTAGTTATATTTTTCCATGTTTTTTTTCTTCCTGACGCGATACGTTTTCCTTCTACGTTAGTACACAAAACTACCTCATCTGCAATATCATACGAAACAAATTTACAGAAAACATCTCTTTTGGACATGAATTGGGGAATTCCGACAGCTCCTTGAGAAACTCTAATAATGTTATGTGATGGGGTGCGTGCAGGAGCCGCAGCAGTACTGTTCCAAAAAATATTCGTTTCAAATGTTCTATTTGAACGTTCTGCTGGATCCACTACTTCTTCATCATCTGAAGAATCGCTGGACGATGAAGTTGATACATTAGCTGGTGGCATGTACTCTTCATCAGACAAAGAAATTTCACTTTCTTCATCACTATTGAAAACAATCACCTCAATTTCATGGTCAGTCAATCCCCTGGAAGTACCGTATTTTTCGGACTATAAGACGCACCGGACCATAAGACGCACCCTAATTTTCATAAGGAAAATAGGGGAAAAAAAAATAATGTGTCAAATGGGGGTCCGTCTTACAGTCCAAATTCAGCTTACCTGGGAAGGGATCCGGCACAGGTGGAGAAGTAGTCACAGGGGTCACTCAGTGGTCCAGGCTCGTGCGGTGGCGGGTCTGTGCTGGGGCAGGTTGGTTGTGCTGGGGCAGCTGCGCTGGGGTAGGTGCAGCTGTGCTGGGGCTGTGGCAGCTTTGCTGGGGCAGGGGCAGCTGTGCTGGGGCAGGGGCAGCTGTGCTGGTGTAGGTGCAGCTGTGCTGGGGCTGGGGCAGCTGTGCTGGGGTAGGTGCAGCTGTGCTGGGGCTGGGGCAGCTGTGCTGGGGAAGGTGCAGCTGTGCTGGGGCAGGGGCAGCTGTGCTGGGGCTGGGGCAGCTGTGCTGGGGCAGGGGAAGCTGTGCTGGGGCAGGTGGGCTCTGCGGTGGTGGCAGCGGGCGGCGCTCTGCGGTGCGGTGGTGGCAGCGGGCTGTGCTCCGGTGCAGGGGCGGCGGCTCCGCCGGCATTTCTTCGCAGCCCGGAGGCCCCCGCACATCCTTGCTGGCCGACGCCATGTTGCGGTGGAAGATGCGTCTTATGGTAGGAAAAAATAAGGTAGACTGTGCCATTGTAATTTTAGATGTCAGTAAACTAAAAAGAAAAAAAAAAAAAGATTACAATCAGGCTTGTGCACTGTATGTGATAAGTAGTGTTGAGCATTCCGATACCGCAAGTATCGGGTATCGGCCGATACTTGCTGTATCGGAATTCCGATACCGACTTCCGATATTTTTTCAATATCGGAATTCGGCATCGGAATCGGAAGTTCAGTTGATTGACGGCCTGACGTCATCATGATGCGCGGTGTGTGCGCATCATGATGCGCCGTCATTTCGGGCCTTCCGGGGGTCTCTGCCGGCCTGCCGGGGGGCTGTGCCGGCCTGCCGGGGGGCTGTGTGGACTGCCCGGGGTCTGTACCGGCCTGCCGGGGGGCTGTGCCGGCCTGCCGGTGGTCTGTGCACCCTGTGGGGGTCTGTACCGGCCTGCCGGGGGGCTGTGCCGGCCTGCCGGGGGGCTGTGCCGGCCTGCCGGGGGGCTGTGCTGATGTCCGGGGGTCTGTGCAAGCATCGTCCGATGGGACTACAAGTCCCATCGGGCGATGCCTGCTACCATGACGGTGATTGACACATTAGCCAATGATGGGACAGTAGTAGTCCCATCATCCGGCTAATGTGTTAAATGTAGAGTTGAGCGATACCAGCCGATACTTGAAAATATCGGATCGGAATGGATCGGCCGATCTTAAAAAAAAGTATCGGTATCGCCGATTCCGATACCGGGAACCAATGCAAGTCAATGGGGCCAAAATATCGGAATTAAAAAAAAACCTTTCTTTCCTTGTAGGTTAATTCTACATGAAGAAAAACAACTAAGAATAATGTAGAATGTATTGTGGGAGGTGGAGGAGACATTAAAGCCATAGAGGTTTAGCCCAATCAAATGGAATAGCAGGAATTAAACTTTTTTTTTTAAAGATGTTAGGAGTTACAAAGATATTGACTATGTTAGCCTCATTTATATTTTGCCAGACATGTATGTCTTCTTCTTCTACTTCCTTTTTTTACATTCTTCTTCTTCTTCTTCTACTTCCTTTTTTTACATTCTTCTTCTTCTTCTTCTACTTCCTTTTTTTACATTCTTCTTCTTATTCCTTTTTTTACATTCTTCTTCTTCTTCTTCTACTTCCTTTTTTTACATTCTTCTTCTTCTTCTTCTTCTTCTTCTTCTTCTTCTTCTTCTTCCTTTTCTTACATTCTTCATATTCTTCTTATTCAACAATTATTATTCTACATATTCAGCTTCTTCATCTTCTTCCTATTCTTCTTCATCATATTCTTGTTTGTGTCAGGCATTCCTGTAGTTGTTATCTAGAAAAGTTAGAAGTTTACACCTTCCGTTCTGCCTGTCACAAAAGATTTACAACAGGATTTGTCCGCGTTCAGTTTGGCCTGCAGAAGCAGGCCTTTTCCAGGGGCACCACGAGGAGGAACGGACTCACCCCCATACACTGCTTAGTCTTCTTCTGCTTATAAATAAGATAATATCATTTGCTCAGAGTATTAGTCTTATGCTTAATGTTCTTCTGCTTTGTTTTTTTTATGCTTCTTTGTCTTCTCTCTCTTGTTGTTCTGCATCTTGGTGGTTGTCTTCCTGTTCTTTGTCCTCTTGAACCAGCTGACGGTACTGGCACCCGGAGGGGCAGCAGAAGGAACAAGAGCCAATGGCACTACCGAGGACCAGCTGACGGTGCTGGAACCCGGTTACTAAGCAGGAGGTACCTGTGCTACAAAGCACTACCAAGGACCAGCAGACGTTGCCGGAACTCGGATACCGAGATGGAGGCACCTAGGCCAAAGGCTCTGACGAGAACCAGCTGACGGTGCTGGAACCCGGAGGGGTAGCATAAGCTGCAAGAGCAAATGGAAATAGCGAGGACCAGCTGACAGTGCTGGCACCCGGAGGGGCAGCAGAAGGAATAAGAGCCAATGGCACAACCGAGGACCAGCTGACGGTGCTGGAACCCGGTTACTAAGCAGGAGGTACCTGTGCTACAAAGCACTACCAAGGACCAGCAGACGTTGCCGGAACTCGGATACCGAGATGGAGGCACCTAGGCCAAAGGCTCTGACGAGAACCAGCTGACGGTGCTGGAACCCGGAGGGGTAGCATAAGCTGCAAGAGCAAATGGAAATAGCGAGGACCAGCTGACAGTGCTGGCACCCGGAGGGGCAGCAGAAGGAATAAGAGCCAATGGCACAACCGAGGACCAGCTGACGGTGCTGGAACCCGGTTACTAAGCAGGAGGTACCTGTGCTACAAAGCACTACCAAGGACCAGCAGACGTTGCTGGAACTCGGATACCGAGATGGAGGCACCTAGGCCAAAGGCTCTGATGAGAACCAGCTGACGGTGCTGGAACCCGGAGGGGTATCAGAAGTTACCCCTGAAAAGCAAAGTTGGCATGCCGCAAGCTGGCCGCAGTTACCGAATCACACAGTCCTACAGGGGGTGCTTGTCCTACTGGCACTATGGAACAAACCTTTCTTACCAGAACCCGCAGTCCACATAGGAAGCACCTAAACTGCTGGCACCCTAGCCTCGGCTAACCCAACCGCAACACGACATGGCAACTTGGGGTGGCAAACTGACATTGACACTTCCCGGAAACAGCAGGCAGGGCTGGAACCAAGCTGGGCAGGAGGGAGTACCCGTGCCAAAGTCAGTTATGAGCAGCAACTGGCGATGTTGGAGCCCAGGACAAGCACTTAGCAGGCTGAGGCCTGATGTGCTGTCAATTGGGAGGCAGCAGGACAGATTGCCATCAAAACAGCAGGGGAACAGCTGACGTTACTGAACCCCACAAACACAGGAGCTAGTGTTTTACTCTGTGAAGACGGCACTTCCGAGCAACAACTGGCTGTGTTGAAGCCCAGGGACAAGCACGGAGCAGGCTTAGGCTGCATTGAAGAAATTTTAAGATCGGTTGTAGACTACTAATTTGAACCAAGCTCCACTTAGGCCTGTGGATTCACTGATTTTCGTATTTCCCCTGTCCTCCAACCCCGCCAGTTACAGCTCCGAAGTGGCGTCTGCACAATCCACACTTGTTCCTGTGTTACAGGTGTTCAGTCCGGTCAGTTAATCCCCTGATGTGTGTCCGGCAATGTCGCCTGCTCTGTCCACATTCCGATAATGGGAATGTGGACAGAGCAGGCGACATTGCCGGACACACATCAGGGGATTAACTGATCGGACTGAACACCTGTAACACAGGAACAAGTGTGGATTGTGCAGACGCCACTTCGGAGCTGTAACTGGCAGGGTTGGAGGACAGGGGAAATACGAGAGACAGTGGAGCCACAGGCCTAATTGGAGCACGGTTAAAAATCAGTAGTGGTACGACTGTGTAGGCAGCAGGAGACTTTGCCATCCACACAGCAGGGGATCAGCTGACATTACTGAACCCCACTGAGACACGGGAGCAAGTATCTCTTTCCGTGTGGACGGCACTTCCGAACTACAACTGGCTGTGTTGAAGCCCAGGAAATAGGAGGGTGTAGGCAGAGGCCTACTGTATTTTGAATGAGTTTACAGCAGGAGAGACTGCCATCCACAAAGCAGGGGATCAGCTGACGTTACTGAACCCCACTGAGACACGGGAGCAAGTATCTCTTTCCGTGTGGACGGCACTTCCGAACTACAACTGGCTGTGTTGAAGCCCAGGAAATAGGAGGGTGTAGGCAGAGGCCTACTGAATTTTGAATGAGGTGACAGCAGGAGAGACTGCCATCCACACAGCAGGGGATCAGCTGACGTTACTGAACCCCACTGAGACACGGGAGCAAGTATCTCTTTCCGTGTGGACGGCACTTCCGAACTACAACTGGCTGTGTTGAAGCCCAGGAAATAGGAGGGTGTAGGCAGAGGCCTACTGTATTTTGAATGAGTTTACAGCAGGAGAGACTGCCATCCACACAGCAGGGGATCAGCTGACGTTACTGAACCCCACTGAGACACGGGAGCAAGTGTCTCTTTCCGTGTGGACGGCACTTCCGAACTACAACTGGCTGTGTTGAAGCCCAGGAAATAGGAGGGTGTAGGCAGAGGCCTACTGTATTTTGAATGAGTTTACAGCAGGAGAGACTGCCATCCACACAGCAGGGGATCAGCTGACGTTACTGAACCCCACTGAGACACGGGAGCAAGTGTCTCTTTCCGTGTGGACGGCACTTCCGAACTACAACTGGCTGTGTTGAAGCCCAGGAAATAGGAGGGTGTAGGCAGAGGCCTACTGAATTTTGAATGAGGTGACAGCAGGAGAGACTGCCATCCACACAGCAGGGGATCAGCTGACGTTACTGAACCCCACTGAGACACGGGAGCAAGTATCTCTTTCCGTGTGGACGGCACTTCCGAACTACAACTGGCTGTGTTGAAGCCCAGGAAATAGGAGGGTGTAGGCAGAGGCCTACTGAATTTTGAATGAGGTGACAGCAGGAGAGACTGCCATCCACACAGCAGGGGATCAGCTGACGTTACTGAACCCCACTGAGACACGGGAGCAAGTGTCTCTTTCCGTGTGGACGGCACTTCCGAACTACAACTGGCTGTGTTGAAGCCCAGGAAATAGGAGGGTGTAGGCAGAGGCCTACTGTATTTTGAATGAGTTTACAGCAGGAGAGACTGCCATCCACACAGCAGGGGATCAGCTGACGTTACTGAACCCCACTGAGACACGGGAGCAAGTATCTCTTTCCGTGTGGACGGCACTTCCGAACTACAACTGGCTGTGTTGAAGCCCAGGAAATAGGAGGGTGTAGGCAGAGGCCTACTGTCTTTGTAATGCGGAGACAGCAGGAGAGACTGCCATCTCCACAGCAGGGGAACAGCTGGCAGTGCTGAACCCCACTAACACTTGAACGAATGTGTTTGGCTCTGTGGAGACGACACTTCTGAACACCAACTGACGCTGTTGGAGCCCAGGATTAGGCGAGGAGCAGGCTGGGGCCTACTGGATTTTGGCAGGTGAAGGCAGCAGGAGACTTGCCATCTCCACAGCAGGGGAACAGCTGGCAGTGCTGAACCCCACTAACACTTGAACGAATGTGTTTGGTTCTGTGGAGACGACACTTCTGAACACCAACTGACGCTGTTGGAGCCCAGGATTAGGCGAGGAGCAGGCTGGGGCCTACTGGATTTTGGCAGGTGAAGGCAGCAGGAGACTTGCCATCTCCACAGCAGGGGAACAGCTGGCAGTGCTGAACCCCACTAACACTTGAACGAATGTGTTTGGTTCTGTGGAGACGACACTTCTGAACACCAACTGACGCTGTTGGAGCCCAGGATTAGGCGAGGAGCAGGCTGGGGCCTACTGGATTTTGGCAGGTGAATGCAGCAGGAGACTTGCCATCTCCACAGCAGGGGAACAGCTGGCAGTGCTGAACCCCACTAACACTTGAACGAACGTGTTTGGCTCTGTGGAGACAACACTTCTGAACACCAACTGACGCTGTTGGAGCCCAGGATTAGGCGAGGAGCAGGCTGGGGCCTACTGGATTTTGGCAGGTGAAGGCAGCAGGAGACTTGCCATCTCCACAGCAGGGGAACAGCTGGCAGTGCTGAACCCCACTAACACTTGAACGAATGTGTTTGGTTCTGTGGAGACGACACTTCTGAACACCAACTGACGCTGTTGGAGCCCAGGATTAGGCGAGGAGCAGGCTGGGGCCTACTGGATTTTGGCAGGTGAAGGCAGCAGGAGACTTGCCATCTCCACAGCAGGGGAACAGCTGGCAGTGCTGAACCCCACTAACACTTGAACGAATGTGTTTGGTTCTGTGGAGACGACACTTCTGAACACCAACTGACGCTGTTGGAGCCCAGGATTAGGCGAGGAGCAGGCTGGGGCCTACTGGATTTTGGCAGGTGAATGCAGCAGGAGACTTGCCATCTCCACAGCAGGGGAACAGCTGGCAGTGCTGAACCCCACTAACACTTGAACGAACGTGTTTGGCTCTGTGGAGACAACACTTCTGAACACCAACTGACGCTGTTGGAGCCCAGGATTAGGCGAGGAGCAGGCTGGGGCCTACTGGATTTTGGCAGGTGAAGGCAGCAGGAGACTTGCCATCTCCACAGCAGGGGAACAGCTGGCAGTGCTGAACCCCACTAACACTTGAACGAATGTGTTTGGTTCTGTGGAGACGACACTTCTGAACACCAACTGACGCTGTTGGAGCCCAGGATTAGGCGAGGAGCAGGCTGGGGCCTACTGGATTTTGGCAGGTGAATGCAGCAGGAGACTTGCCATCTCCACAGCAGGGGAACAGCTGGCAGTGCTGAACCCCACTAACACTTGAACGAACGTGTTTGGCTCTGTGGAGACGACACTTCTGAACACCAACTGACGCTGTTGGAGCCCAGGATTAGGCGAGGAGCAGGCTGGGGCCTACTGGATTTTGGCAGGTGAATGCAGCAGGAGACTTGCCATCTCCACAGCAGGGGAACAGCTGGCAGTGCTGAACCCCACTAACACTTGAACGAACGTGTTTGGCTCTGTGGAGACGACACTTCTGAACACCAACTGACGCTGTTGGAGCCCAGGATTAGGCGAGGAGCAGGCTGGGGCCTACTGGATTTTGGCAGGTGAAGGCAGCAGGAGACTTGCCATCTCCACAGCAGGGGAACAGCTGGCAGTGCTGAACCCCACTAACACTTGAACGAATGTGTTTGGCTCTGTGGAGACGACACTTCTGAACACCAACTGACGCTGTTGGAGCCCAGGATTAGGCGAGGAGCAGGCTGGGGCCTACTGGATTTTGGCAGGTGAAGGCAGCAGGAGACTTGCCATCTCCACAGCAGGGGAACAGCTGGCAGTGCTGAACCCCACTAACACTTGAACGAATGTGTTTGGCTCTGTGGAGACGACACTTCTGAACACCAACTGACGCTGTTGGAGCCCAGGATTAGGCGAGGAGCAGGCTGGGGCCTACTGGATTTTGGCAGGTGAAGGCAGCAGGAGACTTGCCATCTCCACAGCAGGGGAACAGCTGGCAGTGCTGAACCCCACTAACACTTGAACGAATGTGTTTGGCTCTGTGGAGACGACACTTCTGAACACCAACTGACGCTGTTGGTGCCCAGGATTACGCATGCCGCATGCAGAGGCCAATGGGCAGCGGTTTTTATGGAGGTTGTGGACTACTACTGATTCTAACCATGCTCCACTTAGGCCTCTGGCTCCACTGTCTCTACTATTTACCCTGGCCTCCAACCCCGCCAGCTACATCTCTGAAGTGGCGTCAGCACAATCTACACTTGTTCCTGTGTTACTGGTGCTCAGTCCCATCAGTTGATCCCCTGATGTTTGTCCGGCAAGTTCGCCAGCTCTGTCCTCATTCCCACTACTGGTTATGGGAATGTGGACAGAGCAGGAGACCTTGCCGGACACACATCAGGGGATAAACTGATGGGACTGAGCCACAGGAACACAGGAACAAGTGTAGATTGTGCTGACGCCACTTCAGAGATGTAGATGGCGGGGTTGGAGGTCAGGGGAAATAGTAGAGACAGTGGAGCCAGAGACCTAAGTTGGGCACGGTTAAAAATCAGTAGTGGTTTGAATGTTGATGGAGCTGGTGACTCTGCCGTCCACACAGCAGGGGATCAGCTGGCATTACTGAACCCCAGTAACACAGGAGCTAGTGTGTTTCTCTGTGCAGACGACACATCTGAGCGACAACTGGCTGTGTTGAAGCACAGGGATTATAGTTCAGGTGGTAGAAAAATGAACACACCAGCAGACCTGGATACAGTTGCCAACCACTAATTTAGTCTGTAAGAGGAATGGCAAAGTCTTTGGAGATCCAGGCCTTGTTCATTTTCAGAAAAGTCAGCCGGTCAACATTATCGGAAGATAGTCGCGTGCGACGGTCTGTTAGTACACCACCTGCGGCACTAAAGACACGTTCCGATAATACACTGGCAGCAGGGCAAGCCTGCACCTCCAATGCATACTGGCTAAGCTCTGGCCATGTATCCAGCTTAGAGACCCAAAACTTGAAGGGGGAAGAGCCATCTGGGAGTACAGCGACAGGGCAAGACATGTAGTCTGACACCATCTGACGGAAGCGTTGCCTCCTGCTGACTCGAGGCGTCGCTGATGGTGTAGACAATTGTGGTGGACACACAAAACTTTGCCACATTTGGGCCATAGTGGTCTTGCCTTGTGCTGCGGCACTGCCTCTGCTCCCTCTTTGTGCAGAGTTTCCTCCACTGCCTCGACGCACAGAGCTGCTTTGTAAAGCACTTGCAACAATGCTGTCGGGTGGAATGGAAAACATTATGGACTGCACCAGTGACTCTTCGTACTCCCGCATTTTACGCTCCCGGTTCAACGTTGGTATGAGCCTTTGTACGCTGTCCCGGTAGCGAGGATCTAGGAGGGTGTACACCCAATAATCAGCCGAGACGAGAATGTGGGCGATGCGGCGGTCGTTTCTCAGGCACTGCAGCATGAAATCAACCATGTGCTGCAGACTCCCAACTGCCAAAGAACCGCTGTCCCCTGTTTGAGGCGTGACCTCGACCTGCTCTGCATCACCCCACCCTCGCTGTACATACTGAGTAGAGGTTTGTGTACCTCCCTCCTCTGGAGAGATGTCTTCCTCCTCCATCGACTCCTCCTCATCCTCCTCACAAAGTGTCCCCTGCCTAGGCCTTTGTGAGGAAACACGTAGCGCAGACTGTCCAGAAGCAGATGGCATTTGGGACTCCTCATCCTCCACCTCTTCTGAAACCTCATCCCTTAGTGCTTGCAGTGTTTGTTGAAGCAGGCAGATAAGGGGGACAGTCATGCTGACTAGTGCATCATCTGCACTCGCCATCCGCGTGGATTCATCGAAGGCACGCAAAACGAGGCAGATGTCCTTCATAGAGGCCCACTCAATGGTGCTGAAGTGTGAACGGCGCACAGTGCGACTTGTTTGCGCCTGATGCAGCTGGTACTCCATGACTGCTGCCTGCTGCTCACACAACCGCTCCAACATATGTAACGTTGAATTCCACCGGGTGGGTAGGTCACATATGATGCGATGTTCTGGAAGGCCAAATCGTCGCTGCAGAGCAGCGAGGCGCGATCTTGCCGTGCTGGAACGTCGCAAGTGAGCGCACTCTATGCGGACCTTGTGCAACAGTGCATCAAGATCCGGATAGTCCCTCAGAAAGCTCTGCACGACCAAGTTAAGAACATGTGCCAGACATGGGATGTGTGTGAGGTTGCCTAGGCCAAGAGCTGCCACCAGATTTCGGCCATTGTCACACACTACCAAGCCCGGCTGGAGATTCGCTGGCCCAAACCACACATCGCTCTCCAGCTTGATAGCATTCCAGAGCTCCTGCGCTGTGTGGCTTCGATTCCCCAAAGAAATTAATTTGAGTACAGCCTGTTGACGTTTGGCCACGGCTGTGCTCATATCGGTCGTAACAGGCTCCTGCTCTGCTGTTTCTGAGGAACTTGAGTAGGAGGAGGAGTCTATGTGTACAGACTGGAGTCCTGCAATCCGTGGCGTTGGAAGAACACGTACAGCGCCACTCTCCAGATCCGTACCCGGCTCCACAACATTGACCCAGTGGGCAGTGAGGGAAAGGTATCGTCCCTGTCCATGGTTACTGGTCCACGCATCGGTGGTCAGGTGGACCTTGCTACTAACGGCGTTTAGTAGCGCATGTTTTATTTTGCCCTCAACATGTTTCTGCAGGGCAGGGACGGCTCGCCTGCTGAAATAAAAGCGGCTGGGCACGTTGTATTGGGGGACTGCCAATGCCATTAAGTCCCGGAAGGTGTCAGTGTCCACCAGCCTGAATGACAGCATTTCAACTGCCAGAAGTTTGGCAATGCCAGCATTCAGAGACTGTGCTCGGGGATGGTTTGCCGAGTAAGGGCGCCTTTTATCCCATGCCTGTGCTACCGATGGCTGTGATGGATGGGAACGTGCTGTTATGGGTGGAATCTGACAGGGTCTCCGGACAACAGTGGCAGAGGTTCTTCCTTGGCGATCCTGTGAGGAAGCCGAACCAGCAGTGTGTGAGCTGGAGGAAGAGGGCCCAACACGAACTGAAGAGGTGGTAGGTGGTGCTGTACGTTGGCCTACGTCTTGAGGGTGTCTATGCAACTCCAACTCGTGCTTGGTGCGCACATGTTTCCACATATTTGTGGTATTGAGGTTGCTGACATTTCTCCCTCTTTTGACTCTCTGATGACACAGCTTGCATTTGACAAAGCAAATGTCATCTGCAACTGTGTCAAAAAAGGACCACGCACTGCAACTCTTGTGAGCGCCCGGTTTGCCTTTGGAAGGAGGAATGCTCCTAACGGGTGCCGAAGTGGAGGGTACAGGCAACCAAGTCTTCCCCCTCCCTCTGCCTCCTGTTTTGGCCGGTAGGGGAATCTCTTCCTCCGAGCTGCTCCCACCACCTTCCTGTTGCTCACGCCATGATGGGTCAAGGACCTCATCATCTTCCCTCCCCTCTTCAAACAGCTGCTTCTCCGGGGTTGTCTCGCCAGCACCGTACGCACCAGAAAGTGGCAACTGAGTCTCGTCATCATCTGATGCGTACTGAGGTGTGCTGACCATAGGCACTGGCCCACTCGCCTCTTCAGATTCAGAGGGACAAAGAAGTTGCGCATCACTGCATACTCCCTCTTCTTCACATTCAGGAATGCTGCTTGGCTGGCCCCCTCTTTCCAAGCCAACAGATTCCGAGAACAGAAGTAGAGATTGTGATGGCTCCTGTCCATGTCTCTCTGACTGCCTGGGCACTTTGGCAGGTGGTGAAGAGACAGATGGTTGCTCTTCGGTGCTCTGACCCTGAGAGGATGCGGAAGTAATTGAAGTCGATGCGTTAGCTGCCATCCATCCGACAACGGCTTCAATTTGTTCCTCCCGCAGCAGTGGGGTACGTTGAGGTCCTACAAAGCTGCGCATAAAGGACTGTTGCCTGCTAAAACTGGGGGATGCTGATCCACTGGTGCCCGCAGCAGGCCCAGAATCCCCACGTCCTCTACCTGTAGAATCCCCACGTCCTCTCCCTGCAGAATCCCCACGTCCTCTCCCTGCTGAAACTCCACGCCCACGCCCACGCCCCCGCGCCTTACTCCCTGCCTTCTTCATCTTGCAAGACTGCTTAAGATAGGCAAAAAAGGACAAAGGGGGGCCTTAGTGTGCTTATTCCTGAACAGCTGGTTACAGGTACAAGAAACACTAATTTTATGAAGTGTGTGTGTGTGGACTAGACTTTAATAGGAGCTGATGTGGCCTACACAAGTTCAAAATGTAGTGTTTGGTGAACTTTTTATGTGGTTTCTTTGTTTGAAACAAACTCAAAGTATGAGAACAAAGAATTGAAACTGATAGTATCACCAACTTTTTGGAGCTATTACAATGCAGGCAGGTAACCTACAATGCAAAAGATGAGGCTCCAAAAAAATTGGGTAATACTAATCTGGCTGCGCCGGCAGGGCACAAGCCAGAAAAAAAGGCTCCTCTATCTACTCCTATATAGTGTTTGCAACCAACCAATGTTGATGGATACGGATGGATGCACACTAATAGGAGAAGAAAAAATGAGCTGCACTCAGAGACAAATATGTGTGAGGCAGTGACGCACGTTGAGCGTCCTACAACCAGACGTAGCTGCAGGACACTCTACTCAGCGTGAGCTGCACTCACACACAGTCAGAGACCTCTCAGACAGCCGTCAACAGTGCAGCTAAGTGGGCACTGGCACTGACAGGCTGCAGAAAGGCTCCGCTGTGTACTCCTATATAGTGTTTGCAACCACCGTAGATGGAGACGGATGGATGCACACTAATAGAAGAAAAAATGAGCTGCACTCAAATAAAAATATGTGTGAGGCAGTGACGCACGCTGAGCGTCCTACAGCCAGACGTAGCTGCAGGACACACTACTCAGCGTGAGCTGCACTCACACACAGTCAGAGACCTCTCAGACAGCCGTGAACAGTGCAGCAAAGTGGACACTAGCACTGAAAGGCTGCAGAAAGGCTCCGCTGTCTACTACTAGTGTTTGCAACCAACGTATATGGATACGGATGGAAGCACACTAGATTGAAATTATTTAAAAAATGCAGCTCAAAAAATAAAAGATGTATGAGGCAGCAGTGATCACACTGGGTGGCCTACAGCCTGACGTGGCTGCAGGACCCACTCCACAGCGTGAGCTGCACTCACACAGCCCTTGCAGACAGCTGTGAAAACAGCGCTGCTAGGGAAAAGCAAGCTACAGTGGTGGTTTATGTAGCCTGGATAAAGCACAATATTGTTTTTAGAATCGCTATTTCTAACTGTCCCTCACAGTCTTCTACAGCAGCCTGTCCCTAACTGAATTCACAGCAGAGTGACCAGAAATGGCGGCTGCGGTGGCTTTTATAGTGCATCATGACATCATTTCGGCAGCCAATCACAGCCATGCCAATAGTTAACATGCCTACATGCCTAACAGGATGTGCCCACACTTCGGAGGATTCCCATTGGCTTAATCAAAGCAAGCAGGCTCATAGCATGATGGGAACTTCCTATTCCGATTCCGATCCCGGAATCCGATATGGAAAAAGTATCGGAATTAAGTATCGGAATTCCGATACCGCTGATATCGGCCGATACCCGATACTTGCGGTATCGGAATGCTCAACACTAGTTAAATGTTAAAAAAAAAAAAAAAAATACTACATACATACTACATGCATGCTACATACATACTACATGCTACATACATACTACATATATACTACATACATACTACATACATGCTACATACATACTACATGCATGCTACATACATACTACATGCTACATACATACTACATGCATGCTACATACATACTACATATATACTACATACATGCTACATACATACTGCATGCTACATACATACTACATACATACTACATACATACTACATGCATGCTACATACATACTACATATATACTACATGCATGCTACATACATACTACATGCTACATACATACTACATACATGCTACATACATACTACATACATACTACATACATACTACATGCATGCTACATACATACTACATGCATGCTACATGCATGCTACATACATACTACATGCTACATACATACCACATACATACTACATACATACTACATACTACATATATACTACATGCATGCTACATACATACTACATGCTACATACATACCACATATATACTACATACATACAATACATACTACATACATACTACATACATACTACATGCTACATACATACTACATATATACTACATGCATGCTACATACATACTACATGCTACATACATACCACATACATACTACATACATGCTACATATATACTACATGCATGCTACATACATACTACATATATACTACATGCATGCTACATACATACTACATGCTACATGCATGCTACATACATACTACATACATACTACATGCTACATACATACCACATATATACTACATACATACAATACATTCATACAATACATACATAGACATACAGTACATATAACATAGAGTAACATACTTACCAATACTTGTCACATTGTTCCCCGAAACCATTGTCTTTTCCGGAATAAATATTAACATAACAAACCACAAAAATACTCACCCACGATCCGAAGCAGTCCACGAGTGTGTCCCATGACGATCTTGGGTAGAGAACGGCAGCATCAGATGATGCTGCCGTTCTCTACGGGCTGCAGGAATCCAATGACGGAAGGTAGGTATCCTTCCGCACTGTATTCCTCCGCCACTTAAAAAAAAAAAGTCCCTAGTCTCACTTTATGCCATTGCTGCGTGGGAATTTCCCACACAGCAATGGCATAAAGTGAGACTAGGGACTTTTTTTTTTTTAAGTGGCGGAGGAATACAGTGCGGAAGGATACCTACCTTCCGTCATTGGATTCCTGCAGCCCGTAGAGAACGGCAGCAACAGCTGATGCTGCAGTTCTCTACCCAAGATCGTTGTGGGACACACTCGTGGACTGCTTCGGATCGTGGGTGAGTATTTTTGTGGTTTGTTATGTTAATATTTATTCCGTAGACGACAATGGCTTCGGGGAACAATGTGACAAGTATTGGTAAGTATGTTACTCTATGTTATATGTACTGTATGTCTATGTATGTATTGTATGAATGTATTGTATGTAGTATGTATGTAGTATATATGTGGTATGTATGTAGCATGTAGTATGTATGTAGTATGTATGTAGCATGCATGTAGCATGCAGTATGTATGTAGCATGCATGTAGTATATATGTAGTATGTATGTAGTATGTATGTAGTATGTATGTAGCATGCATGTAGCATGCAGTATGTATGTAGCATGCATGTAGTATATATGTAGTATGTATGTAGCATGCATGTAGTATATATGTAGCATGTATGTGGTATGTATGTAGCATGTAGTATGTATGTAGCATGCATGTAGTATGTATGTAGCATGCATGTAGTATATATGTAGTATGTATGTAGCATGTAGTATGTAGCATGCATGTAGTATATATGTAGTATGTATGTAGCATGTAGTATGTATGTAGCATGCATGTAGTATGTATGTAGCATGCATGTAGTATGTATGTAGCATGCATGTAGTATGTATATGGTATGTATGTAGCATGTAGTATGTATGTAGCATGCATGTAGTATATATGTGTTATGTATGTGGTATGTATGTAGCATGCATGTAGCATGCATGTAGTATATATGTAGTATGTATGTAGCATGTAGTATGTATGTAGTATGTATGTAGCATGCATGTAGCATGCAGTATGTATGTAGCATGCATGTAGTATATATGTAGTATGTATGTAGCATGTAGTATGTAGCATGCATGTAGTATATATGTAGTATGTAGCATGTAGTATGTATGTAGCATGCATGTAGTATATATGTGTTATGTATGTAGCATGTAGCATGCATGTAGCATGCATGTAGTATGTATGTAGTATATATGTGGTATGTATGTAGCATGCAGTATGTATGTAGCATGCATGTAGTATATATGTAGTATGTATGTTGCATGTAGTATTTATGTAGTATGAATGTAGCATGTATGTAGTATGCATGTTGTATGTATGTAGCAAGTAATTTTTTTTTTTTTTTTTTTTTTTTTTACATTTAACACATTAGCCGGATGATGGGACTACTACTGTCCCATCATTGGCTAATGTGTCAATCACTGTCATGGTAGCAGGCATCGCCCGATGGGACTTGTAGTCCCATCGGACGATGCCTGCACAGACCCCAGGAGCCTGCACAGACCACCGGCAGGCCGGCACAGCCCCCCGGCAGGCCGGCACAGCCCCCCCGGCAGGCCGGCACAGCCCCCCGGAGCCTGCACAGCCCCCCGGCAGGCCGGCACAGCCCCCCGGCAGGCCGGCACAGCCCCCCGGCAGGCCGGCACAGCCCACCGGCAGGCCGGCACAAACCACCGGAGCCTGCACAGACCCCCTGGCAGGCCGGCACAGCCCCCCGAAAGGCCCGTACAGACCCCAGAGAGGCTGTACAAGGGCAGGAAAGGGTTTTTCTTATTCCGATACCGGAAGTCCCATAGACTTGAATGGGACTTCCGGTATCGGAATCGGCGATACCGATACTTTTTTTAAAGATCGGCCGATACCATCCGATACGATACTTTGAAGTATCGGACGGTATCGCTCAACTCTAGTGATAAGACTTTTTGTTAGGGTCCCAGCACACCAAGCGATATAAAGCAGGTAAAGTGCAGCCCCCCTCCTCTTACCTCCAACAGATCACTTTCTTGTAGTGCAGTAGAAGCCTCTGGTTTTGGAGCTCAGAAAGTTTCTATTTCCAGACAAAAGAAAGTTGACTTCTTCCTCCAAAGTCTCTCCAGCAATTAGGATAAAAAGACCTGCGATGAGGTGAAGAGACACATGACTTTGTGAGGGAGCCTCCCTTCCAAGATCACATTGTTGATTCTGCCACACTATGGTGTGGCCCGTCTTAATTGTCTGTGGCCGAATTGGATCTTTGGCAGAGATTTTACGTGCATGGAGAAAAGAATACACAAGACAAGGTGTATCATGTCAATATGATTCTTCTCTGTCTTTCATCCAAAGTGTGCAGCTTTTTATAACAGAAATTGTGCCATCTCATGGTGTTACATCATGGGTACATTTCCAAGTTACTGTTTACTGTTCCCATATCGCTACACAATACTTATGTACATAAGTATTGTTTTCTAGCCCGATCCACCCTAGTCCAACCAGTCCACCCAGTATTGCATGAAGCCTAGGTGGGTTATACAATACAGAAACAATTCTCAGAAAATCAGAAGTATCTTAAAGCAACATGATCCCAATACTCAGCAAAGCGTCTATATAGTGGTACAGTTTTGATTCTTGTATATATTCTTATGCCATATATTCTCCCCTTAACACATGACCATGTTGTCATGCAGAGCCCACACTCTTCCCAGCAATAGCATAGTCATAAAAGTTCTTCCCCAGCAACAATAAAGACAAAAAGACTGAGTATCACATGTAAACCTAGTACAGGCCTAAAAGGCCCCAGGTGCGTGAATATGGGGTAGTCCCAAAAAAGGTTGTTATACCGAAATGTCTGTAACATAAAAATATATGAATAACTGGAAATTACTAACAACTATATACCTGAGGATTACCTAGATTTTCAAAATTCTAACTAAAGTACTTTCACAGAAAATAGAAAACAAGTAACCTGGCCGGCCTGCGAGGCCCCAGCTATGCGTTCTAGGGTTAATGAGCATCAAAGTTTGCATGAGCAGATGCATAGGTGGTATGCTCATGCTTATGATGGTGTCGTCTGCGCTTACCAGCCGTGTGCATTCCTCAAAACACTGAAGGACTTTACAGAGGTCTTTCAGCTTTGACCACTGCACACCCAAAAACTCCATGTCTGACCTCAAACTGCCTGCCCATGTATCCTCCCACAAATGCATTACAGTCTGCCTCTGTTCGCACAGCCTCTCAACCATGTGCATGGTGGAGTTCCATCTTGTAGCAATGTCTATGATTAGTCAGTGCTTGGGGAGGAGGAGTGATCACTGCAGCTTCTGCATATGACTGGAGTGGACGGGTGAGTGACGGATGTGCGAGCACAGTCTTCGAACCTTATGGAGCAGGCCTGTTAACTCCGGATAATTATTTAGGAAGCATGGCACCACCAGGTTCAAAGTGTGAGCCAGGCAAGGTATGTGTGTAAGTTTGGCAAGGGCTATGGCTGCCACAATACTCCACCCATTATCAGTGACTACCTTGCCTTGCACAAGATGTAGACTGCCCAGCCATGACTCAGTTTGTCGATGCAAGTAGTCAGCCAGTACCTCCGCGGTGTGTCTGTTGTCACCCAAAGACATCATTTTTAAAACAGCCTGCTGCCACTTACCACTAGCTGTTCAATAGTGGGATACCTTGTGTGCATAGTATAGTATATCTTGACTTCAGCAAAGCATTTGACAAAGTCAAATGCTTATACAAGATATACTATCTTGTATAGTATATCTTGACTTCAGCAAAGCATTTGACAAAGTCTCTCATACAATCCTTATTGAAAAAATGACTAAGTATGGAATGGACAAGGCAACTGTTAGGTGGATTCATAACTGGCTTAGTGATCGGACCCAAAGAGTGGTCGTAAATGGCTGCACATCCAGTTGGAAGAATGTCTCAAGTGGGGTACCACAGGGCTCTGTCCTGGGCCCTGTATTGTTCAACATCTTTATCAACGATTTAGATGAAGGAATTGAGGGTAAACTGATTAAATTTGCTGATGACACAAAGCTAGGAGGGATAGCTAATACTAGAGAAGAGAGAGAGAGGATTCAAAAAGATTTAAATAAACTGGAGAAGTGGGCAGCAACTAACAGAATGGTTTTTAACAGGGAGAAATGCAAAGTACTACATCTGGGCAATAAAAATGAAAAAAGCATATATAGAATGGGAGGAATAGGGCTAAGTGACAGCACATGTGAAAAAGACTTGGGTATACTAATAGATCACAGACTGAATATGAGTCAACAGTGTGATGCAGCAGCAAAAAAGGCAAATGCAATTCTAGGATGTATTAACAGAAGCATACAGTCTAGATCACGTGAAGTCATTATTTCCCTCTACTCCTCTTTGGTCAGACCTCATCTGGAATATTGTGTCCAGTTTTGGGCACCACATTTTAAAAAAGACATCAACAAACTGGAGCAAGTTCAGAAAAGAGCGACCAGAATGGTGACCGGTCTGCAAACCCTGTCTTATGCAGGATTTGGGAATGTTTAGTTTGCAAAAGAGAAGACTGAGAGGAGACTTAATAGCTGTCTACAAATATCTAAAGGGCTGTCACATTGTAGAAGGATCAACTTTATTCTCATTTGCACAAGGAAAGACTAGAAGCAATGGGATGAAACTGAATGGGAAGAGACACAGATTAGATATTAGAAAAAACTTTTTGACAGTTAGAGTGATCAATGAGTGGAACAGGCTGCCACGAGAAGTGGTGAGTTCTCCTTCAATGGAAGTCTTCAAACAGAGGCTGGACAGACATCTGACTGGGATGATTTAGCGAATCCTGCTTTGAGCAGGGGGTTGGACCAGATGGCCCAGGAGGTCCCTTCCAACTCTACGATTCTATGATTCTATGATTCTATGATTCAACACTGACAGATGTGAATGGAGTGCTCGTGCGACTGCGCTCTGTCGACGAGCTTTCGCTTCTGGAGGAGGGTCGAACGCCTACAGCCAACTGTTTCCTATACCGTGGGCTAGGCAGCACTGTTCCACTGCCACTGTCCCCTGTGGAGCCTGCATCCATCACATTAACCCAGTGCGCAGTGATGGACACTTAATGGCCCTGGCCATGCCTACTGGCCCATGATCTGTTGTGAGGTGCACCTTTCCACTCACTGATTGTTTTAGTGCATGGACAATGCGGTCTTTCACATGCCGGTGGAGAGCAGGGATGGCTTTTCGAGAAAAGAAGTGCCGACTGGGTAGGTCATAGCATGGGACAGCGTAGGCCATGAGCTCTCGGAAAGCTTCGCTTTCAACCAAACGGAAGGGCATCATCTCTAATGAGATCAGTTTGGCAATGTAGGCGTTCAAAGCCAGTGTACGCGGATGAGAGGATAAGTACTTTCTTGTCCTACTGAGAGTGTCTGGTAGGGTGAGCTGGACTTGAGAGCTGCATATGGGGGAACTAGCGTTGGACCTGACGGATTTAGAAGGGGTTGGTGATGGTGAGGGTGTTGATGGCCTAGATTCAGTGTTTCCTCGCGAAAATATTGTGATTCCCTGACTGCTTTGGCCTAGCGACGACACCTCAACATATCTTTATGGTGGTGTGCTTAGCAGTGGCCTTACAGTGGGGGAAGCAATGGAGCATTGCTGGTTAACTTCAGTCGGAGCAGGTGCACATGTGCTACCTGAGGTTTTGTAGTCCATCCACGCTTGCAAGTGCATGTTGGTTAAATGTCTAAGCATGCAACTGCTATTCAAATTTCGTTGATTTTTCCCTCTGCTAAAGGTCCATCTGCACTTCTTACAGATAACCTTTCCGTCATCTGTAGGATTTTGTTCAGAAAAGTGCCACACTGCACTCTTCCTACTATGGTACAAATTTTCAGGGCTTGCACGCTGTGCTAATTTGACCGTCTGGCCAAGCAGTCCTGCAACTCTTTGGTTTGTTACCAAGTTTTTTGACAGCTATGGGCCTGCCGGATAACCGCTGCTGCAATGATTATGCCTGCTGTGGATCCTTCTCCTGTTCTGACCTATTGTCACTGGCACCCTCTTCCCCCAATGGATGCCAATCCGGGTCAACAATTGGGTCATCCCTGACCTCGTCTTCAATGTCATCTGCACCTTCCTCTGTACCTTCCTCTTTGTCACCGTGTAAGGTGGTATAGTATGCGGGAAGGGGCACCTGAGTTTCATCAGGGTCTGATTCGAGCTCAGTAGACTGCGAGCACAATGTAGTGCTGTGGGTGAATGTACCTGCAGAATCATCTAGCAGTGGCTGTGCATCAGTGCACTCCATGTCAGATTCATCTTGGACTGGGTAATTCAGGGTTTGACTGGATAACCCAGGAATGGTATGTGAAAAGAGCTCCATGGAGTGATCTGAAGTGTGTGCTGCGGCATCCTTCACTTTTGGTGTGGGTGAAGGACACAAGAAAAGGTGTTGCTCCTGACCAGAAGCCTAAACTGGCGACTCTGTGCTTGCAATTTTTGTAACTTCAGAAGAGGAGGCAACAGAGCTGGAGGCTGTTTCGGCAATGTAAGCCAAAACCTGTTCCTGATGCTCCGGCTTTAACAGCGGTTTATCTACTCCCAGAAAAGGGAACCTTAAAGGCCTTCTAGTGCCAGAAGATGACGCAGGCTCAACACCTCCTGCCTTAGCTGCTATTGTGCTTTTGCCAGAACTAGCTGATGCACCACCCGCCCACGTACGCAGCCTCTTCCACCATACTTCCTCATGTTTGTGAAAATGTACCAAAAATACCTGCAAAGAAATGGTACTGTATGAGGAGCGTACAGCTGTGCAAGGTGTATGTAAAAAGTGAAATCTCCATATATATTTTGTGAGTCACAGACGCTCACCCAGTATGTATTTCACCATAATCCAACAAGCAGATATACGGTACTGTATCAGAAGTGTACAGCTGTATACGTTGTTGGTGAAACTGTCAATCTCCGTAAATGTATTTACAGAGTGTCATACACACATGCTGACTCTGTATAGATGTGACCGTAATAAGAACAGCAGATATACAATACTGTTTGAGAATCGGACAGCTCAATACGGTGTATGGAGAAATGGAAATGTCCATATATGTATTTACGGAGTCTCACAGACACACGCTGACTCTGTGTAAATGTGACCGTAATAAGAACAGCAGATATCCGATACTGTTTGAGAATCGGACAGCTCAATACGGTGTATGGAGAAATGGAAATGTCCGTATATGCATTTACGGAATGTCACAGTCACACGCTGACACACTGACACACATATGTAATCGCGTTACGCGCAGTGTGCGTCCTTTATGATTGGCTGAGAAAAGGCGCAGGAAGCATTGTGGGAAACGCAACTTTGGCGCTCAAGTTGGCGACCTCATGGCTGACCTCACGCTATGGTCGGGTTTCAATAGGCGAAACCCGACTTTATCCAAAGTCGGTGACTTCTGAATTTGGCAGACCCGTTTTGCTCAACTCTAGTGATCACTTCTTCCTCTTGGCCACCAGGTTCATGCCCCACTTCTGGATACTGTAACCTGGTTGTCACCGGTGCCAGCAGTTGTTCAATTGGTGGAACAACTGTTGGCCAAAGTACAGAAAATAAAGGAAAGTCTCTTCCAAGTATCAATTCATAAAGTAAATTAATCAAATGCCCCACCCCGTGGCACTGCCTCCCCGCTGGCATGTTTATCACCACTAGTGCTGAGCGATAGTCTTTTAAGTCCTCATGTATAAACAGCACCCCAATTTTCTGACCAGTGTACTCACTAGTTTGTACCAGGCTGGCTTGCACCAGGGTTACGAGACTCCCTTTGTCCAGTAGGGCCACAGTCGGGGTGCCCTCTACATCAACCTTACAAAAATGTCCCATTATGACATAATGGGATTGGCGGTACCCAAGGTTTGTGTCCATGGGCTCAGCCAGGTGGGGGAAACCAGCTCTTATGTGGCCTGGCTCCTGGCACCACCAGCAGATTATAGGGCCCCTTTCTTCCCCAGACAAGTCTAGAGTGGCCATCCTGGGCTCTGCTTGCCCTACCCTGCCCCAGGCTCTATTTGATTATGCACCTGTGTCTGGGCCTGTTTCACCCTTCATCTATGGTTGCTGGATTGGCAGTGTGGAGGTCAGATCTGAAATGCCCATGTTCAGACCTGGTCGGCCTTTATTTGTGCTCGACTTTCTGGCGCCATGGTAGAGATTCAGAAATGCTTCAGGTACATTTGGCATTTAATATAGTCTTGCTTTCAATACATTTATGAGGCCGCAATGGCACAGCGAATATAAAAAAAGTAGAGTAGGACTGCCCCATATGAGAATGCCATGAAGTGGCGGGGTGGCTCAAAGAATTGATCAATTGTTTGCTAAATGTCTCATTTTAAAGTACAGTTAGAAATCAATATGTGTATATGCACTTTATGTATTGCGTTCTGACCATAGGCAGCTCTGGCCTCCCCCTTTTTTATCTCAGTCACATGCCTCATATATCTGTGGGCTGCAAATTGTGGTATTTTAGGCCTCCATTCAACTGTTTTTGCTGTGTGTTACTTCAATTATTAACACTATTTTGCTGTGAAAAAAATAAAAATGCAGGCCAGATATTTTGTAGTGTAGTATCCCCCTCACATGCCTCATCTATCTGTGGGCTACAAATTGTGGCATTTGAGGCCCCCATTCAGCTGTTTTTGCTGTGCTGCTCCAATAATTTACACTATTTTGCTGCTGAAAAATACAGGCCACATATTTTACAGTGTGGTATCTCCATCACATGCCTCATCTATCTGTGGGATAAAAATTGTGGCATTTCAGGCCTCTAGACAACTGTTTTTGCTGTGTGCTACCCTAGTGACACTATTTTGCTGTAAAAAAGTAAAAATACAGGCCACATATTTTACAGTGTGGTATCTCCGTCATGTGCCTCATTAATTTGTAGGCTACATATTGTGGCATTTGAGGCCTCCATTCAAATGCTTTTGCTGTGTGTTACTCCAATTATTAAAATTATTTTGCTGTAAAAAAAAATACAAGCCGCATATTTTACAGTGTAATATCTCCTTCACATGTCTCATCTATCCGTGGGATAAAAATTGTGGCATTTCAGGCATCTATTCAACAGTTTTTCCTGTGTGCTACTCTAGCTAGTGACACTATTTTGTTGTAAAAAAGTAAAAATACAGGCCACATATTTTACACTGTGGTATGTCCATCACATGCTTCATCGATCTGTGGGCTACAAATTGTGGCATTTGAGGAATCCATTCCGCTGTTTTTACTGTGTTTTACTCCAATTGTTTACACTATTTTGCTGTTAAAAAATACAGGCCACATATTTCACAGTGTGGTATCTCCATCACATGCCTCATCTATCTGTGGAATAAAAACTGTGGCATTTCAGGCCTATATTTATAACAACCCTGCTGGCATGACTGCATGGCCTCCCATCCCCGCACACCAACCTACTCACTGCTCCAGGTCATGCGGTGATTTCTGTCTGCTGACAGCTCCATGCGCCATGCTTCTTGTTTTCCTGCTTTCTCTCTTCATGTTTACTGACTGTGTGTATAGGGGGGCGGCGCCTGAACTCTCTGCTTCTTATGCAGTCAGGGTGCACCAGTCTAAGCTGTCCCCGACCAATCACCTGGAGCCCTTTACTATATAGGGTCACCACACCCACTAACCCTGGCCTGTGCAATGTCTCTACTCTGTTAGCTCCTTACTACTGAGGAAGCCAGGCCCTGTCCTTTGTCTTGCCTTCCTTGAGAGGCTTTACTCATATCTTTTCTTGCACACTCTGAGTGCCCGCCAGGAGGCTTATATCCTGATCCCTGTCTTGTCCTAGCCTTGTCTGACTACTTGCCTGGTACTTCTCTTCTAGACCCCCAGGAGGCAGAATATCCTGGTTCCTGTATCCTTCGGTCCCTGTACTTTTTTTCATTCTGTTTCCCTGTCTGAACTCTGCCTTACCTCTGTCTGTCAGTCACCTTGTCTGTGGTTCATTTCCCTGCTGTGTCTTTCCCTGTGTCCTCCCTGTCTTACTTTGCACTCTCGCAAGCTCCGCCTACTTTGCACTCTCACAAGCTCCGCCTACTTTGCACTCTTACAAGCTCCACCTACTTTGCTCTCTTGCAAGCTCTGCCTACTTTACACTCTTGCAAGCTCCGCCTACCTTGCACTCTTGCAAGCTCCGCCTACTCCGCAGTCCTGCGGCTCCGCCTACTCCACACTCCTGTGGCTCCGCCTACGCTGCACTCCTGCGGCTCTGCCTACTCCACACTCCTGCGGCAGCTCAGTCCCTACCCTGTTCCAACACACTCCACTCCTTCCTGCCTATACCATTACCTGCATCTGCTGTGTGAAGAGGCGCCTGCCTGTTCCATCTCCAAGCCGTGCCTGCCTGTCCTGTGTCTCCAAGCCGTGCCCGCCTGCCTTGTGTCTCAAGCCGTGCCCGCCTGCCTTGTGTCTCAAGCTGTGCCCACTTGCCCTGTGTCTCAGCTGTGCCTGCTTGCCCTGTGTCTCAGCCTGCTTGTCACTCGCACCTGTCCAGGTGTTCTGTTCCCGAGTGGGATCAGCAGCCACAGCCAGACACCACCCTCGAGTGGCACCCGGCAGCTACCTGCTGCACAAGCCTGACCTCACCATCAGAGGCTCCAGTGAAGACCAAGGTAGCTGTCATAGTCACGCCCCTTCCAGGGTAGTCTGGTTTGTGGCACATTGGGGCCATAATCCACTGGCTCGCGCCAATCAGCCAAGGCGCGAGCGTGACACTATTTAACTGTTTTTGCTGTGTGCTACCCTAGCTAGTGACTCTATTTTGCTGTAAAAAAGTATAAATACAGGCCACATATTTTACAGTGTGGTATCTCCGTCACATGCCTCATGTATCTGTGGGATAAAAATTGAGGCATTTTAGGCCTTTATTCAACTGTTTTTGCTGTGTGCTACCCTAGTTAATGACACTATTTTGCTGTAAAAAAATAAAAATACAGGCCACATATTTTACAGTGTGGTATCTCCGTCACATGTCTCATCTATCTGTGGGCTACAAATTGTGTCATTTGAGTCCTCCATTCAACTGTTTTTCTGATGTCTTAGCCTAGTTATTTACACCAGTTTGCAGAATAAAAAAATTGTTAGCTACAGGCCGTTGTTTTCCCGCACACGGATCAAATATTAGTTGGCTCCAAATTCAGCCATTTGTATTGAACATGGAAAATATTGTAGTCCATTTAAAATGGGCAAGGCGCTGGCAAGGGATGGGGAGGTGGACATGATGTCATGGTGCATGCTGAGGCCGAGGCCATGGGCAAGCTGAAATTGTGCCACAATAAACACCCACATCTTCTCGCCTGACCTCACTGTCTGAATTACTAGGTGACCACAGAATAACACTATTGAACCTAGAGCAGTGTCAAAAGTTTTTTGGTTGGATAGCGGATAATGCTTCCAGTCACTTTGCCACCACCACCACCCTCTCTTCCACACGGTTAAGTCTGAGTAGCCGTGAGTATAGACAGCATATTCCTCACCCTGATTGTCCTTCCTCTTACCACTCCGAGTGCCCGGAGACAACTGATCCTACACTTGGACACTCCAAAGAGCTGTTCATTTTTCCATTTGTAGATTCGGGTCTCTCACCCAATCCATTTGAAGCGGGGCAAGATGAGATCGCATGTAGCGATACACAAATATTTGAGCAGCCATTTTCACATAAAGGCGATGGTGGAAATGTGTCAGTAGAGGTGGACGATGATGACACACAATTGATAGTCAGGAGGAGGACCAGGGTGTGGAAGTGGAAGGCGAGGTGGTGGATGATATAGTAACTGACACAACCTGGCAGGAGGGCATGCAGAGTGAGGACAGCAGAAAACAGGGGGAGTGAGGCATAGCACCTCAGCAGGCAGGAAGAAGCACACAGGCGACAGACAGAAGGCGGGCAACCACTCCTCGTAACACCAAAATGACAGAAGTTGTCAGTACAGCTATCAGTTCTTCTCAAGTCTACTTTTTAAAGACTCTGCCTATAACCCCAAACAGGCCATTTGCACCAGCTGCCATGCCCGCATCAGCAGGGGTAGCAAAACTACCACCCTAACCACCACCAGCATGATCAGGCACATGGCAGCAAAGCACCTGACTTTGTGAGCCGAACCCCAGGGTCCAGGAACACTGTCTGCGGGTGACACCACTGCTTCTTCAGCTGGTGTGCGTGGAAGCCAACCCCCTGTCCATGATGCCTGCAAAAAAGCCTTCTGCCCTGGACTTGTGATTGCACACACTCAAAAGCAGCATCATCAAGCATGTCCACGTCCTTGTCCCAGCGCAGCAACGCAAGCGGAAATACGCAGCCAATGCCCCACAGGCCACAGTACTAAATTCACACATTTCTCGTATGCTTCCGCTCAAAATGTTGCCTTTTAGGCTCGTGTAGACAGAACCTTTCTGCAATCTGATGGCGGCATCAGTCCCAAGGTACTTGGTCCCCAGCCGCCACTATTTCTCCTGGTGAGCAGTCCTGGCATTACACAAACACGTGTCCCAAAACATTAGCCGTGCCCTTAAAAATGCTGTTATTGAGAAAGTCCACCTAACCATGGACACGTGGGCAGGGAAGGTACATCTCGCTGATGGAACACATAGTGGAAGCCGGGACCCAGTCAACCTTGAGATGGAACAAGTCCTCCCGACACCGAGGATTGCGTGCCCTACATCAATCAGGGTAGATCCCACAGTCTACAGCTCCTGCACCTCATCCTTCTCCTCCTCTTCAGTCTACATATCTGAAATGACCACATCAGTCACATTCTGGAAGCACTGAATCACTGCCTCAGCCAAGCGGCAACAGGCTGTGCTGAATCTAATATACTTTGAAGATAAATGGCACAATGCTGAAAAGTTGTGGACAGCTCTGAAAGAGCAGGCAGATTTGTGGCTGACTCTGCTGAACCTACAGCCAGGCATGGTCATGTGTATCCTCAAAGGAGAACTGGAAGGTGAAGGCAACAGTTATTCCAGTGGTGACAGGAGCACTTGGAGCAGTGACCCCTAAGTTTCGAAAATGGCTACAACAGATCTCAGGACCAACATCTGAACTCTCTGTTCAGAAAAGCACAATGATTGGAACATCTAAGATTCTGCACAGAACCCTCAAACTCCCAGGCCTCTGATAGAGGACCCAAGAATGAGAAAGGACAAAAAAGACCACCCCCATTGGGGGTGAGAGGGAAGTTTTTCTTTTTTTACATACTTATTCACATAACTGTATATATAAATAGAAAGATAGATAGATAGATATACAGTGGTATGAAAAAGCGTTTGCCCCTTCCTGATTTCCTATTCTTTTTCATGTTTGCCACACTTAAATGTTTCAGATCACCAATGAAATTTAAATATTAGTAAATCAACCAAGAAAAAGTGTGCGCTTGGATAAAATCAAATATGGGTGGTATCAGAAGAGGGTGATGAATAAGGATAAAACTGATTAGGATGTTGTGAATCTGACTAATAGCAGAGGTTTTTTTTTTTTTTGAGTAGTAACAGTAATAGTTAGAGGGCCTCAAAAGGTCCCAAAAAGACTATACTGTTAATGCCTCAAGGCTAGTTAGTACAAGACAATCCCCTCTCGAGGGTTCTGCATGAAAGTCACAATACAAATGCAAATAAGGAGTGACTGTAATAGTACCAAAAGCAGTGTAAATAAATGTAACAGTTTACACTACAGCGTCTGCAGATATATTAATATAAAGCTACAGCCTATGGGAGGCTAAACACACAAAACTAAAGTAAAAGATAAAAAAAAGTTGTTACTACAGTATAAGATACAGATAAAAGTACCACCTGGCACTCCAGCGGGTGTAGGAGTCAATGGGGTGGCAGGCCATGAACAGTTAAAAACATAGTGCCTGCAATAATGTAGCGTGAAATAGGAGAGCGGTACCTTTGCAGATATGAAGTCCTTGCCGTGATGTGCGGTGGAGGTAAAGGGTGAAGTTTTCTGCTCCAGCAATTAGGATAAAAGAACAGAGAAGCAAAAAAAAGTAAGAAAAAGTGATTGTAAAAGAAATCCCAAGGGCTGCTCCGGCCGGTAGCAGCCACTTGTCAAAATGCTTCCAGCCTTGGAGCAGGCATCAGCGGTCTCTCGTGCTCCCGGCTTCTGAGAGATAATACAGGCGTCCAGGACCTTAGTGACGTGACTGGGTCGACTTCAACTGCTAGTGGTAGCGGCAGGGACCAGTGAATTTTCCTACGCGTTTCAAAAACAACAGCCTTCTTCCTCAGGGATGGTCCCCCCACCACAGAAGGCTTGTTTAAATGGTCCTGCCGCTTTGAAGTTTTCTTAATCCAATTTACTCAATAAAAAGCAAAAAGTTCTATTTCACTGTTTAACCCTTTCAGTATTAGTGTATCCAGTGTAAATTGTTATGATTGAGTCACCGTAGGAGGCAAAAACAGAAATACAAGCTAAGTCCAGAAAACCAGAGAAGTTGGCAACTATCAGATTGCAGACCCCTGAACCTACAAACACAACTAGCAGTAGCCGTGGGGGGTTCCTACGATGCCCTAGACCCCTCGATCACGGCCGGAGAATTAAATAGGCCTAAAGAAAGAAAGGGGAAATCTAAACTGCCCCAGAGCAGACCCGAAAGCAATAGGCAGCCCCCAACATATAATGACGGTGAAGCAAGATGAAAACACTAACACAGACAGAAAGATAGACTGAGCAAATCCGGGGCCCAAAACTACCTAGATAGGAAAGGACAGGAAGGCTGCTGTCTGCAATCTGCCAAAACCCTATCAAAGACAAAAGCCAACAAGCTGATATGAAAAAGACCCTGAAGTAGCTAGGCTTCAAAAACTAAATCAGCACTCAGGTATTTTCCAAAGACAGAGCTAAAGGAATTCAGCACACCCAGCAGGGAATGGCAGAAATCCAGAAAAACAAAGCAAAACAAAGTCAAAGCACAAATGCAAAAAGCCGAGCAGCAAACTTAGCTTTAGAGGAGCAAGAATTCAGACTGGTCTCCAAGGATCCCACAGAGAAATCACCCGCAGGGCAGAAGGGCGTCGGCAGCCTTATATCCAGTCAGTAACTCCACTCAGCCAGTCATCATCATCAGCCTCAGGTGTTTGATAATCAGGCTCACTACCTTTCTTTACCAGAAGAGGGAGTTCCTCGGGCCTCAGTAGTGAAGGGGAAAATGAACTCACAACAGTAAATATCCAACGGCTCTCAGCACGCGACATTAACTTTATATGGTTACCTCTGCGCATTTGTGGTCTATCATGTTCAATTCCTGAAAAAATAAGATTATTTACAGAACCTCCATGGCATTCTGCAAAGTGTTTAGAAAGAGGATGACCCAGAAATTTTTTCTTTATATTTCTTATGTGTTCCTTGATCCTTATCTGTAGGGATCTTTTAGTACGCCCTACATAGACCTTATGACATGGACATTTAATAACGTAGATGACGCTCTCTGTATTACAAGTGATGTAATCTGATATTTCCAGTCTATTAACATTGCTGCTCCCAGTAGCCCATTGCTGTTTAGGGCTCTTAGTTTGTTGACATGCCTTGCACTTTATGCAGGGAAAAAAACCTTTTAAATTGTTTATAAAGGGAGAAGCATGTGTATTAATAGAATTTTTTATTACAGTAGGGGCAATCATACTCCCAATATTCTGGGCTTTTTTATAAACAAATTTTGGGCCTGGTGGAATAGCGGAACCAATGATCTTATCCTCTTTCTGAATATTCCAATGTTTTTTGACAATTTTGGTCAGAATATGACAATTTGAATTATATTCAATTATAATAGGGATAGCTTCTTCAGACAAAGTATTTTTCTCATTCCTGCTATTTATCCTTCTCAAGGTAGTAACAGATTTATTTCTAGCTGTTATTCTAGCTTCCTCCAAAAGTGAATTATTATACCCTTTCTCCAGAAATTGTTGAGTTAACGCACATGCTTCAGAATCAAAATCCTGCATCTTTGAGCAATTCCTACGGATTCTGATAAACTGACTTTTAGGTACATTTAGCAGCCACTTAGGTAAATGGCAACTATCTATTGGAATGTAACTATTTGCATCTGTGGGCTTATGGAAAAGACGAGTTTGAATGGAGTTCTTTTCAATAAAAATATTTAGATCTAAAAAGTTTAGGCTGGTGGTACTGGTGGTAGAGGTGAAGCTTAAAAAGTACTCATTTTTATTTATAAAAATTTATAATCCTGTAAAAATTCAGCCTGTAAATCTGGGACTATTCCATGTTTCACATGTTTTACAGGATTGTATGCAATTTATTTTAACCCATAATTATTTTAAATATTTGGCGGACTACTACAGCCAGCAATGGGGGACCGCAATGTGTACCAGGTTCGCGCCTAGCTACGCCAATCTGTATGTGGGAAAATGGGAAGAGGAGACAATTTACCCTTCCGGCAAGCTATGCGTGGGCGTGGTACTGTGGAAACGTTTTATTGATGATGTGGTTTTCATTTGGTCTGGTGGCCGAGAATCATTAGATTTATTTTTAGCGGATATAAATAAAAATGAGTACTTTTTAAACTTCACCTCTACCACCAGTACCACCAGCCTAAACTTTTTAGATCTAAATATTTTTATTGAAAAGAACTCCATTCAAACTTGTGTTTTCCATAAGCCCACAGATGCAAATAGTTACATTCCAATAGATAGTTGCCATTTACCTAAGTGGCTGCTAAATGTACTTAAAAGCCAGTTTATCAGAATTCATAGGAATTGTTCAAAGATGCAGGATTTTGATTCTGAAGCATGTGCGTTAACTCAAAAATTTCTGGAGAAAGGGTATAATAATTCACTTTTGGAGAAAGCTAGAATAACAGCTAGAAATAAATCTGTTACTACCTTGAGAAGGATAAATAGCAGGAATGAGAAAAATACTTTGTCTGAAGAAGCTATCCCTATTATAATTGAATATAATTCAAATTGTCATATTCTGACCAAAATTGTCAAAAAACATTGGAATATTCTGAAAGAGGATAAGATCATTGGTTCCGCTATTCCACCAGGCCAAAAATTTGTTTATAAAAAAGCCCGGAATATTGGGAGTATGATTGCCCCTACTGTAATAAAAAATTCTATTAATACACATGCTTCTCCCTTTATAAACAATTTAAAGGGTTTTTTTCCCTGCAGAAAGTGCAAGGCATGTCAACAAACTAAGAGCCCTAAACAGCAATGGGCTACTGGGAGCAGCGATGTTAATAGACTGGAAATATCAGATTACATCACTTGTAATACAGAGAGCGTCATCTACGTTATTAAATGTCCATGTCATAAGGTCTATGTAGGGCGTACTAAAAGATCCCTACAGATAAGGATCAAGGAACACATAAGAAATATAAAGAAAAAATTTCTGGGTCATCCTCTTTCTAAACACTTTGCAGAATGCCATGAAGGTTCTGTAAATAATCTTATTTTTTCAGGAATTGAACATGTTAGACCACAAATGCGCAGAGGTAACCATATAAAGTTAATGTGGCATGCTGAGAGCCGTTGGATATTTACACTGTATACACTAATACCGAAAGGGTTAAACAGTGAAATGGAACTTTTTGCTTTTTATTGAGTAAATTGGATTAAGAAAACTTCAAAGCGGCAGGACCATTTAAACAAGCCTTCTGTGGTGGGGGGACCATCCCTGAGGAAGAAGACTGTTGTCTTTGAAACGCATAGGAAAATTCACTGGTCCCTGCCGCTACCACTAGCAGTTGAAGTCGACCCGGTCACGTGCTGACTCACATCACTTAGGTCCTGGACGCCTGGATTATCTCTCAGAAGCCGGGAGCACGAGAGACCGCTGATGCCTGCTTCAAGGCTGGAAGCATTTTGACAAGTGGCTGATACCGGCCGGAGCAGCCCTTGGGATTTCTTTTACAATCACTTTTTCTTATTTTTTTTTGCTTCTCTGTTCTTTTATCCTAATTGCTGGAGCAGAAAACTTCACCCTTTACCTCCACCGCACATCACGGCAAGGACTTCATATCTACAAAGGTACCGCTCTCCTATTTCACTCTACATTATTGCAGGCACTATGTTTTTAACTGTTCATGGCCTGCCACCCCATTGACTCCTACACCCGCTGGAGTACCAGGTGGTACTTTTATCTGTATCTTATACTGTAGTAACGACTTTTTTTTTTCTTTTACTTTAGTTTTGTGTGTTTAGCCTCCCATAGGCTGTAGCTTTATATTAATATATCTGCAGACGCTGTAGTGTGAAGTGTTACATTTATTTACACTGCTTTTGGTACTATTACAGTCACTCCTTATTTGCATTTGTATTGTGACTTTCATGCAGAACCCCTGAGAGGGGATTGTCTTGTATTAACTAGCCTTGAGGCATTAACAGTATAGTCTTTTGGGGACCTTTTGAGGCCCTTTAACTATTACTGTTATTACTCAAAAAAAAGCAAAACCTCTGCTGTTAGTCAGATTCACAACGTCCTAATCAGTTTTATCCTTATTCATCACCCCCTTCTGATACCACCCATATTTGATTTTATCCAAGCGCACACTTTTTCTTGGTTGATTTACTAGCATTCTTTCTGACACTGCTGTGACGGGTGTCTTAGTGCTGCTGCTGGAACTAATCTCTCACATAAGCGCCACTGAATCTCCATTTAAATTTAAATATTAGACAAAGATAACAAAAGTAAACACAAAATGCAGTTTTTAAATGAAGGTCCTTATTATTAAGGTGAAAGTCAGTGACCGGTTCCACATGCGAGGGTTGCTATGTGTCCCACAGGATGAGTAAAGAAGCATATGTAGGCCATGGGAATGCATTGCAGTCACAGTCATAGCTGTTATTGTAAGGCAAAATATAAGTAAGTGTTGATCTTGAGCAAGCTATTTGTCCAAAGCTGATTTAAGAAAACCTGTCATGGGCTTGTATTTTTGAAATGGGCTACAGGATGGTAGTGGGGCGTTCCATTTTTCTCCCCGGCCCCAGGTTTTCCATTGGGCTTACGGCCACAGATTCTGTTGTAAGAACCCTGCAGTAAAGGGGTTGGGTGTGTCAGTTTTGGTCTTGCAAGCAGGCAGAGCAGAAGGCTTTACAGAGCTCAACCTGTGTGATGCAACACAGGGCTAAGTGGAGCCCAAAGACCAGGTACCCTCAGCATAAATGGTGGTGCAGTCACCCACGGTAATTGCTCACTGCCTCGCAAAAGCAAAAATAAAGCCAAATCTACAGGGTCCTGTGTGAAAAAATGATTGCCCCCTCCCCTTAAAACATAAATTAACTGGTTTATCACATTTTTGGGAAGCTGAGTTTAAATTCCCTAGCCCCACCCAGGCCTTATCACTGCCACACTTGTTCGCAATCAAGAAATCACTTAAATAGGACCTGTCTGACAAAGTGAAGTAGACCTAAAGATTCTCTATAGCTGGACATCATGCCTAAGATCCTGTGCAGAACTCTCAAATTCCCAGGCCTCTGGTAGAGGACCTTTGAATGAGAAAGCACAAAAAAGACCATCCCCATTGGGGTGTGAGAAGGAGGTTTATAATTTTTTTTAGAAAGTCCCATGTCATGTTTTCATTAGCATTGGTGATCTTATGCTTCATCTCTATCACTAAAAATGATCTTTGTACAGTCTAAAAGTTTGAGTGTATTGATAAATATGTCCTATTATTTTGTATAGACATACATGGTTGTCATGTTTGTCACGTAATTCAGTCACATAATTCTTAGTGTCACATCAGTATGAATTAGGTGGAAAACCCCTTTAACATCATCAAGTTTAGATTACCAAATTAAGCAATACAGGAATATACATTTAACCCTTTCGCACCACAACCTGTTTTTGTCTTCGTGACAAAGCCATTTTTTTAAATTCTGACCAGTGTTAACTTATGAGGTAATAACTCTTGAATGCTTCAATGTATCCCAGTGATTCTGATTCTATTTTTCGTGACATACAGTGTCGTAGTTCATGTTGGTGGTAACATTTGTTTGATATAACTTGTGTTTATTTCTAAAATTTTTGAAAATTGTTAATAATTAACATTTCCCACATGTCTACTTTACTTTAGCACAATTTAGAAAACAGAATTTTTTTGTTTTGTTAGGGACCATATCATGTTTGAAGTGACTTTGAGGGGCCTATATGACAGAAATTATACCAAAATTTCACCAATCTAAATAGTACACCGCTCAAACAAAATATACCTCTCAATTAATTAATGTAGGGGTGCAGTGATCATATTGACACCACATGTGTGTCATAGAATTGTATACCATTTATCGGTACAGAAAAAATAATTACATTTTTACCACAATAATATGTTGTTTTAGTCCCAGATTTTACATTTTAACCATGAGAAATGGGTAAAAATGGCACAAAAATGTGTCACACAATTTCTTCTCAAAGTGGCAATATTCCATGAGTCTCTGTACTGTACTGCTTAGCCACACAGCGAGACTCGAGAGTGAAAGATCGCTTTTCGACTCTTGCAGAACAAATTAAGGTAGAATAGTTTGGGTGCTCCATATACAGACTCCCCAAATGTCAGACAAGCAGAATCTACCCCTCAAGTGACCCCATTTTGGAAACTACACTCCACCAGGAATTTATCTACAAGTGTAGTGATGATTTTGACTCTACTGGTGTTTTCAAGAAAAGTGCAGGGGGTTCCAGGGTCACTTCTCAAGGAGGCAGGAGTGGGGCAGTGCTGCGGACTCCACAGTCAGAGAAAGGGGTGTTTGGAGATGGGACACTGTGGGTATTCCATGGTGCAAAGGGCTCCGCCAAAATTTTGTGAAAGCCCGGAGCTCCCGCACTTCCATGGTTTACATTGAGGTGGACTCCAAGAAAATGGCTGCCAGAGGCAGCACATGCACAGATGGAGGTCTCGGTACCAAGATCTCGGGAGATCAGATAGCAGTGCCAAGATCTCCATCTGTGCATGCGCCATCCCCGACTGCCATTTTCCCAGAGTCCACAACAATATAAACCATGGAAGTAAGGGGGCTCCGGGTTTTCACGAAATGTTGGCAGAGCCCCCCGCACCATGGATCATCCGCAGTGTCGCACCTCTAAACACCCCTTTCTCCCAGTCTGGAGTCCGCAGCATTGCCAAACTCCTGCTTCTGTGAGACACGACCCTGGGAACCCTTCTCTTTTTTTGAAAACACCCATAGAGTTAAAATCATCACTGTACTTGTAGATAAATTCCTAGTGGGGTGTGTTGCTGCACATCAGAACACCCCCTCATCTCAGCCTGTGGCCTGCAGCATCACTCCACTCCTGCCTCCTCCAGCAGCAACCCTGAGAACCCGCTTCACCGCAGCCACCACCCCAGGTAAGCAATAAGACACATGGATTATAAGAAGCACCATCATTTTATTAAAAATAAATCCTATTTTTCTCCTCTAAATTTGGGGTGCCTCTTATAATCCGGAGCATCTTATAATCTGAAAAATACGATAAGTATCATATGACAAAAATATGTAACAGCAACAATTATTCGGAGTGCTTTCGAAATCTCCTTTTTTTAGTACCACAATATACTGTACATGTCTTTTGAAGATGAGACTTTGATACATCCCTAGTCTTTCAATGAAGCAGGTTGCCCACTCACACCTGATTGTTCTCTCAATGATTGAAAACAAGAGACTCTAATTTTACCTTCAAATTATCTGCTAATTCTAAATGTACACATACTTTTGCCACTCACATACGATATTGGTTCATTTTCCTTACTTAAAAAATGACTAAGTCTAATATTTTTTGCTTATTTTTTTTTCTTTCTCTACATTTATATCTTGTGTTAACATCTGATGTAGTTTTAGGTAAAATTTGTAGACAAATATAGAAAATTCGGAAAAGATTCACAAATTTTCAAGCACCACTATATCTAAGAAGAAACTAGATATAATTTATCAAGTAGATTTTAAATTTATATCCATGAAAATGATATGCTTTGTTGAACGTAAACAGATATATAGTTAGGCGGTTTGAGAAACTTTTAATTATTTTTATGGAAATCATTTTTAATGGACTCTTCTCCAAATCCACACTTGCTCCAGTGATCTGATTAAGGAATTTAAACTAGACTATTCTTTTTATCTTTTATTTGTGTGTCTGCTTACATAAGTAAAGCTAGTGTTTAACATGCATTCTGTGATTTCCTCAGGAGAAAGATGAAACCAAAAATCTGTTTTTCCTTATCTCTAAAAAATATTGCTCTTGATGCTTACATGCAAATTTAGTGCACTGTATTGTGGAATGATAATGAATTTCAACCCAAACCCAGAAAAATTCATGATACGAATGAGATGTGATTTGTGTTATTACACACGGAGAGATGTGAATGTACAGGGAAGTTTCTAATCAAGATTCATGCAAATACAAAATTAAATTCACCTTGCTTAAACCAACATTACTATATATTTTCTTTTTTTACTTACTTTTTTGGCTATTAAAAAGAAAAGTTAAAAGGTGTAACTGTATGATGGCAGCCTTCTGAATCCCACTGGCGCACGCACTGTGCACTGCAAGAATTTGCCGGTTTCTGAGCTGGAATGGTGGTGATGTATGCAATATGCATACTCCCAGGTTGAAGTCATCTAGTGGGTATGGCCTCTCTTCATACAAGTGTATAGACTGAAGGTACACCATCTAGTGGGCGCAGCCATCCAGTGGTGGGAAAAGCTGAAGATGATGGGTGGTAAGTTTAATATTAGGAGCAGAGATCTTGCATTAGTAACACCACTACTGCGATGCAATTAAAAAGAATGACGATGTGATGCTTTAAAGGTTTTTAGCTGGGCTTTTATGTAATATGCCAACACAAAGTAGCAAAAATGTAAAGATCAAACATTATCATGAAACCAAAGTAAAACAGACAGATCAGTGATAATATTTTGGAGAAGAGTAAAGCAAGGTTAGGCTATAAAAACAAATCCCAATAGCTGTGATGCTCGGAACAACACGACTCCTAGCTTATCAAGTGCTTTCTAATAATTAGTACTTTCTAAATAATCATAAGGGTGATGCTAGCACCCTTAAAGTTAACACTGTTGAAAAGGTCCACCAACATAACTGGGGAGGAGACTGAATAACAAAAAAGAAGCATTTTGGATATTAAGTTAGACTGTAGAATACCAAAGGGTATGAATTTTAGAACAGACCTTATGTGTTTACATTAATTATTCATTGATTACATTAGATTTTCTTTCTATTTTTTCAATTTTTTTTTTAATGCAAGTTAGTCTGGTACATCATTTTCATTTTCACTTTATGATTTAAGGCATAGTAACATAGTAACATAGTAAGGCCGAAAAAAGACATTTGTCCATCCAGTTCAGCCTATATTCTGTCAGAATAAATCCCCAGATCTACGTCCTTCTAAAGAACCTAATAATTGTAAGATACAATATTGTTACACTCCAGGAAAACATCCAGGCCTCTATTGAACCCCTATACTGAGTTCGACATCTCCACCTCCTCTGGCTAGGAAATCCAGAATCTCACTGCCCTAACAGTAAAGAATCCTCTTCTATGTTGGTGGAAAAACCTTTTCTCCTCCAGACGCAGAGAATGCACCTTTGTGACCATCACCTTCTTTGGTATAAACAGATCATCGGCGAGATATTTGTATTGTCCCCTTATATACTTATCCATGGTTATTAGATCGCCCCTCAGTCGTCTTTTTTCAAGACTAAATAATCCTAGTTTTGCTAATCTCTCTGGGTATTGTAGTTCTCCCATCCCCTCTATTAATTTTATTGCCCTCCATTGTACTTGCTCTAGTTCGTTTATAACCTTCCTGAGCACCGGTGGCCAAAACTACACACAGTACTCCATGTGCAGTCTAAACAGGGATTTGTACAGAGGCAGTATAATGCTCTCATTATGTGTACAGTATTATGACCTCTTTTAATGCACCCCATGATCCTGTTTGCCTTGGCAGCTGCTGCCTGGCACTGGCTGCTCTAGGTAAGTTTATAATTAACTAGGATCCCCAAGTCTTTCTCCATGTCAGATTTACCCAGTGGTTTTCCGTTCAGTGTGTATTGGTGATATTGATTCCTTCTTCCCATGTGAATAACCTTACATTTATCATTGTTAAACTGCATCTGCCAACTTTCGTCCCAAGTTTCCAACTTATCCAGATCCATCTGTAGCAGAATACTATCTTCTCTTGTACTGACTACTTTACATAGTTTTGCATCATCTGCAAATATCGATATTTTGCTATGTAAACATTCTAACAGATCAGTAACAAATATGTTAAAGAGAATAGGTCCCAACATCGACCCCTGTGGTACCCCACTTATCACAGTGACCCAGTTAGAGAATACACCATTTATATCCAACCTCTGCCTTCTGTCACTAAGCCAGTTACTTACCCATTTACACACATTTTCCCCCAAACCCAGCATTCTCATTTTGTGTACCAACCTCTTGTGTGCAACAGTATCAAACGCTTTGGAATAGTCAAGATATACCACATCCAGTGACTCACCTTGGTCCAGTCTATAGCTTACCTCTTCATAATAACTGATGATTGGATTGGCATCTACTTGCAACAGGGAACTATGCAAGACTATGATTAAGAACATGATAGTTTGAAATGCTCCATGACAGACTGAGCATATTCCTGGGAATTTATCTCCCTTTTTCTTTTATTGCCTTTTTGTCTTTTTAATGAAATTATAATAAATATGTTATTTTTAATCAATGTCCCCCAAGATTTGCTGCTGAGTACTACTTTTATTTGTTCTGACACAGCCAATTTCCTTGCACTGCCAGAAGCTTTAACTGCACATTGATGAGCTGGAAAAACTTTATCTTTTTTGTGGTTCTGTTTTGCTGCAATCATTCCTTTTTCTCTTGCGATTTTTTATAAATTAATATAAATTTACTCTATTATGGATATGGAGCCTTCCACCCTGGAGGATGAGAATTTCTTCAACATCAATAAACAAGGTAGATTGCAAAAAGCTACTAATATTTTTTCTGCACAAGAAAACAGTATTCTTGCTGATCAGCAAAACTTGAAAGATCACATGAAAAATTTGGATAAACAAATTACTATCAGACGAAAGACATGGTGGGATTCCACCACCTTACAGACTTATTTACCTGAATGTATGATCCCTTGGAGTTTGCGTATAAAAAGAGTGCCCAACTATCACATATGATGAGGAATTTTTCACATTATGGGATGGCATTCTTTTGGACTGCTTGACAAAATTAATACAACTCATCATTAAGTTTGGAAAAAAACTAAAATGGCTACAGTAGAAACCACCATTAAAGAAGTTGAAAATTGTTTGACTGAGCACACCCAGTGAGATTACTATATAGCCTCAAAAAAGAATTAGTGAATATCTAAGTAAATTGGAAGACACAATCACTTCTATAAAAAAGTAAAAATTTAAAAGAGATATACAAGACTATGAAAACAATATGATTTACAACTGGCATCAATATAATCGGGGCACAGAGAGTCTGAAATCCATATTAAAACCCAGCAGAAAAATGGCATTCAAACAACACCATAACAATCTATGTGTAAGCTTCTCAGCATCTGAATTTGAATCTACTGATGGTAATACTGATTTATCTGACCACGATTTTGAATAATTAAAAACCCCATCTACTTTGAATATGAGGCTAAAAAAGGGTTGGACTTTGTATCACACAAAATGCAACTACAAAAAAAAGACACCAGGAGAGCTTGGAAAAAACACTACAAAATCAAGGCAGAATTATTCAACAAGACAGCGAAGATAAATATGAACAATAAGAATTTTCATAATTTTGAATCTATCAGCCACCATTATTGATCAATTTCAGATTGATATACCAAAAAGGGAATACATTTGCACCTACTAGAAAATTTGAACTTTTTCCAAATTTGTCACCTGCATTTGATGCTGGCTCTGATGCTGAGCCCACATCTTTCCATGCACACGACAGCTGATCTGATCAACTGTCATGTGCCTCTAATGGATAGATGTGGATCAGCAATCCATCTGTGGCTGTTAACATGTTAAATGAAGCTGTCAATCTCTGATAGCAGCATTTATCTTGTGCAAATTGGAATCATGTCATGAGACATGTGATCGTGGGGTGCTGATGAGTTGTCATGACAGCCGGAAATCTGCAGAAGTTGTCCGTACCTGTCATTGTAAATTTCCTATATATTCATTCATGATTTATGCTACCAATAACAGGACTTCAGCCCTGCTTTGTGTTGCATAGGCGATCAGATGATCACATCTTTATGATTCCTAAGGAGACTACTTAAGAAAGTAAAAAAGTTTTAAAAAATATAAAAAAACAAAGAAATTCAATTCAAAGTTCAAAATGAAGTAAAAACATAAACATATGCTGCATTCAGAAATGTCTGATCTATCAAAATATAAAATAATGTAATCCAATTGATAAAAAGCATAACAAGAAAAAAAAACAAAATTAGAATTATGTTTTTTTTGGTCCCTACAACATTTCAGTAAAAGGCAATAACAGGAGATCAAACCATTGTATAATGGTGTTAATAAAAATGTCAGCGTGGCAAACAAAAAATCAGCCCTCAGCCAGCTCCAGATGCAAAAAATTGAGACGCTAGGGGTCTAGGAAAATGGTAACAATTTTTTCCACAAGAGTATAGTTGTTGGGTGTATGGTTGCCAAATTAGAATATTAAAACAGGTATGAAAAAAGTATAATGTTTATATAACGTCTTTAATTTTTAAAAAGAAAACACTATTACAGTATCCAACAAAAAATTGCAGCCCAGGAAGGTTGGTATGTGCAAAAATGGAGGGGAATGTGTTCAAATGACCACAGTACTTTGTGACACAGATTCAATTGTATTAGTAAAGCAGTCATGCAAAAAATTACCTTTTTGTCTATTTTTATAGACATATTTTATAAATTCTCAGATTCATAATAAGAATGTCTTAGCAATAAAAATCTAGTTTCGCTGTGCAAATACACAAATACATTTATTTTATTTCTTCTTAAGATCCACTTTAGACAAAAATGCAATTTAAGAGATGTAACCTTATATGATACATTGTGAAGTGCTAATTCTAGATTGTGAAGTAGCTACATGAATGTTTGCAAAACAGACAGCAACCAGCAAGCAGTATGGTCATGACTAGACATGAACGAATATATCAATATTTGTGTTGGATCACGATCACCGAATTTGCAATATTTTCCAATTTAATCGACAAGTATAGCCAAATGCCATACACAAAACAAAAGCCGACAGTGACAGCATGGGAAACACCAGCGTAGCACTTTTGATCTGTGGTAACATTACCGCCAGTAGATCGCTACCGTCGTCAGAGCCCTGAAGTGTCATGCACTCAGATGTCAGCGTGACCTCACGTAGATGTGGTGACTAGATATGAGCGACTTTGCCTTTTTTTAGGGTCGAGTCGGGTTTCATGAAACCCGACTTTCGCAAAAGTCGGGTCGAACGACATCGGCCGACTGAAACACGAAACCCAATGCAAGTCAATGGGGAAGCAAAGTCGGCAGGTAGTGGAGGACAGGAAACACACCTACAGTGCCCATTTCAATGCCAAAAACATCAATTCTTATTACTGAATCTTGTCAACATTAACCCCTTACCTACAATGGACGTAATATTCCGTCCATGTGACCCTGGACCTAATTACCATGGACGGAATATTACATCACAGCGATCAGCGGCGCCCACGTGGTAATCGCCGCTGATCGCGGCCGGGTGTCAGCTGATTATCACAGCTGACACCCGGCACAATGTGTCAGGGGCGGTCACGGACCGCCCCCGACACGTTAACTCCTTGTACACCGCGATCAAACGCGATCCCGGTGTACCGGGGGTTAAAGGGAAGCAGTGATGTCCCACCTGGGACAAGGTAATAAAGTAAAAAAAAAAAAAAGTGTTAAAAATAATTTTAAAAAAATCGCTAAATAAATTAGTAGAAAAAAAATTCCCCAATAAATCCATTTTTTCAAAATAAAAAAAACAACAACAAAAAAAAGTACACATATTTGGTATCGCCGCGTCCATAGCGACCCGCCCTATAAAACTGTCCCATTAGTTAACCCCTTTTTGCGAACCCCTTAAAAAATAAAAATAAAAAACGAAGCAAAAAATAATGATTTATTATCATACCACCGAACAAAAAGTGCAATAACGCGCGATCAAAAAGACGCATATAAATATCCATGGTACCGCTGAAAATGTCATCTTGTCCTGCAAAAAACGAGCTGCCATACAGCATCATCCGCAAAAAAATAAAAAAGTTATAGCTCGCAGAATAAAGCGATACAAAAATAATTATTTTTTATATAAAATTGTTTTCATTGCAAAAAACCGACAAAACATAAAAAAACGACCTAAATGAGGTATCGCTATAACCATACTGACCCGAAGAATAAAAACACTTTATCAATTTTACCGCACGCGGAACGGTGTAAACGCACCCCCCAAAAAAGAAATTCATGAAACGCTGGTTTTTGTTCATTCTGCGTCCCAAAAATCGGAATAAAAAGCGATCAAAAAATGTCACGTACCCGAAAATGGTACCAATGAAAACGTCAACTCATCCCGCAAAAAATAAGACCTCAAATGACTCGGTGGGTCAAAATAGGGAAAAATTATAGCTCTCAATAAGTGATGCTGCAAAAACTATTTTTACAATAAAAAGCGTCTTTTAGCATGTGACAGCCGCCAAACATAAAAACCGCCATAAATAGTAAATCAAACCCCCCGTTATCACCCCCTTAGTTAGGGTAAAATAATAAAACTAAAAGAAAATGTATTTATTTCCATTTTCCCATTAGGGTTAGGTTAGGGCTAGGGTTAGGGTTAGGGCTAGGGTTAGGGTTAGGGCTAGGGTTAGGGATAGGGTTAGGGCTCAGATTAGGGTTAGGGGTGTGTTGGGGTTAGGGTTGGAGTTATAATTGGGGGTTTCCACTGTTTGGGCACATCAGGTGCTCTCCAAATGCAACATGGCGTCTGATCTCAATTCCAGCCAATTCTGCATTGAAAAAGTCAAATGGTGCTCCATCCCTTCCAAGCTCTGCCATGCGCCCAAACAGTGTTTTACCCCCACATATGGGGTATCAGCCTACTCAGGACAAATTACAAAACAACTTTTGGGGTCCAATACCTCCTGTTACCCTTAGAAAAACAAAAAATTGAGGGCAAAAATATCATTTTTGCGGAAAAAAATGATTTTTTTATTTTCACGCCCAGGCGTTATAAACTTCTGTGAAGCACTTTGGGGTTCAAAGTGCTCACCACACATCTAGATAAGTTCCGTGGGGGGTCTAGTTTCCAAAATGGGGTCACTTGTGGGGAGTTTCAATAGTTTAGGTACATCAGGGGCTCTCCAAACGCACATGACACCCGCAGACCAATCCATCAAAGTCTGCATTCCAAAACATCACTACTTCCCTTCCGAACCCCGACGTGTGCACATACAGTAGTTTTCTCCCACATATGAGGTATCAGCGTACTCAGGACAAATTGGACAACAACTTTTGGGGTCCAATTTCTCCTGTTACCCTTGGGAAAACAAAAAAATTGGACACTAATTGATCATGTTTGTGGAAAAAATACGATTTTTTTATTTTCATGCCTGGGCATTATAAACTTCTGTGAAGCCCTTGGAGGTTCAAAGTGCTCACCACACATCTAGATAAGTGCCTTAGGGGGTCTAGTTTCCAAAATGGGGTCATTTGTGGGGGGTTTCCACTGTTTAGGTACACTAGGGGCTCTCCAAAGGCAACATGACACCCGCAGACCATTCCATCAAAGTCTGCATTCCAAAACATCACTACTTCCCTTCCGAGCCCCGACGTGTCCCCACACAGTAGTTTTCTCCCACATATGGGGTGTCAGCGTACTCAGGACAAATTGGACAACAACTCTTGGGGTCCAATTTCTCCTGTTACCCTTGGGAAAACAAAAAATTGGACACTAATTGATCATGTTTGTGGAAAAAATACGATTTTTTTATTTTCACGCCCGGGCGTTATAAACTTCTGTGAAGCACTGGGAGGTTCAAAGTGCTCACCACACATCTAGATAAGTTCCTTGGGGGGTCTAGTTTCCAAAATGGTGTCATTTGTGGGGGGTTTCTACTGCTTTGGTACATCAGGGGCTTTCCAAACTCGACATGGTGTCCGATCTCAATTCCAGCCAAAACCGTCAAATGATGCTGCTTCCCTTCCGAGCTCTGCCATGCGCCCAAATAGTGGTTTACCCCCACATGTGGGGTATCAGCGCACTCAGGATAAATTGCACAATATCTTTTATGGTCCTGTTACACATGGAAAAATAAGAATTGAGGGTTAAAAGATCATTTTTGTGGAAAAAATATGATTTTTTAATTGTACGACTGTATGTTAGAAACTTCTGTGAAGCCCTTGGGGGTTCAAAGTTCTCACCACACATCTAGATAAGTTCCATGGGGGGTCTAGATTCCAAAATGGTGTCATTTGTGGGGGGTTTCCACTGTTTTGGTACATCAGTGTTTTTCCAATCGCGACATGGTGTCCGATCTCAATTCTAGCCAAAAACGTCAAATGGTGCTGCTTCCCTTCCGAGCTCTGCCATGCCCCAAATAGTGGTTTACCCCCACATGTGGGGTATCAGCGCACTCAGGATAAATTGCACAATATCTTTTAGGGTCCTGTTACTCTTGGAAAATTAAGAATTGAGGGTGAAAAGATCATTTTTGTGGAAAAAATATGATTTTTTAATTGTACAGCTGTATGTTATAAACTTCTGTGAAGCCCTTGGGGGTTCAAAGTTCTCACCACACATCTAGATAAGTTCCATGGGGGGTCTAGATTCCAAAATGGTGTCATTTGTGGGGGTTTCCACTGTTTTGGTACATCAGGGGTTTTCCAATCGCGACATGGTGTCCGATCTCAATTCTAGCCAAAAACGTCAAATGGCGCTGCTTCCCTTACGAGCTCTGCTATGCGCCCAAATAGTCATTTACACCCACATATGGGGTATCAGCGTACTCAGGACAAATTGCACAATAACTTTTAGGGTCCTGTTACCCTTGGAAAAATAAAAATTGGGGGTGAAAAGATCATTTTTGTGGAAAAAATATGATTTTTTAATTGTACCGCTGTACGTTATAAACTTCTGTGAGGCCCTTGTGGGTTCAAAGCTCTCACCACATATCTAGATAAGTTCCTTGGGGGGTCTAGTTTCCAAAATGGGGTCACTTGGGGGGGTTCCACTCTTTAGGTACATCAGGGGCTCTCCAAACCCGACATGGCATCCGATCTGAATTGCAGCCAATTTTGCATTGAAAAAGTCAAACGGCGCTCCTTCCCTACTGAGGTCTGCCATGCGCCAAAACAGTGATTCCCCCCCACATATCGGGTATCAGCGTACTCAAGACAAATTGCACATTAACTTTTGCAGTCCAATTTCTCCTGTTTACCCTTGGTAAAATAAAAAAAATTGAACCTGAAGTATTTTTTTTGTGAAAAAAAGTTAAATGTTCATTTTTTTTTAAATATTCAAAACATTCCTGTGACGCACCTAAAGGGTTAATAAACTTATTGAATGTGGTTTTGAGCACCTTAAGGGGTGCAGTTTTTAGAATGGTGTCACTTTTGGGTATTTTCTATCATATAGACCCCTCAAAGTGGCTTCAAATGTGATGTGGTCCCTAAAAATAAAATGGTGTTGCAAAAATGAGAAATCGCTGGTCAATTTTTAACCCTTATAACTTCCTAACAAAAAAAATTTTGGTTTCAAAATTGTGCTGATGTAAAGTAAACATGTGGGAAATGTTATTTATTAAGTTTTTTGTGTGCCGTATCTCTGTGATTTAAGGGCATAAAAATTCAAAGTTGTAAAATTGCAAAATTTTCACAATTTTCGCCAAATTTCCACTTTTTTCACAAATAAACGCAAGTTATTTGAATGAAATTTTACCACTAACATGAAGTACAATATGTCACGAGAAAACATTGTCAGAATCACAGGGATCCATGGAAGCGTTTCAGAGTTATGACCTCATAAAGGGACAGTGGTCAGAATTGTAAAAATTGGCCCGGGAGTTAACGTGCAAACCACCCTTGGTAGTGAAGGGGTTAATTTACTTCATAATAATAGTTACGAATTAAAAACTGGGGGTTATTTGGCTAAAGTTGTGGGGGGGTAGGGCTGGCTCCAACTCATGATGCTCCTATACGGCACCGAAATATAGGTATAGTACAATGACAGATGCTTCACTGCTTACATGACATGACTGATCTATTTTAAATTGTACAATAGCTCAAAAAAAGGACAGTATATTACTCCATGCAGTGTTATGGCCGCCACATAGTGCACCATACATAATAATGAGCCCTATATATTTCTTCATACAGAATAATTGGTCACATATAACGTTCCATACAGTACATGATGAGCTCCACATAATGCTCCAGTATATGATGGGCCTCATGGATGATGCTCCAATGTATGATGGGCCCTAATAATGCTCCATATATAATGGGTTCCATTTCTAATTCTCCAGTGTATAATGGGCCCTGTAAATGCTGCTCCAGTGTCTGATGTCCCCAATCTGGAATGCTCCAGTATATGATGGGCCTCATGGATGATGCTCCAGTGTATGATGGGCCCTAATAGTGCTCCATATATAATGGGCTCCATTTCTAATGCTCCAGTGTATAATGGGCCCCATAAATGCTACTCCAGTGTCCGATGTCCCCAATCTGGAATGCTCCAGTATATGATGGGCCCCATGGATGATGCTTCAGTGTCTTATGGGCCCAAATAATGCTCCATATATAATGGGATCCATTTCTAATGCTCCAGTGTATAATGGGCCCCGTAAATGCTGCTCCAGTGTCTGATGTCCCCCATTTGGAATGCTACAGTATATGATGGGCCTCATGGAGGATGCTCCAATGTATGATGGGCCCTAATAATGCTCCATATATAATGGGCTCCATTTCTCATGCTCCAGTGTATAATGGGCCCCATAAATGCTGCTCCAGTGTCTGATGTCCCCCATTTGGAATGCTCCAGTATATGATGGGTCCCATTTTTAAATAACCCAGGCATGGTATGTGGAAAGAGCTCCATGGAGTAATCTGAAGTGTGTGCTGCCGCATTCTTCACTTTTGGTGTGGGTGAAGGACACAAGGAATCATAGAATCATAGAATCGTAGAGTTGGAAGGGACCTCCTGGGCCATCTGGTCCAACCCCCATCTGGTGGCACCCCAACAAGGAAAGGGATTGCTCCTGACCTGAAGCCTGCACTGACGACTCAGTGCTTGCATTTTTTTAAACTTCAGAAGAGGAGGCAATAGAGCTGGAGGCTGTTTCAGCAATGTAAGCCAAAAACAGATCCTGATGCTCCGGCTTTAAAAGCAGCCTACCTACTCCCAGAAAAGGGAGCCTTCCAGGCCTTACAGAGCTACACCATGAAACAGGCTCAACACCTCCTGCCTTAGCTGCTATTGTGTTTTTGTCACTACCAGCAGATGCACCACCACCACCATCAGTACCAGCTACCACCCCACGCCCACATCCGCATCCTCTTCCACCATACTTCCTCATGTTTTGGAAAATGGACCCAAAATACCAGCAGATATATGGTACTGTATCAGAAGCGTACAACTCTATACAGTCTAGGGATAACAGTAAATATCACTGCCTATCATGATGTGTCTGGTCATTTTGGAGTGCAAAAGACAGAAGCCACAGGCCGTAGGTGATTCTATTGGATTGGCATGGGAGGAGACATTGAAAAATGGTGGCAAGAATGTCACATGTCTGGGACTATCACAACTGTGAAAGGTGATCATAAAGCACCACTGCATCCGCTTGTAAGTTGACGTCCTTTACAAATGGTAGCCATTGATCATGTGAAGGTAGAGGCCAGCAGGACAGGCCATAGCTACATCTTAACCATCATTGATCAATACACCAAATTTCTAGTGACCGTCCCTGTGAAGGATTTAACTGGCCAGACTACACAGCGGTTGAGCAGGGAGAAGTAAGTATTGCAACTTGCAAGTGCTGTGGCCATGACCAAGCGGGGGGGCACACTTGTGGGCGACAGTACTGGCACAAGGCCCCTCATAGTACGCTGGTGTGTCTGATGGCGAGTGGGCCCCCCCATCATCAGAGACACTGTTTTGTACTATGAGGGGCCCTGTGCCAGTGCCGTCGGCCATCAGTGGGCCCATCCATGTTTTCAGAGCAATGGCACTTGCCCGGGTACACCAGGTGTTGACCCCAGCCCTTGAGGGGGGATGGGCAGCCCAGTTAGGAAGGTTTAAAAAATGGCATATGTTGATGTGTAGGCTGGACTTTCAGCTACTGCAAATGGCGGAATTGGGCAAGTCCGAGGAAGAGGAGCACAAAAGTGAGGCAGTTTTCTGGCAACCTATCTGTCATCAGGGGAAGGTGGGAAAAAATACTTTGAAACCCATGCATGGTTCCTTTTAATGAAGTTTAGATCATCAACATTTTGGGACGACAGATGGGTCCTTTTTTCTGTCAGGATTGATCCAGCAGCACTGAAGACTCATATAACACACTAGCAGCAGGGCAAGCGAGCTCCTGTAAGGCATAGTGTGCCAATTCAGGACAGATGTCCAGTTTAGAGGCCCAATAATCAAAGGGGAACGACCTGTGAGGGAGAACATCGATATGGGAGGAGAAGTAGTTTGTAATCATAGTTGACAACTGCTGTCTCCTGTCACTTGTAATCGATGCAGCATTAGCAGTCGTGTGAGCGGTACTTGAGAAATCATTACAAAACATGGTCATTAAACCCCTGTCTCCAACGCCACTTCGGCTGTGTGCACCACGAACACCTCTTCCATTGTGCCCACTACGGCTCGTGGGAGAACCAGCACCACTGATGTGTGCTGGGAAAGCCTCAAACAACCTGTTTACCTGAGTTGCTTGTTTGTTAACCAATATTATCTCTAGGTTCTCCTGTGGCATGATGTTGTGTAATTTGAATTTGAAGCGTGGATCGAGGATGCTGGCCAGCCAGTAGTCATCATCCTTCATCATTTTGGCAATGCGGGGGTCCCTTTTTAGGATCCGCAAGGCATAATCGCACATGAGGGCCAATGTTTCAGGTGTCAATAATGCACTGCCACTGCAGGGTGGAGGAGCACTTTCTGGCAAATCCACATCCCTACAGTCACGCACAAACACTGTACCTGGCCTTGGAATGCCAACATTTTCTGCCCCTTGAGAAGCATCCTCCTGCCCAAAATAATCATCCCCCTCATCCTCCTCTTCCTCTTCTTCCTCCACCTCGTCCAGGACAGTTCCCTGACCAGACAATGGCTGACTGTTAGCAAGGCTTCCCTCCTCCTCCTCCTCCTGTTCCTCCTCCACTGCAGACGCCAGATCCTTAATGTGCGCCAAACTTTGCATGAACAGATGCATAAGTGGGCTGCTCATGCTTGTGATGGCGTCTTCTGCTCTTACCAGCCATGTGCATTCCTCAAAACACTGAAGGACTTTACAGAGGTCTTTCAGTTTTGACCACTGCACACCCAAAAATTTCATGTCTTCCCTCAAACTGCCTGCCCGTGTATCCTCCCACAAATGCATTACAGCCTGCCTCTGTTCGCACAGCCTCTCAACCATGTGCAGGGTGGAGTTCCACCTTGCTGCAATGTCTATGGTTAGGCGGTGCTTGGGGAGGTGAAGCAATCGCTGCTGCTTCTGCATACGAGTGGAGTGGATGATAGAGTGATGGATGTGCAAGCACAGTCTTCGCACCTTATGGAGCAGGGATGTTAACTCTGGATAATTATTAAGGAACCACTGCACCACCAAGTTCAAAGTGTGAGCCAGGTAAGGTATGTATCTAAGTTTTGTACGGGTTATGGCTGCCACAAAACTATGGCCGTTATCACTGACGACCTTGCCTGTCTCAAGATGTAGAATGCCCAGCCATGACTCAGTTTGTCGCTGCAAGTAGTCGGCCAGTACCTCCACTGTGTGTCAGTTGTCACCCAAAGACATCATCTTTAACACAGCCTGCTGACGCTTACCACTAGCTGTTCGATAGTGGGACATCTCGTGTGCAACACTGCCAGCTGCGGATGGAGTGGTTGTGCGACTGCGCTCTGTGGACGAGCTTTCATTTATGGAGGAGGAGGAGGAGGGTCAAAAGCCTACAGCCAACTGTTTCCTATACCGTGGGCTAGGCAGCACTGTTCCACCGCCGCTGTCCCCTGTGGAGCCTGCATCCACCACATTAACCCAGTGCGCAGTGGTGGACATGTAACGGCCCTGGCCATGCCTACTGGACCATGCATCTGTTGTGAGGTGCACCTTTCCACTCACTGATTGCTTGAGTGCATGGACAATGCGGTCTTTCACGTGCAGGTGGAGGGCTGGGATGGCTTTGCGAGAAAAGAAGTGGCGACTGGGTAGTTCATAGCGTGGAACTGCGTAGGCCATTAGTTCGCGGAAAGCTGCGCTTTCAACCAAACGGTAGAGCATCATCTCTAATGAGATTGGTTTGGCAATGTAGGCGTTCAAACACAGTGTACGCGGATGAGAGGATGAGAACTTTCTTGTCCTACTCAGAGTGTCTGGTAGGGTGAGCTGGACTGGAGAGCTGCATATGGGGGAAGTAGCGGTGGACCGGATGGAGTGAGAGGGGGTTGGTGATGGTATTGGTGGTGATGGCCTAGATTCAATGTTGTGTTGCAAAACCATTGTGATTACCTGACTGCTTTGGCCTTGCGACAACACCTCAACATTTAGTGCTGGTGGTGTGCTTAAGGGTGGCAGTAGTCTTACAGTGGGGAAAGCGATGAAGCGTTGCTGGTTACCTTCAGTCAGAGCAGGTGCACAAGTGCTACCTGAGGTTTTGTAGTCTGTCCAAGCTTGCAAGTGCATGTTGATTAAATGTCTAAGCATGCAACTGGTATTCAAATTTCTGAGTTGTTTACCTCGGCTAAAGGTACTTCCGCACTTCTTACAGGTAACATTTGCCTCATCAGTAGGATTTTGGACGAAGAAGTGCCACACTGCAATCTTCCTACTATGGTATACATTTTCTGGCCTTGCACGCTGTGCTAAGTTGACCATCTGGCCAAGCTGTCCTGCAACTCTTTTAGTTTTTGGTCCACGTTTTTGGACAGCTATGGGCCTGCCAGATAACTGCTGCTGCGATGTCAATGCCTGCTGCGGATCCTTCTTATCTGAACTATTGCCAGCGCCACCCTCCTCCCCCAATGGATGCCAATCCAGGTCAAGAACTGGGTCATCCATCACCTCCTCTTCAAAGTCATCTGCACCTTCCTCTTTACCTTCCTCTGAGTCACTGTGTAAGGTGGTACAGTATGTGGGAAGTGGCACCTGAGTTTCATCAGGGTCAGATTCTGGCTCAGTAGACTGCGAGGGCAATGTAGTGCTCTGGGTCAATGTACCAGCAGAATCAACTAGCAGTGGCTGTGAATCAGTGCACTCCATGTCAGATTCATCTTGGTCTGGGGAATTCAGGATTTGACTGGATAACCCAGGCATGGTATGTGAAAAGAGCTCCATAGAGTAATCTGAAATGTGGGCTGCCACATCCTTAACTGTTGGTGGGGGTGAAGGACACAAGGAAAGGTGTTTTTCCTGACCAGAATCCTGCACTGACGACTCCATGCTTGCAGGTTTCGAACGTTCAGTAGAGGAGGCAATAGAGCTGGTGGCTGTTTCGGCAGTGTACGCCAAAACCTGTTCCTGATGCTCTGGCTTTAAAAGCGGTTTTCCTACTTCAAGAAAAGGGAACCTTACAAGCCTTCTTGGGCCAGACGATGATGCAGACTCAACACCTCCTGCCTTAGCTGCTATTGTGCTTTTACCAGAACCAGCTGATGCACCACCACCATCAATACCAGCTGTGCCCCCCTGCCCATGCCTGCGGCCTCTTCCACCATACTTCCTCATGTTTGGGAAAATGTACCAAAAAAAACAGCAGAGAGATGGTACTGTATGAGGAGCTTCCAGCTGTGTAAGGTGTATTAAAAAATTAAATCTGCGCATATATTTTGTTTTTTTTTTACTCTCCCAGTATGTATTTGACCATAATCCAACAAGCAGATTTACGGAACTGTATCCAAAGTGTACAGCTGTATATATTTTTTGTGTAACTAACAATCTCCGTATATGTATTTACGGAGTGTCTCACACACACACGCTGACTCTGTATAGATATGACTGTAATGCGAACAGCATATATACAATACTGTTTGAGAATCGGACAGCTCTAGAAGGTGTCTGTATGGAAAATTGTCAATCTCCGTCTATTTTTATACGGAGTGACACACGCCATCTCTGTATAGTTCTGACCGTTATCAAACAGCAGATATATGAAACTGTTTGAAAAGCGGACAGCTCTAGAAGGTGTGGGTCTAGAAAAATGGAAAATCTCCTCAGTTTGTTTTTCCAGAGTCACACACAGATAGCTTGTATTTGTCCGTGATACCAGTCGGTACACGGTAGTGTGTGAGGAGCGTACACCGCTATACGGTGTGTGAAAAAATGTATGCTCGGTAACTCATCAGAGCAAAATAATAAAAGTTAGAGTGCTTTGAAAAAAGCAGTTTGAACAGCAACAGCAGTGTGCACACAGCAATGCAGCTATCAGGTAGCCTTAAGGCTATGTGCCCACGTTAGCATTTTTAGACGCTCAGGAAACTGATCCCCTTCCCAGAAAACACATGTCTTTTTTCCGCGTGTTTCTTGCGCATTTTTTGCACAAAAGAAGCGCGTTTTTGACGCGTTTTTTGATACGCGTTTTCTGGGAACATTGGGGAAGGCTAAAAATGCTCAGCAATGCAGAAATTAATGAGCATGCTGCGTTTTTAGCCGCTAAGCGATTCCTGAGCATTTAAAAACGCTTGCATTGGCACAAAAAGCCAAAAACGCATGCAAATTAATTTGAAGATTCTTTTACGTGTTTCTGCAGCGTCTGAGCCGGCACAAAGGCTGCTGAAACGCTTAAAAAAATGCAACGTGGGCACACAGCCTAAAAGGCAGCCTAATCACCACCAGTACTGCTGCACACAACAAAAATCCTCCCCTGTCACTGCTCATTAACTGTACAATGAAAAACGCTATCAGCAGAAGCTATTTTTTTTTTCTTCCCTGCCTAACGCTCTCCCTTATTCAGGATCAGCAGCAGCACGTCTCCCTATTCTAAGATCGGCAGAAGTAAGTCACGGCCTTTTATAGCCACTGTGATGCCACACAAAGCCCAGCAATCACTTCAATGCCCTTCTCTAAGATGGTGGTGGCCGCTGCCCATGTCATCGCGTTGCCCACAGTGTGCGTCCTCCATCATTGGCTGAGAAAAAGCGCTGGAAGCATTATTTGAAACGCGACTTTGGCGCTCGGCTCAGTGACCTCATGGCGACCTGACGCTATGGTCGGGTTTCGATCGGCGACTTTTGAATTTGACCGACCCGTTTTGCTCAACTATAGTGGTGACTCATGGTAAAAAGCTAAACTCAGGTCAGCAGGGGCCAGCTGATGATATACTACTTCTCCCATCAGCCTACATCTGCTGTCACAGATGGAAGAAAGAGTCTCGCTTTAGAAAAAAAATCATTACTGTTGGTCAGAGTGCTGCCAGGTCACACTGTCAGATGTCAGCGTGACCCCGCAGAGATACTGTGACTCGCAGCGGTGACCCGAGCTACCGTCGTCAGAGCCCTGAAGTGTCATGCACTCAGATATCAGCGTGACCTCACCTAGATGTGGTGACCCATGTTAAAATGCTCACCTCAGGTCAGCAGGGGCCAGCTGATGATAAACTACTTCTCCCATCAGCCTCCATCTGCTATCACAGATGGGAGAAGGAGTCTCACTTTAAAAAAAAAATCATTACTGTTGGTCAGAGTGCTGCAAGGTCACACTGTCAGATGTCAGCGTGATCCCACAGAGATACTGTGACCCGAGGTAAAAAGCTAACCACAGGTCAGCAGGTGTCAGCTGATGAGATGTGAGACTACTATACCCATCAGGCGATGTCTGCTGTCACTGATAATAGTGATTTGAGGAACCACTGATGGGAGAAGTAGTCTCTCATCAGCCGATATCTGTGCTCAATTTAAAAAAAATATTCAAATAATAATAAAAAAATTATACTCACCTAACACCAAATCTCTGATGCCCTTGTCTCCTATGTATAAAAAATGTAAAATAAAAAAAACAACATATACTCTATTAGACTGGTGGAACGCACAAAATAATAAAATAATAATGAGGTGCATTCGCAGCCTGGGGTCCACCGTGCAGAGATGTTAAACTGCAGCTAATGTGAACAATGGCAGAGCAGAGCTGTGAGCAAACACCGTAAACACACCGAGTTAAAACGTCACTCGGTGCGAACTGAGTGCAAAGTACCTGACTCTGTTGCTCCACAGAGCGGTACAACAACTAAGTGCACTAACAGCTATTCCCTGTTAAATGTGACAGGTGCATAGAGTTTATGACGCCAGATGAGGTCCCTATAGCTATCACCCCAGGGAGACTAGACTGGTGGTTGAACTCGCTCTGCTACACGGTTTGTGCTGAAGGCACATGCAACTTAGGATGCCCGGTGCAGATGCTGAGTCAAGCGGGGTTCCCACCCTACACTGCCTATGTAGACACACACTCGCTGTGCTAGTAACGGCAGATGTGCACACAGGGAGGTAACATATCTACCAACACACCATACACATAAAAGTCTATACTAGCGCATGGCCATGTGGCCATGCGGCTATTTTATAGCAGCGTCCTTCCGGGACCTTCCCAGTAGTGGACCAATAAGAGCAGGAATGGGACCTGCACATGTGACCCCCGACCTCCAATGAGAGGTCATCCTACGGGCATGCTCAGTAGGCAAAATACTTAGTCCCAGGAGCATCTGTTTGCTGAAGACTCAAGCATGGTGTTACAGCAGAGCCTGAAAGAGAAACCAGACTCCTAGCATTAGCCTGGGCAAGACGCGTGGACCGATGTCTTTGCTGAGCAGGAATCTCTGCGGCCGCAGAGGAAATGGAGACCACAGAGGACGTGGCTTGAGATTCCTCCTGTGCAGTGGGGGAAACTTGACACCTAACATTCTCACCTTAATGCCCAATTCCCATGTCTCTTATAAAAAAATCAAAAATAATAAACCACCACATACTCACATGTCTGCTGTAGTCCAAGGTGTCCCATTGTGATCTCAAGTGTAGAACAGTCTGTGGCTGCTCTAACCGGCCACCAGTGACATACTGATAGAAGCACCATCACTCCCACAGTGTAAAGCACTGAGAACTTCCTCATGTACCTGTGGTGCCATAAGGGAGATCAATCGAGCTCATCAGCTGATAAACTAGTGTGACCTCTTTTACGACTGCTCAGTGCTATAGATTGCAGGAGCGATTACCTCCTGTGACAGTGTATAGCTGAGTGTCTTTGAGAGCATTCACATAAGTAGCTGCTCTCAAAGTCATCAGGATCGTCGTGGGACATTATGGATTATTATCTTCTCTGCAGACAGGTGAGGAAAATTGTTTATTTTATTTTTGTTACAGGAGACATTGGCTTCAGTGGATTAAGCTTTTGGTGAGTTTGGCCTAACTCTTTAACGACCAGGAGTATTTTTGGTTTTACATTTTCATTTTTCCCTCTCCTACTTTCCAGAGCCATAACTTTTATATTTTTCCATCAATACAGCCATGTGAGGGCTTGGTTTTTGTAGGATGAGTTGTACTTTTGAAAGACCCCATTGGTTTTACCATGTCTGTACTAAGCGGGAAAAAAATTCCAAGTGTGGTGAAATTGCAAAAAAAGTGAAATGCCACACATGTTTTTGCTTGGTTTTTTTGCTAGGTTCACTAAATGCTAAAAGTGACCTGCCATTATGATTCTCCAGGTCATTACTAGTTCATAGACACCAAATATGTCTAGGTTCTTTTTTATCTAAGTGGTAAATAAATTCCAAAGTTTGTTAAAAAAAAATTGCACCATTTTCCGAGACCCATAGCGTCTCCATCTTTTGTGATCTGGGGTTAAGTAGGGGCTTATTTTTTGTGCACCGAGCTGATGTTTTTAATGATACCACTTTTGTGCAGAATCATTCTTTGATCTCCCGTTATTGCATTTTAATGCAATGTCACAGCGACCAAAAAAACGTAATTCTGTTTTTTTTTCCCGCTACACCGTTTACCGATCGAGTTAATCCTTTTTTCATTGATAGATTGGGCAATTCTGAAAGCGGCGATACCTAATATGTGTATGTGTGAATTTTTTTTTAATTGTTTTATTTTGAATGGGGCGAATGTGGGGTGATCACTAGGACTACTGGACTCGTGACCCCGCCTAGAACTACTGAAAGGAGTCATTTTGACTCCTTGCTTGTTTTCATTTATTTTTAGAGTTTCATTTGTGGTTATTTATTAATAATTATATTTTTTGTAATGTATTATTATTGTGAGATCCAACAGTAATGCTTTTGATTGTTTTTTTTCTGCTTTTCTTATTTTTCTACAGAAAATAACAATAATTATAATAGACGTTTTTCAAACATTTTTTTTATTCAAGTGCACACATATAAACAACAACTGAAGAACAAAAAGCAGAGAAAATGTAGGTGGAGGAGCATAAAAATGAAAATATGGCGCAGAATTCACCTTCTAAACATTTGGTGTTTCGCATTTTAGGCATTGCCTTTGATTTATGGCAGTACATTGCCCACACAAAGACTTACCACAAGTCTTACAATTGCCGACAGATCTATTTTTCTTGCACTTTTCTTTGATCTGGCAAAATTTTGTTTGAACCATCACTTCTGAGCATGTAGAAACTTGGGACGTGGAACCCTTTTCCCTATCTGTGACATAAGGACCACTCAACTCTCTCACAAGCGTTTGCAAAAATGCCTTGTGTGACATTTTTTGGTGGGTAATCTCCTTGAATATTATCCATGCATTTATACCCGCAAAGTCTAAGGCATTTTCAAATGCATGAACAGGCCATCTCCTTGTGCATGTTCGTGTGGTATATTTTCGTGCCATCTGATCCACTACATCTACTCCATATTTTGTTTCATTGTAAAACTTTACCGTTTCTGGAGTTTTTTTAGCGGAATCAGACGCAACAACAACATCTGGATGGACGGAACTCAAAATGACAACATTTTTGTTGGGCTTTCCTTGATATACTGTAAGTGTAAAATTGTCTTCATTTCTAAACACTTTAGTGTTGTACAATTCCTCTTTCATGGATTTTATTTCTTTAGGCACTTCTCGCCTGATCTTGTTCAGTGTTCCCACGATGGTTGTTCCTTTGCTTTTTAGCTGTTTAGCTAATTTTACTGAAGTAAAATAATTATCGGTTGTAACATTGCGACCTTTTTTCAAAAACGGGTCCAATAACTTAATTACCACATGGTCAGCTAAACGGTCCTCAGCACGGCGTGTGTCATCTTTTGCCTAGATAAAGGGAAGCCATTTGCCAGATATTTGCTCTCCTTATCAACAGCTAGCCAATATTTGTGGCCATATTTATCTGGTTTGGAAGGCATGTACTGCGTGAATGGACACCTAGTTTTGCTTGGGAAAAGTTGCTCATCCACCGTTATGTATGGGCCAGGTTTGTAACACGCAATACAATTTTCAATAAACCTGTCCCACACAGTAGAAAATAGAGCAAACTTGTCCGTTTGCAGTCTCTCCGATCGAGTAGATTTCTCATCAAATCTGATAAGATAAGAGCCTAGAGTAAACAAGCTATTTTGTTCAGTATTACACAGTAATACAAGCAGGTAAAACACAAGGAAAATGTGAAAAGTTGACATGTAAATTGAACTACATCTATATGAACATCAGGGTAAATAAGACAGAGTGAAAAAATTATGCACAAAACTTTATAGCAACATTTAGTGACAAAAGGACCTCAAAATATAGTAGGGAGTCAAAATGACTCCCTTCAGTAGTTCTTGGTAAATTTTGAAAAAAACGCGCAAATTTTTCACCAAAATTATTTATTCTCACAAAATCTTTTTTCACATCATATTTGAGGAAAAGTCACCGAGTTTCAAGCCGGAATTCTGAAAAATGTAGTCACAGAAGAGAAATAAAAAACGAAAGGAGTCAAAATGACTCCATCAGTAGTTCTAGTGTTAATCTTTTAGGTTTTTTTCGTCATATTTTTTAAAACTTTTTTAATTTTGGCATGCTTCAATAGCCTCCATGGCTAGAAGCAACCCATACTTTATTGGCTCTGCTACATATAGACGATGAGCGCTGACCACCGGGTGGCGCTCATAGCAATGCAGCATCAACAACCATAGAGATCTCCGGGAGACCTCTGGTTGTTATGCCAATGCATCGCTGACCCCCTATCATGTGATGGGGTCGGCGATGTGCGTATTTCCAGCCCGGAGGCTGTAAGTGCCAGTTAAAGAGTTTGACAGCAGCACTTAACTAGTTAATAGACACAAGTGGATCGCGATTTCACCTGCGCTTATTGCAGGCACATGTCAGCTGTTTTGAACAGCTGACATGTCCCGGCTTTGATGCGGGCTCACCGTCGGAACCCACATCAAAGCAGGGGAGACATCCAATGATGGGCTATGCCCGTCATTGGATGTTAAGGGGTTAATTTAGATTCGTTAAAAGAGTTTGTCATTATTTCAAATAAAGGACTTTATTCTGGGAGCATTTTTTTATAATATCACTATGGGGTTAGTAATGGGGGCGTCTTATAGTCATCTCTCCATTATTAACCTGTGGGCGTTATGTCACCTGACAATACTCTTACAAAAGTGACATGAACCCCCCAACCATTACTTCACTTGCCACCGCTAAAGGGCAAGTGAGAAGAGCGAGGCTAAGTGCCAGATTTGGCATATCTTCTAAATGCTCCTTTTCTGGGGTGGCTGAGAGATGAAGTTTTTAGTCTGGGAGGGGGCCATAATCCATGGCCCCTTCCTAGGCTATTAATATCAGCCCACAACTGTCTGTCTAGTCTTTGCTAGCTAAATTTTTTAGGAGGACCCTATGTCAATTTTTTTCAGGGGCCACTTGTAATCTAGCCAATAAACACTAAGCACACAGCTGTGAGCTGATATTAATTTCCTGGGAACCTTTATGGCTATTAGCTCCTTCCCATAATATTAACATCAGCCCTCAGCCATCCACTTTCCCTCTGTTGGTTATAAAAATTACACGGGAGCTCATGCAATTTTTTTCTTTTAATTAAAAATTGCCATTGTTTTTATTTATTTGTTTATAGCTCAGGCAGTGCGTGAGGAATACTCCCATCAGCCACTCTTGCTGTCACTCTTATTAGCGTCAGCAAGTGTAGGCTGATGGGAGTAATAGTCAAACCAGCCGCAACCTGCTGTCATTGTTCTCACTTGAATGCAACTCTCATCATTCTCCCCTTCTCATGCGGATCGCTGGTAGAGCAGGAGAGAATGATGAGAGTCATCTTCAGCACTAGGCGCCTGGGAGCAGTGCTTGCAGCACATGGTTGCCACATGTGTGCCACATGTATTACACACACAGGCTTTGACATCTCCGGTACCATTTTGACATCAGCGCAAGAACCGTGGAAAAATTTCTAATGGCACTCGCGCTGACGTCACAAAGGTGAAGTCAGTTCATTGACTGTGAACTCCCAGGACCTTTCTGACAGCACCAGGAGCTTGAGAACTTTGTCATGCTCGCAGTGACATCAGACATGTCCTAAGAATTCACTGTTAGACACGGGGCAGTGGTAGCTGATGCTGCTCAGTGTCTCTACTGGATGGCAGGCTGTATGGCCGCATCATGCAACCATGCATCCTGTCATCTTGATGTTGCAGAGCTAGACCCATTGCAGGCGTAATGGATATAATAATCCATTACTCCTGCAATGGGTCTAGCTCTGCTAGACCTCTGTGAAGAGGTGAGGAATATTGCTGTTTGTTATTTTAATTCACTTGCAAGAGACAATAGAGTCACTGGAATGGGCAATACGGTAAGTATGGTTTAATTAAGATTTATCAAAGGAGTCTGTGCCATTCTTTCAATTAAAGGACTTTTTCTGGGTGTTTTTATACAATATGACTATGGTAATAGTAATGGAGCTTGATGTCACCTGACAATAAAAGGTGATATCAACCCCCTCAACTATCACCCCACTTGTCACCACTACAGGGCAAGTGGGAAGATCAAGGGCAAGTGCCAGAATTTGTGCATCTTACAGATGCACCTTTTCTGGGGTGACTGAGAGCTGATGTTCTTTGCCTGAGGGTGGCCAATATCAATGACCTCTTCCTAGGCTATAGATATCAGTCAGCAACCCTGAGTCATTTTCTTAGGGGTTCCTCCGATTTAATAACCAGTAAAAGCTAAGTAGACAGCTGTGAGCTGATATTAATAGCCTGGGAAGGAAGCTCCATGGTACTACTTCCTTCCCAGGCTATAATCATCTTCCACAATCTGTCGGCTTTCCCTCTGCAGTTTAAGAAAATTACAGTACAAGGAACCCACACCATTTTTTTTCAAAAAATAATCTTTTAATATGTAAATACAAGTACTATAAGCACACACAGTGTACTAATTATATATGTCACTGACATCTGTATATATATATATATATATATATATATATATATATATATTCTATGCATATATACTGTATGTAATCCATCTATTCTACCCCCTCGGGTCCAGCTGTGACTTTACAGTATGTTGCTGCTGAATTGCCGGCTTTTCTGCTATCTATCTATGTAGTATATATATATGCACTACCGTTCAAAAGTTTAGGGTCACTTATAAATCTCCTTATTTTTGCAAGAAAAGCACAGTTTTTTCCAATGAAGCTAACATTAAATCATTCAGAAATACACTCTATACATTGTTAATGTGGTAAATGACTATTCTAGCTGCAGACGTCTGGTTTGTAATGCAATATGTTCATTGGAGTATAGAGGCCGATTTCCAACAACCATCACTCCAGTGTTCTTATGACACTTTGTGTTTGCTAACTGTGAAAGAAGGATAATGGATGGTTAGAATACCTTTGAAAACCCTTGTGCAAGTATGTTAGCACAGCTGAAAACAGTTTGGCTGATTAGAGAAGCTATAAACTTGACCTTCCTTTGAGCTAGTTGAGAATCTGGGGCATTACATTTGTTGGTTCCATTAAACTCTCAAAATGGCCTGAAAAATAGAACTTTCACGTGAAACTTGACAGTCTATTCTTGTTCTTAGAAATTAAGGCTATTCCATGCGAGAAATTGCCAAGAAACTTAAGATTTCCTACAATGGTGTGTACTACTCCCTTCAGAGGAGAGCACAAACAGGCTCTAACCAGAGAAGAAAGAGAAGTGAGAGGCCCCGCTGCACAACTGAGCAACAAGACAAGTACATTAGAGTCTGTAGTTTGAGAAATCAACGCCTCACAAGCCCTCAACTGGCAGCTTCATTAAACAGTACATGCAAAACGCCAGTGTCAATGTCTACAGTGAAGTGGCCATTCTGGGATGCTGGCTTTCAGGGCAGAGTGGCAAAGAAAAAGTTAAATCTGAGACTGACTAATAAAAGGAAAAGATTAATATGGGCAAAAGAACACAGACATTGGGCAGAGGAAGATTGGTGAAAAGTGTTATGGACAGACGAATCCAAGTTTGAGGTGTTTGGATCACACAGAAGAACATTTGTGAGATGCAGAAAAGATGCTGGAAGAGTGCCTGACACCATCTGTGAAACATGGTGGAGGTTATGTGATGGCCTGGGGTTGCTTTAGTGCTGGTAAAGTGGGAGATTTGTACAAGGTAAAAGGGATTTTGAATAAGGAAGGCTATCACTCCATTTTGCAATGCCATGCCATACCCTGTGGACAGCGCTTTATTGGAGCCAATTTCATCCTAACACAGGACAATGACCCAAAGAACACCTCCAAATTATGCAAGAACTATTTAGGGAAGAAGCAGGCAGCTGGTATTCTATCTGTAATGGAGTGGCCAGTGCAGTCACCAGATCTCAACCCCATTGAGCTGTTATGCGAGCAGCTTGACCATATGGTCTGCAAAAAGTGCCCATCAAGCCAATCCAACTTGTGGGAGGGGCTTCTGGAAGCATGGGGTGAAATTTCTCCAGATTACCTCAGCAAATTAACTGCTAGAATGCCAAAGGTCTGCAATGCTGTAATTGCTGCAAAGGGAACATTCTTTGACGAAAGCAAAGCTTGAAGGAGAAAATTACTATTTCAAATAAAAATCTTTTTTTTTAACCTTTTCAATGTCTGGACTAGATTTTATATTAATTTGGCAACTAATTTAATTAATAAAAGTATGAACTTTCATGGAAAACACAAAATTGTCTGGGTGACCCCAAACTTTTGAACGGTAGTTTGCATATATATATATATATATATATATAGTATATATCTATAATATAACCGGCTAAGCGTCACTCTGTCCGAAGCCTTTATAGACTGCGCAAGCACGATGCACCTGCGCCATCTGGCTCCAGACAGAATGGGGCAGTCAGCGGTGAGGAGTGTGTATGGCGCCGGAGATGGTGGTATGCATACACACTGCATACCGCTATGTCCGGCGCCATACTTACATACTTACCTGACCGGGAGGAGCGTTACCGCAGCGCTTCTTTTCAGCCGAAGATCGGGCCAGGAGAGCGGCCGGAATCGCGCATGCGCATAGCGCGATCCGGCGCCATTTTACTGAAGACACATTTGCTGTGTCTTCAGCAATATGGCGCCGGACAGCACTATGGGCTTGCATGTACTCTGGCGCCAGACTCCTCCCTCGGTCTCCAGCAGAACGTGACAGGCAGCGCTGGAGCACAGGGAAGAAGCATAAGTATAAATGTTTTTTCCTGTATGTGTGTAGTTTAATAGGGGTGAGGGGGTCCATGCAAACCAGGAAAGGGGGACAGGGGACCATGCATACCATGAAAGGGGGGTGAGGGGACCACGCATACCAGGAAAGGGGAGTGAGGGGACCATGCATACCACAAAAGGGAGTGAGGGGACCATGCATACCATGAAAGGGGAGTGAGGGGACCACGCATACCAGGATAGGGGGTGAGAGGACCACGCATACCAGGAAAGGGGAGTGAGGGGACCATGCATACCACGAAAGGGGGGTGAGGGGACCACGCATACCACGAAAGGGGAGTGAGGGGACCACGCATACCACGATAGGAGGGTGAGGGGACCACGCATACAACGAAACGAGGGTGAGGGGACCATGTATACCATGAAAGGGGGGTGAGGGGACCATGCATACCACAAAAGGAGGGTGAGGGGACCTTGTACACCACGAAAGGGGGGTGAGGGGACCATGCATACCAGGAAAGGAGGGTGAGGAGACCACACATATCAGGATAGGGGGGTGAGGGGACCACACATACCACAAAAGGGAGTAAGGGGACCACGCATACCACAAAAGGAGGCTGATGGGACCACACATACCACAAAAGGAGGGTGAGGGGACCATGTATACCATGAAAGGGGGGTGAGGGGACCATGCATACCACGAAAGGAGGGTGAGGGGACCTTGTACACCACGAAAGGGGGGTGAGTGGACCATGCATACCAGGAAAGGAGGGTGAGGAGACCACACATATCAGGATAGGGGGGTGAGGGGACCACACATACCACAAAAGGGAGTGAGGGGACCATGTATACCACGAAAGGGGGGTGAGGGGACCATGCATACCACGAAAGGGGGGTGAGGGGACCACGCATACCATGAAAGGGGGGTGAGGGGACCATGCATACCACAAAAGGAGGGTGAGGGGACCATGCATACTAGGAAAAGAGGGTGAGGGAACCACGCATATCATAAACTATGTAAAGAAGTCAGTACAAGAGAAGATAGTATTCTGTTGCAGATGGATCTGGATAAGTTGGGAACTTGGGCCGAAAGGTGGCAGATGCAGTTTAACAATGATAAATGTAAGGTTATACACATGGGAAGAAGGAATCTATATCACCATTACACACTGAATGGTAAACCACTGGGTAAATCTGACATGGAGAAGGACTTGGGGATCCTAGTTAATGATAAACTTACCTGGAGCAGCCAGTGCCAGGCAGCGGCTGCCAAGGCAAACAGGATCATGGGGTGCATTAAAAGAGGTCTGGATACACATGATGAGAGCATTGTACTGCCTGTGTACAAATCTCTGGTTAGACCGCACATGGAGTACTGTGTACAGTTTTGGGCACCGGTGCTCAGGAAATATATAATGAAACTAGAGCGGGTACAAAGGAGGGCCACAAAATTAATAAAGGGGATGGGGGAACTACAATACCCAGAGAGATTAGCAAAATTAGAATTATTTAGTCAAGAAAAAAGACGACTGAGGGGCGATCTAATAAACATGTAAAAGTATATAAGGGGACAATACAAATATCTCTCCGAGGATCTGTTTATACCAAGGAAGGTGACGGTCACAAGGGGGCATTCTCTGCGTCTGGAGGAGAAAAGGTTTTTCCACCAACATAGAAGAGGATTCTTTACAGTTACGGCAGTGGGAATCTGGAATTACCTGCCTGAGGAGGTGGTGATGGCGAACTCAGTCGTAGGGTTCAAGAGAGGCCTGGATGTCTTCCTGGAGCGTAACAATATTATATCTTACAGTTATTGTTAGGTTTTTATAAGGACGTAGGTCTGGGGATTTATTCTGACAGAATTTTATAGGCTGAACTGGATGGACTAATGTCTTTTTTCGGCCTTACTAACTATGTTACTATGTTACTATGTAGGATAGAGGGGTGATGGGACCACACATACCACAAAATGGGAGTGAGGGGACCACGCATACCTGGATAGGGGGGTAAGGGGACACGCATACCACGAAAATGGGAGTGAGGGGACCACGCATACCAGGATAGGGGGGTGAGGGGACCATGCATACCACAAAAGGAGGGTGAGAGGACCATGCATACCAGGAAAGGGGGGGAGGGGATCACGCATACCAGGATAGGGGGGTGAGGGGACCACACATACCACGAAAGGGGAGTGAGGGGACCACGCATGCCAGGAAAGGGGGGTGACGGGACCACGCATGCCAGGATAGGAGGGTGAGGGGACCTCGCATACCATGAAAGGGGAGTGAGGGGACCACGTATACCAGGATAGGGGGGTGATGAGACCATGCATACCAGGAAAGGGGGGTGAGGGGACCATACATACCAGGATAGGGGGGGTGAGAGGACCACGCATACCATGAAAGGGGGTTGAGGGGACCACGCATACCATGAAAGGGGGGTGAGGGGACTACGCATATCGCAAAAGGGGGGTGAGGGGACCATGCATACCAGGAAAGGAGGGAGAGGGGACCACGCATATCAGGATAGTGGGGTTAGGGGACCATGCATACCACAAAAGGGGAGTGAGGGGACCACGCATACCGCGAAAATGGGAGTGAGGGGACCATGCATACCAGGATAGGGGGTGAGGGGACCATGCATACCACAAAAGGAGGGTGAGAGGACCATGCATACCAGGAAAGGGGGGTGAGGGGACCACGCATACCAGGATAGGGGGGTGAGGGGACCACACATACCACGAAAGGGGAGTGAGGGGACCACGCATACCAGGATAGGGGGTGAGAGGACCATGCATACCACAAAAGGAGGGTGAGAGGACCATGCATACCAGGAAATGGGGGTGAGGGGACCACGCATACCAGGATAGGAGGGTGAGGGGACCACACATACCATGAAAGGGGAGTGAAGGAACCATGCATACCACAGAAGGGTAGTGAGGGGACCATGCATACCATGAAACGGGAGTGAGGGGACCATACATACCATGAAAGGAGGGTCAGGGGACCATGCATACCTCGAAAGGGGGGTGAGGGGACCATGCATACCACGAAAAGGGGGGCGAGGGGACCATGCATACCAGGATTGGGGGGCAAGAGGACCATGCCTACCAGGATTGGGGGGTGAGGGGTAGCGTGCATACCAGGATTGGGGTGAGAGGGGACCATGCATACCAGGATGGGGGGGTCATGCATACCAGGATAGGAATGAGGGGGTACCATGCATACCAGGATAGGGATGAGGGGGCCATACATACCATTATAGGGATGAAGGGGGACCATATATACCAGAATAGGAGGGGGCAGCACATACCAGGATGGGAGACCATATACCAATAAAAATGCTCGCCACCCGGGTGTAGAAAGGGTTCATAGCTAGTATGTATATATATATATATATATTGTGAGATAGCGGATAGGGGACATTCACTTGGCAGTCAAATAATCATATCCGGCACGGGTTTCCCATAAAACAATCTCAGTCCATGCGGTTTATTCATGCATCATAAACCATCAAAGCAATAGAAAACAGCATAGCGTCTATGACAGAGCTTCACTCTGTCCAGCCTGTGGTCACACAGGTCATGCAAGTTCCATACGCAGGCTCTTCAGCCTCACAGTTATCTCACCCATCAGGGTTCCGTCATGGCTGCTTCAGCTCACTGCAGACGTCCATTCCCTCTAGGGAACTATCAGGCACGTGCAGCCATTAAACATAGCGTTCACTTGCTGTCAGGAAGACAGCCCCATCTCTCTCAGATGGGACCTTCCAAAATGGACCAACCAGGTCCCAGCATTCACCTATGTGACCTACCCTGGCCACCTTATATGGTCCGTAGCCACGCCCACCGGGTCATATGGTTATGACCTCATCACAGGTCCTTCAACCACTCATACACACTTTACAATAGCGTTCTTAAACACACCCCCTGGGTGGGATTGTAGGTAACTGGTCTCGCCCGTCTCACCAGTTACCTGGAGACTTCCCAAACACATTGATACAGCACCTCAGCAGTATCACTGCTGATCAACACACACACAAGTCTCCATCCCAAGGCCACCCACCTTGAGATACATAATGGTCATTCAGTATTCTGCCACTCATCCTCTCTCCTCGGGCATCCACACAGCGCCCTCTAGCGGACACAGTGGTCACTACACCACTATATATATATATAGATTTACTATTTATATATATATATATATATATATACACACCTATATGTGTCAATGACATCTATCAATTCTGTGTGCCTATTCTGTATTTAATCTGTTTATTCTATTCTGTCAGGTCTGGTTTGTGATTTTACTGTGCGCAGCTGCTGAATTGTCAGCTTTTTATCTTTCTATTATCTTCTTTAAAATACTTTAGTGGCAACACAATTATTTTCCCACACTTTTACCAAATTTTACTGACTTTTTTCCTGTTTTAAGAAAAATGCTCATGTTTCCGATCACAAATCCAAATATGTCATATTCGGGCAGAATTATGTTTCGTGATCGTTTTCCAAACATATTCACTCTTCTCAAATCAGAGACATATCTAGGAGGGTAGCTGATACGGATGCGCGGTCGGGCCACCTAATGCAGCAACCAACAGTGTCTTCCCGAGTGGCTGAATTCTGCCACCTCCTGGAGTTGGAGTCGGCTGTTCTCTATGCCTGATGTCAAAGTGATAGCTGGCATAGAGAAGTTGCAGCACGACGGTTCCAGTGATTAAGTGTACTCGCATCTTACAGACGCGAGTACAATTGAAGCTCTGACTGCTAGGTCAGAGCAATGCCAGCAGCATGATCAGGTCATGTGATCATGCTGCTGACATCATTCACCCACACTGCAGAGGCACACATTGGTGGTACAGCAAGTGCTCCAGTTTCCAGTGGAGCTGAAGACACCAAAGATTACGTGCATGGGGAGAGTTAATGTGTGTGAGGAGATTTGGAGTGAGGGGGTATTTAATGTGTTTTAGGAGATTTGGAATAGGAATGGGGAGATTTAATGTGTCAGGGAAATTTGGAGTGGGGGTGGGGGGATTTAATTTTGGGGGAGATTTAGAGTAGGGATATGGAAGTTTAATGTGTTGGGGAGATTTCGTGTGGGAATGGGGGCTTTAATGTGGGAGAGATTTGGAGTGAGGATGGGGAGATTTAATGTGTTGGGGAAGATTTGGAGTGGGGAGATTTAATGTGTGTGAGGAAACAGTAGAGGCAAATGGGGGCATGTATGAGGAAACAGTATGGGGGATGGGTGCAGACAGTATGGGGAGCAAATGGGGGAATGTATGCAGGACACAGTATGAGTAGCGATGGGAAAAATGTATGTGTACACAGTAGGGGGATTGAGAGTGATGGGATGTGAGCAGACATAGTATGTAAAGTCAAGAGTATGTGTTAACAGGCAGTATAGAGAGTGAGGCAGTAAATATATGAGGAGACATTATGGTGAGCAGGGGGATGTGAGAGGAGACAGTTTGGGGAGGGAGTGGAATAGTGTGATAGTGTGAGGTGACAGTATGTGGGGAGAAAAGTGAGTGGGCACAAAATAGAAACTGATTAGTGGGGGTGTAGCATGTGGGGACGGTGTAAGCGTACAGGCAGGAGGGTACAATATACCAAAGAGGGGGAGTGTGATGAGAGGATACAGCATAGAGACTGGGCCCTATATGGAGGATACAGTGTGAGAACTGTAAAAAAATGACCCAGTTTGTGAATGAGAGGACAATGTGAAGAGCATGTACCATAAGAGTGAGAGTGTGGTGGTCATATTTTGTGCAGACATTATAGTGAGGGGAAATTATTTATTCAGGGGCACAGCATAGGGAAGACATTTTTATTCAGGAGCATTATAATGACACTGCTATCTTCAAGGGCATTGTGTGGGCATGTGCTGCAGAAGACAAGAGAAGATGGAACTCTGCAGAGACAGCTGTGGATGAGAAAACTCATGGGGTCTGAGCAAGATGAAGAAAAGAAGGAGAACCACTGCAGAGAGGCATCTACGAGGTAACTGGATGGAATTTTTTTTTTGTGATACTAATTTTCATGTTTTTATTAGGGTTGTCTTTGTTTGTGATGAGTCTGCAGTCATTCTATGTGACTGCATACTTCTGAATACTCACACTGCTCACAGCTCGCTGTTAGGATTCTCTTGTGCTGGCAATTTGCATACTTGTGGTCACATACTGACAAGTCATGTGTGGCCTCACTAAATGAAAATTAACTGAGAGAGGCCAGACACATCTAATCGGAATGTGGCCAGAAGAAAAAAAAATTGCATGCTTGTGCTGCCATGGATGGCCATTTTTGCCACCCTGTAGGGAGAATCCTAAGATTGTGCAATGCATTCTTTATGAGAATTCAGACACCTGCAATGTCAGGATTGAGCTCTCTATCAGGATTCAGCTCTGCAGGTTCCAGTAGTCATCACATGGACACTTCACTCTAAAATTGCTCTAATATTTCCTTGTTGAAAGCCACGCTGACTTTGGTCTTGATAAAACACAGTGTACCTATACCAGCATATGACATGCCTCTCCAAACCAATCACTGATTGTGGAAACTTCACACTAGACATCAAGCAGCTTGGATTGTGTGCTTCTCCACTCTTCCTCCAGACTCTGGGAATTTGATTTCCAAGGACTAGTGTGAAGTATCCACAGTCAATGATGGTTTTGGGAGCCATGTCATCTGCTGGTGTAGGTGCACTGTGTTTTATCAAGACAAAAGTCAGTGCAGCCATCTACCAGGAAATTTTAGAGCACTTCATGCTTTCTTCTGACGACAAGCTTAATGGAGATGGAAATTTCATTCTCCAGCAGGAACTGGCAGCTGTCGCTTCTCTACTGACCTCTCTATCGCTGGGTCGGACCAGGAGAGGCCCGAAAGAAACCCTCACTCGGTTCATTTTTTAGGCCGTCAACGGAGGCCCCAAAGGAGAAGAGGTGCCGCCGGGGTATCCGACGTCCGCAGAAATCAGGACTCCATGCGTGTGACATGAACACAGGTACGAATTTACTAGTTTTCAATATCTCCTCCAAATCCTTAGGTATAGCAGAACACCAGGTTCTGCAGAAAGGTTTATCCTTCTGCCCCAGCTACAAATATGACACCTTCCAACTAGGTATGGACCTTCAAAAATTCTACAGATGATTACGCCTCAAATTACATTTTTCTATTACCGACACCAATAGTGCTCCCCCTACTAATCCCCCCTGTGACACTCAGTCTAATCCTCTCTCTGCAGTCCGTCTCGGCCTACGCAACAAATCGACCTATAGACCCCCTATGGGCTCACATGCCCTTGAAACTTTTATTCAATTTGTTGATTCCTCCTTTCAAAAACTGAGACAAGATACAGACAGAGGCGTCCTACATTTTCCACCTAACCCTTTCCCCACTAGGCCGATAGGCCTTGAAATCCCTACAAGACCCGAAAGATATTGTAATTAAGCCATCTGACAAGGGAGGAGCCAATGTCATTATGGATAAAGCCCAATACATACAAGAGGCTAATCGCCAACTTAACAATACCACCACCGACAGACTATTACCTAACAATCGCACTTTTCAGATTCAGTCTCTCATATCGGACACTTTGAAAAAATACACCCCCAAAGGTACAATAGACAGTAAAACATTTGAATACCTCCGTAAAAAACATCTTATTACTCCGGTGATCTATTTATTGCCCAAAATCCATAAAAATCTCCACAAATTCCATCGTTTCACCAATCTCCGTGTACCTTGAAAAGATCTTCAAACCTTTGGTCAAGATCACCAAGTCATTTCTTCTGGACACAGGGGCTTTTCTTTCCATCATTAGAGAGATTTCCCCAGTACCACAAGATACCTTATTGGTTTCTTTTGATGTGAAAGATCTTTATACGTCCATCCCCTATGACCAGGGTCTACAATCTGCACACCGACTGCTATCTACATCCACCATGACCCCTGAACAAATAGAATTTTGCTGTGAGATGCTTTTTATTTTCCTCACTAACAATTTCTTTCTATTTGGTGATACATTTTATCTCCAAACAAGACGCACAGCTATGGGGTCGAACATAGCACCCCTTACGCTAATGCGTACATGGCCCACTATGAGGATTCAATTATCTATAGCAATGCCTTAGTATGGAAAATATACATAGATGACATGTTCTGTATCTGGTACGGAGACATTACCTCCTTAGAACCATTCTTTTCCATACTCAAATCCTCCTGGCCAGGCCTCGACTTATGACAGTCATTGCATAAGTTTCCTTGACACCATGGTACTGAAGGATGACTTGGGGAATCTCTCAACGGATCTTTTTTCCAAGCCCCAAGATCATAACAGTCTGTTATACTATAACAGCTACCACCCTAAAAATATGAGACTCTATCCCTAAGTCCCAATTTCAGAGAATCAGTAGAATAGTTTCAGATCCCCTTCTTCTACAACAGAGGATTGGCTAAATAAAATCTAAATTTCTGACAAGAGGTTACCCTTCACAAGTCTTACAGGCCACTGGTTCATCTCGGAGAAACCATGACAGCAATACCACTAACTGGATCCCCATTGTTCGTCACTACCACCCATCGGCTTATATCATTCATAAAGCCATTCATAAACACTTGCAACTACTCCAAACAGCACATCCCAATATTGATGCCTTCAACCAGCCTTTTCTCCCCTGCTTCAAAAGAGCATGCAATATTCGTGATAATCTCATCAAAGCTGATATAGGTCCCTCCAAGGACTCTATACAACAACGATTCCTGAGCAAACCCAAATATGGTACCTTCACTTGTCTGAATTGCAATCAGTGCAATAACATATTGAAAGGGGACTCTGTTCACCATCCCCACACAGGGAAGAAATACGCAATCAATGGCTTCGTGATTTACCTAATTAAATGCCCCTGTGGCCTGGTGTACATTGGTGAGACCACTCAACAAGTCAAAGATAGGGTCTCAAAACACAAATCGACCATTAGATGCAGGAATCTTTTACTTCCCATTACCCAACACTTTGTCTCAGCGGGTCATAATGTATCCCAATTAAGGTTCCAAGTGATTGAACATGTATCCACTCCACGTCACAGAGGTGACCGAATCACGATACTGAAATGCAGAGAAGCCTTCTGGATACATGAACTCAATACTCTCACACCCAGAGGGCTTAATAGAGATTATGACCTACAAGCATTCATGTAAAAGTTCCTCCCTATGGTTGCAGATTTTGTTTATTTATTTTTTTATTTTTGTTACGACTGCAGCCGCAGATGCGCCCCAGCAGGCACCTCCATGCCATGGCGAGGGGGTGGGCTTCCCCCGGGGACGCAATATGGACCCTCTATACCACAGAGGGGGACCTGGGCCTACCCAAACTAGCGAAGGGCAGCGACCGGGATTCTGTGGCAGCTGAGCATGTGGACAAAGAAGACACATAGGACTTGATGACACCGCACAACTTAAGGTATAATTAAAGTAAAGTTTACTTAAAGTAAAGTCACAGTACATAGACAGTACAGGGCTAAACCAGGCTCCCGATTCCACACCTCACAGAAGGGTACCACCCAGTGAACCCCAAGGCACCATCGGATCACCGAGGCACTCATAAATGGGACATCGGGACACAGGCAGGACGTCAGGACACACGAGGTCATCAGGACATCAGGACACACGAGGTCATCAGGACATCAGGACACACGAGGTCATCGGGACACACACGGTCATCAGGACATCAGGACACACGAGGTCATCAGGACATCAGGACACACGAGGTCATCAGGACATCAGGACACATGAGGTCATCAGGACACACAAGGTCATCAGGATACATGAGGTCATCAGGACATCAGGGTCACCCACAGGACATCAGAGTCACCGGCATATACTTGACGGGAGTCGTTTGGTTCCAGACATCCAACATGACCTACAGGCACCATTGCAGTCATCAAGCTCCAGGCTCCAGGCAGCGGTCATCAGGTTCCAGACTGCGGTCGTCAGGCTCTGGGCATAGGACCTAGGAAGGGACTCAAGCGTGATGGTGCTAAGACCGCAGGATTGCTGGGCCTGCATGGAGCTAGCACTGCATGGTAGTCAGAACACAGGATAGTAGATGCTCAGCAGGAACACCGGTTACAAGAGTCTCAGAGTTACTGGGTGCAGGGCTCCAAACACAGAGGGATTCCAGGAACATAACACAGCAGACAATTCAGACAAGGTCAGGTACAGGATAGGTACAGGATCAAGGATTCAGGCCCGGATATACCGCCTCCGGGGCAGGGCGAGGGTACAGGACAAAGCAGGAATCAAAGCAGGGACTTTGGTACCATAACTGAGACAGACGAGGTCCAGAGACACAAACACGAGACACACATGGCAAAGGCCAGGAGCTTTGTGAGTTGTGAGTAGCTCTGGCCCCGCCCATAGGGCATGGTAAGTTTATAAAGGAGCTGCCCCTCAGCAATTGGCTGGGGACAGCATTTCAAGTACACACACTAACCCTGATAAAAGCAGGGAGGTGTGGCCGCGCACACCCTAAGCACACACAGAAACCATTGCAGCACAATCAGTGCAGGAACTGCAGCTTAGAGCACCTGGTATCGTCTGCAAGCCTAGACACACGTGGAAAGTCATGCACCAGCTGCAAATGACCTCACAACCCACAGACAGGTTCCACAGCGGCGACCAGGGACCGCACATGCGAATGGTCAGGCAGCAGGGCAAAAACCTAACACCACTTGTGCAGCTCTGTGGCAGATTAGGGAACTGAGCAGGCTCCATACAGGTAACAGCCAGCAGTATCCCAGCTCAATTAGGGGGAAAGGAGTAAGGGGTTAAAGCAGACACATGCATTGTCACGCCGACAAGCAGATACAGACAGAACGGCGTGACAATTTTTTGTTGAGTTGTGTATACCATACTTTGCTCCCATTACTTGTTGTTTTATGTATATCAGATTTTTATTGCGCTTACCTTCTCCTCCTGGGGTCTCCTTAAGCAAATGTGCATCAGTATCTAATATCATTTATTATTACCCAGGATATACATCTCATTATTTATTACCCAATATTTATATTTTATGTCATGTTCCTGTAATATCCTCTATGACGCTCTTATGATAGTTTGCATGTACATCTGTGTCCAATACTTATTGCTGCTTTATATATCAACATACTAATGCTTAGTCTCTTTTCACAGAGCCATTTTTATTGAATTTATGTGAACTTTTCGTGCCCTTCTGACACAGATCACTCCACTGCCTTACTCTTGCTCAGTGTTCACTACTTTGCCATGATGTTTCATTCAAGCTCTCCTTTGGTTTCTCCTCCGTCCAGTTCTGCTCCTTGGAACACAATAACTAAGCACTTCCTGTCTTTGGAATGCAACAACTACGCCCTTCCTATCTTTGGAACGCATAAGACAGGCATTTCCTGTCTGTGGCACGCAAACATCACTTCCGATGGTTCCCCTCCACAGCCCCCGGCGTTAGATCAAACACACGCTGTAACTATAAATAGCTGCTACTCACCCACGCTCACCACTCCGTGGCAAGCAGTGGACACCGCGTCCGGAGCCGTATACGCCCCCTCACATCCTTTCTGGTAAGGTTTTCTCCATTACTGCTACTCTCACAACTGTTTTCAACGCTGTGCAGACCACTGAAACGTTGCTATTCCTCATAGATCCTCCATATGAGGAAACCATCATGCCACTACCATACCCATTCCATTGGTAGGTCCTGCACCTTTTCTTTTTGGTATAGCATTTCATGTCACGATCCCATTGTCTCTTTGCTAAGTTCACTCTCTCCCCACACCCTACCATTATATTTGTGCCTACAGCACATATTCAGGCTAATCCACTAGGTAGGTTCATGATTACTCATATATTCTTATAACTCCTCGATGTTATTTCTCTTATACCAATTTTTGAGATCGTTTTGATGGATACATTCACTGGCTTTCTGTTTTTTCCTCAAGACCCTCATTTATTTATGCAACTCTTGGGAATGTGCACATAATATTCTCTATTTTTGTATATACTTTCATTCATTTCTGTTTATCCTCACTGTTATATTATGTATTTTCATTTTGTAGCACACTGATGAAGGTCTTGACAGACCGAAACGTTTGTGATTTGACTACTGTATGTATTTCGCATTAAAATTATTCACTGCATTCAAGAGAGTGTGCCAGTCTTCTATATCACATTCTACGGTTTGGGAACTTACCATAGGCACCTCCATCTCTGGCTGTGCTAGCATTTTTTCTGTTGTTGGCACCTGTTCAGACGGCCAAAAGTACCAATGCCTGTTTTAAATCAACAGTATCACTGAGCTTGACTGGCCAGCAAACTCGTCTGACCTTAACCCCACAGAGAATCTATGGGGTATTTTCAAGAAGATGAGAGACACCAGACCCAACAATGCAGATGAGCTGAAGGCTGCTAGCAAAGCACCTTGGGCTTCCATAACACCTCAGCAGTGCCACAGACTGATCGCATCTATGCCATGCCACATCGATGCAGTAATTGACTCCAAAGGAGCCCCAACCAAGTATTGAGTGCATTTACTGAATATACATTTCCGTAGGCCAACATATTGGTTTTTTAAATCATTTTTTCAAGCAGGTGTTATAAAATATTCTAATTTACTGAGATATTGACTTTTGGGTTTTCATTGGCTGTAAGCCATAATCATCAACATTAACAGAGATAAACACTTGAAATAGATCACTAAGTTTGTAATGACTCTATCTAAGATATGAGTTTCACTTTCTGTATTGAAAAACTGAAATAAATTAACTTTTTGATGATATTTTAATTCTGTGAGATGCACCTGTAGGTAAAGTATACAGCTCGAATACTGGCGAGCACTGCTTGCAGCATTCCTGAGACTTGCATTACGACATCTGGATCAGGACATATAGGTGCCTTGCCATAAAGAAACAGCAGAGTAAAAGTCCTGGATTGTGAACATGGAAAAAAGTGGCAAAATGGCACTCACCGTCCTTTAATATCCTTTATAAGGATAGTGCCAGATGACAACCATTTTGCGCGCACACTGCGCTTCTACGGGGTCCTGTCATAGAAGCTCAGTGTGTGCGCAAAACGGCCATTGTCGGGCACTTTTCCACACTGTGTTCATCTGCATGTTTTAACCCCTTCCTGACATCCGACGTACTATCCCGTCCATGGGACCCGGGCCCTTATGCCCATGGACGGGATAGTACATCTACCGCGATCAGTGGCGCCCACGTGGTGAGCACCACTGATCGCGGCCGGGTGTCAGCTGATTATCACAGCTGACACCCGGCACAATGTGTCAGGGGTGGTCACGGACCGCCCCCGACACGTTAACCCCTTGCACACCGCGATCAAACATGATCGCGGTGTACCGGGAGTTAAAGGGAAGCATCGCCAGGGAGGGGGCTCCCTCCTTGCTTCCCTGAGCCCCCCACGGCAGCGCAATGTGCAGCGCTGCTGCCAGGGGCTCCTCTCCTGCAGGCCCCCGAATCCAAGATGGCGACGGGGGCCTTCGGGGGCCTGCAGGAAGCTGGCTTCCTCAGTGCCTGCAAAGCGCAGGCATGAGGAAGCCTTGTGCACTGCCTGTGACAGATCGCTGATCTGTCACAGTGATCTGTGATGTGACAGATCAGCGATCTGTCACAGAACAGTGATGTCCCACCTGGGACTATTTAATAAAGTAGAAAAAAATTAAAAAAAGTGTTAAATTAATTAAAAAAAATCGCCAAATAAATTACAAAAAAAAAATAATATTCCCCCAAATAAATCCATTTTTTGAAAATAAAAAAAAACAAAACAATAAAAGTACACATATTAGGTATCACCGCGTCCGTAACGACCCGCCCTATAAAACTGTCCCATTAGTTAACCCCTTTAGCGAACCCCTTAAAAAATAAAAATAAAAAACGAAGCAAAAAATAGTGATTTATTATCATACCGCCAAACAAAAAGTGTAATAACGCGCGATCAAAAAGACGCATATAAATAACCATGGTACCACTGAAAACGTCATCTTGTCCTGCAAAAAACGAGCTGCCACACAGCATCATCAGCAAAAAACTAAAAAAGTTATAGCTCGCAGAATAAAGCGATGCAAAAATAATTATTTTTTATAAAAAATAGTTTTCATTGCATAAAACCGACAAAACATTAAAAAACGACCTAAATGAGGTATCGCTGTAACCGTACTGACCCGAAGAATAAAACTGCTTTATCAATTTTACCGCACGTGGAACGGTGTAAACGCACCCCCCCAAAAGAAATTCATGAAAGGCTGTTTTTTGTTCATTCTGCGTCCCAAAAATCGGAATAAAAAGCGATCAAAAAATGTCACACGCCCGAAAATGGTACCAATAAAAACGTCAACTCGTCCCGCAAAAAATAAGACCTCACATGACTCGTTGGGTCAAAATACGGAAAAATTATAGCTCTCAGCGTCTTTTAGCGTGCGACAGCCGCCAAGCATAAAAACCGCCATAAATAGTAAATCAAACCCCCCGTTATCACCCCATTAGTTAGGGAAGAATAATAAAATAAAAAAAATGTATTTATTTCCATTTTTCCATTAGGGCTAGGGTTAGGGTTAGGGTTAGGGTAGGGTTAGGGTTAGGGTTAGGGCTAGGGCTAGGGTTAGGGCTAGGGTTAGGGCTAGGGTTAGGGTTAGGGCTGAGATTAGGGTTAGGGGTGTGTTGGGGTTCGGGTTGGAGTTAGAATTGGGGGTTTCCACTGTTTGGGCACATCAGGGGCTCTCCAAATGCAACATGGCATCAGATTTCAATTCCAGCCAATTCTGAGTTGAAAAAGTCAAATGGTGCTCATACCCTTCCAAGCTTTGACATGCGTCCAGTGTTTTACCCCCACATGTAGGGAATCAGCCTACTCAGGACAAATTGCAAAACAATTTTTGGGGTCCAATTTCTCCTGTTACCCTTAGGAAAATAAAAAAATGGGGGCAAAAATATCATTTTTGTGGAAAAAAATGATTTTTTCATTTTCACGTCCGAGCGTTATAAACTTCTGTGAAGCACTTGGGGGTTCAAAGTGCTCACCACACATCTAGATAAGTTCCGTGGGGGGTCTAGTGTCCAAAATGGGGTCACTTGTGGGAAGTTTCAATAGTTTAGGTACATCAGGGGCTCTCCAAACGCACATGACACCCGCAGACCATTCCATCAAAGTCTGCATTCCAAAACGTCACTGCTTCCCTTCCGAGCCCCGACATGTGTCCATACAGTAGTTTTCTCCCACATATGGGGTGTCAGCGTACTTATGACAAATTGGACAACAACTTTTGGGGTCCAATTTCTCCTGCTACCCTTGGGGAAATGAAAAAATTGGGGACTAATTGATCATGTTTGTGGAAAAAATATGATTTTTTTATTTTCATGCCCGGGCATTATAAACTTCTGTGAAGCCCTTGGGGGTTCAAAGTGCTCACCACACATCTAGATAAGTTCCTTAGGGGGTCTCGTTTCCACAATGAGGTCATTTGTGAGGGGTTTCCACTGTTTAGGTACATTAGGGGCTCTCCAAAGGCAACATGACACCCGCAGAACATTCCCTCAAAGTCTGCATTCCAAAACGTCACTACTTCCCTTCCGAGCCCCGACGTGTGTCCATACAGTAGTTTTCTCCCACATATGGGGCGTCAGCGTACTCAGGACAAATTGGACAACAACTTTTGGGGTTCAATTTCTCCTGTTACCCTTGGGAAAATAAAAAAGTTGGGGACTAATTGATCATGTTTGTGGAAAAAATACGATTTTTTTATTTTCATGCCCGGTCATTATAAACTTCTGTGAAGCCCTTGGGGGTTCAAAGTGCTCACCTCACATCTAGATAAGTTCCTTAGGGGGTCTAGTTTTCAAAATCGGGTCATTTGTGGGGGGTTTCCACTGTTTAGGTACATTAGGGGCTCTCCAAAGGCAACATGACACCCGCAGATCATTCCATCAAAGTCTGCATTCCAAAACGTCACTACTTCCCTTCCGAGCCCTGACGTGTGTCCATACAGTAGTTTTCTCCCACATATGGGGTATCCGCATACTCAGGACAAATTGGACAACAACTTTTGGGAAAATAAAAAAATGGTGACTAAAAGATCATGTTTGTGGAAAAAATACGAATTTTTTATTTTCACGCCCGGGCGTTCTAAACTTCTGTGAAGCACTGGGGGGTTCAACGTGCTCACCACACATCTAGATAAGTTCCTTGGGGGGTCTAGTTTACAAAATGGTGTCATTTGTGGGGGGTTTCCACTGTTTTGGTACATCAGGGGTTTTCCAATCGCAACATGGTGTCCGATCTCAATTCCAGCCAAAAACGTCAAATGGCGCTGCTTCCCTTCCGAGATCTGCCATGCGCCCAAATAGTGGTTTACCCCCACATGTGGGGTATCAGCGTACTCAGGACAAATTGCACAATAACTTTAAGGGTCCTGTTACCCTTGGAAAAATAAGAATTAAGGGTGAAACGATCATTTTTGTGGAAAAAATATGATTTTTTAATTGTACGGCTTTATGTTATAAACTTCTGTGAAGCCCTTGGGGGTTCAAAGTTCTCACCACACATCTAGATAAGTTCCTTAGGGGGTCTAGTTTCCAAAATGGTGTCATTTGTGGGGGGTTTCCACTGTTTTGGTACATCAGGGGTTTTCCAATCGCGACATGGTGTCCGATCTCAATTCCAGCCAAAAGCGTCAAATAGCGCTGCTTCCCTTCTGAGCTCTGCCATGCGCCCAAATAGTGGTTTACCCCCACATGTGGGGTATCAGCGTACTCAGGACAAATTGCCCAATAACATTTAGGGTCCTGTTACCCTTGGAAAAATAAGAATTGAGGGTGAAACAATCATTTTTGTGGAAAAAATATGATTTTTTAATTGTACGGCTTTATGTTATAAACTTCTGTGAAGCCCTTGGGGGTTCAAAGTTCTCACCACACATCTAGATAAGTTCCTTAGGGGGTCTCGTTTCCAAAATGGGGTCATTTGTGGGGGGTTTCCACTGTTTAGGCACATTAGGGGCTCTCCAAATGCAACATGACACCCGCTGAACATTCCCTCAAAGTCTGCATTCCAAAACGTCACTACTTCCCTTCCGAGCCCCGACGTATGTCCATACAGTAGTTTTCTCCCACATATGGGGCGTCAGCGTACTCAGGACAAATTGGACAACAACTTTTGGGGTTCAATTTCTCCTGTTACCCTTTGAGAAATAAAAAAGTTGGGGACTAATTGATCATGTTTGTGGAAAAAATACGATTTTTTTATTTTCGTGCCCGGGCATTATAAACTTCTGTGAAGCCCTTGGGGGTTCAAAGTGCTCACCTAACATCTAGATAAGTTCCTTATGGGGTCTAGTTTTCAAAATGGGGTCATTTGTGGGGGTTTCCACTGTTTAGGTACATTAGGGGCTCTCCAAAGGCAACATGACACCCGCAGACCATTCCATCAAAGTCTGCATTCCAAAAACGTCACTGCTTCCATTCCGAGCCCTGACGTGTGTCCATACAGTAGTTTTCTCCCACATATGGGGTATCAGCATACTCAGGACAAATTGGACAACAACTTTTGGGAAAATAAAAAAATGGTGCCTAAAAGATCATGTTTGTGGAAAAAATACAATTTTTTTATTTTCACGCCTGGGCGTTATAAACTTCAGTGAAGCACTGGGGGGTTCCAAGTGCTCACCACACATCTAGATAAGTTCCTTGGGGGGTCTAGTTTACAAAATGGTGTCATTTGTGGGGGGTTTCCACTGTTTAGGTACATTAGGGGCTCTCCAAAGGCAACATGACACCCACAGAACATTCCCTCAAAGTCTGCATTCCAAAACGTCACTACTTCCCTTCCGAGCCCCGACGTGTGTCCATACAGTAGTTTTCTCCCACATATGGGGCGTCAGCGTACTCAGGACAAATTGGACAACAACTTTTGGGGTTCAATTTCTCCTGTTACCCTTGGGAAAATAAAAAAGTTGGGGACTAATTGATCATGTTTGTGGAAAAAATACGATTTTTTTATTTTCATGCCCGGTCATTATAAACTTCTGTGAAGCACTGGGGGGTTCAAAGTGCTCACCTCACATCTAGATAAGTTCCTTATGGGGTCTAGTTTTCAAAATGGGGTCATTTGTGGGGGTTTCCACTGTTTAGGTACATTAGGGGCTCTCCAAAGGCAACATGACACCCGCAGACCATTCCATCAAAGTCTGCATTCCAAAACGTCACTACTTCCCTTCCGAGCCCTGACGTGTGTCCATACATAGTTTTCTCCCACATATGGGGTATCAGCATACTCAGGACAAATTGGACAACAACTTTTGGGAAAATAAAAAAATGGTGACTAAAAGATCATGTTTGTGGAAAAAATACGAATTTTTTATTTTCATGCCCGGGCGTTATAAACTTCTGTGAAGCACTGGGGGGTTCAAAGTGCTCACCACACATCTAGATAAGTTCCTTGGGGGGTCTAGTTTACAAAATGGTGTCATTTGTGGGGGGTTTCCACTGTTTTGGTACATCAGGGGTTTTCCAATCGCGACATGGGTGTCCGATCTCAATTCCAGCCAAAAACGTCAAATGGCGCTGCTTCCCTTCCGAGCTCTGCCATGCGCCCAAATAGTGGTTTACCCCCACATGTGGGGTATCAGCGTACTCAGGACAAATTGCACAATAACTTTTAGGGTCCTGTTACCTTTGGAAAAATAAGAATTGAGGGTGAAACGATCATTTTTGTGGAAAAAATATGATTTTTTAATTGTACGGCTTTATGTTATAAACTTCTGTGAAGCCCTTGGGGGTTCAAAGTTCTCACCACACATCTAGATAAGTTCCTTAGGGGATCTAGTTTCCAAAATGGTGTCATTTGTGGGCAGTTTCCACTGTTTTGGTACATCAGGGGTTTTCCAATCGCAACTGATGTCCGATCTCAATTCCAGCCAAAAACGTCAAATGGCGCTGCTTCCCTTCCGAGCTCTGCCATGCGCCCAAATAGTGGTTTACCCCCACATGTGGGGTGTCAGCGTACTCAGGACAAATTGCACAATAACTTTTAGGGTCCTGTTACCCTTGGGAAAATAAAAATTGGGGTGAAAAGATCATTTTTGTGGAAAAAATATGATTTTTTAATTGTACCGCAGTACGTTATAAACTTCTGTAAAGCCCTTGTGGGTTCAAAGTTCTCAGCACATATCTAGATAAGTTCCTTGGGGGGTCTAGTTTCCAAAATGGGGTCACTTGTAGGGGGTTTCCACTGTTTAGGTACATCAGGGACTCTCCAAATGTGACATGGCGTCCGATCTGAATTCCAGACAATTTTGCATTGTAAAAGTCAAACGGCGCTCCTTCCATTCTGAGCTCTGCCATGCGCCGAAACAGTCGTTCCCCCCACATATCAGGTATCAGCGTACTCAGGACAAATTGCACAATAACTTTTGCAGTCCAATTTCTCCTGTTACCCTTGGTAAAATAAAAAAAATTGAACCTGAATATTTTTTTTGTGAAAAAAAGTTAGATGTTCATTTTTTTTAAATATTCAAAAAAATTCCTGTGACGCACCTAAAGGGTTAATAAACTTCTTGAATGTGGTTTTGAGCACCTTAAGGGGTGCAGTTTTAAGAATGGTGTCACTTTTGGTTATTTTCTATCATATAGACCCCTCAAAGTGGCTTCAAATGTGATGTGGCCATTAAAAATAAAATGGTGTTGTAAAAATGAGAAATCGCTGGTCAACTTTTAACCCTTATAACTTCCTAACAAAAAAAAATTTTGGTTCCAAAATTGTGCTGATGCAAATAAACATGTGGGAAATGTTAGTTATCAAGTTTTTTGGGTGCCATATCTCTGTGATTTAAGGGCATAATTTTTCAAAGTTGGAAAATTGCAAAATTTTCAAAATTTTCGCCAAATTTCCGTTTTTCTCACAAATAAACGCAAGTTATTTGAATGAAATTTGACCACTAACATGAAGTACGATATGTCTCGAGAAAACACTGTCAGAATCACCGTGATCCATGGAAGCGTTCCAGAGTTATGACCTCATAAAGGTACAGTGGTCAGAATTGTAAAAATTGGCCCGGTCATGAACGTTCAAACCACTCTTGGGGGTGAAGGGGTTAATCAATAAAGGATATTAAAGGACGGTGAGTGCCATTTTGACACTTTTTTCCCTGTTCACGATCCAGTATTACTAGTTATACTTTATTCAAAATTGGCTAATTTTACCAATAAGTTGCTATAGAAACAAAAGAAAATAATGTTGAGTTAGATATAGCAAAAAACATTATCCACTATCACACCATTTATTACCAATGAAAACAAATTTACTGTTTCGCTATATTAAGGATTTGGATTGATTTTTTTTTTTTTTGCTTTTTGCCCTTGGCCAATCATTCTATTTTTCATATGTCATTGTTTTCAAGACCTGGAAATGCATTTGCTATAGGCAGTGGATTTTTAATTAGCTATTTGCTTACTGTGTTCATGCACAATATTAATGTCTTGTCTGTCATTCTATTAAAAATAGTTTGTTTTGACAACTCACACATTTTCAAACTACTGTTTCAGTAAATATTAAATCAATGAATATGCAATGATGTGGTCATTTAATTTTTTAAATTTTAGTGTAATATATTTCCTAAAAAAACCCCAAAAGAGTGTATTGTTCCAGAATTTCAGGCAAGGAATTAATATCCTAATAACACACGTGTTATAAACATGCAATGAAGACAGCATATAGAGTCACCAGAGGTTGCATTCACTAGAGTCTGATAATTCAGGGGCACAAAAGCCACAAAAATAGACACTTGTAATATAAATAGGGCCCAAAAGTTTACATCACTGTTGATCATGGCTAGTGTTGAGCATTCCGATACTGCAATATCTGGTATCAGCCGATATTCGCTGTATCGGAGTTCCGATACTGAGTTCCGATACTTTTAGAATATTGAATACCGGAATCAGAAGTTCCCAAAATGCAATGAGCCATTTTATTCAGCCAATGAGGAATCCTAAGAAGTGTGGGCACATCCTGTTATGTATGTTAGGCATGGTAACTAATGGCATGGCTGTGATTGGCTGCGAGCAGACCACCCAGCTGCTCCTCCCCCAGACACACGCTGAATAGTGATCTATGGAAAGTGAAACTAGTTAGGGAGGAGGAAATGACAAGTTCTCATTTCAATGCCAGAACACCCCCCCTGGACGTTTATGTTAGAAGCAAGAGATGATATCTTGGAAACCATGCAGACTAGCCACAGAAGGTAAATTACTTATTGTCAGCATTCTGCAGCCCAGATATGCACTGAGATAATGTGAAAAGCCCGGACAACCCATTTAACATAGTCAATATCTTTGAAACTCCGAATGTCTTAAAAAAAAAAAAAAAAATTCCTGCTATTCCATTTGATTGGGCTAAAACTCTATGCCTTTAATGTCTCCTCCACCCCCCCAATACATTCTACATTATTCTTAGTTGTTTTCCTTCATGTAGAATTAACCTACAAGGAAAGTAAGGGTTTATTTTCATTCCGATATTTGTGTCCCATTGACTTGCATTGGTTTCCGGTATCAGAATCGGCGATATCCGATATTTTTGGGTATCGGTCTGATCCAATCCGATCCGATATTTCCAGATATCGGAAGGTATCGCTCAACACTAATCATTGCATACAGTTACACTGCCTGCATTAATGAGTGCATGAACTTTGAAAAGTAAGATTGTATTCAACATCTCCCTCAACACAAGAACAATTTCCAAAATTTTGACAACACTGAGGTTGATGGAACTTTATTAACCCATAACATGAAGGTAAAGTTAATATAACTTTCATTGCAAAATCTTAAGTTTTACTCAAATTTGTTGGTGCAAAAATGAATACACCCCATATCAAAAACTCTAATATCTAGTATTTATTTAACCCTTTCCCTGCATGCGCCATACATGTACTGTGCTGCATTCTCGCAAATAGCAGAGCAGGTACGGCACATCGATCAAGCGGACTCACACTGAGCGCTGCGGTGATCGGGTGCGGGTGTCATCTCTATGCAAGTGCTGACACCCCACAGCAATGCTCACAATCGGTGCTAGCACTGATCACAGGCATTTAACCCCTCTGATGCCACTGTCACTAATGACAGCGACATCGAGAACATCGCACAGGGACTGGTCTCCCTGCACGCTTCCATCAGGACAACACAATGCAATTGCGTTGGCCTGATGGTCTTCATGGAGACCTCCGGCCGCAAGTTGGCTGCGTGGTCCTTCAGTGAAGGTGGCTTCTCAGTGCCTGCTCAGAGCAGGACCTGAGACACCTCCTTCGCTGCCTGTCAGTCACTCCTCCGATGTTCTGCAGTGCAGATGCATTACAGAATATCAGATCAGTAATCTGATGTAATACAGTGATGTCCCATTCTGGGAAAATGTAAAAAAGTAAAATAAAAAAATATTGGAAAGCTTAAAAATATATCTAAAAAAATCCTCAAAGATAGAAAAAGAATCAAATGTTTTTTCAAATAAATAGATTTATTTATGAAAATAAAAAAATAAACAATAAAAGTACACATATTTGATATTGCCACGTCTGTAACGACCTGCTCTATAAAACTGTGTTACTATTTAACCCCTTCAGTAAACCCCGAAAAATTAAAAAAATAAGGCAAAAAGCAATGCTTTATCATCAAACTGCCAAACAAAAAGTGCAATAAAATGTGATAAAAAAGACGAATGTAAATAAAAATGGTACCTCTGAAAATATCATCTTGTCCCACAAAAAACAAGCCACAACACAGTTTCATCAACAGAAAAATAAAAAAGTTATAACTCTCAGAATAAAGTGATGCAACAATAATTTTTTTATAAAATAGTTTATACTGTGTAAAAGCGACAAAACATAAAAAACTACATAAATTGTATATCGCTGTAATCATACTGACACAAAGAAAAAAACTGCCTTATCAATTTTATATAAACCCCCCAAAAAATCCTGAATTGCTGTTTTTTGTTCATTCTGCCTCTCAAAAATCGGAATAGAAAGTGATTAGTGATGAGCAAGCACTAAAATGCTTAGGTGCTCGTTGTTCCTGTCGAGCATATTGGAATACTCGGGTACTCGACCCGAGCAACGAGCCCAATGTAAGTCTATGGGAAAACTGAGAATTTTTAACGTGACCCTACCGGAAGTCCATTTAGGGTCTAAAAACGTATGAAAATGGTAGAAACAGTGCTCAAATGACATGGGCACATCATGGTGAAGACCCCTTGAAGCATTTCTGACTCTTAGGTCACAGCTATGAACAATGTTGTCAGAGTCTTATGCCATTTTTACAGGCACACAATTAAACATACAAAAACGAAACAAAAATGGATTTTCCTGGGAAATTTGTTAAGGAACGTCCTTTCCAGGGAAACCCCCTAATTCTAACATAAACCATCAACCCTAACCCCAACATACCCCTATCCTTAATCCCAACCCTAATCATAACCCTAACTACAAGCCTAACTCTAATGCCAACCCTAACCCAAATCATAACTTTAGCCCAACCCTAACCCTAACTTTAGCCCCAACCCTAAGCCGAACTTTAGCCCTAAGCCTAATCCTAATGGGAAAATGTAAATAAATATTATTTTTTATTTTATTTTTCCCTAACTAAGGGGATGATAAAGGGGGTATGGCTTGCTATTTATAGCGAGTATTTATGTTTGGCAGCTGTCACATGCTAAAACATAGTGACATAGTTATTAAGGTTAAAGGGAGACTTTAAGTCCATCTAGTTCAACCCATATCCTATCCTAACCTGCCCTAACATGTTGATCCAGAGGAAGGCAAAAAAACCCCATGTGGCAAACAGTAAGCTTCACATTGGGGAAAAAAATTCCTTCTCGACTCCACATACGGCAATCAGACTAGCTCCCTGGATCAACGCAATATTAAGGAAGCTAGTGTATATACCCTGTAATATTATACTTTTCAAGAAAGGCATCCAGTCCCTTCTTAAATTTTAGTAGGGAATCACACAATGCAACATCATATGGCAGAGAATTCCATAGTATCACTGCTCTTACAGTAAAGAATCCGTGACTATGAGTATGCTTAAACCTTCTTTCCTCCAGACATAGAGGATGCCCCCTTGTCCCCGTCACAGGTCTAAGAGTAAAAAGATCATTAGAAAGGTCTTTTTACTGTCCCCGCATATATTTATACATTGTAAAAAGATCACCCCTAAGCCTTCGATTCTCCAAACTAAATAACCCCAAGTGTAATAACCTGTCTTGGTATTGCAGACCCCCTAGTTCCCTAATAACCTTGGTCACGCTTCTCTGCACCCGCTCCAGTTCAGCTATGTATTTCTAATACACCGGAGACCAGAACTGTACACTATATTCTAAGTGAGGTCGCACTAGTGACTTATATAGAGGTAAAATTAAGCTCTCCTCATGAGCATCTATGCCTCTTTTAATGCATGCCATTATTTTATTTGCCTTTGCAGCAGCTGCCTGACACTGGCCACTAAATGTGAGTTTGTCGTCCACCCATACACCCAGGTCTTTTTCAGTGACAGTTTTGCCCAGTGTTTTACAATTAAGCACATAATTATACATCTTGCTCGTTCTACCCAAGAGCATGACCTTAAATTTATCCCCTTTAAAGCTCAGTTGCCATTTATCAGCCCAAGCTTCTAGTTTACATAAATCCTCCTGTAATATAAAATTGTCCTCCTCTGTATTGATTACCCTGCAGAATTTAGTGTAATCTGCAAATATTGAAATTCTACTCTCTATGCCCCCTACAAGGTCATTAATAAATATGTTAAAAAGAAGCGGGCCCAAAACTGACCCCTGTGGTACCCCACTGCTAACTGTGACCCAGTCCGAGTGTGCTCCATTAATAACCATCCTTTGTTTCCTATCCCTGAGCCAGCTCTTAACCCACCTACACATATTTTCCCCTATCCCCATTGTTCTCATTTTATGTATCAACCTTTTGTGTGGCACCATATCAAAAGCTTTTGAAAAGTCCATGTACACCACGTCCACTGCATTCCCTTGGTCCAGTACGGAACTTACCTCTTCATAAAAGCTTATCAGATTAGTCTGACAGGAACGGTCCCGTGTAAACCCATGTTGATATTGGGTCATGAGGTTGTTCTTCTCCAGATACTCCAGTATAGTATCACTTAGTAAACCCTCCAGGACTTTACCCACAGTTGTGGTTAAACTTACTGGCCAATAATTTCCAAGTTCAGTTTTTGTTCCCTTTTTGAATATTGGCACCACATTTGCTATACGCCAGTCCTGTGGTACAGACCCTGTTATTATGGAATCTTTAAAGATTAAAAATAATGGTCTATCTATGACTGAGCTTAATTCCTGCAGTACTCGGGGGTGTTTCCCATCCGGACCCGGGGATTTGTCAATTTTAGTGATTTTTAGACGCCGCCGTAGTTCCTGCTGGGTTAAGCAGGTGACATTTAATGGAGAATTTTTATCCCTGATCATGCTATCCGTCATGGGATTTTCTTGTGTAAATACTGTTGAAAAAAAAGTCATTTAGCATATTGGCTTTTTCCTCATCCTCATCCACCATTTCACCCAGACTATTTTTAAGGGGACCAACACTATCATTTTTTAGTTTCTTACTATTTATGTAGCTAAAGAATATTTTGGGATTATTTTTACTTTCTCTGGCAATGAGTCTCTCTGTCTCAATCTTTGCTGTCTTGATTTGCTTTTTACAGAATTTATTTAATCTTTTGTATTTAGTTAATGCCTCATCACTACTTGCTTTAATTCTCTAAATGCTTTATTTTTATCTCATATTGCACCCCTTACAGCTCTATTTATCCTTAGTGGTTTCCTCCTATTTCTAGCATGTTTATTCCCAAGACGCTTTTTATTGCAAAAAATTGTTTTTGCATCACCACATTTTGAGAGCTACAAATTTTTCATATTTTGTCCCACAGAGTGATGTGAGGTTTTAATTTTTGCGGGACGAGTTGATGTTTTTAATGGTACCATTTTCAGGCACATGATATTTTTTGATTGCTTTTTATTACGATTCTTGGGAGGCAGAATAGACAAAAACAAGAAATGAATGAATTTATTTTGAGGGGGAGGTTATACCGTTCTGCTTGTGATAAAATTGATAAAACAGTTTTATTCTTTGGGTTAGTACAATTGCTGTAATTGTAATCGCTGTGATACCTCATTTATATCTTTTTTATGTTTTGGTGCTTTTATACAATAAAAACTATTTTATATAAAAAATAATTATTTTTGCATCACTTTATTCTACAAGCTATAACTTTTTTATTTTTTCTCTGATGATGCTGGATGGTGGCTCGTTTTTCACGGGACCATGTGACATTTTCAGCGGTACCATGTTTATTTATATCCGTCTTTTGATCGCGTCTAGTTCCACTTTTTCTTTGGCAGTATGATGATAAAGCATTGATTTATTGCCTTGTTTTATTTTTTTAAGGGGTTCACTAAAAGGGTTAACTAGTGGGGCAATTTTATAGGGCGGGTTATTACGGACGTGGCAATACTAAATATGTGTACTTTTTATGCTTCTTTTTAGTTACATAAAGAAATGCATTTTTTGGAGCAACATTTTTTTTCTTTATTTAGGAATTTAAAATAAATATTTTTACACATGATAATTATTTTTTTTACTTTGTCCCAGGGTGGGATATCACTATATAGTGTCAGATCGCTGATCTGACACTTTGCACAGCACTGTGTCAGATCAGTGATCTGACAGGCAGTGCAGGAGGCTTAGAATCATAGAATTGTAGAGTTGGAAGGGACCTCCTGGGCCATCTGGTCCAACCCCCTGCTCAAAGCAGGATTCGCTAAATCATCCCAGACAGATGTCTACCCAGCCTCTGCTTGAAGACTTCTATTGAAGGAGCACTCACCTACTCTCGTGGCAGCCTGTTCCACTCATTGATCACTCTAACTGTCAAAAAGTTTTTTCTAATAACTAGTCTGTGTCTCCTCCCATTCAGTTTCATCCCATTGCTTCTAGTCTTTCCTTGTGCAAATGAGAATAAAGATGATCCTTCTACAATGTGACAGCCCTGGAGATATTTGTAGACTGCTATTAAGTCTCCTATCATTCATCTCTTCTGCAATCTAAACATTCCCAAATCCTGCAACCTTTCCTCCTAATACAGGGTTTGCAGACCGGTCACCATTCTGGTCGCTCTTTTCTGAACTTGCTCCAGTTTGTTGATGTCTTTTTTAAAATGTGGCGCCCAAAACTGGACACAGTATTCCAGATGAGGTCTGACCAAAGAGGAGTAGAGGGCAATTATGACTTTGCGTGATCTAGACTGTATGCTTCTGTTTATACATCCTAGAATTGCATTTTCTTTTTTTGCTGCTGCATCACACTGTTGACTCATATTCAGTCTGTGATCAATTAGTATACCCAGTCTTTTTCACATGTGCTGTTGCTTAGCCCTATTCCTCCCATTTTGTATATGCTTTTTTCATTTTTATTGCCAAGATGTAGTACTTTGCATTTTCCCTGTTAAAAACCATTTTGTTAGTTGCTGCTCCAGTTTATTTATATCTTTTTGAATCCTCTCTCTCTCCTCTAGTATTAGCTATCCCTCCTAGCTTTGTGTCATCAGCAAATTTAATCATTTTACCCTTAATTCCTTCATCTAAATCATTGATAAAGATGTTGAAGAATACAGGGCCCAGGACAGAGCCCTGTGGTACCCCACTTGAGACATTCTTCCAACTGAATGTGCAGCCATTTTCAACCACTCTTTGGGTCCGATCACTAAGCCAGTTATGAATCCACCTAACAGTTGCCTTGTCCATTCCATACTTAGCCATTTTTTCATTAAGGATTGTGTGAGATACTTTGTCAAATGCTTTGCTGAAGTCAAGATATACTATATCTACTGTATTTCCTTGATCCACCCAATCAGTGATTCTGTCATCACAGTGAGGCTGTCCCTGCAGGACTCGGAAGGACCCCGCGGCCATCTTGGATCCAGGGGCCTTCAGGGAGGAGGCCCTCGGAACAACGCAATCACAATCGCGTTGTTCTGAGGGTCTCAGGGAAACACGCAGGGAACCCCCTCCCTGCGTGGTGCTTCTCTATGCGACCGGAATGCTGCGATCATGTTTTATTGCAGTGTGCCGAGGGTTAAAGTGCCGGCAGCGGTCCGTGATGGCTCCTGGCACTTAGTGCCGGGTTTCAGCTGTAATAATCAGCTGACACCCGGCTGCAATTATGCACGCTCCCCCGTGAGCGTGGCTGATCTCGTATGACGTACCATTCTGTCCATGGGAGTTAAGTTCCAGGTTAGAGTTAAGTTCCAGGATAGTACATCATATGGCAGAAAGGGGTTAACACGGACTTTTGGGAGAAGTCCATGTTCTTGGTCCATGCACGGACGCTGGGTGTCAGGTATGAATCCCAAAATTTACAGTTCGGTTTCGTCCATCTCTATTAATGAGACAAAAATCAATGTGTCTGGGCACCAATCTGTCCATCAAAAGCTTTGCAAGAAATTATTTTAAAATTATCATTCAAGAAGATATTTTACTGAATGTGATACATTTGACAAGCTATTTACATAAAGTGATCCCAGATACTTTGCACATACCCCACCTCCTTTTTATTTTAGAGCCACAATAGCTAGATCTCAGTTACATGCCATTAATCCATCAGTGAAAGCTATCTAGGGGCATAAAATGGGGGAGCAAGTGAAACAAATACACAAGATGCTGTGTTTTGTAAAGGGGGAAGAGAGTTGGCAACTTAATCCTCTTTAACTAGGGTATGCAAATATGATTGTAGGGCAGCAACCTCATTTAGACCATATAAAATAAATCAAGTCCACACAGAAATTGTACAAATTGAAATACTTCTTAAAATGTTTGAATAAAATAATATAATATAAAATACAAAATGAAATATTTAAAAAATGTACATAAAAGAAAAGAGAATTCAACACATGAATAGAGTAGAGTCTGCTAGTACATGCAATGGGCTCATTAAGTTATAAATATCATGCAATTCTTTATACAGAGGCAAATATTCACACATGACTGATATGTAAAACAGTGCAGCACAGTTAAAAATATACTAAGCAATAGGACCTATGTCCAATAGATAGTATACAAAACTGCTCCACAATTAATAAATGAGGACATACATATTATTAGGGCAGAAACACCTTCATTGTCATATTTCAGAAACAGCAAATAGTACCAACATTATTCAAAAACCATACTGACCACTAGTTAATGAACTCCCCTCCCCCACTCTATCTCCATCTCCAAGAGTAGCAACTAGTGATAAGCGTATGTGCGAAAGTGTTATCCGAGCATGCTCAAATCTTAACCGAGTGTCTTCAGCATGCTTGAAAAATATGTTTGCATCACTGCGCTTGCATGTCTCGCTGCTGTTCGACAGCCGCAATACATACCGGGATTACCTAATTATGCAAATTGTCTCTTCAGAGAGGAAGAGGACTATAACTCTAGTGCCACCTATTGGAGGTAACAATCCTAAAAGTCAATGTTGACCCTTTAACGAGCCCAGTTACATGACTTAGGATAAAAGCCAAGCCAGAATCTCCATTTGCAGACACTGTGTTTCGGGGTACTGCCCCTCATCAGTGCAAAGTGGGAGATCTGGTTTGGCTGTGAGAGAGGCGTCTGACCGATATCCAAGAAGTCAACACAGTGTCTGCAAATGGAGATTCTGGCTTGACTTTTATCATGTAACTAGGCTCGTTAAAGGGTCAACATTGACTTTTAGGATTGCTACCTCCAATAGGTGGCACTAGAGTTCTAGTCCTCTTCCTCTCTGAAGAGACAATTTGCATAATTAGCATATTTCCCAGAGGAGCATTGCGGCTTTAAGTCTCTTCACCTCGACATGCTTAGCATGTCATTCTCCGCAAGGAGAAATTATACTTCTTGGATAGGGATTACCTAACAAACAGGCAATTCCTGGATGTGTTGCATCTATAGAACAGCAGCCAGACATACAGCTGTGGGGACTGGAACATAATTTTCAAGCACGCTGAAGTCACTTGGTTACAAGAGCACGTTCGGATAACACCTTATCCAAGCAAGTTCGCTCGTCCCTAATAGCCCGATTGCACCAAGTGAAAAATTATCAAAGTACCTCAGGCCAAGATACTAATGTGATTAAAGGGTTATTCTTAGTGTAAAAAAAATTCTCCTAGCCACTGGTTAGGGAATAAGATGATTATTGCAAGGTGTCTGACCACTGGGACCAACAGTGATCCCTAGATTGTGGCTATAGAACATTGAGCCCACATTGTTGATGAAGAGCAGTGTCCACTCTGTTCACTGCACTTAGCGGTCCCATTGACAATGAATGGAGAATAGACAGCATTCAATCTGTTAATGTAGGACTGTAGCGCCTTATCCTGGATGTTCTAAAGCCCAGATCTTTGAATCACCGGGGTGTCCTTGCAGACGGGCTCCCAAGGATCAGCAATTTCTATTCCTTTTTCATGGATAGCGGATAACTTTTCTTGAAATAACCACTTAAGACACAAATAGCTAAGAACTGTGTGTAATGCAATGTGTTGCCATATTTCCACAGGCAATATTAGCAGTTGTAAAAGCACGTTATTAATCTAATATTTAGCCTTTGCTAACAAGATGGAGACCAAGTATCCAAAGTTGCATTGTCAACCGATCACTTCTTTTACGCAACCTTAGGCCACATTCACACTATCAGCATTTGCTCAGTATTTCACATCAGTATTTGTAAGCCAAAACCAGGAGTGAATGAAAAATGCAGAAGCGGTGCACTATCGGTGGTGTATCTATTATACTTTCCCTTTGAGTGTTGCATTTCTGGTTTTGGCTTACAAATTCTAATGTGAAATACTGACCAAATACTGAACTTGTGAACGTAGCCTAATAAAAGTTGGTGTTGCCAGCAGCACATCTCTCGATATAAAGAGTAGATGTCCTGTCAGCAATATAGATTTTATATTGGGCGCAAAAGATATTATTATTAACAATTGCTTCTCACCAGATAGTTTGCATTGGCTTTTGTAAAATCTGCAGATCTGCTTGATATATTCTTGCTCCTTATGGCAGGAGATTTACCTTGTGCTAGATCACTTGTTCTCAAGCCAAAAGGAAAGGAAACACTAATTATAATGATTCTACATCATTCATTAGGTTTCTAACTTGACTATTGCTTTTTACTTGGTCTGATTCCCAGACTGGCACAGATTTGTGAAATATGCTTTAGACAGTTAAATTTACATTTCTTTTATTTGTCATGAATGGCATTTCTTGTGCGCTATTTTTATTTTAGGATTCCAAGCCTCTGCATGCACTAAACAAAGGTTATCTTCTTCATGCTGTGCTTTCCTGTTTTAAGATGTTGTCACCTGACATCTCAATCTCTTCTGAGTGGCGGGGAGTCTAATAACAAAATACAGAACTCAAAGAAGACCAGACGTATCCGTACTTGTTTTTAATCAGTTCTGGAATCATCATAATAAGTGTTGATACAGTTACAGCATTTCTGTGGATTTATGCTGTTCTATCTTGCGCGTAAAATGTTTTCTTTTTTCTTTTTTCTTATTTCTACTTTTGTTTCCATACATAGAACTAGAATTTGAGTTTTAATGCCCATAGAGCTTAAAAACAATAAATGAAAGCGAAGAAATTCACAATATTTGTGCAATATATCAATGCATTATGTGTAATATCAATGCAACAAATTAAGTAACACATTTTACATATTCTTTATCAATAAAGGTTTCTGGGTTGATATGTCAGGGAAATAGGTAATTTTATAATATAGCAATATTTACAGTTTATGGGAAGAGCAATTTAAAGCAAGAGCATGGAAGCAAGGTAAAATTATATTTCTTGCAAATTGTCTATAGTATATCAGATTGTTTTATATCACTCGGATGTCTCCATATGCCTCATAAAAAGCCATAGACCAGCTTATTATGCAGGGTATGTACTATGTTTCATGGGGAAGCCCCCATTGGAAACATTTACTTGCTGTTCTTCTCCATATTGTGAAAAAAATGTACAGAGAGAGGGTGTGGATATACAATGGGTACTTTATAGAGAAAATGTTGGTTAATACACAAAGATCTTAATTTGAAATAACTTTGAGGGGTCTATGTGACAGAAAATACAAAAAAGTTACAGTATTTTAAAAACTGAATCTCTCAAAGAGCCCAAAACCACAGCCAAAGAGTTTATTAACCTTTTAGGTGATTCACACAAATGAAAGCAATATGAAAGGAAAAAAAAATCAAAATTTGAATTTTGCCAAAAAAAATTTTGTTTAAGCCCAAAATTTTGTATTTTCACAAGGGTAACAGAAAAAAGTTGACTGTTGTGCAATTCATTGTGCAATTTCTCTTGAGTACAATAATATGGGGGAAAACTACTTTTTGGGCTTTCGCCAGGACTTAAAAGCACCAAAATTTGCTGAAGTAAATAGTAGATGCCATGTAACTTTTCCAGAGCCCCTGATGTGCCAAACAATGAAAAATCCCCACAATTGACACCATTTTCAAAACTATCTCCCTCAAGGTATTTATCGAGATGTGCGATGAACAAACTGAACCTACAGGTGCTTCACATAATTTTATATTATTGAGCACTGAAAATATAAAAAAATTATATTTCTCACAAAAATGTTGCTTTAACCCTCAAATTTTTCATTTGTAGAGGGATAACAGAAGAAAATGAACCATTCAGTTTGTCGTGCAATTTCTCTTGAGTACATGGATACTCCATATGTGGTGAAAAACTACTGTTTGGAAGCTCGAAAGTGAAGGAACATTATTTGACTTTAAAGTACAAAAGTGTCTGAAGTATATAGCAAAAGTCATGTCGCATTACAGAGTCCTTGATGTACATACAGAGTGGAAATCTCCAAAAAGTGACCCCATTTTGTAAACTACACCCCTCAAGAAATTTATTTCAAATCTGGATAAGCACCCAGACGTGTTTCACAGAATTTTACAACGTTTAGCTGAAAAAAAAAATAATCATATTTTGCCCACAAAAAATGATGATTTAGCCCCAATTTTGCATTTTCACAAAGAAAAAAGAAGAAAATGGACCATACAATTTGTTGCACAATTTCTTCTAATTACAGGCATACCCTATATGAGGTGGAAAACTACTGTTTGGGCACAAGCTTAACTGAAGTAGATACCGGACAATATGTCGTGTTTGCAAAGCCCCTATTGTGCCTAAACATTAGAAACTCCAACAATTGACCCCATTTTGGAAACGAGACATTTCCAGGAATTTATCTAGAGATGTAGTCAGCTCTTTGAATCCGCAAAATTTAATAATGTTGAGCTGTGAAAATAAAAAAAATAAATTTTTCCTACAAAATGTTGCTTTAGCCCCAATTTTTTAATTTCTAGAAGGGTGGCTAGAGAAAATGGACATTGTTGTCTGTTGTTCAATTTCCCATGAGAACACCGATACCCCATATGTGGCAGAAAACTACTATTTGGGCGATGGAAGGGAAAGAGCACTATTCATTTTTTGGAGCAGAACATTGTCTGAAGTAAGTAGCGGACACCATTTTGTGTTTAAAAAAACAAAGAAAAAAAAAAAAAAACAAATCTGAACTGAGAATAGTAAGTTAATGTGTATGCACAATGTAAGCGCATATCAACACATGACCATTAACCAGAGAAAACAAAAAGCAAAAACACAAATATCCTGAACTAACAAGTAAAAAATGTATACTGCAAATAATGCATAAAGGTAATAATAATAAGGGTATTTAGTAAACATAATTTTGATCAAAATAATGTACAAGCCATCCCGCCACGTCACGGCAACCCTTGTGGGACAGTCCCTACTCTAGCATTTAAAACCTTCTCACTTGCCAAGTGGCGTGAATGTGAACAAGGGTCGAGCGGCTGAACCACTAGTAACAGTGTAGGCCAGACTGGATGGCTTTCCCAGCTCAGAAAGAGGGCGGTCACACCCATATATGCACTGAATGCACAATGAAATGAATAAAAAACAAATCTGAACTGAGAATAGTAAGTTAATGTGTATGCACAATGTAAGCGCATATCAACACATGACCATTAACCAGAGAAAACAAAAAGCAAAAACACAAATATCCTGAACTAAAAAGTAAAAAATGTATACTGCAAATAATGCATAAAGGTAATAATAATAAGGGTATTTAGTAAACATAATTTTGATCAAAATAATGTACAAGCCATCCCGCCACGTCACGGCAACCCTTGTGGGACAGTCCCTACTCTAGTATTTAAAACCCACTTACTATTCTCAGTTCAGATTTGTTTTTTATTCATTTCATTGTGCATTCAGTGCATATATGGGTGTGACCGCCCTCTTTCTGAGCTGGGAAAGCCATCCAGTCTGGCCTAAACTGTTACTATTGGTTCAGCTGCTCGACCCTTGTTCACATTCACACCACTTGGCAAGTGAGAAGGTTTTAAATACTAGAGTAGGGACTGTCCCACAAGGGTTGCCGTGACGTGGCGGGATGGCTTGTACATTATTTTGATCAAAATTATGTTTACTAAATACCCTTATTATTATTACCTTTATGCATTATTTGCAGTATACATTTTTTACTTTTTAGTTCAGGATATTTGTGTTTTTGCTTTTTGTTTTCTCTGGTTAATGGTCATGTGTTGATATGCGCTTACATTGTGCATACACATTAACTTACTATTCTCAGTTCAGATTTGTTTTTTATTCATTTCATTGTGCATTCAGTGCATATATGGGTGTGACCGCCCTCTTTCTGAGCTGGGAAAGCCATCCAGTCTGGCCTACACTGTTACTAGTGGTTCAGCCGCTCGACCCTTGTTCACATTCACGCCACTTGGCAAGTGAGAAGGTTTTAAATACTAGAGTAGGGACTGTCCCACAAGGGTTGCCGTGACGTGGCGGGATGGCTTGTACATTATTTTGATCAAAATTATGTTTACTAAATACCCTTATTATTATTACCTTTATGCATTATTTGCAGTATACATTTTTTACTTTTTAGTTCAGGATATTTGTGTTTTTGCTTTTTGTTTTCTCTGGTTAATGGTCATGTGTTGATATGCGCTTACATTGTGCATACACATTAACTTACTATTCTCAGTTCAGATTTGTTTTTTATTCATTTCATTGTGCATTCAGTGCATATATGGGTGTGACCGCCCTCTTTCTGAGCTGGGAAAGCCATCCAGTCTGGCCTACACTGTTACTAGTGGTTCAGCCGCTCGACCCTTGTTCACATTCACGCCACTTGGCAAGTGAGAAGGTTTTAAATACTAGAGTAGGGACTGTCCCACAAGGGTTGCCGTGATGTGGCGGGATGGCTTGTACATTATTTTGATCAAAATTATGTTTACTAAATACCCTTATTATTATTACCTTTATGCATTATTTGCAGTATACATTTTTTACTTTTTAGTTCAGGATATTTGTGTTTTTGCTTTTTGTTTTCTCTGGTTAATGGTCATGTGTTGATATGCGCTTACATTGTGCATACACATTAACTTACTATTCTCAGTTCAGATTTGTTTTTTATTCATTTCTTTGTGCATTCAGTGCATATATGGGTGTGACCGCCCTCTTTCTGAGCTGGGAAAGCCATCCAGTCTGGCCTACACTGTTACTAGTGGTTCAGCCGCTCGACCCTTGTTCACATTCACGCCACTTGGCAAGTGAGAAGGTTTTAAATACTAGAGTAGGGACTGTCCCACAAGGGTTGCCGTGACGTGGCGGGATGGCTTGTACATTATTTTGATCAAAATTATGTTTACTAAATACCCTTATTATTATTACCTTTATGCATTATTTGCAGTATACATTTTTTACTTTTTAGTTCAGGATATTTGTGTTTTTGCTTTTTGTTTTCACCATTTTGCGTTTGCAGAGCCACTGATGTAGCTAAACAGAGTAAATCCCACAATTGACCCACTCAAAGCATTTATCTAGAGTTGTGTTGAGCAACTTGAACTCGCAGGTGCTTCACAGGATATTAAAACGGTTAATTGTCAAAAATAAAAATAATCACATTTTTCCTATAAAAATGTATGCTTTAGCCCCAAGTTTTGCATTTTTGCAAGGTTAACAGGAAGAAATGGACTGTAAAGTTTGTTTTGCAATTTATCCTCAGTAAACAGATACCTCATGTGGTGGAAAACTATGGTTTGGGCATATGGCAGGGCTTGGAAGAGAAGGAGCACTATTCGACTTTTGCAGCACAAAGTTGGCTAAAGCAGATAACTGTCGTCATGTCGCATTTGCAAAGTCCCTGATGTGCCTATAAAGAAGAAACACACCAAATGGCCTCCACTTTGGAAACTACATCCCTCAAGGGATTTACTCAGAAATATGGTACTTTAAACCCACAGATGCTTCACAGCATTTTATAACGTTGAGCCTTGAAAAGAAATCACATTTTCTACAAAAATGTTGCTTTAACTCCACATTTTGCATTTTTACAAGGCTACCAGGAAAAATGGACTGTACAGTTGGTTGTGAAATTTCTACTGAGTACACTTAAAACCCTACATGTGAGGGAAAACTACTGTTTGGGCACATAGCAGGGAGCACCATTTTGACTGTTATAGATTGTGAACGCCATGTCACATTTGAAGAACCTATGGCATACCTAAACAGCAGAAACACCCACAAGTGACCCAATTTTGTAAACTATACCTCCCTATTAATTTATCTAGAAGTGTTTTAAGCATTTTTACCCTCAGACCATTCACAGAGTTTTATAACATTGTCCTGAGTAAACTAAAAACTACCATTTATTCCACTAAAATTCATTGGCCCCAAGTTTTTAGCTTTCAAATCAAATAATTGAAGAAAATGCCAATACCAATATACGGTCTAAAACAACTATAGAGGCACAGTGCTAAACTCAGAAGGGAGAGAATGCCATATTGTATTTCAGATTTTACTGGAAAGGTTTGAGGGTGCCATGTCAAATTTTCAGAGCCTTTGAAGTGCCACAACAGCAGGATGCTCTTAAGTTATGCCAATTTTCAAACTAAACCACTCAATTAATTCAAGTACTTTTTTTTCACAAAAATTTTCTTTTAGCCTCAGTGTTTTCATTTTCACATGAGCAACAGGATAAAATGGATGCTAAAATTTGTTGGGCAATTTCTCCTGAGTACATGATACCTTATATGTGGTCATAAACCACTGTTTGGGTGCGCGGCAGGGCTCAGAATGGAAGGAGCACTATTTGACTTTTTGAATGGAAAATATGCTGAAATATTTAGCAGTTGCCATGTCGCGTTTGGAGAGTCCCTGTGTGCCTAAACATTGGAGCTCCCCCCACAAGTGACCCCATTTTGGAAACTAGACCCCCAAAGGAACTTACCTAGATGTGTGGTGAGCACTTAGAACCCCCAAGTGCTTCATAGAAGTTTATAAATGCAGAGTTATGAAAATAAAAAATCATTTTTTTCCCTCAAAAAATGGTTTTTTAGCAAGCTAATTTTTATTCTCCCAAGGGAAACAGGATAAATTAGACCCCAAAAGTTGTTGTCCAGCTTGTCCTGAGTACGCAGGTACCCCATATGTGGGGGGAACCACTGTTTGGGCGCACGGCAGGGCTCAGAAGGGAAGGAGCACCATTTGACTTTTTGAATGGAAAATTAGCTCCAAATGTTTGCGGACACCATGTCTTGTTTGGAGAGCCCCTGTTTGCCTAAACTTTGGACCTCCCTCACAAATGGCCCCATTTTGGAAACTAGACCCCCTAGGAACTTATCTAGATGCATAGTGAGCACTTTGAACCCCCAGGTGCTTCACAGAAGTTTATAACGCAGAGCCGTGAAAATAAAAAAAATTTTTTCCTCAAAAAATGATATTTAGCAAGCTAATTTTTATTTTCACAAAGGTAACAGGAGAAACTGGACCCCAAACGTTGTTGTCCAGTTTGTCCTGTGTACGCTGGTACCCCATATGTGGGGCTGAACCACTGTTTGGGCACACATCGGGGCTCGGAAGGGAAGTAGTGACGTTTTGAAATGCCAACTTGATGGAATGGTCTGCGGGCGTCATGTTACATTTGCAAAGCCCCTGATGCGCCTAAACAGAGGACGCCCCCCACAAGTGACCCCATTTTGGAAACTAGACCACCCAAGGAACTAATCGAGATATGTGGTGAGCAATTTGAACCCCCAAGTTCTTCACAGAAGTTTATCATGCAGAGCCGTGAAAATAAAAAATATTTTTTTCCTCAAAAAATGATTTTTTTAGCCCACATTTTTTATTTTCACAAGGGTGACAGGAGAAATTCGACCCCAAAAGTTGTCCAGTTTGTCCCGTGTATGCTGGTACCCCATATGTGGGGGTAAAAGACTGTTTGGGCACACGTCGGGGCTTAGAAGGGAAGTAGTGATGTTTTGAAAAGGCGACTAGATGGAATGGTCTGCAGGTGTCATGTTACGTTTGCAGAGCCTCTGATGTGCCTAAACAGTAGAAACCCCCCACAAGTGACCCCATTTTGGAAACTAGACCACCCACGGAACTTATCTAGATGTGTGGTGAGCACTTTGAACCCCCATGTGCTTCACGGAATTTTATAACGCCCAGGCGTGAAAATAAAAAAATAATTTTTTTTCCACAAAAATAATTTTTTTTAGCCCCCAATTTTTTATTTTTCCAAGGGTAACAGGAGAAATTAGACCACAAAAGTTGTTGTGCAATTTTTCCTGAGTATGCTGATACCCCATATGTTGAGGTAAACGATTGTTTGAGCTCACGCCGGGGCTCGGAATGGAGGGAGCAAAATTGGCTGGAATCAAAGGTGGTGCTATGTCGCATTTGGAGACCCCCTGATGTGCCTAAATAGTGGAAACCCCTCAATTCTAACTCCAATCCTAACCCCAACACACCCTTAACCCTAATCGCAACCCTAATCAAAACCCTAACCCTAACCCCAACACACCCCTTACCCTAATCCCAACTCTAACCCTAACCACAAGCTTAACCCTAATCCCAACCCCAACCCACTCCTAACACTAATCCTAACCCTAATTCCAACCCTAACCCTAATTCCAACCCTAACCCTAATGCCAACCCTAATTCCAACCCTAACCCTAATTCCAACCCTAACCCTAACTCTAACCCTAACCCTAATTCCAACCATAACCCTAATTCCAACCCTAACCCTAACTGTTATGAATAGGTCTCCGAGGAGAAAAAAGCAAAACATGCTAAGTCACAGAAAACCAGAGAGGTTGGTAACTATGCAGATTGCAGATCCCTGATCCTACCACACAACTATCAGCAGCCGTGGAGCGTACCTACGATGTTCCTAGATGCTTCATCACAGCCGGAGGACTAAATAAGCCTGAAACATGAAAAAGGGAAAACTAACTGCCCAAGAGCAGACCCCAAAGGAATAGATAGCCCCCACACATGTATTGACGGTGAAACAAGATGAAGGCACAAACACAGGCAGGAAATTAGGCTGAGCAAACGATGGGGCCCAAACTAACTAGAGCGGAAAGGAGAGGAAAGACACTGTCTGCAACCTGCAAAAAACCCTACAAAAATAATGTCCAACACTTCTGATAGCAAAATTAGCCGTGAAGTCACTAGACTTCTTCCACTATATCATCACTCTGAAATATTCTGAGACAGAGCAAAAAGAGACCAAACTAGTAAGGGACAAAAAAGCAAATTGGCAAAATACTGATAAATAAGAGTGGAAATTCAGCTCAGCCACAGCCGGGGCTGGCTGACAACACCAAAAAAGCTGAATAGACCAACAAAATCAAGTGTGAACATTAGCAGAAAAACTTAGCTTTAGACGACTGGAACAGAGCTGAAAACCAAGAGCTGACAAGCCAGAAGTAATCACCAGCAACTGAATAGGGCATTGGCTGTCTTAAATCCAATCTGAGACTCCTGAGGTTCAGTTGTTATCCTCATTCTCAGGTGGCAGATCTCCACCGATCAAATCAGCCTCACTACCTCCTGTCACCACCAGAGGGAGTCTGGAAGGAGAACTCACAACTGGTGAACCAGAGAATGAAATCACAACACCTAACCCTATCAAAGTGATGAAAATAAATGAATGAATCTACCATCTGGCATATTCCGGCGGGCGAACTGCGCAAGCGCCCGCCATTTTCCCAGATGGTGGCGCCCATGCAGGAGGGACAGCGGGACACAGGGGGCCAGAGTGGGACATAGCAGGTACCGGGGAGGGTGAGGGGGATCGGACTGAGGGGGGATTGGAGGGAAGGGGAGGGGGCAGATCATGACGGCAAAGTCCGATCGCTGCCGTCAGTCGGTGGTGGGGGCGATCACCCCCACCAGCCGGTGTGGTGGGGTCAGGATAGTGTCTCCAGCCATGTCCGATGCTACTGCAGCATCGGCCATGGCTGGATTGTAATATTTCACCAAATTTCATTGGTGAAATATTACAACCGTACTACGCATGATCCCGCCATTTTCCAAGATGGCGGCACCCATGATCCAGATCGGTGGGCACCGGGACAGCCATAGGGACATAGGAGGTAGCGGGGAGGGTGAGGAGGGGATCAGACTGCGGGGGGAGCAGAGGGAAGGGGAGTGGGAGCAGATCCTGATGGCAGTGTCCGATCACTGCCGTCAGTCCGTGGCGGGGGCCGATCGCCCCTGCCAGCCGGGTGGGGGGTCAGGTTAGTGTCTCCAGCCATGTTCGATGCTACTGGAGCATCAGCCATGGCTGGATTGTAATATTTCATCAAATTTAATTGATGAAATATTACTATCGCTCTGATTGGCTGTTTCACTTTTAGCAGCCAATCAGAGCGATCGTAGCCACGTGGGGGCTAAGCCATGCCCCCTGTGGTGAAGCACAAAGCTTCCTGTGTCTGCGAGTTGGGTGACCTTTCAGTGACCCCGGTCACCCAACCCGCAGGAGGGTGATTTATACCATGATGCCTACGTAGGTGTCATGGGTCGTTTAGTCACGACTTTTCATGACGCCTACATAGGCGACATGGGTCGTGAAGGGGTTAACACGTCTTATAGTATTTTCCTAAATAGTAATTGCTATGAAATAGTCTGGTTTATCAGAGATAATATAATATACCAGTTTGTTGTTTTGTAATCTTATTTTGTGTTTAACATTATTTTTTATGATTTTATTATTTATTACTCCCACTTACAGCAGTTTGATCACTCATAACACTTCTACTTGTAATAGCTAATGCATTCATAGTGAAAATGGAATGGTCCTGTCTTTTTATTTTTATTTCTGTGAAATGCTTTCAGATAAGGAGCTCATTTAGAGAATGTCACAGCAGATATTATCTTAAATAAGTGAAAGCTTGACGGCAAGGAAATAAATCATCTATACTTCAGTGGCTTTACAGAAGTTTTAGCAAAATACAGATGCAGTTTGTGTGACACCTATGTTAGCTTGCTATTTAAACAGATATTTAAATGATTTCCTATCTTTTACTTTAAAATCAACCAATTAAAAAGTATGCCCGGAAAAAAGTTATACTGGATGACGTGCGCAGCATGCGCTGCCTTCCCCAATCTCAATGCTGGTAATGGATCATTTCCATGGATACATAAAGGTCCTAGTAGGTACTGCTGTTACCAATTTCCCTCGAAAAAGCAAGTTACTCAACAAATGAAACGTGGGTTAGGAACTCTAGCATTCGCGATAACAAGTCAGGCTGACTATTAATGGGTAAGGTGGTCTCTACTTGAATCTTCAAACATTATTATATGAGATGTGAAGCGAAAAAAGGAGAAATATGCAGCACTCACAGATATAGCTGAAAAACTGTGCATCTTTATTTCACATAAATTCCATCAATAGGTGTCACCTGGACCCATAGAAGCGAGTAATTGCAAAACGGCCGTTGTCCAGCATCTCTCTCCCGTAGCATTCCCCTAACATCCTGCATGTCCACATGACTATTGATGTAATTTATGTGAAATAAAGATGCAGTTTTTCAGCTATATCGGTGAGTGCTGCATATTTCTCCTTTTTTCGCTTCACATTGAAATATTCATGTTTTTTCATGCAAGCACCTCCGTTTTGTGACTGAAATATATGCCGCAATACTTCAGATAAATAGCTCCGTCTTTTAATGTGGTGATTTGTGTGCCCTAGTATGCCGTTCATCTGTTTGCTCTTTGCTGGGATCATTATTATATGAGATAATTGTGTACATTTTTGAGCATTGTGTCACCACTTTAGGAGATTCCATATTTCCCTAGTAAGTATAATTTAATATCTATTTCATGTTTATAATCTACCAACAATTGTTATCTGTCTGTCTTTTTTGTGTTGTGTAATTACTTCCATTTTGCTAAGATTTTAAAATCTATAAAATATGTATTTTAACCATTTTAACTCCAAGTTCTCCTTTTGTCTTACTGTTTGTAGAAGTGGTGGATACCGTCCCAGTCGATGCGATAGAGGAAGTAGAGAAAGAGCATGAATGTTAGGAATGGCAAAACGCACTAATAAATAAATAATAATAAGTGCGTTCGCCGCCCGGGGTCCACCATGCAGTAGGTGTTACACCGCTGCTAGATAATTGGCAGATGCACAATATGGCGGTATATCGCACACGGGTTGAACGTCACCAGGTGTGCACTGAGCATACTCTGTTATCTCCACAGAGACGCTTAGAACTTAAACGTAAAAACTGAGCCTGTTTTTCTCAGTAGGGAGAATTAGCCGAGGCTCAGTCTCCTCTTCCTCTGCTGAAACCACCGAGCGTGAGAGAGGATCCGCACGGATATTCTTCTTTCCAGAGAGATAGTGCAAGGTGAAGCGGAAGTGGGAGAAGAAGAGCGACCACCTAGCTTGACGAGAGTTCAAGCGCTGGGCCGTTTGTAAATAGACCAGATTTTTATGGTCCGTATACACCTGGAAAGGAAACCGGGCTCCCTCCAGGAGATGTCTCCACTTGGAAAAGGCCAACTTAATTGCCTGCAGCTCCCTGTCCCCGATGGAGTAGTTCTTCTCCGCCGGTGAGAAGGTCTTAGAGAAGAAGCAGAGATGCTTCCGACCTAGAGCATTCTTCTGGAAAAGGATTGCTCCTGCACTGACGGACGAAGCATCTACCTCTAGGATAAAAGGCTTATCCACATCGGGACGGTGTAAGATGGGAGCGTCAGCAAAATGGGATTTTAGAGATGAGAAGGCATAGGAGACTTGTTCAGACCAAGCCTTAGGATTAGCTCCTTTCTTTGTGAGAGCAACCAGAGGAGCTACCAGTGTGGAGAAGTGGGGGATGAACTGGCGATAATAGTAGATGAACTCCAAAAAGCGCTGCACCGCTTTGAGTGAATGTGGTTCCTGCCAGGCCATTACCGCTTGCAGTTTGGCCAGATCCATAGCCAACCCCTGGGCCGAGATGATGTAGCCCAGGAACGGCAAGGACTCCTGCTCAAACTGGCACTTCTCCAGCTGGGCGAAAAGAGAGTTCACCCATAGACAGTCGAAGACCCTGCAGACGTCTCTCCGGTGGGAGGTCAAATCTGGTGAAAAGATGAGGATGTCATCCAGATAGACCACCACCGAGGTAGAGAGCATATCACAGAAGGTGTCATTAACAAAATCCTGGAAGACAGCAGACGCATTACAGAGTCCGAAGGGCATGACCAGATATTCATAATGGCCGTCCCTGGTGTTAAATGCTGTCTTCCACTCGTCTCCTTCACGAATGCGGATCAGGTTGTACGCCCCCCATAGATCTAATTTTGTAAATATCCGGGCCCCTTGCAACCTGTCAAATTACTCAGAGATCGACGGAAGAGTGTACTTCTTTTTAACCGTTATGGTGTTGAGACGTCAATAATCAATGCAGGGACGTAACTCTCTGCTCTTCTTCTGCAAGAAGAAGAACCCTGCACCAGCCGGCAACACCGACTTTCTGATAAAACCTCTTGCCAGGTGCTCCCGGATATATTGAGACATAGCCTCCATCTCGGGGAGTGATAGCGGATACACGCAGCCTCTAGGAGGTTCCATGCCTGGCAATAGATCTATCGGACAAACGTAAGGATGGTGTGGTGGAAGCGTCTCCGCAGAGTGTTTAGAGAAGATGTCCGCATACTGATGATATGGTTTGGGAAGAGCGGAGAGATCCGCGGGTAGTTCAGTGGAAGCTACCTGAACACTGCCCCTCAGGCACCTTCCCTCACAGTCCTTGCTCCAACCCAGTATATTCCCCGAAGCCCAATCAATATGAGGGGAATGGCAACGGAGTCAGGGAACTCTGAGAAGCACCTGGTCGATGCCATCAGGCAAAATGAACAAGGACAAAATCTCACAGTGGGACGGTGAGATTGAGAGACCGAGTGGTGCTGTCTGGTGGGTCACCTGAGATTGTAAAGGTGCACCATTAACCATCCTGATGGTCAGGGGCTGGGACAGTAACACCAGAGGAATAGCGTGCTTTGGGGCGAAGGTCGAGGGCATAAAGTTCCCTTCTGCTCCAGAATCCACCGTGACCTCTACCACCCAGGTGGAAGCCCTGCTATCTAAGGTCCCATGGAATGCTGGTTTGGGAGAAAAAGGTTTCATATTAGTTAGACCACCACCTACGACCACTGGACGTAATCGTTTTTTCGCCCGCAGAGGACACGCGTTAGCCGAGTGACCAAACTGCCGACACTGGTAACGACGTGCGGAGCTTCGCACCGCACGTGGCTTGGGGCCGGTGCGAGACACTTCCATAGGTTCAGAAGGTGTAAGCTCCTGAGCGGGAAATCTTAGCGGCTCGGAGAAGGTGGGAGCCAAGTTAACCCTTCATCTGGATTGCGCATGTTCCAGCCAGCGCTCCGTAAAGCGGAGATCAATGCGGGTGGAGATGGCAATCAATTCCTCCAGACATGTGGGGACCTCTCTGGTTGCTAGAGCATCTTTGACATGCTCCGCTAACCCTCTCCAAAACACAGGGATGAGTGCTTTATCAGGCCACTCCAGTTCGGAAGCCAATGTCCGGAATCGGATGGCATAATGGCTGAACGAGAGAGACCCCTGTGTTAGGGCCAATAATTGGAGAGAGGTGTCTTGCGTGATCCATGGTCCCAAAAAGACCTGCTTCAGGAGGAAGTGAGGAGCGCCCTGAACCACGGGGTCATAACGCTCCCACAATGGCGTAGCCAACTCTAACACCCTGCTTGATAGGAGAGAAGCAATAAACCCCACCTTAGCCCACTCTGTAGGAAATCGCGTGGCCAGTAACTCAAGCTGGATAGAGCACTGACTCACGAAACCCCTGCAGGCGGTGCTGTCACTGGAAACTTATCGGGCAACGGGAGGCGGGCTATTGTCTGCATAGGCGTGGGTGTGGACACGCGTGAGACAACCTCTGCGACTGCCTGAGCAGCGGCCACTGTAGCATTCGCAGCTGAGGTGGAGCTCTCAATAGCCGCCAACCTGCTCTCCAGCTGCCGAATGTACCACTGTAGATGCTGCAGGTCCGCCATTACTAGCCAGACCCTGGCATTAGTAAAATGTTAGGGATGGCGGAGTGCACTAATAAATAAATAATAATAAGTGCGTTCACCGCCCGGGGTCCACCGTGCAGTAGGTGTTACACCGCTGCTAGTTAATGGCAGACGCACAATATGGCGGTATATCGCACACGGGTTGAACATCACCGGGTGTGCATTGAGCATACTCTGTTATCTCCACAGAGATGCTTAGAACTTAAACGCAAATACTGAGCCTGTTGGACTCACAAGTCTCAGAGAACTGCATGCATGGTAAATGGTCACAGGAGCTGAACCCAAAGCAGAGGGTCAGGGTCCATCTAGACCTACCGTGTATGCAGCGTCACTACCGCAGACGCCCACAGATGCTGCTGATTGTAGCGCAGTGACTGACTCAGCCGCTATATGTCAGTGCCCAGAGGAGGCGCACTATCGGACGCTAGATAGGTGAAGATATGCACTGTGGCCTGTATCATGCCACTGACTGGCGCTTACTCTAATACTAAGTCCTATCCACACACGTAATATCAGAGGGAGGGGAGTCTTAATGAGTCATTCGCAGGCACATGCATCCATCATCATTCACACAGGTAGCAAGTAGAGTCTATACTAGCACATGGCCGAGCAGCCATGCAGGCCTTTTATAGCCATGCACTTCCGGGACCTTCCAGATCTCTGAGATGGACCAATCAGATCAGGAGAAGGACCTGAGCACTTGACTCCCGATCTCCACTGGGAGATCGTCTCGTGAGCATGCCCAGTAGCGCGGCAAGAGGACTTAGCCTCTGGAGTGGTTTGCTGCAGAGCAGGCTGCACTACTATTTCTGGTCCAGAGGTGGTAGCAACATCCAGACCCAGAGAACTGGTCTGAGCAGGGCGTCTGGATCGCCGAGATTGCTGTGCAGGTCCTTGGGAGGTCTTAGGGGAATGGGAGACCGCTGGCTGCATGGCTATGGATTCCTGCTGTGCAGCTGCAGGAACCCCATGCCTAACAATGCAGTTATATGTTTTGTCTCTTTCTTATTTGATTGGAAATCATAAATATTCTGCTGGAAATTTTTACCCTTTGCCTGTTGAATGTCTTTGATCAATTCATCTAGATGATTTTCCATTTTTTTTCTTGTAAGTAGTCAGTTCATGAGCAGAAAAATCTGTGGTTAAATTTTGTTGTAATGTAGAAATTTCTATTTCCGAAGAATTAAATGTTTGGCTGTTATGTCCAATTAATGACTCCAAAATCTTCATGGAACATTGGGTACATGACTCTTCCCATTTAGTTTTAAAGTCAATATCTTCAATAGGGAATAATGAAAATACCTGTATGTGAAGTCCAGAGGCATTATCTCTGTACATATGTAGTTCTCTAGTGAAATTTTGCTGGGTGAGCTTACTATATTACGTAATATGGGTATTTAACCCTTGGCATACCATATTTTGTTTACTACATGGCGCACAGTGCCCAAAGACCCACCCCAAATTTTAAGGAGCAAAATTGGAAACCAACTTTTAGTGGGGTATCTTAGTCTGTAATATTACTAAATTAATTAAGCACCCAGATATATGTATATATGTGTATACTGTGATAAGGTCACTGGCAAAGTATGCGAGGAGAGATATGTCACAAAGATATTTTTCTTCCGTGATGTGAAACCTATATGCTTCTCTCCAGCATGCTATGTGCTGAAGGGGATATTACAAAAGTTTGAGTTTTTGATAAGTAGGTGAGAAGTGTGCTGGATACCTACTCATCATATCTCCATCTCAAGGGTGTGGTTGGGGAAATTAAATGTGTAGCCACAGTTTTTTTCCTGTGTTGTCTGTCTGGAGAGATCTCCACAAGGTAGCTCCAGGAAGACTTTTGTGGTGTTCTGTGCGGGCGAATCCTGCACACATAAGGACTGTGCAATACTTTATCTTTTGTTTTGCCGCTATGCCAAAAAATCCATGTTTCTTTTGTTAAACTTTGTCATGGTTCACACTGTCCCATAATAAACCAGCAGGTAACTTACCCAAGAAGCGATCCTGTGTCCACTTCTAAAATTCACTGAGTAGAGGAGTGAATGGGAGGAGATACAGTTTAGATATTAGAAAGAACTTTTTGACAATTAGGGTGATCAATAAGTGGAAATCATTATTCTTGCACCTGTGTTGCCGCCATCTTAACTATATGGGTCCACTGCATTTGTTTGGAGGCCTTGGCAGATAATCATCTCTGCCTTTTCTGCTGTATTTTTGAATGTTTGGAGGATTTTCAAGTCCTTTTTTTGTGCTATTGCTGTTTAGTGATCAATAAGTGGAACAGGCTGCCACGAGAGGTGGTGAGTTCTCTTTCCATGGAAGTCTTCAATCAGAGGCTGGACAGACATCTGTCTGGGATGATTTAGTGAATCCTCATTCTAGCAGGTGGTTGGACCAGATGACCCAGGATGTCCCTTCCAACTCCACCAATCTATGATTCTATGAATGAGTCAACCCCTCACAATATGTATATACTATACAATTGTGTTATATATACATTTATTAAATTACTATTATACATTGCACACATGTGTGTTTATATATGTATATACACACATATATTTATATATATATACACAGTATAAATATAGTGTGTATATATATATATATACAGTCATATGTTAAAGTTTGGGCACACCTATTAATGTTATCCTTTTTTCTTTATAACAATTTTGGTTTTTGCAACAGCTATTTCAGTTTCATATATCTAATAACTGATGGACTCAGTTATATTCCTGGATTCAAATGAAGTTTATTGTACTAACAGAAAATGTGCAATCTGCATTTAAACAAAATTTGACCGATGCAAAAGTATGGGCACCTCAACATAAAAGTGACATTAATATTTCGTAGATCCTCCTTTTGCAAAAATAACAGCCTCTAGTCGCTTCCTGTAGCTATTAATGAGTTCCTGGATCCTGGATGCAGGTATTTGTGACCATTCCTGTTTACAAAACAATTCCAGTTCAGTTAAGTTTGATGGTCGCCGAGCACGGACAGCCCGCTTCAAATCATCCCACAGATGTTCAATGATATTCAGGTCTGGGGACTGGAATGGCCATTCCAGAACATTGTAATTGTTCCTCTGCATGAATGCCTGAGTAGATTTGGAGCGGTGTTTTGGATCATTGTCTTGCTGAAATATCCATCCCCTGCGTAACTTCAACTTCGTCACTGATTCTTGCACATTATTGTCAAGAATCTGCTGATACGGAGTTGAATCCATGCGACCCTCAACTTTAACAAGATTCCCGGTGCCGGCATTGGCCACACAGCCACAAAGCATGATGGAACCTCCACCAAATTTTACTGTGGGTAGCAAGTGTTTTTCTTGGAATGCTGTGTTTTCTGGCCTCCATTCCTAACGCCTTTTTGTATGACAAAACAACTCAATCTTTGTTTCATCAGTCCACAGGACCTTCTTCCAAAATGTAACAGGCTTGTCCAAATGTGCTTTTGCATACCTCATGCGACTCTGTTTGTGGCGTGCTTGCAGAAACGGCTTCTTTCGCATCACTCTCCTATACAGCTTCTCCTTGTGCAAAGTGCGCTGTATTGTTGACCGATGCACAGTGACACCATCTGCAGCAAGATGATGCTGCAGGTCTTTGGAGGTGGTCTGTGGATTGTCCTTGACTGTTCTCACCATTCTCTCTTCTCTTCTCTTCTGATATTTTTCTTGGCCTTCCACTTCTGGGCTTAACAAGAACTGTACCTGTGTTCTTCCATTTCCTTACTATGTTCCTCACAGTGGAAACTGACAGGTTAAATCTCTGAGACAACTTTTTGTATCCTATCCTATGTCGAATAATCTTTTTCAGATCATTTGAGAGTTGTTTTGAGGAGCCCATGATGCCACTCTTCATAGGAGAATCAAATAGGAGAACTACTTGCAAGTGGCCACCTTAAATACCTTTTCTCATGATTTGATACACCTGGCTATGAAGTTCAAAGCTCAATGAGGTTACAAAACCAATTTAGTGCTTCAGGAAGTCAGTAAAAAGTAGTTAGGAGGGTTCAAATCAAGAAAAATGATAAGGGTGCCCATACTTTTGCACCGATCAAATTTTGTTTAAATGCAGATTGCACATTTTCTGTTAGTACAATAAACCTCATTTGAATCCAGAAATATAACTGAGTCCATCAGTTATTAGATATATGAAACTGAAATAGCTGTTGCAAAAACCAAAATTGTTATAAAGAAAAAAGGTTAACATTAATAGGGGTGCCCAAACTTTTACATATGACTGTATATATATATATATATATATATATATATGTATATATATATATATATATATATATATATATATACACTGCTCAAAAAAATTAAGGGAACTGTTCTCTTTATTTTTTTGAGCAGTATATATATATTTCCTCTTTTTCTTTTTGTGTAGGTTTTCCCAGATTAGTTGACCCATCAAATTTTAGTCCTTTTTGTCTGTATGTGTGTTAATATAATTTGATTTTTATATAGACACTTGATAAGTACATCGCTCCGGGCACACATTTTTTATTGTTTGTTTTTGTATCGCGGAACCCAACGGGAAACAAAAATACAAATTAATTTGGGTTGCAAAAATGTTTTGGTAATTTCTGATTTACTATACAAAAAGTGTCTCTCTGTTCTTCCTTTGATTTCCGCATGCATATAATAAAAATATTTAGCTTTAAATATAGAATTTAATTATTTCATTGTGTTCTGTTGCCTAGAAAAGACAATGAGTCTGATTCTGGTGGTAGGATTGAAAAATAAAGAAATTCACACTCCTTACTCCAGATTCTCATAAGAGAGTTGACAATTTGTCCATCATACTTTTAGCCTCCAGTATCACCTCAAAACCCAACTCTAAGTTCTGGACTGTCACGGACTTGCATATCATTTGCTGCTGTGATGCATTGCAATTTTTTGAAATTCATTTTTGTTTACAACTTTTTATGATTACAGCATAGTATTGAGTAACTTATGTCATTTGTTATCGGATAAGACATATGAAAATAAAGACAAGGAAAAGAAAATAAAGAATACATGTGTCTGTTGTCTTGTGAGTGCTGTTTCTTCTAAATATATAAGTAGTAATCGCATACAACATATGTATAGCTAAATGTTTAACTAAAACTTTAAACCTGTGTTGTTAACGTTATTGCAAACTTTTCCAACTTTTGCTGCAAAGATTATCTCCATACTAATATCAGATCTTATCATAGTCTATATACTTGTAAACACCCATTCACACACTAATGCAATCCATGATTGCAGTGTAGGCTGTGAGCTACCCATCCAGTGCATTACTAGTAATTTTCTGGCTAGAAATAAGGTTTCCCACAAAAATTCTTAATGTACTGATCCTAAATGTATTCCTCTAATGCCCCAAACAGACAAATCAGTGGCTCACATGGGACTAATCTAGATATTAAAGAGGATAATAAAACAGTCACTTCATTAGAAAAATATGAAACAATTGGGCAATCCCAAATCAAAAGTGCAAAATCTGCAACTAGGGTATGATATCATAGACATTGTGAGGTAGAAGAAAGTCCCATTCAAAATAGTTTAAGGGGAGTAAGATATGATAATATAAAGTTGAATTTTGTTATTGTCCGAGGGGGAAACAAGAGTTGGGTACTCCAAAATCTCCTCCCACTCCTCCTCGTGAATATTAGGTAGTAAGATTCTCCACTTTTCTTTTACCGCTATTGGGTTTGCGTTTAAGCCCATCATAGTAAATATGTAGATCAACTGGATATAAGAACTTGCGGACTTTGGGATTTAAGAATACCAAGGGAAATAATTTTATTAATTCATTAACATGCAGATTGGGTAAATGGGACCGAAGCACCACTCTAAGCTCAAGATACCTAAAGAACTGTGAGCATGGAATTTTAAGTTGTATCTGCTCAAATGATATTAACACATTTCCTTCATATATGGTATGTATTTTAACAAGCAGACATTACTGGTGATTCATAAAAGGGCAGATGGAAGTTTCTTCAGTGTCAAGAAATATGGATTCTTCTATATTGGCATTTCAGCTATTATATGCACAAAGCCAATTCATTTCTTCTCCACACCAAGCGTGCCAATTTAAGCAAAGATAATAACTATGGGTGTGATGGTTCTATTTAGCTCCAAAAAACCTTAACAATCAGTTCCAGCTACTTGTGCCAAGAAATTCTCCAAATTTGGTAACTGAGAATCTGGCATCCAGTTACGGATTGCTTTAAGTTGTCCTGACTAGTGTTGAGCGATACCGTTCGATACCCAAAAATATCGTATTGGATGGTATCGCCCGATACGAAAAAAATATCGGGTATAGCCGATTCCGATACCGGAAGTCCCATTCAAGTCAATGGGACTTCCGGTATCGGAATTAAAAAAAGCCCTTTATTTCCTTGTTGGCTAATTCTACATAATTGAAAACAAATAAGAATCATGTAGAATGTGTTGTGGGTGGTGGAGGAGACATAGTGGTTTATTCAAATCACATGACATAGCATTAATTCCAATTTTTTTTTCAAGACGTTCGGAGTTAAGAAGATATTGACTATGTTAACTTTTTTATATTTTGTCAGATATGTATGTTTCACAACTTCCATGCTGTTCACCTTCTTTTGTACTTCTCCCACACTTTCTCCTTCATGATCCGCAGCAGTAGCATTTTTTTTTATCAACTTTTTCTTCACCTTATTCATCTTCTTCTTCTTCTTCACCTATTTCCCATTATTTTTTTTTCCATTCTTCATATTTTTCTTATTCAGCTATTATTAATTTTCATATGCTATATCTTCATCTTCTTCCTATTCTTCTTTTTCTTCATTTTCTTATGGTGACAGGCATTCCTGTAGTACTTATCTATAAAAGTTATAAGATTACACCTTACGTTCTGCCTGTCACAAAAGATTTACAACAGGATTTGTCCGCGTTCAGTTTGGCCTGCAGCAGCAGGCATTTTCCAGGGGCACCACGAGGAGGAACGGACTCACCCCCATTTACTGCTTAGTCTTCTTCTGCTTATAATTTTGATATCTTCTATTCTGATTTTTAGTCTTATGCTTAATGTTCTTCTGCTTTCTGTTCTTCTGCTTTTGCTTCTTCTGCTTCTCGTTCTTCTATCTTTTGTTCTGTATCTTTGTGGTTGTCTTCATGTTCTTTGTCCTCTTGGTCATATTATTTAGTGTCATATTTCTGGTCTTCTTTGGTGTGGTCTTCAGGGCCGTCGCCATCAGGGTCGTCGTCATGGAGATCAATAAGGATTACCAAAGACAATTTCAAAAAGCTTGATCTTGGAAATGTAGCAGAAGGTACAAGAAGGCTGAGAAACTGGCGAGAACCAGCTGACAGTACTGGAACCCGTAGTGGCAGCAGAAGGAACAAGAGCCAATGGCATTACCGAGGACCAACTGACTGTGCTGGACCACGGTTACTAAGCAGAAGGTACCTGTGCTAAAAAGCACTACCAAGGACCAGCTGACGGTGCTGGACCTCGGATACCGAGATGGAGGCACCTAGGCCAAAGGCTGTGGCGAGAACCAGCAGACAGTGCTGGCACCCGGATGGGTAGCAGAAGGAACAAGAGCCAATGGCACTACCGAGGACCAACTGACGGTGCTGGACCACGGTTACTAAGCAGAAGGTACCTGTGCTAAAAAGCACTACCAAGGACCAGCAGACGGTGCTGGACCTTGGATACCGAGATGGAGGCACCTAGGCCAAAGGCTCTGGCGAGAACCAGCAGACAGTGCTGGAACCCGGGTGGGTAGCAGAAGGTACCCATTCAAAGCAAAGTAGCCAGGCCACAAGCCGGCCGCAGTTACCGAAACCCACAGTCCTACAGGGGGTCCATGTCCCATTGGCACTACGGATCCAGCCTTCAGTGCCAGTTACCGCAGCCCACATAGGAGTCACCTAAACTGCAGGCACCGTAGAGTCGGCTAACCCGGCCGCAAGACAACAGGACAATGGAATGGTGGCATAGTGACCTTGACACTACCCGGAAACAGCAGGCGTGCTGAAAAAAGGCTGGGAAACAGGGAGTACCCGTGCCAAAGACACTGCCGAGAACCAGCTGACGGTGCTGGAACCCAGATGGGTAGCAAAAGCTACAAGAGCCAATGGCACTACCGAGGAACAGCTGACGGTGCTGGACCACGGTTACTAGGCAGGAGGTACCTGTGCTATAAAGCACTACCAAGGACCAGCTGACGGTGCTGGACTTCGGATACCGAGATGGAGGCACCTAGGCCAAAGGCTCTGGCGAGAACCAGCAGACAGTGCTGGAACCCGGGTGGGTAGCAGAAGGTACCCATTCAAAGCAAAGTAGCCAGGCCACAAGCCGGCCGCAGTTACTGAAACCCACAGTCCTACAGGGGGTCCATGTCCCATTGGCACTACGGATCCAGCCTTCAGTGCCAGTTCCCGCAGCCCACATAGGAGTCACCTAAACTGCAGGCACCGTAGAGTCGGCTAACCCGGCCGCAAGACGACAGGACAACGGATTGGTGGCATAGTGACCTTAACACTACCCGGAAACAGCAGGCGTGCTGGAACCAGGCTGGGCAACAGGGAGTACCTGTGCCAAAGACACTGCCGAGCACCAACTGGCGTTGTTGGAGCCCAGGGACAATCATGGTGTAGGCCGAGGCCTACTTGGTGGTAGTTATAGATTGTTTGTAGGCTACAACAGACTGTCAACGTGCTCCAATTAGGCATCTGTCTCCACTCTGTTTCCAGGATTTCACGTGATCACCAACACCGCCAGTTTATGCGTACAGTAGCCGTCTGCCCAATCCACACGTGTTCCTGTGTTACTGGGGTTCTGTAATGTCAGCAGATCCCCTGATGTGTGTCTGCCACTGTCTCCTGCTCTGTCCACATTCCCACCACTTGTAGTGTAAAGGTGGACAGCGCAGGAGACAGTGCCGGACACACAATGGGGGATCTGCTCACGTAACAGAACACCAGGAACACAGGAAAAAGTGTGGAATGCGTGGACGGCAACTGTGAGCAGGAACTGGCGGTGTTGGAGGTCAGGGGAAATACTAGAGACAGAGTGGAGACAGAGGCCAAATCAGAGAATGTTTCAATCTGAAGTAGTTACAATTTTGAGGCAGCAACAGTTTGCCCTCCACACAGCAGGGGATCAGCTGACGTTACCGAACCCCACTTTCACATGAACGAGCGTTTTTTTCTGTGTGGACAGCACTTCCGAGCACCAACTGGCGTTGTTGGAGCCCAAGGACAATCATGGTGCAGGCCGAGGCCTACTAGGAGCCAGGTGTAAATCGGAGGTATTTTGACTTTGGAGGGAGCAGGACACTTTGCCCTCCACACAGCAGGGGATCAGCTGACGTTACCGAACCCCACTTTCACATGAACAAGTGTTTTTTCTGTGCGGACAGCACTTCCGAGCACCAACTGGCGTTGTTGGAGCCCAGGGACAATCATGGTGTAGGCCGAGGCCTACTTGGTGGCAGTTTTAGCTTGTTTGTAGGCTACAACAGACTGTCAACGTGCTCCAATTAGGCATCTGTCTCCACTCTGTTTCCAGGATTTCACGTGACCACCAACACCGCCAGTTTATGCGTACAGTAGCCGTCTGCCCAATCCACACGTGTTCCTGTGTTACTGGGGTTCTGTAATGTCAGCAGATCCCCTGATGTGTGTCTGCCACTGTCTCCTGCTCTGTCCACATTCCCACCACTTGTAGTGAAAAGGTGGACAGCGCAGGAGACAGTGCCGGACACACATTGGGGGATCTGCTCACGTAACAGAACACCAGGAACACAGGAACAAGTGTGGAATGCGTGGACGGCAACTGTGAGCAGGAACTGGCGGTGTTGGAGGTCAGGGGAAATACTAGAGACAGAGTGGAGACAGAGGCCAAATCAGAGAATGTTTCAATCTGAAGTAGTTACAATTTGGAGGCAGCAGCAGTTTGCCCTCCACACAGCAGGGGATCAGCTGACGTTACTGACCCCCACTTTCACATGAACGAGTGTTTATTTCTTTGTAGACAGCACTTCCGAGCAACAACTACCGATGTTGGAGCCCAGGGATAGTCATTTTTTAGGCTGAGGCCTACTTGGAGGCTGTTTAAGATAAGACGTTGTTTGAATTTGGAGGAAGCAGCAGTTTGCCCTCCACACAGCAGGGGATCAGCTGACGTTACCGAACCCCACTTTCACATGAACGAGTGTTATTTTCTGTGTGGACAGCACTTCCGAGCACCAACTGGCGTTGTTGGAGCCCAGGGACAATCATGGTACAGGCTGAGGCCTACTTGGTGGCAGTTTTTGATTGTTCGTAGGCTTCAACAGACTGTCAACGTGCTCCAATTAGGCATCTGTCTCCACTCTGTTTCCAGGATTTCACGTGACCACCAACACCGCCAGTTTATGCGTACAGCAGCCGTCTACCCAATCCACACGTGTTCCTGGGTTACTGGGGTTCTGTAATGTCAGCAGGTCCCCTGATGAGTGTCTGCCACTGTCTCCTGCTCTGTCCACGTTCCCACCGCTTGCAGTGGGAAGGTGGACAGCGCAGGAGACAGTGGTGGACACATATTGGGGGATGTGCTGACGTTACAGAACCCCAGTAACACAGGAACACATGTGGAATGCGTGGACGGCAACTGTGAGCAGGAACTGGCGGTGTTGGAGGTCAGGGGAAATACTAGAGACAGAGTGGAGACAGAGGCCAAATCAGAGAATGTTTAAATCTGAAGTAGTTACAATTTGGAGGCAGCAGCACTTTGCCCTCCACACAGCAGGGGATCAGCTGACATTACCGAACCCCACTTTCACATGAACAAGTGTGTTTTTCTGTGTGGACAGCACTTCCGAGCACCAACAAGCGTTGTTGAAGCCCAGGGACAATCAGGGTGCAGGCCGAGGCCTACTAGGAGCCAGGTGTAAAGCTGAGGTATTTTGACTTTGGAGGGAGCAGGACACTTTGCCCTCCACACAGCAGAGATCAGCTGACGTTACTGACCCCCACTTTCACGTGAGCAAGTGTGTTTTTCTGTGTGGACAGCACTTCCGAGCACCAACTAACGTTGTTGGAGTCCAGGGACAATCAGGGTGCAGGCCGAGGTCTACTAGGAGCCAGGTGTAAAGCTGAGGTATTTTGACTTTGGAGGGAGCAGAACACTTTGCCCTCCACACAGCAGGGGATCAGCTGACGTTACTGACCCCCACTTTCACATGAACAAGTGTTTTTTTCTGTGTGGACAGCACTTCCGAGCACCAACTAGCGTTGTTGGAGCCCAGGGACAATCAGGATGCAGGCCGAGGCCTACTAGCAGCCAGGTGTAAAGCTGAGGTATTTTGACTTTGGAGGGAGCAGAACACTTTGCCCTCCACACAGCAGGGGATCAGCTGACGTTACTGACCCCCACTTTCACATGAACAAGTGTGTTTTTCTGTGTGGACAGCACTTCCGAGCACCAACTAGCGTTGTTGGAGCCCAGGGACAATCAGGGTGCAGGCCGAGGCCTACTAGGAGCCAGGTGTAAAGCTGAGGTATTTTGACTTTGGAGGGAGCAGGACACTTTGCCCTCCACACAGCAGGGGATCAGCTGACGTTACTGACCCCCACTTTCACATGAACAAGTGTGTTGTTCTGTGTGGACAGCACTTCCGAGCACCAACTAGCGTTGTAGGAGCCCAGGGACAATCAGGGTGCAGGCCGAGGCCTACTAGGAGCCAGGTGTAAAGCTGAGGTATTTTGACTTTGGAGGGAGCAGGACACTTTGCCCTCCACACAGCAGGGGATCAGCTGACGTTACCGAACCCCACTTACACATGAGCGAGTGTTTTGTCTGTGCGGACAGCACTTCTGAGCACCAACTGGCGGTGTCGGAGCCCAGGGAAATTCAGGTAGTAGGCCGAGGCCTACTTGGAGCCAGGTGTAAATCTTAGGTTGTTTGACTGTGGAGGGAGCAGGACACTTTGCCGTACACACAGCAGGGGATCAGCTGACGTTACCGAACCCCACTTACACATGAGCGAGTGTTTTGTCTGTGCGGACAGCACTTCTGAGCACCAACTGGCGGTGTCGGAGCCCAGGGAAATTCAGGTAGTAGGCCGAGGCCTACTTGGAGCCAGGTGTAAATCTTAGGTTGTTTGACTGTGGAGGGAGCAGGACACTTTGCCGTACACACAGCAGGGGATCAGCTGACGTTACCGAACCCCACTTACACATGAGCGAGTGTTTTGTCTGTGCGGACAGCACTTCTGAGCACCAACTGGTGGTGTCGGAGCCCAGGGAAAATCAGGTAGTAGGCCGAGGCCTACTTGGAGCCAGGTGTAAATCTGAGGTTGTTTGACTGTGGAGGGAGCAGGACACTTTGCCCTCCACACAGCAGGGGATCAGCTGACGTTACCGAACCCCACTTACACATGAGCGAGTGTTTTGTCTGTGTGGACAGCACTTCTGAGCAACAACGGGCGTTGCTGTAGCCCAGGAAATGAAGTTCAGGTCATAGAAACATGAACACAACAGGAGACCTGGATCCTGTTGCCAGCCAATTATTTATTCTGGAAGAGGACTGGCAAATTCAGGTGAGATCCAGGCCTTGTTCATTTTCAGAAAAGTAAGCCGGTCAACATTATCGGCGGATAGTCGCGTGCGACGGTCTGTTACCACACCACCTGCAGCACTAAAGACACGTTCCGATAATACACTGGCAGCAGGGCAAGCCAGCACCTCCAATGCATACTGGCTAAGCTCTGGCCATGTATCCAGCTTAGAGACCCAATACTTGAACGGGGAAGAGCCGTCTGGGAGAACACTAACAGGGCAAGACAAGTAGTCTGTCACCATCTGACGGAAACATTGCCTCTTGCTGACTGGAGCCGTCTGTGATGGTGTAGCCGTTTGTGGCGGTCCCACAAAACTTTTCCACATTTGGGCCATACTGGCCTTGCCTTGTCCTGCGGCACTGCCTCTGCTACCTCTTTGTGCAGAGCTTCCTCCACTGCCTCTACCCACATGTCTGCTTTGAAAAGCACTACCAGCAACACTTGCGGGGGGAATGGAGAACATGATGGCCTGCACAAGTGTTTCTTGGTACTCCCGCATTTTTCGCTCCCTGTTCAACTGTGGTATGAGGCTTTGTAAGTTGTCCCGGTAGCGAGGATCTAGGAGGGTGTACACCCAATAATCAGCCGTGTGGAGAATTTTGGCGATGCGGCGGTCATTTAACAAGCACTGAAGCATGAAATCAACCATGTGCTGCAGACTGCCAACTGGACCGGAAACGCTGTCCCCAGCTTGAGGCAGCATCTCTGCCTGCTCAGCATCACCCCACCCTCGCTATACACACTGACTACTAGGGCCTTGTGTACCTCCCTCCTCTGGAGAGATGTGTTCCTCCTCCTCCATTGACTCCTCATCATCCTCCTCACTAAGTGTCCCCTGCCTGGGCCTTTGTGTGGAATCACGTTGCGCAGACTTGCCAGAAGCAGATGGCATTTCTGACTGCTCATCCTCGACCTCTTCAAAAACCTCCTCACTTAGTGCTTGTAAGGTTTTTTGAAGCAGACAGATGAGGGGGAGTCATGCTGATTAGTGCATCATCTGCACTGGCCATCCGCGTGGAGTCATCGAAGGCACGCAAAACTTGGCAGATGTCCCTCATAGTGGCCCACTCAGTGGTGGTGAAGTGTGTCCGGCGCACAGTGCGACTTGTTTGCGCCTGATGCAGCTGGTACTCCATTACTGCTGCCTGCTGCTCACACAACTGCTCCAACATATGTAACGTTGAATTCCACCTGGTGGGGTGGTCACATATGATGCGATGTTCTGGCAGGTGGAATCGGCGTTGCAGAGATGCAATGCGTGATCTTGCCATGCTGGAACGCCGCAAGTGAGCACACTCTAGGCGAACCTTGTGTAGCAGTGCATCAAGATCCGGATAGTCCCTCAGAAAGCTCTGCACGACCAAATTGAGCACATGTGCCAGATATGGTATGTGAGTGAGGTTGCCTAGGCCCAGAGCTGCCACTAGATTTTGACCATTGTCACTCACTACTAAACCTGGCTGGAGATTCGCTGGCACAAACCACACATCGCTCTCCTGCTTGATGGCATTCCAGAGCTCCTGTGCTGTTTGGCTCCGATTCCCCAAAGAAACTAATTTAAGGATGGCCTGTTGACGTTTGGCCACACCTGTGCTCATATCTGGCCTAACAGGCTCATGCAGTGCTGATTCCGAGGAACTAGAGTAGGAGGAGAACTCAATATGTACAGACTGCATTCCCGCAATCCTTGGAGTTGGCAGAATACGTACAGAGCCACTCTCCAGATCTGTACCCGGCTCCACAACATTGACCCAATGGGCAGTGAGGGAAAGGTATCGTCCCTGTCCATGGCTACTGGTCCACGCATCGGTGGTCAGGTGGACCTTGCTACTGACGGCATTTAGTAGCGCATTTTAAATTTTTCCCTCCACATGCTTTTGCAGGGCAGGGACGGCTTGCCTGCTGAAATAAAAGCGGCTGGGCACATTGTATTGTGGAACTGCCAATGACATAAAGTTCTGGAAGGTGTCAGTCTCCACCAGCCTGAATGCCAGCATCTCAAGGGCCAGTAGTTTGGCAATGCCGGCATTCAGAGCCAGTGCTCGGGGATGGTTTGCCGAGTATGGCCGCTTTTTCTCCCATGCCTGTGCTACCGATTGCTGGTGAGTGGCCTGGGAGTGTGATGATGACTGTGAACGTGGTTCAGTGGGTGGAATTTCACTGGGTCTCTGGACAACAGTGGCAGTGGTTCTTCCATGGCGTTCCAGTGAGGAAGCCGAACCAGCTGTGTGTGAGCTGGAGGAAGAGGCCCCAACACGAGCTGAAGAGGTGGTAGGTGCTGCTGAAGGTTGGCCTACATCTTCAGTGTGTCTGTGTAACTCCACCTCGTGCTTGGTACGCACATGTTTCCACATATTTGTGGTATTGAGGTTGCTCACATTTTTCCCTCGTTTCACTTTCTGATGACACAGCTTGCATTTGACAAAGCAAATGTCATCTGCAACTGTGTCAAAAAAAGACCACGCACTGCAAGTCCTGGGAGCGCCCGTTTTGTGTTTTGGAAGAGGATCGCTCCTCACGGGTGCCAAAGTGGAGGCTAAAGGCAACCAAGTCTGCCCCCGCCCTCTCCCTCCTCTTTTGGCCGTTTGGGGAATCTCTTCCTCAGAGCTGCTCCCACCACCTTCCTGTGGCTGATGCCATGATGGGTCAAGGACCTCATCATCTCCACTCCCCTCTTCAAGCACCGGCTGGTCCTGGGTTGTCTCGCCAGCACCGTATGCACCAGAAATTGGCAACTGAGTCTCATCATCATCAGGTGAGCACTGAGGTGTGCTGACAATAGGCACTTGCCCACCCGCCTCTTCAGATTCAGAGGGACAAAGCAGTTGCGCATCACTGCATACTCCCTCTTCTTCACGCTCTATAATGCTGCTTGGCTGGCCACCTCTTTCCAAGCCAACAGATTCTGAGAACAGAAGTAAAGATTGAGATGGCTCCTGTCCAGGGCTCTCAGACTGCCTGGGCAATTTGGCAGGTGGTGAAGAGACAGATGGTTGCTCTTCAGTGCTCTGGCCTTGGGAGGATGCGGAAGTCATTGAAGTGGATGCGTTAGCTGCCATCCATCCGACAACGGCTTCAATTTGTTCGTCACGCAGCAGTGGGGTACGGCGAGGTCAAACAAAGCTGCGCATGAAGGACTGTTGCCGGGTAAAAGTGGGGGATGCCGGGTCACTGGTGGCCGCAGCAGACACCGAATCCCCACGTCCTCTCCCTGCTGAATCCCCCCATCCTCTCCCTGCTGAAACTCCACGGCCATGACCACGTGCCTTACTCCCTGCCTTCTTCATCTTGGTAGACTGAAAGATAGGCAGAAAAGTAAAAAAGGGGTGGCTTAGTGTTCTTATTCCTGAACACCTGCTAACCAGTATAAGAAACATTAATTTGGCTAAGAGTGTGTGTACTACACTTTAATATGATCTAATGTGGCCTAGACAACTGTAAAGTGGAGTGTTTGGTGAACTTTATTTCCTTTTTTTTTTGGGGGGGAAAGAAAAGGATGTGACCAAAGTTTGAAAGCTATAGTATCACAAACTTTTTGGAGCGATTACAATGCAGGAAGCTAACCTACAATGCAATTGATGAGGCTCCAAAAAATAGGGTGATACTAGTCTGGCTGGCCCTGAAGGGCACAAGCCAGCAAAAAGGCTCCTCTATCTAATCCTATATAGTGTTTGCAACCAACCAATGACAATGGATGCGGTTGGAAGCACACTAATATAGGAGCAAAAATCTGGCTAAATTAGCTGCAAAAAAAATACTATGTATGAGGCAGTGATGCACGCTGAGCAGACTACAGCTAGCGGTGGCTGTAGAACACACTGCAACGTGAGCTGCACTCACACACAGAGAGACCTATCAGACAGCCAAAAACAGTGCAGAGAAATGGGCTATAGCACTGAAAGGCTGCTGAAAGGCTCCGCTGTCCACTCCTTTAGTGTTTGCAACCAACGTATATGGATACGTATGGAAGCACACTATACAGGAGAAAAAAAAAGCAGCAATAAAAGAAAAATGTGTATGAGGCAGAGACACACGCTGGTCGGCCTACAAGCAGACGTGCCTGCAGGACACACTACACAGCATGGGTCTGCACTCACACAGCCCTTGCAGACAGCTATTAAAACAGCGCTGCTGGGCTACAAAAATGCTACAGTGGTGGATTATGTAGCCTGGGTAGAGCAATAGATATTTTGGATGATCGCTATTTCTAACTGTCCCTCACAGTCTTCAACAGCAGCCTGTCCCTAACTGAATTCACAGCAGAGTGACCAGAAATGGCGGCTGCAGCGGTTTTTATAGTGCATCATGACATCATTTCAGCAGCCAATCACAGCCATGCCAGTAGTTAACATGCCTACATGCCTAACAGGATGTGCCCACACTTCTGAGGATCCCCATTGGCTGAATCAAATCGAGTGGGCTCCTAGCATTATGGGAACTTCCGATTCCGGTATTCGATATGAAAAAAGTATCAGAACTAAATATCGGAATTCCGATACAGCTAATATCGGCCGATACCCGATAATTGCGGTATCGGAATGCTCAACACTAGTCCTGACAGATAATACGCATAAAAATCAAGCAAAGCTGCTCATATTGTATCCCTCAGTCTTTGAATGGTAGACAACTTAACTTTAGGTCTGGAATATTCCCAAATAAACATGGATAACATTGAGTTGAGAAATGTAAAAAATGATTTGGGGACTGGTATCACACTGTGTTGTAATATATAATTGATTTTAGTTAGCAGAATCAGTTTAAATACATTTATCTGTAATGATACAGAAAATGGTAATTTCCCCCATAAAATAATTTAAGCTTGGCATAGTCCAATAAAGGGATAACGTTAGTAAGTAGGTCATTTCTGCTATCTTTTTGGATAACAATTCTCAAATATTTAAACTGAGACACCACAGGTAAAGGTTAGTGTTTCCATATTGTCAACTGGGCTATGAGACAAAGACATGAGCAAAGATTTATCCCAATTTATAAAATGGCCAGAGTATTCACTAAATGTATCAATAGTGGATATGACATAGAATGAGAATCATAAAATGTTATAGTTGGAAGGGACCTCCAGGGTCATCATGTCCAAACCTTTGCTCAATGCAGGATTCACTAAACCATTTCAGACAGTTGTCTGTCCAGCCTCTGCTTGAAGACTTTGATTGAAAGAGAACTCACCACCTCTCATGGCAGCCTGTTGCACTCATTGATCACCTTCACTGTCAAAAGTTTTTTAATATCTAGTCTACATTTTCTCCCTTTCAGTTTCATTCCATTGTTTCTTGTGGTTCCAGATGCAAATGAGAATAAGGATGATCCCTCTGTATGGTGACATCAGTTCAGATATTTGTTGACAGCTGTTAAGTCTGATATAGAAGGGTTAATGATTTGCCTTTAAATGCCTAACTGCCTTTAATTCTTCATTTGCCCTTTTGCCTTTCATTTATAATTATGACCCTGCAATTTTGCCTGTCTCCTCTTCAAGGGAAAAATGCTTCTTATCATATATGTTCTCAATAGTCAGCCACAATGTGTTCTGGGTACATTGTAAACAAGGTATGACCCAGAGGTGATGGTGGGGGCCACATGAGCTCCATAGAATTACATATTGTTGTAAATGGTATAAAAGATTGCCTTGTGTTTCATTACGTCAGATAAAGTGATTTGCCCATGAGCCACGACCAGTGTGTGCAGTCTCCTTTGTCTCCAAGCACTTGTAAATTAAAGGTGTAAACTCCTAATTTGGCCTCACTGGTGATCTGGCAGACCTGACTTTGGTCTGGACGAAAACAGCCACAACAGTTTTGGCGCCCAACGTGGGGCCGTGGAAACCAGTCTATTCGGAATCCGTATGTGGGAGCTTCCTGGGAGGTTGAGCATGCAAAATCCAGCAGCTGCAGCAGGTGAGAAAATTTTATTCTTACATTGATTTTGCATTGGCAATCTCTTTCTGGATCTCTACATATCTCTGGGTAAGGCTGTACAACACGTTTCAAAAGAATCTACATCACCAGTGAGCAGTGAGTATGTCCGTATGAGAGTTGAATAATAGAGTAATAAGATAATAATTGTCATCTGTATTATCTGTCAATCTGTTCTGGCAATATACTAATACACTAACTGGTTGTGTACTGGTGTACTGTGTAGCACAGAGCTGAGATACTCTGTGCAGTGTTGTTATTTTGGTCATTTTTGATTGGCAGTAAATCATATGAGGCTGTATTTTGCATAGGGTTGTGGTTTTTGGTTTTTGTGGTTTTTGTTGTTCTTGTTGTTTAAGAAGTTGACTTTGGTGTTCTCAGAGTGTCAGTGGACACTGCTGTAGTTTCATAAGGTGATAATTCCAAAGTGCAAAATAGGCAGGCTGTATGAATCCTTTCATGTATGTCTATGAGAACCTCTGAATGAGATGAGAGATGAGTAATTGAGTATAAGGGATATAAATAAATCCCTGATTGATGAGGGGTTCCGTTAGAAGTGGTCCTCTGCATGTGACAGAGGACAAGATTCAACTTACTTTGAGCTGAATTAGGCGGTGTGATTGACATAAGAGATTTTTGCTCTCTACTTTTTGTAAAATCAAATGACCACTGAAAAGTGAAAGAAAAAAAAAATCCCTGAATGAGCACGTATGAATGAATCATCACACATCGTTTTGTGTCAAGAGATTGTTACCTTTCTAGTTCTTGTGGGAGATCCTGGACAGGTATGTTACAGATATTTCAATCTACATCTGAGATTGAATGAATTGAGTAATGATATAGCTCGTGTTATATGTGGTATGACATTGGAGAGTTTTCTGGAAGTATTTGGCCAGAAGAGGGCAAAGCGTGGTTACTCACATTATACAGTTATTTGCCCCTACAGTGAAGTCCAGTGGTCACCAGAGATTGATGAGGGTTTTGCAGAGATTGATTTTGATTAAGTCTAAAAGTACTACTGCCTTCTGTTACTGTGTGAAGGACACTACATTTCAAAAATTCTGATGGGAAGGGGGAATGAAAGGGCTGTGTGTTGTGAGTTAATTTTCCCCTTCATTACTGAGGCCCGAGGAACTCCCTCTTCTGGTAAAGAAAGGTAGTGAGCCTGATTATCACACACCTGAGGCTGATGATGATGACTGGCTGAGTGGAGTTACTGACTGGATATAAGGCTGCCGATGCCCTTCTGCCCTTCGGGTGATTTCTCTGTGGGATCCTTGGAGACCAGTCTGAATTCCTGCTCCTCTAAAGCTAAGTTTGCTGCTCGGCCTTTTGCATTGGTGCTTGACTTTGTTTTGCTTTGTTTTTCTGGATTTCTGCCATTCCCTGCTGGGGTGTGCTGAATTCCTTTAGCTCTGTCTTCTGAAACTACCTGAGTGCTGATTTAGTTTTTGAAGCCTAGCTGCTTCAGGGCCTTTTTCATATCAGCTTGTTGGCTTATGTCTTTGATAGGGTTTTGGCAGATTGCAGACAGCAGTCTTCCTGTCCTTTCCTATCTAGGTAGTTTGGGGCCCCGTCTTTGCTCAGTCTGTCTTTCTGTCTGTGTTAGTGTTTTCATCTTGCTTCACAGTCATTATATGTTGGGGGCTGCCTATTGCTTTGGGGTCTGCACTGGGGCAGTTTAGATTTCCCCTTTCTTTCTTTAGGCCTAGTTAATTCTCCGGCCATGATCGAGGGGTCTAGGGCATCGTAGGAACCCCCCATGGCTACTGCTAGTTGTGTTGATAGGTTCAGGGGTCTGCAATCTGATAGTTGCCAACTTCTATGGTTTTCTGGACTTAGCTTGTATTTCTGCTTTTGCCTCCTACGGTGACTCACTCATAACAGAATCACCCGCCCTACCGCAGATCCTAGGGTACTCAATAGCAGGAAAGAATTGTAAAAAATAAAAAAGTGTGTATATTTTTTCCTCTATATCTCTGAGGCCGTAGGGGGAATTTTTTTTTCTCTCAATGGAGATAAAGCAATTGTCTGATCATGTGGAGCAGCTCGCTGCGGAAGTGCGGGGAATTTCCGCCTACCTTGCTCATTCACATGCTGCTGAACCAAAGATTCCTACACCTGATGTATTTTTTGGGGATCGGTCTAAATTTTTGAATTTCAAAAATAATTATAAATTATTTTTTGCCTTGAAGCCTAATTCGTCAGGGAGCTCCGCGCAGCAGGTCAAAATTGTCATCTCTTTGCTGCGTGGCGATCCCCAGGATTGGGCGTTTTCTTTGAAACAAGATGATCCTATTCTGACTAATGTGAACGCATTTTTTCAGGCCTTGGGGTTGTTGTATGACGAACCTAATGCCATTGATCAGGCTGAAAAGACCCTGCTGGCATTGGACCAGGGTCGTGATTCTGCAGAATTGTACTGTCAAAAATTCCGAAAGTGGGCAGTACTTACTACCTGGAATGATAATGCCTTGGCTGCTCTCTTTCGGAAGGGGTTGTCAGAAGCCGTAAAAGATACTATGGTGGGATTTCCTGTTCCCTCTGGTCTTGACGATTCTATGTCATTAGCCATTCAGGTTGATCGGCGTTTGCGCGAACGCAAAGCTGCACGAGAGGTGTTGCCACCTGTTGAACAAATGTCTGAACCTATGCAATGTGATAGAGTTTTTTCCAGAGAGCAGCGTCATGAGTTCAGAAGGCTTAATAAGTTGTGTTTTTTCTGTGGAGATGCCTCGCATATTATTTCTGTCTGTCCTAAACGAGAGAAACGCTTTGCACACACGTTTTCTGTTGGTGGTGTTCAACCTAAGTTTCTTCTGGCTATTACTCTGATCTGCTCCCTGTCCACATTTTCCGCCAAGGCTTTTGTGGATTCGGGAGCAGCTCTAAACCTAATGGACTTGGATTTTGCTAAACGTTGTGGATTTCCGATGACACCCCTGCAGACGCCTATCCCTTTGAGAGGGATTGATGCTACTCCTTTGGCTAAAAAAAACCCTCAGTTTTGGACCCAGGTGGTAATGCGGGTCGCCCCAGACCATCAAGAAAATTGCAGATTTTTGGTGTTGCATAATCTGCATGATACTATTGTTCTGGGGTTTCCCTGGTTACAAATTCATAATCCAGTTTTGGATTGGAAATCTGTGTCTGTGGTGAGTTGGGGTTGTCGGTGTGCCTTTAGTGATGCTCCGGTGTTTTCCTCCTCTCCTCAGTCGCATGATGTTCCTGATTATTTGGCGGACTTTTATCATGTATTTAGTGAGAATGAGTCTGCGTCTCTGCCTCCTCATAGGAGTTTTGACTGTGCAATTGAACTGAGCCCGGGGTGTAAATTTCCCAATGGTCGGCTCTTCAATTTATCTGTACCCGAGCACGAGGCTATGCGATCCTATATTAAGGAGGCGTTGGAGAAGGGTCATATTAGACCATCCTCGTCACCCTTAGGTGCTGTTTTTTTTTTGTAGCCAAAAAGGATGGATCATTAAGACCTTGTATTGATTATCGTGCCCTCAACAAAATTACTGTTGAATATCAGTATCCGTTACCACTGATTTCTGATCTATTCTCCAGAGTTAAAGGTGCTTGCTGGTTTACTAAGCTTGACCTCAGGGGGGCGTATAATCTTATTCGCATTAAGCATGGGGATGAATGGAAGACGGCGTTTAATACTCCGGAGGGACATTTTGAGTACCTGGTGATGCCTTTTGGGCTCACTAATGCCCCTTCTGTCTTCCAGTGCTTCATAAACGATATTTTCCGAGATTTTGTCGATAAATTTTTGATTATCTATCTGGATGATATTTTGATCTTCTCCAAGGATTGGGATTCTCATGTGGAACATATTCGGACTGTGTTCCGGATCTTGAGGGAGAATTCCCTGTATGTCAAAGGATCTAAATGACTTTTTGGAGTACAGAGGATTTCTTTTTTGGGATTTATTTTGTCCCCGTCAACTATTGAAATGGACCCGGCCAAGGTACAGGCCATTTACGATTGGGTTCAGCCCACTTCTTTGAAGGCCCTCCAGAAGTTTTTGGGTTTTACTAATTTTTATCGGAAATTTATAGCAAAATTTTCTAGTATTGCCAAGCCATTGACTGATTTGACTAAGAAGGGTGCTGATGTGTTAAATTGGTCTCCGGAGGCTGTTTCTTCCTTTCAGGAGCTGAAGCGAAGATTCACCTCCGCCCCGGTTTTGCGGCAACCTGATATCTCACTTCCATTCCAGGTAGAGGTGGATGCTTCTGAGATTGGTGCAGGAGCTGTTTTGTCCCAAAAGGATCCTGTAACATCTAAAATGAATCCCTGTGCTTTCTTTTCCCGAAAGTTCTCTCCATCTGAACGTAACTATGATGTGGGGAATAGGGAACTGTTGGCCATGAAATGGGCATTTGAGGATTGGAGACATTGGTTGGAGGGAGCTAAGCATCAAGTCGTGGTCCTCACTGACCACAAGAATTTGATTTACGTAGAGTCGTCTAAGCTCTTGAACCCTAGACAGGCTAGGTGGGCCTTGTTTTTTACACGTTTTGATTTTGTGGTTTCTTTTCTTCCTGGAACGAAGACTGTCAAGGCAGACGCCCTCTCTAGGAGCTTCTTTGCTGATTCTCCTGTGGTGACCAAGCCTGCTACCATCTTAGGCGAAGGGGTAGTTCTTTCTGCCATCTCGCCTGATTTGAGACGTGCTCTGGAAGAGTTCCAGGAGGACAAACCTGAGCGTTGTCCTAGTGGAAAGTTGTATGTTCCTGACCAGTGGAAGAAGAGAGTGATGTCTGAAGTTCATTGCTCTGCTTTGGCTGGTCATCCAGGTATTTTTGGTACTAGAGATCTGGTGAGTCGGTTTTTTTGGTGGCCCTCCTTGTCTCGTGATGTCAGGAATTTTGTGCAGTCCTGTGGGACGTGCTCCCGGTCTAAATCGTGTTCTCGCTCTAGTGGGTTGTTGATGCCTTTGCCTGTCCCCAAGAGGCCATGGACCCAAATTTTAATGGATTTCATCTCTGATATGCCTGTCTCTCAAAGGATGACTGTTATTTGGGTGATTTGTGATAGGTTCTCTAAGATGGTTCATCTTGTACCTCTCCCTAAGTTGCCGTCTTCCTCTGAGTTGGTGCCCCTGTTTTTACAACAGGTGGTTCGTTTGCACGGGATTCCCGAGAACATTGTATCTGACAGAGGAGTCCAGTTTGTGTCTAGATTTTGGAGAACTTTCTGTTCCAGGCTGGGAATTCAGTTGTCCTTCTCCTCTGCTTTTCACCCTCAGACCAATGGGCAGACAGAGAGAACAAACCAGACCTTGGAGTCATATTTGAGATGTTTTATTTCTGCTGATCAGGATGATTGGGTTTCATTTTTGCCCTTGGCCGAATTTGCTTTAAATAATAGAGCTAGTTCTGCCACTTTGATGTCACCTTTTTTTTGTAACTTTGGGTTTCATCCTCGATTTTCTTCAGGGCAGGTGGAGCCCTCTGCCTGCCCAGGTGTTGACACTGTGGTGGAGAGAATGCACCAGATCTGGGACCAAGTGGTGGATAAGTTATCTCTCTCCCAGGAAAAGGCCCAGCGGTTTTCCAACCGACATAGGACCATTGGTCCCCAGTTTAAGGTTGATGATATGGTGTGGTTATCATCAAAAAATATTGCTATGAAGGTGGCTTCTCCTAAGTTTAAGCCTAGATTTATTGGACCTTACAAGATTGTGGAGATTATTAATCCGGTCTCTTTTCGTTTGGCTCTTCCTGTCACATTTAAAATCCATAATGTGTTCCATAAATCTTTGTTGAAGAGGTTTGTTGAACCTGTTGTTCTGGGGGTGGCACCTCCAGACCCTGTATTGGTTGAAGGTAACATGGAATATGAGGTAGAGAAAGTACTGGATTCCCGTCTGGCTAGATGGAGACTCCAGTATTTGGTTAAGTGGAAGGGTTATGGTCAGGAGGATAATTCCTGGGTCTCTGCCTCTGATATTCATGCCAAAAGATTGGTGCGTGCCTTTCATCGGGCTCACCCTGATCGCCCTGGTGGCGTAGTTGAGGGTTCGGTGACCCCTCCTCAAGGGGGAGGTACTGTTGTGAGTTCATTTTCCCCTTCATTACTGAGGCCCGAGGAACTCCCTAAAGCTAAGTTTGCTGCTCGGCCTTTTGCATTGGTGCTTGACTTTGTTTTGCTTTGTTTTTCTGGATTTCTGCCATTCCCTGCTGGGGTGTGCTGAATTCCTTTAGCTCTGTCTTCTGAAACTACCTGAGTGCAGATTTAGTTTTTGAAGCCTAGCTGCTTCAGGGCCTTTTTCATGTCAGCTTGTTGGCTTATGTCTTTGATAGGGTTTTGGCAGATTGCAGACAGCAGCCTTCCTGTCCTTTCCTATCTAGGTAGTTTTGGGCCCCGTCTTTGCTCAGTCTGTCTTTCTGTCTGTGTTAGTGTTTTCACCTTGCTTCACCGTCATTATATGTGACGGCTGCCTATTGCTTTGGGGTCTGCTTTGGGGCAGTTTAGATTTCCCCTTTCTTTCTTTAGGCCTAGTTAATTCTCCGGCCGTGATCGAGGGGTCTAGGGCATCGTAGGAACCCCCCATGGCTACTGCTAGTTGTGTTGATAGGTTCAGGGGTCTGCAATCTGATAGTTGCCAACTTCTATGGTTTTCTGGACTTAGCTTGTATTTCTGCTTTTGCCTCCTACGGTGACTCACTCATAACAGAATCACCCGCCCTACCACAGATCCTAGGGTACTCAATAGCAGGAAAGAATTGTAAAAAAAAAAAAAAAGTGTGTATATTTTTTCCTCTATATCTCAGATTGCCAACTTCTCTGGTTTTCTGGACTTAGCTTGTATTTCTGCTTTTGCCTCCTACGGTGACTCACTCATAACAGCTGTGTGGTTCTCCTCTCCGTTCTTATCTCCGCTGAGTGTCTATTGGGAGGATTCACGGAGCTGCGCTCAAAATTCTCTGTATTTCTGTCCTTGGTGTAATACTCGCTAGGAGATTTGTGCATTTTAAATCAACAGTACTTAACTGAAGTGGAATGAAATTTTGTAAGTTAAAGTTGGAAGTTGAAAGTAAAATATGGTGCCTAATTTAGAAGGAAATTGTAAGTGATTGTTTGGTCATTAATGTGGTTGAACCTGCTTCTAGTTGTGTGATTGATTTATAGCAAATTGTGGATCAACAAAGGAGGTAGCCGACTGTATGGCTGATAAAGGAGGTTAGAGGCCTATCACACCTGGGCCTTCTTACTTTAGTCAGCGGGTTCTATTGTTGTGGGTGAGAGGCGAGGGCAAGGAGCCTTCTGGATACACCTTGGCAGGCTCACTCTGACTTGCTATGTGTGGCCTGTAAGACAAGGTCAGGCACACTAGAAGAGCATTTCAGAACAGAGGTGAGCTGTCTAAGTTGAAGCAGCCTTCCCACATTCCATGGAGCTGGGCTGATAGGAAAAGGCCTATTCCTATTCTAGCCAGCTGATCTAACAGGTGAGAGGCAGAGAGCCTTCTCGTTACAATCTGTAGGTCTACCAGGTGAGAGGCAAGGAGTCTTCCAGCTATACTTTGGCAGGCTCTCTCTGACTTGCTATGTGTGGCCTGTAAGACAAGGTCAGGCACACTAGAGGGGCATTTCAGAAGAAAGGTGAGCTGTCAGGAGAAAAAGTTGAAGCCATAGGCATCTTTTTCTGTGTACAGTCTGTGCCCTCAATGGGATCCAAGACAGCTATGCAAATTGTAAAAGACAGAGAAGGAAAGGAAGCAGTGAAAGATGTGGGACCAATATTGAAAAATGCAAAAATGCCAGAGTTTGGATGTTTGGATGTACAGAAATGGCACAGTTTCAGAGAGGAGAATAGGGGTTGGATAAAAGACAAAAGGAAAGAGCAACAAGTGAATAAATGGTGTCATATGGCAGAGGAAATACAACAGTATGGAAGTAAAGAGACTACAGTGGGACATAAGGTGTATTATGACTGTTTTGATGCCCAAAAATCTATGACTGCTAGCACCCCACCTCTGCATAATCAGAGACCGAGAAAAGACAGTTTGACTTGTAAACACTGTGGTCAGCCAAACTTAGACTGGAGAAACACTTGTATGACCTGTGCTGCAACCCAATATAAGCAAATTGCACTAAATCCTGTCCGGACAAGATCACATGTAGTGACAGGGGAAGCTGACTCACTAGTGGGAGCATTGACTTTTGGGGAAGAAGCTAGCAATGGTCCTGAGGTAGAGGAACCTCATGTCACCCCCACCGATCATCCAGTCACCTCCACAACCAGACCCATCACCAGAGAAACATCCACATCGAGACCGAGAAGGGTGACTAGAATAAGACAGATACAGGATTATTATCCCTGGAGCCCCTCTGACCAGCTGGCTATGCTAAAACAGTTGCCTAACCCTGAAAACCAACCTTTCCCATTTTATAGACAAATAAAGGAAATACAGCGAGCATATAAGTGTACCTGGGCAGACCTAGAGAGGTTGGTGAGTTTAAAGGCAGGTGACGTACTAGGACATATAATTAAGACACATACAGATGTGGCAAAAAATCAGGCTTGGGGCATGGATGATAAATCTGCACGGTCTGGGGAGACTTACTGTGAATCACTAAAACAGTGAGCTACAGTGGAACAATCAGAGCAGTCTGTACTTGTGACTAACGTGACACAGCAAAAAGGAGAGAGTGTAGAGATGTACTTTGGACGGTTACAACTGACATGGGCAGACATGGAGTACACTTGCATAAACCCACACGATGTTAAAATACTAGTGAATGCATTCATTGACAGTATGAACAAAGACTTACGAGATGCAGTACAGACAGCCTGAACTGAATGGAGACATGTAGCTCCTAAAGACCTCCTTAAAGTAGCTAAAGTAGTTGAGCAAACAAGGACGATAAGACAACCTGTCATGTATGCTGGAACACAAGGAAAACAGTGGAGATGTAGCAAGGGACCTAGGGACCTAGAAACAGTGAGGTGCTGGAATTGTGGTGAGAATGGGCACTATGCCAACCATTGCAAAAACCCTATAAAGGAGAGTAAGCAGACCAATCTTCCACCTCCTCCACATACAGACTAGGAAACTGGCAATCCAGTGACAAATGTGTGCCCTGTTCTTGTCCCCTCCGAACCTAGTCCTGCCTTGATGACCACCATAACAATGCCGGGAGGGAAAGAGGCAGAATTTTTGATTGACACTGGGGCAGCTGGGACTGTGGTACACAAAGATTTGATAATGCCAGACATCATTACTAATAAGATTGTGGAATGTGTGGGGGTAGAGGGGCAAGTGACAGAAGCCCCTATGACTAAACAAATACGACTAAAATTACAAGATAGCCAAGAGGTGCTTACAAAACTTATTGTTAGTGACAATACCCCTATGAATTTACTGGGAGCAGATGTGCTGAGTGCAATCCAGGCCACCATACCGTACTTTCCTGAGGGTATTACAGTCACAAGTTCCCTCTCAGATAAACATTTGTGTAAGATTGCGGCAATGGTGTATATGACAAAAGCAGTGAAACTAACACCTGACACCAAAATGCCTGAGGATGAGGAAATGGGACAGGTGCCAGACACTGTTTGGGCAAGGGGAAAAACTGATGTGGGTCAGCTGCCCATTCCACCTGTCATGATTAAATTGAAAAAAGGAACCACTCCTTGTTTAAAGCAATATCCCTTGAGCCTAGCCAAATCAATGGCCATGAGCAGAGATATTGAAGAGTATGTTAAGGCAGGGGTTCTGGTGCAAAGATCCTGCCCCTGCAACAACCCTTTGTATACCATTAAGAAAAAAAGGACAGAAGGGTAGCCCTGACACTTATAGAATGGTTCATGACTTAAGGGCTATTAATGATGTTACAGAAAGTGTGACCTCAATTGTCCCTAACCCACACACAATACTGTCACAGATCCCAGCAACATCAACATGTTTCACAGTCAATGTTTCACAGTCATTGATTTGGCCTCACTGGTGATCTAGCATATCTGACTCTGGGTCAGAACGAAAACAGCTATGACAAGTCTCATCTTAGCTTTCTTTTTAGCAGGCTAAGCATTGACAGATCTTTCGACCTCTCCTCATTAAGGACATACTTTGCAGTCAGCTTACCATCCTGGTAGCTCTTCTCTGAACTTTTATCAGTGTCTTTTTTAAAATGCGGTGCCCAGAACTGGACACAGTATTCCAGATGAGGTATGACCAAGGAGGGGTAGAGGGGGATAATTACTTCACAAAATCAATACTCTATGCTTCTCTTAATACATCTTAGGACTGAGTTGTTGTTTTTTTACTGCTGCTGCATCACACTATTGACTCATGTGCAGCCTGTGATCTATTAGTATACCCAAGCAATTTTACACGTGCTGTTGTTCTTGTTAGGTGTCAGGTTTCTGCATTTGCTCTGCAGGAATCCAGAGCCTCACATTCTGCGGTCTCCTGCTGTCTTTCTACTGCAGAGGAGATTACTTTGCAGCAGACCGTTCTAGAGATTAAGTCCCTCTGTATTCCTACTGGGCATGCTCATGAGACGATCTCCCATTGGAGATCGGGAGTCATGTGCCCAGGTCCTGTTCCAGATCTCATTGGTCCATCTCGGAGATCTGGAAGGTCCCGCATTGCTATAAAAAGTGCACATGGCCATTCCGCCATGCGCTAGTATAGACTATACTGCTATGTGTGAATGGTGACGGATGTTTGATTCTGGTGACTTATTATGAAACTCCTTCCCTCTGATATTATGCATGTAGTTAGGGAATTAGTTCAGTAGTCTGCGCCAGTCTGTTGCAAGCCTTAGGCCACTGTGCACACTGCACCTCTGCGCTAGCGTCTGACATAGCGCCTGCTTTGTAGCTGTGACATCCAGCGGCAGTGTCCTGCGCCACGCTGCAGTTGCTGCTCTTCTTGGTGTTCGCAGTAGCGACACCGCACACACGGTAGGTCTAGACGGACGCAGCCCATCTGTCTTAATTCCTGCTCCTGTGACCTTCTACCATGTGTGCATTTACCTGAGGCCTGTAACTCTAACAGGCTCAGCCTTTTTGGATGTTTTTGTTGCGGTGTCTCTGTGTGTGAACAGAGCCCACTCTGTGCACCTTGGGTGAAGTTGAACCCGTGCGCATTATACCACCATATTGCTCCTCTGTCATTACCTAGCAGCAGTCATATCATCTACTGCACGGTGGACCCCAAGCGGCGAACACACTTTATTATTATATTTATTTAGTGTGTTCCGCCGTTCCTAACAATTCTCCTATTCTGTTTATGTAATTTTTTGGGGTTTTTTTGCCCAGATGTAGAATCTTGCATTTCTCTCTGTTGAATACCATTCTGTTAAGGTACTGTCACACTTAGAGATGTACCAGCGATCCCGACCAGCAATATGACGCGGTCAGGATCGCTGGTACATCGCTAAGTGGTCGCTAGTGAGCTGCCACACAGCCAGATCTCACCAGCGACATCGCAGGGGTCGGGGGTCGCTACTTACCTGTCAGACGAGGCGATCCTGACGTCCTCCCGCCCGCGTCCACGTGTTGCTTGTCGTCACAGCAGGAAGCCCAGCAGGAAGCTGATGACGAGAAACGGTCCAGGACGTTCTCGCGCGATCAGCGATAACCAGCGGGGGAGCGGTCGGAGGTAAGTATCAGACATAGCGATATCACTAGCGATATCGCTATAACATCACAAAAACCAGTGACGTTATAGGGATATTGCTAGCGATATCGCTTAGTGTGACAGGCCCTTTAGTCACTGCCTATTATTTAAGCTTATCTAGATCCCTCTGAATCCTGTCTCTATCTTCCCTAGTGTTATCTATCCCTCCTAGCTTTGCATAATCTGCCAATTTCATTAGTTTACCTTAATTTCCAATTTCTAGATAATTTATAAAAATGTTGAACAACACGGGGCCAGGACAGAGCCTTGAGGTGCTCCAACTGAAACACTCTTCCAGTTGGATGCTCATACATTTATCATCACTCTTTGAGCACGATTACTGAGCCAGTTATGAATACACCTAACTGTAGCCTTGTCAATACCATACTTAGTCATTTTTTTAATAAGGATAGTATGAGATAATTTATTTAGATGAGTTTGGCATGACTTCTTTGCTACTAACCCATGCTGGCTCTGGTTAATTACTGTATTCTTATTGAAGTATTTACATACATGCTGTTTAATAATTAGTTCAAAGAACGTTCCTGGGATAGAAGCAATGCTCATTAACCTGTAATTTCCTGTCTCCATCTTCCTTCCTATTTTGAAGATAGGGACAATATTTGCCCTTCTCCATTCTTCTGAGACTTCTGTTCTCCTTGATATTTCAAAGAATCCGGCAATGGTGGTGCAATTTTCTCTGCTCTTTCAGTATCCTAGGATGTAATTCACCTGAATCAAGGGCTTTAAATCCATTTAAGTTAGGTAAGTATTTCCTCACCATCACTCTGTTTATATATAGTATGAATTATTTTATTCCTTTGATAGACCCGTGAAGATCAATTGATGTTACAATTACTTTCTTGGAGAACACAGATGCAAAATAAGAATTTAAAAGTTTGGCATCTTTTTGACCACTTCACCCTTCTTGTACTGTAAAAATCCAATATAATCTTTGACCAAAATCCTTTTATTTTTTTGGTCTCTCTTGCAAGCCTCATATCATTACTGGCTTTAGATCTAATACTTATCCTGCATTCCCTACAGCTAGCAATACATTATTCTATAGATATGCCCCCGTTTTTCCATTTAATATTCATTATTAACAAGTGTTTAAAGTTCTGTGTTCATCCATACAGGTCTCTTTAAATGCTTCCAAATCTTCCTTCTTTTTGGGATTACTTTGGGATGAAGGCACACAGGCATGTTGTTCTCACAAAACCATCTATTTGGGTTTATTTAAGCATCATAAACCGCACTGTAGGCCATGTTACACTTCACAGACCTAACAAATAGTCCACAGCACTTTACAGTTCACGGCTTAACTCCTCAATCACTAAACACGCTGGGCTTCTCAGTTCATCCAGTTACCGTGGGTGACTGCACACCAAACATTTCAATACATGTATCAACGGAACATAGTAAAGACTGACAGTCTGTTCCAATGGTAGATACTTCTCTGCCTTTATTATAATCCCCTTTCTGGAGTTACCTTCCTGGAGCTCCTGCTCCCACACACTGACCTTCTATCAGTCCTGGTTCCCAGGAAAGCTGCCAAACTGGGATCACCGTCCAAGACAATGCCTTGCTCACCAGGCTACCAGACAGTTCCAGACCCTCAGACAGATGGTAGCTTCCTCAACGCTGTACCGTCACAGACTCTGCCAGTCCATGATCTCACTCTGTGCTCTTAAGGAAATCCATCCCCACCTGGGACCTTCCAACATAGATGTTTCAGGACCTTAGAAAAACAAGCATGTGACCCAAACCTTCGTCACATTATGTAGCTGTAACCACCCCCATAGGTGGGCGGTGTATGTGTGGTTAGTCAGTCCCACCCACCTCTCCAACTAGCCCTGTAAGACCCCTTATAAACTACACAAATACTTGGAGAACTACAAGTCCCAGAGAAACGACATTTTGGGTTTACTGCGCAGGCTTCCTCTGCGACACATACCGGTCATTTATAATAATGCCGGTCACTGTCTCATCATCACAGTTACGCCTTCTTGCATATCCTGAGAAGCACATACAGCACCCCCTAGATGTAACAGGGGTCACTGCTTCACAAGGGAGAATTTCACTTAGCAAAATCTCCCATCCTTTTTGGACATTTCTGCCCTTTAGAACATCAAGCTATTGGACCTTTCATACCCTCTTTCTAATTCCATTAAAATCTGCCTTGTGGCAGACATGAATTAAGATATCCTCAACTTGGTCCATAAAAATTCTCATGTCATCTGCATACAGCCCATTGTTATCTGTCCAAATTGGTATTTAAGTACCTTTAATACTCACTGATGACCTTATTCTTATTGTTAGTGCTTGAATTGCCAAAGAAAATAAAGCAGGAGAGAGATGAAACCCCAATGAGTCCCTCTCCCTAGAAGGAAGGATGTAGAAGAGATATTATTTAACACAATTTTAGCTTTAGGGGCAACGTATAACATTTAGATTAATTTACAGAAATTGGGACCAAAGGCAAATTTTCCAAGCAAGCAGAGAGGAATGGCCATTCTAACGAATCAAAGGCTCCATATAATGCTCCGTAGAGAATAGGCACCATACAATTCTCCATACAGAATAATGGGCCTCATATAATGCTCTATCCAGAATAATGTGCCCTATATATTGCTCCATACAGAATAATGGCCCTATATATTGTTCCAAGCAGAATTGTGGGCCACATATAATTCTCCAAACAGAAAAATAGGCCCCATTTAATCTTCAATACAGAATAATGGGCCACATATAGTGCTCCATACAGAATAATGGACTCCATATAATGCTTTATACAGAATGGGCCCCATATAATGCTCAATACAGAAAAATGGTCCCCATAAAATAATCTGTACAGAATGGGTCCATATAATGCTCCATACAGAATGTGCCCCATTTAATGTTCCATACATAATGGGCCCCGTGTAGTGCTCCATGCATAAAAAATAGTTAATTAAATTCTCACCTCTCATCATTACTCTCCTCAGCATCTTCTGACCCTCTGCACTGATGAGCACAGAGTGCGTGCTGCCCTGAGACATCACAGAGTAAGAAATTGTGGAAGAGACCGGAGCTGTGGAGGAACAGGGAGAGGTAAGTGTTTTAAAAAGATGAAAGCACGATAGGGAGAAAGCCCGGTGGCAGTGCCCATGTTGGCACTGGTCCCCTCTGACTCACGGGCACCATAGCCATTGTCCTTGATGGTGAGGGCCCTGGGACTTGCCTGGGTGTGCAGGGTTGTGATGCCAGTCCTGGCACAAGCGGGTTCAAGATTCCTAAGGAGACTAACAAGTACAGTGAAACAAGAAATAAAATATTTTTAAAAAATAGGAAAAAAATAAAAAAAGTTTAAATCATCCAATTTTCCATGTTAAAAATAAAGAAATGAAAAAAAAAAAAAAAAAGAGGTATTGTTATGTCAGTAAAGTCCAATCTATCACAATAAATTAAGTAATTAATGGCCTGACAAGACAAAATCTAAACAACACAAATCATTTTTTTGACCTGCTCAACACTGCAAAAAATACTGTAAGAGGACATTAAAGCATTGGATCTAAAATAAATGGTATAAATAAAAATGTCAAAAAACCTAAGAATTTTTGGTATCTCAGTGATTGTACTGACCTGGATAATCACATTTCCAGGTCATTTTTAGTAACGTAAACACAGTAAAAAAAAAATTGTAAAAATTTGTGGAATTTGTGCTTTTTGCCCATTTTGCTGCCCTTGGAAGCTAAAATGGATGGTGTCATTCAAAATTACAACCTGTCCTGCAAAAAACAAGCCCATATATAGCTATGTCAACAGAAAAGAAAAGAAATTATGGCTCATAAAAGAAGAAAAAACGAAAACATAAAACTGGAAAATATATTGAGAACAGGTAAAAATTCAAAATGGTTTTCCTCATACAATAAATGCTATAAAGAAAACAAAAAATCTAAGCATCAGAATTGCATGTTTTGTTTGGTCATCTTGACTCCACCAACAATTAAATAAGAAGTGAATGTACGTTTCCACAAAAATTGTAGCTCTAACTTTGCACAATGGATTTTTAAAATAATATTGTTTTAACCTTTAACTTGTATGGATAAAAACAACCCCTCAAAGAGCTTGCTAACAAAAACAAAAGGGAATGAAAAGACATAAGTGCAAAAATAGAAAATGGCCTGATAGGAAAGTGGTAGATAATAGATAAATAATGTTTAGAAAAATACAGCTCAACTCGCAAAAAGTAATGAACAAAGAACACTGAAAAAGTAAAACATTATAGCTCTTTAAAAGCAGCAATAAAAAAGGAGCAAAATGTTTCGTCTCTAACATCTACAAGGGCTTTGTCTTTAAGGGGTTACGGTCAACACAAATGAAAAAAATGACATATTTTTACTTTTAGTCCCGCACATTTTTTTTTCCTTTTGGGCATTGAGAAAATAGGAAGCCTGACATATTGAACCACAGAAACTGCGTACACATTCCTTTTATAGACCTGAAGTTAATTTCTAGATTTTTGTAAATTTGTGAATGCATTTGCCTTCATACGATACATGTTCTGCTAGTTTCCTTTGAAGAAACAGAATTTCTTCTTACTTCCTTTCCCTACCCCATGAGTTCTTTTCTTGCAGTCATACTTTCTCACTGTACATTGAAGTTCATTCACTTTGATTCACAGCTAGCTTGACATCTCACCATTTATCAGACAAGTCAGGCTGGTGGTGAATCAGTGGATGAACTGCATTCTGAATTGCTACTGGCCTGTCTCCCACAGCCATTACCATGGTTGAATAGATACAATAATATTTGTGTCCTTGTGCCCTGTTCAGCTCTGTATCTATGCTGCATTGTGTCTTTTCTTTAGGTCACACTACAGCCTTGATAACGCTATGCATGTGAATTTATACAGTGAGGAGAAATATTTCAAGGCAATGCATATTCACACATGGCAATGTTTAAAGGATTTGTTTAAAAAATTATGTTATATTTGTACTTAATAATACAAAAGTTCACTCAATGTTTTACCCTATGCTATTTTACGTTAAACTGTTCTATAATACAAGCAAACCTTGCAATCATATATATAGTTTAGCTTAACTCTATGCGTGAACATTGCGCATTTGCTTGCAGAAATTTCTGCAAGATTTCTGTATCTCTTGGCAGAAAAATGCAGCTGAAAATATGCACGTTTTTTATGCATTTTTTGTGCATTTTTGCAATCGTTTTTTTCCCTGTAAATTCAATCGGTCAAAATAGCAGGCAAAAATGAACAAAAAATTGATATGCTGCAGAAAATAAAATGCTGCAAATACGGACTGAAAATTAGAGATCAAGTGCACAACACTTCAGGATTGTCTTTGAATTACCTTGCATATGTACTCCATTGCATTTTTGGACCATTTAAGCACGGAAAAAAATGTAGCAAATACGCATCAAATACACAACTTGTGCGCATAGCCTTACTCTTATTAGTGGCGGTATACACTGTTTGCAGAATTATTAGGTAAGTTGTATTTGAGAGGATTCTTTTTTATTATTGAATAACAACTATGTGTTAGGCATCAGGTTTCTGCATCTGTCTGCAGGAATACAGAGCCTCACATTCTGCGGTCTCCTGCTGTCTATCTACCGCAGAGGAGATTACTTTGCAGCAGATCTCTCCAGAGACTAAAACCCTCTGTTCTCCTACTGGGCATGCTCACGAGACGATCACCCATTGGAGATGGGAAGTCATGTGCCCAGGTCCTGCGCCAGATCTCATTGGTCCATCTCGGAGATCTGGAAGCTTCCGGAAGGTCCCAGCTATAAAAAGCACGCATGACCTTTTGGCCATGCGCTAGTATAGTCTCTAGTTGCTACTGTGTAAATGATGATGGATGGATGAACCTGCGAATGATTCATTAAGATCCCCTCCCTCTGATATTACAAATGTGTACAGGGACTTAGATTAGAGTCAGCGCCAGCACGTGGCAAGCCTCAAGCTACTACAGCATCATCCACAGTGCTAGCATCTGATATTGCGCGGGCTTCCTTGCTTTGTTGACCAGCGGCAGTGTCTTACACCACGCTGCAGTTGCAGCCCTCTTTTGGCGTCCGCAGCAGCGATGCCGCACGCACGGTAAGTCTAGACGGCTGCAGTTCCTCTGTTTTGGGTCCTGCTCCTGTGACCAGATACTGTTATGAATGGGTCACCGAGGAGGAAAAAACAAAACAAGCTAAGTCACAGAAAATCAGAGAGGTTGGTAACTATGCAGATTACAGATCCCTGATCCTAACCACACAACTAGCAGCAGCCGTGGAGCGTTCCTACGATGAACCTAGACGCTTCACCACAGCCGGAGGACTAAATAAGCCTAAAGCAAGAAAAGGGGAAAACTAACTGCCCCAGAGCAGACCCCAAAGGAAAGACAGCCCCCACACATGTATTGACGGTGAAACAAGATGTAAACACAAACACAAGCAGGAAAATAGGCTGAGCAAACGATGGCACCCAAACTAGCTAGAAAGGATAGGAAAGGAAAGACACTGTCTGCAATCTGCCAAAAACCCTACAAAAATAAAGTCCAACACTTCTGATAACAAAATTAACCCTGAAGTCACTAAACTTCTCCCACTATATCAGCACTCTGAAATATTCTGAGACAGAGCAAAAAGAGGCCAATCTAATAAGGGACAAAAAGGCAATTGGCAAATACAGATAAATAAGAGTGGAAATTCAGCACTGCCCCAGCCGAGGCTAGCTGACCACACAAAAAACTAAATACACCAACAAAATCAAGTGACAAGCCAGAAGGAATCACCAGCACCAGAATAGGGCGTCGGCTGTCTTAAATCCAGTCTGAGATTCCTGAGGTCCAATCGTCATCCTCCTTATCAGGTGGCAGATCTCCACTGATTAAATCAGCCTCACTACCTCCTGTTACCACCAGAGGGAGCCTGGAAGGAGAACTCACAACTGGTAGACCAGAAAATGAACTCACAACAGTACCCCCCCTTGAGGAGGGGTCACCGAACCCTCATCCACGCCACCAGGCCGATCAGGATGGGCCCGGTGAAAGGCACGAACCAATCTATTGGCTTGAATATCAGAGGCAGAGACCCAAGAATTATCCTCCTGGCCATAACCCTTCCATTTGACCAAATACTTGAGTCTCCGTCTAACCAAACGAGAATCCAATATATTCTCTACCTCATATTCCACATTGCCTTCATCCAACACAGGGTCAGGAGGTGCTGCCATAGGAATCACTGGCTCAACAAACCTCTTCAACAGAGATTTGTGAAATACGTTATGGATCTTGAACGTAACTGGAAGAGCCAATCGAAAAGAAACACGATTAAGAATCTCCAAAATCCTATATGGTCAAATAAATCTTGGCTTAAATTTTGGAGATGCAACCTTCATAGGAATATTCTTAGACGACAACCAAACCATATCACCCACTTTAAACTGGGGGCCAATGGTCCTATACTGGTTGGAAAATCGCTGGGCCTTTTCCTGAGAGAGTGACAACTTATCCACCACTTGGTCCCATATCTGCTGCATTCTCTCAAACACAGTGTCCACACCTGGGCAGGACGAAGATTCCACTTGCCCTGAAGAGAATCGAGGATGAAACCCAAAATTGCAGAAAAAGGGTGACATTAAAGTGGCAGAACTAGCTCTATTGTTCAGCGCGAATTCGGCCAAGGGCAAAAATGAGACCCAATCATCCTGATCAGCAGATATAAAACATCTTAAATAAGACTCCAAGGTCTGGTTTGTTCTCTCAGTCTGTCCATTGGTCTGGGGATGAAAAGCGGAGAAGGGTAACTGAATTCCCTGATTGGAACAAAAGGCTTTCCAGAATCTGGAAACAAACTGGACTCCTCTGTCGGACACAATGTTCTCAGGAATCCCATGTAACCGAACCACCTGTTGTAAAAACAAGGGTACCAACTCAGCGGAAGATGGTAACTTTGGGAGTGGTACAAGATGGACATCTTCAAAAATCTATCACAAATCACCCAGATAACAGTCATTCTCAGAGAGACAGGAAGATCAGAAAAAAAATCCATTGAGATATGGGTCCATGGCCTCTTTGGCACCGGCAGGGGCATCAGCAACCCACTAGAACGAGAACAGGGTTTAGACCGAGAACAAGTCCCACAGGACTGTACAAAATTCCTGACATCATGAGATAAGGCGGGCCACCAAAAAGACCGACTCACCAAATCTCTGGTACCAAAAATACCTGGATGACCAGCCAATGCGGAGCAATGAATTTCAGACATCACTCTCTATCTCCACTGGTCAGGAACATACAATTTTCCCATAGGGCAGCGCTCAGGTTTATCCTCCTGAAATTCCTCCAGGGCACGTCTCAAATCAGGCGAAATGGCAGAAAGAACTACCCCCTCTCCTAGGATGGTAGTAGGCTCGGTCACATTAAGAGAATCGGCAAAGAAACTCCTAGAAAGGGCATCTGCCTTAACATTCTTAGTGCCCGGAAGAAAAGAGACCGCAAAATTAATATGTGTGAAAAACAAGGCACATCCAGCCTGTCTAGGATTCAAGCGTTTGGCCGACTCCAGATAAATCAAATTCTTGTGATTGGTGAGGACCACAACTTGATGTCTAGCTCCCTCCAAACAATGTCTCCACTCCTTAAATGCCCATTTCATGGCCAACAATTCCCGATTCCCCACATCATAGTTGCGTTCAGATGGGGAGAACTTTCGAGAAAAGAAGGCACAGGGATTCATCTTAGAAGTCACAGAGTCTTTTGGGGACAAAACAGCTCCTGCACCAATCTCAGAAGCATCTACCTCCACCTGAAATGGAAGTGAGACATCAGGTTGCCGTAAAACTGGAGCTGAAGTAAATCTCCACTTAAGCTCCTGAAATGCTGAGACAGCCTCAGGAGACCAATTCAGCACATCAGCGCCCTTCTTGGTCAGATCAGTCAGTGGTTTGACAATACCAGAGAAATTACCTATAAATTTACGATAGAAATGAGCGAAACCCAAAAACTTCTGGAGGGCCTTCAAGGAAATAGGCTGAACCCAATCATAAATGGCCTGTACCTTGGCCGGGTCCATTTCAATAGTCGACGGAGACAAGATAAATCCCAAAAATGAAATCCTCTGTACACCAAAGAGGCATTTCAATCCCTTAACAAACAGGGAATTCTCCCTCAAAATCCGGAACACAGTCCGGACGTGTTCCACATGAGAATGCCAATCACTAGAAAAGATCAAAATATCATCCAGATAGATGATCAAAAACTTATCCACAAAGTCACGGAAAATATCATTCATAAAGGACTGGAAGACAGAAGGGGCATTAGTGAGCCCAAAAGGCATCACCAGGTACCCAAAATGTCCCTCCGGAGTATTAAACGCCGTCTTCCATTCATCCCCATGCTTGATGCGAATAAGATTATACGCCCCCCTGAGGTCAAGCTTAGTAAACCAGCAGGCACTCTTAACTCTGGAGAATAAATCAGACATCACAGGTAACGGGTACTGATATTTAACCGTCATCTTGTTAAGGGAACGATAATCAATACACGGTCTTAATGAACCATCTTTCTTGGCCACAAAAAAAAACCCAGCACTTAAAGGTGATGAGGATGGTCTAATATGACCCTTGTCCAACGACTCCTTAATATAGGATTGCATAGCATCATGTTCGGGTACTGATAAGTTGAAAAGCCGACCCTTTGGATATTTACACCCAGGCATCAACTCAACTGCACAGTCATAACTCCTATGAGGAGGCAAAGATGCAGACTTACTCTCACTAAATACATCAGAAAAATAGGCCAGATAATCAGGAATACCATGAGACTGAGGAGAGGTGGAGAAAACAGGAGCATCCCTAAGAACACACTGACAACCCCAACTCACCACAGTCCCAGATTTCCAATCCAAAATTGGATTATGAGTTTGCAACCAGGGAAAACCCAGAACAATAGTATCATGCAAATTATGCAGCACCAAAAATTTACAATTTTCTTGGTGGTCTGGGGCAACTCGCATGATCACCTTGGTCCAAAACTGAGGTTTATTCTCCACCAAAGGAGTAGCATCAATACCCCTCAAAGAAATAGGCGTCCACAGAGGCGTCATAGAAAAACCACAACGTTTAGCAAAGTCCAAATCCATCAGATTCAACGCTGCTCCTGAATCCACAAAAGCCTTAGTGGAAAACGTGGATAAAGAGCAGATCAGAGTAATTGCCAAAAGGAACTTAGTTTGTACACTGCCCACAGCAAATGTGTGTGCAAAACGTTTCTCTTGTTTAGGGCAGACAGAAATAGTATGAGAGGCATCTCCACAGAAAAAACACAGCTTATTACGCCTTCTAAACTCCTGACGTTGCGCCCTAGACAAAGCCCCCTTACATTGCATAGGTTCAGACGTTTGTTCAATAGGTGGCAGCGCCTCCCGTGTAGTTTTATGTTCACATAAACGCCGATCAACTTGAATGGCTAATGACATGGAATCATCCAGACCAGAGGAAACAGGAAATCCCACCATAACATCTTTTTCGGTCTCTGATAAACCTTTCCGAAAGAGAGCTGCCAATGCACTATCTATCAGGATCCTGATAGCGCCGGCGTACAGCCTCCGCTGAGCATGAACTCACCCGCACTGTAGGGACCCCTGGGGACCAGGACAGCCAGAAAGTATAGGTGCACAGGACCTGAGTGATGAAGTTTAGCAAGCCTGCACGGGACCTACGGTCATGTGACTGCAAGGGGGCGGGACTTAGCGTCCTGCTTTCAGAGACGACAGAAAACTAAGAGTCGGTAGGGATGGGCGAATCTACTCGTTAGGACTCGATTTTGTGTCAGCAGGGGGACACAAAATCGCTAAGAAACTAGAATTGCTTGTAGTAATATCTCTCTCTCTCCCCAGCACAGGAATCGCTGAAATACTCGCATCCCCATTCATTAACATTGGACTCGCTAGACTCGCAACGAGTAGCGAGTTTCCGTCTCGGACTCGTTACAGTCTAGCGATTCCGAGTATTTCAGGATTCGCCCATCTCTAAGAGTCGGGCAAAATGGAGGTCATCCACAGTACGGACAGCGAGGTACATGAGGGATAAACAGACGGGAGGTCAGACAAAGCCAAAGGTCATACACAAGAGGACGACACGGTACCAAGGGGACGAGCAGAGAGAAGTCGGGTCACAAGCAGAGAGTCATACAAGAGAGGTAGCACAGTACAAGAGGGACAGGCAGAACTCGTAACAGGGATAGAACCAGATCAAAACCAAGCAAGCAAGCAAGATATCAGGCACAAGGCACATGTACGCACAAGGTCAACTAACTCAGCCGAGGGCAGGAGTATAACTGACACCGGACCTAGGTCAAGTGAGCATTAAATAGCCACCCTCTGCCAGGGAGAGGCGGAACAATAAACCCCCAGTCAGACCAGTATGGGGCAAAGCGAAACCCCGTCCTGGATCATGACAGTACCCTCCTCTCAATGGGGGGCCACTGGACCCCCAGATCTCTCAGGGTACTTGGCGTGAAAGGCCCGGACCAACTGATACGCATGAACCGATCGAGCAGGAACCCATGAGCGCTCTTCAGGACCATAGCCTTTCCAATGTACCAGATATTGAAGGGCATGACGGACCAACCTGGAGTCGACAATTCGTTCCACCTCGTACTCCGACTGCCCGTCTACCAAAACCGGTGTTGGGGAAGCTGATAATCCCTCCCCAGCTGACCTGACAGGTTTCAAAAGGGCCTTATGAAAAACATTTGGAATCCGCAGAGATGGCGGGAGACGCAACCGAAAAGCCATCGGGTTAACTGCCTCGGTAATTTCATAAGGACCGATAAACTTGGGTCTAAGCTTCGCAGAGAGGACCTTGAGTCTTATATTCTTGGTGGACAACCATACCTTATCCCCAATCTGAAACACCGGTCCTGCATAACATTTTTTGTCCGCAAAAAATGTAAATTTGTCCTGGGCCTTCGTAATGTTACTCTGGACCTCTCGCCATACCTCCCCCAACCGCTGGATCGTCTCATCCACCCCAGGACACCCAGAATTCAAATGGGAAAATTCTCCAAAATGAGGATGGAACCAATAATTGCAGAAGATGGGAGATGTACCTGTAGACTGGTTAACGTGGTTGTTAAATGCAAACTCAGCCACCGTTAACACAAGACACCAATCTTCTTGTCGGTCTGAGGTCAAGCAACGCAGAATTTGCTCCAGCGACTGATTGGTCCGCTCGGTCTGCCCATTAGTCTCTGGATGATAAGCGGATCAAAAGGACAAACCAATACCCAACCTTTTACAAATAACCCTCCAAAATCTGGAAACAAATTGCAATCCTCTATCAGACACCACATTCAAGGGTATGCAACCGCACCACATGCTCAACAAACAATCTGTACAATGTTTCCGCATTAGGTAGAGCTGCCAAAGGTACAAAATGTGCCTGCTTACTAAACCTGTCCACCACAACCCAGACGGTATTACCCTTGGAGGGGGGAAGGTTGGTGATGAAATCAATGGACAAATGTGTCCTTGGTCTCTCAGGAATTGGCAGTGGTACCAATTCCCCGGCCGACCGGTTATGGGGGGTTTTTGCATGGGCACAAACATCACAAGCAGACACATATTCCCCAACATCAGAGGCTAAAGCAGACCACCAGAATACTCTAGCAATGGCCTTCCGGGTAGCCGAGATCTCTGGATGTCCACCCAGAACTGTGTCATGGAACTCCCGGAGGACCTTAAGGCGAAGCTGAGCTGGCACAAAAAGTTTGTCCACCGGCTTAGCCGGCGGTGCAAGAGACTAGGCTTCCCGAATCTCTCATTCCAACATATACAAAATACCTGCCACCACCACCCCAGGCTGAAGAATGGAGGATGGAGGTTCCGGAGGGGACACCGGATCTAAACTGCATGACAAAGCATCCGCTCTGACATTTTTGGACCCTGGCCGAAAAGTGATCGAGAAGTTGAATCGGGAAAAAAAAGTGACCATCTAGCCTATCTAGGAGTCAACCTCTTAGCTGACTCAATATAAGCTAGGTTTTAGTGGTCCGTAATTACGGTTATAGGATGGACAGCCCCCTCCAAAAAATGCCTCCATTCTTCAAAGGCCAACTTAACGGCCAGAAGTTCTCAATTTCCAATTTCAAAAGCAATTTAAGCGGGCACCATCAATAAATAGTACAAAAATATAACCTACTGGGATCGCCAAATTTACATAGAAATACTATAGATTCTAAATAGATGAAAGACTATGCAAAAAAATAATTTAGGATCACCACACTAATAACTAGTAATTGTGAAAAAATCATAAATTTTATTGTACATCAGGTCATGAAACACTACACACAGTAAAAACATTTAAAAACAAAGCAAGGGACTATAGCAGACAAGAGGTCCCATAGTCCACAATATGTCCACCAACTGCCTGTACAATATACAAATAACATATAAATTACTAATTAGTAGTAGTATGCTGCTGGTTGTTCCATTTAGGTAAGACCATAGGTTATGTAGAACAAAACCTGATACACAGTGGTTATAGTATGCTTTGATACTTACCCTGACAGGGAAATGGTGATGTATGGCTATACTTTAATCAGGGCTAGTGCATCTCTTAGTACTTCACCTTTGATCTGCTAGAGCCACTGACTATTAGGATTAAACATATTCTTTGTGTGGTCATTTATTCAGGTATTATGCTTGATATGATATTACACTCTACCTGAGCATACTATAACCACTGTGTATCAGGTTTTGTTCTACATAACCTATGGTCTTACCTAAATGGAACAACCAGCAGCATACTACTACTAATTAGTAATTTATATGTTATTTGAATATTGTACAGGCAGTTGGTGGACATAATGTGGACTATGAGACCTCTTGTCTGCTATAGTCCCTTGCTTTGTTTTTAAATATTTTTACTGTGTGTAGTGTTTCATGACCTGATGTACAATAAAATTTATGATTTTTTCACAATTACTAGTTATTAGTGTGGTGATCCTAAATTATTTTTTTGCATAGTCTTTCATCTATTTAGAATCTATAGTATTTCTATGTAAATTTGGCGATCCCAGTAGGTTATATTTTTGTACTATTTATTGATGGTGCCCGCTTAAATTGCTTTTGAAATTGGTATTTTGTCCTCATCTTTAGTGAGGTTTCTTAGTGAGTGGTGGCACATCTGTTGGTTATTATGGACTTAAATGCTAGGGAAGCTGCTTGGCAGGAGCAGGTTAAAGAGATTTTTGGAGCAGCTACTTTTAGTGCTCCTGGGGCTAGTGGTGATTCTGCCTTCCAAAATTTGACTTCTGATTTGATTAATCTACACAAGAAATTGACAAAAACCTGGTGGAATACCAAGAGCTTGGAGGAGTATAAGAGATTGGGCCTAATTCCACGTGGTCTCAGGGTCCAAATCTTTCCGGCATGGGAAGTGGACCATGAGTTTAAAAATGTCTGGGAAACTGGTTTAAAAAAATGTTCTTATATCATCATTGACATGCTAATAGAACAAGACCGTCTTTTTCTCTCTAAGATCAGAGAAGAAATTAAAGACAGGGAATTAAAATTGGAGTCTTTTGATAAGAAAACCCTGGTTGATCCTTTTAAAAATCAGCTTAGAGACCAATTGGATCGTTTTGAAAAAGATATAATTCGAGGGAAGAAGAGTAAGTTTCTACGTGATAAGACAGACTCGGATAGACACAGAGTATTTAAATGGTCTCACCAGGGCAATATGAGAAAACAGCCCTTTAAGACTCCAACCAATAGAACAGGAGTAACAGAGAGTGGCCCTATCCCTAATTTGAGCAGTGATTTTTTATCCACAGATACAAGTGACAGGGAAAGCAGCATAGAAGGGGGCGAAGGAAGCCTAGGCCATCGACAAAAAAGGAAAGGGAATTCTCGAGTCTGGTCACCGACCTCGAAAAGAGAGACCAGGTTCAACAATCGGAGATATCGATAGGTACTGTTCCTTGGCAGGACAATATTGGTGATGTGGGAAATTTGTGCATCATCAATTTGTCCACATATACACTCTCTGACATTGAAACCAAGCTACTTACCAAAGGACTCTCATTTTCACCCATGATGTGTCTGGACAAATTTGAGTTGACAAAAGACTTGTACCTATTCTGCAGGCAATTAACTTTTAAAATGCTGTACCACCAGCCGTCCCTTATTGATGAACTACCCGACCAAGACAGACAGGTTTTTCGTGACCTGTTGGACCTACTAACTGAAAGTGAGACCGGACAAACCAGGCACAGATTTACTGGTAGACTCCCATCACAGGCCACTCCTAAATTCTCGCTGTTTCCAGTAATACAAATATTTTTTGAGAAGACATGCAGTGATATTAGGGACCTGAGGGTCGATAAGTATCAGGGCAACAATCTAAGTGTGGCTGAGAGGCAAGCCCTATATGATTTAAAAAATAACGATGCCTTCGAAATTAAGGAAGCAGACAAGGGCGGAAATATTGTCCTATGGCCCAAAACGATGTATTGCCAGGAGGTAAGAAGACAGTTGGACAATAGCCATCATTACCAACTACTCCCCTCTGACCCTACCTTTATTTTTAAAGGACAATTGGACAGAATGCTAATGAGGGCTCTTTCCTGTGACATCATTAACAAGAAAGAGCTGGACTTTTTGACAACTATTCATCCTGTGGTACCGACATTGTATATGTTGCCAAAGATTCACAAGTCCATGACACACCCTCCAGGTAGACCTATTATCTCAGGGATGGGGGGTTTATATGAGAGGCCATGTTCTTATTTGGATTACTTTTTGCAGCCAATTGTACAGACCTTGGATTCGTTTGTCCGTGACTCAACACATTTGATACTTCTCCTGGAGAAATTGGATTTACCGGAGGGCGCCATCCTAGCAACATTGGATGTAGAAGCTCTCTATACCAACATTGATCACAGTCTAGGTTTGCATGCTGTGTCTTTTTTTCTGGAATGTCAGACTACGGGGGAGAGGGGACATGATGCCTTTATTCTGGAGCTTTTAAAATTCGTCCTAGAGAAGAACTATTTTGTTTTTGATAGAGCTTTCTACAAACAAGTATCCGGGACGGCTATGGGAGCCAAATGTGCGCCCTCCTACGCCAACCTCTTTATGGGGTGGTGGGAGGAGACACATGTGTATAAACAACGTCTATTTAAGGAATCAGTCACCAAATGGCTACGATATATTGATGACATTGTGATCATCTGGTCTGGTACATTGGATAGACTTCATGATTTCATTGGTGGTCTGAATGATAACTGCTGGAATATCAAGCTGACTTCTTCCTTCTCTTTCAGCTCGGTGGAGTTTCTGGATTTAAAACTGATGATACACCAGAATCGTATAACCACCACTCTATTCAGAAAGAAAACCGCCACGAACAATGTACTACATTTTGACAGCTTCCATCCGGCACATCTACGACGAGGGATACCAAAAGGGCAGTTCTTGAGGCTTAGACGTAACTGTAGCCATATGGGAGACTTTTTACAAGAATCCCGACAGCTTACCAAAAGGTTCCATGAGAGGGGTTATCCAAAGAAGACCGTTTCAAGAGCCTTTGAATATTCGATGAACAAATCAAGGGATGATGCCCTCAGACCTCGGGTAAGGACGAATACACATAAGATCAGCCTTATCACGAGATTTAATAACCAATGGAGTGACATCTATCGCCTTTTGGGGAACAATTGGGGTATTCTACTCAGTGAACCCAAACTTAGGGGTTTCATTGGTGATCAACCTAAGGTGGTAGCCAGGAGGGCTAAGAACCTTAAGGACCATTTGTCAAACAGTCATTATAGGCGTCCTATGGTCAAACTAAGGTCAGGACATGATAACAGAGGAACTTTCCCCTGTGGGGGTTGTACGATTTGCTCTATTACTATTTCTAACCAAGCTGCTCTCTTGGTCCATCTACCCTTACAGCTACGGTCTAAGGCCTACTTTAACTGCCGTTCTCGGAACTTGGTTTACGCATTGGTCTGCGGTTGTAGAAAGATCTACGTTGGACAGACGACACAGGAACTGCGACGTAGAACTCAGCAGCATCTATCGAACATATCTACCGCTCGGGTGGACAAGTCAAAGGGTAAGCCCATTTCATCGGTGGCAGCCCATTTTTTGGACTATCATGGGGGGTCTTCGGCCTCTCTACGAGTTATGGGCCTTGAGGGTGTACAGACTAATATTAGGGGTGGCAATGTTACGGATGAATTACTTCGGCGAGAGGCTAGATGGATATTCTACCTTGACAGCCTCTCCCCTGCTGGTCTAAACGAAGAACTGTTATATACCGGTTTTTATAGGAGATCTTAAATTCGGTGTTTGATTGGTATGCGTTGTCACTCCTCTAATTTGATCCTTTTCTCATACAGGTCTGTGCAATGAGAGAGTGGCATTTTTGGGAGTCCCCTCTTCTGTCCGGCCTTTCAAAAAGCAAATCTACCAAAGATCAAGGAGTTCTCATTTGCTGTCTGTTCTCCTGACTTAAACCAACAGAGGAATAGGGATCATAGGCTGTTAGTCCATTGCGTTCCCTTCTTATTTATTATATCAGTCTTTATCCTGTTTATACCCATTTTCTCTTCTATACTCTGCTTATATCTTTATTGTCACTCTGAATTGTTTAATCTGGTGCGGCAAGATTGTAATACCCATTATATACTGTGCAAAAGGGTGGATAAAATACTTAGGGTTACTCTTCGTATATATTGTATTAGGTTGCTGTTACAGCATTGTATACACTTAAAGGGAAGAAAAGGAAAAACCTATTGCCATTTCCTTGAATCTTCCGCCTCTTTTTGAGGCACCCAGTTTGGAGTATGCTGCTGGTATGTTTCCTAAACCTTGCATTAAGATAGCCTCTACTGTATACCTTTTCACTGAGGCATGTAAGGTAACAACAGGTCCCCTGACTTTACCTACATATAGGGTCTCTCTATTGGGACTGTTCCCAATTTGCGTTTTATCGCTCTAGTATATAAGTGCTGTCTTTGCATGGCCACTCCTACATTTATATGTGGTCTGCATAATATACTGTAGCTACAAGTGACTTGGATGAGTACCTCATTCCAAGCCCCGTGTACTATCATTATGTACTATCACCACGTAAACTTGCGTCATACTATTTACTATGTAAATATTGTCTCTGCTTGGAGAGTTTTCTCATCCACATGTGCTTCATACAAATAATACATCTTGGATGTAGGAGATCTGGATGAGCATGTAAGAGAATTAAAAGTTTTTTCAACCTAGATTAGTATTTTATTGCAAGCTCTGGGTGTACTAATATCGTGCTGATTCACGCTATATTATTTTACTATATAAGTGTTGTTTTTTCTATCTACATATGCCCTGCACAATGTACTTTGGATGCAAGAGATCTTGATGAGCTTGTAGGGCGACAACAGGTTAACTGACTCTACATATCTAGGGGTATTTGATGAGGACTACTTTAATACAGCCTTTACATAGTAATTTTATTGATTGATACGCGTCCTGTATGATGTATTTACACGCAGGTGATCTGGATGAGCAGTCTGCCTTGAAATTCTATCTGCTAAAATATTCTGTTGGTCTACGCTATACCACTTTTACATACAAGTGGAATTACTGTATTACATTGATAGTGTGACCTTTATATTTGTAAATGGTTTCTCTATGCCACCTGATGGGCTGCCTGTCTGACTGCTGACTGAGATGACTGGGTGACAGGACTTTGATACTTACCCTGACAGGGAAATGGTGATGTATAGCTATACTTTAATCAGGGCTAGTGCATCTCTTAGTACTTCACCTTTGATCGGCTAGAGCCACTGACTATTAGGATTAAACATATTCTTTGTGTGGTCATTTATTCAGGTATTATGCTTGATATGATATTACACTCTACCTGAGCATACTATAACCACTGTGTATCAGGTTTTGTTCACCATAACCTATGGTCTTACCTAAATGGAACAACCAGCAGCATACTACTACTAATTAGTAATTTATATGTTATTTGTATATTGTACAGGCAGTTGGTGGACATATTGTGGACTATGGGACCTCTTGTCTGCTATAGTCCCTTGCTTTGTTTTTAAATGTTTTTACTGTGTGTAGTGTTTCATGACCTGATGTACAATAAAATTTATGATTTTTTCACAATTACTAGTTATTAGTGTGGTGATCCTAAATTATTTTTTTGCATAGTCTTTCATCTATTAAGTTCTCAATTTCCCACATCATAGTTTCTCTCTGCAGGAGAGAATTTCTTTGAGAAAAAGCTGCAAGGTCTTAAATTGGTCAAAGTGGCGGGTCCCTGGGACAATGCCGCCCCCACCCCCACCTCTGAGGCATCTACCTCAGCAATAAATGGTTCCGACGGGTCCAGTTGAACAAGAACCGGGGCCGACATGAAACATGTTTTCAAAAACTGAAATGCCGCTACCGCTGCGGTTGACCTATTCTTCCGTATAGTCTATCAGGCACTCCGGAATACCTTCCAGACCCACGGACGACACAGACACAGTATCAAGACAATTCTCAGAACAATAGGGACCCCATTTAACACAATGTCCCGACATTCCCAATTAATTACAGGATTATGCAATTGTAACCAGGGGAACCCCAACACCAGTCCCGCTGGCAGGTTGTCCATCACAAAACATGAAATATGTTCCTAGTGCAAGGAACTCACTTTAAGGAGAAACTCTTCAGTACGAAACATAATGTCATTCTTTACCAGTGGTGTTTTGTCAATGGCCACAATGTGAATAGGAGTCTCCAACCTAACTGTCCCTAACTTACACCTGGATACCAAATCAGATTCAATGAAGTTCAATGCTGATCCGCAATCCACGAAGGCAGAAGTGGATGTGGAGACACTCCCACAACAAAGTTCCACTTGCAACAATATTTTAGAGAAGGCAGAAAAAAGTACCTGAGAGCCTGGGTGACCTCCACGACAATCACCCGGGCTCAGTTGCTTGGTTAGTGGACGGGAGGGGAAAACCTTTCTCCAATGTCCAGAATCGCCACAGTGAAAGCAGCCTTTTCCCATGCGCCGTTGTCTCCTTTCATTTTCTTTGAGGTCGATGGTTCCCATCTCCGTGATCTCCAATATAGGACTGGCTCCCCTTCCTTGGGAGAATAACGGTCTTTCACTTTGCATCACTCCCCTCGCCCATAGCCGACGATCCATTCGGATGGCCTGTGTCATAGTCTCCTCCAGGGAATCAGGCGGAGGGTGGAGAGCCAAGGCATCTTTCAGATATTCAGACAGACCTCTACGGAACAAACCCCGGAGGGCGGCATCATTCCAACAGACCTCAGCAGCCCAGCATCTGAATTCTGAACAAAATCACTCGGCTGAGTGCATCCCCTTGCACACACTCATCACCATGTCCTCAGCCATACGCATACGATCAGGCTCATCATAAATATGCCCCAGGGCCTTAAAAAATGCATCTACCGTCATAAGCTCAGGGGCCATGGTCGGAAGGGAGAAATTCCAAGCTTGTGGGGCTTCCCTTAACAGAGACATAATGACCCCCACTCTCTGACTTTCATCCCCAGAAGAGTGTGGTCTTAAGGAAAAAAAAGCTTACAGCCCTCCTTGAAAACTCTGAACTTTTTTTTATCTCCAGAAAAGGTATCCGGCAACTTCACTGGAAACTCAGGGGAAACTAATGTAATATCCCGAGCCCCCGATGAAAAAAACCCCTGCACAGTGTCAGCGATCAGCTGCTGAGACTGAGCCAGGACTCGTTCTTCTCCAAGGAGTTTCTGAGACATCTGGGTCAGGTGTTTAACCTGCTCAGAAAGAGCATGCATAGGATCCATCACACACAGGAGAAGGGAGCAGAGAAAAAAAATGGTATCGGTCAGTTATAATATCAGGATTCTGACAGCGCCGGCGTACAGCCTCCGCTGAGCAGGGACTCACCCACACTGTAGGGATCCCTGGGGACCAGGACAGCCAGAAAGTATAGGTGCACAGGACCTGAGTGATGAAGTTTAGCAAGCCGGCACGGGACCTATGGTCATGTGACTGCAAGGGGGTGGGGCTTAGCATCCTGCTTTCAGAGAAGACAGAAAACTCAGAGTCGGGCAAAATGGAGGTCATTCACAGTACGGACAGCGAGGTACAGGAGGAACAAACAGACAGAAGGTCAGACAAAGCCAAAGGTCATACACAAAAGGGCGACGCGGTACCAAGGGGAAGAGCAGAGAGAAGTCGGGTCACAAGCAGAGAGTCATACACGAGAGGTAGCGCAGTACAAGAGGGACAGGCAGAACTCGTATCAGGGACAGAACCGGATCAAAACCAAATAAGCAAGCAAGATATCAGGCACAAGGCACACGTACGCACAAGGTCAACTAACTCAGCCGAGGGCAGGAGTATAACTGACACTGGACCTAGGTCAAGTGATCATAAAATGGCCGCTGTCTGCCAGGGAGAGGTGGAATAATAAACCCCCAGTCAGAGCAGGACGGACCAAAGCGAAACCTCGTCCTAGATAATGACACTATCATTGAATGTAGTAAGGACCGCCCACTTTTAGAATTTTTGACAGTATAACTCTGCAGAATCCTGTCCCTGGTTTAATGACAACAAGGTTCTCTCAGCTTGATCAACAGCATTAGGTTCATCATACAAAAACCCCAAGGCTTGAAAAAATGCATCCACATTAGTCAGAATAGGATTTTCAGGTGTCAGAGAAAAAGCCCAATCCTGGGGATCGCCGCGCAGCAAGGAGATGACAATTTTAACCTGCTGCACAGAGCTACCCGATGACTTAGGCTTCAAGGCAAGAAATAATTTAAAATTATTGTTAAAATTCAGAAATTTAGACCGATCCCCAGGAAACACATCAGGAGTAGGAATCTTAGGTTCAGCATCATGTGACTGAATGAGGTAGGTGGAAATTCCCTGCACTTCAGCAGCAAGTTGCTCCACACGATCAGACAATTGCTTAATCTCCATTAGGAAAAAAATCTTCCTACGGCCCCAGAAAAAAAAGAGGAAAAAATACATAAAAAAAAAATTCTGACACTTTTTTTTTTCTTTTCTTCTTTTTTAACAACCTTTTCCTTCTTTTGAGAACCCTAGAATCTGTGGTATGGCTGGTGATTCTGTTATGAATGGGTCACCGAGGAGGAAAAAACAAAACGAGCTAAGTCATAGAAAACCAGAGAGGTTGGTAACTAAGCAGATTGAAGGTCCCTGATCCTAACCACACAACTAGCAGCAGCCGTGGAGCGTTCCTACGATGAACCTAGATGCTTCGCCACAGCCAGAGGCCTAAATAAGCCTAAAGCAAGAAAAGTGGAAAACTAACTGCCCCAGAGCAGACCCCAAAGGAAAGACAGCCCCCACACATGTATTGACGGTGAAACAAGATGAAAACACAAACACAGGCAGGAAAATAGGCTGAGCAAATGATGGGGCCCAACTAACTTGAAAGGATAGGAAAGGAAATATACTGTCTGCAATCTGCCAAAAACCCTACAAAAATAATGTCCAACACTTCTGATAACAAAATTAACCCTGAAGTCACTAGACTTCTCCCACTATATCAGCACTCTGAAATATTCTGAGACAGAGCAAAATGAGGCCAATCTAATAAGGGACAAAAAGTCAATTGGCAAATACAGATAAATAAGAGTAGAAATTCAGTACAGCCCCAGCCGGGGCTGGCTGACCACACAATAAACTGAATAGACCAACAAAATCAAGTGTGAACATTAGCAGAAAAACTTAGCTTGAGCTGACTGGAGCAGAGCTGAAAACCAGGACCTGACAAGCCAGAAGGAATCACCTGCACCAGAATAGGGTGTCGGCTGTCTTAAATCCAGTCTGAGATTCCTGAGGTCCAATCGTCATCCTCCTTATCAAGTGGCAGATCTCCACTGATTAAATCAGCCTCACTACCTCCTGTTACCACCAGAGGGAGCCTGGAAGGAGAACTCACAACTGGTAGATCAGAAAATGAACTCACAACAAGATACCATGCGTGCATTTACCTGAGACCTGAGACACTAACAGGCTCAGCCTTTTGTGTTTACCTCTGCTGACATCTCTGTGAGCAAACAGAGATTGCTTAGCGCACTTGGGTGACGTTCAACCCGCGTGTGCATTTCCGCCATATTGCTCGTCTGTCACTACTTAGCAGCAGTGTTTACATATACTGCACGGTGGATCCCGAGTGATGAACGCATTTTATTATTTATTTTTATTTAGTGCGTTCCGCCGTTCCTAACACTATGTTCTCAATCAACCCAAAAGACATATAGATATCAAAGCTTAATATTTTTGGAAGTTGGAGTGGGTTTTTTTAGATTTGGCTATCGTAGGAGGATATCTGCTTGTGCAGGTCACTATTACAGTGCAGAATTATTAGACAACTTAATAAAAACAAAATATATACCCATCTCACTTGTTTATTTTCACCAGGTAAACCAATAGAGCAACACAAAATTTAGAAATAAACATTTCTGACATTCAAAAACAAAACAAAAAAAATCAGTCAGGAATATAGCCACCTTTCTTTACGATGACACTCAAAAGCCTTCCATCCATAGATTCTGTCAGTTGCTTGATCTGTTTACGATCAACATTGCGTGCCACAGCCACCACAGCCTCCCAGACACTGTTCGGAGAGCTGTAATGTTTTCACTCCCTGTAGATCTCACATTTTATGAGGGACAACAGGTTCTCTATGGGGTTCAGATCAGGTGCATAAGGGGGCCATGTCATTATTTTTTCTTCTTTTAGACCTTTACTGGCTAGCCATGCTGTGGAGTATTTGGATGCATGTGATGGAGCATTGTCCTGCATGAAAATCATGTTTTTCTTGAACGATACCGACTTCTTCCTGTACCACTGCTTGAAGAAGGTGTCTTCCAGAAACTGCCAGTAGGTCTGGGAGTTGAGTTCACTCCATCCTCAACCCGAAAAGGTCACACAAGTTCATCCTTGATGATACTAGCCCATACCAGTACCCCACCTCCACCTTGCTGGTGTCTGAGTCGGAGTGGAGCTCTCTGCCCTTTACTGATCCAGCCTCGGGCCCATCCATCTGGCCAATCAAGAGTCGCTCTCATTTCATCAGTCCATAAAACCTTAGAAAAATCAGTCTTAAGATATTTCTTGGCCCAGTCTTGACATTTTATCTTGTGTTTCTTGTTGAAAGTTGGTCGTTTTTCAGCCTTCCTTACCTGGGCCATGTCCCTGAGTATGGCACACCTTGAGCTTTTTGATCCTCCAGTAACGTTGCGCTCTGAAATATGGCAAAACTGGTGGCAAATGGCATCTTGGCAGCTTCACGTTTGATTTTCCTCAATTCATTGACAGTTATTTTGCGCCTTTTTTTTTCTCATCACGCTTCTTGCGACCCTGTTGGATATTTGCCATGAAACGCTTGATTGTTCGGTGATCACGCTTCAAAAGTTTGGCAATTTCAAGACTGCTGCATCCCTCTGCAAGACATCTCACAATTTTTGACTTTTCAGATTCCCTCAAATCTTTCTTCGGACCCATTTTGCCAAACGAAAGGAAGTTGCCTAATAATTAAGCACACCTTATATAGGGTGTTAATGTCATTAGACCACACCCCTCCTCATTATAGAGATGCAAATCATCTGATTTACATAATTGACAGTTGGCTTTCAAGCCTATACAGCTTGGAGTAGGACAACATGTATAAAAAGGATGATGTGATCAAAATACTCATTTGCCTAATAATTCTGCACCCAGTGTATAGACATAAGGCAATTGCTGTAGACATCGTACAGAATGATTCCTGGCTTGGAATCTCTATATTAATCTTAATGAAAGTATCTGTATAGCAAAAGAAGTGACCCAAACATCCAAATATTATTTTGATCTAGGGGAGAGTGTAAGAAGTGACTGATAACTTGGGAAGAAAGCTGATTATTTTAGTATATATTGCTATAAAGTTTTGTCTATTCACCTGTACTATTAATTCATGCAAAGTTTGTTGAAAGCACAGTTTTCTTTTAAGAGCAGCTTGGAATGGTGACTACTGATGATGCAACATGATGATTATGATGCAACATGCAACATTGTGATCTGGTCAGGAGGAATGTATCCCAGTGTTGAAGATGTTGAAGTATACTAGTAAAAAATGATTAGAGGTGAGCAAATTTCTTCGGATTTTGACCCCGAATCTGCGTTTGACATATTCGAGCCTTAATAAAACAATACTCATGCCGAATGTATGTCTTATAATTGGCTCTGAACATGTTCGGTAATTTCCACTCCCATTGACACTAGTAACGTTTGTCTGTGTTCGAAGAATATTGCAAAAACCATACTCGATTCTGATCGCATTCGGAACTGAATCCGAACAAATTTGCTCTGAAAATGATCTTATTGCAGACAATGGGATAAGATCTTCCTTCACTTTCCCCTTGGCATTTTAGTTAAAGAGAGCCTGTCTGCACGAACTTGGAATCTAATGTAAAGACATGACTGTATTGGCACTGTAATAAAGATTAAATTGATACCTTCCGTGAAGAAATCCACTGTTTTCTTCTTCTTTTATCATGATTTGAAGTGTTATTCTAATTAAATTCAAGTGTAACAGGGCCGAACTCTGGATAGGGTCTCTGGCTGCCTGTGTGTATGTCTCATTCCTTTGCTGTCCTCTGGTCTTTGAATGAAATGTCACTGATTTCTCAGTAACCTACCTCCTGTGTTTGAAATGTCGCATTGACTCTGTCATTAATTCTTTCTGAGATGGCTATGCATGTGCTGCCCACGCCAATGAAGGCACCATTTTATTGTAGTCCATTCAGGAACTCATTATGCACATGTGCCATCTACTGAAAAAAGCAGAGACGTGTCATTCAAAGACAGCTAGCAAGCAGACAGGATGGGGAATGCACAAGACACAGATCATATTCTTATTATTTCAGCAACTGTCAGAACTAGCGATAAGCGAACATGTTCAGAAAACCTCCACCAATCTCAAATTCGGCAGGAACGTGGAACATTCGGATTCGCGCTAGCCTCCACAAGCGTTTTTACTTAAATTCGGCAAAAGACGGACACAGTTCGGTAAATCATCATGTTTCCACTAAAGCTTGACTATGATAGTGCTGCTGTATGATGAGCGGGGGGTGGAGGGACGAGTTTGACAAGGGGATAGGTGTGTCTAGGTTAGAGAAGCATGTGAAGAGGTTACAGCAGCAGCATGCACTTTTTTAGTCCCTTAACTTTATGTGTGTTGAGTCCAACAACCAATCAGGGTGCAGAAACCATCCACAATGTCATGACACAAGGTCTCCTGTGATTGGTTGCTGAAATCACATGTCACTGGCCATATAAAAAGTGGACACCTTGTTTTGCTGGCATCATTTGCTCAGTGTCAGAGTGCAGAGAGGTCAGTCCTGCTCTAGTGCATGTGCTGAAAGTGAACTTATTTTGTGTGAAATTGATCTTCCAGCATGGAAGTAGATTGTGCAAAAACTGGAAGCCCCATTAGCTACTCCAAATTATTTCTGCTAACATTGTGTTTCAGTGGCAAATCAGAATTCCAGATTTCCAATTAAAAATCATTAGGCCTAATGTAGTGTTGCAGCCTGGAGGGCCAATTAGCTACTCCTAGTCATTTGTTATTAAATTTGTGTTTCAGTGGCAAATCAGAAGGCCAAATTTTCACTTAAAAATTGTTAGGCCTACTATAGTGGTGCAGTCACCAGATGCAATTAGCTACTACAAATTGCTTGTGCTCACACTATGGTTCAGTGGCAAATCAGAAGGCCAGATTTCCACTTAAAAATCATTAGGCCTACAATAATGGTACAGCCATGAAGTCCAATTACCTACTCCAAATCGTTTGTGCTAAAACTCTGTTTCAGTGGCAAATAAGAATTCCAGTTTTCCACTTAAAAATTGTTAGGCTTAACATAGTGGTGCAGCCACTAGGCACAATTAGCTACTCCAAATCGTTTGTGCTAAAACTGTGTTTCAGTGGCAAATCAGAAGGCTATATTTCTACTTAAAAATTATTAGGCATAAAAGTGTTGTTCAGGCACACTATCTAAGAAAATAAATGGTGATTATTCATTTAGTGACAGGTGACTGACAGCTATGGTCCTAAGATTGTGAAACAGGAGGGTACAAGACAGTAAGACTACATACATCAAGTATGGGAAAAAGTGAGGTCATGGTGGAAGGGGAAATAGGCTTAGTATTCGACGTGCACGTGGGTTATGTGTTAATGTGAATGAAAGCGCAACTGAAGAAAAACAGTCTTGTACTATCCAAAGACCACTGACAACATCTGTTACTTTTCAGCCTACCTGACTCCCTTTCTTTGGCAGCCGCACAGCGGTGCGCCTTGTAGACGAGGCTCAGAAAGAGAATGTGCTTGAGAGGATGGCAAACATTGCACCAAGTGGCGTCTGCTCCTCTTCATCCACCTTGACATTGTATTCAATGGTCCTCAGAGGTCTACTGTGAAGAATCACAGAATGCATAGTAGGAAAGCATCTACACCGATGCCTAAAATTTTTCCTGTTGGATTCAGGGCCGGACGAAGTAGCGTTCGAGCAGAATCCAGACCCTAGTCACCCGACGTTAACCACCAAGGCTGGAGGTGATCCTGATGAGACTCAGACACCAGAGGCGCAAGTGGAATGTAGTGTGGTTTCAGGGCAAGAAGAGGAGGAGAATAACACTCAGGGTGACAAGTGTGAGAACAGAGAGGATGATGAGGTTGTGGTTCCCACTTGGTGTGAACCCAGAGGTATGCAGTGGAGTAGCTCATCAGAGGAGGTAAAGGAGGAGGAAGAGGAAGTTACATTGCGGCTTCCCAGACAGACACGAAGTGACATAACCATGACCCATGGCAAGCACTGCATCCTCAGACCCAACTCTGAATGTGGCCGGCATGGGTCACGAGCATGGAGTTTGCAGGAGCAGCAAGGGTTGCCTAGCCAGGGCATTTTTTACACCACAAAGGATGACCCAGCACACGTTATCCATCAAATTTGCAATAAACAACTCAATAGAGGAAAAAATTGCAATAATTTGACAACTATGCGCGCAATCATGGTCTAGCACAAATGCGATCAACATGCCTTAGTGTGGGAATCTCACTGTGCTAAAATTCACACTAGCGGACCTTGCCAACCACTGGTAGACCCATCAACCCCATCCGTTGCTTCTTCCTCATCCGTCACCATTCTAGGTGTTCACACACATGTCTTCAGCCTCAGAAACTGCAATTTTTTACCCAACCACAGTCGGGGTGAGTGAGAGTTGGTCAGCTGTTTCTGAAGCAAACATGACTGCTGCTTTTGTGTCACCTAGCACAACACATCTTTCTCAATTCACCATAACATCTCCTCCTGCACCTCACTCACAGTCCAGCAGTTTGTACTGTTCTCCATACTCTGCCCTCTCTCACCACAGCAGCCAGCTTTTGGTCCCACAGTTGTGGTCACATAAATAATGTTTCCTCCTACACATGGCAAAGCTAAGAGCTTGAACTCCAACATCTCCAATCTATTTCCCATGAAAATGCTGCTTTTCTGCCTGGTTTCAGAAAGTTGATGGCCATCGCAATCCCCCAGTACCAGTGTCTGGTTGCCATTACTTCTCAAAGAACGCTGGACCTGTGCTACACCAGCATGTCACAAAGAACATCAGCTATCCCTGAAAAAAATCTATGTCTGCCAGGGTGCATTTCACCACTGGCATCTGGACGAGCAAACATGGGCAGGGGTGCTATGTCTCGCTGACTGGGCACTGGGTGACTCTGGTGGCTGTGGCAGAAGATGGTCAAGGGACTGCTCCACAAGTATTTGAATCCACAAGAATTGTGGGACAAACCTCTGTATCTAACAGTTCCTCCACTTCGTCTAACTCCTCCAACACAACATTTGAAAACTGTGCAAAAGGGTGCAGAGGTTCTCCACCTGTGCCCTCAACATCGCCCGACACATGAGCATCTTCTTGCTGAACTATCTTTAACATGCTGGAGTATCGAAAATCACTTGCAGACAATCTTAAGAGTTGTTTTCCCAAAGACAGAAGTGAGGCACACAGTGTGCAGTTGTAGACATTCAACCCTGGGAACATCAAGATGTCATTGCAAAAACATTAGCAGCAGACCTCACATGGCCATTTTGACCAATAAATAAAAAAGTTATGGCTTATTGCTCAGCTTGCAAGGATACGACATATGACAAAAATGTACGTCAAATGTCATGAAGGAGTTAATACTCTTATTTAGCATAAAAAACAAGGAGTCATGGAAGTATTGATATGACACCCACAGAGTCCTATCTGAACATCATTGGATCTGATTGGGATTACATGAAAAGATAGAAATATTTGCACAACACTACAGTTCTACAAGATGTTTGGAATAATCTCCCTGCCAAGTTCCTTAAAAAATTGTATTCAAGTGCACCAGGTTGTTTTGATGCTATTTTGTAGACAAAGTGCATGGTCAAACCAAATATTGAGTGGATTTCCCTACTGTTCTTTAATTTTGCTTCTAGTTAATAAATATTAAACTGCTTTTGAAAACAATTTTACTTTCCCTCATTTTTCCATACCTGCCTAAAACTTCTGCACAGTATCATATATGTATATAAAGAGTATCTAAAGCCATATGTATGCATCATAATGATACATTTTATAACTCAACCAAATAATCAATCGTTCTATTAACTTTTTGCATTGTCCTCAAAATGATACTATCAACTTTGTAAATGAAATATTATTCAAACACTCATCTTCGGAAAAACCCTTTGAATTTAAAAATGTATTAATCTGTTTCTAAGAACATTAAAACGTGGCAAATATATCACACCTAATTATTCTCCACTGGAGCAGGTTTAATTTAATATTAAGATTGGCTTGCCATCTATCTTACAGTAAGCTTGCTACCTCTCATTACTCTCTTTGTGATTTAATTTACTGCATGCTGCATGTTTCGGTTGAAAATTGTAATTCTCGGAGGAAAAAATCCAGCTCATTTTAATAGTACAATTGTAAGCAATAATACTCTCAGATATAGATTTTGTCAAGCTATGGAATTGATACCTTTATTAAGGTTTTAATACATTACAATGAAGGAACTTTTACAAAGAAAAATGTTAAAAGTCATTAAGCAATTAATTCTCTGTACATATCTGCATTATGAGCAATGTTTAAGTTAAAAGATTCCATTTTCTATGTTTATAATGCAAAAAAATATCAGTGTTTGACATCCAGCACTGTCTATTGTTTTTGTTGGAGAGTAATTATTTTATGGAATAATTGAGAGAAAAATAGAGATATGTTTTTCACTGTCTCCAGGTTTTTACCATGGGTCATTTTGGTTGTACGCCTCTCCATTAATAGAATCATAGAATCATAGAATCGTAGAGTTGGAAGGGACCTCCTGGGCCATCTGGTCCAACCCCCTGCTCAAAGCAGGATTCGCTAAATCATCCCAGTCAGATGTCTGTCCAGCCTCTGTTTGAAGACTTCCATTGAAGGAGAACTCACCACTTCTCGTGGCAGCCTGTTCCACTCATTGATCACTCTAACTGTCAAAAAGTTTTTTCTAATATCTAATCTGTGTCTCCTCCCATTCAGTTTCATCCCATTGCTTCTAGTCTTTCCTTGTGCAAATGAGAATAAAGTTGATCCTTCTACAATGTGACAGCCCTTTAGATATTTGTAGACAGCAATTAAGTCTCCTCTCAGTCTTCTCTTTTGCAAACTAAACATTCCCAAATCCTGCAACCTTTCCTCATAAGACAGGGTTTGCAGACCGGTCACCATTCTGGTCGCTCTTTTCTGAACTTGCTCCAGTTTGTTGATGTCTTTTTTAAAATGTGGTGCCCAAAACTGGACACAATATTCCAGATGAGGTCTGACCAAAGAGGAGTAGAGGGAAATAATGACTTCACGTGATCTAGACTGTATGCTTCTGTTAATACATCCTAGAACTGCATTTGCCTTTTTTGCTGCTGCATCACACTGTTGACTCATATTCAGTCTGTGATCTATTAGTATACCCAAGTCTTTTTCACATGTGCTGTCACTTAGCCCTATTCCTCCCATTCTATATATGCTTTTTTCATTTTTATTGCCCAGATGTAGTACTTTGCATTTCTCCCTGTTAAAAACCATTCTGTTAGTTACTGCCCACTTCTCCAGTTTATTTAAATCTTTTTGAATCCTCTCTCTCTCTTCTCTAGTATTAGCTATCCCTCCTAGCTTTGTGTCATCAGCAAATTTAATCAGTTTACCCTCAATTCCTTCATCTAAATCGTTGATAAAGATGTTGAACAATACAGGGCCCAGGACAGAGCCCTGTGGTACCCCACTTGAGACATTCTTCCAACTGGATGTGCAGCCATTTACGACCACTCTTTGGGTCCGATCACTAAGCCAGCTATGAATCCACCTAACAGTTGCCTTGTCCATTCCATACTTAGTCATTTTTTCAATAAGGATTGTATGAGAGACTTTGTCAAATGCTTTGCTGAAGTCAAGATATACTATATCTACAGCATTTCCTTGATCCACCCAATCAGTGATACCGTCATAGAAGGAAATTAAGTTAGTCTGACATGACTTATTAGTTACAAACCCATGCTGACTCTGTTTGATCACTTCATTCTTATCCAGGTATTGACTTACATGTTGTTTAATAATTTGTTCAAAGATCTTTCCTGGTATAGAAGTCAGACTCACCGGCCTATAGTTGCCTGGGTCCACCTTCTTCCCCTTTTTGAAGATAGGAACAACATTTGCTCTTCTCCAGTCTTCTGGCACTTCTCCTGTTCTCCAAGAATTTTCAAAGATTATGGAGAGTGGTTCAGAAATTTCTTCTGCTATCTCCTTCAGTACTCTGGGGTGTAATTCATCTGGAATAAGCCGTGTGCTTGAGGTCACTGGACAATACAAAGGTGACATCAGCCCCATAAATAATAACCTCACTTGCCACCAACACAGGGCAAGTTGGAATAACCGGGCAGAGAGCCAGAGTTGCTGCATCTAATAGATGCGCTTTTTCGGGGTGGCTTCTGGCTGAAATTTTTAAGCTGGGAGGGACTATCCATGGCCCCTTACCAGCCTGAGAATACAAGCTCCCAGCTGTCTGCATTATCTTGGCTGTTTTCAAAAATGGAGAGGACCCCACACCATTTTTTTAAAAAATATTTATTTAAATATTTTTTTTTAAATGGAGTGGGGACCCCTCTCTTTTTGATAGCCAGCCTTGCTGAAGCTGACAGCTGAGTGTTGCAGCCTGCAGCTGTCAGTTTTACCTGGCTGGCTATCAAAAATACATGGGATCCACGTCTTTTTTAACCCCTTCTTGACCAAGCCTATTTTGACCTTAATGACCAGGCCTTTTTTTCCAATTCTGACCAGTGTCCCTTTATGAGGTAATAACTCAGGAACGCTTCAACGCATCCTAGCAATTCTGAGATTGTTTTTTCGTGACATATTGGGCTTCATGATAGTGGTAAATTTAGGTCGATAATTTTTGCGTTTATTTGCGAAAAAAACGGAAATTTGGCGAAAATTTTGCAAATTTCGCAATTTTCAAATTTTGAATTTTTATTCTGTTAAACCAGAGCGTTATGTGACACAAAATAGTTAATAAATAACATTTCCCACATGTCTACTTCACATCAGCACAATTTTGGAAAAAAAAATGTTGTTAGGAAGTTATGAGGGTTAAAAGTTGACCAGCAATTTCTCATTTTTAGAACAAAATTTACAAAACCATTTTTATAGGGACCACCTCACATTTGAAGTCACTTTGAGGGCTCTATATGGCTGAAAATACCCCAAATTGACACCATTCTAAAAACGGCACCCCTCAAGCTACTCAAAACTACATTCAAGAAGATTATTAACTCTTCAGGTGCTTCATAGGAAAAAAAGCAACATGGAAGGAAAAAATGGACATTTTAATTTTTCCAGCAAAAAATTTTTTTAGCATCAATTTTTTCATTTTCACATGGGTAGCAGGATAAAATGGATCATAAAATTTGTTGGGCAATTCCTCCTGAGTACACCGATACCTCATATGTGGTCATAAACCACTGTCTGGGCACACGGCAGGGCATGGAAGGGAAGGACTACCATTTGCATTTGACTTTTTGAATGGAAAATTAGCTCCAATCGTTAGCAGTTGCCATGTCGCATTTGTAAAGCCCCTGTGAGCCTAAACATTAGAGCTCCCCCACAAGTGACCCCATTTTGGAAACTAGACCCCCCAAGGAACTTATCTAGATGCATAGTGAGCACTCTGAACCCTCAGGTGCTTCACAAATTGATCCGTAAAAAAAAAGTGCTTTTTTTCACAAAAATTTTATTTTAGCCGCAATTTCTTCATTTTCACATGGGTAACAGGATAAAATGGATCCTAAAATTTGTTGGGCAATTTAACCTGAGTACACCGATACCTCATACAGTAAGTGGTCATAAACCACTGTTTGGGTGCACAGCAGGGCCCAGAAGGGAAGGAGTGCCATTTGACTTTTGAATGGAAAATTAGCTCCAATCGTTAGCGGACACCATGTCGTGTTTGGAGAGCCCCTGTGTGCCTAAACAATGGAGTACTTCCACAAGTGACCCCATTTTGGAAACTAGACCCACTAAGGAACTTACCTAGATGTGTAGTGAGCACTTTGAACCCCCAAGGGCTTCACAGAAGTTTATAACGCCGAGCCGTGAAAATAAAAAAATCATTTTTTTTCCTCAAAAAATGATTTTTTAGCCCGCAATTTTTTATTTTCACAAGGGTAACAGGAAAAATTGGACCCTAAAAATCGTTGTCCAGTTTGTCATGTCATGAGTATGCTGGTATCCCATATGTGCGGAGGAATCACTGTTTCGGCACACGTCGGGGCTCGGAAGGGAAGTAGTGACATTTTGAAATGTCGACTTGATGGAATGGTGTGCGGGCGTCATGTTACGTTTGCAGAGCCCCTGATGTGCCTAAAAAGTAGAAACCCCCCACAAGTGACCCCATTTTGGAAACTAGACCCCCCAAGGAACTTGTCTAGATGTGTGGTGAGCACTTTGAACCCCTAAGTGCTTCAGAGAAGTTTATAACGTAGAGCCGTAAAAATAAAAAATCTTTTTTTTTCACAAAAATGAACTTTTTGCCCCGTTTTTTTATTTTACCAAGGGTAGCAAGAGGAATTGGACCCCAAAAGTTGTTGTGCAATTTGTCTTGAGTATGCTGATACCCCTTATGTGGGGGTAAAACACTGTTTGTGTGCACGGTAGAGTTCAGAAGGGAAAGAGCACCGTTTGACTTTTTCAACGCAGAATTGGCTGGAATTGAGATCGGACACCATGTTTGCAGAACCCCTGATGTTCCTAAACAGTGGAAACCCCCACAAGGGACACCATTTTGGAAACTAGATCCATAAGGAACTTATCTAGATGTGTGGTGAGCACTTTGAACCCCAAAGTGCTTCACAGAAGTTTATAACACAGAGCCGTGAAAATAAAAAATCATTTTTTTCCTCAAAAATGATTATTTAGCCCGCAATTTTTTATTTTCACAAATGTAACAGGAGAGATTGGACACCAAAAATTGTTATCCAGTTTGTCCTGAGTACACTGGTACCCCATATGTGGGGGAGAACCACTGTTTGGGCACACGACGGGGCTTGGAAGGGAAGTAGTGACGTTTTGAAATGCCGACTTGATGGAATGGTCTGCGGGCGTCATGCTACATTTGCAGAGCCCCTGATGTGCCTAAACAGTATAAACCCACCACAAGTGACCCCATTTTGAAAAGTAGACCCCAGAAGGAGCTTATCTAGATATGTGGTGAGCACTTTGAACCCCCAAGTGCATCCCAGAAGTTTATAACGTAGAGCCGTAAAAATAAAAAATCATATTTTTTTCACAAAAATGATCCTTTTGCCCCCAATATTTTATTTTACCAAGGGTAGCAAAAGGAATTGGACCCCAAAAGTTTTTGTGCAATTTGTCCTGAGTAGGCTAATACCCCATATGTGGGGGTAAACCTCTGTTTGGGCGCACGGTAGAGCTCGGAAGGGAAAGAGCGCAGTTTGACTTTTTCAATGCAGAATTGGCTGGAATTTAGATTGGACACCATGTTGCGTTTGCAGAGCCCCTGATGTGCCTAAACAGTGGAAACCCCCACAAGTGACCCCATTTTGGAAACTAGACCCCCTAAGGAGCTTATCTAGATGTGTGGTGAGTACTTTGAACCCCCAAGTGCTTCACAGAAGTTTATAACGCAGAGCCGTGAAAATAAAAAATCATTTATTTTCCACAAATATCATAATTTAGCCCCAAATTTTTTATTTTCTCAAGGATATCAGGAGAAATTACACCCCCAAAGTTGTTGTGCAATTTTTCCTGAGTACACTGATACCCCATATGTGGCGGTAAACAACTGTTTGGATACATGTCGGGGCTCGGAAGGGAGGGAGCACTGTTTGACTTTTTGGACACAAAATTGGCTGGAATCAATGGTGGCGCAATGTCACGGTTGGAGACCACCTGGTGTGCCTAAATAGTGGAAACCCTCTCAATTCTAACTCAACCCTAACCCCAACACACCCCTAACCCTAATCCCAACCCTAACCCCAACACACCCCTAACCCTAATCCCAACCATAACCCTAACCACAACCCTAACCCTAATCCCAACCCCAACACACCCCTAACCCTAATCTTAACCCTAATTCAAACCCTAACCCTAATTCTAACCCTAACCCTAATTGCAACCCTTACCCTAATTGCAACCCTAACCCTAATTGCAACCCTAACCCTAACCCTAATTGCATCCCTAACCCTAATTCTAACCCTAACCTGTTATGAATGAGACACCGAGGAGGAAAAACAAAAAACAAGCTAAGCCCAGAAAACCGGAGAGGTTGGTAACTAGCGGATTGCAGACCCCTGATCCTATCCACAACAACTAGCAGTAGCCGTGGAGCGTGCCTACGGTGGTCCTAGATGCCTCATCATAGCTGGAGAACTAAATAAGCCTAAAGAAAGAAAGGGAAAATCTAAACTGCCCCAGAGCAGACCCCAAAGCAATAGACAGCCCCAAACATGTATTGTCGGTGAAACAAGATAAAAACACAGACACAGGTAGAAAGGTAGGCTGAGTGTTATGATTGAGTCACCGTAGGAGGCAAAAACAGAAATGCTAGCTAAGTCCAGAAAACCAGAGGTTGGCAGCTATCGGATTGCAGACCCCTGAACCTATCAACACAACTAGCAGTAGCCGTGGGGGGTTCCTACGATGCCCTAGACCCCTCGATCACAGCCGGAGAATTAAATAGCCTAAAGACAGAAAGGGAAATCTAAACTGCCCCAGAGCAGACCCCAAAGCAAAAGGCAGCCCCCCACATATAATGACGGTGAAGCAAGAAGAAAGAACACAACACAGACAGAAAGATAGACTGAGCAAAGACGGGGCCCAAGCTAACTAGATAGGAAAGGACAGGAAGGCTGCTGTCTGCAATCCGTGAAAAACCCTATGAAAATAAGAGCCAACAGACTGACAGTGAAAAAGGCCCTGAAGATGCTAGGCTTCAAAAAGACTATGTCAGTACTCAGGAATATTCTGAAGACAGAGCAACCGGCAAAAGGAGAATCAGCTCACCCCAGCAGGGAATGGCAGAATCCAGAAAAGCAAGGCAAACAAAAACAAAACACAAATGCCAAAAGGTAAAGCAGAAAACTTAGCTTTAGAGGAGCAGGAATCAGACTGGTTTCCTAGAAGTCCACAGAGAAATCACCTGCAGGGCAGAAGGGCGTCGGCAGCCTTATATCCAGTCCGTGACTCCACTCAGCCAGTCATCATCATTAGGCTCAGGTGCCTGATAATCAGGCTCATTACCTTCCTTTACCAGAATAGGGAGTTCATCAGACCTCAGTGATGAAGGGGAAAATGAACTCACAACAGCTGAGCAAATGATGGGGCCCTCGCTAACTAGAAAGGACAGGAAAGAAAAGCTGATGTCTGCAATCACGCAAAAAACCCTGCCAAAAAGAATGTCCAACACATCTGATAGAAAAAGGTCCTGAAGTCGCTAGACTTCAAATCACTATATAAGCACTCAGGTATATTCTGAAGACAGAGCCAAAGAGAGCTCTTTTAGTCTTCTATACTCATTTTTAAAATAATTTCAACAGCTTCATATCTCTTCTGTATTTTAATTACTGTATATAATGACAATATGTCTAGCTTTCCCATTGAATAGACTTAAGGATTTCCAGCATGTGTTTAGTATCCTTAATATGGGAGGGAGACTATGGTGTGGATTTTGGCATCTGGAAGCATTTTCCCACCTACAAAGAATGGAGAAACCTGTAATTTTTATTGTAGGTAAACTTCAACTGTGAGACAGAACCTTAAAAAGTTTAAAAAAAATCACATTGTATGATTTTTAAATATTTAAGTTAAATAGTATTGCACAAAATAGGTATTTGACACAATAGAAAAACAGAATTTAATATTTGTTGCAGAATCCTATTTTTGCAATTACAGAGGTCAGACGTTTTCTGGCGTTCTTGACCAAGATTACAGACACTGCAGCAGTGATTTTGTCCCTCTCCTTCACTCAGATCTTTTTTTAGATCTTTCAAGTTTTGGGGTTGTCACTGGGAAGCATCGAGTTTTGGCTCCCTCCAAAGATATTCTATTGGGTTCAGGTCTGGAAAGTGGTTAGGCCACTCCAGGACCTTGAAATGCTTCTTATGAAGCCACTCCTTAGTTGCCCTGGCTGTGTGTTTTGGGTGATTTTCATGATGGATGACCCAGCCACAATTCATCTTCAATGCTCTTAGTGAAAGAAGAATGTTATTAGCCAAAATCTCACAACACATGACCCCATACATTCTCTCTTCAATATAGTACAGTTGTCCTGTCCCTTATGCAGAAAAGCACCCCAAAAATATGATGTTTTACCCACCATGATTCATTGTTGGGATGGTGTTCTTGGGGTTCCACTCATTCTTTTTCCTCCTAACACTGTGAGAGGAGTTGATACCAAAAGTTTTATTTTGTTGCATCTTACCACATGTCCTTCTACAATGCCTCCTCTGGATCATACAGATGGTCATTGGTGAACTTCAAATGGGCCTGGACATGTGCTGGCGTGAGTCGGGGTACCTTGCCTTCTCTGCAGCATTTTAATCCAAGATGGCGTAATGTGTCAATAACTTTAATGTTTGAGATTGTGGTCCCAGCTTTCTTCAGGTCATTGACCAGGTCCTCTCATGTTGTTCTGGGATGATTCCTGACCTTTCTTAGAATCATTCTTACACCATGAGGCGGTATTTTGCATGTAGCCCCAGACTGAGGAAGATTGATAGTCATGATGTGATTGTTCCTTTTTCTAATAATTGTGCCAACAGTTGTTGCCTTTTCACCAAGCTGCTTGCCTATTTTCCTGCAGTCTATCCCAGCTTTTGCAGGTCTCCAATTTTGTACCTGGTGACTTTCGACATATCTTTGGTCTTGGCCATTGTTGAGAGGTTGGAGTGTGATTGAGTGTGTGGATGGGTGTATTTTATACAGGTAATGAGTTCAAGCAGCTGCAATTAATACAGAGACACCAGAGCACATTTTAGCATATAACTTGTTTGTGCTGCTAACATTGTGCTTGAGCCTGGAGTCCACATATGAGAATGTAAATTGTTTGTTCTAGTAGCATGCTCCAGAAAACAGGGGATATTTCAGTATCTAATAATTCTGTGCTCATATTTTTGCTCCGTCAAATAGTCCACATTTAAGAATCTAAATTGTTTGTGCTATTACTGTGGTCCTGCAACAAGTCCACATTTCTGCAAAAAAAAAATTTCATCTGGTAATATTTTGGGCTAGGCAGGAGTCCACATTTAAAAATATAAATTGTATGTTCTAATACTGTGGTCCTGCAACAAGTCTACATTTCAGCAAAAAATATTTCAAGCTGGTAATATTTTGGGCTAGGCAAGAGTACATATTTGTACCAAATATGCCAGAACCATGAGTAAGGACCATAGTCCATAGGAGAAGCTCCCAACACAATGTGGACAATGCCAGAGGACAGACTGGAGCCTAAGTACCCCAAAGTATAACACTTCTCATAAAACCTAATTTTTTTAATTAAAATATTTTAAAATTGTAATAATCATATGAAGATAACTTGAAAAAGGCAGTAACCAGTATCAGGAGAATAGTGCAGACACAAAATATGTGTGTTAGGTGTCGGGATTCTCCTACTGTGCGAGATAGATCCCAAGCATTAACTGGTACTGTGGTCTCCCATTCAAGACCAGCCGCTGCGATTGCTGCTCGGAAGAGATGTCAGTCTTGCTCAGCCTAATGGTATACGCTTGGTTACTGCTGGCTCTTCAGCCAAGTCTATGGTAATCAGTGATATGCAGGTTCAGCCTTGCGCTCTGGAGTCTAAGTCTAGAGATCATCATACTGAGCATGTCCCTAATGTAGCATCTTCTTGTTGGTGGTCGGACGTTAGCTGCTCTGGTGATGTGGCAGCTCCAGATTTGCTCACAGGTGATGTCTCGACCGACTGGGCATGAGTGTTTGAGGTGGAGTCCAGCATATAAAAGGCTCTCAGCGGCGCATGTGGGCTCCCTAGTGTCGTTTAAATTTTGGTGTGAGTGTGTGCAAGTTTTTGTGTGTCTGTCTATGCTCAAAGACTGTACACGATGGCAGGAAGGAAACACAATTATGCGGGTTTGTACCCATGGCTCAAAGCCTGAGTCTCTAGTCTGCTACATGCTTAGGGTCCCAATCAGACATATAGTGCTGTGCAAATTAATTGGGACAAAGCATTTTTTAAGTAAAATCGAAAGTTGGTTACCAGTCAGTGATTGAAACCAGTTTTAACTGCTTTGAACAGGTGTGAGTGTACAACCTTGAATAACAAAATGTGGTTTGACTGGTTTTAGTCAGAAAATAACAGCTAGCTGCCCCCTCAGCTTCAGCTGAGAGCTTGTTTCTGTGAGGAGTGGTTTAGTGTACTTTTTCTTTCAGTGTGATTCGTGCCTTTAAAAATGGATGTTACTCCACGGAAAAGGTTTAGAATTATTACTCTTAAGGAACATACAAGTCTGACTGTAAGAGAAATCGCTTCCACCATTGATATTGGAAAATATACCATTTCAAGAATAATTCGCAGACACAATGAAACTGTTATGGATGGCGGAAAGCACCAAATATAAATAATAGGAGGTGCGTTCGCCGCCCGGGGTCCACCGTGCGGTAGGTGACAAGACCGCTGCTGGACAATGGCAGACTAGCTAGGAGGCGGAGCACTACACTCGGGTTAGCGTCACCCGAGGTGCTAGGCGCGGCTTTGTTACAGGCACAGAGACGCCATACAGGAAATAAGGTGTAAGCGCCAGACCTGTTAACCTCACAGGCCACCAGCGTGTGGCGTCGCAGCCGCGAACCCCAAGAGATGCTGCTGACTGCAGCGTGGCGTAAACTGAGGCCGCTTAACGTCAGTGCCGGAGAAGCGGTCAATGATGGACACTAGTGTATGGTATGGTAGCTCAGTGGCGCATAGCTAGCCACTACCTGGCGCTGACTAAACCAACACTCTGTCACCATTCGTAATATCCGAGGGTAGGGGTTTCAAATAAGTCAGTCACCAGACACATGCATCCATCACCATTCACACATAGCATAATAAGTCTACACTAGCGCATGGCCGAGCTGCCATGCGGGCTTTTTATAGTCATGCGCTTCCGGGAACTTCCAAAACTCTGGGAAGGACCAATCAGATCCGACACAGGACCTGAGCATGTGACCCCTGCTCTCCACTGAGAGGTCATCTTGCGGGCATGCCCAGCAGCACGGCGAGAGGACTTAGCCTCTGGAGCGGTTCCCTGCAGAGCAGGTTGCGCTACCATTGCTGCACCAGAGGTGGTGGCAACATCCAGGCTCACAGAGCGAGTCTGAGCAGGACGCCTGGATCACCGGGATTGCTGAGCAGGTCCCTGAGCAGTCGGAGGGGAATGGGAGACTGCTAGATGTACGGCTCTGGATTCCTGTTGTGCAGACCCAGGAATCCGACGCCTAACAGAAACTGGATCGTTTTCTCCAAAACAAAAAGGGAAATGTGTAAGAAAAAGGAATATGACACCAAGAACTGATAAAACACTTATCAGAAATAGTAAAATTAATGCAAGAAAAACAAGTAAAGACCTCCAAAGAGACTTGTTCGCTGCAGGTATTGATATTAGTGATTTGACTGTATGGCGCAGGCTTCTGGAAGTTGGTTGTATTGCAACAAAGCCAGTAAAGAAACAACTTCGGACATCTCTAATGAAGGCAAAACGACTTGCATGGTCAAACAAAAATATAAATCTTGGACAACTAGCCAGTGGAAAAACATCATTTTCAGTGATGAAACCATTCTTTTTGTTCAAGGGTACAGAGGAAGTGTTGTTAGAAGAAGCAAAAATGAACTATTGTGACCTGATCATCTTCAACAAACTGTAAAACACCCTCACAAACAGATGTTTTGGGGCTTTTTTACAGCTGATGGTACAGGGAGCTTATTTCCTGTCGATGGTATGATGAATTAATTCATCCAATTACATAGTCGTTTTAAAACGTTTTATTGTGCCATTCATGCATAAATTTGAAGGGACATTCCAACAAGATTTGGCTCCATGCCACAATTCCAAGTGTGTGAAGAAATTCCTGAAAGAAAATAAAGTAATAGTGCTGGACTGACCTGGCATTTCACCAGACTTAAATCCTATAGAAACGTCTTGGCAAAATGGACTGTACAACCAAAGAACGCATGATGAAAAGTGCCATACAAGTGTGGTTCCATGATGAGGAATTGAAGAATCTATGCAAAAACTTGGTAGAATCAATGCCAAAACGCATTGAAAATCTCATATCTGCTAAAGGAGGACATATTTCTTACTAAAATTAGTATGTAACAGTGCATTATAACATTTTATTATTAAATATTCAAAAATATGTGTTTTTTGCTTTGCCCCAATTAATTTGCACAAAACTGTAGGTTCAGTAGTGTCAGGACTGGGGTAACGAGCCGCTTGGCTTAGCATCTGTTTCGTTCATGTGTGCGGTTAGCACAAGTCAGTTACATAGCAAGCTCAATCCTTATGCTTCCCCTCTGTGAAGGTAACAGGATATAGTACTTAGCTTTCTTAGTGCAATATCTCTCTGGGAGGGTACTGAGCTTGGCACTCAGTGTTTCGTTCACACTGTGTGGCGTTAGCACAGTGTGTTTAAGGTAACACTCGCTGTTTTGTTTCCGTCATTGTTCATACTAGCAGCAGGTTCATCTCTGCACGGCGGACCCCGGGTTGCGATTGCACTTTATTTTGTATTTTATTTAGTGCACTCCGCCCACCCTAACAATGTGACAGCATAAACAGGCAGCTAGCACTAAATGACAGTACAATGCATATATATTTTTAGATGCCAAAACAGTCCAATATAAATCACAGAGGATTGCAGAAAGATAATTCCCAGGGGGAGCTATCAGAAACACTGTAAATTCATCATATGTAAGGTCAAAGGCATAGGAATATACATCTCTGGCAAAACTTAAGAGACCACTGCACAGTTTTATAAAAATCAGCTTCTCTACATGTCTGACAGCCATTCCATTCCAGTGTCAGCTGAATTCCAACCAGAGTAAACCTCATTCTACTTAATGTGCTTCTGATTAGGTGATCACCTGAACCAAATTTTATCTAACGAAGGAAAGTATAAAAAATCCTGCTGTGGTGTACACAATCCTTTTGCAAAAGGACAAGCTGGATGGCAAAACAAGTGCTAGTAATACCCTAAAAGTAATAGGAATGAAAAAAAAAACCTTTAACCATGCCAAAGGAGTTGAAAAGAAAAGTCTTGAGTGAGGAAAAGAAGGGCTCAATTAAGGCTTTACTAGCAGAGGGATACAGTGAGCGTCATGTTGCCTCCATCCTTAAAATTTCTAAGACGGCAATCCATTACAACAAGGTCAAGCAGCAGACATTGGGGACAACAAAGCTGTAGACCGGCAGAAGGCAAAAACGACTCTCCACTGACCGGGATGACATTATCTTATTCGAATGTCACTCAGTAACCGCAGGATGACTTCAAGTGACCTACAAAAGGAATGGCAAATAGCAGCTGGGGTGAAGTGCATGGCAAGAACAGTTTGTAACAGGCTCCTAGAGGCAGGGCTCAAGTAATGTAAAGGTAGAAAAAGCCTTCCATTAATGAGAAGCAAAGTAGAGCCAGGCTGAAGTTTGCCAAACATCATAAGGATTGGACCGTAGAGGACTGGAGTAAGGTAATCTTCTCTGATGAGTCTAATTTTCATCTTTGCCCAACACCTCGTTGTACAATGGTTAGACGGAGACCTGGAGATGCGTACAAGCTACAGTGTCTTGCACCCACTGTGAAATTTGGTGGAGGATCAGTGATGATCTGGGGATGCTTCACCAAGGCTGGAATTGGGCAGGTTAATCTTTGTGAAGGATGCATAAATCAAGCCGCATACAAGGTTATCCTGAAAAAACAGTTGATTACTTCTGCTCGCGCAATGTTCTCCAACTCGGAGGACTGGTTTTTCCAGCAGGACAATGTGCCATGCCACACAGCTAGGTCAATCAGTGTGTGATGAAGGACCACCACATCAAATCCCTGTTATGACTAGCCCAATTTCCAGACCTGAACCCCAATGAAAACCTCTGGAATGTAATCAAGAGGAAGATGGATAGTCACAAGCTATCAAACAAAGAACTGCTTACAGTTTTGTAGCAGGAGTGGCAAAAGGTCACTCAAAAGCAGTGTGAAAGACTGGTTGAAAGCAGTGAAGACGCATGAAAGCTGTGATTTAAAATCATGGATATTCCACAAAATATTGATTTCTGAACTGTTCCTGAGTTAAAAACATTAGTATTCTTGTTTATAAATGATTATGAACTTGTTTTCTAGCATTATTTGAAGTCTGCAAGCACTGCATGTTTTTGTTATTTTGACCATTTCTCATTTTCTGAGAATAAATACAAAATTTAGTGCTTGGAAATTCAAAAACATGTTGTCAGTAGTTTATAGAATAAAAGAGCAATTTACATTTTACTCAAAAATCTAATATATAAAGCTCAATGTGGGTGTGTATGTATGTATGTGTGTGTGTGTGTGTGTGTGTGTATGTCCGGGATTGGCATCCACACCGTCAGGACCCCGAGAGCATCATAAGCTATGTTGTGAGACAAAATTTTAACCCCCGCGCGTTCCAATTCACCAAACAATTTTGCCCCTATCTGCATAATGGGGAAAAGTGTGTGTGTATCAAGCCCCGCCCCTCATTATGATGTCATAATGGTTGCCATGGCGACGCTGATGTTATCATAGGTTGCAAGCCCCGCCCCTCACTGTGATGTCATAATGGTTGCCATGGTGACGCTAATGTCATAATAGGTTGCAATGGTGAAGATGCTGTCACAATGGTTGTCATGGTGACGATGATGTCTTAATAGGTTGCAATGGTGACGGTTATGTCATAACGGTTGCCGTGGTGATGATGATGTCATGATGGGTATATGGGCACGAGACTATGGGATAGAGGATGTGTGATGGGTATATGGGCACTGGACTATGGGATGGAGGATATGTATGGTGGGTATATGGGCATGGGACTATGGGATGGCGGATATGCATGATGGGTATAAGGGCACATGACTATATGATGGAGGATATGTATGATGGGTATATGACCACGGGACTGTGAGATGAAGGATGTGTGATGGGTATATGGGCACTCGACTATGGGATGGCGAATATGTATGATGGGTATATGGGCATGGGACTATGGGATTGAGAATATGTATGATGGGTATATGGGCATGGGACTATGGGATGGAAGATGTGTGATGGGTATATGGGCACTCAACTATGGGATGGAGGATATGTATGATGCGTATATGGGCACGGGCCTATGGGATGGTGGATATGTATGATGCGTATATGGGCACGGGACTATGGGATGGCGGATATGCATGATGGGTATATGGGCACATGACTATATGATGGAGGATATGTATGATGGGTATATGGGCACGGGACTGTGAGATGAAGGATGTGTGATGGGTATATGGGCACTCGACTATGGGATGGCGAATATGTATGATGGGCATGGGACTATGGGATTGAGAATATGTATGATGGGTATATGGGCATGGGACTATGGGATGGAAGATGTGTGATGGGTATATGGGCACTCAACTATGGGATGGAGGATATGTATGATGGGTATATGGGCACGGGCCTATGGGATGGTGGTTTTGTATGATGGGTATATGGGCATGGGACTATGGGATGGAGGATAATTATAATTTGTTATAACTAACCACAGTTAGTTACTATGCCCGGGCAGCGCCGGGCTCTGCAGCTAGTATACCTATAAAGAGAAAAATCAGACAAACTGAAAATTTTGCAGTGGTCTCAGAGCTGTATATTTTGGTGGCAAAAAATATAAAGTACAATTGTATATGAATGCAAAGATAGATGCCAAGAAGATTAACATATTTAAGTTGAAAATGGATACAGAGTCATAGCATCATATTCTGGGCAGATGCTGCTAAGGGAACACATAGTAGCGGTACAATTAAATGGATTATTACTCACCTATAAAGTGCAAAAGTTGCCTGTATGCACTGGTGAAAATATTAATTTTTTGGGTTAATACCGTGGTCCTGAAACAAGGCCACAGTATATAAATATTTAGTGCTACTATTTTTTCTCAAGCTAGGAGTTCACATTTCGGAATCTAAATTGTTTATACAAATAGCGTGTTACAGAAAGCAGGATGCATTTTATTATAATAAATCCTTTGTGCTAACTGTGTGATCCAGCCAGAAGGCCATATTTTAGCATGGGACAGGGGTTGGAACGGCATTTCTAGCTTAAAAATTAATCAGTAACACCTGGATGAGTGACAGGTGTAGGCCTGGTTGTCTGAGAGCCCTACCAAATTGAGGCAAGACCCATGAAGGAGACTTAAACATTTTCAAAATTTGGGGGCAAACACCACAAAAGCGGCATCAATTTATTTTATTTTTATAGTTATTTTACTCATTTAAATAGCGCCATTTTTCCACACAGTAATCAACAGACTTTATCAATTTCCCCAGAGTAGAAATAGCATAATGCGGCACTGACACCCCTTCCACTACTGGCAGCCAACCAGATGGAGACTTGTAGTCTCTACATTTCTTAAAATTGTTAGTAACATCAGAAGCAGTAGCAACAGCAAGCACAGAAGTCATGACTAATGTGTGACAGATTGCAATATTGCAATATAAATGCAGTATACCAAAAATGACACCATCGCCTAGTCTGTGCAGTCTGTAACTGAGGTGCAAAAGTTAATGGAGACCCATAACTTGTTCATCTTGACAAAAGTTAGGGGTCTACACTTTCAGGGGATAGTCGTCAGGACATCACCAGAGGCAATGAAGACACGTACTGAGAGAACACTGGCTGCCGGGCATGACAAAACCTCCAAAGCGTGGCAGGTGAGCTCAAGTCACCTTTTCCATTTTTTGAGGTTGAGATATTCCTGCATCATCTTCTCCAGGCATTCACTACTTCTCAGGCTTGCACTCTTTTCTGCTGGTCTAAAGCACGGGCTGGTCTAAAATATATGAGTAACGCCTCACATTTTTTTTTATTATTTATTTTACTCACTTATATAGCATCATTAATTACACAGTGCTTCTGACACATTTTCGGCAGTGTCCCAACTGGGAATCACAATGTAAATTTCCTATCAATATGTCTTTGGAGTGTGGGAAGAAACACCTGGAGGAAACCTACGCAAACATGGGGAGAACATACAAACTCCTTGCACATGTTTTCCTTGGTGTGGTCTGAACCCTGGACCCAAGTGCTGCAAGGCTACATTGCTAACTACAAAGCGGCCATGTTGTCTCTGCCACTTACACTGCTGCTAATGTTATTGCACTGATGACTCGACATAGCCGGGTTTGGAAGTCTATAACTGCAATGCACACTGTGTCCCTCATTGCTACAAGCATGTTTAGATACTCCAGCATGCATTTGTCACCTTCCAAGGGGAGAAGCATCTGGCAAAATTTACTCTTGTACTGCAGATTTAACAGAGTGGCATCCCTGTAGTCAGCACTATTTTTAACCATAAGAGTGCAGGCATTATGTTGAAGATAATTCCAAATTGGAGATGGTGGAGTTCAAGCTCTTAGCTTTGGCATGTGTATGATTAAATATTCTTTTATGTGACCAAAACTGCGGGACCGGAAAGCTGGCTGCTGTGCTGTGAGAGGGTGGAGTACGGAAACCAGGAAAAACTGCTGGACTGTGAGTGATGTGCAAGTGGAGATGTTATGATGGATTGAGAATTATGTGTTGTGCTAGGTGACACAAAAGCAGCAGTCATGTCTAATTCCGTAAAAGCTGTCCAGCTCTCACTCACCCTGACTGTGAATGGTAAACAATTGCAGTTTTTGCAGCCATAGACCTGTATGTAAACACTTGAAATGGTGAAAGAGGAGGAAGAAGCAGCATATGGGGTGATGGGATGGCCGGTGATTGACGAGGCCCTCTAGTTTGCATTTTAGCAGTGAGATTCTCACACTAAGGCATGTTGATCGCGCATGTGATGGTTCATGCATATAGCTGTCTAATTATTTCAATTTTTACTTCTACTAAGTTTTTTTTGTTAATTTGACAGATAACGTGTGTTGGGTCATCCTTTGCAGTCTCAAGAAATGCCCAGGCTAGGCAACTCTTGTCACCCTTGTGAACTGGACACTCGTAACCAGTGCTGGCCGCAAGCAGAGTTGGAGCTGAGGATGCATTGCTTGTCATGGTTGCACCGCTTTATGTCTGCCTGAGAAGCCGCAACATCACCTCTTCATCTTCTTCCTCCTTTACCTCCTCTGCTGAGCTACTCAGCTGGCATACCTCTGAGTTTACAACAAGTGTTATCTACAATCTCATCGTCATCCTCTCTGCTCTCACACTCCTCTCCCTGAAAGTCACCCTCCTCCTCTTCCTGCCCTAACAGCACAGTTATCAGTCTCATCAGGATCATCTCCAGCCCTGGTTGTTAACATCTGGTGATGAGGATCTGGATTCAGCTCGGATCCTATTTTGGCTGGCCCCAGATTCAAGCAAAAAAATGTTGACCACTGTTGCAGACACTTTCTTGAGCCTGAGAAACTTTGGAGCATACTTGTAAAAAATTGAATAGAATAGACTCACCCATCTGTGGTTCCCTACAGTTGGGTGGCTGGAGAGATAAGTTGAGGGGGGAAGGAAGGGTAATTTGAGGGCAACTTCTGAGGACTGTATTGTGTGTGGTGTAAAGATAGGGAAAGAGGAGGAGAGGACACTTGATGCAGAGCTTATCATCCACTGAAGAACATGCTCTTTCTGACCCTCATTGGTAAGGCTTAATGTTGTGTGGCTGCCAAAAGAAGGGGGTCGAGTAGCCCATCCAGTAACAGAAGTTATCAAAATGCTGTGCAATTACTCAATTCAGCAAAACAAACTTACTCTCTCATATCATCCCTGTCTCACAGCCAAAATCAGCTATTCAGTACTTTTCAATTTTCTCCTCCGTCCCCTAGCTCTCCCTCCCTCTCCACGGATCTCAGCTGAAGACTTTGCCTAATTCTTCAATCAGAAAATTAACAGCATAAGGCAAAGCTTTTGCCTAAAGCTCCCACAGCACCTCCTCAAATATTCAACTCTCTTCCTCCAAAAACAACTTCTCCACAATCACTGAAGATCAAGTTTCCTCTTTACATTAAATCGCATCTCATCACCTGTGAACTTGACTCATTTCCATCCCACCTCAATCCAAACCTTACCAAAGTCTTCAACCCAACCTTATCCCACCTCTTTAGCCAATCACTAACAACTGTTGTCTTCCCCTCATACTTAAAATACACACCCATCCGCAGAAAGCCCTCTTTTGACCCACCCTTTGTGTATAGCTATCGTCACATATCACTTCTTCCCTATGCCTCAAAACTACTGGAACAACACGTCCAATTTGAACTGTCCTCCCACTTCTCCTTCTGTTCACTTTTTGACCACTTACAATCTGTCTTTCAACAGCACCATTCCACTTAAACTGTCCTGACTAATGTACCAACAACCTACCAACTGCCACATCCAAGCGACACTATTTTATCTTCCTCCTGAAGGGTCTGTCATCTTCCCTTAATACAATGGAACCATTCCCTATAGCTACAGATTCTCTCATCTCTTGGCATCAGAGACCTGACAAAAACTTGTTTCCAGCTCACTCAGTTGCTCTGTGCTCATCTACCTGGGGCTCAGACACCGGCCTCGCCCTGGCCTCCCATCAAAAATAATAGAAAAATTGCCGTCTGGCTCAACAGGACTGGATTTTTCTTTTCTTTATCTTTTTCAAAATAAAATATAGACCATACAAAAGAAAATTTTCATGGTCGATATGACCTGAAAATTTTCTTTTGTATGCACTATATTTTCTTTTGAAAAAAGAAAAAGAAAAGAAAAATCCAGTCCTGTTGAGCCGGACTCCCAATTTTTTCTATTATCACAGACCTGGCCCTTTCTTGGATCTCCTCATACCTAACATGCAGGACATTCAGTGTCCCCCACTGACACATCACCTCCTCATCTCGCTTCCTATCTGTCGGTGTCCTCCTGGGTTCAGTTCTAGGACCCTTGCTCTTCTACATTTACACCTTTGAACTGGGGAAGTTCATGGAGTTTCACAGCTTTCAGTATCACCTATATGCTGATTACACACAGATCTACCTCTCTGGACCTGACATTACCTCCATACTAACCAGAATCCCAAAATATTTATCCGCTATTTCATCTTACTTCTCTGCTTGATTTCTAAAACTTAACATGGATAAAATCATTTTTCCACCATCTGATTAAACCACCTCAACTGACCTGTGCATCAAAGTCAATGGCTGCCCACTTTCAACAGTCCCGCAAGCTTGACTCTGATCTCTCGTTCATATCTGAAATCCAAGCCCTTTTCACTTCCTGTCGACTTCAACTCAAAAATAACTTCCAGATCCGCACATTCCTCAACCATGAATCTACAAAAACACAAGTGTATACCCTCTTCATCTCCTGCCTCACCTACTGCAACCTCCTGCTATGTGGCCTCCCTTCTAACACTCTCACACCCATCCAATCTATCCTAAACTCTGCTGCCCAGCTAATACACCTGTCACCCTGCTATTCCCAAGATACTTCCCTCTGTCAATCCCTGCACTGGTTTCCCATTGCCCAGAGACTCCTGTTCAAAACCCTAACTTTGGCATACAAAGCCATCCACAATCTGTCTCCTCCATACATCTGTGACCTAGTCTCCTGGTACTTACCTGCACGCAACCTCCAAACCTCACGAGATCTAACCACAATCAAATTCTAGATTTCCTTTGTAGATCCCCTATACTCTGAAGCCGTGTACCACAACATATCATACTCTCGCCTACCATAGGAACCTTCAAAAGGAGCCTGAAAAACCACCTCTTCTGACAAGCCTACAACCTACACTAGCCATCGCTCCACCATACCGCTGCACAAGCATCTCTACCCTCACCTATTGTATCCTTACCCATCCATTGTAGACTGTGAGCACTCACGGGCAGGGTCCTCTCACTTCCAGTACCAGTTGGTGACTTGTACTGTTTAAAAATATTTTCCTTGTTGTTTCACATGTAAATCGACATGGAATAAATGGCACTATAATAATAAAAATGATCATAATACTACTGTGCAGCTGCCAAAGGGAGTCCAGTAAACTGTATAATGACAGAAGTTTGAAAAAAATGTGAAATTGTATTATGTCTACTCTGAGTAAATTGATGATACTTTAATGGTTTGTGGCAATAATTTGGGGAAATATTTGTACTCCAAGTTGGGTCTACTTCACGTATGTTGCCTGAATTTGGCAAGGCTCTCAGCACAGCAGACCTATACCGGTCCCTCAATCACCTCTTAATTTCAACCAAAATTCAAAGCTGTAAATGCTGACTCAGACCCAGGTACCTCAAGCATGCCCCATTGCTGATTACTTCCGTGCCATTATAAAATGTTCTACTGTGGGTCAATTGATCAATCAACTACCTGTATTACTATTTTTACATTTTTCTACCAATAGTAGTCTATGAAACTGATATTTGTGCCACCTGACTGTGGCTGAGAAAAAAACAATTGAGCTGGTGCATGAGGCATTAGGACTTCCAGCAAAAAAGGATTGCACCAATCAGTTACCCACCGCATTGTAATTGAAACTTTGATTTAAAGGTCTAAATGCTGTCTCAGACCATGTTACCTCATGCATGAATCATGGCTGACTGCTACTGAGCCATTCTAAAATTTCTACTGTGGGTAAATTGATCAGTCAACAACCAAAGTTACTATCCTTAAATTTTTCTAACATTGGTGGTCTAGCAAGCTGATATTTGAGCGAACTTACTGCTGCTGAGCAAAAAGCAGTTTGAGCTATTGCATGAGGTATTAGAGCTCCCAGCTCAGCAAGCTACACTGGTCCCTCAGCCACTTTGTCTTAATTTAAACTTAAATTAAAAGCTGTAAATGCTGGCTCAGATCCTGATACCTCATACCAGGCCCATGGCTGACTGCTGTTGTGCCATTATCAAATTTCTACTGTCGGCCAATTGATGCCACTTTTCTTTGTGTCTGCCCCTAATTTGAGTTGTTTTGGCAGCTTTTTGGCCCCGTTGAAGGTGTTGTCTATTTGTTTGGTTTTGCATCCCACCTAATTCAGTGCAGCTCAGGGTTCGGATATGTTCAACGAACTGTTAGGCGAACATCAGGATGAAAGCCCAATCCGAACCGAACCTTGAAAGGTTTCCTCATCTCTAGTCAAAACATTGTTAGGCATATTTGTGCCAGTAAAATAACCATTTATAGTGTGCTGATAGCTTATCCTTTTGCTGAAGTGTGCAAAATTGTACACTTTATTTATACCTTTTGATATATTAGTGCTTTAGGTCTTGTGCACACGACTGTATAAATCAGGTGCATGTTGTCCTATAAATAAGGTGTTGCACATGAACCAATGCTATTCAATGAGGCAATTCATATGAACAAATTTCTCACATCTAATAGGGGTGTGTGAAAAAAAATAATCACAGCATGCTCAATTTTAGGTCATGTTCAGTGTATGATCAGTATTTTACATCAGTATAGGTAAGTCAAAATCATTAGTGGAACCATTAGAGGAAAAACATAATAGAAGCATGTCACCACTTCTTCATTTTTCACCCACTCTTGGTCTTGGTTTACAAATACTGATGTAAAATACTGACCAAATACTGAATGTGTCAACATGGCCTCTGTAAATCATATGTGACTCACCCATTTAAGTCTATAGATGCAAGGGAAAAATTGGAATGCACACAAACCATCCATATAGCATCCAATTTATAGGTACACAGCAATACTGTCCTGCACAGGAAAATGTGTTTTGATCAAGTTTGTTGCTATCATTACATTGATTATTGTTTTGTATACCGGACAAGTGTCCCAGGGGGTCACACAATCTAACATTTATTCATCTGGCAATTTGACATGAGCAACCCAAAAATAAGGTCATCTTACAATGTATGATGTGTATAGGAAGGAGCTGACAAGCAGAAGTGGAGATGCAGGGACTGAAAAAGGAGAAATCTATATTTGAAGTGCTTTATATTTATTGCTTCCATAATTGAGCTGCATTCATAAGGGCAGCATTTTGAATGTCTCTTGCCAAGAATTTCTGCACATATGTTTTGTAATATTTATAATTTCTATATTTCAGATAAGAAAGCAACATGTGGGAGTTGGAGCCTGTTTCAGAGCTGGAGATGTTGGAGCCGAGAGAAACATCTGGCCCTGGAGAAGTCCATCAGCAGGATTTCTGGTTTCAGGTGTGATTTTCATATTTCCCCTCCCTGTTACTTGCCATATGTTAGTTTGAACGAGCATTACATGCATGAAACAAAGTTGTTTACCCTTCAAATTTGTTAAGGTGCCAACAATTTTGTTCTTACCATATTTGACGTTTTGTGTGAAATTGTGTCCAATTTGCCTTTTTATCCTTTTTTTTGTGTTGTTCCAATACACAAAATAAACATGTGTATAACAAAACGTGTAATTGCAATAATTTTTCAGGGAGAAATACTTCATTTTATGGAACAATTTCAAGGGAGCCAACACATTCAGCCATGACTGTATACACATCACATAGGAGACAGTGGGGCTGGTGCATATATATTACATATGATATAATGGGGCTGTGTACACATCAAAAAGCAGACACAGCAAATGCAGGCTTCATCATCATTGGGTCAATAATGCAGAGAGCTCTAATTCTGCCCACAAAGAACTTCCTTAAGGGCCTGTCACACTAAGCGATATCGCTAGCAATATCGCTATAACGTCACTGGTTTTTGTGACGTTATAGCGATATTGCTAGCGATATCGCTATGTCTGATACTTACCTCCGACCGCTCCCCCGCTGGTTATCACTGATCGCGCGAGAACGTCCTGGGCCGTTTCTCGTCATCAGCTTCCTGCTGGGCTTCCTGTAGCGCTGACGAGCGACGCGTGGACGCGGGAGGGAGGACATCAGGATCACCTCGTCTGACAGGTAAGTAGTGACCGCCGACCCCTGCTGTGTCACTGGTGAGATCTGCCTGTGTGCCAGCTCACTAGCGACCACTTAGCAATGCACCAGCGATCCTGACCGCGTCATATAGCTGGTGCATCACTAAGTGTGACAGTACCTTTACTCTAAGGCTGCGTTCACATGTTGCATTTTTTTCGCATTTTCGCAGCGGTTTTTAACACACGTTTTACCCGCGAAAATGCAAAAAAACAGCAACCCATGCATTCCAATGGGATTCCGCAATGCTGTGCTAATGCTGTGGATTTTCCTGTGGTGGTATCGCATAACAGAAAAATACGCAGCATGCTCATTAATTTTGCGGAATTGTGGTGATTCCGCACACATTGGAATGCATTATTCTGCTTACTTTCCGCATGTGGCTGTGCCCACTATGCAAAAAGTAAACAGAACATTTGCGGATGGTACCCACAGTCCAGAAGAGAGGAAATTCTCCTCCAGGCTCTGGGTACCATATCCCTGTAAAAAAAAGAATTAAAATAAAAAAATTGTCATATTCTCACCTTCCGATGTCCCTTGCAGGGTCCCCAGCCTTCCCGATCCTCCCGGCAGGTCCCGTTCCGAGTAATGCATTGCAAAAATGACCTTTGATAACGTTGCGTTCTTGCGACACCGTAGCGGTCTCGCGAGACCGCGATGTCATCAAATGTCATTGTCGCAAAACATCACTGGGAACGGGACCATCGCGATGATCGGGAAGGCTGCGCAGGGCGTCGGAAGGTGAGAAAAACACAATTTTTTATTTTTTTTTATTATTATTAACATTCTGTCTTTTACTATTGATGCCGCATAGGCAGCCTCAATAGTAAAAAGTTGGTCACACTCGTCAAACACTATGTTTGACGAGTCTGACCAACCTGTCAATCAGTTTTCCAAGCGATGCTACAGATCGCATGGAAAACGCTAGCATTCTGCAAGCTAATTAAGCATCCAAATCGCTTGTTTTTCCACGGGAAAATCACGGAAATTTAAAATGCAGTTTTCTCGGGGAATGGAATTCCGGAATTCCAGCTGGAATTCTGCAACGTGTGCACATAGCCTCACCCTGGTTGGAATCATGATGTATTCTTCATTGCATGCGCCACAGGATTTAGTTATGAACCGTGCATGTGTTCATGTGCAGTGTAGTGAGGAGTTAAAGGGTAGGGAGCCATCAAAACAGGGCCAGTGACTAAAGCATTACTGTCTATGTGAGTATTCCCAAGGGTTGGAGTTTCCCCAACTCTCATCTACAGGTTAATAGCATTATGAAAGTGTCCTGACACTATACTGAAAGTGTGGCACCTGAGAGAAAATGAACTTTATTCATCATGATACCAAAAAATTCTACTTAAGAAAAGATTCCAAAGCTAAATTCTTATTAAATATATGATTTTTATTAAGTCAAAAAGACACCAACATGATTCCAAATTAGAACGATAAAAAATTCCTACTGAGGAAGCAGATCAACATGCACAGTAGACAATATATAAGGTTTCACTCCAAAAAAAGGGGGGATTTTCAAAAGCAGAGAAAAAATATACAATTTTCTATTTAATATACCATGCAGTGCATTATTTCATATAATCAATTATCCCACTGCTTTTTATCATACTACCAGAAATCCATTCGTTATTATATGGCCAAATTTGTCATGATTGATATAAAAAGACATAAAGTGCATAGTGCATTTTCAACATGAAGTAACTAGGCCATGAAGGTATATGGTTAATTTAAAACTACCCCCCTGGATTCATACTGTGTATGTGAACACCGCCGCCTCACACTCCAACGTGCGTTTCACATGAAACCACGTGTGAAACGCGCGTTGGAAAATATTCTTAAATATTCTTAAATTGCTTTTTTATTTTGAAGAAAACTGTCAATTTCTACAGAAATGCTACAACTGTAAGACACTAATTGTATTAACTTTAAGAAAAATTGCACATGTATGGAGCAAGTTCAGGAGCTGAGCCTGAACTATACAAAGCAAGTGGAGTCTGTGTGTAGGAATTTTTTTTTTAATAATTTTCAGAACATTGAATGATAAAATGACTGTATTTACTCAAAACTAAAATTTGTCCAGCAAGACAAGTCTTTATATGCTATTGTTAATTAAAAAGAAGCCGTGGCTGTTGGAAAAATAATTAAAAAAAATAAAAGTACAAGAGCATCAAAATGATCTAGTAACTACTACCTACATTGACCCTGTAATTGAAAGCAAAAACACCTTAACTCCTTCACAACATAAGACATACATGTATGTCAAATGTTGTGACCCTAACTTTGATGTGGGCTCTTTTGCCGAGTCTGTATCCTTCCTGGCAAACATACAGTAAAAAGTTAAAGTTTTTAAAATGTGAAAAATAAATTAAAGGTTTAACCCCCCCGTTTTGACCAATTAAAAATAAAAGAATAAAAATACACATATTTGGCATAACTTCGTTAATAAAAGTACAAACTATCAAAATAGTAAAGTAAATCAATCTGATCAGAAAACGGCATAATGAGAAAAAAAATCAAAACTCCAGAATTATTTTTTTTGGCACCATTGCAGTAAAATGCAATAAGAGGCAATTAAAACATTGTATCTACCCCAAAATGGTATCAATAAAAAGTCAACTCTGGATGCAAAAAATAAGCCCACATACAGCCCCATACCCTGAAAAATGAAAATATTAGGGGTCTCGGTAAATGGCCTGGCCTGTTTTACCATATAGTGAGCATAGTAAATTATATATATATCTATCTATCTATCTATCTATATATATATATATATATATATATATATATATATATTTAAAATTGTGGAATAGTACTTTTTTTTTCAATTTCAACGCACGTGGAACTTTTTCCCATATTCCAGTACACTATGTGGAAGAATGAATGGTGTTATTCAAAAGTACAAAAATCAAGCCCTCGTAAGGACTAGTAAACCTTTTGTTATACTTCATGTTTATGTGCTCTGTTTACACACCACTCACTGGCAACTTTCTGTATACCCTGTATATGGGTAGAAAGTTACCAATTAGTAGAGGAGGCGGGGTTATACTTTGCACAATATAGGAGAAAAAAAGGGTATTCAGCTCACCATTAGGTGAATTCCTTTGGCTTTGGGTGTGGACTCCAGGATTGTGCTTGGAAAAAGCGGTTGTGGTAATCATACAAAAAAGTTTCAGCAACAAACATCCAATAATTTGAATGTTTGTTGCTGGAACTTTTTTGCTTGATTATACTTTGCACAGTATTCAGTAAACTGTTAGATCTACAGTGTATAAAACTGAAATTTAATCAAAATGACAGAAAGCAATCCTGTAAGTGAAACATCGCTGGAATCAATGTCTATTTCCCTTAACTATGCAGCTCTCATTTGGAAGAGCAAAATCTGGTGACAGATTCCCATAAACCCCTTTACCCTCTAAGCCTGTTTTCACCTTCATGACAAGGCCAAATTTTAGCATTCTGACTAGTGTCATTTTCTGTGGTAACAACTCTGGAACGTTTCAATGGATTCCACTAATTAAGAGAACAATTTTTCAATACATATTGTACTTCATGATAGTACATGATTTGTTCGCTATGATTTTTTAATATTTGTGAAAAAAATCGGAAATTTGGAAAAAAATTGGAAAATTTTGCAATTTTCAAACTTTCATGTTTAAGCCCTTAAATGTAACACAAAATAATAAAATAATTAATAAATCACTGCTTCCACATGTCTACTTTTTTTTTGTTAGGAAGTTAGAAGGGTTAAAAGTTGATCAGTGGTTTCTCATTTTTCCAACAAAATGTACAAAACCATTTTTTTAAGGACCACACCACATTTGAACTGACTCTGAGGGATATAACTAGTTGCATCTCACAAAATTAAGATATCATCCAAAAGTTAATTTATTTTGGTTCTTCAATACAAAAAGTGAAACTCATATATTATATAGAGTCATTACAAACAGAGTGATCTATTTCACGTGTTTATTTCTGTTAATGTTGATGATTATGGCTTACAGCTAGTGATGGTCGAGTAGCATCGTTGCTCGGGTTTCCCTGAGCATGCTCGGGTGTCCTCCAAGTATTTCGGTGTGCTCGGAGATTTAGTTTTCATCGTCTTATCTGCATGATTTGTGACAGGCTGAATACATGTGGGAATTCCCTAACAAACAGGCATTCCACACATGTATTCAAGCTGTCTAGCAGTTGCAAATCATGCAGCTGAGGCGACGAAAACTAAATCTCTGAGCACGCCAAAATACTCAGAGACCACCCGAGCATGCTCGGAGACCACCCAAGCAACGAGTATATTCGCTCATCACTACTTACAGCTAATGAAATCCCAAGCGTTATTATCTCAGTAAATTAGAATACTTTATAACACCAGCTTGAAAAAATGATTTTAAAATCCAAACTGTTGGCCTACTGAAATGTATATTCAGTAAATGTGCTCAATATTTGAGAGAATACTGAAAGACACCAGAACCAGCAATGCAGATGAGCTGAATGCTGCTGTCAAAGCAACCTGGGCTTCCATAGCACCTCAACAGTGCCACAGGCTGATCGTCTCCATGCCACAATGCATTGATGCAGTAATTGATGCAAAAGGAGCCCCGACCAAGTAATGAGTGCATTTACTGAACATACATTTCAGTAGGCCAACATTTCTAATTTTAAAATAATTTTTTAAAGCTGGTGTTATAAAGTATTCTAATTTACTAAGATAATGACTTTTGGGTTTTCATTGGCTTTAAGCCATAATAATCAACATTAACAGAAATAAACACATGAAATAGATCACTCTGTTTGGAATCACTCTATATAATATATGGGTTTCACTTTTTGTATTGAAGAACTGGAATAAATTAAGTTTTTGGTGATATTCTAATTTTGAGAGATGCACCTGTATATGACAGAAAATACCCAAATGTGACAACATTCTAAAAACTACACGTCTCATATTGCTCATGTCCAGATTCATGACGTTTATTAACTCTTCAGGTGCTTCACAGGAACCAAAGAATGTGGAAGGCTAAAATAAACTTTGAACTTTTTTCACAAAACAATTAATTTAGATCCATTTTTTTTTAATTTTCATAAGGGTAACAGGAAAAATGGATCCCCCATATTGTGAAATTTCTTCTGAGTGTGCCGATACCCCATCTGTAGGGGAAATTTATTGTTTATGTGCATGGCAGGGCTTGGAAGTGAATGAGCATCGTATGACTTTTTGAACTGAAAGTTGGCTAGAATTGACAGCGGACACCATGTCGCATTTGGAGAGCCCCTGATGTGCCTAAACAATAGAAACCCCCCACACAAGTGACCCCAATTTCTAAACTAGACCTTCCAAGGAATTTATCTAGATGTGGGGTGAGCACCTTGAACCCTCAGGTGCTTCACAGAAATATATAATGTTGAGCCATGAAAATAAAAAAAAATAAAGTTTTCCACAAAAATGTTTTTTATCCCCCGATTTTTTTTGACAAGCATAACAGGAGAAAATAGTCAATCAAACTTGTTGTAATATTTCTCCTGAGTATGCTGATACCCCCATATGCTTTGAAAAACTACTGTTTAAGTACAAGGCTGGGCTCGGAAAGGGAGGAGTGACAGTTTGGAATACAGACTTTGATAGAATGGTCTGCTGGCATCGTGTCGCATTTGGAGAACCCCTGATGTGCCTAACAGTAGAAACCCCCTACAAGTGACCCTATATTGGAATTGATCTATTGTTTTCCTGATATGTGAATTTTTTAATGTGAGAGTCAGAAATGAATTAAATAGTCCATGGGTTTGTCAGGGCAGGTGTCACATTGCCAAATGTTGTTCTTACGTATCACTCTTCTGTAACACACTCAACAGCTATTTTGTGACCTTCTTTCTTTGATGTTTGAGAGACCTCACCAGGAAAATGTTTGAGGGGCCGCTCTGCGCAATCGCAGGTGTTACTCCAGCATGCCACACTTCCTTTCTTCCACCTGAAGATAGTTGTGGTCTTTTTCACTTAATATAAATAGACGCTCATTTCAAGTGGCATACACTTGCACTGCACACAGCGGCCTGGTCCCTGATGTTCCCATCTTCTCACCTTCAGGTCAGTGCTTCCTGTGGTTTCATATCTAGTTAGATAGGTATATGTACACATATTTGTTTAAATTTATTATTCTTTTTCCCTTTTCCCTCTTCTTTTTTTAGAATTATGACCCTTATATTAAAGGTACTATTTCTCATTTCCTTTTTTGGAATACGTTCCTTTTTGTACTTTTTCCGTTTCTCCATTACCTGAATACTGCCTCATGTTAATTAAATAAATATGTACTGGAATAATAATAATAATAATAATAATAATAATAATAATAATATATCTTGTATTGTGTTTTACAGTACTATTCAAAGTCCAATTGTGGATGATGGAATCCTCATGATTTTTTTTGTGTTTTCTGTCTTTTCCTTTTACTGGATTGTACACTGGGTGCAGAATTATTAGGCAAATGAGTATTTTGATCACATTATCCTTTTTAAACATGTTGTCCTACTCCAAGCTGTACAGGCTTGAAAGCCAACTGCCAATTATGTAAATCAGGTGATTTGCATATCTGAACTGAGGAGGGGTGTAGTCTAATGACATCAACACCCTATATAAAATGTGCTTAATTATTAGGCAACTTCCTTTCCTTTGGAAAAATGGGTCCAAAGAAAGATTTGACGGACTCTGAAAAGTCAAAAATTGCGAGATGTCTTGCAGAGGGATGCAGCAGTCTTGAAATTGGCAAACTTTTGAAGCGTGATCACCGAACAATCAAGCGTTTCATGGCAAATATCCAACAGGATCGAGAGAAGTGTGTTGATAAAAAAGGCGCAAAATAACTGCCTATAAATTTAGGAAAATCAAGTGTGATGCTGCCAAGATGCCATTTGCCACCAGTTTTGCCATATTTCAGAGCTGCAACGTTACTGGAGTATCAAAAAGCTCAAGGTGTGCCATACTTAGGGACATGGCCAAACTAAGGAAGGCTGAAAAACGACCACCTTTCAACAAGAAACATAAAATAAAACGTCAAGACTGGACCAAGAAATATCTTAAGACTGATTTTTGTGAGGGTTTTATGTACTGATGAAATGAGAGCGACTCTTGATTGGCCAGATGGATGGGCCCGAGGCTGGATCAGTAAAGGGCAGAGAGCTCCACTCAAGGCTTTTGAGTGTCATCGTAAAGAAAGGTGGCTATATTCGTCACTGATTTTTTTTTGTATTGTTTTTGAATGTCAGAAATGTTTATTTCAAAATTTTGTGTTTCTCTATTGGTTTACCTGGTGAAAATAAAAAAGTGAGATGGGTATATATTTGGTTTTTATTAAGTTGCCTGATAATTCTGCACTGTAATAGTTACCTGCACAAACAGATATCCTCCTAAGATTGCCAAGTCTAATAAAAAACCACTCCAACTTCCAAAAATATTAAGCTTTGATATCTATGAGTCTTTTGGGTTGATTGAGAACATAGTTGTTATTCAATAATAAAAAGAATCCTCTCAAATACAACTTGCCTAATAATTCTGCACACGGTGTATTTAAATCCATTTCTTTAAATTGTTATTTATTATATATCAGTCCTGTAGTTAACCATGATCACATGTAATTTTGTAACCTTGTGATTATTGTTGTGCTTTATTTAGATAATTGCCTTACCAAAGGCCATATAGGCAGAAACTTTGGTGGTACTGTGTGACTGATGATGTAAATAAATAATTTTCTAGTTCAAATATTTTGACTCAGGTTTTGCTTGATTGACCTGGTATGATATGCACACCTGTTTCTTCCTGCTTCTTCCTGACTGCCAAATTTGGTGGCCTTAATCACTAGCTACTGCAACTGAAGGTACAATGTACCGATCTGATCTGCATATTGCAATAGCATGAAAGCATTATACAATCTCCTCAGAGAAAGACTTTGAAAAAGTGTATTTCTGTGAGGCCAATGGTGTCAAATTTGATTCTTGATTGGGCCGCAAAATCTGGAATCTGTGGTTCATAATCTTTGGGGGGGTGATATTTATAGGGGTCAGTGATGATAAGCGGAGGTTCATTTTCTGTCCTGAGGCATCTGCATGGTGGTTCAGTACCACTTGAGGAGGAGGATGAAAAATAAAGGTGGCATTTTCTCCCTCACTATCCATGCCAGTGACAAGGAATGAGTATGCCTCCTCTACTGAATGCCGTGATTAGGACATTTTTTTCATGTTTGCGGTGTTTGTGTTTGATTGGTGCAAACTTTTTTTAATTTAGAATAGAAAGGAAAAAAAGAAAAGAATCTTGAAAGAAAAAGATAAAAAGAAAAAGAAAATAAAAAATTGGTAAAATAAAACACATACTTACTCAGTAAAAAGAAAATTACTGATCAGCCGCAACTGATACTTACCCAAGAGCATAACTACCACGGTCGCTGTGGTCGCCACTGCGACTGGCCCCGGGGGGAGTCAGGGGCCTGGCAGGTCAGAACGTGATATCTCCCAACCATGCCGATTCTCGTGGGATAGTCCCATTTTTGACCCCCCCGCGTCCCGCACTGAGCCGCCACCCCCCCATGCACCCCATCCTCACTCTCCCATATAGACCTCTCACAGCCTGCAATTAAGTCCTTTTCTGTGTGCACAGGACCTGTGATGAGGTCACAGGTGGGGAGGAGTCAGGGGTCACATGATCAGGAGCCTTGTTGAAGGACTCTGCTGTGCTGGTTGTCATAATGCTGGAGGATGAGGTAAAGTTTCTGTGTGGGGTCAGGAGGGGTTTACAGGGTGGATCTAGCAGAGCTGTGTGTGTACGAGGTGTACGGAGCGAAGATGTGTGTGTATGAGGTGTACAGAGCGGATTTGTGTGTGTACGGAGCGGAGCCGTGTGTGTATGGGGTGTCACTGTGCAGAGCGGAGCTGTGTGTGTATGAGGTGTACGGAGCGGAGCCGTGTGGGTATGAGGTGTATGGAGCAGAGCTGTGTGTGTACGAGGTGTGTGGAGCCGTGTGGGTACGAGGTGTACGGAGCGGAGCCATGGGTGTATGAGTTGTGTGGAGCCATGTGGGTACGAGGTGTACGAAGCGGAGCCGTGTGGGTACGAGGTGTACGGAGCGGAGACGTGTGTGTACGAGGTGTGTGGAGCCGTGTGTGCACAGAGCGGAGCTGCGTGTGTGCGAGGTGTACGGAGTAGAGCCACATATGTGCGAGGTGTATGGAATGGAGCCGCGTGGATGCGAGGTGTACGGAGCGGAGCCACGTGGGTGTGAGGTGTACGGAGCGGAGCCGAGTGGGTGCGAGGTGTACAGAGCGGAGCTGTATGAGTATTTTTGCATAGGGGGCCCATTTGAAAGTTTGCACCGGGGCCCATAACTTTGAAGTTACGCCACTACACTTACCCTGACTATATTCAATAACATTATTTACTCTCTGTAATCTAATCCTATCAAATAATCTTAAATATTTTTTTATTTTTTCACACAAAAAAACGAACTGGATGCCAATGAGTGATGTGTCGCTGATTAGGGCTTGATGGCTGTATGATGCTGTGGAGACTCGGGGGTCATTGGGTGCTCTAGTCCGCTAGCTCAAACTGCATGGTCCAGGGATCATCCCACTGAATACCAACTTTACTTTTACTGTGGGCATAATACTACTCAGACAGCACAGGCTGAGGTTAGAACAGTATGGCAATACTTTTTTGAACCACAAAACAGGCAAATAACACATAGAACAGTCCCAGCCAATAGCCAAGATGTTGCAAATTACAGAGTATGATCCTTCCGCTGACTCGCCGGGATTAGAGCCACTTTTATGGCAGACTCCACAAACCTCTGGCACACACAGATAGTAGGTAACAACAAGCTTAGGAAGCTGACAGTCAATTGAGGTACAAGACCAAGTGAGTGCAGAGTTATAACCTGGCTCCTTTGAACATCTCCATTGAGCCAGGAGACCGGTGGGTCCCAATCCAGGCTTCCCCAAACGTATCCATTGGATTCAGGTGACTGTTGGATCCAAATCCTGACTTCCCTAAATGTATCCATCGGTTCAGTGATGTTCAATGAAGCACATATGTATTCTTTCAGCTGGGCCATGGTCCCCTAAGTTGGTATCCAATAGAATGTGAAAACTGTGTTCCTCCTGATGGAGCCATGATGTCTTGGCTGTTGCCCTGTAGCATGTTCCTGTTGTAGTTTTGTAAAGAGTCTCTTATTCTTTGGATCTATGGAAATCTTGGATCTTGTTACAGAGGCATATCCCTTTTTTATAGTTCACAACTGTTCTACAAGCTATCATTCACAGGTCAAGGGGAAATGGTGATACGATTATTTATAATATCTCCTTCAATGTTTGCAAGTCAACAAAGTCCATGGCCCGGTATAATGTGTAATCACATCAGCAAACATTATTGTTCAGTGACCCTGCATCCCTCTTTTGCAAAGATAACAATACAATAAACTGTAGGAGATAAAATAAGGGATGAATAACAACAACTAATCAATTTACAAATATCAATTACACCATCATGAAGAGTCAACATAAAGATAACAGTCTATGCTTCCTGGCTTACTGAAAATAAACTTTTGAATAATTAAGATTTATAGCTGTGTAGTCACAGAGGCACGCATGAATGTGATTCTTTTTTACCATTTTCTCTGACACTATCTCTGAATATATTCAGTAAAAAATACTGTAGTAGACACTGAATAGTACAGTATATTTTTACTGTTCCTAAATCTACTTCTATCTAGAGATGGGTGAACCCAAACAGTAAAGTTCGGCATCCATACCGAACACCTACTGTTCGGGCAAGGACACTGAACATGGACTTCACCACGGAATCCATGTTACTGTTTGGGATCGGCTGCCAGAACATCAGGTGTTCTTTGCACTGTCATGTGCGTGGCAGAGCAGCAAATACCGCTTCTGATCGGCAGTGAAATTATCTCCGCTGGTAAGGCAGCAGCAGTTCCCATGCTGTCAGAAGACATGGTAAGCACTAAGCTGTGATCGGAGGTATAAAGCATATCTCAGGTCACTGGTATCAGCTGATGAGACTACAGCTCCCATCATCCGACACTGGCTACCGCTAATAACAGTGAGAGCAGGAGCGGTGGATGGGAGTATTCATCAGCCTGTTCTATGCCGTAAATAAATAATTTAAAAAAAATGGCATGGGTTCCCTGTATTTTTGATAACCAGCCAGGCAAAGCTCACAGCTGGGGTCTGCAACCCTCAGTTGTCAACTTAAACAAGGCTAGTTATGAAGAATAGAGGGGTCCCCACACGTTTTTTTTTAATTATTTAAATAAATAATTTAAAAAAACAAGGTGGGGTCCCCCTGTTTTTAACAACTTGCCTTGCTAAAGCTCACAGCTGGGTGCTGGTAAGGGGCCATGGATATTGACCCTGCCAGCCTATAAATAGCAGCCTGCAGCTGCCCAGAAAAAGCACATCTATTGAATGTGCCAATTCCGGCACTTTGCCTGGCTCTTCCAACTTGCCCTGGAGCGGTGGCAAGTGGAGTTCATATTTGGGTGATTTATGTCACCTTTGTATTGTCAGGTGACATCAAGTCCAAAGCTTAGTAATGGAGGAGTGTCTATAAGCCACCTATCCATTACTAATCCTATAGTTGTATGGTAAATAAGACACAGCCAGAATAAAGTCCTTGATTTGAAATAAGACTAAGCACTAGAGTTGAGCGAAACGGGTCAGTCAAATTCAAATATAGCCAACTTTAGCTAAAGTTGGGTTTCGCCGATCGAAACCCGACCATAGTGTGAGGTCGGCCAGGAGGTCGCCAATCAGAGCGCCAAAGTCACGTTTCAAATAATGCTTCCAGTGCCTTTCTCAGCCAATGATGGAGGATGCACACTGTGGGCAAAGCGATGACATGCGCAGCAGCCACCACCATCTTAGAGAAGGGCATTGAAGTGATTGGCTGGCTTTGTGTGGCGTCACAGTGGGTATAAAAGGCCATGACCGCTGACCGCCATCTTACTTCTGCCGATCTTACAATAGGGAGAGGTGCTGCTGCTGCTGATTCTGAATAGGGAGAGTGTTAGGCAGGGAAGAAGAAAAAAATTGCTTCTGTTGCTAGCGCTTTTCACTGTACAGTTAGTGTGCAGTGAAAGGGGAGGATTTTTGTTCTGTGCAGCAGCGCTGGTGGTGATTAGACTGCCTTTTAAGGCTATCTGCTAGCTGCATTGCTGTGTGCACACTCCTTTTCAACCTGCTTTTTTCAAACTCCAACTTTTATTATTTTGTTCTGGTGAGTTACCGAGCGTTCATTTTTTCACACACCGTATAGCGGTGTACACTCCTCACATACTACTGTGTATCGGCTGGTATCACAGACAAATAGAAGCTATCTGGGTGTGACTCTGGAAAAACCAGCCAAGGAGTTTTTCCATTTTTCCAGACCTATAGCTTATAGAGCTGTCCGCTTTTCAAACAGTTTCGTATATGTCACGATACATGCTGGATTGTGACAGATAAAAGCACATGTAACCTTTTTTTCCTTTAAGCTGGTTGCTTAAAGTTAGTTTTGCCCCCAGTGGCCATTAGGATCATTACACAGTGGTGTCTTTAGTTCTAGTTTTGACCCCGGTGGTGGCTAGTATTATTACACGGGAATCACTATCAGGTGTGATGGCTCTGTCTCTGGCCTATATAGGAGAGTCTGGTGGTCTCACTCACTGTTGGTGATATTGGTCATTTCCAACCATCCTTGGTGGAGGAAGGAGCTAGAGAAAAGTTCCTTGCATCTCAGTCAGAGTCCTAATGTGGAAGGAGCAACAGTGAGGAGTTCCTTGCAGCTCTGACAAAGCTTTGGTGAAGTAGCAGCTATTCTGGAGGAAAGCTGCACTCAGGTGCTGGACTCTGTTGCTGGGAGCAATATCAACAGAGCAAAGCTAAGTAGTTTTTCCCTGTTTGTAACTTTCCTTATGTGTGTTTTAGTGCAGTGGTGGGATTAGTTTCTGCACCGTCCAATTCATTAGAAAGGGATAGGTGCAGGGCAAGCTAGGGATTTTAGGTATCCTGCTCGTCGCCAGGTGCGGAACCTGCCTAGGGACCATCAGGAGTGTAGAGACACTGCCTCAGGGGAGTGCAGGAGGTCTCCACGTCCCCGTTCCCTACTGCAGGGCCCTTCATTGTATCGGTTTCCTGGTGTTTCCCTTATCTCTGTAAATTTGCCCTGCTGGAGGCGGTGTATCCAGATACACGTGTATGTTATGAATGAGTCACCGAAGGCGGAAAAAACAAAAATACAAGCTAAGTCCAGAAAACCGGAGAGGTTGGTAGCTATCGGATTGCAGACACCTGATCCTATCCACAACAACTAACAGTAGCCGTGGGGGGTTCCTACGATGCCCTAGACCCCTCGATCACAGTCAGAGAAATAAATAGGCCTAAAGAAAGAAAGGGGAAATCTAAACTGCCCCAGAGCAGACCCCAAAGCAATAGGCAGCCCCCAACAAATAATAACGGTGAAGCAAGATGAAAACACTAACACAGATAGAAAGATAGGTTGAGCAAACGATGGGGCCCAACTAAAAAGGACAGGATAGAAAAGCTGTTGTCTGCAATCCATAAAAAACCCTACCAAAAAATGTCCCAACCGTCTGATAGGAAAAACAGGCCCTGAAGTCGCTAGGACTTCAAAAAGACTATATCTGCACTCAGGTAAATTCTGAAGACAGAGCAAAGAGACAAACTGATCAGATACAAAAATGGAACGCAGCACACCACCGACCGGGGATGGCTGAACTCCAAAAAGCAAGATAAACAAAACAAAACTAATAAGTTCAATAGCAGAGCAAAAACTTATCTTTGGGAAGCAGGAATCAGACTGGTCTCCAAGAATCCAGCAGAGAAATCACCAGCGACTCAGAAGGGCGTCGGCTGCCTTATATCCAGTCAGAATTTCCTGTTACCCAGTCATCATCTACCAGATCAGGTGTTTGGTAATCAGCCTCACTACCTTCCTTCACCAGAAGAGGGAGTTCATCAGACATCGACGGTGAAGGGGAAAATGAACTCACAACATGTGTAACTATTGAAATTCGCCTACTGGAGGTGGTGTATCCGGCTGCACGTTACATTGTTTAAATTCGCCCTGCTGGAGGCGGTGTATCCAGGGTCACGGGTGTCATAGAAATTCGCCCTGCTGGAGGCGGAGTATCCAGTCTCCCGTTACATCACATTATCACCAACCCTTCATTTTATCTGCTGAGCCATGGACCCAATGCAGACCTTTGCCCAAATGCTGCAGATATTTACTGATGAGATTAGGGGGCTGCGTGGTGAGTTGGTGCAGCAACTGCAGCTGTTGGTGGGCTTTGGGGGCTTGGTTCACGAACAGGCTCAGCCAGGACCCAAGATATCCCTCCCTGACAGGTTTTCTGGAGGGAGAGATCAATTTTTGGTTTTTCAGCAGGCTTGCAAATTATACTTCAGGCTGTGCCCTCATTCATCAGGGAGTGAAGCGCAATGGGTGGGAATCATTATGTCCCTTCTTAAGGGGGATCCCCAATCCTGGGCCTTCTCCCTGCCGGATGATTCACCATCATTAGAGTCCGTGGACGAGTTTTTTGCAGCTTTGGCGTTAGTGTATGGGGATCCTGATGGCATCTCCCTGGCGGAATCCCATCTCCGTAGGTGTAAACAGGGTGCCCGGGTCGCTGAGGAGTGCTGCTCAGAGTTTAGGAGGTGGGCCACTGACACTCAGTTGAATGACCCTGCACTTAGGAGTCAATTTGTGCAAGGTCTGTCTCCAAAGTTGCAGGATACTCTGGTGCAGCACGCCGCCCCCAGGTCACTGGAGGCCGCCATGTCCCTTGCCATACGGGTGGATAGATGGCTTAGGGAGAGACATACACAAAATGTGCCACCTGTTGTCCTCACTAGGGAAGACCAACCAGTGCGGACGGAGGAACACAGGCAGCCCTGTGTTGTTGGTACAAAAAAGGGGTTGTCTGCGGCTCGCTGTGGTGGGGGTAAGCTTTTCCAGTGGGAAGCCGGGCCATTTCATGGGAGCCTGCCCAGTGCGTGCCAAGTCTCCAGACGAACTCATGCAAGTAGGAGGAGCTAGTTTGTGTTCAGGGCTGCCTACGATTCAGGGAGTGGTGTCGGCATGTTTCTACTCCGGGCAGATGGGTCATGCCCTTAAGGCTTGCCCTGCGCGTGCCAAATTATCTATGCCATCTCAGAAGCCGCATTCCCCTGGTCGCTTGGAGGGAGGCTGCCAGGGAGTGTATATTTCCTCCATTTTGCCCTCCCAAGGTACTATGTCAGGGGAGGTGTTGGCTGGCGGGGTACCGGAGGTGATACCGGTGCTTGTGGACAGCGGAGCAGGAGTCATTCTCATGGATGCTCGCTTTGTCCAGACTCATGGCCTGAGGTGTAGGACGCTAGCCCAAACTATAAGCATTCAGACCATTAACTCTGTTCCACTGAGCCAGGGGAGCTTGACACAAGTCGTAGAAAATATCCATCTGTGGATAGGACATCATGAGGAGTCCTTGGCACGCTACGTCTTGGAGGGAATGCCGGTGTCTATTGTTTTAGCCTTCCCTTGGCTGAAAAAACACAACCTGGTAATAGATTGGCGGGCTAGGGAAGTAGTCAGCTGGAGGCAGTCGTGTGAGGACTGCTGCCTAGAGGCTACTGTCTCTGCTGTCTCTCTGCAACTGGCCCCTTCCTCTCCTGTGGGAGCAGCAGAGGTTCTGCAGGAGAGTAGGGGCAAGACTCAACCCTCGCCATTAGCCAACCCTGGGAGGCGCAGACCTCGTGGTGGAAGGGGTTGGATGGTGGTGAGCCTTTTGGTGAATTGCGGGGGTGTGAGTGTGGTGACACAGGGGGAAGCTTCTGTTGTCAGTTCCAGTAAGAGTTCACCGTATTGTGACAAACTAATATGTGGCAATAAATGTTCAGGTCCGGACCTGTGTGTGAACGAGCATGGATGGGTGGCCACCAAAAAACATCCAGTGGAAGTGTGTTGCGGAGTCTTGCCAGCTTGAGTTACCCCCAAACATGCACATACACAACTCGCTCCCCAGGTCGGCGCTTTGGAGATGTGTGGTGCCGCCTCCAGAACATACATTGCCAATACCAGCGGTGCTCGTTGGTCATGAACCTGAAGTTCAGGTAGTGACTGGGGTGAACTCTGGATCTGGGCGTCCCCTCTGTAGGTGGTTCCCTGGTGAGGAGCGGTCTTGAGGGTCCAGAGGCACCTCATTGAGGGAGGGTACTGTCACGATCCATGCTGGATTGTGACAGATGAAACCACATGTAACCTTTTTTTTTCCTTTAAACTGGTTGCTTAGTTTTGCCCCTGGTGGTCATTAGGGCCATTACACAGTGGTGTCTTTAGTTCTAGTTTTGACTCCGGTGGTGGCTAGTAGAGTTGAGCGAAACGGGTCGAAAAATTTCAAAAGTCGCCGACTTTTGGCAAAGTCGGGTTTCATGAAACGAAACCCGACCCTAGGATGAGGTCAGCCACGAGGTCAGCGACTTACGCGCCAAAGTCGCGTTTCAAAAGTTTGTTTTGCGCTCTTTTTCAGCCAATCAGGATCCACGGACGCTGTGGGCAACGTGATGACATAGGCACGGGTCACCACCATCTTTCAGAAGGGCATGCAAGTGATTGGCTTGCTTTGGGGGGCGTCACAGGGGGTATAAAAGGGTGTGCACGCCGACCGCCATGTTACTCATGCTGATCTCAGAATAGGGAGAGCTGCTGCTGATTTTGTAGGGAGAGCGTTAGGCAGGGAAGAAGACACCAAAAACTGCTTCTGCTGCTAGCGATTGTGCCTGTACAACACACCAGTCACTGTGTGTGCAGTGCAAGGGGAGGCTATATAGTGGTGTATCAGTGGTGTTGGTTGTTGGGCTGCCTTCTAAGGCTTCCTGACATTCCTGCATTGCTGTTTACCCACTGCTCCGCAAACTGCTTTTTTAAAAGCAATCCCAATTTTTTTTTTTGTCCTGCTGAGAAGAAAAAAAAACTGCTTCTGCTGCTAGCGATTTTGCCTGTACAACACATCAGTCACTGTGTGTGCAGTGCAAGGGGAGGCTATATAGTGGTGTATCAGTGGTGTTGGTTGTTGGGCTGCCTTCTAGGGCTTCCTGACATTCCGGCATTGCTGTTTACCCACTGCTCCGCAAACTGCTTTTTTAAAAGCAATCCCAATTTTTTTTTTTTCCTGCTGAGAAGAAAAAAAACCTGCTTCTGCTGCTAGCGATTTTGCCTGTACAACACATCAGTCACTGTGTGTGCAGTGCAAGGGGAGGCTATATAGTGGTGTATCAGTGGTGTTGGTTGTTGGGCTGCCTTCTAAGGCTTCCTGACATTCCTGCATTGCTGTTTACCCACTGCTCCGCAAACTGCTTTTTTAAAAGCAATCCCAATTTTTTTTTTTTGTCCTGCTGAGGTACTAAGCGTGCATTTTTTCACACCATACAGCGGTGTACGCTCCTCACACAGTACCGTGTAACGGCTGTTATCACAGCCACAGTGAAGCTATCAGTGTGTCACTCTGTGAGAATAAAACGAGGACATGTTCCGTTCTTACAGACCTGCACTCTAGGGAGATTCCTATTCTGCCCAATTCTACATACACCTTGTAGTTTGTGATACACTAGCCAATTTCTGCCTGTGACATAGCGCTGTGATATTCAGTGGGCCTCACACAATCCATAAGTGTCCAGAGTCCACAAGTGTCTGCAGAAATTCAAAATCTCCCTTATCCTCTCGTCACTTTTGTCACAGCTGTGCCATCGAGCCTGTCACATAGCGCTCAGATATTCATTGGGCCTTACACAATCCAAAAGTGTCCAGTGTCCACAAGTGTCTGCAGAAATTCAAAATCTCCCTTATCCTCTAGTCACTTTTGTCACAGATGTGCCATCGAGCCTGTCACATAGCGCTCAGATATCAGTGGGCCTCACACAATCCAAAAGTGTCCAGTGTCCACAAGTGTCTGCAGAAATTCATAATCTCCCTTATCCTCTCGTCACTTTTGTCACAGCTGTGCCATCGAGCCTGTCACATAGCGCTCAGATATTCATTGGGCCTCACACAATCCAAAAGTGTCCAGTGTCCACAAGTGACTGCTGAAATTCAAAATCTCCCTTATCCTCTAGTCACTTTTGTCACAGCTGTGCCATCGAGCCTGTCACATAGCGCTCAGATATCAGTGGGCTTCACACAATCCAAAAGTGTCCAGTGTCAACAAGTGACTGCTGAAATTCAAAATCTCCCTTATCCTCTAGTCACTTTTGTCACAGCTGTGCCATCGAGCCTGTCACATAGCGCTCTGATATCAGTGGGCCTCACACAATCCAAAAGTGTCCAGTGTCCACAAGTGACTGCTGAAATTCAAAATCTCCCTCATCCTCTAGTCACTTTTGTCACAGCTGTGCCATCGAGCCTGTCACATAGCGCTCAGATATTCATTGGGCCTCACACAATCCAAAAGTGTCCAGTGTCCAAAAGTGACTGCTGAAATTCAAAATCTCCCATATCCTCTAGTCACTTTTGTCACAGCTGTGCCATCGAGCCTGTCACATAGCGCTCAGATATTCATTGGGCCTCACACAATCCAAAAGTGTCCAGTGCCAAAAGTGTCTGCAGAAATACAAAATCTCCCTTATCCTCTCGTCACTTTTGTCACAGCTGTGCCATCGAGCCTGTCACATAGCGCTCAGATATTCATTGGGCCTCACACAATCCAAAAGTGTCCAGTGTCCACAAGTGTCTGCTGAAATTCAAAATCTCCCTTATCCTCTAGTCACTTTTGTCACAGCTGTGCCATCGAGCCTGTCACATAGCGCTCAGATATCAGTGGGCCTCACACAATCTAAAAGTGTCCAGTGTCCACAAGTGACTGCTGAAATTCAAAATCTCCCTTATCCTCTTGTCACTTTTGTCACAGCTGGTCCATCGAGCCTGTGACATAGCGATCAGATATCAGTGGGCCTCACACAATCCAAAAGTGTCCAGTGTCCACAAGTGTCTGCAGAAATTCAAAATCTCCCTTATCCTCTAGTCACTTTTGTCACAGCTGTGCCATCGAGCCTGTCACATAGCGCTCAGATATTCATTGGGCCTCACACAATCCAAAAGTGTCCAGTGTCCAAAAGTGACTGCTGAAATTCAAAATCTCCCTTATCCTCTCGTCACTTTTGTCACAGCTGTGCCATCGAGCCTGTCACATAGCGCTCAGATATTCATTGGGCCTCACACAATCCAAAAGTGTCCAGTGCCAAAAGTGTCTGCAGAAATACAAAATCTCCCTTATCCTCTCGTCACTTTTGTCACAGCTGTGCCATCGAGCCTGTCACATAGCGCTCAGATATTCATTGGGCCTCACACAATCCAAAAGTGTCCAGTGTCCACAAGTGTCTGCTGAAATTCAAAATCTCCCTTATCCTCTAGTCACTTTTGTCACAGCTGTGCCATCGAGCCTGTCACATAGCGCTCAGATATCAGTGGGCCTCACACAATCCAAAAGTGTCCAGTGTCCACAAGTGTCTGCAGAAATTCAAAATCTCCCTTATCCTCTCGTCACTTTTGTCACAGCTGTGCCATCGAGCCTGTCACATAGCGCTCAGATATTCATTGGGCCTCACACAATCCAAAAGTGTCCAGTGTCCACAAGTGACTGGTGAAATTCAAAATCTCCCTTATCCTCTAGTCACTTTTGTCACAGCTGTGCCATCGAGCCTGTCACATAGCACTCAGATGTTCATTGGGCCTCACACAATCCAAAAGTGTCCAGTGTCCACAAGTGTCTGCAGAAATTCAAAATCTCCTTTATCCTCTCGTCACTTTTGTCACAGCTGTGCCATCGAGCCTGTCACATAGCGCTCAGATATTCATTGGGCCTCACACAATCCAAAAGTGTCCAGTGTCCACAAGTGTCTGCAGAAATTCAAAATCTCCCTTATCCTCTCGCCACTTTTGTCACAGCTGTGCCATCGAGCCTGTCACATAGCGCTCAGATATTCATTGGGCCTCACACAATCCAAAAGTGTCCAGTGTCCACAAGTGTCTGCAGAAATTCAAAATCTCCCATGTCCTCTAGTCACTTTTGTCACAGCTGTGCCATCGAGCCTGTCACATAGCGCTCAGATATTCATTGGGCCTCACACAATCCAAAAGTGTCCAGTGTCCACAAGTGTCTGCAGAAATTCAAAATCTCCCTTATCCTCTCGTCACCTTTGACACAGCTGTGCCATCGAGCCTGTCACATAGCGCTCAGATATTCATTGGGCCTCACACAATCCAAAAGTGTCCAGTGTCCACAAGTGTCTGCAGAAATTCAAAATCTCCCTTATCCTCTCGTCACTTTTGTCACAGCTGTGCCATCGAGCCTGTCACATAGCGCTCAGATATTCATTGGGCCTCACACAATCCAAAAGTGTCCAGTGTCCACAAGTGACTGGTGAAATTCAAAATCTCCCTTATCCTCTAGTCACTTTTGTCACAGCTGTGCCATCGAGCCTGTCACATAGCGCTCAGATATTCATTGGGCCTCACACAATCCAAAAGTGTCCAGTGTCCACAAGTGTCTGCAGAAATTCAAAATCTCCCTTGTCCTCTAGTCACTTTTGTCACAGCTGTGCCATCGAGCCTGTCACATAGCGCTCAGATATTCATTGGGCCTCACACAATCCAAAAGTGTCCAGTGTCCACAAGTGTCTGCAGAAATTCAAAATCTCCCTTATCCTCTCGTCACTTTTGACACAGCTGTGCCATCGAGCCTGTCACATAGCGCTCAGATATTCATTGGGCCTCACACAATCCAAAAGTGTCCAGTGTCCACAAGTGTCTGCAGAAATTCAAAATCTCCCTTATCCTCTCGTCACTTTTGTCACAGCTGTGCCATCGAGCCTGTCACATAGCGCTCAGATATTCATTGGGCCTCACACAATCCAAAAGTGTCCAGTGTCCACAAGTGACTGGTGAAATTCAAAATCTCCCTTATCCTCTAGTCACTTTTGTCACAGCTGTGCCATCGAGCCTGTCACATAGCGCTCAGATATCAGTGGGCCTCACACAATCCAAAAGTGTCCAGTGTCCACAAGTGTCTGCAGAAATTCAAAATCTCCCTTATCCTCTCGTCACTTTTGTCACAGCTGTGCCATCGAGCCTGTCACATAGCGCTCAGATGTTCATTGGGCCTCACACAATCCAAAAGTGTCCAGTGTCCACAAGTGTCTGCAGAAATTCAAAATCTCCTTTATCCTCTCGTCACTTTTGTCACAGCTGTGCCATCGAGCCTGTCACATAGCGCTCAGATATTCATTGGGCCTCACACAATCCAAAAGTGTCCAGTGTCCACAAGTGTCTGCAGAAATTCAAAATCTCCCTTATCCTCTCGCCACTTTTGTCACAGCTGTGCCATCGAGCCTGTCACATAGCGCTCAGATATTCATTGGGCCTCACACAATCCAAAAGTGTCCAGTGTCCACAAGTGTCTGCAGAAATTCAAAATCTCCCTTATCCTCTCGTCACTTTTGTCACAGCTGTGCCATCGAGCCTGTCACATAGCACTCAGATATTCATTGGGCCTCACACAATCCAAAAGTGTCCAGTGTCCACAAGTGTCTGCAGAAATTCAAAATCTCCCTTATCCTCTCGTCACTTTTGTCACAGCTGTGCCATCGAGCCTGTGACATAGCGATCAGATATCAGTGGGCCTCACACAATCCAAAAGTGTCCAGTGTCCACAAGTGTGTGCAGAAATTCAAAATCTCCCTTATCCTCTAGTCACTTTGGTCACAGCTGTGCCATCGAACCTGTGACAGAGCGCTCAGATATTCAGTGGGCCTCACACAATCCAAAAGTGTCCAGTGTCCACAAGTGTCTGCAGAAATTCAAAATCTCCTTTATCCTCTCGTCACTTTTGTCACAGCTGTGCCATCGAGCCTGTCACATAGCGCTCAGATATTCATTGGGCCTCACACAATCTAAAAGTGTCCAGTGTCCACAAGTGACTGCTGAAATTCAAAATCTCCCTTATCCTCTTGTCACTTTTGTCACAGCTGGTCCATCGAGCCTGTGATATAGCGATCAGATATCAGTGGGCCTCACACAATCCAAAAGTGTCCAGTGTCCACAAGTGTCTGCAGAAATTCAAAATCTCCCTTATCCTCTAGTCACTTTTGTCACAGCTGTGCCATCGAGCCTGTCACATAGCGCTCAGATATTCATTGGGCCTCACACAATCCAAAAGTGTCCAGTGTCCAAAAGTGACTGCTGAAATTCAAAATCTCCCTTATCCTCTCGTCACTTTTGTCACAGCTGTGCCATCGAGCCTGTCACATAGCGCTCAGATATTCATTGGGCCTCACACAATCCAAAAGTGTCCAGTGCCAAAAGTGTCTGCAGAAATACAAAATCTCCCTTATCCTCTCGTCACTTTTGTCACAGCTGTGCCATCGAGCCTGTCACATAGCGCTCAGATATTCATTGGGCATCACACAATCCAAAAGTGTCCAGTGTCCACAAGTGTCTGCTGAAATTCAAAATCTCCCTTATCCTCTAGTCACTTTTGTCACAGCTGTGCCATCGAGCCTGTCACATAGCGCTCAGATATCAGTGGGCCTCACACAATCCAAAAGTGTCCAGTGTCCACAAGTGTCTGCAGAAATTCAAAATCTCCCTTATCCTCTCGTCACTTTTGTCACAGCTGTGCCATCGAGCCTGTCACATAGCGCTCAGATATTCATTGGGCCTCACACAATCCAAAAGTGTCCAGTGTCCACAAGTGACTGGTGAAATTCAAAATCTCCCTTATCCTCTAGTCACTTTTGTCACAGCTGTGCCATCGAGCCTGTCACATAGCGCTCAGATATCAGTTGGCCTCACACAATCCAAAAGTGTCCAGTGTCCACAAGTGTCTGCAGAAATTCAAAATCTCCCTTATCCTCTCGTCACTTTTGTCACAGCTGTGCCATCGAGCCTGTCACATAGCACTCAGATGTTCATTGGGCCTCACACAATCCAAAAGTGTCCAGTGTCCACAAGTGTCTGCAGAAATTCAAAATCTCCTTTATCCTCTCGTCACTTTTGTCACAGCTGTGCCATCGAGCCTGTCACATAGCGCTCAGATATTCATTGGGCCTCACACAATCCAAAAGTGTCCAGTGTCCACAAGTGTCTGCAGAAATTCAAAATCTCCCTTATCCTCTCGCCACTTTTGTCACAGCTGTGCCATCGAGCCTGTCACATAGCGCTCAGATATTCATTGGGCCTCACACAATCCAAAAGTGTCCAGTGTCCACAAGTGTCTGCAGAAATTCAAAATCTCCCTTGTCCTCTAGTCACTTTTGTAACAGCTGTGCCATCGAGCCTGTCACATAGCGCTCAGATATTCATTGGGCCTCACACAATCCAAAAGTGTCCAGTGTCCACAAGTGTCTGCAGAAATTCAAAATCTCCCTTATCCTCTCGTCACTTTTGACACAGCTGTGCCATCGAGCCTGTCACATAGCGCTCAGATATTCATTGGGCCTCACACAATCCAAAAGTGTCCAGTGTCCACAAGTGTCTGCAGAAATTCAAAATCTCCCTTATCCTCTAGTCACTTTTGTCACAGCTGTGCCATCGAGCATGTCACATAGCGCTCAGATATTCATTGGGCCTCACACAATCCAAAAGTGTCCAGTGTCCACAAGTGACTGGTGAAATTCAAAATCTCCCTTATCCTCTAGTCACTTTTGTCACAGCTGTGCCATCGAGCCTGTCACATAGCGCTCAGATATCAGTGGGCCTCACACAATCCAAAAGTGTCCAGTGTCCACAAGTGTCTGCAGAAATTCAAAATCTCCCTTATCCTCTCGTCACTTTTGTCACAGCTGTGCCATCGAGCCTGTCACATAGCGCTCAGATGTTCATTGGGCCTCACACAATCCAAAAGTGTCCAGTGTCCACAAGTGTCTGCAGAAATTCAAAATCTCCTTTATCCTCTCGTCACTTTTGTCACAGCTGTGCCATCGAGCCTGTCACATAGCGCTCAGATATTCATTGGGCCTCACACAATCCAAAAGTGTCCAGTGTCCACAAGTGTCTGCAGAAATTCAAAATCTCCCTTATCCTCTCGCCACTTTTGTCACAGCTGTGCCATCGAGCCTGTCACATAGCGCTCAGATATTCATTGGGCCTCACACAATCCAAAAGTGTCCAGTGTCCACAAGTGTCTGCAGAAATTCAAAATCTCCCTTATCCTCTCGTCACTTTTGTCACAGCTGTGCCATCGAGCCTGTCACATAGCGCTCAGATATTCATTGGGCCTCACACAATCCAAAAGTGTCCAGTGTCCACAAGTGTCTGCAGAAATTCAAAATCTCCCTTATCCTCTCGTCACTTTTGTCACAGCTGTGCCATCGAGCCTGTGACATAGCGATCAGATATCAGTGGGCCTCACACAATCCAAAAGTGTCCAGTGTCCACAAGTGTGTGCAGAAATTCAAAATCTCCCTTATCCTCTAGTCACTTTGGTCACAGCTGTGCCATCGAACCTGTGACAGAGCGCTCAGATATTCAGTGGGCCTCACACAATCCAAAAGTGTCCAGTGTCCACAAGTGTCTGCAGAAATTCAAAATCTCCCCTGTCCTATAGACACCTTGTACCTTGTTTTACATTACTATATAGTTTGTTGGATTTTGTCTACATTTCTACCAAAAATGAGGAAGGCTGGTGGAAAAGGCCATGGAATTGGGCGGGGGTTGGCAGCTGGTAATGATGGTGTTGGTGGTGGATCTGATGGTAGTGGCACGAGCAAAATAGGACCGATTGCAGGAGGTGTTGAGCCTGCGTCATCGTCTGGCTACATAAGGCCTCGAACGCTTAGTTTTCTAGGGGTTGGCAAACCGCTTTTAAAGCCAGAGCATCAGGAAAAAGTTTTGTCTTACATTGCTGACTCAGCCTCCAGCTCTATCGCCTCCTCTTCTTCAGTTGTAAAAAGAAAAAGCACTGAGTCGTCATTGGAGGCTCATGTTCATGAACCACACCTTTCCTTGTGTCCTTCACCCCAACCAAGATTGAAGGATGACGCAGGCCATACTACTGATTACTCCATGGAGCTGTTTTCACATACCATGCCTGGATTATCAAGTCAAATGGTAAATTTCCCAGGCCAAGATGAATCTGACATGGAGTGCACTGATGCACAGCCGCTGATGGATGATTCTGCTGGTACATTCACTCAGAGCACTACATTGTCCTCGCAGTGTACAGAGCCAGATTCTGACCCTGATGAGACTCAGGTGCCCCTTCCCGCACACTATACCACCATACACGGTGACACAGAGGAAGGTGCACATGACATAGAAGAGGAGGTGATGGATGACCCAGTTGTTGACCCAGATTGGCATCCATTGGGGGAAGAGGGTGCTGCTTCCAATAGCTCAGATGAGGAGCATCCACAGCAGATATCGACATCGCAACAGCTGTTATCTGGCAGGCCCGGAGCACTCCAAAGACAGGTTCCAAACATCAAAAGAGTTGCTGGACAGCTTGTCCAGAGGGTCAAAAGATCACAGTGTGCTAGGCCGCAAAATGTCTGCCAAAGTAAAAAGAGTGCAGTGTGGCACTTTTTTGAACAAAATCCTCATGATCAGGCCAAGGTTATCTGTAAGAAGTGTGCAAAGACCTTTAGCCGAGGGAAAAATCTGAAAAATTTGAATACCAGTTGCATGCTTAGACATTTAAACACCATGCACTTGCAAGCGTGGACACAACACCAAACCTCAAGTGCCACATGTGCAACTGATCACAACGAAGGTAGTCAGCAATGCTACATTGTTTCCCCCACTGTAAGCCCACCGGTTAGCACAGCAGCAAATGTTGAGGTGTCGTTGCAAGGCCACAGCAGTCAGGGAATCCCACAGTTATATCAACGAAAGACTGATTCTAGGCCATCAGAAAGAACACCAACTCCATCACCATCATCAACCCTCTCTCAGTCCGCCCTGTCCACCGCTACTTCCACCATATGCAGCTCTCAAGTCCAGCTCACCCTCCCAGACACTATGAGTAGGTCAAGAAAGTACTCAGTCTCTCATCCGCGTACACTGGGTTTGAACGCCCACATTGCCAAACTAATCTCGTTTGAGATGATGCCCTTTCGGTTGGTGGAAAGCGCAGCTTTCCGCGAACTCATGGCCTATGCAGTACCATGCTATGACCTACCCAGTCGCCACTTCTTCTCTCGCAAAGCCATCCCAGCCCTCCACCATCATGTGAAAGACCGCATTATCCATGCACTCAAGCAGTCAGTGAGCGGAAAGGTGCACCTCACAACTGATGCATGGTCCAGTCGGCATGGCCAGGGCCGTTACGTGTCCATCACTGCACACTGGGTTAATGTGGTGGATGCAGGGTCCACAGGGGACAGCGGTCGTGGGACAGTGCTGCCTAGCCCACGGTATAGGAAACAGTTGGCTGTAGGCGTTCGACCCTCCTCCTCCTCCTCCAGAAGCAAAAGCTCGTCCACAGAGCGCAGTCGTACGAGCACTCCATCTGCAGCTGCCACTGTTGCACACGAGGTGTCCCCCTATCGAGCAGCTAGTGGAAAGCGTCAGCAGGCAGTGTTGCAGATGATGTGTTTGGGCGACAGACACACCGCCGAGGTGCTGGCCGAGTACTTTCAGCGACAAACTGAGTCATGGCTGGGCAGTGTACATCTTGAGGCAAGCAAGGTAGTTAGTGATAACGGGCGTAATTTTGTGGCAGCCATAGCCCTTTCAAAACTCAGCCACATACCTTGCTTGGCTCACACCTTGAACCTGGTGGTGCAGTGCTTCCTCAAAAATTATCCGGAGTTAACAGCCCTGCTCCAGAAGGTGCGAAGACTGTGCGCGCACATCCGCCGGTCGCCTGTACACTCCGTTCGTATGCAGAAGCTGCAGCGATTGCTCCACCTTCCCAACCACCGCCTCATTATCGACATTGCAACAAGGTGGAACTTCACCCTGCACATGGTGGAGCGGCTGTGCGAGCAGAGGCAGGCCATAATGCATTTGTGGGAGGATACACGGCCAGGCACTTTGAGAGCAGACATGGAGTTGACCGGTGTGCAGTGGTCGAAGCTGAAAGACCTCTGTAAAGTCCTTCAGTGTTTTGAGGAATGCACACGGCTGGTAAGTGCAGACAACGCCATCCTGAGCATGAGCATCCCACTTATGCGTCTGCTCATGCAAACTTTGACGCACCTTAAGGAGCAGGCTTCTGCAGCCAATGTTGATGAGGAGGAAGAGGAGGAGGGAATCCTTGATGACATTCAGCCATTGTCTGCTCAGGGACCTCTCCTGGACGAGATGGAGGAAGAAGAGGAGGAGGATGATGGGGATGATTACTTAGGGGAGGAGGATGCATCTCGTGGGGCAAGTGAAAATGTTGGCGTGGCAAGGTCTGGTACAGGGTTTGTGTGTGACTGGAGGGATGTGGATTTGCCAGAAAGTGCTCCTCCAACCAGCACTCGCAGTGCATCATTGACACCAGGAACATTGGCCCACATGTCAGATTATGCCTTGCAGATCCTAAAAAGGGACCCCCGCATTGCCAAAATGATGAACGATGACGACTACTGGTTGGCCAGCATCCTTGATCCACGCTATAAAGGCAAATTACAAAACATCATGCCACAGGAGAACCTTGACCTAATATTGGCTAATAAACAAGCAACTCTGGTAAATCGGTTGCTTGAGGCATTCCCAGCACACAGCAGCGGTGATGGTTCTCACACGAGCCGTACGGGCCGGGGGTAGCTTGGCAGAGGTGTTCGTGGTGCACACAGCAGAAGTGGCGTTGGAGACAGGGGTTTCATGACAATGTTGTGGACTGATTTTTCAAGTACCGCTCACACAACTGGTAATACTGCATCGATGGAAAGTGACAGGAGACAGCAGTTGTCAACTATGGTTACAAACTACTTTTCCTCCCATATCGATGTTCTCCCACACAGGTCATTTACCTTTGACTATTGGGCCGCTAAACTGGACACCTGGCCTGAATTGGCACAATATGCCTTACAGGAGCTCGCTTGCCCAGCTGCAAGTGTGCTATCGGAAAGAGTCTTCAGTGCAGCTGGATCAATCCTGACAGAAAAAAGGACCCGTCTGTCAACCCAAAATGTGGATGATCTAACCTTCATTAAAATGAACCACGCATGGGTTTCCAAGGATTTTGTCCCACCTTCCCCTGATGACACATAGGGTGACAGAAAAATGGCTTGCTTTGGTCCACCTCTTCCTGGGACTTGACCTATTTCACCTTTTGCATCAGCTGAATGTCCAACATCAACATATGCCACTTTCTAAAACTCCCTAACTGTGCTGCCTCCCCCCCCATGGCCGGGGTCACCACCTAGCGCACGACACCGTGCAAGTGCCATTGCCCTGGATAGGTGGGTAGGCCGACTCTTGGGCGCGGGCACTGGCACAGGGTCCTTCATAGTGCAATCAAGTGTCTCTGACGGTGGTGGTACACACCCGCCGTCAGACACACCGCCATACCATGAGGGGCCCAGTGACAGTACCGACGCCCACAAGTGGGCCCCCCTTGCTTGGGCAGGGCCCCAGCATTTGCAATCTTTACCTCTCCCTGCTCCTCCGCTGTGTAGTCTGGGCCGTCAAATCCATACTGTGCCTGACACCGTCTGAGCCTGCCTCCTGATGTATAGACATATATTTTGAATGTGTACGCTATCCATACATGTTATCCGGGGATACGGTACTCTTTCTAACCTTTGTGCAATCACGTGCAATCCATACTGGGCCTAACACCGTCTGAGCCTGCCTCCTGATGTATAGACATATATTTTGAATGTGTATGCTATCCATACATGTTATCCGGGGATACGGTACCATTTCTAACCTTTGTGCAATCACGTGCAATCCATACTGGGCCTAACACCGTCTGAGACTGCCTCCTGATGTATAGACATATATTTTGAATGTGTACACTATCCATACATGTTATATGGGGATACGGTACCCTTTCTAACCTTTGTGCAATCATGTGCAATCCATACTGGGCCTAACACCATCTGAGCCTGCCTCCTGATGTGTAGACACATATTTTGAATGTGTACACTATCCATACATGTTATCTGGGGATACGGTACCCTTTCTAACCTTTGTGCAATCATGTACAATCCATACTGGGCCTATCACCGTCTGAGCCTGCCTCCTGATGTATAGACATATATTTTGAATGTGTACGCTATCCATACATGTTATCCGGGGATACGGTACCCTTTCTAACCTTTGTGCAATCACGTGCAATCCATACTGGGCCTAACACCGTCTGAGCCTGCCTCCTGATGTATAGACATATATTTTGAATGTGTACACTATCCATACATGTTATATGGGGATACGGTACCATTTCTAACCTTTGTGCAATCACGTGCAATCCATACTGGGCCTAACACCGTCTGAGCCTGCCTCCTGATGTATAGACATATATTTTGAATGTGTACGCTATCCATACATGTTATCTGGGGATACGGTACCCTTTCTAACCTTTGTGCAATCATGCGCAATCCATACTGGGCCTAACACCGTCTGAGCCTGCCTCCTGATGTATAGACATATATTTTGAATGTGTACGCAATCCATACATGTTATCCGGGGATACGGTACCCTTTCTAACCTTTGTGCAATCACGTGCAATCCATACTGGGCCTAACACCGTCCGAGCCTGCCTCCTGATGTATAGACATATATTTTGAATGTGTACACTATCCATACATGTTATATGGGGATACGGCACCCTTTCTAACCTTTGTGCAATCATGTGCAATCCATACTGGGCCTAACACCGTCTGAGCCTGCCTCCTGATGTGTAGACATATATTTTGAATGTGTACACTATCCATACATGTTATATGGGGATACGGTACCCTTTCTAACCTTTGTGCAATCATGTGCAATCCATACTGGGCCTAACACCGTCTGAGCCTGCCTCCTGATGTATAGACATATATTTTGAATGTGTACACTATCCATACATGTTATATGGGGATGCGGTACCCTTTCTAACCTTTGTGCAATCACGTGCAATCCATACTGGGCCTAACACCATCTGAGCCTGCCCCCTGATGTATAGACATATATTTTGAATGTGTACACTATCCATACATGTTATCTGGGGATACGGTACCCTTTCTAACCTTTGTGCAATCATGTGCAATCCATACTGGGCCTAACACCGTCTGAGCCTGCCTCCTGATGTATAGACATATATTTTGAATGTGTATGCTATCCATACATGTTATCCGGGGATACGGTACCCTTTCTAACCTTTGTGCAATCACGTGCAATCCATACTGGGCCTAACACCGTCTGAGCCTGCCTCCTGATGTATAGACATATATTTTGAATGTGTACGCTATCCATACATGTTATCTGGGGATACGGTACCCTTTCTAACCTTTGTGCAATCATGTGCAATCCATACTGGGCCTAACACCGTCTGAGCCTGCCTCCTGATGTATAGACATATATTTTGAATGTGTACGCTATCCATACATGTTATCTGGGGATACGGTACCCTTTCTCACCTTTGTGCAATCACGTGTCATCCATACTGGGCGTGAGAACGGCTGGTGAGCTGTTAAGCAAGCTACAGCACCTGTGGTTTGCACACTTAAGTTTTTCATTTTTTCAGGAATGACGGGTAGGCCTAATTCCGGAACTGCGGTTGACCTGCACTTACTGGGAAATCATTGTTCGCGGGTAATAATTGTAATCAGTGATCCCCATCACTAACGTTGTTCAGCGGGTTATCTGCACCTGTAAGCGACAAACGCTGGCCTTTTCAGTGTAGCGCACATGCAGCCACGGACATGTAAGGGCATGACACACCAGTTATTGGCCAATCTCATGTGCCAGAGCCTCACGTGTCCCCCTAGTAAGCCGGACTCGGACCGCGGGGCATGACGGAGTCTCGTTCGTTAACGGAATTAAGCTTGCAATGTGTGCATCTGTTCTGTATCTGGCATGGTTGAGGTTTCCCAGGTGGAGTCGAATTTAACTGTAGGCTCCACTCCTGGTGGTGCCCTTCTGGACATTCCTTTAAGGTTCAGCTTTGCAACCATACTGCCCACGTAAAACAAACATTTTGCCTTCATGAATGCTGTTTGGAGGGTCATGACTCGTGGGAATAACGCCGCCCAATCAGTTAACCTGCTAGAAAGATCGTTCATTGCTCCCAAGCATGACATCACACTCCCTAGGAAGAAGGTAATGCCACTGTGGCGACCGTACTCCTGGGGGCGACACAAGTGCACTGATGCCCAGCCACTGCTCGATGAATCTGCTGGTACATTGACCCAGACCACTACATTCCCCTCGCATGCTACACGACCTGAATCTGACCCTGATGAAACTCAGGTTACCCTTCCCATATACAGTTCCATCTTACACGGTGACAAAGAGGAAGCTGCAGATGAAAGTGCAGGTTCGGCCCACCCGCCATCAGACACACCACCGTACTATCAGGGGCCCTGTGCCAGTGCCGTCGCCAACGAGTGGGCCCCCCCTGCTTGCTCAGGATCACAGCACTTGCAAAGTTGAAATACTGTGCAGTGAGATGGAAGATGGGGACGACGAGGAGTCCAGACAAGTACAGGGATTCCCTATCGAGGAGACTTATTTGATTGTTTTCAATGTTGGGACAGCAATTTTTGGGGAGCACTATACTCTGGAGAATGATAGATGGGGCCCACCATATACTGGAACATTCCAAAGGTGGACATCAGACACTGGAGCAGCATTTACAGGGCCCATTATACACTAGAGCATTAGAAATGGGGCCCATTATGTTTGGAGCATTATTTGGGCCCATAAGACAGTGGAGCTTCATCCATGGGGACCAACATATACTGTAGCATTATGTGGAGCTCATCATATACTGTTTCAAACATTATATGGGACCAATGATTCTGTATGGAGAAATAGATTTGCCTCGTCATGAGATGTAAAAAGTGAAGTATTTTACATTATCGGAGCATGATGAGTTGTGGTATGTGTTAAAGGGGCGCTCTTTCGCCCAGGGCACATGAAAACCTGCAGCCAGCCCTCCCCCCACAACTTTAGCCAAATAATCCCCATTTTTCAGTGCGTAACTTGTATTATGAAGTTAATTAAGGTTGACAAGCTTAAGTAAGAAGAATTGATGCTTTTGGCATTCAAATTGGCACTGTAGGTGTGTTTCCTGTCCTCCTCTCACTGCCGACTTTTATTCCCCATTGACTTACATTGGGTTTCGTGTTTCGGGACGACCCCGACTTTTCCCTATAATCGGACGATCTTGCTCGACCCAACTTTTGGAAAAGTCGGGTTTCACGAAACGAAACTCGACCCTAAAAAACCAAAAGTCGCTCAACTCTAGTGGCTAGTATTATTACACGGGAATCACTAGCAGGTGTGTTGGCTCTGGCCTATATAGGAGAGGCAGGTGGTCTCACTCACCGTTGGTGATATTGGTCATTTCCAACCATCCTTGGTGGAGGAAGGAGCTAGAGAAGAGTTCCTTGCAGCTCAGTCAGAGTCCTGGTGTGGAAGGAGGAACAGTGAGAAGTTCCTTGCAGCTCTGGCAAAGCTTTGGTGAAGTAGCAGCTATACTGGAGAAAAGCTGCACTCAGGTGCAAGACTCTGTTGCTTGGAGCAATAGCAACAGAGCAAAGCTATGTGTGTGTGACTCTGGAAAAACAAGCCGAGGAGGTTTTCCATTTTTCCAGAGCTACACTTTCTAGAGCTGTCCGCTTTTCAAACACTTTCATATATCTGCTGTTTGATATCGGTCAAAACTAGACAGAGACAGCGTGTGTCAGTCCGTATACAAATAGATGGAGATTGACAATTTTCCATACAGACATCGTATAGCGGTCTACGCTCCTCACACACTACCGTGTACCGCCTTGCATCACAGCCAAATATAAACGATCTGTGTGTGACTCTGGAAAAACAAGCCGAGGAGATTTTCCATTTTTCCAGACCAACACCTTAGACAGCTGTCCACTTTTCAAACAGTTTCGTATATCTGCTGTTTGATAACGGTCAAAACTAGACAGAGACAGCATGTGTCAGTCCGTATACAAATAGATGGAGATTGACAATTTTCCAAACAGACACAGTATAGCGGTGTACGCTCCTCACACACTACCGTGTACTGCCCTGTATCTCGGACAAATAGAAGCTATCTGTGTGTGACTCTGGAAAAACAAGCCGAGGAGATTTTCCATTTTTCCAGACCTACACCTTCTAGAGATGTCCGCTTTTCAAACAGTTTCATATATCTGCTGTTTGATAATGGTCAAAGCTAGACAGAGAGAGCGTGTGTCACTCCCTATACAAATAGATGGAGACTGACAATTTTCAATACACACATCGTATAGAGCTGTCCGATTCTCAAACAGTATTGTATATCTTCCGTTCGCATTACAGTCACATCTATACAGAGTCAGCGTGTGTGCCACACCAAACCATCCAAAACCTCCATGCAGCACTCAAAACGTTCATACAAATCATCCCACCACCTGCTTTTTCTGTTTTTTCTCCTTTTAATAGTTGCAGGTGACATCTCCCCCAACCCTGGGCCTCCCTCCACCAGCATACGTTACTCTCCTCCAGCTGCATATAGAAACCCTGCTAATCTTATTAACATTCAGTGCATTCCTTCTCCTCTCACTTTCCAATGTGCTCTCTGGAATGCACGGTCTGTGTGTAACAAACTGACTTACATTCACAATCTTTTTCTCTCTAATTCTCTTAACCTTCTGGCTATTACAGAAACCTGGATCCAGCATTCAGACACCACTGCTGCTGCCGCTCTCTCGTTTGGTGGGCTGAAATTTTCACATACCCCCAGACCTGAGAACAGACAGGGTGGAGGTGTTGGTTTGCTCCTTTCATCACAATGTGCTTTCCAGGCCATCCCCCCGGTTCCCTCACTTACATTTCCTTCCTTTGAAGTCCACGCCGTCAGACTCTTTAAGCCCTTCTCCTTACGAGTGGTGGTCGTTTATCGCCCTCCAGGCTCCTCCCGCCAGTTTCTAGACCACTTCACCACCTGGCTTACTCACTTTCTGTCCTGTGACATCCCCACCCTCATCATGGGAGACTTTAACATCCCCATCAATGATCCGCTCTCCCAGTCTGCCTCTCATCTTCTTTCTCTAACTTCTTCATTCGGCCTCTCACAGTTTACTAATTCTCCTACACATGAGGACGGGAATACTCTGGACCTGGTTTTCTCCCGTCCCGGCTCACTGCATGACTTTACTAATTCACCTCTCCCGCTCTCGGACCACAACCTTCTTTCCTTCTCTGTCAAGAATTGTCTCCTCACCCGGGACACCCCCACTTACCACACTTATCGGAATACACGTACCATTAATACCCAACAGCTTAGGGACAATCTCCACACATCTTTAGCCCCCATCTCCACCCTCTCCTGTCCAGACATAGCATTGTCACACTTCAATAATACACTGAAGAATGCCCTAGATGAAGCAGCACCTTCTATAGGCAGAAAGACCCGACACAGACAAAGGCAGCCCTGGCACACAACGCAAACACGCTCTCTTCAGCGCTGCTCGAGGTGTGCAGAGCGGCAGTGGAGAAAATCTCTCTTAGCAGAAGACTTCATCCACTATAAGTTCATGCTCAAAACCTATAACTCTGCCCTTCATCTGGCCAAACAATCCTACTTCACCACCCTCATCACCTCACTATCCAACAACCCAAGACGACTTTTTGAAACCTTAAACTCCATCCTGAAACCTAAAGTACAGGCCCCCATCAGCAACCTCAGCGGTGAGGATCTGGCCACTTATTTCCTAGAAAAAATCAACCACATCCATCAGGATATCTCAGCCCTATCTCCTCAGTGCCTGGATCCCCTTCCCTGCCGCACCTCAAGCTCACTAGACATCTTTGAGCCTGTTTCAGAAGAAGAAGTTTCCAAGCTCCTCGCTTCTGCTCGGCCTACAACCTGCAACAGTGACCCTATTCCTTCACAGCTCCTGCAGTCTCTCTCACCAGTGGTCACCACTCACCTGACTAAAATATTTAACCTCTCTCTTTCTTCAGGTATATTTCCCTCCTCATTTAAACATGCCATCATAACCCCTTTACTTAAAAAGCCATCCCTGGACCAGAACTGCACTGCTAACTACAGACCTGTCTCTAACCTTCCCTTCATCTCTAAACTCCTGGAACGCCTGGTCCACTCCCGTCTAATCCGCTATCTCTCGGATAACTCTCTTCTCGACCCCTTACAATCTGGTTTCCGCTCTTTACACTCTACTGAAACTGCCCTCACTAAAGTCTCTAATGATTTAATAACAGCTAAATCGAAAGGTCATTGCTCCCTGCTGATTCTCCTGGATCTCTCTGCCGCATTTGACACTGTGGATCACCAGCTCCTCCTCACTATGCTCCGCTCTATAGGCCTCAAGGACACAGCCCTCTCCTGGTTCTCCTCCTACCTCTCTGACCGCTCCTTCACTGTATCTTTTTCCGGCTCCTCTTCCTCTTCTCGTCCCCTTACTATCGGGGTCCCGCAGGGCTCAGTCCTAGGCCCCCTCCTCTTCTCTTTATACACTGCCCCTATTGGACAAACAATCAGCAGATTTGGGTTCCAGTATCATCTCTATGCTGATGACACCCAATTATACACTTCTTCCCCTGACATCACCCCTACCCTAATTCAAAATACCAAGGATTGTCTGTCTGCTGTCTCTAGCATCATGTCCTCCCTCTATCTGAAACTAAATCTCTCTAAAACTGAACTTCTTGTGTTTCTCCCCTCTACTAACCTCACTCTACCTAACATCGAAATAACCCTGGAGGGTTCAACCATAACTCCCAAGCAGCATGCCCGCTGTCTTGGGGTCATATTCGACACTGAACTTTCCTTTACTCCGTACATCCGATCACTCAGTCTCTCTTGTCACCTGCATCTTAAAAACATCTCCAGAATCCGACCTTTTCTCACCTTTGAAACTGCTAAGACTCTTACTGTCGCTCTTATTCATTCTCGTCTGGACTACTGCAACTCTCTTCTGATCGGTCTCCCTCTTACCAAACTTTCTCCTCTCCAATCCATCTTGAATGCGGCAGCCAGGGTCATATTTCTGTCCAGCCGCTTCACCGATGCCTCCATCTTGTGCTAGTCATTACACTGGCTACCTATTCGCTACAGGGTCCAGTATAAACTCATCTCTCTCACCCACAAAGCTCTCCACTGTTCTGCACCGCCTTATATCTCCTCTCTCATCTCTGTCTATCGCCCTACACGTGCCCTCCGTTCTACAAATTACCTAAGACTAACATCCCCCGTAATCCGAACCTCGCACCTCCGTCTCCAAGACTTCTCTCGTGCTGCTCCAGCTCTCTGGAATGCACTTCCCCAGACGATCAGACTGATACCTAGCCCTGACCTATTCAAGCGCGCTTTGAAAACCCATCTCTTCAAACAAGCCTATCACATCAACTACTCAGCAAGCTAACTTTGCCCTGTTCCCTCCTTCCAAATATTATTCTGAATCTGCACCCTACTATTCATCTGTCTCCACACCCTTCATGCACATGATAACTGCACTTGATACTTGTCTATTGCACTTAAACACACGGGCTGATGACCGGATCATGCAGCTTTATATGAAAATCCCTATTATAATTGCCAGACCTGAATTAACAAGCATTTCTCACCTACTGTGTCCCCCCATTTCCTTGTAGATTGTAAGCTTGCGAGCAGGGACCTCACTCCTAATGTCATTGTTTGAATTGTCTTAACTTGTATTGAATTTATTGTCTGTACATGTCCCCGCTTAATTGTAAAGTGCTGCGGAATATGTTGGCGCTATATAAATAAAAATTATTATTATTATTATTACATATATGGAGATTGTTAGTTACACAAAAAACGTATACAGCTGTACACTTCTGATACAGTTCCGCATATCTGCTTGTTGAATTACGGTCAAATACATGCTGCGAGAGCGTCTGTGACTAACAAAATATATACGTAGGTTTAATTTTTTAATACACCTTACACAGGTGGACGCTTCTCATACAGTACCATCTCTCTGCTGGTATTTTTGGTACATTTTCCCAAACATGAGGAAGTATGGTGGAAGAGGCCGCGGACGTGGTCAGGGGGACGCAGCTGGTACTGATGGTGGTGGTGCATCGGCTGGTTCTGGCAAAAGCACAATAGCAGCTAAGGCAGGACGTGTTGAGCCTGCGTCATCGTATGGCCCTAGAAGGCCTGTAAGGTGTCCTTTTCTTGGAGTAGGAAAACCGCTTTTAAAGCCGGAGCATCAGGAACAGGTTTTTAGCGAACATTGCCGAAAAAGCCACCAGCTCTATTGCCTCCTCTTCTGAACGTTCAAAACCTGCAAGCACGGAGTCGTCAGTGCAGGGTTCTGGTCAGGAAAAACACCTTTCCTTGTGTCCTTCACCTCCACCAAAAGTTAAGGATGTGGCAGCCCACATTTCAGATTACTCTGTGGAACTGTTTTCAAATACCATCCCTGGGTTATCCAGTCAAATCCTGAATTCCCCAGTCCAAGATGAATCTGACATGGAGTGCACTGATGCAAAGCCACTGCTAGATGATTCTGCTGGTACATTGACCCAGAGCACTACATTGCTCTTGCAGTCTATTGAGCCAGAATCTGACCCTGATGACACTCAGGTGCCCCTTCCCGCATACTACACTACCTTACACGGTGACACAGAGGAAGGTAAAGAGGAAGGTGCAGATGACTTTGAAGAGGAGGTGATGGATGACCCAGTTCTTGACCCGGATTGGCATCCATTGGGGGAGGAGGGTGACGATGGCAATAGTTCAGATAAGGAGAAGGATCCGCAGCAGGCATTGACATCTCAGCAGCGGTTATCTGGCAGGCCTGTAGCTGTCCAAAAACGTGGACCAAAAACTAAAAGAGTTGCAGGACAGCTTGGCCAGAGGATCAACTTAGCACAGTGTGCAAGGCCAGAAAATGTATACCATAGTAGGAAGAGTGCAGCATGACACTTCTTTGTCCAAAATCTGACTGATGAGGCAAAAGTTAACTGTAAGAAGTGAGGAAGGACCTTTAGCTGAGGTAAACAAATTTGAATACCAGTTGCATGCTTAGACATTTAATCAACATGCACTTGCAAGCGTGGACGGACAGCAAAACCTCAGGTAGCACATGTGCACCTGCTCCGACTGAAGGTAGCCAGCAACACTCCATCGCTTCCCCCACTGTAAGACCACCGCCACCGTTAAGCACACCACCAGCACTAAATATGGAGGTGTCGTCGCAAGGCCAAAGCACTCAGTGAATCACAATGGTTTTGCAACATAACACTGAATCTAGGCCATCACCACCAATACCATCACCAACCCCCTCTCACTTCGTCCGGTCCACCGCTACTTCCCCAATATGCAGCTCTCCAGTCCAGCTCACCCTACCAGACACTCTGAGTAGGACAAGAAAGTACTCATCCTCTCATCTGTGTACACTGTGCTTGAATGCCTACATTGCCAAACTAATCTCATTAGAGATTATGCCCATTTGTTTGGTTGAAAGTGAAGCTTTCTGCAAGCTCATGGCCTATGCTGTCGCACGCTATGACCTACCCAGTCGGCACTTCTTTTCTCGAAAAGCCATCCCTGCCCTCCACCGGCATGTGAAAGACCGCATTGTCCATGCACTAAAACAGTCAGTGAGTGGAAAGGTGCACCTCACAACAGATGCATGGACTAGTAGGCTTGGCCAGGGCCATTACATTTCCATCACTGCGCACTGTGTTAATGTGGTGGATACAGGCTCCACAGGGGACAGCGGCGGTGGAACAGTGCTGCCTAGCCCACGGTATAGGAAACAGTTGGCTGTAGTCTTTCGACCCTCCTCCTCCTCCATCAGTGAAAACTCATCCACAGAGTGCAGTCGCACGAGCACTCCATCCGCAGCTGGCAGTGTTGCACACAAGGTGTCCCACTATTGAACAGCTAGTGGTAAGCGTCAGCAGGCTGTGTTAAAGATGATGTCTTTGGGCGACAACAGACACACTGCGGAGGTACTGGCCGACTACTTGCAGCGACAAACTGAGTTATAGCTGGGCAGTCTAAATCTTGAGGCAGGCAAGGTAGTCAATGATAATGGCTGTAATTTTGTGGCAGCCATAGCCCATGCAAAACACACACATACCTCGCCTGGCTCACACTTTGAACCTGGTGGTGCAGTGCTTCCTTAATAATTATCCGGAGTTAATATCCCTGCTACATAAGGTGTGAAGACTGTGCTCGCACATCCGTCGCTCAAACATCCACTCCACTCGTATGCAGAAGCTGCAGCAATTGCTCCACCTCCCCAAGCACCGCCTAATCATAGACCTTGCAACAAGGTGGAACTCCACCCTGCACATGGTTGAGAGGCTGTGCGAACAGAGGCAGGCTGTAATGCATTTGTGGGAGGATACATGGGCAGCCAATTAGAGGAAGACATAGAATTGTCGGGTGTGCAGTGGTCAAAGCTGAAAGACCTCTGTAAAGTCCTTCAGTGTTTTGAGGAATGTACACAGCTGGTAAGCGCAGACGACGCCATCATAAGCATGAGCATCCCACTTATGTGTCTGCTCATGCAAAGTTTGACGCACATTAAGGATCAAAGGATCTGCAGAGGAGGAGGAGGAGGGAAGCCTTGATGACAGTCAGCCATTGTCTGGTCAGGGAACTGTCCTGGATGAGGTGGAGGAAGAAGAGGAAGAGGAGGATGAGGGGGATGATTATTTTGGGCAGGAGGATGCTTCTCAGGGGGCAAGAGAACATGTGGGCATGCCAAGGTCAGGTACAGTGCTTGTGCATGACTGTACGGATGTGGATTTGCCAGAAAGTGCTCCTCCACCTAGCAGTGGCAGTGCATCATTGACACCTGGAACATTCCCCCACATGTGCGATTATGCCTTGCGGATCCTAAAAAGGGACCCCCGCATTGCCAAAATGATGAGGGATGACGACTACTGGCTGGCCAGCATCCTTGATCCACGCTACAAAGGCAAATTACGCAACATCATGCCACAGGAGAACTTAGAGATAATATTGGCTACAAACAAGCAACTCTGGTAAATGGGTTCTTTGAGGCATTCCCAGCACACGGCAGCGGTGATGGTTCTCTCACGAGCTGTAGTGGGCACAATGGAAGAGGTGTTCGTGGTGCACACAGCCGAAGTGGCGTTGGAGAAAGGGGTTTAATGACCATGTTGTGGAATGATTTCTCAAGTACCGCTCACACGACAGCTAATACTGCATCGATTAAAAGTGACAGGAGACAGCAGTTGTCAACCATGGTTACAAACTACTTCTCCTCCCATATCGATGTTCTCCCTCACAGGTCATTCCCCTTTGACTATTGGGCCTCTAAACTGGACACTTGGCCTGAATTAGCACAATATGCCTTACAGGAGCTCGCTTGCCCTGCTGCTAGTGTGTTATCTGAAAGAGTCTTCAGTGCTGTTGGATCAATCCTGACAGAAAAAAAGACCCATCTGTCGACACAAAATGTTGATGATCTAACATTCATTAAAATGAACCATGCATGGGTTTCAAAGGATTTTGTCCCACCTTCCACTGATGACACATAGGTTGCCAGAAAACAGCCTCGCTTTTGTCCTCTTCCTTGGACTTGCCCAATTGCGCCCTTTGCAGCAGCTGAATGTCCAGCCAACACATCAACATATGCCATTTTTTAAACCTCCCTAACTGGGCTGTTCACCCCTCCCAAGGGATGGGGTCAACACCTGGTGCACCCGGGCAAGTGCCGTTGCTCTGAATAGGTGATGGGCCCACTGATGTCCGACGGCATACTATGAGGGGCCCTGTGCAAGTACCGTCGACCACGAGTGTGCCCCCCTGCTTGGTCATGGCCACAGCACTTGCAGTTTGCAATACTAACCTCTCCCTGCTCCACCGCTGTGTAGTCTGGGCAGTTAAATCCTTCACAGGGATGGCCACAAGAAATTTGGGGTATTGATCGAGGATGGTTAAGATGTAGCTATAGCCTATCCTGCCGGCCTCTACATTTAGATGATCAATGGCTACCATTTGTAATTGACGTCAACTTACAAGCGGATGCAGTGGTGCTTTATGATCACGTTTCACAGTTGTGATAGTCACAGACGTGTGACATTCCTGCCACCATTTTTCAATGTCTCCTCTCATGCCAATCCAATAGAATCACCTAAGGCCTGTGGCTTCTGTCTTTTGCACTCCAAAATGACCAGACACATCATGATAGACAGTGAGGACCATGTCTACATCTCTCCCTGTGATCACAATTTGATGGAGATGAGTAACGGTGATGTGATCCACGCTACTGCGATAAATCAATCCTTTCTTCTCAAAGAACCTTTTCTGCTGTCTCCACAGACACAGTAATTGAGGGTCTGCATCGCCTCTGCAACATCTACCTGGAGGTTTTCACGCGATGAGTAATTCCCAAATTTCTGCTAACACTCGACTTTCCGTCTGTACTTGTATCCATGTAGTTTCCAGTAGCGGAGAGTCAGGACTGGCTTGCTGAGATTGAAATACATACGAAGATTTAAAAGTACCACAACACTGTATACTGTTGTATGCTTCGACTATCTTTCCCTTTTTCTACTTTTTAAATTCTGGTGTAAAACATAGTGAGCCTGTGAGTGTCTGTGTCTGACGCCAGAAGTATAGATGGAAATTTACAATTACCCATAGACTGGATACACCTGCTATGTGCTTATACAGTACCTTTGTTCCAAATTTTGTATTACGGTATCATCCATAGTGAGTGAGCGTGTGTGGTTTATGCCTTCTATATATACGGTGAATCGGAGATACCAATTTTTACCCTATACTCGATACAGCTTGTATCTTGTTATACAGTGCCTTTGTTCGACATTTAGTATTACGGTCAAATCCATACTGAGTAAGCGTCTGAGAGTGACTACGGGACTATGTATACGGAGATTTCAATTGTACCCTATAATATATATATACTTGCTATCTTGTTATCCAGTACCTTTTTTACAACATTTTTTGTTATGGTCAAACCCAGACTGAGTGAGCGTTTGAGGGTGACTCAGGAAATATATACTGAGATTTCAAATTTGGCCAACACTGTATACAGCTGTACGCTTCTGATACAGTAACCTTTTTAGCTATTTAGATTCTGGTGTAATCCATAATGAGCTTCTGAACTTCTGTCTATTACTCCGGCAATATATTAGGAGCTTTAAGATTACCCCAACACTGTATACAGCTGTACGCTTGTGTTACATTACCCATTTACAGCTTTTCATATTCTTGTGTAATCCATACTGGGCCTGAGAGCGTTTGTGTCTGCCTCCTGAAATGTATATGGAGATTCAGAATGTTTACACTATAATATATATACCTTGTATCTGGTGATACTGTACCCTTTTTCAACTTGTTATTTTATTGGGTAATCCATACTGAGCCCGTGAGCGTCTGTGTATGAATCATGAAATATATATAGAGATTTACTGTTATCCCTAGACTGTATAGAGCTGTACGCTTCTGATGCAGTACCATATATCTGTTGGTATTTTGGGTCCATTTTCCAAAACATGAGGAAGTATGGTGGAAGAGGACACCGATGTGAGGGGCCAAATGGTACTGATGGTGGTGGTGGTGCATCTGCTGGTAGCTGCTATTTTGTTTTTGGCACTAAGGCAGAAAGTGTTGAGCCTGCGTCATTGTATAGCTCTGGAAGACCTGTAAGGCTCCGTTTTCTGGGAGTAGGTAGACTGCTTTTAAAGCCGGAGCATCAGGAGCTGTTTTTGGCTTACATTGCTGAAACAGCCTCCAGCTCTATCGCCTAATTATCTGAAGTTTAACAAAATGCAAGTACTGATTCGTAAGTGGAGGATTCTGGTCAGGAGCAACCCCTTTCCTTGTGTCCTTCACCCACACCAAAAGTGAAGGATGCAGCAGCACACACTTCAGATTACTCCAAGGAGCTCTTTTCACATACCATACCTGGGCTAATTAATGGGCCCATCATATACTGGAGCATTCCAGATTGGAGACATCAGACACTGGAGCAGCATTTACGGGGCCCATTATACACTGGAGCATGAGAAATGGGGCCCATTATATATGTAGCATTATTAGGGTCCAACATACACTGGAGCATCATCCATGAGGCCCATCATATACTGGAGCATTATAAATGGGGCAGATCAGACACTGGAGCAGCTTCTATGGGGCACAGGATACACTGGAGCATTAGAAATGGGGCCCATTATATATGGAGCATTATTAGGTCCCATCATACACTGGAGTATCATCCATGAGGCCCATCATATACTGGAGCATTATAAATGGAGCAGATCAGACACTGAAGCAGCATCTGTGGGGCACATGATACACTGAAACATTAGTAATGGGGCCCATTATATATGGAGCATTATTAGGGCCCATAAGACACTGGAGCATCATCCATGAGGCCCATCATATACTGGAGCATTATAAATGGGGCGGATCAGACACTGGAGCAGCATCTATTGGGCACATGATACACTGGAGCTTTAGAAATGGAGCCCATTATATATGGAGCATTATTAGGGCCCATCATACATTGGAGCATCATCCATGAGGCCCATCATATACTGGAGCATTATGTGGAGCTCATCATATATTGTATGGAACATTATATGTGACCAATTATTCTGTATGGAGAATTATATGGGGCTCATTATTCTGTATGGTGCACAAGGTGGTGGCCATAATACTGTATGGAGTAATATACTGTCCTTTTTTGAGGTATTGTACAATTTAAAATAGATCAGTCATGTCATGTAAGCAGTGAAGTATTTGTCATTCTATTATGCCTATATTTCTGTGCCGTATCGGAGCATCATGAGTTGTGGTATGTGTTAAAGGGGCGCACTGACACTCTTTGGCCCAGGGCATACAAAAACCTGGAGGCAGCCCTACCCCCCCACAACTTTAGCAAAATAAGCCCCAGTTTTCAATGCATAACTATTATTATGAAGTAAATTAAGGTTGACAAGCTTCTGTAATAAGAATTGATGTTTTTGCATTGAAATGGGCACTGTAGGTGGGTTTACTGTCCTTGCATTGGGTTTCGTGCTTCAGTCGGCCTCCGACTATTCCCTATCGTCGGCCGATTTCATTCGACCCGACTTTTGGAAAGTCGGGTTTCATGAAACCCGACTCAACCCTAAAAAAGGCAAAGTCGCTCATCTCTACTAAGCACAGTTTTCCATTTTTATTTAAATGCCTAATTCCACAAAAACCCTCATTCTCCTGTAATAAAATTAAAATTAAAAAAAAAACAATATATCATACCTGTCTGTCGTTCTGTCCCACGCCATAATCTTTGTCTGGGGGATAAACAGTTTTCAACCTGGACTTTGCCAAGATGTGCCAAGATGCGACTGTCTAGGCTGAGAACCACAGGTGAATGAACTGCTGTGAGTGCAGTCTCAGAGACCAGTGGTAACATCACTGAGGTTACCTCCAGTCAGTGAGGCTATGTTCCCAGCCGGGCTGAACTGCCGTGACCTCGTTGACATCCCCGTTAGCACCGTGAGAGTTTTTCTCATGGTGTTAGTGTGGATCTCACCAAGGTCACCACAGTTCAGCCTGGCTGGGATTTGAGCCTCAGTGACTGGACATAACCTCAATGACATCATCAAAAGTCACTGAGGGCCTCTCAGTCACCAATGGTTCTCAGCTTGGACGGTTGTACCTTGGCACCATCTAGGTTGAACACTGTTTATCCCCTAGACATGGATTATGGTGTGGGACAGAATGATGGACAGGTATGGTATATTGTTGTTTTTTATTTTTGGTTTGTTACAGGAGATCGAGGGCTTCGGTGGAATTAGGCAAAGTCGTAAGTATGGTTTAATTAAGATTATTAAAAGAGTCTGTGTCACTCAATTAAAGGCCTTTTTTCTGGGTATCTGTGTCTTCTTATAATGTGACTATAGGATTAATAATGGATAGATATTTTATAGATGCCTCTCCAATATTAAGCCGTGAGATTGATGTCACCTGACAATACAAAGGTGACATCAACCCCCCCAAATATCACCCCACTTGCCACAGCTACAGAGCAAGTGGGAAGAGCTGGGCAAAAGCACCTGAATTGGCACATCTAATAGATGTGCCTTTTCAGGGCAGCTGCAGGCTGCTATTTTTAGAATGGGTGGGCCAATATCCATGGCCCCTTACCAGCCTGAGAATACCAGCCCCAAGCTGTCTGCTTTAGCAAGGCTAGTTGTCTAAAATGGCGGGACCCCACCCACTTTTTTAAATTATTTATTTAAATAATTAAAAAACAGCATGGGGACCCCTCTATTCATGATAACTAGCCTTGCTGAAGCTGACAGCAGAGGGTTGAACTCCCCTGCTGTGAGTTTTGTCTGGCTGGTTAGCAAAAATGCAGGGCAACCCACGCTGTTTTTTTTAATCATTTATTTACAGAGCAGGAGCGGCTAATGAATACTCCCATCCGCTGATCCTGCTCTCACTGTTATTAGCGGCTGCAGGTGTCGAATGATGGGATCAGTCGTCCCATCAGCTGACAGTAGTGACCGGAGGTAAGCTTTATACCTCCGATCACAGCTTAGTGCTCACGCTGTCTTTTGACAGCATGGGAACCGTAGCTCTCTGACCGGTGGGATGATTTCACTGCTGATCAGAAGCAGTGTTTGCTGTGCTGTCATGCAGATGACAACGTGGCAAACACTGGATGTTTGGGCCCTCAATTCAAGTGAATAGGGTTCGGGTTCAGGTTCGGGAACAGTTCTGGTACCAGAACCAGGACTTTTTGTAACAGTTCAGCTGAACCCGCCAGACCTGATTATCCAGGTGTCCAACCATCTCTAGTCCCATCAACTAATCTAGATTGTTTTTTGCTTCTTCTTTTCTGCTTTACTCTCTGACACTAACCATGACTAAGTTCAACACAAAATACTTTAGGAGACACAGATTTCTGTGGTATATTTTTACTGTCCCTAATCTACCCTCCTATCAGCTAATCTAAATTATTTTTATTCAATTCTTTTTTCACACAAAAGAAACAAAAACCAGAAGCCGATCATTAATTTGTATCATCTACCAGAGTTCAACGGCTGTAGGGCACATACACAGATGTGGTGCAAAAAAGCATATAAAATAGGAGAAATAAAAGTCCTGGCAAGCAAGGCTGACAATCAGTGATGTGTGTCTGATCAGCAGCTTGGTGGCTGTAGAATGCAAAGCCACACACCTCTCTAAAACAGAAAGCACAGATTCCAATTAGTAATTTGTGTCAGTGATTAATGTTTGGCAGCTGTAGGCCACTCACATGGAGGTGGTGCAAAGAAGGGTATAGGCGGGGCAAAAAAAAAAGTCTTGGAAAACAGCAAGCATGAATTCTAATCAATGATTTGCGTCACTGATTAGCGCTCAGTGGCTACAGGATGCACAAAAAAAGAATGCCAAAAATCAAGCAATCAAGTATTGATCAGTGATCAAGTACTGATCAGCACTTGCTGACAGAAGGGGGGTGTGAAGGTGGCTACGAAGATGGGGTTAAAAAAGGGAGAGGGTGATTGTCGTGGATTAGGAAAACGCTAGGGATAAGGAACCGATCAAGAACGTCTTCTTTCTTCTTTCAGGAATCACAGGAATACAAGCAGCAGTGATGGCACAGACATAAATAGCACAGCACCACAGAACAGCAGTATAACTGCCCTGCACATGTCTAAAGCTAGAATTAGGAAGTGCAAGGTGGTCATACTGAGGTCAGATTGTGTCTTTGCATTTTGACTGATGGCATCAACCAAAGCTGGCCCTGGTGACACTGGTGTTGCTAGGCTCCAGCCTTTGATGGGTGCATCTATAGCACTGATCATACCTTGGACATCAGTGTTTCAGATAATTTAATTAAATTTAATGAAACACTGAAATTGATGTGCTTGGCTGTTCAAAATCGTAGCTATTCTATTTGCTAGAGGACATCAAAACACCCAGTAATTATGAGCTCAGGTGTCTTGATGTTAGAAACAACAAGCACCTTAATGCGATTACTGCAGTTTGCAGTCACAGTGCCACATTTTAGCCATGACGTACCCAGTATGTCCTAGGTTGGTAACTAATTACCAACAATGATGTAGTCTTTAAGTCCAAGGTCGTGAATATGTTAAAGGGATTCTGTCAGCAGGATCAACCTTCCTAAACAGTCTAATTGGGTTTGCAGTTCATAGGAAGCTGAATAAACGTATACCTTGATATCTGTTATCTGATGTTTAATTCCAGAGAAATCCATGTTTTTCTAACTCTTTTTGTAAATGAACTCTTCCAGGCTATGGGCCAGACACTGATCTGCATGAGAATAGGCCTCCAGAGATAATTATAAAGAAAAGGGAATTACCAGTGAGAGCCAAGAGACACAGAGCAGGAGAAATTAAATTTGCCTTCTTGCAAACTCATTTTTTGCAGCTGAATCAGCTCTGCTTTATTGCAAGAATATTACAAATCTGTCTGCCTGTCAGATGGAATATGAAGCTGAGAGGTACATGCAGATGTGTCAGCTCTGAAGTGAGAAAAGGAGAGCAGAGAGCAGCCAGTACACATCATACTGTTTACTCCTCCTTCATGTAAATTAAGCTCTGGAGGCAGAGCTACCTACCAGGCATTCTCACCCCCATAGCCCAGAAAAGGTCACTTATGAAAAGTGATAAAAGATGATTTATCAACATGGTATAATTTCTGAGGCATACAGGTTTTTCAGCAGTTTATAACCAGTATTCCATATTAATAGTTTAGATAGGTCAAATGTGTTGACAGATTCCCTTTAAGTCATTGCAGTATAATTAACTAATAGCTTTATAACTTTGACCTCAAAGTCATACTTATTTTTAATTATGAAAGACTAATTAAAGTATTGTGATTGCATTCTAATTGCACAGTATAATAATTGCTGCAAAGAAAATTAAGCACATACCTAGTGTCAATCTGATGCAACTGGAACACTGTTTGAGTTCATTTTTTGCTTCAATCCTAATTTTACAGATGGTGTTAACGTAATTGGTATTTTTCAAATCCTGACTTTCACTGTGCCTTTTTTTTGTTTTCCCAAGAGCTTGGACAAGTGACCAAAGCTTGTATATGCATATTTAGAATGACAAGGCGGCAGATCAAAGAACACATAAATATAGTTTCTCCTTGCATCTAATATGAGGGTTTTGTTGCCTAGCAACATCATCATCTCCGCATTGAACTTCCAAATGGGACGATGTCTAGACACAGCTCTTTAAGAGTCACAACTTCTTCCATATATCCACATGCCAATGCTTGTCCATCTTTCTAATGCACATATAATTTTGTTGCATGAGAGGTTGCATGTCCAATAAACCAATGAGAAAAATTAATGTTCTTTGACTCAATGAAATGGGGTGTCATTGTGTCCACAGGTGCGAATATACTATGGTTTGATCACAATTACTTTTTTCAAAAATATCTTAGGGAAATGTACGTTTGATTTATTTCATATAGGATGAGGTGACATTTATCAGCACGGCACACTTATATCTCACATTTTGTTTTGTTATACAAGATGGTAATTGAATATGCATAAAATATTGATGTAACAAGTTCTCTTTATGAGCACATATTTCATGCTATGAAAACTAATTAGTAAAACCAGTAGCTAAGTACATAGATTCTTACACTGAGGTAGGTTTAACAATCCTTGACTTAAGAAGCCTATATTTTGCATAAAACACATAAAACATTTCGTTCATACTAGTCACCTACTACCTTTATATAATTTTTCAAAATCAATATTAAGATCAACTAGTGAAAAAATAAATTAAGAAAATGAATCCTGTGATAAACCATGTGCTTTCAAACTAGGCTTTCTCCAAACTACGTCTAAACATCAAAAGTTCACAAGCATTTGGAAGCCCAAAAGAATCTTTTGTATTCTCATATCAAAATTTTTATTTTTTTCAAGGACAATCCACAAATGTACAGTGATATCGATTAGGTCGTGCAATATGTTGAGAAACTAAGGCATATGGGCAGCACGGTGGCTCAGTGGATAGCAGTGCAGCCTTGCAGCGCTTGAGTCCTGGGTCTGAATCCAACCAAGGACAACATCTGCAAGGAGTTTGTTTGTTCTCCCCGTGTATGCGTGGGTTTCCTCCCACATTCCAAAAACATACTGATAGGGAATTTAGATTGTGAGCCCCATTGGGGACAGTGATGATATTGTGTGCAAACTGTAAAGCGCTGTGGAATATGTTAGCGTTAATTAAAAATAAAGATTATTATTATGACGTTAACTTGAAATGTTGAGTGATGATTTTGAAGAAATTTGTTAGAATCACTCCTCTTCAATGGTTGGTACAAAGTTAATAAAAGTTAATTCAAGGTATGAAAATAACACGTGACTTGCTGACACATTTTTCCAAATTTGTTACTGTCTGAGAAGCATTTAGTTGTATTGTGATAAACATGAATTGGCAGAATTACATCTAGTCAAAAAGGCTTAGATACTATACTGTGACTTGTACCAAACTGTGAAGGAGGTTATAACTTTAGAATAATAGGTAAAAGAGATTGAGATCCATAACAATATCAGAATAAAAATAAAGCAATATTCTGGAAGATTGATACAAAAGTTAGAACCAGATCAAAGACAACAGATTTAATTTGCAAGTTTCAGAAATACTGATCATATAAGTCTACTGAGTTTGATAGTTGGAAAACCACTAAAAATGGTAGGTTAACATCCCTCTGAGAGCTTCCAGGATGCCAAGAATCAAACTGGGACACTTTGAGTATGGTGATAATTAAAAAGGCAGAAAAATGCTTAATTATGCAGCAGCTATTGACCGATTTCCTTGTTAAACGTTGACCTAAAGATGTTCGCTAGTATGATTGCACGGAGAATCGCAAAATTCTTGCCAGAATTTATCTCGTTATACCAAACAGGCTTTGTGGGGGGGGGAGAGAGGGAAGGGATAACACATACAAAATACTTCATCTCATGCATTTTGCTAAAGAAAAAAATCTTCCCTTGGTGCTTCTTGGGACTGACGCTGAAAAGGCATTTGACAGGGTGGACTGGGCTTATCTGGGAGAGGCATTGACCTGCTTTGGCTTCCCCTTACCATTAGTTTTGGCCTTTATGAAAATGTATAGAGACCCTACTGCACGTATTAGAGTCAATGGTTCCCTGACAGACGCATTCACCATCCAAAACGGAACAAGACAAGGATGTCCTCTTTCTCCGATCCTTTTCATACTAGCGATGGAGCCGCTGTTGTGTGCAATCTAGCAAAGTAAAGAGATAAAGGGCATCAAAATTGGTAATAATCACCATAAGTTTGCGGCTTTTGCTGACAACTTGTTGGTTTTGATGATGAATCCACTACGAGGGTTTCCTGCCTTATTGGGAATTCTTGAGGAATATGGCAACCTGACAAACTTTAAGGTGAATGCATCAAAATCGGAAGCTCTAGACCGAAACATGCCCGCCCACACACCGGATAAGTTGAAGGAGCTCTACCCTTTTGCCTGGCCTAGTAGATATATTACTTACCTAGGTATAAAATTAGCTAGGTCTGATAAAGAACTTTTCCAGCTTAACTATTATCCCTTACTGGACAGGGTGCAGTCCATTATTAAATCTTGGAGAGACACTTTTCTGTCATGGACGGGAAGGAAGAATCTCCTAAAAGCATGATCCTTCCCAAATTCACATACCTAATCTCATCTCTACCCATCCATTTACCAAACTATTTCCTCGCTAGAGTGAACTCTTTATTTTTCAAATACATCTGGAGGGGCGCAAGACCTCGCATTAACTCGCGCACACTATCATTGCCAAACATAGAGAGGGAACGGGAGCCCCCGACATCAAAAGCTATTACTATGCAGCGGTGCTTTCTCGATCAGTGGATCTGATTAGGAATTCTAGTGACAAACATTGGGTCAATATGGAAAACATTCTATCTCCTATACCCCTTAGGTCTATACTGTTGACATATACAAGGGGATGGAATCCCTTCCCCCCAACAACCCCCTCTCTCTGGCTTTGCTCAGGGTTTGGTCGAGCTTCCACACCCTCCTGATACCCCCCTCGTCCCCACTATTGAAACTATCCGACGCCTTGTCTCGTCTCTGGACACATTAAGGGAGGGAGGTGACCTAGCCCAGAAATTGAGACAAATCTCCATTGATCAGATAATGGCAGATGGGGCACTCCTTCCGCTGACTGAATTGAGAGATCTATTGGCCCCCTCGAGCTTCACTTTTCTCCACTATAATTCTTTGAGAAAGCTATTGAAACGTATACAATATTGCTCGGATAATCCACGCAAGCTTACATCATATGAAGTTCTCTGCTCCAGAGTATCAAGACCAACCAAGGTCTTCTCTACAATTTACCAGACACTCTTATTTAAAGACCTATCCCTGAAAAGAACATACATTGCCCTCTGGGAAAAAGACCTAGGATACAATTTCACACAATCACAAATAGACCATATCTATACGCATTCGAACGGTCCAACGAGCTGCGTGAAAACCCAAGAAAACGCTTTTAAAATAGTTACACGATGGTACATTACACCGGCACAGACTTGTACCTGGCACTCTGAAGCTCAGTCTAGGTGTTGGCATTGCGAGGGAGAGGGGAGTGACTACCTTCACATTTGGTGGACTTGCCCTGTCCTCTGACCCTTTTGGGCAGCAACAGAGAAATTCATCAGAGATATCGCCAGTGCCGCTGACACCCAAGGCGGCACTGCTGAACCTCCCTATATACTTCAAACAAAAGAAGGCTCCCACCTTAGTCCACAATATTATAGCTGTGGCCAAACTCCTAATCCCGACTTACTGGGGTACAACCCAGATACCCACTTCTCATCAACTGCTGACAAAAATTGACCAACTATATCGTATGGCTGAGATTGTTGCCTCAGTGAATCATTCAGTTATCTTTTGAAGAGAACTGGCGCTCCTGGATTATGTATAGATCTACCCTCAAGCCTCTACATGTAGAATATTTGATTACCTCGAAACTTGGTCTGTGATGTTTCAGAACACTAAAGGTACTGTCACACTTAGCGATGTACCAGTGATCCTGACCAGTGATATGACCCGGTCAGGATCGCTGGTACATCGCTAAGTGGTCACTAGTGAGTTGCCACACAGGCAGATCTCACCAGCGACATCGCAGGGGTCGGAGGTCGCTACTTACCTTTCAGATGAGGCGATCCTGACGTCCTCCCGCCCGCGTCCACGTCCACGCGTCGCTCGTCTCCACAGCAGGAAGCCCAGCAGGAAGCTGATGACGAGAAACAGTCCAGGACGTTCTCTCGTGATCAGCGGTAACCAGCAGGGGAGCGGTCGGAGGTAAGTATCAGACATAGCGATATCACTAGCAATATCGCTATAACGTCACAAAAACCAGTGACGCTATAGCGATATTGCTAGCGAAATCGCTTACTGTGACAGGCCCTTTACCCTCTCTCTCTATCTGTCCTCTACTTTCCCTCCCCCTCGCCTCTCTCTTTCCTTCTCTCTTTCCCCCATTTTCTTTACGGCTCTCTTCCCCCCCTCATCTCAATTGCTAGTTCTACTCTTTCATAAATGAAAATATTTTGCATTTGCTAAATGTTTTACACCATTACAATCCATGTTACTTTAAATTGGTTATTTCTATGTGGTGTTATCATCTTTTGATTAATCAATAAAATATAATTGAAAAGAAAAGAAAATGTCTGTTACTGAACCCCGAACATGGACTTTTTACTGTATGTCCAATTTCCTATTCTGGTTTGCTAGTCTAATAACGCTTATTGAAAGGCTGAAGCGCAGCCAAAAAACATGCTTTTAGACAGTGGGCACTTCTGGAGCATTATACCATTATGGGGCTGCATTATACCACCACGAGGGTGTATTATGCCATTATTGGGGTGCATTATAATGCCATGGGCATGCATTATACTAATATGGCAGTGCATTGTACTACTATGGGGGTGCATTGAATGAAGTTCAAAGTGTATGGGGGGAATTGGTGAGTTACAAGTACCAGTCTATCCGCATCTGCTGTCCATATAGACTTATTTTGTAAAGTGTGTATTGTTCTTGTAATGTTCTTGATCTTTGTTCTGCTGCTGTAATACTGTAATTTCCTCCGGGATCAATAAAGTTTATCTAATCTAATCTAATCTAATCTAATTATACTATGGGGTGCTGTATGCCACTATCAGGCCGCATTATACCACTATGGGCTATGGGGCTGCATTATACAACTATTGGACTGAATTATACCACTTTGGGGCTGCATTATACCACCATGAGTGTGAATTATACCACTATGGGGGTGCATTATACCACCAAGGCAATACATCTTACTGACATGGGGGTGCATTTGTTATCATCGCTCCCACACTATGCAGGCATGACTTGAGACTTGGTCCCGTTATCTGTAATCCTCTCCTACAGCAGATTCTTCTTGAAAAAGGCATGCTTGTGCCGAAACGTTGCAGAAGATAATCTGTCTTTCTGCTGAGTTTTCCTTATTTTTGCCTTTTTGTATGGTGGTGGTTTTTGCCTCATTGTTCTACACTGGACAATAAATTTTCATTTGAGTGCCCAAACTTTTTGTTATTTGATTGCTACTTACATACCTTGGAGCACCACCTCTGGAGTTCAGTGAGCACCCCTTATATTCTCCAAAGGTGCATTATACTGCTATGGGGCTGCATTACAGTGCTATAGGGCTTCATTATACTGCTGTGGAGCTGTATTATGCAACTATGGGGCTGCAATACACAGCTGTGGGACTGCATTATACCACTATGGGGCGGCATTATGCCACTATGGGGCTGTATTATACTATGGGCATTACACTTGTTAGGAACAGCGAAACGCACTAAATAAAAATAAATAATAAAGTGTGTTCGCCACTCAGGGTCCACCGTGCAGTAGGTGTTACACCGCTGCTAGGTAATGGCAGACGCACAATATGGCTGTATATCGCACACGGATTGAACGTCACCCAAGTGCGGTAAGCAATCTCTGTTTGCTCACAGAGATATCAGCAGAGATAAACACAAAAGGCTGAGCCTGTTAGTGTCACAGGACTCAGGTAAATGCACACATGGTATCTGGTCACAGGAGCAGGACCCAAGACAGAGGAGCTGCGTCCGTCTAGACCTACCGTGCATGCGGCGTCGCCACTGCGGATGCCAAAGAGGACTGCAACTGCAGCGCAGCGTAGAACACTGCCGCTAGTCGACAAAGCAAGGAAGCAGGCGCAATGTCCGACGCTAGCACTGTGGATGATGCTGTAGTGGCTTGAGGCTTGCCACACGCTGGCTCTAATCTAAGTCCCTGTACACATTCGCAATATCAAAGGAAGGGGATCTTAAATGAGTCATTCACAGGTTCATACATCCATCATCATTCACACAGTAGCAACTAGAGACTATACTAGCGCATGGCCGAACGGTCATGCACACTTTTTATAGCCGGGACCTTCCGGAAGCTTCCAGATCTCTGAGATGGACCAATGAGATCAGTAGCAGGACCTGGGCACATGACTCCCGATCTCCAATGGGACATCGTCTTGTGAGCATGCCCAGTAGGAGAACAGAGGGACTTAGTCTCTGGAGCGATCTGCTGTAAAGCAATCTCCTCTGTGGTAAATAGACAGCAGGAGACCGCAGAATGTGAGGCTCTGGATTTCTGCAGAGCAGATGCAGAAACCTGATGCCTAACAATACTGGTATGGGGGTGCATTATACTATGGGGTGCATTATGCTGGTATGGGGCTGCATTATACTGTATATGACTGGGTCTGCATTGGTGAATGTGTTCTGGATAACTGTATTATTTTCTGTAGAGACGAGTCCTAGCTGGAAGAAGTGATGGTGGTCTGTGCCGGATGAAGAATAGCAAAGATGAAGGCCTTCAACTAGAGACATCACTGGTAAGTGAGTGTGTTACCTGTACACCTACACTATACACTGTATACTCTATAAAAATCTCCTGTGTATAATGTCACTGGTGTTCACTGTATATTGCCTGTACACTGCCATTATATACAGAGTTCCTGTGCATAATGTCACTGGTGATCACTGTATATTGCCTGTACACTGACACTATATACAGAGCTCCTGTGTATACAGTAATGTAACTGGTGATCACTGTATTATCCGTACAGTGATACTATATACAGAGCTCCTGTGTATAATATCCAGTGTATGTAACCAATGATCTCTGTATTACATTTACACTGGCACTAAACACTGTGTACTATATACAAAGCTACTGTGTATAATGGTGCTTATGGTAAAATTAGTATTTTTTTATTAATGATCAATATTGCAGTATTCGGTAACTATGTGGTTATAATTTGTGGTCAGGCCATGGTGTAGCTGTATTTGTCCCTTTTATATGGTATTATTCTTTCACTGTGTGGTAGTAATGTGTAGTCTGGAAAAGTTGTGATGGTATTTGTCCCTTGTATGTGGTGTTACTGTTCATTTTAAAAATTGTATGTGACACATTTCCTTAAAGAAACATACATAAAAATATACGTAAAAAGAATATTGTTTTTTTTAACAAATATTTAAGTAGGTTAGAGTAGAGTAGTGTCACCATCGATTTTGAATTCGTGGCAGCTCTGGTTCCATCATAATTTAAATGTAGCTTTTTTCCATTCAGGCCAGCAGGGTTTAATGTCAGTTTTACTTGCTGGCAGTGTGCTGCAGCTGCTGAATTGCTAGGTCAGCTGATGTGGGTGGTGACCACTCCCACCATATTTTAAATAGTCACTAGTGATGAGCGAGTTTGCTTGTTACTTGAGCTTTCTGAGCATGCTTGGGTGTTCTCCAAGTATTTTCGGCGTGCTTGAAGATTTGGTTTGTGTCGCCAAAGCTGCATGATTTGCATCTGCTAGACAGCCTGAATACATGTGGGGATTTCCTAATAAACAGGCAATCCCCACATGCATTCAGGCTGTGTAGCAGCTGCAAATCATGCAGCTGCGGCGACACATACTAAATCTCCGAGCATGCCAAAAATCTTCAGAGAACACCTGAGCATGCTCAGAAAACTCGAATAACGAACATTCTCGCTCATTACTAATAGTCTCCTGATGCATCAGCTGACTGTTGGTGATAGAGTTTAATCTATGAAGGCCAGCCTTGCAGTTGCAGCTCTCTGGTGTCAGCGCTGTATCAGCTACTTAAGGAGTTCAGGGTTCTGTTTCCATTTCCTCTGCGGTATGGAGCTTGGCAGCGGAGTCTGGAAGCTACATTTTGTGTTTTTACCTGGTCTGTCTCATGCTTGTGACCACCCCCTGTGTTGTACCATCTTCAGTGATGAGGCTAGCACCCTTGCAAGGTAACAGCGAGGTACGAGGTTCATGACAGCAGTGCTTAGGGAGTTAGGGGAATGCAGGGACTGGCTCAGGTTGGAGCTCAGGATGTGTCTCACCCATCATTCCCTATCAGTAGGGCCATCCTCTCCCCTTTTCAATCCTGCTGAGTGTGTGTTGTACCATCCGTTAACCGACCCCCTGGTGGGATCGTAACATTATCAAAAACCCGTATTTTTTTCCGGTGAACCCATAGCTCATGCTGAGGCTTTTGATCACCTGATCCAGTCCCTCATGGATGAGGTTTTTGAGTTGCTGACTCAGGTGGTACAGCAGTTTCAGCAGGTGATGGGGTTCTTGGTCTCGACTCAGGTCCTTGCTCGACCGGAACCTAAAGTGTCTCTCCCTTACTGATTTTCTGGAGAGGGATACATTTATGGTCTTTAAAAAGGCCTGTATGTTATATTTCAGGCTTCGCCCTTGTTCTTCAGTGAGTGAGGAACAGCGTGTGGGGATTATAGTCTGCCCTCTCAAGGGAGATCCCCAATCCTTGGCCTTCTCCCTACTGATGAATTCACCATCTTTTCAGTTGGTGGACGAGTTATTTGCGGCATTGGGGCTGGTGTATGGGGATCCTGATGGCATCTCCCTGGTTGAGTATAGACTCCGTAAAATCAAGTAGGGGGCCAGCTGGCTGAGGAGTGCTGCTCGGAGTTTCAGAGATGGGCCACTGACATGCAGTGGAATGAACCTGCTCTTTGGAGCCATTTCTGTCAGGGTTGGAGCTCATGAGGTGTCACATTCCTCATTCAGTACCGTTAGGGCCTTCCTCTCCCCTTTTACATCCCGTTGAGTGTGTGCTGTGCCATCTGCTGACGACCCCCTGGTGGGATCGTGAATAGTAGGGCCTGGCCAAAAGAGCAGCCTTGTCATGATGGCTGCTTTAAAAAACGAAAGCTGCTGGCTATGTATAATAATAATCTTTATTTTTATATTGCGCTAACATATTCCGCAGCGCTTTACAGTTTGCACACATTATCTCCACTGTCCCCGATGGGGCTCACAATTTAGATTCCCTATCAGTATGTTTTTTGGAGTGTGGGAGAAAACTGGAGAACCTGGAGGAAACCCAGGCAAACACAGTGAGAACATACAAACTCCTTGCAGATGCTGTCCTTGGTGGGATTTGAACCCAGGATCCCAGTGCTGCAAGGCTGCATTACTATCCACTGAGCCAATGTGCTGCCCATGTATGTGATCTTGTGTTAGATTCTTAAGGATAAAGTTATTCTCGGGCTTACTGTGCGCTGCTTGACCGGAATAAAATCACCACAATATGAACAATGTGTCCATTTATTTCCCTACGCGTTTCAAAGTGTAAACCACTTCTTCTTCAGGGGTTGACATAAGAGGAACTGATACAGCGGCTTCCAGTTAAATACATGCAATATTTGAACTTTGGCGCCAAGAACACATGTGACAGGGAACAAGTGTCAGAGTTCAGAGGTTAAAATTGCGCAAGAGCAAAGTTAAAATAATTATAATCATTTTAATCATTTTTCTTCAAATGTTTGCAGGGAATATCTTAAAAGAGATTTCTGGAAGAAGAAGGAAAGGAGATAAAGAAGAATGAAACTCTCCCAAAAGGACATGAAGACGATGCAAAACGAACCCGTCAAGAAAGGGGAAAAAAAAGGGGAAGAATTGGAGGTCCGGAGCCAAAGACACTGGACTAGCGAAGAAACACGTTTAGGAAAGGGGGATTTATACCATGTTTCTACAGTTATTTAAACATGTTTGTGAAATGGATAAAAATGAATAAAAATGTGTATGTATTAAATTGTCTTTTGTATAAAATCGTATGTAAAAAAATCGTATAAAAAAATCGTATATAAAAAAAATGGAAAATATATATATAAAATTTCAATGGGCGCGAGGTGAAGGAAGAAATGCGGCAAAGCCGCTTGTGCATATCAGAAAGGAAAGGACCCATTAATCAGGTCAAGGTAGAAACCATTGTGCTAGAATAAATCTGAGGGAGGTGGAGAAAAATCTTACATAATAAATGACACTTTATTAGATAGTTGAGAATTAAAAATTGATGTAAAAAGGATGTATTAGAATATACACTCACTGGCCACTTTATTAGGTACACCTGTCCAACTGTGTGTTAAGACTTAATTTCTAATCAGCCAATCACATGGCGGCAACTCAGTGCATTTAGGCATGTAGACATGGTCAAGACAATCTCCTGCAGTTCAAACCGAGCATCAGTATGGGGAAGAAAGGTGATTTGAGTGCCTTTGAACGTGGCATGATTGTTGGTGCCAGAAGGGCTGGTCTGAGTATTTCAGAAACTGCTGATCTACTGGGATTTTCACGCACAACCATCTCTAGGGTTTACAGAGAATGGTCCGAAAAAGAAAAAAAATCCAGTGAGCGGCAGTTCTGTGGCCGGAAATGCCTTGTTGATGCCAGAGGTCAGAGGAGAATGGGCATACTGGTTCGAGCTGATAGAAAGGCAACAGTGACTCAAATTGCCACCCGTTACAACCAAGGTAGGCAGAAGAGCATCTCTGAACGCACAGTGCGTCGAACTTTGAGGCAGATGGGCTACAGCAGCAGAAGACCACACTGGGTACCACTCCTCTCAGCTAAGAACAGGCATCTGATGGCTACTTTCAGCAGGATAATGCGCCATGTCATAAAGCTCGAATCATCTCAGATTGGTTTCTTGAACATGACAATGAGTTCACTGTACTCAAATGGCCTCCTCAGTCACCAGATCTCAGTCCAATAGAGCATCTTTGGGATGTGGTGGAACGGGAGATTCGCATCAGGGATGTGCAGCCGACAAATCTGCGCCAACTGTGTGATGCCATCATGTCAATATGGTCCAAAATCTCTGAGGAATGCTTCCAGCACCTTGTTGAATCTCTGCCACGAAGAATTGAGGCAGTTCTGAAGGCAAAAGGGGGTCCAACCCGTTACTAGCATGGTGTACCTAATAAAGTGGCCAGTGAGTGTATAAGAGGAGATGATTTTTTTCTGCTGCGGAGTATAAGTCCTAAGAATATCGCTTGGAAAGGAATAAATGATGGGAGTCTCTGGGAATTGACAAGCAGTCAGGAACAACTCCTTTGTAAAAAATGTTGGTTAACGATGTGGGGGAAGGTTTTCATGTGAGGAATGTGGTTTTTGAGAATGATTGTGGAAGAGAGCACGGGAAGGTTTGGCACGGAGAACAAGGAAAAGGTCCGTAGTTCAGTGTTCTGAAATCTCTCCGTGGGAGCAGGATCGCTACCCAGGAGAGGAGAAAAAGTTTTTTAAGGGGAAATAGGGATTAGTGTAGTGAATGACTCGCTGGGGGATGAAAGATCGGTCAGTAGGGAAACAAGAGCAGACAGAAAGAATCTGATTTATCTTCGTAACACTTAGAGAGGAATATACCGGAGTGGTATGAGAACAGAAGTTACATAGTATATTACAACTCAACACATATTGATTCCCTTAATAAAGTAGAGACACTCTGTTATCTTATAAAAATTAAGTTAAGAGAAAAGAAATAATATGAAAAACTTATATAAAAAAGATTGACTTTGAAGGGATTATTGCAGGAAAAATACATTATTACAAAACAATTACAAAGTAATAAAATTATAAAAAGACTTCCGTGATTTCATTGAGACCGTTAGGTTTCAGTGTATTTAGTCTATAGATCCAGAAGATCTCTTTGCGATTTAGTTGTCCTATTCTATCAGAATGATCGATAGGTATATGCTCAATTGGAGTTAATTTAAATCCATTCTGATTATTATTGTGTTTCAGAGCAAAGTGTCTGGATAACCCATGTTGTAGGAAACCTATTTTAATGTTATGCCTGTGAGAATTAACCCTTCGATGTAGGGGTTGCGTGGTTCTCCCCACATATTGTTTCTTGCAGTCTCATTCTATTACATATATCACGAATTCTGTGGAACAATTAAGAAAACTTTTTACAGAGAAACATTCATTAGTAGAAGTTGATGTGAAAGTATTTATGTTGTGAGAGATGGATTTACAGCACAGGCAATTTCTTTTACCACATTTATAAATTCCCATTGGGGGATTTTGTGGAGAAAACGGAGTTTCTGTTTTCAGGCGACTGTGGCCCACTATGTTTTTGATCGTGGGTGCTCTTCGAAAAGTAATCCCAGGATTTTTTGGAAGGATTTTAGATAGAACCGGGTCATTTAATAAAACATGCCAATTCCGTGTCAAGATCTCTCTGATTTTTACATTCTCAACACAGTACTGTGTGATAAAATTACTGGTAAAATTCTTGTTATCCGTTTTGATAATCTTGGAACCATTAATTAGGGAGTTTTGCGAGAGATTTTTGCTTTTCTTATAAGCTTCTTGTACCAAATCTGCAGGATATTTTTTATCTAAAAAACGATTTCTTAAAATTTCTGCCTGATTTTCAAAGTCCCTCACATCAGTACAGTTTTTTCTGATTCTTTTATACTGATTATCTGGTATGTTTCTCAACCACTTACCAAAATGCCCACTGTTGAAAGGTATGTAACTGTTTTTATCCACTTCTTTAAAATAAGTTTTGGTTAGAATGTTATTGTTTTGAATAAAAATGGTTAAATCTAAAAAATTGATAGTAGAAGGATCATATGTTGAGGAGAAGGACAGGCCCCAGTGATTCTTATTTATGTCTTTAATGAATTGATCAATGTCATTGTTTGAGTTGTCCCATATAAGGAACAAATCATCAATGAATCTTTTGTAGATAATGATATTATGCTGTAATGGGGAATTATAAATGTAAAAGTCCTCAAATACACCCATAAATATGTTTGCATATGTAGGTGCGACCTGGGACCCCATTGCAGTCCCAAGTCGCTGATGATACAAATTCCCATCAAAAGTGAAATAATTGTTTTTTAAAATAAATTCCATACCCTTCAATAAGAACCTCTTTTGGGTCGTGGACAGTCTTTTGTCATTCACTAAAACCTTATAAAAACAGGCTAGTCCCAAATCGTGTGAAATGTTTGAATATAGAGAGGATACATCTAAAGTTACAAGAACATATTGAGATTTCCATTTGATGGACTGCAAGATTTGAATGAGATGTGTGGAGTCTCTGATGAAGCTTTTGAGTGTAGGCACATATGTTACCATAATTCGGTCGATATAATGAGATAAATTACTAGTGATTGAAACAATGCTGGAAATAATGGGTCTACCTGGAGGATTATCTGGATTTTTGTGGATTTTCGGTAAATGATAAAAAATGGAACGCGGGGGTTAGATACACAAAGAAATTTTAGTTCATCTTTGTCGAAAATATTGTTATTTTTTCCTTCAGAGATCAATTTATCGTAGTTTTCTTTAACAGTTGGAATTATATTAAATGTGGTTTTAACGTAATATTTTTCATCTGATAAAATTTTAAGGGCTTCACCACAGTAGTCTTTATGATCTTGGATGACTATACCTCCTCCCTTATCCGCTGGGCGGATTACAATATCTGTTTTCGATTTTATCCTTTTGATTGCTGTATTTTCGTTTTTCGTTAAATTGCACTTATAATTATTTTTCTTTTGGACCAGATATTTAAATTCTTCCTTCACTATATCGTTGAAAACATTCAAATGGTGTCCCTTACTGTCCAAAGGGTAGAAATTGGATTTTTTTGGAACCTCTAGATGAAAACCAGAGGGTGATGTGTCAAATGGAATTTCGGGTTCTGCATCATTGCTTTTTATCTGATCATTTTCCTTTATCGCAAAGTGTCTTTTGAGAGTGAGTTTCCTTCTGAAGATCTGTAGATCCAAAAAGAGACTGAAATCATTGGTTCTATGTGTGGGGCAGAAGGAAAGTCCTTTAGAGAGAACATTAATTTCCTCAAATGTAAGACCGTGAGAGGATAAATTGAAGATGCTGGAGTTATCCTTGTTTTTTATTGGTTTGGTTTCCCTTTCTTTTTTTCTCCCCCCTCTGCTTCCTCTATAGACCCTTTTCTTTTTCCATTTTTTGGTGAGAAGAATTTTTGGATATGTGCTGATTTTAGTGCCCGCGGCAAAAAAGGAACCGTGGCAGTGTTATCTGTGCTAGAATTATCAATGAAAATCATATTACCTTTGGATAAATCAGAGACGGGAAGGTCTAAAAGTGATTCCTGTGTGCCTTCTGGAAATTCTATCAGTGCTGGTGATGAGATTTCAACAGGGATGGGTGTGATTCTTCTCACCAAAAAATGGAAAAAGAAAAGGGTCTATAGAGGAAGCAGAGGGGGGAGAAAAAAAGAAAGGGAAACCAAACCAATAAAAAACAAGGATGACTCCAGCATCTTCAATTTATCCTCTCACGGTCTTACATTTGAGGAAATTAATATTCTCTCTAAAGGACTTTCCTTCTGCCCCACACATAGAACCAATGATTTCAGTCTCTTTTTGGATCTACAGATCTTCAGAAGGAAACTCACTCTCAAAAGACACTTTGCGATAAAGGAAAATGATCAGATAAAAAGCAATGATGCAGAACCCGAAATTCCATTTGACACATCACCCTCTGGTTTTCATCTAGAGGTTCCAAAAAAATCCAATTTCTACCCTTTGGACAGTAAGGGACACCATTTGAATGTTTTCAACGATATAGTACAGGAAGAATTTAAATATCTGGTCCAAAAGAAAAATAATTATAAGTGCAATTTAACAAAAAACGAAAATACAGCACTCAAAAGGATAAAATCGAAAAAAGATATTGTAATCCGCCCAGCGGATAAGGGAGGAGGTATAGTCATCCAAGATCATAAAGACTACTGTGGTGAAGCCCTTAAAATTTTATCAGATGAAAAATATTACGTTAAAACCACATTTAATATAATTCCAACTGTTAAAGAAAACTACGATAAATTGATCTCTGAAGGAAAAAATAACAATATTTTCGACAAAGATGAACTAAAATTTCTTTGTGTATCTAACCCCCGCGTTCCGTTTTTTTATCATTTACCGAAAATCCACAAAAATCCAGATAATCCTCCAGGTAGACCCATTATTTCCAGCATTGGTTCAATCACTAGTAATTTATCTCATTATATCGACCAAATTATGGTAACATATGTGCCTACACTCAAAAGCTTCATCAGAGACTCCACACATCTCATTCAAATCTTGCAGTCCATCAAATGGAAATCTCAATATGTTCTTGTAACTTTAGATGTATCCTCTCTATATTCAAACATTTCACACGATTTGGGACTAGCCTGTTTTTATAAGGTTTTAGTGAATGACAAAAGACTGTCCACGACCCAAAAGAGGTTCTTATTGAAGGGTATGGAATTTATTTTAAAAAACAATTATTTCACTTTTGATGGGAATTTGTATCATCAGCGACTTGGGACTGCAATGGGGTCCCAGGTCGCACCTACATATGCAAACATATTTATGGGTGTATTTGAGGACTTTTACATTTATAATTCCCCATTACAGCATAATATCATTATCTACAAAAGATTCATTGATGATTTGTTCCTTATATGGGACAACTCAAACAATGACATTGATCAATTCATTAAAGACATAAATAAGAATCACTGGGGCCTGTCCTTCTCCTCAACATATGATCCTTCTACTATCAATTTTTTAGATTTAACCATTTTTATTCAAAACAATAACATTCTAACCAAAACTTATTTTAAAGAAGTGGATAAAAACAGTTACATACCTTTCAACAGTGGGCATTTTGGTAAGTGGTTGAGAAACATACCAGATAATCAGTATAAAAGAATCAGAAAAAACTGTACCGATGTGAGGGACTTTGAAAATCAGGCAGAAATTTTAAGAAATCGTTTTTTAGATAAAAAATATCCTGCGGATTTGGTACAAGAAGCTTATAAGAAAAGCAAAAATCTCTCGCAAAACTCCCTAATTAATGGTTCCAAGATTATCAAAACGGATAACAAGAATTTTACCAGTAATTTTATCACACAGTACTGTGTTGAGAATGTAAAAATCAGAGAGATCTTGACACGGAATTGGCATGTTTTATTAAATGACCCGGTTCTATCTAAAATCCTTCCAAAAAATCCTGGGATTACTTTTCGAAGAGCACCCACGATCAAAAACATAGTGGCCCCCAGTCGCCTGAAAACAGAAACTCCGTTTTCTCCACAAAATCCCCCAATGTGAATTTATAAATGTGGTAAAAGAAATTGCCTGTGCTGTAAATCCATCTCTCACAACATAAATACTTTCACATCAACTTCTACTTATGAATGTTTCTCTGTAAAAAGTTTTCTTAATTGTTCCACAGAATTCGTGATATATGTAATAGATTGTGACTGCAAGAAACAATATGTGGGGAGAACCACGCAACCCCTACATCGAAGGGTTAATTCTCACAGGCATAACATTAAAATAGGTTTCCTACAACATGGGTTATCCAGACACTTTGCTCTGAAACACAATAATAATCAGAATGGATTTAAATTAACTCCAATTGAGCATATACCTATCGATCATTCTGATAGAATAGGACAACTAAATCGCAAAGAGATCTTCTGGATCTATAGACTAAATACACTGAAACCTAACGGTCTCAATGAAATCACGGAAGTCTTTTTATAATTTTATTACTTTGTAATTGTTTTGTAATAATGTATTTTTCCTGCAATAATCCCTTCAAAGTCAATCTTTTTTATATAAGTTTTTCATATAATTTCCTTTCTCTTAACTTAATTTTTATAAGATAACAGAGTGTCTCTACTTTATTAAGGGAATCAATATGTGTTGAGTTGTAATATACTATGTAACTTCTGTTCTCATACCACTCCGGTATAATCCTCTCTAAGTGTTACGAAGATAAATCAGATTCTTTCTGTCTGCTCTTGTTTCCCTACTGACCGATCTTTCATCCCCCAGCGAGTCATTCACTACACTAATCCCTATTTCCCCTTAAAAAACTTTTTCTCCTCTCCTGGGTAGCGATCCTGCTCCCACGGAGAGATTTCAGAACACTGAACTACGGACCTTTTCCTTGTTCTCCGTGCCAAACCTTCCCGTGCTCTCTTCCACAATCATTCTCAAAAACCACATTCCTCACATGAAAACCTTCCCCCACATCGTTAACCAACATTTTTTACAAAGGAGTTGTTCCTGACTGCGTGTCAATTCCCAGAGACTCCCATCATTTATTCCTTTCCAAGCGATATTCTTAGGACTTATACTCCGCAGCAGAAAAAATTCATCTCCTCTTATATATTCTAATACATCCTTTTTACATCAATTTTTAATTCTCAACTATCTAATAAAGTGTCATTTATTATGTAAGATTTTTCTCCACCTCCCTCAGATTTATTCTAGCACAATGGTTTCTACCTTGACCTGATTAATGGGTCCTTTCCTTTCTGATATGCACAAGCGGCTTTGCCGCATTTCTTCCTTCACCTCGCGCCCATTGAAATTTTATATATATATTTTCCATTTTTTTTATATACGATTTTTTTATACGATTTTTTTACATACGATTTTATACAAAAGACAATTTAATACATACACATTTTTATTCATTTTTATCCATTTCACAAACATGTTTAGATAACTGTAGAAACATGGTATAAATCCCCCTTTCCTAAACGTGTTTCTTCGCTAGTCCAGTGTCTTTGGCTCCGGACCTCCAATTCTTCCCCTTTCTTGACGGGTTCGTTTTGCATCGTCTTCATGTCCTTTTGGGAGAGTTTCATTCTTCTTTATCTCCTTTCCTTCTTCTTCCAGAAATCTCTTTTAAGATATTCCCTGCAAACATTTGAAGAAAAATGATTAAAATGATTATAATGATTTTAACTTTGCTCTTGCACAATTTTAACCTCTGAACTCTGACACTTGTTCCCTGTCACATGTGTTCTTGGCGCCAAAGTTCAAATATTGCATGTATTTAACTGGAAGCCGCTGTATCAGTTCCTCTTATGTCAACCCCTGAAGAAGAAGTGGTTTACACTTTGAAACGCGTAGGTAAATAAATGGACAAATTGTTCATATTGTGGTGATTTTATTCCGGTCAAGCAGCGCACAGTAAGCCCGAGAATAACTTTATCCTTAAGAATTTGCATTGGAGGTCACGGAGTGGACCTTCGGGCGTGCAGCAAGCTGACGGCGAGTCTATATGCTTATACCTCTCCTGGAAAGGGTGAGTAGACTTTATTCACATCTATTTCATTTATCACCAGATAAGACCCTATTGCGCTCTTTTGTTTCCTAGTTTTATTATATTATCTTGTGTTAGATTGGAACTGATAATGTGTCATTGGTGAAGACGTGGTGCAGATGTGGAATTTTTCTATGAGTGGGCGGTGGGACTGTGGAAGGTTCAAGGGTGGGGGTGGATCTGGGGTGGAGCCTGGGCGAAGTCTCAAGGGGGCCCAAAAATGTTGCCAAGCAGCCCTGTCTGTGATAGTTCTGCGCTACTACTGTGTTAAAAGCCATTTTGTGTACTCTGCACCAATTTGCCTGTGAGAGTACTGTCCTTTAAGCCACTGTGTGTACAATGAATCCCCCACCTGTGGGAGTATTGGCTTTTAAGCCATTGTATGCATTTTGCACCCCTATCTGTGGAAGTACTGTCATTTAAGCCTCTGTGTGTACTCTTCACCCCCTTACCTGTGGTAGCACTGTCCTTTAAACTGCTGCGTGTTCTCTGCACCCCCCGCCTGTTGGAATACTGTTTTTTAAGCTGCTGTGTGTACTCTGCACCCTCCGCCTGTGGGAGTACTGTACTTTAAGCTGCTGTGTGTACTTTTCAATCCCCCTACGTGTGGGAGTATTGTCCTTTAACCCCTTAAGGACCAAGCCACTTTCTAGGTTAATGACCAGGCCGTAATTTTGAAATCTGACTATGGTCATTTTATGTGGTTGTAACTCAGGAATGCTTCAACGTATCCCACTGATTCTGAGATTGCTTTTTAGTGACATATCGTACTCTATGATAATGGTAACATTTCTTAAAAAATTCTTGTGGTTATTTGTGAAAAAAATGTAAATTTGGCAAAAATTTCGAAAATTTCACAATTTTCAAACTTTTAATTTTTATGCCCCTAAATCGGAGCGTTATGTCACACAACATAGTTAATGACTAACATTTCACACATGTCTACTTTATATCAGCACAATATTTGAAACATAATTTTTTTGTTAGAAAGTTATAAGGGTTAAAATTTGACCAGCAATTTCTAATTTTTCAACAAAATTTGCAAAACCTTTTTTTTAGGAACCACCTCATATTTGAAGTCACTTTGGGGGCCTATATGACAAAAAATACTCAAAAGTGACACCATTCTACCCCTCAAGGTGTTCAAAACCACATTCAAAAAGATTATTAACCCTTCAGGTGCTTCACAAGAATTGAAGCAATGTGGAAGGAAAAATGAACATTTAGCTTTTTTTCACAAAAAAATTTACTTTGGACACAATTTTTCTTATTTTGTCAAGTTTATCAGGGGAAAACGAAACATAATATTTGTTGTGCAATTTCTCCTGAGTATACTGATACCCCATCTGTGAAGGGGGACCACGCTTTAGGCGCACGACACGGCTCAGAATGGAAGGAGCACCATTTGAGGTTTTGAACATAAAATTGGCAGAATTCGAGAGCCGACACCATGTCGAGTTTGGAGAGCCTCTGATGGGACAGTGGAAACCCCGCCACAATTCACACAATTTTGGAAACTAAATCCCCCAAAGAACTTATCTAGATGTATGGTGAGTACTTTGAACCCCCAAGTGCTTCACAGAAGTCAATAACGTAGAGCCGTGAAAATAAAAAATCATATTTTTTCCCTAAAAATTATATTTTGCCTCAATTTTTTATTTACCCAAGGGTAACAGGAGAAATTATACCCCAAAAGTTGTTGTGCAATTTGTCCTGAGTATGCTGATACCCATATGTGGGGATAAACCACTATTTGGGCGCATGGCAGACCTTGGAAGAGAATGAGCGTCGTATGACTTTTTCAACATAAAATTGGCTGGAATTGAGATTAGATGCCATGTTGCATTTGGAGAGTCCCTGATGTACCTAAACAGTTGACACCTCAAAAAGTGACTCCATTTTGGCAACTAGACCCCACAAGGAACTTGTCTAGATGTCTAGTAAGCACTTTGAACCTCCAAGAGCTTCATAGAAGTTTATAACGTAGAGCTGTGAAAATAAAAAAAATCATATTTTTTCCACAAAAAATATTTTTTGCCCTCAATTTTTCATTTTGCCAAGTGCCTAAACAGTTGAAACCCCCCACAAGTGAGACCATTTAGGAAATTAGACCCCTCAAGAACTTATCTAGATGTGTGGTGAGCACCTTGAACAACCATGTGCTTTACAGAAGTTTATAACAGAGCAAAGAAAATACAAAAACACATTTTTCCAACAAAATTTTTCTTTTAGCCCCATATTTTTTATTTTCTCAAGGGTAACAGTAGAAAATGAACCCCAGAATATGTTGTGCAATTTCTCATGTCAATACCACATGTGTGGGTGAAAACTACTTTTGAGGCAAAGTGCAAAGTTCAAAAGGGAAGGAGCACCATATTACATTGCAGATTTTACAACTATGGTTTGTGGGTGCCATGACCCACTGGGAGAGCCCTTGAGGTGCCAGAACAGTAGAATGCCCCATAAGTGAACCCATGTTACAAACTGCCCCTCTCAATGAATTAATTTAGGGGTGTAATGATCATATTGATAGAGAATTTTATATCATTGGGCAGTGAAGAAAAACTAATTAAATTTTTACCACTAAAATTTTGTTTTAGCCCCAAATATAACATTTTCACACAAGAAGTGGGTAATATTGGCACCAGAATGTGTCCCACAGTTTCTTCTGAATATAGAAATGCAACATATGTGGCTTTACAGTTCTGCTTAGCCATAGGGAGAGTCTCGGTAGGGATAGAGTGCTATTTGCCTCCTGGAGCGCAGATTTTCCTCGAATAGTTTGCGGATGCCATAGAGCTGCCTAAGTGCTAGAGAGCAGAATCCCCCAAGTGACCCCATTTTGGAAATTATACCCCTGCCAAATGTGAATGCTAAAGGTGGTTTATGCACACTGGGGCTCAGAAGAGATGGGGACATTTGGATTTGGGAGAGCAGAATTTGCTGATTTTCTTTTGGCTTTTTCAGAGCCTTTGTGCTACCGGTAACATGGAAGCCTCGAATATTTCTTTTAACTGACGACAGACCTTAGCGGGGACTTTTTCTGTGGATTGGATTGAAGCTTTTATTGGGAACATTTTTCATAACGTTTGTGATTACATTTGTCTGGCGTTCTACGCTGAGCACATACTTGGGGTTTCCATCAAAATCTCTGAGCTATGTGATAGATGAAACCCCTGAGGGATTCATTCAGTATAATGAAGCAGCAGAGTTACTCTGGACTCCGTCTGGCCTCTGTTCAGCATTGTTGTTCTTTTGAGACATACCCAAAACTATAGTGGACTGCGTTATTATGCACGCCGACAAAGACGGACACCGCCAGATCACAGGTCCTTTGGCGTTCACATTGCCTCCATCTGCCTCGTTATAGAGAATCTTCCACTCGTGGTTCTGTCTGAATCACATATTTCAGAGATTTACATGGAAACCCCGATGCAAGGGCTCAGCATAGAGCGCAGGATAAATGTGCGCTGAGCCTTACTGCGATCTTTGGGAGGTAGAGTGAACAAATCCACAGCAGGTGAAGAATTGGTTTTATTTTTTATCCCATTCCTCATGCAGTGTAAGTGATTAGGCAAATTTATTCTTCAGATCGGTGATATTACAGCGATACCAGAGTTATATCCTTTTTTGATGTTTAGCTTCTGTCACACACTAAAATATGCTTTTTTTGCAAGAAGTTTTTGTATCGCCATATTTTGAGAGCTATAATTTTTCCACATTTCATCTGACAGAATCATGTGAGGGCTTGTTTTTTGCAGGACAAGCTGGTGTTTTTATTGGTACTATTTTCAGGCACATTTTTTTGATCGCTCTCTATTCCGATTTGAGTGGAGCAAATGGACAAAAAAAAAATTCAGGAATTGTTTTTTTTTTACTCCATTCTGCTTGTGGTAAAATTGATAAGACAGTTTTATTCTTTGGTACGATTATAGCGATGCCACATTTATAGCTTTTTTATGTCTTGGCCTTTTTACACAATAAATTATTTTATAGAAAAATAATTATTTTAGCATTGCTTTATTCTGAGTGCTATAACTTTTTTATTTTTCTGTTGATGGAGCTGTATGGCGGCTTGTTTTTTGCGAGACAAGATGTGGTTTTCATTGATACTATTTTTATTTACATTTGTTTTTTTGATCGCGTTTCATTCCACCTTTTCCAAATGGTATGATGATAAAGCATAAATTGCTACATTTTTGTGTTTTTTTATGGCATTCACTGAAGGTGTTAACTAGTGTGACACTTTTATTGATCAAATTTTTACGGCTGCAGCGATACCAAATGTACTTTTTTGTTTATTTTTTTGCACACATACATGTGTATTTATAAGTGGATTTTTTTATTATTATTTTGTAATTTTTTTATATATATTTTTAAAAAATGTTTACTTTTTTACCTAGTCCCTTTATTGGACTTTCACTTTTCACTCTGATTGCAGGTATAATGCATTGCAATGCACTAGCATTGCAGTGCATTATACCTATACTGAAAGCTTCAGACATCATGCTGTGAGCATGATCTCAGACGCTTTCTGTACCTTGATGACCCGGGGGTCATCATGACAACCCTGGGTTACCATGGAAACGATTGGGCCCCACTATGATGACGCGGGCACACCAATCTGAAGGCAGAGAGCGCTCCCGTCCCTTTGACTCTCTCCTGAAAGCTGCGATCGTGCTTGATTGCAGCAATTAGGGTCTTAACAGCCAGGGGAGGTGCAGACACAACTCGTGGCCTTTGGAGAAGCTCAGCCACTGGCAGTGCTGAGCTCCTGCACTGAACAGGCAGGAGGTGATGATATTTCAGCATCTTCTGCACGAACATGCTGTTACCAGTCAGTCAGATTGACTGACCGATCACAGCGATCTGATCACAGTGATAGTTTAAATGCATGATTGACACAGTCCATCCTGGTGCAGGAAATAACACTCGGCCATGACAGAAAATCATAGTGCAGGGTCAGTTTTAGCATTTAGTGAACGTAATAAGAAAAGAACAATTGTGGCATTTCACTTTTTTTTGCAATTTCACCGCACTTGGAATTTTTTTCCTGTTTTTCAGTACAAGATATGGTAAAATGAATGATGTAATTCGAAAGTACAACTCGTCCCGCAAATGAATATGCCCTGATATGGCCATTTTGACCCAAAAACAAAAAAAGTTGCGGCTCTGTAAAGACAAGGAGCAAATAATGAAACCTCAAAAACGGAAAATCCAAAGTCGTGAAGAGGTTAAAAAATCTGAGCTTGCAACTATTGTGCCTCCAAACATGATACAAAAAAATGCAAATTGTAGGTAAAGATACATTTATTTATTTATGGTACGATTATTAGTTACCTATAAGCAATGTGGTGTGATGGTGGCACTCGGTGAAAAGATTTCAAGGATGAGATACGTATGTTCATCTTTAACTGTAGTTAGGGAAGTAATTAAAACTATGTGTTATACATTTTTTTTCAAGGAATTCATTTTTTTGGAACCATTTAAGTTGTAAATGTAATAAGCCAGCCTACCAAGTCAAGGTAAGAGAATTAGGATTATAAGGGCAATTGCGAGTGAATTGCTCGAGAGAGGATGGCTAGGTTAATGAAGAACACCAGTGAGTTAGAAGACAGAGAATAGAGCTGAAATGTAGATTGATGGAAGAGAACTTTGTAGATTAGTAGTTTCCAAACTAGCAGCTACATTTATGATGGAGTTTGTTTAACAAGCTCAGTTTATTTATTGGAATCCCATTTGGTATTCAATTACAGTTGTCAGCACAAGAAATAGTATGGCCCAGATTAGTGTTCTTTAGAAATGTCGATAGTAAGAAAGCAATGGGTACGTGAGATCTTCTTTCAGTGAAGATAATAGAATTTGCCAGAGAAATACACATGGAGGAGAAGGAACAGACTAGAGTCAAATGTAACATTAAGTCTGGTGTTTCAGTAGAAAAGACTGACTGAGATGGAAATAACATGATGAGTGTCTTCTGTACTCTGACATGTCGCCGTATAGCACAAAAGCACAGTACCGTGGAGCTGTGTTTTCCCCACCTATGTGCTTTTATATGGTGTCTCTGTATGGTACTGAATAATGGAAATAAATCTTTAATATTATTTTAGAATTTATGTGGAATATTATAGAAGAAATCTCTGTGTGCCTTCTTACAAAATTCAACATGAAGGCCAAAATTGCACTTTACAATGGCTCTATGTAACAGCTTTAGCAGATTCGTTACAGAAACTGCTGTGAAAGTTTCATAAATTTGGGTGGGGTTTGTAAAAATGAGTGCACCATCTGAAAAAACTTCATAGAGATGTAATGAATGGATATTCAGTCACAAAAATATCTGCAACAAATTTGCCAATTGCCAGAAGCCTACATAATTTCGTTGTCTTGCCCCCAAAACAACCACATTCAGAAGAATTGAACTGATTTTCAGTTGCAGACATTTCTGCAACATAATTTACGTTTGACTAGTTTCGTATAGTGATGAGTGAGCATCCTGGCTGCTGCTCCATACTTGATCGAGCATTGAGGTGCTCAGGCACGCTTGTTACTCAGTCAAATACTGTGGGTACTCGAGCACCATGCTCGAGACCCCACCACACGTGTTTGGCGGCCTGTTAGACATCATTAAACATGCTGGGATTGTCTGCCATACACAGTAACGCAGTAGCCATGTTGGATACTGGCATTACTATGACTGGCCATCACATCGCGTCATGGAGTCTTAGGATAGTGTCAGACTAGCGTTTTGAGGTGCAGCGCAGGGCCGCTGCTAAGCTCCGCCCTGGCCGCGCCTCCTCTGGTCAGCTTCTCCTATGATCGCATGACGCTGTATGCGATCAGCGTACCCTATATTTAGCATTGGGTATGCTTGCCATGCACTTGTATGATTTTGCTGCTGCTTGCACCCTCTTGGCGCGGCGTGGACGCGCACCAAATGCACCGTGTTGCATTTTTGTGTGCGTTCAGCGCCACGCCAAAAGGGCGTAAGCACCGGCAATATCATACCAGCGCATGGCCAGCATACACAAAAGTACTTTTCAGGGCCAAATATTTTCTTTTACCTATTAATACCGGAAAGTTTGCAGGCGTATGGATGGGCCAATGGACGTGCTGCTAATGGTGCACGCAGAGGCCGAGTCAATAGGCCTGGTGAAACTATGAAACAAATGCACTACAGGGTGCAGCCAGCCCATAAAGCTAGATGTCAGCAACACAGGTGCAAAATACCAGATCAGCAGCCACTCTCCACCTACCCATTCCTGGAGGGGGTGACTGCCCAGTATACAATTGCACAACAAAGGCCCGCATAGGACGTTGTTCACACAAAGGTACTGCACAGTGTTTTTCCCTTAAGCCTTGGGGTTTTGGAGACTTGTGGTGCCCAGTCAGGAAGATCTAACACCACTGCCCATGTTTGCTTGTCCAGGTATCAGGGATGAAATGCACCCTGGCAGACACAGATATTTGCAGGGAATAGAAGATGCTGTCTGTGACATTATGGTGTAGAGCAGACACACCTTTCTTAGAGAAGAAATGGTGACTGGGCAACTAGTACTGGGGGACAGCGATGGCAATCAACTTTAGGAAACCGTCTGTATCCACCAGTCGGAAAGACAGCATTTCCATGGTTAAGGCTATTTTCAGACAAGCGTTCAGAGACGCAGTGCAGGGCCGCCACTATGCCCCGCCCTCGGCCATGCCTCCTCCGGTCAGCTCCTCCTATGATCGCATGACGCTGCATATGATCAGCGTACCCTATATTTAGCATTGGGTACGCTGGCCGTGCACTGGTCTGATTTTGCTGGTGCTTGCGCCCTTTTGGTGCTGCGCCGAGCGCACAAAAATGCACTGTGTTGCATTTCATTCATCCAGTAGGATGAAATAGTGTTTGTTAAGTTGAGCTTTGATTAACATTAACAGGTATCCCAAGTATGCGTCGAACATCATGCCTATTCCCCCTTCCACCACAACCTTGCATTTTCCCACTCATGTTGTATGAATCCTTCCCCTCTTTTAACCTGCTTGTCATGGTCACGTGTGTCAGGACGCAGATGTTTCTGCAAGGCGAACCCATGTGACACACGTGACCCTGGATACACCGCCTCCAGTGGGGCGAATTTAAATAATAAAACGTGCAGGTGGATACGCCGCCTCCACCTGGCGAATTTGGGTATTACACGTTATACATACAATAATCAAATAATAAAGGGGGAACCTGGGAAACTATAACAATGGTGGGCCCTGCGATAGGGAATGGGGAAATGGAGACCTCCTAAGCTCCCCTGAGCCAGTGTCCCTGCACTCCTTACATTCCCTAAACAGGCTCCGCACCTGTCGCCGCACGCGTACCTTAACGCCCTTGCTCACCCTGACCCTAAACCCTCACTAGGGAATGGGTCGGTGTGGAGACTAATCCCACCACTGCACTAATAACACACATGAGGAAAGAGACAATACAGGGGAAACACCACTTAGCTTTGCTCTGTTGCGTGCGCTCCTAGCAACAGAGCCCTCCACCTGAGTGCATCTTCTCCTCCACCTGGATCCATCACCATAACAGGATCCTTCACCTTAGTGCAGCCTTGGAGCAGAGTCCAACACCAGTTGCAGCTGCTTAGTACCAGAGTCCCAAGGAAGTGTTCAGCTTCTGCCACGAAGTCAAGCATGCTTGAGTCCAGCTCAGCGGCCAAGTCCCACATGGTGAGTGCCACTCTCCATAGTCGCCACTCCACCAGCCCATGCAGACACTTCCCGCTGACACCATTACTGCGACCCCACCACGCCATGCGAGCCCTTCGTCCAGACACCATAGCTGCAACACGTCCCCCCTGGCTAAGCTGCGCAGGACTCCTCACCAGCTCCATCCTTCATCCAGGCTCTCCAAAAACAGAGTGAACACAAACTCACAATATCACAGGCAGTGATTGCACACCTCTAGCACACCTTTATAGGGTGTCACACCTGATACCTAATTAAGTGCACAAAAACCCAAAGTGCAATACCACAACCACCACCGGGGACAGTCAAAACACCTTTGAACTTAACCAAAGTAAAAAAGTTCACTTTGTGCTTTTAATACCGCCAGATCCAACACTGGATCATGACACTGCTGTTTCAGAATCTTGGGCCCACACCTGTCAGCTATCTGTCACTAAATGAACAGCGGTGGATGCCGTGTTCATACAGGTCCTGCTGTCACCCACCAATGACAGACATTTGAAACTACAGCCAGCTGCTGTTCTTACAGCATGAAATTGGGGTTTTCTATGAGTCACAGGATTTAACAATCCCACAAGTAATCCCCTTTGGGACAATTCCCTTCAGGCATAGCCATAGGATGTTTATGCCAACTTCTGGTTGGTGCAACCTTTAGCGCTTTTCAAACTCACAGATCTAATAATCCTGTATATGATCTTGTTTGGAATATTTCTCTACTACCCCTTCTCTTTGAAATCTACAGGTTTATATACCAGTTCTTACATGGTGGATGGTATCACCTCCAATAGCACCTAATTTACTATTGGTCATACAATATAATGTCCAGAAAATTATAGAGATAGGAGAAGCCTTGTTTACTGATGAAGGCTAGTTGATACAGCCGAAACGTCTATATTTGTGACTGCAAATAAAAATTCTTCATCTTTGCAACGAGTTGAGTGCCAAAAATTTTTTGATTATTCTATACTGGTGTGGGAACCTTCTTTTGTGCACCGACACAGCTGTGCCACGTTATACTATTGACTAAATGAACAAAGACTATTTATTTTCTTAGTAATGTGCCTGAACAACAGTTTTAGACTAAACAATTTAGATTGCGATATTAGGCCTCCTGATTCCTGACTGCAACACAGTTTTAGCCCAAAAGATTTATATTAGGAAATGAGGCCTCTTGGCTGAACCCCAATATTAAGCGTAATGATTTTGATTAGCAAATGAGGCCTTCTGATTTCTGACTGCAATACAGTTTTATCCTAAACTATGTGGATTAGCAAATATTCCTGCATGAACCCCTATATTAGAACTAATGCTTCTAATGAGCAAATGCAGCCTCCTTATTCCTCACTGCAACACAATTTTAAGCCCAAGCAATCTGGATTAGGAAATAGGGCGCCCTGGCTGAACCCCAAACATTTTTGATGAGCAAATGGGCTTCTGATTCCTCACTGCAAAATAGTTTTATCTCAAGCGATTTGGATTATCAAATTGGGCCTCCTGTCTGAACAACTATATTAGGCCTAATGATTTTGATCAGTAAATGGTGCCTCCTGATTACTTACTGCAACACAGTGTTAGCAAAAATGTTTTGGATTAGAAAATAAGGCCTCTGGGCTGAACTTCTATATAAGAACTAAATGAATTTAATGAACCCATGGGGTCTCCTAATTAAAGATGAGTGGATGCCTGGATTTTCGGGTCCGGCAGGTTTGACTGAACAGTTAAAAAAAAGTTTGGGTACGGGTACCAGAACAGTACCTGCACCTGAGACCAAACTCGCACCCTATTCACTTGAATGGTGGGGCCAGAATATCCAGGGTTTTCCACACTGTCTTGTGCTTCTGACTGGTGGTAAAATCATTACCACCAGTCAGCGAGCCGTGGTTCCCACTCTGTCAAATGACATTGTGAGGTGTGAGCTCATAGCTATGATCAAAGGTAAAAAGGTTACCTCCGGTCACTGATGTTGGCTGATGGGACAACTACTCCCATCAACCTATGCCTGCGGCCACTAATATCAGTGAGAGCAGGCCGCTGCTGTGCTCTAAATTAATAATTTAAAAACCCTGGTGTGAGTTCCCCTGCATTTTTGATAACCAGACAGGCAAAACTGACAGCAGCAAGCTGCAACCCTCAGCTGTCAGCTTTAGCAAGATTGATTATCAAGAATAGAAGGATTTCCATGCTTTTTTTAAGTTATTTAAATAAATAATAAAAAATGGCATGTGGTCTCTCCATTTTTGACAACCAGCCAAGCTAAAGCAGGTAACTGGAGACTGGTATTCTCAGAATGGTAAGTGCTGCAACCCTGAGCTGTCAGGTTTAGCACGGTTGATTATCAAGAATAGAAGGGTCTCCACTCTGTTGTTTTAATTATTTAAATAAATACTAAAAAAAATTCGAGTGGGGTCCCCCACATTTTTGACAACCAGCCAAGTTAACCCCTTCACTACCAAGGGTGGTTTGCACGTTAACTACCGGGCCAATTTTTACAATTCTGACCACTGTCCCTTTATGAGGTCATAACTCTGGAACGCTTCCATGGATCCCGGTGATTCTGACATTGTTTTCTCGTAACATGTTGTACTTCATGTTAGTGGTAAAATTGCATTCAAATAACTTGCGTTTATTTGTGAAAAAAACGGAAATTTGGCGAAAATTTTGAAAATTTCGCAATTTTCCAACTTTGAATTTTTATGCCCTTAAATCACAGCGATACGGCACACAAAAAACTTAATACATAACATTTCCCACATGTTTACTTTACATGAGCACAATTTTGGAACCAAAATTTTTTTTTGTTAGGCAGTTATAAGGGTTAAAAATTGACCAGCGATTTCTCATTTTTGCAACACCATTTTATTTTTAGGGACCACTTCACATTTGAAGCCACTTTGAGGGGTCTATATGATAGAAAATACCCAAAAGTGACACCATTCTAAAAAATGCACCCCTTAAGGTGCTTAAAACCACATTCAAGAAGTTTATTAACCCTTTAGGTGCGTCACAGGAATTTTTTGAATATTAAAAAAAAAAATGAACATTTAACTTTTTTTCACAAAAAAAATACTTCAGGTTCAATTTTCTTTATTTTACCAAGGGTAACAGGAGAAATTGGACTGCAAAAGTTATTGTGCAATTTGTCCTGAGTACGCTGATACCTGATATGTGGAGGGGAACCACTGTTTCGGCGCATGGCAGACCTCAGTAGGGAAGGAGCGCCGTTTGACTTTTTCAATGCAAAATTGGCTGGAATTCAGATCGGACGCCATGCCGCATTTGGAGAGCCCCTGATGTACCTAAACAGTGGAAACCCCCCAAGTGACCCCATTTTGGAAACTAGACCCCCCAAGGAACTTATCTAGATATGTGGTGAGAACTTTGAACCCACAAGGGCTTCACAGAAGTTTATAACGTACAGCGGTACAATTAAAAAATCATATTTTTTCCACAAAAATGATCTTTTCACCCCCAATTTTTATTTTTCCAAGGGTAACAGGACCTTAAAAGTTATTGTACAATTTGTTCTGAGTACGCTGATACCCCATATGTGGGTGTAAATGACTATTTGGGCGCATAGCAGAGCTCGGAAGGGAAGCAGCGCCATTTGACGTTTTTGGCTAGAATTGAGATCGGACACCATGTCGCGATTGGAAAACCCCTGATGTACCAAAACACTAGAAACCCCCCACAAATGACACCATTTTGGAAACTAGACCCCCCAAGGAACTTATCTAGATGTGTGGTGAGCACTTTGAACCCCCCAGTGCTTCACTGAAGTTTATGACGTACAGCAGTACAATTAAAAAATCATATTTTTTCCACAAAAATGATCTTTTCACCCTCAATTCTTATTTTTCCAAAAGTAACAGGACCATAAAAGATATTGTGCAATTTATCCTGAGTACACTGATACCCCACATGTGGGTGTAAACCACTATTTGGGCGCATGGCAGAGCTCGGAAGGGAAGCAGCGCCATTTGACGTTTTTGGCTGGAATTGAGATCTGACACCATGTCGCGTTAGGAAAGCCCCTGATGTACCAAAACAGTAGAAACCCCCCACAAATGACACCATTTTGGAAACTAGACCCCCCAAGGAACTTATCTAGATGTGTGGTGAGCACTTTGAACCGCCCAGTGCTTCACTGAAGTTTATAACATCCGGGCGTGAAAATAAAAAAATCGTATTTTTTCCACAAACATCATCTTTTAGTCCCCATTTTTTTATTTTCCCAAGGGTAACAGGAGAAATTGGACCCCAAAAGTTGTTGTCCAATTTGTCCTGAGTACGCTGACACCCCATATGTGGGAGAAAACTACTGTATGGACACACGTCAGGGCTTGGAAGGGAAGTAGTGACGTTTTGGAATGCAGACTTTGATGGAATGGTCTGTGGGTGTCATGTTGCCTTTGGAGAGCCCCTAATGTACCTAAACAGTGAAAACCCCCCACAAATGATCCCATTTTGGAAACTAGACCCCCTGAGGAACTTATCTAGATGTGTGGTGAGCACTTTGAACCCCCAAGGGCTTCACAGAAGTTTATAATGCCCAGGCATGAAAATAAAAAAATCGTATTTTTTCCACAAACATGATCAATTAGTCCCCAATTTTTTTATTTTCCCAAGGGTAACAGGAGAAATTGGACCCCAAAAGTTGTTGTCCAATTTGTCCTGAGTACGCGGATACCTCATATGTGGGAGAAAACTACTGTATGGGCACACATCAGGGCTCGGAAGGGAAGTAGTGACGTTTTGGAATGCAGACTTTGATGGCATGGTCTGCGGGTGTCATGTTGCTTTTGGAGAGCCCCTGATGTACCTAAACAGTGGAAACTACCCACAAGTGACCCCATTTTGGAAACTAGACCCCCGAATGAACTTATCTAGATGTGTGGTGAGCACTTTGAACCCCCCAGTGCTTCACAGAAGTTTATAACGACCGGGCGTGAAAATAAAAATATCGTATTTTTTCAACAAACATCATCATTTAGTCCCCAATTTTTTTATTTTCCCAAGGGTAACAGGAGAAATTGGACCCCAAAAGTTGTTGTCCAATTTGTCCTGAGTACGCTGATACCTCATATGTGGGAGAAAACTACTGTATGGGCACACGTCGGGGCTCGGAAGGGAAGTAGTGACGTTTTGGAATGCAGACTTTGATGGATTGGTCTGCGGGTGTCATGTGCGTTTGGAGAGCCCCTGATGTACCTAAACTATTGAAACTCCCCACAAGTGACCCCATTTTGGAAACTAGACCCCCCACAGAGCTTATCTAGATGTGTGGAGAGCACTTTGAACCCCCAAGTGCTTCACAGAAGTTTATAACGCCTGGGCGTGAAAATAAAAAAAACATTTTTTTCCGCAAAATTATATTTTTGCCCCCACTTTTTTATTTTCCTAAGGGTAACAGGAGAAATTGGACCCCAAAAGTTGTTTTGTAATTTGTCCTGAGTAGGCTGATACCCTACATGTGGGGGTAAAACACTGTTTGGGCGCATGGCAGAGCTTGGAAGCGAAGGAGCACCATTTGACTTTTTCAACGCAGAATTGGCTGGAACTGAGATCAGACGCCATGTTGCCTTTGGAGAGCACCTGATGTGCCAAAACAGTGGAAACCCCCCAATTACAACTCCAACCCTAACCTCAACACACCCCTAACCCTAATCTGAGCCCTAGCCCTAACCCTAGCCCTAACCCTAACCCTAACCCTAGCCCTAGCCCTAACCTTAACCCTAACCCTACCCTAACCCTAACCCTAGCGGGAAAATGGAAATAAATACATTTTCTTTTAGTTTTATTATTTTTCCCTAACTAAGGGGGTGATAACGGGGGGTTTGATTTACTATTTATGGCGGTTTTTATGTTTGGCGGCTGTCACACGCTAAAAGACGCTTTTTATTGTAAAAGTAGTTTTTGCATCACCACATATTGAGAGCTATAATTTTTCCGTATTTTGACCCACCGAGTCATGTGAGGTCTTATTTTTTGCGGGACGAGTTGACGTTTTTATTGGTACCATTTTCGGGCACGTGACATTTTTTGATCGCTTTTTATTCCGATTTTTGGGACGCAGAATGAACGAAAACCAGCATTTCATGAATTTCTTTTGGGGGGTGCGTTTACACCGTTCCGCGTGCGGTAAAATTGATAAAGCGGTTTTATTCTTCGGGTCAGTACGGTTACAGCGATACCTCATTTAGGTCGTTTTTTTATGTTTTGTCGGTTTTTTGCAATGAAAACAATTTTATATAAAAAATAATTTTTATTTTTTAAGGGGTTCGCTAAAGGGGTTAACGGGACAGTTTTATAGGGCAGGACATTACGGATGCGGCGATACCAAATATGTGTACTTTTATTGTTTTTGTTTTTTTTTATTTTGAAAAAATGGATTTATTGGGGAATATTTTTTTTTTTTTTTACTAATTTATTTAGCGATTTTTTTTTTAATTATTTTTAACACTTTTTTTTTTTTTTTTTTACTTTATTACCTTGTCCCAGGTGGGACATCACTGTCCTGTGACAGATCACTGATCTGTCACATCACAGATCACTGTGACAGATCAGCGATCTGTCACAGGCACTGCTGCAGACTTCCTCATGCCTGCGCTTTGCAGGCACTGAGGAAGCCAGCTTCCTCAGGCCCCCGAAGGCCCCCGTCGCCATCTTGGATTCGGGGGCCTGGAGGAAAGGAGCCTCCCGCAGCAGCGCTGCACATTGCGCTGCTGTGGGGGGCTCAGGGAAGCACGGAGGGAGCCCTCTCCCTGCCGATGCTTCCCTTTAACCCCCGGTACACCGCGATCGCGTTTGATCGCGGTGTGCAAGGGGTTAACGTGTCAGGGGTGGTCCGTGACCGCCCCTGACACATTGTGCCGGGTGTCAGCTATGATAATTAGCTGACACCCGGCCGCGATCAGCGGCGCTCACCACGTGGGCGCCGCTGATCATGGTGACGTAATATTCCGTCCATGGTAATTAGGTCCATGGTCACATGGACGGAATATTACGTCAATTGTAGGTAAGGGGTTAAAGCAGACAACTGAAGGCTGGCATACTCAGATTGGGAAGGGACCATGTATATTTTGACCCCAGCCTAAAAATATCAGCCCGCAGACACCCAGAAAAGGCACATCTATTACATGTGCCATTTCTGGTGCTTTGCCAGGCTCTTCCCACTTGCCCTGTAGTGGTGGCAAGTGGGGTTCATATTTGTGGGGTTGAATTCACCTTTGTATTGTCCAGTGACTTCAAGCCCATGGATTACTAATGGAAATGCATCTATAAGACACCTATTCATTACTAATCATATAGTTGTAATGTAAATAAACACACAATCAGAATAAATTATTTTATTTGGAATGAAAACAAAACACATTTTTCCTTTTTTATTCAAAAATAACAAACACAATTATGCTCACCTAAAGCCCATACTATTGAATCCCTCATCTCTTGTAATAAAACAAAAATAAAAAAATCACCATATCCCTCAAAACAAAAACAAGTTTGCTCATCTCTGTCCTCAACTATCCCGACTCACAGCTTGTCCACGAGAAGTGACTCAGCGTCATAGTGTAATTTTATTTCCCCCTCCACTGTGTTATCTACTGTAGTCATAGACAACAGAGAAAAGCGTCGAGAGATGAACCGGCTATTGAGGGGTGAAGGAGGCTATTTTTCAGCTGTTACCTTGTATTCAAGACATTATACTGAATAGAATGAGTTCTAACATCTTATGCTGTAAAATTCATCTTCTCTTCGGTTTTGCGTGTTTGATTTTCAATCCATAGAAATTGCATAATATTCTAATATCATTGTTCCCAGCAGGGACTTGGTAGTCAAACAGGAATCCCGGTGTCTTCTCCTTGCTGTTCTCATCACATTTGAGCACTGCTTCCATCCATTTAAGCACCTTTCCTACCCTCCCAGCCCTTCTGTTAGGGTTTTCCCGAAAAATGCTCGAGTTTCCCACTGGTTTCCATTATACTTGTTACTCGAATCGAGCCCAACCCACGTGCCCAACCTGCTCAATTCAGGTATCAAGCAATCAAGCATTTCAGTGCTCCATTATTAATATAAAACAATAGTTTGGTTTAGTAGTCACTTTTGATACAATTTTAGAAATATTGGTCTTAATAGACCATTAAATATTTTTTCTCTTGAGCACGTTTTAGCCACTATCATAAGTCTTGTAGGAGCCATGGGCATCTTCCATCAACTTTCAGACTGCTGCAGACTGAGAATGTAATAGTATTCAGCACAGTCTAAATGTAATAATCAGATGTTTGTAGCCAGATTACCCCTGTCTTCTCAATTGCAATGTGGCAGTCCAGTGGACAACAGAGCTGACTGCTGCAACTGGGCCTGGCAGGTCAGGGGTGCATCGACGGTAGCAGAAACTTTCACTTGATGAGCATCCTCAGCTGCACATTCACTTAAAATGTGTTGTGATGCACAGACTCATACAGTCCATGAGCCACAATACACACTACCAAACCAAACAGATGCCAGATGCGTGCACATGTCATTGACTTTACACACTTCCATCACATGACAATGTCAGCTGCCGGCTTCACATGAGGAAGGGGAGATGAATATTTAATTTAAAAAAATCAGTGAACACATTAGTACATGGATGACTATGGATTACTATGGGGATGCATTATGCTTTACAAGATGACTATGTGGTGCATTATACTGTATGGACGACTATGGGGGGTGCATTATACTTTATGGATGACTATCGGCTGTGCATTATACATTATGGTGGATTATGGACTGTGCATTATACTACATGGATGGCTATGAGCTGTGAAGTATATTATATGGAGGACTATGGGGCTGCATTATACTTCTATGTATACCCCTGGTGAGTATAATGGTTTATTTTCTTCTATATATTATATTAAAGAACAGCAGCAGAACTGGGGACATATATCAAGATGGGGGATGTATATATCAGAATGGGGCCCAGGATAAGTGACAAATAGTAGAATGAATGATATATATACACTCACTGGCCACTTTATTAGGTACACCATGCTAGTAAGGGGTTGGACCCCCTTTTGCCTTCAGAACTGCCTCAATTCTTCGTGGCAGAGATTCAACAAGGTGCTGGAAGCATTCCTCAGAGATTTTGGACCATATTGACATGATGGCATCACACAGTTGGCGCAGATATGTCGGCTGCACATCCCTGATGCGAATCTCCCGTTCCACCACATCCCAAAGATGCTCTATTGGATTGAGATCTGGTGACTGAGGAGGCCATTTGAGTACAGTAAACTCATTGTCATGTTCAAGAAACCAATCTGAGATGATTCGAGCTTTATGACATGGCGCATTATCCTGCTGAAAGTAGCCATCAGATGTTGGGTACATTGTGGTCATAAAGGGATGGACATGGTCAGCAACAATACTCAGGTAGGCTGTGGCGTTGCAACGATGCTCAATTGGTACCAAGGGGCCCAAAGAGTGCCCAGAAAAAATTCCCCACACCATGACACCACCACCACCAGCCTGAACCGTTGATACAAGGCAGGATGGATCCATGCTTTCATGTTGTTTACGCCAAATTCTGACCCTACCATCCGAATGTCGCAGCAGAAATCGAGACTCATCAGACCAGGCAACGTTTTTCCAATCTTCTACTGTCCAATTTCGATGAGCTTGTGCAAATTGTAGCCTCAGTTTCCTGTTCTTAGCTGAGAGGAGTGGTACCCAGTGTGGTCTTCTGCTGCTGTAGCCCATCTGCCTCAAAGTTCGACGCACTGTGCGTTCAGAGATGCTCTTCTGCCTACCTTGGTTGTAACGGGTGGCAATTTGAGTCACTGTTGCCTTTCTATCAGCTCGAACCAGTCTGCCCATTCTCCTCTGACCTCTGGCATCAACATGGCATTTCCGGCCACAGAACTGCCGCTCACTGGATTTTTTTTCTTTTTCGGACCATTCTCTGTAAACCCTAGAGATGGTTGTGCGTGAAAATCCCAGTAGATCAGCAGTTTCTGAAATTCTCAGACCAGCCCTTCTGGCACCAACAATCATGCCACGTTCAAAGGCACTCAAATCACCTTTCTTCCCCATACTGATGCTCGATTTGAACTGCAGGAGATTGTCTTGACCATGTCTACATGCCTAAATGCACTGAGTTGCCGCCATGTGATTGGCTGATTAGAAATTAAGTCTTAACACACAGTTGGACAGGTGTACCTAATAAAGTGGCCAGTGAGTGTATATACCAAGATGGGACCAGAATAAGGCCAGGAGGAGGGACATATATACCAGGACGAATCTCTGCATCGGGGCCCATCAGACTCTAGTTACGCCACTTTCAGTCAAGGATCCATGTGTAAATATTATGCTGGAGCAGAAAATGTTTTTAAAAAAAAAACACTGCCAATTTTTAATAAAGCCTATGGCAGGGTGGTCATAATGTCTAAGGCCTTTTTCACATGTCCGTGTCTCCGGTATGTGTGGTGACAGTTTTCACACGTACCGGAGACACGTACACAAAATAAATGGGTATATGCACATGTCAGTGTGTTTCCACGGACTGTGTATCTATGGGCAAAACATGCTGACATGCACACATGGAGAACTCATTGTGACTCGGATGGCTGCCGGGGAAGAAGCGCTACTGTAAGCGCTGTTCTCTGGTGGCTGGTGCTGAAGCCGGCTGTCATCATTCTCCCCTGCTCTGCCGGCAAGCAGAGGGGAATGAAGAGCATTATACTAAACTCCAAATGACAGCAGGTGGTGGCTTTTGGGACTGTTGTCCCCACCGTTTTTTCTGGTACCTGAAATATGTAGATGTGTGAAAGGGGCCTAAGGAACTATTTCCTAACCAAATATACCTTAATGAGTAGCAATGACAATTTAAAGCTGCTTTAAATTCTGTAGTAGTTTCTTGGCTTGCACTGTAATTTTATTTTTCTTTCTACTGCTATTATGATATTTCTGCTAGCTATGAAGCTGTTTCAATTTTAGTTCAAACAATTTTGAAATAAGATGACATATGCCAAGTTTTTTCCTTGCTCCGTACCTCCCTGGTAACTGTGACATTGGAACAGTGGCAAATGCGCTGAACCATTTTGAGCACTCATCTTAAAAATAGGTCATTTAGCAATGAGCAGAAATGCTTATATCAATTACAACCACTAAAAGTGTTTAGAAATGGAGAAAGCGTAGCATTTCAACATAAAAAGAATAACTTGGAGGCTATTTACTTGGAGCGTGAAAAATGCATTCAGCCTTGAACTTGTCATAATTAGCTGCGCCAGTTCATTATGCTAGGCCATTTCAGCAAGTGAAAGTTGGTGAGGATTTGTGAAACATATCACATTTACTATGGGGAAAAAACTTTGGCTAATAGGTATTTGCTTAAGATTGTAGCATGTATTGAACATATGATAAGTCTCAGCAGATCAAAAGCAATAATAAAACTGTAAAAATATGTTTGGCTCTTTTAAAATAGTCACATTTACTGCAAGCTATAAACTGTAGGAATGTTCTTGATGCTGTAAAACTAGCAGCACAATTTTTGGAAAAGCTTATTTGGAACTTGTGGGATCAGTAGCGTAGACAGAAAGAAATATTGAGCTAGTTAACACATTCATGACTGAAATAGTTTCCACATTTTTGTAGTCATTTTTAAATATATACCAATTACTTTATATATAATATTATTTTTTTTAAAAATGTGTTATAATGGATTTTCAGATTCAGTTGTAGCATGATATAATAATATTAGCAATCTACAGCAAACATTTAATAAAGAGCATGTTAATGTAATATTTCTGTTAACAGAAACTCCACATTTGTTAAAAAATAAACAAATAAATATGCAGTCAGCACTACCGATGAGCAGACCTACAAACATTAGAATTCATCAAATTGTGAAGATTTTGCTGAGAAATTTGACTTGCAGTGAAGTTATTTTTTACAAATTGAATGTTCTCTATCATTCATAATTATTGTAAGATATATAATCAATGTAAGGTGTAAAAAAAAGACACAAACAAAAAAATCCTTATACTCAACTCATTGATCTGGTTCCTTTCTTTCTCCATGCTTGCTATATGGTTCTCAGCTTTTAAACACAGAAAATATATATCTCATGGGAATATAACAGTAGTGCGAACATATAAATCCCCTAAAAAGCCAAATTTATTTAACAAAATATTAAAAGAACACCTATCCCAGTGAATCATTGACAAATGCCACAAATAAGAAAAGACCTATTCTGGGATGCTACACAGCCCTGCAATAAGGCTATCTGATACCTTCCTAACCGTGGAGGTTGGCACCCTAAAAGTACGAATCTTGGCACCCCCACTCAACGAGGACTATCCCTCACTCCCCTAACAGTCCCTAATAAGACAGGAGGGAAAACAATAATCAGATTGTGCAGAAATGAATATTCAAATTGCCCTAGGCTGTAGCAGAACCCCAGACAAATATCCAATAAAATAAAAACATTAATACCTCCGCACCATGATCACCTATGAGCACCCGATATGTCAAAAAGACACTGATAAAGATCGGTCCCCCTCAGGGGTATATAATCAATTCAAATAAAAGAGGGTCACTTATCATGTGCAGGTAGCCCCATATGTTTCTCAGCGCCACTGTCGTGCTGCATGTCTGGCACAGGGTTCACTCAAGGCTGGAACTAATGGACATGAGAAGGCCCCAGGCACGTGCAATAATATCACTGGGCTTGGTCGTAGCAAGAAGACCCAGCACAGAGTGACTTCCAGGCCATAGATGTGAAGAATAATATAGCAGACAGGTAGCTGTGAGGGCAGCCAGAGAGCCAAGCAATGAGGTGAGTATGTTATTTTTTCTCTTTTAAACTAAAAAACCTCATACTCACAGCTTTCCTTTCCAGAAGCTGCTCCATGCCTGCTATCTGGTTCTCTGCACCTTTGTAACACTGTATCTCAAATTTGGGGTTCACTCTAGGCTGGGAGTTTTGCCTTCAAGAAGGCCCCAGTGGTCATTGTGAACACAAGGCAAAATATTCAGCATAAGATAGGCACAGAGAATAGGACAGGGAGCAGGGAGCTGCGGCAGTGGCTGGAGAGGTGAGTAATAAGTATAACATTTATTTTTTTAATTTTAACATTTTACTAGCCTTTTACTTTTCAGAAACATGGCAGCCTCAACCTGCCGATATTTTGCAGAACTCAGGAGGAATAATTTACAAAAATCTATATTCTCTACAATGTGGATTTTTGTACAATTCAATTCCAGTAGAATAAATTTGCTCATCTCTAGTCAGCATATAGATAAGTAAATAAGCACCTTACTATTCACCACATGGCTACATACAAATTTGAATACTTTGAGATTTCATTTGCAAGGGCCAAGAATAGAATGCCAGGCTTCCCCATTATATCCAGCCATTATGATGTGGTCTATTCCATTTTAACAAGTGTATTATCATATCTTGTAAAGAGGTGGCCAAAACCTGGGTAACTAAGGGTCAGTGGGTCCCAGAGGAGCAGCTGCAGACTGGCATTTTGTATGACAGTGTTAGATTTCATCTGAAGTTTCATTGGGTAAATCAATTGCAAAGATAATTTTGAAACAAAATCTCTCTCATGTAATTTCAGTTTGAAACATTCCAGGATTCCTTTAAAAAATTATAATACGTGCAAAAATCTTCTATTATAAACAGTTCATCCCTTTTGGTCCCAGAGTTTATACACAAATCATAAAATATACCCCTGCTTAACACCTTCATGAATTTGATGTAAGTTTATGTAATAGTCGGCAAGGGGTTCATGACCTATGACGTACATTTACGTCACAGCGATCACGCGGACAAAAGATGTGTGCCTGTAAGATGGCTGAGGAGAGTGATTGCAGCATTTAGGAGAATGGGAAAGGGAGGGGGATCCCTCTTCCACATGATCGTCACTAGCATGACGTCATCACGGGCTGCTTATTGCCATGGCACTTGAAGGTCATCATGATGACCTTGGTGTCTGACAGCTAAAGTAGCCTGTTGACATGATTCAACCACTCATGGTATCCTATGCATGCTGTGAATGACAGCTCTGCTGCCCTATGGGATTCAGGGCTTGCTGAGCGGTCAGAATTGTGAGTGACCGCTCAACCACCCAATCTAAAGCAGAGGTAGGAGTACTGTGAATGACAGCTCAACCATCCTATCTGGCTGGGTCTATGGGATCTCGTTCAGGTGTCATCCATTCTGGGTGATAACAGGGCTATGTAGAACTGGGACAATGGTCAGACCATTGCCAATTGTAGCTTTGTTCAAGTAGTGTTTGTGTATTTGCTATGTGCTCTGAGTTGTATTCTGATCTCCATTGCCGACCATAGATTTACCTTTGACAATCCTCTTGACTTACCTCTTTGTCTTGATCTGCTACCTTCCTGATACTCTGACATCAGACTGAGATCTGACTATATTTTTATGTTTTCACTTTGTCTAATGCGAGCCCTCTTGGTACTAACACAGACCTCTTGACTATCCTGCCTCAAGGCATATCCTTGAGAATTGACTAGCATCACATTGAGTAGTCACTAAAGTCACAATTGGCCCAATTACTGTTTTTTATAGTTTCTCCCTCCAGTATGGAACCAATTCGAACACTCCGATGACATATCTTACCCAGGTGGTTCAAGATCTGGCAGGGAGCACCAGAAATTAGAAGGGCCACAGTCTTAGCTGCAGGGGCAGTTTTCTAGTGCAATGGTTGCTAGTTAGAACCCATCATTGCTGGCAGTTAGAGTTGAGCGACTTTGGTCGGATCGGGTTTCATGAAACAAAATTTTTTTCAGATGAAACTGGTCCGACTTGGGCAAAAAAAGTCAGAGTTTTGTCCGAAACCCGACCCCAATGCAAGTCAATGGGGATTAAAAGTCAGCATTGAGTGGATGAATGTCATCTGCTCAATGACGACTTTTATTTCCCATTGACTTGCATTGGGGTCGGGTTTCGGACGAAGCTCTGACTTTTTTTGCCCTAGTCGGACCAGTTTCATCTGAAGCAAATTTTGTTTCATGAAACCCGATCCGACCAAAGTCGTTCAATTCTACTGGCAGTAGCTATAACAACTGACCTTCTCATGTACAGTGGGTCTGTCCTGAACCAATAGTTACTCTCCCTGATAGATTTTCAAGAGATAAAAATCTATTCAGGATGTTCGTGAGCAGCTGTAGGTTATTTTTCACCATGCAACCCTGGTCTTCAATGTATGAGTCCCAGTGGGTGGGATTAATCATGTCACTACTGGGAGGAGGCCATCAGACTTGGACATTCTCTTTGTAAACACAAACCCCAAATCAGTCTTCAATTAATGCTTTTTTGATGCCGTAGGTTAAATCTATGATGAATTTGACAAGATTCAGGTCTCGAAGGGAAAGATTATGACTCTCTCAAAGAGGGGCCACAGGACTGAGGATAAGAAATAAGTGAACCTTTCAAGGGTTGGTTCGGTTTGGCTCAACAAAAGGCCCAATGTTTGCTGAACTTGTTCGCCAAACGATTCATCTAACACATTTGAACCTTATTGAATTCAATGGGAGGCAAATCCAAACGCATATACAACACTTTCAGGGTGAGCCAAAAGGCTGCCCAAACAGCTCAAATTACGGGCAGACATGAGGAAAAGTGGAATTAATGGATCCAGAGTACAGATATTAAAATTGCACAGCATGGATGCATGGGACAGGGCTCGGGCCAGCATTTGTAGCTGAAACATTGATCAATAACTGGTGGATGAGTGACAGGTGTAGGCCTGTTGCTCTGAGAGGCCTATCAAATTCAGGCAATATCCATGAAGGAGATCATACTTGGAGTCCAAGCATTTCCAAAAATTAGGGGCAGACAACAGGAAAAGTGACATCAATTGACTGACAGTACATAATACCTGTCCGCACTTGCAGTATCTTGTATGTCCACATCTGCTGTTTCTTTTCGGTTTGAATTTGTGGTCCTGACCCTCTCCTGCCATTGATCTAATTTTTCCTGAATCTGTACCAGTCTGTCCTGTCTGAACTGGGTCCTATTCATTCTGCTGTACCTTCTACTGAAACCGTATGGCTTTTACCTGCCTGTATGTTACGGATCTGCAACTCAGGACTAGGACAGAAGGGCGAGAAGCTGACCCTGCACTAGGACTAGGCTGAAGCCCTACAATGAAGTGGGCGACCTATTCCTTGTGAATAGACCCACCGACATTTCCTAGGCTAAACTCAAATGAAGGTAGGGGGAAGGGTATCCCTGAAACGAACTAGGGACTGGGAACAAAAAACAGGTAACCTCCTAGTAGGAAAATAGAGGAAGCTGCAGAAACGAAAGGAAAACCAAAAAACAAAGCAGGCCGAAATAGAGATCCCAGAACTGCACGACATCAAACACAGAACGCCATCAAAGTTCCTAGCCAGAACTCTAGCAGATTAACACTGTTGTCCAGCAAGGACTGGGAGGCAGGTGCTGGGTAATACAAGGGTGATAAAATCACCTGACCTCACACAAACCCAGCACCAGGGGAAAAAGACCAGCAGCCAGAAAGCCACAACAAGATGGCAGATGGTCAAAACGAAATAGATTCTAACACTGTACCTGTCAAGATCTGCTTTGTCTTTCTTTCTACCAGCCATACAGCATCCATTCCCCATGATAACTGGTTCCTGTCTGGCTGGTCACTCTGGCTCCAGTTCTGCTTCATTGTCCCTCTGGGGTCAGCTGCTGTGTGTCTGAGGTCTGTTCTGGAGTAGCAAATGGCTTCCATCTGGAGCCAAGTCTAACCACACCATCAGGGGCTCTAGCGAAGAGTCACGTGTTCACCTAGTCACAACCCTCTAGGCTTTCCTTGTTCCATGGCACAGTTGGTCCACTATCCACGCTCGAGCAGTGCAGTAATGTTTTGACTATTGAGAAGTAATGGCTGCACTGTGATTCCTAGTGTATGCAAGATTGATTGATAATTTGTTTGATGTAATTTTGTTTTTTACTTAATTACCATTATTTTCTGTTATGATGTGGTGCATATATTTACTATTTCTTATCCATCGGTTAACTTGAATGATCAAGGCAACGAGTCCTATGTGCTCAAATCATGAAGCACTGCATCATCACTAAAACTGTCCAACTATGGAGCTTGAGACAAATATGATACAGTCCAATCAAGCAGTGCCATGTCATTATAATACTGTCCAAACATTGAGCTGGAGACAGAAATGTTGCGGTATTCTGTTATCTAATTTCCTGTGTCATCATAACGTAGTTTATGATTAGTGGGTAGATGATTGGTTCAAGGGCCGCAACAAAGTTTTGTGATTGGAGGACTGTTTACATGATGAAGCCATTGATATGGAAAAATTTAGCCTATGATAGCTTTTTACAATGCACAAGATGTCTTGATTACTCACCAGTCACCATTACTTGCTTTAGCTTTTCTAACTCTTGCCCTGCATTACCTGCAGGCAGTGTTATATTCTTCTTTAGATATACCCCCTATTAGGGTTGGTGGATCGCACTTTATTAGTTATTTTATTTAGTGCGATCACAACCCGGGGTCCATCGTGCAGAGATGTTAAACTGCTGCTAATGTGCAATGGAGCAGCAAGCAATCACAAATAACACATGGGGTTAAACATCAACCTTTGTGGACTGAGTGCAGACTACTCTACGCTGATAACATCTCAGCGAAGTGAGCACTGGCCGTGGAATACCAGCTCAGCTAGATGCCGAGTGGCAATGAAAATTAAACTAACTAATTCAGCTCCACTGAGTGGTGCAAAAATACAAGTATCACGCTCAGCTAACCACCGAGCGGTACCAAAAAGGTGTTTACTATACCCAAAATAGAAGGGTTAAAGCACATGGGTGTGATTGTGCCCTGTAAACAGCCCGTGCTAATAGCACACGTGGCTGAGAGAGGTTCTAGGCCAAGCCAAGGAAAAATCTGCCTCTCTAGGTAAAGCTAGATCATCACACAAGCCAACAGAGAGGTATAGTCTCCTCCCGCACACACACGAATGCAAATGATCTTAGCTTGCTGCCGAGTGTCCCAAAAACCCTTTCATAGACTGTGCCTAAGTCCAATCAGACTGAACTTTGCTAGCTGGCCAATCCGGAGCCAGCACAGGACCTGAGCAGCTGATGACCGACCACCAATGAGAGGTCACCACCTTACAAGCATGCTCAGTAGAGCAAATCCTGGACTCAGGAATGACTGCTGACCGCTTTATATTGTTAGTTACCATAGCTGGACCTGGAGAGGCAGCGGTTATACTGCACACAGCCTGAGTCTGAGCAAGATGCTGAGATCGATGTCTTTGCTGAGCAGCCTCTATTGCAGTTGGAACTAAATGGGAGATTGCAGGAGAAGATAAGGCTTGGGATCCACCGTGTGCAGAGGGAGAATCCTGGCGCCAAACACCCCCTCTTTTCATTTAATATACATTTCTTTTTTTTAACAAGTGTTTAACTTCTGTGTTCATCCATCCTGGTCTCTTTAAATCCTTCCAATTCATCCAACTTTTTGGGATTGTTACTGATTATGCAGCGAGAATTTTGTTGAGCAAAATCAGCCATCATTCTTGGACATCTCAATCCTTTAAAACATCCAGCTATTGTACCTTTCCTACACTTTTTCAGAGTCTTTCTCTGTTGCCTATGCTAATTACAAAATGATTAGATCATTAGAAAGGATTTTTATCAAACCTTCCAAAAAAAACTATTATTTTTTTCTGTAGACAAAACAGGAGTCGACCCTATTGACCCGTTTTGTTTTAACTGTGAAGAAGTTATGACTTATTGTCAACAAGCCTTTTAGAAATATGAACTCTATTTTAATCCCTTTCCAATGGGCATAATAATGCGCCCACATAGGACTCCCCCTGTTTGATGCCGGCTCTGGCATTGAGCCCCCACCTTTCCGGGCACATATCAGCTTATCTATACAGCTGACATGTTTGCCACAATTCATTTTTGGATCCATGGCAGATCTAGATTCTCACATTAAAACTTTTTTCTTTTCAGGCCATCGGGGGTTAATATCATTTTCCCCCGGTGGCCGCAGGTGTAATTACATTGCTGCTTGATTTGCTGATGTCTGTGGTGACCACTCCAACCTTCCTTCATTAGGTCACCTGGTGCATCAGCTAACCGTTGGTGTTAGAGGCCATTCTGCAGCTACCCTGCTTGGAGAAGGAGCTTGATGGGAGCAGTTATTCCTCATCTCATAGATAAGTGTTGTTTCCTTTACCTTGTCTGTCATACCTCCCCTTTGTGTTGTATTAGTGCAGCAGTGGGACCAATGTTCACACCTGTCAATTCCCTATTCAGGGATTAGCGCAGGGCAAGGCAGGGCTAAGGTATCCTGCTCTGCAATGGTTTGAATGAAACCGTATAGGGACTTTAGGGAGATCAGGACACATCCTTAGGAGAGTGCAGGAGGTGTCCATTCCCCTGTTTGCTATTGCAGGGCCCAATGTTGTAATTGTGTCCCCGGTGTTCCCTTGTTTGTTGTGCTGTTGGTGTCTGACGTACTGGTGGGTCGTTTTATACCGGGTCAGTCACTTTCATAACACATGTGCACGCAACAGCTGTGGGTGGAATCGTGATCCACCCGTGGCTGTAAACTAGTTAAATGCCACTGTCAATTTCTGACAGCAGGATTTAGCTTGCACTTACTGGAAGCACTTTCTTTCTCCCAGCCTATGGTGACCCTTTCACATGATCATGGCCACCGATGGGTCGGCGTGGCAACCACAGGTCTCCAGCAGACCTCTATGGTTGTCATAGCCAGGTTCCTATTAGCGACACCCAGTGGTTGGTGCTCATAGCAAGTTGGCGCTTCTGCTACACACAGGCGATCTGATCATCGCCTGTGTGCAGCAGAGGTGATCAGACAACTGCAGCTTCTAGTCTCCCATTATGACTATTGAAGCATGCAAAAAGAAAAATAATTGTTTTTAAAAAATTTTAAAAATAAAAGTTCAAATCACTCTACTTTGTCCCCATTCAACATCAAACAACAAAAAAATCATTAAGTTTTTTAGGTCACTGCAACATTGCATTAAAATGCAATAATGAGCAATCAAAAGATCGTGTTTACACCAAAATATTATCATTAAAACCTCAGCTCGATAAGCAAAAAATAAGCCCTCACCCAACCTGACATAACAAAAAATGGAGATGCTACAGGTATCAGAAAATGACACTTTTTTAACAAGCTTTGGAATTTTTTTCACCATTTAGGTAAAAAATAACCTAGACATGTTTGGTCTTTATAAGCTTGAAATGACCTGTAGAATCATAATGGGAGGTAAGTTTTAGCATTTATTGAACATGGTCAAAAAAATACTGTGAAATTGCACTTTTCTTGCAATTTCACCAAACTTGGAATTTTTCCCTGTTTTCCAGTATATGATATGTTAAAACCAATGGTGCTGTTTAAAAGTACGACACGTCTTGCAAAAAACAAGCCCTCACATATCCATATTGACAGAAAAATTTAAAAGTTATGGCTTTGGGAAGAAGGGGAGCAAAAAACGAAAATGAAAAAAGGAAATACCCCTTGTCGTTAAGGGGTTAAGAACTGTTTCCTGAGGGTGCAAAAATATAAGAGTACGTGTTTCAGAATCAATAGTAATTGCTAGCACTATAAAGCACAGCAGTCAGGAGAATATTAGCAAGGATGTACAGTGGCTGTAGCCAGAAGCAGCACAGAGAAGAGTTAGGATCAAGTAATCAAGGAGGTGCTTGGCAATCTAGGGCAAGTAAAGGCAGCTACAGAATCAGAAGTACATTTTTCCACTATTAAAAACAATGGTTAGCCAAGAGATGTGTGTCTGGCATGGCTGTGCAGTAGCACTGTAGATAAATAAGACAAGCAGGGATACTTTGCAGCTTAGGGCCAGTAACAGCTGTCTTGCCATCAGCAATCTAATATATAAAGCTCAAGTGTGTGTATGTACAGTTGTGGCCAAAAGTATTGACACCCCTGCAATTCTGTCAGATATTACTCAGTTTCTTCCTGAAAATTATTGCAAACACAAATTCTTTGGTATTATTATCCTCATTTAATTTGTCTTAAATGAAAAAACACAAAAAGAATTGTCCTAAAGCCAAATTGGATATAATTCCACACCAAACATAAAAAAGAGGGTGGACAAAAGTATTGGCACTGTTCAAAAAATCATGTGATGCTTCTCTAATTTGTGTAATTAACAGCACCTGTAACTTACCTGTGGCACCTAACAGGTGTTGGCAATAACTAAATCACACTTGCAGCCAGTTGACATGGATTAAAGTTGACTCAACCTCTGTCCTGTGTCCTTGGGTGTACCACATTGAGAATGGAGAAAAGAAAGAAGACCAAAGAACTGTCTGAGGACTTGAGAAACCAAATTGTGAGGAAGCATGAGCAATCTCAAGGCTACAAGTCCATCTCCGTGTCTACCGTGCACAGTGTCATCAAGAAGTTTAAAGCCCATGGCACTGTGGCTAACCTCCCTAGATGTGGATGGAAAAGAAAAATTGACAAGAGATTTCAACGCAAGATTGTGCGGATGTTGGATAAAGAACCTCGACTAACAAGTTCAAGCTGCCCTGCAGTCCGAGGGTACAACAGTGTCAACCCGTACTATCAATCGGTGTCTGAATGAAAAGAGACTGTATGGTAGGAGACGCAGGAAGACCCCACTTCTGACCCCGAGACATAAAAAAGCCAGGCTGGAGTTTGCCAAAACTTACCTGAAAAAGCCTAAAACGTTTTGGAAGAATGTTCTCTGGTCAGATCAGACAAAAGTAGAGCTTTTTGGGCAAAGGCATCAACATAGAGTTTACAGGAGAAAAAAAGAGGCATTCAAAGAAAAGAACACGGTCCTTACAGTCAAACATGGCAGAGGTTCCATGATGTTTTGGGGTTGCTTTGCTGCCTCTGGCACTGGACTGCTTGACCGCATTATGAAGTCTGAAGACTACCAACAAATTTTGCAGCATAATGTAGGGCCCAGTGTGAGAAAGCTCGGTCTCCCTCAGAGGTCATGGGTCTTCTAGCAGGACAATGATCCAAAACACACTTCAAAAAGCACTAGAAAAAGGTTTGAGAGAAAGCACTGGAGAATTCTAAGGTGGCCAGCATTGAATCCAGACCTGAATCCCATAGAACACCTGTGGAGAGATCTAAAAATGGCAGTTTGGAGCAGGCACCCTTCTAATATCAGGGACCTGGAGCAGGTTGCCAAAGAAGAATGGTCTAAAATTCCAGCAGAACATTGTAAGAAACTCATTGATGGTTGCCGGAAGCGGTTGGTCGCAATTATTTTGGCTAAAGGTTGTGCAACCAAGTATTAGGCTGAGGGTGCCAATACTTTTGTCTGGCCCATTTTTGGAGTTTTGTGTGAAATGATCAATATTTAGCTTTTTGCTTCATTCTCTTTTGTGTTTTTTCATTTAAGACAAATTAAATGAAGATAATAATACCAAAGAATTTGTGTTTTCAATCATTTTCAGGAAGAAACTGAGTATTATCTGACAGAATTGCAGGGGTGTCAATACTTTTGGCCACAACTGTATGTATGTATGTCCAGGATTGGCATCCGCACCGTCGCAGCTACAGCCACAAAATTTGGCGCAGTCACACAACTGGACCCCGAGAGTGTCCGAAGCTATCTTGTGAGGCGAAATTTTAACCCCGCGCTTCCAATTCACCAAACAATTTTGCCCCTATCTACATAATGGGGAAAAAGTGTGTGTATCAAGCCCTGCCCCTCATTATGATGTCATAATGGTTGCCATGGCGATGCTGATGTCATCATAGGTTGCAAGCCCCGCCGCTCATTATGATGTCATAATGGTTGACTATGGGATGGAGATAATTTGTGAACCGGTTAATATAGTGCATAATGGTGTTGTTATTGCGTCTATATGCTGCTACCTTGAGAAAGAGGTTGTTGAGGCTCTGGTGGACACACCTGATGCCTCGTCCATTAGGGAAACTGTTTGTACCTGTGAATCTCTATCTGAGAGTTCTAAGTGAACATCATGATTCAGTCTTGGCCGGACATTGTGGTAATAAAGCGATCACAGATCTTCTTACTCTGTGTGTTTTGGTGGTCAGAGGTACATCAGGATGTCTGGAAGTATGTAGCCACCTGCAATGTCTGTAAGCATTTTAAAACCTCTCATACTCATCTGTCTGGGTCTCTCCAACCATTGGTGATTCCCAGTAGACCTTGGACTCAATTATCGGTCGATTTTATCACTGATCTACATGTGTCAACAGATAATATTGTAATTTTGGTGGTTGTGGACAGATTCAGTAAAATGTCAGATTTAGTTGTGCTACCCACTTTTATTGTCACATTTTATTGCGCTACCCACTTTACCCAGTGCCAAGACCTTGGAGCAAATTTTCATCAGAGAGATTGTAAAATTACATGCGATCCCTACCGATATTGTTTCTGACCGGTGCAGTTTATTTCCAAATTTTGAAGGGTGTTTTGCACTCATTCGGGGGTCCATCTGTCATTCCCTTCAGCATTTCACCCACAGTCTAATGGGCAAACAGAATGTGCTAAGCAGATCATTAGACTTACCTTAGGAGTTTTGTGTCTTTGAATTAAGAGGATTGGGTTACCTACTTACCTCCAGCTGAAATTGCAGTCAATAATTGTTGTCATGAGTCTACTAGTAAGTCCCTATTTTTCAGGGCATATGGGTTTCATCCTTAGTTCAGCTCATTTAATAGAAATCATTCTTCGGATACCTGAAGAAAATCAATTTTCATCATCAATTATGTGGGGGTTCTGGATAATTTGAGGAATATGGGGTCCAGATACTGTTAAGGGCTGGCGGAACACACCAAATAATAAGATGGTGTTTAGGTGCGTTCGCAGCCCGAGGTCCACCGTGCAGAGGTGTTAACTGCTGCTCGGTAATGGCGGACGCGATATGGCGGTGAAATAACGGCACACACGGGGTTAACCTCACCCAAGGTGTACCGAAGCGAACTCTTATGACTTAGAGCCGCACTACCGCAAATAATAGATGCCGTAGCCTGTTTTCGCTCACAGAGCTCGGCAGAGTAAGCGCTAGCGTAACATCACAGAACTCAGCCCTTAGACAGCAGGACTGAAGTCCCTCTAGACCGCTAGCGCCCGGCACTGCGACTGCGATACCAACAGGGATCAAATAAATGGCGTGTGCAAGTGTGCAGGCGGCCGGTATGCACTGTGGCATACAGGTTAGCCACTAGCAGGCGCTGACTCAGTCTCTAAACCCTAACAACAGACGTATCAAAGGGTAGGGGTTTCATAATGAGTCAGACACCAGATACATGCATCCATCATCATACACACCAAACTATTTGAGTCTATCTTAGCGCATGGCCGAGCGGCCATGCGAACCTTTTATAGCCGCAGGCGTCCGTGATCCTCCTTGCTTCTCGGATGGGCCAATCCGAACACGAGCAGGACCTGAGCACATGACCTTTGATCTCCAATGGGAGATCACTCCACAGGCATGCTCAGTGGCCCGACATGAGGACTTAGTCCCTGGAGGATCTTGCTGCTGAGCAGCATGCGTTGCCAAAGCTGAACCAGGGGTGGCAGCAGCAAGCAAACCCAGGGAGCTGGTCTGGACAGAGCGCCGGGACCGACGAGTTTGCTGAGCAAGCTCCTCTGCGGCTGGGGTGGAATGGGAGACCGTCGGAGGCAAGGCTCGGGATTCCCGCTGTGCAGCGCCGGAAATCCGACGCCTAACAGATACTAGTGGGACTGATCAGAGATGTTTGGTGGGTTTGAACCTGTATGTTGGTAACTTGGTGTGATTGTCCTCAAGGTACATTGAGGTGAAGGCTCCGTCTTGGAAACTGTGTTCCAGGTTCATCAGTCGTCATAAGACCCTGTCCATCATCAATCTCATAGCATTCCGCCATACTTTGCATCCCACTTTTGGGATTCATAATGTGTTTCATCAATGTGGATGGAAATTTGGAATTTCAAATAGCTAAGATCATTGATTCTCGCTTAGTTCATCGGTCTCTTCAGTATCTGGTACATTGGAAGAAATACGGCCCTGAAGAGTCGATGTGGGTTCATGCGGTCAGGCTGATCCAGTCTTTCCACCATCTGACGTCCATTCAGCCAGGCTGATCTCAGTTCTGAGGTTCTGGAGGTCCTTCTTAGAAGTGTGGTACTGTCACAGGTTTACCGTGCCAGAAAGGAACTAGAGGACTGCAGCATCTGATTTCTCCTACTCTTGAACTGTTTATAATCACTTCACTTTCATATTTAATGGTGTAAGCTTCTTTTAGCAATGCAGGGGTTAATCTGCTAAGTTGATAGCTCATGGATCTTTCTTGCTTTAAGGCTCTCAGCTGTGCACTATTAGCCACTCCCATCTCTTATATAAAATACGCCCTGGCTAGTACTCATTGTCAGAGCAATTTTATGCTGCATGTCTTGAGGTTGATAGTGGTTATTATTGGAGAAAGTGTTTGGATTTTTCTGTGACTTTTGCTAGGTTTTTAGTCTGTGATAATAGTCTTTCTTCTCCTACTTTGGTTTATCTCCATATTCCACTCCCCGGTGTTTACCTCTGTTTTTTATGTGTATATATTTGTATGATTGGTATTTTACTTTATCACAGTTATTATTACTTTGTTAGTCTGGTTTGTGTATTATGGTACACTACTACCCCCCTCTTTCCTGTGATACATCATTTATTTACACCTGTTTTGTCTGGAGGAATGGGTCTGACTAAGTATTGTGAGAAGCTTGTGGCAGGATATCCCAAATGTTTGACCCAAGTCATTCAGTTTAAGGGCAATAGTACCAAATACTAATGAAATGTATGTAATGTTTTGATTTTGCAGTAAGTGATAAAAATGCCTTCAAATATTCTCTCTCATTATTCTGGCATTTTGCAACTATTAATAATTATGATAATCCTAATTGACCTAAAATGGGAAAGGTTTATTCTGATTTCATGTCAGATATTGAGAAAAACATGCATATGTGTCTTTTTAAATAGTGTACTGTATGTAAACTTCTGGTTTCAACTGTACATAGGTCTTCTTTCAATCTATGTAACTATGTCCAATAAGTTCAACCTTTCTTCACCAATTGTTCATTTTGTAACTAAATTAACTATAACTCACAATTTTATATGTATTGAGGAAATCATCCAGTCCTATTTTTAAAGCTGTTAAAGTATCTGCCATTACTACCTCTTGTGGTAGGGCATTCCACATTCTGACTGATCTAACTGTAAAAAACTCTTTCCTATTTACCTAACTGAATCGCCTTTCTTCCACCCGTAATGAGTACCCCCTGGTCCTTAGCATGGTCATTGGAAGAATAAGTCATGTGCCAGTCTTTTGTACTGACCACACTTATATTTACATATATTAATGAGATCTCCTTTGAGGTGTCTTTCTTCTAAGTTAAACAAGCCCAACTTTTTAAGCCTCTCATCATATGAGGCATTCCATCCCTTGTAATAATCTAGTTGCCTGCCTTTGAACTGACTCTAATTTGTGAATGTCCTTTTTTAAATGTGGAGCATAAAACTGGATCCCATATTCTAGATGTGGCCTCACAAGCGATTTAAAAAGTGATAACAATACATTGTGATCGCAGGATTTTATCTCTCTTTTTATACACTATAAGGTAGCTCTGTCATTCGGGTAGGGGATACTCACTTGGCAGCCAATAAATCACATCCGGCACAGGTTTCTTAACATAACTCCAACAGTCTATGCGGTTTATTAGGCATCATAAACCAGGAACAGCAACAGAAAGTTCATATAAACAGCATAGCATCCATGACGGAGCTTCACTCTGCTAAGCCTGTGGTCATACAGGTTGTGCAATGACCAGTACACAGGCTCTCTAGCCTCAGAGTTATATCGCCTGTCTGGGTTTACCTCATAGCTGCTTCTCAGTGCAGATATTCATTCCCTCCAGGGAACTCTCACACTCATGTTTCTCGTGTACAGGAAGGCAGACTCATCTTCCTTCAGTCAGTCTCACGTCAGCCCAGACGAGACCTTTCATACAGACCAACCGGGTTCCAGCACTCACGTGCTGTCAGGCAGGAAGCCCCATTTCCCAGCGGGACCTTCCTCAACGGACAAACCGGGCCCCAGCATTCACTCATGTGACCTACCCTGGCCACCTTATATGGTCCGTAGCTACGCCCAATGGATCACATGGCTATGACCTCATCACAGGTCCTTCAAGCATTCATACACATATACTTTACTATGGCATTTTTTGACACACCCCTAGGTGGATTTGTAGATAGCTCTCCCTAACACATTGGCACGAAAGATCAGCTCTGCTGATCAGCACATTATCAAGCCTTCATCCCAAGGTCACCCACCTTGAGATACATTACGATCATTCAGCATCCTACTCCTATCAGGACACTGGAAATGCTTATGCGCCTGACCTGGGACACCCAGACAGCGCCCCCTAGCGGACACAGTGGTCACTACACCACAACACCCTAAAATCTTGTTTGCTTTTGAGGCTGCTGCTTGACATTCAGTGCTGCTGTTCAGCTTATTTGTAACCAGAATACCCAAGTCCTTCTTCTGTTCTGTTGTCTCAAGTATGGTCCCATTTAATGTATATGCAGCAATAGGATTACTCCATTCCAGGTGCATTAGCCTACATTAACCTCTTCATGACCAAGCCTATTTTGACCTTAATGACCAGGCCATTTTTTGCAATTCTGACCAGTATTCATTTATGAGGTAATAACTCTGGAACGCTTCAATGGATCCTAGAGATTCTGATACAGTTTTTTCGGGACAAATTGGGCTTCATGTCAGTGGTAAATTTAGGTTGATAATTTTTGCATTTATTTGTGAAAAAATCAGAAATTTGGTGAAAATTTTGCAATTTTCAAATTTTGAATTTTTATTCTGTTAAACCAAAGAGTTATGTGACACAAAATAGTTAATAAATAACATTTCCCACATGTCTACTTTGCATCAGCACAATTTTGGAAACAAATTTTTTTTTTGTTAGGAAGTTATAAGGGTTAAAAGTTGACCAGTGATTTCTCATTTTTACAACAATATTTACAAAACCATTTTTTTAGGGACCACCTCACATTTGAAGTCACTTTGAGGGGTCTATATGGCAGAAAATACCCAAAAGTGACACCATTCTAAAAACTGCACCCCTCAAGCTACTCAAAACTACATTCACGAAGATTATTAACCCTTCAGGTGCTTCACAGGAACTAAAGCAATGTGGAAGGAAAAAATTGACATTTTAATTTTTCCAACAAAAATTTTATTTAGCATCAATTTTTTCATATTTACATGGGCAACAGGGTAAAGTGGATCCTAAAATTTGTTGGGCAATTTCTGATGAGTACATTGATACCTCATATGTTATCATAAACCACTGTTTGGGTGCATGGCAGGGCTCAGAAGGGAAGGAGCGCCATTTGACTTTTTGAATGGAAAATATGCTGGAATATTTAGCGGTTGCCATGTCGCGTTTGGAGAGCCCCTGTGTGCCTAAACATTGGAGCTCCCCCCACAAGTGACCCCATTTTGGAAACTGGACCCCCAAAGGAACTTATTTAGATGCATAGTGATCACTTTGAACCCCCAGGTGCTTCACAAATTGATCCGTAAAAAAAGGACTTTTTTTTAAATTTTCTTTTATACTCAGATTTTTCATTTTCACATGGGCAACAGGATAAAATGCATCCTAAAATTAGTTGGGCAATTTCTCCTGAGTACACCGATACCTCACATGTGGTCATAAACCACTGTTTCGGTGCATGGCAGGGTCTGGAAGGGAAGGAGCGCCATTTGACTTTTTGAATGGAAAATTAGCTCCAATCGTTATTGGACACCATGTCACGTTTGGAGAGCCTCTGTGTGCCTAAACAGTGAAACCCCCCCACAAGTGACACCATTTTGGAAACTAGACCCTTTAAGGAACTTATCTAGATGTGTAGTGAGCACTTTGAACCCCCAAGTGCTTCACAAAAGTTTATAACACAGAGCAGTGAAAATAAAAAAAACATTTTTTTTCCTCAAAAATGCTTTTTTAGCATGCTATTTTTTCACATAGCTAATAGGAGAAAATGGACAACAAAATTTGTTGTCCAGTTTGTCCTCAGTACGCTGGTACCCCATATGTGGGGGGAAACCACTGTTTGGGCGCACGGCAGGGCTCAGAAGGGAAGGAGCGCCATTTGACTTTTTGAAATGAAAACTTGCTCCAATTTTTAGCAGACACCATGTTGTGTTTGGAGAGTCCCTGTGTGCCTAAACTTTGGAGCTCCCCCACAAATGACCCCATTTTGGAAACTACACCACCCATGAATCTTATCTAGATGTGTGGTGAGCACCTTGAACCCCCAAGTGCTTCACAAAAGTTTATAACGCAGAGCCGTGAAAATAAAAAATCATTTTTTTCCTCAACAAAAATGATTTTTAGCCCACAATTTTTTTTTCACAAGGGTAACAGGATAAATAGGACCCCAAAAGTTGTTGTCCAGTTTGTCCTGAGTACACTGGCACCCCATATGTGGGGGTGACCCACTGTTTGGGCACACGTAGGGGCTTGGAAGGGAAGTAGTGAAATTTTGAAATGCTGACATGTCTGCAGGCGTCATGTTACATTTGCGGAGCCCCTGATGTACCTAAACTGTGGAAACCCTCCACAAGTGACCCCATTTTGGAAACTAGACCACCCAAGGAACTTATCTAGATGTGTGATGAGCACTTTGAACCCCCAAGTGCTTCACAGAAGTTTATAACACAAAGCTGTGAAAATAAAAAATAATTTTTTTCCTCAAAAAATGATTTTTTAGCTCGCAATTTTTTATTTTCACAAGGGTAACAGGAGAAATTGGACCCAAAAAGCTGTTGTCCAGTTTGTCCTGAGTATTCTGGTACCCCATATGTTGGGGGAACCATTGTTTTGGCAAACTTCAGGGCTCAGAATCGAAGTAGTGACGTTTTGAAATGCATACTTTGATGGAATGGTCTGCAGTCGTCGTTACGTTTGCAGAGCCCCTGATGTGCCTAAACAGTAGAAAACCCCCACAAGTGACCCCATTTTGGAAACTAGTCCCCCCCAAGGAACTTATCTAGATGTCTGGGGAGCACTTTGAACCCCCAAGTGCTTCACAGTCATTTATAACGCAGAGACGTGAAAATAAAAAAAATAATTTTTTTCCACAAAATAATTTTTTAACCCCCAATTTTTTATTTTCCTAAGGATAACAGGAGAAATAGAACCCCCAAAGTTGTGCAATTTTTCCTGAGTACGCTGATACCCCATATATTGGGGTAAACCACTGTATGGGCACACGTCGGGGCTTGGAAGGGAGGGAGCACCATTTGACTTTTTGAACGCAAAATTGGCTGGAGTCAATGATGGCATCATGTCGCATTTGGAGACCCCCTGATGTGCCTTAACAGTGGAAACCCCTCAATTCTAACTGCAACCCTAACCCCAATACACCCTAACCACAACCCTAACCCCAACACATCCCTAAACCTAATCCCAACTCTAACCATAACCCCAACACACCCCTAACCCTAATCCCAGCCATAATCACAAGGCTAACCCTAATCCCAACCCTAACCACAAGCCTAACCCTAATCCCAACCCTAACCCCAACACACCCCTAACCCTAATCCAACCCTAACCCTAATTCCAACCCTAATTCCAACCCTAACCCAATTCCAACCCTAACCCTAATTCCACCCTAACCCTAATTCCAACCCTTATTCCACCCTAACCCTAATTTGAACCCTAACTCTATTTCCAACCCTAACCTTAATTCTAACCCTAATGGAAAAAAATAAAAATAAAAATATTTTCTTTATTTTATTATATGTGCCTACCTATGGGGGTGATAAATGGGGGTTACTTTTTATTTTATTTTGATCACTGTGAAAGTTTATCACAGTGGAATCTGCAGGTGATTGGGAGGCGGGGGGAGCAGAGGGAAGGTGGGGGGAGCAGATGATCACAGTGGCGACCGATTGCCGCTGTCATTCAGTGGCGGGGGGCAGGTCGCCCCGTTAACCGGTGGGGGGGCTCGGATCGGTGTCTCCAGCCATGTCTGATGCTACTGCAGCATCGGCCATGGCTGGTTTGTAATATTTCATCAAATTTCATTGATGAAATTTTACTATCGCTCTGATTGGCTGTTTCACTTTTAACAGCCAATCAGAGCGATTGTAGCCACGTGGGGGTGAAGCCACCCCCCCGTGGTGAAGTACAAAGCCCCCTGTATCTGCGGGTCAGGTGACCTTTCATTGACCCCGGTCACCCAACCCGCAGAAAAGCTTTAAAGTCATGACACAGTATATGCGTCATTGGTCAGATTAGCACCGACTTTCATGACGCATACACTGTGTCACTGGTCGGGAAGGGGTTGAAACTCATTTGCCAAGTGTTTGCCCATTCAGACATCTTTTCCAGATTATTTTGCAAAATTGTAATGACAAGGTCAGATTTTAGTATCCTACATAGTTTAGTGTCATCAGCAAAGACACTATCCTTAAACGAAAGACCTTAATGTAGCATTGACATCACACCTGATGAAGGTACTAGAGAGATTGGTTCTCATACGTCTCTGTCCTCTAGTGAGCTCGGATATGGACCCTCTCCAGTTTGCCTACAGGTCGGGCATTGGTGTGGATGGTGCCATTATCCACCTTCTAGATAGGACTCTCTCTCACCTGGAGAAACCTGGGAACACTGAGAATAATGTTCTTCGATTTCTCTAGTGCTTTTAATACCATACAGCCAGGTCTACTGAGAGACAAGCTGGGACTTGTTGGCATGGACCTCCAACTCTCCACCTGGATCCTTAACTACCTCACGAACCGACCTCAGTTTGTAAAGGTTCGGGACAGTGTGTCAGACACGGTGATCTGCAATACAGGGGCACCTCATGGTACAGTTCTTGCCCCTTTTCTCTTCACACTGTACACTGCGGATTTTAAGTGCAACTCATCTAGCTGCTACTTGCAGAAGTATTCTGATGACTCTGCAATAGTAGGCCTCATCACAGGAGGAGATGAAAGAGAGTACAGAGATACTAACCAAGCTTTTGTGGAGTGGTGTCAGAGGAACCACCTTAGGATTAATTCCGGGAAGACCAAGGAATTGGTGGTGGACTTTTGCAAGGGAAAAAATCCACCAGTAGTGGTGAACATTCAGGGAAATGACATTGAGATAGTCGACACCTATAAGTACCTTGGTGTGATCCTCAATAATAAGCTTGACTGGGCCCATCACTTGGATGCAGTGAACAGGAAGGGCCACAGTAGGCTTTATCTGCTCAGAAGGCTGAGAGCCTTCGGAGTTAGGGGGGCACTCCTTGCATCCTTCTTCAACTCTGTTGTGGCATCAGTCATCTTCTTTGGTGTTGCATGCTGGGGTAGTGGCATATCAACCAGGGACAGGAATAGACTGGACAAACTGATTAGAAGGGCCTGCTCTGTCCTGGGATGCCCCCTTGATCCAGTTCAGGAAGTAGGCGAAAGGAGGATACTGGCCAAGGTGAGCTACATGGTACAGAATGATTCCCATCCCATGCATGAGACCGTGACAAAGATGTGCAGTACTGTCAGTGACCGGCTACTTCATCCTAAATGTGAGAGGGAGCGCTATCGAAAGTCCTTCCTTCCTGCTGCAGTTAGGCTGTATAACCAGTACTGTCCAAAACTGAGAACGACCCAAACAGTGAACTGATAGATCCAAAGTTGTGATAGTCCGGTTATATCTTTTTTTTAGTATATGTACCTACCTACTGTCAATGTAATGCCTTTATGCATCTGTATCTGTACTTGTTCCTGCCTTGCTGCTGTAATGCTTTGAATTTCCCCATGGTGGGACGATTAAAGAATTATCTTATTTCTTATTTAATCGGTCCTAGCACATATCCCTGCAGTACCGCACTGCTGACTATAACCTATTTAGAGAACTTACCATTTATGATGACTCTTTGTTCCCAGTCATTTAGCCAATTCCTTACCCATCTGCATATACTGTAGTTTCCCCCAGTCCCTGCTCATGGAGCTTCAGTGTAAGGTTGTTATGTGGTACAGTATCCAATGCCTTTGCAAAGTCCATTTACCTTCTCATAGAAAGCCAATATGTTAGTTAGACTTGACCTATCTTTCATGAATCCATGCTGGTTGTCAGTTATTATATTATTCTCTGCAAAATAGTTCTGCTGGTCATCTTTTACAGTGCCCTCAAAAATTTTGCACACTACTGATGTCAGGCTTACCGGACAGTAGTTGCCTGGTTCCACCTTCTTACCTTTCATTAATATTGGTACCACATCTGCCATACAACAATCCTCTGGCACCAACCCTGCTACAACAGACTCTAAGAATGCAAGATCTGTATTCTGTCAATTACTGAGCTCACTTCCCTCAGTATCCGTGAATGAATGCCATCTGGGCCGGGGGATTTGTCAATGTTTAATTTGGTACGGAATTGAGAGTCCTCAGTGGTTGATACCTTTTAATGGATAACTGAAAAGATGGTAACACATTGCAAGCTTTCAAGACTACTCATGTCTCTTCATCAGGCAAGACTAATACAACATCTGAAGAATCACATATTTATACACAAGACAGCACAGAAATAATGCAATAGATAAGACAAGTTAAACATAAATATTGGAGCAGTTCATAGATAAGGAGCCTGAAGATTTTTTTGCCCTCTGATGGGGTCTAGTTCTGTGTTGTGATGACCCCAGAAGGTCTGAAAAGCAAAATTCCTTAATGTAAAAAGTCATAAATCCATGTGACACATTCATTCCTGCACTGAGTGTGTCGAAAGTTTTCATAAATTTGCACTCCGAGATTCTTTTCTCTCTCTGATACTTGAAGTTACCTTTTAATACAAGTAATTTAATGTCCATCATGTTGTGACCAGGGATACAAAAATGTTTTGCCACAGGTAGATCCATTCTTTTTTCTCTTATTGTGTGACGATGAGAATCCATCTTTGTTCTCAGTTTTTGCCCTGTCTCCCCCACATACAGACCCCCAGTTGGACATTTAGTACAAATAATTAAGTACACCACATTAGATGTGATGCAGCTAAAAGTGCCTGGGATATTGTAGTCCATGTGAGTTTTGGATCTTTATCTTGTCCGTGGTCATTATAAATGGACAGGTTTTACATTTTTTTTCTGGTTGCAAGGAAAAGGTTCCTGCAGCTGTTGGAGAGAACAGGGAGCTTCTGACAATTAGACTTCTTAAATTTGGGGGCTGCCTAAAACACAGCAGGGGGGGTCTGGAAATATGGATTGTAATTGGGCATCTTTTTGCAATAAAGGTTGTAATTTCCATGCAACTCCGCTTAGCACCTCCAGATTTGGATTGTAGGTGACCACTAGAGACACCTGGTTATTTTCTTCTTTAGCTTTGTAATGTAGCTGGTGATTCCTTGATATTCTGGTGGCTCTTGTAATTTGGCTTTCAATTGTTCTTGGATGGTAGCCCCTATTCAAAAGGTCTTTCTGAGGCGACCAAGGTGTTTGTCTCTATCCATGGGGTTGGAACATATACAATTGTATCTGATGACTACAAGATACCAGGTACTTTCAGCTGCATCACATCTAATGTGGTGTACTTAATTAGTTGTACTAAATGTCCAACTGGGGGTCTGTATGTGGGGGAGACAGGGCAAAAACTAAGAACAAGGATGAATTCTCATCATCACACAATAAGAGAAAAAAGAATGGATTGACCTGTGGCAAAACATCTTTATATCCCTGGTCATAACATGATGGACATTAAATTACTTGTATTAAAAGGTAACTTCAAGTCTCAGAGAGAGAGAAGAATCTTGGAGTACAAATTTATGAAAACTTTCGACACATTCAGTGCAGGAATGAATGTGTCACATGGATTTATGTATTTTTACATCAATTAAGGAATTTGCTCTTCAGACCTTCTAGGGTCAGCACAACACAGAACTAGACCCCATCAGAGGGCAATAACACCTTCAGGCTCCTTATCTATGAACTGCTCCAATATCCAATATTTATGTTTAACACTCTCCCATAATGATAATTCTGCTTCACATCATTTGTCTTATCTATTGCATTATTTCAGTGCTGTCTTGTGTATAAATATGTGATTCTTCAGATGTTGTATTAGTCGAACCTGATGAAGAGACCTGAGTAGTCTCGAAAGCTTGCAATGTGCTACCATCTTTTCAGTTAGCCATTAAAAGGTATCCACCACTGAGGACTCTCAATTCTAAATATTCTTCTATCTACTGGCTAACATGATACAAAGATATATATCTTAAATAAATAATTAAAATTTGCGCTTAATAATGAACCCCTTTAGCTTGTAGTGAACAAATACACACAAATGAATTGGATTGCTCCAAGTTAGGTAGATATTACCTTAAGGTGTAATCTGAGCGAGCGTCTGGACTCCAGAGGAGCAGTAAAGAGCACTGTATGTCTTGATGTGAAGTCAAATTGAATGATGTTTGCCAGATAAACGTGGGTTAAGGAATTGGTCCACTGTGCTCCCTGTAATCTATCACTTGACTGGTGACATCACGAAGGTCCTGTTGGCTCATCTCATGCCACAGCTTCACATCATGCACACTGGCGCCGCTGGAAGAGGGGAGCATGGAGTGTCTGTCACCGGCCGGGACAGCACTCCTCAAGAGGCGTGGTATTAACCCACTTTTATCTGGCAAACATCATTCAATTTGACTTCACATCAAGACATACAGCGCACTTTACTGGTCCTCTGGAGTCCAGACCCTCACTCAGATTACACCTTAAGGTAATAACTACCTAACTTGGAGCAATCCAATTCATTTGTGTGTATTTTTTTCGCTACAAGCTAAAGAGGTTCATTATTAAGTGCAAATTTTAATTATTTATTTATATTTTATTGATCACATTGGTGGTGTGTGTTCCTAATTTGCAGCAAGTTTTCCTCTCTCTTTTCTACAGTTACTAGTGCCACCTACAGTCTATACAAGTTATCTTTCCTGTATTAATTTGGTACAGTTAGTTCATCATTGGTGTACATGGATGAAAAGTGTCTGCTTAATATTTCAGCCTTTTCTTTGTCCTCTATTATTATCTTGTTATTTTTGTCTTTTAATGGGCCTATACCTTCTTCTTTTTTTCTTTTTGGCATTGATGTATGTATACATTTTTGAGGCCTTATTTTAATGTCACTGGAATTTGCTTCTCTGTGGATAACTTTTCCAGCTTGCTTTCTTTTTTACATTTCATACATAGAACGTTATACTACTGAAATGCCATTTCTGTATTCTTGACCTTCAGGATTTTGAATGCCCTTTGTTTTAGTCTGATTTAACTTTGTAGTGTCTTATTTATCAAGAATGTTTTTTTTTTATTCCTGGACATTTTATTACCAGAGGGTATAAGTTTTGTACAGGATTCTAGTAGTATATTCTTAAACATGTCCCATTCATGGTCGGTATCTCCAGTTACCATGATATGGTCCCAGTCTACATGATTAAGCTATTCCCTTAATTTGTTGAAATTAGCTTTCCTAAAGTTCCAGGTTTCCACATTTCTCCTTTTGAATGATTGATTGAAAATTACTTTGAAACTTACCACAATTGGTTGTGTTTAACTGAGACACCAGAAGCAGGAGTCAGAGTTGTGCTGGGTCCACCTCTTCTGTTGCTATAACAGTCAATGTTGGACAAAGCAGAAATTCCAATGTGTCAATGACACTTGTATCTGACCAAAGGTTAACAAACCCACAATGCTATTACACCAGAAATACTTATTCAGTATTCTTCATATTTTAGAAGATATGAACAGGCAGTGTTTGCACTTGGAAGACATGAAGGAAATCTGTGTTGCAGGCTCTGAGGAAAAAGCTGCTAGAGACACTATCCATGAGGCAGGGCAACCATGGGGATGTAATCAGGTGGGAAGGTGTGGGACAAGGAGTGCTGGCCATTTCACATGTAGAAGCACATGTCAGCCGAATCATGGATGATGATGATGATCATGATGAATAAGTGTTGGCCAAAGACTGAGAACTAGACAGGAGTGACGATGGATTAAAGTCATCAGAAGATGAGATTGGTGGCATTGGTGAACTATTGCTGGCATTTAGTAACTAAAAGAACCTCTATAGGCCACTGGAACTCCTCTAATGAATCTGAGTGCAGGTGACATGTAACAACCATATCCTTGTTGTCCAAATCAGCTTTTCATGTGATCAGCACTGCAGCAGATGATGTCATACTCTTCTGTAGAGTGTAAGCTCGTATGGTGAGCAGATGGCCTCTTTCTTCTGTAGAGTGTAAGCTGTTATGATCAACAAGGTTCTCTCTCTATTTCATCTCTATGTAGTGTAAGCTCCTATGGTCAGCTGGTTCATGTGTCACTCATGTAATATGTAAACATTTACAGTCAGCAAGGCCCTCTCTCTCACCTTTAAAGTGGAAACATTAATGGTTAGCAAGGGTTTCAGTCTCTCTTGTCTCTCGCACATATAGTTTATGAGCAGTTGCAAGATTTTCAATATTGAAATCCATGCAAATTTATTCTCTGCAAATTGAATTATTTGGGAAAATTCTATGATGTTGGTGAATTTGAAATTCAAAAAATCCGCTCATCTCTAATGCCCTCATTTTTAAACCCATGCTAACAAAGGAAAGGTAGTCCAAATTTGCTTATTAATAGAATAAGCTGCGTTACCTTGTTTGTTGAGCATTTGAGTGCTCTTTGCTTGCCACATGCACAGCTGGTCAGCAGACCCCTCTTTGATCCTTGCAGGCACAACATTACCTTTTTGCCTACTAAGTCATATTATTCCATCACACTACTGCTATTACCACAGCGCTGACACATCAATCACACATCTTGATGCTGTACACTGTGTTTTATACTGCTCTACTCTCATGATGCTGCAGAGGAAGCCTTTGTTAGACTTACACTGCCAGACATCTCCTTTCCTGCTCCATCACATTTTACTACCATGTGGCTTATGCAGCTGCTGCTGCCACTGCACAACCGTGTCAGTCAAACATCTCCATGTTGCATACTGTGTTTTATAACTATATTATACTGTGAATGGAAAGCATACTCACTTGAGGGTACACAAACAAAAAATAACTCCAATAAAAGGGCTAATATTTTGCATAACATATTGACAACTTATTGCTTCATCACTTTTCACTTTGAAAACAGTCAAACTGTACTTCCTCCCTAACAAATAATACAATTTTTGGAGTAGCATGTGAACAAGCTATTGCATCTTCATTTAGCAATGACCAATGCTCTTGATCAATACTTAAAATACTGGGAAAATGACATTGATTCCACTGTTGTCCCTAGTATCAAATTTTTAGCTATTTATTTTCCCTTTTTTATCAGTATTGTTGAGGCATTTACAGTTTTCAAATTGGATAGGCAAAACAATTGCAAAATATAATTTTTTTGTATTTCTTTAGATTTTTTTTCTTAACGTTTCCTTTTTAACCAAAGTTGTAACTGAATTCTAAAATGCTAGGTAAGTTTTTTTTATAAAAAATCTGTCCTTAATCTGTCCTGATCTAAAAAAAAAAAATCCAGTTACAGTAGCCTGTTGTAGGTGTTTGCTTTTGGGATAAAAACCTGCAATGGACCACTATAATTGTAACGCATATACGTGTCTATTGCAAAATGGAAATATTCAAATAAATGAAATTGTTTTACAATACACAGACTTTATTGAGATAAACAGTTGTGATTAAATTTCTGGATTACATTTTTGTCTGAAAAACCAAACTATTTAAAAAAGAAAAGCAAAGATATATATATAGTTTCATCATGCAGGAAGCACACTTTCTCTGACACAGAAATTTTGGTTCAGGCTTTCTTGGGTAAGACAGATTGAAATTAATTTGCCTTTTCTATTTGTAGCATGTGAAGAATAAATATGGTGCCATCAACCTCTTACAGACATACAGCGTATTCGTATATTATGCATCCCTGTTTTTGATACTGGCTCAGAAGGCAAGTCTGCATAATTATCTGGCAGTTGATGGCTAAAGGCCCCGTCATCCACAGCAATATCGCCAGCGAGATTGCTGATTTTGTGACGCCACAGTGATCTTGCCAGCGATATCGCTGTGTGTGACATGGATCAGCGACCGGCCCCACTGCCGGGTATCGCTGATCATGCAGGATCTTCCTGGGCGGTTTTCTGATCCTTGGTCTCCCGCTGGCCAGTACGCATCGCTGCATTTGGCATCGGGAGAGCAACGATCAGCGACGCTGCACGCTGGTTTCCAATGTAAACAGTGGGCATCTAGGAGCCGCGTGGCTCTTAGATACCCACTGTTTACATTGGAAACCAGCTTGCTCGCTGGTCCTGATCGCTGGAGGGGCTGTCTATGTGACAGCTCACCAGTAATCAGCCTAACGATGTCCCAGCGATCCCATCCATGTCGGATCTTTGATAGGATCGCTGGGACATCGTTATGTGTAATGGGGTCTTAACGTGTTCAAACATTATCAGTCTCCAATGGTTGGGACTGAATTTGAGCTCTGCACATGGGTATTAACCTGATAAATGAAGCTGTCAATCTTTGGAGAGGCATTTACCCCATGTGACCCGGTGGGGGCTGAAGGATTAGTATAAGGTTTTGCTGAAAACCCCATTCCTGTTATGATGGTGAATCTTTGTAAGCTAGCCATTATCTGACATTCATAGGAGACTGTGATTTTTCCTATACCCAGCAATACTGTGGCATTGCTGTATGTAATAGAAGCGATCAGAAAATTACAGGTTCAAGTGCCATAAAGGAACTGCAAAATACAGTAAAAAGTTTTTTCAAAAGTTTCCATATGGAAAAATTAAAATTAAAAAGTTACCCACATTTTTCACCATTAAATATGAAGTAATTAGAAGCAAAACAGAAAATATGTTTCATCTCCACCTTTGCAAAAGTCGTAAAAACTAACTCGGTCATTAAATTGCCAAAACTGTAAAAAAATGCAATAAGAGGTGATCAAAACATCATATCTATTCCAAAATAGTATAAATACACAACTCCATCAATCAAAAAAGTAAACAATGGTAGATATCATCGTAATCTTACTGACCTGAAGAATCAAATTGTTACTGTAAAATGAGTGCTGTAAAATAAGTACCAACCCAAACACAATGGATGAATTTAATTTTTTTATGCAATTTTGCGGCACTTTGTTTTTTGTCCGCTTTCCAGTACATCACGATAGAAAATTATATAAGTTACAGCTCTTGGGAGGATAGGAGGGTAAGATAAAGGAAGAGAAAAAGATGTTGTACTGTAGTAAATTTCAGGTCAATCAGTTAGCAGCACAGGTCTAACCTTTCCTAAAACTTCAATCTGTTTATTATTACTCATAGATGATAACTACCACTCTGATGGGCTGATATGATAGCTGCAAGGCATTATGTGGAAGCCTGCGCGGCCGCTCCTGTCTTTATATGAGCCTGCTCTCCAACTGATGCAATATTGAGCAATATGTGAAATGCACTAGGCATTTTTTATGCGATCTGCAAACATCAATACACAATTTTTTTTTAATTCACTGAAACTTGTATATATCAAGACTAGAGTTGAGCGAAACGGGTCGAAAAATTTCAAAAGTTGCCGACTTTTGGCAAAGTTGGGTTTCATGAAACGAAACCCGACCCTAGGATGAGGTCGGCCACGAGGTCGGCGACTTACGCGCCAAAGTCGCGTTTCAAAAGTTTGTTTTGCGCTCTTTTTCAGCCAATCAGGATCCACGGACACTGTGGGCAACGTGATGACATAGGCACGGGTCACCACCATCTTTCAGAAGGGCATGCAAGTGATTGGCTTGCTTTGGTGGGCGTCACAGGGGGTATAAAAGGGCGTGCACGCCGACTGCCATATTACTTCTGCCGATCTCAGTATAGGGAGAGGTTGCTGCTGATTCTGTAGGGAGAGCGTTAGGCAGGGAAGAAGACAAAAAAACTGCTTCTGCTGCTAGCGATTTGGCCTGCACAACACACCAGTCACTGTGTGTGCAGTGCAAGGGGAGGCTATATTGTGGTGTATCAGTGGTGTTGGTTGTTGGGCTGTCTTTTAAGGCTTCCTGACAGGCTGGCATTGCTGTTTACCCACTGCTCTGCAAACTGCTTTTTTAAAAGCAATCCAATATCCCTTATCCTCTAGTCACTTTTGTCACAGCTGTGCCATCGAGCCTGTGACATAGCGCTCAGATATCAGTGGGCCTCACACAATCCAAAAGTGTCCAGTGTCCACAAATGTCTGCAGAAATTCAAAATCTCCCTTATCCTCTAGTCACTTTGGTCACAGCTGTGCCATCGAGCCTGTCACATAGCGCTCAGATATTCATTGGGCCTCACACAATCCAAAAGTGTCCAGTGTCCACAAGTGTGAGAAGAAATTCAAAATCTCACTTATCCTCTAGTCACTTTGGTCACAGCAGTGCCATCGAGCCTGTCACATAGCGCTCAGATATTCATTGGGCCTCACACAATCCAAAAGTGTCCAGTGTCCACAAGTGTGAGAAGAAATTCAAAATCTCACTTATCCTCTAGTCACTTTGGTCACAGCAGTGCCATTGAGCCTGTCACATAGCGCTCAGATATTCATTGGGCCTCACACAATCCAAAAGTGTCCAGTGTCCACAAGTGTCTGCTGAAATTCAAAATCTCACTTATCCTCTAGTCACTTCAGTCACAGCTGTGCCATCGCGCCTGTCACATAGCGCTCAGATATTCATTGGGACTCACACAATCCAAAAGTGTCCAGTGTCCACTAGTGTGAGAAGAAATTCAAAATCTCACTTATCCTCTAGTCACTTTGGTCACAGCAGTGCCATCGAGCCTGTCACATAGCGCTCAGATATTCATTGGGCCTCACACAATCCAAAAGTGTCCAGTGTCCACAAGTGTCTGCTGAAATTCAAAATCTCACTTATCCTCTAGTCACTTCAGTCACAGCTGTGCCATCGCGCCTGTCACATAGCGCTCAGATATTCATTGGGCCTCACACAATCCAAAAGTGTCCAGTGTCCACTAGTGTGAGAAGAAATTCAAAATCTCACTTATCCTCTAGTCACTTTGGTCACAGCAGTGCCATCGAGCCTGTCACATAGCGCTCAGATATTCATTGGGCCTCACACAATCCAAAAGTGTCCAGTGTCCACAGGTGTCTGCTGAAATTCAAAATCTCACTTATCCTCTAGTCACTTTGGTCACAGCAGTGCCATCGAGCCTGTCACATAGCGCTCAGATATTCATTGGGCCTCACACAATCCAAAAGTGTCCAGTGTCCACAAGTGTGAGAAGAAATTCAAAATCTCACTTATCCTCTAGTCACTTTGGTCACAGCAGTGCCATCGAGCCTGTCACATAGCGCTCAGATATTCATTGGGCCTCACACAATCCAAAAGTGTCCAGTGTCCACAAGTGTCTGCTGAAATTCAAAATCTCACTTATCCTCTAGTCACTTTGGTCACAGCAGTGCCATCGAGCCTGTCACATAGCGCTCAGATATTCATTGGGCCTCACACAATCCAAAAGTGTCCAGTGTCCACAAGTGTGAGAAGAAATTCAAAATCTCACTTATCCTCTAGTCACTTTGGTCACAGCAGTGCCATCGAGCCTGTCACATAGCGCTCAGATATTCATTGGGCCTCACACAATCCAAAAGTGTCCAGTGTCCACAAGTGTCTGCTGAAATTCAAAATCTCACTTATCCTCTAGTCACTTTGGTCACAGCTGTGCCATCGAGCCTGTCACATAGCGCTCAGATATTCATTGGGCTTCACACAATCCAAAAGTGTCCAGTGTCCACTAGTGTGAGAAGAAATTCAAAATCTCACTTATCCTCTAGTCACTTTGGTTACAGCAGTGCCATCGAGCCTGTCACATAGCGCTCAGATATTCATTGGGCCTCACACAATCCAAAAGTGTCCAGTGTCCACTAGTGTGAGAAGAAATTCAAAATCTCCCATGTCCTATTGACAGCTTGTACCTTGTTTTACATTACTATATAGTTTGTTGGATTTTATCTACATTTTTACCAAAAATGAGGAAGGCTGGTGGAAGAGGCCGTGGAATTGGGCGGGGTTTACCAGCTGGAAATGATGGTGTTGGTGGTGGATCTGATGGTAGTGGCAAGAGCAAAATAGGACCGAATGCAGGAGGTGTTGAGCCTGCGTCATCGTCTGGCTCCATAAGGCTTCGAAGGCTTAGTTTTCTAGGAGTTGGCAAACCGCTTTTAAAGCCAGAGCATCAGGAAAAAGTTTTGTCTTACATTGCTGACTCAGCCTCCAGCTCTATCGCCTCCTCTTCTTCAGTTGTAAAAAGTAAAAGCACTGAGTCGTCATTGGAGGCTCATGTTCATGAACCACACTTTTCCTTGTGTCCTTCACCCCAACCAAGATTGAAGGATGACGCAGGCCATACTACTGATTACTCCATGGAGCTGTTTTCACATACCATGCCTGGATTATCAAGTCAAATGGTGAATTACCCAGGCCAAGATGAATCTGACATGGAGTGCACTGATGCACAGCCGCTGATGGATGATTCTGCTGGTACATTCACTCAGAGCACTACATTGTCCTCGCAGTGTACAGAGCCAGATTCTGACCCTGATGAGACTCAGATGCCCCTTCCCGCACACTATACCACCATACATGGTGACACAGAGGAAGGTGCACATGACATTGAAGAGGAGGTGATGGATGACCCAGTTGTTGACCCAGATTGGCATCCATTGGGGGAAGAGGGTGCTGCTTCCAATAGCTCAGATGAGGAGCATCCACAGCAGACATCGACATCACAACAGCTGTTATCCGGCAGGCCCGGAGCACTCCAAAGACAGGTTCTAAAAATCAAAAGAGTTGCTGGACAGCTTGTCCAGAGGGTCAAAACATCACAGCGTGCTAGGCCGCAAAATGTCTGCCAAAGTAGGAAGAGTGCAGTGTGGCACTTTTTTTAACAAAATCCTCATGATCAGGCCAAGGTTATCTGTAAGAAGTGCGCAAAGACCTTTAGCCGAGGGAAAAATCTGAAAAATTTGAATACCAGTTGCATGCTTAGACATTTAACCAGCATGCACTTGCAAGCGTGGACACAACACCAAACCTCAAGTGCCACATGTGCAACTGATCACAACGAAGGTAGTCAGCAATGCTACATTGTTTCCCCCACTGTAAGCCCACCGGTTAGCACAGCAGCAAATGTTGAGGTGTCGTTGCAAGGCCACAGCAGTCAGGGAATCTCACTGTTATATCAACGAAAGACTGATTCTAGGCCATCAGAAAGAACACCAACTCCATCACCATCATCAACCCTCTCTCAGTCCGCCCTGTCCACCGCTACTTCCACCATATGCAGCTCTCAAGTCCAGCTCACCCTCCCAGACACTATGAGTAGGTCAAGAAAGTACTCAGTCTCTCATCCGCGTACACTGGGTTTGAACGCCCACATTGCCAAACTAATCTCGTTTGAGATGATGGCCTTTCGGTTGGTGGAAAGCGCAGCTTTCCGCGAACTCATGGCCTATGCAGTACCACACTATGACCTACCCAGTCACCACTTCTTCTCTCGCAAAGCCATCCCAGCCCTCCACCATCATGTGAAAGACCGCATTGTCCATGCACTCAAGCAGTCAGTGAGCGGAAAGGTGCACCTCACAACTGATGCATGGTCCAGTCGCCATGGCCAGGGCTGTTACGTGTCCATCACTGAGCACTGGGTTAATGTGGTGGATGCAGGGTCCACAGGGGACAGCAGTGGTGGGACAGTGCTGCCTAGCCCATGGTATAGTAAACAGTTGGCTGTAGGCGTTCGACCCTCCTCCTCCTCCTCCTCCTCCAGAAGCGAAAGCTCGTCCACAGAGCGCAGTCGTACGAGCACTCCATCAGCAGCTGCCACTGTTGCACACGAGGTGTCTCCCTATCGAGCAGCTAGTGGAAAGCGTCAGCAGGCTTTGTTGCAGATGATGTGTTTGGGCGACAGACACACCGCCGAGGTGCTGGCCGAGTACTTTCAGCGACAAACTGAGTCATGGCTGGGCAGTGTACATCTTGAGGCAGGCAAGGTAGTTAGTGATAACGGCCGTAATTTTGTGGCAGCCATAGCCCTTTCAAAACTCAGCCACATACCTTGCTTGGCTCACACCTTGAACCTGGTGGTGCAGTGCTTCCTCAAAAATTATCCGGAGTTAACAGCCCTGCTCCAGAAGGTGCGAAGACTGTGCGCGCACATCCGCCGGTCACCTGTACACTCTGTTCGTATGCAGAAGCTGCAGCGATTGCTCCACCTTCCCAACCACCGCCTCATTATCGACATTGCAAAAAGGTGGAACTCCACCCTGCACATGGTGGAGCGGCTGTGCGAGCAGAGGCAGGCCATAATGCATTTGTGGGAGGATACACGGCCAGGCACTTTGAGAGCAGACATGGAGTTGACCGGTGTGCAGTGGTCGAAGCTGAAAGACCTCTGTAAAGACCTTCAGTGTTTTGAGGAATGCACACGGCTGGTAAGTGCAGACGACGCCATCCTCAGCATGAGCATCCCACTTATGCGTCTGCTCATGCAAACTTTGACGCACCTTAAGGAGCAGGCGTCTGCAGCCAATGTTGATGAGGAGGAAGAGGAGGAGGGAATCCTTGATGACATTCAGCCATTGTCTGCTCAGGGACCTCTCCTGGACGAGGTGGAGGAAGAAGAGGAGGAGGAGGATGATGGGGATGATTACTTAGGGGAGGATGCATCTCGTGGGGCAAGTGAAAATGTTGGCATGGCAAGGTCTGGTACAGGGTTTGTGCGTGACTGGAGGGATGTGAATTTGCCAGAAAGTGCTCCTCCAACCAGCACTCGCAGTGCATCATTGACACCGGGAACATTGGCCCACATGTCAGATTATGCCTTGCAGATCCTAAAAGGGGACCCACGCATTGCCAAAATGATGAGCGATGACGACTACTGGTTGGCCAGCATCCTGGATCCACGCTATAAAGGCAAATTACAAAACATCATGCCACAGGAGAACCTTGCCCTAATATTGGCTAATAAACAAGCAACTCTGGTAAATCGGTTGCTTGAGGCATTCCCAGCACACAGCAGCGGTGATGGATCTCACACGAGCCGTACGGGCCGGGTGCAGCTTGGCAGAGGTGTTCGTGGTGCACACAGCAGAAGTGGCATTGGAGACAGGGGTTTCATGACAATGTTGTGGACTGATTTTTCAAGTACCGCTCACACAACTGGTAATACTGCATCGATGGAAAGTGACAGGAGACAGCAGTTGTCAACTATGGTTACAAACTACTTTTCCTCCCATATCGATGTTCTCCCACACAGGTCATTCCCCTTTGACTATTGGGCCGCTAAACTGGACACCTGGCCTGAATTGGCACAATATGCGTTACAGGAGCTCGCTTGCCCAGCTGCAAGTGTGCTATCGGAAAGAGTCTTCAGTGCAGCTGGATCAATCCTGACAGAAAAAAGGACCCGTCTGTCAACCCAAAATGTGGATGATCTAACCTTCATTAAAATGAACCACGCATGGGTTTCCAAGGATTTTGTCCCACCTTCCACTGATGACACATAGGGTGACTGAAAAATGGCTTGCTTTGGTCCACCTCTTCCTGGGACTTGACCTATTTCACCTTTTGCATCAGCTGAATGTCCAACATCAACATATGCCACTTTCTAAAACTCCCTAACTGTGTTGCCTCCCCCCCCATGGCCGGGGTCACCACCTAGCGCACGACACTGTGCGAGTGCTGTTGCCCTGGACAGGTGGGTAGGCCGACTCTTGGGCGCGGGCACTGGCACAGGGTCCCTCATAGTGCAATCAAGTGTCTCTGACGGTGGTGGTGCACACCCGCCGTCAGACACACCGCCGTACTATGAGGGGCCCAGTGCCAGTACCGACGCCCACGAGTGGGCCCCCCTTGCTTGGGCAGGGCCCCAGCATTTGCAATCTTTACCTCTCCCTGCTCCTCCGCTGTGTAGTCTGGGCCGTCAAATCCATACTGTGCCTGACACCGTCTGAGCCTGCCTCCTGATGTATAGACATATATTTTGAATGTGTACGCTATCCATACATGTTATCTGGGGATACGGAACCCTTTCTCACCTTTGTGCAATCACATGCAATCCATACTGGGCCTAACACCGTCTGAGCCTGCCTCCTGATGTATAGACATATATTTTGAATGTGTACGCTATCCATACATGTTATCTGGGGATACGGAACCCTTTCTCACCTTTGTGCAATCACGTGCAATCCGTACTGGGCCTGACACTGTCTGAGCCTGCCTCCTGATGTATAGACATATATTTTGAATGTGTACGCTATCCATACATGTTATCTGGGGATACGGAACCCTTTCTCACCTTTGTGCAATCACGTGCAATCCATACTGGGCCTGACACCGTCTGAGCCTGCCTCCTGATGTATAGACATATATTTTGAATGTGTACGCTATCCATACATGTTATCTGGGGATACGGAACCCTTTCTCACCTTCGTGCAATCACGTGCAATCCATACTGGGCCTGACACCGTCTGAGCCTGCCTCCTGATGTATAGACATATATTTTGAATGTGTACGCTATCCATACATGTTATCTGGGGATACGGAACCCTTTCTCACCTTTGTGCAATCACGTGCAATCCATACTGGGCCTGACACCGTCTGAGCCTGCCTCCTCATGTATAGACATATATTTTGAATGTGTACGCTATCCATACATGTTATCTGGGGATACGGAACCCTTTCTCACCTTCGTGCAATCACGTGCAATCCATACTGGGCCTGACACCGTCTGAGCCTGCCTCCTGATGTATAGACATATATTTTGAATTTGTACGCTATCCATACATGTTATCTGGGGATACGGAACCCTTTCTCACCTTTGTGCAATCACGTGCAATCCATACTGGGCCTGACACCGTCTGAGCCTGCCTCCTGATGTATAGACATATATTTTGAATGTGTACGCTACCCATACATGTTATCTGGGGATACGAAACCCTTTCTCACCTTTGTGCAATCATGTGCAATCCATACTGGGCCTGACACCGTCTGAGCCTGCCTCCTGATGTATAGACATATATTTTGAATGTGTACGATATCCATACATGTTATCTGGGGATACGGAACCCTTTCTCACCTTTGTGCAATCACGTGCAATCCATACTGGGCCTGACACCGTCTGAGCCTGCCTCCTGATGTATAGACATATATTTTGAATGTGAACGCTATCCATACATGTTATCTGGGGATACGGAACCCTTTCTCACCTTTGTGCAATCACGTGCAATCCATACTGGGCCTGACACCGTCTGAGCCTGCCTACTGATGTATAGACATATATTTTGAATGTGTACGCTATCCATACATGTTATCTGGGGATACGGAACCCTTTCTCACCTTTGTGCAATCACATGCAATCCATACTGGGCCTGACACCGTCTGAGCCTGCCTCCTGATATATAGACATATATTTTGAATGTGTACGCTATCCATACATGTTATCTGAAGATGCGGAACCCTTTCTCACCTTTGTGCAATCACGTGCAATCCATACTGGGCCTGACACCGTCTGAGCCTGCCTCCTGATGTATAGACATATATTTTGAATGTGTACACTATGCTATCCATACATGTTATCCGGGGATACGGTACCCTTTCTCACCTTTGTGCAATCACGTGTAATCCATACTGGGCCTGAGAACAGATGGCGAGCTGTTAAGCAAGCTACAGCACCTGTGGTTTGCACACGTAAGTTTTTCATTTTTTCAGGAATGACGGTTAGGCCTAATTCCGGAACTGCGGTTGACCTGCACTTACTGGGAAATCATCGTTCACGGGTAATAATTGTAATCACAGATCCCCATCACTAACGTTGTTCAGCGGGTTATCTGCACCTGTAAGCGACAAACGCTGGCCTTTTCAGTGTAGCGCACATGCAGCCACGGACATGTAAGGGCATGACACACCAGTTATTGGCCAATCTCATGTGCCAGAGCCTCACGTGTCCCTCTAGTAAGCCAGACTCGGACCGCGGGGCATGACAGAGTCTCGTTCGTTAACGGAATTAAGCTTGCAATGTGTGCATCTGTTCTGTAGCTTGCATGGTTGAGGTTTCCCAGGTGGAGTCGAATTAAACCCTAGGCTCCACTCCTGGTGGTGCCCTTCTGGACATTCCTTTAAGGTTCAGCTTTGCAACCATACTGCCCACGTAAAACAAACACTTTGCCTTCATGAACGCTGTTTGGAGGGTCATGGGAATAACGCCGCCCAATCAGTTAACCTGCTAGAGAGATCCTTCGTTGCTCCCAAGCATGACATCACACTCCCTAGGAGGAAGGTAATGCCACTGTGGCGACCGTACTCCTGGGGGCGACACAAGTGCACTGATGTCCAGCCACTGCTCGATGAATCTGCTGGTACATTGACCCAGACCACTACATTCCCCTCGCACGCTCCATGGCCTTAATCTGACCCTGATGAAACTCAGGTTACCCTTCCCATATACAGTTCCATCTTACACGGTGACAAAGAGGAAGCTGCAGATGAAAGTGCAGGTTCGGCCCACCCGCCATCAGACACACCACCGTACTATCAGGGGCCCTGTGCCAGTGCCGTCGCCAACGAGTGGGCCCCCCTGCTTGCTCAGGATCACAGCACTTGCAAGGTTGAAATACTGTGCAGTGAGATGGAAGATGGGAACGACGAGGAGTCCAGACTAGTACAGGGATTCCCTAGCGAGGAGACTTATTTGATTGTTTTCAATGTTGGGACAGCAATTTTTGGGGAGCACTATACTCTGGAGAATGATAGATGGGGCCCACCATACACTGGAACATTCCAAAGGTGGACATCAGACACTGGAGCAGCATTTACAGGGCCCATTATACACTAGAGCATTAGAAATGGGGCCCATTATGTTTGGAGCATTATTTGGGCCCATATGACAGTGGAGCTTCATCCATGGGGACCAACATATACTGTAGAATTATGTGGAGCTCATCATATACTGTTTCAAACATTATATGGGACCAATGACTCTGTATGGAGAAATAGATGGGCCTTGTCATGAGATGTAAAAAGTGAAGTATTTTTCATTGTACTATACCGCTATTTCTCTGCCGTATCGGAGCATGATGAGTTGTGGTATGTGCTAAAGGGGCGCTCTTTCGCCCAGGGCACATGAAAACCTGGAGCCAGCCCCCCCCCCACAACTTTAGCCAAATAACCCCCATTTTTCAGTGCGTAACTTGTATTATGAAGTTAATTAAGGTTGACAAGCTTAAGTAAGAAGAATTGATGCTTTTGGCATTCAAATTGGCACTGTTGGTGTATTTCCTGTCCTCCTCTCACTGCCGACTTTTATTCCCCATTGACTTACATTGGGTTTCGTGTTTCGGGACGACCCCGACTTTTCCCTATAATCGGACGATCTTGCTCGACCCGACTTTTGGAAAAGTCGGGTTTCACGAAAAGAAACGCGACCCTAAAAAAACAAAAGTCGCTCAACTCTAATCAAAACATTTAGCTTAAAGTCATTTATTAATGTATAAATTTGAAAATTTCTGAAATGTATTCTTTCAGACAAAATATCTCTCTACGAAATCTCCAGTACACATACAAACCAAGAGGGCATAGAGTAATACACTGCCAAACTCCATTGGCAGCAGCCTATTAAGCTGCAGAACAAAATGATTGAGCAAATGATTGAACAATCCTTATCTCAGCCAGCATCTGTCAGAATTCAGAATGTGTTCATTCATAATAGACTTAGCAGATAGCAGACTTTTATCTCATGTGCATTGGAGCCTGTAGCTTTACGCTGACTAGCAGCAGCATAGGTATTGTCTCGGGTAAGGCTTTGAAGACTTAAGGGCCTTTTACACATAGCGATATCGCTAAAGCGTCACTGATGTTGTGACGCAGCAGCGATATCGGTAGCGATATCGCTACATGTGATACTAACCTCCGACCGGCTCCCCCACTGGCTATCACTGATCGCGCGAGATCGGCCTGGTCCATTTCTCGTCATCGGCTTCCTACTGGCGCCGACGAGTGAGTCATGGATGCAGGCAGAAGACGGTCACCCTCACCGCGTCTGACAGGTGAGTACGACCGCCGACCACTGCTGCATCGCTGGTGAGATCTGCCTGATTGGCAGCTCACTAGTGACCATTTAGCGATGCACCAGCGATCCTGACTGGGTCATATCGTGGTCGGGATCGCTGGTGCATCGCTAAATGTAACGGGGCCTTTACATAAATTTTTATCCATGGTAATTCATGTTTACTCTCTCCCTCTGTAAAATACTTAGGTACTTTGAACACTATTGGCAATGGCATTTAAAGGGTTAGAAAAACAAGGATTACATTTCACTGAATATGCCTGTTAAGCTGGTTTCACATCTGCTTTATTGGAATCTATGCTAAAAGTGAAAGTGTTTTTATGGATAGAACCCGCACTCATTGCAATAAATGTGCCTTTTTACATGTTATCCACAAACTGACATTACCTACTTTGACATATGAAAAATGGCCCTATGACAAACAATGTCTTGCTCAAAGATATAAAATATATGATGCCCACAATTTACAGTTTAATGGGCAAAAGAAGATTTTTGTTTTTGCATGTGAAACAATTAATAGTACGAGGACTGTAAAGAGTGACATGTGGTCACTTAAAAAGCAATGAAAATTTGTTTTCTTTTTTAATATAGATGAAAAAAAAGTTATGTGAAACTGGCCTCAAAGTGAGGTGGCAGCTGTATAATGCAAAGTACAGCTGTAATATCACTGTGCCCACAAAATTACTCCATAATATGCATTCTCGCTGTGACATGTAATAATCAGGAGAAAAGGATAAGAATTAGGTACACAGATATTTTTTTTTTTTTAGCTCTGCAGACTCTTTGAGTTGTATGGGTGCAATTTACAACACCCTAAGCTTCAGTGTCCCGGTTTCCACTTTCCTTTGTGTATGATGAGCCTAGCAGTTTGAAAAGAATCTGGAGGTTATGACAAAAAGAACCTACTTTTAATGAAAGTACAAGGCTTCTAATCTTGCAAAATATCATTGCTGGACTTAATTAACTAGTCAGATGTTGGGCTGATGTTCTTGGTAATATAACTGAAGTTAAAAATGTTTTACTAGACAACCTAAAAGACAGTTGGGCAGTTTCTTTAACACTCATATTATCTGTCTTAGAACAACATGAATTAAAGTCTTTCTTGATAACCTAATTTAAAAACTGTCAAAGCCAAACATTACTTTGTCACATTTACCTATCAATTCAGATTTCTGCAAGGATTTGCAAGTTTGCCTTAATAAAAGAAACAAGTATAAGAGTTGATTTTAGCAGTTGAATGCTTGTACAATTGAACATAAATCTCTCAAATATGAGTGATTAGCAAAAAAGAATCCTGATCAGTGATGAGCGAGTGTCTCACTGATCGAGATGCTTGGAGCTCACCAAATATTTCTGGAGTTGCTCGGCGGGAGCTCGGGTCCCCGCCCGGCATGTTTGGCGCTCCTTAGAGAGCAAATGAACATGCAGGGATTGTCTGCAACACACTGTAATGCCGCAGCCATATTGGTTGTGGCATTACAGTGATTGGCTGGCTGCACAGCGTCATCAGGTCTATATCAGACTTGACACCACCATGCTCGTCACAGTCTACTCTGCAATCAGGCAGTGTAGGGAGAGTTGCTGGTGAGCTAGGGAGAGATTTGCTTGTGTCTTAGTTAGTGTCGGTATACCACACTATATTAGACACATATCCAACTCAACTAACAGTCCTTCTGAGGAATAATCCAGCTGCATAGATATTAGTGCTAGGCAGGCAGGCAGTGTATGTGGCAGACTGCAGCGCATATAGCAAGAGGCTCCATTCTAGTTCTGTCCGCTGCTGCTGCTGCTGCCTTTACAGATATTTCTAGACATAATCCCAATTATCAGGGGCCAGGAATAATTTATTTTTGGAACTTTCTGCTCCATTTGCTTGTTGGCCTTGCAGAATGCAGCCAGATCCTTTCCATATTACAGTGCTACAAATCCATCTATTTAAAACTGTGGTTTGTCCTTTACATGGATTACATCTAAAAAGTGCGGTCAAAATTCTGCCATTTCTGCCCTCCATTTAAATTTTGTTGCAGTGTATTAGTGAAGTTATTGACACCAATTTTCTGGTAAAATAGTTACCTACAGGTCAACTATTTAAAACTGTGGTTTGTCCATCACACAAATCACATCTAAAAAGTGCGCTCAAAATTCTGCCATTTCTGGCCTCCATGTAAATTTTATTGCAGTGTGTTAGCGAAGTTATTGACAGCAGTATGTTGGTAATAATAGTTACCTACAGGCCACCTATTTCAAACTGTGGTTTGTCCATCAAACAGAGAAGATATAAAAAGTGCTCTCAAAATTCTGCCACTTCTGGTCCCCTTCACAAGTTTGCTCCAAATTAAGCCATTTGTAGTGAATGTGCAAAATATTGTCCTCCATTTAAAATGGATAAGGCACGTGGCAAGGGACGGGGAACTGGACTTAATGGTGATGGTGTTGGTGCATGCAGAGGCCGAGGCCGAGACTGGGGCAAGCTGAAATTGTGCCACAACAAATACCCATATCTTCTCACCCAACCTTCCTGTCCCAATTACTAGGGGACTGCAGCACGCCAGTATTGATCCCAGAGCAGTGTTAAAAAGGTTGTTGGTTGGATGGCAGATAATTCTTCCAGTCACTTTGCCACCTCCACCACCACCCTGTCTTAACACGGTCAAGTCTCAGTAGCCCTAAGTCTGAACCACATATTCCTCATTCCTCACCCTGATCCTCCTTTCTCCCACCATGCCAAGTGCCCGGAAACAACTGATCCCACACTTCAACACTCTGAAGAGCTGTTCAGGTTAGTTTGACAGGAACGATCCTTCATAAATCCATGTTGATATGGAGTTAAACATTTATTAACATTGAGATATTCCATAATGGTATCCCTTAGAAACCCTTCAAAAATTTTGCCCACAACAGATGTTAAGCTTACCGGCCTATAGTTTACAGGTTCCCTTTTACACCCCTTTTTGAATATTGGTACCACATTTGCTTGCCGCCAAGCAAAAGGAACAGACCCTGTTTCTATAGAGTCTTAAATATAAAAAATAGAGGCCTGTCTATCACATTACTTAACTCCCTTAATACCCGAGGGTGAATGCCAACCGGGCCTGCTGATTTGTCAATTTTAATCTTAAAAGGCAGTTCTGCACTTCTTCCTGGGTTAGGCAGGTAATACTTAATGGGGAGTTTACATTATCACTCTGCATTTCCCCTGGCAAATCCTTTTCCTGTGTGAACACTGTTGAGAAAAAAGTATTTAAAACATTTGCTTTTCCTACATCGCTCTCTATGATTTCACCCTCATTGTTCTTTAAAGGGCTGACACCATCAATTTTAATCATTTTACTGTTTATATAATTAAAGAATATTTTGGGGTTTGTTTTACTTTCCTTAGCAATGAGTCTCTCAGTTTCCACTTTTGCTAAATGTATTAAATGTATTTGTTTTTTTACACATTTTATTTTTTCCTCTATAACTTTTTAATGCTTCTTCATTGCCTTCTTGTTTTAGCTTCTTAAATGCCTTGTTCTTGTTATTTATTGCCCTTTTTACATCCTTATTTAGACACATTGGTGTTCTCCTGTTCCTAGCCCTTTTATTTCTGTACGGTATGGCTAGCTCGCAGTGGGTGTGTAAAACTGATTAAAATATTTCCCATTTATTTTCTGTGCTCCTATTTTAGAGGACATTGTCCCAATCAATTCGGCGAAGGTCCTCTCTAAGCCGATCAAACTTTGCTTTCCTGAAATTCAGCGTTTTTGTAACCCCCTCCCAGGGCCCCCTACTGAAGGACAAGTGGAATTGTATTATATTGTGGTCACTGTTCCCTAGGTGCCCATCGACTCGTACTTCTGTTATTCTATCTGGCCTGTTTCTTAAAATTAAGTCCAGAAGGGCTGTCCCTCTAGTTGGGCCCTGCACAAGTTGTGACAGATAATTATCCTTGGTCACTGACAGAAATTGGTTTCCTTTCTGAGATACGCAGGTTTCAGTTTCCCAGTCTATGTCGGGGTAGTTGAAGTTCCCCATAATAATCACCTCATTGTGATTTGCTGCTTTGTCCATTTGTTTCAAAAATACATTTTCAGTGGTTTCTGTTATATTTGGTGGCTTATAACAAACCCCTATGAGGATTTTATTACTTTTCCCTCCTTGTATCTCCACCCATAGAGACTCCACCTCTTCATTTCCCTCTTGTAGAGTCCACTAAATTTGCTCCCCGTTATCTAGGTCCTTTTAAAGTCCTTGAGCAGGTGAATCCTATTGTGTATAGCATCTTCCTTCCGCCGTGACTGAACATTACCGACACCTTGCATGTTTGACTCTTGAAACTCATTCACATGTCTCGGTCTTCTGAGCCATCTGCTGAGACATTGGGAGCGTCATCTAGGTCCTTTCAAGGTCCTTGAACAGGTGAATCCTGTAGTCTATCGTCTCAGTCTTCCGCCGCACTTGAACATCATCAACACTTTTCACGTCTCTCTTCTTAAACTCATGTACAATATATGGCCCGGTTTTCTGGGTCTTCTGCTGGAGGCTCAGATGCATCCTTGGATGATTTTGAGGTTAACGCCATTGTCGGGTCCAAGGTGGAGCATGGCAAAAAGTTCTTTTTGGTTGACTAGAAGGGTCATGGACCAGAGGATAGGACCTGGGAGTCTATTGAGCACATTCGTGCCCCCCAGCTTATTGCGGTATTCGAGGGTGACAAATGTTGCCGGGGAGGGGGCCTAGCGGAGGGGTAACGATAGGTGTCAGGATTCTCCCACTGCATGGGGTAGATCCCAAGCCTTGTCTGCTTCTGTGGTCTCCAATTCTGCTTTGGCTGCAGTGGGAGCTGCTCAGCAGAGACGTCGGTCTAAGCATCTTGCTCAGACGTGCTGTTGACTTGGTTACTGCTGGCTCTCCAGCCAAAGCTGTAGAAACTAGGAATAGGCAGCGGCGATCGGGCATTTCAGATGCTAAGTCCAGAAATCACCCTACTGAGCATGCTCGTGAGGTGACGACCTCTCCTTGTTGGTTGGTCATCAGCTGCTCGGGTGACGTGGCAGTTCCGTATTGGTCCACGAGCAAGGTCTTGTCTGACTGGACTTGGACAGGAATGTATAAAAGGTTCCCAGGAGCGTTCATCGGCACACTAAGATCATTTGCAGTCGTGTGGGTGGAGACTCTGCCACTCTGTCGGCGTGTATGAACGTCTTGTACTCCTAAGAGAAGTAGGTTGTTCTTTTGGCTTGGCCTGGCGCCTGTCTTGGCCACATGTGTGGTTAGCATGGGTCAGATACGGGGCACAATTAAACCCACCTGCTTAAACCCTAGTGTTTTCAACTGGGTATAGCACACACCTCATTTGGTACCATTCGACGGTTAGCTGAGCTTGGTACTCTTATTTTTGCGCCACTTGGTGGAGCTGTATTAGTTAGCAATATTTTCTTTGGCAATCGGCAGTTAGCTGAGCTGGTATTCCTTGACCAGTGCATACCTCTCAGATGTTATCAATTAAGTATCTTGCATTCAGTTCACACTGTGTCGAGTTGACACAATGTGCTTCTTAGTGAATGCTCCCTGCACGGCTCCACCATTGTTTACTGGAAGCAGGATAACATCTCTGCACTGTGGACACCTACCGGGTTGAGACCACACTAAATAAAATAATTAATAAAGTGTGATCTGCCAACCCAAACCCCATGAGTGTCTCAAAACAAAGGCATACACTGATAGGCAGCAATAAACACCAGTAATGTATAAAAGTAGTTTTATATAATTAGTATACTTAAATTGTTCTTTCTGTTTCAGTGTCAATTGTGCTACACATTTTTTCTAACACATAAGAGAAATCTTGTAAAATGACATTATTTATTATATAGTCTAAATTTCTATCAGTATGTCTTTGGAGTGTGAAATGTTGATTTAAAATAAGTTGGGATTTATGGAGATAAACACAACATCTAATTCAGTTACAGTAATTTCATGGTCTTTGCAAAAAGATGTTCAAGCAATGTTTTGGAAAAAATGTCTCTCTATGCATTTAGAGGAAGTATGTTGTATAATTTATGGTACTGAAAGATTGCCCTCATGCATTACTTCCCCTCTGGTGCTAAGTTGCTAAGTGATATTGACATGTTCTTGACACTGAAAGTATCTGATATATACTTCTGTTATTTTGATAAATCAAAGTTCTATACTTTTTGGATGCATGACATATCCTGCTTTATCAAACAACTTTGCAAGTACAGATATTTGAGTAACAACATAAAACTGGCTCAGTGGTTAGCACTGCAGCCTTGCAGCACTGGGGTCCTGGGTTCAAATAACACCAAGGACAACATCTGCAAGGAGTTTGTATGTTCTCCCCATGTTTGTGTGGATTTCCTCCCACATTCCAAAAACATACTGATAGGGAATCTAGTTTGTGAGCCCCATCGGGGACAGTGATGATAATGTTTGCAAACTGTAAAGCGCTGCGGAATATGTTAGCGGTATATAAAAATAAATATTATTATTATTTTGAATATGTCTTAAAAATTGTTATATAAATATTATATGGCTTTATTAGTAAAAATAGTAAAAATAACTTTGCATATTGAAGGATTATTCTCTTGTTATGAAATAGGTTTGTAAATTTGACAGCATGAAAATAACAACTTTGCGATTGACTTGTTTTTCCACTTCCATTGCTATGTGAGATTTTGTTTTAAACTTTACATCTCGATGACAAGGAGATTGACCACCAGAACCTGTCCGAGTTTGCGCATTCACTAAATTACAGGGAATTATTTTGTGTGATCCCAGTGACTGTTCCAGTCCATTAATTTTCTATGCAACAATAGGTTAGCTATTCACTTATCCTTCCCTGCAAACCTGACTTGAAGCTCATATTATGAGATTTGCAAAATCACAAGCAACCTCTTGCAGCTTCCATGACTTATCTCACTTTCCTCAGGTCATGAACTTGTTAAAAGGATCTCAATGCAAATCTATCTCTCTACACAAAGATATGAAGAACCGCACCTCCCAGCCCTGCCTGACGTCACTAATATGTTGGAGGTGACACGGTGTGGTCTTCCAACTTTTACCAATGTGTCGTCCCATACCCCTCGATATATATAATGTTAGTTTGGCACAGTTTTACACAGACACTCCCTGTCCAAATGGGCAGAGCCAGCCATGGGGATTGAGAGAAGGTGGTCCACTCGACCGCAAACATGACACAATACTCTCTTACAACCCTGACAGGATGAGAGACTCCTTTCTCTAGCATCAATGAAACAGAGCCTTGCCAGCCCAGTAAAACTTCCACCAGCTCCTCATTAAAAATATACCTGGTCCATGAATAAATCTTTAAACCGAAATAGGAACTTGTGGATTCATGGATCAAGTTAAAGTTAAATTCCAAGGTTAAATTGGATATTTCATCACTTTAAGGGAACACTAAACAAAACAGACAAAGCATTATATACACAATGGTATATATATAGTCAGATATGCAAACACAGGTGGCAGTACAATAAATATAGGCAGATGATACAAAAGTTAGCTTCCGGTTCAATGTTAGGCCTTGGTGCTGTGTATCCACATGGGAATTGTGGAGAGCCAGTGGTTTCTCGTGTCTTCCAACACAATAAAATGGTGTGAACTCCCTTAGAAGAGAACAATGGGCAGCAGCCTAACACAAGCAAGTAACTCCTTGGTCAGTTACTCCCTTTCCCACCCACATGATGGTATGAGTTTCCCTCCCTTTGAGTCTGGTAGCTGAAACTCCAAAACCTATGATGGTTCATAACTTATCACTGGATGGTCATAGAGAGATGGTTTTGGCACCAACGGATCCGCCCGTACCCCATTTCTACTTGGAGATTAAACATGACTTTGCTACCTTGATTCTACTGGCTGTTTTATGTATCTCCACACCCCGAGGTCCTCGAACGGGTCTAGAGTCTGGCGGGCATTCATCCCATTCCCGTAGTATTGAAAATTTAATTTATTAAAAATGGCTATCAGAATCATGCTTACGAAAAACATTCTACATGGTTTCATTGTCTCTTTGTTACTGCCTTCATGTTAATAAGGCACCACAAGCAGTTTAAATTGGGTCTGCTTATTCTTAATGACACTGAGTAGCGTTATCTGGCTGAAAAATGTTTACAGAATTAGAAAAATATGGCACCCTTTTGTAGATTTTTTCGTGCGGTATTGCAGATCAATATCATTTACTTCAATGAAGCTAAGCTGCATTAGTTGTCAGACATTTGCGATGTGCAAATAAATTTGAGTGTAAATTGATGTCTATTAGAATTTTACAAAAATTGTAATTTGTTTCAATGCAGATTGACCAAAATAGTGGCAGCTATTTTTCTGAACCATCAAAATGTAAAAAAAAAAATCCTTATATTTACCTCTGGCCCTTCCATGTCACCCATCCAGTTCTCTATGTATCTTCAGATTGGCTCAACTCCTGCTGAAATCCCTGGCCTCTCACACTGTTCCTGGACTGTCAATTGTGAAGGCCCAAGAGGGTTCTGTGCAAGTCATAGCATCATGACATCATGGCATGCACCATGACCTTGCACACATGAGAAGAACTCTCACCAAAGCAGCAGTCAAATCCCAGCTTGAGAGACACAGTGATTTAAATGTACAAGGTAGTGATCTGAAGATGAGGTGAAGATCAGATGGGTTAAGGTGCTGTCACACATAGCGATGTACCAGCGATCCCGACCAGTGATATGACGCGGTCAGGATCGCTGGTACATCGCTAAGTAGTCGCTAGTGAGCTGCCACACAGGCAGATCTCACCAGCGACATCGCTGGAGTGGGGGGTCGCTACTTACCTGTCAAACGAGGCGATCCTGCGTCCTCCCGCCCGGCTCCACGCTCGTCGCTCGTCTCTCCACAGGAAGCGTCGCAGGAAGCTCACGACGAGAAACAGTCCTGGACGTTCTCGCGCGATCAGCGACAGACAGCGGGGGAGCGGGTCGTAGGTAAGTATCAGACACAGTGATATCGCTAGCAATATCGCTATAACGTCAGTACCTTTAGAGTCAGGAGCAGAGGGGTCGGAGAGGTGAGCAGAAAGGTGAGTATAAGGTTATTTTTTCCTATTTTGCAGACTATATCTATTATCTTTTGGGGTCATGAGACACCCTAGAATATAATAAGGGATAATAAATTAGTGGCAATTTCTCTGAAAATTCAATTTTCCAGGAAAAATTAGCTACCATGCAAATTTGAATTTTTGCCCAATATGCTCATCTCTGCTAGTAATAAATTAATCTGTTATTTAATTAAATAATTAATACTTACACAATCAACATTTATATTGAAATTTGTAAGTTAAAATCAGTGTGCACTTGAGCCAAGCAATAATATTTTCCACACCATTTACACAACATAACAAATCTTGGAACTGTATTTTTCTATATTTATTACACAAAATAATAAGATGTGCTTTCCATGAAAATGAAAACCATCATTACCCTGTGTACATTATGCAAGGCTCTTTTTTGTTAGATTAAAATACATCTCAGTAAGAACCTGTAAAGAGGCAAATTAACTCATTAAAAATAAAGTGATTACTAATTCCTACTGTTTCTAATTGTAAAGTAGGGCAACAAGTTCACAATTACAGACTGTTAGAAACAAAGAAAAAGAATGAAATCGAACAAATTATTCACAATATTAATCAGTTTAATGTTTCACATCAGTAAAGCGAACATTCTTTTATAACCACCTTTTCTATGATTTTAGAACTTAAATTGGATTATTAAATCATACACTTTCCCACTGTTAACCAGGTCTCTTGTGTTCTGCACTTCGGCCTAAGGAAATGGCTGCACGATAATGTAGAATTGGAAGTGACTCTATATATACACAATGTTCCCTCAAATTATAAAATTAACTGACAACCATTGATATTATTGTAACCTGAAACCCTATCTACAGTGCCTTGCGAAAGTATTAAGCCCCCTGGAACTTTTCAACCTTTTCATACATATCATGCTTCAAACATAAAGATACTAAATGTAAATTTTTGGTGAAGAATCAACAAGTGGAACACAATTGTGAAGTTGAACGAAATGTATTGGTTATTTTAAATTTTTGTGGAAATTCAAAAACTGAAAAGTGGGTCGTGCAATATTATTCAGCCGCTTTACTTTCAGTGCAGCAAACTCACTCCAGAAGTTCATTGTGGATCTCTGAATGATCCAATGTTGTCCTAAATGGCTAATGATGATAAATATAATCCACCTGTGTGTAATCAAGTCTCCGTATAAATGCACCTGCTCTGTGATAGTCTCAGGATCCTGTTTGAAGCACAGAGAGCATCATGAAGACCAAGGAACATAGCAGGCAGTTCCGTGATACTGTTGTGGAGAAGTTTAAAGCCGGATTTGGATACAAAATGATTTCCAAAACTTTAAACATCCCAAGGAGCACTGTGCAAGCGATCATATTGAAATGGAAGGAGTATCACACCACTGCAAATCTACCAAGACCCGGCTGTCCCTCTAAACTTTAATCTCAAACAAGAAAAAGACTGATCAGAGATGCAGCCAAGAGGCCCATGATCACTCTGGATGAACTGCAGAGATCTACAGTTGAGGTGGGACAGTCTGTCCATAGGTAACAATCAGTCGTACACTGCACAAATATGGCCTTTATGGAAGAGTGGCAAGAAGAAAGCCATTTCTCAAAGATATCCATAAAAAGTGTAGCTTAAAGTTTGCAACAAGCCACCTGGGAGACACACCAAACATGTGGAAGAAGGTGCTCTGGGCAGATGATACCAAAGTCGAACTTTTTGGCAATAATGCCAAACGATATGTTTGGCGTAAAGGCAACACAGCTCATCACCCTGAATACACCATCCCCACTTCAAACATGGTGGTGGCAGCATTATGGTTTCGGGCTGCTTTTCTTCAGCAGGGACATAGAAGATGGTTACAATTGATGGGAAGATGGATGGAACCAAATACAGGACCATTCTTGAAGAAAACCTGTTGGAGTCTGCAAAAGACCTGAGACTGGAACGGAGCAAAATCTACAATGGAATGGTTCACAAATAAACATATCCAGGTGTTAGAATGGCCAACTCAAAGTCCAGACCTGTATCCAATTGAGAATCTGTGGAAAGAGCTGAAAACTGCTGCTCACAAACAATCTCCATCAAATCTCAGTGAGCTCAAGCTGTTTGCCAAGGAAGAATGGGCAAGAGTTTCAGTCTCTCAATGTACAAAACTGATAGAGACATACCCCAAGCGACTTGCAGCTGTAATCGCAGCAAAAGGTGGTGCAACAAAGTACAGTCATATGTTAAAGTTTGGGCACCCCTATTAATGTTAACCTTTTTTCTTTATAACAATTTTGGTTTTTGCAACGGCTATTTCAGTTTCATATATCTAATAACTGATGGACTCAGTTATATTTCTGGATTCAAATGAGGTTTATTGTACTAACAGAAAATGTGCAATCTGCATTTAAACAAAATTTGACCGGTGCAAAAGTATGGGCTCCCTTATCATTTTCTTGATTTTAACACTCCTAACTACTTTTTACTGACTTCCTGAAGCACTAAATTGGTTTTGTAACCTCATTGAGCTTTGAACTTCATAGCCAGGTGTATCAAATCATGAGAAAAGGTATTTAAGGTGGCCACTTGCAAGTAGTTCTATTTGATTCTCCTATGAAGATAGGCATCATGGGCTCCTCAAAACAACCCTCAAATGATCTGAAAACAAAGATTTTTCAACATAGCTTTTCAGGGGAAGGATACAAAAAGTGGTCTCAGAGATTTAACCTGTCAGTTTCCACTGTGAGGAACATAGTAAGGAAATGGAAGAACACATGTACAGTTCTTGTTAAGCCCAGAAGTGGCAGGCCAAGAAAAATATCAGAAAGGCAGAGAAGAAGAATGGTGAGAACAGTCAAGGACAATCCACAGACCACCTCCAAAGACCTGCAGCATCATCTTGCTGCAGATGGTGTCACTGTGCATAGGTCAACAATACAGTGCACTTTGCACAAGGAGAAGCTGTATGGGAGAGTGATGCGAAAGAAGCCGTTTCTGCAAGCACGCCACAAACACAGTCGCCTGAGGTATGCAAAAGCACATTTGGACAAGCCAGTTACATTTTGGAAGAAGGTCCTGTGGACTGATGAAACAAAGATTGAGTTGTTTGGTCATACAAAAAGGCGTTATGCATGGAGGCTTAAAAACACAGCATTCCAAGAAAAACACTTGCTACCCACAGTAAAATTTGGTGGAGGTTCCATCATGCTTTGGGGCTGTGTGGCCAATGCCGGCACCGGGAATCTTGTTAAAGTTGAGGGTCGCATGGATTCAACTCAGTATCAGCAGATTCTTGACAATAATGTGCAAGAATCAGTGACGAAGTTGAAGTTACGCAGGGGATGGATATTTCAGCAAGACAATGATCCAAAACACCGCTCCAAATCTACTCAGGCATTCATGCAGAGGAACAATTACAATGTTCTGGAATGGCCATCCCAGTCCCCAGACCTGAATATCATTGAACATCTGTGGGATGATTTGAAGCGGGCTGTCCATGCTCGGCGACCATCAAACTTAACTGAACTGGAATTGTTTTGTAAACAGGAATGGTCACAAATACCTTCATCCAGGAACTCATTAATAGCTACAGGAAGCGACTAGAGGCTGTTATTTTTGCAAAAGGAGGATCTACGAAATATTAATGTCACTTTTATGTTGAGGTGCCCATACTTTTGCACTGGTCAAAGTTTGTTTAAATGCAGATTGCACATTTTCTGTTAGTACAATAAACCTCATTTGAATCCAGACATATAACTGAGTCCATCAGTTAATAGATGATATATGAAACTGAAATAGCTGTTGCAAAAACCAAAATTGTTAGAAAGAAAAAAGGTTAACATTAATAGGGGTGCTCAAATTTTAACATATGACTGTATTAAGTTAAAGGGACTGAATAATATTGCACGCCCTACTTTTCATTTTTTGAATTTCCACAAAAAATTTAAAATAACCAATAAGTTTCGTTCAACTTCACAAATGTGTTTCACTTGTTGATTCTTCACCAAAAATTTACATTTGGTATCTTTATGCTTGAAGCATAATATGTGGGAAAAGGTTGAAAAGTTCCAGGGGGCCGAATACTTTCGTAAGGCACTGTATATGAGAAATCAATCAGTAATCAAAGCATTCTAATTATAAATTCAAAATAATAATAATAATAAGCTTATTTCTGTAGCACCAACATAATGAAAAGAACTTTACAATTCTGAGGGGATGTGTACAGACAATATCAGACATTATAGAGTAACACATAATTCAAACACATACCATAAGGAGTGAGGGCCCTTCATGTAATATTACAATGTATGTAAGAAAAAAAATCAATGAACACAAAAAGCAAATAAGTAACACAGACAAACCATGTCCGTACATTTGTCATTACGTGGAACCTTGTGTTTTCTCACTTAGAACTAAGTAATACTATTACCTGATGTAGTGGTTCAACCAATATCAGGTTCCTGTCTTTGATTCTAGTTCAGAATCTGAGCTTGCATCTTTTCAAGCCAAAGTGGATTGTTCGTTGTGGGACAGTTGAATGGACACCAAGGTCCACCGATCTGACCCCCTTAGACTTTTATCTTTAGGGTCATCTGAAAGCAATTGTCTATGCTGTGAAGATACGAGATGTTCAGCATCTGAAACAATGGATACTAGAAGCCTGGGCTAGCATTTCTTCTGTGGTTTTGCTATCAGTGTGTCAAGAGATGGAAAAAAGGATTACATTGGCAATCCAACACAATGGGCAGCACTTTGAACAAATATTATAAGTGATCATAAACTTCTAAATAAATCATGAAAGAATAAAGTTACATTAAAACTAAGCACACCATTGTTTTTCTTGTGAAATTCTAAAGAAGTTGTATGTGTCACTTGACCCTCTTCCCATTGGAAAAAATAAAGTTGGATCCAAAATGGCTGACTTCAAAATGGCCACCATGGTTACCACTCATCTTGAAAAGTTCCCCCTTCCCATATACTAATGTGCCACAAAGAGGAAGTTGATATCACCAACCATTCCCATTTTATTTAGATGTAACTGTTACGGATCTGCAACACAGGACTAGGGTAGAAGGGGGAAAACTGACCCTGCACTATGACTAGGTTGATATCCTATGGTGGAGTGGGCAACCCATTCCTTGCGAGTAGACCCACCAACGATCCTAGGTTAATCTCAAGAGAAGACCTATAGATGGGGAAGGGGGTCCCTAAAAGATCTAAGGACTGGCCACAAAAACGGGTGACCTCCTAATAGATAGCACAGAGAAGGCTGCAGAAACCAACGGAATACAGAAACAAAGACTAGCGGAACCAGAGGCCCCAGCACTGCACAAAATACACAGAAGGCAAAGCAAAGCACCAAGCCAGAATTCAAGCGGATTAACACTGTTGTCCAACAAGGAATGGGAGGCAGGTGCTGGGTATTAAAGAGTCATACAATCACCTGACCCAAAACAAGCCCAGCACCAGAGGAAAAAGACCAGCAGCCAGAACATCACAAGAAAATGGTGGATAGTCACAAACTAAACAGATTCTAACAGTATCCATATACTGTAAATGGCCCATCCTGTACACTTATTTATGCGAAAAATAAACAAAAAATTACACATTTGTTATTGCTGTGTGCGTAATGACCTCCTCTATAAAACTGCCCCACACCCTTCAGTGAACACCATAAAAAAATAAAAAAGAAAAAAACAACACTTCATCATCATACCGCTGAACAAAAAGTATAATAAAACAAAAGACAAATGTAAATATAAATTGTACCGATGAAAATGTCTTCTTATCCCACAAAAAACAAGATGCAATACAACTCCACCAGCAGAAAAATTAAAAAGTTATAGCTCTCATAATAAAGCAATGCAAAAATATCTTTTTCTATAAAATACTTTTTAAGCTAGTTTGACACTAGTGTTCTTGGGCACAGGGCAGGGCCACCGCTAAGCCCAGCCCCCCCAGCCACGCCCCCTCAGGTCAGTTCCTCCTCTGATCGCATGAGGCTGCATGCGATCAGCGTATCCTATATTTAGCATTGGATACGCTGATCGTGCGTTGACCGTGCTCTGGTCTGATTTTGCTGACGCTGCGCCCTTTTGGCGCCGTGCCCAGCGCACAAAAACATGCTGTGTTGCATTTTTGTGCTCTGGGCACAGCGCCAAAAGGGTGCAGCACCAGCAAAATCAGATCAGCACACGGTCAGCGTACGATCAGCGTATCCAACGCTAAATATAGGATATGCTGATTGCATACAGCCTCATGCGATCAGAGGAGGAACTCACCGGAGGGGCGTGGTCGGGGCTTAGTGGCAGTCCTGCGCTGCTCCCAAGAACGCTAGTAAAATACTAGCCTTATTGTGTAAAAATGCCAAAACATAAAAAAAAATAAATGGGGTATTGCTGTAATCGTATCGGTGAACTCAGGAGAAATTGCACACAAAATTGTGTTGTCCTTTTTCTTCTGTTACCCTTATGAAAACACAAAACTTGGGGCTAAACAACATTTTTTTTGTGGGACAAATGTGATTTTTTTTATTTTCATGGCTCAACGTTATAAACATCTGTGAATCACCTGGGGTTTGAAGGTGCTCACCACACATCTAGATAAGTTCCCTGATGGGTATAGTTGCCAAAATGGTGTCACTTGTGGGAGATTTCCACTCTTTAAGCACATCAGGGGCTATTCAAGTGCGACATAGTGTCTGCTAATCATTCTAGCTAATCATTCTATATTTTATACATGAATCAACAATGTCCTACTAGGTGCAACTGGGCACTTCACACAATATCATAACAAAAATTTCCCATGTACAACTGCATGGAAAATATGAAGAGATCCCAAAATATAAAATCACAACTTTTATTCATTTATCCAATAAAATCCATTTAATAAAAAAGCAAAATGCCGTATAAAGGACGCTGGAGCACAAAATATAATAACAATGGATTAAGAATAAACAATCAGATCACAATATCGGCAAATTGAAAATGGCATTCCTCCTATTACAGAAAATATATATATGTACCTGAAGAAGCAGGTGGCGAAACGCACGTCGGAGTGAGGATGCTGCGAGCACAAGTCTCCATTCAGAGGTAAACACATTTTATTATACATTTGTTATTGTGGGCCTTCTTGTGGAATTATAATGGGAATTATTCCATCTGAAATCTTTTAGTGTTATTATGCACGGGAGTTATTGTAGCTATTGTGTTACATCCCTTGGGGCCGCATAATAATAATACTATCATATTAGTGTAACATCTACCGTTTTTGAGAAATATTTTTTGACTTTATATATGATCCTGGCTTTATTATATGCTTAATTTAGGCTGTTTTTGGCTAAATCCTTGACACTTTTTGATGTAATAATTTTTTGAAGCAGTAATATATTAATAATTGGTATATATATATATATATATATATATATATCCAGCAATGTAGACCAGCTCACTCCTGTGAACCACCTGGAACCTCAGCTGACCTGGTTAACTCCGTTGTGCCCGGATCTGGATGTAGGAGTCCATCCATACAAATGTGAACAACGACAAAGCAAAGTCCAGCAATAACATGAGCAATCCAGGATGCTGTTAAAATTTTTTTTCTTTTTATTCATAAATCCATTAAAATGCAATGGTCCAAGCAGTTCAAAACAGCAATAACGCAGGAAAGTCGTGCAGATAGGACTACGCATTTCAGCGGTAGAACCCGCCTTCTTGACGGTCCAGAATCCGTGAAGAAGGCGGGTTCTACCGCTGAAACGCGTAGTCCTATCTGCACGACTTTCCTGCGTTACTGCTGTTTTGAACTGCTTGGACCATTGCATTTTAATGGATTTATGAATAAAAAGAAAAACATTTTTAACAGCATCCTGGATTGCTCACGTTATTGCTGGACTTTGCTTTGTCGTTGTTCATATATATATATATATATATATATATATATATATATATATATACACACATATTTTTTTTTCTGTACTAGGAGGAATGCCATGTTCAATTTGCCGATATTGTGATCTGATTGTTTATTCTTAAGCCATTGTTATTATATTTTGTGCTCCAGCGTCCTTTATACGGCATTTTGCTTTTTTATTAAATGGATTTTATTGGATAAATGAATAAAAGTTGTGATTTTATATTTTGGGATCTCTTCATTTTTTCCATGCAGTTGTACATGGGAAATTTTTGTTATGATATATTTTATACATACATATAAAATATGTGAGATATTAGTCGATATTTTGGCCATGGATTGGTAGGTACTGAGTGGCTGTCTCATCAGTATATTTGCACCTGTGTTACTGCCATCTTAACCACATGGGCCTGCTGCGCCCTGAAGTGCATTTGGCTGGAGGCCTAGGCAGTTAAAAACATTGCTGCCTTTTTCTCCACTATCATGAAGTGCAATATGTGCCAAAAACAGTGTCAGAATCAGTGAGATCCATTGAAGCACTTCAGAGTTATGACCTCATAAAATGACGGTGGTCAGAACTGAAAATATTGGCCTGGTCAGGACGATAAAAACAGGATTTGGGTGAAGGGCTTAAAATTGCATTGCAATCAGATAGCAATCGTATGACATTCGGATGTCAATCGGGTGCTTGTTGTTAATATCGGTTTGTACTTGCATGAAAATCGCATGACCCTTCTGGACCCAAATCGGAATGTTTTTTTTTCACGGTGATAGTTGTGAGCCCTAAAACAAATGCCATGCACATCTCAAAATACAGGAGTTAATCTTTCAGTGACACATAAGGTTTGAATTCCTGATTGGCTGGGCTAGAGCATGTGATCTGATTGCTATAGGGAATTAAGGGGAAGCCTACCTGACTGTTTTTGATGCCATTAGCCCTCACTTCAGCAAGTCTTCAGCAGAGTTTGAATTGGAGCCAGACATGTTTTTATTTTTGCATCTTTTGCTGCAGCAGCTACTGTATTTTTGGACTCTTTGACTAAAAGGAAGTAGTTTTTTCCTTCCATTAGACAAGTTCAGCTGTAAGCATAGCTGAACTCTTACATCTTAGCGACAACAGTGATCTTAAGTGATAATAAGAAAAGTATTTCAGGCATAAGATATATCACATTGTATTTAGTTGTTCTTTTCTGCAAAGGTTTTTGGAACCAATTTAATAATTTAAAATTCTATTTTTTTTTTAAATTTTTAATTAAAGCCTCTCAGCATTTACACCTGACGGTCTGAAAATAATAATTTGCAAAATCTGAGCTAAAGATGAGCGGATTTAAGAGCATAAGAAAACATAAGGTATAAACAGATAAACTCATACTCATCTCATCTCTCTGACTGCCCCTGATGCTCCCTGCCCGATGTCCAGTTTTCTGCACTTTTGTGGCTAGGTATTCACTCTGTGCAGCAGAAATCCAAGCCTAGAGTAAACACAGGGACAAAGATGCCGTACAGCGGAGGGCAGAACTGCGGGCACAGAGCAGTGGAGACAGACGGAAAGGTTATGTTAACTGCAAAAGAAATAAAATAAACATACTCACCTCACCACTCATTTTTCCGGCCACCCCCTCTGCTCCCTGCTGTAATTTTTGTGTTGGCTTCTGTTTCAGCCACTAAGTGTTACCACAATATTGCTGTAGGTGATGCTTGATAGAATCAATCCTATTTTATTCCTGGGATTTGTTGCTTTGACCAGTACAGTAACAATGGGGTAAATCTTGTTAATTTGTTTTTTTGTCTGCTATTAGCAGAGGATGAGGAAGTTCTATATGAACCCCTGAGAGCCAGCTCCCCCTGCCAGTCAATAGTTCAGCTTTCCTGGTTCAGACTTCTGTGCTTTCATGTTTTGCCCCAATTAATTTCTCTTCTATGACCTCAGCTTGATATTTCACTATCTGCTTGTTTTATGATTCTGTTCCTGATGTGACTTCTTTGCTTTGACCATGCTTGACAACCATTCCTATTTCTGATAAGCACTCACGAAGGGTGGCCCTTCCGTGATAGCAATCTACTGGATCCTGTTGTATCATGCTTCCTCTTAAATCTGCCAGATGGAATGGCTTGTGCCAAGTCTGTCCAATATAGCCTTTTTGAGCCTGAGGTCTCAGGCAGTTGTGACAACTGCTCTCTGACCAGTCCTCCTCGAGTAGGTCCTAGAACATGTGCAGTGACCCTGAGGCCTAGTCGTGGCTTAAAGACCTAGCTTAAAGTGAACACTTGGCCTAGATGCATTATGACAGATATACAAAGGACAAAACAGGGAGCAGAGAGAAGTGAGGTGGCTAGAGATGTGAGCATTGAGGTGAGTATGTTTTCTTTTCTTTGCAAACTTTTATTGACCTTGCACTCTTAAGCACATATTTTAGTAAATTTGAGTAGAATTCAATTCCACTGGAATTATTTCATCCATCTGTAGTCTGAGTATTGTGGTTTACACCAAAATCTTGGATAAACTACTTTGATAATATAGACCAATGATTTTATACCTAGCGAAAAAGTGATCTTAGCCTTTGCATTTCAACTCACAGAAAAAAAACCTCACAAAACAAATCGTGCTTATTATTTGAAACAATTCTACTGAATCTGCTTTATGTGGCTTCCAAGGCTTGCACTTTTAATTAATGTACTTTCACTCCTGCTGTGTCTTGTTATTCAGCTTAAATTGCAAGCATAAAGAAGCGCTTAAATTGCAGGTTCTTTGGAAAACTGTTTCTGCAATTAAATTTTTACTCTTAGGCCATTACAATTACTCATTTCCCTCTATGTAGAAATATTATTTTACAAATATTTTACAAATATATGGTCAAAAGATAGCACACGACATTAGGTCAGTAGTTGCATCTAATAGACATTAAGGAACTGCTAACTGCTATAAGCAACGTGTCGGCTTCCTAGCATCTGTTGTACATATGGTATATCTAAATCCTGTTAGGTATGATGTGAAGATACAAAGAAAGGGATAGATTTTATGAGTCTTGCCTGTTTAAAAAATAAGAAATGGGAATAAGAAATGGAACATCTAAGAAAATATTAGCTCATATAGTTCCTAATTCACAACAAATGTCCAAGCTTCATTTACATAGTAAGATTTTGTTTGGGGAACTTAAAAAATCAAGGACCATTGTAAGAACTGGTGTTATGCACCCCTGGGCATAAAAAGGGCAAGCTACAATGCATAGTGCTTAGCAGGGATGGAAATTGCTCTGTGCACACTTGGATGCTTGGTTTTTGAACCAAACCATAGAATTAATCTTTTCTTTATCTCTTTGAGTAACTGTTGGTAGCATTGGTAGATGTGAGGCACTACTAGATATGAGCAGATTGATCCACAAAGATTCACGATCGAGTCAAATTTTCTGAAATTTGCGCTTTCATGCGAATTAAAACATTTTGAAATTTGATTTGCAGTTCTCAAAAAAGGAAATTTCTGGGCATCATTTCCCACACTGCTGAAGCATCAGAGACCAGGCTAATATAATTTTGTGTTGTGTATGGGGTTCCCCACAATGTTCTGCAGCTATAATATCTAGCGGATTATTATACCTTTTATAGGGGTCAGAATCTTGGTTATCATTGATCAGTAGTTTCCTGGGAAGCACAATTTGTATGGCAGAGTTGTTTTCCATCTTCAGATTTAGTTGGTAAGTCTTCAGTAGAGTGGAAGCTCTTAAAGTCAGTAGAGTCGTCTCTTTCTCCTGCCAACTGTAAAATCTTATGGTCATTGGGCTCCTCTGTCTCTCTTTTTGACTGTAAAGTGTAAGCTCTTATAGTCAGCTAGGTTCACTTTATTTCCTCTTCAACAAGTGAATTTTCTGAGCAATAAAAAGGTTTGCATTATTGAGATTCAAGCAAATTTATGCAATGCAAATTAAATTTTTGCTAAATTTCACAGCCAGCTAATTCAAATTTCAAAAGACTTGCTCATCGCTAGTCATTACTGCTACTTGCTTTAAGCATATTATTTTTAACTATGGTCAGATATGAAAGGAATTCGTAAAGAAAGAGAGATAGTCTATGAGTCTTGTCTGTCTAAAAATAAGAAAGAAGAAAAAGAAGTGAACCATTTCAGGTTTTCTTAGTACATGTAGCTCCTAATTTCTATTGAGTTTTTCAAACTCAACAATTTACTTGATGGATTTAGTGACAGGAGTTGCTTTTTTCCATTTGAGGTTGTAGTCAGCAACATTGGCATCCCTCAATATTAAGTTGACCATGTGAAAGTTGTCCTGAAATAAATTGTTTAGTGGATGTAAAAAAATGTATAGGTACAGTTGTGGCCAAAAGTATTGACACCCCTGCAATTTTGTCAGATAATACTCAGTTTCTTCCTGAAAATGATTGCAAACACAAATTCTTTGGTATTATTATCTTCATTTAATTCGTCTTAAATGAAAAAACACAAAAGAGAATGAAGCAAAACATTGATCATTTCACACAAAACTCCAAAAATGGGCCAGACAAAAGTATTGGCACCCTCAGCCTAATACTTGGTTGCACAACCTTTAGCCAAAATAACTGCGACCAACCGCTTCCGGTAACCATCAATGAGTTCCTTACAGTGCTCTGCAGGAATTTTAGACTATTCTTCTATGGCAAACTGCTCCAGGTCCCTGATATTAGAAGGGTGCCTTCTCCAAACTGCCATTTTTAGATCTCTCCACAGGTGTTCTATGGGATTCAGGTCTGGACTCATTGTTGGCCACCTTAGAAGTCTCCAGTGCTTTCTCTCAAACCATTTTCTAGTGCTTTTTGAAGTGTGTTTTGGGCCATTGTCCTGCTGGAAGACCCATGACCTCTGAGGGGAGGGAGACCCAGCTTTCTCACACTGGGCCCTACATTATGCTGCAAAATTTGTTGGTAGTCTTCAGACTTCATAATGCCATGCACATGGTCAAGCAGTCCAGTGCCAGAGGCAGCAAAGCAACCCCAAAACATCAGGGAACCTCCGCCATGTTTGACTGTAGGGACCGTGTTTTTTTCTTTGAATGCCTCTTTTTTCTCCTGTAAACTCTATGTTGATGCCTTTGCCCAAAAAGCTCTACTTTTGTCTCATCTGACCAGAGAACATTCTTCCAAAACGTTTTAGACTTTTTCAGGTAAGTTTTCGCAAACTCCAGCCTGGCTTTTTTATGTCTTGGGGTAAGAAGTGGGGTCTTCCTGGGTCTCCTACCATACAGTCCCTTTTCATTCAGAAGCCGACGGATAGTACGGGTTGACACTGTTGTACCCTCGGACTGCAGGGCAGCTTGAACTTGTTTGGATGTTAGTCGAGGTTCTTTATCCAACATCCGCACAATCTTGCGTTGAAATCTCTTTCCAATTTTTCTTTTCCGTCCACATCTAGGGAGGTTAGCCACAGTGCCATGGGCTTTAAACTTCTTGATGACACTGCGCACGGTAGACACAGGAACATTCAGGTCTTTGGAGATGGACTTGTAGCCTTGAGATTGCTCATGCTTCCTCACAGTTTGGTTTCTCAAGTCCTCAGACAGTTCTTTGGTCTTCTTTCTTTTCTCCATGCTCAATGTGGTACACACAAGGACACAGGACAGAGGTTGAGTCAACTTTAATCCATGTAAACTGGCTGCAAGTGTGATTTAGTTAGGTGCCACAGGTAAGTTACAGGTGCTGTTAATTACACAAATTAGAGAAGCATCACATGATTTTTCGAACAGCGCCAATACTTTTGTCCACCCTCTTTTTTATGTTTGGTGTAGAATTATATCCAATTTGCCTTTAGGACAATTCCTTTTGTGTTTTTTCATTTAAGACAAATTAAATGAAGATAATAATACCAAAGAATTTGTCTTTGCAATCATTTTCAGGAAGAAACTGAGTATTATCTGACAAAATTGCAGGGGTGTCAATACTTTTGGCCACAACTGTTCATATATATACACTGCTCAAAAAAATAAAGCGAACACTTAAACAGCAGAATATAACTCCAAGTAAATCAAACTTCTGTGATATCAAACTGTCTACTTAGGAAGCAAGACTGATTGACAATCAATTTCATATGCTGTTGTGCAAATGGAAAAGACAACAGATAGAAATTATTGGCAATTATCAAGACACCCTCAAAAAAGGAGTGGTTCTGATGTTTTGGTCACTTTTGAATGTTAGTATTGCTTTCACACTCGTGGCATCATGAGACGGACTTTACAATCCACACAAGTGGCTAAGGTAGTGCATCTCATCCAGGATGGCACATCACTGTGAGTTGTGGCAAGAAGGTTTGCTTTGTCTGTCAGCTTAGTGTCCAGAGGCTGGAGGCGCTACCAGTAGACAGGCCAGTACACCAGGAGATGTGGAGGGGATTGTAGGAGGGCAACACCCAGCAGCAGGACCGCTACCTCAATCTATGTGCAAGGAGGAACAGGAGGAGCACTGCCAGGGCCCTGCAAAATGACCTCCAGCAGGCCACAAATGTGCATGTGTCTGCACAAACTGTTAGAAGCCGACTCCATGAGAATAGTCTGCATGCTCAACGTCCACAAATAATAGTAATAGTGTACTGCAAGGAGAATTTTGGTTAAAGGCTTCTCCTCCACATGACAATGGAAATAAGGAAGAGAGCCCCCAAGATCCAGCAGTAGAAAAATCAAAGTCTGAAATATTTGGGGATATGAGTTATGAGAAGAAGTTAGCCATAGAAACAGGTTATGCATAAAGAAATGAGTGGCTTATGTGGATGAAGTATACAGCAGAGCAGAATAATAAATCTAACCGCATTGCATGTTCAACGGCCAGACCCCATTTAGGGACAATTCCCCTCAGAGTCCCAGATCAAAATCAAACAGGTCTGCAATGTATGATAGCCCTGTGTAATGCCTCATATGACCCTACTGATAATAACTTGTGTCACGCTCTCTCAGCCCTGCATCCAATAGTAAAAACGAACCAAGTACCTCCTAGGGTCTTTCTATACCCAGGTAACTATACTTGTTTCCTAAGGAAAGGGACAGGGACTGGAAAGTTGGTAGGAAATCTAACCTCAGAGTTTTGTGGAAGCACCATATCCATAGAGACAGATACGAATGGTTACAAAGCTAAGTGGTTCAATAATCAGACTGCAGCAAGAAGTGACATATGGTGGATATGTGGGGACATGCGGTTGAGAGCCCGGTTGCCAACAAACTGGGTTGGCAGCTGTGCACCAGACTAGGTACTCATGCCATTCCAAATAATAGCATCAAAAGAGATAAAAAGGGGTAACATGGACTTCAAAACTCTATGTAGAAACAAAAGGTCGATACCTGCTGGGACTTTGGAGCCAAGAATCTACATAGACAGCATAGGGGTTCCTAGAGGGGTACCAGATGAATACAAAGCTAGGAATCAGATCGCAGCAGGATTTGAATCAGTTTTCTTTTGGTGGGTGACACTGAATAAGAATGTGGATTGGATAAATTATGTTTACTATAATTTGCAAATATATATGAACTACATTAGGGATGCAATAAAGGGTATAGCTGAACAATTAGCCAAAACTTCTTTAATGACATGGCAGAATAGAATGTCCTTAGACATGTTACTAGCAGAAAAGGGAGGAGTCTGTAAAATGTTTGAAACTTATTGCTGCACTTTTATCCCGAATAATAGAGCACCAGATGAAAACATCACAAAAGCATTGGAGGGTCTTACATCATTGTCTGATGAACTGGCAGAAAATTCTGGTATCGACAACCCATTCCTGATTGGTTGAAATCATGGTTTGAAAGATGGAAGCACCTTGTATCCTGTCTTCTCATCTCCCTGGCGATTGTGACAGCTATACTTGTGACCTGTGGCTGCTGCTGTATCCCATGCATCAGAGGACTACTTCAGAAACTGATAGTCTTAATAATGGATGCATCTATGTATATTGGACTGAGACCACTCAGTAATGATTATGATTATGACAGTACACTGTAGTTGAGAATAAGATATGATCTCTCCACCATATGGGGAATTCGGCAGAAGAAAAAGGTTAGGAAGTCCAACACTGGCATTAAGCCTTTGAATGTACCCATAGATTAAGGGTAGAATCATATCTGTTCTCAAAAGGGGGACTGATATGGTATTCAGTGCCCCTTCTAATACACACACATAGACCCCTACAAGATATCTCCTATAAGCTATGACTATCATAGCTAAAATCATATTAAAACAGTATTTGTTGATTCAAGATAATATTTGCTCATAATAGACTTTGATATTCTTGATGAGTTGTACATCTCCCTGGGTCATTACGACCTATTACTGCTTATAACCTGATAGCACCACGTCCACACTTAGCACCATATCGATTGGGGTAGCTAATGGCAGGTAGCATGTATTTAAAGGGAATCTGTCACCCCTTTTTTGAGATATCATATAATAATAATAATAATAATCTTTATTTTTATATAGCGCTAACATATTCCGCAGCGCTTTACAGTTTGCACACATTTCATCACTGTCCCCGATGGGGCTCACAATCTAAATTCCCTATCAGTATGTCTTTGGAGTGTGGGAGGAAACCGGAGTGCCCGGAGGAAACCCACGCAAACACAGGGAGAACATACAAACTCCTTGCAGATGTTGTCCTTGGTGGGATTCGAACCCAGGACCCCAGCGCTGCAAGGCTGCAGCGCTAACCACTGAGCCACCGTGCTGCCCTGATGATATAATGATATCATTCAATTGTGTGTCACATAAGGATTCTCTTAGTACTTTTGCTTCCCCCTGACCCCGCACCTTTCACGCATAAATACCTTTTTTAAATCGGTTCCGATGTATGTAAACTGCTGCTGTCCGGTCCGCTGGGCGGAGCTTATTCACCTGCTCCTCCCCTCCCTGTCTTGCACTATACATTTCTTCTTGTGTAGAGCAAGACAGGGAGGGGGGAGCAGTTGAATAAGCCCCGCCCAGCGGACCGGACAGCCGCAGTTTACATACATCTGAACCAATATAAAAAAGGTATTTATGCATGAAAGGTGCGGGGTCAGGGGGAAGCAAAAGTACTAAGAGAATCCTTATGTGACACACAATTGAATGATATCATTATATGATATCTCAAAAAAGGGTGACAGATTCCCTTTAATCAGATAAAGCTATAAACCTTAGTAAAGATAGAAACTAATAGCGATAATTAGACTTTTGAATGCACACTTGTTCTCTCATCTACCTCTAAGATGGAAAATCACCTGATGATAAAATATACTTATCTGTATAATGACCAATTTGCTAATGCATTTTAGGATATTATACTGCAATAAATGATTTCATAACTAATTCTGATATACGCAGAACATAGAGATGATATAATGTGTACGCCCCATCCGGCAGGGGATATAAGCTGGAGGGGTCTAATTAAAGGTATGAGATTTGGATTCAGATGCTCATCCTCTGTGTTCATTTGTCACATCACTCTACTCCAATCGAAGCATACTTAATTTGGAAATCATCCGATATACGGGGTCCTGAAACCCTCAACCTAACACAGCTTCTAGTCTTCTATGGAAACTATTGAAGCAGGTAAAAAGTAATAGAAAATGTTTCTAAAGTATTCAAAAATAAAAAAAAATTAAAGTTTAAGTCACTCCATTTTGCCCCATTTACAATAAAACAATTAAAAAATAAAAAATACACATATTGTTCAGATTCGCCCAAACTATCAATATATACAAAGAATTAATCCGATAGTTAATCCGATGTTAAACGACGTAAGAAAAAAAAGAGTCAAGACACCAGAATTATGTTTTTTTGGTTGCCGCAACCCTTCATTAAAATACAATAATGGGCAAACATACATTTTATGTGCACCAATTTGATATCAACAAAAACATCAGCTCGGAGTGCAAAAAATAAGTCCTCACCCAGCCACAGATCCCGAAAAATGGAGACTACGGGTTTTTGAAAATGATGCAATGGTTTTTTTTTAACAAATGTCGAATTATTCTTTCACCACTTAAATAAAAAATAACATAAATATTTGGTATCTATGAACTCAGTGACCTAGAGAATTATAATGGCAGGTCAGTTTTAGCATTTGGTGAACATGGTACAAAAAAAAAAACAAAAAACAATTGTTGAATTGCATTTTTTTTGCAATTTCACCTCATTTTGCATTTTTTTCCATTTTTCAGTATACTATATGGTAAAACCAATGGTGTCATTCAAAAGTACAACTCATCCCACAAAAAAAACAAGCCTTCACGTGGCCATTTTGACAGAAAAATAAAAACTGAAAAGGGCCTGGGGATGAAGGTGTTATAAAGATTTCAACACACTTTTTTCATCCAAATTGAATTTATTTATCTTTTTTATATTTTCAATAATATCTTTTTTTCAATTAACATAAATAAACTTTTCTTTTTTAATCACACTTTTTTTTTAATTACGCATATATATTTCTCCAGTGCATATCCTTTCCATTCGGCAACCTCAGTTTCTTACATCTGCTTCTGTGGCTCCCTAGCATTGACCTATGTTACACGGAGCAAAAACGAGAAAGTACTATCACACAGGACACACATATTTCTTCTGCATTTCATATGAACCCTACTTATTATGCTATTTTTTTCATCTAAAAAACACACATTTCCACTACCCATTTTTTTATTATTTTTCTCCTTTTAAGTTTATTGATCTGACAAGTGTCTTATCACATGTATTGCATAGGGGCGTTTCATTACTATTGGTGCTCTTTTTTGACATTTTTTTTTTTTACTAGTTAAGAATGTATTTTATACGGTGCATTACTGTTGTGGGTCTCCTGGGGAAGAAGTTTACTCAACTTCAAAACGCATTGAGATTAAAAAGCACTAACTATATTCTACACCATCTTTTGGATTTTTCTTAGAATTACAGCACCAGCAGGTTCCTTCCATTACCTAATTTTGTTTAAGAATCAGTTTTTACACAGATTGAAAAAACATTCAGAATTATATAACTTAAAAAAAGGTGATTCTGGCATTTAAATAGAAAAGGGTTCTTTACAGTTAAAGCAGTCTTACCAGGGAATGCAGGAGGTAATAATGGTAGATATTATATCAGCATTTTAAAAATGATAAGATATGTTTCTAGCAAACAATTGTTTTCCTGGACATTAAATAACCTAGCAATACATAATAAATAATATATTAATATACATATTCCTAACATTTGTCTAAATCACTTTTTAACAGTGTCCAGGAGAGTTGTAACATAGTAACATAGTTTTGAAGGCTGAAGGAAGACCTTATGTCCATCTAGTTCAGCCTATTTTTAGTGCAGCTGTTCTGCATTGTTGATCCTGGGGAAGGCAAAAAACCCACAGAGTAGAAGCCAATTTTCTCCATAGGGAAAAAAATTCCTTCCCCTAAGCTGGGTCAACCATCTACCTATAATATTATGTTATTCGTAACTTTCTATACTGTTACTCACAAGAAAAGCATCCATTCCTTTCTTAAATTCATTCAGTGAGTTGGCCATCACCACTTCCTCAGGAAGAGAATTCCAGAGCCTCACTGCTCTTATCATGAAGAACCCTCTTCTATGCTGGTGCAGAAATTGTCTTTCCTCCAAACGAAGAGAATGCCCCCTTTTTCTTGTCACAGTCCTTGGTACAAACAGTTCATTGGAGAGATCTCTGTATTGCCCTCTGATATACTTGTACATATATATTAAGTCTCCCCTAAGTCTTCTCTTTTCTAGAGTAAATAGACCTAATTTTGATAACCTTTCTGGGTATTGTGGTGAACCAACTCCATTTATCATTTTAATAGCCCGCCTTTGAACCCTTTCAATTTCAGCAATGTCTTTTAATGTAGTTTTATGATTCCGCCACAGCTATAAAAGATTTTCCAACTTCAGAGTTGCATCTCCAGCACATTTAAGAGTTATATAAGCATGAAAGATTTCCAGGTGTTTTACCAGCTGGTTAGTAATTTACTCTTGTTTATTTCTTAAACACTTAATAATGCACGCAATTGTACAACGATCCATCACTAATAATCACATGATAAACTACAATAAAATGGTTGTTTTGAATAGGATATCACGTCTTCTTTCTTCAATAAACGACATCATACCTGTTCACCGGTTGTGTATAGTAATGAACCTCAGCCATGAATGATGTTTCCATAAAAAAAAAAAAATGAGGTCTTTGATTTTATGTAAATTTTGAAATGATTAAGTGAGGCATCAATTCATAACTAAGTGGGGCCATAAAATGGCCTTTTTTGGGGATGTTGGAGTCTGATAATGTCTTATATTTTTTACCATTTTATTATTGAGCTGACAAAGATTTTACAAACTGTACAAAACAGGTAATAAACAATAGCAGTTTTAGCCATCGTATAATAGTTATCTCACGCATGGTCACTTGCTGCAAAACAAAACAGAACAGAAGATTATGATTAGAGTTGAGCAAATTTGGTCAGGTTCCCTCTTATTCAGCAAGCTATTGCACTTACCGTATAAGCTGCTGAGGGAACCTGGCTTCCTGGATCGTGCCGCACCTGCATGTGTTGCGGCTGTGTCACAGTCACAGCACATGCATGGAGAGCCTGTTTATTGGGCTCTACATGGATATGCTGTGACTGTGACTCAGCCTCTGATCAGCTGATCGGTCGGCGTGATCCAGGAAGCCGTGTTCCCTCTGCAGCTTATTCGGTAGGCGCTATAGCTTGCCGAATAAAAGGGAACCATAACAAATTCGCTCAACTTTAGTTATGATCTGAATAAATGGTCTAACGGAATAATAAAACATATTCAAAAGGTTGATGTGTTTAATCTTTTATTTTTCCATAAACTTAGAGACAATAACTACTGAGATTTACAAAACCCTCCAGTGATTACTTTCTACAGCCCCTCTGGTATTTTGCAATCAGCTGCAGTGGTGATGTCAACTCTATAATTCTCTTAACTGTTCAGCTAATCACTGAGTTCATCAGCTTTGCCAATATAGATGTGCTACCTAATACCACTGCTGCAGCAGATCAAGAGAAATGAGAGCAGAAGCAGAGAGAAATAGCTCTGTAGGAAATGTAAAAAAGCTGTTTGTTATTTTATTAGCTAATAAACTCAGAAACTGATAACAATTAAAATAGGACAATCCTGTTGAGCAGTGGAGCACTAGTAAGAGAGGCAGATGTGAGGCTCATGAGCCTTGGAGATACAGCTGTCTGCTTGCCTTTGCTGGTTATTAAAAATGCAGGGACCGTAAAAAAATAACTTGAACTCCCTGCTATTTGAATAACCAGCTGAGGCAAAGAAGATAGCTGTAGCTGATATTAATAGGCTGGGAAAGGTCAGGGATAATGGCCTCTTCCCAGCCTAATAACACTAGCATTTAGCCACCCCAGAAATGGCACATCACATTCAATGCCACAATTCTGGCACTTAGCCTTGCCTCTTCCCCATTACCCTGGTGAGGGCAATCAAGGTAATGTGATTGTGGGGTTGATGCAGCTATGTAATGTCCGCTGACATCAAGCCCATGTGTCAGTACTGGATAGGCTTCTATCAGGCAACCCCATTATTAACCCAGTAGTCAAAAGAAATAAACACGCACACACAAAAGTCCTTTATTTGTAAATATCACTCCCTGACAATTTCCTTCTTCACCTGTTTAGTAAAAATAAAAATCCACTGCAGTCCACCGTAACCCAAATGAAAGTTCTGCAATGATTATGGGATCTGTCTTCCAGTTCATGAAGCCTTGTTCATGAAATGAAGCTCCATAGACTGGAGCAGCAGGCACTGCTTTTAGATCTCCTGGATGTATCTCCTCCTTTGCTTGTACCAACCTGTGCTTTTACTCGTCCCGTTTGGCCCCATCGCTAAGGGCGATGCCATAGAACAGGAGCCTTCTCTGCTTTTTGCGCCATTTTTGGTCTTTGCGCATTTGTCATCACCGTTTCTTGGTGTAAGCATTCCGAATCCAGACGACTAAGCCAAGTCGTAAGGGTGTGCTTTCCCACGCACTGTACACCTTACAAGAGCTAGAATATTATAGGTTGCTCATAGTCATGTCATCGCTCATCATTGCAGTGAGACCCGGCAGTGGCTGCTCATCCAGTCTATGGAGATATTTTCTCTTAAAGGGGTTACATACACTGGACGAAGAAGATGGAGATCATCCTGGGACCTCTATTTGGATTACGGCGGACCACTGGGATTTTTTTAAATAAATGGGTGTAAGTCAGTAATTGTTGGGGAGTGATTTTTTACAAATAATGAACTTTTGTGTGTGTGTTTATTTCTTTGGACTACTGGGTTAGTATAGGTGGTGACTGATGGTTGCATCTCCATTACTAACCCATGGGCTTTATGTCAGTGGACATTACACAGCTGACATCAACCCCAAACAGTATTACCTTGATTGCCACTGCACCAGGGCAATCAAGAAGAGCCAGGGCTAAGAGCTAGAATTGATGCATCTAATGGACTGGATGTTCCTGGTGTGGCTGAGGGTTTTCCTCATTAGGATGGGAAGGGGCCAACATCTCTGGACCTTCACAGCCTATTAGTATCAGCCACCAGCTGTCTGCTTTGCCTTAGCTAGTTATCAACCTCTTCGCCCCCAAGTTTATAAAGTTAAATTGTGAAAATAAAAGAAGTCACATTGTTCCCAGATAAATCTTTTTTAGCTCCAAATTTTGCATTTTTTCATAAGGGTAACAGGAGGAATTGGAGGAAAACAACTGTTTGGGCGCACAGCAGGGATTGTTAGGGAAGAATCACCATATGACTTTTTGAATGAAAAATTTGCTGGAATAATTAGCAGATGCCATGTCACATTTGGAGAGCCCCTGATGCGCCTAAACAGTGGAAACCCCAAACTAGTGACACAATTTTGGAAACCATACCTCTTTGATTTAGATGTGTAATGAACACCTTGAACCCCCAGGTGCTTCATTGAAGTTTATAATGATAATCCTTGAAAATAATAAAAAAAAATCACATTTTTTCCAACAAAAATTTTTTTTAGCTCCAAATTTTGTGTTTTTACAAGAGTAACAGGAGAAAATTTGATGTACAAGATTTGTTGTACAATTTCCTGTGAGTTCACAGATACCCCATATCTCATCAAAAGCTACTTTTGAGGCACAGTGCAAAGAAGGGAAGGGAAGAAATGCCATATTACAGTGCAGATTTTACTGCACTTGTTTGAGGGTGCCATGTTACAATGGCAGAGCCCCTGAGGTGCCAACACAACAGTACCCCAATAAGGGACTCCATTTTACAAACTAAACCTCTCAATGAATTCATCTAGGGGTGCAGTGATTATGGTGACACAACAGGTGTGTCACATACTTTTAAAACATTGAGCAGTGAAGATAAAATAATTTTCATTTTTACCATCAAGATTGTGTGTTAGCCCCAAGTTTTACATTTTCATACTGGGAAATGGGTAAAAATGGCACCAAAATTTGTCCCACAATTTATACTGAATGTGACAACATCCCATAAGTGGCTGTAAAATACTGCTTAGCCATACGGAGAGACTCTGGGGGGAAGGAGCACTATTTGCCTTCTGGAACGCAGATTTTTCTAGAAAAGTTTGCAGACTCCATACAGAGCCCCTATGTACAAGAAGAGCAGAATCGCCCCACAAATGACCCAATTTTGATAATTATAACCCTTTGGGAATTTATCTACAGATGTAGTGATTATTTTAACTCTATTTGCTTTTTCAGAAACAAGCAGCAGTGGATGTTGCTGAGTGAAAATTGAAAAATTGTAGTGACCAGTACTTTATGCCCAGCTCATGTTTCTGGAAATATGCTCCCATAAGTTAGGTGGGCTCTCATCACTACAGAAATGCCAAACATGTGGGCATTATATGTGGTTCAGGCACACTGGGACTCAGAAGGAAGTCATGTTATGGCTTTTGCAAACACTTTTTGACACTTTTTGATCAGTTTCAATTCTGATTTTTGGGAAACAGAATGAACAAAAAACAGCAATTCAGAAATTGCTTTTCTTTTCTTATACTGTTCCACATGTAGTAAAATTGGCAAGGCAGCTTTATTCTTTGGGTTAGTACTATTACAGTGATACTCAATTTATGTATTTTTTATGTTTTGACCCTTTTACACAATAAAAGCTATTTTATAGAAAAATAATATTTTTGCATTGCTTTATTCTGAGAGCTTTAACATTTTTATTTTTCTACTGATGGAGCTGTCTGGCAGCTTGTTTTTTGCAAGACAAGGTGATGTTTTCAGCTGTACCATTTTTATTTTCATTTTTTTATCACATTTTATTGCACTTTTTGTTCTTCGGTATGATAATAAAACATTGTTTTCTGCCTTGTTTTTTTTTTTTTTTACGGTGTTCATTGAAGGAATTAACTAGTGGGACAGTTTTATAGAGCAGGTACATACAGATGCAATGATACCAAATATGTGTACTTTTATTGTTTAATTTTTAATTACAGAAATAAATGTATTTACCGTAAAAATGTGTTTCTTTTTTTTTCTTTATTTGGGGATTTAAAAATATATATATTTTTTAACTTTTTAATATTATTTTTTACACCGTCCCAGGATGGGACATCACTATATTACATCTGATCGCTGATCTGCACTACAGAACATTGGAGGAGCAACTGGCAGGCAGGTAAAGAGGTGTCTCAGGTCCTGCTCTGAGCAGACACTGAGAAGCCACCTTCCCTGATGGTCCTCGCGGCCATCTTGTGGCCGGGTATGGAAGCATGCAGGGAACCCAGTCCCTGCGCGATGTTCCTTGATATCGCTGTAACTAGCAATAGCAGCATCAGAGGGGTTAAATGCCCACGATCAGTGCTAGGACCGATCATGAGCGTTGCTGTAGAGTGTCAACTCTCATATAGAGCTGACAGCTACACCCAATCGTAGCGCTCATCGTGAGACTGCACAATTGGTGCGCCTTGCCTGTATTGCACTTTGCGGGAATGCAACTCCCGCAGAGCAGTACATGTACGGCTCATGTTGGGAAGGGGTTAAAAATTAGAAGGGTTCACCACGTAATTTTTTTAGGGTCCCCCGAATTTTAAGAACCAGCTAAGGCAAAGCAGACAGCTAGGGTTTGATATTAATAGGCTGTGAAGGGCCATGGATATTGGCCCCTTTCCTGCATAATAAGACCTGCTCACAGCTGTCTGGTTCCCTTGGCTAGTTATTAAAAATAGTGGAACCCAATGTAGTTTTTTTTTACTTATTTTTCTATTTATTAACAGTACAGTAAACTAAACATACAAGGCACTGCTCCACTCCTCCACTTGGACCTCTATCTGCTGGTTCAAGATTCTTATTTTTTTATATTATGTTATTTTAAGTACTTTCGCTGTCCATATTTATTTACAGGGCAATTGTCCATCTCTTACCCAAATTTTGCTTCATTTTTCAGCCCCCCCCTCCCAGCCTTTACTACTACCATTTTCCAGCACCAAAGTTCCATCACCATTTATTTATATGGGGATTGGGTCACGGGTAAAGTTCTGCTACCTCAACAAAACCTTGGGCAAAAGTTCAGTGGAGCCTGAACTTCCAAAGGTCTGCTTATCCCTACGTCTGATGTCTCAGCGCAACAAGTACAATAACGTCATTACATTGTGACTGCTGTGCCTAGCATTGCAAACCAGACTCTGCATAGATGGGAACAGTGGGGGAGCAGGGAGAGATAAGTAATTTTTTTAATCAATGAGTACATATTAGTGCCAGCATACTATTTGGAAGACTATTTGTGAGGCCATAATACTATTCAAGGGCTATTTGTAGGGCATCAAGCTATAGGAAAGGATTTTTGTGAGACCATCAAACTATGTGACAGACCATTTGTTGGGCCATCATACTAAAGTAATTACTATGTGGGTGCCATTATAGTATTTAGAGGGCTCTGTGGAGCCAATTATACTGTATGTTTGGCTGTTTGGCAGCCAATTACACTGGAAGTCTGTGCAAAGCCATTATACTGTGTGGAAGGTTGTATGGGGCCATTATGCTTTCCGAAGGGCTATGTTGTGGGCCACTGCACTGTTTGGAGGGCTACTGGGTGCCATTAAAATGTGTGAACGCCATTATACAGTGTAAAGTGTTGTGTGGTGGTGACTGTACTGCATGAAGGGCCACTATACTTTATGGTGGGCCATTATAATGGATGGAGTGCTGTGTGGTAGGCATAATATTGTTTAGAATGCTGTATCAGTGTTATTATATTGTATGGACGGCTGTGTATGGACCATCATACATTGTGGGGGACTATGGGGACCATAATACTGAGTTGAGTTCACTGTGGGGGTATCATGATTAGCAAGGGCTACTGTAGGGTCATCATACTGTGTATTTGGAGGGTACTTTGGTGGAGTTTACTGTGAGAGTATTACACTGTGTTTGGGAATACTAATAGACCTACATAGTGGCACATTTACTTTGTAAAAGCTGCAAAGTTCTGTAATGTGCTCTTCTGTGTCTCTTCTGAATATTATTATTATTTATTTTGAGGGGAGGGGGACCCAATTAGGACTTGATTGATTTCTATGTATGCCCTTGCCTTTAAGTGCTACTAGCGGTGTTTATGTGTGCTAGCTGAAGCAGAAAGTTAGGAACTTTGTATTTTAAAATGCTTATGCTCATTAGTCCTATCAGTGCTTTGCAGCTAAAGTAAAAATAATAATAGTTGGACTTACAGAGTCACCCAGGGAATCTTATAGATGAGTGTTAAATGCTTGCTTGGTAAAGTGGATTCTCTAGGCAATAAATCTGTGTTAATAGCACAGATCCCAGATGATTGTGTAACAGAGAGGGCCTTGACAGATTATATGTGGATCAGAAAGAACTGCAGGATATGCAGGACAACAGACAAACAAGTGGGACAGGTAGTACAAAATAATAGATGTCGGGTATGTTAATACATAAGGGAACAATAACTGAGTAGGAGAATGTTATTCCATCAGGTAAACAGTTAATCACAGGTACAACAGAAAATTAAATGCAATCTGGCATCTTCCAACAAGGCAGTGGGTAAAAACATATAGGCAAACTGGGATTTTTAGCAACACAATGGTTTCCTCAGGAAAGCAACGAAGTATAGATAAACTGGAAATTCACTTGAAGGGATTCATCACCTTTAGTATTGAACAAACCCAGGGAAGTTTGTGTTTGATGAACATACAGTAAAATATTTGTTTTGGGTCTGAACTTGACCTTGAAATTGACTCCAAACCAAAACCCAATAGAAGTCAATGGGGACCAGGACTCTGGCGCTATAAAATGGCTGTAAAATTATCATAGTGAGAGCTACTGGGCTTCAGAAAGATGCTAAATGAGGGTAAGATGAGGACAAATGCTTTGAAAAAGTAAATTGAATAGAGAAATGTCTTAAAGGTTGTTCTGTCACCATAACAGTCATTGGAAAAATAGGAAGTATATGAATAACATAAAAATATTAAAAGTACCCCAACAGAGATTGAAGCTAGCTACTTCCAGTCCAGTTAAAAATTCCCCCCACAGAGCATTGGGCACAGTACCCTTACATTAGCATATCATGTGGCAGAGTACCCCCTCAGAAGCAGCTAGCAAATTTCACCCACAGACCATCGGACACAGTACCCCTACATTAGAAGCTTACAAATTTCACCCACAGACCATGGAGCAAAGTACGCCCTCAGAAGTAGATTAAAAATTTGACCCACAGACCATGGGACACAGTATCCCTGCAATATAATCTGAAAAATTTCACCCAAAGACCGTGGGGCAGAGTAACTCTTCAAAAGCAACTTACAAATATTACCCACAGACCATGGGGCAGAGAACCCCCTATGAAGCAGCTTCAAAATTTCACCTAAAGAACATAGTGCAGACTAGCCACAAAGATCCAAAATGCCCAGGGCTATGCCAAGAACTGCTATGAGATTTTGTTCATTATCGCACACCTCCAGGTTGAGCAAGAGGTTCACCGGCAGCAACCACTCATCTGCCTGATGTTTGATCCCAGTCCACAGCTCCTGTGTTTTGTGAGATTTGTGCAGAAAACAGAGGAGTTTAAGAACAGCCTTCTGTTATTTCCCCCTGGCTATGCTCAAGTTGGTGGTGCAAATCTTCCTGTGACTGAAACAGGAAGTGGTGGTAGGACACGAGGTAGGAAGATTTTGTCGCAGCTGGCACTAAATTTACCCAGTGGGTAGTCAAGGAGATGTAACGTCCCTTGCTGGGCTTAGTGTTCAATGTATTGGGCTTAATGGCCATCACAAAGCCCTGATCTAAATCCTATTGAAAATTTATGGGCAAAGCTGAAAAGGCAGGTGGAAGTAAGAGAATTTATTATGTTGTTCTACTATTTTTATGATAGTTTTCCAATAGTGTTTTGTAAGGTCTTTTTCTGAATACATATATGCTTTTTTGCATTTTAAATTGTCTGTCCAATGAGTGCAATATGCCTCTTTTGCATTTTTAATTGTTTGTCCTATGCTATGTGCACTCTATATATATGTCTCCAATGTATTGTGAGGTAGATCATGAGTAAGACTGTTTGGTTGAAACACGTGGATCATTCCTACTGATGTGCTCGGTGTTCGCTATGCACATATTTTTTTTAAAGCACTTATATATTTTCAAGTTGTCCAATAAAATTTTGTTAAGCTGTAGCCGCCTTTGTCCAGAGCTGGATCAAAGTTTTTTCCCTTCTCCTAAGGTGACCTAAAAACCTGGATCAATTACAAGAGTTTTGTCAGGAGGAGTGGGTCCAAATTCATTTATTGTGAGAAGCTTGTGGAAGGATATCACAAACATTTGACCCAAGTCATTCAGTTTTAGGGCAATGGTACCAAATACTAATTAAATGTATACATTTGACTTTGCAGTAAGTAATAAAGATGCTTTAAAACATTCTCTCTCTCTCATTATTCTGGCATTTGGCAAATAATAATTATGGTAATCCTTATTGCCCTAAAATGGGAAAGGTTTATTCTGTTTTCATGTCAGATTTTGAGAAAAACATGCATATGTGTTCTTTTATGTAGTGTATGTACATTTCTGATTTCAATTGTACATTGATTTGCAATAGTACTAGAAAACAGACAACAGGCTTTAAAAATTATTTTTGGGGCCTAAAAATGGCCACAGGAAGGCTGTTGCGATATATTCATTTGCAAATGTACTGGAAAACACACACTAGATCTTGAAAATTATTTTTGGGGGTCTACAAAGGCTAATGAGATGGCTGATGCGATATATTGATTTACAAAAGTGCTAGAAAACACATACCAGGCCAGAAATATTATTTTTGGGACCGAGAAATGGCAACGACATGGCTGATGCAATATATTGATTTGCAAAAGTAGTAAAAAAAACACACCCCAGGTCTTAAAAATTATTTTTGGCCCCTAGAAATGGCAATGACACATTTGATGCGATATATTGATTTGCAAAAGTATTAGAAAATGCACAACAGGCTTAAAAAAAAATTTTTGGGGCCTAAAAATGGCAACAAGAAGGCTGTTGCGATATATTCATATGCAAAAGTACTGGAAAACACACACTATGTCTTAGGCTGGTTTCACATTTGCGTTTTTTTTTCGCGGTAATTTAGCGCTAAATAGCGCATGCGTTTTTTTTTCCTATACATTGCATGGGATGCGCTTATGTGCGCATACACATGCGTTTGTACGCGTTTTACCGCGCATGCGTTTTTTGCGGTATGCGCTCGGGCACACAAAATGCAACCTGTTGCATTTTTTGTGCGTCCGACTTGCCTCAAAAAAATGCATGTGCGCGCAATGCGTTTTTTTACAGCAAGACACCCAATATAAGTCTATGGGTCCGCATATGTGCGCATTGGCATGCTTATGTATGCGTTTTTTTGCACATGCGTTTTTTTTGTTGGAATTTAGGGGTTTGGGTTAGAGTTAGGGTTAGTTAAGGGGGTTTAGGGTTAGGGTCAGGGTCAGGGTTAGGGTTGGGGTTAGGGTCAGGGTCAGGGTTAGTTAGGGTTTAGGGTTTGGGTTAGGGTTAAGTATGGTTTGGTTAAGGGTTAGGGTCAGGGTTAGGGTCAGGGTTACGGTTAGTAAAGTCATGGTTTGGGTTAGTGTGAGGGGCCACCTAATGTTGGAAAAAAACGCAAACGCGGTAAAAACGCACTAAAAACGCATACAAACGCATAAAAACGCTGCGTTTTTTTCATGCATGCTCATAAAAATGCTTGAAAAAAAACGCAGCAGTTGTATGCTTTTGTATGCGTTTTTTCAATGCGTTTTTTTGCGGGAAAAACGCGCTGCAAAAAAAAGCAAGTGTGAAACTAGCCTAAAACATTATTTTTGGGGCCTACAAATGGCAATGAGAAGGATGGTGCAATATATTGATTTGCAAAAGTACTAGAAAACACACACCAGGTGTTAAAAGTTATTTTTGCCACCTAGAAATGGCAATGACACAGCTGATGCCATATATTGATTTGCATAAAAAACAAAATTAGTTTCTCTCGCTAATAGCGCTAAAACTAATTTTGGTTTTTATGTTATATTAAATTCGTAGTTGGACACACAGAATATGATGTTTATCTACAGCTTTTCACTATATAAGATAATCCTTTAATCGTCCCACCATGGGGAAATTCAGAGCATATATTTTACTATATAGTTTATTTTATTTTCTGTATATAGGGCTGGGTGATATTTTGTTTAGTTTATATACTGACTAGCTGAAGAGCCCGGCGCTGCCCGGGCATAGTAACTAACTGTGGATAGTTATAACAAATTATAATTATCCTCCATCCCATAGTCCTGTGCCCATATACCCATCACACATCCTCCATCCCATAGTCCCATGTCCATATACCCATCATACATATTCTCCATCCCATAGTCCCATGTCCATATACCCTTCATACATATTCGCCATCCTATAGTCCCATGCCCATATACCCATCATACATATCCTACATCCCATAGTCCCGTGAACATATACCCATCATACATATCCGCCATCCCATAGTGCCGTGCCCATATACCCGTCATACATATTATCCATCCCATAGTCCAGTGCCCATATACCTATCACACATCCTCCATCCCATAGTCCCGTGCCCATATACCCGTCAAACATATCCTCCATCCCATAGTCCCATGCCCATATACCCATCATACATATCCTCCATCCCATAGCCCAGTGCCCATATACCCATCATACATCTTCCATGCCATAGTCAACCATTATGACATCATAATGAGCGGCGGGGTTGCAACCTATGATGACATCAGCGTCACCATGGCAACCATTGTGACATCATAATGGGGGGCGGGGCTTGATACACACACACTTTTTCCCCATTATGTAGATAGGGGCAAAATTGTTTGGTGAATTGGAACGCGCAGGGTTAAAATTTCACCTCACAACATAGCCTAGGACACTCTCGGGGTCCAGACGTGTGACTGTGCCAAATTTTGTGGCTGTAGCTGTGACGGTGCGGATGCCAATCCCGGACATACATACATACACACACTTGAGCTTTATATATTAGATTTGCAAAAGCACTAGAAAACAGACACCAGGCCATAAATTTTTTGGGGGGCCTACAAATGGCAGCGACACGGCTGATGCGATATATTGATTTTCAAAAGTACTAGAAAACACACAATGGGCCTTAAAAATAATTTTTGGGGCATGTTAATAGCAATGAAACTACTGCTGCCAGTAATTTGTTTATCAAACTAATAGAAAACACAGAGCAGCTTCAAAGACAATACTCCCACAGGCGGAAGGGTGGAAAGTACACACAACAGCCTCAAGGACAATACTCCCACAGGTGGGGGATGCAGAATACACAGAGCAGCTTCAAGGACAGCAGTCCCACAGGCGGCAGCTGCACAGTATACACAGTGGCTTCAAGGACAGTACTACCACAGGTGGGGGGTGCAGAGTACACACAGTGTCTTCAAGAACAGTAATCACACAGATGGGGAGGTGTAGAGTACACACAGTGGCTCCAAGGACAGTACTCCCACAGACGAGAGGGGTAAAGAGTACATACAGCAGCTTAAAGGACAGTACTTCCTCAGTCAGAGGGGGCAGAGAACACAAAGTAGCCTAAAATTGATTATATATAAATGATTTACATAAAATCCATGGCATAGCATCAAATTTAAAACATTGTTTTGCATTAGTTATCTCTGTAAAATTAATTGCATCATGCTATTTAATATTACTATTTACTATTGTGTTATGAAGACAATTTCTGTGAAGAGATAATTAACCCCTTCATGGCCAAGCCTATTTTGACCTTAATGACCTGGCCATTTTTTGCAATTCTGACCAGTGTCCCTTTATGAGATAACTCTGGAACGGATCCTAGCGATTCTGAGAATGTTTATTCATGACATATTAGGCTTCATGTTAGTGGTAAATTTAGGTTGATAATTTTTGCGTTTATTTGTGAAAAAAATCAGAAATTTGGCAAAAAGTGTGAAAACTTCCCAAATTTTGAATATTTATTCTGTTAAACCAGTGAGTTATGTGACACAAAATAGTTACTAAATAACATTTTCCACATGTCTACTTTACATCAGCACAATTTTGGAAACAAAGTTTTTTTTGTTAGGAAGTTATAAGGGTTAAAATTTGACAAGTGATTTCTCATTTTTACAACAAAATTTACAAAACCATTTTTTTTAGGGACCACCTCACATTTGAAGTCACTTTGAGGGGTCTATATGGCAGAAAATGCCCAAAAGTGACACCATTCTGAAAACTGCACCCCTCAAGCTACTCAAAACTACATTCAAGAAGATTATTAACCCTTCAGGTGCTTCACAGGAACTAAAGCAACGTGGAAGGAAAAAATGGACATTTTAATTTTTCCAACAAAAATTTTGTTTTAGCATCAATTTTTCATTTTCACATGGGCAACAGGATAAAAAGGATTCTAAAATTTGTTGGGCAATTTCTCCTGAGTACACTGATACCTCATATGTGGTCATAAACCACTGTTTGGGTGCACGGCAGGGCTCAGAAGGGAAGGAGCGCCATTTGACATTTTGAATGGAAAATATGATGGAATATATAGCGGTTCCCATGTCGCATTTGGAGAGCCCCTGTGTGCCTAAACATTGGAGCTACCCCACAAGTGACCCCATTTTGGAAACTAGACCCCCAAGGAACTTATCTAGATGCTTAGTGATCACTTTGAACCCCCAGGTGCTTCACAAATTGATTCATACAAAAAATGAGTACTTTATTCACAAAAATGTCCTTTTAGCCTCAGTTTTTTTTCATTTTCACATAGGCAGCAGGATAAAATGTATCCTAAAATTTGTTTGGCAATTTCTCCTGAGTACACAGATACCTCATATGTGGTCATAAACCACAGTTTGGGTGCACGGCATAGTCTGGAAGGGAAGGAGCGCAGATGATACAAAACTATGTAAGGTAGTTAACACAAAGGAGGACAGTTTGCAACTACAGACAGATTTGAGTAAATTGTAGAATTGGGCTGAAAAATGGCAAATGAGGTTTAACACAGATAAGTGTAAGGTTATGCACATGGGAAGGAGAAACAGATGCTATAATTACTTACTAAATGGGAAACTGCTGGGGAAATCAGACATGGAAAAAGACTTAGGCATCTTAGTCAATAAGAAGCTAAATTGGAGTGTCCAGTGTCAGGCAGCTGCCACCAAAGCAAATAGGGTCATGGGATGCATTAGAAGAGGTCTGGGGACATGAGATGAAAACATAATTCTCCCTCTGTACAAATCACTCGTCACACCACACTTGGAGTATTGTGTGCAATTTTGGACGCCGGTGCTCAAGAAAGACATTACTGAACTTGAAAGGGTTCAAAGGCGGGCTACTAAAATGATAAATGGAGTTGGTTCACTACAATGCCCAGAAAGGTTATCAAAATTAGGTCTATTTACTCTAGAAAAGAGAAGACTTAGGGGAGACTTAATATATATGTACAAGTATATCAGAGGGCAATACAGTGATCTCTCCAATGAACTGTTTGTACCAAGGATTGTGACAAGAACAAGGGGGCATTCTCTTCGTTTGGAGGAAAGACAATTTCTGCACCAGCATAGAAGAGGGTTCTTCACGGTAAGAGCAGTGAGGCTCTGGAATTCTCTTCCTGAGGAAGGGGTGATGGCCAACTTACTGAATGAATTTTAGAAAGGAATGGATGCTTTTCTTGTGAGTAACAGTATAGAAGATTACAAATAACAGAATATTATAGGTAGATGATTGACCCAGCTTAGGGGAAGGAATTTTTTTCCCTATGGAGAAAATTGGCTTCTACTCTGTGGGTTTTTTGCCTTCCCCAGGATCAACAATGCAAGAACAGCTGCACTAAAAATAGGCTGATCTAGATAGACATAAGGTCTTCCTTCAGCGTTCAAAACTATGTTATTTGACTTGTGAGGTAGCGCTGTCATTTACTTCCTTCCCCACCATCCTGCAGCATGTAAGCCCGAAAGGGCAGGGTCCTCTCTCCCCTCTGTATCAGTCTGTGATTGTTAGATTGTTTGCTGTAAGTGATATCTGTAATCTGTATGTAACCCCTTCTCATGTACAGCACCATGGAACCAATGGTGCTATATAAATAAATAATAATAATGATAATTTACTTAGGGGATTCTCGCTTTCAGCGAACAAAAACCAGTTCCGGCACGGATTTTCCATCAAACCATACAGTCCTTGAGGTTTACAGTTATGGCCAAAAGAATTGACACCCCTGCAATTTTGTCAGATAATACTCAGTTTCTTCCTGAAAATGATTGCAAACACAAATTCTTTGTTATTATTATCTTCATTAAATTTGTGTTAAATGAAAAAACACAAAAAGAATTGTCCTAAAGCCAAATTGGATATAATTCCACACCAAACAGAAAAAAGAGGGTGGACAAAAGTATTGGCACTGTTCGAAAAATCATGTGATGCTTCTCTAATTTGTGTAATTAACAGCACCTGTAACTTACCTGTGGCACCTAACAGGTGTTGGCAATAACTAAATCACACTTGCAGCCAGTTGACATGGATTAAAGTTGACTCAACCTCTGTCCTGTGTCCTTGTGTGTACCACATTGAGCATGGAGAAAAGAAAGAAGACCAAAGAACTGTCTGAGGACTTGAGAAACCAAATTGTGAGGAAGCATGAGCAATCTCAAGGCTACAAGTCCATCTCCAAAGACCTGAATGTTCCTGTGCCTACCGTGCGCAGTGTCATCAAGAAGTGTAAAGCCCATGGCACTGTGGCTAACCTCCCTAGATGTGGACGGAAAAGAAAAATTGACAAGAGATTTCAACGCAAGATTGTGCGGATGTTGGATAAAGAACCTCGACTAACATCCAAACAAGTTCAAGCTGCCCTGCAGTCTGAGGGTACAACAGTGTCAACCCGTACTATCCATCGGTGTCTGAATTAAAAGGGACTGTATGGTAGGAGACCCAGGAAGACCCCACTTCTTACCCCGAGACATAAAAAAGCCAAGCTGGAGTTTGCCAAAACTTACCTGAAAAAGCCTAAAACGTTTTGGAAGCATGTTCTCTGGTGAGATGAGACAAAAGTAGAGCTTTTTGGGCAAAGGCATCAACATAGAGTTTACAGGAGAAAAAAGAGGCATTCAAAGAAAAAAACATGGTCCCTACAGTCAAACATGGCGGAGGTTCCCTGATGTTTTGGGGTTGCTTTGCTGCCTCTGGCACTGGACTGCTTGACCGTGTGCATGGCATTATGAAGTCTGAAGACTACCAACAAATTTTGCAGCATAATGTAGGGCCCAGTGTGAGAAAGCTGGGTCTCCCTCCCCTCAGAGGTCATGGGTCTTTCAGCAGGACAATGACCCAAAACACACTTCAAAAAGCACTAGAAAATGGTTTGAGAGAAAGCACTGGAGACTTCTAAGGTGGCCAACAATGAGTCCAGACCTGAATCCCATAGAACACCTGTGGAGAGATCTAAAAATGGCAGTTTGGAGAAGGCACCCTTCAAATATCAGGGACCTGGAACAGTTTGCCAAAGAAGAATGGTCTAAAATTCCAGCAGAACATTGTAAGAAACTCATTGATGGTTACCGGAAGCGGTTGGTCGCAGTTATTTTGGCTAAAGGTTGTGCAACCAAGTATTAGGCTGAGGGTGCCAATACTTTTGTCTGGCCCATTTTTGGAGTTTTGTGTGAAATGATCAATGTTTTGCTTTTTGCTTCATTCTCTTTGGTGTTTTTTCATTTAGGACAAATTAAATCGAGATAATAATACCAAAGAATTTGTGATTGCAATCATTTTCAGGAAGAAACTCAGTATTATCTGACAAAATTGCAGGGGTGTCAATACTTTTGGCCACAACTGTATTCACGCCTTATAAACCACAGCAGCAACGGAAAGTTCACTTAATAGCATTACCAGCATAGCGTCCATTATAAGGCTTCACTCTTTTTATCAATGTCCAGTACGCAGGCTCACTTAGCTTTACAATTATCTCACCCACATCAGGGTTCCTTATGCGGCTGCAGCATTCCGCACATGTTCGTTCCCTCCAGGGAACTCTCAGGCACACATCACCATTGCTCCCAGCCACTTCACACGTGCTGTCTGGCAGGAAGTTCCATCTCTGCAGGACCTTCCACACTGGACGAACCAGGTCCCAGCATTCACCACCTGTGACCTACCCTGGCCACATTATATGGTCTATAGCCATGCCCACCGGGTCACGTGACTATGACCTCATCACAGGTCCTTCACACACTCACATAGCTTTTAATACAGGCATTTTCAGACACACCCCTGGGTGGGTTTGTAGGTAACTGGCCCACCTAACTCCCAAGTTACCTAGAGACTTCTCCCTTATACCTTGAAATAACACTTCAGCAATATCATTGCTGATCAATACACATAACTAAGTCTCCATCTCAAAGCCACCCCCTTTTAGATACACAACCATCCTTCAGGATTTTGCCACTCATCCTCTCCCTTGGAACCTACACACAACGCCCCCTAGCGGACATAGTAGTTACTACACCACAGACTTTTTGAATGGAAAATTAGCTCTAATCGTTATCGGACACCATGTTGCGTTTGGAGAGCCCTTGTGTGCCTAAACAGTGAAAACCCCCCACAAGTGACACCATTTTGGAAACTAGACCCCTTAAGGAACTTATCTAGATGTGTGGTGAGCACTTTGAACCCTCAAGTGCTTTGCAAAAGTTTATAACGCAGAGCAGTGAAAATAAAAAATATTGTTTTTCCTCAAAAATGATAATTTAGCTATTTTTTTATTTTCACATGGCTAACAAGATCAGTTGGACCACAAAAGTTGTTGTCCAGTTTGTCCTGAGTAGGCTGGTGCCCCATATGTGGGGGGAGCCACTGTTTAGGCGCACGGTAGGGCTCAGAATGGAAGGAGCACTATTTGACTTTTTGAATGGAAAATATGCAGGAATATTTAGCGATTGTCATGTCGTGTTTGGAGAGCTCCTGTGTGCCTAAACATTGGCGTTCCCATGCAAGTGTCACCATTTTGGAAACTAGACCCCCCAAGGAACTTATCTAGATGCATAGTGAGCACTTTGAACCCCAAGGTGCTTCACAAATTGATCCATTAAAAAAAAGTACTCTTTTTTCACGAAAATAAATTTTAGCCTCAGTTTTTTCATTTTCACATGGGCAACAGGATAAAATGGATCCTAAAGTTTGTTGGGCAATTTCTCCTGAGTACACCGATACCTAATATGTGGTCATAAACCACTGCTTGGGCGCACGGCAGGGTCTGGAAGGGAGGAGCGCCATTTAACCTTTTGAATGGAAAATTAGCTCCAATCGCTATCAGACACCATGTAGCGTTTGAAGAGGCCCTGTGTGCCTAAACTTTGGAGCTCCCCCACAAATAACCCCATTTTGGAAACTAGACTCCTAAGGAACTTATCTAGATGCATAGTGAGCACTTTGAAAACTCAGGTGTTTCACAGGAGTTTATAATGCAGAGCCATGAAAATAAAAAATATTTTTTTTCCTCAAAAAATTATTTTTTAGTCTGCAATTTTTTATTTTCACAAGGGTAACAGGAGAAATTGGACCCCAGAAGTTGTTGTACAGTTTGTCTTGAGTACGCTGGTACCCCATAAGTGGGGGGAACCACTGTTTGGGCACACGTCGGGGCTCGGAAGGGAAGTAGTGACATTTTGAAATGCTGACTTTGATGGAATGATCTGCGGGTGTCATGTTACATTTGCAGAGCCCCTGATGTACCTAAATTGTGGAAACCCCCCACAAGTGACCACATTTTGGAAACTAGACCCCCAAAGGAACTTATCTAGGTGTGTGGTGAGCACCTTGAACCCCCCAAGTGCTTCACAGAAGTTTATAACACAGAGCAGTCTAAATAAAAAATCATTTTTTCCTCAAAAAAATGATTTTTAGCCCGCAATTTTTTTTAAAAGGGTAACAGGATAAATTGGACCCCAAAAGTTGTTGTCCAGTTTGTCCTGAATACACTGGTACCCCATATGTAGGGGGAACCATTGTTTGGGCACACGTCAGGGCACGGAATGGAAGTAGTGATGTTTTGAAATGCTGACTTTGATGGAATGGTCTGCGGTCATCGTTACGTTTGCAGAGCCCCTGATGTGCCTAAACAGTAGAAACCCCCCACATGTGACCCCATTTTGGAAAATAGACCTTCCAAGGAACTTATCTAGATGTCTGGTGAGCACTTTGAACCCTCAAATGCTTCACAGAAGTTTGTAACGCAGAGACGTGAAAATAAAAAAAAACATTTTTTTCCACTAAAATGAATTTTTAGCCCCCAAGTTTTATTTTCCCAAGCGTAAAAGGAGAAATTAGACCCCCAAAGTTGTTGTGCAATTTTTCCTGAGTGCGCTGATACCCAATATGATGGGGTAAACCACTGTTTGGGTACACGTCGGGACTCAGAAGGGAGAGAGCACCGTTTGACTTTTTGAAAGTAAAATTGACTGGAATCAATGGTGGCACCATGTTGCGTTTGGAGACCCCCTGATGTGCCTAAACAGTGGAAACCCCTCAATTCTAACTCCAACCCTAACCTCAACACACCCCTAACCCCAACACACTCCAAACCCCAACACACCCCTAACCTCAACACATCCCTAACCCTAATCCCAACCCTAACCATAAGCCTAACTAAAACATACCCCTAACCCTAATCTGAACCCTAACCATAACCCTAACGATAAGTCTAACCCCAATCCCAACCCTAGCCACAACACACCTCTATCCCTAATCTTAACACTAATTCCAACCCTAACACTAATTCCACCCTAACCCTAATTCCAACCCTAGCCCTATTTCCAACCCTAACCCTAATTCTAACCCTATCCCTAATTCCACCCTAACCCTAATTTCACCCTAACCCTAATTCCAACCCTAACCCTATTTCCAAACCTAACCCTAATTTTAACCCTAACCCTAATGGGAAAATAAAATAAAAAACATAAAAATATTTTATTTTATTATTAGCGCCTGCCTATGGGGGTGATAAAGGTTTTTGTTTTACTTTTTATTTTATTTTGATCACAGAGTTTACCACAGTGATCAAAATGAATGAATGGAAACTGCAGCCGGCAGATTCGAGCGGACGCACTGCGCATGCCCCCGCCATTTTCCAAGATGGCAGCACCCATGATCCGGGACTGCGGGACATCGGGAGCGACAGCAGCACTTGGAAGGTACCGGGTGGTGGAAGGGGAGGTGATCGGAAGCTGGGGGGAGCGGAGGGCAGGCGGGGGAGCAGATGATGTCAGCGGCGGCATATCACCGCTGTCATTCAGTGACGGGGGCAGATCACCCCGTAATCCAGTGGGAGGGGGGTCAGATCGGTGTCTCCAACCATGTCCGATGCTACTGCAGCATCGGCCATGGCTGGATTGTAATATTTCATCAAATTTCATTGATGAAATATTACTATCGCTCTGATTGGCTGTTTCACTTTTAACAGCCAATCAGAGTGATCGTAGCCACGTGGAGTCGAAGCCACCCCCCTGTGGTGAAGTACAAAGCCCCGTGTGTGCAGGTCTGGTGACCTTTCAGCGACCCCGGTCACCTGACCAGCAGGAGGGCAATTAATTCATGACACACATAGGCGTCACTGGTCGGATTGGCACGACTTTTCATGACGCCTATGTGGCATTATTGTTTGGGAAGGCGTTAAATATAATTGTAAAAAATTCTAATTTATTATGCATTTCCCAATAATGTAGACTTAACCAACATTTTTATAATTTGATTTCTCCAAAGCCATCAAAATGATGGTCAGCCATCCGCCGTTTTGCTGGATTCTTTTGAGAGCAGTTGAAAGGTTAAAATATGATACAAGGTTATACTCACTGGTCCTAGCTTGGTCCCTCACCTGTACTGCTGCTTCTGCTCTCCAGCTCTTTACCCACATGGACTTTCCAGTCTTTGGATTATCTTTTAAATCTCCATTGCTAATTTGGCCTCATACCCCAACTGCTGCTTGAGTTGATGCATATCAATGATGTGCATCATGCCGAGTGATGACATGAAACCTAGTCTGCTCCAAAGGATCCAAAAAAGACTGGAGGGAGAAGTCCCAGGTAAAGAGATAAAGGGAATCTTTTGGCAGGATTGTGCACAGTAACCTGCAGGCAGCGTCAGGTCGGCACAGTTATACTGATTGTAAGGATACCTTTGTTGATGAAATATGTATTGTGCTTATTGTTTAATCTTTATTTTCAGTTTTGAGTAAATGATATGCTCATGCTTCAAGGCAGCCTTTGAGGGGGTGGTTTCATGTGGTGCTCTGCTCAGGTATTCATGTGTATGGTTTCTGACATGCCACTGATCCCTCAGTGACCTGCGCACTAAACTTTAAATTCATGCCGAACTTTACTGAAGCCAAATCAAGTCTGACTAAAAGAGTTTCGTTTATTCACTCATTTCTACTTTTAAATGTATTGGTAGTGTTTCTGACAAAAGAAGTTGCTTGCTGACAGCCAAATAAGCTGATTACTTTGGCAACTTCAAACTATAAGTGATTTTTTTTAGACACATTGTTCTTCATGATAGTGGTACAATGACTAGTGTTTATTTCTGAAAAAATGGAAATTTGATGAAAATTTAGCAAGTTTGAAATTTTGAATTCTAATACCCTGAAATCAAAGAGTTATGTCAAAAAAAACAGTTACATAAAGAAGGCAGAGATGCTTACCTGCCCAGGCTTCCAAACAAATGCAGTGGACCTGATTAAAGATGGCAGCAACACAGGTGCAGAAATATCAATAAAACAACCAGACTCCAAATCCATGGAGGGGATGGCTGCTTGTTGTATTAATGCACAAAAAATGATAATCTGTATGCAGCATTATTAACACACAGGTGATGCAGACCATCTGGCTTACAGCCCATTAATGACACCCACACTCTTAGATCAGGTGGGCTGCCCAGTGCTAACCAAAATGCATCCTGTGTGAACAGAGGCCACAGTTTAATGAGCCATCTGGGCTCCCTGCACCCTGAAAGACAAATTATAAAGTGCAAAAGACAAATATCAATATATGTGAGGTATTAGTTGATATTATAGGCAATATATGGAAGCTCACAACCCACGTCAAGGAACCCCACATTTGCAAGTTCTATCACTAAACATAAAAACAGAGCTCACAGATGCAAAAAGAGGACTTAATAATCCCCCAAAATCCTCCCATTAATAGGCTGTAAGCCAGATGCTCTGCATCACCTGTGTGTTAATAATGTCGCATACAGATTATCATTTTTTGTGCATTAACATACCAAGCAGCCACCCCCTCCATGGATTTGGATTCTGGTTGCTGCACCTGTGTTATCGCCATCTCTAATCGGGTACACAGCACCATGATAGTGCATTTCTTTGGAGGCCTGGGAAAGTAAGCATCTCTGCATTTTTTCTGTGATTTTCTTTTAATTTTGGGGGGATTTTTAAGCCCTCTTTTTGCATCTGTGAGCTCTGTTTTGATGTTTAGTGATAGAACTCGCAAATGTGAGGACCCTTGATGTTTGTTCCGAGCTACCATATTTTGGCCATAGTATCAACTAATAAGGCCTCTTTCACACTTCCGTTCTTGACAATCAGTCAAGATCCGCCAATTTTGAAAAAAAACGGATCCTCTATTTTTCTTTGCGGATCCGTTTTTTCCCCCATTGACTTTCATTATTGGCGGATCCTGACTGATTGCCGTCCATTGCATCCGTTTTTTTGAGGATCCGCCACAATGTTAGTGTCCGTCAACATCCTCAATGATTTCCAAACGGAGCTTGCAACGTTTTTTTGGCCGGCGGATCCTCCAGACACTGAATTAACCCCAAATTCTGTCTGGATGCCGGACAAAAATCTCTCTCTCTCCCTCTCTCCCTCTCCCCCTCTCTCCCGGCCAGCGATTCCTTTAAATTTCCTCATTTTCAGGATCCGTCTAAAAACGGATCCTGTGCCATCCGTTCACATCAGTTGCGAACGGACCCGCTTGTGTGCCTTTTTGGCGGATTGTAACTGATGCAAATAACTGAAGCGTGAAAGAGGCCTAACTCACATATTGATATGTGTCTTTTGCACTTTATCATTTATCTTTCAGAGTGCAGTGGGCCCAGATGGCTCTGTAAACTGTGCCTTCTGTTCACAGAGGATGCATTTTGGTTAGCACTGGGCAACCCGCCTGATCTAAGAGTGTGGGTGTCATTAATAGGCTGTATGTAAGATACTCTGAATCAACTGGGTGTTAATAATGTCGTATACAGATTATCAATTTTTGTGCATTAAAATACCAAACAGCCACCCCCTCCATTGATTTGGAGTCTGGTTGTTTTATCGGTATTGCTGCACCTGTGTTGCCGCCATCTTTAATCAGGTCCACTGCACACTGCATTTGTTTGGAAGCATGGGCAGGAAAGCATCTCTGACTTTCTTCTATGATTTTTTTTCTAAATTTTAGGGGGATTTTTAAGTCCTCTTTTTGTGTTTGTGAACAGAGAAACAGTTAACCCTCCGTCAGGCGCAATAGATCTGACAGGCACACAGTAATTAGTTTCACTTCTCTCTCCTTGCCCACTTATCAGAAAACCCCACCCCTCCTAGTTATCTCCTGACTCTACAGGCTCTGTGAAACCTGATATCACAGTGACTCAGCAGACCTTCTAGTGAGCAGATATCAACACTTTGGCTTCTCAGGCACATTGCGCCTGATTTCAACACAAATTGAAAGGTTAGTATTTTCTTTTTTTAGTCATCACGATTGTGTATTTAGCTTGTTTTATGAAGGATTAATGCTAAGTTAGTGCACATAAGTACTGTTTTCTTAGACAAAAGGAGGGTGGCTTCTAAGGCACATTGCGCCCTAACACATACTCTTTCTCTCTTGCTTCAGATTTTCTGCTGCAATGGCCAGAAAACAGTATGATTCATCTAAACCCCTTCATTTAGAAGAAATGAAGATTTTTTTGTTAGAAGATGATGAGGAAGAACCAGCAGTAACTGAGGATTTAGAGGAATCTAGTGACATTTCATCTGAAGATGAGGTAGCAGAATGTAACACTGATTCTGGAACAGAGCAGGATGGTGATGACACTGATACAGAGGAAACAGACACAGATCTAGCTTATTATTTGGGCAAAGATAAAAATACAAAGGACGTCCCAAGGACGTTCCAGAACAAACACCGACTCTACCACCTTCTAAAAGACGCTGTTGTACTACCTGCTCATTTGTATCTGGTTTCAGAAGGCTTTCTAGATATGACTGCAAAATATGTAAAGAATCAATCTGCCTTTCCCATGCAACTTTCGTCTGCCAGCCTTGCTTTTCTAAGTGTACCTGTGCTGCTTCTGCTGCAATTGAAACCACTGAAGATGAGTAGAAAATAATTAAGTAACATCTAAGTGCAATATCCTTTAAGTTTTTTTCCATAATTTTATATTTAAGCAATAGTTAAGTAAAGATAACTGGAGCCTATTTGGCGGTACTACCGAAAAGTGGTACTTTTAGTTTTAATAAGTTTATGGTTAATAAATGTTTTTTTTGCATCTGATTTGGTGTAATCTCTTTTAATACATTCCTATGAAGGTCACTGACTACTTCTATAGTCCTGAAATTGAAATATGTAGCTACTATAGGTGGTTTTCTGACCTGTGCTTGTCAGGCACATTGCGCATGAACTGAGGAGAATCTATATTGCGCCTGACGGAGGGTTAAATAAAATTATCTTCATGTGTTCTTTGTATCAGCTCAATTTTTGAAACAAATTTATTTTTGTTAGGAATTTATAAGGGTTAAATTTGACCAGCAATTTCTCATGTTTCCAAAAAAAATTTCGAAATAAAACACTTTTTTATGAGCCACATTACATTTGAGGGATCTATATAACAGAAAATACCCCAAAAGTGACATCATTCTAAAAACTGCACCTCTCAATATGCTTAAAACCACAATCAAGAAGTTTATTAATCCTTCAGGCGCCTCACAGGAATTTTTGTAATAGGAAAAAAAAATTAACTTTTTTCACAGAAAATGTACTTTAGAACCATTTTTTTATTTTCACAAGGGTAACAGCCAGGAAAACTTGGACCATTCAATTTGTTGTGCAATTTCTCCTGTGCATTCCGATACCCCATACATGGAGTAAAACCACTGCAGTCATCGGAATGGAAGTGTCATTTCACTATTTTGGTGCAAAATTTGCTGGAATAATTAGCGGACGCCATGTTCCATTTGGAGAGCCCCTGATGTGCCTAAACAGTAGAAGTACCCTACAGTTGACTATTTTGGAAACTAGACCCTTCAATAAATGCATTTAGATGTGTGGTGAGTAGAGTTGAGCAAAAAGGTAGGTCAAATTGAAAAATAGCCGACTTTGGCTAAAGTCGGGTTTTGCCGATCGAAACCCGATCATAGTGTGAGGTCGGCCATGAGGACGCCGATCAGAGCGCCAAAGTCGCATTTCAAATAATGCTTCCAGCGCCGTTTCTCAGCCAATGATGGAGGACGCACACTGTGGGCAATGCGATGACATGTGCAGCGGCAACCACCATCTTAGAGAAGGGCATGTCAGCGTCGGGATTTCTTTTCTAGTCACCAACCTCGGGTAAAGCTCACTTAGAGCTTCTCTTACCTAGGATCCTAGGAGTGGAGGAATTAAAAGAGAGACACAGGTTGCTTGTCTTTCAAGTTAATCTCCTTTATTGGGAGGGTCAGGGTAGATCTTTTATAGTAAACCAGAAAGAGGAAATGAACAAATATGGATACTTCCGTAATGTTGTGTAACAATTCAAAATGGTGGATAACTTGGCAAAAACAATAGTTATATAACAGAAATGTCAAAGTATATTATGTGTTAGAAGATATATTTAATTGGAGGTGACAGGAGTTTTTGGCATTTCCCTTTTATTAATCTAACAATTCGTGGAACTCCATCCTGCTAGTGTGTTTTGGCCAGAAACTGGATTTGGCATCAACATATTTAGACATTTATGATGAGAGAGATTTGGAACTGACCACTGGCAGAATTATCCTATCACGTAGACAGATGATAACAATTAAAATGATGTCATGGGTAATAAGTTGTTTTTTTTCAGTGAGTTTAGAAAACTAGGATTAACCATTTCTTTGACAACTCCCCTCTTTTTATTATCTGTCTACCTTTACCTCTATCTCACCTTGCCTTTATCCGAGGCCTGCAAGATAACCCTACTTCACAAAATACACGGCTTGTCCTATGTATATCATGGGATACCAGTCCTTCTGTGTATCCATTCAGATTATACCTGTGAATCAGACCTCCTTTCCCTATTTCTCTTTTACTTATTGCCCTATCTCAGAGGAATACAGATTTTATTGAGGGGAGTTTATGTCTGTTTTGTGTGTAACATGTTAATAAGTAAATTCATAATTACTGTAATACATTATAACATATATTTTTATATCTTTATTCATTAGTAAATGTTAATCATTTAAAGTCCATAGTGTATGTAATCTTCATCATGGTAGTTCTTTGTAGAGCCTTTGTCTTTGCTCAAACCAGCGGGGTTTTCCACAATGCATACAATCAGCCAGGTTTACTGAAGTTTGCTTGTTGCAGAATATACATTCACGCTGAACAGTGGTTATGAAGGTAGTCATCACTTGAATTTGCTTTATATCAGAGTCAGTATTGATTCTAGCTTTATGTTTACCTGGAAAATATTTACAATTAGAGCCAAGAATTTTCTTTATGAGTAAAACAAACATTCTTATCATTACTGCAATAACCAATATCACAAAAACTGCTTGAATTAGAAAATGAATTATTCCTGATATCCATCCGCCTATTCCTTTAAACAAATTCAAAGGATTTAACCATGCGAGCCATTCAGGGAGGGGCAGGTCCTCCAGGGAATTAACCTTCCGTATTCCTTCCTTTATCAGCCTAGCTTGTTCTATGTCATGAGTGACTCTCATCAGTCCAGATGGATCGATATAGTGAGAGCAGGCAGGTCCAACTACCTGACAGAATCCCCCTTGAGATGCTGTAAGATAGTCAAGCACCATAGAGTGTTGGTTAGTTATAACAATGAACTGTCTCATATAAGCAGATTCTATATTGATGGCGTCACATAAATACTCAGTTACATTATCAAAGATATCACCCAATTCTTCTATCATCTGAGCATTTCTTAGAGTTCCGAACATAATTCCCAAAGGACCAGTGAGAACCATCCCAGTTTTAAGATACCATGGAGTGTGCATTAAATGCTTGGGTGGCTATGGAGAGGGTGCACTACGCTTTGCTATCATGTGATCAGGGACATTTTTATAAGGGAAATCATTCTCATTCCATACCCAGGTGACTGGCTCTAATCTAGCCAGTGCACATGCACCTTCAGCTCCTTTAGGAATCCTCCTATATGCATTACTCCCACATACTATGTTTATAAACTTAAATTCATTAAGGAAAGCTATTGCTATTGGAACCAACCGGGTAGTGTCAGTGTAAAGACACCAAGAGTCGTCTAAATCTGTAGTGACTGCCCTATAATATCATAATGTCTGACATTCTGGTTCAGTATTTATACTCATCTCAGCAGCTCCATCTCCATACTGACCTTCTCTAGTTTCTTCATCTACATGAACTGCCTCTCTCTCTGTCAATGGAGTTACAAAATATTGCATAGTTTTTGCAGCAATTGGGGCATGTGAACAAATCCAGCAATTGGATAGATTTCTGACCTGTGCAATATAGTTATGGTACTGGATAAATTTATTAGCCCACCGTTTTGACACATCACTATCCCATGGTTTGAAGGCATCAATTTTTTTTTTTTTTTAACATTGAATAATCACAGTGAAAAGCAAGAATAGATAGCATTTCCAAAATTCCATTCTTTTAATTCTTGTAGAATTTCTTGCAGTAAGACGTGTGAATCCAGGCAGACTTTCCTTCCAGCTTAACAGATGTGGGCATGATCAGCTGGACTTGGTAGGGTCCTTCAAAGTGAGGATCTAGACTTTTCCTCAGGTGCTTTTGCGCTACCACCCAATCTCCAGGCTTAAGGTCATGCGAGCCTGATAAGGAGGACGGTTCTGGAAGGGAACTGAAAACACGCGTATGAATTTGCTGCAACACCTGTTGTAATACGCCCACATAGGCCGTCATATTTGAATGAGAGGCCTGCATCTGCTGGGGAAAGTACAATCCTGTCTTGGGAGGGCTCCCAAACAATACATCATATGGACTTAAACTTGTCTTTCGGTTGGGAGTTACCCTAACAGTGTACAATGCAATGGGAAGACACTCAGTCCATGGTTTACCTGTTTCTGCCATTGCTTTCTGAATTTTCAATTTCAGTGTACCATTTAACCTTTCCACCCTGCCACTGCTCTGCGGATGATAGGGAGTGGGAAATGATTGCTCCATTCCTAAGGCTCGGGTGATCCCCTGGCACACCTGTGAAGTAAAGTGACTACCTCGTTCACTTTCAATTACCTCTGGCATTCCAAATCTGCAAACAACTTCTGAAAATAGCTTTTTAACTACAGTGCGTGCATTTGCAATTGGAGAAAAGATCTACACATACCAGCGTACATTCATAGTTGCCTACCCTTGGAAGCTGAATGAAATCAATCTGCAGTCGCTGAAAAGGGTACAATGGCCTGGGGGTGCACTTTGGTGGCACCTTCACCGTTTTTCCCACATTATGGCATGCGCAGATTACACATCCCTGTACGAATTTTGCAGCAGCATAATGGAACCCTGGTGCGACCCAACTTGCTTTTACCTGGCTTACCATTCCATCCTTGGATTGGCGTGTTAATCCGTGGGAGAGGGAGCATACCATAGGGAACAGCACCCTAGGCAAGCAATACCTACCATCCGCTCTCCACAATCCATCTTCTTCCTTCGCACCTGTGTGCCTTTGCCATTCTTCCTTTTCTGGTGCAGAGGCCTGTTCTTGCAGGCTCTGGAGTAATTGAAGATCCACCTCCCCCGACACCTATACAGTGTATGTTCCTGCGGGAAGAGGGAATAAAGCAGCAGCCTTGGCTGCAATATCAGCTCGGTTATTACCTTCAGCCTCCTTAGTGCGCTCCTTAGTGTGAGCTTGCACTTTCACTATAGCAACTTTCTTTAGGCAGCTCCAATGCTCTGAGAAGCTGGGCCACCAATTCTGCATTTTTAATGGGCTTACCAGAGGAACCAACAAACTTTCTGCTCTTCCATATGGGACCATAATCATGGCAGATGCCAAATGCATAGCGGCTATCTGTAAAAGTATTTTCTGTCAAATGTTCAGCGATTACACACACCTCAGCGAGTGCTTTCTTTTTAGCTTCTCGAGTAGACATCCTAGAAGGCAAAGCTTTACTTTGTACTACCTTATATTGATCAACTATTGAATAAATAACCTGTATAAGGTACTTCATTTTGGTAAACCTATGACATATCTACATAAAATTCTTGATCTACATTAGGGATTGGTGGATTGGTGTCTCTTGCACATTGGCAAGTAGCCATGTTAAAAATACAGTATACCCTTAGCATGTCCCCCCATTCATGACAGTGCAAATGGAAGTGGAGGTCATAATTTGGGATTCCTAGAGCCGAGGCTGAGAGAATGGTTTCCTTCAGGTCCTTGAACCCCTCTTTTGCTTCCGGGGTCAGCTGGTATGACTTTTCTACAGAAGCTGGTCAGCCCCAGGAATATACTCAGTGGCAGATGGAAGTGAGCTCCATTGCTTGGCTTATGGCTTTTTTTACTTATATATTATAGTACGGCTCACCCCGTATCAATTAAATATTTCATTTGTTTCCCAGGAGGACATTTTAATTATGTCATAATGATTGGACCATCCCGTGGGGAAACCATTATTCTTGTTTACACTTCTCTGGATTTGTTATCCCATCTTTTCTTTTCTTCTCTCTCTACTGTTACCCTGTGATGTATACCTATACCTGCCACCTGAACCACAGTTTTCACAGCATTCACTATTGCATTATTAAATGCATCCGGAGTTATATTCACCATAACAGGAATTGCCTTCTGCTGTTTCTTTACTTTCCTATTGTTAATCTGGTCCTCTATCCCCTAAACATGGGAAGGGATTGTATATACATTCTGACCGTACTCTCATCACTTCTGTTCTCAGATCTTCCTTCAATCCTATCAGTAACATATTTTTACAAATCTAGCTTCTCTGGGGTTCTCTGCAAGTGTAATGTAAAATGTTTCCTCATTTTCTCCCCTCCGTAGGAACTGCTTGGGGCTGTTCCTTACCGGAGTGGAGAAACTGTCTGTGAACCCCTGTGGCAACCCAAGGGTAATAAGTATAGAGGAGAAGCATCATATACAAGTCAGCTAGTTTGCATCTTCGGAGACATGAGGATCAGTCCTCCCCCCGTGTTTGGCACCTATGGGACCCCTGGCTGTTGGTATATCACCAGGGTCTACCAGAGATGGGGTGTATAGAATTATACAGATGTTAAGGCTGCAGAAATCTCCTGTCAGCACATAACTTCGCTCTCTGGGCTGCTTAAGGGGGGATGGTCTCATCCCCTCCGCTACTACAGGGGCGGAGGGAGCTGTGGAAACAGACTGATCTTGGGAAGGGGGAGCAGCCTGTGTGTGGAGACGCTGCACATTGCCTAACATACATTCTCTCTTTCTAACATCATCACACTTAGTATTAACTTCATCATTCATCATAACTTCTTAGTAATAAAACAGACCATATCATTCAGAGGTTCTGATCCATGCTGCAACTTGCACACCATAATCATATTTTCCAATCCATACAGCATGCTCCTTACTTAAACACTCGTATCTCTCAGCATCCAAAAATCCATTCCTTGGCACTTCTGCCTTTTCAAGAATTGTCAGCGGTATCGTTAACTGCTTCATAATCCTGCAGGTCCTTTATCTTATATCTCGGATCCGTAGTCTGTCTTGACCTGGTGTGCCCAGCACCCATAACAGCTGTCAAAGGTAGCGACCCCTGTCTTCAGCCCCGTTATGTACCTAGTGTGCCTAGCACCCATAACAGCTGTCAAAGGTAGCGACCCCTATCTTCAGCCCTGTTATGTATTAGTGGGATCCCACTGGTCTACCTACAATAGCCAGCAATCCCACTATCAAAGCAATAACCTAAACCGCAGCTCTCTGTCCTGTCCTAATGCTGATACATACTCTCCCAAACAATTAGACAGATTACTGTCAGCAACACAGTTCCAAACACAAGCGCTATATACTCCTCATACAGCAGAATCAGAACCTGAATTCTCGCTAGACTCTGAGCATGCCAAATCTATTCCTGAATCTGTTTTAAAGAAATCAAAATAATAATCATGTGAAACTATATCTTGCCACCTTGGCATGTACCATCTAGTCTCTAAGATGTATGACCAACTTTTTACATAACAAGAGAATACTCTATACAACTTATTTGCTCTCCTGTACTGATGGGGAACAACTGGCGTCAAATGTATTCTTTCCAGAAACCAATCAGACCTTAATCTTCTCACTGTTTTTCGAATAATAGTAACCGAACACAAACAATTTTCACACGACATGTAACACGTACACTTCACAGACTAGTATTCATCTCAAAGTGTCTCAAAGCCACCAGGCAATAACTGGCTCCTGCACTTCCAAATCTTTACAATATCTCTGCTATCTCATAATTGACCGGGGTATCTCGAGGCACTCTAAAATGAATACTTATAGTCAATATATATATTCTCACAGGTCCGAGCCACGTTATGCCTGCCCACCAGCCAACTCCTCCAGTAATCTTTTCCTCAGACTTCCAATAACGTGGGGTTTTCAGATTCACACCAACTGATCAACCAATTCTTATCCTTTTACTACTTACCAACTGGATTCTGTCCCTTGTAGGACTGCAACTACTGGTAACATTTGAGCCACTAAGAGAGATTTCGGTACTCTTACTCAAAGGGGCGGAGGGAGCTGCGGACACAGACTGTCACTGTAAAGGAGGGGCTGCTGCTCGTCCCTGCGTTATTTGATTTCTCCCTCTCCTATTCTGGGTGAACTCCCTTTCATCATCAGTATTAAAATATGGATCATGCTGCTCAGCTGTTCTCATCCATGGGGCCACTTGCTCCTCATAACCATGTTTCTTAATCCATTTATCATGTTCTCTGCTAAATCGCTTCCATCTCTCAACAGCGCAGCTTAGTGCTCCACAACACAGATATAGCAACATATCAGGACAGCATTATCAGTACTACTTATCAATTAACATTTGACAAGGCATCAACAAACAATAGAAGAATAAAAGTTAGAACAAACATAAACCAAGTATAGCAAAGCAGGATCAAGACAATTTGATTGCAATATTTTCAATATTAACAAACACTGATATCATTACAAACAGAAAGACAGGAACCTTTATTACAGATACAGACAAAACAAATGGAAAATCATCGCACTTCATCCTGAAACAAAACAATTGTTAACAGCACTTTTGGTCTATTGCCCGGTCTTTGCTTTGCAACAACAATTAAGCACACAATATTAGAATGTTAAGATGGTTAGTATTTTTAGACAGATGAACAAGTGCAAATATGCAACAACAGACAAAAACACACAAGCAAAATAGATTAAAGCAAAGAGACAAAAATAAAATAAATCTAACTCTTTTAAATTTTGTTACCCGAGGGGATTCCCATTCAAAGATCCAGACAGACTGACCTACCTACCTTGTCTGAGGGAGACAAGAAAGGATGCGAGCAAAAATGTTCACTTACCCGGGTCCTCTTTCTTCTCTCCCTCCGACAAAAGCAAGGCAATCTTTTTCAGTCCAAATCGATAGTTAAAGGGGAATGCAATCCCGCTGTGGGCCTCCAAGTTGTCAGCGTCGGGATTTCTTTTCTAGTCACCAACCTCGGGTAAAGCTCACTTAGAGCTTCTCTTACCTAGGATCCTAGGAGTGGAGGAATTAAAAGAGAGACACAGGTTGCTTGTCTTTCAAGTTAATCTCCTTTATTGGGAGGGTCAGGGTAGATCTTTTATAGTAAACCAGAAAGAGGAAATGAACAAATATGGATACTTCCGTAATGTTGTGTAACAATTCAAAATGGTGGATAACTTGGCAAAAACAATAGTTATATAACAGAAATGTCAAAGTATATTATGTGTTAGAAGATATATTTAATTGGAGGTGACAGGAGTTTTTGGCATTTCCCTTTTATTAATCTAACAATTCGTGGAACTCCATCCTGCTAGTGTGTTTTGGCCAGAAACTGGATTTGGCATCAACATATTTAGACATTTATGATGAGAGAGATTTGGAACTGACCACTGGCAGAATTATCCTATCACGTAGACAGATGATAACAATTAAAATGATGTCATGGGTAATAAGTTGTTTTTTTTCAGTGAGTTTAGAAAACTAGGATTAACCATTTCTTTGACAGGCATAAAAGTGATTGGCTGGCTTTGTGTGGCATCTCAGTGGGTATAAAAGGCTGTGACCGCTGACCGCCATCTTACTTCTGTCGATCTTAGCATTGGAAGAGGTTGCTGCTGATGATTCTGAATAAGGGAGAGCGTTAGGCAGGGAAGAAGAAAAAAACTGCTTCTGCTGATAGCGCTTTTCACTGTACAGTTAGTGTGCAGTAAAAGGGGAGGATTTTTGCTTTTGTGCAGCAGCGCTGGTGGTGATTAGGCTGCCCTTTAAGACTACCTGCATTGCTGTGTGCACACTGCTGTTCAAACTGCTTTTTTCAAAGCACCCCAACTTTTATTATTTTGTCCTGGTGAGTTACTGAGCTTTCATTTTTTCACACACCGTATAGCGGTGTACGCTCCACACACACTACCGTGTACCGGCGGCTGGTATCAAGGACAAGTAGAAGCTATCTGTGTGTGACTCTGGAAGAAAAAGCCGAGGAGTTTGTCCATTTTTCCAGACCTACACCTTAGAGTGCTGTTCGCTTTTCAAACAGTTTCGTACATCTGCTGTTCGAAAACGGTCAAAACTAGACAGAGACAGCGTGTGTCACTCCCTATACAAATAGACGGAGATTGACAATTTTCCATACAGACACCTTATTGCGGTGTACGCTCCTTAGACACTACCGTGTACCACCTTGTATCACGGACAAATAGAAGCTATCTGGGTGTGACTCTGGAAAAAAAGCCGAGGAGCTTTTCCGTTTTTCCAGACCTACATCTTAGAGTGCTGTCTGCTTTTCAAAAAGTTTTGTATATCTGCTGTTTGATTATGGCAAAACTCGACAGATACAGCGTGTGTCAGTCCCTATGCAAACAGACGGAGATTGACAATTTTCAATACACACACCGTATAGAGCTGTCTGATTTTCAAACAGTATTGTTTACCTGCCGTTCGCATTACAGTCACATCTATACAGAGTCAGCGTGTGTGTGTGACACTCCGTAAATACATATACGGAGATTGTTAGTTACCCAAAAAGCGTATACAGCTGTACACTTCTAATACAGTTACGTATATCTGCTTGTTGGATTACGGTCCAATACATACTATAAGAGCGTATGTGACTAATAAAATATATACGTAGATTTAATTTTTTTTAATACACCTTACACAGCTGGACGCTCCTCATACAGTACAATCTCTCTGCTGGTATTTTTCGTACATTTTCCCAAACATGAGGAAGTATGGTGGAAGAGTCTGCGGACGTGGGCAGGGGGGCGCAACTGGTACTGATGGTGGTGCATCGGCTGGTTCTGGCAAAAGCACAATAGCAGGTAAGGTAGGAGGTGTTGAGCCTGCGTCATCCTCTTGCCCAAGAAGGCCTGTAAGTTTGCCTTTTCTTTGAGTAGGAAAATCGCTTTTAAAGCTGGAACAGGTTTTGGCGTACATTGTCGAAACAGCCACCAGTTATTGCCTCTTCTTCTGAACGTTCGAAACCTGCAAGCACAGTGTCGTCATTGCAGGGTTCTGGTCAGGAAAAACACCTTTCCTTGTGTCCTTTACCCCCAACAAAAGTTAAGGATGCGGCAGCCCACACTTCAGATTGCTCTATGGAGCTCTTTTCACATACCAGGCCTGGGTTATCCAGTCAAATCCAGAACTCCCCAGTCCAAGATGAATCTGACATGGAGTGCACTGATGCACAGCAACTGCTAGATGATTCTGCTGGTACATCGACCCAGAGCACTACATTGCCCTTGCAGTCTATTGAGCCAGAATCTGACCCTGATGAAACTCAGGTGCCCCTTACTGCATACTATACCACATTACATGGTGATACAGAGGAAGGTAAAGAGGAAGGTGCAGATGACTTTGAAGAGGAGGTGATGGATGACCCAGTTCTTGACCTGAATTGGCATCCATTGGGGGAGGAGGGTGGCGCTGGCAATGGTTCAGATAAGGAGAAGGATCAGCATCAGGCATTGACTTCGCAGTAGCGGTTATCTACCAGGCCCGTAGCTGTCCAAAAACGTGGACCAAAAACTAAAAAAAGAGTTGCAGGACAGCTTGGCCAGACGGTCAATTTAGCACAGCGTGAACGGCCAGAAAATGCATACCATAGTAGGAATAGTGCAGTGTGGCACTTCTTTGTCCAAAACCATACTGATGAGGCAAAGGTTACCTGTAAGAAGTGCGGAAGGACCTTTAGCCAAGGTATACAACTCAGAAATTTGAATACCAGTTGCATGCTTAGACATTTAATCAACATACACATGCAAGCATGGATGGACAACAAAATCTCAGGTAGCACGTGTGCACTTGCTCCAACTCAGGGTAGCCAGCAATGCTCCATCGCTTCCTCCACTGTAAGACCACCTCCACTTTTAAGCACACCACCAGCACTAAATGTGGAGGTGTCGTCGCAAGGCCAAAGCACTCAGGGAATCACAATGGTTTTGCAACACAACACTGAATCTAGGCCATCACCACCAATACCATCACCAACCCCCTCTCACTCCGTTTGGTCCACCGCTACTTCCCCAATATGCAGCTCTCCAGTCCATCTCACCCTACCAGACACTGAGTAGGACAAGAAAGTACTCATCCCCTCATCCGCGTACACTTTACTTGAACGCCTACATTGCCAAACTAATCTCATTAGAGATGATGCCCTACCATTTGGTTGAAAGCGAAGCTTTCTGCAACCTCATGGCCTACGCTGTCCCATGCTCTTACCTACCCAGTCGGCACTTCTTTTCTCAAAAAGTCATCCCAGCCCTCCACCGGCATGTGAAAGACCGCATTGTCCATGCACTAAAACAGTCAATGAGTGGAAAGGTGCACCTTACAACAGATGCATGGACCAGTAGGCTTGGCCAGGGCCGTTACGTGTCCATCACTGCGCACTGGGTTAATGGGGTGGATGCAGGCTCCACTGGGGACAGCGGTGCTGGAACAGTGCTGCCTAGCCCACGGTATAGGAAACAGTTGGCTGTAGGCGTATGATCCTCCTCCTCTATCAGTGAAAGCTCGTCCACAGAGCGCAGTCTCATAAGCACTCCATCCGCAGCTGGCAGTGTTGAACAAGAGGTGTCCCACTATGGAACAGCTAGTGGTAAGCGTCAGCAGGCTGTGTTAAAGATGATGTCTTTGGGAGGCAATAGACACACCGCATAGGTACTGTCCGACTACTTGCAGCGACAAACAGAGTAATGGCTGGGCAGTCTACATCTTGAGGCAGGCAAGGTAGTCAGTGATAACAGTCATGATTTTGTGGCAGCCATAGCCCGTGCAAAACTCACACACATACCTTGCCTGGCTCACACTTTGAACCTGGTGGTGCAGTGTTTCCTTAATAATTATCTGGAGTTAACATCCCTGCTCCATAAGGTGCGAAGACTGTGCTCGAACATCTGTCGCTCGGCCGTACACTCCAGTCATAAGCAGAAGCTGCAGCGATTGCTCCACCTCCACAAGCATCGCCTAATCATAGACGTTGCAACAAGGTGGAACTTGACCCTGCACATGGTTGAGAGGCTGTGCGAACAGAGGCAGGCTGTAAATGCATTTGTGGGAGGATATACGGGCAGGCAGTTTGAGGGAAGACATGGAATTGACGGATATGCAGTGGTCAAAGCTGAAAGACATCTGTAAAGTCCTTCAGTGTTTTGAGGAAGCACATGGCTGGTAAGTGCAGACGACGCCATCATAAGCATGAGCATCCCACTTATGCGTCTGCTCATGCAAACTTTGACGCACATTCAGGATCAGGCGTCTGCAGCAGAGGAGGAGGAGGAGGGAAGCCTTGATGACAGTCAGCCATTGTCTGGTCAGGGAACTGTCCTGGAAGAAGTGGAGGAAGAAGAGGAAGAGGAGAAGGAGGAGAATGAGGAGGATGATTATTTTGGGCAGGAGGATGCTTCTCAGTGGGCAAGAGAAAATGTTGGTGTTCCAAGGTCAGGTACAGTGTTTGTGCATGACTGTAGGGATGTGGATTTTCCAGAAAGTGCTCCTCCACCCACCACTGGCAGTGCAGCATTGACACCTGGAACATTGGCCCACATGTGCGATTATGCCTTGCGGATCCTAAAAAGGGACCCCCGCATTGCCAAAATCATGAGGGATGACGACAACTGGCTGGCCAGCATCCTCGATCCACACTACAAAGGCAAATTACACAACATCATGCCACAGGAGAACCTAGATATAATATTGGCTAACAAACAAGCAACTCTGGTAAACAGGTTGTTTGAGGCTTTCCCAGCACACAGCAGCGGTGCTGTTTCTCCCACGAGCCATAGTGGGCACAATGGAAGAGGTGTTCATGGTGCACACAGCCGAAGTGGCATTGGAGACAGGGGTTTAATGACCATGCTGTGGAACGATTTCTCAAGTATCGCTCACACAATTGCTAATACTGCATCGATTAAAAGTGACAGGAGACAGCAGTTGTCAACTATGGTTACAAACTACTCCCATACATTGTTCTCTCTCACAAGTCATTTCCCTTTGACTCGTGGGCCTCTAAACTGAACGCCTGGCTTGAATTGGCACAATATGCCTTACAGGAGCTCGCTTGCCCTGCTGCTAGTGTGTTATCTGAGTCTTCAGTGCTGATGGATCAATCCTGACAGAAAAAAGGACCCATCTGTCTACCCAAAATGTTGATTATCTAACCTTCATTAAAATGAACCATGCATGGGTTTCAAAGGATTTTGTCCCACCTTCCCCTGATGTCACATAGGTTACCAGAAAACTGCCTTACTTTTGTCCTCCTCTTCCTCGGACTTGCCCAATTCCTCCCTTTGCAGCAGCTTAAGGTCCAGCCAACACATCAACATATGCCATTTTTTAAACCTCCCTAAGTGGGCTGCCCCTCCAATGGCTGGTGTCAACACCTGACGCTTCCGGGCAAGTGCCGTTGCTCTGAACAGGTGGTTGGGCCCACAGTTGGCCGATGGCACTGGCACTGGGCCCCTCATAGTACAATACTGTGTCTGATGGTGGGTGGCCCACTCGCTGTCAGACACACCGGCGTACTATGAGGGGCCCCGTGCCAGTACCGTCGACCATGAGTGTGCCCCCCCGCATGGTCATGGCCACTCACTTACAAGTTGCAATACTTACCTCTCCCTGCTCCACCGCTGTGTAGTCTAGGCAGTTAAATCCTTCACAGGGATGGCCACTAGAAATATGGGGTATTGATCGATGATGGTTAAGACGTAGCTATGCCCTGTCCTGCTGGCATCTACCTTCAGATGATCAATGGCTACCATTTGTAATGGACGTCAACTTACAAGCGGATGCAGTGGTGCTTTATGATCACCTTTCACAGTTGTGATAGTCCCTGACATGTGACATTCCTGCCACCATTTTTCAATGTCTCCTCTCATGCCAAACCAATAGAATCGCCTACGGCCTGTGGCTTCTGTCTTTGACACTCCAAAATGACCAGACACATCATGATAGGCAGTGAGGACCATGTGTACATCTCTCCCTGTGATCACAATTTGATGGAGACAAGTAACGGTGATGTGATCCACGCTACTGCAATAAAGCAATCCTTTCTTCACAAAGAACCGTTTTCGCTGTCTCCACAGACACAGTAATTGAGGGTCTGCATCACCTCTGCAACATCTACCGGAAGGTTTTCCGGTGATGAGTAATTCCCAAATTTCTGCTAACACTCGACTTTCCGTCTGTACTTGTATCCATGTAGCTTCCAGTAGCAGAGAGTCTGGACTGGCTTACTGAGATTGAAATATATAAAGTGCGAAGATTTAAAAGTACCACAAAACTGTATACTGTTGTATGCTTTGACTACCTTTCCCTTTTTCTACTTGTTAAATTCTGGTGTAATACATACTGAGCCTGTGAGTGTCTGTGTCTGACTCGAGAAGTATAGATGGAAATTTCCAATTACCCCTAGACTGGATGCACCTGGTATGTGCTGATACAGTACCTTTGTTCAAAATTTTGTATTACGGTATCATCCAGTGAGTGAGCGTGTGTGAGCATGTGTGGTTGACGCCTTCTATATATATGGTGAACTGGAGATACCAATTATTACTCTATACTCAATACAGCTTGCATCTTGTTATACAGTACCTTTGCTCGTCATTTAGTATTACGGTCAAATCCATACTGAGTAAGCATCTGAGACTGACTACGGGACTATGTTTACGGAGATTTCAATTGTACCCTATAATATATATATACTTGCTGTCTTGTTATCCAGTACCTTTTTTTTACAACATTTTTTATTATGGTCAAACCCAGATTGAGTGAGCGTCTGAGGGTGACTCCGGAAATATATACCGAGATTTCAAATTTGGCCAACACTGTACACAGCTGTACGCTTGTGCTACATTACCCATTTACAGCTTTTCATATTCTTCTGTAATCCATACTGGGCCTGAGAGAGTTTGTGTCTGCCTCCTGAAATGTATACGGAGATTCAGAATGCTTACACTACACTACACTGTGTTCCAAATTATTATGCAAAAAATATTTTCTCATATTTTCTCTAAATTACCTATACGAATTGCAGTCATTGTTATTTTCATGTCATCTAATATTCTAGTATAACTGCAATGTTTTTGAACAAACTGCCTATGAAAACAGTATATTTTTAAAAATAAGAAACACTCAAAATGTATGTTCCAAATTATTATGCACAGCAGAGTTTTCAACCTTTTATTTTTATTTTGAACAAAAAAATGGTCAATTGTGAAATTATAAGCATTATCAGCTTATTACAAAATGAAATCAAACAGTTTTCAAGTCAAAACTTTATTCTAGGTGATGTTACATTTGCACATAGGACTCCTTGTTCGAAAGAAGCTTCTGAACTCTCTCGTCCATTGAATATGTCAGTTTTTGGATGGATTGTGCTTCAATTGTTTTGCATGTGGACAGAATACCCTCCCAGAGCTGTTGCTTAGATGTGAACTGCCTCCTGCCATCATAGACACTCCTTTTGATGATGCTCCAGAGGTTCTCAATGGAGTTGAGGTCAGGGGAAGATGGTGGCCACACCATAAGTTTGTCCTCTTTTATGCCCATAGCAGCCAGAGATGCAGATGTGTTATTTGCAGCATGAGATGGTGCATTATCATGCATGAAAATGATCTTGCTGCGGAAAGCACGGTTCTTCCTCTTGAACCAGGGCAAGAAGTGCTGTTTTAGAAACTCCACATAGATTATGGAGTTCATCTTTACCCCTTCAGGCATCCTAAAGGGGCCGACAATCTCTCTCCCCATGATTCCAGCCCAAAACATTACTCCACCTCCTCCTTGTTGGTGCCTTAGCCCTGTTTTCATGGGGTGTCCATCAACCAGCCATCCTCCACACCATCCATCTGGACCATCAAGCGTTGCACGGCACTCATCAGTGAACAAAACAGTTTGGAAGTCAGTCTTCATGTATCGTTTGGCCCACTGGAGCCGTTTCTGCTTGTGTACAGTGGATAGAGGTGGTCGACAGGATGGCTTACGCACAGCTGCAAACCTCTGAAGGACCCTGCATCTTGTTGTTCGGGGGACGTTGGAGGCACCAGCAGCTTCAAAAGCTTGTCTGCTGCCATGACAAGGCATTTTTGCAGCTGCTCTTTTAACCTGATGCAATTGCCTGTTGGAAAGAGTCCTCAATTTTTCCTTATCAGCACGCACACGTGTGTGCTGGTAATCAGCTACATACTTCTTGATTGTGTGATGATCACGATGAAGTGTCTTGGCAATGTTGATTGTAGTCATGCCTTGACCTAAATACTCCACAATTTGTTGCTTCTCAGCAGCCGTCACATCCTTTTTCTTTCCCATTTTGGCAAAAATGGTAGGCTGCTTAATAATGTGGAACAGCCTTCTTAAGTAGTCTTGCCTTTATTTGGACACACCTGCCAAACTAATTTGCACAGGTATCTGCAATTGCTTTCAGTGATATAAAGAGCCCTTACACACATCACCATCAATGAGTTTAAATGACAAATAAAAAAATTCTTCACCTTTTTATTTTATTGGGTAATCCTTACTGAGCCTGTGAGTGTCTGTGTATGACTCATGAAATATATACGGAGATTTACTGCTATCCCTAGACTGTATAGAGCTGTACGCTTCTGATACAGTACCATATATCTGCTGGTATTTTGGGTCCATTTTCCAAAACATGAGGAAGTTTGGTGGAAGAGGATGCGGACGTGGGGGGGCCACCTGGTACTGATGGTGGTGGTGGTGCATCTGCTGGTAGTGCCAAAAACACAAAAGCAGCTAAGGCAGGAGGTGTTGAGCCTGCGTCATGGTGTAGCTCTGGACGGCCTGTAAGGCTCCCTTTTCTGGGAGTAGGTTGACTGCTTTTAAAGCCGGAGCATCAGGAACTGTTTTTGCATTACATTGCTGAAACAGCCTCCAGCTCGATCGCCTCCTCTTCTGAAGTTTAAAAAATGCAAGCACTGAGTCATAAGTGCAGGCTTCTGGGCAGGAGCAACCACTTTCCTTGTGTCCTTCACCCACACTAAAAGTGAAGGATGCGGCAGCACACACTTCAGATTGCTCCATGGAGCTCTTTTCACATACCATGCCTGGGTTACTTAAAAATGGGGCCCATCATATACTGGAGCATTCAAAATGGGGGACATCTGACACTGGAGCATCATCCATGAGGCCCATCATATACTGGAGCATTCCAAATGGGGCAGATCAGACACTGGAGTAGCATCTATGGGGCACATGACACACTGGAGCATTAGAAATGGGTTCCATTATATATGGAGCATTATTAGGGCCCATAAGACACTGGAGCATCATCCATGAGGCCCATCATATACTGGAGCATTCCAAATGGGGGACATCAGACACTGGAGCAGCATTTACGGGGCCCATTATACACTGGAGCATTATAAATGGAGCCCATTATATATTGAGCATTATTAGGGCACATCATACACTGGAGCATCATCCATGAGGCCCATCACATACTGGAACATTCCAGATTGGGGACATCAGACACTGGAGCAGCATTTACGGGGCCCATTGTACACTGGAGAATTAGAAATGGAGCCCATTATATGTGGAGCATTATTTGGGCCCATAACACACTGGAGCATCGTCCATGGGGACCGTCATATACTGTAGCATTTTGTGGAGCTCATCATATACTGTATGGAACATTATATGTGGCCAATTCTCTATGGAGAAATATATGGGGCTCATTATTCTGTATAGCGCACAATGTGGTGGCCATAATACTGTATGGAGTAATATACTGTTCTTTTTTTGAGCTATTGTACAACTTAAAATAGATCAGTCATGTCATGTAAGCAGTGAAGTATTTGTCATTGTACTATACCTATATTTCTGTGCCATATCGGAGCATCATGAGTTGTGGTATGTGTTAAGGGGCGCACTGACACGCTTTGACCCAGGGCACACGAAAATCTGGAGCCAGCCCTACCCCAAAAAAACTTTAGCCAAATAACCCCGTTTTCAATGCGTAACTAATATTATGAAGTAAATTAAGGTTGACAAGCTTCAGTAATAAGAATTGATGTTTTTGGCATTGAAATGGGCATTGTAGGTGTGTTTACTGTCCTCCACTCCCTGCCGACTTTGCTTCCCCATAGACTTGCATTGGGTTTCGTGTTTCAGTCAGCCTCCGACTTTTCACTATAGTCGGCCAATTTCGTTCGACCCGACTTTTGAGAAAGTCGGGTTTCATGAAACCCGACTCGACCCTAAAAAAGGCAAAGTCGCTCATCTCTAGTTGTGAGCACTTTGAAACCCCAGGTGCATCACAGACGTTTATAACGTTGAGCAATAAAAATTAAAAAAAAAAAAAATCACATTTTCCAGCAAAAATGTTATTTTAGCTCCATTTTTTATTTTCACAAGAGTAACACGAAAAATTGCACCATACAATTTGCTGTGCAATTTTTCCTGAGTGGGGTAAACTACTTTTGAGACACATTGTAGAGCTCAGAAGTGAAGAAACGCCATATTGGAGTTCAGATTTTGCTGAAATGGTTTGAGGGTGCCATGTCACATTGGAGAGCCCCTGAGGTGCCAGAACAACAGAAACTCCCCTGATATGTGAACTCATTTTACAAACTACACCCCACAATGAATTTATCTAGAGGTGCAGTGATCATTTTTACACCACATGTGCCTCACAGAGTTATATACCATTGGGCAGTGAAGATAGAATAAATTACATTTTTAACCACTAAAATATTGTTTTAATCCCATGTTTTAAAGTTTTCCAAGGGCTAATAAAATACATTTTTACAACAAACTGAGGTCCATTTTTATCTGAGTGTTCCAATACCCTACATGTAATCAGGAAACATTTTTCAAGCACTGTGCAAAGTTCAGAAAGAAAGGAGCACATTACTATAGTACAGATTTCACTGTTCTGGTTTGCAGTTGCCATGACCCACTAGGAGAGCCCCTGAGGGGGGCGTGGCCTAACAGCTCAAGCAGAAAGACGTGTCTATCAGGAGCTCCTGATAAAAATTGAAATAATCTGTGAGAAAATAAACTTCAAGTAATCAGAGATATAGCAGGAGGAAGCGAGTCACCCACAGCACCATCTCGTACAGCTACAAGGCAAAAGGAGGAAGAATAGACTGTCCTAGCTGCTGTTCTGAGAAGCGGTTGGGAGAGGCCTGTGGAGCCCCAGACTGGAGGAGCAGGAGAACACCTTATCCAAAAGCCCGGGACAACAGAGCGGGAATAGCTTTACCCGCTGAGGTACCGAGCCGCTGAGCTGCTCACCCGCACTACCTAGGACCAGGCAAGAGTGATCCCCCGCTGCCGCCGCCCTCCCTCCCTTCCCCCTACCTGAGAGCCCGATGGGAGCGCACTGAGTGTGATGCTTGCCTGACACGCTGCGGACGCCTCTCCCTTCCTCCCAGTTTGACCGCACTGAGCAGAGCCCGGGACAGCAGAAACCGATCAGTGCACGCTTGCTTCTGGGGGGTAGCGACCCTCTATAATTAGGCTGTCCCGCTAGACCGGGGATGGGGAAGCCAACCATGAGGAGGGGGTGGGAAAATTCGCTCCCTTTTCAGAAATAGGGCGAGCGCCATATTGCCTCTGGTGCTGCGGTGTTTGAGATGGAGGAGGAGGAGAGGACATTTGAGAGGGGACACTGCTGAGGCAGAAGAAAGTAGCCACATCTAGGCTCCCCTCCTTTCTGCCCCGGTATGGGTGCATTTTATTTACTGTCATATTGCCTCCAACTGCAAAAAAGGCGCCATTATCACTAAAGCGGGGGCCTGAGTTTGGCTTTTGAAGATCACACCAGCCGCACAGCGGCCATTTTGACATCAGTCAGTGGGGACTAGAAAGGACACTGCAATATAGAGGATTCACATCTTCAACCCTTCAGACAAAAAGTGGAATCCGGGAAGGGAGGGGTGAGCGGCTCCCAGAGATCAATAGGGGAAAGTATTTCTCCAAATACTAAAAAACCATAGTTTAAGAGGAAAAAAAAATCCACAATAAGTCCTTTCTTCAGGCCTAACAACAGTCATAGCAAGATTGTGTCAGAAGACAGAGAAACTTAATATCGCCCTGAACCAACAATAGAGCCACTAATTGCCTCTATCTAATGTTGCGGGAAAACCCAATTCTCTTATATGGAATTAACACTTGAAATGCTCCTCTAACTCTGTAAACTGTAGGCAGAGGGAAAATAACATTATAATAACATAAAGCAAATCTCAGAGCCCAGCAGCAATAACTATGGGAAAGACCACAGTGAAAACTCTTAAAAGCACTACTAGAGCCACAAAATCCCTAACACAAGTGGATGTAGACAAATTCCTGAAGAAGCAGGCCTCTTTCCCGGACCCTATTAAATCTTCACGGCAAGCAGACTCTGAAATAGAAGATGACTCAAACAGATCTGGAGAGTGATTCAGATAGAGGGGGAACCACGAAAAATACTCTGGTGACCCGCTCATTCATTAAAAGGATCCTCTCAAAAGCTTTGGAACCTATTGGAAGAGAACTGGCGGAGAAAAAGCAAGACATTACACAACAAGGCCACAGGCTTGAAGTGGTCGAAAGTTACCAGACAACCTTGACGCAAAAGGCCAATGCTATGCATGACTGTCTTAGCGAGCATGAATGCCAGATTCATATGATCCAAAATATGCTAGAAGAGCACAAGAACCGCGAGCGAAGGAATAACATTCGTATAAAGGGGCTCCCGAAGTCCATGGCTACGGAGGCGTTAACCAAAGCGTCCACTGAGATCTTTTCTAATCTTCTACTAGATGACGACCCCAAAGACATTGAACTCGTAAGAGTGCACAGGTCTTTGCGGCCCAGACCCAAATAAGGAGAATCCCCAAGAGACGTGCTGTGCCATTTCCTTGACTACCGGGTGAAAGACTTGATCCTTTGCAGAGCCCGTGAAGTGCAGGAAATTCTATATGAAGGCTCTCATGGTCTGACTAAATGTGTTAAAACCCAAGAAAATTCTTATAAGCTAGTGTCCAGATGGTATATTTCACAAACACAATACCAGGCCTGGCGGGTGAATCACCACATGAAATGCTGGAGATGTGGCACTGGAGAAGGCGACTATCTCTATATATGGTGGTCCTGTCCAGTTATAAAGCGCTTTTGGGCACTCACTGAAAGTGTCATTCAAGAGATAACTGGAAAGACAGCTACCCTTTCGCCTGAAACCGCCCTTCTGAACTTTTCGGTGTGGCTGAGTAACAAAAAATTATCCTCATTGGTTAATAACATAACAGCGGCAGCCAAACTTTTAATACCCACTCATTGGAAATCGGAGATTGTTCCCACACGTCAACAATTGCTTTGCAAAATAGACCAGCTATACTACACGGCCGAATTGGTGGCACACGTAAATTTCTCTTTAGCACCATTCCAGGAATCCTGCAAACCTTGGATTATTTTCAGAACAAGCATGCATTGGGATTTGACACAGGACGCTATCCAGTGACGAATTGCTGACCCTCCTCCCCCCCTCCTCTCACTCTCTGTGTATCCTGCTCTCTTTCCTACTTTCTTTCCTCTTACTCTCATTATCTATAATCTTTTTATGTTGTTGTCCCAAAAGGCTAAACGGAGAAACCGTGTGTTAAAAAGAACCGGGGACACTAGTTTTGTTACTTAACACTAATCTGAATAGATTGCTTCTTCTCAGATATCAAATTATATTTCTTTAGTAAGACTGCATAACGCAAGCCAGGAGTGTTTGATTTGTATTGGATACGTTTCGACTAGACCGTTATGTATTTGTCGAGCACTGAATCCTTAAAATATAACACTGATTCATTATTTTTACTGTTATGCTTTAAAACTCAATAAAAAGAACATTGAAAAGAAAAAGGAGAGCCCCTGATGTGTCAGCACAGCAGAACCCCATATAAGAGACCCAATTTTACAAATTGCACCAATCAAGTAATAAATCTAGGGTGCAGTGATCATATTGACACCATGGGATAGTCGCAGAATTTTATACCGGGATATAAGTTGACTTTTACCTTGATAGAAATTGAGACACACAAATACATCTAAGGTTGGAAAGGGGATAATGCTGGCTCTGTCAAAGGTTGGGTGCTTGAGTCTAAAGTAGCATTGTCTCAAGCTTGTCTGAGGTTCTGCTGCTACATTATTTAGCTCACTTAGTTCAAGACTGGTGTCTGTCATCTCCTCAGATTCTCCTGACTACTATAATACAAACAAAGTTATTTGCATGTTCATTCTGATATTTGTGGTCTCATCTACAACAACTTCTCAGCAAGTAACCAATTTACTGCAAATCTTCATGGTCCGGTTCACACATGAACTCTACAGTCAAGGTAATTAGGGATGAGTGAACCCAAATCGGATGTGATGTCACTGGATACACCACCTCCAGCAGGGCGAATTTCTATAGCACCCGTGAACCTGGATACACCGCCTCCAGCAGGGCGAATTTAAACAGTTAAGGGAAACACCGAGGAAACCGTTACAATGGAGGGCCCTGCAATAGGGAACGGAGACGTGGAGACCTCCTGCACTCCCCTGAGTCAGTGTCCCTACACTCCTGATGATCCCTAGGCAGGTTCCGCACCTGGCGACGAGCTGGATACCTCAAATCCCTAGCTCGCCCTGCACCTATCCCTTTCTAGTGAACTGGATGGTGCAGAAACTAACCCCACCACTGCACTAATACACAAACAAGGAAAGTCACAAACAGGGAAAAACATCACTTAGCTATGCTCTGTTGCTATTGCTCCCAGCAACAGAGTACAACACCAAAGTTCATCTTCACCCCTGAAGCTCGACACCTGAATTCAGCTTCTGCCTGAAGCTATTATACCAGAGCTCCCCTGAGCTGCCAGGAACTCCTCTCTGTAGTTCCTTCCTTCACCAGACTTGGGTGGAAATGAGCAATATCACTAACAGTGAGTGAGACCACTATAGGTAGCAGCCAGGGAATCACACCTGCTTCATTATCACGTGCAATAACACCAGTAGCCACTGGGGGCAACTAAACTAAAGTAACCAGAGTGCAATGACCCTAATGGCCACCTGGGGCAAATCTAGAACTAAAACAAGCACAGTGTAATGACACTAATGGCCACCGCGGGCAAAGCTAACTTTAAGCAAACAGCTTAAAGAAAAAAAAAGGTTACTTGTGCAAAATCTGTCATAATCTAACCTGGATCATGACACCGGAATGTTACTGGTTCGTACTGGAGAACTAATGTCTGATACTGAACACGGACATTTTATTGTATGTACAGTTTCCTTCCCCAGTTCAGCAGTTTAACAAAACTTGTTGAAAGGCTGCAGTGCAGCCAATCATCAAGCTTTTAGACTGTGATTGCTTCTGGAGCTATCACAACCATGCCATGTATTGGCATGGTTTTGATTGGCCACATTACGGATCATGAATGTAACTGTCATTATACTCTCGTGATAGGACACAGCTTGAATGAGGGACAGATTCTGACTGAGCACACTGCAAACATAATACTGTGTGTACTCTGTAACATCTATATGCATGATTTCAGTGGTAAAATCCGCTGTGTGTACACTGCAAAGCCATCAGTGAGAGTACTGTGCTAAAAGCCGCTGTGTACTCTGCACCCTCTGCCTATAGGAATACTGTCTTTTAAGCTGCTGTGTGTATTCTTCCCCCTCTGACTATGTTAGTCTTGTCCATTAAGCAGCTGTGTGTATTCTGCACCCCCCACCTGTGAAAGTACTATCCTTTAAGCTGCTGTGTGTACTCTGCACCCCCAACCTGAAGGACAATCCTTTAACCCATAATCAACATACACCATATATGCACGGCACTGCAGAAGCTGCATTCCCACAAACCACCATACTTTTACAGAGCTGTGATCATGCTAGTTCAAGCTGAACACCACCGCGATTGAATGGCAGTGTCAGCTCTATGTGCTAGAACCAATTGCGGACATTTAACCTCTGTGATGCTGCTGTCAATAGTGACAACGACATTGTGGGGAATCGCAGAAACTGTGAACTCCCTCTGTGCTTCGATCTGCACAAAGAAATATGATTTCATTGTCTTGATGGTCTCCATGGTGACCCAGGGTCCCAAGATGGTCATGAGGTTACCCAGGGATGGTGGCCTTTCAGATCATGCTGAGAGTACAAGCTAACACGCCTCCTCCCTACATGTCAGAAGATGATCTATTGCTCTGCACTGCAGAAGCAGCATTGCAAAGTATTAGATCAGTGGTTTGTCATAATACAGTTGATATCCCATCCTGGAACAATGTGAAAAAGTAAAAAAAAAAAAGTTAATACAAATTGTAAAAATATTTTTTTTAAAAATCACAAAATAAAGAACAGAAAAAAATATTAATCCAATAAAAACATTTATGTAAAAAATAAAATAAAAGTGCACATATCTGGTATTGACGCGATGGATTGATTGATGGAAAGACGCGACCTATAAAATTGTCCTGCTAGTTAACCCCTCCAGTGGAAACAGTAAAAAATGCAAAAAACAAAAAAACTCTGCTATATCATATTGCCGAACAAAAAATGGAATAAAACGTGCTAAAAAATCAACATAAAAATGGCACCGCTGAAACTCAGTTTGTCCCACAAAAAAAAAAAAAAACAAGCCAAAGTACAGCTTTTTCAGTGGAGAAATAAAACAGAGCTCTCAGAGTAAAGCAATGCAAAAATAATAATTTTTTGGATGAAATAGTTTTTATTGTGTAAAAGCACCAAAAACATAAAAAAAGTAAATGAGGTATTGCTGTAATCGCATAAACCCGAATAAAGCTGCTTTATCAATTTAACTGCAAGCTGGACGGCATAAAAATGAATTCCTGAATTGCTTGTGCTTGTTCATTCTGCCTCCCAAAAATCAGAATGGAAAGCAATCAAAAAATGTGTTGTGCCCAAAAATGGTAATAAAAATGTCAACTTCACATGACTCAAAATATGGTGATGCAAAAAACTAGTTTTTGCATAATAAAGCATCTATTAGTGTATGACAGCAGCAAAATGTTCCATCAAATTCCAAAGAGTCACTTCTCTCATTTCGAGACCTACCATGCACACAAACAGTAGTCTTACTTCACATTTTGGGTATTGGTGTACTCAAGAGAAATGGAGCAATATATTTTGTGGTACATTTTCTCCTGTTACTCTGGTGAAGATAAAAACAATTAGGGACAAAAGAAAATTTTTCTGGGAAAAATATGATTATTTATTTTCACAGCTCACCATAATAATCTTCTGTGAAGCACTTGGAGGTTCAAGGTGCTCATCATAAATCTACATTAGTTTTTTGAAGGGTCTAGTTTCCAAAATAGGATCACTTGTGGGAGTTTCCACTTTTTAGGCACATCAGCACCTCTACAAATGCAGCATGGCGTCTGCTAGTGATTCCAGCAAATTTTGCTTTGAAAATATCAAATGGTGCTCCGTCCGTTCTGAGTCCTGCATGCAGCAAAACAGTCATTTTCCTTCACATATGGGGTATGATGCAATGTCTTCTGTTACCCTTGCGAAAATGCTTATTTTTGGGGCTAAAACATTTTTGTGTGAAAAATGTGTTTTTTTTATGGCTCAACGTTATAAATGTCTGTGAAGCACCTGGCAGTTGAAAGTGCTCACTAAACATCTAGATAAGTTCATTAAGGGGTCTAGTTTCCAAAAGGGGGTCACTGGTGGGAGGTTTCCACTGTTTAGGCACATCAAGGACTCTCCAAACACAACATGGCATCCTGTTATGATGCCAGCAAATGCTGTATTCAAAAAGTCAAATATCGCTCAATCCTTGCTCCAAAACATTAGCTTTCCTCCACATATGGGGTATTGTTACACTAAGGAGAAATTGCACAACAAATTGTATTGTGCATTTTGTTAGCAGCGGATTAATCAGCGTAACATCCAGAGTCAGCAACATAGAATGTAGATTTATTCATATCCAGGTTGAACAGCTTACAGCATGAAATGTGATCAGTCTGGTATCTGCTGTGGCTTACAGCATGGGAGCATTACAACAGCAAGAAAGGGAAGAGAAGGAGGGGGCATCCTGTCTGTTTTTTTTTTTTCACTGAACTTTGTTAACAATCTCACAATATGCACAATATATAAAACAGTACAGTAGTAGTTGTTGCAATACATACAGATAAATATGCATTATTCTAACACCCCCACTCAACAACTACTTATCCTCTTAGTCCCAGTGTGGTTCTCAATTCTTGGAACCTGGCTCGTGGCAATGGCTTTGTCATTATGTCAGCTGCCATCTTATCAGTTTCACAATAGACGAACTGAATTATGCCACGATCTATCAAATCACGTAAATGATGATGTCTGACGTCAATGTGCTTGGTTCTAGCACTGATCTTTTCACTGCATGCAAGTTTAATGCATCCTTGGTTATCCTCATAAATCACCGTCGGCTGAGTTGACGGTGTGCCAAGATCATCCATCAATTGTCTTAGCCAAATGACCTCCTGGCTTGCATAGGCTGCGGACACATACTCCGCTTCTGTAGATGACAAGGCAACAGACACTTGTTTCCTACTAGACCAGGAGATTAAACTTTCTCCAACTTTAAACAAGTATCCGCTTGTGGATTTACGATCATGCGAATCACCAGCCCAATCTGCATCTACATAGCCGGTGAGTTCTAGATCTCCCGTTGAAGACAGCTTTAAATTTACATCTTGCGTTTCTTTTATATATCGGAGAAGTCTCTTAACAGCATTCCAGTCTCTTTGGCGTGGTTTTTCCACATATCTGCAAAGGATTCCAACCTTTTTTGTGATATCCGGTAGAGTCATAGTTGATATGTATAGAAGGGCCCCCACTGCCTGACGATATTTCTCATTGTTTGGCAACAGGTTATCTTCTCCTTCCAGCTTCAGGTAGGATGGTTGCATTGGGGTTGATATACAGTGGGGAAAAAAAGTATTTAGTCAGTCAGCAATAGTGCAAGTTCCACCACTTAAAAAGATGAGAGGCGTCTGTAATTTACATCATAGGTAGACCTCAACTATGGGAGACAAACTGAGAAAAAAAAATCCAGAAAATCACATTGTCTGTTTTTTTTTCATTTTATTTGGATATTATGGTGGAAAATAAGTATTTGGTCAGAAACAAAATTTCATCTCAATACTTTGTGATATATCCTTTGTTGGCAATGACAGAGGTCAAACGTTTTCTGTAAGTCTTCACAAGGTTGCCACACACTGTTGTTGGTATGTTGGCCCATTCCTCCATGCAGATCTCCTCTAGAGCAGTGATGTTTTTGGCTTTTCGCTTGGCAACACGGACTTTCAACTCCCTCCAAAGGTTTTCTATAGGGTTGAGATCTGGAAACTGGCTAGGCCACTCCAGGACCTTGAAATGCTTCTTACGAAGCCACTCCTTCGTTGCCCTGGCGGTGTGCTTTGGATCATTGTCATGTTGAAAGACCCAGCCACGTTTCATCTTCAATGCCCTTGCTGATGGAAGGAGGTTTGCACTCAAAATCTCACGATACATGGCCCCATTCATTCTTTCATGTACCCGGATCAGTCGTCCTGGCCCCTTTGCAGAGAAACAGCCCCAAAGCATGATGTTTCCACCACCATGCTTTACAGTAGGTATGGTGTTTGATGGATGCAACTCAGTATTCTTTTTCCTCCAAACACGACAAGTTGTGTTTCTACCAAACAGTTCCAGTTTGGTTTCATCAGACCATAGGACATTCTCCCAAAACTCCTCTGGATCATCCAAATGCTCTCTAGCAAACTTCAGACGGGCCCGGACATGTACAGGCTTAAGCAGTGGGACACGTCTGGCACTGCAGGATCTGAGTCCATGGTGGCGTAGTGTGTTACTTATGGTAGGCCTTGCTACATTGGTCCCAGCTCTCTGCAGTTCATTCACTAGGTCCCCCCGCGTGGTTCTGGGATTTTTGCTCACCGTTCTTGTGATCATTCTGACCCCACGGGGTGGGATTTTGCGTTGAGCACCAGATCGAGGGAGATTATCAGTGGTCTTGTATGTCTTCCATTTTCTAATCATTGCTCCCACAGTTGATTTCTTCACTCCAAGCTGGTTGGCTAATGCAGATTCAGTCTTCCCAGCCTGGTGCAGGGCTACAATTTTGTTTCTGGTGTCCTTTGACAGCTCTTTGGTCTTCACCATAGTGGAGTTTGGAGTCAGACTGTTTGAGGGTGTGCACAGGTGTCTTTTTATACTCATAACAAGTTTAAACAGGTGCCATTACTACAGGTAATGCGTGGAGGAAAGAGGAGACTCTTAAAGAAGAAGTTACAGGTCTGTGAGAGCCAGAAATCTTGATTGCTTGTTTCTGACCAAATACTTATTTTCCACCATAACATGCAAATAAAATGAAAACAAAACAGACAATGTGATTTTCTGGATTTTTTTTTCTCAGTTTGTCTCCCATAGTTGAGGTCTACCTATGATGTAAATTACAGACGCCTCTCATCTTTTTAAGTGGTGGAACTTGCACTATTGCTGACTTACTAAATACTTTTTTTCCCCACTGTACCTTTGGCTTCTGACATTCCAAACTGATTCAGAATCTAATTAATTTTTGCACTTTGGTTTAGAAGAAAACTTCCATCTTCCTCATTCTGGATTTGGATTCCTAGATAATATGTCACATTTCCAAGGTCTTTCATTTCAAAATGCTGGTTCAGAATTTCAGCCATTTTTCCAATTTCTGCATCTTCCTGATGAATTACAATCACATCATCCACATATAAGAGAATATACATCCACTTTCCATCTGTATATTTTGTGTATAAGCATGGATCCGCTTGACCTCTTTTAAAACCTTCTTCCAACAAGACCTTATTCATCTTGGTATTCCATGCTCTTGCTGATTGCTTAAGACCATAAAGGGATTTTTGTAGTTTGCAAACAAGATTCTCTTCACCCCCTTTTACATAACCTTCAGGTTGAGTCATGTATAAGTCCTCCTCAATGTCACCATTTAAAAAGGCAGTTTTTATATCCAAATGTCTGACATTCATCTTTTGTACAGCAGCTACAGCTAACAAAGCTCTGAATGTGGTCTGTTTAGCGACTGGAGCAAACGTAGCATCGTAATCTTCGCCATATTTTTGAGAAAATCCTTTTGCCACCAACCTTGCTTTAAATCTGTGGACTTTACCTTCAGAGTCATATTTAGTTTTGAAGACCTACTTGCACTTGATTGCCTTTTTGCCCTGTGGCAGCTTGGTGAATTTCCAAGTTTGAAGTGGATGAAGCGATTTGATTTCCTCATTAGCAGCATTGATCCACTTTGTTCTTTCATGGACAGGTAGTTCTTGCATTTCATCCCATGACTGCGGCTCTGATTCAGGTAGTGTCTTGACTATGTAGGATAGACGTTTAGCTGGTACGCCTCTGTTTGATCTTGAAGATCTCCTGATTTCAGATTCACCTGATTTTTCTGTTGTTCCTTCAGTGGTTGAAGAATCCAGCCAGACCTCTACATCCTCCTTGTTATTGTCTTGTAATTGTGACTTCAGCTGGACTACTGGCGTGATGTCACACAACTTGGGGGACACAAAGTTCTCATCAATCACTACATCTCTACTTATTGTGACCTTGTTTGTTTCTGGGTGTAGAATCCTATAACCTTTCTGGGTTTCATTGTAGCCTACCAGGATCCCTTCCTTAGCGTGAGATTCCCACTTAGTTCACCTTTCTTTGGGAACATGTACAAGCGCTTTACTTCCAAATATTCTTATATGATGTAGTTTTGGCTTTCTGCTGTTCCATTGCTCAAACGGAGTTTTCTCTGTAGCTTTACCTGGTAGTCTGTTCTGAAGATAGCAAGCTGTCATGATTGCTTCACCCCAATATGCTGTGGGCAGATTTGCATCAAACAACATACTTCTTCCACTTTCACAGAGTGTTCGGTTCCTTCTTTCCGCAACACCATTTTGCTCAGGATTGTACTGTACAGTGGTCTGAAATAGGATTCCATTTTTCTTTAAAATGCTCTGTGTCTCATTACTTGGGTATTCAGTCCCATTATCTGCACGTAGAATCTTTGGCATTCTCCCAAACTTATTATATACCTCAGCTAGATATACTTAAAGTTTCTCTTGAACTTCTTTCTTGCTGTGAAGCAGATGGACAACTGTATATCTTGAATGATCATCAATAAATGTGAGAAAATATCTCTCCTTCCCAGGAGTCTGAGTGCTCATTGGACCACAGACATCTGTATGTATTAAATCTAGTGTCTGTTCTGTTCTTGTAGTACTTCTCTTAGGAAAAGCTTTTCTAGACATTTTCCCTTTGATGCAGCTAGGACATTTAATTATCTGGTTACATAGATCAATTGTAATGTCCTCAGCTAGTTGCTTTTGAACTAACATCCTTATTGCTTCTGGGTCTCTGTGTGCTAGGCGCCTATGCCATACATGAATGCAGTTATTGTGCCTTTCTTCCTGAGCAGTGTACACACACTCTTTGCATTTAAGCTGGTAAGGTTCATTTGTGATTTTTCCTTCTGCTAGTGTGTGGCCCTCTTGAGTTGATGCAGCTATCATGCTTAAATGTAACTTCATTTCCTTGTTTTGTGAGTTTCTTCAAAGATAGTAAATTACTCTCAAGACTAGGCATATAGAGCACATCTTTTACTGGGATCTTCTTGCTTTGTGTTGGTGAGATTTGACAATCAATATAACCATCTCCTATACCTTGTGAAGTCATGTACTGACCATTAGCCATAATCACTTTCTCTGACTTACTTTGGTTAAGCTTAGAAAAGAAGTCCCTGTTATTAGTCATGTGACTAGTTGTTCCAGAGTCTATACACCATGCATGCTTTGATGTATTTACACTGACAGTAAATGCAATTTCAGTATTCACAGAATCATTTTCTGCAGACCCAGCACTTTTAACCCTTTGAAGACTGCTTTGTTTTTTCAGCTGATTCATTCTAGCTTTCCAGACTCTGTAGTCGGCTTTCAAATGTCCTGATTTCTTGCAAACAAAACATTCACGTGTTTCTTTTAGGTGCTTTCTGTTATCATTTAGATTTTGTGTCTGTAAAGCAGATTCTGCATTGCATGTCCTGCTGTATACACCTTCCGCTTTCCGCTTAAATTCATCTATGAGCTTCCCTCTGACATACTCCAATGTATGCTCATCATCTGGGCGCGCATCTAGTGCGGTTACAAACGTGTCATAGTTTTCTGGAAGACCACTAAGCAGTAATGCGGCTACATGAAAGTCCTTCAAATCTTCCCCAATGCCTCTCAGACATTCTACAATCTCTAGAATGCTTGTTATGTAGTCCTGCATATCCTGGCCATTCTGTAGTTTAGACTGGTACAATTTTCTCATGAGATAAAGTTTATTGCTTAAATTTATCCTCTCATGCACCTTTTGCCGCTGCTCCCACATTTCTCTTGCAGTTTCACTTTTACACACATGCACAATCTGATCATCATCTATACTGAGTGATATGGTACTTTGTGCTTTCTGATCCATCTCTATCCACTCCTGTGATACTGGGTCAGGTTTAGGCTCCTGTGTGTATTTCCACGTACCTTCTCTTATCAGCAGCATTTTCACTTTGAATTTCCAGGATTGATAATTCTGGTTAGTGAGACTTGGTACTGTAAACTTCATGGAGTTGCTGCTGCTGGTGGCCATCTTTGCTGTCTTCCTTTCTTTTCTTTTCTCTGTGCTCTGGGGATCTGAGACTCTAGGACTCTGGGCCCATAACCTGTTAGCAGCGAATTAATCAGCGTAACATCCAGAGTCAGCAACACAGAATGTAGATTTATTCATATCCAGGTTGAACAGCTTACAGCATGAAATGTGATCAGTCTGGTATCTGCTGTGGCTTGCAGCATGGGAGCATTACAACAACAAGAATGGAAGAGAAGGAGGGGGCATCCTGTCTGTTTTTTTTTTTTCACTGAACCTTGTTAACAATCTCACAATATGCACAATATATAAAACAGTACAGTAGTAGTTGTTGCAATACATACAGATCAATATGCATTATTCCAACACATTTTCTCTAGTTACTCTTGTGAAAATGCAAAATTTGGGGCTAAAAACATTTTTGTTTCAAAAACGTGATATTTTTATTTTCATGGCTCAACTTTATAAATGTATGTGAATCACCTTGGGGTTCATGGTGCTCACTAAACATCTAGATAAGTTCCTTAAGGTGTCTAGTTTACAAAATGGTGTGACCTTTGGGGGGTATCCACTGTTTAAGCATATAAGGGGCTATTCAAATGCGACATGCGGTCCGATAATTATTCCAGCAAACTTTACATTCAAAAAGTCAAATGGTGCCTCCCTTCGAGCTTTGCTGTGTGCCCAAACAGTGGTTTCCCCCCATTTATGTCAAAGTGACAAGTGATGGTGAGTATGTACTCTATGTTATATGTACTGTATGTCTATATGTATGTATTGTATGAATGTAGGAATGTAGGAATGTATTGTATGTAGAATGTATGTAGTATGTATGTAGTATGTATAAAGACTACCAACAAATTTTGCAGCATAATTTAGGGCCCAGTGTGAGAAAGCTGGGTCTACCTCAGAGGTCATGGGTCTTCCAGCAGGACAATAACCCAAAACACACTTCAAAAAGCACTAGAAAATGGTTTGAGAGAAAGCACTGGAGACTTCTAAGGTGGCCAGCAATGAGTCCAGACCTGAATCCCATAGAACACCTGTGGAGAGATCTAAAAATGGCAGTTTGGAGAAGGCACCCTTCAAATATAGTATGTATGTTGTGTGTATTATGTATGTTTTATGTCTGTAGCATGTTGTATGTTGTATGTATGTAGTAAGTATGTATTATGCATGTATGTTGTATGAATGCAGTATATATGTATGTAGTATGTATGTTGTATGAATGTAGTATATATGTAGTATGTATGTATGTTGTATGAATATAGTATATATGAAGTATGCATGTAGTATGTATGTATGTTGTATGAATGTTGTATATATGTAGTATGTATGTAGTATTTTTTTTTTTTACATTCAACACATTAGCCGGATGATGGGACTACTACTGTCCCATCATTGGCTAATGTGTCAATCACTGTAATTGCAGCAGGCATAGCCCGATGGGACTTGTAGTCCCATCGGATGATGCCTGCACACACACAAGACCCCCGGCAGGCCCATACAGACCCCCGGCAGCCGGCACAGGCCTGTACAGACCCCCGACAGCCAGAACAGGCCCCCGGCAGGCACGTACAGACCCCCGACAGCTGGCACAGGCCCCCGGCAGGCCCGTACAGACCCCCGGCAGCCGGCCCAGGCCCCCGGCAGGCCCATACAGACCCCCGGCAGCCCGTACAGACCCCCGGCAGCCGGCACAGAGCCCCAGCAGGCCCATACAGACCCCCCCGCAGTCGGCACAGACTGCGCATCATGATGCGCACAGACCGCGCATCATGATGACATCATTTCAGCAGCCAATCACAGCCACAACAGTGGCTCATTGCATTATGGGAACTTCCGATTCTGGTATCCGATATTGAAAAAATATCGGTACTCGGTATCGGAATTCCGATACAGCGAATATCGGCCAATACCAGATATTTGCAGAATCGGAATGCTCAACACTACTTGCAGAATAAAGCGCTGCAAAAATAATTATTTTTTATATAAAATTGTTTTCATTGCATAAAAGCGCCAAAACATAAAAAAAACCTAAATGAAGTATCGCTGTAACCATACTGACCAGAAGAATAAAAGCGCTTTATCAATTTTACCGCAGGCGGAACGTTATAAACGCACCCCCCAGAAGAAATTCATGAAACGCTGGTTTTTGTTCATTATGCATCCCAAAAATCAGAATAAAAAGCGAACAAAAGATGTCATGTGCCCGAAAATGAAAACAATAAAAACGACAACTCGTCCCGCAAAAAATAAGACCTCACATGACTCTGTGGGTCAAAATATGGAAAAATTATAGCTTTCTATATGTGGTGATGCAAAAACTATTTTTACAATAAAAGTGTCTTTTAGCGTGCGACAGCTGCCAAAAATAAAAACCCGCCATAAATAGTAAATCAAACCCCCCGTTATCACCCCCTTAGTTAGGGAAAAATAATATAATTAAGAGAAAATGTATTTATTTCCATTTTCCCATTAGGGTTAGGGTTAGGGCTAGGGTTAGGGGTGTGTTGGGGTAAGGGATGGAGTTATAACTGGGGGGTTTCCACTGTTCGAGCATATCAGGTGCTCTCCAAATGCAACATGGCGTCTGATCTCAATTCCAGCCAATTCTGCGTTGAAAAAGTCAAATGGTGCTCCTTCCCTTCCAAGCTCTGCCATGCGCCCAGTGTTTTACCCCACATATGTTGTGAAGCACTTGGGGGTTCAAAGTGCTCAGCACACATCTAGAAACGTTCCGTGGGGGGTCTAGTTTCCAAAATGGGGTCACTTGTGGGGAGTTTCAATAGTTTAGGTACATCAGGGGCCCTCCAAACGCACATGACACCCACAGACCATTCCATCAAAGTGTGCATTCCAAAACGTCACTACTTCCCTTCCGAGCCCCGACGTGTGCCCATACAGTAGTTTTCTCCCACATATGAGGTATCATCGTACTCAGGGCAAATTGCACAGCAACTTTTTGGGGTCCAATTTCTCCTGTTATCCTTGGGAAAATAAAAAAATGGGGACTAAAAGATCATGTTTGTTGAAAAAATACAATTTTTTTTATTTTCACGCCCGGGCGTTATAAACTTCTGTGAAGCACTGGGGGGTTCAAAGTGCTCACCACACATCTAGATAAGTTCCTTGGGGGTCTAGTTTCCAAAATGGTGTCATTTCTGGGGGGTTTTCACTGTTTTTGTACATCAGGGGCTTTCCAAACGCGACATGGCGTCCGATCTCAATTCCAGCCAAAAACGTCAAATGGCGCTGCTTCCCTTCAGAGCTCTGCCATGCGCCCAAATAGTGGTTTACCCCCACATGTGGGGTATCAGCGTTCTCAGGACAAATTGCACAATAACTGTAATGGTCCTGTTACCCTTGGAAAAATAAGAATTGAGGGTGAAAAGATCATTTTTGTGGAAAAAATATGATTTTTTAATTGTACAGCTGTACATTATAAACTTCTGTGAAGCCCTTGGGGGTTCAAAGTTCTCACTACACATCTAGGTAAGTTCCTTGGGGGGTCTAGTTTCCAAAATGGTGTCCTTTGTGGGGGGTTTCCACTGTTTTGGTACATCAGGGGTTTACCAATCGCGACATGGTGTCCGATCTCAATTCCAGCCAAAAAAGTCAAATGGCGCTGCTTCTCTTCTGAGCTCTACCATGCGCACAAATAGTCGTTTACACCCTCATATGGGGTATCAGCGTACTCAGGAAAAATTGCACAATAACTTTTAGGGTCCTGTTACCCTTGGGAAAATAAAAATTGGGGATGAAAAGATCATTTTTGTGAAAAAAATATGATTTTTTAATTGTACCGCTGTACGTTATAAACTTCTGTGAAGCCCTTGTGGGTTCAAAGTTCTCCCCACATATCTAGATAAGTTCCTTTGGGGGTCTAGGTTCCAAAATGGGGTCACTTGTGGGAGGTTTCCACTGTTTAGGTACATCAGGGACTCTCCAAACGTGATATGGCGTCCGATCTGAATTCCAGCCAATTTTGCATCGAAAAAGTCAAACGGCTCTCCTTCCCTTCTGAGCTCCGCCATGCGCCGAAACAGTGGTTCCCCCCACATATCAGGTATCAGCGTACTCAGAACAAACTGCACAATAACTTTTGCAGTCCAATTTCTCCTGTTACCCTTGGTAAAATAAAAAAAATTGAACCTGAATTATTATTTTTGTGAAAAAAAGTTAAAAGTTCATTTTTTTTAAATGTTCCAAAAAAATCCTATGAAGCACCTGAAGGGTTAATAAACTTCTTGAATGTGGTTTTGAGCACCTTAAGGGGTGCAGTTTTTAGAATGGTGTCACTTTTGGGTATTTTCTTTCATATAGATCCCTCAAAGTGGCTTCAAATGTGATGTGGTCCGTAAAAATAAAATGGTGTTGCAAAAATGAGAAATCGCTGGTCAATTTTAACCCTTATAACTTCCTAACAAAAAAACATTTTGGGTCCAAAATTGTGCTGATGTAAAGTAAACATGTGGGAAATGTTACTTAAGTTTTTTGTGTGCTGTATCTCTGTGATTTAAGGGCATAAAAATTCGACTTTGGAAAATTGCAAAATTTTCAAAATTTTTGCCAAATTTCCATTTTTTTCACAAATAAACGCAAGTTATATGAATGAAATTTTACCACTAGCGTGAAGTACAATATGTCTCGAGAAAACAGTGTCAGAATCACCAGGATCCATGGAAGCATTTCAGAGTTATTACTTCATAAAGGGACAGTGGTCAGAATTGTAAAAATTGGCCCGGTCATGAACGTGCAAACCACCCTTGGGGGTTAAGGGGTTAATCATTTTTTGTAGGATGCAGCTGGGCTTCTTTTTGATGGCTGTGTTTTCTGTGTGATGCATATATAGCACTGAACAGCCCACCTTCCATTATAGGCGTTATAAATAGGCTGCCATCCAAACACTGTGCATCGCACTTTTCTGTGTGACTTATGTCCTAAGCAAGCCCCATCTGTGTGCTTTTTTCCACTAGGCAGCTAACACCTTTATCATCACTATTTTAGTGATAGGGTGGATGTTTTCATCAGTGGAGGGCACCCGTGCTATTCCAGGCTTTATCCGTGGGTGGTAGGCGTCGGGTTCCTGTCGCTGCACAGCAGGAATCTCGAGCCTTGCCTTTGATGGTCTCCCATTCCTCTCCAGCTTTAGAGGAGGCTGCTCAGCATGCTCCTTGTGCTCTGCTAAGACTAGCACTGTGGGTTTGGCTACTGCTGCCACCTCTGGTCCAGCTATAGCAACGCATGTTGGTCAGCAGCGAGCTACTCCATGGACTAAGTCCTCCTTCCAGTCCACTGAACATGCACATGAGACAATCTCTCATTGGAGATCGGACGTCACATGCTCAGGTCATTCTCCAGCTCAGATTGAACCATCAGGAAGGTCCCTGAAGGACGCCGCTATAAAAGGTTTGCATGGCCGCTCGGCCATGCGCTAGTATACACTCATTATGTTATTGGTATGTGTGATGATGGATGCATGAATCTGGTGAATGACTCATTATATTAACCCCTCCTTTGATACAAGGCACTGCCATATCGTGCCAAGTCAGCACCCGCCAGTGTAGCGCCATGCGCATGTTTTGTGCTGTTTAGCCCAACCTTGGGCGATTAGTGGCGCATGCCAGTGAGGTGCCGAGCACACTTGCACGTCTCGCTCTCACCGCAATTGCGGCGCTGAGCGCTGCTCATCTAGAGGGACCTTTTCCCTTGTCTCTAAGACAGGGTCTTGTGATTGCATAGCAGAGCTCCCCCAGTCGAGTTCTGTGAGGTTAACAGGCTCTGGCATTACTTACAACAGCTCTGTGAAGTAACAGATTTCGCTCCTATAGGTACTGGGTCAGTGGTCACCCACCGGTGTTCAGATAGAGCTCCGCCATTACCTAACAGCAGTAAACCATCTCTGCACAGTGGACCCCAGGCTGTGAATGCACCTCATTATCATTTTATTTTTTGGTGCGTTCCGCCAGCCTCCTTTTTGATGGCTCTGTTTTCTGGTTTTCTGTGTGATGCATGCCTTCCATTTAAGGTGTAATAAATAGGCTGTCATCCAGACACTGTGAATCGTACTTTCCTATGTTACTTATGTCCTAAGCAAGCCCCATCTGTGTGCTTTTTTCCACTAGGCAGCTAACATCTTCATCATCACTATTTTAGTGATAGGGTGGCTGTTTTCATCAGTGGAGGGCACCTGTACTGCTCCAGCCTTTATTTGTGGGAGCCTGCTGCGCCCTGGTAGTGCATTGGTCATTTGACAAGGTTTGGTGAGGCTTCTTTTTATGATGTATTTTTTATATAAGCCCCTCAAATTCACTTTAAATGTGATGTGGTCCCTAAAAAAAGGTTTGATAAATTTTGTTTGAAAAATTAGAAATTGCTGGTCAAATTTTAACTCTTACAACTTCCTAACAAAAAAAGTTTCAAAATATGTGCTGACGTAAAGTAGACATGTGGAACATTTTATTTATTAACTATTTTGTATGACATAACTGATTTAAGGGCACAAAAGTTAAAATTTTGAAAATTTTCCACATTTTCGCAAAATATTTGATATTTTTACAAATAAATGCAAGTCATAATGAACTAATTTTACCAATATCAGTATAATATGTTGCAAGAAAACAATTTCAGAATCAGTGGGTTCCATTGAAGCGCCCCAGAATTATAACCACATAAATTGACACTGTTCAGAATTGAAAAATTTGGCTTGGTCAAGAAGGTGAAACTAGACTTCAGGGAGAAGGGGTTAGAGTGTTATTGCTTTCTATGACTTCTTATAGTGCATAATACCATAGGGTAATACCTTTATAAAAAGATACAATAGATATGCTCACCTGAACGAATTGTGAAAGCACAACTCTTGGGTAAGTGTTTTTTATTCCATAATACATTTTGATATTGGACTGGCGTCTTTTTCAAGTGTATAAACCAACTGTACCAATAGGCTTGTAATTTTTAGCTATTTCGTTTTTGGTTGACACTCCCTTTGCAAAAGATTGCTGATAAAAGGTTTTGCTCAGAAGAGACTTATATAAATCAATTCTAATACATAATATTACACTATAATGAGAAGGAAAATGATGAAGAACGTGTTTGAACAGGACAACTCCCAAGTTCTCAAAGGTTTCCTTTAGTAATAACTATACTTGTAATGTAAATTGTTATGAAGGACAAATTCTGGCAATAAATGATTCGGGAAAGCAGATAAATGTTAAAACATAGTAATCACAGCTTTTCTATTATGATTCTTTCTTCTCAAGTTTTTAACAGGAGTGAAAATGCTAACTTGATAACAAAGCATTATGGGAGTAGTTTTAAAAAGGGATTGCCAAGCATGGGGTAATTTGCTGTCATGTTCTCAGTGGGAATTCTTTTCTAGAACATACTGATGAGATATGTTTTGACACTAACGGTTGGAGGAAATGTAATCACGATTTTATCTGCTTAAAAACTGATAGTAATAAAAAAATATTAACTTCAAAAGTAAGTTATTATTCATACTTTTTTAGATTTCTCTTCTAAGTGACAGCATTGCTGCCAAGAATGCAGTTCATGAAAGGACTGACACATTGGGAAGAGAGCAGGGTCAGAAGACTCGTACTGTGAAGGCCCAGTGCCGTGCCAAATCTCTGGTGCACTCTGAATATTCTATGAAACAGGCTTTAATAAGAAAAATTCAGTTGATATTAAATAAAATTGTTAGAAAAACTGCATGATTTTTATTTTAGATAGAAAAAACAAATTATGAATTTCATAATTTTAAAACTTGAGTATATTCTAATATGAAATTGCGAGTTTACATAGCGTGGTCCCCCAATCTGGATTCCCATCTGCTTGCTAGAGTAGGTAGAAGGTGTTAAATGTTCCAACATGTCTGTTCAATGATGATAACACTAGAATATTTCATTTCTTCTATGGTGGTGATGTGAAACACTTGTTGCTGGGCTACCCTGCAAATAATAACCTATTGCTAGGACTTTTACGTTATTTAGGGAAAACCACTCTAGCATAAATTGAGCAAAGTGAATCGCCCCTTAAATAGCTCACGAAGAAAACAACATATGTGCCAATGGTATAATAGACATTTCAAACTTCTTTCCTTTTTTTGCAGAAAGGCTGACTAGCTTGAATAACAAATCTTAAGGTGTGTGCACGTGAGTGTGCATGTGAAAGGGCAGGATAAATAACTTACTCATACACTTCGATATCTGAGGAGAATGTTTTCTCATGTGAACAGTGCTGTGTTTGAAGGCTGCTGGTTAGCTGGCCAATTATAATAGCTATGCCAGTCACTGACCCTGTCACAAATTAAGCATAGTCAGAGAAGAGGGCAGGCTCAGCTACAAATTAGTGATTTGCATATCTTGTCCACACATAAAGGAAATGTATTTTTCAAACTGGAGAAACCTGTAATTAAAATGAACCTTCCAGGTACTCTGACATAAGCATTTATGCATTTTAACCCTTTTGCACCAGAGCCTGTTTTTGCCTTCGTGACCGGGCCAATTTTATCAATTCTGACCAGTGTCACTTTATGAGGTCGTAACTCTAGAACGCTTCAACAGATCCTGCTGATTCTGACATAGCTTTCTCGCGACATATTGTACTTCATGATAGTGGTAACATTTCTTTCATTTAATTTGCGTTTATTTGTGAAAAAAACGGACTTTTGGCGAAAATGTAGAAAATTTTGCAATTTTCCAACTTTGAATTTTTATGCCCTTAAATCAGCGAGATGTGGCACACAAAAAACTTAATAAGTAACATGTCCCACATGTTTACTTTACATCAGCACAATTTTGGAACCAAAATTTTTTTTTTGTTAGTAAGTTATAAGGGTTAAAAGTTAACCAGCGATTTCTCATTTTTACAACAAAATTTACAAAACCTTTTTTTTGGGACCATCTCACATTTGATGTGAGTTTGGGGGGCCTATATGACAGAAAATACCCAAAAGTGACACCATTCTAAAAACTTCACCCCTCAAGGTACTCAAAACCACATTCAAGAAGTTTATTAACCCTTCAGGTGCTTCACATGAATGAATGGAATGTGGAGGGAAAAAAGAAACATTTCCTTTTCTTTCACAAAAATTTTCCTTTAGACTTTTTTTACACTTTCACAAGGGTAACAGGAGAAAATGGACTATACATTTTGCTTTGCAATTGCTCCTGAGCATGCCGATACCCATATGTGGGAGAATACTACTGTTTGGGCGCACGGCAGGGCTTGAAAGGGAAAGAGCGCCATTTGACTTTTGGAATGCAAAATTGGCTTTTTGGGCACAAGAAAATTTTTGATCGCTTTCTATTCTGATTTTTGGGAGACAGAATGATCAAAAGCCAGGAATTCTGGAAAATTTTTTTTATTTAATGATGTTCTGTGGGTAGTAAAATTAATAAGACAGCTTTATTCTTCAGGTCAGTACGATTGCAGTGATACCACATTTATATATTTTTTTTTACGTTTTGCTGTTTTTGCACAATAAAAACTATTCTATAGAAAAAATAATTGTTTTTGCATCGCTTTATTCTGAAAGCTATAACTTTTTATTTTTCCGCTTTTGGAGCTGGATGGCAGCTTGTTTTTTGCGGGACAAGATGACGTTTGCATTGCTACCATTTTTATTTTGATATGACTTTTTGATCGCGTCGTATTCTACTTTTTGTGTGGCGACATGATGAAAAAGCAAAGGTTTTTCCTCCTTTTTTTTTTTTTCTTTTTATGAAGTGCACTGAAGGCGTGAACAAGTGTGACCATTTTATAGGTTGGCTTCTTCCGGACACGGCGATACCAAATATGTGTACTTTTTTTGTTTTTAAAAATATATATATGTATTTATTGGTTTAATATTTTTTCTTATTTTTTATTTATTTTGTGATTTTTTTAATAGTTTTAAAACATTTTTTTTCTTTTTTTTTTACTATTTTACTTAGTCCCTGTATGAGACTTCAATTTTCATTTGTCAGATCACTGGTCTCTTACAATGCAATACACATGTATTGCATTGCAAGAGACCTTTCACTGCTGCAGAGGGAGATCACTTGTTAGACTCAGCTGCAGGCTGAAAATAAAAAAAAACATATTTTCTCCACAAACATGATCTTTTGGTCCCCAATTCTTTTATTTTCCGAAGGGTAACAGGAGAAATTGGACCCCAAAAGTCCTGAGTATGCTGATACAGAAAACTACTGTATGGGCACACGTCGAGGCTCGGAAGGAAAGTAGTGACGTTTTGGAATGCAGACTTTGATGGAATGGTCTGTGGGTGTCATGTTGCCTTTGGAGAGCCCCTGATGTACCTAAACAGTGGAAGCCCCCACAAGTGACCCCATTTTGAAAACTAGACCCCCACGGAAATTATCTAGATGTGTGGTGAGCACTTCTAATCCCCAAGTGCTTCACAGAAGTTTATAACGAACGGGCGTGAAAATAAAAAAATCATATTTTTTTCCGCAAAAATTATATTTTTGCCCCCAAATTTTTTATTTTCCTAAGGGTAATAGGAGAAATTGGACCGCAAAAGTTGTTTTGCAATTTGTCCTGAGTAGGCTGATACCCCATATGTGGGGTAAAACACTGTTTGGGCGCATGGCAGAGCTTGGAAGGGAAGGAGCACCATTTGACTTTTTCATCGCAGAATTGGCTAGAATTGAGATCAGACGTCATGTTGCATTTGGAGAGCACCTGATGTGCCTAAACAGTGAAAACCCCCCCAATTCTAACTCCAACCCTTACCCCATCACACCCCTAACCCTAATCTCAGCCCTAACCCTAACCCTAGCCTTAAACCTAGCCCTAACCCTAACCCTAGCCCTAATGGGTAAATGGAAATAAATACTTTTTTTAATTTTATTATTTTTCCCTAACTAAGGGTGTGATAAAGGGGGGTTTGATTTACTATTTGTGGCGGGTTTTGATGTTTTGCAGCTGTCACACGCTAAAAGAAGCTTTTTATTGTAAAAATAGGTTTTGCATCACCACATTTTGGGAGCTATAATTTTTCCATATTTTGACCCACTGAGTCATGTCAGGTCTTATTTTTTGCGAGACGAGTTGACGTTTCTATTGGTACCATGTTCGGGCACGTGACATTTTTTGATCGCTTTTTATTCCGATTTTTGGGATGCAGAATGCATCCCAAACAGGCATTCCTCACATGAGATGAGCGACTTTGCCTTTTTTAGGGTCGAGACGGTTTTCATGAAACCCAACTTTCGCAAACGTCGTGTCGAACTAAATCGGCCGACAATAGGGAAAAGTCGGAGGCTGACTGAAACACGAAACCCAATGCAAGTCAATGGGGAAGCAAAGTCGGCAGGGAATGGAGGACAGTAAACACACCTACAGAGCCCATTTCAATGCCAAAAACATCAATTCTTATTACTAAAGCTTGTCAACTTTAATTCACTTCATAATAATAGTTATGCATTGAAAACTGGGGGTTATTTGGCTAAAGTTGTGGGGAGGTAGGGCTGACTCCAGGTTTTCGTGTGTCCTAGGCCAAAGAGTGTCAGTGCGCCCCTTTAACACATACCACAACTCATGAGGCTCCGATTCGGCACAGAAATATAGGTATAGTACAATGACAAATACTTCACTGCTTACATGACATGACTGATCTATTTTAAATTGTACAACAGCTCAAAAAAAGGACAGTGTATTACGCCATACAGTATTATGGCCACCACATGGTGCGCCATACAGAATAATGAGCCCCATATATTTCTTCATACATAATAATTGGTCACATATAATGTTCCATACAGTATATGATGAGCTCCACATAGTGCTACAGTACATGATGGTCCCTATGGACGATGCGCCAGTGTGTTATGGGCCCAAATAATGCTCCATATATAATGGGACCCATTTCAAATGCTCCAGTGTATAATGTTCCCCATAGATGCTGCTCCAGTGTCTGATCTGCCCCATTTAGAATGCTCCAGTATATGATGGGCCCCATGGATGATGCTCCAGTGTCTGATCTGCCCCATTTAGAAAGCTCCAGTATAGGATGGGCCTCATGGATGATGCTCCAGTGTATGATGGGCCGTAATAATGCTCCATATATAATTGGCTCCATTTCTAATGCTCCAGTGTTTAATGGGCCCCGTAAATGCTGCTCCAGTGTCTGATGTCCCCCATTTGGAATGCTCCAGTATATGATGGGCCCCATTTTTAATTAACCCAGGCATGGTATGTCAAAAGAACTCCATAGAGTAATCTGAACTGTGTGCTGCTGCATCCTTCACTTTTGGTGTGGGTGAAGGACACAAGGAAGGACTCAGTGCTTGCATTTTTTGAAACTTCAGAAGAGGAGGCGATAGAGCTGGAGGCTGTTTCAGCAATGTAAGCCAAACACAGTTCCTGATGCTCCAGCTTTAAAAGCAGTCTACCTACTCCCAGAAAAGGGAGCCTTACAGGCCTTCTGGAGCTACACCATGATGCTGGCTCAACACCTCCTGCCTTAGCTGCTTTTGTGTTTTTGGCACTACCAGCAGATGCCCCACCACCACCAGTACCAGGTGGCCCCCCATGCCCACGTCTGCGTCCTATTCAACCAAACTTCCTCATGTTTTGGAAAATGGACCCAAAATACCAGCAGATATATGGTACTGTATCAGAAGCGTACAGCTCTATACAGTCTAGGGACAAAAGTAAATCTCCGTATATATTTCATGAGTCATACACAGACGCTCACAGGCTCAGTATGGATTACACAACAAAATAAAAAGTTGAAAAAGGGTACAGTATCACCAGATACAAGGTTTATATAGTATAGTGTTGTGAAAGAGTCACTATAGGAGGCAAAAACAGAAATACTAGCTAAGTCCAGAAAACCAGAGAAGTTGGCAGCTATCAGATTGCAGACCCCTGAACCTATCAACAACAACTAGCAGTAGCCGTGGGGGGTTCCTACGGTGCCCTAGACCCCTCGATCACAGCCAGAGAACTAAATAGCCTAAAGACAGAAAGGGAAATCTAAACTGCCCCAGAGCAGACCCCAAAGCAATAGGCAGCCCCCAACATATAATGACGGTGAAGCAAGATGAAAAAACACTCACACAGATACAAAGATAGACTGAGCAAGTGATGGGGCCCAAGCTAACTAAATAGGACAGGATAGAAAAGCTGCTGTCTGCAATTCGCCAAAACCCTATCAAAACAAGTGCCAACAGACTGATAGGGAAAAAAGCCCTGAAGACGCTAGGCTTCAAAAAGACTATATCAGTACTCAGGTATTTTCTGAAGACAGAGCAAAAAGGAATTCAGCTCACCCCAGCAGGGAATGGCAGAAATCCAGAAAAACAAGGCAAAACAAAACCAAAACACAAATGCAAAAAGCAGAGCAGAAAACTTAGCTTTTGAGGAGCAGGAATCAGACTGGTCTCCTAGAATCCCTCTGAGAAATCACCAGCAAGGCAGAAGGGCGTCGGCTGCCTTATATCCAGTCAGCAATTCCAGTCACCCAGTCATCATCATCCTGCTCAGGTGCTTGGTAATCAGCCTCACTACCTTCCTTCACCAGAAGAGGGAGTTCATCAGACCTCAATGGTGAAGGGGAAAATGAACTCACAACAGTATAGTGTAAACATTCTGAATCTCCATATATATTTCAGGAGGCAGACACAAATGCTCTCAGGCACAGTATGGATTACAGAAGAATATGAAAAGCTGTAAATGGGTAATGTAACACAAGCGTACAGCTGTATACAGTGTTGGGGTAATCTTAAATCTCCAAATATATTTCCGGAGTAACAGACAGACGTTCACAGGCTCATTATGGATTACACTAGAATCTAAATAGCAAAAAAGCTTACTGTATCAGAAGCGTACAGCTGTATACAGTGTTGGCCAAATTTGAAATATCGGTATATATTTCCGGAGTCACCCTCAGATGCTCACTCAGTCTGGGTTTGACCATAATAAAAAATGTTGTAGAAAAGGTACTGGATAACAAGATAGCAAGTATATATATTATAGGGTACAACTGAAATCTCTGTATACATAGTCCCGTAGTCAGTCTCAGACGCTCACTCAGTATGGATTTGACCGTAATACTAAATGTCGAACAAAGGTACTGTATAACAAGATACAAGCTGTATCGAGTATAGGGTAAAAATTGGTTTCTCCAGTTCACCATATATATAGAAGGCGTAAACCACACACGCTCACTCACTATGGATGATACCGTAATACAAAATTTCATAGAATCATAGAATCGTAGAGTTGGAAGGGACCTCCTGGGCCATCTGGTCCAACCCCCTGCTCAAAGCAGGATTCGCTAAATCATCCCAGTCGGATGTCTGTCCAGCCTCTGTTTGAAGACTTCCATTGAAGGAGAACTCACCACTTCTCGTGGCAGCTTGTTCCACTCATTGATCACTCTAACTGTCAAAAAGTTTTTTCTAATATCTAATCTGTATCTCCTCCCATTCAGTTTCATCCCATTGCTTCTAGTCTTTCCTTGTGCAAATGAGAATAAAGTTGATCCTTCTACAATGTGACAGCCCTTTAGATATTTGTAGACAGCTATTAAGTCTCCTCTCAGTCTTCTCTTTTGCAAACTAAACATTCCCAAATCCTTCAACCTTTCCTCATAAGACAGGGTTTGCAGACCGGTCACCATTCTGGTCGCTCTTTTCTGAACTTGCTCCAGTTTGTTGATGTCTTTTTTAAAATGTGGTGCCCAAAACTGGACACAATATTCCAGATGAGGTCTGACCAAAGAGGAGTAGAGGGAAATAATGACTTCACGTGATTTAGACTGTATGCTTCTGTTAATACATCCTAGAATTGCATTTGCCTTTTTTGCTGCTGAATCACACTGTTGACTCATATTCAGTCTGTGATCTATTAGTATAACCAAGTCCTTTTCACATGTGCTGTTGCTTAGCCCTATTCCTCCCATTCTGTATATGCTTTTTTCATTTTTATTGCCCAGATGTAGTACTTTGCATTTTTCCCTGTTAAAAACCATTCTGTTAGTTGCTGCCCACTTCTCCAGTTTATTTATATCTTTTTGAATCCTCTCTCTCTTCTCTAGTATTAGCTATCCCTCCTAGCTTTGTGTCATAAGCAAATTTAATCAGTTTACCCTCAATTCCTTCATCTAAATCGTTGATAAAGATGTTGAACAATACAGGGCCCAGGACAGAGCCCTGTGGTACCCCACCTGAAACATTCTTCCAACTGGATGTGCAGCCATTTACGACCACTCTTTGGGTCCGATCACTAAGCCAGTTATGAATCCACCTAACAGTTGCCTTGTCCATTCTATACTTAGTCATTTTTTCAATAAGGTTTGTATGAGATACTTTGTCAAATGCTTTGCTGAAGTCAAGATATACTATATCTACAGCATTTCCTTGATCCACCCAATCAGTGATTCCGTCATAGAAGGAAATTAAGTTAGTCTGACATGACTTATTAGTTACAAACCCATGCTGACTCTGTTTAATCACTTCATTCTTATCCAGGTACTGACATACATGTTGTTTAATAATTTGTTCAAAGATCTTTCCTGGTATAGAAGTCAGACTCACCGGCCTATAGTTGCCTGGGTCCACCTTCTTCCCCTTTTTGAAGATAGGAACAACATTTGCTCTTCTCCAGTCTTCTGGGACTTCTCCTGTTCTCCAAGAATTTTCAAAGATTATGGAGAGGGGTTCAAAAGTTTCTTCTGCTATCTCCTTCAGTACTCTAGGGTGTAATTCATCTGGACCTGGAGACTTGAATTCATTTAGGTTAGCTAAGTGTTTCCTCACTGTCTTTCTGTTTATAGATATCCTGGATTCTTCTATTCCCTTTTGAGAAGAAATGATTGCTGTATCGCAGTAGCGATGATCACATCACCGTTACTCGTCTCCATCAAATTGTGATCACAGAGAGAAATGTAGACATGATCCTTACTGCCTATCATGATGTGTCTGGTCATTTTGGAGTGCAAAAGACAGTAGCCACAGGCCGTAGGCGATTCTATTGGATTGGCATGAGAGGACACATTGAAAAATGGTGGCAGGAATGTCACATGTCTGTGACTATCACAATTGTGAAAGGTGATCATAAAGCACCCCTGCATCCGCTTGTAAGTTGTTGTCCATTACAAATGGTAGCCATTGATCATCTGAAGGTAGAGGCCAGCAGGACAGGCCATAGCTACATCTTAACCATCATCGATCAATACACCAAATTTCTAGTGGCCGTCCCTGTGAAGGATTTAACTGCCCAGACTACACAGCGGTGGAGCAGGGAGAGGTAAGTATTGCCACTTGCAAGTGCTATGGCCATGACCAAGCAGGGGGGGCACACTCGTGGGCGACGGTACTGGCACAGGGCCCCTCATAGTATGCTGGTGTGTCTGACTGCGAGTGGGCCCCCCCATCATCAAAGACACTGTATTGTACTATGAGGGGCCCTGTGCCAGTGCCGTCGGCCATCAGTGGGCCCATCCACGTATTCAGCGCAACGGCACTTGCCCGGGTGCAACAGGTGTTGACCCCAGCCATTGGGGGGGTGGGCAGCCCCGTTAGGGAGGTTTAAAAAATGGCATAAGTTGATGTGTTGGCTGGACATTCAGCAGCTGCAAATGGCAGAATTGGGCAATCTGAGGAAGAGGAGTACAAAAGCGAGGCAGTTTTCTGGCCACCTATGTGTCATCAGGGGAAGGTGGGACAAAATCCTTTGAAACCCATGCATGGTTCATTTTAATGAAGGTTAGAACATCAACATTTTGGGTCAACAGACGGGTCCTTTTTTCTTTCAGGATTGATCCAGCAGCACTAAAGACTCTTTCAGATAACACACTAGCAGCAGGGCAAGCGGGCTCCTGTAAGGCATATTGTGCCAATTCAGGCCAGGTGTCCAGTTTAGAGGCCCAATAGTCAAAGGGGAATGACCTGTGAGGGAGAACATCGATATGGGAGGAGAAGAAGTTTGTAACCATAGTTGACAACTGCTGTCTCCTGTCACTTTTAATCGATGCAGTATTAGCAGTCGTGTGAACGGTACTTGAGAAATCAGTCCACAACATGGTCTTGAAACCACTGTCTCCAACGCCACTTCGGCTATGAGCACTACGAACACCTCTTCCATTGCGCCCACTACGGCTCATGGGAGAACCATCACTGCTGCTGTGTGCTGGGAAAGCCTCAAACAAACGGTTTACCAGAGTTGCTTGTTTGTTAGCCGATACTATCTCTAGGTTCTCCTGTGGCATGATGTTGTGTAATTTGCCTTTGTAGCATGGTTCGAGGATGCTGGCCAGCCAGTAGTCATCATCCTTCATCATTTTGGCAATGTAGGAGTACCTTTTTAGGATCCGCAAGGCATAATCGCACATGTGGGCCAATGTTCCAGGTGTCAATAATGCACTGCCACTGTTGTTTGTTGGAGCACTTTCTGGCAAATCCACATCCCTACAGTCACGCACAAACCCTGTACCTGACCATGGAATGCCAACATTTTCTCTTGCCTCCTGGGAAACATCCTCCTGCCCAATATATTCATCCCCCTCATCCTCCTCCTCCTCTTCCTCTTCTTCCTCCACCTCATCCAGGACAGTTCCCTGACCAGACAATGGCTGACTGTCAGCAAGGCTTCCCTCCTCCTCCTCCTGTTCCTCCTCCTCTGCTGCAGACACCAGTTCCTTAATGTGCGTCAAACTTTGCATGAGCAGACGCATAAGTGGGATGCTCATGCTTATGATGGTGTCTTCTGCACTTACCAGCTGTGAGCATTCCTCAAAACACTGAAGGACTTTACAGAGGTCTTTCATCTTTGACCACTGCACACCCAACAATGCCATGTCTTCCCTCAAACTGCCTGCCTGTGTATCCTCCCACAAATGCATTACAGCCTGCCTCTGTTCGCACAGCCTCTCAACCATGTGCTGGGTGGAGTTCCACCTTGTTGCAATGTCTATGATTAGGTGGTGCTTGGGGAGGTGGAGCAATCGCTGCAGCTTCTGCATATGACTGGAGTGTACGGCCGAGCAATTGATGTGCGAGCGCAGTCTTCACACCTTATGGAGCAGGGATGTTAACTCCGGATAATTAAGAAGGAAGCACTGCACCACCAGGTTCAAAGTGTGAGCCAGGCAAGGTATGTGTGTGAGTTTTGCATGGTCTATGGCTGCCACAAAATTACGGCCGTTATCACTGACTACCTTGCCTGGCTCAAGATGTAGATTGCCCAGCCATGACTCAGTTTGTCGCTGCAAGTAGTCGGCCAGTACCTCCGCGGTGTGTCTGTTGTTGCCCAAAGACATCATCTTTAAAACAGCCTGCTGATGCTTACGACTAGCTGTTCGATAGTGGGACACCTCATGTGCAACACTGCCAGCTGTGGATGGAGTGCTCGTGCGACTGCGCTCTGTGGACGAGCTTTCGCTTATGGAGGAGGAGGAGGATGGTCGAAAGCCTACAGCCAACTGTTTCCTATACCATGGTCTAGGCAGCACTGTTCCACCGCCACTGCCCCTGTGGAGCCTTCATCCACCACATTTACCCAGTGTGCAGTGATGGACACATAACGGCCCTGGCCATGCCTCCTGGACCATGCATCTATTGTGAGGTGCACCTTTCCACTCACTGATTGCTTGAGTGCATGGACAATGTGGTCTTTCACATGCAGGTGGAGGGCTGGGATGGCTTTTCGAGAAAAGAATTGCCAACTGGGTAGGTCATAGCATGGGACTGCGTAGGCCTTGAGCTCGCGGAAAACTTCTATTTCAACCAAACGGTAGGGCATCATCTCTAATGAGATAAGTTTGGCAATGTAGGCATTCAAACACAGTGTACGCGGATGAGAGGATGAGTACTTTCTTGTCCTACTCAGAGTGTCTGGTGGGGTGATCTGGACTGGAGAGCTGCATATGGGGGAAGTAGCGGTGGACCGGACGGAGTGAGAGGGGGTTGGTGATGGTATTGATGGTGATGGCCTAGATTCAGTGTTGTGTTGCAAAACCATTGTGATTCCCAGAGTGCTTTGGCCTTGCGACGACACCTCAACATTTAGTGCTGGTGGTGTGCTTAACGGTGGCGGTGGTCTTACAGTGGGGGAAGTGATGGAGCATTGCTGGCTACCTTCAGTCGGAGCAGGTGCACATTTGCTACCTCAGGTTTTGTAGTCCGTCCACGCTTGCAAGTGCATGTTGGTTAAATGTCTAAGCATGCAACTGGTATTCAAATTTCCGAGTTGTTTACCTAGGCTAAAGGTCCTTCCGTACTTTTTACAGGTAACCTTAGCCTCATCAGTAGGATTTTGGACAAAGAAGTGCCACACTGCACTCTTCCTACTATGGTATACAGTTTCTGGCCTTGCATGCTGTGTTAAGTTGACCGTCTGGCCAAACTGTCCTGCAACTCTTCTAGTTTTTGGTCCACATTTTTGGACAGCTACAGGCCTGCCAGATTTCCGCTGCTGCGAAGTCAAAGCCTGCTGCAGATCCTTCTCCTTATCTGAACTATTGCCAGCGCCACCCTCCTCCCCCAATGGATGCCAATCCGGGTCATGAACTGGGTCATCCATCACCTCCGCTTCAAAGTCATCTGCACCTTCCTCTTTACCTTCCTCTGTGTCACCATGTAAGGTGGCATAGTATGCGGGAAGGGGCACCTGAGTTGCATCAGGGTCAGATTCTGACTCAATAGACTGCAAGGGCAATGTAGTGCTCTGGGTCAATGCAATGTACCAGCAGAGTCATCTAGCAGTGGCTGTGCATCAGTGCACTCCATGTCAGATTCATCTTGGACTGGGGAATTCAGGATTTGACTTGATAACCCAGGCATGGTATGTGAAAAGAGCTCCACAGAGTAATCTGAAGTGTGGGCTACTGCATCCTTAACTTTTGCTGGGGGTGAAGGACACAAGGTGCTTTTCCTGACCAGAAACCTGCACTGACGACGCCGTGCTTGCAGGTTTCGAACGTTCTGAAGAGGAGGCAATAGAGCTGGTGGCTGTTTCGGCAATGAACGCCAAAACCTGTTCCTGATGCTCTGGCATAAAAGCGGTTTTCCTACTCCAAGAAAAGGGAACCTTACAAGCCTTCTTGGGCCAGACGATGACGCAGGCTCAACACCTCCTGCCTTAGCTGCTATTGTGCTTTTGCCAGAACCAGCCGATGCACCACCACCATCAGTACCAGCCGCGCCCCTCTGCCTACGTCAGCGGCCTCTTCCACCATACTTCCTCATGTTTGGGAAATGTACCATATATACCAGCAGAGAGATGGTACTGTATGAGGAGCGTCCAGCTGTGTAAGGTGCATTAAAAAAATTAAATCTACATATATATTTTGTTAGTCGCAGACGCTCCCCCATATATATTTGACCATAATCCAACAAGCAGATATACGGTACTGTACCAGAAGTATACAGCTGTATATGTTTTTTGTGCAACTAACAATTTCCATATATGTATTTACGGAGTGTCACACACACACACACACACACACGCTGACTCTGTATAGATGTGACTAATGCGAACAGCAGATATACAATACTGTTTGAGAATCGGACAGCTCTATACTGTAATGGTCAACGTTTGACTGGACACACCGCCTCCAGCAGGGCGAATTTATATGACACACACGACCCTGGATACACCGCCTCCAGTAGGGCGAATTTAAATAATAAGGGGACACACCAGGGAAACAATTACAATGGAGGGCCCTGCGATAGGGAACGGGGACATGGAGACCTCCTACACTTCCCTGAGTCAGCGTCTCTACACTCCTACCGATCCCTAAGCCAGTTCCGCACCGGGCGCCTCTCAGGATACCTTTAAACCCTAGCTCGCCCTGCACCTACCCTTTTCTAGTAAAATGGCCGGTGCAGAGACTAATCCCAGCACTGCACTGAAACACACATAAAGGAAAGGCACAAACAGGGAAACACCACTTAGCTTTGCTCTGTTGCCCTTGCTCCCAGCAACAGAGTCAACAGAGTCCAGCACCAGAATGCAGCTTTCCTCCTGAAGAGCTTCCACCAAGCTCTGTCAGAGCTGAAAGGAAATCCCCTCTGACTCCTTCCACACCAGGACTCTGACTGTGCTGCAAGGAACTCTCTTTAGCTCCTTTCTCCACCAAGGATGGTTCGAAATGAACACTATCACCAATACCAGTGATAGCACATGACACACCTTTATAGGTAAGCCAGAGGAATCACACCTGTTAGTGATTCCCGTGTAATAATGCTAACCACCACCGGGGGCAAGCTAGAACAAAAGACACCACTGTGTAATAGTAATGGCCACTGGGGCAAAATCAAACTTAAGCACACAGCTTAAGGAAAAAAAAGGTTACATGTGGTTTTAACTGTATTCATCCAACCTGGATCATGACATATACGGTGTCTGCATGGAAAATTGTAAATCTCTGTCTAATTTTATACGGAGTGACACACGCTGTCTCTGTGTTTTGACCATGATCGAACAGCAGATATACGAAACTGTTTGAAAGCGGACAGCTCTATATGGTGTAGGTCTGGAAAAATGGAAATCTCCTCTGTTTGTTTTTCCAGAGTCACACACAGATAGCTTGTATTTGTCTGTGATACCAGCTGGTACACGGTAGTGTGTGAGGAGCGTACACCGCTAAACGGTGTCTGTATGGAAAATTGTCAATCTCTGTCTATTTGTATAGAGACTGACATACGCTGTCTCTGTCTAGTTTTGACCGTAATCAAATAGCAGATATACGAAACTGTTTGAAAAGCGGACAGCACTCTAAGGTGTAGGTCTGGAAAAATGGAAAATCTCCTCTTTTTGCTTTTCCATAGTCACAAACAGCTTGTATTTGTTTGTGATACCTGCCAGTACATGGTAGTGTGTGAGGAGCGTACACCGCTATTTGGTGTATGTATGGAAAATTTTTAAATCTCTGCCTATTTTTTTACAGAGTGTCACATGCTGTCTCTGTATAGTTTTGACCGTGACCAAACAGCAGATATACGAAACTGATTGAAAAGCGGACCACTCGATACTGTGTAGGTGTGGAAAAATGGAAAAATCTCCTCTGTTTGTTTTTCCAGAGTCACACACAGATAGCTTGTATTTGTCCATGATATCAGCCGGTACACGGAAGTGTGTGAGGAGCGTGCACTGCTATATGGTGTATGCATGCAAAATTTTAAATCTCTGTCTATTTTTACACAGTGTCACACACTGTCTCTGTATAGTTTTGACCGTAATAAAATAGCAGATATACGAAACTGTTTGAAAAGCGGACAGCACTCTAAGGTGTAGGTCTGGAAAAATGGAAAATCTCCTCTTTTTATTTTTCCATAGTCACACACAGCTTGTATTTGTTTGTGATACCAGCCGGTACACGGTAGTGTGTGAGGAGCGTACACCGCTATATATGTTTTGTATGGAAAATTTTAAATCTCTGTCTATTTTTATACAGTGTCACACTCTGTATAGTTTTGACCGTAATCAAACAGCAGATATACGAAACTGATTGAAAAGCGAACAGCTCGATGTGGTGTAGGTCTGGAAATAAGGAAAATCTCCTTTGTTTGTTTTTCCAGAGTCACACACAGATAGCTTATATTTGTCCATGATACCAGCCGGTACACGGTAGTGTGTGAGGAGCGTACACTGCTATACGATGTGTGAAAAAATGAACACTCGGTAACTGACTAAAACAAAATAATAAAAGTTGAAGTGCTTTGAAAAAAGCAGTTTGAACAGCAGTGTGCACATAGCAATTTAGCTATCAGGTAGCCTTAAAAGGCAGCCTAATCACCACCAACGCTGCTGCACACAACAAAAATCCTCCCTTTTCACTGCACACTAACTGTACAGTGAAAAGTGCTATCAGCAGAAGCTATTTGTTTTTTTCTTCCCTGCCTAACGCTCTCCCTATTCAGAATCAGCAGCAGCACCTCTCCCTATTCTAAGATCGGCAGAAGTAAGATGGCGGTCGGCGGTCACGGCCTTTTATTGTCACTGTGATGCCACACAAAGCCAGCCAATCACTTCAATGCCCTTCTCTAAGATGGTGGTGGCCGCTGCACATGTCATCATGTTGCCCACAGTGTGCGTCCTCCATCATTGGCTGAGAAAAGGCACTGGAAGCATTATTTGAAGCGCAACTTTGTCGCTCGGGTCGGCGACCTCATGGCCGACCTCACGCTATGGTCGGGTTTCGATCGGTGAAACCCGACTTTAGCTAAAGTCGGCGACTTTTGAATTTGACTGCCCCGTTTCGCTCAACTCTGCTCACATGTATTCAGACTGTCCAACAGCCACAAATCATGCAGCTGCGTCAACAGAAACTAAATCTCTGAGCATGCCAAAATACTCAGTGGACACCCGAGCATGCTCGGGAAAACCCAATCAACGAATATACTCACTCATCACTAATCCCTAGGCATGTGGTAAAGCTAAGCTTCCCAAATATTTAGGCAATTGCAGCTTTTCAAGTTTTATTCTAAGTTTACCTCTCTTACAATACATGTCCCTGAAAATAGTGTGCAACTTTCTAAACCAAAATCAATATTTGGGGACACATATGTGAGAGTTAATCAGTACATATAGATTGAGACTCATTTTAATAAAGTTTGTTCTTTCCGAAGCTGAGGCCAGTAAATTTCCCCATGTTCCCACTTTATTTCTGTACCTGGTCACCAAAGAATTTAAGTTTAAAGGGATATAATAATTTGTTTTTTTTTGTAAAATAAAAGTCCAAGTATTTACATGTGTTTTTCTCCAAAGGAAAGAAATGCTGATTTTGACCAATTTATGGTCATTCCAAAGGATGTCCAGAACCTTTCTATAGTTCATATTATAATTGAAAGTTAAGTATTTATGTTATTAGCAAATATTCATTGGTCATCTGCATGTAAGTCCATTCCTCTTTATCTTCATACTTAAAACCCTCCAACATGGGATGCTGTTTCATAATACAAGCTAGATATCCTGTTGCTAGAGCACAGAGCAGAGGCATTAATGAGTAGCCATGTCTCATTGCCCTTTGAAGCTCGAGGCCTTCAACAATATAGAATTAGGCTGTGTGCCCACGTAGTGTTTTTTAAGCGTTTCCGCAATGCTTTTAGACGCTCGTTTCTGCTGCGGAAACTCTTAAGAAAAGCATCCTTTTAATTATAATGGAAAATGCACATGTAGTGCTAATGGTGCGTTTTTTTCTGCTGCGGAAATGCTAAGTGGAAAAAAACGCAGCATGTTCATTAATTTTTCATACATTCAAATGTATTGCAAAAACGCTTAGGAAAACGAATGCAAAAACGCTTAACAAAAGTATAAAGAAACGCTTACAAAAGCGCTTCATAGAACGCATGCGTTTTCCTGGGAAGAGGGTGTGCGTTTCCGCTCAGGAATATTCTGCATCAAAAGCGCTACATGGGCACATAGCCTCACTGTTAGGATCTTGCTTCATTTGCGTATTTAAAAAGTCTACACAGGTCTACGGCTGTCGACTTTGAAGGCATAAAACCAACCTGATCAGAGTAAATTACCAATTGAATGAAGGAGAGAGCGATCTGGGAACTTTTGACATAATCTACACAGAAACCACAATGGGCTGGGTCCAATCCTGAACAGGTGGGTGCACGTTTCACTGATGAGCACAGCAAAAATCCAAGTAAAAAGCGAAAAACCAGCACACCAACCCATATAAAAAAATACAAAACTTTATTCGGCTATTGAGCCATGTTTAAAATGTAGAAACAACCTGACACGTTTCTGGTGTGCTGTAAGCAACCCCAATCATATGATTGAATGACTGGACTTAAGGTACTGTCACACTTAGCGATGTACCAGCGATCCCGACCAGCGATATGACGCGGTCAGGATCGCTGGTACATCGCTAAGTGGTCGCTAGTGAGCTGCCACACAGGCAGATCTCACCAGCGACATCGCTGGGGTCGGGGGTCGCTACTTGCCTATCACACCAGGCGATCCTGCGTCCTCCCGCCCGGCTCCACGCGTCGCTCGTCGTCACAGCAGGAAGCGCCGCAGGAAGCTGACGACGAGAAACGGTCCAGGATGTTCTCGCGCGATCAGCGATAACCAGCAGGGGAGCGGGTGGTAGGTAAGTATCAGACAGAGCGATATCGCTAGCAATATTGCTATAACGTCACAAGTTATAGCGATATTGCTAGCGATATCGCTTAGTGTGACAATACCTTTAGATTGATGACTCGATTTTAACCAATATCTTAATGTCAGTCTGTAGCCAAAATAGGTTTGTAAGAACCAGGTAGTTCTTTGCCTTTCCCCTCTTTAGGCAAAACAGCAATTATCACCTCATATAATGATTTTGGGAGTTCCCTAGACAAGAACTCACTTTTAATCATTGTTAGATATTTTGGCAGCAATGTTCCATCAAAATGTTTATAAATTTGTATTTGAAGGCAATCTGATCCATGGGCCTAATTTGACATTTTCCCCATTGCTTGTTGGATTTCTTCCAAAGGAACCTGAAATGCCAGAAACTCTCTCTCTCTACCCCCAAGGAAGGGAGGCCTATCCAAAATAAATACTGTAATCAGTCAGATCTTCCTCTGAGTAGTTAAGCCTAGAAGAATACAAAATAGAATAAAAGCTATGTAAAGTCAGCACTACTCCAGGGGTCCAAATGATTACATTACTCACTCCATTCCGCAGCTGATATATGAAAGCATTTTCTCTTTGGGACTGAGCCAGCCTAGCTAGTAAGTTCTGTGACTGAGTCACTGTAATGTAAAGGCCCCATCACACATAGCGATCTCGCTAGCGAGATCGCTGCTGAGTCACAAGTTTTGTGACACAACAGCGATCTCACCAGCGAGATCGCTGTGTGTGACAGCGATCAGCGACCAGCCCCCCTGCCGGTATCGCTGATCACTTTTGGAAACCTCTGGACATTTCTTCCATCGCTGGTCTCCCGCTGGCCAGCACGCATCGCTGCGTGTGACAGCCGGGAGACCAGCGATCAACTCGTAACTAACGTACACATCGGGTATCCAAGGGACGTGCTTCCCTTAGAAACCCGATGTGTACATTAGTTACCAGCACTCTGATGTAGGGAGCTGGTAACTAACGTACCTTGGATACCCGATCTGTACATTAGTTACCAGCTCCCTGCATCAGCGTGCTGGTAACTAATGTACACAGCGACACCGCGCGCTTGGCGTTGCTGCGCTGATTGCTGGTGAAGCTGTCTGTTTGTAGAGACTCACCAGCGATCCTGACTCGTTGATATCGTTGTCGGGATCGCTGGTGTGTCGCTATGTGTGACTCCAGCTTAACAGAGAGGAGATATGTTTCACCATGCCTAATGGCGTCAGTGATATAAAATCCAGAGTTTACTTCCTCCAGCGCAGTAATTGTTGCAAGGGTTAAGTTATGTTATGGGCTGGTTTTTAGGGGAACATTTGTAGAGTGGGTTGGGAGAGTGTCCCCCCATATCTCCACCTACAGAGCTGGCATCACTGTGTGCTGAGAGAACCTTGGTGAGGTCACAGTAATGTGATCATTCACATGGTTGAGGAGTCACATGGTCTGGGCCTAAATGGCTGAAGAGAAGAACTTTCAGTGTTTAGTGTGTTTGCCTGGAAAAAGAGCACTGCAGGAGAGTGCTGCATGGACTAGTGAGCCTGTACCATGTGTGTTCTGTCAGCCGTGAGAGGGAGGAACCCCGCTTACAGGACTGTGTTTGTTCTGCCACCATTTGTTTTGTTTTCCTGTTTTGCCCAGAGGGCTGTATTTTCTTTACTACACCTTGGGTTATGCTGCCTACAATAAACCAAAGGAAGTTCGTAAAGCCGCACCAGTGTACCAGTGTCTACCTCCGTGTGCAGCCGAGTGACTAGCTCTATCACAGTGGCCAGTAATATCCCCCTCCTCAAAGAAACTCTGTTTTAAAAATATCAGCTTGCTCAAATTGAAATTATTGCAATTACGTTTGGAATTCTTTCCTCCTTGTCAAATTTTCCAGGTTCTTATTCTGAATAAACTTCAGTTTGGTCTCCCGCATTCTATTCTCCAGATGTACACCTTTTAGGTTTTACTATCTTTATTTCTGTAATTAACACCCCTTCAAGTATGCCTTCATGACATCCTATACCACAGTCATTGGTATTGAGCCTAGATTGGTGGAACAAAATCTGACAATTTTCCTTTGACATAATTGCAATCATTAATTTTGAGCCAAAACGGGTTAAGCTTCCAACCCATGGGGTATCTAGTCCTTATTGAACCTATTTGTATTTGAAACAGGATAGGAGAATAGTCCAATTAATAAAGCGCTGCGGAATATATTGGCGCTATATAAATAAAGATTATTATTATTATTATTATTTATATCTAGGGGAATATGCAATGTCAGTAAGCACCGGGATTTTGTGAGAATTGAATAATAGTAGTTCAATTCTAGATAAGGAAAATAGGTTGAAGAGGTGAAAAAAAACCTCTCAATTTAGGGAACATTTCCCTCCAAATATCAAGCAGGCCTAACTCATGAATGAAGCAACCAAAGGAGGATAGAGTATCCTCCCCCCAGGAAATTATTTTTGAAGGGGTTGCAAATATTGTTAAAATGTTACATAATTACTAGAGGAATTTACTTCTTTCATTAAGATTTTTACAGTTGGGATGTTGGAATGAGGAAACTTCCCCTATTCATTTTTAAAGGATTTTACAATATACAATTAAATGGAATTTGTATGGATTATAAGGCTGACTCATTTGGAATAATTAGAATGCAGGGAGTGTAGACTAAAGCCCATCTAAGAACTGTGCATCAAGCTAATGGAATCCTTTGTCATATGCATCTCCTGAAGCCCAGTGATTGCTGGGTCAAATTTATTATTAACCCCTTCAATATGGGGCCAAGTTTTGTCATTTTTGTTTCTCCCTGCCATTCTTACTGGAGCCATAATGCTTTTATTTTTCTGTCCACATAGACATAAAAAAGATTTTCTTTTGAAGAATGAATTGTACTTTTGAATTAGATCATTCATTTTACCACATAGTTTTAGGGTTTACATTTTGTGGCAAAAATGACTTTGAAGTATGATTCTGCTAAACAGTACGATTACGGCAATATCTAATATGTCCAGTTTTTTTTATTATGTTAGTGGTGAAGAAAATCTCAGAAATTTGCAAAAAAAGTTTTTTGGGTTCCGAGACCTGTAACAGTTTCATTTTTCTGTCAATGGAGCTGTGTGCCAGCTTTACTTTTTGTGAAAAAAAAAAGGAAACTTGAGGGCACTACAAAATATTAAGGGGGGCTGCTGACCACACAAGACTATGAGAACAAGGATCTATGCCATATTATACCACTGAGAAACCTATGAGTTCCTAAATATAAATAAGTGGAGATCAAAAAAGAAGATAATATAAAGCTTGTTTAGGCAAAAAGCAAGCTAATGAGAACTTCCTATGGCAAAGCTTGTATATATCTCAAAGAAAAGAGATATAGGAATGCAGAGGATGCCTATAAGCTACAGACCCATGAGTGGGATGCGTCCACAAAAAGTCTTGGAAAAAGACCTAATGCCCGCATGATGTGACAGGAGTTTAGCCGCGCCTGTGCAGACATGTTTACTGGATGTCAGCTTCACACTGCGCTTGCGCTATTGTCTTTGTTTACTACTGCCGGGTCTACCAACTGTGTGTCATCTGCTGCGCTTGCACAGTTACTAGTTCCAGATGCCGGTCTCATGCACGATAAAACAAGCCTCTCACATGACAGTAATTTATACTAATCTAATGGTACGCATACCTAGAACGCATATCTGGGGCCTCACAGGTCCGCCCTGTTAATTGTTTTCTATTTTCTGCAAGATTACTTTAGTTAGAATTTTGAAACTCTAGGCATTCCTCAGGTATATAGTTGTTTGTCATTTCCAGTTGTTCATTTATTTTTATGTTACAGGCATTTTGGTATAACAACTCTTTTTTGTGAATACCCCATATTCACATACCTGGGGCCTTTTAGGCTCGTACTAGGTTTACATGTGATCCTAAGTCTTTTTGTCTTCACTGTTGCTGGGGAAGACTTTGACTCAGTCTTTATGACTCTGCTGTTGCTACGAAGAGTGTGAATTCTCCTGACTACATGGTCATGTGATCTTGGGAAGGAGGCTCCCTCACAACGTCATGCGTCTCTGACATCATCATAGGTCCTGAACACTGTTCATTGTGTGCTACTTGCTGAAGACACTTTGGAGGAAGGAGTCAGCTTTCTTGTTTCTTGAAAAAGAAACTTTCTGAGTTCCAAAAATCCAAAAGCTTCTACTGCACCGAAAAGAAAGTGGTGACCTGCTGAAGGTGAGAGGAGGGGTCTGCACTTTACCCTTAGCACACACACTAAAAAAAAGTCCCTAGTCTCACTTTATGCCATTGCTGTGTGGGAAATTCCCACGCAGCAATGGCATAAAGTGAGACTAGGGACTTTTTTTTTTTAAGTGGCGGAGGAATACAGTGCGGAAGGATACCTACCTTCCGTCATTGGATTCCTGCAGCCCGTAGAGAACGGCAGCAACAGCTGATGCTGCAGTTCTCTACCCAAGATCGTCGTGGGACACACTCGTGGACTTCTTCGGATCGTGGGTGAGTATTTTTGTGGTTTGTTATGTTAAAATTTATTCCGTAAAAGACAATGGCTTCGGGGAACAATGTGACAAGTATTGGTAAGTATGTTACTCTATGTTATATGTACTGTATGTCTATGTATGTATTGTATGAATGTATTGTATGTAGTATGTATGTAGTATATATGTGGTATGTATGTAGCATGTAGTATGTATGTAGTATGTATGTAGCATGCATGTAGCATGCAGTATGTATGTAGCATGCATGTAGTATATATGTAGTATATATGTAGCATGTAGTATGTATGTAGTATGTATGTGGTATGTATGTAGCATGTAGTATGTATGTAGCATGTATGTAGTATGTATGTAGTATATATGTAGTATGTATGTAGCATGTAGTATGTATGTAGTATGTATGTAGTATGTATGTAGCATGTAGTATATATGTAGTATATATGTAGCATGTAGTATGTATGTAGTATGTATGTGGTATGTATGTAGCATGTAGTATGTATGTAGCATGCAGTATGTATGTAGTATATATGTAGTATGTATGTAGCATGTAGTATATATGTAGTATGCATGTTGCATGCATGTAGTATATATGTAGTATGTATGTTGCATGTAGTATATATGTAGTATGAATGTAGCATGTATGTAGTATGTAGTATGAATGTAGCATGTATGTAGTATGCATGTTGTATGTATGTAGCATGTATGTAGCATGTAAATTTTTTTTTTTTTTTACATTCAGCACATTAGCCGGATGATGGGACTACTACTGTCCCATCATTGGCTAATGTGTCAATCACTGTCATGGTAGCAGGCATTGCCCGATGGGACTTGTAGTCCCATCGGACGATGCCTGCACAGACCCCTGAAGCCTGCACAGCCCCCCGGCAGGCCGGCACAGCCCCCCTGCAGGCCGGCACAGCCCCCCGGAGCCTGCACAGCCCCCCGGCAGGCCGGCACAGCCCCCCGGCAGGCCGGCACAGCCCCCCGGCAGGCCGGCACAGCCCACCGGAGCCTGCACAGCCCCCCGGCAGGCCGGCACAGACCACCGGAGCCTGCACAGACCCCCTGGCAGGCCGGCACAGCCCCCCGAAAGGCCCGTACAGACCCCAGAGAGGCTGTACAAGGGAAAAACAGGATTTTTCTTATTCCGATACCGGAAGTCCCATAGACTTGAATGGGACTTCCGGTATCGGAATCGGCGATACCGATACTTTTTTTTAAGATCGGCCGATCCATTCCGATCCGATACTTTGAAGTATCGGACAGTATCGCTCAACTCTACTGCTGAGGTTCTTGGACGAACCCCATCACATAATATTGTAAGAGTTGCTCAAGGAACTGTAGGAATTCCACAATTCTTGTCCAAAAGAGATATGTTCTGTAAATTTTTTTCAGATGATATTGTAGATGAGGTAGTTTTGTGTACTAACTTAGAAGGAAAACGTATCGCTTCAGGAAGAAAAAAAACATGGAAAAATATAACAAAAGAGGAACTATATGCTTATATTGGCCTTACTCTTCTGGCAGGGAGTACAAAATCATATGATGTTCCTATCAGAGAACTCTTTATGAACCCTTTTTCAGATCCACATTACAAAGCTACAATGTCAATCAATAGATTTGAGGATATTCGGAGAAGCCTTCGTTTTGATGACAAGAGAACTCGTCCTGTCAGTTGTTGCGGTCATTAGTAAAGTAGAAAAGGAACCTTTGAAAAGAGATATTCCAGCAGCATGTTTACTGCAACTTTTATATAAAAAACTTTTAGACAAAAAAACATTACTATAAAGAGTTATATCGAATGCATATATTGGGCGTTTTAAGCCCGTTCAGTTGCTCTTTTGGGTTTTTTTGCACATAGTAATGTTTTGAATTATTCACATCTTAGCCTGTGTTCCCACTGGTGCTGGGGTCTGCCAGGAGGTGATCCGTAATGGATCTGATCTCTTGGTAACTCCAGTTAAGGCTGCTGGAATGCCGGGATTCCGCCAGCCTTAGCTGGGGTCACCAGGAGGTCAGATCTATTACAGATCTCCTCCTGGCAGACACCAGCGCTAGTGGGAATGCATCCTTACTTTGCAATTTTCAAATAAACTTTGAAAATTATTTTTGTTTGAGTTATTCCATGTTATTTGCACACGGGCCTAAAAGGCCCCAGGTATGTGAAAGTGTAGATTTTTATGGTCATGCGTTCTAGGGTTAAAAAGATGCCACTTGTGACTATTGGTTCACCTCCATGTCCCCTGAGGAAGCCACGCTGAGGTTGGTGATATGCATGGGGTCTCCCTCTCTGCCTGTCACATCATGCGGGCATTATGTCTTTTTCCAGGACTTTTTGTGGACTCATCCCACTCATGGATCTGTAGCTTATAGGCATCCTCTGCATTCTGTGATGCAGTCACCCATGTGACAGCAAGGGGGCGCTGTATGGCCTTCCCAGGACAAGCATGCAGGCATTTCCTTTGTTGTGATGGGGAAATGATGAGAGGCAGGGTTGTGAATGGCCAATAGGTATCACAGGGGTGGGTGCCCTGTGATGGAAGCTGGGATATGTATTAATCAGCAGAGATATACTACTGAGGATTTGTTGCTGTGTATCAGGAAAGCTTCCATGTGACTTGGTGAAATGGGTGGGACCAGTCACCTACAAACCCACCCAGGGGCGTGTGTCTGAACGCCCAAAGTAAAGCCTGTATGTGTGGCTGTGTGTGGAATAGGACCTGTAGTGAGGTCATGACCATGTGATCCATACCTCACCTGTGGGTGTGGTTATGTACCATATAATGTGCCTGAGATCTGGTCACATGGGGAGAGAGTGTGTACCTGAATGGTTCATGGTGCAAGGTCCTGGAGGGTCAGTGTTGGGAGAAGTATCGGATCCCTGTAGTACATGCTGCGACCTTGGACCTGGTGAGGCGTGAGTGTTGGATGGTCTCAGGACGAGATGGATGTCCTGAATAGCACCCGCTGAGGCCCTGGACCTGGTGGCCGGTGTGTTGGGAAACCCTGGGAGGAGGGTTGCATCCCTGAATAACACCCGGTGAGGCCTGTGTGTTGGACGGTTCCAAAGTGGGGACGCATGTCCTGAATTGCACACAGACAGGCCACGTGTGTTTGCAGAGTGAGTGACGGCATTGCATTGGGGGAACTACTGTCCATCTGTGGATCTGGACTGTCAGGTGGCCTGATGAGCAAGGCGTTGTCTGGGATGGTGATCCCAGTTCGGCAGCTTCCCTGAGAGAGAGGACTACCAAAGAGTCGGCATTTGGAACCGGAGCTCCTGCGAGGTAACCCTGGACATGGGGATATAACTGTTGGTGCCCGTGATGTTCTATGGACACTATTGAACAGGACAGTGTGCGGTCGCCCACGGTAACTGGACAAAGAGGTCCAGTGTGTTTAGTGACAGCATATTAAAGCCATAACCTGTAAATGTTCTGGACTGCTTGAATAAACCAAAGTGCCTGACCCTATTAATCTGCTGCCAAGTGAGTGTCCCCCAACACTAACAATAAGCGCTACCTTACAATTCCTATATGTCTTATCTTTGAGATAAATGCAAGCTTTGTCATAGGAAGTTCTCATTAGCTTGCTTTTCGCCTAAACAAGCTTTATATTCTCTTCTTTTTTGATCTCCACTTATTTATATTTAGAAACTCATAGGTTTCACAGTGGTATAATATGGCATAGATCTTTGGTCATTTCGAAGCTTATATTAGTAATACCAGATCACCTCTGGTGATATGCACTTTATTGCTTATCTTTATTTAATGGCATGGATCTTTGTTCTCATCTGCAGCTTGCATTAGTTAAATCAGATTATTTCTAGTGATATGCACTTTATTGCTCATTTGCACGTAATACCTTGTCATGCAATGAATTATCATCATGTTTGATACATGTTCCACTTGAGTCATGGATGTTGTGAACATTTGCACATTTATTATATGTATGATTAGTTGTCATATGTGTCTTTTGCATATCCTATTGGAGGAGGTGAGCATTTGGTTCTTATTTTGGAACCTTTTTCTTTGGAGTATCACACACGGCCAATTTGTTCTGACCTTTTTTAATTGTTTTTAATTTTACCGATGTCACTGTTTTGTGAATTTTTTTGTATGTGAATAAAATTTATTATTTTTCACGTTATATTGTAATCATAATTATGGGGTTGATCGCGCCAGATATATACACTTCTTTCTTTTGTTCCTTAGCTTTACTTTTTTGTGGGACAAGAAAGATTGTTTTGTGGGATTGCCGTGACCACAAAAAGCGTAATTTTGTCATTCTTAACTTTTTTTGTTTACAGTATTTTCAGATTGGGTTAGTTATTTCTATATTATGATAAATTGAACTTTCCTGAATGCAATTATACCACATATATGTATTTTTTTAAAATGTTTAATATGTTTACTTTTAATGAGTAAAAAGAGGGGTGATTTGGACATTTATGATTTTATTTTTTCAATTATTTTTTTGACATTTCACTGTTCTTGCTAGTCCCCTTAGGCTAGTTTCACACTAGCGTTTATTCGATGCAGAACACGGCGCCACTAAGCCCCGCCCCCTGCCGCCTCCCTGCCTGCCCCATCCGGTCATTGCCGCCTACTATCGCACATGGGCGCTTGCGATCTGTGCACCCTATCTTTAGCACTTTTGAAGGTGCGCCCATGCGCACCGAACGCAGCATGTTGCTTTTCGGCGTGCATGGCGCACCTTCAAAAGTGCGCAGTGCACGCCAAAATCCTACTAGCGCATGGCCAGCGCACGATCTGCACACCCTATGCTAAAGATAGGGGCTTAGCAGTGCCGTGCGCTGCGTCGAATAAACGCTAGTGTGAAACTAGCTTTAGGAGACTTGAAGCAGAGATTGTCTGATCACTTGTGCTACACACATCGATGCCACACATCCATCACCTGCTAGGTATGGGGCAGGCTCAATCTAGTTTATTCCAAGAGATAAATTTGATATTTACACCCATTTTCAAAACTGGAAAATAAGGGTAAATATCATAGTCAGACCCACATGATAAAATGTTTAACCCTAAGAGGTAGAGAGAAACTAGTATGATTGCACAACACAAGCCCCTACCCTCTCAATCCAAACAATAAACAATCCCCTCCCTTCATTTTCTGTAAACAATGTAAAACACCAATTAAAATTAAGGGGTGGGCCAAAAAACTACTTTTAACCATTTGATGCGTGTTCTAACAATAAAAATGAAAGAGATATCAAAATATTTTGATTATGGTGTCTCCAAACCAGAGCCCGCCGTACTATAAGAAAAACTTTAGTGCATACACAAGGTTAGACATATAATACAATGGACATCTCATTAAACCTTATGGAAAATGAGAATATTCAGGTATATTTAGCATGCTGAGAATTTAAGCAATATAATGACTTTCCAGTAAACAATGAGATGTCTCAGGCGCTTCCAGCCTGAGCCTTATTTTGAATCAGTCCAATCATTTCATAGCAGAAATCCAAATGATAACTTCTATATTAGAAGAAGATGACAGTCTGGTGACCTGACAGCTTCCCTTTAAGGAAACCTTTAGAATCAACTAAAACCAGCACCTATTATTTTAATAAAATCTGGACCCAACATTGACCAGTAAACAGTGTGACAGAAGAGTGGTGTCCCGCTCCATACACTATTTGCATCTGACCTCTGATGACATTGCAAGCTTCTGATCAGTGGGGGTTAGATATCTAGCTCCCATTGATCTGATATTTATGACCTTTCAAAAGAATAGGTCATACTTAGGTTAAAAAAAAAAGTGGTGCAAAAAACATTTAACATATTAAAAAATGAACCCTAAGATATTTCCATTTTTTTTTCACCCACAATGCTTTGAAATTTTCTTTATGGTAAATTCATCCTAAGTTTCTCTTCTATTTGGTATCTGCATAAGCTTAAATGAGTCTGTATTATACATGTACCTTCATGCTTTCCAATCTGGAATATCTACATTTACATGAATGGACCAATCCAAAGAAAATGACATCACTCCACATGATATTGTCAGTCTTAGAGGTTAAGAAATATTTTCATTATTATTACACAATTCAACATATTTCCTTTGAAGAAAGAAAATGACTACCTTAAATCAATGCTGGTGCTTTTAGACCTGACATTTTTGTCTCCTGAAACGTACAAAAGCCGAATGCAATTTTCCAATTCCGGAACACACTCTATAGTGGTTCTAGCTAGATCAAATGCACTTAGCTTCTTATTGTGCTGAGCAAACCATCTAGTTAATTTAGTGATTATAATACAAATACATGGCCTATTATATGGTATTTTATGCTCTCAGACTTTCCTGCTGCAATAATCAGTAATTTTGTCTTCTTTTTTTATACTTTTGCTAATGTATTGGTCAGATGCAACAGAAATAACTTTTTAAATTACAGTTTGAACAGAAGGAAAATGAGAACAATTGTCAAGATGGATGTACATTTTGATATCACCCTATGCCAAGCCATAAATTGTGCATGAATTGGAATTCTGTAGCTTTCACTTCTAAAGTTTTTTTCAGTATAATTTCCATACAGCCCATACATCAGAAATTACAGATGTGTGCTTAGGATGTACTGGTTGTTGTCTAAAGATAGTAAGTCTGCTGAGGAATCAATGGCTCAATACAAGTGAATAAAGTAAAATAAGCTTATTTAACATTTGGCTGAATTGCAAAGTTCATTGTTCTACATTTGCATGGATAACTGCTTTATTTTTTATTTCTCCTTTTTGTTAACTTATTTATATACTAGATGGAGGCCTGATGCTATCTCACCGGGAGGGCGGTGACATCCCGATGGGGGCAGGCTTTCCTGCACTGTAAATCTCTCGTCCCCAAGCACTCACCCACCTATCCACTTTCTCTTTCCACCATGTGATGAGTTATCCAGTCTGCACTCTCTCCTGTAATCTGTCTCTGTGTCTCTATATTTAATATATGTATGTGATTTCTATCTATGTATTACACTGGTCAACAGCATTTTTGGTGCCAAAGATATTTCATCGAATTTAGGGTATTTTTGGGGTGCTGATTCTGAATATGTCATCAGTTTTGCCAGATTGGCTCAAGTTTTTGAGATTTTTGGTATCTTATTTATAGCACTTGTTGGTAAATGCGACGCATCATCTCATTAATTTCTTTGGATTAGTACTTGAACTGAGCAGTTCTCAATATAGTTTTGTGTTAATTAGTGTTCTAAAAGTTTGTTCATAGCTTGATTTTTGCACTAACTTTATGTTGTTGTCTGTTTTCCAGTGAAAAGCATGAACTCATCATGAAGAAGTTGTCTTAACGATCCAGACTCATTCTGTTACATTTGTGGTGAATATACACTGCCAAAACATAGAAGAAACATAACACACTTCGTAAAAAAAGTGTATTTTGCCTATTTTGGGGTTATGCTTGGGGACCAAGACAAGTTTTGGGCACCACACATAGTGTGCAAAGCATGTATCGAATTATTACGAAAATGGAGCAAAGGACAAAGAAAAAGCTTCAAATTTGGTGTTCCAATGGTGTGGAGAGAGCCAAAAAATCATCATGATGACTGTTATTTATGGTAAACACAGGTACAGGCACATCTTCACAATGAGGGACAGGCCTTCTTGCAGATTCCATGTTACTCCCATTTTCGTTTCTTATGCTTATTGAATCCTTGCACTTGCACTGCACAGAAATAACAGTCATCATGATGATTTTTTGGCTCTCTCCACACCATTGGAACACCAAATTTGAAGCTTTTTCTTTGTCCTTTGCTCCATTTTCGTAATAATTCGATACATGCTTTGCACACTATGTGTGGTGCCCAAAACTTGTCTTGGTCCCCAAGCATAACCCCAAAATAGGCAAAATACACTTTTTTTACGAAGTGTGTTATGTTTCTTCTATGTTTTGGCAGTGTATATTCACCACAAATGTAACAGAATGAGTCTGGATCGTTAAGACAACTTCTTCATGATGAGTTCATGCTTTTCACTGGAAAACAGACAACAACATAAAGTTAGTGCAAAAATCAAGCTATGAACAAACTTTTAGAACACTAATTAACACAAAACTATATTGAGAACTGCTCAGTTCAAGTACTAATCCAAAGAAATTAATGAGATGATGCGTCGCATTTACCAACAAGTGCTATAAATAAGATACCAAAAATCTCAAAAACTTGAGCCAATCTGGCAAAACTGATGACATATTCAGAATCAGCACCCCAAAAATACCCCAAATTCATTAAAATATTTTGGACACCAGAAAAAAAATTTTTTTTCGTTGACCTGTGTTATCTATGTGTCTTTGTATCATCGATGTATGTTTGGCTGTTAAAAGTGAAACAGCCAATCAGAGCGATAATATTTCATCAATAAAATTTGATGAAATATTACAATCCAGCCATGACCGATGCTGAAATAGCATTGGGCATGGCTGGACACCGATCCAACCCCCCCACCGACTGACGTGGGGATCGGCCCCTGCCACCAACTGGTGGTGGTGATCTGCTGCTGCCATAATCATCTGCTCCCCTTCCCTCTGCTCCCCCCGCCTTCCGATCACCCCCCTCCCCCAGTACCCTCTGTGTCCCGCTGTGGCTCCTGGTGTCCCGCCGTCCCGGATCATGGGCACCGCCATCTTCCAAAATGGCGGGCGCATGCGCAGTGCACTCATCGATTTTGCCAAGTGGCAGATTCCATTCATTCATTTTGATCACTGTGATAGATCCTATCATAGTGATTAGAGATGGGCAACTTTGCCTTTTTTAGGGTCGAGTCGGGTTTCATGAAACCCGACTTTCTCAAACGTCGAGTCGAACGAAATCGGCCGACTATCGGGAAAACTCAAAGGTCCGACTGAAACACGAGACCCAATGCAACTCAATGGGGAAGCAAAGTTGGCAGGAATTGGAGGACAGTAAAAACACTTACATGCCGGACCGCTTTTTTAAAGTGCGCAAAATCTCTCTCTCGACGCTGCACATGTCATCTTGTTGTCCACAGTGTACGTCCTTGCTCATTGGCTGAAAAAAGTCACGTGCAAGCATTCTGTGAAATCCGACTTTGGTGCTCGGGTCACCGACCGCATGGCCGACCTGACGCTATGGTCAGGTTTCGCTCGGCGAAACCCAACTTTGGCGAAAGTCGGCGACTTTTGAATCTGACCGACCTGTTTCGCTCATCTCTAATAGTGATCAAAATATAAAATAGTAAATCACCCCCATAGGTAGGGACAAATAATAAAATAAATAAAATATTTTTAATTTTATTTTTCTATTAGGGTTGGAATTAGGGTTAGCTTTGAAATTAGGGTTAAGGGTAGAATTAGGGTTAGGGTTGGAAATAGGGTTAGGGTTCAAATTAGGGTTAAGATTATGGTTAGGCTTGTGGTTAGGGTTGGGATTAGGGTTAGGGGTGTGTTTCCAAAATGTGGTCACTTGTGGGGGGTTTCCACAGTTTAGGTACATCAGGGGCTCTGCAAATGTTACATGACAGAAGACACACTATGATGACCACAAAGTAAGCTTACCATGAAGAAGCGTACCACAAAATTATATGAAAATTGTTTTTATTAGCAAAATCATATACATTAAAAGGGCCACATACCCATAATTACAAAAATACCCCAAGGAGGGGACTACAGCATTATTTTACTAATATATTGCACAGGTAAAAAAAAGTGTTGATATTCTGAGGATATATCCCATATCAATCCATAGCACAACACCATATATCCATATGTAAAATAAATATTTTCACTAGTACTAAAATTAGCATCTATTATAAATGATATTATCCTTATTTAGACCATGGACCACCCTCAGGAAATCAACATACATTATTCCAAATATAATCTCTCATAATTCCTCAATTTAATAAGACAATGCATATGACATCATACATTAAATCTCTTATGCCATTCCCAGCAAAAAAAAAAATCTATTTACACCTCGTAAGGTAGTATAAAGTAAAGTCTATATATCAGATTATAGTATTATATCCATAATGGCAACAAAGGAGGTATAGTTAATCAGTGCTAGGTAAAATCCACAGCATTAGCCCCCCTACTCCACTATACAATGTACAAGTGGAGCGACCAATATATTAATAACAACCACCAGTAAGGAGTTTTTAAATGAACGGAGACATAATATAGATACCTTATAATGTGCTATATGTAATCCAGCCCCAGGGGACAGCGGCTGGATTACATATAGCACATTATAAGGTATCCATATTATGTCTCCATTCATTTAAAAACTCCTTACTGGTGGTTGTTATTAATATATTGGTCGCTCCACTTGTACATTGTATAGTGGAGTAGGGGGGCTAATGCTGTGGATTTTACCTAGCACTGATTAACTATACTTCCTTTGTTGCCATTATGGATATAATACTATAATCTGATATATATAGAATTTACTTTATACTACCTTACGAGTAGTGTTGAGCTTTCCGATACCGCAAGTATCGGGTATCGGCCAATATTTGCCGTATCGGAATTCCGATACCGAGTACTGATACTCGGGAATTTCCCACGCAGCAATGGCATAAAGTGAGACTAGAGACTTTTTTTTTTTTTAAAGTGGTGGAGGAATACAGTGCGGAAGGATACCTACCTTCCGTCATTGTATTCCTGGAGCTGGTAGAGAACGGTAGCATCAGCTGATGCTGCTGTTCTCCACGCAAGATGGACGTGGGACCCTCGTGGACTTCTGCGGATCGGGGTAAGTATATTGGTGTTTTTTTATTTTGATATTTATTCCTCAGGCGACAATGGCTTCGGGGATCAAAGTGACAAGTGATGGTGAGTATGTACTCTATGTTATATGTACTGTATGTCTATATGTATGTATTGTATGTAGTATATATGTATGTTGCATGCATGTAGTATATATGCAGTATATATGTAGTATGCATGTTGTATATATGTGGTATGTATGTTGCATGCATGTAGTGTATGTATGTAGTATGTATGTAGTATGTATGTAGTATGCATGTAGTATATATGTAGTATGTATGTAGTATGCATGTAGTATATATGTAGTATGTATGTTACATGTAGTATATATAGTATATACAGTCATGGCCAAAAGTATTGACACCCCTGCAATTCTGTCAGATAATACTCAGTTTCTTCCTGAAAATGATTGCAAACACAAATTCTTTGGTATTATTATCTTCAATTAATTTGTCTTAAATGAAAAAACACAAAAAGAATTGTCCTAAAGCCAAATTGGATATAATTCCACACCAAACATAACAAAGAGGGTGGACAAAAGTATTGGCACTGTTCGAAAAATCATGTGATGCTTCTCTAATTTGTGTAATTAACAGCACCTATAACTTACCTGTGGCACCTAACAGGTGTTGACAATAACTAAATCACACTTGCAGCCAGTTGACATGGATTAAAGTTGACTCAACCTCTGTCCTGTGTCATTGTGTGTACCACATTGAGCATGGAGAAAAGAAAGAAGACCAAAGAACAGTCTGAGGACTTGAGAAACCAAATTGTGAGGAAGCATGAGCAATCTCAAGGCTACAAGTCCATCTCCAAAGACCGGAATGTTCCTGTGTCTACCGTGTGCAGTGTCATCAAGAAGTTTAAAGCCCATGGCACTGTGGCTAACCTCCCTAGATGTGGCCGGAAAAGAAAAATTGACAAGAGATTTCAACGCAAGATTGTGCGGATGTTGGATAAAGAACCTCCACTAACATCCAAACAAGTTCAAGCTGCCCTGCAGTCCGAGGGTACAATGGTGTCAACCCGTACTATCCGTCGGCATCTGAATGAAAAGGGACTGTATGGTAGGAGACCCAGGAAGACTCCACTTCTTACCCCGAGACAATAAAAAGCCAGGCTGGAATTTGCCAAAACTTACCTGAAAAAGCCTAAAACATTTTGGAAGAATGTTCTCTGGTCAGATGAGACAAAAGTAGAGCTTTTAGGGCAAAAGCATCAACATAGAGTTTACAGGAGAAAAAAGAGGCATTCAAAGAAAAGTACACGGTCCCTACAGTTAAACATGGCGGAGGTTCCCTGATGTTTTGGGGTTGATTTGCTGCCTCTGGCACTGGACTGCTTGACCGTGTGCATGGCATTATGAAGTCTGAAGACTACCAACAAATTTTGCAGCATAATTTAGGGACCAGTGTGAGAAAGCTGGGTCTCCCTCAGAGGTCATGGGTCTTCCAGCAGGACAATAACCCAAAACACACTTCAAAAAGCACTAGAAAATGGTTTGAGAGAAAGCACTGGAGACTTCTAAGGTGGCCAGCAATGAGTCCAGACCTGAATCCCATAGAACACCTGTGGAGAAATCTAAAAATGGCAGTTTGGAGAAGGCACCCTTCAAATATCAGGGACCTGGAGTAGTTTGCCAAAGAAGAATGGTCTAAAATTCCAGCAGAGCATTGTAAGAAACTCATTGATGGTTACCGGAAGCGGTTGGTCGCAGTTATTTTGGCTAAAGGTTGTGCAACCAAGTATTAGGCTGAGGGTGCCAATACTTTTGTCCGGCCCATTTTTGGAGTTTTGTGTAAAATGATCAATGTTTTGCTTTTTGCTTCATTCTCTTTTGTGTTTTTTCATTTAAGACAAATTAAATGAAGATAATAATACCAAAGAATTTGTGCTTGCAATCATTTTCAGGAAGAAACTGAATATTATCTGACAGAATTGCAGGGGTGTCAATACTTTTGGCCATGACTGTATGTAGTATGCATGTTGCATGCATGTAGTATATATGTTGTATGTATGTTGCATGCATGTAGTATATATGTATTATGTATGTAGCATGTATGTAGTATGTAGCATGCATGTAGTATGTAGCATGTATGTAGTATGTATGTTACATGTAGTATATATGTAGTATGCATGTTGTATGTATGTAGCATGTATGTAGCATGTAAATTTTTTTTTTTTTTTTACATTCAACACATTAGCCGGATGATGGGACTACTACTGTCCCATCATTGGCTAATGTGTCAATCACTGTCATGGTAGCAGGCATCGCCCGATGGGACTTGTAGTTCCATCGGACGATGCCTGCACAGACTACCGGAGCCTGCACAGACCACCGGCAGGCCGGCACAGCCCCCGGCAGGCCGGCACAGCCCCCCGGAGCCTGCACAGACCACCGGCAGGCCGGCACAGCCCCCCGGCAGACCGGCACAGACCACCGGAGCCTGCACAGACCACCGGCAGGCCGGCACAGACCACCGGAGCCTGCACAGACCCCCCGGCAGGCCGGCAACCCCCCCGGCAGGCCGGCACAGACCACCGGAGCCTGCACAGACCCCCGGCAGGCCGGCACAGCCCCCCGAAAGGCCCGTACAGACCCGAGAGAGGCTGTACAAGGCAAAAATAGGGTTTTTCTTATTCCGATACCGGAAGTCCCATAGACTTGAATGGGACTTCCGGTATCGGAATCGGCGATACCCGATATTTTTTTTAGATCGGCCGATACCATCCGATCCGATACTTTTAAGTATCGGACGGTATCGCTCAACACTACTTACGAGGTGTAAATAGATTTTTCTTTTTGCTGGGAATAGCATATAAGATTTAATGTATGATGTCATATGCCTTGTCTTATTAAATTGAGGAGTTATGAGAGATTGTATGTGGAATAATGTATGTTGATTTCCTGAGGGTGGTCCACGGTCTAAATGAGGATAATATCATTTATAATAGATGCTAATTTTAGCACTAGTGAAAATATTTATTTTACATATGGATATATGCTGTTGTGCTATGGATTGATATGGGACATACCCTCAGAATATCACTACTTTTTTTTACCTGTGCAATATATTAGTAAAATAATGCTGTAGTCCCCTCCTTGGGGTATTTTTGTAATTATGGGTATGTGGCCCTTTTAATGTATATGATTTTGCTAATAAAAACAATTTTCATATAATTTTGTGGTTTGCTTCTTCATGGTGAGCTTACATTGTGGTCATCATAGTGTGTCTTCTGTCTTGTTTTGAAGTGCCATTTTTTATAATTGGACACGTTGTTGAAATAGAGAAAATGTTACATGACGTCTGCAGACCATTCCATCAAAGTCAGCATTTCAAAATGTCACTACTTTCCTTCCGAGCCCCAACATGTGCCCGAACAGTGGTCCCCCCACATATGGGGTAAAAGCATACTCAGGAAAAACTGAACAACTTTTGGGGTCCAATTTATCCTGTTACCCTTGTGAAAATAAAAAAATTGCAGTTTAAAAATCATTTTTTTGAGGAATAAAATGATTTTTTATTTTCACGGCTCTGCATTATAAACTTCTGTGAAACACTTGGGGGTTCAAAGTGCTCATCACACATCTAGATAAGTTCCTTGGGGGGTATAGTTTCCGAAATGGGGTCACTTGTGGGGGGTTTCCACAGTTTAGGCACATCATGGGCTCTGCAAACGTAACATGACGCCCACAGACCATTCCATCAAAGTCAGTATTTCAAAACGTCACTACTTCCATTCCGAGCCCTGACGTGTGCTCGAACAGTGGTTCCCCCACACATATGGGGTACCAGCATACTCAAGACAAATTGGACAACTTTTGGAGTCCAATTTCTCCCGTTACCCTTGTAAAAATAAAAAATTGCAGACAAAAAAATGATTTTTTGAGGAAAAAAAATGATTTTTTATTTTAGTGTCTCTGCGTTATAAACTTCTGTGAAGCACCTGGGGGTTCAAAGCGCTCACTATACATCTAGATAAGTTCCATAGGGGGTCTAGTTTCCAAAATGGGGTCATTTGTGGGGGAGCTCCAAAGTTTAGGCACACAGGGGCTCTCCAAACACAAAATGGTGTCCTCTAACGATTGGAGCTAATTTTCCATTCAAAATATCAAATGGCGCTCCTTCCCTTTTGAGCCCTGCCATGCGCCCAAACAGTGGTTCCCCCCACATATGGGGTACCAGCATACTCAGGACAAGCTGGACAACAACTTTTGGGGTCCAATTTCTCCTGTTAACCTTGGGAAAATACAAAATAGCTGGCTGAAAAATCATTTGAGGAAAATAAAAGATTTTTTATTTTCACCGTTCTGAATTTATAAACTTCTGTGAAGCACTTGGAGGTTCAAAGTGCTCACTACACATCTAGATAAGCTCCTTGGGGGGGTCTAGGTTCCAAAATGGGGTCAGTTGTTGGGAGTTTCTCCTGCTTAGGCACATCAGGGGCTTTGAAATCGCAACATGACACCCGCAGAACATTCCATCAAAGTCCGCGTTCCAAAACAGTGCTCCTTCCCTTCCGAGCTCTCCCATGCGCCCAAACAGTAGTTCCCCCACATATGGGGTATCGGTGTACTCATGACAAATTGCACAACTTTTGTGGTCCAATTTCTCCTGTTATCCTTGTGAAAATAAAAAATAGCGGGTTTGAGGAAAAAAAGTGATTTTTTATTTTCACTGCTCTGCGTTATAAACTTCTGTGAAGCAGTTGGGGGCTCAAAGTGCTCACCACAAATCTAGGTAAGTTCCTTAAGGTGTCTAGTTTCCAAAATGGTTTCCCATGTGGGGTTTTTTCACTGTTTAGGCACACAGGGGCTCTCCAAATGCGACATGGTGTCCGCTGATGATTGGAGCTAATTTTACATTCAAAAAATCAAATGGCGCTCCTTTCTTTCCAGGCCCTGCCGTGAGCCCAAACCTTGGTTTATGACCACATACGAGGTATCGGTGTACTCATGAGAAATTGCCCAACAAAGCTCAGAATTAGAGTTGAGCGACTTTTGGTTTTTTAGGGTCGCGTTTCGTTTCGTGAAACCCGACTTTTCCAAAAGTCGGGTCGAGCAAGATCGTCCGATTATAGGGAAAAGTCGGGGTCGTCCCGAAACACGAAACCCAATGTAAGTCAATGGGGAATAAAAGTCGGCAGTGAGAGGAGGACAGGAAACACACCTACAGTGCCCATTTGAATGCCAAAAGCATCAATTCTTCTTACTTAAGCTTGTCAACCTTAATTAACTTCATAATACAAGTTACGCACTGAAAAATGGGGGTTATTTGGCTAAATTTGTGGGGAGGAGGGCTGGCTGCAGGTTTTCATGTGCCCTGGGCGAAAGAGCGCCCCTTTAACACATACCACAACTCATCATGCTCCGATACGGCAGAGAAATAGCGGTATAGTACAATGAAAAACACCTCACTTTTTACATCTCATGACGAGGCCCATCTATTTCTCCATACAAAATCATTGGTCCCATATAATGTTTGAAACAGTATATGATGAGCTCCACATAATGCTACAGTATATGTTGGTCCCCATGGATGAAGCTCCACTGTCTTATGGGCCCAAATAATGCTCCAAACATAATGGGCCCCATTTCTAATGCTCTAGTGTATAATGGGCCCTGTAAATGCTGCTCCAGTGTCTGATGTCCACCTTTGGAATGTTCCAGTGTATGGTGGGCCCCATCTATCATTCTCCAGAGTATAGTGCTCCCCAAAAATTGCTGTCCCAACATAGAAAACAATCAAATAAGTCTCCTCGCTAGGGAATCCCTGTACTTGTCTGGACAGGTGCTGTAGCTTGCTTAACAGCTCGCCAGCCGTTCTCACGCCCAGTATGGATTGCACGTGATTGCACAAAGGTTAGAAAGGGTACAGTATCCCTGGATAACATGTATGGATAGCGTACACATTCAAAATATATGTCTATACAGCATGAGGCAGGCTCAGACGGTGTTAGGCCCAATATGGATTGCACGTCATTGCACAAAGGTTAGAAGGGGTACCGTATCCCCGGATAACATGTATGGATAGTGTACACATTCAAAATATATGTCTATACAGCATGAGGCAGGCTCAGACGGTGTTAGGCCCAGTATGGATTGCACGTCATTGCACAAAGGTTAGAAGGGGTACCGTATCCCCGGATAACATGTATGGATAGCGTACACATTCAAAATATATGTCTATACAGCATGAGGCAGGCTCAGACGGTGTTAGGCCCAGTATGGATTGCACGTCATTGCACAAAGGTTAGAAAGGGTACCGTATCCCCGGATAACATGTATGGATAGCGTACACATTCAAAATATATGTCTATACAGCATGAGGCAGGCTCAGACGGTGTTAGGCCCAGTATGGATTGCACGTCATTGCACAAAGGTTAGAAAGGGTACCGTATCCCCGGATAACATGTATGGATAGCGAACACATTCAAAATATATGTCTATACAGCATGAGGCAGGCTCAGACGGTGTTAGGCCCAGTATGGATTGCACGTCATTGCACAAAGGTTAGAAAGGGTACCGTATCCACGGATAACATGTATGGATAGCGTACACATTCAAAATATATGTCTATACAGCATGAGGCAGGCTCAGACGGTGTTAGGCCCAGTATGGATTGCACGTCATTGCACAAAGGTTAGAAGGGGTACCGTATCCCCGGATAACATGTATGGATAGCGTACACATTCAAAATATATGTCTATACAGCATGAGGCAGGCTCAGACGGTGTTAGGCCCAGTATGGATTGCACGTCATTGCACAAAGGTTAGAAAGGGTACCGTATCCCCGGATAACATGTATGGATAGCGTACACATTCAAAACATATGTCTATACAGCATGAGGCAGGCTCAGACGGTGTTAGGCCCAGTATGGATTGCACGTCATTGCACAAAGGTTAGAAAGGGTACCGTATCCCCGGATAACATGTATGGATAGCGTACACATTCAAAATATATGTCTATACAGCATGAGGCAGGCTCAGACGGTGTTAGGCCCAGTATGGATTGCACGTCATTGCACAAAGGTTAGAAGAAAAAAAACCAGGGGAAGAGTCTTGAGGAGATCATTTGCATATTCCCAGTGCCTTCTGGGATAAGTGAAGAGTCTCCGCGAGCTCAACGATCACTGGGTTTTGGCCGTTGCAGCTGAAAAGAGGAAATCGGAAAACCAGGGGAAGAGTCTTGAGGAGATCATTTGCATATTCCCAGTGCCTTCTGGGATAAGTGAAGAGTCTCCACGAGCTCAACGATCACTGGGTTTTGGCCGTTGCAGCTGAAAAGAGGAAATCGGAAAACCAGGGGAAGAGTCTTGAGGAGATCATTTGCATATTCCCAGTGCCTTCTGGGATAAGTGAAGAGTCTCCGCGAGCTCAACGATCACTGGGTTTTGGCCGTTGCAGCTGAAAAGAGGAAATCGGAAAACCAGGGGAAGAGTCTTGAGGAGATCATTTGCATATTCCCAGTGCCTTCTGGGATAAGTGAAGAGTCTCCGCGAGCTCAACGATCACTGGGTTTTGGCCGTTGCAGCTGAAAAGAGGAAATCGGAAAAACCGCGAATTTGGGCTCATCTTTCATCGTTTTTAAGAAATCTCAAGATGGAAGAGGCCAGGAGCCATTTGGTGAGCTGCATTTCTTGCTACATGTTCACAGACTTACCAGTGGAAAAGCCAAACTTCACATGCCACAAATGCAAGCTTGTGTCCCTGTTGGAGGAAAAGTTGCAAAATCTCGAAGAGAGGTTAGCTACGTTGAAGATCATTAAGGAAGGTGAAGAGTTCTTGGACAGAGCAGAATTATCTCTTCATGTTACAGAAAGAGAAGAAATTCGAAGTGCACCTGAAGAAACAGAGGAATGGAGACATGTGACCCAGAGAAGCAGGAGGATCAGGAGGCAGTCAGCACCCATACTGCTCAGAAACCAGTACCAGGCTCTCACGCAGGAAAACAATGAAGAAATACATCAGGATAAGACTTTGCCAACAAGCAGCAACCTTGTACGCCTTCAGAGTCCTCCTGGATGGAGAAAGAAAAATGTTGTGAAGAAGAAACGGAGAGTGGTGGTCATGGGGGATTCCCTGTTGAGAGGAACTGAGGCCGCTATCTGCAGACCGGATATAACTTCAAGAGAAATGTGTTGTCTTCCAGGTGCAAAAATTAAAGATGTGTCTGACAGGATCTCAGGACTATTCAGACCTACAGATGACTACCCATTCCTGCTACTACATGTGGGGACAAATGACACTGCAAGAAACGACCTGGAAACCATCTGCAGAGACTTTGAAGACTTAGGCAAGAAAGTGAAAGAACTGGGAGCGCAGGTGGTCTTCTCTTCCATCCTCCCAGTGGATGGCCATGGAACAAGGAGGTGGAATAAGATTCTGCAGGTGAACAACTGGCTACGTCGATGGTGCCGTCAGCAACGATTTGGATTTCTGGATCACGGAGTGAACTACTTATACGATGGACTACTTGCTAGAGATGGGGTGCACCTTACGAAGACTGGAAAGCATGTATTTGGAAGTCGCCTTGCTACACTTGTAAGGAGAGCTTTAAACTAGAACAACATGGGAAGGGAAGCAAAAGACCAGAAAAAGCCATACACCTGACAAATGCTATTGAGAACTCTGCTATTAGAAGTGGAAAGGAAGAACAAAGACGAAAGAATCTAATTAATAAAAATATTGGAGAAAGAGAAACCAATCACAAACTAAAATGTTTCTATACTAATGCACAAAGCATGGGCAACAAACAAGGAGAATTGGAACTACTAACACAGGAAAAGAAATATGATGTCATTGGAATCACTGAAACTTGGTGGGACAATACACATGATTGGAATACAAGACTAGAAGGATACAACTTATTTGCAAGGAACAGACTTGATAAACGAGGAGGGGGTGTCGCATTGTATGTTAGTAACGCGTATATCTGCACAGAGATTGAAGCTTCAGAGACTGGGAGTTCTGTGGAAACTGTTTGGGTAAGAATACAAGGACAGAACAATGGAAAGGACACCATTGTAGGCATTTACTACAGGCCGCCTGTGCAAGCTGAAGCTATGGATGAACTCTTTATGCATCAAATGGCCAAGTTCTCCAAAAAATATGACATAGTTGTCATGGGAGATTTCAACTATCCAGACATTTGTTGGGAATCTCTCTCAGGCAAAACTAACAGGTCAAGGAAATTCTTATCCTCTCTTGCTGACAACTTTATCTTCCAAAAGGTAAGGGAGAAAACAAGGGGAACTGCTACCTTGGATCTAATCCTTATAAACAGGGAGGAAATGGTTGAGGAGGTAAAAGTGGCTGGGACCCTAGGAGGTAGCGACCATGCTATTTTAGAATTTTGGATAACTAGAGGCGGAAGACCTGTGAAGACTCAGACGTCAAGGTTAGATTTCAGAAAGGCAGATTTTAAGGGATTCAGAAAGAGAATTGGAGGGATCCAATGGCTGGATATCCTTAAAGACAAAAATGTCCAGGAAGGATGGGAAATCTTGAAAAATGAAATTCTCAAAGCACAGTTGTTAACAATTCCGAAAAGAGGGAAGAATAGGAAGCAGTTAAGGAAACCAGGATGGATGAACACAGAACTTAAGCACATGCTAAAAAGGAAGAAAAAAATGTTTATAAAATGGAAAGAGGGAGGCATATCTAAAGAAGAATATAATGCTGTCTGCAGAACCTGCAGGGCACAAATCAGATTATCTAAAGCTGAAAATGAATTGAGGCTTGCAAGAGATGTCAAAAGCAATAATAAAGGATTTTGGGGATATGTCAAAAGTAAAAGAAAAGTCAAAGATGCTATAGGATTTTTACAGGATGAAAATGATGAATTGGTAAGACAGGATGTTGAGAAGGCTGAACTTTTAAATTCCTATTTTGCATCTGTTTTCTCTCAGAAAGGAAATGTAACATCAACTGTTATTCACTGTCCTATTAAGGGAATAGAAGAATCCAGGATATCTATAAACAGAAAGATAGTGAGGAAACACTTAGCTAGCCTAAATGAATTCAAGTCTCCAGGTCCAGATGAATTACACCCCAGAGTACTGAAGGAGATAGCAGAAGAAATTTTTGAACCCCTCTCTATAATCTTTGAAAATTCTTGGAGAACAGGAGAAGTGCCAGAAGACTGGAGAAGAGCAAATGTTGTTCCTATCTTCAAAAAGGGGAAGAAGGTGGACCCAGGTAACTATAGGCCGGTGAGTCTGACTTCTATACCAGGAAAGATCTTTGAACAAATTATTAAACAACATGTATGTCAATACCTGGATAAGAATGAAGTGATTAAACAGAGTCAGCATGGGTTTGTAACTAATAAGTCATGTCAGACTAACTTAATTTCCTTCTATGACGGTATCACTGATTGGGTGGATCAAGGAAATGCTGTAGATATAGTATATCTTGACTTCAGCAAAGCATTTGACAAAGTCTCTCATACAATCCTTATTGAAAAAATGATTAAGTATGGAATGGACAAGGCAACTGTTAGGTGGATTCATAACTGGCTTAGTGATCGGACCCAAAGAGTGGTCGTAAATGGCTGCACATCCAGTTGGAAGAATGTCTCAAGTGGGGTACCACAGGGCTCTGTCCTGGGCCCTGTATTGTTCAACATCTTTATCAACGATTTAGATGAAGGAATTGAGGGTAAACTGATTAAATTTGCTGATGACACAAAGCTAGGAGGGATAGCTAATACTAGAGAAGAGAGAGAGAGGATTCAAAAAGATTTAAATAAACTGGAGAAGTGGGCAGCAACTAACAGAATGGTTTTTAACAGGGAGAAATGCAAAGTACTACATCTGGGCAATAAAAATGGAAAAAGCATATATAGAATGGGAGGAATAGGGCTAAGTGACAGCACATGTGAAAAAGACTTGGGTATACTAATAGATCACAGACTGAATATGAGTCAACAGTGTGATGCAGCAGCAAAAAAGGCAAATGCAATTCTAGGATGTATTAACAGAAGCATACAGTCTAGATCACGTGAAGTCATTATTTCCCTCTACTCCTCTTTGGTCAGACCTCATCTGGAATATTGTGTCCAGTTTTGGGCACCACATTTTAAAAAAGACATCAACAAACTGGAGCAAGTTCAGAAAAGAGCGACCAGAATGGTGACCGGTCTGCAAACCCTGTCTTATGAGGAAAGGTTGCAGGATTTGGGAATGTTTAGTTTGCAAAAGAGAAGACTGAGAGGAGACTTAATAGCTGTCTACAAATATCTAAAGGGCTCTCACATTGTAGAAGGATCAACTTTATTCTAATTTGCACAAGGAAAGACTAGAAGCAATGGGATGAAACTGAATGGGAGGAGACACAGATTAGATATTAGAAAAAACTTTTTGACAGTTAGAGTGATCAATGAGTGGAACAGGCTGCCACGAGAAGTGGTGAGTTCTCCTTCAATGGAAGTCTTCAAACAGAGGCTGGACAGACATCTGACTGGGATGATTTAGCGAATCCTGCTTTGAGCAGGGGGTTGGACCAGATGGCCCAGGAGGTCCCTTCCAACTCTACGATTCTATGATTCTATGATTAAGGGGTACCGTATCCCCGGATAACATGTATGGATAGCGTACACATTCAAAATATATGTCTATACAGCATGACGCAGGCTCAGACGGTGTTAGGCCCAGTATGGATTGCACGTCATTGCACAAAGGTTAGAAAGGGTACCGTATCCCCGGATAACATGTATGGATAGCGTACACATTCAAAATATATGTCTATACAGCATGAGGCAGGCTCAGACGGTGTTAGGCCCAGTATGGATTGCACGTCATTGCACAAAGGTTAGAAGGGGTACCGTATCCCCGGATAACATGTATGGATAGCGTACACATTCAAAATATATGTCTATACAGCATGAGGCAGGCTCAGACGGTGTTAGGCCCAGTATGGATTGCACGTCATTGCACAAAGGTTAGAAAGTGTACCGTATCCCCGGATAACATGTATGGATAGCGTACACATTCAAAATATATGTCTATACAGCATGAGGCAGGCTCAGACGGTGTTAGGCCCAGTATGGATTGCACGTCATTGCACAAAGGTTAGAAAGGGTACCGTATCCCTGGATAACATGTATGGATAGCGTACACATTCAAAATATATGTCTATACAGCATGAGGCAGGCTCAGACGGTGTTAGGCCCAGTATGGATTGCACGTCATTGCACAAAGGTTAGAAAGGGTACCGTATCCCCGGATAACATGTATGGATAGCGTACACATTCAAAATATATGTCTATACAGCATGAGGCAGGCTCAGACGGTGTTAGGCCCAGTATGGATTGCACGTCATTGCACAAAGGTTAGAAAGGGTACCGTATCCCCGGATAACATGTATGGATAGCGTACACATTCAAAATATATGTCTATACAGCATGAGGCAGGCTCAGACGGTGTTAGGCCCAGTATGGATTGCACGTCATTGCACAAAGGTTAGAAGGGGTACCGTATCCCCGGATAACATGTATGGATAGCGTACACATTCAAAATATATGTCTATACAGCATGAGGCAGGCTCAGACGGTGTTAGGCCCAGTATGGATTGCACGTCATTGCACAAAGGTTAGAACGGGTACCGTATCCCCGGATAACATGTATGGATAGCGTACACATTCAAAATATATGTCTATACAGCATGAGGCAGGCTCAGACGGTGTTAGGCCCAGTATGGATTGCACGTCATTGCACAAAGGTTAGAAAGGGTACCGTATCCCCGGATAACATGTATGGATAGCGTACACATTCAAAATATATGTCTATACAGCATGAGGCAGGCTCAGACGGTGTTAGGCCCAGTATGGATTGCACGTCATTGCACAAAGGTTAGAAAGGGTACCGTATCCCCGGATAACATGTATGGATAGCGTACACATTCAAAATATATGTCTATACAGCATGAGGCAGGCTCAGACGGTGTTAGGCCCAGTATGGATTGCACGTCATTGCACAAAGGTTAGAAGGGGTACCGTATCCCTGGATAACATGTATGGATAGCGTACACATTCAAAATATATGTCTATACAGCATGAGGCAGGCTCAGACGGTGTTAGGCCCAGTATGGATTGCACGTCATTGCACAAAGGTTAGAAAGGGTACCGTATCCCCGGATAACATGTATGGATAGCGTACACATTCAAAATATATGTCTATACAGCATGAGGCAGGCTCAGACGGTGTTAGGCCCATTATGGATTGCACATCATTGCACAAAGGTTAGAAGGGGTACCGTATCCCTGGATAACATGTATGGATAGCGTACACATTCAAAATATGTCTCAGGAGGCAGGCTCAGACGGTGTCAGGCACAGTATGGATTTGACGGCCCAGATTACACAGCGGAGGAGCAGGGAGAGGTAAAGATTGCAAATGCTGGGGCCCTGGCCAAGCAAGGGGGGCCCACTCGTGGGCGTTGGTACTGGCACTGGGCCCCTCATAGTACAGCGGTGTGTCTGACGGCGGGTGTGCACCACCACCGTCAGAGACACTTGATTGCACTATGAGGGACCCTGTGCCAGTGCCCGTGCCCAAGAGTCGGCCTACCCACCTGTCCAGGGCAACGGCACTCGCACGGTGTCTTGCGCTAGGTGGTGACCCCGGCCATGGGGGGGGAGGCAGCACAGTTAGGGAGTTTTAGAAAGTGGCATATGTTGATGTTGGACATTCAGCTGATGCAAAAGGCGAAATAGGTGAAGTACCAGGAAGAGGTGGACCAAAGCAAGCCATTTTTCTGTCACCCTATGTGTCATCAGGGGAAGGTGGGACAAAATCCTTGGAAACCCAGCGTGGTTCATTTTAATGAAGGTTAGATCATCCACATTTTGGGTTGACAGACGGGTCCTTTTTTCTGTCAGGATTGATCCAGCTGCACTGAAGACTCTTTCCGATAGCACACTTGCAGCTGGGCAAGCGAGCTCCTGTAAGGCATATTGTGCCAATTCAGGCCAGGTGTCCAGTTTAGCGGCCCAATAGTCAAAGGGGAATGACCTGTGTGGGAGAACATCGATATGGGAGGAAAAGTAGTTTGTAACCATAGTTGACAACTGCTGTCTCCTGTCACTTTCCATCGATGCAGTATTACCAGTTGTGTGAGCGGTATTTGAAAAATCAGTCCACAACATTGTCATGAAACCCCTGTCTCCAACGCCACTTCTGCTGTGTGCACCACGAACACCTCTGCCAAGCTGCCCCCGGCCCGTACGGCTCGTGCGAGAACCATCACCGCTGCTGTGTGCTGGGAATGCCTCAAGCAACCGATTTACCAGAGTTGATTGTTTATTAGCCAATATTAGGTCAAGGTTCTCCTGTGGCATGATGTTTTGTAATTTGCCTTTATAGCGTGGATCCAGGATGCTGGCCAACCAGTAGTCGTCATCGTTCATCATTTTGGCAATGCGGGGGTCCCTTTTTAGGATCCGCAAGGCATAATCTGACATGTGGGCCAATGTTCCCGGTGTCAATGATGCACTGCGAGTGCTGGGTGGAGGAGCACTTTCTGGCAAATCCACATCCCTCCAGTCACGCACAAACCCTGTACCAGACCTTGCCACGCCAACATTTTCACTTGCCCCACGAGATGCATCCTCCTCCCCTAAGTAATCATCCCCATCATCCTCCTCCTCCTCCTCTTCTTCCTGCACCTCGTCCAGGAGAGGTCCCTGAGCAGACAATGGCTGAATGTCATCAAGGATTCCCTCCTCCTCTTCCTCCTCATCAACATTGGCTGCAGACGCCTGCTCCTTAAGGTGCGTCAAAGTTTGCATGAGCAGACGCATAAGTGGGATGCTCATGCTTAGGATGGCGTCGTCTGCGCTTACCAGCCGTGTGCATTCCTCAAAACACTGAAGGACTTTACAAAGGTCTTTCAGCTTCGACCACTGCACGCCTGTCAACTCCATGTCTGCTCTCAAAGTGCCTGGCCGTGTATCCTCCCACAAATGCATTATGGCCTGCCTCTGCTCGCACAGCCGCTCCACCATGTGCAGGGTGGAGTTCCACCTTGTTGCAATGTCGATAATGAGGCGGTGGTTGGGAAGGTGGAGCAATCGCTGCAGCTTCTGCATACGAACGGAGTGTACAGGCGACCGGCGGATGTGCGCGCACAGTCTTCGCACCTTCTGGAGCAGGGCTGTTAACTCCGGATAATTTTTGAGGAAGCACTGCACCACCAGGTTCAAGGTGTGAGCCAAGCAAGGTATGTGGCTGAGTTTTGAAAGGGCTATGGCTGCCACAAAATTACGGCCGTTATCACTAACTACCTTGCCTGCCTCAAGATGTACACTGCCCAGCCATGACTCAGTTTGTCGCTTCAAGTACTCGGCCAGCACCTCGGCGGTGTGTCTGTCGCCCAAACACATCATCTGCAACACAGCCTGCTGACGCTTTCCACTAGCTGCTCGATAGGGGGACACATCGTGTGCAACACTGGCAGCTGCAGATGGAGTGCTCATACGACTGCGCTCTGTGGACGAGCTGTCGCTTCTGGAGGAGGAGGAGGAGGGTCGAACGCCTACAGCCAACTGTTTCCTATACCGTGGGCTAGGCAGCACTGTCCCACCACCGCTGTCCCCTGTGGACCCTGCATCCACCACATTAACCCAGTGCGCAGTGATGGACACGTAATGGCCCTGGCCATGCCGACTGGACCATGCATCAGTTGTAAGGTGCACCTTTCCGCTCACTGACTGCTTGAGTGCATGGACAATGCGGTCTTTCACATGATGGTGGAGGGCTGGGATGGCTTTGCGAGAGAAGAAGTGGGTAGGTCATAGCGTGGTACTGCATAGGCCATGAGTTCGCGGAAAGCTGTGCTTTCCACCAACCGAAAGGGCATCATCTCAAACGAGATTAGTTTGGCAATGTGGGCGTTCAAACCCAGTGTACGCGGATGAGAGACTGAGTACTTTCTTGACCTACTCATAGTGTCTGGGAGGGTGAGCTGGACTTGAGAGCTGCATATGGTGGAAGTAGCGGTGGACAGGGTGGACTGAGAGAGGGTTGATGATGGTGATGGAGTTGGTGTTCTTTCTGATGGCCTAGAATCAGTCTTTCGTTGATATAACAGTGGGATTCCCTGACTGCTGTGGCCTTGCAACGACACCTCAACATTTGCTGCTGTGCTAACCGGTGGGCTTACAGTGGGGGAAACAATGTAGCGTTGCTGACTACCTTCTTTGTGATCAGTTGCACATGTGGCACTTGAGGTTTGGTGTTGTGTCCACGCTTGCAAGTGCATGCTGGTTAAATGTCTAAGCATGCAACTGGTATTCAAATTTTTCAGATTTTTCCCTCAGCTAAAGGTCTTTGCGCACTTCTTACAGATAACCTTGGCCTGATCATGAGGATTTTGTTCAAAAAACTGCCACACTGCACTCTTCCTACTTTGGCAGACATTTTGCGGCCTAGCACGCTGTGATCTTTTGACCCTCTGGACAAGCTGTCCAGCAACTCTTTTGATGTTTGGAACCTGTCTTTGGAGTGCTCCGGGCCTGCCAGATAACAGCTGTAGCGATGTCGATGTCTGCTGTGGATGCTCCTCATCTGAGCTATTGGAAGCAGCACCCTCTTCCCCCAATGGATGCCAATCTGGGTCAACAACTGGGTCATTCATCACCTCCTCTTCTATGTCATGTGCACCTTTCTCTGTGTCACCGTGTATGGTGGTATAGTGTGCGGGAAGGGGCACCTGAGTCTCATCAGGGTCAAAATCTGGCTCTGTACACTGCGAGGACAATGTAGTGCTCTGAGTGAATGTACCAGCAGAATCATCCATCAGCGGCTGTGCATCAGTGCACTCCATGTCAGATTCATCTTGGCCTGGGTAATTCACCATTTCACTTGATAATCCAGGCATGGTATGTGAAAACAGCTCCATGGAGTAATCAGTAGTATGGCCTGCGTCATCCTTCAATCTTGGTTGGGGTGAAGGACACAAGGAAAGGTGTGGTTCATGAACATGAGCCTCCAATGACGACTCAGTGCTTTTACTTTTTACAACTGAAGAAGAGGAGGCGATAGAGCTGGAGGCTGAGTCAGCAATGTAAGACAAAACTTTTTCCTGATGCTCTGCCTTTAAAAGCGGCTTGCCAACTCCTAGAAAACTAAGCGTTCGAGGCCTTATGTAACCAGACAATGACGCAGGGTCAGCACCTCCTACATTCGGTCCTATTTTGCTCTTGCCACTACCATCAGATCCACCACCAACACCATCATTACCAGCTGCCAACCCCCGCCCAATTCCACGGCCTCTTCCACCAGCCTTCCTCATTTTTGGTAGAAATGTAGACAAAATCCAACAAACTATATAGTAATGTAAAACAAAGTACAAGGTGTCTATAGGACAGGGGAGTTTTAGAATTTCTGCACACACTTGTGGACAGTGGACACTTGTAGATTGTGTGCGGCCCACTGATATCTGAGCGCTATGTGACACGCTCGATGGCACAGCTGCCTGTGACCAAAGTGACGAGAGGATAATGGAGATTTTGAATCTCTGCGTACACTTGTGGACAGTGGACACTTGTGGATTGTGTGCGGCCCACTGATATCTGAGCGCTATGTGACACGCTCGATGGCACAGCTGCCTGTGACCAAAGTGACGAGAGGATAATGGAGATTTTGAATCTCTGCGTACACTTTTGGACAGTGGACACTTGTGGATTGTGTGCGGCCCACTGATATCTGAGCGCTATGTGACACGCTCGATGGCACAGCTGCCTGTGACCAAAGTGACGAGAGGATAATGGAGATTTTGAATCTCTGCGTACACTTTTGGACAGTGGACACTTGTGGATTGTGTGCGGCCCACTGATATCTGAGCGCTATGTGACACGCTCGATGGCACAGCTGCCTGTGACCAAAGTGACGAGAGGATAATGGAGATTTTGAATCTCTGCGTACACTTTTGGACAGTGGACACTTGTGGATTGTGTGCGGCCCACTGATATCTGAGCGCTATGTGACATGCTCGATGGCACAGCTGCCTGTGACCAAAGTGACGAGAGGATAATGGAGATTTTGAATCTCTGCGTACACTTTTGGACACTGGACACTTGTGGATGGTGTGAGGCCCACTGATATCTGAGCGCTATGTGACACGCTCGATGGCACAGCTGCCTGTGACCAAAGTGACGAGAGGATAATGGAGATTTTGAATCTCTGCGTACACTTTTGGACAGTGGACACTTGTGGATTGTGTGCGGCCCACTGATATCTGAGCGCTATGTGACACGCTCGATGGCACAGCTGCCTGTGACCAAAGTGACGAGAGGATAATGGAGATTTTGAATCTCTGCGTACACTTTTGGACACTGGACACTTGTGGATTGTGTGTGGCCCACTGATATCTGAGCGCTATGTGACACGCTCGATGGCACAGCTGCCTGTGACCAAAGTGACGAGAGGATAATGGAGATTTTGAATCTCTGCGTACACTTTTGGACAGTGGACACTTGTGGATTGTGTGCGGCCCACTGATATCTGAGCGCTATGTGACACGCTCGATGGCACAGCTGCCTGTGACCAAAGTGACGAGAGGATAATGGAGATTTTGAATCTCTGTGTACACTTTTGGACACTGGACACTTGTGGATTGTGTGCGGCCCACTGATATCTGAGCGCTATGTGACACGCTCGATGGCACAGCTGCCTGTGACCAAAGTGATGAGAGGATAATGGAGATTTTGAATCTCTGCGTACACTTTTGGACAGTGGACACTTGTGGATTGTGTGCGGCCCACTGATATCTGAGCGCTATGTGACACGCTCGATGGCACTGCTGCCTGTGACCAAAGTGACGAGAGGATAATGGAGATTTTGAATCTCTACGTACACTTTTGGACACTGGACACTTGTGGATGGTGTGAGGCCCACTGATATCTGAGCGCTATGTGACACGCTCGATGGCACAGCTGCCTGTGACCAAAGTGACGAGAGGATAATGGAGATTTTGAATCTCTGCGTACAATTTTGGACAGTGGACACTTGTGGATTGTGTGCGGCCCACTGATATCTGAGCGCTATGTGACACGCTCGATGGCACAGCTGCCTGTGACCAAAGTGACGAGAGGATAATGGAGATTTTGAATCTCTGCGTACACTTTTGGACAGTGGACAATTGTGGATTGTGTGCGGCCCACTGATATCTGAGCGCTATGTGACACGCTCGATGGCACAGCTGCCTGTGACCAAAGTGACGAGAGGATAAGGGAGATTGGATTGCTTTTAAAAAAGCAGTTTGCAGAGCAGTGGGTAAACAGCAATGCCAGCGTGTCAGGAAGCCTTAAAAGGCAGCCCAACACCACTGATACACCACAATATAGCCTCCCCTTGCACTGCACACACAGTGACTTGTGTGTTGTGCAGGCCAAATCGCTAGCAGCAGAAGCAGTTTTTTTGTCTTCTTCCCTGCCTAACGCTCTCCCTACAGAATCAGCAGCAACCTCTCCCTATACTAAGATCGGCAGAAGTAAGATGGCGGTCGGCGTGCACGCCCTTTTATACCCCCTGTGACGCCCACCAAAGCAAGCCAATCACTTGCATGCCCTTCTGAAAGATGGTGGTGACCCGTGCCTATGTCATCACGTTGCCCACAGTCTCCGTGGATCCTGATTGGCTGAAAAAGAGCGCAAAACAAACTTTTGAAACGCGACTTTGGCGCGTAAGTCACCGACCTCGTGGCCGACCTCATCCTAGGGTCGGGTTTCGTTTCATGAAACCCGACTTTGCCAAAAGTCGGCGACTTTTGAATTTTTTCGACCCGTTTCGCTCAACTCTACTCAGAATCCATTTTATCCTGTTGCCCATGTGAAAATGAAAAAAACTGGAGGCTAAAAAATTTTTTTTGCGGAAAAAAAGTACTTTTTTACGGATCAATTTGTGAAGCATCTGGGAGTTAAAAGTGCTCACAATGCATCTAGATAAGTTCATTGGGGGATCTAGTTTCCAAAATGGGGTCACTTGTGTGGGAACTCCAATGTTTAGGCACACAGAGGCTCTCCAAACAAGACATGGCAACCGATAAATATTCCAGCATATTTTCCATTCAAATAGTCAAATGGTGCTCCTTCCCTACTGAGCCGTGCTGTGCGCCCAAATAGTGGTTTATGACCACATATGTGGTATCATTGTACTCGGGAGAAATTGCCCAACAAATTTTAGGTTCCATTTTATCCTGTTACCCATGTTAAAATGAAAAAATTGATGCTAAAAAAATTTTTTGCTGGAAAAATTAAAATGTCCATTTTTTCCTTCCATGTAGCTTTAGTTCCTGTGAAGCACCTAAAGGGTTAATCATCTTCTTGAATGTAGTTTTGAGTAGCTTGAGGGGTGCAGTTTTTAGAATGGTGTCACTTTTGGGTATTTTCGGCCATATAGACTCCTCAAAGTGACTTCAAATGTGAGGTGGTCCCTAAAAAAATGGTTTTGCAAATTTTGTTGTAAAAATGAGAAATTGATGGTCAACTTTTAACCCTTATAACTTCCTATAAAAAAAAAATCTGGTTTCCAAAATTGTGCTGATGTAAAGTAGACATGTGGGAAATTTTATTTACTATTTTGTGTCACATACCTCTTTGGTTTAACAGAAAAAATATTCAAAATTTGAAAATTGCAACATTTTCAAAATTTTTGCCAAATTTCCATTTTTTTTCACAAATAAACACAAAAATTATCGACCTAAATTTACCACTAACATGAAGCCCAACATGTCATCTCAGAATCGCTAGGATCTGTTGAAGCATTCCTGAGTTATTACCTCATAAAGGAATACTGGTCAGAATTGCTAAAAATGGCCTGGTCATTAAGGTCAAAATAGGCTGGGTCATGAAGGAGTTAAGCAACCAACCTTGCATAGTTTTTCCATTGTTTTGAATATTTAACAGCAATCTACAATTTCTGTTCTTTTGCCATTATCAAGTGCAATAAGTCATTTTCTGAAGTCTCCTCCAAGAACTAAAACTTTACCTCCAAAGGGTACTTGATTTTTGTCAGCAACATGTGATGTTATGACATCAGGTGTAAGTCTATGGATGACAGTCAAAACATGGTTTTGTGCCATTGTGCACTCATCAATGATAAAAAGTTTAGTATGTTGTAATTTTTTTGGCAGCATTGGTATCACTTTTAATCCAGGAAACAGAAGTTTCATTGATAGGAATTGGTATGACATAGAGAGAGTGCATTGTTCGTCCTCCTCGTAGCAAGTTAGCCGCTATTCGTGTTTTGGCTGCAGGTGAGACAACATCTCCGTGTCCTCATACATAATTCATGAGTAGATGGTATATATAGGTTTTTCCACTGCCACCAGGGACATCAATAAAGAAGCACTTAGGAATTAATGTGGTGTCTTGTAAAGCTTGAACTGTGGCCTCATAGACAAAACATTGCTCCTGATTCTGAGTTTCTTTCATCTCTGCAGCCCTTGTTAACTCATATTCCTTATCGTACTCATCTTCAGGTTGACTTTTTTTGTTTGCTGGTCGTGGTAAATTGAAATCACCAAAAGACTTCCCATGGATTAGCAGCACATCTTGCACATCTTTCAAAGCATACCCTTCACAATTGATGCAATCTTCTGTGTTATTGTGGTATCTATGACAGTAGTCTTTTAAAAAAATGTTCCTTAAACTCATTCCACAACTCTAGGGGATTAGTAGGTGGGCCGAAAACACAGATGTAAGCAAACATCTCCCGAAGTTGTGTAGGCATGTTCAGAATGGTGGCATCTATTATATTATTTTTCCAGATAATGTCATCTATTAACAATCCTAGTGCTAATGCAGCATCTTTAAATGTTTAATGTGTAACCTTATTTATGGATTTAATGCTGTCAAAACTTGTTGTGCCTTTTTCATGCAATAGTAGCAAACATAAATAATATTGTTCTTGGTCTTTCACACTAACTGTATACATTCTTCCATTTACTTTAACGCTTTGCTGCTTTCCCCATCTGCTACTCACCTTTTATCTCTAACCTCCTCATTTGGCCTTTTGCAGCTTACTAATTCTCCAATGCATGAAGACGGAAACTCCCTCGACTTGGTCTTCTCTCGGCTTTGTGCAGTGGATGATTTTGCAAACTCCCCTCTCCCGCTCTCTGTCCACAACCTTCTTTCATTCTCTATCAAAAACTGCCAGGCTCCTCAGGTAACCCCCACTGTCCATATTTATAGAAACATACAGGCCATTAACACCCAGAAACTTATGAAGAACTTGCAGTCTTCATTGGCCCCTATCTCCTCCCTCTCATGTCCTGATTCTGCACTGAAGCATTACAATGAAACACTTCAAAGTGCCCTGGATGAATTTGCTCCTCCTATACATAGAACACCACAACACAGATGGCGACAACCCTGGCACACCCTGCAAACACGTTTCCTGCAGCGGTGCTCCAGTTGCGCCGAACGTCTGTGGAGAAAATCCAACCTACCCAAAGATTTCATCCATTATAAGTTTATGCTTCGAAAATACAACACTGCCCTTCATCTCTCAAAACAAACCTATTTCAACACCCTCATCACTTCACTGTCCAATAACCCTAAACATATCTTTCACACTTTTCATTCTCTACTCAACCCAAGAGTACAGGCCCCAACCACGGAGTTCGAGCTGACGATCTGGCCAATTACTTCAAAGAAAAAATTGACCAGATCCGACAGGAAATTATCTCCCAATTACCTCATACCATGCACTGTCATCCCTCCCCCACTGCATTTAGCTCACTCTCTGATTTTGAACCAGTCACAGAAGAAGAAGTAAGCAGGCTCCTTGCATCTTCTCGCCCAACCACTTGCACCAGTGACCCATTTCCGTCACATCTACTCCAACCCCTTTCCCCTGCTCTCACCCCTCACCTAACTAAAATATTTAACCTCTCTCTCTCTCTTCTGGTATCTTTCCCTCCTCATTTAAGCATGCCATCATACATCCACTACTTAAAAAACCATCCCTCGACCAAAACTGTGCCGCTAACTATAGCCCTGTCTCTAATCTTCCCTTCATCTCTAAACTCCTGGAACGCCTGGTCCACTCCCATCTTATCTGCTATCTCTTTGATAACTCTCTTCTCGACCCTCTCCAATCCGGTTTCCGCTCTTTACACTCTACTGAAACTGCCCTCACTAAAGTCTCTAATGATCTACTAACAGCTAAGTCAAATGGTCATTACTCCATGCTAATTCTCTTGGATCTCTCTGCAGCATTTGACACTGTGGATCATCAGCTCATCCTCACTATGCTCTGTTCCATTGGCCTCAAGGACACCGTTCTCTCATGGTTCTCCTCCTATCTCTCCGACCGCTCCTTTACTGTATCTTTTGCCGGTTCCTCCTCCTCTCACCTTCCCCTTACTGTTGGGGTTCCTCAAGGATCGGTTCTAGGACCTTTTCTTACTTTTGACTCTGCAAAAACTCTTACTGTTTCTCTTATTCATTCTCGTCTCGACTATTGTAACTCTTCTAATAGGTCTCCCTCTTCCCAAACTATCCCCTCTCCAATCTGACTTGAATGCTGCAGCCAGGATCATATTCCTCAAAAATCGTTACACCGATGCCTCTACCTTGTGCCAGTCATTACACTGGCTACCCATCCACTCCAGAATTCAGTATAAACTTATTACCCTCACCCACAAAGCCCTCCATAGCTCAGCACCACCCTACATCTCCTCCCTTGTTTCAGTATACCACCCTACCTGCGCCCTCCGTTCTGCTGATGACCTGAGGTTAGCATCCTCAATAGTCAGAACCTCCCACTCCCGTCTCCAAGACTTTACACGTGCTGCGCCAATTCTTTGGAATGCACTTCCCAGGTCAATACGAGTAGTCCCCAATCCCTACAATTTTAAGCGTTCCCTGAAAACACATTTATTCAGACTGGCCTACCGCCTCAACACATTAACCTAACTATCCCTGTGTGGCACAGTCAAAAGTTTTACCATAACCCGGTTCCCCGTGTCATGTTCCCACATGCTTTATGCATCTATTAGCCCTCTGTGTCGGTACCGTTACACACTTAACATTATGGCTGGTCCAAACAATCAGGGCAATGGTTACCACCCACCTTTCGTATCTCCCCTTTTTCCCTCATAGATTGTAAGCTTGTGAGCAGGGCCCTCATTCCTCTTGGTATCTGTTATGATCTATGTAATTATTGTTATGCTGTAATGTCTATTGTCTGTACAAGTCCCCTCTGAAATGTAAAGTGCTGCAGAATATGTCGGTGCTATAGAAATAAAATTTATTATTATTTGTCGCTTTCTGGGCTCCCATGTGCCTTGTTTCCAAACATAGTGCTCAGGAATTTCTCGGTAGTAATATTGATGTGCATTTAGGTTGATCTTATTAAGGTTGAAGTACGCCATTAGTGTGGAATTTTTATGGAGCTTTTGTTGAATGTTGTCAATGGGAACGCCTTCATGAAAATATAGTGGCTGAGAGTTAGGCAGGTGTACTGCTAGGCGAATGATGGCATGAGATTGTTTATGCATTGGGTCAGCAAATATTCTCCCTGCAGCTTCTGGTGCACTGACATATCTCAAATCGACAAATCGGTTTGTTTAATCATATTTGATGTCTCTTTGAGCTATTTCAATATTAGCTTTGTCGTGTTCTTTGTATAAATATTTAAACAAATAGTTAACGCTTTGGATAGAGGCACAAATTTTCACATTAATGAGGCAGTTGTATTTTTTGAGCAAATATGGGTTGTATGGAACAACCCATGAATTATCACTTGTTTTTGAATGATGGTCGTAGGTTCTCCCAATGTTTCTCCGGTAACTTGGATGGCCATCCTTTTGCTTGACAGTATATTCTTGATATTTTTTGGGAAACCTTTGGTACACTTCCCATTATCCATACAGGGAGAGTTAGGATTGGCTTCTCCACAGGGACCATGAATCATAGTATAAAAGGAAAAAGATAGCCAGCTCACCTGTCGGCATGTGTTGTGGGAAGCACACACCACATGCAGTCCTCACGTAGTAGTCAGAACAAAGTGGAAAAAAGGTTCAACTTCACAAAAAGTCCAATTTATTATATAAAGTAGAGTCCAAAACAGTAAAATTTACATGAGTAACAAATAGGCTACGATTTTGGAACAAAAAGCTTGTTCTTTTTCAGAGCACATACCCATCACTTGGGTATTCCAATATGGCTGTCGGCATACTTACGGTCAGCGAGGTGAATTATGGGATTCGAGGACATCCAGACGGAAGTGGATGATGGACAATTTAAGGCAATTATAAATATAGAAGATGGATTTAAAAAAAAACATTTTGGTACTATGGGTTAAATTTTATTTTCTATAACTCTAAAGCTTGGTGTGACAATTAGTGAAAAGTAACTGCAGCTGGATCTGTGTCAGGGTCTGCTCACACATTGCAATTTGTTGCAGAAACTATCATCAGCAAAGTTCTCACTATGAGAACTACACTAAATCACTAAGGGTATGTGCACATGTTGGAGATTTGTCTGCAGAATTTGCATCTCTTGCCAGAAAACACAGGTAAGAATCTGAGCATTTTTGATGCGGTTTTGTGCGGATTTTCATGTGTTCTTTTCCTGCAGATTTGTCTTTGTTTTTGTAAGCTAAATAAAGATGTTATTTAACAAAAAAAATTGTAATGTCATTTTTTTTCCAACCTCTTATTTTGCATGTTCCATTACACACACAGATAGATCAATAGATAGATTGATCTATCAATAGAGCGATAGATAGATCCATATATCTATAGATAGATAGACATATCTATAGATAGATAGATATTTCAATGTAAAGCGAAAAAAGAAGAAATATGCAGCACTCACCGATATAGCTGAAAAACTGTGCGTCTTTATTTCACATAAATTCCATCAATAGATGTGTGGACATGCAGGACATTAGAGGAATGCTAGGGGAGGGAGGTGCCGGACAACGGCCGTTTCGCAATTACTCGCTTCTACGGGTCTAGGTGAGGGGATTAGCTAAAGGTCATTTCCTTTATAGAACCACAGACTTTACTAATTAACATACATAATGAGTTGTGAAACAAACATTTACAAAAAAATATAGTTATACAATATACAGAGTGCAAGATACTAGTAAAGAATAAATCTTTCCATATCAATTTACAAGATAATCTGTATTTTTACAAAATCATAGGAAGATTATAATCTAAATAACTTTACATACAATTTTTTATATAACATTTTTTATAAAAATACTGATAGATCGATCCGGTCATTTAGTCCCAAAGGACCTTGTGCGTTTGCTTTCAGGATCCATTTTGCTTCTTGTTGCAATAAAGCTTTGCCATGGTTGCCTCCTTGTTGTGGAAAATTGACCTTTTCAATCCCTGCAAAACTCAAAATTTCTGGGTTAGCTTTATGCACATTTTGAATATGCTTGATTAATCGCAGTGAGCCCTTTCCTGATGTAATAGATCTATAGTGTTCACCAAAACGTATCGTAAGTGGTCTTTTAGTTTTTCCAGTATAAAAATAACTGCATGGACAAAAAATAATATAAACCACAAATTTAGTTTGACAAGAAATGTAGTTTTGTACCTTATGTTCAATAGAGCCAAAATGTATAGAATTCCCTGTCAGATGAAGATGACAGTATTTGCAGTGACCACATTTATAATTTCCTTTTATTGATAAATCTCATAGCCAATTTTTTTGAGGGGGACGAAGTCTATGATGTACTAATAAGTCACCTATATTATGTGCCCTCTTATATGCAAATTGTGGAACTAGTTTGCCATCTGTGTGTAAGGTTTTTTCTGCATCAATGAGATTTTTCTCACTGCTGCATGTATTGCTCTATCCATTGCACTATGTTTGAAACAAAAAATAAATTTTTTTGCAGGTTTGACTACACTATTTAATTTTTTAGTCCTTTCCTTTAGTAAATCCATTTGAGAAAATTTTTTTACCCTTTCATTTGTTTCATTTAATAAAGTCATAGAATATCCCCTTTGCAAAAAACATTGTTTCAGCTCAGAAATTTGTTCATTACAAATGGTTTCATCATTATTCAGTTTTCTTACTCTTAGCATTTGACTATATGGAAGTCCCTTTTTAGTGTGTAATGGATGAGCGCTCTTATAATGTAAGTAATTATTTGTTGCGGTTTCTTTTCTAAACACTTCTGTTTTTAAAGAGCCATTTTTTATTTTAAATTTGACATCAAGAAAATCTATTGTGTTTCCACCAAAGGAAAATGTGAAGCGCATGTTGTCACTGTTCACATTGTTCATTGTTTCATTGGCAACCACATTTCTCCTTTACATCTATTAATGGGTTAATGTCACCTTTGCATTGTAAAGTGACATTAAGCCCAGTTAGTAATAGAGAGATGTCAATAAGGTACCTATCCATTACTAATCCTACTGTTTTTTAGGGTTTAATAAACACACACAACCAGAAAAAAGTATTTTAATGAAATAAAACACTACACAGTTTTCCCATTTTATTGTATGTCAATCCATGTGATGTCCTCGATCTACTGAAAAAAAAAAATAAACAAAGAAATACTCCCTGTTCTGGCGTAGTCCATTTAATAACATAATGTCCCACAATATTCTCCCATATACAGATATCACATCAGGAGATGTGACCTCTCTACAGGGCTTCCAGTGACACACTGATAGGAGACAATGGTTTATGCAGTGCATCACTGAGGTTACCTGAGTTTAGGCTCTCACTTTACAGCAATGCTGCATGAGAATTAGGGTTAAGGTTGGGGTTAGGGTTACAGGATCTCTATCCTGGTGGCGGAGGGATACACAGCATCCTCCGCCTGTCAGTTCATGGCGGTAGCCCCTATAGAGCACTGACATCACCCGATGTCAGTGTTCTACATGGGAGATCATCGTGGGACACTCGTTATTAACTGAACTACAGTGGAAAGGTAAGTATAGGTTGGTTTATTATTTTTATTAGGAGATTGAGGGTTTCGGGGACTAGGTGATTGATGAGTATGTACTCTGTTATTTGCTGTATTTACTGTCTGTAATGTATGTATATATGTACTGTAAGTTCTATATTTTTATATTTTTTACACTTGACACGCATTGTCTGATGGGACTACTTTCCCATCATCGGCAATGCAATAGTTCCATCAGACAATGGCTGCACAGCAGACACACACAGCCCCGCAGACCTACACACAGCCCCGCTGACCCCCACACACAGACACATATTCACCTAGACACCGGCACACACACATACCTGCACAACCCTGCACACATACATGCACATAGCTCCGCCTACACTCCACCCACACACTTCTCTCCTCCCGATCTGCAGCATTTCTAGCACCCACATCCGCAGCAAATCCGCAGATCTTTTTTACATCTGCAGTTTTGCTGCCGATGTGCCTGACTCAATGGAAGTCAATGGGTGCAGAAAAGCTGCAGATCCGCAAAAAGAATTGACATGCTGCGGAAAAAAAAGGCTGCATTTCTGCACAGCTTTGTCCACAGCATGTGCACAACAAATCTCCATTTCCCATAGGTTTATATTAACTGTGCACTACACTGCGGATTTTATGTGAATCCGTGTGGCAAAAATGCTGCTGAACGTGTGCACATAGCCTAAATATACTACTCAAAAAATAAAGGGCACAGTATTTTTTGAGCAGTATAGTTCAGATTGCGATGACAATTTCTTTCCTGTCCTCATCAGCTTTTAATCCCCTCCTGACATGCGCCATATATATAAGGTCCCGCAGGAGCTGCGTTCTTGCAAATAACAGTGTATATATATATATGGCGCCATGATTGTGTAGCCACGATCAACTGCAGGTGTGAGCTTAACATCAGAGCTGACACCCTTGCAGAAACGCCCTTGATAGCACTGATCATGGGCGTTTAACTCCTCTTATGCCGCTATCAATAGTGACAGCTACATCACATGGCAAAGGAAAGGGGTCTTTCTGTGATGCCGTCTGCACAACACAATGCGATTGCATTATGCCGGTGGTCTCCATGGTGACCTACAGCCGAAATATGACAGCATGGTTGCCCAGGGTCAGTGGCCTGTCAGCTCATGCTGAGAACAATAGCTGACACACCTCCTCCTGGCAAGTCAGACATGAAGGCATGTCAGTTTGAAGTTGATGTACCATTCTGGGACAATGTAAAAAAAGTTGATAAAAATTGTAAATTTTTTTAAAAAATTTACAAAATAAAGAACAAAAAAAATATTAATCCAATGAATACATTTATTTATGTAAACAAAAGTACACATGTTTGGCATCGCCACATCCGGAACGACCAGACCTGTACAAATGTCAAAAAAGTTAACCTCCTCAATGAACATAAAAAAAAATACATAAAAGACAAGGCAAAAAACTATGCTTTATCAAAAGAATGCAGAACAAAAAGTGGAATGAAGCATGATAAAAAGGTTAATGTAAAAAAATGGTATCTTAAAACGTTATCTTATCCCACAGAAAGCAAGCCACCATACAACTCTTACAGCGGAAAAATAAAAAAGTTATAGATCTTAGAATAGAGCAATGCAAAAATAATTATTTTTTTATAAAATAGTTTTTACTGTGTAAAAACACCAGAGCATAAAAATATTACTGTTATCAAATATTTCAATTTTTGGTTCTGCTTACGATCTCCGATTCTGCAATATTCGCCAATTTATTCATCAAATATTGACCAAACATAGCTGAACACCATTAAAGTCAATGAGAGTCAAAAACAAAGCATACACATCTTCAAACGTTTCCAAAAGCTATAAAAACATATCAAATTAGGGGCAGACACCAGGAAAGTGGCCTCACAGTACAAATTTTAGAATGGCACAGCAGCAATCAGTCATGCATGAGGTATCAGGGTCTGGGCCAGCATTTACAGCTTTGAATTGAAGTTCAAATTAAGATGAGATGGGTGAAGGATCAATGTACACCTGCTGTGCTGGGAGCCCTGATACCACATGCAACAGCTCAACCTGCTTTGATGCTCAGCCACACTCAGGTGGCACAACTATCAGTTTCATAGACTACTATTGTCAGAAAAATGTAAGGATTCCGACATGGGTAGTTGATTCAAAGGTACTGGAGGCCTGCCAGTCTCGGAGGCCTACTGATACAGGCATCTTGAGTGAAGGAGGCCCAACCAAGAGTCAACATATTTCCAAAAAGTAGTGGCAGACACCAGCAAAGTTGCATTAATTTCACCAGAGTACCAATATTATCATAGGTCTCAACGCATCTTCCACTACAGAAAACACAGCAGATGGAGACCCAATCAGGAGTCTTCAAATTTAACCTCTTAGAATCATAGAATCATAGAATCATAGAATCGTAGAGTTGGAAGGGACCTCCTGGGCCATCTGGTCCAACCCCCTGCTCAAAGCAGGATTCGCTAAATCATCCCAGTCAGATGTCTGTCCAGCCTCTGTTTGAAGACTTCCATTGAAGGAGAACTCACCAATTCTCGTGGCAGCCACTCATTGATCACTCTAACTGTCAAAAAGTTTTTTCTAATATCTAATCTGTGTCTCCTCCCATTCAGTTTCATCCCATTGCTTCTAGTCTTTCCTTGTGCAAATGAGAATAAAGATGATCCTTCTACAATGTGACAGCCCTTTAGATATTTGTAGACAGCTATTAAGTCTCCTCTCAGTCTTCTCTTTTGCAAACTAAACATTCCCAAATCCTGCAACCTTTCCTCATAAGACAGGGTTTGCAGACCGGTCACCATTCTGGTCGCTCTTTTCTGAACTTGCTTCAGTTTGTTGATGTCTTTTTTAAAATGTGGTGCCCAAAACTGGACACAATTTTCCAGATGAGGTCTGACCAAAGAGGAGTAGAGGGAAATAATGACTTCACGTGATCTAGACTGTATGCTTCTGTTAATACATCCTAGAATTGCATTTGCCTTTTTGCTGCTGCATCACACTGTTGACTCATATTCAGTCTGTGATCTATTAGTATACCCAAGTCTTTTTCACATGTGCTGTCACTTAGCCCTATTCCTCCCATTCTATATATGCTTTTTTCATTTTTATTGCCCAGATGTAGTACTTTGCATTTCTCCCTGTTAAAAACCATTCTGTTAGTTGCTGCCCACTTCTCCAGTTTATTTAAATCTTTTTGAATCCTCTCTCTCTCTTCTCTAGTATTAGCTATCCCTCCTAGCTTTGTGTCATCAGCAAATTTAATCAGTTTACCCTCAATTCCTTCATCTAAATCGTTGATAAAGATGTTGAACAATACAGGGCCCAGGACAGAGCCCTGTGGTACCCCACTTGAGACATTCTTCCAACTGGATGTGCAGCCATTTACGACCACTCTTTGGGTCCGATCACTAAGCCAGTTATGAATCCACCTAACAGTTGCCTTGTCCATTCCATACTTAGTCATTTTTTCAATAAGGATTGTATGAGAGACTTTGTCAAATGCTTTGCTGAAGTCAAGATATACTATATCTACAGCATTTCCTTGATCCACCCAATCAGTGATACCGTCATAGAAGGAAATTAAGTTAGTCTGACATGACTTATTAGTTACAAACCCATGCTGACTCTGTTTAATCACTTCATTCTTATCCAGGTATTGACATACATGTTGTTTAATAATTTGTTCAAAGATCTTTCCTGGTATAGAAGTCAGACTCACCGGCCTATAGTTGCCTGGGTCCACCTTCTTCCCCTTTTTGAAGATAGGAACAACATTTGCTCTTCTCCAGTCTTCTGGCACTTCTCCTGTTCTCCAAGAATTTTCAAAGATTATGGAGAGGGGTTCAAAAATTTCTTCTGCTATCTCCTTCAGTACTCTGGGTGTAATTCATCTGGACCTGGAGACTTGAATTCATTTAGGTTAGCTAAGTGTTTCCTCACTATCTTTCTGTTTATAGATATCCTGGATTCTTCTATTCCCTTAATAGGACAGTGAATAACAGTTGATGTTACATTTCCTTTCTGAGAGAAAACAGATGCAAAATAGGAATTTAAAAGTTCAGCCTTCTCAACTTCCTGTCTTACCATTTCATCATTTTCATCCTGTAAAAATCCTATAGCATCTTTGACTTTTCTTTTACTTTACATATCCCCAAAATCCTTTATTATTGCTTTTGACATCTCTTGCAAGCCTCAATTCATTTTCAGCTTTAGATAATATGATTTGTGCCCTGCAGGTTCTGCAGACAGCATTATATTCTTCTTTAGATATGCCTCCCTCTTTCCATTTTATAAACATTTTTTTCTTCCTTTTTAGCATGTGCTTATGTTCTGTGTTCATCCATCCTGGTTTCCTTAGATGCTTCCTATTCTTCCCTCTTTTCGGAATTGTTAACAACTGTGCTTTGAGAATTTCATTTTTCAAGATTTCCCATCCTTCCTGGACATTTTTGTCTTTAAGGATATCCAGCCATTGGATCCCTGCAATTCTCTTTCTGAGTCCCTTAAAATCTGCCTTTCTGAAATCTAATCTTGACGTCTGAGTCTTCACAGGTCTTCCGCCTCTAGTTATCCAAAATTCTAAAATAGCATGGTCGCTACCTCCTAGGGTCCCAGCCACTTTTACCTCCTCAACCATTTCCTCCCTGTTTATAAGGATTAGATCCAAGGTAGCAGTTTCCCTTGTTTTCTCCCTTACCTTTTGGAAGATAAAGTTGTCAGCAAGAGAGGATAAGAATTTCGTTCACCTGTTAGTTTTGCCTGAGAGAGATTCCCAACAAATGTCTGGATAGTTGAAATCTCCCATGACAACTATGTCATATTTTTTGGAGAACTTGGCCATTTGATGCATAAAGAGTTCATCCATATCTTCAGCTTGCACAGGCGGCCTGTAGTAAATGCCTACAATGGTGTCCTTTCCATTGTTCTGTCCTTGTATTCTTACCCAAACAGTTTCCACAGAACTCACAGTCTCTGAAGCTTCAATCTCTGTGCAGATATACACGTTTCTAACATACAATGCGACACCTCCTCCTCGTTTATCAAGTCTGTTTCTTGCAAATAAGTTGTATCCTTCTAGTCTTGTATTCCATTCATGTGTATTGTCCCACCAAGTTTCAGTGATTCCAATGACATCATATTTCTTTTCCTGTGTTAGTAGTTCCAATTCTCCTTGTTTGTTGCCCATTCTTTGTGCATTAGTATAGAAACATTTTAGTTTGTGATTGGTTTCTCTTTCTCAAATATTTTTATTAATTAGATTCTTTCGTCTTTGTTCTTCCTTTCCACTTCTAATAGCAGAGTTCTCAATAGCATTTGTCAGGTGTATGGCTTTTTCTGGTCTTTTGCTTCCCTTCCCATGTTGTTCTAGTTTAAAGCTCTCCTTACAAGTGTAGCAAGGCGACTTCCAAATACATGCTTTCCAGTCTTCGTAAGGTGCACCCCATCTCTAGCAAGTAGTCCATCGTATAAGTAGTTCACTCCGTGATCCAGAAATCCAAATCGTTGCTGACGGTACCATCGACGTAGCCAGTTGTTCACCTGCAGAATCTTATTCCACCTCCTTGTTCCATGGCCATCCACTGGGAGGATGGAAGAGAAGACCACCTGCGCTCCCAGTTCTTTCACTTTCTTGCCTAAGTCTTCAAAGTCTCTGCAGATGGTTTCCAGGTCGTTTCTTGCAGTGTCATTTGTCCCCACATGTAGTAGCAGGAATGGGTAGTCATCTGTAGGTCTGAAGAGTCCTGATATCCTGTCAGACACATCTTTAATTTTTGCAACTGGAAGACAGCACATTTCTCTTGAAGTTATATCCGGTCTGCAGATAGCGGCCTCTGTTCCTCTCAACAGGGAATCCCCCATGACCACCACTCTCCGCTTCTTCTTCACAACATTTTTCTTTCTCCATCCAGGAGGACTCTGAAGGTTGCTGTTTGTTGGCAAAGTCTTATCCTGATGTATTTCTTCATCATTTTCCTGCGTGAGAGCCTGGTACTGGTTTCTGAGCAGTATGGGTGCTGACTGCCTCCTGATCCTCCTGCTTCTCTGGGTCACATGTCTCCATTCCTCTGTTTCTTCAGGTGCACTTGGAATTTCTTCTCTTTCTGTAACATGAAGTGATAATTCTGCTCTGTCCAAGAACTCTTCACCTTCTCAACATGCAATGTACATGTCCTACTTTGTGGGACCTGCGCTTCCGCAAACAGCAGTACATGTATTGCAGGCATGATTGAGCAGCCTCATGCTGAGTGCTGCTGTGATCATGTCTAGGTGAGCTCTGTGTGAGAGCTGACAACCCACAGCAATGCCCAGAATCAGTGCTAGCACTGAATGCGGGCATTTAACCAATCTGTTGCCGCTGTCAGTAGTGACAGAGGCATAGATGAGCATTGTGCAATGAATGAGTTCCCTGTGTGCTTCCATCAGGAAAATGCAATGCGATTGCATTGTCTGGTGGTCTCCATAGAGACCCCCAGCTGCAAGATGGCTGCAGGGTCTTTCGGGGTCCTGCAGGGAAGGTGACCTGTGAGCGCCTGCTGAGAGCAGATGCTGACATGTCTCCTTCCCTGCCTGTCAGATGCTGATGTGATACTCTGCAGTACAGAGTATCAAATCAGCAATCTTACCACATACAGTGATGTCCCAGAATTAAAAAATGGATTATATTTTATTATTAATACCTACATGCTTACATTATTATAATGCCAACATGTGATTTTGGGACTATTAGTGATGGGTGGACTCGCATAGTAAAGTTTGATATCCGTACCAAACACCTACTATTCAGGGTTGGATCCCAAACAGGGATTTCTCCAGGAAATGAGTGCCACTGTTCGGTTCTGGCACCCCAAAAATCAAGTGTTTCCAATGCTGTCATCTGCATTGACAGTGCGAGAAGCACTGATGGCTCTGATGGACAGCAAGTTTATTATCGCCGATCTTAGAGCTGCGTGAGCCAGCAGCTATGACCAGCGGTAAAAAGTTTACTGCCTGTCATAGAGGTGTCGGCCCGAAGAGTGAGTACTGCTCCCTTCAGCATACGCCTGCTATTGCTGATAGCAGGCACCACTGCTGTGAGTATACATCAGCTGGCGCCTGCACTATAAATAAATAATAAAGTGACTAGGGGTCAGTTCTATTTTTGATACCCAGCATGGCAAAACTGACAGCTGTGGGCTACAAACCTCAGCTATCAGCTTTATCATGGCTGGTTATCAAGAATATATAGTTCCCCACACCATTTTTTTAAATTATTTAAATAAAAAATAACAGTGTGCTACTCCCCATTTTTGACAACCAGCCAAGCTAATCAGTGATGTCAGACATAGCCTGTTGGCAGTAGGACTCACATCAGTCGATTTCTCTGTGATCGGCAGTAAACATTTTACTGCTCGTCACAGTTGCTGGCTCACACAGCTCTCTGATCGGGGGGTAATAATCTTACTGCCGATCAGGTAGTGTTTGCTGCGCTGCCATGCAGATGACAGCAAGGCAAACAACAGGTTTTCAGGCACTCCATTCATCTGAATAGGGTCCGGGTTTGGTTTCGGATACTTTTCTGGTACCCAAAACAAATTATTTTTAATTGCTCGGCTGAACTCGCCGGAACCAACATCCAGGGGTTAACTCAACACTACAAAATATTGAATGGAAAAACTACATTCATCAAAGTTTGTAATAAATCCTATCACAGGAGAAATATATTTCTTTCCTCACTTGTGAGCCACTTTTTCCCTTTCACTCCTAGCTACAGAAACTTAGCATCCACTCTGAAAAAAACAGCTCAACTCTGTTTTGCTCAGATAAGACAGATTGCCAGCAAAGTGAAGTGTCAGATACGCTTCCAATTCCAATTCCCAAGAACAGGGAGGAAACAAGCAGAAGGAGACACAGACAGATCATTTCATGCTATGCTTTCTAAAGCCATCCATGAAGTTGTTCTTGCATCAGAATACCTGGCCAGAACACCAAACCTCTCAACAAAAGCTTACTGGCTTTTAGGCAAATATAAAACAGTTAACAGAGTTTGAAACAGGTCTTCTGATACAAAAATGTTTTGTATTTTATGTGTGAAACAGGTCTTCCAAGTCTTTTATCTCATACAAAAGCTTTGCTTCTCATCTAATACTGCTGTGGAACGTCCACCATGTTGCTGCTATATTTATGTCTCCTCTCACCACCTCATAGTCAATTGTAAGTTAAGATATAGAGCCTGCAGATGTAAAATGCAGGATATGTCATTTAATGGCCATAAATAGTTATTTTTCATGTACACATTCCATACAATTTATTCCAAAAAAATACTTTAAAGTAAAGGTATCCATTAATTTTTAAAATGAACATTCACATTTAAGGCACTTATAGTATTTCCACAGGAAATCAGAATTCCACTTGTGAAAAAGACGTCCTTTGACATCATTCCACTTGTGAAGGTGACCAGTAGTATCTGCCTCCAATGAAAGAATAAAAAGGCTTTCACCATCTAGAATTTATGAAAAGAGCCAAGCAAGAAGTGAGACCCCAACCATTCATAACTAAGAATTGCCTTGCTTAACTTATGGCACATACTAATATACTGTATATCAATAAACAAATATAGCTGATACTCATTTTACTGAACATATTTTGCCTTTTATTTTGCAATAAATGAAGGTGCACTTTTACTATAAATTCTAGCAATACATAATAATTCTTCAGTATTTTCCAATTTTTAAAATGTCTTACCTCTTTTAAAATTCAACTGCAGCTAATATAATTAACTTTTAACCCACTGGGCATGACAAGAAGAAATTATGCAAAATATAAAGACGAGACAAGAGGTTCATAAGGTGTAATCTGCTTCCCTGACTGCCAGTTGACAGATGATTATCCTGTAATGCAAGCCATGTAAAAAATGTAGAAGATGTCATGCCTTAATAAAGCAAGCACTGCATAAAGAAACAACCTAGTGCTTATGAATTTGGAATAAAAATGGTATTTATGGTATCTTTCCAGCATGATCCTGGCTGAGTCTTGCTGGACAGTAATTTGCTGTCATAAAAATGAGATCACAGACCTATTCCTCACAATTTCAGTGGCCTTTTTTACCAATCAATGTCATAAATGTTAGGCAAAAAATATTACAAGCATATAATTCATAAAGCAATCATAAGCTGGAGTTTGTCTAGTGTCTGTAATGTAGAAAAAACTCTACAACCTCCACGGCTTTAAATAAATAAAACCTTTTGTCAATTTTTAAAAGGATAATTAAGCTTAATATAGACTTTCAACAGACCATTAAAAGTGTGAGAACTAATATTATCTGTTATCATTCAGATCAAGCATGGCACACAACTAGACAACTAAATTCTATACTACATCTAGAGCTCTTTAAAGTTCAGATCAAGTAACTGCAACCAGTTGGTTGTGTAGGTGCCATAAAGGAATGAGCCAAAACAGCAATTAAATATTTCGCACAATAAATTGCTCAATTTGTATGGAGTCCAGTGAAATAAAATAATAAGTAGGCAACCTGTCCAGAGCTGTTTTGAATTAACTGAATCCTAACTCTCCAATATTCATTTTCCATGCATATGCCCAATAAAGAAATCTACATCTTCCAAAGCAAAAATGCTGATTGGCGTAGGGATCCATTCTCTAACATTGATCAGTTAAAAACTTCAATTACTAAGTATTAGTGATGAGTGTTGAGTGAACTATTCTGATTCGGGAAAATCGGCACAAATAAATGCTAATATCCGTGTATTCGTACCAAACTTTGAATCCAAAGCAAGTCAGTGGGAAAGCCGAATATTTTTCTGCTGGAGCCAACAAACAGGTATAGGGGCATGAGAATAAGCTGAGATGGATGAGAATGTGTTAAAATAAATGGAAACAGCATGGAGAAGATTCCTGCATGCCTTTCTGACTCACATGTGGTAACTGGGAATAATGTTGTCAGACTATGGCACCAGTATTATGGATTTATAAGAAGACCTACCAAACCATAACTAATTTTTTTAAAGGGAAAAATGCAAAGAAACAATTTTTCCATCATACTTACATGCATATAATGCAAAATAGAAATAAAAAAGATAAAATTATACCTTCCCTTTACCATATATTCACAAGGAGCATATTGGCTTTAGTTTTTCCTCTTACAATTGTGAGAGTCCTCACTCCTACATTTGAGAGGTCCCTACCTTATTCAAAATTGTTAGATAGACAGTAGAATACATATTCCCTATCACTTTACAATGCGAGCTAAAACGTACCCATTTGAATATTGGGCTTCGCCTGCCACGAACATCACATTCAATGCATTGTCATTACATGGCCCTTGCTTGACATTTTCAGAGGGCCAGCAGGTGCTGTGAAACCTTTCTTTAGGAAGGACCCCCTGTATCATACATTTGGGATGGCTCTCATTCCTACATTTGGGAAATCCCTCCCTCTTTCAAAATTGTTAGGTAGATAATAGAATACATATTCATTATCATTTTACAATGCCATCTAAAATATGCCCCTTTGCTCAGTATTGAGTAGAAGCACCCTTTTGAGCTAGTAGAGCCATGAGTCTTCTTGGGAATGATGCAACAAGTTTTTCACACCTGGATTTTGGGATCATCTGCCATTATTCTGGGCAGATCCTGTCACATTCTGTCAGGTTAGATGGTGAACATTGGTGGACAGCCATTTTCATGTCTCTCCATAGATGCTCAATTGGGTTTAGGTCAGGGCTCTGGCTGGGCCAATCAGGAATGGCTACAGAGTTGTTCTAAAGCCACTCCATTGCTATTTTAGCTGTGTGCTTAGGGTCTTTGTTTTGTTGGAAGATGAACCTTTGGCCAAGTCTGAGGTCTAGAGTACTCTGGAAGAGGTTTTCATCCAGGATATCTGTGTACTTGGCCGCATTCATATTTCCTTAAATTGCAACCAGCCATCCTGTCCCTGCAGCTGAAAAACACCTCCATAGCATGATGCTGCCACAACCATGTTACCCTGTTGGGATTGTATTGGGCAGGTGATGTGCAGTGGCTGGTTATCTCCACATTATCTCTGCATTGATAGTTGACTTTGTGAAACTTTCTCCCATCTCTGTACTGCATCTGTGGAGCTCAGCCACCAAGGCTGTTCTCCCACGATTGCTCAATTTGGCTGGACAGCCAGGTCTAGAAAGACTTCTGATGGTCCCAAACTTCTTCCATTTAAGGATTATGGAGGCCACTGTGCTCTTAGGAACCTTGAGTACTGCAGAAATTCTTTTGTAACCTTGGCCAGATATGTACCATGCCACAATTCTGTCTCTGAGCTCCTTGGCCAGTTCCTTTGACCTCATGATTCTCATTTGGTTTGACATGCACTGTGAGCTATGAAGTCTTATATTGACAGGTGTGTTCCTTTACAAATCAAGTCCTATCAGTTTAAATAAACACACCTGGACTCCAATGAAGGAGTAGAACCTTCTTGAGAAGGATGTGAAGGATCACAAAGAAATAGAGAGTATGTGACTTAAATATGTGTGTCTGAGCAAAGGGTCTGAATACTTATGACCGTGTGATATTTCAGTTTTTGTTTTTTATTAAATTTGCAAAAAATTCTACACTTCTGCTTTTTTTCAGTCAAGATGGGGTGCAGAGTATACATTAATGAGAAAAAAATGAACTTTTTGAATTTACCAAATGACTGCCATGAAACAAAAAGTGTGAAAAATTTAAAGGGGTCTGAATACTTTTCAACTTTTCATACCCACTGTATATTAAAATATTAAGATGAGCTTTTGCTAATGACCAAATACTTATTTTTCACATTATTTGGAAATTAAATCTTGCAAAATCAGACAAGGTGATTTTCTCGATTTGATTTCTCATTTTGACCCTCATAGTTGTTGTCTACCTATGACAATTACAGGCCTCTTTCATCTTTTTAAGTGGGAGAACTTGTACAATTGGTGGCTGATTAAATACTTTGTTTCCAGTCCCATAGCGGGTGAAGCCGCAGTAAGATGAAAATAATACAGGTGTTGAAGGAGCTGTATGCTCAATGACAATAAATTGCATTCTACCAAACACCAAAAGCATTAGAATTAAATTTGTAATACAGTGTATGTAAGAGAGGACCTGTATTGTGGTTAGTTTGTCAGACCTGAAACTCAAGTCGGGAACATGAATAATTCTCATTTTACTTGGAAGCAGCATCCAGAAGGCAAAAAGGCAGGAGTGCCATTGACCTATCAGCAGAAACCTAAATAATCATTCTGGAAACTACCCAATCAGCCATAATTTACTTTTTGCATGGACTTAACCCCTTAACCCGCAAGGGTGGTTTGCACGCTAATGACCGGGCCAATTTTTACAATTCTGACCACTGTCCCTTTATGAGGTAATAACTCTGGAACGCTTCGAAGGATCCTGGTGATTCTGACAGTTTTCTCGTGACATATTGAACTTCATGCTAGTGGTAAAATTTCATTCAAATAACTTGCATTTATTTGTGAAAAAAACAGAAATTTGGAGAAAATTTTTTAAATTTCGCAATTTTCCAACTTTGAATTTTTATGCCATTAAATCACTGAGATATGTCACACAAAAAACTGAAAAAATAACAAGGGTTAAAATTTGACCAGCGATTTCTCATTTTTGCAACACCATTTTATTTTTACGGACCACATCACATTTGAAGCCACTTTGAGGAGCGTATATGATAGAAAATACCCAAAAGTGACACCATCCTAAAAACTGCACCCCTTAAGGTGCTCGAAACCACATTCAAGAAGTTTATTAACCCTTCAGGTGCGTCACAGGAATTTTTTTTGAATATTTAAAAAAAAAGAACATTTAACTTTTTTTCACAAAAAAAATACTTCAGGTTCAATTTTTTTATTTTACCAAGGGTAACTGGAGAAATTGGACTGCAAAAGTTATTGTGCAGTTTGTCCTGAGTGCGCTGTTACCTGATATGTGGGGGGAACCACTGTTTCGGCGCATGGCAGAGCTCAGAATGGAAGGAGCGTCGTTTGACTTTTTCAATGCAAACTGGCTGGAATTCAGATCGGATGCCATGTCACGTTTGGAGAGCTCCTGATGTACCTAAACAGTGGAAACCCCCCACAAGTGACCCCATTTTGGAAACTAGATCCCCCAAGGAACTTATCTAGAAGTGTGGTGAGAACTTTGAACCCACAAGGGCTTCACAGAAGTTTAAAACGTACAGCAGTACAATTAAAAAATCATATTTTTTCCACAAAAATGATCTTTTCACCCCCAATTTTTATTTTCCCAAGGGTAATAGGACCCTAAAAGTTATTGTACAATTTGTCATGAGTACGCTGATACCCCATATGTGGGTGTAAATGACTATTTGGGTGCATGGCAGAACTCAGAAGGGAAGCAGCGCCATTTGACTTTTTTGGCTGGAATTGAGATCGGACGCCATGTCGCGATTGGAAAACCCCTGATGTACCAAAACAGTGGAAACCCCCACAAATGACAACATTTTGGAAACTAGACTCCCCAAGGAACTTATCTAGATGTGTGGTGATCACTTTGAACCCCCCAATGCTTCACAGAAGTTTATAACGCCCGGGCACGAAAATAAAAAAATCGTATTTTTTCCACAAACATGATCTTTTAGTCACCAATTTTTTTATTTTCCCAAGGGTAACAGGAGAAATTGGACCCCAGAAGTTGTTATCCAATTTGCCCTGAGTACGCTGATACCTAATATGTGGGAGAAAACTACTGTATGGGCACACGTCGGGGCTCAGAAGGGAAGTAGTGACGTTTTGGAATGCAGACTTTGATGGAATGGTCTGCGGGTGTCATGTGCGTTTGGAGAGCCCCTGATATACCTAAACTATTGAAACTCCCCAGAAGTGACCCCATTTTGGAAACTAGACCCCCCACGGAACTTACCTAGGTGTGTGGTGAGTACTTTGAACCCCCAAGTTCTTCACAGAAGTTTATAGCGCCCGGGCGTGAAAATAACAAAATCATTTTTTTCCACAAAAATTATATTTTTGCCCCGATTTTTTATTTTCCTAAGGGTAACAGGAGAAATTGGACCCCAAAAGTTGTTTTGCAATTTGTCCTGAGTAGGCTGATACCCCATATGTGGGGGTAAACCACTGTTTGGGCGCATGGCAGAGCTTGGAAGGGAAGGAGCACCATTTGACTTTTTCAACGCAGAAATGGCTGGAATTGAGATCAGACGCCATGTTGCATTTGGAGAGCACCAGATGTGCCCAAACAGTGGAAACCCCTCAATTATAACTCCAACCCTTACCCCAACACACCCCTAGCCCTAACCCTAGCCCTAAACCTAGCCCTAACCCTAGCCCTAACCCTAATGGGAAAATGGAACAATTCCATGGGAATTAGGTCCAGGGTCACATGGACGGAATATTATGTCCATTGTAGGTAAGGGGTTAAAAAAATGGATTCTTCTAAATCAGAAGCAGCCATTATTTTGCTAGATATAGAGAGCTGGAAAAAAACTTTTACCTTACTAGTTATGCTGCCACGTCCAGCTGTATAGTCCACTGCATGTTTTCTGTGGCTCTTTCATCATCCTCACTCAATGCTTAGTAGCCCTTACATGTCACAGCATGTGACATGATGTAATGACATGCTTCACTTGAGGCCTAGTCATACCACGGGTGATACATGTTGTAAAATCATGATGTTATGCATTGCAATATCTGAGGCCTTCTCATAGTCAAGAACCCTGGCACTGAGTGAAGATGATGGGAGTTCTGAAGAGGACACGAAGGGTACTTGCTATTGCAAAAAAAACTAAATAGTGGCTTTCACAATGTTATAGCTGACCTGCACTGTTTTAATGTCACCCCATATTTTTTATGCTCTGGAGAAAGTTCCCCTTTTTAGATCACCTCTGAAATGAGCAAATAAGTGAGCCTATTTGAATAAACCCAAGGACATAATGTGGAATATCTGATATGTACAACTTAGATGTGAATCCAATTTTCTGCCCAATCTGAATTTTGGCATACTTTCTAATTACTTTACCTTACTCCTTCCCTGTGGGCAGAATACTACTCAGACAACACAAGGTGAGGGGAACACAGTGTGCTAGTACTTGTTTGAACCATTATCAGACAATAATATATAATACAGTTCCAGAAAGTACATAGGATGGTGCAAAATGACATAGTCTCCCCGATTCTTCTGGCTCACTGGGAATTAGAGCCTCTGAGACTTCAAGGCTTCCAGGGCCATCTATCCCCTACCAGTAGCACACCACAGACACCCACAGAGTGAAGGTAGTGGCAAGCTTAGGAAGCTGACAGTCCATCTGACAGTCCATTGAGGTATGTGCATAGGTGACCTGATTGTCCAAACCTGGGTTCTCCAAACATCTCCATGGATTCAGTGATGAACATTGGATCAAATCTGTATTACTCCAGTTAGAGCCATTGTGCCTTTCCTGTTGTCCTATAGAATCTCTGTAGAAATAGAGAGGTCCCCTTTTATACCCACAGCTGTCCTTCAGAGCATTATCCACAGATTTGGTGTAAGGTAGGAGGAGATCATCTCTCATTAGAGTTTTCATTTAACCTGCATATTTTCTCCTTCAGTGTTTGCAGAACAAGAAGCTGGATGGACGGATACAATAGGTAGTCAGTAGCCATTCAGCAAATTAACAAACATTAATTGTTCAATAAACCTGTGTCTTTGTCCTCCCATGTTATTAGAATAATAAATTGTAGAGGCTGACACAATAAATAATCAGCAGGTCTTCAACGCACTAACAATATGTCAATATGCAATAAGAGTCAACGTGCAGGCTCATATGAACAATGGCTTATGTCTCGTGGCCTACTGAATAATACATCTGAAATAATTAACCCTAGAACGCATGACCATAAAAATCTACACTTTCACATACCTGGGGCCTTTTAGGCCCGTGTGCAAATAACATGGAATAACTCAAACAAAAATAATTTTCAAAGTTTTTTTGAAAATTGCAAAGTAAGGATGCATTCCCACTAGCGCTGGTGTCTGCCAGGAGGAGATCTGTAATGGATCTGACCTCCTGGTGACCCCAGCTAAGGCTGGCGGAATCCCGGCATTCCAGCAGCCTTAACTGGAGTTACCAAGAGATCAGATCCATTATGGATCACGTCCTGGCAGACCCCAGCGCCAGTGGGAACACAGTCTAAGATGTGAATAATTCAAAACATTACTATGTTCAAAAAAAAAACAAAAGAGTAACTGAACGGGCTTAAAACGCCCAATATACGCATTCGATATAACTCTTTATAATAATGTTTTTTTGTCTAAAAGTTTTTTATATAAAAGTTGCAGTAAACATGCTGCAGGAATATCTCTTTTCAAAGGTTCCTTTTCTACTTTACTAATGACCGCAACAACTGACAGGACGAGTTCTCTTGTCATCAAAATGAAGGCTTCTCCGAATATCATCAAATCTATTGACTGACATTGTAGCTTTGTAATGTGGATCTGAAAAAGGGTTCATAAAGAGTTCTCTGATAGGAACATCGTATGATTTTGTACTCCCTGCCAGAAGAGTAAGGCCAATATAAGCATACAGTTCCTCTTTTGTTATATTTTTCCATGTTTTTTTTTCTTCCTGAAGCGATACGTTTTCTTTCTAAGTTAGTACACAAAACTACCTCATGTACAATATCATCTGAAAAAAATGTACAGCGCATATCTCTTTTGGACAAGAATTTTGGATTTCTACAGTTCCTTGAGCAACTCTTACAATATTATGTGATGGGGTTCGTCCAAGAACCTCAGCAGTACTGTTCCAAAAAACATTAGTTTTGGATGTTCTATTTGTATGTTCTGCTGGATCCATTACTTCTTCATCATCTGAAGAATCACTGGACGATGAAGTAGAGACATTAGCTGGTGGCATGTACTCTTCATCAGACAAAGAAAGTTCACTGTCTTCATCACTAGCAAAAATGATTGCTTCGATTTCTTGGTCAGTCAAACCCCTGGATGTAGACTGTGCCATTGTAACCTTATAAGTCAAATGAAATGAAACTAAAACTAAAATGAAAAAAAAAAGATTACAATCAGGGTTGTACACTCTTTGTTAGTGTGTGTGCTAAGGGTAAAGTGCAGACCCCTCCTCTCACCTTCAGCAGGTCACCACTTTCTTTTAGGTGCAGTAAAAGCTTTTGGATTTTTGGAACTCAGAAAGTTTATTTTTTCAAGAAACAAGAAAGGTGACTCCTTCCTCCAAAGTCTCTTCAGCAAGTAGCACACAATGAACAGTGTTCAGGACCTATGATGATGTCAGAGACACATGACGTTGTGAGGGAGCATCCTTCCCAAGATCACATGACCATGTAGTCAGGCATAATTCACACTCTTCATATCAACAGCAGAGTCATAAAGACTGAGTCAAAGTCTTCCCCAGCAACAGTGAAGACAAAAAGACTTAGGATCACATGTAAACCTAGTACGGGTCTAAAAGGTCCCAGGTATGTGAATATGTGGTATTCACAAAAAAGAGTTGTTATACCGAAATGCCTGTAACATAAAAATAAATGAACAACTGGAAATGACAAACAACTATATACCTGAGGAATACCTAGAGTTTCAAAATTCTAACTAAAGTAATTTTGCAGAAAATAGAAAACAATTAACAGGGCGGGGGCCTGCGAGGCCCCAGGTATGCGTTATAGGGTTAAGAATACATGTGGTGTTATCAAAAATAGTTTTTATGAGGGAAAACAAAATTTAGCCAAAAAGTATCGCTTTTTTTGGAGCAGCAACATTTTTGCTACTTGGAAAGAGACCAAGCAAATGCTTTTCAAAAAGTAGTCAAAGTTTTCTATTTTTAGGGATAATTTTCAGGTTCTTTACTCTATGCAGAGTAGGGTTTCTAGCACCAGTACAGTATAGATATAGATCATAATGGACAGGCAGAAGATGTGTGGTTCTCTACCATCAATGGTAGTGGAATTGTCACGCTCACCTCCCCGGCTCCTGGCACGCTCACCTCCCCGGCTCATGTTGGCTCGGCGGTTTCTGCGGCCGCCACCCTGACTGCCACTGCCTCGACTCCCACTGCCCGGTCTTCTGTCACCGCCGCTCCATCTGCCTCTGCCATGGCTCCTCTTCTTGCAGTGCCATCGGCCCCCTGCCATCCACCGTTGCTGTCCACCTCTGTCCCTGTGGCTTCAGTGGCCTTCCCTGCGGTCGACATCATCTTCCATCTGGTCGCCTGTACGTCTCCTGCCTGCATTCCCTACTGGCTGTCCCCAGGTATCAGTTTCCGAGGCGATAGTCTCCCCTGGGTCTGCCGCTAATACTCCCTGTATAGGGAACCTGGCCAGCTCGCCCTAGGGAGGTTCGTCATCGCGGTCTTGAGGGTTCAACTTCCGGAGGTCTCCAGTCCCACAGGAATAACAGCATACAACATTATGAAATTATTTTGTAGGGCCAGATTAAGCAGCTGTACAGTGCTGAGAGAATATGATGGGCATGCAGTAGATGCGTGCATGTTTAGTTGTTTCAAGACTGGTGATAGCAGAATAGTATAGAGCCTATGCCTTGGGAAGATAGATGCTATGTTTGTTATAATCAATAATATCAGCAATAGGTGAATAGAAATACTCACTGATCCATTCTTGATTTATTTTCATAAATGAAAAAATTTCCACATTTTTAAGAGACAAACTGGTCTGCTTGGACATGATGAAGCCTGACATGCTGAATATCCTCTCTGACTGTAAACTGAAGACAATTTAAAACAGTACAACTTTTGTAAACTAGGAAAGTTTTGCCACTTGGTAAGTCTGCTGACCCAAAAATCCATAGTTGATGGTATTTGCCAGACAAAGGACATAATCAAGTTGTCTTTGTTTATCGATGTGCATCAGGTTAGTGAAACAGCTAATCTGGTTCATCCTGTTAAACATACTGTAACCACTGCTGCTTTGGCTTATTTTTGTAGTGATAATGTTGACACAGGTGGAGTTTTGCACTGCAGAGATCTGTTGGCACATATCCAAGTGAAAATTCTGAAACTTTCATCAAGTTACAAACTGCTTGTCAGCACATAAAATAAAAGAATGAAGATTTCAGACAGAAACTAAAGGCAACAATTATAAAAATCATTATTCCCATTATAAAAGTGTCAACATTTCCATTGATGGTAAGTTCCTATCTAGCCCTTCTGCTGCTATCAACAATTGAAACTAAGTATCTTCTATTTGTTAAATCTTTTCCTTCCTCTTTATAAAGAAACAGGTTTTACAGGTTTACAAAAAACTTAATAAATAACATTTCCCATATGTTTACTTTACATCAGCACAATTTTGGAACCAAATTTTTTTTTATTAGGAAGTTATAAGGGTTAAAAGTTGACCAGCGATTTCTCATTTTTGCAACACCATTTTATTTTTACGGACCACTTCACATTTGAAGCCACTTTGAGGAGCGTATATGATAGAAAATACCCAAAAGTGACACCATTCTGAAAACTGCACCCCTCAAGATACTCAAAACCACATTCAAGAAGTTTATTAACCCTTCATGTGTTTCACAGGAATTTTTTGAATGTTTAAAAAAAATGAACATTTAACTTTTTTTCACAAAAAATTACTTCAGGTCCAATTTTTTTATTTAACCAAGGATAACAGGAGAAATTGGACAGCAAAAGTTATTGTGCAATTTGTCCTGAGTACGCTGATACCTGATATGTGGGGGAATCCACTGTTTCGGCGCATGGCAGAGCTCAGAAGGTAAGGAGCGGCGTTTGACTGTCCATGCAAAATTGTCTGGAATTCAGATTGGACATCATGTCACGTTTGGAGAGCCCCTGATGTGCCTAAACAGTGGAAACCCCCCACAAGTGACCCCATTTTGGAAAATAGAGCCCCCAAGGAACTTATCGAGATATGTGGTGAGAACTTTGAACCCACAAGGGATTCACAGAAGCTTATAACGTACAGCCGTACAATTAAAAAATCATATTTTTTCCATAAAAATGATCTTTTCACCCCCGATTTTTATTTTCCAAATGGTAACAGGACCCTAAAAGTTATTGTGCAATTTGCCCTGAGTATGCTGATATCCCATATGTGGGTGTAAGCGAATATTTGGGTGCATGACAGAGCTCGGAAGGGAAGCAGCGCCATTTGACTTTTATGGCTGGAATTGAGATCTGATGTCATGTCGCGTTTGCAAAGCCCCTGATGTGCCAAAACAGTGGAAACCCCCACAAATGACACCATTTTGGAAACTAGACCCCCCAAGGAACTTATCTAGATGTGTGGTGAGAACTTTGAACCCCCAAGGGATTCACAGAAGCTTATAACGTACAGCCGTACAATTAAAAAATCATATTTTTTCCAAAAAAATGATCTTTTCACCCTCAATTTTTATTTTTCCAATTGTAACAGGGCCGCAAAAGTTATTGTGCAATTTGTCCTTAGTACACTGATACCCCATATGTGGGGGTAAACCACTATTTGGGGGCATGGCAGAGCTTGGAAGGGAAGCAGCGCCATTTGACTTTTGTGGCTGGAATTGGGATCGAACGCCATGTGGCGTTTGGAGAGCCCCTGATGTACCTAAACTGTGGAAACCCCCCATAAGTGACCCCGTTTCAGAAACTAGACCCCCTATGGAACTTATCTAGATGTGTGGTGAGCACTTTGAACCTTCCAGTGCTACATAGAAGTTTACAGCGCCTAGGCGTGAAAAGAACAAAATCATATTTTTTCCACAAACATGATCTTTTAGTCTCCAATTTTTTTATTTTCCCAAGGGTAACAGAAGAAATTGGACCCCAAAAGTTGTTGTCCAATTTGTCCTGAGTACAGTGATACCTGATATGTGGGAGAAAATTACTGTACGGGCACACGTCAGGGCTCGGAAGGGAAGTAGTGATGTTTTGGAATGCAGACTTTGATGGAATGGTCTGCGGGTGTCATGTCGCGTTTGGAGAGCCTCTGATGTGCCTAAACTGTTGAAACTCCCCACAAGTGACCCCATTTTGGAAACTAGACCCCCCACGGAACTTATCTAGATGTGTGGTGAGCACTTTGAACCCCCAAGTGCTTCACAGATGTTTATAACGCCAGGGTGTGATAATAAAAAATTCATATTTTTTTCTTACAAAAATGATATTTTTGCCCCCAATCTTTTATTTTCCTAAGGGTAACAAGAGAAATTGGACCCCAAAAGTTGTTTTGTAATTTGTCCTGAGTAGGCTGATTCCCGATATGTGGGGGTAAAACACTGTTTGGGCGCATGGCAGAGCTTGGAAGGGAAGGATAACCATTTGACTTTTTCAACGCTGAATTAGCTGGAATTGAGATCAGACGCCAGGTTGCATTTGGAGAGCACCTGATGTGCACAAACAGTGGAAACCCCCCAATTCTAACTCCAACCCTTACCCCAACACACCCCTAGCCCTAACCCTAGCCCTAACCCTAATGGGAAAATGGAACTAAATACATTTTTTTTTATTTTATTATTTTTCCCTAACTAAGGGATGATAAAGGGGGGTTTAATTTACTTTTTATAGTGGGTTTTTATGTTTGGCAGCTGTCACATGCTAAAATGTGCATTTTATTGAAAAATAGCTTTTGCATCACCGCATTTTGAGAGTTATAATTTTTCCATATTTTGAACCACCGAGTCATGTCAGGTCTTATTTTTTGCGGGATGAGTTGACGTTTTCATTGGTACCATTTACGGGTGCGTGACATTTTTTCATCACTTTTTATTCCAATTATTGGGACGCAGAATGAACAAAAACCAGCATTTCATCGCTGACATAATGAGTGGCGCATGTTCAAGCATCCAGGTGTGACATCACATCCGGCCTCCAGTGCAACGCATGCAGGAAGATGCCACGAGCCGCGAGCTTCCGGTGCATTGCATCGGGCTTCCTGTCTGTGTGATGCGTGTTGTTTGGCGTTGCCATGGTGGCAGCGTCTTCCTGCACACTCTGCACTGGAGGTCGGATGTGATGTGACACCTGGAGCGCGCAATGTTTGAACATGCAACGCTCATTATGTCAGTGATGGGATCAGCTGTGGGGGACATATATATATGGGAATGTACACACAAGGCATTACAGCCCCCTGTGGAAGCCCAAGTGAAGCGCACGTTGGGGCTGCGACGTCTGATGGCACAGTGGACTTATTGTGGACCTTTTATTTCTTTTCTATATCCTGGCCTTATTCTACTGGCCTTTGACAGTTTTTGGGCACCTGTTAGCTGGACTATATGTGCAGGATAGTATACATGTGAGTGCATTGGTTGTTATATGCACTAGATATACATATATATAATTGTATTATTGGCTTGGATATGATATAAAATTTTGGTCTCATTACCTGGTCCATATATACATATTTCAGTTGCCTCAGAGTCTCATTGTCTATGTCCTTCGATGATTTTTTATGTCCATATGATGTAATTTTTACATAATTTTATAATTGAAATAATAAAATAAAATATTATATTTGATATTATTCAATTGAGGTTTTATTGCTTCTTTTCTTTGCTGTCTTCAGTTACTCCTAAGAACTTGTCTTCTAATGCAGCTCGGCTTTTCCTGGGTTCTGTCTATACACTGTACTCTTCTTCTACATAATAACTGTTTACTGCATGATACAGCTCTGCTATTTGTGTGTGATCTCCAAATACTTGGCTTTGCTACTTCAGGTTTCTTGTCTTCCAACTCTCCAGTGCTGTCCAAAGATGCCATCTGCACACTTGTCTCTGCTGAATATAGGAGCCTGGTTGTCTATATAACTTTACTATTCCAAGGTGCTGTCCACACATTTGACTCTAGTTCATCAAGATGCCTTTTAGTCTACACTGCTCTGCTGTACCAAAGAGTTTGTTTGCATATAGATTTTAACTGTTTTGTTGTTGTTTTATGTGTCATCCAGCAAATACAGCTCTAACAGGCTCCATGTAGATTTAGGCCATTCCCAATTTGCTTCACCAGACCGTGCTGTTGACCCTGAGCTATGTCTCTGCGAATCCACCTCCCCAGATGAGTCATTACATTCATTCTTCTCTTTTTAAAACACAATTCCATTCTTCACAAATTGTGCTGACCAAGAAATGACAGATTAATATGAAAAATTAAGCAATAGCACCAGTTTGAGATAGTTACTGTATGTATTATGTTTGCTAAATTAGACTATTACATCACAGGTATAAAAAGTCTTTTGTACTGTTTGTGACATGCATACGTTGTGAGACAGAGGCAGGGTAAAACGTTTTTATTTCTTTCACTAATGTGGGTGGCTTGCTTCTGCACATGCAATAACAAAGTGAATACATTTCATCAGTAGCTGCGCTATGCCCATACTGATCGTGAAAGTAACAGCAGCTGCCTGCAATGTGGCCCTTCCTGGTCACGCCTTACAGATTTGATCTGCTCTCCTATCTTTATCCCTATCAATCTGTATTATTTTTTAGTCCCTGTGCACTATTTTTAAACTGCTTTAGGCTGGAGTCACACTAGCCTGCGCAAAATACGGTCAGTATTTTACATGCGTAATACGGATGACAGACCCCTAAATAGTGCTCCGTATGTCATCCGTAATCAAGGTGTGGTTGCGTATTTTGCGCGTGTAAGCATCCGTATGTAATCCGTATGGCATCCGTATGGCGAGATTTTCTCGCAGGCTTGCAAAATGGACATATAATGGAGCCCTATGACAGGGTTTCTAACAGAAACCAAAGAATAGATATAGACACATAGAATGCATGTATATATATATGTATGTATTCTATGTGTCTATATCTATTCTTTCGTTTCTTTATTAAACCTGTCAGTGTGAGTTTACTGTAACGCGCACTGAATTGCCGGCTTTGCTAAAAGACACCTGGTGCGTATTTCTCGCAAGTCACTCGTGTGGTCCGTGTGTAATCCGTATTTTTTGCGCACCCATAGACTTGCATTGGCGTACTACGGCCGTAGTACGCTGACAATCGCAGCATGCTGTGAGTGGCACGGAGCGTAGGATACGGATGAGAAATATACGGCTGGTGCGAGGGACCCCATAGAGAATCATTGGTCCGTGTCTAATGCGTGCTTTTTGCGCCTCTCACTCTCCCGTATTCCTCGCCAGTGTGACTCCGGCCTTACTGTCACACACACACATACTATTTCTTGCATTTTCTCTCCTTATTCAAACCAAAATGACTTACGCATATTATGTTTCTGCATTTATGCAGACTATGACCGTGCTTTCTTACCGGCTGTGCTATACCATGTCATGTGACAGCTGCAATATATTATGAGGAAGAAAGCCTGGCCATTTCTAAAGTCATGTTATTTACTTTGGTTGATGCAATCTTCTTCAATGTGTACAACTGTTGGAGTATTTTAGGCGATTCATGAGAAAGCGAGTTGCAAATTGCTTAATTTCAACAGATTCATCAGATTACATAATATTTTAAACAAATCTGATGACATCTGTACCCACAGTGACTGGTCATCATGTTGGAGTGTATCTGAATATTAATAAAGTACAAGAATATAGGTAAGATTTCATCCTTACAGTATACATCATTTTCCTGAAGGTGACATGCAGCAAGTGGCTTTCTTACGGTATGTGGAATAGAACAAAATGAAATGTAACATTTTGTTGAAAATTCTTTCCATCATTTATAGGCAAATCTACTAAAAATAATTTAGAATTATACTGAATCCATTCATAATCTAAGCTAAGATTTTTTTGTGTATTCCGATACAAATATCACAGCAAAGTCTAAATATATGGTAGTTGTGTTATAGTCATGAGAGGTGAACACAGTCCTTTTGGTATCATTAGTATTAAAAAACATTTAAATCTTTTTTATTAAATGCATCCAAGACCAAATTCACACAAGCATGTGACTTTTTAGTGCACGCTCTGGATTGTCAAAAAATCATAAAACCAGGCCAAATTGCTCATACTGAATTACAGGTAGCGTCATGAGCTGCAGCATATTCGCCATTGTACAACCTTTGTAAAAACAAAATGGACCTGCATAATCTTGGGACCTGAATCAGAAAAGTTACATTTTTTTCATGTATTATTATATTTACCCCCTCACAAATTGGTTATAAGGCATAATTTTACCTTGCTCATAAAATATCATAGAATTGACCATTGTAAAGGCACTTAATGTTCACCATCGATATCTCAGAATTGTAATCACATGTTAAAGTTATAAGTAATTCGTGTTCTATAAGATACTTAAGAATAACAAACATTATAATGCAGTCATAAGTCTTAATCTTTATTAGTCTATAAAAACACGAACCAGTTTAGGTAGCATGTTAAAATCTGATGCTTTTCTGGCAACAGCCCTTAGTCATGAGCTTTTATCTTTTCCATTTCAATTGTAACGCACTGTTTGTCGCTAGTGACTCAAAGCAAAGCAAATTATTTTAACATGTGATCTAGTACATACATTACAAAGTATAGGACTGCTAAAGACATGACTAAGAAATGCGTCAGATATTAACATGTCACCTGAACTGGTTTGTGCTTTTATGGACTTTAAATAAATATCCGATTGGATGTGCCGAATTTCTACCTTTATACTTGTAATTAGATTGTGTAGAAAAGATAAGAAAGGATGACACTCACCGTTCTGTCGTGGGAATTCTTTATTGGTTAAAAGGCATTGGCACGGGAGGAATGTACAGAGGGTGGTCAATGTCTGTTTCACACACTTGCGCCCGCACCTCATCTCCAGCACAGGCTGCGACTGTAACTGCACGGAGGTGGGTAGGCAGGCAGATGTGAGATGAGGTGGCAGGTGTCCAGAGGCTGGTGTCCCGGCGGTGGGGTTCCCGGCGGCGGCGGTCCCGGTAGCGGGGGTCCCGGCGAGGGTTCCAGCAGCGGGTGTCCCGCTGGTGGTACTGCGCAAGGGCCTGGTACCACTAGCGGGTGCCATATTGGAATACCCATCTCTTGGGTATTCCAATATGGCGGTCGGCGTACTTCTGGTGCAGCGCGGTACATTCTGGGATTCGAGGACATCCAGATGGAAGTGGATGACGGACAAGCTAAGGCAATTATATATATATATATATATATATATATATATATATGCACTGTTTGCCAAAAGTGACTCAAAGCATGGCAACATTTTTAACATGTTTTCAAATAATTTTATTGTTTTTTTTAGAAATAAACAGGGTAGGGAAAGGAAGGTAGGAAGGGAGGGAAGGGAGTGGGGAATAAACAACCTTGTACAGGTATGGAAAAAAAATGTAAAAACTAGAGAACCCACAAATAGGCATAGAATAACATATATCGAATAACAACATAAAAGGAAAAAAAAATCGACAATCCTTATTAGGGGGTAACATTCTTGGAAGGAGATACAGCATCCCAGTACTAAAGTGCCCAGGTTTAAACTTCAAAATATAGTGCCTCTTGTTAAGTCTATTTGATATGACATTTGTTGTTCCAGGTCTTCCATTTTTTTGAGTATTTGTGAATGTGATTGTTGTTAATCGCAAATCTGCATTCTAAATCGCTGTGTTGGCCTATCTTGTCAAGTATGTCTGAAAACTTGGGAACCTCTGCTTTCTTCCACCATTGTGCTAACATGGTCTTGGTCACTAAGAGGATGTGTATGATAATGTGTCTTACCGAATCATCAAATTGTTCCATGTCTAATGAAAGAAGTGCTCTTTCGGGTGTAATTGTGAAGTCCTTAGCAATGAGGTTAATGTGCTGTGTGACTTGAAGCCAGAGGTTTTTGATTTTTGAACATTTTTTAACATGTGATCTAGCATGGACCAAGTATAGTACTGCCATAATTCTTCCTTTCAGCTAACTTAAAGCCCCATTCCAGCATTATTTTTCATTTCAGCAATAAGTGGTGTCACTAATGTAAGTTCCCTGCCCCTAGTCTTATGCTTAACAGTTGCCATCTTGTGCTACTCACAGTGCGGAGACGGCCCCCCTGTGACTGAAGCTTCTATCTGATGGAAGGCAGCTCTAACAGTCAAACTTTCAAAGTAGATCTATGAGTGCCTCATTCTGGACCTCATAAACTTAAATTGAAAAATGACTTCTGGATCGCCCAGCAAATACCGGAGCCAACCGATAGGTCCCAAACTGCATAAATTGACCAGAGCGGTGTCTAGAAGAGAAAAAGGCAGCGAAAGGTATTAGGAACATGGAACTTACATTGCTAACACCACTCCACTTAAATGTTTTAGTACACATGCTTGTATTCTTTAAATAGAATGCAAGAAATATGCAAAAAAACCTCAAGAATTGTTGCTCTATGGGGAATTCAAGCATTAACAGAAACAGATTAGATGGTAAAATGTGAACCATAGTTTAAAAAGATTATTTATATGGAATTCTTTAAAAAATGGAGTACTTGAAATTCATTAATTTGCTAATTAAATGATAAAAAAGCATGCAAGTCTAATTATCATCTCTGCAGCCCTCATTGTAATCATCCTTTTAGCACAAGAGCAATAGAATTGAAAATATATATGACCATTCTTCAAAGGTAAGTGCAAAGATTAAATTACATTGACTTGTAGGTAATTGCAATGGATAAAATGATACTTTGGATATTGTGGCTTGTACCAAGGTTACTACGAATATTAATTTTCCATGTTTAAAGCAAAACATTTATTGCCTAGTGGCATCAAGATGTTTGCATGAGAAGTTAAACGGAATCTGTTAGCTGGTTTCTGCTATGTAATCTGATGTAGGGGCTGAGAGCCTGATTGCAGTGTCACTTACTAGGCTGTACATTGCAGCTTTAATAAAATCAGGGCTTTATCAGATATTAGTTACAGTATTTTGTTCCTTCTGGTCAACTGCTGTAACCCTTATCCCACCACTGATTGCCACTTTTCCATCAATGAACTGTGTACACAGCTACCAATCATTGATTTGGGTGAGGATATACAAGTCTTAAGGGGCCTTTACACATAGCGATATCGCTAAAACATCACCGATTTTGTGACGCAGCAGCGATATTGCTATGTGTGATACTCACCTCCGACCGGCTCCCCCGCTGCCTGTCACTGATCGCGCGAGATCGTTCAGTTCCATTTCTCGTCGGGCGCTTCCTGCTGGCGCCGACGAGCGACGCGTGGACGCGGGCGGGAGGACATCAGGATCGCCGCATCTGAAAGGCAAGTAATGACCGCTGCTGCATCGCTACATCGCTAGTGAGATCTGCCTGTGTGGCAGCTCACTAGCGACCATTTAGCGATGCACCAGCGATCCTGACCGGGTCGTATCATTGTCGGGATCGCTGGTGCATCGCTAAATGTAAAGGGGCCTTTACCATTCAGAGCATATCTTGATCTGCAGACCATGCAGAGCAGGCAAACCACCATGTGATACAGTGGGCAAATCAAAGTTTCAGATTGCTTAGCAAAATCCTGACAGAATCCTTTTGAAGTGTTTCTAAAGATTGTCACAGTCATAATCCTTCTTTTTTAAGCCTTTTTTTATTGAAGATAGCCTTCTTGACTCTTACAAAAAATTAAAAAATAAATGTGCAGCACGGTGGCTCATTGGTAAGCCTTGCAGCGCTGGAGTCCTGGGTTTAGATCCCACCAAGGACAACATCTGCAAGGAGTTTGTATGTTCTCCCTGTATTTGCGTGGGTTTCCACCGGGTACTCCGGTTTCCTCCCACACTCCAAAAACATACTGATAGGGAATATAGATTGTGAGCTCCATCGGGGACAGTGATGAAAATGTGTGCAAACTGTAAAGCGCTGTGGAGCATGTTAGCGCTATATAAAAATAAAGATTATTATTATTAAATGTGTCCCCCAATTATGAAATACAGGAAATCAGATCTGTCAATTTTCCATTACCTATTTCACATTTTTTATGAACATACATGAAAAGCAAGGATCAGTATTAATATTGAACTTCTTTTAAGTCCCGTCCTATAATTAAAAAAAACAAATAAAAATATCTAATAAGAAAAATTTTGCAATATTTCTGTGGATCATTTTTCGAGGTTTCAATAATATAAACTATACCTCAAAATTAACTTGATCATAAATTTGTTTTAACCATACATGCAACGGACTCACTCCAGCAGCTGTAGAGACGGAGCGTTCACTCTACAAATCATTTTAATATTAATTTGATCCTTTTGTCTTGCCATTTAACATAGAGCCAGATAGCAAAGCAATCCATATATATTATGCGTATTAACATCATAAAAGACAAAAAGAATCTCCAACAAATTAATTTAATTACATTTATTACTATGCCGTCTTCCATTGTTCTGGTAAAATCTAACTCATAGAAGCAATTATATCAAACAATAGCATATGCTCAAAGTCAAGAGCAATAAATATGGTAATAAATAAAGACACAATCATTAATGAGCTCAGTTCTTGCCTTCTATGACAGCAAACCAAAAACAGTAGGTAGGAAGAAAATCAGTTTTAATGCATTTAGCTTACAGTTAGAAAGAATACACATTGCAATAGGTGAGGAAAAATAAAACCAACTGAAAACCCATGAGAAATGTAGAATGTAGAACTTGCAGAATACAGCATCCTCAGCTGGGACATTTGGCTTTGTTAGGGAAGCCTAAAAAATCATGCTAATTTCTAGACTATTTTTTTACATCATAGTTGTTAAATTATTTTTTGCTGCTAAATCAGAAATTATATTCTAAATCGGAAACAAAATTCTGGATTATATAATCCAATGTAAAAAACACATCCCCAAATAATGTAAAATATCAGATTTATTAATTTGACTTATTTAATCCCTTAGCAGCCACATATATACACTTTTTAACATTGTCAGTCAAGGTGCATTATTCCTTAAGGGGGCTTTACATATAGCGATATCGCTAGCAATATCCCTAAAGCGTCACCGATTTTGTGATGCAGCAGTGATATTGCTAGCGATATCGCTACATGTGATACTCACCTGCGACCGGCTCCCCCGCTGGTTATCGCTGATCGCGCGAGATCGGCCTGGTCCATTTGTCATCATCTGCTTCCTGCTGGCGCCAACAAGCGAGCCATGGATGTAGGCGTAAGACGGACACCCTCGCCGCGTCTGAAAGGCAAGTACGACCGCCAAGCATCGCTGCGTCGCTAGTGATATCTGCCTGTGTGGCAGCTCACTAGCGACCATTTAGTGATGCACCAGCGATCCTGACCGGGTCATATCGTGGTCGGGATCGCTGGTGCATCGCTAAATGTAAAGGGGCCTTTAGTGCTGCTTTTTAGCAGTACTGAGATATAAGATAATAGTGTTCCCCAGCATTAGTAAACCCCAGGGGGTATCTGCTACCTAAAGAACATGGGGGCTGGTTTCTATGGTCTCTGATCATTATTATTAACAAATAACACTGACCACGTTAAAGAAAATGAAGTCCAATTTAAGAATAATTTCTCTTTCCTCTGACATGATCTAATATGCCACAGTAGAACTAAATCATGTCCCCAGGCCCTCCACAATACCTTGGTACTGTACTTTAGCAGCACAATGTCTTAGTGGGTAGCATTGCAGCCTTGCAGCACTGGTGCCCTGGGTTCAAACCCCACCAAGGACAACAGCTGCAAGGAGTTTGTTCATTCTCCCAGTGTTTGTGTTGGTTTCCTCCGGGTACTCCAGTTTCCTCCCACACTCCATAGACATACTGATAGGAAATGTAGATTGTGATTCTAAATGGGGACAGTGAAGAAAATGTCTGTGAAGCGCTGTGTAATTAATGGTGCTATATAAGTGAGTAAAATAAAAATAAATAAATAATAGGTACTGGTAATATCATCCATCGCCACCACTCCTGTTCTTCCCAAAGCAAAATGGCATGTGCTTACTCTATGCATCTGCCATGATCTGTCTGCCGCCAAGTTGACCCTATCACAGTGATCAAAAGCCAAAATGTTTATCAAACACCACGGCACTTAGGGCTGTGCCGCTCTTTTCTCCCCTGGTAGCTGTTCTGGGAAAGAAGAGAGATACAGTAAACCCAAAGTGCTGTCCTGTCAGATAAAAAATAATCTAATTTCTACATCAATTTAAATAAATCCTTCCCCAATCTCCTATTCAGGCTCCTGATCACCTGATCATCCACCTCCCATGCATGTCACACCCGTCATCAGATTACACTTTTTTCTTTATGTTTATTTCTTTGCCATTTTTTAGAGGGTTAAAGTTTAGGATCAGGGCTAGGGGTTTAATCAAAAGAGAGAAATATATATATATATAATATTAGCTGAAGAGCCCGGCATTGCCCGGGTATAGTAACCAACTGTGGTTAGTTATAACAAATTATAATGATTATATTGCACCTACAAACATTTCACATCATATATTCAACACTACAGATTTGCAACACAAATTAACTAAGCGATTACCCAAGTACCCTCTCCTGTGTGATACTTTCTGCTGAGCTGTGTATCTAATCCTATCTTGTGCAATACTGACTGCTGAGCCGTGTATCTAATCCTATTCTGTGTGATACTGACTGCTGAGCTGTGTATCTAATCCTATCCTGTGTGATACTAGCTGCTGAGCTATGTATCTAATACTATTCTGTGTGATACTGTCTGCTGAGCCGTGTATCTAATCCTATCCTGTGTGATACTGACTGCTGAGCTGTGTTTCTAATCCTATACTGTGTGATACTAACTGCTGAGCTATGTATCTAATCCTATTCTGTGTGATACTGTCTGCTGAGCCGTGTATCTAATCCTATTCTGTGTGATACTGTCTGCTGAGCCGTGTATCTAATCCTATTCTGTGTGATACTGTCTGCTGAGCTGTGTATCTAATCCTATCCTGTGTGTTACTGACTGCTCAGCCGTGTATCTAATCCTATCCTGTGTGATACTGACTGCTGAGCTGTGTATCTAATCCTATTCTGTGTGATACTGTCTGGTGAGCTGTGTATCTAATCCTATCCTGTGTGATACTGTCTGCTCAGCCGTGTATCTAATCCTATTCTGTGTGATACTGTCTGCTGAGCTGTGTATCTAATCCTATCCTGTGTGTTACTGACTGCTCAGCCGTGTATCTAATCCTATCCTGTGTGATACTGACTGCTGAGCCATGTATCTAATCCTATTCTGTGTGATACTGTCTGCTGAGCTGTGTATCTAATCCTATCCTGTATGATACTAACTGCTGAGCCATGTATCTAATCTTATCCTGTGTGATACTGACTGCAGAGCCATGTATCTAATCCTATTCTGTGTGATACTGTCTGCTGAGCCGTGTATCTAATCCTATCCTGTGTGATACTAACTGCTGAGCTGTGTATCTAATCCTATCCTGTGTGATACTAACTGCTGAGCTATATATCTAATCCTATTCTGTGTGATACTGTCTGCTGAGCCGTGTATCTAATCCTATCCTGTGTGTTACTGACTGCTCAGCCGTGTATCTAATCCTATCCTGTGTGATACTAACTGCTGAGCTGTGTATCTAATCCTATCCTGTGTGATACTAACTGCTGAGCCATGTATCTAATCCTATTCTGTGTGATACTGTCTGCTGAGCCGTGTATCCAATCCTATCCTGTGTGATACTGACTGCTGAGCTGTGTATCTAATCCTATCCTGTGTGATACTAACTGCTGAGCTATATATCTAATCCTATTCTGTGTGATACTGTCTGCTGAGCCGTGAATCTAATCCTATTCTGTGTGATACTGTCTGCTGAGCCGTGTATCTAATCCTAGTCTGTGTGATACTGTGTGCTGAGCTGTGTATCTAATCCTATCCTGTGTGTTACTGACTGCTCAGCCGTGTATCTAATCCTATCCTGTGTGACACTGACTGCTGAGCCGTGTATCTAATCCTATTCTGTGTGATACTGTCTGCTGAGCTGTGTATCTAATCCTATCCTGTGTGTTACTGACTGCTCAGCCGTGTATCTAATCCTATCCTGTGTGATACTGACTGCTGAGCTGTGTATCTAACCCTATCCTGTGTGATACTAACTGCTGAGCCGTGTATCTAATCCTATTCTGTGTGATACTGTCTGCTGAGCCGTGTATCTAATCCTATTCTGTGTGATACTGTCTGCTGAGCTGTGTATCTAATCCTATCCTGTGTGTTACTGACTGCTCAGCTGTGTATCTAATCCTATCCTGTGTGATACTGACTGCTGAGCCGTGTAACTAATCCTATTCTGTGTGATACTGTCTGCTGAGCTGTGTATCTAATCCTATCCTGTGTGTTACTGACTGCTCAGCTATGTATCTAATCCTATCCTGTGTGATACTGACTGTTGAGCCGTGTATCTAATCCTATTCTGTGTGATACTGTCTGCTGAGCTGTGTATCTAATCCTATCCTGTATGACACTAACTGCTGAGCCTTGTATCTAATCTTATCCTGTGTGATACTGACTGCTGAGCCATGTATCTAATCCTATTCTGTGTGATACTGTCTGCTGAGCCATGTATCTAATCCTATCCTGTGTGATACTAACTGCTGAGCCGTGTATCTAATCCTATCCTGTGTGATACTAACTGCTGAGCCGTGTATCTAATCCTATCCTGTGTGATACTAACTGCTGAGCCATGTATCTAATCCTATTCTGTGTGATACTGTCTGCTGAGCCGTGTATCTAATCCTATCCTGTGTGATACTAACTGCTGAGCTGTGTATCTAATCCTATCCTGTGTGGTACTAACTGCTGAGCCATGTATCTAATCCTATTCTGTGTGATACTGTCTGCTGAGCCGTGTATCTAATCCTATCCTGTGTGATACTAACTGCTGAGCTGTGTATCTAATCCTATCCTGTGTGATACTAACTGCTGAGCTATGTATCTAATCCTATTCTGTGTGATACTGTCTGCTGAGCCGTGTATCTAATCCTATTCTGTGTGATACTGTCTGCTGAGCTGTGTATCTAATCCTATCCTGTGTGTTACTGACTGCTCAGCCGTGTATCTAATCCTATCCTGTGTGACACTGACTGCTGAGCCGTGTATCTAATCCTATTCTGTGTGATACTGTCTGCTGAGCTGTGTATCTAATCCTATCCTGTGTGTTACTGACTGCTCAGCCGTGCATCTAATCCTATCCTGTGTGACACTGACTGCTGAGCCGTGTATCTAATCCTATTCTGTGTGATACTGTCTGCTGAGCTGTGTATCTAATCCTATCCTGTGTGTTACTGACTGCTCAGCCGTGTATCTAATCCTATCCTGTGTGATACTGACTGCTGAGCTGTGTATTTAATCCTATCCTGTGTGATACTAACTGCTGAGCCGTGTATCTAATCCTATTCTGTGTGATACTGTCTGCTGAGCCGTGTATCTAATCCTATTCTGTGTGATACTGTCTGCTGAGCTGTGTATCTAATCCTATCCTGTGTGTTACTGACTGCTCAGCTGTGTATCTAATCCTATCCTGTGTGATACTGACTGCTGAGCTGTGTATCTAATCCTATTCTGTGTGATACTGTCTGCTGAGCTGTGTATCTAATCCTATCCTGTGTGTTACTGACTGCTCAGCTATGTATCTAATCCTATCCTGTGTGATACTGACTGTTGAGCCGTGTATCTAATCCTATTCTGTGTGATACTGTCTGCTGAGCTGTGTATCTAATCCTATCCTGTATGATACTAACTGCTGAGCCTTGTATCTAATCTTATCCTGTGTGATACTGACTGCTGAGCCTTGTATCTAATCTTATCCTGTGTGATACTGACTGCTGAGCCATGTATCTAATCCTATTCTGTGTGATACTGTCTGCTGAGCCGTGTATCTAATCCTATCCTGTGTGATACTAACTGCTGAGCCATGTATCTAATCCTATCCTGTGTGATACTAACTGCTGAGCCATGTATCTAATCCTATCCTGTGTGATACTAACTGCTGAGCCATGTATCTAATCCTATTCTGTGTGATACTGTCTGCTGAGCCGTGTATCTAATCCTATCCTGTGTGATACTAACTGCTGAGCTGTGTATCTAATCCTATCCTGTGTGGTACTAACTGCTGAGCCATGTATCTAATCCTATTCTGTGTGATACTGTCTGCTGAGCTGTGTATCTAATCCTATCCTGTGTGATACTGACTGCTGAGCTGTGTATCTAATCCTATCCTGTGTGATACTAACTGCTGAGCTATGTATCTAATCCTATTCTGTGTGATACTGTCTGCTGAGCCGTGTATCTAATCCTATTCTGTGTGATACTGTCTGCTGAGCTGTGTATCTAATCCTATCCTGTGTGTTACTGACTGCTCAGCCGTGTATCTAATCCTATCCTGTGTGACACTGACTGCTGAGCCGTGTATCTAATCCTATTCTGTGTGATACTGTCTGCTGAGCTGTGTATCTAATCCTATTCTGTGTGATACTGACTGCTCAGCCGTGTATGTAATCCTATCCTCCTGTGTGATACTGTCTGCTGAGCTGTGTATCTAATCCTATCCTGTGTGATACTAACTGCTGAGCCGTGTATCTAATCCTATTCTGTGTGATACTGTCTGCTGAGCCGTGTATCTAATCCTATTCTGTGTGATACTGTCTGCTGAGCTGTGTATCTAATCCTATCCTGTGTGTTACTGACTGCTCAGCCGTGTATCTAATCCTATCCTGTGTGATACTGACTGCTGAGCCGTGTATCTAATCCTATTCTGTGTGATACTGACTGCTGAGCCGTGTATCTAATCCTATCCTGTGTGTTACTGACTGCTCAGCTGTGTATCTAATCCTATCCTGTGTGATACTGACTGCTGAGCTGTGTATCTAATCCTATCCTGTGTGATACTGGGCTCCCCCTGCAGTCTGTGTCAGAGGGTGGTCTGTGTTGGCACGGTAATAAATTGTGTTATTTCCAGCTTTACAGAAGGACGATAACACCATAGAAATGATAAGAATAATAGGCCTCAGTTACCACAACTGTCTACAAAGAAAACTGTTGCTGATAGCATTTTTCATTTTTCATCTTTTAAACAGCTCTGGGACAGTGTGGCGAGGTTTGAGTGGCGACTTTTGTCTTTCGACTTTTATGTGGCGAGGCTGGTGTATGTGTGGTGAAATGTGTGCTGAGGGTGGTATATGTGTTGAAGCACGTGATAGTGTGTGGCGCATTTTGTGTGTGTGTTCATATCCCCGTGTGTGGTGAGTATCCCATGTCAGGGCCCCACCTTAGCAACTGTATGGTATATACTCTTTGGCGCCATCGCTCTCATTCTTTAAGTCCCCCTTGTTCACATCCGGCAGCTGTCAATTTGCCTCCAACACTTTTCCTTTCACTTTTTCTCCATTATGTAGATGGGGCAAAATTGTTTGTTGAATTGGAATGTGCGGGGTAAAAATTTTGCCTCACAATATAGCCTATGACGCTCTCGGGGTCCAGACGTGTGACTTTGCAAAATTTTGTGGCTGTAGCTACGACGGTGCGGATGCCAATACATACATACACTTTTTCCCCATTATGTAGATAGGGGCAAAATTAATTGGTGAATTGGAACGCGCGGGGTTAAAATTTTGCCTCACCATATAGCCTATGACGCTCTCGGGGGTCCAGACGTGTGAATTTTGTGGCTGTAGCTGCGATGGTGCGGATGACAAATACTACTACATTATATCTAGGTTTGCTAATTTTAGTTTAGATTATTTTTTTTATGTCTGGCATTGATATAAAGCCAAATTATGGCCCACAGAATGTTCACCAGAGGGTAAGCACACACCCTTCCTTTGCAGTTCTGATAGTCAAACCGAATCTGCTTCTGAAGTAGGACTGTTCTCAGACAGAGAAAGACTCCTCTTCTCTACAAAATAATCAAGGTGCACTTACTTTCCAGTTGCAGGAGAAAATTGTTGAGTGTCTTATAATTGACTAGGCAGCACAGGGGGAGACTTTCGGAGTCCCATCTAATTCTTCCCATACCTGCTACTGCCACCCAAAACGAAGCATGGTAGAAGGAGTGATTCACAGTCTTATTGCCCCATGTGCTAATCACAACCAGGCCTTTCTTTCTCCCACAACAAATCTAACAATTATTAAATTGCCATAAATTACATTAAATTAATTTCTGGAGTTGATCACTCACAAACATTTTTGACCATTTATCTATTTATCTGTTTCAGGAAACTTTTTTCCATTTATATTACTTCAATATTATTTATAAGGGCATGATCATTTTTTAATGAAGAATCTCCAATAATGAGGCTGCTCCATTTATATACACTATAAGCTTTGTTGCATGGTTCTTGCCGAAACTCCTGTACAGACAATACTTTTAGAATTCTGAAGGTAATTAGTTGTTTTGTGCTCATGGTAGTTCCTAACTTGACAGGCAGGAACCTGTTATGGTGTGAAGTCACTGGTATAATCATCATTTTTATTGATTGATAGAGCTAAACAGACATGGAACAACTAGTCTCATTGAAAGATTAACCTGTCATTCTATGTCTTCTGGTGTTCTTTCTTCTTTGTAGCAAACTGAGGTTTACCACATGGCTGGCTACATTTTCCTACATATTTTAAACATTTTGCTCTATACACCAGAACAGTTTATTTTACCTGCTGCAATGTACGCAATTGCAGGAAAACATTTTTGTTAGCAAGACCAAGTTTTATGATCCGCAAATGTGGAATTTTATGATCTGCAATTTTTTTTCTAGGGGCATGCCTCCCTTTGTGAGTTTTATTACATGAAAAGATTTTCTTGTTTGTGAGATTAATGTCTTTGTAAGCTTTGAAAAAATCATGGAATTCGATGAGTTTTTCTCTGAAGACCAATTGGTCACTATTAGAGTTGAGCGAAACGGGTCGAAAAAATTCAAAAGTCGCCGACTTTTGGCAAAGTCGGGTTTCATGAAACGAAACCCGACCCTAGGATGAGGTCGGCCACGAGGTCGGCGACTTATGCGCCAAAGTCGCGTTTCAAAAGTTTGTTTTGCACTTTTTTTCAGCCAATCAGGATCCACGGACACTGTGGGCAACGTGATGACATAGGCACGGGTCACCACCATCTTTCAGAAGGGCATGCAAGTGATTGGCTTGCTTTGGTGGGCGTCACAGGGGGTATAAAAGGGCGTGCACGCCGACCGCCATCTTACTTCTGCCGATCTTAGCATAGGGAGAGGTTGCTGCTGATTCTGTAGGGAGAGCGTTAGGCAGGGAAGAAGACAGAAAAACTGCTTCTGCTGCTAGCGATTTGGCCTGCACAACACACCAGTCACTGTGTGTGCAGTGCAAGGGGAGGCTATATAGTGGTGTATCAGTGGTGTTGGTTGTTGGGCTGCCTTCTAAGGCTTCCTGACAGGCTGGCATTGCTGTTTACCCACTGCTCCGCAAACTGCTTTTTTAAAAGCAATCCAATCTCCCTTATCCTCTAGTCACTTTGGTCACAGCTGCGCCATCGAGCCTGTCACATAGCGCTCAGATATTCATTGGGCCTCAAACTGCTTTTTTAAAAGCAAGCCCAATTTTTTTTTTTTGTCCTGCTGAGAAGAAAAAAAAACTGCTTCTGCTGCTGATAGCAATTTGGCCTGCACAACACACCAGTCACTGTGTGTGCAGTGCAAGGGGAGGCTATATTGTGGTGTATCAGTAGTGTTGGTTGTTGGGCTGCCTTTTAAGGCTTCCTGACAGGCTGGCATTGCTGTTTACCCACTGCTCCGCAAACTGCTTTTTTAAAAGCAATCCAATCTCCCTTATCCTCTAGTCACTTTGGTCACAGCTGTGCCATCGAGCCTGTCACATAGCGCTCAGATATCAGTGGGCCTCACACAATCCAAAAGTGTCCAGTGTCCAAAAGTGTGTGCAGAGATTCAAAATCTCACTTATCCTCTAGTCACTTAGGTCACAGCTGTGCCATCGAGCCTGTCACATAGCGCTCAGATATCAGTGGGCCTCACACAATCCAAAAGTGTCCAGTGTCCAAAAGTGTGTGCAGAGATTCAAAATCTCACTTATCCTCTAGTCACTTAGGTCACAGCTGTGCCATCGAGCCTGTCACATAGCGCTCAGATATCAGTGGGCCTCACACAATCCAAAAGTGTCCAGTGTCCAAAAGTGTGTGCAGAGATTCAAAATCTCACTTATCCTCTAGTCACTTAGGTCACAGCTGTGCCATCGAGCCTGTCACATAGCGCTCAGATATCAGTGGGCCTCACATAATCCAAAAGTGTCCAGTGTCCAAAAGTGTGTGCAGAGATTCAAAATCTCACTTATCCTCTAGTCACTTAGGTCACAGCTGTGCCATCAAGCCTGTCACATAGCGCTCAGATATCAGTGGGCCTCACACAATCCAAAAGTGTCCAGTGTCCAAAAGTGTGTGCAGAGATTCAAAATCTCACTTATCCTCTAGTCACTTAGGTCACAGCTGTGCCATCGAGCCTGTCACATAGCGCTCAGATATCAGTGGGCCTCACACAATCCAAAAGTGTCCAGTGTCCAAAAGTGTGTGCAGAGATTCAAAATCTCACTTATCCTCTAGTCACTTAGGTCACAGCTGTGCCATCGAGCCTGTCACATAGCGCTCAGATATCAGTGGGCCTCACACAATCCAAAAGTGTCCAGTGTCACTTGTGTCCAGTGTCACATCAAAAGAGTTGCTGGACAGCTTGTCCAGAGGGTCAAAAGATCACAGCGTGCTAGGCCGCAAAATGTCTGCCAAAGTAGGAAGAGTGCAGTGTGGCACTTTTTTGAACAAAATCCTCATGATCAGGCCAAGGTTATCTGTAAGAAGTGCGCAAAGACCTTTAGCCGAGGGAAAAATCTGAAAAATTTGATGGTAGTGGCAAGAGCAAAATAGGACCGAATGCAGGAGGTGTTGAGCCTGCGTCATCGTCTGGCTACATAAGGCCTCGAACGCTTAGTTTTCTAGGAGTTGGCAAACCGCTTTTAAAGCCAGAGCATCAGGAAAAAGTTTTGTCTAACATTGCCGACTCAGCCTCCAGCTCTATCGCCTCCTCTTCTTCAGTTGTAAAAAGTAAAAGCACTGAGTCATCATTGGAGGCTCATGTTCATGAACCACACCTTTCCTTGTGTCCTTCACCCCAACCAAGATTGAAGGATGACGCAAGCCATACTACTGATTACTCCATGGAGCTGTTTTCACATACCATGCCTGGATTATCAAGTGAAATGGTGAATTACCCAGGCCAAGATGAATCTGACATGGAGTGCACTGATGCACAGCCGCTGATGGATGATTCTGCTGGTACATTCACTCAGATCACTACATTGTCCTCGCAGTGTACAGAGCCAGATTCTGACCCTGATGAGACTCAGGTGCCCTTTCCCGCACACTATACCACCATACACGGTGACACAGAGGAAGGTGCACATGACATAGAAGAGGAGGTGATGGATGACCCAGTTGTTGACCCAGATGGGCATCCATTGGGGGAAGAGGGTGCTGCTTCCAATAGCTCAGATGAGGAGCATCCACAGCAGACATCGACATCGCAACAGCTGTTATCTGGCAGGCCCGGAGCACTCCAAAGACAGGTTCCAAACATCAAAAGAGTTGCTGGACAGCTTGTCCAGAGGGTCAAAAGATCACAGCGTGCTAGGCCGCAAAATGTCTGCCAAAGTAGGAAGAGTGCAGTGTGGCACTTTTTTGAACAAAATCCTCATGATCAGGCCAAGGTTATCTGTAAGAAGTGCGCAAAGACCTTTAGCCGAGGGAAAAATCTGAAAAATTTGAATACCAGTTGCATGCTTAGACATTTAACCAGCATGTACTTGCAAGCGTGGACACAACACCAAACCTTAAGTGCCACATGTGCAACTGATCACAACGAAGGTAGTCAGCAACGCTACATTGTTTCCCCCACTGTAAGCCCACCGGTTAGCACAGCAGCAAATGTTGAGGTGTCGTTGCAAGGCCACAGCAGTCAGGGAATCCCACTGTTATATCAACGAAAGACTGATTCTAGGCCATCAGAAAGAACACCAACTCCATCACCATCATCAACCCTCTCTCAGTCCGCCCTGTCCACCGCTACTTCCACCATATGCAGCTCTCAAGTCCAGCTCACCCTCCCAGACACTATGAGTAGGTCAAGAAAGTACTCAGTCTCTCATCCGCGTACACTGGGTTTGAACGCCCACATTGCCAAACTAATCTCGTTTGAGATGATGCCCTTTCGGTTGGTGGAAAGCACAGCTTTCCGCGAACTCATGGCCTATGCAGTACCACGCTATGACCTACCCAGTCGCCACTTCTCTCGCAAAGCCATCCCAGCCCTCCACCATCATGTGAAAGACCGCATTGTCCATGCACTCAAGCAGTCAGTGAGCGGAAAGGTGTACCTCACTACTGATGCATGGTCCAGTCGACATGGCCAGGGCCGTTACGTGTCCATCACTGCGCACTGGGTTAATGTGGTGGATTCAGGGTCCACAGGGGACAGCGGTGGTGGGACAGTGCTGTCTAGCCCACGGTATAGGAAACAGTTGGCTGTAGGCGTTCCACCCTCCTCCTCCTCCTCCTCCTCCAGAAGCAAAAGCTCGTCCACAGAGCGCAGTCGTACGAGCACTCCATCTGCAGCTGCCACTGTTGCACACGATGTGTCCCCCTATCGAGCAGCTAGTGGAAAGCGTCAGCAGGCTGTGTTGCAGATGTTGTGTTTGGGCGACAGACATACCGCCGAGGTGCTGGCCGAGTACTTGAAGCGACAAACTGAGTCATGGCTGGGCAGTGTACATCTTGAGGCAGGCAAGGTAGTTAGTGATAACGGCCATAATTTTGTGGCAGCCATAGCCCTTTCAAAACTCAGCCACATACCTTGCTTGGCTCAAACCTTGAACCTGGTGGTGCAGTGCTTCCTCAAAAATTATCCGGAGTTAACAGCCCTGCTCCAGAAGGTGCGAAGACTGTGCGCGCACATCCGCCGGTCGCCTGTACACTCCGTTCGTATGCAGAAGCTGCAGCGATTGCTCCACCTTCCCAACCACCGCCTCATTATCGACATTGCAACAAGGTGGAACTCCACCCTGCACATGGTGGAGCGGCTGTGCGAGCAGAGGCAGGCCATAATGCATTTGTGGGAGGATACACGGCCAGGCACGTTGAGAGCAGACATGGAGTTGACAGGTGTGCAGTGGTCGAAGCTGAAAGACCTCTGTAAAGTCCTTCAGTGTTTTGAGGAATGCACACGGCTGGTAAGCGCAGACGACGCCATCCTAAGCATGAGCATCCCACTTATGCGTCTGCTCATGCAAACTTTGATGCACCTTAAGGAGCAGGCGTCTGCAGCCAATGTTGATGAGGAGGAAGAGGAGGAGGGAATCCTTGATGACATTCAGCCATTGTCTGCTCAGGGACCTCTCCTGGACGAGGTGGAGGAAGAAGAGGAGGAGGAGGATGATGATGGGGATGATTACTTAGGGGAGGAGGATGCATCTCGTGGGGCAAGTGAAAATGTTGGCGTGGCAAGGTCTGGTACAGGGTTTGTGCGTGACTGGAGGGATGTGGATTTGCCAGAAAGTGCTCCTCCAACCAGCACTCGCAGTGCATCATTGACACCGGGAACATTGGCCCACATGTCAGATTATGCCTTGCGGATCCTAAAAAGGGACCCCCGCATTGCCAAAATGATGAACGATGACGACTACTGGTTGGCCAGCATCCTGGATCCACGCTATAAAGGCAAATTACAAAACATCATGCCACAGGAGAACCTTGACCTAATATTGGCTAATAAACAAGCAACTCTGGTAAATCGGTTGCTTGAGGCATTCCCCGCACACAGCAGCGGTGATGGTTCTCACACGAGCCGTACGGGCCGGGGGCAGCTTGGCAGAGGTGTTCGTGGTGCACACAGCAGAAGTGGCGTTGGAGACAGGGGTTTCATGACAATGTTGTGGACTGATTTTTCAAATACCGCTCACACAACTGGTAATACTGCATCGATGGAAAGTGACAGGAGACAGCAGTTGTCAACCATGGTTACAAACTACTTTTCCTCCCATATCGATGTTCTCCCACAAAGGTCATTCCCCTTTGACTATTGGGCCGCTAAACTGGACACCTGGCCTGAATTGGCCCAATATGCCTTACAGGAGCTCGCTTGCCCAGCTGCAAGTGTGCTATCGGAAAGAGTCTTCAGTGCAGCTGGATCAATCCTGACAGAAAAAAGGACCCGTCTGTCAACCCAAAATGTGGATGATCTAACCTTCATTAAAATGAACCATGCATGGGTTTCCAAGGATTTTGTCCCACCTTCCCATGATGACACATAGGGTGACAGAAAAATGGCTTGCTTTGGTCCACCTCTTCCTGGGACTTGACCTATTTCGCCTTTTGCATCGAATGTCCAACATCAACATATGCCACTTTCTAAAACTCCCTAACTGTGCTGCCTCCTCCCCCATGGCCGGGGTCACCACCTAGCGCACGACACCGTGCGAGTGCCGTTGCCCTGGACAGGTGGGTAGGCCGACTCTTGGGCGCGGGCACTGGCACAGGGTCCCTCATAGTGCAATCAAGTGTCTCTGACGGTGGTGGTGCACACCCGCCATCAGACACACCGCTGTACTATGAGGGGCCCAGTGCCAGTACCGGCGCCCACGAGTGGGCCCCCCTTGCTTGGGCAGGGCCCCAGCATTTGCAATCTTTACCTCTCCCTGCTCCTCCGCTGTGTAATCTGGGCCGTCAAATCCATACTGTGCCTGACACCGTCTGAGCCTGCCTCCTGAGACATATATTTTGAATGTGTACGCTATCCATACATGTTATCCGGGGATACGGTACCCTTTCTAACCTTTGTGCAATCACATGCAATCCATACTGGGCCTAACACCATCTGAGCCTGCCTCCTGAGACATATATTTTGAATGTGTACGCTATCCATACATGTTATCCGGGGATACGGTACCCTTTCTAACCTTTGTGCAATCACGTGCAATCCATACTGGGCCTAACACCGTCTGAGCCTGCCTCCTGAGACATATATTTTGAATGTGTACGCTATCCATACATGTTATCTGGGGATACGGTACCCTTTCTAACCTTTGTGCAATCACGTGCAATCCATACTGGGCCTAACACCGTCTGAGCCTGCCTCCTGAGACATATATTTTGAATGTGTACGCTATCCATACATGTTATCCGGGGATACGGTACCCTTTCTAACCTTTGTGCAATCACGTGCAATCCATACTGGGCCTAACACCGTCTGAGCCTGCCTCCTGAGACATATATTTTGAATGTGTACGCTATCCATACATGTTATCCGGGGATACGGTACCCTTTCTAACCTTTGTGCAATCACGTGCAATCCATACTGGGCCTAACACCGTCTGAGCCTGCCTCCTGAGACATATATTTTGAATGTGTACGCTATCCATACATGTTATCCGGGGATACGGTACCCTTTCTAACCTTTGTGCAATCACGTGCAATCCATACTGGGCCTAACACCGTCTGAGCCTGCCTCCTGAGACATATATTTTGAATGTGTACGCTATCCATACATGTTATCCAGGGATACGGTACCCTTTCTAACCTTTGTGCAATCACGTGCAATCCATACTGGGCCTAACACCGTCTGAGCCTGCCTCCTGAGACATATATTTTGAATGTGTACGCTATCCATACATGTTATCCGGGGATACGGTACCCTTTCTAACCTTTGTGCAATCACGTGCAATCCATACTGGGCCTAACACCGTCTGAGCCTGCCTCCTGAGACATATATTTTGAATGTGTACGCTATCCATACATGTTATCCGGGGATACGGTACCCTTTCTAACCTTTGTGCAATCACGTGTAATCCATACTGGGCGTGAGAACGGCTGGCGAGCTGTTAAGCAAGCTACAGCACCTGTGGTTTGCACACGTAAGTTTTTCATTTTTTCAGGAATGACGGTTAGGCCTAATTCCGGAACTGCAGTTGACCTGCACTTACTGGGAAATCATTGTCCGCGGGTAATAATTGTAATCAGTGATCCCCATCACTAACGTTGTTCAGCGGGTTATCTGCACCTGTAAGCGACAAACGCTGGCCTTTTCAGTGTAGCGCACATGCAGCCACGGACATGTAAGGGCATGACAAACCAGTTATTGGCCAGTCTCATGTTCCAGAGCCTCACGTGTCCCTCTAGTAAGCCGGACTCGGACCGCGGGGCATGACGGAGTCTCGTTCGTTAACGGAATTAAGCTTGCAATGTGTGCATCTGTTCTGTAGCTGGCATGGTTGAGGTTTTCCAGTTGGAGTCGAATTTAACCGTAGGCTCCACTCCTGGTGGTGCCCTTCTGGACATTCCTTTAAGGTTCAGCTTTGCAACCATACTGCCCACGTAAAACAAACAATTTGCCTTCATGAACGCTGTTTGGAGGGTCATGACTCGTGGGAATAACGCCGCCCAATCAGTTAACCTGCTAGTGAGATCCTTCGTTGCTCCCAAGCATGACATCACACTCCCTAGGAGGAAGGTAATGCCACTGTGGCGACCGTACTCCTGGGGTCGACACAAGTGCACTGATGCCCAGCCACTGCTCGATGAATCTGCTGGTACATTGACCCAGACCACTACATTCCCCTCGCACGCTACACGGCCTGAATCTGACCCTGATGAAACTCAGGTTACCCTTCCCATATACAGTTCCATCTTACACGGTGACAAAGAGGAAGCTGCAGATGAAAGTGCAGGTTCGGCCCACCCGCCATCAGACACACCACCGTACTATCAGGGGCCCTGTGCCAGTGCCGTCGCCAACGAGTGGGCCCCCCCTGCTTGCTCAGGATCACAGCACTTGCAAGGTTGAAATACTGTGCAGTGAGATGGAAGATTGGGACGACGAGGAGTCCAGACTAGTACAGGGATTCCCTAGCGAGGAGACTTATTTGATTGTTTTCAATGTTGGGACAGCAATTTTTGGGGAGCACGTTACTCTGGAGAATGATAGATGGGGCCCACCATACACTGGAACATTCCAAAGGTGGACATCAGACACTGGAGCAGCATTTACAGGGCCCATTATACACTAGAGCATTAGAAATGGGGCCCATTATGTTTGGAGCATTATTTGGGCCCATAAGACAGTGGAGCTTCATCCATGGGGACCAACATATACTGTAGCATTATGTGGAGCTCATCATATACTGTTTCAAACATTATATGGGACCAATGATTCTGTATGGAGAAATAGATGGGCCTCGTCATGAGATGTAAAAAGTGAAGTATTTTTCATTGTACTATACCGCTATTTCTCTGCCGTATCGGAGCATGATGAGTTTTGGTATGTGTTAAAGGGGCGCTCTTTCGCCCAGGGCACATGAAAACCTGGAGCCAGCCCCCCCCCCACAACTTTAGCCAAATAACCCCCATTTTTCAGTGCGTAACTTGTATTATGAAGTTAATTAAGGTTGACAAGCTTAAGTAAGAAGAATTGATGCTTTTGGCATTCAAATGGGCACTGTAGGTGTGTTTCCTGTCCTCCTCTCACTGCCGACTTTTATTCCCCATTGACTTACATTGGGTTTCGTGTTTCGGGACGACCCCGACTTTTCCCTATAATCGGACGATCTTGCTCGACCCGACTATTGGAAAAGTCGGGTTTCACGAAACGAAACGCGACCCTAAAAAACCAAAAGTCGCTCAACTCTAGTCACTATCTATTATAGGCACAGCCGTTTATCCAGCACTCAGTCATTGGTGCTGTATTTGATGTATGTCTGAACACTGACAAACGAGGTTTCTGATTATGTACCAAAAAGATTCATAAATAGTGTTGAGCATTCCGATACCGCAAGTATCGAGTACCGGCCGATATTAGCTGTATCGGAATTCCGATACTTAGTTCCGATACTTTTTTCATATCGAATACCGGAATCGGAAGTTCCCATAATGCTAGGAGCCCGCTCGATTTGATTCAGCCAATGGGGATCCTCAGAAGTGTGGGCACATCCTGTTAGGCATGTAGGCATGTTAACTACTGGCATGGCTGCGATTGGCTGCTGAAATGATGTCATGATGCACTATAAAAACTGCAGCAGCTGCCATTTCGGGTTCACTCTGCTGTGAATTCAGTTAGGGACAGGCTGCTGTTGAAGACTGTGAGGGACAGTTAGAAATAGCGATCATCAAACATAACTATTGCTCTACCCAGGCTGCATAATCCACCACTGTAGCATTTTTGTAGCCCACCAGCGCTGTTTTAATAGCTGTCTGCAAGGGCTGTGTGAATGCAGACCCACGCTGTGTAGTGTGTCCTGCAGGCATGTCTGCTTGTAGGCCGCCCAGCGTGTGTCTCTGCCTCATACACATTTTTCTTTTATTGCTGCTTTTTTTTTCTCCTGTATAGTGTGCTTCTATACGTATCCATATACGTTGGTTGCAAACACTAAAGGAGTGGACAGCAGAGCCTTTCAGCAGCCTTTCAGTGCTATAGCCCATTTCTCTGCACTGTTTTTGGCTGTCTGATAGGTCTCTCTGTGTGTGAGTGCAGCTCACGTTGCAGTGTGTTCTACAGCCACCGCTGGTTGTAGTCCGCTCAGCGTGCATCACTGCCTCATACATAGTCCTTTTTTTGCAGCAAATTTATCCAGAATTTTGCTCCTATATTTGTGTGCTTCCATCCGCATCCATTGTCATTGGTTGGTTGCAAACACTATATAGGATTAGATAGAGGAGCCTTTTTGCTGGCTTGTGCCCTTCAGGGCACGCCAGACTAGTATCACCCTATTTTTTGGAGCCTCATCAATTGCATTGTAGGTTAGCTTCCTGCATTGTAATCACTCCAAATAGGTTGTGATACTATAGCTTTCAAACTTTGGTCACATCCTTTTCTTTCCCCCCCCCCAAAAAAAAGGAAATAAAGTTCACTCCACTTTCCAGTTGTGTAGGCCACATTAGATCATATCAAAGTGTAGTACACACACTCTTAGCCAAACTAGTGTTTCTTATACTGGTTAGCAGGTGTTCAGGAATAAGAACACTAAGCCACCCCTTTTTTACTTTTCTGCCTATCTTTATCAGTCTACCAAGATGAAGAAGGCAGGGAGTAAGGCACGTGGTCGTGGCCGTGGAGTTTCAGCAGGGAGAGGACGGGGGGATTCAGCAGGGAGAGGACGTGGGGATTCGGTGTCTGCTGTGGCCACCAGTGACCCGGCATCCCCCACTTTTACCAGGCAACAGTCCTTCATGCGCAGCTTTGTAGGACCTCGCCGTACCCCACTGCAGCGTGACGAACAAATTGAAGCCGTTGTCGGATGGATGGCATCCACTTCAATGACTTCCGCATCCTCCCAGGGCCAGAGCACTGAAGAGCAACCATCTGTCTCTTCACCACCTGCCAAATTGCCCAGGCAGTCTGAGAGCCCTGGACAGGAGCCATCTCAATCTTTACTTCTGTTCTCAGAATCTGTTGGCTTGGAAAGATTTGGCCAGACAAGCAGCATTCTAGAGCGTGAAGAAGAGGGAGTATGCAGTGATGCGCAACTGCTTTGTCCCTCTGAATCTGAAGAGGCGGGTGGGCCAGTGCCTATTGTCAGCACACCTCAGTGCTCATCTGATGATGATGAGACTCAGTTGCCAATTTCTGGTGCGTACGGTGCTGGTGAGACAACCCAGGACCAGCCGATGCTTGAAGAGGGGAGTGGAGATGATGAAGTCCTTGACCCATCATGGCGTCAGCCACAGGAAGGTGGTGGGAGCAGCTCTGAGGAAAAGATTCCCCGAAAGGCCAAAAGAGGAGGGAGAGGGCGGGGGCAGACTTGGTTGCCTGTAGCCTCCACTTTGGCACCCGTGAGGAGCAATCCTCTTCCAAAACAGAAAACGGGCGCTCCCAGGACTTGCAGTGTGTGGTCTTTTTTTGGCACAGTTGCAGATGACATTTGCTTTGTCAAATGCAAGCTGTGTCATCAGAAAGTTAAATGAGGGAAAAATGTGAGCAACCTCAATACCACAAATATGTGGAAACATGTGCGTACCAAGCACGAGGTGGAGTTACACAGACACACTGAATATGTAGGCCAACCTTCAGCAGCACCTACCACCTCTTCAGTTCGTGTTGGGGCCTCTTCCTCCAGCTCACACACAGCTGGTTCGGCTTCCTCACTGAAATGCCATGGAAGAACCACTGCCACTGTTGTCCAGAGACCCAGTGAAATTCCACCCACTGAACCACGTTCTCAGTCATCAGCACACTCCCAGGCAACTCACCAGCAATCGGTAGCACAGGCATGGGAGTAAAAGCGTCCATACTCGGCAAACCATCCCCGAGCACTGGCTCTGAATGCCAGCATTGCCAAACTACTGGCCCTTGAGATGCTGTCATTCAGGCTGGTGGAGACTGACACCTTCCGGAACTTGATGTCATTGGCAGTTCCACAATACAATGTGCCCAGCCGCTTTTATTTCAGCAGGCAAGCCATCCCTGCCCTGCAAAAGCATGTGGAGGGAAAAATTAAAAATGCGCTACTAAACGCCGTCAGTAGCAAGGTCCACCTGACCACCGATGCGTGGACAAGTAGCCATGGACAGGGATGATACCTTTCAATCACTGCCCATTGGGTCAATGTTGTGGAGCCAGGTACAGATCTGGAGAGTGGCTCTGTACGTATTCTGCCAACTCCAAGGATTGCAGGAATGCAGTCTGTACATATTGAGTCCTCCTCCTACTCTAGTTCCTCGGAATCAGCACTGCATGAGCCTGTTAGGTCAGATATGAGCACAGGTGTGGCCAAACGTCAACAGGCCGTCTTAAATTAATTTCTTTGGGGAATCGGAGCCACACAGCACAGGAGCTCTAGAATGCCATCAAGCAGGAGAGCGATGTGTGGTTTGTGCCAGCGAATCTCCAGCCAGGTTTGGTAGTGAGTGACAATGGCCGAAATCTAGTGGCAGCTCTGGGCCTAGGCAACCTCACTCACATACCATGTCTGGCACACGTGCTCAATTTGGTCGTGCAGAGCTTTCTGAGGGACTATCCGGATCTTGATGCACTGCTGCACAAGGTTCGCCTAGAGTGTGCTCACTTGCGGCGTTCCAGCATGGCAAGATCGCGCATTGCATCTCTGCAACGCCGATTCCGCCTGCCAGAACATCGCATCATATGTGACCTCCCCACCAGGTGGAATTCAACGTTACATATGTTGGAGCGGTTGTGTGGGCAGCAGGCAGCAGTAATGGAGTACCAGCTGCATCAGGCGCAAACAAGTCGCACTGTGCGCCGGACACACTTCACCACCACTGAGTGGGCCACTATGAAGGACATCTGCCAAGTTTTGCGTGCCTTTGATGACTCCACGCGGATGGCCAGTGCAGATGATGCACTAGTCAGCATGACTGCCCCCCTTATCTGTCTGCTTCAAAAAACCTTACAAGCACTAAGTGAGGAGGTTTTTGAAGAGGTCGAGGATGAGGAGTCAGAAATGCCATCTGCTTCTGGCAAGTCTGCGCAACGTGCTTCCACACAAAGGCCCAGGCAGGGGACACTTAGTGACGAGGATGACGAGGAGTCAATGGAGGAGGAGGAACACATCTCTCCAGAGGAGGGAGGTACACAAGGCTCTAGTAGTCAGTGTGTACAGCGAGGGTGGAGTGATGCTGAGCAGGCTGAGATGCTGCCTCAAGCTGGGGACAGCGTTTCCGGTCCAGTTGGCAGTCTGCAGCACATGGTTGATTTCATGCTGCAGTGCTTGTTAAATGACCGCCGCATCGCCAACATTCTCCACATGGCTGATTATTGGGTGTACACCCTCCTAGATCCTCGCTACCGGGACAACTTACAAAGCCTCATACCACAGTTGAACCGGGAGCGTAAAATGCAGGAGTACCAAGAAACACTTGTGCAGGCCATCATGTTCTCCATTCCCCCCGCAAGTGTTGCTGGTAGTGCTTTTCAAAGCAGCCATGTGTGTAGAGGCAGTGGAGGAAGCTCTGCACAAAGAGGTAGCAGAGGCAGTGCCGCAGGACAAGGCAAGGCCAGTATGGCCCAAATGTGGAAAAGTTTTCTTTGACCGCCACAAATGGCTACACCATCACAGACGGCTACAGTCAGCAGGAGGCAACGTTTCCATCAGATGGTGACAGACTACTTGTCTTGCCCTGTTAGTGTACTCCCAGACGGCTCTTCCCCGTTCAAGTATTGGGTCTCTAAGCTGGATACATGGCCAGAGCTTAGCCAGTATGCATTGGAGGTGCTGGCTTGCCCTGCTGCCAGTGTATTATCGGAACGTGTCTTTAGTGCTGCAGGTGGTGTGGTAACAGACCGTCGCACGCGACTATCCGCCGATAATGTTGACCGGCTTACTTTTCTGAAAATGAACAAGGCCTGGATCTCACCTGAATTTGCCAGTCCTCTTCCAGAATAAATATTTGGCTGGCAACAGGATCCAGGTCTCCTGTTGTGTTCATGTTTCTATGACCTGAACTTTATTTCCTGGGCTACAGCAACGCCCGTTGTTGCTCAAAAGTGCTGTCCACACAGACAAAACACTCGCTCATGTGTAAGTGGGGTTCGGTAACGTCAGCTGATCCCCTGCTGTGTGTATGGCAAAGTGTCCTGCTCCCTCCACAGTCAAACAACCTCAGATTTACACCTGGCTCCAAGTAGGCCTCGGCCTACTACCTGATTTTCCCTGGGCTCTGACACCGCCAGTTGTTGCTCAGAAGTGCTGTCCGCACAGACAAAACACTCGCTCATGTGTAAGTGGGATTCGGTAACGTCAGCTGATCCCCTGCTGTGTGTACGGCAAACTCTCCTGCTGCCTACAACTTCTGACTACCTCTGATTTAATATTTTCTCTGATTTGCCCTCTGTCTCCACTCTGTTTTGAGTATTTCCTCTGGCCTACAACACCGCCTGTTTCTGCTCTCAAGTGCCGTCTGCTCAATCCACACTTGTTCCTGTGGTACCTGGGTCCTGTAACATCTGCTCATCTCCAGAGGCGAGTCCGGCAATGTCTCCTGCTCTGTCTACATTCCCACTACTTGTAGTGGAAAAGTGGACAGAGCAGGAGACATTGCCTGACTCAACTCTAGGGAGAAGCTGCTGTTACAGAACCCCAGTAACACAGGAACAAGTGTGGGTTGTGCAGATGGCATTTCAGAGCAGCAACTGGCATGGTTGGAAGCCAGAGGAAATACTCGAAACAGAGTGAAGACAGAGGCCTAATTGGAGTACGTTGACAGTTAGTAGTAGTCTAGAAACAATCGAAAACTGCCACCAAGTAGGCCTCGGCCTACTACCTGATTTTCCCTTGGCTCCGACACCGCCAGTTGGTGCTCAGAAGTGCTGTCCACACAGACAAAACTCTCGCTCATGTGTAAGTGGGGTTTGGTAACGTCAGCTGATCCCCTGCTGTGTGTATGGCAAAGTGTCCTGCTCCCTCCACAGTCAAACAACCTCAGATTTACACGTGGCTCCAAGTAGGCCTCGGCCTACTACCTGATTTTCCCTGGACTCCGACACCGCCAGTTGGTGCTCAGAAGTGCTGTCCGCACAGACAAAACACTCGCTCATGTGTAAGTGGGGTTCGGTAACGTCAGCTGATCCCCTGCTGTGTGTATGGCAAAGTGTCCTGCTCCCTCCACAAACAACCTCAGATTTACACCTGGCTCCAAGTAGACCTCGGCCTACTACCTGATTTTCCCTGGGCTCCGACACCGCCAGTTGGTGCTCAGAAGTGCTGTCCGCACAGACAAAACACTCGCTCTTGTGTAAGTGGGGTTCGGTAATGTCAGCTGATCCCCTGCTGTGTGTATGGCAAAGTGTCCTGCTCCCTCCACAGTCAAACAACCTCAGATTTACACCTGGCACCAAGTAGGCCTCGGCCTACTACCTGATTTTCCCTGGGATCCAACACCGCCAGTTGGTGCTCAGAAGAGCTATCCACACAGAAAACACTCGCTCATGTGTAAGTGGGGTTTGGTAACGTCAGCTGATCCCCTGCTGTGTGTATGGCAAAGTGTCCTGCTCCCTCCACAGTCAAACAACCTCAGATTTACACCTGGCTCCAAGTAGGCCTCGGCCTACTACCTGATTTTCCCTGGGCTCCGACACCACCAGTTGTTGCTCAGAAGTGCTGTCCACACAGAAAAAAACACTCGTTCATGTGAAAGTGGGGGTCGGTAACGTCAGCTGATCCCCTGCTGTGTGGAGGGCAAAGTGCTGCTGCTTCCAAGTTGTAACTACTTCAGATTTAAACATTCTCTGATTTGGCCTCTGTCTCCACTCTGTCTCTAGTATTTCCCCTGACCTCCAGCACCGCCAGTTCCTGCTCACAATTGCCGTCCGCGCATTCCACACTTGTTCCTGTGTTCCTGGTGTTCTGTTACGTGAGCAGATCCCCCAATGTGTGTCCGGCACTGTCTCCTGCGCTGTCCACCTTCCCACTGCAAGCGGTGGGAATGTGGACAGAGCAGGAGACAGTGGCAGACACACATCAGGGGATCTGCTGACATTACAGAACCCCAGTAACACAGGAACACGTGTGGATTGGGCAGACGGCTGCTGTATGCATAAACTGGCAGTGTTGGTGGTCACGTGAAATCCTGGAAACAGAGTGGAGACAGATGCCTAATTGGAGCATGTTGACAGTCTGTTGTAGCCTACAAACAATCTAAACATACCACCAAGTAGGCCTCGGCCTTCACCATGATTGTCCCTGGGTTCCAACAACGCCAGTTGGTACTCGGCAGTGTCTTTGGCACGGGTACTCCCTGTTGCCCAGCCTGGTTCCAGCACGACAGCTGTTTCTGGGTAGTGTCAAGGTCACTATGCCACCAATCCGTTGTCCTGTCGTCTTGCGGCCGGGTTAGCCGACTCTACGGTGCCTGCAGTTTAGGTGACTCCTATGTGGGCTGCGGGAACTGGCACTGAAGGCTGGATCTGTAGTGCCAATGGGACATGGACCCCCTGTAGGACTGTGGGTTTCGGTAACTGCGGCCGGCTTGCAGCCTGGCTACTTTGCTTTGGATGGGTACCTTCTTATACCCACCCGGGTTCCAGCACTGTCAGCTGGTTCTCGCCAGAGCCTTTGGCCTAGGTGCCTCCATCTCGGTATCCGAAGGTCCAGCACCGTCAACTGGTCCTTGGTAGTGCTTTCTAGCACAGGTACCTCCTGCCTAGTAACCGTGGTCCAGCAACGTCAGGTGTTCCTCGGTAGTGCCATTGGCTCTTGTAGCTTTTGCTACCCATCTGGGTTCCAGCACCGTCAGCTGCTTCTCGGCAGTGTCTTTGGCACGGGTACTCCCTGTTGCCCAGCCTGGTTCCAGCACGTCAGCTGTTTCCGGGTAGTGTCAAGGTCTCTATGCCACCAATCCGTTGTCCTGTTGTCTTGCGGCCGGGTTAGCCGACTCTACGGTGCCTGCAGTTTAGGTGACTCCTATGTGGGCTGCGGAAACTGGCACTGAAGGCTGGATCCGTAGTGCCAATGGGACATGGACTCCCTGTAGGACTGTGGGTTTCGGTAACTGCGGCCGGCTTGCGGCCTGGCTACTTTGCTTTGGATGGGTACCTTCTGCTACCCACCCAGGTTCCAGCACTGTCAGCCGGTTCTCGCCAGAGCCTTTGGCCTAGGTGCCTTCATCTCGGTATTCGAAGGTCCGGCACCGTCAGCTGGTCCTTGGTAGTGCTTTCTAGCACAGGTACCTCCTGCCTAGTAACCGTGGTCCAGCACCGTCAGTTGGTCCTCGGTAGTGCCATTGGCTCTTGTTCCTTCTGCTACCCATCCGGGTGCCAGCACTGTCAGCTGGTTCTCGCCAGAGCCTTTGGCCTAGGTGCCTCCATCTCGGTATCCGAGGTCCAGCACTGTCAGCTGGTCCTTGTTAGTGCTTTTTAACACAGGTACCTTCTGCTTAGTAACCGTGGTCCAGCACCGTCAGTTGTTCCTCGGTAGTGCCATTGGCTCTTGTTCCTTCTGCTACCCATCCGGGTGCCAGCACTGTCAGCTGGTTCTCGCCAGAGACTTTGGCCTAGGTGCCTCCATCTCGGTATCCGAAGTCCAGCACTGTCAGCTGGTCCTTGGTAGTGCTTTTTAGCACAGGTACCTTCTGCTTAGTAACCGTGGTCCATCACCGTCAGTTGGTCCTCGGTAGTGCCATTGGCTCTTGCTCCTTCTGCTACCCATCCGGGTTCCAGCACTGTCTGCTGGTTCTCGCCAGAGCCTTAGGCCTAGGTGCCTCCCTCTCAGTATCTGAGGTCCAGCAACGTCAGCTGGTCCTTGGTAGTGGTTTCTAGCACAGGTACCTCCGGCATAGTAACCGGGGTCCAGCACCGTCAGCTGTTCCTCAGTAGTGCCATTGGCTATTGTTCCTTCTGCTGCCACTACGGGTTCCAGTACTGTCAGCTGGTTCTCGCCAGTTTCTCAGCCTTCTTGTACCTTCTGCTACATTTCCAAGATCAAGCGTTTTGAAATTGTCTTTGGTAATCCTTATTGATCTCCATGACGACGACCCTGATGACGACGACCCTGAAGACCACACCAAAGAAGACCAAAAATATGACCCTAAATAATAAGACCAAGAGGACAAAGAACTTGAAGACAACCACCAAGATACAAAACAAAAGACAGAAGAACAAGAAGCAGAAGAAGCAAAAGCAGAAGAACAGAAAGCAGAAGAACATTAAGCATAAGACTAAAAATCAGCATAGAAGAAATCAAAATTATAAGCAGAAGAAGACTAAGCAGTAAATGGGGGTGAGTCCGTTCCTCCTCGTGGTGCCCGTGGAAAATGCCTGCTGCTGCAGGCCAAACTGAACGCGGACAAATCCTGTTGTAAATCTTTTGTGACAGGCAGAACGTAAGGTGTAATCTTATAACTTTTATAGATAAGTACTACAGGAATGCCTGTCACCATAAGAAAATGAAGAAAAAGAAGAATAGGAAGAAGATGAAGAAATAGCATATGAAAATTAATAATAGCTGAATAAGAAGAATATGAAGAATGGAAAAAAAAATTAATGGGAAGAAGGTGAAGAAGATGAATAAGGTGAAGAAAAAGTTGATGAAAAAAATGCTACTGCTGCGGATCATGAAGGAGAAAGTGTGGGAGAAGTACAAAAGAAGGTGAAGAGCATGGAAGTTGTGAAACATACATATCTGACAAAATATAAAAAAGTTAACATAGTCAATATCTTTTTAACTCCGAACGTCTTGAAAAAAAAATTGGAATTAATGCTATGCCATGTGATTTGAATAAACCACTATGCCTTTAATGTCTCCTCCACCTCCCACAATACATTCTACATGACTCTTATTTGTTTTCAATTACGTAGAATTAGCCAACAAGGAAATAAAGGGCTTTTTTAAATTCCGATATCGTAAGTCCCATTGACTTGAATGGGACTTCCGGTATCGGAATCGGCGATACCCGATATTTTTTTCGTATCGGGCGATACCATCCGATACGATATTTTTGGGTATCGAACGGTATCGCTCAACACTATTCATAAAAGAAAGTGAAAAAAATGCAAATTGTAATTTTTCTATTTTGTGTTGTATCAACTGCATAAAAAGTAAATACATTTATGGGTGTTTTCTGTGGTGGTTCTTGAATCTCATCACATGGGCTCTGAAAATAGGAAAACCTATTCCAAATAGATCCAAATTTGTGTTACAAAATTCTAATAGTGCTCCTTCTGTTTTGAGCCCTGCCATTTGTCAAAACTGAACTTTTTATCTACATGTGTGGTATTGCGGCTCTGATAAGAAAGTGGGTAACAAACTGTGGGGTCCACTTTTTGGAGTTACCTCTTGAAAAAAATGGTAAAAGACTTTAAGGCTAGAGCAACATCTTTGTGAAACAAATACATATTTTCAATACTACAACCTATTTTTTTCAACTTTTATGTACTACCTGTCGGCTCAAAATGCTCACTATACCTCGTTATAAAGTATTGGGGAGATGGAGTTTCCAAAATGGGGTGACTTATGGGGAGTTTAAATCTAACTTAGTGCCCACAATCTATTTCGGTCAAATTTGTGTTCTAAAACATAAATAGTGATCCTTCAGTTCTGAGCCCTTCAGTTTGCAAAAACAGAATTTTTTTTACTATATGTGGGGAATAACTGTTTGGTGTCAGATTCCTGCAGCTGCACAGCAAGAATCCAGAGCCATACATCCAGCGGTCTCCCATTCCTTTCCGACTGCTCAGGGACCTGCACAGCAATCGTGGCGATCCAGGCACCCTGCTCAGACCAGCTCTCTGGGTCTGGATGTTGCTGCCACCTCTGGACCAGCAATGGTAGCGCAACCTGCTTTGCAGGAAACCACTCCATAGGCTAAGTCCTCTCGCCGCGCTACTGGGCATGCCCACGAGACGATCTCCCAGTGGAGATTGGGGGTCATATGCTCAGATCCTTGTCCTGATCTGATTGGCCCATCTCAGAGGTCTTGAAGGTCCCGGAAGCGCATGGGTATAAAAGGTCCGCATGGCCGCTCGCCCATGCACTAGTATAGACTATACTTGCTATGTGTGAATGGTGATGGATGTAGGATTCTGGTGACTGACTCATTTGAAACCCCTTTCCTCTGATATTACGCATGTGAATAGGGAACTAGAGAGAGAGTCAGCACCAGTCAGTGGCAAGCTATAGGCCACAGTGCATACCGCACCTCTGCACTAGCGTCCGATGGTGTCATGCCTCATGGCACTATCGTATAGAGGCAGTAGTTACCACCGTGCTGCAGTTAGCAGCACTTACCGGCATCCTCGGTAGCGACGCCACACGCACGGTAGGTCAAGACGGACACCGACCTCTGTCTTGGGCCGTGTCTTGTGACCATATACTGTGTGTGCATGCCAGCTGAGACCTGTGAAGCTAACAGGCTCGGCATTTATGCTTTAGGGCCTCTGTGAGTTTAACAGAGTCCACTCTGCGCACCCCGAGTGACGTTTAACCTGAGCGCAGTATACCGCCATATAGAGAGTCCGCCATTACTCAGCAGCGGTTGTTACACCTACTGCATGGTGGACCCCGGGAGGCGAACGCACTTCCTTTTATTTATATTTAGTGCGTTCTGCCGTCCCTAACATTATACTAGCGCCAGGGTCAGGCTAGTAGTGGCGGACCTGCTGCAGCGGTACATTCGGCAGCTGGAGAGCAGGTTGGCGGTTATCGAGAGCTCCACCTCAGCTGCGAATGCTACGGTAGGCGCTGCTCAGGCAGTCGCAGAGGCTGTCTCATGCGTGCCCACACTCACGCCTATCCCCACAATATCTCGCCTCCCGCTCCCTAACAAGTTTTCGGGTGACAGTGCCACCTGTAGGGGATTCGTGAGTCAGTGCTCTATCCAGCTTGCGTTACTGGCTGCACGGTTCCCTACAGAGAAGGCTAACGTGGGGTTTATTGTTTCTCTTTTATCTGGCAGGGCATTAGAGTGGGTTATGCCATTGTGGGAGCATGATGATCCCGTGGTTCAGGGGGCTGCTCAGTTCCTCACAGCTCTGAAGCAGGTATTTTTGGGACCACGGATCACGCACGACACCTCTCTCCAATTATTGGCCCTAGCACAGGGGTCTCTCTCGGTCAGCCATTATGCCGTCCGATTCCGGACATTGGCTTCCGAACTAGAGTCGCCCGATAAAGCACTCATCCCTGTGTTTTGGAGAGGGTTCGCACAGCATGTCAAAGATGCTCTAGCAACCAGAGAGGTCCCCACAAGTCTGAAGGAAGTAATTGCCATCTCCACCCGCATTGATCTCCGGTTTATGGAGCACGGGCTAGAACGTGCGCAATCCAGACGAAGGGTTAACTTGGCTCCCACCTTCACCTTACCGCTAAGATCTTCCGCTCAGGAGCTTACATCCTCCGCACCTATGGAGGTGTCTCGCGCCGGCTCCAAGCCATGTCTGGTGCGAAGCTCCGCCGTTGTTACCAGTGCCGGCAGTTTGGTCACTCGGCTAGTACGTGCCCTCTGCAGTCGGAAAAACGACAACGTCCAGTGGTCGCAGGTGGTGGTCAGACAAATATGAAACCTTTTCTCCCAAACCGGTATTCTGAGGGACATTAGATAGTGGGGTCTCCACCTGGGAGGTAGAGGTTACCGTTGATTCCGGGGATGAGGGGAACTTTATGTCCTCGACCTTCGCCCAGAAACACGCTATTCCACTGGTGTTACTGCCCCAACCTCTGACCATCAGGGTGGTTAGTGGTGCACCTTTACCATCTCAGGTGACCCACCAGACAGCCCCACTCGGGCTCTCAATCTCACCCTCTAATTGTGAGATTCTGTCCTTGTTCATTTTGCCAGATGGCATCGACCAGGTGTTTCTCAGAGTTCCCTGGCTCCGTTGTCACTCCCTGGGCCCGGATCTTTACGAAATTAGATCTACGGGGGGTGTACAATCTGATCCGCATTCGCGAAGGAGACGAGTGGAAGACAGCCTTTAATACCAGGGATGGCCACTATAAATATCTGGTCATGCCCTTCGGCCTTTGTAATGCGCCTGCTGTCTTCCAGGATTTCATCAACGATGTCTTCTGCGATATGCTCTCCACCTCGGTGGTGGTCTATCTGGATGACATCCTCATCTTCTCACCAGATTTGACATCCCACCGGAGAGATGTCTGCAGGGTCTTCGACTGTCTGCGAGCGAACTCTCTTTTCGCCAAGCTGGAGACGTGCCAGTTTGAGCAGGAGTCCTTGCTGTTCCAGGGCTACATCATCTCGGCCCAGGGGTTGGCTATGGATCCAGCCAAACTGCAAGCGGTAATGGACAGGCAGGAACCACACTCACTCAAAGCGGTGCAGCGCTTCCTAGGGTTCGTCAACTATTACCGCCAGTTCATACCTCACTTCTCCACACTGGTAGCTCCTTTGCTTGCTCTCACAAAGAAAGGAGCTAATACTAATGCTTTATCTGAACAGGTCTCCAAGGCCTTCTCATTAGAGTTGAGCGAAACAGGTCGGTCATATTCAAAAGTCGGCGACTTTCGCTGAAGTCGGGTTTCATGAAACGAAACCTGACCATAGCGTGAGGTCGGCCACGAGGTCGGCGACCAGAGCGCCATAGTTGCGTTTCAAAAATTGCTTCCAGCGCCCTTTTTCAGCCAATGATGGAGGACGCACACTGTGGGCAACGCGATGACATAGGCATCGGTCACCACCATCTTTGAGAAGGGCATGCAAGTGATTGGCTGGCTTTGTGTGGCGTCATAGGGGCTATAAAAGGGTGTGCACACCGACCGCCATCTTACTTCTGCCGATCTTAGCATTAGGGAGAGGTTGCAGCTGCTGATTCAGAATAAGGGAGAGCGTTAGGCAGGGAAGAAGAACCAAAAAACTGCTTCTGCTGTTAGTGATTTCCACTTACAACACACTTTGTGTGCAGTGACAGGGGAGGCTCTATTTTTGTGCATCAGCTCTGTTGGTTATTAGGCTGCCTTATAAGGCTCCCTGATAGCTGCATTGCTGTTTGCACACTGCTGTGCAAGCTGCTTTTTTAAAAGAAAAAATACTATTCTTCCTCTTTTCTGCAGTTACCAAGCACACATTTTCCACCCTTTTGTGTGTAAGCAGTCCTGCTTATTAGGCTACCTGCGTCCATACTTAGACTTGAGAGCATCATTGTCAGCGCCCTCAAATCTTTAGTGAGATCCAAATTCTCACCAATCCTATAGACACCCTCCACCTTGTCATACACCATCCAATTTCAGCCTGTTACATTGAGGTGTAATCTCTACTGGGCCTGAGACAATAATTCAGCGTCCTGAAATCTATAGTGAGATTCAAATTCTCACCAATAGTAGATACACCTTCCACCTTGTTTTACAGTACCATATAGCTGGTGGTATTTTGGGTACATTTTCACAAAAATGAGGAAGTATGGTGGAAGACGCCATGGAAGTGGGCGGGGGTTGCCAGCTGGTCCCGGTGGTGGTGGTGGTGTTGCATCTGTTGGTAGTGGCAAAAGCGCAATAGCACCAAAGGCAGGAGGTGTTGAGCCTGCGTCATCGTCTGGCTCCACAAGGCCTCGAAAGCTCTCTTTTATGGGAGTAGGTAAACCACTTTTAAAGCCGGAGCTTCAGGAGCAAGTTTTGGCTTAGATTGCTGACACAGCCTCCAGCTCTATCACCTCCTCTTCTGAACTTTCAAAAAATAAAAGCACTGAGTGGAGGCTCCTGGTCTGGAACAACACCTTTCCTTGTGTCCTTCACCTCTACCAAAAGTGAAGGATGTGGCAGGCCATATTACCGATTACTCCATGGAGCTCTTTTCACATACCATGCCTGGGTTAGCAAGTCAAATCGTGAATTCCCCAGTCCAAGATGAATCTGACATGGAGTGCATTGATGCACAGCCACTGCTAGATTTTTCTGCTGGTACATTCACTCAGAACACTACATGGTCCTCGCAGTGTACTGAGGCAGAATCAGACCCTGATGAAACTCAGGTGCCCCTTCCTGCATACTATACCACCTTACAAGGTGACACAGAGGAAGGTGCACATGAAATTGAAGAGGAGGTGATGGATGACCCAGTTGTTGACCCAGATTGGCATCCATTCGGGGAAGAGGGTGCCACTGCCAATAGCTCAGAAGAGGAGGAGGAGGAGGATCCGCAGCAGGCAATGACATCGCAACAGCTGTTATCTGGCATGACCGTAGCAGTCCAAAAACGTGTTACAAAAACCAAAAGAGTTGCAGGACAGCTTGGCAAGACAGTCAAATTAGCACAGCGTGCAAGGTCTCAAAATGTCTTCCATAGTAGGAAGAGTGCAGTGTGGCACTTTTTTGAACAAAATCCTAATGATCAGGCAAAGGTTATCTGTAAGAAGTGCGCAAAGACCTTTAGTCGAGGGAAAAATCTGAGAAATTTGAATACCAGTTGCATGCTTAGACATTTAACCACCATGCACTTGCAAGCGTGGACGGACTACCAAACCTCACACACCATATGTGCACCTGCTCCCAATGAAGGTAGTCAGCAACGCTACATCGCTTCTCCCACTGTAAGCCCACCGGTTAGCACACCACCAGCAGCAAATGTCGAGGTGTCGTCGCAAGGGCAAAGCAGTCATGGAATCACAATGTTGTTGCTATGAAAGACTGAATCTAGGCCATCAGCAACACCACCAACACCATCACCAACCCTCTCTGTTCGCCATGTCCACTGCTAGTTCCACCATATGCAGCTCTCAAGTCCAGCTCACCCTACCAGAGACTCTGAGTAGGACAAGAAAGTACTCATCCTCTCATCCGCGTACACTCGCTTTGAACGCCCACATTGCCAAACTTATCTCGTTAGAGATGTTGCCCTACCGGTTGGTTGAAAGCAAAGCTTTCCGTGAACTCATGGCCTACGCAGTACCACGCTATGACCTACCCAGTCGGCACTTCTTTTCGCGAAAAGCCATCCCAGCCCTCCACGTGCATGTGAAAGACCGCATTGTCCATGCACTCAAGCAATCAGTGAGTGGAAAGGTGCACCTCACAACAGATGCATGGCCAGGGCCGTTACGTGTCCATCACTGCGCACTGGGTTAATGTGGATGCAGGGTCCACAGGGGAGAGCGGCGGTGGGACAGTACTGCCTACCCCACACTATAGGAAACAGTTGGCTGTAGGCGTTCGACCCTCCTCCTCCTCCAGAAGCAAAATCTCGTCCACAGAGCGCAGTCGCACGAGCACTCCATCCGCAGCTGCCAGTGTTGCACACTCGGTGTCCCACTATCGAACAGCTAGTGGTAAGCGTCAGCAGGCTGTGTTGAAGATGATGTGCGACAACAGACACACCGCGGAGGTACTCGTCAACTACTTGCAGCGACAAACTGAGTCATGGCTGGGCAGTCTACATCTTGAGGCAGGCAAGGTAGTTAGTGATAACGGCCGGAATTTTGTGGCAGCCATAGCCCTTTCAAAACTCAGACACATACCTTGCCTGGCTCACACCATGAACGTGGTGGTACAGTGCTTCCTCAATAATTATCCGGAGTTAACAGCCCTGCTCCATGAGGTGCGAAGACTGTGCTCGCACATCCGCCGGTCGCCCGTACACTCCAGTCGTATGCAGAAGCTGCAGCGATTGCTCCACCTTCCCAAGCACTGCCTAAATATCGACGTTGCAACAAGGTGGAACTCCACCCTACATGGTTCAGAGGCTGTGCAAACAGAGGCTGGCTGTAATTCATTTGTGGGAGGATACACGGGCAGGCAGTTTGAAGGCAGACATGGCGTTGTCTGGTGTGCAGCGGTCGAAGCTGAAAGACCTCTGTAAAGTCCTTGAGTGTTTTGAGGAATGCACATGGCTGTTAAGCGCAGACGATGCCATCATAAGCATGAGCATCCCACTTATGCGTCTGCTCATGCAAACTTTGATGCATCATGAACTGGTTTTGTCTTACATTGCCGAAACAGACTCCAGCAAATATGCCCTCCTCTTCTGAAGTTTCAAAAAACGCAAGCACTGAGTCATCAAGTGCTGGCGCCTGGTCAAGAAGAACCCCTTTCCTTGTGTCCTTCACCCTCAACAAAAGTCAATGATGCAGCAGGCCACACTTCACATTAGACCATGTAGCTCTTTCTATCATACCATGCCTGGGTTATCAAGTCAAATCGTGAATTCACCAGTCCAAGATGAATCTGACAAGGAGAGTGGGTGGCAAGCCAGGGCAATGGGGTTAATCGGTACCGGGCAGGTGTCTCAGAGGGATGTGTCACGTTGGTGGTGATGACCCGTTCCGTGGCCATGGGCGTCCATGCAAAGGGGTGAATAACGTTTATAGGTGAATAATATGTAACGCCACCTGTGGTTCCTGACCAGATTGACCTGCGCTGCAGTGTCGCTTCTCTGGGACATATATTGTGGTGCAGCTAAGATGTAGAAGCCCTGCACATGTAGGGCCGTAGTCGCAGGGCAGATGAAAGAGTTGGTAGATGGTGTGCAGTGCAGGATGTACAGTGGGGAAAAAAAGTATTTAGTCAGTCAGCAATAGTGCAAGTTCCACCACTTAAAAAGATGAGAGGCATCTGTAATTTACATCATAGGTAGACCTCAACTATGGGAGACAAACTGAGAAAAAAAAATCCAGAAAATCACATTGTCTGTTTTTTTTTCATTTTATTTGCATATTATGGTGGAAAATAAGTATTTGGTCAGAAACAAAATTTCATCTCAATTGCCTTTGTTGGCAATGACAGAGGTCAAACGTTTTCTGTAAGTCTTCACAAGGTTGCCACACACTGTTGTTGGTATGTTGGCCCATTCCTCCATGCAGATCTCCTCTAGAACAGTGATGTTTTTGGCTTTTCGCTTGGCAACACGGACTTTCAACTCCCTCCAAAGGTTTTCTATAGGGTTGAGATCTGGAGACTGGCTAGGCCACTCCAGGACCTTGAAATGCTTCTTACGAAGCCACTCCTTCGTTGCCCTGGCGGTGTGCTTTGGATCATTGTCATGTTGAAAGACCCAGCCACGTTTCATCTTCAATGCCCTTGCTGATGGAAGGAGGTTTGCACTCAAAATCTCACGATACATGGCCCCATTCATTCTTTCATGTACCCGGATCAGTTGTCCTGGCCCCTTTGCAGAGAAACAGCCCCAAAGCATGATGTTTCCACCACCATGCTTTACAGTAGGTATGGTGTTTGATGGATGCAACTCAGTATTCTTTTTCCTCCAAACACGACAAGTTGTGTTTCTACCAAACAGTTCCAGTTTGGTTTCATCAGACCATAGGACATTCTCCCAAAACTCCTCTGGATCATCCAAATGCTCTCTAGCAAACTTCAGACGGGCCCGGACATGTACAGGCTTAAGCAGTGGGACACGTCTGGCACTGCAGGATCTGAGTCCATGGTGGCGTAGTGTGTTACTTATGGTAGGCCTTGTTACATTGGTCCCAGCTCTCTGCAGTTCATTCACTAGGTCCCCCCGCGTGGTTCTGGGATTTTTGCTCACCGTTTTTGTGATCATTCTGACCCCACGGGGTGGGATTTTGCGTGGAGAACCAGATCGAGGGAGATTATCAGTGGTCTTGTATGTCTTCCATTTTCTAATTATTGCTCCCACAGTTGATTTCTTCACTACAAGCTGGTTGGCTATTGCAGATTCAGTCTTCCCAGCCTGGTGCAGGGCTACAATTTTGTTTCTGGTGTCCTTTGACAGCTCTTTGGTCTTCACCATAGTGGAGTTTGGAGTCAGACTGTTTGAGGGTGTGCACAGGTGTCTTTTTATACTGATAACAAGTTTAAACAGGTGCCATTACTACAGGTAATGAGTGGAGGAAAGAGGAGACTCTTAAAGAAGAAGTTACAGGTCTGTGAGAGCCAGAAATCTTGATTGCTTGTTTCTGACCAAATACTTATTTTCCACCATAATATGCAAATAAAATGAAAAAAAAACAGACAATGTGATTTTCTGGATTTTTTTTTCTCAGTTTGTCTCCCATAGTTGAGGTCTACCTATGATGTAAATTACAGACGCCTCTCATCTTTTTAAGTGGTGGAACTTGCACTATTGCTGACTGACTAAATACTTTTTTTCCCCACTGTAGCAGAGCCGTGCGCGAGGCGCAGGGGAAAGATGACAGACAAAGTCGTGCAGTTCCTTTACCTGTACTTGGTAAGTGCTGTCCAGGACCCAGAGTACAGATGGAGAAGGAGTTGGTCAGCCTGGAAGCCAATTTGGAATTCTCTCTCTGCAGATAGGTAGTGTGGCCTCCATTCTAGCGCTTATCTGAGGTACTCGCAGTACTGAGTTCACTGAAGTTCCCCCTGTTGACTCTCTTTTGGAACTTTCTCATATGGCAGGCAGCCATTGCCTTTTCCTTCTGGCTCACACATGTCGCTGCTGGGGCATCTGAGCCTTTGTTGGGAACAGAGCATTTACAGCTGCTACTTCCTCCGGTTTCTGCTGCAGGACCGTCAGTGTCCCTACAAATTCGGAGACCGGAATCAGGACCATGTGCTCCAGCTAGGTGTGAGCCTTAACTCTACTCATCCTCCAGCTCCCCTTCTCACGTCCACACACTTCCCCTTCCCTTCACAGACTGCCCTAACTTACCTCCTCCCAACCACAGAGAGCAGCTCCTCAGCAGTCAGGTTCAGAGCTCTCCCTACTGGCCTGGAGTGGGAACTGTGTTGTGTGTTGGTTTAACTGCTAGAGAGATCCTTCGTTGCTCCCAAGCATGACATCACACTCCCTGGGAGGAAGGTAATGCCACTGTGGCGACCGTACTCCTGGGGGCGCCACAAGTGCACTGATGCCCAGCCACTGCTAGATGAATTTGCTGTTACATTGACATAGACCACTACATTCCCCTCGCACTCTACACAGCCAGATTCTGACCCTGATGAAACTCAAGTTCCTGCTGAGAGTTCATTTTCCCCTTCACCATTGAGGTCTGATGAACTCCCTCTTCTGGTGAAGGAAGGTAGTGAGGCTGATTACAAAGCACCTGAGCAGAATGATGATGACTGGGTGACTGGAATTGCTGACAGGATATAAGGTAGCCGATGCCCTTCTGCCTTGCGGGTGATTTCTCTGAGGGATTCTAGGAGACCAGTCTGATTCCTGCTCCTCAAAAGCTAAGTTTTCTGCTCTGCTTTTTGCATTTGTGTTTTGGTTTTGTTTTGCCTTGTTTTTCTGGATTTCTGCCTTACCCTGCTGGGTGAGCTGAATTCCTTTTTGCTCTATCTTCAGAAAATACCTGAGTACTGATATAGTCTTTTTGAAGCCTAGCGTCTTCAGGGCTTTTTTCCCTATCAGTCTGTTGGCTCTTATTTTGAGAGGGTTTTGGCGGATTGCAGACAGCAGCTTTTCTATTCTGTCCTATTTAGTTAGCTTGGGCCCCATCATTTGCTCAGCCTATCTTTCTATCTGTGTGAGTATTTTTTCATCTTGCTTCACTGTCATTACATGTTGGGGGCTGCCTATTGCTTTGGGGTCTGCTCTGGGGCAGTTTAGATTTCCCTTTCTGTCTTTAGGCTATGTAGTTCTCCGGCTGTGATCGAGGGGTCTAGGGCACCGTAGGAACCCCCCACGGCTACTGCTAGTTGTTGTTGTTAGGTTCAGGGGTCTGCAATCCAATAGCTGCCAAGTTCTCTGGTTTTCTGGCCTTAGCTAGTATTTCTGTTTTTGTCTCCTACGGTTACTCATTCATAACAGGTTCCCCTTCCCGCATACCATACCACCTTACACGGTGAAAAAGAGGAAGGTGCAGATGAAAGTGCAGGTTCCTTGAGCAGGTGGGCGGCATACTCATGGGTGACAGCACTGGCACAGGGCCCTTCATAGTACACAAAAGTGTCTCTGCCAGTGGTAGGGCCACCCGCAGTCAGACACACTGCCGTACTATGAGGGGCCCTGTGCCAGTGCCGTCACCAACGAGTGGGCCCCCCTGCTTGCTCAGGATCACAGCACTTGCAAAGTTGAAATACTTACCTCTCCCTGCTCCAACGCCGTGACATCTTCCGCGTTTCCTGACAGTGACATTCTGGTCAGAGAGCGCGATGACATCATGTCTGTACGCCCTCTGCCTAAACAGTCCAAGTGCAGTCAGATGGAAGATGGGGACGACGAGTAGTCCAGACTAGTACAGGGATTCCCTAGCGAGGAGACTTATTTAATTGTTTTCACTGATGGGACAGCTATTTTTGGGGAGCACTATACTCTGGAGAATTATATATGAGGCCCACCATACACTGGAGCATTCCGAAGGTGGACATCAGACACTGGAGCAGCATTTACAGGGCCCATTATGCACTGGAGCATTAGAAATGGGGCCCATTATATATGGAGCATTATTTGGGCCCATAACACAGTGGAGCTTCATCCGTGGGGACCAACATCTACTGTAGCATTATGTGGAGCTCATCATATACTGCTTCAAACATTATGTGGGACCAATGATTCTGTAAGGAGAAATATATGGGCCTCATTACTCTGTATAGCGCACTATGTGGTGACCATAATACTGTGTGGAGTAATATACTGTCCGTTTTTGGAGATATTGGAGAATTTAAAATGGATATCAGTCAAGACATGTAAGAAGTGAAGTATTTTTCATTGTACTATACCGCTATTTCGCTGCCATATCAGAGGATCATGAATTGTGGCATGTGCTAAAAGAGCCCAATGACACTCTTTGGCCCAGGGCCCACGAAAATCTGGAGCCAGCCCTACCCCCCCACAACTTTAGCCAAATAAACCCCAGTTTTCAATGCCTAACTATTATTGTACCGTAAATTAAGGTTGACAATCTTAAGTAATAAGAATTGATGTTTTTGGCATTAAAATGGGCACTGTAGGTGTGCTTCCTGTCCTCCACTCCCTGCCGACCTTGGTTCCCCATTGACTTGCATTGGGTTTCGTGTTTCAGTCGGCCTTCGACTTTTCACGATAATCGGCCGATTTCGTTCGACCCGACTTTTGAGAGTCGGGTTTCATGAAACCCGACTCGTCCCGAAGAAAGGCAAAGTCGCTCAACTCTACTTCTCGTCTCTAAAATCCCATTTTGCTGGCGCTCCCATCTTACATCATCCCGATGTGGATAAACCGTTTATCCTGGAGGTGAATGCCTCTTCCGTCGGTGCAGGAACAGTCCTTTTCCAGAAGGATGCTCAAGGTCAGAAGGATCCCTGCTTCTTCTTCTCTAAGATCTTCTCACCGGCGGAGAAAAATTACTCCAACGGGGACAGGGAGCTGCTAGCAATGAAGTTGGCCTTTTTCCGAGTGGAGACATTTCCTGGAGGGGGCCTGGTTTCCCTTCCAGGTGTACATGGACCATAAAAATCTGGTCTATTTACAAATGGCCCAGCGCTTGAACTCTCGTCAAGCTCGGTGGTCTCTCTTCTTCTCCCGCTTCCGTTTCACCTTGCCCTATCTCTCTGGAGAGAAGAACACCCGTGCGGATGCTCTCTCGCGCTCGGTGGTCTCAGCGGAGGAAGGGGAGGCTGAGCCACAGTAAATTCTCCCTCTAGAGAGCTTTACGACCGTGGCTCCTGTTGCTCTCGAGTCAGTGCCACCGGGCAAGACCTTTGTGCCTCCTCAGCTAAGGCCGGAGGTTCTCGCCTGGGTGCACGCGTCCAAGGTGGGTGGTCACTTTGGCAATAAGCGGACCACAAAACTCCTGGCAAGGTCGTATTGGTGGCCACACATGGCTCGAGACACTAAGGAATACATACAAGCATGCGTCTCGTGTGCACAGAACAGGTCCTCTAGACAGAGGCCGGCTGGGTTATTGTACCCTTTGCCGGTGGCGGAGAGACCTGGGGAGATGGTTGGCATGGATTTTGTGGTTGGCCTGCCCAAGTCTGGTGGCAGTACAGTCATCTGGGTGGTCACCGACCATTTTTCTAAAATGGTGCATCTGGTGCCACTCGCACGGTTGCCTTCCGCTCGTGGTCTTGCCACACTGTTCATAAAGCTTGTATTCCGTCTGCATGGCATGCCAGACAAAATTGTCAGTGATCGATGTCCCCAGGTCACATCCCAGTTTTGGAGGGAGCTCTGCAGCATACTCAGCACTGAGCTAAACCTGTCCTCCACTTACCATCCCGAGATGAACGGCTTGGTTGAGAGCCAACCAAACCTTGGACACGTACCTGCGGCATTTCGTCTCTGCCAGACAGGATGACTGGGCATCCTTGCTACCAGGGGCTGAATTTGCCCTGAATAATACAGTGGCTGATTCCACTGATTAGACGCCGTTCCTTCTTTAATTACGGCCAGCATCCGCACGTCCCTGTCCCGATGCCAGTGAAAAATGAGGATGAATGAAGTCATGGAGATCAACATCCAACACTGTGGAGACACCATGGTGATGGTGTCTCCGCAGTGTTGGATGTTGATCTCCATGAGTTCATTCATCCTCATTTTTCACAGTCTTCTACTAGGCATTGCTCCTACTGGCCAGTTTCCTACTCCACACTGATGAGGGGCAATACCCCAAAACAGCTGTCTGTGGATGGATACCATGTTTTGGCATAGGTGGTTTCCTTCATTGGAGACTGCCCTTCCCGTGGTTGTTCCTTCCCGGGAAAGACCTGGCTAGTCTTTGCTTGCATTGAGAAACATGTGATGGTGTCTCCGCGGCTTGTGTTTTGCATGTCCCGATGCCAGTGTCCTCCACTGACTCCAGGGTGGCAGACTTGGCAGTGGAGGCTCGCGACATTTGGGATCACACTCAGGATGCTATTCGTGCCTCTAAAGAAAGAATGAGGGCATCCACCGACACATCGGCGACCCGCTCCAACCTTTTCCCCCGGCGATTTGGTGTGGCTCTCTGCTCGAAAAATCAAGCTGAAGGGCCGAGTCCTCCAAGTTCGCGCCACGATACATCGGACCTTTTAAGGTTCTCGAGCGAATCAGCTCGGTGGTCTACCGCCTGGCTCTTCCTCCACATTTAGCTATTTCTGACGTTTTCCATGTGTCTCTTCTCAAACCTGTTCATATGGCCCGGTTCTCCGAGTCATCTGCCGGGTCATCAGACTTGTCTTCGGACGAGTTTGAGGTTAACGCCATTGTGGGACGCAGGATTGTGCGTGGCAAAAAGTTTTATTTGGTGGACTGGAAGTGTCATGGTCCAGAAGCCTGGACTGGGGAGTCAGTGGGGAACATCCACGCTCCGCATGGCAGCCTTTGAGCATGGCGAGGTTCAGTGAGGAGGGGGGTAATGTTAGGCGTCGGATTCCTGCCGCTGCACAGCAGAAATCCAGAGCCATACATCCAGCGGTCTCCCATTGCTTTCCGACCGCTCAGGGTCCTGCACAGCAATCTCTGTGATCCCGGCACCCTGCTCAGACCAGCTCTCTGGGTCTGGATGTTGCTGCCACCTCTGGACCAGCAATAGTAGCGCAACCTGCTTTGCAGGAAACCACTCCATAGGCTAAGTCCTCTCGCTGCGCTACTGGGCATGCCCACGAGAGGATCTCCCAGTGGAGATTGGGGGTCACGTGCTCAGGTCCTTGTCCTGATCTGATTGGCCCATCTCAGAGGTCTGGAAGGTCCCGGAAGCGCATGGCTATAAAAGGCCCGCATGGCTGCTCGCCCATGCACTAGTATAGACTATACTTGCTATGTGTGAATGGTGATGGATGTAGGATTCTGGTGACTGACTCATTTGAAACCCCTTTCCTCTGATATTATGCATGTGAATAGGGAACTAGAGAGAGAGTCAGCACCAGTCAGTGGCAAGCTATAGGCCACAGTGCATACCGCACCTCTGCACTAGCGTCCGATGGTGTCACACCTCACGGCACTATCGTATAGCGGCAGTAGTTACCGTCGCACTGCAGTTAGCAGCACTTACCAGTGTCTGCGGTAGCTAGGCGTTTGTTTAGGGCCTCTGTGAGTTTAACAGAGTCCGCTCTGCGCACCCCGGGTGACGTTTAACCTGAGCGCAGTATACCGCCATATAGCGAGTACGCCATTACTCAGCAGTGGTTGTTACACCTACTGCACGGTGGACCCCGGGTTTCGAACTGACTTCCTATTATTTATATTTAGTGCGTTCCGCTGTCCCTAACAATAACCACACTCACGTGAAATTTGGAAAAAAACTGTGGTGTCGTGTTACTTCTTGCAAAAGTGAAAACTTTAAGGCTAGAGCAACATTTTTATAAAAAAAGAAAATTTTCAATATGATGAACTAAAGTTATCAATTTTCTTTGTTGTACCTGTGGGTTCAAAATGCTTGACAGATGTAGTTTGCAAAATTGGGTCACTTGTGGGGAGTTTCTATTTTTTAGTGATGTCAGGGGCCCTGCAAGTGCAACATGGTGCCCACAATCTATTTCAGCCAAATTTGTGTTGCAATATGCAAATAGTGCTCCTTCCATTCTGAGCCCTGGCATTTGTCCAAACAGAACTTTGTGACTATACGTGGGGTATCACTGCAATCATTAGAATATGCATAACAAACTGTAAGGTCCATTTTGAACATGCTATCACTTATAAAAGTGAAAAATGAGGCTTAAACAACATTTTAGAGTAAAAATTATTTGTTTTATTTGTTATTCCAATCTGCATTGATTCCTGTGTAGCACCTGATAGGTTAAAAAAATTTCTTGACAGCAGTTTTGTAGTATATGAGGAGTTCTATTTTTAAAATGGTATTACTTTTTGGTAGTTTCCAATATATAGGCCCGTAAAATCAATTGAAATCTGAATATGTCTCTAAAGAAACTGTTGGGAACGGCGGAAAGCACTAAATAAATAAATAATAAAGTGCGTTCGCCGCTCGGGGTCCACAGTGCAGAAGGTGTTAAGACTGCTGCTAATTAATGGCAGACGCGCTATATGGTGGTATAATGCGCACGGGTTCAACTTCACCCGAAGTGTGCAGAGCAGACTCTGTTAACTCACAGAGACGCTGTAACATAAACATGCACACTGAGCCTGTTAGATTCACAGGTCTCAGCGAAATTGCAAGCACGGTATCTGGTCACAGGACACGGGTCCAAGACAGGGAGCGGTGTCCGTCTAGACCTACCGTACATGCGGCGTCGCTACTGCAGATGCCGGTAATCGCTGTTGAATGCACCGCGGCGGCAAACACAGCCGCAATGCGATAGTGCCGTAAGAGATGTGACACCACCGGACGCTAGTGTAGAGGTGCCGTGTGCACAGTGGCCTATGGCTTGCCACTGACTGGCGCTGACTCTTAACCCCTTCACCCCCAAGGGTGGGTTGCACGTTCATGACCGGGCCAATTTTTACAATTCTGACCACTGTCCCTTTATGAGGTCATAACTCTGGAACACTTCTATGGATCCCAGTGATTCTGACAATGTTTTCTCATAACATATTGTACTTCATGATAGTGGTAAAATTTAATTCAAATAACTTGCGTTTATTTGTGAAAAAAATGGAAATTTGGCGAAAATTTTGAAAATTTCGCAATTTTCCAACTTTGAATTTTTATGCCCTTAAATCGCAGAGATACGGCACACAAAAAGCTTGATAAGTAACATTTCCCACTTGTTTACTTTACATCAGCACAATTTTGGAAAGAAAATTTTTTTTTTGTTAGGAAGTTATAAAGGTTAAAAATTGACCAGCGATTTCTCATTTTTGCAACACCATTTTATTTTTACGGACCACATCACAATTGAAGCCACTTTGAGGGGTTTATATGATAGAAAATACCCAAAAGTGACATCATTCTAAAAACTGCACCCCTTAAGGTGCTCAAAACCACATTCAAGAAGATTATTAACCCTTTAGGTGCGTCACAGGAATTTTTTGAATATTTAAAAAAAAATGAATATCTAACTTTTTTTCACAAAAAAAATACTTCAGGTTTAATTTTTTTATTTTACCAAGGGTAACAGGACAAATTGGACTGCAAAAGTTATTGTGCGATTTGTCCTGAGTACGCTGATACCTGGTATGTTGGGGGGAACCACTGTTTTGGCGCATGGCAGAACTCAGAAGGGAAGGAGCGCCGTTTGACTTTTTCAATGCAAAATTGGCTGGAATTCAGATCGGACGCCATGTCATGTTTGGAGAGCCCCTGATGTACCTAAACAGTGGAAACCCCCCACAAGTGACCACATTTTGGAAACTAGACCCCCCAAGGAACTTATCTAGATATGTGGTGAGAACTTGGAACCCACAAGGGCTTCATAGAAGTTTATAACGTACAGCGGTACAATTAAAAAATCATATTTTTTCCACAAAAATGATCTTTTCACCCCCAATTTTTATTTTCCCAAGGGTAACAGGACCCTAAAAGTTATTGTGCCATTTGTCTTGAGAACGCTGATACCCCACATGTGGGGGTAAACCACTATTTGGGCGCATGGCAGAGCTCGGAAGGGAAGCAGCGCCATTTGACATTTTTGGCTGGAATTGAGATCGGACACCATGTCGCGTTTGGAAAACCCCTAATGTACCAAAACAGTGGAAACTAGAGTTGAGCGAAACGGGTCGAAAAATTTCAAAAGTCGCCGACTTTTGGCAAAGTCTGGTTTCATGAAACAAAACCCGACCCTAGGATGAGGTCGGCCACGAGGTCGGCGACTTACGCGCCAAAGTCGCGTTTCAAAAGTTTGTTTTGCGCTCTTTTTCAGCCAATCAGGATCCACGGACACTGTGGGCAACGTGATGACATAGGCAGGGGTCACCACCATCTTTCAGAAGGGCATGCAAGTGATTGGCTTGCTTTGGTGGGCGTCACAGGGGGTATAAAAGGGCGTGCACGCCGACCGCCATCTTACTTCTGCCGATCTCAGTATAGGGAGAGGTTGCTGCTGATTCTGTAGGGAGAGCGTTAGGCAGGGAAGAAGACAAAAAAACTGCTTCTGCTGCTAGCGATTTGGCCTGCACAACACACCAGTCACTGTGTGTGCAGTGCAAGGGGAGGCTATATAGTGGTGTATCAGTGGTGTTGGTTGTTGGGCTGCCTTCTAAGGCTTCCTGACATTCCTGCATTGCTGTTTACCCACTGCTCCGCAAACTTCTTTTTTAAAAGCAATCCCAATTTTTTTTTTTGTCCTGCTGAGAAGAAAAAAAAACTGCTTCTGCTGCTAGCGATTTGGCCTGTATAACACACCAGTCACTGTGTGTGCAGTGCAAGGGGAGGCTATATAGTGGTGTATCAGTGGTGTTGGTTGTTGGGCTGCCTTCTAAGGCTTCCTGACATTCCTGCATTGCTGTTTACCCACTGCTCCGCAAACTGCTTTTTTTAAAGCAATCCCAATTTTTTTTTTTTGTCCTGCTGAGAAGAAAAAAAAACTGCTTCTGCTGCTAGTGATTTGGCCTGCACAACACACCAGTCACTGTGTGTGCAGTGCAAGGGGAGGCTATATTGTGGTGTAACAGTGGTGTTGGTTGTTGGGCTGCCTTTTAAGGCTTCCTGACAGGCTGGCATTGCTGTTTACCCACTGCTCTGCAAACTGCTTTTTTAAAAGCAATCCAATCTCCCTTATCCTCTAGTCACTTTGGTCACAGCTGTGCCATTGAGCCTGTGACATAGCGCTCAGATATCAGTGGGCCTCACACAATCTAAAAGTGTCCAGTGTCCACAAGTGTGTGCAGAAATTCAAAATCTCCCTTATCCTCTAGTCACTTTGGTCACAGCTGTGCCATCGAGCCTGTCACATAGCGCTCAGATATTCATTGGGCCTCACACAATCCAAAAGTGTCCAGTGTCCACAAGTGTGTGCAGAAATTCAAAATCTCCCTTATCCTCTAGTCACTTTGGTCACAGCTGTGCCATCGAGCCTGTCACATAGCGCTCAGATATTCATTGGGCCTCACACAATCCAAAAGTGTCCAGTGTCCACAAGTGTGTGCAGAAATTCAAAATCTCCCTTATCCTCTAGTCACTTTGGTCACAGCTGTGCCATCGAGCCTGTCACATAGCGCTCAGATATTCATTGGGTCTCACACAATCCAAAAGTGTCCAGTGTCCACAAGTGTGTGCAGAAATTCAAAATCTCCCTTATCCTCTAGTCACTTTGGTCACAGCTGTGCCATCGAGCCTGTCACATAGCGCTCAGATATTCATTGGGCCTCACACAATCCAAAAGTGTCCAGTGTCCACAAGTGTGTGCAGAAATTCAAAATCTCCCTTATCCTCTAGTCACTTTGGTCACAGCTGTGCCATCGAGCCTGTCACATAGCGCTCAGATATTCATTGGGCCTCACACAATCCAAAAGTGTCCAGTGTCCACAAGTGTGTGCAGAAATTCAAAATCTCCCTTATCCTCTAGTCACTTTGGTCACAGCTGTACCATCGAGCCTGTCACATAGCACTCAGACATTCGTTGGGCCTCACACAATCCAAAAGTGTCCAGTGTCCACAAGTGTGTGCAGAAATTCAAAATCTCCCTTATCCTCTAGTCACTTTGGTCACAGCTGTGCCATCGAGCCTGTCACATAGCGCTCAGATATTCATTGGGCCTCACACAATCCAAAAGTGTCCAGTGTCCACAAGTGTGTGCAGAAATTCAAAATCTCCCTTATCCTCTAGTCACTTTGGTCACAGCTGTGCCATCGAGCCTGTCACATAGCGCTCAGATATTCATTGGGCCTCACACAATCCAAAAGTGTCCAGTGTCCACAAGTGTGTGCAGAAATTCAAAATCTCCCTTATCCTCTAGTCACTTTGGTCACAGCTGTGCCATCGAGCCTGTCACATAGCGCTCAGATATTCATTGGGTCTCACACAATCCAAAAGTGTCCAGTGTCCACAAGTGTGTGCAGAAATTCAAAATCTCCCTTACCCTCTCGTCACTTTTGTCACAGCTGTGCCATCGAGTCTGTGACATAGCGCTCAGATATCAGTGGGCCTCACACAATCCAAAAGTGTCCAATGTCCACAAGTGTCTGCAGAAATTCAAAATCTCCCCTGTCCTATAGACACCTTGTACCTTGTTTTACATTACTATATAGTTTGTTGGATTTTGTCTACATTTCTACCAAAAATGAGGAAGGCTGGTGGAAGAGGCCGTGGAATTGGGCGGGGGTTGGCAGCTGGTAATGATGGTGTTGGTGGTGGATCTGATGGTAGTGGCAAGAGCAAAATAGGACCGAATGCAGGAGGTGTTGAGCCTGCGTCATCGTCTGGCTACATAAGGCCTCGAACGCTTAGTTTTCTAGGAGTTGGCAAACCGCTTTTAAAGCCAGAGCATCAGGAAAAAGTTTTGTCTTACATTGCTGACTCAGCCTCCAGCTCTATCGCCTCCTCTTCTTCAGTTGTAAAAAGTAAAAGCACTGAGTCGTCATTGGAGGCTCATGTTCATGAACCACACCTTTCCTTGTGTCCTTCACCCCAACCAAGATTGAAGGATGACGCAGGCCATACTACTGATTACTCCATGGAGCTGTTTTCACATACCATGCCTGGATTATCAAGTGAAATGGTGAATTACCCAGGCCAAGATGAATCTGACATGGAGTGCACTGATGCACAGCCGCTGATGGATGATTCTGCTGGTACATTCACTCAGAGCACTACATTGTCCTCGCAGTGTACAGAGCCAGATTCTGACCCTGATGAGACTCAGGTGCCCCTTCCCGCACACTATACCACCATACACGGTGACACAGAGGAAGGTGCACATGACATAGAAGAGGAGGTGATGGATGACCCAGTTGTTGACCCAGATTGGCATCCATTGGGGGAAGAGGGTGCTGCTTCCAATAGCTCAGATGAGGAGCATCCACAGCAGACATCGACATCGCAACAGCTGTTATCTGGCAGGCCCGGAGAACTCCAAAGACAGGTTCCAAACATCAAAAGAGTTGCTGGACAGCTTGTCCAGAGGGTCAAAAGATCACAGCGTGCTAGGCCGCAAAATGTCTGCCAAAGTAGGAAGAGTGCAGTGTGGCACTTTTTTGACCAAAATCCTCATGATCAGGCCAAGGTTATCTGTAAGAAGTGCGCAAAGACCTTTAGCCGAGGGAAAAATCTGAAAAATTTGAACACCAGTTGCATGCTTAGACATTTAACCAGCATGCACTTGCAAGCGTGGACACAACACCAAACCTCAAGTGCCACATGTGCAACTGATCACAACGAAGGTAGTCAGCAACGCTACATTGTTTCCCCCCACTGTAAGCCCACCGGTTAGCACAGCAGCAAATGTTGAGGTGTCGTTGCAAGGCCACAGCAGTCAGGGAATCCCACTGTTATATCATCGAAAGACTGATTCTAGGCCATCAGAAAGAACACCAACTCCATCACCATCATCAACCCTCTCTCAGTCCGCCCTGTCCACCGCTACTTCCACCATATGCAGCTCTCAAGTCCAGCTCACCCTCCCAGACACTATGAGTAGGTCAAGAAAGTACTCAGTCTCTCATCTGCGTACACTGGGTTTGAACGCCCACATTGCCAAACTAATCTCGTTTGAGATGATGCCCTTTCGGTTGGTGGAAAGCACAGCTTTCCGCGAACTCATGGCCTATGCAGTACCACGCTATGACCTACCCAGTCGCCACTTCTTCTCTCGCAAAGCCATCCCAGCCCTCCACCATCATGTGAAAGACCGCATTGTCCATGCACTCAAGCAGTCAGTGAGCGGAAAGGTGCACCTCACAACTGATGCATGGTCCAGTCGGCATGGCCAGGGCCGTTACGTGTCCATCACTGCGCACTGGGTTAATGTGGTGGATGCAGGGTCCACAGGGGACAGCGGTGGTGGGACGGTGCTGCCTAGCCCACGGTATAGGAAACAGTTGGCTTTAGGCGTTCGACCCTCCTCCTCCTCCTCCTCCAGAAGCGAAAGCTCGTCCACAGAGTGCAGTCGTACGAGCACTCCATCTGCAGCTGCCACTGTTGCACACGATGTGTCCCCCTATCGAGCAGCTAGTGGAAAGCGTCAGCAGGCTGTGTTGCAGATGATGTGTTTGGGCAACAGACACACCGCCGAGGTGCTGGCCGAGTACTTGAAGCGACAAACTGAGTCATGGCTGGGCAGTGTACATCTTGAGGCAGGCAAGGTAGTTAGTGATAACGGCCGTAATTTTGTGGCAGCCATAGCCCTTTCAAAACTCAGCCATATACCTTGCTTGGCTCACACCTCGAACCTGGTGGTGCAGTGCTTCCTCAAAAATTATCCGGAGTTAACAGCCCTGCTCCAGAAGGTGCGAAGATTGTGCTCGCACATCCGCCGGTCGCCTGCACACTCCGTTCGTATGCAGAAGCTGCAGCGATTGCTCCACCTTCCCAACCACCGCCTCATTATCGACATTGCAACAAGGTGGAACTCCACCCTGCACATGGTGGAGCGGCTGTGCGAGCAGAGGCAGGCCATAATGCATTTGTGGGAGGATATACGGCCAGGCACTTTGAGAGCAGACATGGAGTTGACAGGTGTGCAGTGGTCGAAGCTGAAAGACCTCTGTAAAGTCCTTCAGTGTTTTGAGGAATGCACACGGCTGGTAAGCGCAGACGACGCCATCCTAAGCATGAGCATCCCACTTATGCGTCTGCTCATGCAAACTTTGACGCACCTTAAGGAGCAGGCGTCTGCAGCCAATGTTGATGAGGAGGAAGAGGAGGAGGGAATCCTTGATGACATTCAGCCATTGTCTGCTCAGGGACCTCTCCTGGACGAGGTGGAGGAAGAAGAGGAGGAGGAGGAGGATGATGGGGATGATTACTTAGGGGAGGAGGATGCATCTCATGGGGCAAGTGAAAATGTTGGCGTGGCAAGGTCTGGTACAGGGTTTGTGCGTGACTGGAGGGATGTGGATTTGCCAGAAAGTGCTCCTCCAACCAGCACTCGCAGTGCATCATTGACACCGGGAACATTGGCCCACATGTCAGATTATGCCTTGCAGATCCTAAAAAGGGACCCCCGCATTGCCAAAATGATGAACGATGACGACTACTGGTTGGCCAGCATCCTGGATCCACGCTATAAAGGCAAATTACAAAACATCATGCCACAGGAGAACCTTGACCTAATATTGGCTAATAAACAAGCAACTCTGGTAAATCGGTTGCTTGAGGCATTCCCAGCACACAGCAGCGGTGATGGTTCTCACACGAGCCGTACGGGCCGGGGGCAGCTTGGCAGAGGTGTTCGTGGTGCACACAGCAGAAGTGGCGTTGGAGACAGGGGTTTCATGACAATGTTGTGGACTGATTTTTCAAGTACCGCTCACACAACTGGTAATACTGCATCGATGGAAAGTGACAGGAGACAGCAGTTGTCAACTATGGTTACAAACTACTTTTCCTCCCATATCGATGTTCTCCCACACAGGTCATTCCCCTTTTACTATTGGGCCGCTAAACTGGACACCTGGCCTGAATTGGCACAATATGCCTTACAGGAGCTCCCTTGCCCAGCTGCAAGTGTGCTATCGGAAAGAGTCTTCAGTGCAGCTGGATCAATCCTGACAGAAAAAAGCACCCGTCTGTCATCCCAAAATGTGGATGATCTAACCTTCATTAAAATGAACCGCGCATGGGTTTCCAAGGATTTTGCCCCACCTTCCTCTGATGACACATAGGGTGACAGAAAAATGGCTTGCTTTGGTCCACCTCTTCCTGGGACTTGACCTATTTCACCTTTGCATCAGCTGAATGTCCAACATCAACATATGCCACTTTCTAAAACTCCCTAACTGTGCTGCCTCCCCCCCATGGCCGGGGTCACCACCTAGCGCACGACACCGTGCGAGTGCCGTTGCCCTGGACAGGTGGGTAGGCCGACTCTTGGGCGCGGGCACTGGTACAGGGTCCTTCATAGTGCAATCAAGTGTCTCTGACGGTGGTGGTGCACACCTGCCGTCAGACACAGCCGTACTATGAGGGGCCCAGTGCCAGTACCGACGCCCACGAGTGGGCCCCCCTTGCTTGGGCAGGGCTCCAGCATTTGCAATCTTTACCTCTCCCTGCTCCTCCGCTGTGTAGTCTGGGCCGTCAAATCCATACTGTGCCTGACACCGTCTGAGCCTGCCTCCTGATGTATAGACATATATTTTGAATGTGTACGCTATCCATACATGTTATCCGGGGATACGGTACCCTTTCTAACCTTTGTGCAATCACATGCAATCCATACTGGGCCTAACACCGTCTGAGCCTGCCTCCTGATGTATAGACATATATTTTGAATGTGTACGCTATCCATACATGTTATCTGGGGATACGGTACCCTTTCTAACCTTTGTGCAATCATGTGCAATCCATACTGGGCCTAACACCGTCTGAGCCTGCCTCCTGATGTATAGACATATATTTTGAATGTGTACGCTATCCATACATGTTATCTGGGGATACGGTACCCTTTCTAACCTTTGTGCAATCACGTGCAATCCATACTGGGCCTAACACCGTCTGAGCCTGCCTCCTGATGTATAGACATATATTTTGAATGTGTACGCTATCCATACATGTTATCCGGGGAAACGGTACCCTTTCTAACCTTTGTGCAATCACGTGCAATCCATACTGGGCCTAACACCGTCTGAGCCTGCCTCCTGATGTATAGACATATATTTTGAATGTGTACGCTATCCATACATGTTATCTGGGGATACGGTACCCTTTCTAACCTTTGTGCAATCATGTGCAATCCATACTGGGCCTAACACCGTCTGAGCCTGCCTCCTGATGTATAGACATATATTTTGAATGTGTACGCTATCCATACATGTTATCTGGAGATACGGTACCCTTTCTAACCTTTGTGCAATCACGTGCAATCCATACTGGGCCTAACACCGTCTGAGCCTGCCTCCTGATGTATAGACATATATTTTGAATGTGTACGCTATCCATACATGTTATCCGGGGAAACGGTACCCTTTCTAACCTTTGTGCAATCACGTGCAATCCATACTGGGCCTAACACCGTCTGAGCCTGCCTCCTGATGTATAGACATATATTTTGAATGTGTACGCTATCCATACATGTTATCTGGGGATACGGTACCCTTTCTCACCTTTGTGCAATCACATGTAATCCATACTGGGCGTGAGAACGGCTGGCGAGCTGTTAAGCAAGCTACAGCACCTGTGGTTTGCACACGTAAGTTTTTCATTTTTTCAGGAATGACGGTTAGGCCTAATTCCGGAACTGCGGTTGACCTGCACTTACTGGGAAATCATTGTTCGCGGGTAATAATTGTAATCAGTGATCCCCATCACTAACATTGTTCAGCGGGTTATCTGCACCTGTAAGCGACAAACGCTGGCCTTTTCAGTGTAGCGCACATGCAGCCACGGACATGTAAGGGCATGACACACCAGTTATTGGCCAATCTCATGTGCCAGAGCCTCACGTGTCCCTCTAGTAAGCCGGACTCGGACCGCGGGGCATGACGGAGTCTCGTTCGTTAACGGAATTAAGCTTGCAATGTGTGCATCTGTTCTGTAGCTGGCATGGTTGAGGTTTCCCAGGTGGAGTCGAATTTAACCGTAGGCTCCACTCCTGGTGGTGCCCTTCTGGACATTCCTTTAAGGTTCAGCTTTGCAACCATACTGCCCACGTAAAACAAACACTTTGCCTTCATGAACGCTGTTTGGAGGGTCATGACTCGTGGGAATAACGCCGCCCAATCAGTTAACCTGCTAGAGAGATCGTTCGTTGCTCCCAAGCATGACATCACACTCCCTAGGAAGAAGGTAATGCCACTGTGGCGACCGTACTCCTGGGGGCGACACAAGTGCACTGATGCCAAGCCACTGCTCGATGAATCTGCTGGTACATTGACCCAGACCACTACATTCCCCTCGCACGCTACACGATTTGAATCTGACCCTGATGAAACTCAGGTTACCCTTCCCATATACAGTTCCATCTTACACGGTGACAAAGAGGAAGCTGCAGATGAAAGTGCAGGTTCGGCCCACCCGCCATCAGACACACCACCGTACTATCAGGGGCCCTGTGCCAGTGCCGTCGCCAAGGAGTGGGCCCCCCCTGCTTGCTCAGGATCACAGCACTTGCAAAGTTGAAATACTGTGCAGTGAGATGGAAGATGGGGACGACGAGGAATCCAGACAAGTACAGGGATTCCCTAGCGAGGAGACTTATTTGATTGTTTTCAATGTTGGGACAGCAATTTTTGGGGAGCACTATACTCTGGAGAATGATAGATGGAACATTCCAAAGGTGGACATCAGACACTGGAGCAGCATTTACAGGGCCCATTATACACTAGAGCATTAGAAATGGGGCCCATTATGTTTGGAGCATTATTTGGGCCCATAAGACAGTGGAGCTTCATCCATGGGGACCAACATATACTGTAGCATTATGTGGAGCTCATCATATACTGTTTCAAACATTATATGGGACCAATGATTCTGTATGGAGAAATAGATGGGCCTCGTCATGAGATGTAAAAAGTGTGGTATTTTTCATTGTACTATACCGCTATTTCTCTGCCGTATCGGAGCATGATGAGTTTTGGTATGTGTTAAAGGGGCGCTCTTTCGCCCAGGGCACATGAAAACCTGGAGCCAGCCCCCCCCCACAACTTTAGCCAAATAACCCCCATTTTTCAGTGCGTAACTTGTATTATGAAGTTAATTAAGGTTGACAAGCTTAAGTAAGAAGAATTGATGCTTTTGGCATTCAAATGGGCACTGTAGGTGTGTTTCCTGTCCTCCTCTCACTGCCGACTTTTATTCCCTATTGACTTACATTGGGTTTCGTGTTTCGGGACAACCCCGACTTTTCCCTATAATCGGACGATCTTGCTCGACCCGACTTTTGGAAAAGTCGGGTTTCACGAAACGAAACGCGACCCTAAAAAACCAAAAGTTGCTCAACTCTAGTGGAAACCCCCGACAAATAACACCATTTTGGAAACTAGAACCCCCAAGGAACTTATCTAGATGTGTGGTGAGAACTTTGAACCCCCAAGGGCTTCACAGAAGTTTATAACATACAGCCGTACAATTAAAAAATTGTATTTTTTCCACAAAAATGATCTTTTCACCCTCAATTCTTATTTTTCCAAGGGTAACAGGACCCTAAACCTTATTGTGCAATTTGTCCTGAGTAGGCTGATACCCCACATGTGGGGGTAAACCACTATTTGGGTGCATGGCAGAGCTCGGAAGGGAAGCAGCACCATTTGACGTTTTTGGCTGGAATTGAGATCTGACACCATGTCGCGTTTGGAAAGCCCCTGATGTACCAAAACAGTGGAAACCTCCCACAAATGACACCATTTTGGAAACTAGACCCCCCAAGGAACTTATCTAGATGTGTGGTGAGAACTTTGAACCCCCAAGGGCTTCATAGAAGTTTATAACATACAGCCGTACAACTAAAAAATCATATTTTTTCCACAAAAATGATCTTTTCACCCTCAATTCTTATTTTTCCAAGGGTAAAAGGGCTCTAAATGGTATTGTGCAATTTGTCCTGAGTACGCTGATACCCCACATGTGGGGGTAAACCACTATTTGGGCGCATGGTAAAGCTCGGAAGGGAAGCAGCGCCATTTGACGTTTTTGGCTGAAATTGAGATCTGACACCATGTCGCGTTTGGAAAGCCCCTGATGTACCAAAACAGTGCAAACCCCCCACAAATGACACCATTTTGGAAACTAGACCCCCAAAGGAACTTATCTAGATGTGTGGTGAGAACTTTGAACCCCCAAGGGCTTCATAGAAGTTTATAACATACAGCCGTACAATTAAAAAATTGTATTTTTTCCACAAAAATGATCTTTTCACCCCCAATTTTTATTTTCCCAAGGGTAACAGGACCCTAAATGTTATTGTGCCATTTGTCCTGAGTACGCTGATACCCCACATGTGGGGGTAAACCACTATTTGGGCGCATGGCAGAGCTCGGAAGGGAAGCAGCGCCATTTGACGTTTTTGGCTGGAATTGAGATCGGACACCATGTCGCGATTGGAAAACCCCTAATGTACCAAAACAGTGGAAACCCCCAACAAATGACACCATTTTGGAAACTAGAACCCCCAAGGAACTTATCTAGATGTGTTGTGAGAACTTTGAACCCCCAAGGGCTTCATAGAAGTTTATAACATACAGCCGTACAACTAAAAAATCATATTTTTTCCACAAAAATGATCTTTTCACCCTCAATTCTTATTTTACCAAGGGTAAAAGGGCTCTAAAAGGTATTGTGCAATTTGTCCTGAGTACGCTGATACCCCACATGTGGGGGTAAACCACTATTTGGGCGCATGGTAGAGCTCGGAAGGGAAGCAGCGCCATTTGACGGTTTTAGCTGGAATTGAGATCTGACACCATGTCGCATTTGGAAAGCCCCTGATGTACCAAAACAGTGGAAACCCCCACAAATGAGACCATTTTGGAAACTAGACCCCCAAGGAACTTATCTAGATGTGTGGTGAGCACTTTGACCCCTCCAGTGCTTCACAGAAGTTTATAACGCCCGGGCGTGAAAATAAAAAATTTGTATTTTTTCCACAAACATGATCTTTTAGTCACCAATTTTTTTATTTTCCCAAGGGTACCAGGAGAAATTGGACCCCAAAAGTTGTTGTCCAATTTGTACTGAGTACGCTGATACCCGATATGTGGGAGAAAACTACTGTATGGGCACATGTCGGGGCTCGGAAGGGAAGTAGTGACGTTTTGGAATGCAGACTTTGATGGAATGGTCTGCCGGTGTCATGTTGCCTTTGGAGAGCCCCTAATGTACCTAAACAGTGGAAACCCCCCACAAATGACCCCATTTTGGAAACTAGACCCCCTAAGGAACTTATCTAGATGTGTGGTTAGCACTTTGAACCCCCAAGGGCTTCACAGAAGTTTATAATGCCCGGGCATGAAAATAAAAAAATCGTATTTTTTCCACAAACATCATCAATTAGTCCCCAATTATTTTATTTTCCCAAGGGTAACAGGAGAAATTGGACCCCAAAAGTTGTTGTCCAATTTGTCCTGAGTACGCTGACACCCCATTTGTGGGATAAAACTTCTGTTTGAGCACACGTCGGGACTCGGAATGGAAGTAGTGACGTTTTGGAATGCAGACTTTGATGGAATGGTCTGCGGGTGTCATGTGCGTTTGGAGAGCCCCTAATCTACCAAAACTATTGAAACTCCCCACAAGTGACCCCATTTTGGACACTAGACCCCCCCACGTAACTTATCTAGATGTGTGGTGAGCACTTTGAACCCCCAAGTGCTTCACAGAAGTTTATATCGCCCGGGCGTGAAAATAAAAAAAATCATTTTTTTCCACAAAAATGATATTTTTGCCCCCAATTTTTTATTTTCCTAACGGTAACAGGAGAAATTGGACCCCAAAAGTTGTTTTGCAATTTGTCCTGAGTAGGCTGATACCCTACATGTGGGGATAAAACACTGTTTGGGCGCATGGCAGAGCTTGGAAAGGAAGGAGCACCATTTGACTTTTTCAACTCAGGATTGGCTGGAATTGAGATCAGACACCATGTTGCATTTGGAGAGCACCTGATGTGCCCAAACAGTGGAAACCCCCAAGTCTAACACCAACCCTAACACCAACACACCCCTAATCTCAGCCCTAACCCTAACCCTAACCCTAGCCCTAACCCTAACCCTAGCCCTAACCCTTACCCTGGCCCTAACCCTAATGGGAAAATGGAAATAAATACATTTTCTTTTAATTTTATTATTTTTCCCTTACTAAGGGGGTGATAACGGGGGGTTTGATTTACTATTTATGGCGGTATTTATTTTTTGCAACTGTCGCACGCTAAAAGACGCTTTTTATTGTAAAAATAGTTTTTGCATCACCACATATTGAGTGCTATAATTTTTCCGCATTTTGATTCACTGAGTCATATGAGGTCTTGTTTTTTGCGGGACGAGTTGACGTTTTTATTGGTACCATTTTCGGGCACGTGCCATTTTTTGATCGCTTTTTATTCCGATTTTTGGGACGCAGAATGAACAAAAACCAGCGTTTCATGAATATCTTTTGGGGGGGAGGGTTTACACCATTCCGCGTGCGGTAAAATTGATAAAGCGGTTTTATTTTTCGGGTCAGTACGGTTACAGCGATACCTCATTTAGGTCTTTTTTTATGTTTTGTCGGTTTTATGCAATGAAAACTATTTTATATAAAAAATAATTTTCTTTGTATCGCTTTATTCTGCAAGCTATAACTTTTTTATTTTTTCGCTGACAATGCTGTATGGCGGCTCGTTTTTTGTGGGACAAGATGACGTTTTCAGCGGTACCATGGATATTTATATACGTCTTTTTGATCGCGTTATTGCACATTTTGTTTGGCGGTATGATAATAAATCATTATTTTTTGCTTCATTTTTTATTTTTATTTTTTAAGGGGTTTGCTAAAGGGGTTAACTAATGGGATAGTTTTATAGGGCAGGTCGTTACGGACGCGGCGATACCTAATATTTGTACTTATTGTTTTGGGTTTTTTTATTCCAAAAAAATGGATTTATTGGGGGAAATTTTTTTTTTCTAATTTATTTGGCGATTTTTTTAAAATTATTTTAACACTTTTTTTTAACTTTATTACGTAGTCCCAGGTGGGACATCACTGTCCTGTGACAGATCGCTGATCTGTCACATCACAGATCACTGTGACAGATCAGCAATCTGTCACAGGCAGTTCTGCAGACTTCCTCATGCCTGCGCTTTGCAGGCACTGAGGAAGTCAGCTCCCTACAGGCCCCCGAAGGCCCCCATCGCCATCTTGGATTCGGGGGCCTGTAGGGAAAGAGACCCCCGCAGCAGCGCTGCACATTGCGATGCCGTGGGGGGCTCAGGGATGCACGGAGGGATGCCGATGCTTCCCTTTAACCCCCGGCACACCGCGATCATGTTTAATCGCGGTGTGCAAGGGGTTAATGTGTCGGGGGCAGTCTGTGACTGCCCCTGACACATAGTGCCGGGTGTCAGCTGTGATAATCAGCTGACACCCGGCCGCGATTAGCGGCGCTCACCACGTGGGCGCCGCTGATCGCTGTAGACGTACTATCCCGTCCATGGGCATAGGGGCCCGGGTCCCATGGACGGGATAGTACGTCTGATGTCAGGAAGGGGTTAATATAGTTCCCTATCCACATGCGTAATATCAGAGGGAGGGGAATCTTAATAAGTCAGTCACCAGAATCATACATCAATCACCATTCACACATCTATCAAGAAGAGTCTATACTAGCGCATGGCCGAGAGGCCATGTGGGCCTTTTATAGCCGTGCGCTGCCGGGACCTTCCAGATCTCTGAGATGGACCAATCAGATCTGGAGAAGGACTTGAGCACGTGACTCCCGACCTCCAATGGGAGATCATCTCGTGAGCATGCTCAGTGGAGCAGCAGAGGAACTTAGCCTCAGGAATGACTTGCTGCAGAGCAGCATATGAGGCTCTGGATTCCTGTTGTGTAGCTGCAGGAATCCAGCACTTAACAGAAACAGCTTTGGTAAGTTTCAAATTTCTTAAAAAAATTAGAAATTGCTGCTAAATTTTTAACCCATCTAGCATCCTAACAAAAGAAAATAATGTTTAAAATAATGTTTTAAAAAATTATGCAGATATGAAGTAGATATATGGGAAATGTTATTTATTAATTATTTTGTACAGCATGATTAACTGGTTTAAGGAAATAAAAATTGAAAGTTTAAAAATTGCTTAACATGACAAAAATATCAACTTAAACATACTACTAACATAAAGTGCAATGTGTCACAAAAAACTGTCTCAGAATCACTGGCCTTGTCATTAACGTCAAATGTGGCTCTTTTGTTACAGGTTAAGTGCAATGATCCATCATATTATTATTCCTTCAACGCAATACACGTTGTCACGTTGTCACATTTTCTGAATTGACTGAGCTCCATGTTTTAAAGTAATGACAATGATCTAAGTGAGAAAAACAAGATAATCTTGTAGAAAAGGTACCTTTTAATGGCTAATAAAAATAAAATAAATGATGTTGCAGAGCAAGCTTTTGGGACTTCTTAGGTCCCTTCCTTTGGCTTGTTATAACAAAGTTTCTGAAGAAACAGAAATATATGCACAAATAAGCAAAAAGAAAAGGCATATAAGTGAACATTTAAATAAAAAGACCAACTACATTAGATTAGTGGTGTGAAAGTTTGGCTAACAAGGTATCAAAACCCTTTTTTTAACTAAATTAAAGTAATGATGCACTGTTGGTTGCAATCACTTTCTGATGACCAATGATTTAGTAAATTAACTCTTGATGAGGCAAACCTGTTCACTGGAAACAATTCCTAATGACTACTCAATGAAGCTACTTCAGAGAACGTCAAGGGTGTGTCAAGCGGTCATCTGAGTAAAAGGAGAGTAATTGGAGGAATTTAAGATTTGCTACAATTTTTTTCCCTTTGCTTCCATATGTTTTTATTTATGTGCTATTGCTTTTTCACTTTGCAAAGTACCAAGCTCTTGAAATGCGGACGATGTTTGCACCCAACTGTGTGAAAATGCTGTGGCTTCTTTTTTTCATTACCTGTGCATGAAGAACAACAAAGCATGCATCTGCCCCCCAAAAAGGGTTACATTTTGGACTTAGTTAACAATTTTTGGCTCACACATGTCACAACTAAAATATTAGCTTTTGAAAAAAGGCTCTTCAATTTACTATAATATTCTTAGAAAAACCTTAGCTTTGTTTCTAAATATTAAGGTGGTGCTTTTTCAAAAATCATTGGTCACTCAAGCTTCTAAGACTTATGCATGTTGTTTCTCGACTCAAACTATTTCTTAGAACTGAAATGGAGCTCAAATTTGCAATTCAGGTTTCTATTCTTAGTTTGCTGGATGAATTCCCAGTTATAGGCAAAAAAGTGAAGAAAATAAAACTGCTCAAACATGCTTTTTTTTCTTCTATGCAGGTGCTCTAAGCACAAACTCTGCTTGTCCTGCAAAATAAATGGATTACTAAAATGCATACACTATCAAACAATACTTAGATTGACCCTCTGTCTCCAGGTTATGTTTCAATGCACATACAGTTTTATGGACTTCAATAGCCAATTGTCAGCATATTGTTGTAAGTTGTGATTGTAAAAATAGATCCTTTTGAAAATGTCACTATTGATTTGCTTTGTCTGAAGGGATTTTGTACTAATTCTAAATGCTTTCCAATAGTATGAGAACATTTAGTGCTAACACTTTTCAACAACTATCCTGTAAATATATAGTGCTAAATAATAATAATAATAATCTTTATTTATATAGCGCCAACATATTCCGCAGCGCTTTACAGTTTAACAGTTTCAAAACACAAGTCATAAGTAACAACGCTAACAATACAATAATTAAAGCAAAATAAGACGAAATAAGACGACCCTGCTCGTGAGAGCGTACAATCTACAATGAGGTGAGGGAGATACAAAGTACAGGTGTGTATTTACAATGGTGTATTTACAATGAAGGTCCAGCCATCTTGCAGGAGTGAAGGATGGATGGAGATAGTGAATGGGCTACGCACGCACACTTACACAGAGAATGACTTTGATTAGTGAATGTGATAGGCCGCTCTGAACAGGTGTGTTTTGAGGGAGCGCCTAAAACTATGCAAATTGTGGATAGTCCTGATTTCTTGGGGTAGAGCATTCCAGAGGATAGGAGCAGCACGGGAGAAGTCTTGGAGTCGGGAGTGGGAGGTACGGATTAGTGCAGAGGTTAGTCGAAAGTCGTTTGCAGAGCGCAGCGATCGGCTAGGCCGATAGACAGAAATGAGAGAAGAGATGTAAGGGGGTGCCGCACTGTGGAGAGCTTTGTGGGTGAGAACAAGTACTTTGAATTGGATCCTATAATGAATGGGCAGCCAATGTAAGGACTGGCGAAGAGCGGATGTGTCCGAGTACCGATTACCCAGATGGACGATCCTGGCTGCTGCATTGAGTATGGACTGGAGAGGGGATAGTCGAGTGACGGGGAGGCCAATTAATAGAGCATTGCAGTAATCCAGGCGAGAGTGGATCAATGCAACAGTGAGGGTTTTTGTTGTTTCCATAGTGAGAAAAGGGCGGAATCTAGAGATGTTCTTTAGGTGTAAGCGGCAAGAGCGGGCAAGGGATTGTATATGGGATGTAAAGGAGAGATTGGTGTCAAACATAACACCCAGACAGCGCACCTGCTGCCGGGGTGTTATTGTGGTACCACCCACGGAGAAGGAAATGTCAGATTTAGGGAGGTTAGTAGACGGCGGGAGCAGAAGAAGTTCAGTTTTGGAGAGGTTGAGTTTCAGATAGAGAGCGGACATGATATTGGAGACTGCGGACAGTCACTGGCGTTCTGTAGTACAGCGGGGGTAAGGTTGGGGGAAGACGTGTATAGTTGTGTGTCATCAGCATAAAGATGGTACTGAAAGCCAAATCTGCTGATGGTCTGTCCAATTGGGGCCATGTAGAGAGAGAAAAGAAGGGGGCCAAGGACTGAGCCCTGAGGTACCCCGACAGCAAGAGGAAGAGGAGATGACGTGGAGCCAGAGAACAAAACACTGAAGGAGCGGTCAGAGAGATAGGAAGAGAACCAGGAGAGTGCAGTGTCCTTAATGCCTAGTGACTGGAGCCTAGAGAGTAGGAGATGGTGGTCAACAGTATCGAAAGCTGCAGATAGGCTAAAAAAGGAGGAAGAAATGGAACAGATGTAAAAAGCAAAAATGCTTTGTCCAATTCTTTGTTTCCTTTAACATAAGTCAATTAGGACTCATGCATACATAAAGCAAATGCTTGTATACAAAATCACTAGAGTTGAGCGACTTTTGGTTTTTTAGGGTCGCGTTTCGTTTCGTGAAACCCGACTTTTCCAAAAGTCGGGTCGAGCAAGATCGTCCGATTATAGGGAAAAGTCGGGGTCGTCCCGAAACACGAAACCCAATGTAAGTCAATGGGGAATAAAAGTCGGCAGTGAGAGGAGGACAGGAAACACACCTACAGTGCCCATTTGAATGCCAAAAGCATCAATTCTTCTTTCTTAAGCTTGTCAACCTTAATTAACTTCATAATACAAGTTACGCACTGAAAAATGGGGGTTATTTGGCTACAAACTGTGGGGGGGGAGGGCTGGCTCCAGGTTTTCATGTGCCCTGGGCGAAAGAGCGCCCCTTTAACACATACCAAAACTCATCATGCTCCGATACGGCAGAGAAATAGCGGTATAGTACAATGAAAAATACCTCACTTTTTACATCTCATGACGAGGCCCATCTATTTCTCCATACAGAATCATTGGTCCCATATAATGTTTGAAACAGTATATGATGAGCTCCACATAATGCTACAGTATATGTTGGTCCCCATGGATGAAGCTCCACTGTCTTATGGGCCCAAATAATGCTCCAAACATAATGGGCCCCATTTCTAATGCTCTAGTGTATAATGGGCCCTGTAAATGCTGCTCCAGTGTCTGATGTCCACCTTTGGAATGTTCCAGTGTATGGTGGGCCCCATCTATCATTCTCCAGAGTATAGTGCTCCCCAAAAATTGCTGTCCCAACATTGAAAACAATCAAATAAGTCTCCTCGCTAGGGAATCCCTGTACTTGTCTGGACAGGTGCTGTAGCTTGCTTAACAGCTCGCCAGCCGTTCTCACGCCCAGTATGGATTACACGTGATTGCACAAAGGTGAGAAAGGGTACCGTATCCCCAGATAACATGTATGGATAGCGTACACATTCAAAATATATGTCTCAGGAGGCAGGCTCAGACGGTGTTAGGCCCAGTATGGATTGCACGTGATTGCACAAAGGTTAGAAAGGGTACCGTATCCCTGGATAACATGTATGGATAGCGTACACATTCAAAATATATGTCTCAGGAGGCAGGCTCAGACGGTGTTAGGCCCAGTATGGATTGCACGTGATTGCACAAAGGTTAGAAAGGGTACCGTATCCCTGGATAACATGTATGGATAGCGTACACATTCAAAATATATGTCTATACAGCATGAGGCAGGCTCAGACGGTGTTAGGCCCAGTATGGATTGCACGTGATTGCACAAAGGTTAGAAAGGGTACCGTATCCCTGGATAACATGTATGGATAGCGTACACATTCAAAATATATGTCTATACAGCATGAGGCAGGCTCAGACGGTGTTAGGCCTAGTATGGATTGCACGTGATTGCACAAAGGTTAGAAAGGGTACCGTATCCCTGGATAACATGTATGGATAGCGTACACATTCAAAATATATGTCTATACAGCATGAGGCAGGCTCAGACGGTGTTAGGCCCAGTATGGATTGCACGTGATTGCACAAAGGTTAGAAAGGGTACCGTATCCCCGGATAACATGTATGGATAGCGTACACATTCAAAATATATGTCTCAGGAGGCAGGCTCAGACGGTGTCAGGCACAGTATGGATTTGACGGCCCAGATTACACAGCGGAGGAGCAGGGAGAGGTAAAGATTGCAAATGCTGGGGCCCTGCCCAAGCAAGGGGGGCCCACTCGTGGGCGTCGGTACTGGCACTGGGCCCCTCATAGTACAGCGGTGTGTCTGACGGCGGGTGTGCACCACCACCGTCAGAGACACTTGATTGCACTATGAGGGACCCTGTGCCAGTGCCCGCGCCCAAGAGTCGGCCTACCCACCTGTCCAGGGCAACGGCACTCGCACGGTGTCCTGCGGTAGGTGGTGACCCCGGCCATGGGGGGGAGGCAGCACAGTTAGGGAGTTTTAGAATGTGGCATATGTTGATGTTGGACATTCAGCTGATGCAAAAGGCGAAATAGGTGAAGTACCAGGAAGAGGTGGACCAAAGCAAGCCATTTTTCTGTCACCCTATGTGTCATCAGGGGAAGGTGGGACAAAATCCTTGGAAACCCATGCATGGTTCATTTTAATGAAGGTTAGATCATCCACATTTTGGGTTGACAGATGGGTCCTTTTTTCTGTCAGGATTGATCCAGCTGCACTGAAGACTCTTTCCGATAGCACACTTGCAGCTGGGCAAGCGAGCTCCTGTAAGGCATATTGGGCCAATTCAGGCCAGGTGTCCAGTTTAGCGGCCCAATAGTCAAAGGGGAATGACCTGTGTGGGAGAACATCGATATGGGAGGAAAAGTAGTTTGTTACCATAGTTGACAACTGCTGTCTCCTGTCACTTTCCATCGATGCAGTATTACCAGTTGTGTGAGCGGTATTTGAAAAATCAGTCCACAACATTGTCATGAAACCCTTGTCAACAATGCCACTTCTGCTGTGTGCACCACGAACACCTCTGCCAAGCTGCCCCCGGCCCGTACGGCTCGTGTGAGAACCATCACCGCTGCTGTGTGCTGGGAATGCCTCAAGCAACCGATTTACAAGAGTTGCTTGTTTATTAGCCAATAATAGGTCAAGGTTCTCCTGTGGCATGATGTTTTGTAATTTCCCTTTATAGCGTGGATCCAGGATGCTGGCCAACCAGTAGTCGTCATCGTTCATCATTTTGGCAATGCGGGGGTCCCTTTTTAGGATCCGCAAGGCATAATCTGACATGTGGGCCAATGTTCCCGGTGTCAATGATGCACTGCGAGTGCTGGGTGGAGGAGCACTTTCTGGCAAATCCACATCCCTCCAGTCACGCACAAACCCTGTACCAGACCTTGCCACGCCAACATTTTCACTTGCCCCACGAGATGCATCCTCCTCCCCTAAGTAATCATCCCCATCATCCTCCTCCTCCTCCTCTTCTTCCTCCACCTCGTCCAGGAGAGGTCCCTGAGCAGACAATGGCTGAATGTCATCAAGGATTCCCTCCTCCTCTTCCTCCTCATCAACATTGGCTGCAGACGCCTGCTCCTTAAGGTGCGTCAAAGTTTGCATGAGCAGACGCATAAGTGGGATGCTCATGCTTAGGATGGCGTCGTCTGCGCTTACCAGCCGTGTGCATTCCTCAAAACACTGAAGGACTTTACAAAGGTCTTTCAGCTTCGACCACTGCACACCTGTCAACTCCATGTCTGCTCTCAAAGTGCCTGGCCGTGTATCCTCCCACAAATGCATTATGGCCTGCCTCTGCTCGCACAGCCGCTCCACCATGTGCAGGGTGGAGTTCCACCTTGTTGCAATGTCGATAATGGGGCGGTGGTTGGGAAGGTGGAGCAATCGCTGCAGCTTCTGCATACGAACGGAGTGTACAGGCGACCGGCGGATGTGCGCGCACAGTCTTCGCACCTTCTGGAGCAGGGCTGTTAACTCCGGATAATTTTTGAGGAAGCACTGCACCACCAGGTTCAAGGTGTGAGCCAAGCAAGGTATGTGGCTGAGTTTTGAAAGGGCTATGGCTGCCACAAAATTACGGCCGTTATCACTAACTACCTTGCCTGCCTCAAGATGTACACTGCCCAGCCATGACTCAGTTTGTCGCTTCAAGTACTCGGCCAGCACCTCGGCGGTGTGTCTGTTGCCCAAACACATCATCTGCAACACAGCCTGCTGACGCTTTCCACTAGCTGCTCGATAGGGGGACACATCGTGTGCAACAGTGGCAGCTGCAGATAGAGTGCTTGTACGACTGCGCTCTGTGGACGAGCTTTCACTTCTGGAGGAGGTGGAGGAGGAGGAGGGTCGAACACCTACAGCCAACTGTTTCCTATACCGTGGGCTAGGCAGCACTGTCCCACCACCGCTGTCCCCTGTGGACCCTGCATCCACCACATTAACCCAGTGCGCAGTGATGGACACGTAACGGCCCTGGCCATGCCGACTGGACCATGCATCAGTTGTGAGGTGCACCTTTCCGCTCACTGACTGCTTGAGTGCATGGACAATGCGGTCTTTCACATGATGGTGGAGGGCTGGGATGGCTTTGCGAGAGAAGAAGTGGCGACTGGGTAGGTCATAGCATGGTACTGCATAGGCCATGAGTTCGCGGAAAGCTGTGCTTTCCACCAACCGAAAGGGCATCATCTCAAACGAGATTAGTTTGGCAATGTGGGCGTTCAAACCCAGTGTACGCGGATGAGAGACTGAGTACTTTCTTGACCTACTCATAGTGTCTGGGACGGTGAGCTGGACTTGAGAGCTGCATATGGTGGAAGTAGCGGTGGACAGGGTGGACTGAGAGAGGGTTGATGATGGTGATGGAGTTGGTGTTCTTTCTGATGGCCTAGAATCAGTCTTTCGTTGATATAACAGTGGGATTCCCTGACTGCTGTGGCCTTGCAACGACACCTCAACATTTGCTGCTGTGCTAACCGGTGGGCTTACAGTGGGGGAAACAATGTAGCGTTGCTGACTACCTTCGTTGTGATCAGTTGCACATGTGGCACTTGAGGTTTGGTGTTGTGTCCACGCTTGCAAGTGCATGCTGGTTAAATGTCTAAGCATTCAACTGGTATTCAAATTTTTCAGATTTTTCCCTCAGCTAAATTTCTTTGCGCACTTCTTACAGTCCTTGGCCTGATCATGAGGATTTTGTTCAAAAAAGTGCCACACTGCACTCTTCCTACTTTGGCAGACATTTTGCGGCCTAGCACGCTGTGATCTTTTGACCCTCTGGACAAGCTGTCCAGCAACTCTTTTGATGTTTGGAACCTGTCTTTGGAGTGCTCCGGGCCTGCCAGATAACAGCTGTTGCGATGTCGATGTCTGCTGTGGATGCTCCTCATCTGAGCTATTGGAAGCAGCACCCTCTTCCCCCAATGGATGCCAATCTGGGTCAACAACTGGGTCATCCATCACCTCCTCTTCTATGTCATGTGCACCTTCCTCTGTGTCACCGTGTATGGTGGTATAGTGTGCGGGAAGGGGCACCTGAGACTCATCAGGGTCAGAATCTGGCTCTGTACACTGCGAGGACAATGTAGTGCTCTGAGTGAATGTACCAGCAGAATCATCCATCAGCGGCTGTGCATCAGTGCACTCCATGTCAGATTCATCTTGGTCTGGGTAATTCACCATTTCACTTGATAATCCAGGCATGGTATGTGAAAACAGCTCCATGGAGTAATCAGTAGTATGGCCTGCGTCATCCTTCAATCTTGGTTGGGGTGAAGGACACAAGGAAAGGTGTGGTTCGTGAACATGAGCCTCCAATGACGACTCAGTGCTTTTACTTTTTACAACTGAAGAAGAGGAGGCGATAGAGCTGAAGGCTGAGTCAGCAATGTAAGACAAAACTTTTTCCTGATGCTCTGGCTTTAAAAGCGGTTTGCCAACTCCTAGAAAACTAAGCGTTCGAGGCCTTATGTAGCCAGACGATGACGCAGGCTCAACACCTCCTGCATTCGGTCCAATTTTGCTCTTGCCACTACCATCAGATCCACCACCAACACCATCATTACCAGCTGCCAACCCCCGCCCAATTCCACGGCCTCTTCCACCAGCCTTCCTCATTTTTGGTAGAAATGTAGACAAAATCCAACAAACTATATAGTATGTAAAACAAGGTGTCTATAGGACAGGGGAGATTTTGAATTTCTGCACACACTTTTGGACACTGGACACTTTTGGATTGTGTGAGGCCCACTGATATCTGAGCGCTATGTGACAGGCTCGATGGCACAGCTGTGACCTAAGTGACTAGAGAATAAGTGAGATTTTGAATCTCTGCACACACTTTTGGACACTGGACACTTTTGGATTGTGTGAGGCCCACTGATATCTGAGCGCTATGTGACAGGCTCGATGGCACAGCTGTGACCTAAGTGACTAGAGAATAAGTGAGATTTTGAATCTCTGCACACACTTTTGGACACTGGACACTTTTGGATTGTGTGAGGCCCAATGAATATCTGAGCGCTATGTGACAAGCTCGATGGCACAGCTGTGACCTAAGTGACTAGAGGATAAGTGAGAGTTTGAATCTCTGCACACACTTTTGGACACTGGACACTTTTGGATTGTGTGAGGCCCAATGAATATCTGAGCGCTATGTGACAAGCTCGATGGCACAGCTGTGACCTAAGTGACTAGAGGATAAGTGAGAGTTTGAATCTCTGCACACACTTTTGGACACTGGACACTTTTGGATTGTGTGAGGCCCAATGAATATCTGAGCGCTATGTGACAAGCTCGATGGCACAGCTGTGACCTAAGTGACTAGAGGATAAGTGAGAGTTTGAATCTCTGCACACACTTTTGGACACTGGACACTTTTGGATTGTGTGAGGCCCAATGAATATCTGAGCGCTATGTGACAAGCTCGATGGCACAGCTGTGACCTAAGTGACTAGAGGATAAGTGAGAGTTTGAATCTCTGCACACACTTTTGGACACTGGACACTTTTGGATTGTGTGAGGCCCAATGAATATCTGAGCGCTATGTGACAAGCTCGATGGCACAGCTGTGACCTAAGTGACTAGAGGATAAGTGAGAGTTTGAATCTCTGCACACACTTTTGGACACTGGACACTTTTGGATTGTGTGAGGCCCAATGAATATCTGAGCGCTATGTGACAAGCTCGATGGCACAGCTGTGACCTAAGTGACTAGAGGATAAGTGAGAGTTTGAATCTCTGCACACACTTTTGGACACTGGACACTTTTGGATTGTGTGAGGCCCAATGAATATCTGAGCGCTATGTGACAAGCTCGATGGCACAGCTGTGACCTAAGTGACTAGAGGATAAGTGAGAGTTTGAATCTCTGCACACACTTTTGGACACTGGACACTTTTGGATTGTGTGAGGCCCAATGAATATCTGAGCGCTATGTGACAAGCTCGATGGCACAGCTGTGACCTAAGTGACTAGAGGATAAGTGAGAGTTTGAATCTCTGCACACACTTTTGGACACTGGACACTTTTGGATTGTGTGAGGCCCAATGAATATCTGAGCGCTATGTGACAGGCTCGATGGCACAGCTGTGACCTAAGTGACTAGAGAATAAGTGAGATTTTGAATCTCTGCACACACTTTTGGACACTGGACACTTTTGGATTGTGTGAGGCCCAATGAATATCTGAGCGCTATGTGACAAGCTCGATGGCACAGCTGTGACCTAAGTGACTAGAGGATAAGTGAGAGTTTGAATCTCTGCACACACTTTTGGACACTGGACACTTTTGGATTGTGTGAGGCCCAATGAATATCTGAGCGCTATGTGACAAGCTCGATGGCACAGCTGTGACCTAAGTGACTAGAGGATAAGGGAGACTGGATTGCTTTTAAAAAAGAAGTTTGCGGAGCAGTGGGTAAACAGCAATGCCAGCCTGTCAGGAAGCCTTAAAAGGCAGCCCAACAACCAACACCACTGATACACCACTATATAGCCTCCCTTTGCACTGCACACAGTGACTGGTGTGTTGTGCAGGCCAAATTGCTATCAGCAGCAGAAGCAGTTTTTTTTTCTTCTCAGCAGGACAAAAAAAAAATTGGGATTGCTTTTAAAAAAGCAGTTTGAGGCCCAATGAATATCTGAGCGCTATGTGACAGGCTCGATGGCACAGCTGTGACCAAAGTGACTAGAGGATAAGGGAGATTGGATTGCTTTTAAAAAAGCAGTTTGCGGAGCAGTGGGTAAACAGCAATGCAGGAATGTCAGGAAGCCTTAGAAGGCAGCCCAACAGCCAACACCACTGATACACCACTATATAGCCTCCCCTTGCACTGCACACACAGTGACTGGTGTGTTGTGCAGGCCAAATCGCTAGCAGCAGAAGCAGTTTTTTGGTCTTCTTCCCTGCCTAACGCTCTCCCTACAGAATCAGCAGCAACCTCTCCCTATACTGAGATCGGCAGAAGTAAGATGGCGGTCTGCGTGCACGCCCTTTTATATCCCCTGTGACGCCCACCAAAGCAAGCCAATCACTTGCATGCCCTTCTGAAAGATGGTGGTGACCCGTGCCTATGTCATCACGTTGCCCACAGTGTCCGTGGATCCTGATTGGCTGAAAAAGAGCGCAAAACAAACTTTTGAAACGCGACTTTGGCGCGTAAGTCGCCGACCTCGTGGCCGACCTCATCCTAGGGTCGGGTTTCGTTTCATGAAACCCGACTTTGCCAAAAGTCGGTGACTTTTGAATTTTTTCGACCCGTTTCGCTCAACTCTAAAAATCACCATAGAGCAGTGTCAAGTGCTGTGTGTGGAGACATTCTCCTACGTCAGCACGAGGAGGTTAAAAAAGATCCTGCAAACTCTAGTAACACCTGTTCAATAACACCATAGTTTCCCAAATCCAGACAACCTGGTATGCCTACACATCATGTGTTCAGGATTTTTTTACAATTTCATAGGTGAGAGAACCTGTTTTGTCTCTGATGCTTTGATGATTTCATAACCTGGGCAACAGTAAGGAAATACTTAAAACTTGATCTGTTGGGGGCGTGGCCTGCATGCAGACTGTGATGGCTGCTTAGAGTCAGAGCTCCAGCATCTACCTACCGAAAGCAGCACATATCAGCTCTCCATGGTGCACCCGACCTTCAAAAAAGTAACTGCCAGCTGCCTCACATATCTGGGCTCATGATGACATGCGGTAGGACGCAGAAAAGAAGCTCCCTGCTGTGGCTGCCAGTTTTCTTTCCTAAGGGACAGACGCACATGCTTCAGGGAAGATGGCGGCTGCATCCCCCTCCAGGTCCTCCATGTCCTCACAAGGCTCTGGAAGAGGTATGAACGCAGAGGGGGACAGGCATAGCAGCTCTACCCCAATGACTAAAGGGGAAATGAGGGAATTCTTAGCCTCCATCCATTCCTCCCTAAAAGAGGACATGCACTCCATGTTAAAAGAAATAAGAGGGGACATATGCTCCCTGGGAGAGCGTACTTCACATGTTGAAAACAAAATGGTGGAATATGCTACTGTACTTCCATTAATGCCCTTGTGGATGAAAATGAGTCACTTAAGGGGGAACTAGTTCATGTGCTTGACAAATTGTTTGACCTGGAAGACAGATCCAGAAGAAATAACATTCGTATACAGGGTATACCAGAAGAGGTAGCTGATAAAGACCTAGCCCCCTTTATGCATAATTTTATACAAGCTGTACTTCCCACACTGCCTCCAAGGGATCTCCTGATTGACAGGATTCATAGAATTCCAAAACCCAGGCACATGGATCATGCTCTGCCTAGAGACACCTTAGCCGGATCCATTTCTTCTCTCTTAAGGATGCATTTATACAGCAGATGAGGAAACCTCCTGAATTACCTACTGAACTAAACAATCTGCATGTATTCCCAGATGTATCAGCAGCAACCTTGGCTAAATGACGGGAATATGCTTATATATGCAAGACCCTCAGAGATGGCAACATTAAGTATAAATGGGGATTTAATCCTGTAAAATTGATCATCAAGTATGGTGGTCACACAGTGACATGTTCATCTCCTAAACAAGCAGAAGATAAGCTGATAAGTTGGAAGATTACATTGACAACTAGACAGCCGCCTGCAGGGGAGAAAAGAATTGTTCCAGACTGGACTCCATCTTGAAATGAGGGAAGGGTCGTGGTCGGGATGACCGGAGCTCGCTGACGGGTCCTTTCTCTGTTTGTACTCCTGGACTGTGACTGTTTCACCTTGCCCTTTGCAGATTTTGATTCTGCACCACATCCAACCTATGTCGATCATTACCCAGTGTCCGCCAGGAGCCCGGTTCATGGTTATGTGCTACAATTTTTTCCTTTTTTCTCTTTTTATTTGTCTGTTTTTTTGTTTTTTTTCAGGCACGTCTACTTTGGTAGCTTAAGTGTGATGGAATATATGCTTATAGGATATAATTATGTGACAGCCAGTATATACCCCTCTGAGGCAAAGTTAATATATACATTTATGCAAAAGTATTTCACCCAAGTTTACAATCATGAATGTGCAGCTCTTATCGTTAAATGTTAAAGGACTAAACACCCCTGGTAAACGATCCATGTTGTGGAGGGAAGTAAGGAAATCTCGGGCTGACATCGTTTGTCTGCAGGAGACACATTTGCTGGAGGATAATTGTAGGGTTCACCATCCTCATTTCCCACATACATTTTTCGCCAATAACTCTAATAAGAAGGAGGGGGGTGTATTATGGTGAAGCATACAGTGGCCTTTAAATGCATGCAGAGATATGCGGACTCGGCCGGTAGATTTCTGATTTTTGTATGCACCCTTAATGGTGAACCTCACACTATAACGGCTGTTTATTCTCCTAATGAGGGACAACATTCCAACATTCTTTTCTGAGGAAAGGTTTCAAAAAAATTTCCAAATTGGAACAAGGGGGAAAATAGTATGTGGGGATTTTAATCTCCCTATGGATAGAAATTTGGATTGTTCACAAGGAAAAAGGCGAAGTCGGAGGGAGCTAAGATTGTTAGCACATGAATATCACTATTACGATTACTGGAGATACTCCCATGTGAGTGAAAGGGACTATACATTCTATTCCTTCCGACATCGTACATATAGCAGGATAGATCATTTCTTGATAGACAGTGCTATCCTCCGGAGGTGTATATCTGCCGACATTGTTCTAATCACTTGCACTTGGTCTGATCACGCGCCTATTTCTCTACAACTAGCACTCTCTCATCAGGTTAGCTCAGCCTTCAGGTGGTGATTGAATGAGTTGTTATTACTGAATGAAGAGTTGCAAAGGTTAAATCTGAACTGAAGCACTATTTCCAGACAAATGACTCCAAAGAAATCACTAATGAGACTCTATGGGCCGCTCATAAAGTGGTGATTAGGGGAATTTTACTACAACAGGCGTCTTTTTTTAAAACGTAAAAGGAAAAAAGAAGAAATGACCTTATATCCCGCTTACACCATTTAGAGTCCACAAATAAGTCTAATCCTTCTCTTGCTGTTTCAAAATAAATTTTCCTGATTAGATTTAAACTACGTGAAACTTTCCTGTCTATAAATGCCCATAATCTAATGAAATTCAAAACTAAATTATATGCCACAGGTGATAGGGCGGGTGCACTGCTAGCTCGTAGAGTTCTCCATAGGGAAGTGGAATATTTAGTGGATTCTGAGGGATGGCTTGTTAGAAATCCGATTGAAATTGTAGAAGTATTTTCCAAATAATATACCCATCTTTATATTTTGAAAGACGATACATCTACTCCGCAACCTGATCAACAAGAAATAGACAAATATCTTCAATCAATCAATCTGCCCCATATTTCTCCAGATCAATTAACACTTTTGAATGCCCCTTTCACTGAGGAAGAAGTTCACTTCACTATAAACCATACTAAGCGATATGGGGCCCCTGGTCCGGATGGATTCTCAAATGTCTATTACCTGTTATGAATGGGTCACCGAGGAGGAAAAAACCTAAACAAGCTAAGCCCCAGAAAAACCAGAGAGGTTGGTAACTAGGCAAATTGCAGATCCCTGATCCTAACTACACAACTAGCAGCAGCTGTGGAGCGTACCTACGATGAACCTAGATGCCTTGTCACTGCCGGAGGACTAAATAAACCTAAAGCAAGAAAAGGGGAAAACTAACTGCCCCAGAGCAGACCCCAAAGGAATAGACAGCCCCCACACATGTATTGATGGTGAAACAAGATGAAAACACAGGCAGGAAAATAGGCTGAGCAAACGATGGGGCCCAAACTAACTAGAAAGGATAGGAAAGGAAAGACACTGTCTGCAATCTGCCCAAAACCCTACAAAAATAATGTCCAACACTTCTGATAACAAAATTAAACCTGAAGTCACTAGACTTCTCCCACTATATCAGCACTCTGAAATATTCTGAAACAGAGCAAAAAGAGGCCAATCTAATAAGGGACAAAAAGCAAATTGGCAAATACAGATAAATAAGAGTGGAAATTCAGCACAGCCCCAGCCGGGGCTGGCTGAACACACAAAAAACTGAATAGACCAACAAAATCAAGTGTGAACATTAGCAGAAAAACTTAGCTTGAGCTGACTGGAACAGAGCTGAGAACCAAGACCTGACAAGCCAGAAGAAATCACGAGCACCAGAGTAGGGCGTCGGCTGTCTTAAATCCAGTCTGAGATTCCAGAGGTCCAATCGTCATCCTCATTATCAGGTGGCAGATCTCTACTGATTAAATCAGCCTCACTACCTCCTGTTACCACCAGAGGGAGCCTGGAAGGAGAACTCACAACTGGTAGACCAGAAAATGAACTCACAACAGTACCCCCCCTTGAGGAGGGGTCACCGAACCCTCATCCACGCCACCAGGCCGATCAGGATGGGCCCGGTGAAAAGCACGAACCAATCTATTGGCATGAATATCAGAGGCAGAGACCCAAGAATTATCCTCCTGGCCATAACCCTTCCATTTGACCAAATACTGGAGTCTCCGTCTAACCAAACGAGAATCCAATATTTTCTCTACCTCATATTCCACATTGCCTTCAACCAACACAGGATCAGAAGGTGCTGACATAGGAACCACAGACTCAACAAACCTCTTCAACAGAGATTTGTGAAATACGTTATGGATCTTGAATGTAACTGGAAGAGCCAATCGAAAAGAAAGAGGATTAAGAATCTCCAAAATCTTATAAGGTCCAATAAATCTTGGCTTAAATTTTGGAGATGCAACCTTCATAGGAATATTCTTAGACGACAACCAAACCATATCACCCACTTTAAACCGGGGACCAATGGTCCTATGCCGGTTGGAAAATCGCTGGGCCTTTTCCTGAGAGAGTGACAACTTAGACACAACTTGGTCTCATATCTGCTGCATTCTCGCAACCACAGTGTCCACACCTGGGCAGGACAAAGATTCCACTTGCCCTGAAGAGAATCAAGGATGAAACCCAAAATTGCAGAAAAAGGGTGACATCAAAGTGGCAGAACTACCTCTTTTGTTCAGTGTGAATTCGGCCAAGGGCAAAAATAAGACCCAATCATCCTGATCAGCAGATATAAAACATCTTAAATAATACTCAAAGGTCTGGTTTGTTCTCTTAGTCTGTACATTGGTCTGGGGAAGAAACGCAGAGGAGAAGGATAACTGAATTACCAGACTGGAACAAAAGGCTTTCCAGAATCTGGAAACAAACTGGACTCCTCTGTTGGACACAATGATCTCAGGAATCCCATGTAACCGAACCACCTGTTGTAAAAACAAGGGCACCAACTCAACGGAAGATGGCAACTTTGGGAATGGTACAAGATGGACCATCTTCGAAAATCTTTCACAAATCACCCAGATAACAGTCATTCTCTGAGAGACAGGAAGATCAGAAATAAAATCCATTGAGATATGGGTCCATGGCCTCTTTGGCACTGGCAGGGGCATCAGCAACCCACTAGAACGAGAACAGGGTTTAGACCGAGAACAAGTCCCACAGGACTGTACAAAATTCCTGACATCACGAGATAAGGCAGGCCACCAAAAAGACCGACTCACCAAATCTCTGGTACCAAAAATACCTGGATGACCAGCCAATGCGGAGCAATTAATTTCAGACATCACTCTCTTTCTCCACTGGTCAGGAACATACAATTTTCCCATAGGGCAACGTTCAGGTTTATCCTCCTGAAATTCATCCATGGCGCTTCTCAAATTGGGCAAAATGGCAGAAAGAACTACCCCCTTAACTAGAATGGTAGTAGGCTTGGTCACATTAAGAGAATCGGCAAAGAAACTCCTAGAAAGGGCGTCTGCCTTAACATTCTTAGTGCCAGGAAGAAAAGAGACCACAAAATTAAAACGCGTGAAAAACAAGGCCCATCTAGCCTGTCTAGGATTCAAGCATTTGGACGACTCCAGATAAATCAAATTCTTGTGATCAGTGAGGACCACAACTTGATGTCTAGCTCCCTCCAACCAATGTCTCCACTCCTCAAATGCCGATTTCATGGCCAACAATTCCCGATTCCCCACGACATAGTTGAGTTCAGATGGGGAGAACTTTCGAGAAAAGAAGGCACAAGGATTCATCCTAGAAGTCACAGGGTCTTTTTGAGACAAAACAGCTCCTGCACAAATCTCAGAAGCATCTACCTCCACCTGAAATGGAAGTGAGACATCAGGTTGCCGTAAAACCGGAGCTGAAGTAAATCTCCACTTAAGCTCCTGAAATGCTGAGACAGCTTCTGGAGACCAATTCAGCACATCAGCGCCCTTCTTGGTCAGATCAGTCAGTGGTTTAACAGTACCAGAAAAATTACCTATAAATTTACGATAGAAATTAGCAAAACCCAAAAACTTATGGAGGGCCTTCAAAGAAGTAGGCTGAACCCAATCATAAATGGCCTGTACATTGGCCGGGTCCATTTCAATAGCCGATGGAGACAAGATAAATCCCAAAAATGAAATCCTCTGTACACCAAAGAGGCATTTCGATCCCTTAACAAACAGGGAATTCTCCCTCAAAATCCGGAACACAGTCCAGACGTGTTCCACATGAGAATCCCAATCACTAGAAAAGATCAAAATATCATCCAGATAGATGATTAAAAACTTATCCACAAAGTCACGGAAGATATCATTCATAAAGGACTGGAAGACATAAGGGGCATTAGTGAGCCCAAAAGGCATCACCAGGTGCTCAAAATGTCAATCTGGAGTATTAAACGCCGTCTTCCTTTCATCCCCGTGCTTGATGTGAAAAAGATTATACGCCCCCCTGAGGTCAAGCTTAGTAAACCAGCAGGCACTCTTAACTCTGGAGAATAAATCAGACATCAGAGGTAACGAGTACTAATACTTAACCGTCATCTTGTTAAGGAACGATCATCAATACACGGTCTTAATGAACCATCTTTCTTGGCCACAAAAAAAAGACCAGCACCTAAAGGTGACGAGGATGGTCTAATATGACCCTTCTCGAACGAATCCTTAATATAGGATCGCATAGCATCATGTTCGGGTACTGATAAGTTGAAAAGCCGACCCTTGGGAAATTTACACCCAGGCATCAACTCAATTGCACAGTCATAACTCCTATGAGGAGGCAAAGATGAAGACTTACTCTCACTAAATACATCAGAAAAATCGGCCAGATAATCAGGAATATCATGAGACTGAGGAGAGGTGGAGAAAACAGGAGCATCCTTAAGAACACACTGACAACCCCAACTCACCATAGACCCAGATTTCCAATCCAAAACTGGATTATGAGTTTGCAACCAGGGAAAACCCAGAACAATAGTATCATGCAAATTATGCAGCACCAAAAATTTACAATTTTCTTGGTGGTCTGGGGTAACTCGCATTATCACCTGGGTCCAAAACTGAGGTTTATTCTCCGCCAAAGGAGTAGCATCAATACTCCTCAAAGGAATAGGCATCCGCCGAGGCGTCATGGAAAAACCACAACGTTTAGCAAAGTCCAAATCCATCAGATTCAACGCTGCTCCTGAATCCACAAAAGCCATAGTGGAAAACGTGGATAAGGAGCAGATCAGAGTAATTGCCAAAAGGAACTTAGGTTGCACACTGCCCACATCAAATGTGTGTGCAAAACGTTTCTCTCGTTTAGCGCAGACAAAAATAGTATGAGAGGCATCTCCACAGAAAAAACACAGCTTATTACACCTTCTAAACTCCTGACGTTGCGCCCTAGACAAAACCCCATCACGTTGCATAGGTTCAGATGTTTGTTCAAAAGGTGGCAGCGCCTCCCGTGTAGTTTTACGTTCACGTAAACGCCGATCAACTTGAATGGTTAATGACATAAAATCATCCAGACCAGAGGGAACAGGGAATCCCACCATAACATCTTTTACGGTCTCTGATAAACCCTTCCGAAAGAGAGCTGCCAAGGCACGATCATTCCATGTAGTAAGGACCGCCCACTTTTGGAATTTTTGACATTATAACTCTGCAGAATCCTGACCCTTGTTTATTGCCAACAGGGTTCTCTCAGCTTGATCAACAGCATTCAGTTCATCATACAACAACCCCAAGGCTTGAAAAAATGCATCCACATGAGTCAGAATAGGATTTTCAGGTGTCAGAGAAAAAGCCCCATCCTGGGGATCGCTGCGCAGCAAGGAGATGACAATTTTAACCTGCTGCGCAGAGCTCCCTGATGAGTTAGGCTTCAAGGCAAGAAATAATTTACAATTATTCTTAAAATTCAGAAATTTAGACCCATCCTCAGAAAACACATCAGGAGTAGGGATCTTAGGTTCAGCAGCATGTGACTGAATGAGGTAGGTGGAAATTCCCTGCACTTCAGCAGCAAGTTGCTCCACACGATCAGACAATTGCTTAATCTCCATTAGGGGAAAAAAATCCTCCTACGGCCCCAGAGAAAAAGAGGAAAAAATACATACATATATATATATATATATATATATAAATTCTGACACTTTTTCTCTTTTTTTTTCTTTTTTAACAACTTTTTCCTGCTTTTGAGTACCCTAGAATCTGAGGTATGGCTGTTGATTCTGCTATGAATGGGTCACCGAGGAGGAAAAAACCTAAGCCCTAGAAAAACCAGAGAGGTTGGTAACTATGCAGATTGCAGATCCCTTATCCTAACCACACAACTAGCAGCAGCCGTGGAGCGTACCTACGATGAACCTAGATGCCTCGTCACAACCGGAGGACTAAATAAGCCTAAAGCAAGAAAAGGGGAAAACTAACTGCCCCAGAGCAGACCCCAAAGGAATAGACAGCCCCCACACATGTATTGACGGTGAAACAAGATGAAAACACAAACTCAGGCAGGAAAATATGCTGAGCAAATGATGGGGCCCAAACTAACTAGAAAGGATAGGAAAGGAAAGACACTGTCTGCAATCTGCCCAAAACCCTACAAAAATAATGTCCAACACTTCTGATAACAAAATTAACCCTGAAGTCACTAGACTTCTCCCACTATATCAGCACTCTAAAATATTCTGAAGCAGAGCAAAAAGAGGCCAATCTAATAAGGGACAAAAAGCAAATTGGCAAATACAGATAAATAAGAGTGGAAATTCAGCACAGCCCCAGCCGGGGCTGGCTGAACACACAAAAAAACTGAAAAGACCAACAAAATCAAGTGTGAACATTAGCAGAAAAGCTTAGCTTGAGCTGACTGGAACAGAACTGAGAACCATGACCTGTCAAGCCAGAAGAAATCACCAGCACCAGAGTAGGGCGTTGGCTGTCTTAAATCCAGTCTGAGATTCCTGAGGTCCTATCATCATCCTCATTATCAGGTGGCAGATCTCTACTGATTAAATCAGCCTCACTACCTCCTGTTACCACCAGAGGGAGCCTGGAAGGAGAACTCACAACTGGTAGACCAGAAAATGAGCTCACAACAATTACCGATATTTTCAACAAAATTTGATTCCCTTTCTATTACATCTATTTATAGTGTTTAGAGAAACAGGCAAAGTGTCTACGCCCGGGTTGGAGGCTACGATCACTACCCTCCCTAAACCGGGGAAGTCCCCCACGGTCCCAGGCAATTTTAGACCTATAGCACTTTTGAACTGTGATGTCAAGCTATTCATAAAGATTCTGGCGTCACGTTTGAAATTGATTGGTCCATCACTGATTTCTCCGTACCAGGTAGGGTTCGTGGCTGGACGTGAAGCAAAAGATGGTACAAGGAGAATTCTGGATTTGATAGGGGTAGCAGAGCTTTCTGGTGTCCCCAGTGCATTCCTGTCACTGGATGCTGAAAAAGCGTTTGACAGAGTGCACTGGGGATATTTACGGGCTGTCTTGACTAAATTTGGCTTTATGGGTCCCATCTTTTCAGCAATTAGTTCAATGTATTCGACTCCCTGTGCTAAGGTACTGTCGTTGGGTTTCTTGTCAGGAATTTTCCAAATGACAAATGGAACACGACAAGGCAGCCCCCTATCCCCAATTATATTTGCACTATGTCTGGAACCATTGGCTGAGCGCATAAGATTAGATTCCAATATCTCGGGGATCAAAGTGGGCCCGGTAACACATAAAGTGGGACTTTATGACATTGTCTGTATAATCTCGTGTGTGAATGTTGGGCCTTCGTTCTCAGCTGTCATGTTCGTGCTGGAGGAATTTGGTAAAATATTATATTACAAACTAAACCCTACAAAATCCTTGATATATCCAGTTGCAGTCCCAGATGCACTGCGCAGATCTTTTGAGAATAGATTCCCTTTAATTGGATGCCAGACGGTATTCCATACTTAGGAAATACAATAACAAGCACCCAAAATTTAGTGGATAATAACTTCTCTAATCTAGCTAAAACTATTAAATCAGAGTTAGATAAACTTCATAATATTGTGACCACATGGATAGCGAGAATCAATATTTTTAAAATGATAATACTTCCCAAAATGATCTATTTCTTTAGGTGCATCCCTTTTAAAATCCCTAATAGGAATAAACTGTTACTTCAACAATGGCCAATCATTATATCTGAGCACATAAACAGCCAAGGATGGCGAGTAACCTGTTATATTATCCATATGATCTTGGAGGGATGGGCATGCCGAACCTCTTGGCATATCACCGAGCATCTGTTCTAACTGGACTCAGGGACTGGTGGCATATGGACAAGGACCACAGATGGCTTCAAATTGAAATATTCTATGCTAAAAGGAACTCTCCTCGCCTAGTTTTGGAAGCTGAAGCTACTAAGATTAGCCAGTATACACCAGGTTTGCCAACAATGGTAGACGCATTACAGTATTGGAGGAAATTAGCCTCATCCCTAATAAAAATCCCCCTAAGTATTGTGTCTCTGAGAGCTCTTGTGGAACATATTTCATATATAGACTTACAAGTCTGGATAACAGCAGGGATTAGGAACCTTCAGGACTTGATGGGGAGCTCGGGGATTCTACCCTTTGATCACTTAACATCCAAACACCCAGGTATACACAGATATTTCTATCAATACTTACAGATACGCCATCTTTTGTCAACTTCAACGGAATCACCCTTTTTAATTCCAAAATAGATTGCAGAGCTAACGGATATTTCTTAATACCAGAATCCAGCTGGGAATGCAGTCTTAGCAACCGGATGTAACCTCTATGAAGTCACCACTGGTCTCTGAGGCTGCACTCCCAGCAGTTCAGTCTACAGTGGTTTCCAGCCAGGATGATCACATCCAGGCACCGTCCATGTTGAATACGGTTTATCCCCCAGAAATGGATTACGGCATGGGACAGAACAATGGACAGGTATGGTATATTGTTGTTTTTTTATTTTTACTTTTATTGCAGGAGATCGAGGGCTTCAGTGGAATTAGGCATTTAAATAAAAATGTAAAACTGTGTTTAGTCTTATTTCAAATAAAGGACTTTTTTCTGGCTCTGTCTTTATTTACCATATAACTATAGGATTAGTAATGGATGTGTGTGACACCCCAGAGTCCGGTTGTCACAGTGATATTACCTCCCTCTAAAGGTTAAAGCCATGCTTGGAGGCAGAAAGGGGCCCCCCATGCCAGGTAAAAAATAAAATCACAATTCCTCTGCATGTCAGAAAAAGGGAGATGTCCTATACATTATGGCCAGCAGAGGGGGTTGGTAAGTCAGCTAGAAATCAGCTGAGGGAGTTGTCATGGAAATGAAGCAGCTGTGAGAAAATGACAAGACAGTTGAAATGTGAGGTAAAAAGATCTTTCTGGAAGATCCTGTCAGTTCAAGACAGGGAGCTGATCAGTGAGGAGCTCAAGAGGCAGAGCTGATCTCTGAAGAGGGAAAGGACAAGAGCATAGACTGAGAGACTCTAGGGAAGCTGAAATACTGCATATAACAGTCCCCTGAGTAAAGCGCTAATAAAGAGAAAAGGGACATCAGAGTCCTAGGCTGACAGGAATTGTACGCCCTGATTGCTGAATCTGAAAGTACAGGGGATTGTAAATTCCTGTACACATTGAACACCTGAGGGCACGTCAGCGGATAATGAGCCCGGGGCCGACGTTGAAGAGAACGGTACCCGTGGAATAGGCTCACGCTGACAGCCGTACAGGTTAGTGAAACCATCACGAATAGAGGGTCACAGCATAGTTATATACAGCAGAGACCCACACATAAAGCGCAAAAAGGAAGGTCCTAAATCCCCACCTGGCAAGGTGGATCCCCTGAATGCCTCCAGGCGAGCTGTCTCATTCCATCACCTGTATGTGGCACTCCGGACTGCAACCTATTACCAGTAAAAGGTAAAGAAACTGCAACTCTCTGTGTCTTTCTCTCATTTATCTGCACCCCAACGTTTACAGCCATTTTTACTATTTATTTAACATCTTTGCCCTGGGACTACAGCCCTACCTTTGGAGGGCTACAACATCATAGCTGCGCCCAACATCCATCCCTGCAAAGCAGCACCGCAGCGCTGGTCACCTCTGACTAGAATACCACAGATGGCATCACTTATTTCGCCATCTAATAACTTTATTTTCATTTTTACCACATAAATACCACACAACTTTCCCCTATTTTATTACTGGACACCTCTGGGCCACGGACCGGGTCGCCGCCGTGACACCGTCCCCCATTGAAGTCGACGGGCCCAGTATCGAGTACCCCCAGGCCCCGTGGGGTGCTCCAACTGGCGTCACGAACAGGATTTAGCGAGCCTAGCAAAGTTGGGTACAAGGAGCCTGGCAAAGCTGGGTACTGTGCACCAAAGACTTTGTTAAATTGAGTGCTAAAGACTTTACTGAGCTTTCAAATAACCGCCATAACTGCATCACACAGTGCGTGCGAGCAGAGAGGGGCGTGCCAGTGAAGCTGGAGCTGCGCTTTATTGTGAGCAGGTAAAAAGCAGGAAGAAAATGCCCAACGCGGCAATGCCATATATACCAGGAGCAGCCTGGTTACCACAGTACTCAGGGGAGTCGCACACCCTGAGTGATTTTAAAGAAAGACTATGTAGTTTGTTCAAAGTGTATCCCCTGTCTGATAGTCAAAAAGTCAGTATCCTCATTGGCCAGTTAACTGGTATGGGAAGTAAAGTCCTGGCCGGACACTGATAAAGGAACTGTCAAACAAATCTTAGCCAGACTGAAAGACACTTTTGATACCCGTACTGCAACAGAGATAAAAATGAGATTTTTTGGGTGCAAACAGAGAGTGCAGGACAGTATACGGGACTATGCCCTTAATCTTCAGGAGGCACTGCGTGCTGTAAAGCAGGCTGACCCTGAGATTGTGCAAGATGAAGTTAGATTAATAACAGAGCAGTTCATAGAGGGACTCCAGTCGAACAACCAAAGGACACAGCTGCGCATAATGGCCCTACAAAATCCTGAATTGGACTTTGCACACTTTAAGGATAGAGCCATCAGAGTGCTGCGTGAACCAAACCCTAGCAGCACAGAGCCCTCTAAGCATCCTGCAATTACATACCAGCAGGAGACAGCATCCTTTCAAAAGACCTCTATTGAGACTGAAAAGCTGTCCCAAGATTAGGATTCTGCTGTAGACTTACGTCTCCAAGTCAAGGAACTAACTAAAAGTGTTGCTACACTCACAAAAACTGTGCAGTGCCTGCAAGTGATTCCAAAGAAGAAGATGCAGCTGGCCTCCAGTCCAGAAGACGTCCCATGGTGACAGCAGAAGAGGATCCCACCGACCAGAGGGAGAGACAGTGATTGTTACGATGAAGACGGACAGCCCATCTGTCTCCGCTGCAACAAGGCTGGACACCTAGCAAGATACTGTCATTTAAACAAGCAACCCCTGGGGCAAAGGGCCTACCCTCAGGAGTAAGATGATCAGGCCCACCAAATTGGCGAGACAAGTACGTAGGAGGATGACCAGTCTTGCCTGTTGTGTTTGACGGTTTTCCGATGAACGCTTTACTGGACACCGGTTCCCAGGTGACAACAGTACCAAATGTTCTTTTTAAGCAGTACTGGGCAGATTCAGACATTACTCGTAGCCCAGATAAAGACCTTACCATTTTGGCCAGCAATGGTCAGCCCTTGCCTCAGATGGGATATAAAGAGGTGACCATCAAAATTGGCCGAGTAGAATTGCAATCGCAAGGTTTGATAATAGTGGATATTGACAAGCGAGAATGCCATCTTATGATAACTTTAGGCACTAATGTAATTGAAAATTGTCTTGGAGAAATTATTGTTTTGTTACAACAGGTAGCCGAGACCGCCAGCTCCAGTCAGCAACGGGTCCTGCAAAAGGAGATCAGAGCCCTGATGCAGAGACAACAGGTAGAGCTGTCTGGTGGAGAAGTTGGCAGTGTCAGAGTAAGTGATCCTTTCCCCATTGCAGTACCTCCCAGCAGCGAAACATTAATTTGGTGTCGGGCAGCAATAGACCTAAGGGGTCAAGATTACCAAGCCTTGGTAGAACCCATGTATTCTGATAGTAGGCCCACTATCCTAACAGCCAGAGGGGTAGTTGATGTCCGCAAGGGGAGAGTACCAAAACGCATCTTAAATTGTGGGGAGTGTGGTGTAATGACCACTGTGTCCGCTAGGGGGCACTGTGCGGATGTCCTAGGAGAAAGGATGAATGGCAGAAGCATGAAGGACCGTTATGTATCTCAAGGTGGGTGGCCTTGAGATGGAGACTGATGCATGTATTGACCAGAAGTCATACTGCTGAGGTTTCGTTTCTACGTGTAAGGGAGAAGTCTCCAGGTAACTAGAGAGTTGGGGGGGCCTGGTTAACTACAAACCCACCCAGGGGGTGTATTTAAAGCACTGTTGTAAAGAGTGTGAAAATGCCTGAAAGACCTGTGATGAGGTCAGTCATGTGACCCAGTGGGCGTGGCTATGAATAATATAATGTGGACAGGGTGAGTCACAAGGGGTGAATGCTGGGATCTGGTTGGTCCAGTGTGAAAGGTCCCACTAGAAGAAGCATCTCCTGGCTAACAGCCTGTGGAGTGGCTGTGTGTAATGGCTGCCAGCACCTGTTAGTTCCCTGGAGGGAATGAATGTCGGCTGCATGATAAAGGAACCTTGAGGTTACCCAGACGTGGGAGAGATAACTTGGGGCTAGGAAGCCAGCACATCGAATACTGCATAGCCTATATGACTATAGGACATTGCTCACAGAGGGAAACTCTAATGGACGCTATGCTGATTATGCTGTTAAATGAACTGTCTGTTGCTGTGATGGTTTATGATGGTGAATAAACCACGAGGACTGTAATGATTTGATGGAAAATTCGTGTCGGATCTGGTTTTGTTTGCTGCCTAGCGAGAATCCCCTACTTAAATGACAGCGCTACCTCACATTTGTTGGAGAAAGCTATGGGCATTGTTGCAGCCTTGTTGTTGGGAGCAACGGAAGAGGACTGCAAAGTCGGTTGCTAAGGGCAACGGTTTCCAATGGCGTATGTTGCAGTGCTGGCAACGCTGAGCCAGGAAGGCTGATGATTGGGGAAGCCACTGTCAGCTGTGGTTCTGGAACCATGGGGCGGCCTAGTGAGTTTGTCACTGTCCGGATAGGTGTGCCCAGTGCGGCTGTTTCTCCAGGAGAAAAAGACTGGTGTTTGCTAGGATACCTCTGCTGTAGAGGGGACCGAGAACCTGCGCGGCCAGCAGGTGATGGTCTTGAAAACCACGTTGCACTGACCGAGGTCAGTGAGAAAAAGATTGTGGATTGCTGTAGGGTGCCTCTGCGGATAAGAGGTAACCAAAGACCTGTGGGGCCGACACAGGTAACGGACAGGTGTTCGTTGTTGTACTGACCTGGGTCAGTGGGAAAGACTGTGTTCCTGGAGGGTTCAGTGAGCAAGGTCCTGGAGGGTCAGTGTTGGGAGAATCCCTGGAGCACGTGGTACGACCTTGGACCTGGTGAGGCGTAAGTGTTGGGCAGTCTCAGGCGGAGACGGAGGTCCTGAAGAGCACCCGCTAAACCCCTGGACCTGGTGAGGACGGTGTGTTGGGAGACCCTGGGAGGAGGGTCGCCTCCCTGAATAGCACCCGGTGCGCCCTGTGTGTTGGACGGTCTCAGGCGGAGACGGTATGTCCTGAATAGCACACAGACAGGACATGTGAGTTTTTGTGTGGTGTGTTTTTTTCTTCTTCTTTTCTCAACTCAGCCTGCGGTGGCTCAGTGGGAGTCACGAAGGGGACAAGTGGCTTCCGGTATCTCGGCGGGGTTACGAAGGGGACAAGCGGCTTCCGGTGGACTGGCGGGTCCATGAACACGGCGCAGCAGGAGCTGTGGCGGCACCAGTAGGAACTGGTGTGGTGTTGGTGATCGGTGACAGCAGGAGCTTTGGTGGTGCCAACAAGGACTTGTGTGGTATCGTTAAGACATAAACTGTGCTGTGTGAACTGTGGTCTGAGAAGACTGGTATAACAGACATGTGGAGTCCCAGAAGGGGGCGGTGACCCAAATCGGGGTGGTAACCCAAAAAGGGGTGGAGTCCCGGGAGGGGGCGGCAACCCAAAGTGGGGTGGTGGTCCAGAAAGGGGCCAAGTTTGAAGAAATGACAGCACTGGGTGACTCAGTTGGTATGTCTGGAGTACTGTAGTGTGTGGTATGTCTTGGTCAGAATGTGGGATATCCTTTCCGGATAGTAACGATGGGCCACAGGTGTGTACCGTGATGCTGTACCAGGAAGGAGTCCCTGGTAAGCTGGGCTCAAAGAGTCAGGTGACTCTGACAGGAACTCCTACCGTTTTCTCTCTGACCGAGAAAAACGTCAGGATTCGCTGTAAACACGGGGTCACGGTAAACTATGCAGTAGACAGAGTAGTGTTCGAGGGGACCAAAGGTGGTGCGTGCCAAGGGGGCTGGATACCACGGGACTTAGTCCATGCTTTGGAGAGGGGCCGGGACTTTGTTTTGTTTGATGACATATGGTCGGATGATGGAGACGTTTCGACTGTGGGGCCAGCAGACACTGAGACAGTGATGGCTCCTGACGTTGACAGGTCAGAGGTAGAACTGACCAGAAGAAGAAGTAAATCTGCCCAACTGAGGGACCTGATGTCTTGTGAAAAGACAGATGGTGGGCTGGGAGATGAGACATCTGGACTAGACACATTGGTGGACGGTAACTGGAGGGTTCACTCGACTGATAGGGCTGACCCAGTGGTACCCCTTGAAGATATAATTAAAGAAGTAGTGGTGCGACACGTGATGGCAAAAAAAGAACAAGACCATGAGATACAGGTGATAAAAGAGACAGTGGAAGAACATCTCGAAAGAGAAAAAGTCCTGAGACAAATGGCCGAGCAGAGGGTTGAGGGGCTCGAGAAAGAAGTCTTGGAGCTCAGAGGTCACTTGTCCGCCTGGCAAAGTGTGAACTAGAGCCTTAAGGAAGAGATGGAAGAACTCAGAGGAGTAGTAAAAGGTCTTCTGCGGGAGAAGAAGTTGGATGAAGACTTACCTCGGGTGAGCGCGAGTGATAATAAGACAGAACTGCCAGTAGCCATCGTGGCAAAGGGTCATGAAGTGATCACATCATGTGAAGTTGGTGATTTAAGAACTGAAGAAGACAGTCACCCGGTCAAGTCAACTGTAGTGAAGGAAGTGTCTGTGGTAAAGCTAGAGCCTTCGGTCCAGGAAGAAAGCAAGACCACAACCTTCCAGTCTGTGATTGAGGTACCCGAAGACATGTAAGAAGCCTGTGCAGAGGAAGGTGTACATGACGCTTTCAAAGAGGCGGTCAAAGCGTGTGAGGTGCACTGGGCACCTGAGACTCGGCAGTTGGTGGTAATATCAGCCAGAGAAGATACATCAAACCGAGTGGCTGTCCTGAAAGAAATGCATTTACAATGTCTCCACGCCAAACAGCTGGTCAGGCGGAGTAATATGAAGGCTGCTCGACGCCTAGAGTTAGCGAAGGAGGCTATGGATCGGCTGGGTTTGTGGAAAGGTTTGGTTCCGGTACCCAAAGCTCTGATTGCAAGAATCATTGGAAGATCCGGGAAGGTAATGCAGGACCTTGTGAATATATCTGGTGTGGTGAGGATCCCTCCTGATGATGAAGACCAGGTGTTCAGTGAAGAGGATAAGATTCCCATCATGGTGGTTGGCTCCGTGGAAAGCCTGAGAGACTTTCAGATGCTCGTGGAATATCAAGTGGAGTACCTACGAGAAATTGAGCAGTTGAGGCTGGACCATCAGCGAATTAATGAAGGAATACGGGATACCAGGTGGCGGCCGCCTCCAACCCAAGATGTAAGGACCCGAACGGTTCCTCCAAGAAGTGACATGGCAGATGGCCAAAGAGTGTCAGCAAGGGGTAGTTCGACTGGCAGGATGATGTTGAAAGACCGTAGTTCCTTTGAGACGCTGAATGAGTCAGACTTAGGCCAGACAGTAGGCCGGATTAAGGCTGATGACCGTACCAACCGGGAGAGCCGGTCAGTGAGAGAAAGGTCAGGTGACAAAGCGCACTATAAGAGTGTAGTGACTAAACAGTGTCTGATGACGCAGACAAACCATGACTGGAGGGTCAAAGACAATGCCCAGTATTATGACCACTGGGAGCGGGGGAGGCCTAACATAGAGATGAGGCCGTATGACAAATGGAGACGGTTCTCTCGACCCAGGGGGCAAGGTGTAGTGAGTGCCCGGTCTCAAGAGCCGGGGGTTATGCTGTGTGTTCAACCCCACAGGTTTGAACATAGCGGGAGGTATGTGGTGTAATGACCACTGTGTCCGCTAGGGGGCGCTGTGCGGATGTCCTAGGAGAAAGGATGAATGCCAGAACCATGAAGGACCGCTATGTATCTCAAGGTGGGTGGCCTTGAGATGGAGACTGATGCATGTATTGACCAGCAGTGATACTGCTGAGGTGTTGTTTCTACGTGTAATTGAGAAGTCTCCAGGTAACTAGAGAGTTGGGGGCATGGTTACCTACAAACCAACCCAGGGGGTGTATTTAAAGCACTGTTGTAAAGTGTGGGTGAGATAACTTGGGGCTAGGAAGCCTGCACTTGGAATACTGCATAGCCTATATGACTATAGGACATTGCTCACAGAGTGAAACTCTGTAATGGACGCTATGCTGATTATGCTATTAAGTGAACTGTCTGTTGCTGTGATGGTTTATGATGGTGAATAAACCGCAAGGACTGTATTGATTTGATGGAAAATCCATGCCGGATCTGGTTTTGTTTGCTGCCTAGCGAGAATCCCCTACTTAAATGACAGCGCTACCTCACAGGAGAGAGAGGTCCAGTTACACCGGTGTGCCACCCTTGCTAAATTGTTCACCGTCAGTAACAATGCAATCGAGACCCTGGAACCCTTGCTTCCATCTGACAAGGTGGAAGAAAATGGCTCTGAAGGGAAACAGGAGGATTGGTCTCAGCAGCTACACATAGGCACTGACTCCACCCCTTCACACCAAAAGCATGGGGCTTGCCGGGTGGCTCGAGAATTTGAACGGGTCTTCAGCAAGCATCCTTTAGATTTTGGGCAGGCAAAAGTGGTTCAACATCATATCCCCACCAGAGATCATCCACCCACTAAAGAGAGATACCGACCTGTACCCCCAGCACACTACCAATGTGCCAAGAGTATGTTACGAGAGATGGAGGCTGGGGTAATCAGAGATAGTTGTAGCCCCTGGGCAGCTCCATTAGTCCTCGTTAAGAAGAAAGATGGTACTACGAGGATGTGTGTAGACTACAGGCGGATTAACAGCATTACACATAAAGACGCGTACCCATTGCCTAGAATGGAGGAATCACTAGCTGCACTGAGAACCGCTAACTATTTCTCTACCTTAGATCTCACCAGTGGGTATAGGCAGGTTTCTGTGGCAGAGACAGACAAAGAGAAGACAGCGTTTACAACACCAATGAGCCTCTACGAGTTTAACTACTTGTGTTGAGCGATACCATCCGATATCGTGAAATATCGGATCGGATTGGATCGGACCGATACCCAAAAAGTATCGGATATCGCAGATTCCGATACCGGAAACCAATGCAAGTCAATGGGACAGAAATATCGGAATTAAAAAAAACCCTTTCTTTCTTGTAGGTTAATTCTACATGTAGAAAAACAACTAATAATAATGTAGAATGTATTGGGGGAGGTGGAGGAGACATTAAAAGCATAGAGGTTTAGCCCAATCAAATGGAATAGCAGGAATATTTTTTTTTTAAAAGACGTTCGGAGTTAGGCCGGTTTCACACTAGCGCATTTTCAGCGCGCGCACGGCCGGGGGTAGCTCCGCCCCCGATCCGGCTCTCTGCCCGGCGTGCCCGCCCCTTGCCTGTAGCGCCGCCTCCTAGCGGACGGCGGCGCCTGCGATCGGCGCACCTTATCTTTAGCATAGGGTGCACCGATCGTGCGCAGGTCATGCGCTAGTTGCGCTTTGACCTGCGCTGCGCACTTATGACGGTGCGCCGTGCGCGCCAAAATCCGAAAAGTTCGATTTTGGCGCGCACGGCGCACCGTCAAAAGTGCGCAGCGCAGGTCAAAGCGCAACTAGCGCACGGCCTGCGCACGATCGGCGCACCCTATGCTAAAGATAGGGTGCGCCGATCGCAGGCGCCGCTGTCCGCTAGGAGGCGGCGCTACAAGGAAGGGGCGGGCACGCCGGGCAGAGAGCCGGATCGGGGGCGGAGCTACCCCCGGCCGTGCGCGCGCTGAAAATGCGCTAGTGTGAAACCGGCCTTACAAAGATATTGACTATGTTAACCTTTTTTATATTTAGTCAGATATGTAAGTTTCACTACTTCCATGCTCTTCTCCTTCTTTTTTACTTCTCCCACACTTTCTCCTTCATGATCCTCAGCAGCAGCAGCATCTTTTTCATCAACTTCTTCTACACCATATTGATCTTCTTCTTCTTCACCTTCTTCCTATTATTCTTTTTTTTACATTCTTTATATTCTTCTTATTCAACTATTATTCTTCTTCATATTCTACTTCATCTTCTTCCTATTCTTCTTCTTCATCATATTCTTATTTGTGACAGTCATTCCTGTAGTTGTTATCTATAAAACTTTGAAGATTACACGGTCCGTTCTGCCTGTCACAAAAGATTTACAACAGGATTTGTCCGTGTTCAGTTTGGCCTGCAGCAGCAGGCCTTTTCCAGGGGCACCACGAGGAGGAACGGACTCACCCCCATACACTGCTTAGTCTTCTTCTGCTTATAATTTAGATAATATCTTTTGCTCTGATTTTTAGTCTTCTGCTTTTTGTTCTTCTGTTTCTTGGTCTTCTGCTTCTTGGTCTTCTGTCTCTTGATGTTCTCTATCTTGGTGGTTGTCTTCATGTTCTTTGTCCTCTTGGTCATCTTCTTCAGGGTCATCTTTTTGGTCTTCTTCGCGGTGGTCTTCTGGGTCGTCGTCTTCAGGGTCATCGTTTTCGTGGTCGTCGTCTTCTTCGGGGTGGTCTTCAGGGTCGTCGTCTTCAGTGCCGTCGTCAGGGAGATCCAGAGTGATAACCAAAAACCATTTCCAAAAGCTTGAACTTAGAAATGTAGCAGAAGGTACAAGAAGGCTGAGGAACTGCCGAGATCCAGCTGACGGTACTGGAACCCGGATGGGTAGCAGAAGGAACAAGAGCCAATGGCATTACCGAGGACCAGCTGATGGTGCTGGAACCCGGAAGGGCAGCAGAAGGAACAAAAGCTAATGGCACTACCGAGGACTAGCTGATGGTGCTGGAACCTGGTGGGGCAGCAGAAGGAACAAGAGACAATAGCACTGCCAAGGACCAGCTGACTGTGCTGGAACCTGGTTGCTAAGCAGGAGGTACCTGTGCTAGAAAGCACTACCAAGGACCAGCAGACGTTGCTGGAACTCGGATGCCGTGAAGGAGGCACCTAAGCCAAAGGCACTGCCGAGAACCAGCTGACGGTGCTGGAACCCGGATGGGTAGCAGAAGCTGCAAGAGCCAATGGAACTAGCAAGGACCAGCTGACGGTGCTGGAACCTGGAGGGGCAGCAGAAGGAAGAAGAGCCAATAGCACTACCGAGGACCAACTGACTGTGCTGGAACCTGGTTAATAAGCAGGAGGCACTTGTGCTGGAAAGCACTACCAAGGACCAGAAGACGTTGCTGGAACTCGGATACTGAGAAGGAGGCACCTAAGCCAAAGGCACTGCCGAGAACCAGCTGACGGTGCTGGAACCCTGATGGGTAGCAGAAGGTACCCATGAAAAATAAAGTTGCGAGGCCGCGAGCTGGCCGCAGTTACCGAAACCCACATCCTACAGGGGGTGCTTGTCCTATTGGCACTACGGAACCAGCCTTTGTTGCCTGATCCCGCAGCCCACATTAGAAGCCAATAAACTGCAGGCACCTTAGACTCGGCTAACCCGACCGCAACACGACAGGACAACGTATTGGTGGCAAAGTGACATTGACACTACCCGGAAACAGCAGCCATTCTGGAACCAGGCTGGGCAGGAGGGAGTACCCGTACCAAAGACACGGCCGAGAATCAGCTGACGGTGCTGGAACCCGGATGGGTAGCAGAAGCTGCAAGAGCCAATGGAAGTAGCGGGGACCAGCTGACGGTGCTGGAACCCGGAGGGGCAGCAGAAGGAACAAGAGCCAATGGCACTACCGAGGACCAGCTGACGGTGCTGGAACCTGGTTACTAAGCAGTAGGTACCTGTGTTAGAAAACACTACCAAGGACCAGCAGACGTTGCTGGAACTCAGATACCGAGAAGGAGGCACCTAAGCCAAAGGCACTGCCGAGAACCATCTGACGGTACTGGAACCCAGATGGGTGGCAGAAGCTGCAAGAGCCAATTGAACTAGCGAGGACCAGCTGACGGTGCTGGAACCCGGAGGGGCAGCAGAAGGAACAAGAGCCAATGGCACTACCAAGGACTAGCAGACGCTACTGGAACTCGAATCCCGAGAAGAAGGCACCTAAGCCAAAGGCAGTGCCGAGAACCAGCTGACGGTACTGGAACCCGGATAGGTAGTAAAAGGTACCCATGGAAAACAAAGTTGCAAGGCCGCGAGCCGGCCGCAGTTACCAAAACCCACAGTCCTACAGGGGGTGCTTGTCCTACTGGCACTACGGAACCAGCCTTTGTTGCCAGATCCCGCAGCCCACATAGGAAGCCCATAAACTGCAGGCATCATAGACTCGGCTAACCCGACCGCAACACGGCAGGACAACGTATTGGTGGCAAAGTGACGTTGACACTATCCGGAAATAGCAGGCGTGCTGGAATCAGGCTGGGCAGGAGGGAGTACCTGTGCCAAAGACCATACCGGGAAACAGCTAGCGGTGCTGAAACCAAGGGAAAATACTACAAACAGAGTGGAGACACTTCAGAGCAGCAACTGGCGGTGTTGGAGGCCAGGGTAAATACTAGAGACAGAGTGGAGCCAGAGGCATAATTGGAGCAAGTTTGAACTCAGTAGTAGTGTTGAGCGATACCGTCCGATATCGTATCGGATGGTATCGGCCGATCTAAAAAAAATATCGGGTATCGCCGATTCCGATACCGGAAGTCCCATTCAAGTCTATGGGACTTCCGGTATCGGAATAAGAAAAACCCTATTTTTGCCTTGTACAGCCTCTCTGGGGTCTGTACGGGCCTTTCGGGGGGCTGTGCCGGCCTGCCGGGGGGTCTGTGCAGGCTCCGGTGGTCTGTGCAGGCCTGCCGGGGGGGCTGTGCCGGCCTGCCGGTGGTCTGTGCAGGCTCCGGTGGTCTGTGCCGGCCTGCCGGTGGGCTGTCCAGGCTCCGGTGGTCTGTGCCGGCCTGGCGGTGGGCTGTGCAGGCTCCGGGGGTCTGTGCAGGCATCATCCGATGGGACTACAAGTCCCATCGGGCGATGCCTGCTACCATGACAGTGATTGACACATTAGCCAATGATGGGACAGTGTAGTCCCATCATCCGGCTAATGTGTTGAATGTAAAAAAAAAAAAAAAAAAAAAATTTACATGCTACATACATACTACATACATACTACATACATACTACATATATACATACATGTAACATACATACTACATGCAACATGCATACTACATACATAATACATATATACTACATGCATGCAACATACATACAACATATATACTACATGCATGCGACATGCATACTACATATATACTATATATACTACATGTAACATACATACTACATATATACTACATGCTACATACATGCTACATACTACATGCATACTACACACATAATACATATACACTACATGCATGCAACATACATACAACATATATACTACATGCATGCAACATGCATACTACATATATACTATATATACTACATGTAACATACATACTACATATATACTACATGCTACATACATGCTACATACATACTACATACATGCTACATACTACATACATAATACATATATACTACATGCATGCAACATACATACAACATATATACTGCATGCATACTACATATATACTATATATACTACATGTAACATACATACTACATATATACTACATGCTACATACATGCAACATATATACTACATACATGCTACATACTACATACATAATACATATATACTACATGCATGCAACATACATACAACATATATACTACATGCATACTACATATATACTATATATACTACATGTAACATACATACTACATATATACTACATGCTACATACATGCAACATACATACTACATACATGCTACATACTACATACATAATACATATATACTACATGCATGCAACATACATACAACATATATACTACATGCATACTGCATATATACTATATATACTACATGTAACATACATACTACATATATACTACATGCTACATACATGCTACATACTACATACATGCTACATACATACTACATACATAATACATATATACTACATGCATGCAACATACATACAACATATATACTACATGCATGCAACATGCATACTACATATATACTATATATACTACATGTAACATACATACTACATATATACTACATGCTACATACATGCTACATACATACTACATACATGCTACATACTACATACATAATACATATATACTACATGCATGCAACATACATACAACAAATATACTACATGCATACTACATATATACTATATATACTACATGTAACATACATACTACATATATACTACATGCTACATACATACTACATACATGCTACATACCACATGCATGCAACATGCATACTACATATATACTGCATATATACTACATGCATGCAACATACATATATACTACATACAATACATACATATAGACATACAGTACATATAACATAGAGTACATACTCACCGTCACTTGTCACTTTGATCCCCGAAGCCATTGTCCCCTTGAGGAATAAATATCAAAATAAAAAAACACCAATATACTTACCCCGATCCGCAGAAGTCCACGAGGATCCCACGTCGATCTTGCGTGGAGAACAGCAGCATCAGCTGATGCTACCGTTCTCTACCAGCTCCAGGAATACAATGACGGAAGGTAGGTATCCTTACGCACTGTATTCCTCCACCACTGTAAAAAAAAAAGTCCCTAGTCTCACTTTATGCCATTGCTGCATGGGAAATTCCCACGCAGCAATGGCATAAAGTGAGACTAGGGACTTTTTTTTTTACAGTGGTGGAGGAATACAGTGCGTAAGGATACCTACCTTCCGTCATTGTATTCCTGGAGCTGGTAGAGAACGGTAGCATCAGCTGATGCTGCTGTTCTCCATGCAAGATCGACGTGGGATCCTCGTGGACTTCTGCGGATCGGGGTAAGTATATTGGTGTTTTTTTATTTTGATATTTATTCCTCAAGGGGACAATGGCTTCGGGGATCAAAGTGACAAGTGACGGTGAGTATGTACTCTATGTTATATGTACTGTATGTCTATATGTATGTATTGTATGTAGTATATATGTATGTTGCATGCATGTGGTATATAGCATGTATGTAGTATGTAGCATGTATGTATGTTGCATGTATGTAGCATGTAGTGTGTATGTATGTAGCATGTATGTAGTGTGTATGTTGCATGTATGTAGCATGTAGTATATATGTAGTATGTATGTTACATGTAGTATATATAGTATATATGTAGTATGCATGTAGTATATATGTTGTATGTATGTTGCATGCATGTAGTATATATGTATGTAGTATGTAGTATGTAGCATGTATGTAGTATTTATGTAGCATGTATGTAGCATGTAGTATATATGTAGTATGTATGTTACATGTAGTATATATAGTATATATGTAGTATGCATGTTGCATGCATGTAGTATATATGTTGCATGCAGGTTGCATGCATGTAGTATATATGTATTATGTATGTAGTATGTAGCATGTATGTAGTATGTATGTTGCATGTATGTAGCATGTAGTATATATGTAGTATGTATGTTACATGTAGTATATATAGTATATATGTAGTATGCATGTAGTATATATGTTGTATGTATGTTGCATGCATGTAGTATATATGTATTATGTATGTAGTATGTAGCATGTATGTAGTATGTATGTAGCATGTATGTAGCATGTTGTATGTATGTAGTATGTATGTTACATATAGTATATATAGTATATATGTAGTATGCATGTTGCATGCATGTAGTATATATGTTGCATGCAGGTTGCATGCATGTAGTATATATGTATTATGTATGTAGCATGTATGTAGTATGTATGTTGCATGTATGTAGCATGTAGTATATATGTAGTATGTATGTTACATGTAGTATATATAATATATATGTAGTATGCATGTTGCATGCATGTAGTATATATGTTGTATGTATGTTGCATGCATGTAGTATATATGTAGTATGTATGTTGCATGCATGTAGTATATATGTAGTATGTATGTAGCATGTATGTAGTATGTAGCATGTATGTAGCATGCATGTAGTATGTAGCATGTATGTAGTATGCATGTTGCATGTAGTATTTATGTTACATGTAGTATGTATGTAGCATGTATGTAGCATGTATGTAGCATGTAGCATGCATGTATGTAGCATGTATGTAGTATGCATGTTGCATGTAGTATGTATGTTACATGTAGCATGTATGTAGTATGCATGTTGCATGTAGTATGTATGTTACATGTAGTATGTATGTAGTATGTATGTAGTATGTATGTAGCATGTAATTTTTTTTTTTTTTTTTACATTCAACACATTAGCCGGATGATGTAACTACTACTGTCCCATCATTGTCTAATGTGTCAATCACTGTCATGGTAGCAGGCATCGCCCGATGGGACTTGTAGTCCCATCGGACGATGCCTGCACAGACCCCCGGAGCCTGCACAGCCCACCGGCAGGCCGGCACAGCTCCCCGGCAGGCCGGCACAGACCACCAGAGCCTGCACAGCCCACCGGCAGGCCGGCACAGACCACTGGAGCCTGCACAGCTCCCCGGCAGGCCGGCACAGACCCCCGGAGCCTGCACAGCCCACCGGCAGGCCGGCACAGCTCCCCCGGCAGGCCGGCACAGACCCCCGGAGCCTGCACAGCCCACCGGCAGGCCGACACAGACCCCCGGAGCCTGCACAGACCACCGGCAGGCCTGCACAGACCACCGGCAGGCCGGCACAGACCCCCGGACAGTCGGCACAGCCCCCCCGAAGGCCCGAACTGACGGCGCATCATGATGCGCACAGACAGCGCATCATGATGACGTCATTTCGGCAGCCAATCAGAGCCACAAAAGTGGCTCATTGCATTTTGGACTTCCGATTCCGGTATCCGATACGAAAAAAGTATCGGTACTCGGTATCGGAATTCCGATACGGCAAATATCGGCCGATACCCGATACTTGCGGTATCGGAAAGCTCAACACTAGTCAGTAGTAGTGTGAATGTGGAGGCAGCAGTAGACTTTGCCGGACACACAGCAGGGGAGCAGCTGGCATTACTGAACCCCACTAACACTGAAGCATGTGTTTTTCTCTGTGCAGACGGCACTTCTGAGCAGCAACTTGCAGTGTTGGAGCCCAGGGTCAATCATGAAGTAGGCTGAGGCCTACTTGGAGCAAGTGTAAAACCTGATGTAGTTTGAATGTGGAGGGAGCAGGAGACTTTGCCGGACACACAGCAGGGGAGCAGCTGGCGTTACTGAACCCCAATAACGCAGGAGCTAGTGTTTTTCTCTGTGCAGACGGCACTTCTGAGCAACAACTGGCGGTGTTGGAGCCCAGGGATTACAGTTTAGGTGGTAGAAACATGAACACAACAGGAGACCTGGATACTGTTGCCAACCAATTATTTATTCGGGAAGAGGACTGGCAAATTCCGGCGAGATCCAGGCCATGTTCATTTTCAGAAAAGTAAGCCAGTCATTGTTATCGGAGGATAGTCATGTGCGACAGTCTGTTAGTACACCACCTGCGGCACTAAAGACGCGTTCCGATAATACACGAGCAGCAGGGCAAGCCAGCACCTCCAATGCATACTGGCTAAGCTCTGGCCATGTATCCAGCTTGAGACCCAAAACTTGAAGGGGGAAGAGCCGTGTGGGAGTACACTGACAGGGCAAGACATGTAGTCTGTCACCATCTGACGGAAACGTTTCCTTCTGCTGACTGGAGCCGTATGTGATGGTGTAGACATTTGTGGCGGGCACAGAAAACTTTGCCACATTTGGGCCATACTGGTCTTGCCTTGTGCTGAGGTGCTGCCTCTGCTCCCTCTTTGTGCAGAGCTTCCTCCACTGCCTCGATACACAGAGCTGCTTTGTAAAGCACTAGCAGCACTGCTCTCAGGTGGAATGGAGAACATGATGGAATGCACCAGTGTGTCTTGGTACTCCTGCATTTTACGCTCCCGGTGTTATGAGGCTTTGTAAGTTGTCCCGGTAGAGAAGATCTAGGAGGGTGTACACCCAATAATCAGCCGTGTTGAGAATGTGGGCGATTCGGCGGTCATTTCTCAGGCACTGCAGCATGAAATCAACCATGTTCTGCAGACTCCCAACTGGCCAAGGAACGCTGTCCCCTGCTTGAGGCGTCATCTCTGCCTGCTCTGCATCACCCCACCCTCGCTGTACATACTGACTACTACAGCATTGTGTACCTTCCTCCTCTGGAGAGATGTCTTCCTCCTCCATTGACTCCTCCTCATCCTCCTCATAAAGTGTCCCCTGCCTAGGCCTTTGTGAGGAACCACGTTGCGCAGACTGTCCAGAAGCAGATGACATTTGTGACTCCTCACCCTCCACCTCTTCCAAAACCTCCTCCCTTAGTGCTTGCAGTGTTTTTTGAAACAGGCAGATAAGGGGGACAGTCATGCTGACTAGTGCATCATCTGCACTCGCCATCCACGTGGAATCATCGAAGGCACACAAAACGTGGCAGATGTCCTTCATAGATGCCCACTCAGTGGTGCTGAAGTGTGACCGGCGCACAGTGTTCTTTGTGCCTGACGCAGCTGGTACTCCATTACTGCTGCCTGCTGCTCACACAACCGCTCCATCATATGTAACTTTGAATTCCACCTGGTGGGTAGGTCACATATGATGCGATGTTCCAGAAGGTGGAATCGGCGCTGCAATGCGCGATCTTGCCATGCTGGAACTCCGCAAGTGAGCGCACTCTATGCGGACCTTGTGCAGCAGTGCATCAAGATCCAGATAGTTTCTCAGAAAGCTCTGCACGACCAAGTTGAGCACATGTGCCAGACATGGGATGTGAGTGAGGTTGCCTAGGCCCAGAGCTGCCACCAGATTTCAGCCATTGTCACACACTACCAAGCCTGGCTGGAGATTCGCTGGCACAAACCACACGTCGCTTTCCTGCTTGATGGCATTCCAGAGCTCCTGCGCTGTTTGGCTTTGATTCCCCAAAGAAATTAATTTCAGTACGGCCTGTTGACGTTTGGCCATGGCTGTGCTCATATCGGTGGTAACAGGCTCCTGCAATGCTGATTCAGAGGAACTGGAGTATGAGGAGGAGTCAATGTGTACAGACTGGATTCCTGCAATCCTTGGAGTTGGTAGAATACGTACAGCGCCAGTCTCAAGATCTGCACCCGGCTCCACAACATTGACCCAATGGGCAGTGAGGGAAAGGTATCGTCCCTGTCCATGGGTACTGGTCCACGCATCGGTGGTCAGGTGTACCTTGCTACTGAAGGCGTTTAGTAGCGCATGTTTAATTTTTCCCTCCACATGCTTTTGCAGGGCAGGGACGGCTTGCCTGCAGAAATAAAAGCGGCTGGGCACAGTGTATTGTGGGACTGCCAATGCCATGAAGTTACAGAAGGTGTCAGTCTCCATCAGCCTGAATGAGAGCATTTCAAGGGCCAGTAGTTTTGCAATGCCAGCATTCAGAGCCTGTGCTCGGGGATGGTTTGCCGAGTATGGCCGCCTTTTCTCCCATACCTGTGCTACCAATGGCTGTAGAGTGGCCTGGGAGTGTGAGGATGACAGGGAACGTGGTGCTGTGGGTGGAATGTCACTGGGTCTCTGGACAACAGTGCCAGAGGTTCTTCCATGGCGATCCTGGGAGGAAGCCAAACCAGCTGTGTGTGAGCTGGAGGAAGAGGCTTCAACACGAGCTGAAGAGATGGTAGGTGGTGCTGTATGTTGGCCTACGTCTTCAGTGTGTCTTTGTAACTCCACCACGTGCTTGGTCCACACATGTTTCCACATATTTGTGGTATTGAGGTTGCTGACACTTTTCCCTCTTTTGACTTTATGATTACACAGCTTGTATTTGACAAAGCAAATGTCATCTGCAGCTGTGTCAAAAAAGGACCATGCACTGCAAGTCCTGGGAGTGCCCGTTTTGGGTTTTGGAAGAGGAATGCTCCTAACGGGTGTTGAAGTGGAGGCTACAGGCAACCAAGTCTGCCTCCTCCCTCTCCCTCCTGTTTTGGCCATTCGGGGAATCTCTTCCTCAGAGCTGCTCCCACCACCTTCCTGTTCCTCACGCCATGATGGGTCAAGGACCTCATCATCTACACTCCCCTCTTCAAACACCTGCTTCTCCTGGGTAGTCTCGCCAGCACAGTACGCACCAGAAAGTGGCACCTGAGTCTCATCATCATCTGATGCGTACTGAGGTATGCTGACCATAGACACTGGCCCACCCGCCTCTTCAGATTCAGAGGGACAAAGCAGTTGCGCATCACTGCATACTCCCTCTTCTTCACATTCTAGAATGCTGCTTGGCTGGCCCCCTGTTTCCAAGCCAAGAGATTCAGAGAACAGAAGTAGAAATGGCTTCTGTCCAGGGCTCTCTGACTGCCTGGGCAATTTGGCAGGTGGTGAAGAGACATGGTTGCTCTTCAGTGCTATGGACCTGAGAGGATGTGGAAATAATTGAAGTCGATGCGTTAGCTGCCATCCATCCGACAAAGGCTTCAATTTGTTCGTCCCGCAGCAATGGGGTACGGTGAGGTCCTACAAAGCTGCGCATAAAGGACTGTTGCCTGGTAAAACTGGGAGATGCTGAGTCACTGGTGCACGCAGCAGGCACAGAATCCCCACGTCCTCTCCCTGCTGAAACTCTACGCCCACGACCACGTGCCTTACTCCCTGCCTTGTTCATCTTGGTAGACTGATAAAGATAGGCAGGAAAGTACAAAGGGGGGGCTTAGTGTGCTTATTCCTGAACAGATGGTATAAGAAACACTAATTTTATAAAGTGTGTGGACTACACTTTAATATGAGCTAATGTGGCCTACACAATTGTCAAGTGGAGTGTTTGGTGAACTTCATTTACTTGTTTTTTTTTTCAAAAATAGAAAAAGGATGTGACCAAAGATGTGAAAGCGATAGTATCACAAACTTTTTGGAACTATTACAATGCAAGAAAGTAACCTACAATGCAATATATGAGGCTCCAAAAAATAGGCTAATACTAATCTGGCTGCGGTTGCAGGGCACAAGCCAGCAAAAAGGCTCCTCTATCTACTCCTATATAGTGTTTGCTACCAACCAATGTAGATGGATATGGATGTAAGCACACTAATAGGAGAAAAAAATCAGGAAAAATGAGCTGCAAAAAAACAAAAAAAGGACTATGTATGAGGCAGTGACGCACGCTGAGCGGACTTCAACCAGAGGTGCCTGCAGAACACACTACAACGTGAGCTGCACTCACACACAGAGACCGCACAGATAGCTGTGAACAGTGCAGAGAACTGGGCACTAGCACTGAAAGGCTGCAGAAAGGCTCCGCTGTCTACTCCTATAGTGTTTGCAACCAATGTAGATAGATACGGATGGATGCACACTAATAGAAGAATTAATGAAAAATGAGCAGCTATAAAACAAAAATATGTATGAGGCAGTGATGCACGCTGAGCGGCCTACAACCAGAGGTTGCTGCAGGACACACTACAGCGTGAGCTGCACTCACACAGACCTTGCAGACAGCTGTGAACAGCGTTGCAAGGCAAAAGAAAGCTACAGTAATTGATAATGTAGCCTGGGTAAAGTACAATATTATATAGCAAATCGCTATCTCTATCTGTCCCTCAGAGTCTTCAACAGCAGCCTGTCCCTAACTGAATTCACAGCAGAGTGAACCCTAAATGGCGGCAGCTTTTATAGTGCATCATGACATCATTTCAGCAGCCAATCACAGCCATGCCATTAGTTAACATGCCTACATGCCTAACAGGATGTGCCCACACTTCTGAGGATTCCTCATTGGCTGAATCAAATCAAACTGGCTCATAGCATTATGGGAACTTCCAATTCCGGTATTCGATATGCAAAAAGTATCGGAACTCAGTATCAGAATTCCGATACCGTCAATATCGGCTGATACCCGATATTTGCGGTATTAGAATGCTCAACACTATTAACTAATGCCGTTCGGGCTCAGCAATGCGCCAGGAACATTTCAGCTGTTAATGGAATGCTGCCTTGGACATAAAAACTTTGAAACTGTTCTGCTGTACCTGGATGACATCATCATCTTCTCCAAAACCTACGAAGACCTCGGCATCTAGCCGAGGTATTCAAAGCCCTGTCAAATTTTGGCCTAAAAATAAAACCATCCAAATGTCACCTTTAGAAACCCAAGGTGCAGTACCTAAGCCATGTGGCGAGCGCGGAAGGTGTGGCACCCGATCCTGACAAAGTCACCGTTATCCTTGACTGGAAAAGACCCAGCACTATTCATGAAATGAGGCAATTTCTTGGGTTTGTAGGCTTATGCCGAAGATTTATCAAGAACTTCACCAAGATAGCAGCACCGCTGCAAGATCTTCTAGTGGGCCAATCCAAGAAGGCGAATAACAAAAATCTTCCATTCGAGTGGAACAAAAGGATAGAAGAGTCCTTCACCAAGAAACTGGCCCTCACAGGAGATGAGGTCCTGGCCTACCCTGACTACGACCAACAATTTGTACTTTACACTGATGCCAGCAATGTGGGAATGGGAGCAGTGCTGTCACAAGTTCAGAAAGGCAGAGAGAGTGATTGCCTATGCCAGCAGGAAGCTTTGTCCCACTGAGAGGAACCCCGACAACTACAGTTCCTTTAAGCTGGAGTTCCTCGCATTAGTCTGGGCGGTAACAGAGTGCTTCAAGCACTACTTGGCTTCCGCAAAGTTCATCATCTACATGGACAATAATCCGCTAACCCACCTTGAAACGGCAAAGCTCGGGGCACTTGAGCAGCGATGGATGGCCCGGCTGTCCAACTTCGAGTTCACCATCAAGTACAGAGCAGGACATAAGAACGCTAATGCGGATGCGCTGTCCAGGATGCCCAATTCACCAGACGGGGGAGAAAATCCAAAAGAACTCGAAGAAATCGAGTTACCAGCCTTCCACCGTCCAATTGCAGCCCAGCGCTCTCAAGGAGTAAGGAATAAGTGCTTTATCGTACGAGAGGTAACGTTGAACCCATTCCCCATCATAAGTGGGCAGAGACACAAGATAGTGATCCAGCTGTTCACCAAGTAAAGGAGTGCCTGGCAGAAGATGATGTACACCCTGGTCCAGATGACCCACAGGAAGCACAGCATCTATGGAAGGAAAAAGGCAAGCTGTTCATCTACGAGGGTAAACTGTGTTGGAGGAACATCAACTCGCGGACACACGAACTGGTCTGGCAGGTTGTAGTCCCAAAGAGGGATGCGCCAATGGTCTTAGAGGCATACCACAATGGAGCAGGACACTTCGGTTGGAAGAAGTTGGAGATCTTACTTCGTGAAAGACTCAACTGGGTTGGCATGAGGAGTTCCATTGAGAAGTGGTGCCAAGAATGTGGCCCATGCAACCTGCGCAGAAAAGACCGTAGCAGCCAGCGAGCCCCATTACAGCCGATCATCACAAAGCAGCCGCTTGAACTGGTAGCCTTGGATTACGTGAAGTTAACTCTGAGTAGAAATGGCTACACCTATGCTTTGACCATCATAGACCACTACTCAAGGTTCTTGGTAGTTGTGCCTGTTAAAGACCAAACAGCCAAGGCATTTCAGCAGCACTTTTGTCAACCGCACGGATACCCTGAACAAGCGCTCACCGACCAAGGTCCAGCCTTTGAGGCAGAAGTGTTCCAGGAGTTCTGTAACATGTACGGTTGCAAGAAAATCCGAACGACGCCGTACCATCCACAGAAAAATGGCATGTGTGAGAAGATGAACCAAGTGGTAATTGACTTATTGAGACCTTAGCTCTGGAAGAACGAAACCAGTGGCCAGATCTGGTAGATCTATATAATCATATACCGGTAAACTCCACCTATTACACTCTGGCCTACTTGATGAAAGCGAGACCTGGCAAGTTACCCATTGATTTAGACATGGGAGTCTTAACACCTGAGGCAACATCACCTGATGCAGACTGGGATACAGAGCGGCAGCAACAATATCGCAAAGTACAAGAATGTGTGGAGAAAAGTTTGTCCCAGGCAAGACAGAGGCAGGAAAGAAATTACAATCAAAACGCCCCTGCAGTTCCCTTGTCACCAGGAGAACAAGTACTCAAAAGAAAAAGAAGAGTTCACAAACTAGATGACCAGTGGGATGCAGAGCTATACACCGTGATACCTTCAGACTTTAATAACACCAAAGTATGTATCATCAGCAAAGATGGAGGAGAAACCTTGGAAGCAGTCTCAAGAGATCATCTAAAGATGTGCCCTGATCAATTGAAGGACAATAAAGAAGTCCAAGACACTCCACAACCCATAGTAGAGGTGGAAGAAAAGATTCAAACTATACTTGGAGAATTTCCTCGGACGTGGACACAAGTAAATCAAGCAATAGTAGTACCAGTACTAACCTTTCATCAGCCTACTGCACCAGATGAAGAAGAGACTCTAAATGAAATGGCTTCAGTAACAGATACCACATCTGCAGTGGAATGCGGAAATCTGTCCCCTGCTAACAGCGAATCTGACAATCTCATGGTGAGTCTAGGAGTAGAGAGAAGGCAGTCTAGAATACCTATCTTACACAAGTCTACTTATAGCGTAGTGACTAATGCACCAACAGTAGACATCAGAGAACAGGTCAGGTCATCAGAAATACCTATACTACGTAGATCCACTCGTAGTACTAGAGGTCAAATCCCTGCCCGTTACAGAGATTACGTAATGTAAATAAAGTAATAAGAATGTATAGTAGTAACCGTTAAGCATGAGAACCTACAGAGACTTACTGTAAGAACCTTTTTAAGTATTCGCAATAACCAGTTAAAGGACAATTGGGCCATAGGACAATGTGTGGTCAGAACTGTATTTGTAAATAGTTACTCCAAAAAGACCTTAAAAATAAGCCGTCGGTGTGGCCGAAAAACATTCCCATCTACAGAGTGCCTGGTAGTCATGCCCAGGTACGACACACAAAGTGGGCTAAGTCCGCTCCCACCAACCAAACTCCAGGCACAAGCACAAAGACAATTCCTGGACAGCAGTGTAAGGACTGGTCGCTGCAGTAACTGTACTATTGTTTTCTTTTTCCTGTCTGGTTTTTGATAATTTTTACATTTTTAAGACTTTGTAGATTTTCATTAATTGTTGCTGTTAACAATTCTTGTTTTATTTTCCTCAGTCCAGGAGTACTGAACTTAACTGGGGGGAATGTGACACCCAAGAGTCCAGTTGTCACAGTGACATTACCTCCCTCTAATGGGTAAAGTCATGCTTGGAGGCAGAAAGGGGCCCCCCATGCCAGGTAATAAATTAAATCACAATTACTCTGCATGTCAGAAAAAGGGAGATGTCTTATAAATTCTGGCCAGCACAGGGGGGTTGGTGAGTCAGCTAGAACTCAGCTGAGGGAGTTGTCATGGAAACAAAGCAGCTGTGAGCTGTGAGAAAATGACAAGACAGTTGAAATGTGAGGTAAAAAGATCTTTCTGGAAGATCCTGTCAGTTCAAGACAGGGAGCTGATCGGTGAGGAGCTCAATAGGCAGAGCTGATCTGTGAAGAGGGAAAAGACAAGAGCAGAGACTGAGAGACTCTAGGGAAGCTGAAATACTGCATATAGTAGACCCCTGAGTAAAGCGCTAATAAAGAGAAAAGGGACATCAGAGTCCTAGGCTGACAGGAACTGAACACCCTGATAGCTGAATCTGAAAGTACAGGGGATTGTAAATTCCTGTACACATTGAACACCTGAGGGCACATCAGCGAATAAGGAGCCCGGGGCCAACGGTGAAGAAAACGGTACCCGTGGAATAGGCTCACGCTGACAGCCGTACTGGTTAGTGAAACCATCATGAAGAGAGGGTCGCAGCATAGTTATATACAGCGGAGACCCACACACAAAGCACAGAAGGGAAGGTCCTAAATGCCCACCTGGCAAGGTGGATCCCCTGAATGCCTCCAGGCAAGCCGGACTCATTCCATCACCTGTATGTGGTCCTCCGGACTGCAACCTATTGCCAGTAAAAGGTAAAGAAACTGCACCTCTCTGTGGCTTTCTCTCATTTATCTGCAGCCCAACGTTTACAGCCATTTTTACTATTTATTTAACATTTTTGCCCTGGGACTACAGCCCTACCTGTGGAGGGCTACAACATCATAGCTGCGCCCAACATCCACCCCAGAGAAGTAACACCGCAGCGCTGGTCACCTCTGACTAGAATACCACGTATTTCACCATCTAATATATTTATTTTCATTTTTGCCACATAAATACCACACAACTTTCCCCTATTTTATTACTGGACGCCTCTGGGCCATGGACCGGGTCGCCGCCGTGACACCGTCCCCCATTGAAGTCGACGGGCCCAATACCGAGTACCCCCAGGCCCCGCTGGGTGCTCCATGTGTCTTATAGAAACTTCTCCATTACTAATCCATGGCCTTCATGTCACCTGGCAATACAAAGGTGACATCAACCCCACAAATATGAACTCCTTTTGCCTCCACTACAGGGCTAGTGGGAAGAGCCGGGCAAAGCACCAGAATTTGTGCATCTAAGAGATGTGCTTTTTCTGGTCAGCTGCGGGTAGCTATTTTTAAGCTGGAAGGTCAATTTCCATGGCCCCTTACCAGCCTGAGAATACCACCCCCAGCTGTCTGCTTTAGTTAGGTTGGTTGTCAAAGATGAGGGGACTGCATTCCGTTTTTTTAAATTATCTATTTAAATAATTTAAAAAACAGCATGGGGACACCTCTATTCTTGCTAACTAGCCTTGCTGAAGCTGACAGCTGAGGGTTTCATCCCCCAGCTGTGAGTTTTGTCTGGCTGGTTAGCAAAAATACAGGGGAACCCACGCCTTTTTTTTTTAATTATTTATTTACAGTGCTTGAGCTGCTAATGAATACTCCCATCTGCTGCTCTTGCTCTCACTGTAATTAGCTGACACCAGTGACCGGAGGTGACCTTTATACCTCCGATCACAGCTGAGCTCTCCACCGGTATTTTGACATCATGGGAACCGCGGCTCTCTGACCGGTGGGGATGATTTCCCCTCCAATCAGAAGCAGTGTTTGCCAGCTGCCATGAACATGACAGCATGTCAAACACCTGGTGTTCGGGCAGCCGCATCATGGACTTCCTTGTGAAGTCCATGTTCAGTGTCCGTGCCCTGAACAGTAGGTGTTTTGCACGGACGCAAAACTTTACTGTTCGGGTTCACCTATCTCTATTTATATGTGTTGTAATTTCCGTTTTTTAATTGTTCTTTCTAAAAATAATTGTTAAATAAAAAATAATACTTTTTAGAAATTATTTTGCATTTGTAGGAGCCTTTTTCCCCATGGATGGTGCTCGTAGCAAGTGAGGTATTCTGCTACATACAGGTGATCTGATTATCTTTCAAAATAAAACAATAAAAAAATCAAACATACATGGTATTGCTGCATTCAGAATTAACCTGATTGCGAAATGGCATAGCAACAAAAAAGTCAAAACGCCATAATTACGTTTTTTGGTCGCCACAAAATTAAATTAAAATGCAATAACGGGCGATCAAAAAATTGTAATTAATTAAAAAAGAACCTAGATGTGTGTGGTGTCTTTGAACTAGTACTTATGTGGAGAATCATAATGGCAGATCAGTTTTAGCATTGGGTGAACATGGTAAAAAATGAATTAAGAAAAACATTGTGGAATTGCACTTTTTTGCAATTTCACCGCACTTGGATTTTTTTTTCCTGCTTTTGAGTACTCTATGTGGTAAAACCAATGGTGTTGTTTAAAGAGTACAAATTGGCCCGCAAAAAAACAAGCCTTCACATGGCCATATTGATGGTAAAATAAAAAAAAGTTATGGCTCTTGGAAAAACAGAAACGCAAAAACGAAAATGGGCTGCGGCACGAAGGGGTTAAACAAAGAGCCTTACAATTCCAAAATAAATCTAAATATGCAGTTTTTATTAAAAAATTATAAATGGCTAAAACATTAAAAGTATGTCCATAAAGAATGTGCTTTTGATCTGAGACTAGGATCTTCATCAGTTTAGAGACCCATTACTAACTGGAAGCAAATCTATAATCCTAGCTTTGCTGAAACAATACATTTTCAAGTAAAATTGATTAAATATCTATATAGCTTTTACACAGCAGGGATGTTACTGTAAGGCTATGTGCACATGCTGCGGATTCTGCTGCCGATCCGCAGCGCTTCTTGCCCTGCGGGTCCGCAGCAGTTTCTGCTGCGTTGTACAGTACCATTGTTTTCAATGGTAAAACAAAAAACGCTGTGCACATGCTGTGGATTTTTTCTGCGCTGATTTGCTGCGAGTTACAATCTGCAGCATGTCAATTCTTTGTGTGGATTCCGCTGCGGTTTCACACCTTATCCATTATGAGGTGTGAAGCCGCAAGGCTAAACCGCAGGACTTTTGACCTGCGGATTTACCTGCAGTTTTTTACAAATCCACAGGGACAAATCTGCAGCTCTCAAAAGTACATGTGCACATAGCCTCAGGGTTGTCAAAATTGCTGTTGTATGTACACCATGGTGCCCAAACGCCCATGTGCCCCTTGAAAATAAAATAATATTAGAAAAGCATATGGGGACTTGTAGTTTTGTAATTACTTTTCCTGAGTGCACCATTTCTTTAAAGGGAATCCGTCACCCCTTTTTTGAAATATCATATAATGATAGCTTTCAACTGTGTGTCACATAAGGATTCTCTTAGTACTTTTGCTTCCCCCTGACCCCGCACCTTTTATGCATAAATACCTTTTTTATATCGGTTCAGATGTATGTAACCTGCCACTGTTCGGTCCGATGGGCGGGGCTTATTCACCTGCTCCCCCCCTCCCTATCTTGCTCTACACAAGAAGAAATGCATAGAGCAAGACAGGGAGGGGGGGAGCAGTTGAATAAGCCCCGCCCAGCGGACCGGATAGCGGCAGTTTACATACATCTGAACCGATATAAAAAAAAGGTATTTATGCATGAAAGGTGCGGGGTCAGGGGGAAACAAAAGTACTAAGAGAATCCTTATGTGACACACAGTTGAAAGCTATCATTATATGATATTTCAAAAAAGGGGTGACGGATTCCCTTTAATCTTAATTTTTCATAAACATTTTAAACATTGTTAAATTTAAAAGCACCTTTTGTCCGTTCATTTTTTACAAAACATCATTTCAGAATTTGTCTCTTTGTTAGTAACCATAAAGTACCAGCATTTCATTTACCCTCAATAGCACATATTGATATGAAGCTTTCAAAAGTTTTATTGGAAGCAATTAGAATAGAATAGAATAGTATATTATTCACATTGGCGATTCTCAGCAACTACTGGCCTCAACCAGTCATTTAAAAAACACAAAATCTTGTTGAAACAAAATCCAAGTTCATAGCAAAGGGCAGGAGCAAGATTTAAGTCAGAAATTGTTGTTGCACTTTTTTCTCCAGAATGCCTTGTTGAAAAATGCTTTTAAGTTATTAGGTCTGCTATGGAACATATTGAACTTGATAATGATTACTTGTACTTCGTAATTGGAATCAGATGATGTGTATCATTGTTTCAGTAATGCCGTAACTAGAGATGAGCGACTTTGCCATTTTAGGGGTCGAGTCGGGTTTCGTGAAACCCGACTTTCACAAAAGTCAGGTCGAAAGAAATTGGCCGATTATCGTGAAAAGTCGAAGGCCAACTGAAACACGAAACCCAATGCAAGTCAATGGGGAATAAAAGTCGGCAGTGAGAGGAGGACAGGAAACACACCTACAGTGCCCATTTTAATGCCAAACACATCAATTCTTATTACTTAAGCTTGGCAACCTTAATTTACTTCCTAATAATAGTTAGGCATTGAAAACTGGGGGTTATTTGGCTAAAGTTGTGGGGTTGGTAGGGCTGGCTCCAGATGTTCGTGGGCCCTGGGCCAAAGAGTGTCAATGGGCTCCTTTAACACATGCCACAGTTCATGATCCTCTGATACGGCAGAGAATTAGCTGTATAGTACAATGAAAAATACTTCACTTCTTACATCTCATGACTGATATCCATTTTAAATTCTCCAATAGCTCCAAAAACAGACAGTATATGCCTCCATACAGTATTATGGGCACCGCATAGTGCGCCATACAGAGTAATGAGGCCCATATATTTCTCCATACAGAATCATTGGTTTCATATAATGTTCAATACAGTATATGATGAGCTCCACATAATGCAACAGTATATGTTGGTCCCCATGGATGAAGCTCCACTGTCTTATGGACCCAAATAATGCTCCATATATATCATGGGCCCCATTTCTACTGCTCCAGTGTATAATGGGCCCTGTCAATGCAGCTCCAGTGACTGATGTCCACCTTTGGAATGCGCCAGTGTATGTTGGGCCCCAGATATCATTCTCCAGAGTATCATGCTCCCCAAAAATTGCTCCCAACCTTTAAAACAATAAAATAAGTCTCCTAGCTAGGGAATGCCTGTACTAGTCTGGACTCCTCGTTGTCCCCATCTTCCCTCTCTCTGCACTTGGACTGTTTAGGCAGAGGGTGTGCAAACGTGATGTCATCACGCTCTTTGACCAGAATGTCACTGTCAGGAAACGCGCAAGATGTCACGGCAGAGGAGCAAGGAAAGGTAAGTATTTCAACTTTGTAAGTGCTGTGATCCTTAACAAGCAGGGGGGGCCCACTCATTGGTGACGGCACTGGCACAGGGCCCCTCATAGTACGGTGGTGTGTCTGACGGCGGGTGGGCTGAACCTGCACTTTCATCTGCACCTACCTCTTTGTCATCGTGTAAGGTGGTATAGTATGTGGGAAGAGTAACCTACTAACCTGAGTTTCATCAGGGTCAGATTCTGGCTGTGTAGAGTGCGAGGGGAATGTAGTGGTCTGGGTCAATGTTCCAGCAGAATCATCTAGCATTGGCTGGGCACCTGTGCACTTGTGGCGCCCCAAGGAGTACATTCGCCACAGTGGCCTTAGCTTCCTCCTAGGGAGTGTAATGTCATGCTTGTGAGCAATGAAGGATCTCTCTAGCAGGTAAACCGATTGGGCGGCGCTATTCCCAAGAGTCACGACCTTCCAAACAGCGTCCATGAAGGCAAAGTGTTTGGTTTCCGGGGGCAGTATGGTTACAAAGCTGTACCTTAAAAGGAATGTCCTTAAGGGCACCACCAGGAGTGGAGCCTGCGGCTTAATTTGACTCAACACGGGCAACCTCAACCATCCAGCCACAGAAAAGATGCCCACATTGCAAGCTTAATTCCGTTAACGAATGAGACTCCGTCATGCCCCCGCGGTCCGCGTCCAGCTTACTAGAGGGACACACGAGGCTCTGCCACGCAAGATCGGCAAATAACAGGTCTGTCTTGCCCTTACCTGTCCGTGGCTGCATGCGCGCTACACTGAAAGGACCAGCGCGTGTCGCTTACAGGTGCAGATAACCCACTGAACACCGTTAGTGATGGGGATCTGTGATTACAATTCTTCCCTGTGAACAAGGATTTCCCAGTAAGTGCAGGTCAACCGGAATTCCAGAAAAAAGGAAAAAATTAAGTGTCCAAAGCAGAAGTGCTGTAGCTTGCTTAACAGCTTAACAGCACACAGTTCTTACCTAAACAGGCGGCATAGCTTTGTGGCCAACTCTGCTGAGTAGCATACACAGTTACTGTGCCCAAAGTATTAAGTGGTGTAAATGCAGTCAAAAACTGGTTCTTTTATAAACAGGCGGCATAGCACGGTTCACGGTTGGGCTCCTCTGCTGAGTAGCAGACACAGTTACTAGGCCAAAAAGGATTTTCATGACATTATGTGCTATAAAATTATTAGAAGCACACGCGGTGTAGCTCCTTCACAGGTGTACTACACCGCTGGCTACCAGACACCGCTACTATGGCCTGAAACTGTCTATTATCTTTGAAAACCATTATTAGTGTGAAAATATAGTTATGCGTTTATTTGGTGAAACTTTCTGGAACGGAAGCTCAAACAGCGGAATTTTAATCAAAGTTTTGTTGTTCGACGAACGTATCTAACACCGCCCTAAACAGCTAGAATTTGAACTTGGCTAACAGTTCCACTCAAACATCACTCAGCTGTAATCAGGAGGCAGACTCAGATGGTCTCAGGCACAGTATGGATTCGACAAGATTGTAGAAAGTAGAGAAAAGGTACAGTATCACCGGATTACAGGTATATATAGCATAGTTTACACATTACAAATATATGTCTAAAGATCAGGAGGCAGACTCAGACGGTCTCAGACCCAGTATGGATTTGATCAGATAGTACAAAGTTGAGAAAGGGTACATTATCACTGGATAACATATATATGTAGCATAGTTAAAACATTTAAAATCTCAGTGTTCTCAGTATGGATTAGACAACAATGTAAAAAGTAGGAAAAAGGAAATGCATTTGAAGCGTACACCAGTATACACTTTTAGTGGTATTTTTAAATCTTCATATATATTTCTGTCTCAGTAAGACAGTCCAGACTCTCCGCAAAAGGAAAATGAGATGCAAAAAAGTACAGACATAAAGTCTAGTGATTACAGAAATGTAGGAATGACTAATCACGGGAAAAACTTCCGGGAGAATTCTCAGAGGCGATGCTGACCCTCAATTACTTTTTGTGTGTGGAGACAGCGAAAACAGTTCTTTGTGAAGAAAGGGTTGCTGTATCGCAGTACTGTTGATCCCATCACTGTTACTCATCTCCATCAAATTTTGATCACAGGGAGAGATGTAGACATGGTCCTCACTGCCTATCATGATCTGTCAGGTAACTTTGGAGTGCAAAAGACAGAAGCCACAGGCCGTAGGCGATTCTAGTGGATTGGCATGAGAGGACACATTTAAAAATGTGGGCAGGAATGTCACACGTCTGTGAGTAGGAAAACTGTGAAAGTTGATGATAAGCCACCACTGCATCTCATTGTGAGTCGACGTCCATAAGAAATGGAAGCCATTGATCATCTGAAGCTAGAGCCCAGCCAGCAGGATAGGGCATAGCTACGTCTTAACCATCATGTATCAGTTCACCAAATTTGTAGTGGCAGTCCCAGTGAAGGATTTGACAGGCCAGACTACACAGCGGAGGAGCAGGGAGAGGTAAACATTGCAAATGCTGGGGCCCTGCCCAAGCAAGGGGGGCCCACTAATGGGTGTCGATACTGGCACTGGGCCCCTCATAGTACAGTGGTGTGTCTGACGGCGGGTGCGCACCCCCACCGTCAGAGACACTTGATTGCACTATGAGGGACCATGTGCCAGTGCCTGCGCCCAAGAGTCAGCCCACCCACCTGTCCAGGGCAACAGCACTCGCGTGCGCTAGGTGGTGACCCCGGCCATGGGGGAGGAGGCAGCCCAGTTAGGGAGGTTTACAAAATGGCATATGTTGATGTTGGACATTCAGCTGCTGCAAAAGGTGAAATTGGGCAATTGCGAGGAAGAGGAGGACCAAAGGAAGTCATTTTCCTTGCAACCTAGGTGTCATCAGGGGAAGGTGGGACAAAATCCTTGGAAACCCATGCATGGTTCATTTTAATGATTTTAATGAAGGTTAGATCATCCACATTTTGGGTCGACAGATGGGTCCTTTTTTCTGTCAGGATTGATCCAGCAGCACTGAAGACTCTTTCCGATAGCACACTTGCAGCTGGGCAAGCGAGCTCCTGTAAGGCATATTGTGCCAATTCAGGCCAGGTGTCCAGTTTAGCGGCCCAATAGTCAAAGGGGAGTGACCTGTGAGGGAGAACATCGATATGGGAGGAAAAATAGTTTGCAACCATAGTTGACAACTGCTGTCTCCTGTCACTTTCAATCGATGCAGTATTACCTGTCATGTGAGTGGGACTTGAAAAGTCAGTCCACAACATGGTCATGAAACCCCTGTCTCCAATGCCACTTCTGATGTGTGCACCACGAACACCTCTTCCAAGTTGCCCCCGGCCCCTACGGCTCGTGTGAGAACCATCACCGCTGCTGTGTGCTGGGAATGCCTCAACCAACCGGTTTACCAGAGTTGCTTGTTTGTTAGCCAATATTAGGTCAAGGTTCTCCTGTGGCATGATGTTTTGGAATTTGCCTTTATAGCATGGATCCAGGATGCTGGCCAACCAGTAGTCATCATCGTTCATCATTTTGGCAATGCGGGAGTCCCTTTTTAGGATCTGCAAGGCATAATCTGACATGTGGGCCAATGTTCCCGGAGTCAATGATGCACTGCAAGTGCTGGGTGAAGGAGCACTTTCTGGCAAATCCACATCCCTCCAGTCACCCACAAACCCTGTACCAGACCTTGCCACGCCAACATTTTCTCTTGCCCCACGAGAAGCATCCTCCTCCCCTAAATAATCATCCCCATCCTCATCCTCTTCCTCCTCCTCCTCCTCTTCTTCCTCCACCTCGTCCAGGAGAGGTCCCGGATCAGACAATGGTTGACTGTCATCAAGGCTTCCCTCCTCCTCTTCCTCTTCATCCTCGGCTGCAGATGCCTGTTCCTTAATGTGCGTCAAAGTTTGCATGAGCAGACGCATAAGTGGGATGCTCATGCTTAGGATGGCGTCGTCTGCGCTTACCAGCCGTGTGCATTCCTCAAAACACTGAAGAACCTTACAGAGGTCTTTCAGCTTCGACCAACGCACACCTGACAACTCCATGTCTGCCCTCAAAATGGCTGCCCGTGTATCCTCCCACAAATGCATTACAGCCTGCCTCTGTTTGCACAGCCGCTCAACCATGTGCAGGGTGGAGTTCCACCTTGTTGCAACGTCGATAATTAGGCGGTGCTTGGGAAGGTGTAGCAATCGCTGCAGCTTCTACATACGACTGGAGTGTACGGGCGACCAGCGGATGTGCGAGCAGTGTTCGAACCTTTTGGAGCAGCCCTGTTAACTCCGGATAATTATTGAGGAAGCACTGCACCACCAAGTTCAAGGTGTGATCCAAGCAAGGTATGTGTCTGAGTTTTGAAAGGGCTATGGCTGCCACAAAATTCTGGCCGTTATCACTAACTACCTTGCCTGCCTCAAGATGTAGACAGCCCAGCCATGACTCAGTTTGTCGCTGAAAGTAGTCGGCCAGTACCTCCGCGGTGTGTCTGTCGCCCAAACACATCATCTTCAACACAGCCTGCTGATGCTTTCCACTAGCTGATCGATAGTGGGACACCTCGTGTGCAACACTGGCAGCTGCTGATGGAGTGCTCTTGCGACTGTGCTCTGTGGATGAGCATTCGCTTCTGGAGGAGGAGGAGGGTTTAACGCCTATAGCCAACTGTTTCCTATACCGTGGGCTAGGCAGCACTGTCCCACCACCGCTGTCCCCTGTGGACCCTGCATCCACCACATTAACCCAGTGCGCAGTGATGGACACGTAATGGCCCTACTGGTCCATGCATCTGTTGTGAGGTGCACCTTTCCACTCACTGATTGCTTGAGTGCATAGACAATGCGGTCTTTCACATGAAGGAGGAGGGCTGGGATGGCTTTGCGAGAAAAGAAGTGCCAACTGGGTAGGTCATAGCGTGGTACTGCGTAGGCCATGAGTTTGCGGAAAGCTGCGCTTTCAACCAACCGGTAGGGCATCATCTCTAACGAGATTAGTTTGGCAATGTGGGCGTTCAAACCCAGTGTATGTGGATGAGAGGATGAGTACTTTCTTGTCCTACTCATAGTCTCTGGTAGGGTGAGCTGGACTTGAGAGCTGCATATGGTGGAACTAGCGGTGGACATGGCGGACTGAGAGAGGGTTGATGATGGTAATGGAGTTTGTGTTCTTTCTGATGGCCTAGATTCAGTCTTTCGCAGATATAACATAGTGATACCCTGACTGCTTTGGCCTTGCAACGACACCTCAACATTTGCTGCTGGTGGTGTGCTAACCGGTGGGCTTACAGTGGGGGAAAAGCAGTTGCACATGTGGTACGTGAAGTTTGGTAGTCCATCCATGCTTGCAAGTGCATGTGGTTAAATGTCTAAGCATGCAACTGGTATTCAAATTTCTCAGATTTTTCCCTCGGCTAAAGGTCTTTGCGCACTTCTTACAGATTACCTTTGCCTGATCATTAGGATTTTGTTCAAAAAAGTGCCACACTGCACTCTTCCTACTAGGGAAGACATTTTGAGACCTTGCACGCTGTGCTAATTTGACCGTCTGGCCTAGCCATCCTGCAACTCTTTTGGTTTTTTAACCCGTTTTTGGGCTGTTCCGGGCCTGCCAGATAACAGCTGTTGCTATGTCGATGCCTGCTGCGGATGCTCCTCCTCCTCTTCTGAGCTATTGGCAGTGGCACCCACTTCCCCCAATGGATGCCAATCTGGGTCAACAACTGGGTCATCCATCACCTCCTCTTCAATGTCATGTGCACCTTCCTCTGTGTCACCGTTTATGGTGGTATAGTATGCGGAAAGGGGCACCTGAGTTTCATCAGGGTCAGATTCTGGCTAAGTACACTGCGAGGACAATGTATTGCTCTGAGTGAATGTACCAGCTGATAAATCTAGCAGTGGCTGTGCATCAGTGCACTCCATGCCAGATTCATCTTGGACTGGGGAATTCACAATTTGACTTGATAACCCAGGCATGGTATGTGAAAACAGCTCCATGGAGTAATCTGTAGTGTGGCCTGCCGCATCCTTCAATTTTGGTACGGGTGAAGGACACAAGGAAAGGTGTGGTTCATGACCATGAGACTCCAATGACGACTCAGTGCTTTTATTTTTTAAAACTTCAGAAGAGGAGGCGATAGAGCTGGAGGCTGAGTCCGCAATGTAAGCCAAAACATGTTCCTGAAGCTCTGGCTTTAAAAGCGGTTTACCTACTCCCAGAAAAGGGAGCCTTCGAGGCCTTGTGGAGCCAGACGATGACGCAGGCTCAAAACCTCCTGCATTAGGTGCTATATTGCTTTTGCCACTACCAGCAGATCCACCACCACCAACACTATCATTAAAACTGGCAACCCCCGCTCACTTCCACGGCCTCTTCCACCACACTTCCTCATTTTTGGGGAAAATGTACCCAAAATTCCACCAACTATATGGTACTGTAAAACAAGGTACAAGGTGTATATAGTAGTGGGGAGAATTTGAATCTCCTTACACACTTCAGGATACTGAAAGTATTCTCTCAGGCCCAGTGTATATTACACTGCAATGTAACAGGCTGATTTTGGATGGTGTAAAAAATGTGTATAGAGGACTGGGGAGAATTGGAATCTCCTTACACACTTCTGGATACTGAAGTATTCTCTCAGGCCCTGTGTATGTTACACCTCAATGTAACAGTCTGATTTTGGATGGTGTAAAAAATGTGTATAGAGGACTGGGGAGAATTTTAATCTCTCTACAGACTTGAGGACACTGAAGGATTCTCTCAGGCCCTGTGTATGTTACACCTCAATGTAACAGGCTGATTTTGGATGGTGTAAAAAATGTGTAAAGAGGACTGGGGAGAATTGGAATCTCTCTACAGACTTGAGGACACTGAAGGATTCTCTCAGGCCCTGTGTATATTACACCTCAATGTAACAGGCTGATTTTGGATGGTGTAAAAAATGTCTATAGAGGACTGGGGAGATTTGGAATCTCTCTACAGACGTGAGGACACTGTTGTATTCTCTCAGGCCCTGTGTATATTACACCACAATGTAACAGGCTGATTTTGGATGGTGTAAAAAATGTGTATAGAGGACTGGGGAGAATTTGAATCTCCTTACACACTTCTGGATACTGAAGGATTCTCTCAGGCCCTGTGTATGTTACACCTCAATGCAACAGGCTGATTTTGGATGGTGTAAAAAATGTGTATAGAGGACTGGGGAGAATTGGAATCTCTCTCCAGACTTGAGGACACTGAAGGATTCTCTCAGGCCCAGTGTATATTACACCACAATGTAACAGGATGATTTTGGATGGTGTAAAAATGTGTATAGAGGACTGGGGAGAATTGGAATCTCTCTACAGACTTGAGGACACAGAAGGATTCTCTCAGGCCCTGTGTATGTTACACCTCAATGTAACAGGCTGATTTTGGATGGTGTAAAAAATGTCTATAGAGTACTGGGGAGATGTGGAATCTCTCTACAGACGTGAGGACACTGTTGTATTCTCTCAGGCCCTGTGTATATTACACCACAATGTAACAGGCTGATTTTGGATGGTGTAAAAAATGTGTATAGAGGACTGGGGAGAATTTGAATCTCCTTACACACTTCTGGATACTGAAGGATTCTCTCAGGCCCTGTGTATGTTACACCTCAATGTAACAGGCTGATTTTGGATGGTGTAAAAAATGTGTATAGAGGACTGGGGAGAATTGGAATCTCTCTACAGACTTGAGGACACTGAAGGATTCTCTCAGGCCCAGTGTATATTACACTGCAATGTAACAGGCTGATTTTGGATGGTGTAAAAAATGTGTATAGAGGACTGGGGAGAATTGGAATCTCTCTACAGACTTGTGGACACTGAAGGATTCTCTCAGGCCCTGTGTATGTTACACCACAATGTAACAGGCTGATTTTGGATGGTGTAAACAATGTGTATAGAGGACTGAGGAAAATTGGATTGTCCCCAGAGATTTTAGCAAGCTGACAATGATGCTCTCAGTCCCAAGTATGGCAGCAGGCAGCCTAATAAGCAGGACTGCTGCACACAAAAGTGTGGAAAAATGAACGCTTGGTAACTGGGCAAAAAAGAGAATGAAAAGTAAGTTTGCTTTTAAAAAAGCAGTTTGCACAGCAGTGTGAAAACAGCAATGCAGCTATCAGGTAGCCTTATAAGGCAGCCTAATAACTAACAGATGCACCAAAATACAACCTCCCCTTGCACTGCACAGTGACTGGTGTGTTGTACAGGCAAAATCGCTAGCAGCACAAGCAGTTTTCTTGCTCTTCTTCCCTGCCTAACGCTCTCCCTACAGAATCAGCAGCAGCAGCTCTCCCTATTCTGAGATCAGCAGAAGTAAGATGGTGGTCGGTGTGCACTCCCATTTATACCCCCTGTGACGCCCCACAAAGCAAGCCAATCACTTGCATGCCCTTCTCAAAGATGGTGGTGACCCCTGCCTATGTCATCACGCTGCCCACAGTGTCCGTTCTTCCTCATTGGCTGAAAAAGGGTGCTGAAGCATCTTTTGAAATGTGACTTTGGCGCTAAAGTCGCCGACCTCGTGGCCGACCTCACGCTAAGGTTGGGTTTCGTTTCATGAAACCCGACTTTGGCGAAAGTCGGCGACTTTTGAATTTTTTTGACCCGTTTCGCTCAACTCTAGCCGTAACATTTTCAGTCAGATACTTATAGTCTCAGGTATCATTGCAACTTTTTTGGCTTCACCATCATGTGCACAGCGTTTTTTGCTTTGCATTGGATTACAATGCTACTGGGCCAAAGCCACTGCAGATCTGCAGCAGAATCCGCAACGTGTGCACATACCCTTATTATGCCAACACTGTGTTCTGCGTGGGGTTGAGAAGATTGGGCCAATCCAGGCCTTGTTCATTTGAGAGCTGGCTGATCAATCAATAAATATTTTGAGTGAGGGTTGCCTCATGACCTTTCAAAGATTTTTAGTGAAAGCCATCTGACAACCTAACATTTGAATTAGCTTTATGATCTGCTGCTGCCATCTGATCGGGTTGAGAAGTCAGGGCCAATCCAGGCCCTGTTCATTTTGAGTGAGGACAGCATTGTGCAATGGTGAAACTTGTACTCCATATAGATTCCCTTACTGACACACTCCAAATGCGGAGTAATGAAGATTATTGCCCCTGCTAAATTGTCAGATAAGATTATCTCTACCCAGATTTTTCAGTCACACAACTGCTAGAACAATATTAGGTATTTTAAGTGGAAAATAGCAGAGAGCTGCAGCATGTACGTCAAATGATGAGAACACCCAGGTGCCTGCTTTTCACCCACCCTCCACCCTTCCTATTAAATCTCTCCATACTAAATCCCCATCTAACAAACAACTATTCTTGACAAACTTCAACTCTTGCTTTTAGGAATAAATAATGCTCACTGTAACCTCCTATCACTTCTATTACACTCCTTTCACTGTCCCTACGCTGAAACTATTGCTCTCCCTATGCTGTTTCCGGCTGCAATGTGCCCAAGATGGCGCTGGCAGCATTTAAATAGTCCCTATGACGCTGGAAGGCTAGCCAATCACAGTAATACAACACCAAAGATGGGGCCAGCATTATTGTGATTGGCAAGCCAGTCCAGCATGTTCATTGACTGCAAATAAACTGTCAGACATGCTGGGTGGGTAAATCTAATATACCAAGGCAAATACCTGATTACTCGTGGAGTAGCGAATATCCTGAATACTGTACTAGTCGTATGAGTAACGAATAATGCTGAATGTGTTCGCTCATCACTAATTTTAACATTTACGTTTTACCTCATTATCACTAAATTATGTCATAAACTATGTTGTTTTGTATTATCTATTATATATTTCACTTAGTCTCCTTTACTTTCTTGCACCCTGATGTCAGTGTGTAACCACCGATGTAACAATCACGGCTGCTTTCAAGCCCTTATGCATGGGGGGCCCAGTGATGACAATTTAACCTGGATGTGCATGCTCGGATATACATTTGGGTGAAATGTATTGTGGTGCAGAGACCCGACAGCTCCCTGTGCTACAGCATACACCGCCGGCCAATCAGATGCCAGCAGCTGATGTCAGCTTGACCGAGACGTTCAGCGCATAGCACTGATGTAATGTGCTGCCTGTGCTGGCACACCGAACAGGACACTGCATGGCATGGTAGCAGGTTAGGTAATAATAATAACTTATTTCTATTTAAAGAGTGCTGAAGAAGAATGGAATGGACCAGCATTGGGGACATTATACCACAATAGGAACAATATACCAGAATGGGGATATTATACCAGAAGAGGGGCATTATATCAGAATGAAGACATAATGCAAGGATGAGGGGCATTATACTAGAATAGAAACATTATAGCATTATATCAGATTGGGGACATTATACCAGAATGGGGGATTTTATACTAAAATGAGGAAAATTATACCAAGATAGGGACAATATACCAGAATGGGGGGACATTATACCAGCATGGGGACATTATACCAGAATGGGGACATTAAACTGAAATGAGGAAAATTATACCAGGATAGGGACAATATACCACAATGGGGGACATTATACTAGGATGGGACATTATACCAGAATGAGGGACATTAGGGTATGTGAACATGTAGTTTTTAGGTGCTGCGTATTTCTCCCCACGGATTTTGTAAAATCTGCAGGTAAATTTCAGGTCAAAAGACCTGCGGTTTTCCTGTGGATTAGGCTGCGGTTTTGCCCTGCGGTTTATCACCTCTACAATGGAGGAGATGGCAAACCGCAGCGGAATCCGCAGAAAAGAAGTGACATGTCATTTTGTTCTGCGGATTTGAAACCACAGCAAAACCGCGTGGAAAATTCCGCAGCATGTGCACAGCAGTGTCCATTTTACATAGAGTAAAATGGTACTGTACAACGCAGCAGATTCTGCAAAATCCGCATCGTGTGCACATAGCCTTATACTAAAATGAGGAAAATTATACCAGGATGGGGACATTGTACCAGAATGGGGGATATTATAACAGAATAGGAGACATAACAGAATGAGGACACTATAGTAGGATGGGGATATTATACCAGAATAGGGATATTATAGCAGGATGAGGACATTATACCAGAATGGGGACAATATACCATTAAAGGGAAAATTATAACAAAATGGTGACATTATGCCATGATGGTGGGTGGAAATTATACCAGAATGGGTACATTATGCCAGAAAGAGGCCAAGGATGAGGGAATTGTTATAGTATGGTGGGTACGAGGATATGGGGCATTATTACTGGCTGGGGCAAAAATGGGGGAGATTATTACAAGAAAGAGCCAGGACGAGTGACACTATTTATTGGGGGTGAACACTTATGTCATTATAGAATCAAGAAAACTACAAGGGCCCATACATCTAACCAACATGCATGTGGGGGTCCAGAATCAAATTTTGCACTGGGGCCCATCAGACTCTAGTTATGCCACTGTGTGGAACATTCTTCTAATACTCTCATTAAAACATTGGATGTTTCTATTATTATATTCCTAGTGTATATTGCACAACACAAGCATAACCAACTGCTGAAAGTCTTAATATTTCCTTTTGATATACAAACTATTTGGATTCTGCTGTTTGAGAGTTCCAATGGTCATCATGTGGCAGTAGCATACTTGGGGTCATGTGCCACACCTGTTTTTCAGCTTCTTCTTTCATTGACTTGCAGTGAGATGCAAAAGTGACTACCTCAGAGTTATCATCCTGGAATCTGCTGAAATATTTATGGAGTAAAATTTGCTTGGTTGATGCATGTTTTTTAAACTTTTTCTATACAAAGCCAGAAATAGCATAAAGTGAGTTTTATACCATATTGTGAAGCTGCAAACATTTACTAACCTTACTTGGAGAATTTCACCCTTTTCCCAACAGAATTCCATACACATCATTCAAATCAGATGGCCCCCTTTTGTTTTCTGGGTGTAATTTATGGAAAAGTAGGTATTGTTTTGAGAAGAAAAAAATATATGTCATGATCAATAACATGTCATATTATGAATAATTATGAACAAAACTATTGTATCAGAGCACCGTGAAGTGATTCTACTATTATCTCTGAAATTGTTGGCACCTCATTTGATTAGCAGGCACTGCAATGTAAATATGTAATGGCATGCCAACTGCGTGATGTCACTTGACTCTACTAATCAGAAGAGGTGCTGGGAATGCTGTAAGAAGTAGGGTGTTCAGTCCTTGAGTCCTGCAGCCATGGACTACCAATGTGGCTGCTGGAGAAGGGTGATGTGAATCTTTTTGTTCAACTCTACACAGCGGTATAGCATGGAGCAACTTACCCTATATACTCGTGTATAAGCCGACCCGTGTATAAGCTGACCCCCTCATTTTGTCACAAAAAACTGGGAAAACTTATTGACTCGCGTATAAGCCTAGGGTTAATGGTGGTCCAAGAAGATGCTCCATAGATTAAACCCCCATATGCTGCTGCACAAGGGTTAAAGCTGGCCCAAGAAGATGCTCCATAAATACCCCCCATATGCTGTTGCACAAGGGTTAATGCTGCCCCATAAGATGCTCCATAAATACCCCCATATGCTGTTGCACAAGGGTTAATGCTGCCCCATAAGATGCTCCATAAATATCCCCTATAATATGCTGCTGCTCAAGGGTTAATGCTGCCCCATAAGATGCTCCATAAATACCCCTTATTTGCTGCTGCCGCTGCTGCTGTAGTTAAAAAAAAAATGACAAACTCACCACCTCTCCATCACTGGGCGCCAGGTGCCGATGTCCTGAGCCCCCGGCACCGGCGATATTTACCGGTCTCTGTTCCATCGCCGTCCACCACTGTGTCTCCCGGGTCTCTGCAGTGACAGCAGAGGGCACACACTGACTACATCATCACGCCCTCTGCCATCACAGCAGGAGGACCCAGAGACACAGCGATGGAACCGGGACAGGCGAATATTACTCTGCCCCCATCATTTTCACCCCCTCTTGGCACAAGGTCTTCTCTGCAGTGGCAGACCCTGCTTCTCCCTCTGTCATCTGCTTCCTGCATTCAGCTGGTAACGTGGTACCGCTCATTAAACTCATAAATATGCACATATTCATGAGTTTAATGAGCGGTACCACGTGACCACAGAACGCAGGAAGCAGACGGCATAGGGAGAAGCAGGGGCTGCAGACACGTGTCAGAAGGGGGTGAGTATGGTCTCTGACCCCCCTCCCACCCCCCATTATATGACTCACGTATAAGCCGAGACGGGACTTTCACCCCAAAAAAATGGGCTGAAAATCTTGGCTTATACATGAGTATACACGGTAGTTTAAAATGCTACTGATTCAAAATGCAACACCTGAACATCTTTACATCATGGAATGACTTCTGAGAAATTAAAAATAATAAATTTACCTCCTAATAAATTTTCTACATTTGGTCCTATCAATTAGAGCACAAGAATCATTGTTCTGTGACTCAATTTGCACTTTCCTAAAGTGTTTAACTTTTAGAGTATGCATGCCCTACTTGCCAGTTTTCAAATTTAGCAAGTAAATAGAAAAGTCACAAATTGTATAGTAAATATTAGGTTTGCCCAAATTTTTTTGAGTGCAATTGAATATTACTCAAATTTTACAAAAATCTGTATTTTCCAAAATGAGGAGTGCTTCACAATTCACTCCTGGTGAATTCAGCAAAAGCATATACAGCTGACCGCCATTTTTCTGAAAAGCAGAGGTCAGCAACAGCTAACATTCTAAATATTCAGCTCTTTGGCCACCTCTACAGAACGTTCCTCCACATGCAGTCCTCAGGGACTCTTTTTACTGCAGCAACATGTTGCTCGGGCATCTTTATATTATGTCGGAACTTCCGGCTGTGACTAAGCTTTGGACATCTCTGTGCATGCACACAGTAAGGTCCCCTTGACCTTACAGCTTGCACTCTAGGCTGGATTGCTGGCTGCGGATAGGCAAGAGACATTCCTGTACATCCAGGAAGTCCTGGACTAGTGTGCCAGGGTTTCAGTGCATGTCAGTGGTAAGAAGAGTCACTAGAGTGGAGCGGTAAGGTGTGTATTAATTGATTTTTCCTTCAGCTTGGTCAAGTTGGTTGCTATGGGTTTTTTCACATTCTTAGTGAGTTGGCAAGTACGGGTATATTTGAATGTTGTTGACGCTGTCTGAAATATTTCTGCGTTGCAGATTTAGTTGTGAACTAAAATGCTGATTTCTTTTTGCAGATTGTATTTGAAGTATTGCAGATTTTAAGGTGGGACAATATCTCTATTGAAGTTAATAAAGTACAACCGCAGCTAATACATGACAGAATAGACATTCTTGCTGCACAAGTTAATTGTCTGCTGATGTTTTTTGCATAACATCTGAATATGTTTAGTAAAATGAAAATAAAACTCTGGCAAATCAATAATACTGTATCGCGATAATGGGAGCAGAGACGCGACACCAAGGAGGCGTCCCTCCTATAGATGGTGGTGTACACGCGTCTCTGGGGGTAACAGCCGCTGGATGTAAAAAACAATAGCGGCGCACTCCGGCCAAGAGGCGCCGCCGGCGTACAGCGGCTGGAGCTAGGGCGGGGAGGTCAGGTGACGTCAATGGAGGGAAAAGATGGGAGCGTGTGCAGGCCAAAATAGATGCCAATGCGTTTCTAAGGTCTACGGACCTTCTTCATCAGTATTTTTAATGTGGAGGATTCACTGCATAAGTAGAGAGCAAGTCAGCCATGTCTGCGTGTACCATATGTGTAAGATCGGCAATGCTAAAATCACAATGTAATTACAAATCCTAGTTTCTGAGATTGTGAAACAATTCCTGGATTTTTTATTCTTTTACAATATAATGTAACATTTAAAGGCATTGTGTGAACGGGGTATCAAAAAATCACATGCACTACTTTATAACAGTTGACATTCATAGCAATTTAATGTAGAGACAATAATGTTTAGTTTCATATATAAATTATACATATCTTTCTAGACTGTATTTCTGTAGTTCCCTTATAATTATGGGGTGAAATGGTATATGGCGATAGGAAATTCTTAGTATAGTTAGGCTTTGCTTTCTAGAACATTGCTGGCTAATCATCCGTCAAGCAGAACAATGGTTTCTATTTTGAAAGGATTGTATTTTTGGTGTGAAGCTGAAGATGAATTCAGTGTTTACTGCACAGACACATATGATTTTAGTCAACCAATTATGGTATAACATGATGTAAAAGAATGTAGGACGGTTCGTTTTATCCCCTGCAGTTCATTGTATCTCACTGAAAATAGATTCTACACTGATAACCATACAATGTAGGATTTATTTCATACACTTTTAGACATTAGTAGCAACAAGCTCTTCAATGATATTCTACAAAAGGCTCCTGTAGTTGTGTTTAGGACTCAGGAGACGCTGCTTATTCTGCTGGTGTACTGTTTTTCTGCTGTTCTTTAGCAAAGTACAGTATGCTAACAAAAAAGAGACATTTTTTCTTGGCTTATTGTTATTCTAAAATAAGCAGCATATTTGAAATGCCAGAATGGTATGACTTTTCCAGTTTTCTCTTTTGAAGTGAACTGGCACAAATTATAGATTACCCCCTAAATGACTTAGGACATACTATGCTAATTTTACGTTGTCTTTCTGCCTTTGAGGCTGGCTCACAAGCCGAGCCAACATCTTTCCTTGCATATGATTGCTGTTATAATCAGCCATCATCTGCCTCTTACAGCCATGAGTGGAGCAGAGCTTCACATGGGACAGTTAACCTGTTAAATGTCCATCTGTAATTTAACATACTCTGTCAGAGGGGCGCACCGTTCTAACTACTCATCAGTGCTCTCATAACAAGTTCGAGAGATGCTAATGGGTTGCCATGACAAACAGGGGTCTGGTGAAGATCCATGTGTCTCTCATTATGATACTCCTGTGAAAACCTGCCCATGGCAGGCATTCATAGGAGACCATGATTTCTGCTACATACAGCAATGCACTAATTCAATAAATAAAGAAGATAAACCTTAATAAAGTATAGAAAAAAAACATTTTTTAGCCAATCAATGATATAATTCAATTAATTATAAGTCATGGCAAACTTCTCTAGTCTAGAAGAGAACCATACATTATGCAGCAGTTGCACTAAATCGGAAACAAATGTTTAAAGGGAACATGTCGGCAGGATTGCGCACAGTAACCTACAGTATACACAGTGTCAGGTCAGCACAGTTATACTGATTAAAATGGTACCTTGGTTGAGGAAATCTGTCTTCTGCTTATTGTTTAATTTTTATTTTCAGTTTTCAGCTAATGATATGCTCGTGCTTGAAATTGGTGCCTGCCGTGCTTGCACAGTAGCAGCTATCGGTGTATATAGAGATGATCCGATAGCTGGTGCTGCTAGAGAATAAAAAAAAATCCTCCTCCAAGAGGAGTGCCTGCGCAGTAGCAGCTATCGGATCACCTCTATATAAACAGATAGCTGTTACTGCTCAAACCCGGCAGGTGCCATTTTCAAATGGATTGTTTTTTATACTATCAGGAAAACCTCAATAACCTCAAGAACATTTATTATTAACACAGTAAACATGTGACTATGCTGCAGAGCAGTTTTTTTTCAGTATGTACATATAATATATTCATTATATGAGGAATCAGTGACCTGTGTATAGGTTACTGAGCACAATCTTACTGACAGGTTCCCTTTAACACAAATGCTGGAAAAAATACAAGGTTATCCTTCAGTTCCACCCCTCCTTGGTTGCCCCCAGCCAGACATAGTTGCTGCAGTAAAGTTCTCCAGAGCAAACACCATCCAGGCAGATCATAAACTCAAGTAACCTGCACAAGGCAAGGCAACCCACCGTCATTGTCCAGCTTCCCTAGCCTGCTGTATTTTCCAGTGGTCACAAGATATAGCTCATTGTTTCTCTATGAAACTAGGCCTTTGTTCAATAAAGAAGACAAGCTTTTCCCCACCAAATACTCTGTCAAGTTTGCAGAGGAAGTTTATCATGCCCCTCTTTATTGTCTCTCATTCATGCAGACTGCTCCATTGCTCCAAATGTCCAAGCTAATAATGACTTTTAACTATCTTCAACCTCACCCAGTGCAATAAGCCTCAGTCCTAGCTTTCTTACAGCCAACTTCAGCATCACTAGGCCTAAATGGAGGATCACCAGTGTTGGTGCCATTGCTTATCCATCTCGCTAGTCCTCTTCATTACTCTATCACAACACATCACCATGAACATCTCTCTGGCAAGACAAGGCTTTGTCCAAGCCTATCTGTAACTTTCATTGCAGCTGATCGCGAAGAAAATTGACAGTGTTGTTTATATATTACATAAATAAATTGAGCCAACAATGTTTGTCAAACGTCTTGAAATCTATCAATGACTACCACATGAGTCCTGCAGTTATAAAATATAGTTATAGCAACCATTTTATATCAATAATATACTTTATAACAAAAATCAGCCTTCCTCATATACTGTATATATACCAATACAACATTGCCATAGGAGTTTATTAATTATATACATATACTGTATATATACCAATACAACATTGCCATAGGAGTTTATTAATTATATACAGTATATATATATATATATATATATATATATATATATATATATTAGGCATCAAGTTTCCCCCACTGCACAGGGGGAATCTCAAGCCATGTCCTCTGCAGTCTCCCAAAAAACCAAGGGAGAGTCTTGAGGAGATCATTTGCATATTCCCAGTGCCTTCTGGGATAAGTGAAGAGTCTCCGCGAGCTCAACGATCACTGGGTTTTGGCCGCTGCAGCTGAAAAGAGGAAATCATCTTTCATCGTTTTTGAGAAATCTCAATATAGAAGAGGCCAGGAGCCATTTGGTGAGCTGCATTTCTTGCTATATGTTCACAGACTTACCAGTGGAAAAGCCAAACTTCACATGCCACAAATGCAAGCTTGTGTCCCTGTTGGAGGAAAAGTTGCAAAATCTCGAAGAGAGGTTAGCTACGTTGAAGATCATTAAGGAAGGTGAAGAGTTCTTAGACAGAGCAGAATTATCTCTTCATGTTACAGAAAGAGAAGAAATTCGAAGTGCACCTGAAGAAACAGAGGAATGGAGACATGTGACCCAGAGAAGCAGGAGGATCAGGAGACAGTCAGCACCTATACTTCTCAGGAACCAGTACCAGGCTCTCACACAGGAAAACGATAAAGAAATACATCAGGATAAGACATTGCCCACAAACAGCAACCTTGTACGCCTTCAGAGTCCTCCTGGATGGAGAAAGAAAAATGTTGTGAAGAAGAAACGGAGAGTGGTGGTCATGGGGGATTCCCTGTTGAGAGGAACAGAGGCCGCTATCTGCAGACCGGATATAACTTCAAGAGAAATGTGCTGTCTTCCAGGTGCAAAAGTTAAAGATGTGTCTGACAGGATATCAGGACTCTTCAGACCTACAGATGACTACCCATTCCTGCTACTACATGTGGGGACAAATGACACCGCAAGAAACGACCTGGAAACCATCTGCAGAGACATTGAAGACTCAGGCAAGAAAGTGAAAGAACTGGGAGCGCTGGTGGTCTTCTATTCCATCCTCCCAGTGGATGGCCATGGAACAAGGAGGTGGAATAAGATTCTGCAGGTGAACAACTGGCTACGTCGATGGTGCCGTCAGCAACAATTTGGATTTATAGATCACGGAGTGAAGTACCTTTACGATGGACTACTTGCTAGAGATGGGGTGCACCTTACGAAGACTGGAAAACATGTATTTGGAAGTCGCCTTCCTACACTTGTAAGGAGAGCTTTAAACTAGAACAACGTGGGAAGGGAAGCAAAAAAACAGAAAAAGCCATACACCTGAAAAATGCTATTGAGAACTCTGCTATTAGAAGTGGAAAGGAAGAACAAAGACAAAAGAATCTAATTAATAAAAATACTGGAGAAAGAGAAACCAATCACAAACTAAAATGTTTCTATACTAATGCACAAAGCATGGGCAACAAACAAGGAGAATTGGAACTACTAACACAGGAAAATAAATATGATGTCATTGGAATCACTGAAACTTGGTGGGACAATACACATGATTGGAATACAAGACTAGAAGGATATAACTTATTTGCAAGAAACAGACTTGATAAACGAGGAGGAGGTGTTGCATTGTATGTTAGAATCGCGTATATCTGCACAGAGATTGAAGCTTCAGAGACTGGGAGTTCTGTGGAAACTGTTTGGGTAAGAATACAAGGACAGAACAATGGAAAGGACACCAGTGTAGGCATTTACTACAGGCCGCCTGTGCAAGCTGAAGATATGGATGAACTCTTTATGCATCAAATGGCCAAGTTCTCCAAAAAATATGACATAGTTGTCATGGGAGATTTCAACTATCTAGACATTTGTTGGGAATCTCTCTCAGGCAAAACTAACAGGTCAAGGAAATTCTTATCCTCTCTTGCTGACAACTTTATCTTCCAAAAGGTAGGGGAGAAAACAAGGGGAACTGCTACCTTGGATCTAATCCTTATAAACAGGGAGGAAATGGTTGAGGAGGTAAAAGTGGCTGGGACCCTAGGAGGTAGCGACCATGCTATTTTAGAATTTTGGATAACTAGAGGAGGAAGACCTGTGAAGACTCAGACGTCAAGGTTAGATTTCAGAAAGGCAGATTTTAAGGGATTCAGAAAGAGAATTGGAGGGATCCAATGGCTGGATATACTTAAAGACAAAAATGTCCAGGAAGGATGGGAAATCTTGAAAAATGAAATTCTCAAAGCACAATTGTTAACAATTCCAAAAAGAGGGAAGACTAGGAAGCATTTAAGGAAGCCAGGATGGATGAACACAGAACTTAAGCACATGCTAAAAAGGAAGAAAAAATGTTTATAAGATGGAAAGAGGGAGGCATATCTAAAGAAGAATATAATGCTGTCTGCAGAACCTGCAGGGCACAAATCAGATTAGCTAAAGCTGACAATGAATTGAGGCTTGCAAGAGATGTCAAAAGCAATAATAAAGGATTTTGGGGATATGTCAAAAGTAAAAGAAAAGTCAAAGATGCTATAGGATTTTTACAGGATGAAAATGATGAAATGGTAAGACGGGATGTTGAGAAGGCCGAACTTTTAAATTCCTATTTTGCATCTGTTTTCTCTCAGAAAGGAAATCTAACATCAACTGTTCTTCACTGTCCTATTAAGGGAATAGAAGAATCCAGGATAACTATAAACAGAAAGATAGTGAGGAAACACTTAGCTAACCTAAATGAATTCAAGTCTCCAGGTCCAGATGGATTACACCCCAGAGTACTGAAGGAGATAGCAGAAGAAATTTTTGAACCCCTCTCCATAATCTTTGAAAATTCTTGGAGAACAGGAGAAGTCCCAGAAGACTGAAGAAGAGCAAATGTTTTCCTATCTTCAAAAAGGGGAAGAAGGTGGACCCAGGCAACTATAGGCCGGTGAGTCTGACTTCTATACCAGGAAGGATCTTTGAACAAATTATTAAACAACATGTATGTCAGTACCTGGATAAGAATGACACTTGAATTTGGTTCTTCCTCTCTGTAGTGGAGGTTTGCGTGAATTCCGGAGCGGAAGGCAATTTTATGTCGTCTGCCTTCGCTCAACGGCACTCCATTATGTTATCTAGGCCAGTCACTGTCAGAGTGGTGAACGGCGCAACTCTGCCCTCACAGATTAACCACCAGATGGCCCCATTGTTACTCTCGATGTCTCCATCTCATCAGGAGACGATATCCCTCCTCTTCATGCCCGAGGGTATCGACCAGGTACTTCTAGGGGTCCCCTGGTTGCGGTATCACTCTCCCCATATTGAGTGGTCCTAGGGGAAGATTCTTGGTTGGGGTAAATCATGTGAGGGTAGATGTATGAGGGAGTGTGTTCAGGTTGCCTCCACCGAGGTCGCCCCAGATATTTCCCCACTCCCCAAACACTATCGTTAGTATGCAGACGTGTTCTCCAAAAAGGCGGCGGAAACCCTTCCACCGCATCGCCTGTTATGAATGGATCACCGAGGAGAAGAGCAGGTCCAGGCTAAGCTACAGAAAATACTCTGTATATTCTGGTTTCTCTTCAGAACGTAAAAATCTTTCGCCTTTTACTAAAGATTTCCATGGAGAGGAGCAAAACTGAGATTTGTGGCAATTTTTGCACACTTAAGCTACAGAAAACCAGAGAGGTTGGTACCTAAGCGGATTGCAGACCCCTGATCCTATCCACACAACTATCAGTAGGCGTGGAGCGTACCTACGATGATCCTAGACGCCTCAGCACAGCCAGAGAGCTAACTAAGCATAAAGCAAGAAAGGGGAAATCTAAACTGCCCCAGAGCAGACCCAAAAGGAATGGATAGCCCCCAAACATATATTATCGGTGAGACAAGATAAAAGCACAAACACAGGCAGGAAAATAGACTGAGAAAATCATGGGGCCCACACTGACTAGACAGGACAGGAAAGGAAAGACACTGTCTGCAATCACGCAGAAAACCCTGCAAAAAGTCCAACACGTCTGATGCAAAATACACTGAAGTCACACAACTTCTCCACCCACTATATCAGCACTCTGGTATATTCTGAAAGCAGAGCAAAAAGAGACCAATATAAAAGGGACAAAACAAACTGGCACAAGCAGTAATATATGGGCAGTGATTCAGCACAGCCCCAGCTGGAGCTGGCTGACCCGCACCAAGAAGAGATAGACAAATGTTATGAATGAGTCACCGAAGGAGGAAAAAACAAAAATACAAGCTAAGTCCAGAAAACCGGAGAGGTTGGTAGCTATCGGATTGCAGACCCCTGATCCTATCCGCAACAACTAACAGTAGCGGTGGGGGGTACCTACGATGCCCTAGACCCCTCGATCACAGCCGGAGAACTAAATAGGCCTAAAGAAAAAAAGGGGAAATCTAAACTGCCCCAGAGCAGACCCCAAAGCAATAGGCAGCCCCCAACATATAATGACGGTGAAGCAAGATGAAAACACTAACACAGATAGAAAGATAGGTTGAGCAAACGATGGGGCCCAAGCTAACTAAAAAGGACAGGATAGAAAAGCTGCTGTCTGCAATCCGTAAAAAACCCTACCAAAAAATGTCCCAACTGTCTGATAGGAAAAACAGGCCCTGAAGTCACTAGGACTTCAAAATGACTATATCAGCACTCAGGTAAATTCTGAGGACAGAGCAAAGAGACAAACTGATCAGAGACAAAAATGCAACTCAGCACACCCCCAACCGGGGATGGCTGAACTCCAAAAAACAAGGTAAACAAAACAAAACTAATAAGTTCAATAGCAGAGCAAAAACTTATCTTTGGGAAGCAGGAATCAGACTGGTCTCCAAGAATCCAGCAGAGAAATCACCAGCGACTCAGAAGGGCGTCGGCTGCCTTATATCCAGTCAGAAGTTCCTTTTACCCAGTCATCATCTACCAGATCAGGTGTTTGGTAATCAGCCTCACTACCTTCCTTCACCAGAAGAGGGAGTTCATCAGACATCGATGGTGAAGGGGAAAATGAACTCACAACAAACAAAGCCAGATCAAATGCAAACAGAATAGCAAATAAACCACTTAGCTGAACATGCAGGGACAGAGCTGGAGAAATCAGACCTCAGGAGGAACTGGAAGCAAATCACCAGCCGGGATAGAGGGAGTCGACTGTCTTAAATCCCAATCGGAAACCCCAGATCTCCAATCGTCTTCGTCATCATCAGGTGGCAAGCCTCTGTCAATCAGATCAACTCCATTACCTCCAGTAACCACCAGAGGGTGCCCAGAAAGAGAACTCGCAATCCCTCTGTCGATCTGACCAGCTCCACTACCTTCAGTAATAACCAGAGGGAGGCCAGAAAGCGAATTCACAACAATCGCCCCTATGACTGACCTATTGACCTCTTGCTGGGTGCTCAGCCTCCCCAGGGTCGAGTCTACCCGTTATCTGTCCCGGAGACTGAGGCCCGGTCTCAATACATCAGGGAGAACCTGGCAAGAGGATTCATTAGGAAGTCAGTGTCACCAGCGGGGGGCGGGATTCTTCTTCATCCAGAAGAAGGGTGGAGAACTTCGTCCCCGCATCAATTACAGGGGTCTTAACACCACAACCGTTAAGAATAAGTATCTTCTGTCCCTGATATCGGAACTGTTCGATAGGTTACAAGGAGCGAGGGTTTTATCCAAACTGGATCTGCGGGGAGCCTATAACCTGAAACGCATCCATGAGGGAGATGAATGGAAGATGCCTTTAACACCAGGGATGGCCATTAGGAATACCTTGTCATGCCCTTTGGGCTCTGTAATGCCCCTGCCGTCTTTCAAGACTTTGTAAACGATATCTTTCGAGATATGCTCTCCACCTCGGTGGTGGTCTATCTGGATGATATTCTCATCTTCTCACCAGATATTGACTCCCACCGGAGAGAGGTTTGCAAGGTCTTCGACAGCTTACGGGCCAACTCCCTCTACACCAAGTTGGAGAAGTGCCTATTTGAGCAGGAGTCCTTGCTTTTCCTGGGCTATATTATTTCTGCCCAGGGTTTGGCTATGGATCCTGCCAAACTGCAGGCGGTAATGGACTGGCAGGAACCCCACTCCCTCAAAGCGTTGCAGCGCTTTCTGGGGTTTGTGAACTACTACCGTCAGTTCATTCCCCACTTCTCCACCTTGGTAGCTTCCTTGGTTGCCCTCACCAAGAAGGGAGCAAACCCCAAGTTATGGTTGGAGCAGGTCTCCAAGGCCGTCTCCTCCATCAAGTCTCACTTTGCTAGCGCTCCCATTCTACTTCGCCCCGATGTAGATAAGCCATTCATCTTGGAGGTGGATGCCTCTTCTGTCGGTGCTGGAGTGGTCCTCTTCCAGAAGGACGCTCAGGGTCGGAAGCACCCTTGCTTTTTCTATTCCAAGACCTTTTCACCGGCGGAGAGGAATTATTCCATCAGGGACAGGGAGCTGCTAGCAATGAAATTGGCCTTTTCCTAGAAGGGGCTCGGTTCCCTTTCCAGTTGTTTACCGACCATAAAAACTTGGTATACCTACAGACAGCCCAGCGGCTGAATTCTCGCCAGGCCAGATGGTCCCTTTTCTACTCCCGGTTCCACTTCACCCTACATTTCCTTTCTGGTGAGAAGAATGTCCAGGCTGATGCTCTCTCGCACTCCGTGGTGTCAGCGGAGGAGGAGGATGAGGAGCCTCAGCTAATTGTCCCATCTGAGAATCTGAGGACTGTGGTTCCGGTCGCCCTTGAGTCGGTGCCTCCAGGCAAGACTTTTGTCCCTGCCCGTTTGCGACTGGAGGTCCTCTCATGGGCTCACGCTTCTAGGGTGGGTGGACACTTTGGGATGAAGCGGACCTCTGAGCTACTGGCGAGGACCTATTGGTGGCTGCATATGGCCCGAGATGTCAGAGACTACATTCGGGCGTGCGTCTCCTGCGCCAAGAATAGGTCTCCCTGACAACGGCCCGCTGGGCTACTTTACCCCCTGCCGGTGGCGGACAGGCCCTGGGAAATGGTTGGCATGGACTTCGTGGTGGGTCTGCCCAAGTCCATTGGCAGCACTGTGATTTGAGTTGTCACCAACCATTTCTCTAAAATGGTGCACCTGGTGCCCCTTTCTTGGCTACCTTCTGCACGGAGCCTGGCAGTGATATTCATCAAACATGTCTTTCGCCTACATGGCATACCAGACAAGATTGTCAGTGACCGCGGTCCCCAGTTTGTGTCTCGGTTCTGGAGAGAGCTCTGTCACTTGCTCAGCATTGAGCTAAATTTCTCCTCGGCTTACCATCTCAAGACAAATGGGTTGGTAGAGAGGGCCAACCAGACCCTGGTCACATACCTACAACATTTTGTCTTGGCCAGGCAGGATGACTGGGCATCCTTGCTACCATGGGCGGAATTCGCCTTGAACAACTCTGTGGCCGATTCCACCGGCCTGACACCATTCCTCCTTAATTAAGGCCAGCATCCACGCGGTCCGGTGCCCATGCCCTTGTCATCCACAGACTCTAGGGTGGCAGACTGGGAGGTGGAGGCACATGATATTTGGGACCACACTCAGGATGCCATCAGGGCCTCCAAGAAAGAATGAGGGTCTCCACGGATGCACTCTGGCACCCTGCTCCAACCTTCGCCCCTGACGACTTGGTAAGGCTCTCCGCCCGTAACATCAGGGTGTGGGTTGAGTCCTCTAAGTTCTCACCTTGCTACATAAGTCCCTTCAAGGTCCTCGAACAGGTTAATCCTGTGGTCTACCCGCTGGCCCTTCCTTCACGCCTGGGTATCACCGACACCTTCCACGTTTCCCTCCTTAAGCCCGTCTACATGTCCCGGTTCTCTGAGTCATCTGCCGGGACATTGGGCTTGTCCTCGGACAAGTATGAGGTAGAGGCCATTGTTGGGTGCCAGGTTGTACATGGCAAAAATTATTATCTGGTGGACTGGAAGGGTCATGGCCCAGAGGATCGGACCTGGGAACCTATGGAAAACATCCACGCTCCTCTGCTCATTGCGGCCTTTGAGTGTAGCGAGGCTCTAGGGGGGGGATAATGTTAGGCATCAAGTTTCCCCCACTGCACTGGGGGAATCTCAAGCCATGTCCTCTGCGGTCACCCATTCCTCTGCAGCTGCAGAGATTCCTGCTCAGCAGAGACATCAGTCTAGATGTCTTGCACAGGCTGATGCTAGGTGTCTGCTTGCTCTTTATGGCTCTGCTATAACTTCATGCTTGAGTCAGCAGCAAGTAGATGCTTCTGGGACTAAGTCCTGTCTTTTGGGTACTGAGCATGCCCATGGGACGAACTCTCTTTGGAGGTCGGAGGTCACATGCGCAGGTCCCGTTCCTGCTCGGACTGGTCCACTACTGGGAAGGTCCCGGAAGGACGCCACTATAAAAGAGCCACATAGCCACTCAGCCATGCACTAGTATAGACTCTTATGGGTAGTTGTGTGCGAAGATGGATGCATGAGACAGGTAACTGACTCATTAAGAACCCTTCCGCTTGGTTGTGTATGGTACAGGTATTACAGAGTAAGAGTCAGCGCCAGTAGTGGAATAGTCTATGTGCCACAGAGCATCCCACTCTCCACACAAGCGTTAGTGCCATACAGTGCCATCCAGCACAAGGCACCTCTGCACTGCACGAGCAGCAGTGTTCCTTACAGCGGCACCGTGCGCTAATTAAGTGCTTTCCTCCCTGCTCTGGGTGGTTAGTGGCGTCCGCGGGAGCGGTGCAGTGTGCACTTGGTGCAATTTATATTTTCCGTTATCTTGCTGGCACCGCAGCTGTGGTGCTGAATGCTAGTGGTCTAGAGGGACTCTAGCCCCGAGCCTCTGGGGCAGAGTTCTGTGACCGTTAGCTAGTGCTCACCCAGCCGAGCCCTGTGAGTATTAACAGGCTCTGGCATTTGGTTCAGCAGCTCTGTGAGGTAACATAGTTCGCCCCTGTGCACACCAGGTCAGCAGATATCTCCCCGGTGTTCACTTAGTTCTCCGCCATTACCGAGCAGCAGTTTAACATCTCTGCATGGTGGACCCCGGGCTGCGAATGCACCTTATTCCATCTTTATTATTTGGTGCGTTCTGCAAGCCCGTAACAATATATATATATATATACTGTATATATATATATATATATATATATATGTATATATAAAAACTTCCCTCTTGGGTCCTGTACAGGAGGCCTGGAAGTTTGAATGTTCTGTGCAGGATCTTAGGCTAGTTTCACACTAGCGTCTTTTTGTGCTGCGCCTTGTGCGCATACCAAATACATGCAAAAAATGCATCATGCGTTTTGCATGCATTTGCTGTTTTTTTGCGCATGTTATTTAACCAGTTTGTCACCATGTTAACTGAAAAAACGCATGCGATTTTAAATGCATGCGTGCGCATGTCCTAGCACACGCGTGCATTCTCATAGACTGTAATGCTGTTTTTTTGCGCATTCCATGCGCTAATGTGCGCATGCGTTTTTTTGAGACAGGTCGGATGGACCAAAAATGCAGCAAGTTGCATCCGAGGTGCCTAGGCACACACTACAAAAAAAGCATGTGCACGAATACGCATACGAACGCGTGCATGCGCTAGACCATGCGCACCCATGTTAAATATAGGGGAGCAATGCACATGCGCTCGATAGCGCACAAGGCGTAGCGCTAAAAAACTTAAGTGTGAAACCAGCCTTAGTTGTTCCCAGCATTGTGCTTTTCTGGGACAGAGAGCTCAGATGTTGCTCCTGGGATCAGTTGTAGCCATTCTTCCAACTTAGAGGTCACTGCTCCAAGTCACCACTGGAATCACTGTTGCCTTCACCTTCCACATCTTCTCCAGTTCTCCTTTTAGGCCCAGGTATTTCCCCAGCTTTTCATATTCCTTCTTTCTGATGCTGCTGTCACTTGGCACTGCCACATCTATTATCATTGCTGTCTCCTGGTTCTTGCCTACAATCACAATGTCTGGGTTTTTAGCCAACAGCTTATCTGTCTGGATCTTGAAGTCCCACAGGATTTTTGCCCTTTTTTCCTCCACCACTTTTTCTGGGGTCTCCCACCTGGACTTAGGGGGACTTAGCCCATATGCTGTGCAGATGTTCCTGTATGCAATGTATACAATGCCCGCTACATATATATATATACTGTATATGTGTGTATATATATATATGTATACACTGTATCTACTGTATAATAATAATACTAATAATAATTGTAACCACAATTTCCGATGATAATGTATGCATATGTTAAGTACTACCTAACAGCTATTACAAAGTCTTATAAACCACATCCTCAGAGTCTCAATGTAGTGTGACATTACCTTTTTAATGGACTATGTTATATGAGAACACATTCTGAAAGGTTTTTCATGCTAGTTGCCTGTAGATGTTGGTGAGCAGATAGTCTGAAAGAGATGCATGAGAATCCATTCATCCATGCAAGCATCAGCTACATAATACAAGTAAAACAGCTCTGAATGGTTTCAATTATTCTATTATTCCCACTCATTTTACTTCCAACATCAGTCCTCTCATTTTACAAACTAAATGAACCATACTATAAGTGATATAACTTTACTCTCATGTGGGATTCATGGTCTTGTATTACGAGTACAAAGCAAATCCACCTTGGTTCTTAATGAGTGGTAACGAGGATGTACAACTCCTATGCATTAATAACACACAGAGGAAATGTTTAAGGTCAAGGTTGTAGCTGATCCCATTCACATTGTTCAAATTTCTACTGTATATTTTGTGACAGTAGTCCACCACAAACCATTAGTACTGGTGACCTAAGTCACTGGTTTTACAATTCTTCTATTGCATTATATACAGTAGTTGATGTAACAATTATAAATTAATTTAGAGTCAATAACCTCTGAGTACAATAAATAATAGTTAAATATATTATATTTTTCCCTAGACAAATGTAAATGTAAGCTTTAACCAGTCTCTGTAATGTCTGTTCCGTTGTAAGGACATGGAACTGTTGCAGTAATTGACTATTGATTCATTGATCAATTCTGTGGCCAGTTTTTGGCTACAGTGGTCACATACCTGTTGGTGCTGGAAAAGAATGGCATGTAGGAATGCAGGAAGTACTAGGGAATAACATATTATTATAGACAGAGAGTAAACTTTTTTTAATTATTATTTTTAGACTAGAATGGTCCCTGTTTTTGAAAAAAAAAGGTAGAAAACGCCATTAAATCACTATTGTTTATTTTCATGTGAGGACATTAAGCATATTTTTTCAAATTTTGGAAGTTTCTTCAACAAAAAAACACAAAGTAAAATTGTTGATTTATATGGGTGCAATACACATCAACAGTGATATTTTCTTAATTTGCACTTATTATTGGAATTTTTACATTGCTTTTGACCTCTATCTGCTCTATTCTGTCTGGTTGTATCACTGTACTAGCTTGGCAGAACTTGGCAGCACTGCAGAACAGCAAGCATGACCATACCTTTTCAATTCCAAACTACAATTCCCACAAGCCATTTGCAGTTATGCATGTCACACAGTATGTGCAAAGGTTAGAAATGCATCTGATACCTTCTTTGAAAAACTAAGTTATGACTCTTAAACTTTCACTTTTACGTTCAGAATTGCCAAGGGCTGAGATTCTTTATTAGTTTCCACAGTATTACCATAAAACATAGTAATGATATCACTTGGTTACCTATAGAGTTGATTGAACCATTTGAAATTTTAATTTACCAGCTTCAATTACGGCAATTTTCTCCCAAAAAATGATTTGCGGGAAGTAAATTTGCTGCAAACTCAATACTGCAAAGTCTCTAATTTTCCTGAAAATATACTGAATGCCTAACTTTCAAAGATTTCTGTTGTGAGCTCATCTGTTCATTCACCTTTTGTGTCCGAGGATCTCCCTCTTCTGGTGAAGGAAGGTAGTGAGGCTGATTTGGATGAAATAAACCAAACACCTGATCAGGTGGACTGTGACTGGGTAACAGGAACTTCAGACTGGATATAAGGCAGCCGACGCCCTTCTGAGTGGCTGGTGATTTCTCTGCTGGATTCTTGGAGACCAGTCTGCTTCCTGCTTCCCAAAGATAAGTTTTTGCTCTGCTATTGAACTTATTAGTTTTGGTTTTGTTTACCTTGTTTTTTGAGTTTAGCCGTCCCCGGCCGTGGGTGTGCTGGATTCTTATTCCTTGATCAGTGTTCTCTTTTGCTCTGCTTTCAGAATATTCTGAGTGCTGATATAGGGTTTGAAGTCTAGTGACTTCAGGGTCCTTTTTGCTTATCAGTTGTGTTGGTAATATTTTTAGCAGGGTTTTCTCGGATTGCAGACAGCAGCTTTTCTGTACTGTCCTTTTTAGTTAGCTTGGGCCCCATCGTTTGCTCAACCTATCTTTCTATCTGTGTTAGTGTTGTCATCTTCTTTCACCGTCATTATATGTTGGGGTCTGCCTGTTGCTTTGGGGTCTGCTCTGGGGCAGTCAGTTTTTCCCTTTTCTCTCTTTAGGCTTATTTAGATCTCTGGCTGTGATGAGTTGTCTAGGATCACCGTAGGAACACTCCACGGCTACTGCTAGTTGTGTGATAGGATTAGGGGTCTGCAATCTGCTAGTTTCCAACTTCTCTGATTTTCTGGGCTGAGTTTGTGTTTTGTTTCTTCCTCTTCGGTGACTCAATCATAACAGGTTTCTTGGGACCATTTGATCTCTTCAATGCAAAAGTAGTCTTATTATTATCCAAGTGACCGTAATCAAAGTGGCTAAGTGAAATCAGAAGATAATTGTTAAGTAATTCAACTACTTAGATTGTGAGCACTTGGCATTGTTTAGACGCCAGTACAGCCTTTAAGTTTTCCCAGGCAAAGCTGCTAAAAAAGGCAGGTGATCATTTTCATGAGGTGGTTTCACCAGAAGCCTTGCCATTGTTTTTATGAAGGCTTTGCTGTCGCCGGCTTTCACTCTGTTCTGCTAGATATAGTGATCAAGTAGCTTTCTACCAGGAACCGCCTAGATGTAGCTTCTATTGATCACTTCAGGATTTCATTTTGGAAGCTTGAGCAAAAGCAATACAGATTCTAGCATCTCCTCAGTAGAGCTGAAAAACACACAAGGTAGCACAGCCACGCAAAAAGAGAAGAGCTGTGTAGTTTAGCAGAAAATGGGTGTATCATAGCGAACCTAACTAGAAAATGAGGGTCAGCAGCACTGCTTAAATCTGTTACATAGCAACAAGGCTAAAGAAATGCCACAGAGTCGCAATTCAAGGCTACAGCCTCGACTGCAATTGGTGAAGTATGGCAATGGAGGTATAATGATGCCTTTAAGTTAAGAAAAGTGCCATTTCAATAAAATTTTAAAGATACTGATGCCCGAGCTTTGAAGGTCCGATAAGTGGCAGTAGAACGCAGTATTGATCAAAATTGACAAGGTACAGCATTTCCTTGCTGCCAGAAAGATGATCACAAGAAATACTATAAGAATTAGAATGATACAAAGACTGTGCCAGAATAAAGCAAATATTGTTGAGGAAACCACAAGTTGGCTGAAAAAAAAGTATTGTAAGATTCTTGGAACTATTACCTAATTTTAGATAGCCTATAGACTTTGAATGTCACTGGAGAATAAGCTGCTGACAAGAGATAAAGCAGAAGCTACAGCGAGACTCCCCATAGAGAAGGTAGAGAAGGTTTATCACTATCTCTGCCTTCTTGATTGCTTTATACAAAGCAGAGAACAAGTGCTGTGTATACAGAATAAGAAGTGCTGTTGTTGCTTTTTCTATTGAACGTAGTGATCATGTGATCACTGTATGTAGGACAAGAGGCTTAATTTCCCCTGTAAAGCCCCCGTCTTACATAGCGAGATCACTAGCGAGATCACTGAAGCGTCACTGATTTTGTGACGCAACAGCGACCTCGTCAGCGATCTCGCTGCATGTGACATGCTGCGGTGACCACCCCCCGCTGGATATGGCTGATCATGCTCGAATGTCCTGGGACATTTTTTGATCGTTGGCGTCCCACCGGCCAGCATGCATCGCTGTGCTTGACGCCGACGAGCGACCTCATTGGCGACGCAGAACTCAGGGACGCAGGCGGGAATCGTCAGAAAAGCTGCTGTGTGACAAGGTACCAACGACCGTCGAGGTCGTTATATGGATCGCTGGATCGTTGCTGAATCGCTGAGGAGATCTGCTTGTTTGGGAGCTTACTAGCGAACACGTAGTGACACACCAGTGATCCTTACCAGGTCGTATTGCTGTCAGGATCGCTGGTGCGTCGCTTTGTGAAACGGGACCCTTATCTGGGGCTAATATGTTGGCTTCAGATGCAGGTTAAATCAGCAATAATAAGAATGCAATAATGTGATAAAACTCACCACTACCAGACTCTAGCCCATGCATTTTAAGCTCAATTCAGGGACACAGTGAGTGAAAATGAAATCAATAAAAAATAAATAAAATGCAAGAAAAAAAGCACAAAAAAACCTACAAAAAACCATCGCAAGTTAAATTCATTGTTTCTAATTCTATCCCATGAAAAATATGTCCGCAATGAAAAAATAATTTATACTTGAAGGGTAATACAATTTAAAATGTTTTTAGCAGTCCTAATTTGTAGTAAAAATGTAAAATAAAAATTCTAAAAAATAGTCTTGTATTTCCTATGTATTTCACTATGATGTTTTGATAACTTTAAATTACATATTTAAATATTATCCTCTTTGAGACCACTAATATGTCTTTATATTTACCTCAGCTACAAGAGAATAGCACCCCCAATGGGTGAAAATGCTGAAACTGTCAGCTGTACACTATAGCTGATAACCTACTGCATCAGCCACGATTGTTATTGTTACTGACCATTTCCATTTAACCCTGTAGATGTGATGTCAATAGTGACTACAATATTTATATGATTGACAGAGTGTGGGGGCTCCCACATTAACCCCATCTGCAACATGAGGTCATCATTGCGTAGTACTGATGGTTGCCATGACAATTCATGGCTAAATAATAGTCTTAGTGTCAATCAGCTATAGTGGACTGTTCAGAAGTTAGCAACATTTAGGTGGTAAAATTAAATATTAAATATAATAAAATATAATTAAATATATTTTCATTCCTGCCATGCCACTTTGCATTAATTCCTGAAAAACACCTGGATGGTTAATAAACTACAGACTCTTCTTACCTCTGCTCCTAGTATTCACTTGGTACGTTACCCAGCTTTCCACACAGACTCTTATTACCTCTGCTCCTAGAATTCACTTGATATGTCTTTCAACTAACCCCTGCTTTACCCCAGTGTTATTTATGACTTTGTTTGGCTTCGTCATATGCATCTGGTCCACTCTTAATTCTCTGACCAAGATGAGCACAGACCACTCCTCTCGGCTTCACAACTGAATGCACAATATAGCACAAATATTGCACAGCACAAGTCTGCTAAGACTTTAGTCTGCAGCGTGTATCCTATAAGTGTGTATCATACAAGTGTGATATATGAATAAATCCAGAATTGAACCAGAAGGGAACTGAAGGTAACTGGATAGTCACTGTAATCAATGTTTCTGTTTGTTTTCACTCTCACCCCTATAATCCTTCACTTTCTGCTATCCCTCCTAATCCCTACACCAAATAAGGAACTGTTCATCTCTTCCTCCCCACCAATTTCAACTCCTCCTCAGAACTGTGCCTCCACATACAATCCTCTGTCTCCAAACACAGACAGCCGCCTCATGCCCTGTCCTGCTCCCACCTGCTAACACTTTCTCTGCTCCTTCTCACTGCTGGTGATATCTCTCCAAACCATGGTCCTCCTCACCACATCTCCACAGTCATTTCTACCTCCCATCCATGCTTTATCACAACTCTCCGTAACCTCTCTCTTATACCCATTCGCCCAGCCCCCGCTTCCCAAGTACCACTAACAGGAGCTCTATGGAACGCTCGGTCTGTCTGCAACAAACTTTCCTACATCCATGAACTTTGTATTACTAACAAACTTTCCTTCCTCGCCATCACCAAAACCTGGCTCACCCCCTCTGACAAAGTCTCTCCTGCTGCTCTTTCGTATGGTGGTTTCCACTTTTCCCACACCACCTGCCGCCCCAGCAGCAAGCATGGTGGAAGAGTTGGTTTTCTCCTGTCAGATAACTGCTTCTTCACCCCAATCCCACTACCACCCTCCAATACCCTTCCTTCCTTTGAGGTGCACTGTGTGCACATCTACTCCCCCTCCAACCTCGAACTGGCTGTCATTTACTGTCCCCCAGGGCCAGCCACCACCTTCTTTCACCATTTCACCACCTGGGTACTGTACTTCATTTCCTCTCCGCTGATATCCCCACTATCATCTTGACTTCAAAATCCCCATTGATACTTCCCTCTCAGCTCCACTAAGCTTCTATCTCTCACTTCCTCCTTTGGCCTCACTCAATGGTCTTCTGCAGCCACTCACATAGATGGCCACACACTGGAAGTCATCTTCTTCTGCCTCTGCTCCCTATCTAACCTCTCTAACTCACCTCTTCCTCTTTCTGACCACAACCTACTTACATTCTCTTCCCTCTCCTCTCCAGGTCCACAATCCCCATCCCACAAACTTGCACACTCTCTCAGAAATCTTAAACACCACGATCTGCAATCACTATCTAAATTCCTTCTCCCTCTTACTGACATAAGTTCCCTACACAGTGCGGATGCTGCTGCCACTCTATATAACACCACAATAGCTGTAGCTTTGGAATCGATTGCCCATCTCACACATACCAAAGCTCGTAAAATCAACAGACAGCCCTGGCACACCAGCCTGACCAAAGAACTGAGACGGGCTTCCAAGGCTGCTGAGTGGATATGAAAAAGATCCCACTCCAACGAGGACTTCACCGCATTCAAAGCCACACTTGCCACAGCTAAACAAATCTACTTCTCATCTCACATATCCTTCCTATCTCACAACCCTAAACAGCTATTCAACACCTTCAATTCTCTCCTCCATCCCCCAGCATCTCCTCCCTTTCCACTCATCTCAGCTAAAGACTTTGCCTCATTTTTCAAGCAGAAGATTGATAACATTAGAAACAGTTTTGGTTGACAACCCGCAGAGCCCTTCCTCCTAACTGCCCATCCCTCCTCCTCCAAAACCAACTTCTCCACCATTACAAAAGATTGACTCTCCACTCTACTCTCAAGATCACATCCCACCACCTGTGCACTTGACCCGATCCCATCCCACTTCATGCCAAACCTTACCACAGTCTTCATCCCAACCCTAACCCATCTCTTCAACCTATCACTAACAACTGGCGTTTTCCACTCAAGATTTAAACATGCCTCAATCACACCTATCCTCAAAAAGCCCTCTCTTGACTCATCCACTGTATCTTCTTTATTTTTCTTTATTTTTTATATAGCGCTAACATATTCTGCATTGCTTTACAGTTTTTACACATTGTCATTGCTGTCCCCGATGGAGCTCACAATCTAAATTCCCTATCAATATGTCTTTGGAATGTGGGAGGAAACCAGAGTTTCCCGGAGGAAACCCACACAAATACGGGGAGAACATACAAACTCCTTGCAGATGTTGTCCTTGGGAGATTTGAACCCAGGATTCCAGGGCTGCAAGGCTGCAGTGATAACTGAGCCACCGTGTTGCCGTATCCAGCTGTTGCCCCATATCACTTCTTCCATATGCCTCAAAACTACTGGAACAACACGTCCATCTTGAACTGTCCTCTGATCACTCTTCTTGCTCCCTCTTCGACTGCTTACAATCTGGCTTCCGGCCACACCACTCGATTGAAACTACCCTAACTTTGGTCACCAATGACCTATTACCACCAAGGCCAAGCGACACTACTCTGTTCTCCTCCTCCTGGACCTATCCTCTGCCTTTCACACAAAGGACAATTCCTTATTAATACAGACCCTCTCATTTCTTGGCTTCACAGATTTGGCTCTATCTTGGATCGTGTCATACCTAACAGACTGGACATTCAGCGTCTTCCACTCGCACACCACCTCCTCACCGCGCCCCCTATCTGTCAGAGTCCTGCAAGGTTCAGTCCTAGAACCCCTGCTTTTCTCCATTTACACCTTCGAACTTTGACAGCTCATAGAATCTCATAGCTTTCAGTATCACCTCTATGCTGATGACACACAGATATACATCTCTGGATCAGATATCACCACCTTACTAACCTGAATCCCTCAATGTCTGTCAGCTATTTCATTCTTCTCCGCTATATTTCTAAAACTTAACATGGACAAAACAGAACTCATCATCTTTCTCCATCTCACTCGACCAACTCAACGGACCTATTCATTAAAGTAAATGGCTGGCTACTGTCCCCAGTCCCACAAGTTCGCTGACTCGGGGTTATCCTTGACACTGATCTCTCTTTCAAACCACATATACAAGCCCTTTCCACTTCCTTCCAACTTCAACTTAAAAATATTTCCCAGATCAGTGCATTCCTCAACCAAGAATCTGCAAAAACCCTAGTCTATGCCCTCATCATCTCCCGCCTTGAATACTGTAACCTCCTGCTCTGTGGCCTCCCCTCTAACACTCTTGCACCAGTCCAATCTATTTTAAACTCTGCTGCCCGACTAATCCACCTATCCACCACTATTCCCCAACCTCTCCTCTCTGTCAATCCCTGCACTGGCTCCCCTTTACCCAAACACTCCAGCTCAAAACCCTAACCATGACATAGAAAGCCATCCACAACCTGTGTCCGCCTTGCATATGTGACCTTGTTTTCCGGTACTTCCCTGCATGCAACCTCTGATCCTCACAAGGTCTCCTTCTCTTCCCACAATTGCATACAAGATTTCTCCTGTGCTTCACCCCTACTCTGGAACTCTCAACCACAACATATCAGACTCTCGCCTACCATCGAAACCCTCAAAAAGAACATGAAGACCTACCTCTTCTGACAAACCTACAACCTGCAGTATCCACCAATCGACCAAGCCACTGCATGACCAGCTCTACCCTCACCTTTTGTATCCTCACCCATCCCTTGTAGATTGTGAGCCCTCGCGGGCAGCATCCTCTTTCCTCCTGTACCAGTCGTCGTGACTTATACTGTTTAAGAATACTGTACTTGTTTTTATTATCTATACCCCTCCTTACATGCAAAGCACTATGGAATAAATGGCGCTATAATAATAAATAATAATAATATTAATAAAAATAATAATATATTGAGGTGTGTAATTTATAAAAAGGTATCACTTTTTGGTGTTTTCCAATGCACACTCACCCCAAAGTTACTTCAAAACTGAATAGGTCTCTAAAAAATAAGTTTTGTTAATTTCCTTGAAAAATTGCTCTTACATTTTTAAACATTACAACTTTGTAACAAAATAAAATAATATTTTACAAATAGTGCTGATGTACTGTATACACAAGGTAAACATTATTTCTTAACTATCTTGTGTGGTTTGACTCTGAATTGAAGGGATAATCATTTGAAATTTATATTTTTTTTCACATTTTTATTTACTTTCTGATTTTTTTTAATCGGTAAAGGCAAAACATAGCAACCTAAATTTCCCATTAACAAAATGCATAATGTGCCACAAAAATAATCTCAAAATCACAAATGTCTGATTTTAAAAATTTGAACTGGTCACTAAGGGGTTAAGTTTTTATGGGAAATAAATTCCTCCTTTTAATGAAGATCTAATATCCAAAATTTGTATACAGAATGCTATGGTTAAGCATTGGTGATGCTACAAAAACAAAAGGGGAGCACTTAAGCATTAAAAAAAATTCTGAAAAAAATAAAACATGTAATTCACTACATTGAAAATTTTATCTATATTAATCCAAGAAAGAGGTAGTAGATAACCATAAATGTAACTTGTACACAACTGTCATGTTATTGCTATTGTACACTAGATATATTTGTTCCTTATATTTATTGCTGGCGATTAACTTCACAATAATATTGGAAAATGTTTGCTTTGTTATATATATTGCTCTCTTTCATACATATTCTCTTTAGTAGATGGCTGGTTGCGAAGACCTCACCTAGAATACTATCACTACCAAAAGTTCAGCATTTCACCAACAATGCAAGCCTACAAAACCTTATAGCTAGACTCAGAATGAGTAACCAGAAAACACAAACAAACATCCCCAAAGGTGAAATTGTTTGAAGCATGGGTATTCTTCAGTTTCATATGAAATGGAAAAAGGTCCTAAATCACCTAAAATATCCTCCTCCAGGCATTATCTTCCCACAAAAAAACTCACTGGAGAAAAGAAAAGGAATGCAAATTATCATCACCAAGAGCAAGAATGTGATATATTGCATCCCTTGCATCTTCTTTACAAGGAGTGGTTATTTTGATAAAATAAAATTAAACCTGTCCTAGGGTACAGTCACACTTGGCGACGCACCAGCGATCCCAACAACGATGCGACCTGGTAGGGATCGCTGTTGCATCGCTACTGGTAGCTGGTGAGATGTCAAACAGTCAGATCTCAACAATGATGCAGCAACGATACCAGACAAAACGACGGTCGTTGGGACCCTGTCTCTCAGACCTGTAGTATTGAGGTCATTCGTCGTTGTCCCTGTCAAACACAGTGATGCATGCTGGCCAGCGGGACACCAGCGATCAAAACATGGCCCAGGACATTCGAGCACGATTAGTGACATCGCAGCAGGGGCCCAATCGCTGCTATGTGTCACATGTAGCGAGATCGCAGGCGAGATCGTTGTTGCATCACAAAATCGGTAACGCAACAGTGATCTCGCTAGCAATCTCGCTATGTGAGACGGGGGCTTTACACCATAAAGGATTGCACCACCAAACAGTGGAGTAGGTATATGATACTAAACATTTGCATATCTCAATCATTATAATTTTTAGCGACCATGCTGTATACGGCATATATGTTGGTAAAAGCCCAGTAAGGAACATCCAGCAAAAAGCTTGGTCATGGGGTATACATTTGCTAAATTGGATTACTTAGACAAGTATTTAAAAGAACCTGTCAGCACCTATGATTATCACTCGTCTTTCATTGACCTGCCTCCTATATTTAAAATCTCAACAGTGACCTGTCATTGAAAGTCCGGAGGCAGGTGGAGGGGAATCAAAGACAGGGAGGAGAAGACCTAGTCCCTATGCACCAAAGTTTACTTAGCAAAAAAATTAAAATGTTGATTGAAGAAGAACCATAAAGCAGAGTTATTCACTAAAGATATCAGTTAAAGCAGCATTACTGAGTTATTACAGCCATGTATTTACATTGCAACATTGTGCAGACAGGTTATCTGTGAAAGCTTAAATGACCTTTTTTTTAAAAAAAAAAATTATATATATATATATATATATATATATATATATATACAGTAGTGTTCAAAACAATGGCCATGCAATATGACTAACCAGATTAATCACTGTTTTGGTATAAATTAAATTACCATATGTCAAACAATTTACCAGTTGGTACAGTAGATTCTAAGAAAACCAACAGACTCGGTTTTTATGATGAGCATGATTTTGAGTCTGTGTATTAGAATAATTAATAAAAAGGGGATGTGTTCAAAATAATAGCAGTATAGTGTTCAATTAGTGAGGTCAATCATTCTGTGAAGAAACAGGTGTGAATCAGATGGCCCTTATTTAAGGGTGAAGCCAGGACATGTTGGACATGCATTTCTCCTTGAAAGGCTGAGAGATATGGGTAAATTGAGACATTGTTCACAAGAACAGTGTACATTAATTAAAAAATAGATTGAAGTGGGTAAAACTTATAAAGAAGTGCAGACAATGTTAGGTTTTTCAGCAAAAATTAACTTCAATGTTTTAAAAGGAATGCCAAACCAGAAAGATGTGGAAGACAACAGAAGACTACCATTCGAATGGATGTAAGAATAGCCCTAATGGCAAATGCTCAGCCATTGATTAGCTCTAAGTTGATCAAAGACAGTCTCAAGTTACCTGTGAGTACTGTGACAGAAGATGCATGTGTAAAGCTAATCTCTAAGGCTGGTTTCACATTAGCGCTTTTTAAGCGCACGCACGGCCGGGGGTAGCTCCGCCCCCGAGCCGGCTCTCTGCCCGGCGTGCCTGCCCCTTGCTTGTAGCGCCGCCTCCTAGCACACAGCGGCGCCTGCGATCGGCGCACCCTATCTTTAGCATAGGGTGCGCAGATCGTGCGCAGGCCGTGCGCTAGTTGCGCTTTGACCTGCGCTGCGCACTTTTGACGGTGCGCCGTGCGCGCCAAAATTAAACTTTTCGGATTTTGGTGCGCACGGCGCACCGTCAAAAGTGCGTAGCGCAGGTCAAAGCGCAACTAGCGCACGGCCTGCGCACGATCTGCGCACCCTATGCTAAAGATAGGGTGCGCCGATCGCAGGCGCCGCTGTGCGCTAGGAGGCGGCGCTACAAGCAAGGGGCGGGCACGCCGGGCAGAGAGCCGGCTTGGGGGCAGAGCTACCCCCGGCCGTGCGTGCGCTTAAAAAGTGCTAATGTGAAACCAGCCTAAGCAAGAAGTCCCTGCAAGAACACATCAACTGGCCTAAAGAGAAATGGAGAAACATTTTGTGGAGTGATGAAAGTAAAATTGTTCTATTTGGGTCCAAGGGGCGCAGACAGTTTGTTAGATGACCCCCAAACTCTGCATTCAAGCCACAGTACCACTCTGAAGACAGTGAAGCATGGTGGTGCAAGCATCATGATATCGGCATGTTTCTCTAGCTATGATGCCGGACCTGTTTACCGATTATAAGGGATCATGGACCAGTTTGCATATTTTAAAATACTTGAAGAGGTCATGATGCCTTGCAGCTGCCAAGGCAAACAGGATCATGGGGTGCATTAAAAGAGATCTGGATACACATGATGAGAGCATTATACTGCCTCTGTACAAATCTCTGGTTAGACCGCACATGGAGTACTGTGTACAGTTTTGGGCACCGGTGCTCAGGAAGGATATAATGGAACTAGAGCGGGTACAAAGGAGGGCCACAAAATTAATAAAGGGGATGGGGAAACTACAATACCCAGAGAGATTAGCAAAATTAGGATTATTTAGTCTAGAAAAAAGAAGACTGAGGGGCGATCTAATAACCATGTATAAGTATATAAGGGGGCAAAACAAATATCTCTCCGAGGATCTGTTTATACCAAGGAAGGTGACGGTTACAAGGGGGCATTCTCTGCGTCTGGAAGAGAAAAGGTTTTTCCACCAACATAGAAGAGGATTCTTTACTGTTAGGGCAGTGAGAATTTGGAATTCCCTGCCTGAGGAGGTGGTGATGGCGAACTCAGTCGAAGGGTTCAAGAGAGGCCTGGATGTCTTCCTGGAGTGTAACAATATTGTATCTTACAGTTATTTGCTAGGTTCTTTAGAAGGAAGTAGATCTGGGGAATTATTCTGACAGAATTTTATAGGCTGAACTGAATGGACTAATGTCTTTTTTCGTCCTTACTAACTATGTTACTATGTTACAATGAAGAGGATCTGCCCTTGAAATGGGTGTTTTATCAAGACAACAACAGTAAACAAGATACACCAATAAACAAGCAAGCTCCTGTTTCCAGTCCAGCAAAATTGAGGTTAAGGAGTGGCTATCCCAATCTTCGGACCTTAACCCGATAGAGAACTTGTCGGGTGACATCTAATATGATGTTTCTGAGGCAAAGTCAACAAATGTCAAAAAACTGTGTGATGTAGTCAAAAACATCCTGTGCTGGAATAACAGTTGACAGTTTTGGATGTGTAGCGGTCTTGGTCCTCCCTTGGTTCTCCTCTGATCATTGTCTACTTCAGATGCACCATATGTGCTGTACGTACATACCTTCCTTTTTTCGTTTAAACCATGAACCGGTTGGTGACAAAGCCTTATTTTGCACATCCTTTTTGGAGGCTTATTCTTACCCTGTTTGTTGTCTTGTATTGTCATCTTTTATAATTTTTGCTAATAAATCATGATTTTAATATACATTGCTGGAATCATTTTGTCCTTAGGCGGATCATTGCCACTATTTTGGATTGTGTGAGTTCTATTATATGGAGTGTCCAGCACTCTTAATTTGCATATTGGACATTTGTGTTTAGGATTTACCTTAAGTAGCAAATTAGGACTTCCCTCACTGTTCGCAGCATGTCAAAACTTGTAAAAATATGCTATAGTTACAGTACTTTTACTGCAGTATACCACATATCAAACAATTCATAGTCAAAATGACTCTCCAGGTCTGGCATCTTACTATATTACTTGAATCTTTGTGTTTTTATTCACAGATAGTGGCTACAATTACCATTTTCATTATGCTTCATCTCTGGATTCAGGGCCAGTTTTAAACAAAATGGGACCTTGAAAAAAGTTAAAAGTAGGGCCCTAGATACCATCATATTGCATCCCCACACAGAAACAATTAAATTGCTTTCACACGATGTCACACTGTGATGGTCTTAAGGGGCCTCAAACTGTCCTTGAACTGGGACCCTAACTTGTCCGGTCCCAGTGGTACTCTTGAATTTAGAGAGGCACTGGTCTCTGACCTTATTATGCTCCTGTTAAATGTAAATGTGAAATGTATGGTAACCAAGGAAAAGACAAAGCAAAAGACAAAACAGGAATAACAGAAAACCACTATCACACAAAAGCACTCCTCAAAAATAGGGAGGAGGATAGGGACAGGGAGGAATTAACAAAATAGGAATAGTACCGAGGAATTAAACACTCACATACCACAGCAAACAACAAATCCCTACTACTACAATTTCCACTTTAACATCTTAGCTTTAGCACTTAGCACAGAAAGACAAATCTTTCACTGGCAAGGACTAAACCCCCAAAGCCAGCATGTATGGAGGGAGCAGCTGAGAACAACCAGACTGTATGGTCTCAGTCAGCAAGGAAAAAGTCCTTAACTCTCTCAGCACTGAAGGAAAGGAAATCCATTTAAAATAAGATATGAATCTCACCAGGTGTTCCATGGGGACGTGACACCATTGTGACAAACTTTGACTGGTTGACTGTCTTGAAGTTGCTTGGCATTGATTTACATAGGGCGACAAAGTATGATTTTGACAAAATTATCACTAAAAAGGTGAGATCAAAGAGGCCAATGATTTTCTGAAGGACTCACTTGGTATAACATTCATATGTGGCATAACGTACAATATTGGTGTAGTTGCCAGGAATTGGAGTCAAACCCAGCAAAGTCTTAGTATATTTATGCAATTTCTGAGTTGCGCATAAATATTGTGACTTATTAAGGTGTTTTATGCCAGAAGTCAGGCATAAATAAGAATCTTAATGAATTAGCCGCTTAGTGAATGGCCGTGTGTGTCATTGATGATAATTTTTGACAAGAATTTTCAATATTAATATGGTTTCCGAGGCATAATACTTTTTGTTTGCCTGAGTGTTCATTTGTTAATTGTTTTTTGATAGTCCAAGAACCAACTTGGTGCCTACATCATGTCCCCTAAAGAAAGTTTGCCCTGACAAGCCCATAAGCATTACACATCAAAAGTATCATGAGGTGAAGCACATTTTCTTTTCATTTTTTATTTTGTATACCACATTCATTGCTATAGTGAAGTCTCCCCAAATGCTCATAAGGTGTCATCCCTTAGACAGCTATTTTTCATAGTGCACAGTGACAGAGTGAAGGATTTTTCAATCACTGCAATCGGGACTCAACCGTTAATGTTACAAACTGTTGAGTAGGAAGGAAATGCAAACATACATACCAATACAGGTAAAATAGATTAATATTCTTGCAATTTGTTGATGCTCCAGAGGAATACAGATCTTCTTTCTTTCCAAGTTGCTTTTGTGACAGCATATATTTATTTTCAGCTTGTTTGCAAATTCTTGCTGTAGGGGATTCATTTGTCTTGTTGTTTAGACACTTAGCCATGACTTCATGCCACATAGAAAGGCAGCAGTGAAGCTAAAACCAGAAACCGCCTAAAGATATTTGTCAATTTCTCAACTTTTTTATGTTTGACTTAAATGATGGAGCTTGATATCAAAACCTTACATTTTTATACTGCCATTTACATTATTGTTTTTATGTTTATTAATATATGTAATTTCTGTAATTGAATATATGTCTAGTTATGATTTAGAAAAACATCTGAATAAAAACATACTATATGGCTCATATACACACTGATCTTTCATTGCTATTGTCTAGAAGTGGACTCCTAGCGACTAACATAAGAGAAAAGAGTGGGATTAGAGCAAAGACCTGACAGCCCATAACAGAGAATTTCTGGATGACTTACCAAGTTACTTATATATTTACAGAATAGCCTCTTCTAATATTTAAATATTTGGAACCATTCAAAGCTTCGCACCCATATGAAGATATTTTTAGACTAATTATGTGATGTTGCTTAAGGTACAAGTGCAAAAGAAGCAATATGCCTACGAAGAAAGAAGAGTTAGGCCTGGTTTATGTAGCTGAATTTCACAATCAATGTAAGGACCAGAGTTCCCAGACTGATCAAGGGTCTTTGCACCCAAAACTAAGCCTCATGGGTATATGTAAGGTTGTAAGTTTGATCTGGAGGAATTGTGGTCAGCTTGTTTATTGCGCCCCATGAAAGGACAATGACAAATGGCCTTCTAAACCAGGCTTTTTGTTTTTTGTTAGCTACCCAGCATTTGTTGTATTACTCCTGAACCCTGTCCAACTAAATTTAGCGTTTAATGACTCTGAAGTTATAGTTGTTGACAATGTCTACTTTATTGTTTTTCAGCTTGACAGTTACCATCTTTGGTCTGTTCACCAGTTCTTTCCAGTCTCCACATATAATCTTTTGCCTGTCATCTTTTCAGGTATACTGAAACCATGAACCATGATTGATAATAGCAGAGGAGCTTCTTAGTAATTTTGCAGTTATATTTCATAGCTAGATATGTAAGAGAGAACTGTTAGGCTACATTCATACATTTCAGATCATTGGTACGTTAGAATCGGGCCACCATCTAGTTGGTAGATATTTTAATAATATAGGTAGAACAATGGATTTCTTCTGAGGCGACCAAAGACTTAAAGGGAACCTGTCAGCAGGATTGTGCTCAGTAACCTACAGACCGTGTCAGGTGGGCACCATTATACTGATTATTTTGTTGATGACATCCATCTTGTGGTTGATGTTTACTCTTTATTTTCAGTTTTGAGTTAATGATATGCTCATGCTTGCTTTCCATCTAACTTCACCTTTCTCTGTCTCTATGAAGCCAGAGCTGTCAATCCAAGAAGATAGGGGTATTGAGGGAAAACAAGCAGGTGGGAAGGTGTATTTAAATGATTGGCCCTCTGTGAGGCATGGAACGGTGAGACATGGTTTACACAGTCATTCTATGCTTCAGAGTGAATAGGCTTTCTCTAGCCAAATTCAAAGTACAATCTTCAAAACTTTAGGTAAAAAAACACATCTTACTACAAGCATTTTAGGTGATCGAAACCTTTTGAAATTCGAATTCTCCAGGTTCTATAACAGTTAGTTCATCTGTGCTAAATGGTGTGGCTAACAATGTCTGGTTTCCTTGTGGCGCATGCTGCTTGTTTTAATGTTTTTATGTAGCCTCATTAAGTTGGAAGTCAGATGAGAGCACAAGATATCCGGTACAATTCAGGCAAAGGATGATGCTTTTTACGGACATTTGAATCTTGTAGTCATTATGTAAAATGGCAGACTTTTTATATCATTTAAAACTGGCTGTAGGAGGAATGATAAGTGGGAAAAAATAGGGGCTGCTAAAAAGAAGAATTGGAAAGCTATTTACAGGTAGAAATATGTTAGCATGGATTGGGCTGTGTGATGAGTGATTTGAGCTGTATTACTAAATTCTTAGCAAGAATTTAGTAAGAGTGGGAAGATAAAGAGACTGCTACACAGCTGCAATGAAAGCTAGTGAAGCCCCTACATCAGTCTTGGACAGAACCATTTTATTACAATATGTAAGTGACACTGTACGAATTTGACAGATCCTGCGGATTTCAGGAAATTTTACTCGACATCGAATTTGAGCAAATCGATTTGATCATCTCTAATTTTAGTTTATTTTCACAGTGCTCATTTTCTGCTGTGTTTGATCATAGCTTTAGTAACATTTACATGGGTCATTTCTGCATCGGACTATGCTGCAAATAATTCTAACATCTACTTTGACTGTTGAGTAGATCTAGAATTATGTACACTTTGTACAGTGGGTACGAAAAGTATTCAGACCCCTTTAAATTTTTCATTCTTTGTTTCATTGCAGCCATTTTGTAAATTCAAAAAAGTTCATTTTTTTTCCCATTGACGTATACTCTGCACCCCATCTTGACTGGAAAAAAACAGAAATGTAGAAATTTTTGCAAACTTATTAAAAAAGAAAAACTGAAATATCACATGGTCATAAGCATTCAGACCCTTTGCTCAGTATTAGGTAGAAGCACCATTTTGAGCTAGTGCAGCCATTAGTCTTCCTGGGAATGATGCTACAAGTTTTTCACACCTGGATTTGGGGATTCTCTTAAATTTTTTTTGCAGATCCTCTCCTGTTCCATCAGGTTTGAAGGAGAACTTTGAAGGACAGCCATTTTCAGATCTCTCCAGAGATGCTCAATTGGGTTTTGGTCAGGGTTCTGGCTGGGCCAGTCAAGAATGGTCACAGAGTTGTTCTGAAGCCACACCTTTGATATTTTAGCTGTGTGCTTATGGTCAATGTCTTGTTGCAAGGTCAACATTTGGCCAACTGCAATTTTACAATTGTTTTTTGTTTTTTTTTACCATGTTCACAAAATGCTAAAACTATCCTGCCCTTAGAATTCTTCATGTCATTACGAGTTCATAGACACCAAGCATGTCTATTGTAGGATATTTTTTTTTAAGTGGTGAAAACAAATTCCAATGTTTGTAAAAAAAAAAAGTTGCCATTTTCCGTGACCTGTAGCGTCTCCAATTTTGTTAATCTGGGGCCGGTGAGGGCATATTTTTTGTGCGCAGATCTGAAGTTTTTATTGATACAATTTTTCTGTGTATAAGATCTTTTGATCACCCGTTACTGCATTTAATTAAAATGTTGCAGCAACCAAAATAACATAATTCTGGCATTTCAATTTTTTTCTCGCTACACCGTTTGCCCATTTTATTAATTCTTTATACATTGATAGATCAGGTGATTTTGAATGCAGCAATGCCAAATATGTGTATTTTTTATTGTTTTATTTTGAAAGGGGCAAAAGGGGGGTGATTTGAACATTTATATTTTATTCATGTTTTATTACTTTAAAAAAAGTTGTTTTTTTTACCTTTTACTTACTTCAATAGTCCCCATGGGAGGCTAGAAGCTGCGATCATCTGATCGTTTATGATATATAGAGCAAGGCTGCAGCCCTGCTCTGTGCAACAGATGTGCTCTTTTGCTATGAGTGCCGACCGCTGGGCAGCGCTCATAGCTATCCATCTGTGACAACCACAGGGTTCTCCTGCTGACCCCGGATTGTCATGCCAACCCATCGATGACTCTTGGTTATGTGATACGGGCACCGATGGGAGGAGGTAATGGCGTGCTTCCTGCGTGTGCTTGTTAAATGCCGCTGTCAGAGTTTGACAGTGGCATTTAACATGTTAACAGCCGCGGGTGAATTGCAATTCCACCCGCGGCTGTTCCGGGCACATGTCAGCTGATCAGATCAGCTGTCATGTGCCAGAAAAGGTGCGGGATCATCGCCGGAGCCCGCACCAAACAGGGGGAGACGTACAATGGCGGACTCTGGAGGTTATTGGACATTAAAGGGTTAATCACGCCCTTTATTTCATTCTGCACAAAAGGAAGTGTTTCAATAGCACTAACCTTAATGGCCCCGTAGAAGCGCCAGCAAGACGTGAAACGGTTGTAGTCTCACTGTTCATGAAAAAACTCCCCTGACATCTGCACCTCCACAAACATCAATGTAGCCAATTTTATGGATTAAAACCACATCTTCAAAGAAGGATCTGGTGAGTGCTGCTTTTCTTGTTACTTTACTTTCTACTCTTATGACCAGCATTTACTTCTCCAGTGATTGCTTTCTTTGCACAATGCGTCCAAAGAATACAAGTCATATCTTTGTGATTTTTACTTCGAGTGACATGTGTTTGATTTTTTTAAAAAATTGATTTATTTGTCCTTTTTGCCATACGTGGTATTGATAACATCCTTCTTCAGCACCAAATTTTAAAGGCATCAATTTTACATCTGTCTTGTTTCTTTCTTGTCCAGGTTTCGTATCCATATGTTTCCACAGAAAAGATGAAACTATATATGAGCCAAAACTTCTTTGCCAGTAAAATATCACTTGATTTGAAGGCTTTGTACAGTGACTTCATTGCTGAGTTGCGTAAAGATATTCCCCTATTAATTTACAGTGTTCTCACTGCTAAAAAAAATCTGATCCCTCATAGAACATCCAATTTATATGGAAATATTGATGCCTCTAACCTAGGTAATTGTATTTGATTATGTACAGTGCATTTCAAAATATTGATGTATGCAAACCTATGCCACACATGTCACAGGAACTGTCATGGCTCGACTCCGTGGCTACATCTGTCCAACTGCTGATAATGCTCATCTTTGCTGTGTTGCTTCTATGCTGGTGTTTTCCCTTCCTCATTTTGGTTTGTCTTACCACAATTTAGAAGGGGCAATTTATACTCTCCTGGCACATGCAGTCTTTGCTGATTATATTCCAAGGTAGGTGGATGTTTGGAGTCTCAGCTCCCCAGTAAAGGATTATAGTGCTGATGTTTTGACTACTGTTTCTCCTGCAGTTTGTTCGCCTTCTCATCTCTTTTCTCATATTATTACAATCAGAGTCCATGGGTTTTCATGCATGCCAAAGATCTTTTCCCTTTCAAGGTTTCTTTCTTTTCATTCCATCTTTCATTTATGATTGTGTGAACACGTCTTTAGCCCTGCGTCTCATCCTTGGTCTGTGTACACTCCATTCTGGTGCTGTGGTTTTTGGTTACAGTTTGTGTATAGTTAAAGTTGCAGTTAAGGACCCTCAGGGTCAACATACATTGAGTTGGAGTACCATTGCATAATTTTAGGGTGCCAACCTTCTCAGTCAGACTGGGACAAATCAGAGTCAGATTAGGGATGGCCTAGCCTGTACATGATCCTGTGTTGTGTAGGATTAACACACTCCCTGGATTATTAATCTCTGTGTGAGTGTTAGAACTCAGTTTTAACTTGAACATAAGATACTTATATACACATGGCTATACTGATGAAATCTCTTGACCTTTCTAGAAGACACTTAAATGATTTTTCATACTTTTGTCTGATTCTAGCCTAAACTTTTCTATTTTTATTCAATTACTGCAAGCATTCTGGTGTTTTGGTATTTCCCGAGGGTTTAAAATTAGAATCAGGTTTCCAATACAAAGTAACAATATTCTTCAGAGTATACATTTCTCCTGGTGTTGACACAGATGATTTTCATACCCATATTTTTTTCACCAGCAAGAGATATAGTTGAATTATTAAGCTAGGTATTTCATTATTATACTTGAATTGGGTTGTCACTCAGATAGCAAAGCTTAGATGAACTGTCTTACCTTATGTGGTTTCACAAATACAAACCAATGTGCCATGTTATGTGCCAGCCCTGTTGGAGTTGTCCCGCTAGGGTGAGACCCTTCTTAATTGTCTGCTTTCAAATTAGAATGTGCTCCAGCCGGGAAATCAGACACAAATGCAAGCAATTGTCTCAAAATGATTTCTGTTTATTAGCTGAAGAATGCAGATTATTTATGGAGAAAACAAGGTACACCATATCTAGCTAATATGTTTGATTTTGCCAATACTGTTTGATTTCTGTGAAAAGCGGCAGCTGTGGAGCTTGATACTCCCTGGTACATTGCAGTTTCCATTCTTAGATTTCCATTCATTAATCATGTCATCCTTGCTGATGGTCAGCTTATTGACAGAATTAAATAAAAGAATAAGTAAGCATTTAATACAGATTTAGTAAAAGCAATCATATAAGCTTGATTTTGATATATATTCATATGCCATATATTCTCCCCTTAACAGTCCCCCTTGAAGATATGCAATAATCAAAAACCCTAATCTCGTTGAACCTATCGATCTGTCCTCCCAGCCTACCTATCTCAAAATGCCGATCCCTAACTAGCTAATCTTCACTGTATACACGAGACGGCCCATCTCTAGTAGATGGACCCCCTCCTAACGGACTTTGCACAGGAGGAAGTCAGATCCTGGTCTCTCCCTCGTTGGTTTGCCTCAGGCAGACATATTCCAGGGGCTGTGGACAAGGCATTTTCTCGCATGATTTCACATAGGGAATCTTCGAGGCAGCATTTCCCGAATAGTGGATCTTCGAAGTCGGCATGCATAGTCATCACTGTGGTCTCCATAGTCGTCATTATCATTTTCTTAAGGCAGGGAGCTATGCAGCATAGAATTAAGGCAAATATGATTAAAACACATAAAAACAGCTATTGCAAACTTAATGAGTCAATAATCGCCTTTATGGCATCTCCAGTGTATTTTATAAACCGTTGCTGGTTATAGTATAGGTAGTTTATCCACTTTGCATTCTTAGTTATGGGGATGGTGGGGTTAAACCCAACTGCTGTCTTGGTCCTGACTTTGAATTTGCCAGGTACCTCCTGTGTGCCCACACTGATATCTATGCTTCTTAGCCAAAATTTACCTTTTTTGTCACCATCCTCCCTCCAAGTTTAGTACTTGAGCCCAGTACATATAACCCTTGGTCACCTTCTGACGGGTTCTCGATGGTGAGGTACAGAACCCATGCATCCCTCCTTGGGGCAATGAGTGGCAGTGATGGGGAGTATTGAATCTGGAAGGCCCCTCTGACCCTTGAAATGGGCTTTGGACAGGGTCATGCGGCTTAGTAGGCTTATTCCCCATTTGTCTGTGCGTTGTAGGGCCTGGACTGATTGTTGTCTCCAGTCCCTTTCACCAGTGTGCCACCCAACAAGTGTTCAATTCTCACAGTTTGAACCTTCCCTTGTTTCAGCAGTAGTGACACAGATGAATTGTGTTACTTAACTAGATGTCAAACTGTGCCATGGGGCCTGGACATTCTACTATTAGACAGTAGTCAAATTGATATGTTACTCTTGGGGTGGAGACATCCATGTAGTATAATAGATTTCCTTATAGATTGTATGCTTGCGAGCAGGGCTCTCACCTCTTCTGTATCTGTTGAAATGTGTTACATTATATTTTTTTCCCCAGGGTTATCCCTTTCCCTCTGTTTCTGGATCCATATTAAAGTACAGATTGGATGTTTCCGTGTCAAGTGGTGTCACTGCTGCTTCATTTGCTGTTACTTCAGCTAGTCTGCTGCCCATTGCTTCCCTTGAGGTGTTTCCAGTGTGTGTCTTCACCTTTTTCCACCACAACTCATCCTGGCATCAACAAGGACTATATTAGTTCTTCTATGGCTTTGTGGTGTCTGACCGGCATTCAATTAGCTGTGATGACTAGAGTTGTGCGAATCGGGTCGGTCAATTTCAAAAGTCGCCGACTTTAGCAAAAGTCGGGTTTCATGAAGCGAAACCCGACCATAGCGTGAGGTCAGCCACGAGGTCGGCGACCATGGTGCCAAAGTCGCGTTTGAAATGATGCTTCAGCGCCCTTTTTCAGCCAATGATGGAGGACGCACACTGTGGGCAACGTGATGACATATGCAGCGGTCACCACCATCTTTGAGAAGGGCACGCAAATGATTGGCTGGCTTTGTGTGGTGTCACAGGGACTATAAAAGGGTGTGCATGCCGACCGCCATCTTACTTCTGCCGATCTCAGAATAGGGAGAGCTGCTGCTGCTGCTGATTCTGTAGGGAGAGCGTTAGGCAGGGAAGAAGATACAAAAAACTGCTTCTGTTGCTAGCGATTTTGCCTATATTTTGGTGCATCAGCTCTGTTGGTTATTAGGCTATCTTACAAGGCTCCCTGATAGCTGCATTGCTGTTTTCACACTGCTGTGCAAACTGCATTTTTAAAAGCAAAAATACTTTTCATCCTCTTTTTTGCCCAGTTACCAAGTGTTCATTTTTCCACACTATTTTGTGCAGCAGTCCTCCTTATTAGGCTGCCTGCTGCCATACTTTGGACTGAGAGCATCATTGTCAGCTTGCTAAAATCTCTAGGGAAATTCAAATTCTCCCCAGTCCTATATAGACATTTTATACACCATCCAATTTCAGCCTGTTATATTGAGGTGTAATCTACACTGGGCCTGAGATAATAGTTCAGTGTCCTCAAGTCTGTAGGGAGATTCAAATTCTCCCCAGTCCTATATAGACATTTTATACACCATCCAATTTCAGCCTGTTATATTGAGGTGTAATCTACACTGGGCCTGAGATATTAGTTCAGTGTCCTCAAGTCTGTAGGGAGATTCAAATTCTCACTAATACTATATACACCTTGTACCTTGTTTTACAGTACCATATTGCTGGTGGTATTTTGGGTACATTTTCCCAAAAATGAGGACGTGTGTTGGAAGAGGTCGTGGAAGTGGGCAGGGGTTGCCAGCTGATAATGATGGTGTTGGTGGTGGTGGATCTGCTGGTAGTGGCAAAAGCACAATAGCACCTAATGCAGGAGGTGTTGAGCCTGCATCATCGTCTGGCTCCACAAGGCCTCGAAGGCTCCCTTTTCTGGGAGTAGGTAAACCGCTTTTAAAGCCGGAGCTTCAGGAACACGTTTTGGCTTACATTGCTGACACAGCCTCCAGCTCTATCGCCTCTTCTGAACTTTCAAAAAATAAAAGCACTGAGTCGTCATTGGAGGCTCATGGTCAGGAACCAGACCTTCCTTGTGTCCATCACCCCTACCAAAAGTAAAGGATGCGGCAGGCCACACTACAGATTACTCCATGGAGCTCTTTTCACATACCATGCCTTGGTTATCAAGTCAAATTGTGAATTACCCAGTCCAAGAAGAATCTGACATGGAGTGCACTGATGCACAGCCACTGCTAGATTTATCTGCTGGTACATTCACTCAGAGCACTACATTGTCCTCGCAGTGTACTGAGCCAGAATCCGACCCTGATGAAACTCAGGTGCCCCTTCCCGCATACTATACCACCTTACATGGAGACACAGAGGAAGGTGCACATGGCATTGAAGAGGAGGTGATTGATGACCCAGTTGTTGACCCAGATTGGTATCCATTGGGGGAAGGGGTGCCCCTGCCAATTGATAAGAAGAGGAGGAGGAGCATCCGCAGCAGGCATCGACATCGCAACAGCTGTTATCTGGCAGGCCCGGAGCAGTCCAAAAATGGGTTACAAAAACCAAAAGAGTTGCAGGACAGCTAGGCCAGATGGTCAAATTAGCACAGCATGCAAGGCCTCAAAATGTCTTCCATAGTAGGAAGAGTGCAGTATGGCACTTTTTTCAACAAAATCCTAATGATCAGGCATAAGTTATCTGTAAGAAGTGCGCAAAGACGTTTAGCCGAGGGAAAAATCTGAGAAATTTGAATACCTTTGAATACCAGTTGCATGCTTAGACATTTAACCACCATGCACTTGCAAGCGTGGACGGACTACCAAAACTCACGTACCACATGTGCAACTGTTCCCAATGATGGTAGCCAGCAACGCTACATTTTTTTGCCCACTGTAAGCCCACCGGTTAGCACACCACCAGCAGCAAATGTTGAGGTGTCGTTGCAAGGCCAAAGCAGTCAGGGAATCACAATGTTATTGCTACGAAAGACTGAATCTAGGCCATCAGAAAGAACACCAACTCCATCACCATCATCAACCCTCTTTCAGTCCACCAAGTCCACCGCTAGTTCCACCATATGCAGCTCTCAAGTCCAGCTCACCCTACCAGAGACTATGAGTAGGACAAGAAAGTACTCATCCTCTCATCCACGTACACTGGGTTTGAACACCCACATTTCCAAACTAATCTCGCAAGAGATGATGCCCTACCGGTTGGTTGAAAGCGAAGCTTTCCGCAAACTCATGGCCTGCGCAGTGCCACGCTATGACCTACCCAGTCGGCACTTCTTTTCTCGCAAAGCCATCCTAGCCCTCCACCTTCATGTGAAAGACCGCATTGTCCATGCACTCAAGCAATCAGTGAGTGGAAAGGTGCACCTCACAACAGATGCATTGTCCAGTAGGCATGGCCAGGGCCGCTATGTGTCCATCACTGTGCACTGGGTTAATGTGGTGGATGCAGGATCCACAGGGGACAGCGGAGGTGGAACAGTGCTGCCTAGCCCACTGTATAGGAAACAGGTATAGAAGAGAAAGGACATGCACTCTTGCTGTAGAGATAGGTGCTAACTGTACGTGGAAAGTCCACAAGTAATAGTCAGTAGATGAACAGTCGCACTCAAGTGTGGATTAATGTTGCCAAACAATCTTGAAGATTTTAGAAATTCTTGATCTTTTTATTTTATTTTAAATGTAACAAATAGTGTAACACCGCAGACAAAAGAGGTATCCCAAGTGTGGGTATAATATTGTTATCCAGGATGTGAATATAATATGGTTACGTTTCGACCTACTCAGAAGCCTTTCTCAAACCATACTCAAGAAGTGTCAAGGTGAAAGATTAGAGCATTTTCAAAAGTCCCAAACAGGGGCTGATGGCATGGAAGCAAGGAATGAGCCTGGACACACCGCAAGTCCACTATTTGTTATATTTAAAATAAAATAAAAAGATCAAGAATTTCTAAAATCTTCAAGATTGTTTGGCAACATTAATCCACACTTGAGTGCGACTGTTCATCTACTGACTAGGAAACAGGTGTTGGCGTTTGACCCTCCTCCTCCTCCAGAAGCGAAAGCTCGTCTACAGAGCGCAGTCGCACGAGCACTCATCTGCAGCTGCCAGTGTTGCACACTCGATGTCCCACTATCGAACAGCTAGTGGTAATCATCAACAGGTTGTGTTGAAGATTATGTGTTTGGGTGACAACAGACACACAGCGGAGGTACTGGCCGACTACTTGCAGCGACAAACTGAGTCATGGCTGGGCAGTCTACATCTTGAGGCCGGCAAGGTAGTTAGTGATAACGGCCGGAAATTTTGTGGCAGCCATAGCCCTTTCAAAACTCCGACACATACCTTTCCTGGCTCACACGTTGAACCTGGTGGTGCAGTGCTTCCTCAATAATTATCCGGAGCTAACAGGCCTGCTCCAGAAGGTCCGAAGACGGTGCTCGCAAATCCGCCGGTCGCCCGTACACTCCAGTCGTATGCAGAAGCTGCAGGGATTGCTCCAACTTTCCAAGTACCGCCTAATTATCGACGTTGCAACAAGGTGGAACTCCACCCTGCACATGGTTCAGAAGCTGTGCGAACCGAGGCAGGCTGTAATGCATTTGTGGGAGGATACACGGCCAGGTACTTTGAGGGCAGACATGGAGTTGTCGGGTGTGCAGTGGTCGAAGCTGAAAGACCTCTGTAAAGTCCTTCAGTGTTTTGAGGAATGCACACGACTGGTAAGCGCAGAGGACGTCATCATAAGCATGAGCATCCCACTTATGCGTCTGCTCATGCAAACTTTGACGCACATTAATGAGCAGGCGTCTGCAGCCGAGGAGGAAGAGGAGAAGGGAAGCCTTGATGACAGTCAGCCATTGTCTGCTCCGGGACCTCTCCTGGACGAGGTGAAGGAAGAAGAGGAAGAGGAGGAGTGTAACGCTCTCGGCCGTGCCCGGCCTCGCCTCCGCTCCGGCGGCGCCAGCTGTTACCATCTCCCACCGGCACCCTCGCCGCAGCACGATCTCTCACCCAGCTCTCTGTCCTCCGACGTCCCTGCGCCCCCTCCTTAGGTCGTGGGCGTGCGCCAGCGCTCTCTCTTCTGTCGGCGGTGGGCGGCGCTGAGGGCGGTGCGTACCGCCCACTTCCGGGTCCTATGATATTTCAGGCATTCTCTCTGTAGAGAGGACGCCTGAGGATAGTGTGTTACCTTACGCTCTGTTCTGGCCCCCTCTGTCTTTACAGGGATCTAGTTTAGGTCCTCTTCCCGTCTCCCTGCTGGTCTCCGTTCTGTCTCGCCTTCTCCTTGTCTCTCCCTCTTCCCGCTCCCTAGGTCTCGTATGTAACCCGTCCCTGTACTTCCATCTGTGTCCTCCTAGTGTGCACTCCCTCTGCTCCGGTGCCTCCTCCTGTGTCCCTACTAGTAGCGGCTGCCTGCCGTCTCCTCATCCTACAACCCTGCTCGGGTTCTCTACACCTCTTTCCAGTGTTCTTGGTCTCGCTGTTGCTTCGTGTCCCCGAGCCGTCCCTCCTGGTACCAGCTGTCGCGGTTCTGTCCTCTGCGGTTTTGCCCCTAACGATCCCTGTATAGGGGTCGGTCATCACCTGGCGCTCGACCCAGGGGCTCCAGATCCGTGACCCAGAGGGTCCACTCTCGGACATTGTCCATTCCCTGTCCGCTACAGTATCCTCAGGCCATGGACCCCGCCGGTGCCGCGGCCGCTACGCAGAAGGAACTGCTGTTCTTGCGTGAAAATCAGACCCGGATAATGTCCATCATGAAGTCCATGGACACCCGGTTGTCTGCTCTGCAAACCTCTGACCCAGGGCACGCCCCCCTCCTAGTCAGCCTTCAGCAGGAGCTCGCGCAGCAGCGCAATGCCCAGTCCCACATTTTGGGTTATATGGCGTCCGTTGACCACCGACTGCTTGCCTTGCAGTCCGCCGCGGCCGCCGCTACCCCACCCAGGGACGCAGCCTTGTCTCTGCCCCCCCGACTGGGAAAGCCTCCCCAGTATAGCGGAGATCCTAAGCTATGTCGGGGATTTTTAAATCAATGCAGACTGCACTTTGAGCTCTTGCCCCAACAATACCCCACTGATCGCGCCAAGGTGGCGTTCATTGTTTCCCATCTTGAGGGAGAAGCCCTGGCCTGGGTGAATCCTCTATGGGAGAGGGACGATCCTGACGTGTCTAGTAATCAAAACTTTCTGGAAACGTTCCCCAAAGTTTTTGACGAGCCCGGACGCTTAGCGTCTACTACAGAGGCCCTCTTTAACCTCCGCCAGGGGTCTCTTACGGTGGGACAGTACGCCATCCGCTTTCGGACTTTGTCGTCGGAACTTGGATGGAATAATGAGGCACTTGTGGGGGCCTTCTGGAGAGGCCTCTCAAGTAAAATTAAGGATGAACTTGCCGGTCAGGATACCCCAACCACCCTGGAGGATCTCATATCCCTGGCCACGCGCATAGACCTGCGGTTTCTGGAGCGCGCTCGAGAATCGGTTAGGGAGCGCAGACCCTTCAGGCTGTATCAAGCTCCCATTCCGCGCTCCTCAGCTCCCTCTACTAGTACCGGTCCCGAGCCTATGCAGGTAGATCGGATTAGGTTGACTGAGCAGCGTCGCAGGGAGAGGATGACAAACGGGCTCTGCCTGTACTGCGGTGGAGCCAATCACTTTGTGCGCACCTGTCCGGAGAGACCGGGAAACGCCTCCACCTAGGTCAGGTAGGAGGGGTCTCCCTAGGTGATCATAATTCCTCTCTGCCCCTTACCCTTTCAGCTTTAATTATTTCAGGTCGGGTGCGCAGATCTGTGGAGGCGTATGTGGACTCGGGTGCGGTGGGTAATTTTATCCGGCAAGATGAGGTGGATAAACTCCAGATTCCGGTGGTCATCTTAAAGGATCCGCGTGCTATCACCTCCGTCGATGGAAAACCTCTTCCCGAGCTCGTCACCATGGTTACGGCCGAAGTAGACCTACAAATTGGAGTGCTTCATGTTGAAAGAATTGCCTTCTATGTCCTGCCTAATTTGTCCCACGCTGTCCTCTTGGGATTACCCTGGCTCCGGCTGCACGAGCCAGTCGTCGACTGGCGCTCTGGGGAGATCCTACGCTGGGGTCATTCCTGCCACGCACGGTGTTTGCTGCCCATCCTTCTTCCTCGTTCCCTGCCTATGCCAGCCAATCTTCCGGGTCTTCCCGCACCGTACTACGCGTACGCCGACGTTTTTAGTAAAAAAGAAGCCGATTCCCTGCCCCCGCATCGAGCCTATGACTGCCCCATCAACCTGATTCCCGGAGCCACGCCGCCTAGAGGGAGAACGTATCCCTTATCCCCAGCTGAGACCACGGCCATGACTGAGTACATACAGGAGAACTTGGCCAAGGAGTTTATTCGGAAATCCGCGTCCCCAGCAGGCGCAGGCTTTTTCTTTGTTCGGAAGAAGGACGGATCCCTCAGACCATGTATCGACTATCGGGGCCTGAACAATATCACGGTTAAGAATCGATACCCGCTCCCACTGATTCCGGAATTGTTCGACCGGCTGAGAGGGGCTCGGGTCTTCACGAAGCTGGATCTACGGGGAGCCTACAATTTGATCCGGATCCGCGCAGGGGATGAGTGGAAGACGGCCTTCAATACCCGTGACGGCCAATATGAGTATTTGGTCATGCCGTTTGGTCTCTGCAATGCTCCAGCCGTGTTCCAGGAGTTCGTTAATGAAGTGTTTCGGGATCTCCTGTATTCGTGCGTAGTAGTGTACCTGGATGATATTCTTATCTTTTCGCCTGACTTATCCTTTCATCCGAGAAGCGTACGCATGGTTCTGCACCGACTCCGGGAGAATCACCTCTACGCCAAAATTGAAAAGTGTCTCTTCGAACAGACCTCGCTACCCTTCTTGGGGTATATTATCACAGACTCCGGTCTAAAGATGGATACCGAGAAACTCTCTGCGGTACTCAAGTGGCCCCGTCCTGTCGGTATAAAGGCCATCCAGGGTTTCCTTGGATTCGCAAATTATTACCGACAGTTCGTGCCGCATTTTTCCACGGCGACCAAACACCTCACGGCCCTGACCCATAAAGGAACTAAGCCAAATAGCTGGTCTCCCGAGGCTGAAGACACTTTTCTGGCGCTAAAACGCTCCTTTGCCTCAGCGCCGGTCTTACATCGGCCGTTGGTCAGTAGGCCTTTTGTTCTAGAAGTGGACGCCTCTTCCACCGGAGCTGGGGCGGTTCTCTCTCAGCAAGCCTCCTCAGGACAACTGGTGCCCTGCGGGTTCTTTTCCAGATCCTTCTCACCTGCAGAGTGCAACTACTCCATTGGAGACCGGGAATTGCTGGCCATTAAGATGGCTCTAGAAGAATGGCGGTACTTGCTCGAGGAGGCGGTGCATCCCTTTACTATCTTCACGGACCACAAAAATTTGGCCTATCTGCAGTCCGCACAGAGGCTCAACTCCAGACAGGCCAGATGGGCCTTGTATTTTTCTCAGTTTGATTTCAAGCTGCACTTCCGGCCCGGCGATAAGAACGTCAAGGCGGATGCACTCTCCAGGTCCTTACAGTCGCCTGAGGAGGACGAGGGTCCATCATATATTATTGAGCCTACCAAAATGATCACTGTGGCCCCTGTGAACTTTTCTGCCCCTCCACCAGGCAAGACCTTCGTGCCTAGGAATAAGCGTCTGGAGGTGTTACGCTGGGGGCACTCCTCCAAGGTTGCTGGACACGTCGGGACCAAGAAGACCCTCTCGCTTCTCGCCCGTTATTACTGGTGGGTCACCCTCCGCCAAGACATGGTGGATTATGTTGCTTCTTGCACAACCTGTGCTTGGAACAAGGTCCCAAGGACCCTTCCCTCCGGCCTTCTCCATCCGTTGCCTGTTCCGGAGGCTCCATGGCAGCAAATTGCTATGGATTTCATGACTGACTTGCCTCGCTCAGCCGGTTGCACCACCATCTTAGTCGTAGCGGACCGCTTCTCTAAGATGGCTCATTTTGTCCCCCTGGCCGGATTGCCGTCAGCTCCGAAGTTGGCCGAGATCTTCATCCACCAGATCTTCAGGTTACATGGTCTCCCCCTACGAATTGTGTCTGATCGTGGGGTTCAGTTTACGTCTCGCTTTTGGAGGGCTCTCTGCTGACTTATGGGTACATCCACCGATTTCTCCTCTGTTTATCATCCACAGACCAACGGGCAAGTGGAACGGATAAATCAGGGCCTGACAACCTATCTGCATCACTTTGCCAATGCTCATCAGGACATCTGGGTCTCACTTCTACCTTGGGCAGAATTCGCCCATAACAACCACCCCAGTGAGTCGACCACCAAATCTCCGTTCTTTGTGGTCTCTGGCCGCAATCCGGGTGTTCCACTGCCCTTTATCACGTCATCAGGAGTTCCCGCAGCTGATGCTCTCGCCATAGAATTTTCAAAGATTTGGAGGGAGACCAGAGAGTCCCTCGTGAATGCCAGTGCTTGAATCAAGAAACATGCGGACAAGAGACGAAGGGACCTTCCTCCGTACCGTCCTGGCGACAAGGTCTGGCTCTCGACCAAGCACATCCGCTTGAAAGTTCCTTCCTATAAGTTGAGTCCTCGTTACATCGGCCCCTTCGAGGTGCTAAAACGCATCAATGAGGTGGCTTATAAACTGAGATTGCCGGCTTCACTCCGGGTCCCCAACGCCTTTTATGTCTCGCTCCTGAAACCTGTAGTTCTGAATCGGTTCCAACCGGTCTCCATTGCCCCTCCTTCGCCTGTTGGCTCGGATGACATCTTTGAAATAAGGGACATTTTAGCCATGAAAAAGGTCAGGGGGAGATCCCTCTTTCTTATTGACTGGAAGGGGTTTGGCCCTGAGGAGAGGTCCTGGGAGCCTCGAGAAAACATCAACGTCCCCCTAATATTGAAAAGATTTCTGACCAATCACAGAAAGGGGGGATGTAAAGGGGGGGTACTGTAAAGCTCTCGGCAGTGCCCGGCCTCGCCTCCGCTCCGGCGGCGCCAGCTGTTGCCACCTCCCACCGGCACCCTCGCCGCAGCGCGATCTCTCACCCAGCTCTCTGTCCTCCGACGTCCCTGCACCCCCTCCTTAGGTCGCGGGCGCGCGCCAGCGCTCTCTCTTCTGTCGGTGGTGGGCGGCGCTGAGGGCGGTGCGTACCGCCCACTTCCGGGTCCTATGATATTTCAGGCGTTCTCTCTGTAGAGAGGACGCCTGAGGATAGTGTGTTACCTTACGCTCTGTTCTGGCCCCCTCTGTCTTTACAGGGATCTAGTTTAGGTCCTCTTCCCGTCTCCCTGCTGGTCTCCGTTCTGTCTCGCATTCTCCTTGTCTCTCCCTCTTCCCGCTCCCTAGGTCTCGTATGTAACCCGTCCCTGTACCTCCATCTGTGTCCTCCTAGTGTGCACTCCCTCTGCTCCGGTGCCTCCTCCTGTGTCCCTACTAGTAGCGGCTGCCTACCGTCTCCTCATCCTACAACCCTGCTCAGGTTCTCTACACCTCTTTCCAGTGTTCTTGGTCTTGCTGTTGCTCCGTGTCCCCGAGCCGTCCCTCCTGGTACCGGCTGTCGCGGTTCTGTCCTCTGCGGTTTTGCCCCTAACAATCCTTGTATAGGGGTCGGTCATCACCTGGCGCTCGACCCAGGGGCTCCAGATCCGTGACCCAGAGGGTCCACTCTCGGACATTGTCCATTCCCTGTCCGTTACAAGGAGGATGAGGATGGGGATGATTATTTTGGGGAGGAGGATGCTTCTTGTGGGGCAAGAGAAAATGTTGGCATGGCAAGGTCTGGTACAGGGTTTGTGCGTGACTGGAGGGATGTGGATTTGCCAGAAAGTGCTCATCCACCCAGCACTCGCAGTGCATCATTAACACCTGGAACATTGGCCCACAAGTCAGATTATGCCTTGCAGATCCTAAAAAGGGACCCCCGCATTGCCAAAATGATGAACGATGACGACTACTGGTTGGCCAGCATCCTGGATCCACGCTATAAAGGCAAATTCCAATACATCATGCCACAGGAGAACCTTGACCTAATATTGGCTAACAAACAAGCAACTCTGGTAAACCGTTTGTTTGAGGCATTCCCAGCACACAGCAGCGGTGACGGTATAGGGGGCAACATGGAAGAGGTGTTTGTGGTGCACACATCAGAAGTGGGGTTGGAGACAGGGGTTTCATGACCATGTTGTGGACTGATTTTTCAAGTCCCGCTCACACGACTGGTAATACTGCATCGATTGAAAGTGACAGGAGACAGCAGTTGTATGGTTACAAACTACTTCTCATCCCATATCAATGTTCTCCCTCACAGGTCATTCCCCTTTGACTATTGTGCCTCTAAACTGGATGCCTGGCCTGAATTGGCACAATATGCCTTACAGGAGCTCGCTTGCCCTGCTGCTAGTGTTCTATCGGAAAGAGTCTTCAGTGTTGCTGGCTCAATCCTGACAGAAAAAGGACCCGTCTGTTGACCCAAAATGTTGGTTATCTAACCTTCATTAAAATGAACCATGCATGGGTTTCAAAGGATTTTGTCCCACCTTCCCCTGATGACACATAGGTTGCCAGAAAAATAACTCGCTTTTGTCCTCCTCTTCCTCGGACTTCTCCAATTCCTCCATTTGCAGCTGCTGAATGTCCAACATCAACATATGCCATTTTTTAAACCTTCCTAACTGGGCTGCCTCCCCCCACAGGGCCGGGGTCACCACCTGGCGCATGCACCCGTGCGAGTGCCGTTGCCCTGGACAATTGGGTGGGCACACTCTTTGGCAATGGCACTGGCACAAGGTCCCTCATAGTAGAATCAAGTGTCTCTGATGGTGGGGGTGCACACTCACTGTCAGACACAACGGCATACTATAAGGGGCCCTGTGCCAGTGCCATCGCCAATGTGTGGGCCCCCCTGCTTGCTCAGGGTCACAGCACTTGCAAAGTTGAAATACTTACCTCGCCCTGCTCCACCGCCGTGACATGTTCCGCATTTCCTGACAGTGACATTCTGGCAGAGAGCGCGATGACAACAAGTCTGTACACCCTCTGCCTTAACTGTCCAAGAGCAGTGAGATGGAAGATGGGGACTGCGATGAGTCCAGACTAGTACAGGGATTCCCTAGCGAGGAGACTTATTTAATTGTTTTCAATGTTGGGACAGCTATTTTTGGGGAGCACTATACTCTGGAGAGTGATATATGAGGCCCATCATACACTGGAACATTTCAAAGGTGGACATCAGACACTGGAGCAGCATTTACAGGGCCCATTATGCACTGGAGCATTAGAAATGGGGCCCATTATATATGGAGCATTATTTGGGCCCATAGCACAGTGGAGCTTCATCAATGGAGACCAACATATACTGTAGCATTATGTGGAGCTCATCATATACTGTTTCAAACATTATATGGGACCAATGATTCTGTATGGAGAAATATATGGGCCTCATTACTCTGTATAGCGCACTATGCAGTGGCCATAATACTGTATGGAGTAATATACTGTCCATTTTTGGAGCTATTGGAGAATTTAAAATGGATATCAGTCATGTGATGTAACAAGTGAAGTATTTTTCATTGTACTATACCGCTATTTCTCTGCCGTATCAGAGGATCATGAATTGTGGCATGTGTTAAAGGAGCCCATTGATACTCTTTGACCCTGGGCCCACGAAAATCTGGAGCCAGCCCTACCCCCCCACAACTTTAGCCAAATAACCCCCAGTTTTCAATGCCTAACTACTATTATAAATTAAATTAAGGTTGACAAGCTTAAGTAATAAGAATTGATGTTTTTGACATTAAAATGGGCCCTGTAGGTGTGTTTCCTGTCCTCCACTCACTGCCGACTTTTCTTCCCCATTGACTTGCATTGGGTTTCGTGTTTCAGTCGGCCTTCAACTTTTCACGATAATCGGCCGATGTCGTTCGACCTGACTTTTGAGAAAATTGGGTTTCATGAAACCCGACTCGACCCGAAAAAGGCAAAGTCGCTCATCTCTAGTGATGATGTCTCTTTCCCTCTAGATTGGTCATAGCTTCATGTTGAGTGGACCTCTTGTAAGCTTCTGTCAAGGCCCACAGTCCTGCCTTTGTGTGGAGGCAGTGTGTTCTGCATACCTTGGTCTATCCACAAAGAGGGTCAGGTCAGGATCTTCCAGATGTTTTCTTGCCTCATGACAGTGAGACAATCGCGCTGAGCCATTTCAGAGTCGACTACCTCTTCCACTGGTGTGTCAGAGATGTAGTGTTCACCCTCTCTCCCCTTGGCATAGGTAGGAGAGAAGCTGGGTTATGGACAGCACATCTGGAGATGGTGACGTTGTCCGGGAGCAGAGTAGGGCATTGCAGACATAGGTGGCAGACAGGTGCTTTGGGCCAGGACCTTCAACTGGTGACCCATAATGATGTCAGAAGTCTTGTCCAGCACAGGTGGGTTGCAAACACGGCTCTTATGCAGGTTGGGACTCCGTGAGCCACTGGGTCAAGTCTGGGAGAGTAGTAGCCAGGAGGGCTTTGTCTTCCTCTGTGAAGCTGTGTCAGGACTCTAGTTGCATGGCCAGGCTTCTCTATGACAATCAGACTGAACAGTTCTTTATAGCCTGGCAGTTCTAGAGCTGGAGAGATGTGATTGCAGATTATCATATAAAACCAATCGATGGCCTCCTTGGTTAGCCTTTAGGTAGGTGTAAAGGGGTTGCATGGGTAGAGAGGCATTATTGGCTCCAGGGACAGTAGTAGGATACAAGTCCAAGCCAGCTGTGGGGGCTTGGATGGCAGGGGTAGGTTCTGCATGGCTGTTTTCCTGTCCTCAGTCAGGTGTTTGGTTTGATGGGAAATGCAGTATCCCAAAAACACAATTTTTTCCTTGCAGACCTGCATCTTGTCTTTAGATGCCTTGCATCCGCTATGTGCCAAGAACTGTAGTAAGGAGATGTACCCTGTCTGAGCTTCTTCCAGGGTGTCAGCACAAAGGAGGAGGTCATCCACGCATTATAAGAGAGTGGTAGTGGGATGTGTCCTCTTCCAGGGCTCCAGGACAGTGGTCATGGCTCAGGTGAACATACAGGGTATTTGTTGTGCCCCTTGAGGCATCATAGTCCAAGTATATTGCCGACCCTCTTGTGTGAAAGCAAACAGGTACTGGCTTGCAGCATGTAGGGGGTAAACTGAAGAAGGCATCGGCCAGGTCAATCACCGTAAACCATGGTGGGGTGGGTGTGATTGATGAAAGCAGAGTGTGTGGGTCTGAAATAATGGATGTGTCCAGTACTGTGGCTTCATTGACAGCACACAAGTCATGTATCATGCAGAACTTGATGGGAATGATTGCAGATTGTGAAATGGACGATGGGTACTACAGTTTCCTTGGTACCAGGGCTCCTGGTTCAGTTCCACAGTCTGGACTTTGAGCCTGCCAATCTCTTCTGGGCCTCCTGCCCATAGTGAGTCTGGGATCAGGGCCATCTGTTCAACATGCACATGATGTACAAGTATGTCCTGTAAAGAGAAGAGACCATGCACTTCTGCAGCGGGTAAGTCAATGTCCCTGATTACGCTTCTGGCTGCATCGGGACCCACCAGGAATTTGAGGGGAGTATCCCCAACCTCTATCTGGGGGAGATATGTTGTTTCTCTCTTGAATTTTTGTGAACTGTAAGAGTATATGTACTTTCATGGGTACGTACATTTTACATGGAGGTTGTCGGGCTCAAGGGCTAGTCGCATCCTTGGTCAAAAGGAATATCCTGCTGTAATTTGAGCAAGGCTTTCTAAATCTGTCCATGAGGCAGAGTGTGCCTTCTGTATTTGACTCATCCTTTTATAAAATGGCATGGGATCTTGCACTGGGTCTGGCAAGCTGTTCGCTAGGGTATCTGTCTCCTGGTATCTCCAGGAGTCCTTGTGTGGGTAGATTGTGTACGAGAATATAAGCTTTGAGGCTTAAAAGATTATGATGATGATGTCCCCTCACCATATAGTGATGGATGCTGTAGATTATCAGTCTGAGCTTATTGATTCATGTCTTCCCTGCTCTGCTTGATGATGTATCTCCATGTCATGTTCATCTTTTTCTTCATTATTCTTTTCATAGGCTGCATTAATTAATGGAGCTATAGTGGATGCTGGACAGGATGTAGCATAATGTGTGCCATCTATATAGATAGTTGGAAAGAAGGTAGGGCTATTTGGGTTGGTCATCTGACAGTTAGAACAAGTCTCACGATATTCTGCATTCTGCGTTTGACAGCTGGCACATGTCCAGCCATCGGGAATGTATATAGGAGGTATAAATGACTGTAATGCAGATGTTGCAACTGACACTTTTCCCGTAGACGCCTGCTTGGCATAAAATCCAGTAACCTTGTCATATTCCTTTCCCAATCTCTTTCTTCTAACTTTCTGTACCATCTTATAAAATGTTTCAGGGTCCTGTAAGACCTCATAGTACCTGAGGCTGGGACGCTGCTCTCTACTCATTAACACATTCTCCCATTCCTTCTTATTTAATCCTCCTCCCGGAGCGTTCTTAACATGCATTTTCTTTCTTCGCTTCGCTATGGTTCGTTTTTGTCTTATAGGTGTTGACTGACTACTCCCACCCATTCTATCATCTGAATTCTGAGTGCGTCTGAGGGACATGTGTGTCTTATCTCTTGAGACAAGTTCAGTTGGATATGTGGACAGTTGGATATGTGAACAGTTGGATATGTGACTGTGAAAGCTGTATGTACTCTTTATGTCCAAGTAAAAGGTGTCTTCAGTGATACTGTGATGTCCCACTGAGGACCATCAATTCTGAATATTTTTGTGATGTCTAGCTATCTTGAACACAGTGATATAGGGAGTACCACCAGGGTATTTCATAATTCTTGTGTATCCAGAAACTGCATAGTCTAACAATACCAGATAAATTACTAGAATATCTGTTTCCGTAACACCTGTCCTTTATCACATTTCAAAACCGTCTCACAGAAAAATGCAGTGACGTTAGTAAAACATTAACTAAAGAATAACTGAGGACTTTGATCTCACGCTACCAGAGATAGCTGTACAACTTAAAGCAATTACCATTCAAGGAATTCTTTCTCTACATGAATAAGTTTTGACAACTAACCTTACAATTCTGAAGTATGTGAAACAAAACCGGTTAAGCAATTCTCTAATCTCACAACATGTATACATATGTTCAAACTTTAACCATATGCTAGTATGCCTCCTGCCGGCAAATCATACACAATACAAACAGAATGAATTCAAAACTGATACTGACATCAACACTGCAAATTCTTGACACCAAAACACGTCACAATTTACTTATCTATATGCCAGCCTGATTTGTAGAGGTGAAAAGTTTTACACCTGGGCAAAACACACTCTACGTAGACAAGGCAGAGAGCAATCATGATTTTCGGTGTCACCAGAAGTCACCAACCACCTAGAGGTTGAAACATCACTCAGAACAGATAACCTAGCGTGAATGTTCAATCTAAACACTTTGAATTCCGGAATTTCAGCTGAATAGGCAGTATAACCAGTGTGAAATCTGCTTATTTGTGAGTCCAGTATTTTGTCAATGCACCAACCCTCTTCTGAGATAGGGAGAACTAAAGTCTGTACACAGCAAGGGCAGGACATGAGACTATTGTGAGTAGTCGTGTAATCATTAACGTATCCCTTCACTGTTCTTGTTATCAGGCAACTAGGGCTGACCTTTGTCACTTTCGCTGTATTGAGAGGCAGTACTGTTAGTGATCAACTTTGCTTCTGCAGTCAATATCACAGCAAGGGGGGGTATAGCAATCGCCTCTTTCCTTTTGTATATATATATATATATATATATATACAAATCTAATATATAAAGCTCAAAGTGTGTATGTATGTGTGTATGTATGTGTGTGTATGTGTGTATGTCCGGGATAGGCATCCGCACCGTCGCAGCTACAGCCACAAAATTTGGCACAGTCACACGTCTGGACCCCGAGAGCGTCCTAAGCTATGGTGTGAGGTGAAATTTTAACCCCGCGCGTTCCAATTCACCAAACAATTTTGCCCCTATCTACATACTGGGGGAAAAAGTGTGTGCGTATCAAGCGCCGCCTCTCATTATGATGTCACAATGGTGGCCATGGCGACGCTGATGTCATCATAGGTTGCAAGCCCTGCCGCCGCTCATTATGATGTCATAATGGTTGACTCTGGAATGGAGGATGTGTGATGAGTATATGGGCACCGGACTATGGGATGGAGGATATGTTTGACTGGTATATGGGCACGGGACTATGGGATGGCGGATATGTATATGGGCATGGGACTATGGGATGGAGGATGTGTGATGGGTATATGGGCACTGGACTATAGGATGGAGGATATGTATGATGGGTATATGGGCATGGGACTATGAGATGACAGATATGTATGATGGGTATAAGGGCACGGGATTATGGGATGGAGGATATGTTTGACGGGTATATGGGCACGGGACTATGGGATGGCGGATATGTATATGGGCACGGGACTATGGGATGGAGGATGTGTGATGGGTATATGGGCACTAGACTATAGGATGGAGGATATGTATAATGGGTATATGGGGACGGGACTATGAGATGGCGGATATGTATGATGGGTATATGGGCACGGGATTATGGGATGGAGGATATGTATGATGGGTATATGGGCATGGGACTATGAGATGATAGATGTGTGATGGGTATATGGACACTCGACTATGGGATGGCGAATATGTATGATGGGTATATGGGCATGGGACTATGGGATGGAGAATATGTATGATGGGTATATGGGCATGGGACTATGGGATGGAGGATGTGTGATGGGTATATAGGCACTCGACTATGGGATGGAGGGTATGTATGATGGGTATATTGGCACGGGCCTATGGGATCGCGGATATGTATGATGGGTATATGGGCATGGGGCTATGGGATGGAGGATAATTATAATTTTCTATAACTAACCACAGTGAGTTACTATGCCCGGGCAGTGCCGGGCTCTTCAGCTAGTATATATATGTATATATACATATACAGTATATATATATATCTGCCGTGTCAGTCACGTCACCAAACCCAATTTGTACAATGGGGCGTATGGCCAGACGTGAGCACCTGTGTATGTGTAAATAGTTTCTTCGACCGTCTAAGGTTGGAACCAGGGCGATTGCCCCATAAAACACCCCCTTTATACTCCGCACTGTATTATCCTAGTAGCCCTAGTGCAGTATGGGATGGATTTTTCAACAAATACTAGACACACCCTCTGGAATGGCTAGGTTAGTTAATGTGCACAAATACAGACAATTAAGGAATTATACATATCTGACCAGGTTCGTAGGCTCAGGACTTTCAGATGTGGTCAGTTAATTGTCCAGAGAAGACAGCCGACTATCTCATCCCAGCCCGGACGTGAATACAGAAGGGCAGGTGAGATGATATATTTTCTCACCTGGTTTTTGGGCTGCAGTCCCGTCCCACTGAAGACGTCCGTCCTGGGAGGAGATGTTTTTGCGGCTGTTCATCATCTGGGTGATCGTCCTGGTCCCTCGTTGCAAGCGCCACTGTTGGAGTTGTCCCACTAGGGTGAGGCCCTTCTTAATTGTCTGCTTTCAAATTAGAATGTGTTCCGGCTGGGAAATCAGACACAAATGCAAGCAATTGTCTCAAAATGATTTCTGTTTATTAGCTGAAGAATGCAGAGTATTTATGGAGAAAACAAGGTACACCATATCTACAGTAGCTAATATGTTTGATTTGGCCAATACTGTTTTATTTCTGTGAGAAGCGGCAGCTGTGGAGCTTGATACTCCGTGGTACATTGCAGTTTCCATTCTTAGATTTCCATTCATTAATCATGTCATCCTTGCTGATGGTCAGCTTATTGACAGAATTAAATTAAAGAATAAGTAAGCATTTAATAAAGATTCAGTAAAAGCAATCATATAAGTTTGATTTTGATATATAATTGACTTGCTCCCAGAGGCTGTGGGGTACTCGGTACCGGGCCGGTTGATTTCAATGGGAGATGTCACAGTGGCAGTGATCCGGTCCGTGGCGTCAGGCAGTCAATGTAAAAGGGGTAGAGTGATGGGGATAAAGTTGTTGAGATGATTTGTGATGTCATCTGTGGTTTCTGGTCAGTTTGACCAGCGATGCAGGGTTGCCTCTCTGGAACAGATGGTGTGGTGCAGCAATGATGTTGTGGCCCACCACAGGTAGGGCTGTAGTCCCAGGGCAGTGTAGATGAGGCTGGCTAGTGGGGAGATGATGTAAAGAAGCAGATGTAGCAGAGCCGGGTGTAAGGCTTAAGAATAAGTGGAGGACACAAGGGCATGTAGTTCCAAAGCTTTACTCACAGTCTGTTGCAGGTGCCCACTTCAGTGCCATGTCCTCCAGGTCAGGGGCTCAGCCAACTCCCAAGCAAGGTAGGGTACACCTTTCCAGCACTCCTCCAACATGTGCCTTCTCTGAACGTCTCCACACTTTAGCCTAATCTGAAGTACTTGTAGTTGCGTATTAAACTCAAGCTCCTCCTTCTTGATGTTACTAAGAACTCTACTTGTACGGCAGACAGCTGTAGCCTGCTTTGGGGACTCCTTGCTATCAAGTCCCGGCTCACTCACGTTGCTGTTGTGCCCCAAAGTCTTAGGTGGGAATAAAGTGGTGACAACTTCTATTCCTCCGGTGTCTGCTGCAGGAACATCAGTATCCATACAACCTCAGGGACCGAACCCCGACCATGCACTTAGAACTTGAGGAAGGGCTCTGCTCTGACCCTAGTCCTTAGTTCTCTTCTTCTCCTTATGTTCCGTACTAAACTATCTTCCTTCTGAAGATTCAGGATTTCTATTGCTCTTTCTAGTGCCAGCAGCTCCAGGTCACTGAAGTCTGCTGCAGCACCTCCCTTCACTCCATCCCTCTTTGGGGATCTTCTCTCACAGACTGAACTTTTCCTAATATCCTCCCGCTCTCTTGTGCAGTCTAAGCTCCACCCACCTCCCAGCACTCTTCGTGTTCCAAGCAGGGAGCCACTAAAGGTGCTTTGCTACACTACTATGTTGTGTGGGATGCAGGTGTTGGAGTGTGGTCAGGTGTCTCCACCTTAACTGGATAGTGGGGTGCCACACCTCAGGAGGAGGTGCAGTACCTCTGTGGCGACTGAACCCTCAGGGGCACCACATATTCATATGCCATATATTCTCCCCTTAACAGCCCTAAAATGGTAGAGTTTAATAATCAACTTTTTAAAAATTTACTAATGTACCCACAGGAAATATGCATCCCGTTACATTTAGCGATGCACCAGCGATCCCGACAATGATACAACCTGGTCAGGATTGCTGGTGCATTGCTACATGGTCGCTAGTGAGCTGCCAGACAGGCAGATCTCACCAGCGACGTAGCAGCGGTCGGCGGTCGTTACTTACCTGTCAGACGGCAGCTCTGGTGACGACTTCCTTCCGTGTCTATGGAGTCGCTCGTCGGGGACAGCAGGGAGCCGACTACGAGAAATGGACCAGGCCGATCTCACGTGATCAGCGACATCCAGTGGGGGGGCCGGTCGCAGGTACGTGTCACATGTAGCGAGATCTCTAGTGATATCGCTGTTGCGTCACAAAATCGGTGACGCTTTAGCGATATCGCTAGCGATCTCGCTATGTGTGAAGGGGGCTTTACTCCAGCTGGATCATGCCTCAAAATAATTTTATCAAATACTAATCTTGAAAAAGCTCTCCCTACCCAACCATTTTTCTTTGGCGAGCAGGCACTACAATTCTGCCATTTGCAACCAATATATTAATAAAATTATATTTATGTAGATTGAAAATGTTGACAAAAAGTAAGATATTATGATGGGTTCTCCACATAAATATCTCCATAATATAAATAAACATATTTAAACAGCAAACTTCACATTCTTAAACTAATCTCACATTATAAGGGCAAACGAGTACACCCCCCAAAAAAATACTTTGAATTGACAGAGAATATATTCAGTAATAAGATGAATTTCATAATTGCTTGTTAGGGTTTTATTACTGTCTAGCAATTTTCCTGTATGTTTCTAATTAGTCAAAGTTGGTTGCGAATAATATATTATAAAGACTTTCTAGTGGAACTAAAAGGTAAGCCTGATTACCTGCATGCTTATGAAATTCAGTAGCAAAAGTCATTCTGCGTACATAATCCTTTTTTTCAGAGTGCACTATAAAAAAGGCTTAATTTACATGCACGAACCAAGCTTTCCATCAATAAGCTATCACGCTAGACATCCACCTGAAAGCTGACAGGTTCATTACTTATCAGAAGTAACATTTCCAGAGCATGCATCCAGCATCCTGGGTCTCATTTACTTGATTATCTTTTATTGCACAAGTCAAGTAAGTAATTATTCTCACCCGGTTGGCCAACTGGGCATGTCAACCATTGGAAAATAATTGTATTCCTCCACTTTATCTGGACGACAAACATTTCACAAAAACCATTAGGGTGGATTTTAGGAATCCTTCATGCAAGTGCTCAAACACCCAGCAGATGATCCACGTATTTTGTGCGCCTGCAGCCTCAAATGATTGAATTTCAATCAAACATCTGTATCATTCTGGAATGCCAGTTCCATTGATTCTTTGTGATAGAGAATGAGCACACTGTGACAAGAAGATTTTTATTACCCATGAAGAAAAATGAGGCAAGAGGAAGTTTTAGTTTCTTTAACCCCTACAATGAAAGTAATAATATTATGAATGCAGGATATTTGCGATTTTATAAACTATGTCAAACATAATTCTGTATATATTAAAATATTTTAGTCATGCAGTAAACCTTGAGATGCTACATTTACTGTTACTGTTATAATTAAATTCTGTTAAAGATTACGTGTGGCTACGACCATGTAAAGGGGGCTGCATGCAAAAACTTTGAGTGATCCAAACTAAGCGTTGCTGACACGGAAGGTGCTGAAGGAGAACGTTCATCCACCCCTGATGTGCCTACATTAATTGGTGAGATTAGATGTATAACTCTGCTGTTGTGACAACTGTGCCTCAGAAGCACCAAAGACAGCATTAGGGTAAACACTTCTTATGAGCTGTAGACTCAGAAAGACTGTTTTCTGGGGTGGAGGAGCAGGGGATTTGGTGTGAGGGGGCAATATATTGAAGTAGTGTGCAAGATGGGGAGTAATATGAGAGAGATCAGCAATGAGGGGACATTGTATGCTGCAATATGGAGTACCGCAGCTTGTTGGGGACAACACCATGTTGGGGACAGACGGTGGTCTGAGCTATCTCCCAGATGGCAGCATTTTGACAGCATTTATGAGTGGAATCTTGCCAGTCCTCTGAGCTGGCTGTGACACTAAAATCCATCCCAGACAAAAGGAAAAATGCCAGATCTTGCTCTCTATACTAAATTAAAAATACTTGTGGTGCTAGCACAGCAGATGCAAAAGAAAAGTGCTCAACCACCCTTGATGTGCCAGTATTCAGTAGTGGGATGAGTTGCATAAATCTGATGATGTGACAGCTGTGCCCCGGAGGCACCAAAGATGGCAGTAAGGTAAACACTCCTAAAGCCTTTCATTACCTTTGACTTACCTAAACATAGTTGATAAGGTGTTCCCAACCTTTGAAGTATAAGTACATCGTGGCCTTTGTTCGACTCACAAGAGCTGTGCCCATGTGATCACCGCTGAAAGCTTGGCTTAAGTTAAAGCCAATACCCAACTGTCACTGCTAGGAGTGGCGCCTACAACGGCATAGGCTCTTAACCCCCTAAATTTCGCGATTAATATTAATTTCAGCAACTAAAATGCTGGGAGAGGGAGGATGCTCCCTTTCTCAACTAATCGGCACCCTGCAACGTCATCGCAAGGGACTACTCATTGCCATGGCAACCTGAGGTCGTCATAATGACTTCCGGGTCAGACAGCTATGGCAAGCCTGTTAGACAAAGCTCAGAGCATTCTCTAAGAGAATTTTGTTAATGCAACACTGACTGGTATAAAGAATTGAAATGATAGTGCATTATACCAGCGATCAGAGTGGTAAAAGTTAAAGTCCCATAGAGGGACTAAGTAAAAAATTTATAAAAAAAAGTTAAAAATTGCAGAAATATTTTTAAAAAAATCACAACATAAAGAACAAAAAAGATTGAAACATATCATATGAATAAATACACATAATTATGTAAAAAAATAAATAAATGTTTGGTAATGCTATGTCTCCAATGAATCAACCTAAAAATCTGTCAAACTAGGCTACCCATTCAGTGAACACCATAAAAAATAAATATACAAAGTGGCAAAAAAAATATGTTTTTCATTATACTGCAAAATAAAATGAAAAAAGTGATAAAAATGTTGAATGGAAACAAGAATGATATCACTAAAAATGGGATCTTGTCATGTAAAAACAGGACACAATACAGCTCTGTCAGCATAGAGATAAAAAAGTTATAGCTCTCAGAATATAGCGATGCAAAAACAAATCTTTTTCAATGAAATAGTTTTCATTGTGTGAAATCCACAAAAACATTAAAAAAAACTATATTAATGTGTCATCACTAGAGTTGAGCGATACCGTCCGATACTTCAAAGTATCGTATCGGATGGTATCGGCCGATCTTTAAAAAAAGTATCGGTATCGCCGATTCCGATACCGGAAGTCCCATTCAAGTCTATGGGACTTCCGGTATCGGAATAAGAAAAACCCTTTCCTGCCCTTGTACAGCCTCTCTGGGGTCTGTACGGGCCTTTCGGGGGGCTGTGCCGGCCTGCCAGGGGGTCTGTGCAGGCTCCGGTGGTCTGTGCTGGCCTGCCGGTGGTCTGTGCAGGCTCCGGGGGGCTGTGCCGGCCTGCCGGGGGGCTGTGCCGGCCTGCCGGGGGGCTGTGCAGGCTCCGGGGGGCTGTGCCGGCCTGCCGGGGGGCTGTGCCGGCCTGCCGGGGGGCTGTGCAGGCTCCGGGGGTCTGTGCAGGCATCGTCCGATGGGACTACAAGTCCCATCGGGCGATGCCTGCTACCATGACAGTGATTGACACATTAGCCAATGATGGGACAGTAGTAGTCCCATCATCCGGCTAATGTGTTAAATGTAAAAAAAAAAAAAAAAAAAAAAATTACATGCTACATACATACAACATGCATACTACATACATGCTACATTCATACTACATACTACATACATGCTACATTCATACTACATAAATACTACATGCAACATACATACTACATATATACTACATGCATGCTACATACATACTGCATGTTACATACATACCACATATATACTACATATATACTACATGCATGCTACATGCATGCTACATGCTACATACATAACACATATATACTACATGCATGCTACATACATACTACATGCTACATACTACATATATACTACATGCATGCTACATACTACATGCTACATACATACTACATATATACTACATGCATGCTACATACATACTGCATGCTACATGCATGCTACATACATACTACATGCTACATACATACTACATATATACTACATACATACTACATACATACTACATGCATGCTACATACATACCACATACATAACACATATATACTACATGCATGCTACATACATACTTCATGCTACATACATACCATATACATACTACATGCATGCTACATACATACTACATGCATGCTACATACTACATGCTACATACATACTACATATATACTACATGCATGCTACATACATACTACATGCTACATACATACTACATATATACTACATGCATGCTACATACTACATGCTACATACATACTACATACATACTACATGCTACATACATACCACATATATACTACATACATACAATACATTCATACAATACATACATAGACATACAGTACATATAACATAGAGTAACATACTTACCAATACTTGTCACATTGTTCCCCGAAGCCATTGTCTTTTCCGGGATAAATATTAACATAACAAACCACAAAAATACTCACCCACGATCCGAAGCAGTCCACGAGTGTGTCCCACGACGATCTTGGGTAGAGAACTGCAGCATCAGCTGTTGCTGCCGTTCTCTACGGGCTGCAGGAATCCAATGACGGAAGGTAGGTATCCTTCCGCACTGTATTCCTCCGCCACTTAAAAAAAAAAAAAGTCTAAAAGTCTCTAGTCTCACTTTATGCCATTGCTGTGTGGGAAATTCCCACGCAGCAATGGCATAAAGTGAGACTAGGGACTTTTTTTTTTTTAAGTGGCGGAGGAATACAGCCTGAACCGAAGAAAAAAGCTATCTTATCACTTTTACTTAAGGTGAACGGCTTAAAAAAACAATTCCAAAATACTTGGATTTTGTTCATTTTACCTACCAAATCGAATTAGGAAGGGATTAAATATTGTTACATCCCACAAATAGTACCAACAAAAACATCAACTATCTCCACATAAAACAAGCCCTCACATGACTCTGTCAGCAGATATACAGAAAAATATGGTAACAAAATACTTTGTTTTTTGCAATAAAAAGCATTTTTTAGTGTGTGATAGCAGTCAAACAACAAAAAACAATATAAATGTGGTATCACTGTTATCACACTGACCTAAAGAATACAGAATCACTTATACCACATTATGATCAGCGTTAAAAATAAATAGAACCAATTCTTTACCTGCTGCTGGTTTGTTCATTCTGTCTCCCAAAGATCACAGTAAGGCTCTTCTCTGCTCTGCTTACATTTATCCTATGCTGAGAGCTTACACCGGTGTTTCTGTATAAATCTCTGAAATAGGTGATTTAGATCAAGTCCTTAATGGAAGATTCCTTATAATGAGACAGATGAAGACATTGTTGACTGTCTGTTCTATGATTCGGCGGTGTCTTTCTTTTTAAGATTGCATAAAAGTGAGACCAAATATAGTTTTGTCCACCTTTGAAAAGGAGACCACTGAACATAGGTCAGAAACAGTCCAGAGTAACCCTGCTACCTTATCATGGTGAGTTTAAACTTTTGGGGTTTTATTTGAATCATGTCGTTTGGAGATTTAGATGAAAACCCCAATGTAATTGCTCAGCGTAGACAGGGACAGTTTTAGGCAAAAGGTTTAAAAAGGGGTCCCCAAAAGCTAACACATTGCACATCACACAGAAGCATTTCGGTTGTATTTACATGTGCTGAGTCAAGGCTGCTAAATGATCATGAACGACAATATTGAAGTTGTTTGACACTTATTTCCCGGGACTCTTTACACCAACTGAGTAACAGTGAGGAAGACAGAAAAATCACTAATAGATCACAATCTGTCTCCATCTATATTTTATAAAAATGAGTGTAGGTATGTATGTGTGTATGTGTGTGTATCAAGCCACGCCCACTCAACATAGAACCGCCCACTCTGCATAGCCACACTCTCTCTACAAGCAAAGCCCCGTATAATAAATATCTAATTTATATATACTGTGTATATATATATATATATATAAATATGAGAGAATAGGGATCCAGCAAAAACATGAAAGTTCACCAGAATTATAAAATCTTCTTCTTTATTTATCCATTAATTCATATAAAAAAATGTATGAGGAACTCCAAACAATTGGTAACATTCCAGCAAAGGGACTACATGTTTCAGCACTATGTGCCTTCTTCACGGTCCTTTTTGAACTGAGCTCCAACACTGACAATATATCCTCCTTTGTGGAACATATTCAAATGATCCTTAATTAAAAGCAGTGAAACAAACCAATTAAAAACACCTGAGCAGATGGTTGAAACTCCGTTCAAAAATATTGCTAGAAAAATACATATATTGAACATGTTTTATACGTAGACCAATGAAATAAACAATTGGTAATAAATCAACAGTGATATGGAATAACCGCCACACAAAAAAAATAATAAAAATTATTAGACCTATATGAAAAAAATATAAACATCATGTGGTAGGCGCGATCTAAATATCAGAGACGATCACAAATATAACTCTCAAAAGGAAAGATATAATGGAGTAGGTGTAAGGTAGAGATATAATCTTATGAAAACTAATAAAGGCTCTCTAGGAAAAAAAAAAAAAAAAAAAAACACATAAAAAAAAAAATTATTCCTTTTTCCCCTTATCCTTTTTTCTTTCCTTTCCCTCTCCTTCCTTCCCCTTATCTCTCTTTCTTACTTAATATTGTGTAATAAGATCCATTCTACTGTTTAATCCGTCAGGAACTCTAGTCTCTAATAAAAAGATCCACCTACTTTCTCTAGAGAGGATTTTACTTTTATGATCACCACCCCTTCGTGGTTTTGTAACCACCTCTATTCCCCTAAAGGAAAAGCTTTTTAAATCTCCTTTATGCACATTAGCAAAATGTTTGGAAACCGCAGAGGCTCCTGCAATAGGCAAATTAACTGCATCCGACAAATGTTTTCGCATACGCTGTTTCGATGAATTAGTGGTGCAACCCACATATTGAAGTCCGCAAATATTGCAATCAATAAGATATATTACATTTTCTGTATTACAATTAATAAAATATAAAATCTCAAAGTTTTTTCCATTTTTTATAGAAGAAAATGTTTTTGTTTTAACAATATATTTGCAACACTTACAAATTTTTGCACCACAACCAAAACAGCCTACAGTTTTCATCCAATTTTGTTTCAATTTTTTGTCTGGATCAGTAAATAAGCTTGCCGTCAACATAGATCCTATAGTAGGAGCTCTCCTCGCAACAAATTTAATTGAATATTTTTTTAATATTTCTTTCAATTCACCACTTTGTTCTAAAATGGGTAAATGTTTTTTAATAATGGAGACTATTTCTTGATACTGTGGACTAAATTTAGTGCTGAAAACTATACCCAAATCATTGTTATGTTCTTTGATATTTTTATATTCCAACAATTCCTGTCTATTTAAATTATCTACTATGCCTCTCGCTCTTTTAAGAGACCAGTTTGGATAACACCTGGATTTTAATCTTTTTGCCAAAAATTGAGATTCTTTTATATAGGTATCTTTTTCTGTACTGTTTCTTTTTGTTCGAATCAGCTCACCTGTGGGTATATTTCTAATAACATGGTTGGCGTGACATGAATTTGCCATCAATATACTGTTTACAGCTGTAGATTTGCGATAAGGTTCCACCAACACTTTTTTTCGTTTTGAATCTATTTTCAAGGTCAAATCAAGAAAATTGATTGACAACTCATTCATGTGGCATGTAAATTTGAGATTAAAACTGTTGTTATTTAAATATGAAAAAAAGGAAGATGCTAAATCCTTGTTCCCCCTCCACACAAAAACCAAATCATCAATGAAACGTCCCAACCAAAAAATGTTATGTCTAAATGGATTGTTGAAATGAAAAATATACCTCTCCTCCCATACTGACATAGTTAAATTTGCTAAAGACGGTGAAAATTTAGCCCCCATGCTCACTCCCTGTATCTGCAAATAATATTTCTCATCAAAAATAAAATAATTATGAGTGAGCAAAAAATTAGTTGCAAGCACTAAAAAATGTTGAATTTCTAATGTATACTCACTATATTTAGATAGATAATATCTGAGGCTCTCCAATGCAACAGAATGTGGAATTGATGGATATAATCCAATAACATCACATGAAAGCCACAGAAAATCATTCCCCCATTCTATTTTTTCTACCATGTTAATAGCTGCTTTGCTATCTCTCAAGTGACTAGGAGTTACAGCCACCAGGGGTTGTAGATAATGATCCACCCACTCCCCAAGGCGTTCATTAAAAGATCCTATCCCTGAAACGATAGGTCTTAGTGGGGGAGGAAAAATTTCTTTGTGCACCTTGGGGAGTGAGTGGTAAATGGGTATAATGGGATGGTCACAATACAAAGCTTCACTCAATTTCTCTGAAATAGCTCCTGTAAATACACCTTCCTGCAAAAATTTTTTCATTTCCTTATTAAAAGGGAGAGTGGGATTTTCATTTAATTCCCTATACACACTGGAGTTTCCCAATGCGGTTAAATTGAGTTTCTTATATAAACCAACATCCAGAATGGTAATTGATCCACCCTTATCCGACTGGACAATTTTTAGATCTTTATTTTTACTCAACTCCTGAAGAGCTTTATGCTCATGAAATGTCAGATTATGATGGGTCAGTTCCACTCTGTTATTTAATTCCACCAAATCCCTTTCCACCGCTTCTTGAAAAACATCCAGCATCGGAGGTCTAGATTTAAGTGGGTAAAATTTTGTATTTTTTACATGAAAATAATCATTTAAATTAACCTGGTATTCTTTGGAGCTTTCAGATTCTAGTGGTCTCAAATTATACAAACCCACCTGTTCCTCAAACGTAAGTAACCTTTCAACATCCCTATTTTCTACAGAACAAGAATTATCAGTAACAATATCATCCACAAAATGACATTTTAAGGTTAAACTACGTGCTAGACGATTAACATCACACACTGTGTCATATACATTAAATTTACATGCCGGGGAAAAACCAAGTCCTTTTGACAAAAGTGAAAGTTGCGGTGCTGAAAGTATATAACTGGAAAGGTTGTAGACTGGTACAGTTACTTCTTCCGTTTCCGGAGTTTGTCCTGATAAGCCTGTTCTCTTATGGCGTCTTCCTCCTCTCCTTCTAATCCGTTTTTTGGTTTAGCTCCCTCTTTGTTGTAATTTCTTTGGTAAGATTTTTTTCTTTTTTCCATACCTTTATTAGATACACAAGACACTGATGAATCTGAATAATCATCTGAAATATCTCCAAAAGTAGTGTCCATATTTTCTTGAGTTTTTTGAAAAGTCACTTTATGTTTGCTGAACCAAGGTTTCCGTTTTTTTAATATTGATGACGGATTCTTGCTCCAATTATATACACATTTATTGTTATAATCCTCCAAGTCTCGTGTGTATTTTCTTTTTTTAGTCTCAATAATGGTATCCTCTAGTTTATTTAATTTCTGTTGCATTTTTTCATATAATAATTTGTAAGAATCATTGTCTTGATAAATTTCCAGAGAATCTTTCACAATCTTAATTTCATCACTGAGTTTTTTAAGTTCAGTCTCCTCTTCTTCAATGATTAATTTTATAAGACTGAGAGAGCATTCACTAAGAACATTTTCCCACCTGGTCTGGAACTCATCATTATAAGCTGTTGTAGTCACTTTTTTCAATCTTTTTTCAATCTTAGACCACGTGGGATCATCTTCCTCTCCCAGTAGCAGCTGAGGGAGTTGTGGTCCCACCATAATTTCTGTTCTTTGATCATAATACGTTCCAAATTGTACATGATGGAATTCAATCCCCCAGGTGCTATATCCACTCCATTGGCATTGTCATTAAATATCAAGGCAAGTTTATTGCGTCTTGTGTTGCAGTAATCCACTTCCATAGTAGCAAAGGATTTTTTACCAATGAGATCAGTCATATGTAATAAAGTTTCAAGTTCAATACTTTGATTATGGGTGCTCGGCTAATACTCCCTTTTTAAATCTTTTTAAATCTACATTTTCTGTATTACAATTAATAAAAGAAAAAATCTCAAAGTTTTTTCCATTTTTTATAGAAGAAAATGTTTTTGTTTTAATAATATATTTGCAACACTTACAAATTTTTGCACCACAACCAAAACAGCCTACAGTTTTCATCCAATTTTGTTTCAATTTTTTGTCTGGATCAGTAAATAAGCTTGCTGGAATGTTACCAATTGTTTGGAGTTCCTCATACATTTTTTTTATATGAATTAATGGATAAATAAAGAAGAAGATTTTATAATTCCGGTGAACTTTCATGTTTTTGCTGGATCCCAATTCTCTCATATTTCTATTTGTTGGGGCACACTCCCTGCCTGGATCCGTGCAGAATATAAGGTGAACACCGACGAGGAACTCCTTTATGGTGAGCTGGCTATATGTTCTTTACATTGTTTGAATATATATATATATATATATATATATATATGTGTATGTATATTAAATATCTAATGTACAGCTCTGGCAAAAATTAAGAGACCACCTGCCATGATCTGTATGTGAATTCTGGTTTAGTGCTGCAAGGGGTTAATGCTTTTGGCCTCTCTCTGGGTTCTGAGAGGGCTTTAAATAGCCTCATTTGGGCACTGTCAGTTGTCAGTGATACTTTTGACCTCGGCTTAGTTCCTGACCCCTGTGTATCTGTGGATACTGCCTGCCTGTGTATGTTTGCTCATGTATGACCTGGTCTGTTCCTGTTTCTGATATTGCTGCCTTCCTCTGTACTTGTTTTGCCTCTCTGTTATGACCTTTCCCTATTCCTGACCTTCCGTTCCATTGCTCCTGCCTGTACCACGCCACTATCTCAGGTTTCCAGACTCTGCTTTGTGACTGACCATGTCACTGTCTTGCCCCTCCTGTACCGTGCCATCTCCTGGATTAGACCCGTGCCTGCCCGACTATTCTCTGGGCATCTCTAGCCCAAGAGCCGCTCTCCGGAGCTCCGGGACTTATCTCGGCCCCCAGACACTCCCCAGCAAACATGTGCTTCAGGTCCTGTTTACCTGAAGCATGCATCTCCACTGCTGTCGCCCCGCTCCACAGGTATCTTTGAGCATAGTTTGTTCAACTCAGGACACTCACACTAGCTCAGTGAGCAAGTGCAGTGTGGTGTTCCTGACACCACCACATCAAAACCCTGTCATGAGTAGCCCATTCTCCATACCTGAATCCCATTGAAAACCTCTGGAATGTAATCATGAGGATGATGGATAGTAACAAGCCATAAAACAAAGAAAAACTGCTTAAATTTTTGCACCAGAAGCGGTGTGAAAGACAAGCCAAGACTCATGAAAGCTGTTTTTAAAAATCATGGTTGTTCCACAAAATTTTGATTTTTGAACTCGTCCGGAGTTAAAACATCAGTATTGTTGTTTCTAAATGATTATAAACTTGTTTTCTTTGTATTATATGAGGTCTGAAAGCGCTGTTATTTTTTTAATTTTGACCATTTCTCTTTTTCAGAAAAAAAACAAAACAAAATTTATCGCTTGGAAATTCGGAGACATGTTGTCAGAAGTTTGTAGACTATAAGAACAATTTACATTTTGACCATTCCTCTTTTTCAGAAAAAAAAAAACAAAATTTATTGCTTGAAAATTCGGAGACATGTTGTCAGAAGTTTGTAGACTAAAAGAACAATTTACATTTTACTCAAAAATATACCTATAAAGAGAAAAATCAGACAAACTGAACATTTGGAAGTGGTCTCTTAATTTTTGCCAGAGTTGTATATATTTCATAGGCACATCTTCTTAACCACAACAGGTTACACTGCCTGTGTTGCCCATAGTAACCAATCACTAAGCATATTTCATTTCGACATATCTCCCAATCATGGACCCCCACAGCTCATAACCCCCATTACTACCCCTTCCTACCGCTCCATATCTAATAAAAACTACCACAATCTTTCCAACTTAAAACCCGTGCCATTGACACCCAACCCCCTGCTCCCTCTCTCTGGAGCAATTTGGAATGCCTGCTCCATCTGCAATAAGCTTCATGTGATTCATGACCTCTTTCTCTCTCGCAATCTTGCCTTTCTCGGCCTCACAGAAACCTGGCTGACACCCTTGGACACCGCCTCCCCTGCTGCGATGTGTTACGGCGACCTCCACTTCACCCACACTCCTTGCCCTGGCAACAGAGATAGTGGAGGAGTGGGTCTTCTCCTTTCTTCCAACTGCACCTTTAACCCAATCCCACCTTTTCCCTCCCTTATCCTCCCCACTTTCGAAGTCCACTCTGTCCGCATCTACTCTCCCTCCAACCTCCAAGTGGCTGTTATATACTGACCTCCAGGCCCAACCACTGCCTTCATTGACCAATTCTCTACCTGGCTTCTTCACTTTCTTTCAACTGACATCCCCACTATCATCATGGGTGACTTCAACATCCCCACTGATACCCTTCAGTCAGCAGCCTTCAAACTCCTGTCCCTTACTTCATCCTTTGGACCTACTCAGTGGTCCTCCTCAGCCACCCAAGCAGATAGACATACATTTGACCTGGTCTTCACCTGCCTCTGCTCTGTTTCTAACTTCACCACCTTCCCTCTCCCTCTATCTGACCACCATCTACACTTTCTCATCCCTGTCCTCCTCTCCTGGCACCCATGTCCAGCAACATGCGCACTCCCCACAGAAACTGTGCACACCTAGACACCCATGCGCTCTCTGACTCTATTCTACCACTGGCATCCATATCCTCACTCCAAGACACAGACAGTGCCACTGTTTTCTACAATGCCACTCTCGCATCAGCTATTGACATGGTCGCCCCTTTCGTTCATGGCAGAATGCGACGTACCAACAGACAACCCTGGCACAAAAACACCACTAAAAAGCTCCGGCAAGTGTCCAGGGCTGCAGAGCATCATTGGAAGAAAACAAATTTGCAAGATGACTTCACTGCATTCAAACAGGCAACACTCGCTTTCAAATCTGCACTCACCTCTGCTAAACAGACCTACTTCACAAACCTCATATCTTACCTATTTTACAATCCCAAACAGTTATTCAAAACTTTCAACTCCCTCCTCAGCCCACCACTGCCCCCTCCAACCTCCCTCATCTTTGCTGAGGACTTTGCCACACACTTCAAAAATAAGATCAACCAAACAAGGCAAGTCTTCATTATTCAACCACCACAACCCCTTTGTATACGAGACCAATGCCCAAACCCCATAACTTCCCACTCCAACATCACTGAAGGGGAGCTTGTTCGCCTCTTCTCCAAATCGCACCTCACAACCTGTGCACTTGACCCCATCCCATCCCACCTCCTCCCCAACCTCACCACCACACTTATCCCATCCCTTACCCACCTCTTCAACCTATCTCTAATGTCCGGTACCTTCCTTTCTGCTTTTAAACATGCCACAATCACGCCTATCCTTAAAAAGCCAACCCTCGACCCAACTGCTATGTCCAGCTATCGTCCAATATCACTGCTCCCATTCGCTTCCAAACTCCTGGAGCTGCATGTTCATGCTGAACTTTCCTCCCACCTCTCATCTAACTTGCTCTTTGACAATCTACACTGCCCATAGTCCTCCATGTATTATTATAAACTCCCCATAAGGCTCCATATAGTATAATGCACTCCCTATTGTCCTCCATATAATATAACACAATCATCACAGTCCTCCATATAATAAAATACAGTCATCAGTCCTCCATATAGCATAATACACTCCTCATAGTCCTCCGTATAGTATAAAAGCACCACAATCCTCCATATTGTATAATGCACACCTCATAGTCCTTCCTCTAATATACTGTGCCCTATAGTCCTCCATATAGTATAATATACTCTTCATAGTCCTCCATATATAATACACTCAATATGGTCCTACATATAGTATAGTACACTCCCCATAGTGCTCCATGTAGTATAACATACTCACCATAGTCCTCCATGCAGTATAATACACTTGCCATAATCCTCCATATCATATAATACACTTGCCATAGTCCTCCATATATTATAATACTCTCCACATAGTCATCCATTTAAATAACCTCTCCATAGTCCACCATATAGTATAATACACTCTCCATAGTCTTCCACATAGCATAATACACTCTCCATATTCCTCCATATAGTATAATGCACTCCACACAGTCCTCCATATAGTGTAATATATGCCCCATAGTCCTCCATATAAAACAATACTCTCCCTATAGTCCTCCATTTGGTGTAATAAACTGTCCATAGTCCTCCATATATTATAACAAACTCCCCATAGTCCTCTATATATTATAACACACTCTCCATAGTCATCCATATCATATAATAAACTCCCCATAGTCCTCCATATAGTATAATACACTCCGTCTAGTCCACAATATATAGTGTAATACAATCCAAAGTCCTCCATATAGTATAATGCACTCTCCATAGTCATTCACATAGTATAATGCACCCCATAGTCCTCCATATAATATAATCCACTCTCTCTAGTCCTGCATAGAGTATAATACACTCCTAATAGTCATCTATATAGTAGAATACACTCTCCATAGTCATCCATATAGTATTGGAGAAGGCACCCTTCAAATATCAGGGACCTGGAGCAGTTTGCCAAAGAAGAATGGTCTAAAATTCCAGCAGAGCATTGTAGGAAACTCATTGATGGTTACCGGAAGCGGTTGATCGCAGTTATTTTGGCTAAAGGTTGTGCAACCAAGTATTAGGCTGAGGGTGCCAATACTTTTGTCTGGCCCATTTTTGGAGTTTTGTGTGAAATGATCAATGTTTTGATTTTTGCTTCATTCTCTTTTGTGTTTTTTTCATTTAAGACAAATTAAATGAAGATAATAATACCAAAGAATTTGTGATTGCAATCATTTTCAGGAAGAAACTGAGTTTTATCTGACAGAATTGCAGGGGTGTCCTCGTCATCTCCATCTTCTATCTCTCTGCACTTGGACTATTTAGGCAGAGGGCGCACAGACGTGATGTCTTCGCGCTCTTTGACCAGAATGTCACTGTCAGGAAAAGTGTTTGGTTTCCGGGGGCAGTATGGTTGCAAAGCTGAACCTTAAAGGAATGTCCAGAAGGGTACCACCAGGAGTGGAGCCTGCGGCTTTATTGGACTCAACAGGGGCAACCTCAACCATGCCATCCACAAAAAAGCTGCACAAATTGCAAGCTTAATTCCGTTAACGAACGAGACTCAGGCATGCCCCCGCGGTCCACGTCCAGCTTACTAGAGGGACACGCGAGGCTCTGGCACGCGAGATCGGCCAATAACAGGTCTGTCATGCCCTTACATGTCTGGGGCTGCACGCATGCTACAATGAAAGGACCAGCGTGTATCGCTTACAGGTGCGGATAAAACGCTGAACCCCGTTAGTGATGGGAATCTGGGATTACAATTCTTCCCCGCGAACAAGCGTTTCCCAGTAAGTGCAGGTCAACCGTAATTCTGGAATTAGGCCTAAACAGCATTCCAGAAAGAATGTGAAAAAATTAAGTGTACAAACCACAGGTGCTGTAGCTTGCTTAACAGCTGGGCTCCTCTGCTGAGTAGCACACAGTTCTTACGTAAACAGGCGGCATAGCTTGGTTCACGGGTGGCCAACTTTGCTGAGTAGCATACACAGTTACTAGGCCCAAAGTATTAAGTGGTGTAAATGCAGTCAAAAACTGGTTCTTTCATAAACAGGCGGCATAGCTCGGTTCACAGGTGGGCTCCTCTTCTGAGTACCAGACACAGTTACTAGGCCCAAAAGGATTTTCAGGACAATATGTGGTAAAAAATTATTAGAAACACACACAGTGTAGCTCCTTCACAGGTGTACTACACCGCTGGCTACCAGACACGGCTACTATGCCCTAAAACTGTCTATTATCATTGAAAACCATTATTAATGTGAAAAAAAGATACACTTTTGTTTAAAGAAACGTTCTCGAACGGAAACTCGAACAGCCGAATTTTAATCAAACTGTTGTAGTTCGAAGAACGGATCTAACACCGCCCAAAACAGCTAGAATTTGAGCTTGGCCAACAGATCCACTCAAACACCACTCATCTGTAATCAGGAGGCAGACTCAGGAGGTCTCAGGCAAAGTATGGATTCGACAAGATTGCAGAAAGTTGAGAAAGTGCACAGTATCACCGGTATATATAGCATAGTTTAAACATTTAAAATCTCCATGTTTATTTCTGGAGTACGACAAAGACACTCACAGCCTCAGTATGGATTAGACAACAATCTAAAAAGTAGAAAAGAGGAAATGTTTTTGAAGCATACACCAGTATACACTGTTGGGGTATTTTTAAATCTTCATATATATTTCTGTCTCAGTAAGACAGTCCAGACTCTCCGCAAGAGGAAACGAGATGGATAAAAGTACAGACATAAAGTCGAGTGATTGCAGAAATTTAGGAATTGCTAATCACGGGAAAAACTCCTGGGAGAATTCTCAGAGGTGATGCTGACCCTCAACTACTTTGTGTGTGGAGACAGCAAAAACAGTTCTTTGCGAAGAAAGGGTTGCTGTATCGCAGTGCCGTTGATCCCATCAGCGTTACTCATCTCCATCAAATTTTGATCACAGGGAGAGATGTAGACATGGTCCTCACTGCCTATCATGATCTGTCAGGTAACTTTGGAGTGCAAAAGACAGAAGCCACAGGCTGTAGGCGATTCTATTGGATTGGCATGAGAGGGCACATTTAAAAATGTGGGCAGGAATGTCTCACGTCTGTGAGTAGGACAACTGTGAAAGCTGATGATAAACCACCACTGCATCTCATTGTGAGTCGATGTCCATAAGAAGTGGAAGCCATTGATCATCTGAAGCTAGAGCCCGGCCAGCAGGACAGGGCATAGCTACGTCTTAACCATCATCTATCTGTTCACCAGATTTGTAGTGGCAGGCCCAGGGAAGGATTTGACAGCCCAGACTACACAGCAGAGGAGCAGGGAGAGGTAAATATTGCAAATGCTGGGGTCCTGCCCAAGCAAGGGGGGCCCACCCGTGGGTGTCGGTACTGGCACTGGTCCCCTCATAGTATGCCCGTGTGTCTGACGGCGGGTGTGCACCCCCACCGTCAGAGACACTTGATTGCACTATGAGGGACCATGTGCCAGTGCCGGCGCCCAAGAGTCGGCCCACCCACCTGTCCAGGGCAATGGCACTCACATGGTTGCGTGCGCTAGGTGGTGACCCCGGCCATGGGGGGGAGGCAGCCCAGTTAGGGAGGTTTAAAAAATGGCATATGTTGATGTTGGACATTCAGCAGCTGCAAATAGAGGAATTGGAGAAGTCCGAGGAAGAGGAGGACAAAAGCGAGCCATTTTTCTGGCAACCTATGTGTCATCAGGGGAAGGTGGGACAAAATCCTTTGAAACCCATGCATGGTTTGTTTTAATGAAGGTTAGATCATCAACATTTTGGGCTGACATACGGGTCATTTTTTCTGTCAGGATTGATCCAGCAGCAATGAAGACTCTTTCAGATAACACACTAGCAGCAGGGCAAGCGAGCTCCTGTAAGGCATATTGTGCAAATTCAGGCCAGGTGTCCAGTTTATAGCCCCAATAGTCAAAGGGGAATGACCTGTGAGGGAGAACATCGATATGGGAGAAGAAGTAGTTTGTAACCATAGTTGACATCTGCTGCCTCCTGTCACTTGCAATCGATTCTGTATTAGCAGTCGTGTGAGCGGTACTTGAAAAATGAGTCCACAACATGGTCATGTCTCCAACGCCACTTCGGCTGTCTGCACCACGAACACCTCTTCCAATTTGGCCTCTACGGCTCGTGGGAGAACCAGCACCGCTGCTGTTTGCTGGGAATGCCTCCAACAAACGGTTTACCAGAGTTGCTTGTTTGTTCGCCAATATTATCTCTAGGTTCTTCTGTGGCATGATGTTTTGTAATTTGCCTTTATAGTGTGGATCCAGGATGCTGGCCAACCAGTAGTCGTCATCCTTCATAATTTTGGCAATGCGGGGGTCCCTTTTTAGTATCTGCAAGGCATAATCACACATGTGGGCCAATGTTCCAGGTGTCAATGATGCACTGCCAGTGGTGGGTGGAGGAGCACTTTCATGGAAATCAACATCCCTCCAGTCACGCACAAACCCTGTACCTGACCTTGGCACGCCAACATTCTCTCTTGGCCCCTGAGAAGCATCCTCCTCCCCAAAGTAATCATCCACCAAAAGTTGGTGACTTTTGAATTTGACCCATTTCGCTCAACTCTAGTCCTCACCCCCCTAAAATTACGTTTTTCAACAGATAACTTTTTCGAGTTGTTGATGCTATTTAACCCCTTCACTACCAAGGGTGGTTTGCACGTTAACTACCGGGCCAATTTTTACAATTCTGACCACTGTCCCTTTATGAGGTCATAACTCTGGAATGCTTCAACGGATCTAGGCGGTTCTGACATTGTTTTCTCGTGACATATTGTACTTCACTTTAGTGATAAAATTTCTTCGCTATAACTTGTGTTTATTTATGAAAAAAATGGAAATATGGCGAAAATTTAGAATATTTTGCGATTTTCAAAGTTTGAATTTTTATTACCTTAAACCAGAGAGTTACATGACAGAAAATAGTTAATAAATAACATTTCCCACATGTCTACTTTACATCAGCACAAATTTGGAAACAACATTTTTTTTTGTTAGGAAGTTATAAGGGTTAAAAGTTGACCAGCGATTTCTCATTTTTACAACAAAATTTACAAAACCATTTTTTTAGGGACCACCTCACATTTGAAGTCACTTTGAGGGGTCTATATGGCAGAACATACCCAAAAGTGACACCATTCTAAAAACTGAACCCCTCAAGCTACTCAAAACTACATTCTAGAAGATTATTTACCATTCAAGTGCTTCCCAGGAGCAGAAGCAACATGGAAGGAAAAAAATAACATTTAACTTTTTAGTCACAAAAATGATCTGTTAGCAACAATTTTTTAATTTTCCCAAGGGTAACAGGAGAAATTGGACCCCAAAAGTTGTTGTCCAATTTGTCCTGAGTACGCTGATACCCTATATGTGGGGGGGGACCACTGTTTGGGCGCACGGCAGGGCTCGGAAGAGAAGCAGCGCCGTTTGACTTTTTCAACCTAAAATTGGTTGGAATTGAGATTGGACGCCATGTTGCATTTGACGAGCCCCCAATGTGCCCAAACAGTGGAAACCCCCCACAAGTGACCCCATTTTGGAAACTAGACCCCCTAAGGAACTTATCTAGATGTGTGGCGAGCACGTTGAACCCCCTGGGGCTTCACAGGAGTTTATAACGCCCAGGCGTGAAAATAAAAAATCATATTTTTTCCACAAACATGATCGTTTAGTCCCCAATTTTTTATTTTCCCAAAGGTAGCAGGAGAAATTGGACCCCAAAAGTTGTTTTCCAATTTGTCCTGAGTACGCTGATACTCTATATGTGGGGGGGACCACTGTTTGGGCGCACGGCAGGGCTCGGAAGGGAAGCAGCGCCGCTTGACTTTTTCAACCTAAAATTGGCTGGAATTGAGATTGGACGCCATGTTGCGTTTGACGTGCCCCCAATGTGCCCAAACAGTGGAAACCCCCCACAAGTGACCCCATTTTGGAAACTAGACCCCCTAAGGAACTTATCTAGATGTGTGGTGAGCACCTTGAACCCCCTGGGGCTTCACAGGAGTTTATAACGCCCGGGCGTGAAAATAAAAAATCATATTTTTTCCACAAACATGATCGTTTAGTCCCCAATTTTTTATTTTCCCAAAGGTAGCAGGAGAAATTGGACCCCAAAAGTTGTTGTCCAATTTGTCCTGAGTACGCTGATACTCTATATGTGGGGGGGACCACTGTTTGGGCGCATGGCAGGGCTCGGAAGGGAAGCAGCGCCGCTTGACTTTTTCAACCTAAAATTGGCTGGAATTGAGATTGGACGCCATGTTGCGTTTGACGAGCCCCTAATGTGCCCAAACAGTGGAAACCCCCCACAAGTGACCCCATTTTGGAAACTAGACCCCGTAAGGAACTTATCTAGATGTGTGGTGAGCACCTTGAACCCCCTGAGGCTTCACAGGAGTTTATAACGCCCGGGCGTGAAAATAAAAAATCATATTTTTTCCACAAACATGATCGTTTAGTCCCCAATTTTTTATTTTCCCAAAGGTAGCAGGAGAAATTGGACCCCAAAAGTTGTTGTCCAATTTGTCCTGAGTACGCTGATACTCTATATGTGGGGGGGACCACTGTTTGGGCGCACGGCAGGGCTCGGAAGGGAAGCAGCGCCGCTTGACTTTTTCAACCTAAAATTGGCTGGAATTGAGATTGGACGCCATGTTGCGTTTGACGAGCCCCTAATGTGCCCAAACAGTGGAAACCCCCCACAAGTGACCCCATTTTGGAAACTAGACCCCCTAAGGAACTTATCTAGATGTGTGGTGAGCACCTTGAACCCCCTGGGGCTTCACAGGAGTTTATAACGCCCGGGCGTGAAAATAAAAAATCATATTTTTTCCACAAACATGATCGTTTAGTCCCCAATTTTTTATTTTCCCAAAGGTAGCAGGAGAAATTGGACCCCAAAAGTTGTTGTCCAATTTGTCCTGAGTACGCTGATACTCTATATGTGGGGGGGACCACTGTTTGGGCGCACGGCAGGGCTCGGAAGGGAAGCAGCGCCGCTTGACTTTTTCAACCTAAAATTGGCTGGAATTGAGATTGGACGCCATGTTGCGTTTGACGAGCCCCTAATGTGCCCAAACAGTGGAAACCCCCCACAAGTGACCCCATTTTGGAAACTAGACCCCCTAAGGAACTTATCTAGATGTGTGGTGAGCACCTTGAACCCCCCCTGGGGCTTCACAGGAGTTTATAACGCCCGGGCGTGAAAATAAAAAATCATATTTTTTCCACAAACATGATCGTTTAGTCCCCAATTTTTTATTTTCCCAAAGGTAGCAGGAGAAATTGGACCCCAAAAGTTGTTGTCCAATTTGTCCTGAGTACGCTGATACTCTATATGTAGGGGGGACCACTGTTTGGGCGCACGGCAGGGCTCGGAAGGGAAGCAGCGCCGCTTGACTTTTTCAACCTAAAATTGGCTGGAATTGAGATTGGACGCCATGTTGCGTTTGACGAGCCCCTAATGTGCCCAAACAGTGGAAACCCCCCACAAGTGACCCCATTTTGGAAACTAGACCCCCTAAGGAACTTATCTAGATGTGTGGTGAGCACCTTGCACCCCCTGGGGCTTCACAGGAGTTTATAACGCCCGGGCGTGAAAATAAAAAATCATATTTTTTCCACACACATGATCGTTTAGTCCCCAATTTTTTATTTTCCCAAAGGTAGCAGGAGAAATTGGACCCCAAAAGTTGTTGTCCAATTTGTCCTGAGTACGCTGATACTCTATATGTGGGGGGGACCACTGTTTGGGCGCACGGCAGGGCTCGGAAGGGAAGCAGCGCCGCTTGACTTTTTCAACCTAAAATTGGCTGGAATTGAGATTGGACGCCATGTTGCGCTTGACGAGCCCCCAATGTGCCCAAACAGTGGAAACCCCCCACAAGTGACCCCATTTTGGAAACTAGACCCCCTAAGGAACTTATCTAGATGTGTGGTGAGCACCTTGAATCCCCTAGGGCTTTACAGGAGTTTATAACGCCCGGGCGTGAAAATAAAAAATCATATTTTTTCCACAAACATGATCGTTTAGTCCCCAATTTTTTATTTTCCCAAAGGTAGAAGGAGAAATTGGACGTCAAAAGTTGTTGTCCAATTTGTCCTGAGTACGCTGATACTCTGTATGTGGGGGGGACCACTGATTGGGCGCACGGCAGGGCTCGGAAGGGAAGCAGCGCCGCTTGACTTTTTCAACCTAAAATTGGCTGGAATTGAGATTGGACGCCATGTTGCGTTTGACGAGCCCCCAATGTGCTCAAACAGTGGAAACCCCCCACAAGTGACCCCATTTTGGAAACTAGACCCCCTAAGGAACTTAACTAGATATGTGGTGAGAACTTTGAACCCCCAAGTGTTTCACTAAAGTTTATACTGCCCAGGAGTGAAAATAATAAATCCTATTTTGTGCCCACAAAAATGATCATTTAGTCCCCAATTTTTAATTTTCCCAAGCGTAACAGTAGAAATTGGACCCCAAAAGTTGTTTTCCAATTTGTCCTGAGTACGCTGGTGCCCCATATGTGGGGGAAAACTACTGTTTGGGCACACGTCGGTGCTCAGAAGGGAAGAAGTGACGCTTTGGAATGCAGACTTTGATGGAATGGTCTGCGGGCGTCATGTTCCGTTTGCAGAGCCCCTGATGTGGTTAAACAGTAGAAACCCCCCACAAGTGACCCCATTTTGGAAACTAGACCCCCTAAGGAACTTATCTAGATATGTGGTGAGAACTTTGAACCCCCAAGTGTTTCACTAAAGTTTATACTGCCCAGGCGTGAAAATAAAAAATCCTATTTTGTGCCCACAAAAATGATCGTTTAGTCCCCAATTTTCAATTTTCCCAAGCGTAAGAGGAGAAATTGGACCCCAAAAGTTGTTTTCCAATTTGTCCTGAGTACGCTGGTGCCCCATATGTGGGGGAAAACTACTGTTTGGGCACACGTCGGGGCTCAGAAGGGAAGAAGTGACGCTTTGGAATGCAGACTTTGATGGAATGGTCTGCGGGCGTCATGTTCCGTTTGCAGAGCCCCTGATGTGGTTAAACAGTAGAAACCCCCCACAAGTGACCCCATTTTGGAAACTAGACCCCCTAAGGAACTTATCTAGATATGTGGTGAGAACTTTGAACCCCCAAGTGTTTCACTAAAGTTTATACTGCCCAGGCGTGAAAATAAAAAATCCTATTTTGTGCCCACAAAAATGATCGTTTAGTCCCCAATTTTCAATTTTCCCAAGCGTAAGAGGAGAAATTGGACCCCAAAAGTTGTTGTCCAATTTGTCCTGAGTACGCTGGTACCCCATATGTGGGAAAAAACTGTTTAGGCACACGGCAGGGTCGGAAGGGAGTGACGTTTTGAAATGCAGACTTAGATGGAATGGTCTGTGGGCGTCATTTTCCATTTGCAGAGCCCCTTATGTGCCTAAACAGTAAAAAAAAACCCACAAGTGACATTGATTTGGAAACTAGACCCCCAAGGAACTTATCTAGATGTGCCCCAACTAATCTAATGTTTCCGGTAACGAAATTTAGTAGTGCATTGAGGTGTGGTACCATTTGAAGCAATCCTTCATACACAGGCCAGGTTTTTCGGGGCAGGTGTCGCATTGATAAATGGTGTCCTTGCGTATTCCGTTTTTGTAACACACTCGGCACCTTTTTTGCGATTTACCTCTTTTTCCAGTTTGCGGGACCTCCCCCGGGAAATGCTGACCTGGTACAATACGAGCACCTTCAGTTCCGGAAGTTCTGGGGCCCGCTCCTTCCTGAGTGCCAAACATCAGGGCCTTAACCACTACCTCCTGAAACTGAAGGTACGACGTATCGCTGGGGCATGCACATTGTGACAATAGGAATGCGTTGAGCATTGCCAATTGGACGATGTGCACGACCAGCTTTTTGTACCACGCCTTGGCCTTTCTCAAAGCATTGTACGGTTGGAGGTATTGATCGGAGCGATCAACGCCCCCCATGTTTTTATTGTACCCCAGCACACATTCAGGTTTGCTGACCTGTGCCGAGGTACCCCGTACAGTGCTGAGGGCGCTGCCATCACCGTGTATGGTGGTCAAGAGAAAGACATCCCTCTTGTCCTTGTACTTGACCACCAGCAGGTGGTCGCTACATTGGGCCCTGCTCTCACCTTTTCGGAGCATCTGCCCAAGTAGCGTCTTCGGGAGGCCTCTCTGATTTTTGCGGACAGTACCGCAAGCTGCGGTACCTCGCGCAAAGAGGGCTTTGTAGAGTGGGACACTGGTATAAAAGTTATCAGTGTAGAGGTGATAACCTTTATCCAGCAGTGGGTGCACCAAATCCCACACAATTTTCCCACTCACTCCCAGGTCAGGAGGACACTCAGGGGGTTCAATCCTGGTGTCCTTTCCTTCGTACACTCTAAACCTGTGGGTGTACCCTGAGGTACTCTCACACAGCTTATAGAGTTTGATTCCGTACCTGGCCCTCTTACTGGGCAGGTATTGATGGAATCCGAGCCTGCCCTTAAAATGGACCAAGGACTCGTCCACGCAGATGTTCCTTTGGAGCACGTACACTTCAGCAAACTTTTTGTTGAAGTGTTCGATGACCGGCCGAACTTTGAACAGACGGTCAAAGTTGGGGTCATCTCGTGCGAGACACTGTGCATTATCGTTATAATGCAGAAACTTGAGGATGGCCTGAAAACGCGCCCGGGCCATGACCATTCGGAATACTGGAGTGTTGTATAAAATATCAACACTCCAATATTGCGAAATTTCAGGCTTCTTCAGGATACCCATGTGGAGGACCAGGCCCCAAAACTTCGTCATTTCAACTGCGTCCACAGGAGACCAGTTAGTATAGGATGAAAGCGGGTTTTGCTCCAAAAATTGCCGAGCGTACAAATTAGTTTGCTCCACCATGTGGTTAACAAAATCCTCAGAGAAAAAGACTTTGAAAAAGTCAATTTCTGTGAGGCCGGTGGTGTCAAACTTGATTCCTGATTCTGCCACAAAATCAGGAATCAGTGGCTCGTAATTTTCGGGGGGCGAGGTCCACACAGGGTCTGCTGAATCAGCTGCGGGCATGGTGGGCGCTGCCTCATCTTCTGTCCTGGAGCGTCTGCGTGGCGGTTCCGCAGGACCCGAGGAGGAAGATGAGGAGGGGGAAGAGGAAGAAGAAGAGGATGAAGAATCCGAAAAATAAAGAAAAGTCGGATCGTCATCCTCGCTATCAGTGTCGGAGGCAAGGTAAGAATATGCCTCCTCCATTGAATAGCGCTGTTGGGAGGAACGTGATGGGCGGGACATTTTTTTGTGTAAATATGGTGCTTGGGTGTACTTTATTTATAACTGTGTATGTGGTGGGGGGCTAGTGATTGGTGCACACTATCCTGTAAGAAAAAGCTAAAAGGAAATGTGGAAAAAAAAGTCTAAAACAGCAGGACCTAGATATGGTAAGTGAACGGCGTCACTTACCAAAATTCAGTGGCTGCTGGATGTGTGCACAGGGGTGGCTCAAAGGGGGGGGGGGAGGTGAAAAAGAAAAATGGAAAACAGCCGGCACGAACTTTTATAAGTGAATTGCGTCACTTATCAAAATTCAGCGGCTGCTAAATGTGCACACGGAAACGGCACAAAGGGGGGTAAAAAGAGGGGGCTGGGGGGATTGGGGTGGATGAATAGAGATCGGACAGGGATCAACAGTTAGGGTTGTAGTTACGTGGCACAAAAAGGGGAGAAAAAAATTTAAAACGGCAGGCAGGTGGCGCAAAAGTGGGGTGGAGGGGGGTGGGGGATGGGGGGATTGGGGTGGATGAAGAGAGATTGGGCAGGGGTCAGTTAGGGTTGTTGTTAGGTGGCACAAGGGGGGAGAAAAAAAATGAAAAACGGGATGTGTGTGCGAAGGAAAAAAGGCGAGCACGAGTGTTGATCGGTGAACTGCGTCACCGATCAACGCTCGGTGGCTGCGCACGGAGGTGGCGCAAAAGTGGGGTGGAGGGGGGTAAAAATAGGGGGAAGGGGGATGGGGGGATTGGGGTGGATGAAGAAAGATTGGGCAGGGGTCAGTTAGGGTTGTAGTTAGGTGGCACAAGGGGGGGAGAAAAAAATGAAAAACGGGATGTGTGTGCGGAGTAAAAAAAGCGAGCACAAGTGTTGATCGGTGAACTGCGTCACCGATCAACGCTTGGCGGCTGCACACGGAGGCGGGCCAAAAGGGGGGGTGGAGGGGGTAAAAGGGGGGTGAGGGGGGGTAAAAGGGGGGTGAGGGGGGTAAAAGGGGGGACGGGGGAATGAAGATAGGTGGGGGGGTGAAGATAGATTGGGCAGGGGATCAGGGATCAATTAGCACTTACAGTTGTAGTTTTCTTTCTTCTTCTTCTTTCTTCTGCAGGGATTGTGATGCTACAAGCTGTGGCACCACAATACCCAGCACAGGAGCTCTTGCTGCGTCCGACCTCTCTGCAGGAATCCTCAGCTAGAGTGAGGACCCCTGCAGACAGGTTAGACAGGTCAGAGGCAGGTCAGGGGGCAGGTCACAGAGCGATCACTTCGCTGCTGTGACCTGTCATTGGTGGGATCGAATGATTACATCGATCCCACCAATCCCTGATCTGCCTGGTGACCATGGTAACTGCCTAGGATCGGAGCTCACAGCTCCGATTCCTAGGCAGGTCATGGCCAAGTCATCAGCAGGGCACAGAGCGGTCACATGGTGACCGCAGCTGTGCCCTGTGGCTGGCGCGATCGCCGATCTAATCGATCGCGCCAACCACTTCCTGCAGGCCCTACTGGGCCTGTCCTAGGCTCTGGCCTAGGATCGGTGCTATTACAGCACCGATCCGGGCCGGTACCGGCAGGGCACAGCGGCGATATTGCGCCGCTGTGCGCTGCGATCGATTAGATCGGCGATCGCGCCAATCTGGGGGCTTTTCTCCGGTGCCTGGCGTTGCCAGGCACCGGTCCTAGGATCGAGTACATCGGTACTCGATCCTAGCCTAGATTCCTGTTGTTTCAGCCAATCTGATTGGCTGAAACAAAGAGAGTTGCTGTGATTGGTTGTTCTGAATTGAACAGCCAATCACAGCTCAGAGAGGGGCGGGCCAGGGCGGAGACTGCCCGGGATGCCGAGGCCATCTATCCTGAGGTAAGATGGCATCGGCATTTTAATGCGATCACCGCGACTTAAGTCGCGATGTCGCATTAAAGGGCATGACGTAATATTCCGTCCATGGTAATTAGGTCCATGGTCACATGGACGGAATATTACGTCAATTGTAGGTAAGGGGTTAAAAAGTTGGCACATATCGCATTTAATCCTCTTAGTCCATATGTCAAATCTGAAATTACTTGATCCTTTTCATACAGTATAGGTGTTACTGTTAGTGGATTGCACCAAATATAAATTATGAGAAGGTGCTATCCCATCCGGAGTCCACCGTGCGGTGATGGAGAAACAGCAGCTAAAGAACAATATCAGAGGGTAGCCACGAATAAGCACCGTAAACACACCGAGTTAAACGTTACTCGGTGTGAACAGAGTGCAAAGCGCCTGACTCTGTTACGCCACAGAGCAGTTGGAAACCTGAGAGCACTCTAAGCTATGCCCTATTATATGTCACAGGAGCATAGTGGAAATTACACTAGTGGGGTCCCTATAACTCACTCCCCACTACACTGGTGATTGAACCTGCTCTGCTACATGGTGGCTTTTGAGTCTGCACCTGAGGATTCCCGGTTCAGATGCTAATTTCAAGCGGGAGTTCCCACTGTACACTGTCTGTCTGGAAATGCACACGCAATGCTATTAGCGGCACACATGCATACAGGGTGGTAACTAACTAATGCACGCACACCAAATATGAATGATACCATTTGAGAGCCTTTTATACCTTTAGCTCAAGTTAAGACACACAGGACCTTGCCTGTCGACCAATCAGAACCTGCCACCTCACCAGAGCAGCTGACATCCAAACTCCAATGAGAAGGCGCCACATCATATACATTCTCAGTAGGGTGAAATCCGGACTTGGGCTTTAGAGCACAACGCTGCACGTGTATACCAGTAATCACCATAGGGTTAGCTGGAGAGCCAGCAGCAATTACACATGCAGAATGAGCTTTGGCAAGGTGCTGTATCTGGAGTCTGTGCGGAGCAGTCATCTCAGCGGCTGAGCTTGCATGGGAGACTGCTGCACCAGACTAGGCTTGGGATCTATTCTATGGCTTTTATGATTTTTTTTATCAAAAAAAGTATTACTAAAAACTCTGTTATTTAAACGCGCTTTTTATTTACTTAGTTACAGCAGGATTTTTGCTCACTTTTTCTCTTGTAGGTTTTTTTATTAATTCTTTTCAGGTTTTTCTCCAGGCTTAATTTGTGTGTATACTGGAAAGATAAAAGTGTATGCACTGCTGCGTTCACAAAGTGTCCATATCTTGAAGCTGTACTGTGCTGGTTTACTCGGTATATAGTCTTTGAACTGGCATCTACCTCAGAATGCAACAAATTGTTCATCCATAGTGACATTTTTTCCATAGTGTATAATTTTGGAAGAATCTACAGTGGGGGAAATAAGCATTTAATCCCTTGCTGATTTTGTAAATTTACCCACTGACAAACACATGAGCAGTCTATAATTTTAAGGGTAGGTTAATTTCAACATTGAGAGATATATAATCCTTAAATTAAAATACAGGTAAATAGAATTCACTTTAAAATTAGGCAAGAAACATTTTTGCAATCGTTCTGACATGGATTTGGACCATTTTTATCAGGTCTAAAACATCTATTTTATATATTGATATTATATATCAATTTTTTTTTTTTAAAAAGTTTGCAATATGTTATAAAATATAAAGAACAGGGTGTAAATATAAATTATAGAGCATATTCTTTTGTTTACCACCAAAATAATAATCATTGTAGGAATGGTTATTAAAACTATTGATTTCAATTCAGGTGTATAAAGGGTGCCAATAATTTTTTTTTAGATTATTTTTCATCTGTAATTTTTTTCCTTTTATTAAGTGTGTTTCAGGGGTTGATATAGAACCAGAGAAGGGCTGATAACATGATGCTAGCAGTGCTGAGAACATGAACATTAAAAGAAAATTGGTATGACATCGAGATGACAGCAGTGATTTTCTATTACCTTAGTTATATATCGAGAACCAGTGGAATTGTGAGTGCAATTTGATTACTCTGTATAGTCACAACAGAAAACATGGCATCATGGCACGCTAAAAGCATCCTTTTTACTTCAATAGTATCCAAGTAAACCTATCTTAGTTAAACAAGATTAGGTAATAATACAGTAATTTGATGGAAATTCTAGCATTTCAGTTTAATGGAATAGCACTTCTGGCTTTCTACAAACACAAGAATACTATATATATATATATATATATATATATATATATATATACAGTGGGGAAAAAAAGTATTTAGTCAGTCAGCAATAGTGCAAGTTCCACCACTTAAAAAGATGAGAGGCGTCTGTAATTTACATCATAGGTAGACCTCAACTATGGGAGACAAACTGAGAAAAAAAAATCCAGAAAATCACATTGTCTGTTTTTTTTTCATTTTATTTGCATATTATGGTGGAAAATAAGTATTTGGTCAGAAACAAGCAATCAAGATTTCTGGCTCTCACAGACCTGTAACTTCTTCTTTAAGAGTCTCCTCTTTCCTCCACTCATTACCTGTAGTAATGGCACCGGTTTAAACTTGTTATCAGTATAAAAAGACACCTGTGCACACCCTCAAACAGTCTGACTCCAAACTCCACTATGGTGAAGACCAAAGAGCTGTCAAAGGACACCAGAAACAAAATTGTAGCCCTGCACCAGGCTGGGAAGACTGAATCTGCAATAGCCAACCAGCTTGGAGTGAAGAAATCAACTGTGGGAGCAATAATTAGAAAATGGAAGACATACAAGACCACTGATAATCTCCCTCGATCTGGTGCTCCACGCAAAATCCCACCCCGTGGGGTCAGAATGATCACAAGAACGGTGAGCAAAAATCCCAGAACCACGCGGGGGGACCTAGTGAATGAACTGCAGAGAGCTGGGACCAATGTAACAAGGCCTACCATAAGTAACACACTACGCCACCATGGACTCAGATCCTGCAGTGCCAGACGTGTCCCACTGCTTAAGCCTGTACATGTCCGGGTCCGTCTGAAGTTTGCTAGAGAGCATTTGGATGATCCAGAGGAGTTTTGGGAGAATGTCCTATGGTCTGAGGAAACCAAACTGGAACTGTTTGGTAGAAACACAACTTGTCGTGTTTGGAGGAAAAAGAATACTGAGTTGCATCCATCAAACACCATACCTACTGTAAAGCATGGTGGTGGAAACATCATGCTTTGGGGCTGTTTCTCTGCAAAGGGGCCAGGACGACTGATCCGGGTACATGAAAGAATGAATGGGGACATGTATCGTGAGATTTTGAGTGCAAACCTCCTTCCATCAGCAAGGGCATTGAAGATGAAACGTGGCTGGGTCTTTCAACATGACAATGATCCAAAGCACACCGCCAGGGCAATGAAGGAGTGGCTTCGTAAGAAGCATTTCAAGGTCCTGGAGTGGCCTAGCCAGTCTCCAGATCTCAACCCTATAGAAAACCTTTGGAGGGAGTTGAAAGTCCGTGTTGCCAAGCGAAAAGCCAAAAACATCACTGCTCTAGAGGAGATCTGCATGGAGGAATGGGCCAACATACCAACAACAGTGTGTGGCAACCTTGTGAAGACTTACAGAAAACGTTTGACCTCTGTCATTGCCAACAAAGGATATATCACAAAGTATTGAGATGAAATTTTGTTTCTGACCAAATACTTATTTTCCACCATAATATGCAAATAAAATGAAAAAAAAACAGACAATGTGATTTTCTGGATTTTTTTTTCTCAGTTTGTCTCCCATAGTTGAGGTCTACCTATGATGTAAATTACAGACGCCTCTCATCTTTTTAAGTGGTGGAACTTGCACTATTGCTGACTGACTAAATACTTTTTTTCCCCACTGTATATATATATTGTAACGTTTCACACTATTTATGAACTGGGATTACGCATGTTGTTAAAATGAGTCCATTCGGTTTGTTTGCTCCATAAACCTCACAGCAACAAAACACGGTCTCCAGCCTTCACGGCAGTCGAAAACAACAAAAACATTCCTTAGCTGGGCTTTGTTCCCTCAGGCCCTGTGCACACACAGGCAAGAGCAATGTGCAGCCCGGAGGCTCCGTTTTGAGCAGTACACATAGGAGGGCTTCTCCTTCTTGCACAGAGACCACTCTGTAATGTCCCACCTGGACACATGGAAGTTTATGCACACTCCCTGACTCCCAAACACTCTCTGCCCATGTGGTAAACGCAGCATCCATTATGTGGGTGGTAACCACTAGCAGTTATCTAACACATGGCTAGTCACATGATTATGACCTCATCACAGGTCCTGACACCTGCAGGTCCTGAAGGAAAACAGAGGTACAGTCAACACCCTCACCCAGAGGTGAGCCAATATGGGTAGCCAGACCCTCCCATCTCTCATAGCTACCCGCAACCCGGACCCAGTGCACTAAATGACTTCTTTAGTGCTCATGTACACTAGAGACAAAATACTCCAGGTTGCATCGCAGGGAGCATCCATCCATGTGACATATACCTCCCATTAACCATGCGACCACCCGTCACACCACATATTCTCCCCCTCTGCCTAAAGCTGTGGGACTTGGCACTTTCTATTACTCGACCATAGATCCTTTTCAGTCATCTCTGCCAGTCAAACCGTCTGTCAAAGTTGTGCCCTGCTACTGAACCCTTTTGTAGATACCCATCATCCATCACGTCTTTTAATAGAGATGACCCCTTGTCAGACCACCCGCACCCCCGGCGGTCAAATCTCTTGCACCCATACCATCTGTCTTGTCTGACTCTTTGTCACCATGTCTACTTCAGGGTCTTCCTCTTAGGTCACTCAGTCCAGAGCTAACTGAGGCGTCACTACTTCTACCATTTCCGCCAGGCCACCTACTGTTATCGCTCTGCTGGCCATTTCTCCTATGGTCTTTACTGCCTGGAGAGCAGTCCTTCCATTTGTCTCTATGTTCTTTGTTATCTGCAGCTTGAGGACTTCCAGTCTTAAGCAAACCTCTTTGCCTCTCTATATCGCAAGTTGAAGGTGACGGCCATCTTCTTTCCATTTCCTACAGCTCTCTGTTGATCTGCTCCCTCTCATGTCTTAGCTGCTCTACTTCTTTCAGGTTGGCCACGCGATACTCCTGGAGCATCCGGATATTCCCAAGGCTCTCCATGGATCTGACAATGAGGAATGGAACCATCCCTTCTTCACCCATGTCCTGGGCTTCGTCATCAGCCGGAATCCTCATTCTCATCACACCGGACCTATTCACGGTCTCCTGCATCACTTTCCAAACCTTCTGATGACCTTCGTCACCTGACCGCTGGGCACTTGAATAATGTCTTCTGCAATGCCCCGTTGACTGTGAACTTTCCTCGCATGCTCTAGATGTCGAGCGGCTTCCTTGTTCCTCAACAGGATCATCTGCTTTGTTCAGAGGCATTGTAGATGCATATCACTCAGTACAGCCACCAGCTTCACTGTGACTTCCCTAGTTCACAGTATGACCAACTGTTTTGTCTCTGGTACCCAGTTCACACTACATGCTTCTATAGCCTTTCTAAAGGCCTCATGCACATCCTTAATGGCACACGTTTCTCGCATGTCTTCGGGTACCTCTATTATACACTTGAAAAGCGAAGTCTCCCCTTCTTGGACATACTGTTGGACTTCCTCGTCCTGAGCATCAGTGCAGTTTTCCAAGACATCTACGTCCATTGTATGGCTATCTGCATGGCACTTCCCCTGCTGGATTTCTTTCCTCCATGGAGGCCCCTTCTTTGGTCAGCCTCTCCAGTTCACTCTCCTTCTGTTAGGAATGGCGGAACACACTAAATAAAATAATAATAAAGTGTGTTCGCCACTCGGGGTCCACCATGCAGTAGGTGGAATAACTGCTGCTAAGTGGTGGCAGACAAGTAATATGGCGGTATGATGCACACGGGTTAAACTTCACCTGGAGTGCGACGAGCGGCCTCTGTTCACACACAGAGGTGCCGCAACAAAAAACATACAAAACGCTGAACCTGTTAGTGACACAGGCTTCAGGTAGATGCACACATGGTATCTCGTCACAGGAGCAGGACCCAAGACAGAGGAGCTGCGTCCCTCTAGACCTACCGTGAGTGCGGCGTCACGTCTGCGGATGCCAAGGAGGGCTGCAACTGCAGGGCGGCGTATAACACTGCCGCTCGTCGACAAAGCAGAAAGCAAGCGCGATGTCGGACGCTAGTGTAGCAGTGCGATGAGCACAGTGGCTTAAGGATTGCCACTGACTGGCGCTGACTACTAAACTAATTCCCTATCCACATGCATATTATCAGAGGAAGGGGGTTTCAAATGAGTCAGTCACCAGAATCATGCATCCGTTACCATTCACACATAGCAAGTATAGTCTATACTACCGCATGGCGGAACGGCCATGCATGCTTTTTATAGCCGTGCAGGACCTTCCAGATCTCCGAGATGGACCAATGAGATCTTGAACAGGTCCTGGGCACATGACTCCCGATCTCCAATAGGAGATCGTCTCATGAGCATGCCCAATAGAAGCACAGAGGGACTTAGTCTCTGGAGCAGTCTGCTGCAAAGCAATCTCCTCTGCAGTAGAAAGACAGCAGGAGACCGCAGAATGTGAGGCTCTGGATTCCTGCAGAGCAGATGCAGAAACCTGACGCCTAACATTACCCCCCCTCCTAGGGCCCCCTCCTCTCTGAGCCTTCCAATCCACCACCCTGTGCCCATCAGAGGCATAGGCCTCAGACTCATCCGAAGGCAAGTCTGATGTCCCGGTAGGTGACACGGAAAACCGGGACTCGTGGAAGGTATCAGATGCGGCAAGATTGCCAGGTTTAAGAAGGGACACGTGGGAGACAACGGGAGCTGCTAAACCGCCCGGAGCATAAGTTGAAGTGGGAAACCGCGGTGTGTCGGCGGACGTCTCCACTGTCTGTTTAAGGAAGCTTACCCGAGCACATGAGGTGCATGCCTGAATATATTTTTTAATGTCCCGAGCCCTGTGTGGCCACCAATACGACCCTGCCAGGAGTTTTGTGGTCTACATGTAGCCACAGTGACCACCCACCCTGGACGCGTGTGCCCACGCGAGAACCTTCGGCTGAAGGCGAGGGGGGACAAAGGTCTTGCCCGGCGGAACAGAGTTTGGCCATTTCGGGGGCCCCGTTATCCTGGCAAGCAGAGTGCTGACAGTGGCAGCCACAAGTGGAGCTTAGTGCCGGATGTGCCTCGAGACTGGCACAAGACACCTCCATGGGATCTGTTACTGAACACTCTGAGCCTTTGGAATCACCTGAGCCAAAGAGGTTGGGAGCCAGAATAACCTTCCGTCTGGATTGAGCACGCTCCAGCCTGCGCTCCGAAAAACGGAGATCAATACGTGCGGCAATGGCAATCAGCTCCTCCAGACTTGCAGGAACCTCTCTGGTAGAAAGAGCACCCTTAACATGCTCAGCTAACCCTCTCCAAAACACAAGGATGAGGGCTTTGTCAGACCACTCCAGCTCGGAAGCCAGTGTCCGAAAACGAACGGCATATTGACTAACCGAGAGGGATCCCTGAGTCAAAGCAAGAAGCTGCAGAGAGGTGTTGTGTGTGACCCACGGTCCTAGTAAGACCTGCTTAATAGCTGTTAGAAAGTGAGCAGCGGTCCGAACCTCTGGGTCACCACGCTCCCATAATGGCGTAGCCCACTCCAACGCCTTGCCTGACAGAAGGGAAACAATAAACCCCATCTTGGCCCGTTCTGTAGGGAATTGCGCAGCCAGTAACTCCAGCTGGATAGAGCACTGGCTGATGAAACCCCTACAGGAGGCACCATCACCAGAAAATTTATCGGGCAACAGGAGGTGGGTAACTGTCGGCGCATGGGAGGACGTGGACATACGGGAAACCGCCTCGGCGATCGCCTGTACAGCAGCCTACAAAGACTTCACCGCTGCGATGACACTTTCAAGAGAAGCCAACCAGCCCTCTAGCTGGCGAATGCACTGAAGGAGTTGCTGCTGATCTACCATCACTAGCCAGACCCTGGTGCTAGTATAATGTTAGGAACGGCGGAATGCACTAGATAAAATAATAATAAAGTGCGTTCGCCGCTCAGGGTCCACTGTGCAGTAGGTGGTATATCTGCTGCTAAGTGGTGGCAGACAAGCAATATGGCGGTATGATGCAAACAGGTTAAACTTCACCTGGAGTGCGCAGAGTTGCCTCTGTTCACTCACAGAAGGTGCCGCAACAAAAAACATACAAAACGCTGAACCTGTTAGTGACACAGGCTTCAGGTAGATGCACACACGGTATTTGGTCACAGGAGCAGGACCCAAGACAGAGGAGCTGCGTCCCTCTAGACCTACCGTGTGTGCGGCATCGCTTCTGCGGACGCCAAGGAGGGCTGCAACTGCAGCGCAGCATAGGACACTGCCGCTCGATGACAAAGCAGAAAGCAAGTGCGATGTCAGACGCTAGCTTAGCGGTGTGGTGAGCACAGTTGCTTAAGGCTTGCCACTGACTGGCGCTGACTACTAAACTAATTCCCTTTCCACATGCGTATTATCAGAGGAAGGGGGTTTCAAATGAGTCAGTCACCAGAATCATGCATCCGTCACCATTCAAACATATCAAGTATAGTCTATACTAGCGCATGGCGGAACGGCCATGCGCGCTTTTTATAGCTGTGCGGGACCTTCCAGATCTCCGAGATGGACCAATGAGATGTGGAACAGGACCTGGGCACATGACTCCCAATCTCCAATGGGAGATCATCTCGTAAGCATGCCCAGTAGGAGCACAGAGGAACTTAGTCTCTGGAGCAGTCTGCTGCAAAGCAATCTCCTCTGCAGTAGAAAGACAGCAGGAGACCGCAGAATGTGAGGCTCTGGATTCCTGCAGAGCAGACGCAGAAACCTGACGCCTAACACCTTCATAATGATCAGATTGGGATAGCATGACAGTTCGATTTCCTGGTCCTCCGTGGATTTCTGGAGGTGGGCATTAGTCTCCTTCTCTATCATGAGCTCTCTAAGAACTTTTCCTCGCTCCTCTGCCAGGCAGCGACGCTCATCCTCTCTTCGGAGAAGCTCCTGCTGACACTTCTCTTGGGCCTCTCTGAACACCTCCATATCTTTCACTTTAGCTTTGTTCATAGTTTGACACGCTGACAGGTGACCTCTGAGCTCAAAGGCTTCCTTCTCCAGCTTATCCATTCTGTTCTCAGCTGCTTGTCTTAGGACGCTTTCTCGATCAACATGCTCTTTTACAGTCTCTTTAAACAGCTCTATCTCATGGTCCTGCTCTCTTTTGGCCAGCACGTGTCGCACCATCAGTTCTTTAATCACATTTTCAGATGGACTCTCTTGCCCACCCATACTCTGTCTCTTCAGAGCTCCACCTGTTCCTGCATCCGCCTCTATGGTCTCTGTGCGTCTACTACAGGTCAGTTTTAATTCCAGCCCATCACGAACTCCCTCTGTGCTGGGGTTTTCCGAGATAAAGTGACCTCCTTACTACACACTCTTTTCCTTGTGTTCGAGTCACAGTCTGAATTGGAGTCACCCCCTCTCACCCTATCATTTTAGAACAGCAAGTCCCCACTCACACAGGTGTCAGACCCCTTTACGGGGAGGTACCCCGTTTCCCACAGTCACACGTTTGGTCACCCCAGCTACATCCCCGAGTTGGTGAGACCCTCACTTTCTCTCGGTCACCCGGAACTCTGGACTATCGACCTTAAGGGGTGCTACCTCCACCTTTGAGCCACCCCACACTTCATCAACTTCCCATGCATCTTCAAACAACACAAAATCCCGGCCCCTCTCAAAGGGGTACAATAAGTTCGGTGGTATACTGCCACCTTGGCACTCAACACTTTTGGACATTTCAATCATCACTCTGTCCACAGTATAGTCCCCAGTGACCCCATGAATGCTGCAAACCTTGACCTTTTTCTCAGTCAGACAGAAAACGAGAGGAGTTCCTAGCAGAGTCACCTGACTCTTTGAGTCCAGCCGTCCAGAGACTCCTTCACGGGGTAGCATCACGGTACACACCTGTGGCTTGTCGTCAAACAGAAAGTCTATGCCGCACTTAGAATAAGTCAGACAAAAACACCGCTGTTCCCCAGACATGTCCACTGAGGTAACCAGTGCCGCCCCTTTGAAAGCTCCACCCCTTTTGGGCCACTATCCCCTTTTGGGACTGCCTCCCTCTGGGACTTCACCCCTTTTTGGGCCACCACCACCTTTTGGGATTTCCCAATGTCCCCTCTAGAGGCCGGTACACAGCAGTCTATCAGCCCCAACAGTACCACAGTACACTTAGGTTTTTCTGGGCTTGCACTGGCCCTTTAAGAGGTCACCTGCTCTGGACCTCTGATGTCCTTATGACACCTCACCAGCTCCTACTGGCACTGCCACAGCTTCGGCTGTAGCCACAAACCACCGGCACCCCCGGCTGATGCTCACAAGCCGCTGCTGCTGCAACTGCAGCTCCTTCTGCTGCAGAACCTCTTGCTACAACTTGCAACTGCAGCTCCCGCAAGTCTCTGCATGGCTCCCCACTGCAGACTTTGTGAACCCGCCAATCCACTGCAAGCTTTGTAACCTCATCGAGTTACAGCCAGAGGCTTGTCACCTTCTTGATCCCACTGAGCCACCACAAGCAGACTTGAGAAAAAAAAACTTTGTGACCCTCCGAGTCACAGCAAACACCTTCAGCATTATAGAGAAAAAGAAACACACAGTCTCTCACTGACCCCGGTCAGTACAACATGGACTCCTGTCCGTTACCTGCTGGTGTCGGCGACACAGGTTCCCGGGTACCTCTTATCCACAGAGGCACCCTATAGCCACTTCTCACACAGTCTTCCACTGACCCCGTTCAGCATACCACAGACTCCTGTCTGTTACCTGCTGGTGATGGCCACACAGGTTCCCTGATGCCTCTTCTCCTCAGAGGTAGCCCGCAGATATCAATACACAATCTTTCTGACCCCGGTCAGCATTACACAGTTGTCAGACCGTACACTCTCCTTGCTCAGAGTTGCCAGCACTGCCACATGTGCTTCTTGGACCGTTGCCCGCATTCTCCATCAATTGTAACGTTCCACACTGTCTGTGGACTGGGATTACTCATGTTGCCGGTCTTGGAGGTAAACACTGGCACACTCAGGGTTAAAACGAGTCCATTTGGTTTATTTGCTCCATAAACCTCACAGCAACAAAACACAGTTTCCTGCCTTCACAGCAGTCGAAAGCAACAAAAACAGTCCTTAGCTGGGCTTTGCTCCCTCAGGCCCTGTGCACACACAGGCAAGGGCAATGTCCAGCCTGGAGGCTCTGTCTTGAGCCGTACACATAGGAGGGCTTTTCCTTCTCGCACAGAGACCACTCTGTAATGTCTCACCTGGACACAAGGAAGTCTGTGCACACTCCCAGACTCCCAAACACTCTCTGCCCATGTGGTAAACACAGCCTCCATTATGTGGGTTGAAACCACTCCCAGTTTCCTAACACATGGCTAGTCACATGATCATGACCTCATCACAGGTCCTGACACCTGCAGATCCTGAAGGAAAACCGGGGTACAGTCAACACCTTCACCCAGAGGTGAGGCAATATGGGTAGCTGTTATGAATGGGTCACCGAGGAGGAGAGCGCAATAGGCTATGCCACCAGATGACCAGAGAGGCTGGTTGCTCAGCGGATTGCAGACCCCTAATCTTAACAACACAACTAGCAGTAGCCCTGGAGCGTTCCTACATTTCCCTAGATACTTCGTCACAGCCGGAGGACTAACTAAGCCTATAGACAGAAATGTGAAATCTAAACTGTCCCGGAACAGATCCCCAAAGGAATAGACAGCCCCCAAACATATATTGTCGGCGAGACAAGATGAAGCACAAACACAGACAGAAAATAGACTGAGCAAATGATGGAGCCCACACTGACTAGATAGGACAGGACAGAAAAGACACTGTCTGCAATCACGCAAAAACCCTAACAATTCCAACACGACTGATGTACAAAAATACTGAGGTTTGCACAAACCTTGCCCCCACTATATCAGCACTCAGGTGTGAACTGGCGGCTAGCAACAGGCTAATACATCAGGGGACTGAGCAAACAAACACAAGATACAAAAATACAGGGCGGGAGTCAGCAGCCCCTGGGGGAGCAAGCTGACCCCTGACAGCAAGGCAAAATCAGATGTAAAGGGTTTAGCAAATGACACTTAGCTGAAAATTGCAGGATCAGGCAGGAGACAGAAATCCTCAATAAGCAAAGAAAGGAGTATCACCAGCAGCCACTGAGAGAAGTCTGCTCCCTTATGTAGTCCCAGTCACTACCCCCACTCCTCCAATTATTTTCTGAAGCTGTTAGGTTAACATCATGTTGACCAGCTCCACTACCAGCAGTATCCACCAGAGGGAGCCTTGCCTCAAAAGTCGGATTAAGAGAGTTCAGAATAGGTAGCCAGACCCTCCCATCTCTCATAGCTACCCGCAACCTGGACCCAGTGCACTAAATGACGTCTTTAGTGCTCATGTACACTAGAGACAAAATACTCCGGGTTGCATCGCAGGGCGCATCCATCCATGTGACATATACCTCCCATTAACCATGCGACCACCCGTCACACCACAAAATATATATATATATATACATATATACTAGATGTGTGCCTGATGCTATCGCATCAGGAGGGCAGGAACATCACGATGCAGGCAGCTTTATGGCACTGGGGTTGGTGGCCCACCCACTTCCGTGCAGTCACAACCGGCAGGAAAGACCATGTTTTGCGGTCTGTGCTGGAGATGGTGTGCGGTGCTCCCAGAGGGTGCCCGCACCCAATCTCCAGCACAGGCCTCAAGCCATGGTCTTTCCTGCCAGCTGTGACTGCACGGAGGTGGGTCAGCAGGCAGCGGTGGGATCTGGCAAGTGTAGTCAGGCGGTGGGTCCTGGAGGGGGTCCGGCGGCGCCATACTTCTCATTACACTCCCTCATTACACCCTCTCATTACACCCCTCTCACAGCCGGCAGGAAAGACTGTGTTTTGCGGCTTGTGCTGGAGATGGTGTGCGATGCCACCAGAGGGTGGCAGCACCGAATCACCAGCACAGGCCTCAATCCGCAGTCTTTAGTGTTGTGAATTTGCTTTCTGGCCTCCCTCTGGTTATTACTGAATGTAGTGGAGCTGGTCTGATTGACAGAGGGGTTGCAAGTTCTCTTTCTGGGCTCCCTCTGGTGGTTACTGGAGGTAATGGAGCTGATCTGATTGACAGAGGCTTGCCACCTGATAATGAGGATGACGATTGGAGATCTGGGGTTTCAGATTGGGATTTAAGACAGTCAACTCCCTCTATCCCTGCTGGTGATATTCTTCCTGTTCCTCCTGTGGAACATGTTCAGACTGTGTTCCGGATCTTGAGAGATAATACTCTGTATGTTAAGGGATCGAAATGTCTCTTTGGTGTACAAAGGATTTCGTTTTTGGGATTCATTTTGTCCCCATCTGCTATTGAAATGGACCTGGCCAAGGTACAGGCCATCTATGATTGGGTTCAGCCCACTTCTCTGAAGGCTCTTCAGAAGTTTTTGGGTTTTTCTTATTTCTATCGTAAATTTATAAGTCATTTTTCTGGTATTGTTAAACCACTGATGGATTTGACCAAAAAAGGCGCTGATGTGGTGAATTGGCTTCCAGAGGCAGTCTCGGCATTTCAGGAGCTTAAGCGGAGATTCCCTTCTGCTCCGGTTCAGAGGCAACCTGATGTTTCACTCCCATTTCAGGTGGAGGTAGATGCTTCTGAGATTGGTGCAGAAGCTCTTTTGACTCAAAGGGATCCGGTAACCTCTAAGATGAATCCCTGTGCCTTCTTTTCTCAAAAATTTTCCCCATCTGAACGTAACTATGACGTGGGGAATCGAGAGTTGTTGGCCATGAAGTGGGCGCTTGAAGAGTGGAGACATTGGTTGGAGGGAGCTAAACATCAAGTTGTGGTCCTTACCGACCACAAGAATTTGATTTATCTTGAATCAGCCAAGCGCTTGAATCCTAGACAAGCTAGGTGAGCCTTGTTTTTCATGCGTTTTAACTTTGTGGTCACCTTTCTTCCTGGCACTAAGAATGTTAAGGCAGACGCCCTTTATAGGAGTTTCTTTGCAGATTCTCTTGATGTGACCGAGCCTACTACCATTCTGGGTGAGGGTGTGGTTCTTTCCACCATTTCACCCGATTTGAGATTTGCTCTGGAGGAATTACAGGAGGACAAGCCTGAACGATGCCCTGTGGGGAAATTGTATGTCCCTGACCAGTGGAGGAAAAGAGTGATGGCTGAAATTCATTGCTCTGCGCTGGCTGGTCATCCGAGTATTTTTGGTACCAGAGATTTGGTGAGTTGGTCTTTTTGGTGGCCTGCCTTATCTCATGATGTCAGGAATTTTGTGCAGTCCTGTGGGACTTGTTCCAGGTCCAAGTCCTGTTCTCTTTCTAGTGGTTTTCAATGCCCCTGCCAGTGCCCAGCAGGCCATGGACCCATATTTCAATGGATTTTATTTCTGATCTCCCTGTCTCTAAGAGAATGACTGTTATCTGGGTGATTTGTGATAGATTTTCCAAGATGGTCCATCTTGTACCACTCCCGAAGTTGCCATCTTCTTCTGAGTTGGTGCCCCTGTTTTTTCAACAGGTGGTTCATTTGCATGGGATTCCTGAGAACATTGTGTCAGACAGAGGAGTCCAGTTTGTTTCCAGATTATGGAGGGCCTTTTGTTCTAAACTGGGAATTCAGTTATCTTTCTCCTCTGCATTTCATCCTCAGACGGATGGACAAACTGATAAAACAAACCTGACTTTGGAATCCTATTTGAGATGTTTTATATTTGCTGATCTGGATTACTGGGTCTCATTTCTGCCATTAGCCAAATTTGCTCTAAACAATAGAGCTATTTCTGCTACTTTGATGTCTCCGTTTTTCTGTAATTTTGGTTTTCATCCTCAATTTTCTTCAGGGCAGGTGGAGGCTTCAGCTTGCCCAAGTGTGGATTCTGTGGTGGACAGAATGCAGCAGATTTCGGACCAAGTAGTGGACAAGTTGTCCCACTCTCAGGAAAAGGCCCAACGGTTTTCCAACTGGCATAGGACCTTTGGTCCCTGGTTCAAAGTGGGTGATATGGTTTGTTTGTGCTCAAAAAATATTCCGATGAAGGTTGCGTCTCCAAAATTCAAGCCAAGGTTTAATGGACCTTATAAGATTTTGGAAATCCTTAACCCCGTTTCTTTCCGTTTGGCTCTTCCAGGTACGTTCAAGATTCAAAATGTTTTTCACAAATCATTGTTGAAAAGGTTTGTGGAGCCAGTAGTTTCTGTGGCGGCGCCCCCTGACCCTGTATTTGTAGAGGGTAATTTGGAGTATGAGATAGAGAAAATATTGGATTCTCATCTGGCTAGAGGGAGACTCCAGTACTTGGTCAAGTGGAAAGGTTATGACCAGGAGGATAATTCTTGGGTGTTTGCTTCCAATATTCATGCCGAGAGATTGGTTCGTGCTTTCCACCGGGCCCATCCTGATCGGCCTGGTGGTGAAGATTCGGTGACCCCTCCTCAAGGGGGGGAATATTGTGAGCTCTCTTGATCCGACTTTTGAGGCAAGGCTCCCTCTCGTGGATACTGCTGGTAGTGGTGCTGGTCAACATGATGTTAACCCAACAGCTGCAGAAGATAATTGGAGGAGTGGTGGTAGTGACTGGGAGTACATAAGCGAGCAGACTTCTCTCAGTGACTGCCGGTGATACTCCTTTCTTTGCTTACTGAGGATTTCTGTCTGCTGCCTGATCCTGCATTTTTTCAGCTAAGTGTCATTTGCTAAACCCTTTGCATCTGTTTTTGCCTTGCTGTCAGGGGTCAGCATGCTCCCCCTGGGGCTGCGGGCTCCTGCCCTGTATTTTTGTATCTTGTGTTTGTTTGCTCAGTCCCCTGCTGTATTAGCCTGTTGCTAGCCGCCAGTTCACACCTGAGTGCTGATATAGTGGGGGCGAGGTTGTTAAAACCTCAGTATTTTTGTACATCAGTCATGTTGGATTTATTAGGGTTTTTGCATGATTGCAGACAGTGCCTTATCTGTCCTCTCCTATCTAATCAGTGTGGCCCCATCATTTGCTCAGTCTATTTTCTGTCTGTGTTTGTGCTTCATCTTGTCTCACCGACAATATATGTTTGGGGGCTGTCTATTCCTTTGGGGATCTGCTCCGGGGCAGTTTAGATTTCACCTTTCTGTCTTTAGTAGGGATGAGCGATATTGCCCGATATCATATCGGATTTCCGATTTCCGATATTGAAAAAATATCGGATAACAGTATTTCCGATTTCCGATATCAATGCAAGTCAATGGGAGAAAAAAATCGGAATTACAAAATGACCACTACAGTGCTATATAATGGATAAAATGGAGGGGAAACACCACAGGATAATGGGGAAGGAGTTTGCAGAGGCAGAGGAGAAAAAAAATTGCTAGAAAAATGCACAGAGAGAAAGCTGTAGCAGGAAAACTGGTCACCATCTTCTTAACAGCGGTGTTTTTTCTTTGGGTTAGGATTAGTTGAGGTAGGGTTAGGGTTTATGGTTAGTAGGGTAAGGTTTAGGATTTAGGGTTAGTAGGGTTAGGGGTTAGGGTTTAGGGTTAGTTAGGGTTAGGGTTATGCTTATGGTTAGTAGGGTTAGGGTTAGTAGGGTTAGGGTTAGGGGTTAGGGTTATGGTTAGGGTTAGAGTTAGGGTTATGGCTAGGGTTAGGGTAGGGTTTAGGGGTTAGGGTTATGCTTATGGTTAGTAGGGTTTGGGTTATTAGGTTTAGGGGTTATGGTTATGGTTAGTAGGGCTAGGGGTTAGGGTTATTAGGGTTAGGATTAGGGGTTATGCTTATGGTTAGTAGGGTTAGGGTTAGGGGTTAAGGTTAATAGGGTTAGAGTTAGGGGTTATGGTTATGGTTAGTAGGGTTAGGGGTTAGGGTTAGTAGGGTTAGGGTTAGGGGTTAGGATTAGTAGGGTTATAGTTAGGGGTTAGGGTTTAGGGTTAGGGTTAGTAGGGTTAGGGTAAGAGTTAGGGGTTAGGGTTAGTTAGGGTTAGTAGAGTCAGGGTTTACGGTTAGGGTTATGCTTATAGTTAGTAGGGTTAGGGTTAGTAGGGTTAGGGTTTATGGTTATGCTTATGATTAGTAGGGTTAGGGTTAGGGGTCAGGGTTAGTAGGGTTAGGTGTTATGAATGAGTCACCGCACAAGCAGTAATATATGGGCAGTGATTCAGCACAGCCCCAGCTGGAGCTGGCTGACCCGCACCAAGAAGAGATAGACAAATGTTATGAATGAGTCACCGAAGGAGGAAAAAACAAAAATACAAGCTAAGTCCAGAAAAACGGAGAGGTTGGTAGCTATCGGATTGCAGACCCCTGATCCTATCCACAATAACTAACAGTAGCTGTGGGGGGTTCCTACAATGCCCTAGACCCCTCGATCACAGCCGGAGAACTAAATAGGCCTAAAGAAAGAAAGGGGAAATCTAAACTGCCCCAGAGCAGACCCTAAAGCAATAGGCAGCCCCTAACATATAATGACGGTGAAGCAAGATGAAAACACTAACACAGATAGAAAGATAGGTTGAGCAAACGATGGGGCCCAACTAAAAAGGACAGGATAGAAAAGCTGCTATCTGCAATCCGCAAAAAACCCTACCAAAAAATGTCCCAACTGTCTGATAGGAAAAACAGGCCCTTAAGTCGCTAGGACTTCAAAATGACTATATCAACACTCAGGTAAATTCTGAAGACAGAGCAAAGAGACAAACTGATCAGAGACAAAAATGGAACTCAGCACACCCCCGACCGGGGATGGTTGAACTCCAAAAAACAAGGTAAACAAAACAAAACTAATAAGTTCAATAGCAGAGCAAAAACTTATCTTTGGGAAGCAGGAATCAGACTGGACTCCAAGAATCCAGCAGAGAAGTCACCAGCGACTCAGAAGGGCGTCGGCTGCCTTATATCCAGTCAGCAGTTCCTGTTACCCAGTCATCATCTACCAGAACAGGTGTTTGGTAATCAGCCTCACTACCTTCCGTCACCAGAAGAGGGAGTTCATCAGACATCGACGGTGAAGGGGAAATTGAACTCACAACAGTTAGGGTTACGGTTATGCTTATGGTTAGCAGGGTTAGGGGCTAGGGTTAGGGCTTAGGGTTAGTAGGGTTAGGGTAAGGGTTAGGGTTAGTGGTTAGGGTTAGTTAGGGTTAGGGTTAGTGGTAAGGGTTAGGGGTTAGGGATAGTTAGGGTTAGGGTTAGTGATTTTACATTATTAAATTAAAACTGCCAGTGGTGGTGTCAATATGCACTTTGACTGACATGTGTCTGCGTTCAGCTCACCTTGCTTTGCAGGGAGTTTCCAGGAGCACCACGTGGAGGAACGGATACACTCCCTTTAAACCATGCTTAGTCTTCTCCTGCTTTCCGATTTCCGATGTGAAAAAAATATCGGAATCGGAAATCGGAATTCCGATATCGCAAATATTGGGCCGATTTCCAATATTTCAATATCGGAAAGCTCATCCCTTGTCTTTAGGCTTAGTTAGTCCTCCGGCTGTGATGAGGCGTCTAGGGCAATGTAGGAATGCTCCATGGCTACTGCTAGTTGTGTTGCTAAGATTAGGGGTCTGCAATCTGCTGAGCGACCAACCTCTATGGTGTTCTGGTGGCATAGCCTATTGCGCTCTCCTCCTCAGTGACCCATTCATAACAGGGATCCCAGTGGCGGTCGGGATCGCAGCAGCGACCTGTATCCGAGCGGCAACTGGGAGTGGCGGTCAGGATCTCAGTGGCGGCCTGGATTCGAGAGGCGGTCAAGATCGCTGTGGCGTTCGTGATCGCAACTGCGCCCTGGATTCGAGCGGCACCTCTTGGGTATTCCAAAATGGCAGTCAACGTACTTCCGATGCGGCGCGGTGAATTGTGGGATTCGGGGACATCCAGATGGAAGTGGATGATGGACAACTTAAGGCAATTATATATATATAGATATATATACACTGCTCAAAAAAATAAAGGGAACACTAAGATACCACATCATAGATATTACTGAATGAAATATCGCAGCTGCAAATCTTTATTCATTACATGGTGGCATGCATTGAGAACAAGAAAACATAAAAATGATCAATGTAGATCAAAACTAATATCCCATGGAGGTCTTGATTTGGAAGGATACTTAAAATCAAAGTGGAAAATCAAATTACAGGCTGATCCAACTTCAGTGGAAATGCCTCAAGACAAAGAAATAATGCTCAGTTGTGTGTGTGGCCTCCAAGTGCCTGTTTGACCTCCATACAACACCTGGGCATGCTCCTGATGAGTCGGCGGATGTTGTCATGAGGGATTTCCTCCCAGACCTGGACTAAAGTATCCGCTAACTCTTGGACAGTCTGTGGTGCACCATGACGTTGGTGGATGGAGCGAGACATGATGTCCAAGATGTGTTAAATCAGATTCAGGTCTGGTGAAAGGGTGGGCCAGTCCATAGCTTCAATTGTTTCGTCTTGCAGGAACTGCTGACACACTCCAGCCATATGAGGTCTTGCATTGTCCTGCATTAGTAGAAACCCAGGGACAACCACAGCAGCATATGGTCTCAAAAGGGGTCTGAGGATCTCATCGGGGTACCTAATGGCAGTCAAGCTACCTCTGGCGAGCACATGGAGGGCTGTGTAGCCCTCCAATGAAATCCCACCCCACACCATTACTGACCCACTGCCAAACCTGTCATGCTGAAGGATGTTGCAGGCAGCAGATTGCTCTCCATGGCATCTCCAGACTCTGTCACGTCTGTCACATGTGCTCAGTGTGAACCTGCTTTCATCTGTGAAGAGCACAGGGTGCCAGTGGCGAATTTGCCAATCCTGGTGTTCTGTGGCAAATGCCAAGTGTCCTGCACGGTGTTGGGCTGTGAGCACCACCCCCATCTGTGGACACTCAGACCATCCTCAGGGAGTCCGTTTCTAACCATTTTTGCAGACACATGCACATTTGTGGCCTGCCTGAGGTCATTTTGCAGGGCTCTGGCAGTGCTCCTCCTGTTCCTCCTTGCACAAAGGCTAAGGTAGCGGTCCTGCTGCTGGGTTATTGCACTCCTACAGCCCCCTCCACGTCTCCTGGTGTACTGGCCTGTCTCCTGGTAGCACCTCCAGCCTCTGGACACTACGCTGACAGACACAGAAAAACTTCTTGCCACAGCTCGCATTGATGTGCCATCCTGGATGAGCTGCACAACCAACATTCAAAAGTGACCAAAACATCAGCAAGAAAGCATTGGTACTGAGATGTGGTCTGTGGTCCCCACCTGCAGAACCACTCCTATTGAGTGTGTCTTGATAATTGCCAATAATTTCCATCTGTTGCCTATTCCATTTGCACAACAGCATGTGAAATTAATTGTCAATCAGTGTTGCTTCCTAAGTAGACAGTTTGATTTTAAAGAAGTTTGATTTACTTGGAGTTATTGTTAAGGTCTGGCGGAATGCACCAAATAATAAAAGATGGTACTATGGTGCGTTCGGAGCCCTGGGTCCACTGTGCAGAGATCTTAACTGCTGCTCGGTAATGGTGGAGACTACTCGGCAAAATAATGGATGAACACATGCAGGTTAATGTCACCCGATGTGTAAAGAGGCGAGTTCTGTTACTTCACAGAACTGCCTTGCCGTAGAGTATCAATACTGAAGCCTGTTTCTCACAGGACTCGGTCGGATGAGCATTAGTTTACAGTCACAGAACTCTGCCCCAGAGGCACAGGGTTAGAGTCCATCTAGACCACTATCGTTCTGCAGCTGGCAGCTGCGGTGCCAGCAAGATAGTCATAATAGCGCTCTAAGTGCACACTACACCGCTCTGGCGGACACCACTAAACTCCTTGACTAGGGCAAGGAAAGCGCACGACTTGTGCACGGCGCAGTACTGGCGGTTGCAGCTACTTAATTTGGTACTGAGTTGCCTTGTGCTGAATGGCACAATAAGGTGCTAAGTAAAGTGCTGTGACTGCAGAAGGCAAAGCTCGGGATTCCTCCTGTGCAGAGGCAGGAACTCGACACCTAACAGTTATATGCTGTTGTTTAAGTGTTCCCTTTGTTTTTTTGAGCAATGCATGTATATTTATATATATATATATATATATATATATATACACACAGTATTCTTGTGTTTGTAGAAAGCCAGAAGTTATATATATATATATATATATATAAATACACTCACTGGCCACTTTATTAGGTACACCTGTCCAACTGTGTGTTAAGACTTAATTTCTAATCAGCCAATCACATGGCGGCAACTCAGTGCATTTAGGCATGTAGACATGGTCAAGACAATCTCCTGCAGTTCAAACCGAGCATCAGTATGGGGAAGAAAGGTGATTTGAGTGCCTTTGAACGTGGCATGATTGTTGGTGCCAGAAGGGCTGGTCTGAGAATTTCAGAAACTGCTGATCTACTGGGATTTTCACGCACAACCATCTCTAGGGTTTACAGAGAATGGTCCGAAAAAGAAAAAAAATCCAGTGAGCTGCAGTTCTGTGGCCGGAAATGCCATGTTGATGCCAGAGGTCAGAGGAGAATGGGCAGACTGGTTCGAGCTGATAGAAAGGCAACAGTGACTCAAATTGCCACCCGTTACAACCAAGGTAGGCAGAAGAGCATCTCTGAACGCACAGTGCGTCGAACTTTGAGGCAGATGGGCTACAGCAGCAGAAGACCACACTGGGTACCACTCCTCTCAGCTAAGAACAGGAAACTGAGGCTACAATTTGCACAAGCTCATCGAAATTGGACAGTAGAAGATTGGAAAAACGTTGCCTGGTCTGATGAGTCTCGATTTCTGCTGCGACATTCGGATGGTAGGGTCAGAATTTGGCGTAAACAACATGAAAGCATGGATCCATCCTGCCTTGTATCAACGGTTCAGGCTGGTGGTGGTGGTGTCATGGTGTGGGGAATTTTTTCTGGGCACTCTTTGGGCCCCTTGGTACCAATTGAGCATCGTTGCAATGCCACAGCCTACCTGAGTATTGTTGCTGACCATGTCCATCCCTTTATGACCACAATGTACCCAACATCTGATGGCTACTTTCAGCAGGATAATGCGCCATGTCATAAAGCTCGAATCATCTCAGATTGGTTTCTTGAACATGACAATGAGTTTACTGTACTCAAATGGCCTCCTCAGTCACCAGATCTCAATCCAATAGAGCATCTTTGGGATGTGGTGGAACGGGAGATTCGCATCAGGGATGTGCAGCCGACAAATCTGCGCCAACTGTGTGATGCCATCATGTCAATATGGTCCAAAATCTCTGAGGAATGCTTCCAGCACCTTGTTGAATCTCTGCCACGAAGAATTGAGGCAGTTCTGAAGGCAAAAGGGGGTCCAACCCCTTACTAGCATGGTGTACCTAATAAAGTGGCCAGTGAGTGTATATATATATATATATTGCTCAAAGGATAAATGGAAAATATCACATCCTAGTTATCACTGAATTAAATATTCAAGTTGCAAATCTTTATTCATTACAAAGTGGAAAGCATTGAGAACAATAAAACATAAAAATGATCAATGTAAATCAAAATTATTAGCCCATGGAGGTCTGCCTTATGAATGGTACTCAAAATCATGGTTAATAATAAAATGACATGTTGATCTAACTTCAGTGGAAATGTTGCAACACAAAGAAATGATGCTCAGAAGTGTGTGTGGCCTCTAGGTGTATTATGACCTTCCTACAACTCCTGATGGTTCTGCTCCCAGACCTGGATGGATTAAAGCATAAGTCAACTACTGAACAGTCTGTGGTGCAATATGGCATTGGTGGATGGAAAGAGACATGATGTCCAAGATGTGCTCAATTGGATTTAGGTCTGAAGAATGAGCAGGCCAGTCAATGCCTTCATCAAGCAGGAACTGCTGTCACACTTCAGTCATATGAGGCCTAGCATTGTCATGCAGCAGATGATCTCTTCCCGGTACCTAATGGATGTCAGGGCACCTCTGGAAAGCACATGGAGGGCTGTGTGGCCCTCCAAAGAATTGCCTCCCCACACAATTACTGACCCACTGCCAAATTGGTCATGCTGGAGGATGTTGCAGGCAGCAGAACATTTTCCATGGCGTCTCCATAGTTTATCAAATCTATCACGTGTTCAGTATAAACCTGCTCTCTTCCGCGAAAAAGACAAGGCGCAAATGTCAAATCTGCATATCTTTGTGCTCTCTGACAAATGCCAATAGCCTTGCATGGTGTTGACTCTCATAGAGTCTGTGGATAACAGTTTGAGCAGACACATGGATGTTAGTGGTCTGCTGGAGGTCATTTTGCAGGGTTCTGACACTGCTCCTTCTGTTACTCCTTGCTTGTTTGCTTCCCTCCTATGGCCCCCTAGACATCTCCTGGTGTACTAGCCAGTCTCCTGGTATTTGTCCCATGCTCTAGACACTGTGCTGACAGACATAGCTACCCTTCTTTCAACAGCTCACATTAATGTGCCATCCTGGATGAGCTGCACGACCTGAGCAACTTCTGTTGGTTGTAGACACCGCCTCAAGCTACTGTACAGTGCCACTAGGAGTGAGAGCGGTGACAAAATGCAAAAGTCTGTTGTCTATTGTCTACTACCTAAAAGCTGAATGACTTTCTGGGATCCAGACAGACTCTTGCATCTGTCATCCAGCCACTAACATTTCTGGGGAAAGCAAAAGAATTGTCAACGTATCTATGGTAAAAGGGTATCTAGGGTAAAAGGTATTTCAACTGTAAAAAACAGGAAAGGGATACAAAAAGATGTCAAATTAATTTTGCCAGTCAGCAGCATTCAAACTGTGATTAACAAATGGAAAATCAGGGGCTATGTAAAAACAAAACCACGGTCAGGAGAACCAACCAAAATTTTGTCCACAGCTTCCAGGAAAATTGTTCAGGATGCAAAGAAAAACCCAAAATTAACATCAGCTGAAATACTGGACTCTCTAAAACCTAGTGGTGTGGCTGTTTCCAAATGAATAATAAGGAGGTGCTTTAAGAAAAATGGGCTGCATGGTAGAGTCACCAGAAGAAAGCCACTTTTATGCACACAGAGGTAACAGGTAAGTAGTAGCCATTCAAACCCATTTGTGTCAATTTCTGTGCATATTTTCAGACCAAAATCAGCAGGGTGTGTCAACTTTTGATCAGGGTTATTTGGATGTTTTGGGTTGTCATTATGATTTAACCTTGCTATTCTGTTCGTTTCCACTATCCACTTGTACTGCTCCGGTCATTTTTGAGCGGACCTATTAAAATGCTGTTTTAGCTACTTAAAAAATTGTTTTTGAATACCTGTTGCATTATTATTCTGTATGTGAACATGGTTGGTCATTATAAAAAAAATACGTAAAAAAAACTCAATTTTTTTATTTATTTTGTGTTTATAAAGGTTACAAGGGCTTATTGAATTCTGCACAGAAATTGCAAACTTGAGCTTAACTAACTAACTAAAACAACTACTACTACTACTATAACAACTATAACTAACTATAACTATAACTAAAATTAACTATAGTATAAAATGCGTGCAAACATTTTGAAAAAATAGTAAAAATAATAAAAAAAATTTAAAAAAAAATCAGTTTTTTTCAGAAAATCTTCACATAATTCTATTGTTTACATTCAGGACAACAATAATACACAAGTTTATAAGCCTCATACCTGTACAGATTTGCATTCAAGGCTCAGATGTCTCCAGATCTTCTCTCCAACAAAACTGAGACTGGAATGGCTGGCTGAACTGCTTACTTACTGATAAGATAAGAAAAGAGACACCAGACACCACCCCCTGGAATGATGAGATAGCAGAGAAGAAAACAAACATTTGGCATTAGCTTTTCAGGTCTGCTTTGCACAGAGAACCAACACAAGGAAAATAAAAAAAAGCTCTTTTCTTTTACAATATGCAATGGTGACAACTGAATTTATTTATTTTTAGAGGAAAAGCAGGGTAAATAACATACAGAGAAAAAAATTGCACAGAACTGTACTGAAAGCCAATGCGTATGGTTTGTACTGAAAGCATGTGTAAATCTGCACTTAAAGCAACTGTTTACTTCATAAGCAATAGTAGATGCAATAGGTAGTTTCAAAAGAAATTATAACTCATTTGTTTTACTCAAAAAATTGCTGAAATTAGCATAAAATGCTATTCTGTCATTTTTGACCGGGAACAGTACAAGTGTAAAAAAAAAAAAAAAATACCCTTAGAAAGAACCCCTAAAATTAGGAAAATAGAAGTAACCACAAGTTTCAGAACCGCATAATGAATTTTTAAAAAAATATCAAAGTTCAAAAATGGTCATTTTTGACCGAACATAACAGCAGGGTTAAAAAGAGAAAACACGGTTTGACAATAAATGGATTCATCCAACCCTTAGCCATGAATGGAGAAAAAGTTTTGGTGTTATCATTCATATTCTCTGAAAAAAGCTGAGAAAGCAAAAATTCTGCTGGGATTTGTAAACTTTTGAGCACAACTGTATCGATACATCCCTGTGACCCGGGTCTATCTGATTTGGGAGGACTGGACAAGTTCAGGCGATTGTGCACGCTCACAATCAGAATCAACTGGCACCCGACGCTAAGTGCCAGGAGCGGTCCTGCATCACTACCGACACCTAAATCCCATAAATGTTGTGATCGAACACAATCACAGAATTTAGGGAGAGGGAAGACAGCCCCTCTGCCTTTGAATCAGAAACCCAGCGACATCATCACAGGGATCCGATCGTTGCCATGGTGACCTGAAAGTTATGCCTTTCAGAATAAAATAATGCAAATTACTTATTTTTTTCTATAAAATAGATTTATTGTGTAAAATTGCCAAAACATAAAAAAGTTAACTGTGGTATCATTGTAATCATACTGACCCGAAGAATAAAACTGCCTTATCAATTTTACCACAAGCGAAACAACATAACCCCCCAAAAAAATTCTTGAATTGCTGGTTTCTGTTCATTCTGCCTTCCAAAATCAAAATCGAAAAGGATCAAAAAATGTCACGTGTCTGAAAATGGTACCAATAAAAACTTTAACTTGTCCCGCAAAAACAAGCCCTCACAAGACTCGCATGACTCCCGCAAGTCCCCACTCAGGTCCGTCATCTGTTAATTGGACTATAGGGGTCTTCACATTACTGGGAGTGCAATTGCTCTGTAAAAGCGAAACAGCTCCTTGCTCCTCGAAAGAAATTCAGTAAATTCTGCACTCTCAAATCCCAATGCCCCCCTCCCTTCTGAGCCCCACAGTGTACCTAAACCACATATAGCGTTCACATGCTTGACATTTCTGAAGTGATGAGAGCCCACCAAATTTACGTGTGCATGTCTCCAGACGCATTAGCTGGACATAATGTGCTGGTCATTGCAATATACTGGTCACTACAATGGCAGTTTGCAATTCTCAGTCTGCAACATTCATTGCTGCTTGTTTCTGAAAAACACCCATAGAATCAAAACCATCACTACACCTGTAGATAAATTCCCAAAGTGATATAGTTTCCAAAATGGGGCCGCTTGATGGGAAATTTGGTTCTTCTAGCAATTAGAAGCTTGGTATGTGAAGTCCAAAAATTACTCTCAGAAAATCTACATTCCAGGAAGCAAATAGTGCTGTGTTCCTCCCGAGTGTCTTCATATGGCTAAGCAGTACTGTACAGCCACATACAGTGGGGCAAAAAAGTATTTAGTCAGTCAGCAATAGTGCAAGTTCCACCACTTAAAAAGGTGAGAGGAGTCTGTAATTTACATCATAGGTAGACCTCAACTATGGGAGACAAACTGAGAAAAAAAAATCCAGAAAATCACATTGTCTGTTTTTTTTTCATTTTATTTGCATATTAAGGAGGAAAATAAGTATTTGGTCAGAAACAAGCAATCAAGATTTCTGGCTCTCACAGACCTGTAACTTCTTCTTTAAGAGTCTCCTCTTTCCTCCACTCATTACCTGTAGTAATGGCACCTGTTTAAACTTGTTATCAGTATAAAAAGACACCTGTGCACACCCTCAAACAGTCTGACTCCAAACTCCACTATGGTGAAGACCAAAGAGCTGTCAAAGGACACCAGAAACAAAATTGTAGCCCTGCACCAGGCTGGGAAGACTGAATCTGCAATAGCCAACCAGCTTGGAGTGAAGAAATCAACTGTGGGAGCAATAATTAGAAAATGGAAGACATACAAGACCACTGATAATCTCCCTCGATCTGGTGCTCCACGCAAAATCCCACCCCGTGGGGTCAGAATGATCACAAGAACGGTGAGCAAAATCCCAGAACCACGCGGGGGGACCTAGTGAATGAACTGCAGAGAGCTGGGACTAATGTAACAAGACCTACCATAAGTAACACACTACGCCACCATGGACTCATATCCTGCAGTGCCAGACATGTGCCAGAGCTTAAGCCTGTACATGTCCGGGCCCGTCTGAAGTTTGCTAGAGAGCATTTGGATGATCCAGAGGAGTTTTGGGAGAATGTCCTATGGTCTGATGAAACCAAACTGGAACTGTTTGGTAGAAACACAACTTGTCATGTTTGGAGGAAAAAGAATACTGAGTTGCATCCATCAAACACCATACCTACTGTAAAGCATGGTGGTGGAAACATCATGCTTTGGGGCCGTTTCTCTGCAAAGGGGCCAGGACGACTGATCCGGGTACATGAAAGAATGAATGGGGCCATGTATCGTGAGATTTTGAGTGCAAACCTCCTTCCATCAGCAAGGGCATTGAAGATGAAACGTGGCTGGGTCTTTCAACATGACAATTATCCAAAGCACACCGCCAGGGCAACGAAGGAGTGGCTTCGTAAGAAGCATTTCAAGGTCCTGGAGTGGCCTAGCCAGTCTCCAGATCTCAACCCTATAGAAAACCTTTGGAGGGAGTTGAAAGTCCGTGTTGCCAAGCGAAAAGCCAAAAACATCACTGCTCTAGAGGAGATCTGCATGGAGGAATGGGCCAACATACCAACAACAGTGTGTGGCAACCTTGTGAAGACTTACAGAAAACGTTTGACCTCTGTCATTGCCAACAAAGGATATATCACAAAGTATTGAGATGAAATTTTGTTTCTGACCAAATACTTATTTTCCACCATAATATGCAAATAAAATGAAAAAAAAAACAGACAATGTGATTTTCTGGATTTTTTTCTCAGTTTGTCTCCCATAGTTGAGGTCTACCTATGATGTAAATTACAGACGCCTCTCATCTTTTTAAGTGGTGGAACTTCCACTATTGATGACTGACTAAATACTTTTTTGCCCCACTGTATGGGATATTGTCACGTTCAGTAGGAATTGTGAGACAAATCATGGTGCCATTTCTACCCCCTTCTTGTGTGAAAATGTAAAATCTGGGGCTAAACCAAAATTTTGATGGTAAAAGTGTAGTTATGTTTTCTTCACTGCCCAATGGTATCAAATTTTGTGACACAAATGTGGTGTCAACATGATCAATTCACCCCTAGATGAATTCTCTGTGAGTTGTAGTCTGTAAAATATGGTCACTTATGGGGGGTTCTGCTGTTCTGGCAACTCATGGGCTTTCCCAGTAGGTCATGGCACCCACAAAGCATAACAGTAAAATCTGCACTATAATATGCTGCTCCTTCCCTTCTGATCTTTGCACTGTGCCTGAAAATATTTCCTGATCACATGTAGGGTATTGGATCACTCAGGAAAATATTGACCTCAGTTTGTTGTAAAAATATTTCCTATTAGCCCTTAGAAAAATTAAAAACTTGTGGCTAAAACAACATTTTAGTGGTAAAAATGTTATTGTGCGGGTGATCGCCACCGGGTGTCAGCTGATTCCGACAGCTGACACCCTGCACTAAGTACATGCATCCAGGGAAGGTCATGTCTGATAATCTTTTGAACCATGTTAGGGCCCTATGGCGAGGTAAGCTCACACACATGCCTTGCATGGCTCATGTCCTCAACCTGTGGTGCAGCATTTTCTCAGCCACTATCCTGGCCTGGGTGATCTGCTCCAGAAAGCACATAGCTGCGTGCTCATTTCTGCCGTCCGCACCCCTCTGCTCATCGACTTTCATCAATACAAAAGTCTTTGTCCATGCCAGTTAACAGATTGATATGTGATGTGCCGACACAGAGGAATTCCACTCTGCACATGTTGCAGCGACTGTGGCAGCAGCAACGAGCCCTGGTCTCATGGATCTCCATGGACTTTTGCACCCAATAATAGACTGTACAGACTAGGTGATATTGCATTTTCTAGTGTGATTCATTAATGTCACGTAACTGCACTCTATGATATGTTTAGTGTCGCTTCTGTGTAAACAGTCATGTTTGGTCTACATCTACTGAGTTAGCTGTAGTGAAAGATGTGTCCATTCCAGTTATACTATTTCTATTCCCATGAAAGTTATTCCACTTCGGTGGTGGGTGTCAGGCCCTCATTGTTTAAAATGTGAGCACTACAAGTTGGGCGTCCATCTGCTGGATTGAGTGTTGAGAAAGTCCTGTCAGTCCCTATTCTACTATTTCTGCTGTGGTGAACTTGATTCCACTTTGGTGGTGTATGCCAATAATTTTTGGAAATGTGAACACTCCTTGCTGACTGTCCATCTGCTGGATTGGGTGTAGAGAAAGGCCTGCTGGTCCCTATTAGACTATTTCTACTGTGGTGAAATTGATGCCACTTCTGTGGTGTAAGGCCCGCATTTCTTTAAATATAAGGCCGGGGTCACACTGGCGAGGAATACGGCCGAGTGAGAGGCGCTAAAAGCACGCATTACACACAGACCAATGATTCTCTATGGGGTCCCTCGCACCAGCCGTATATATCTCATCCGTAGTCTAGGCTCCGTGCCAATAGCAGCATGCTGCGATTGTCAGCGTACTACGGCCGTAGTACGCCAATGCAAATCTATGGGTGCGCAAAAAATACGGATTACACACGGACCACACATGTGACTTGCGAGAAATACGCACCCGGTGTCAGTAAACTCACACTGACAGGTTTAATAAAGAAATGAAAGAATAGATATAGACACATAGAATACATACACACACACATATATATATATATATATATATATATATGCATTCTATGTGTCTATATCTATTCTTTGGTTTCTGTTAGAAACCCTGTCATAGGGCTCCATTATATGGCCATTTTGTACGCCTGCGAGAAAATCTCGCTATACGGATTACATACGGATGCTTACATGCGCAAAATATGCGACCACACATTGATTACGGATGACATACGGAGCACTGTTTAGGGGCCATTCATCCGTATTACGCATGTAAAATACTGACCGTATTTTGCGTCGGTTAGTGTGACCCTGGCCTCACACACCTTGTAGGGTGTAGAAAAAGACCTGTTGGTCTTTATTTGACTATTTCTATGGTGGTGAAATTGATGTCACTTTGGTGGTGTATGCCAATAATTTTTGGAAATATGAACACTGCTTGCTGAGTGTTCATCTGCTTGACTGGGTGTAGAGAAAGACCTGTTGGTCCCTATTAGGCCAGAGCCACACTTGCGAGAAACTCGCACGAGGCTCGCGTCTCAATACCCAGCACTGCCGCCGACACTTGACCCGAGCGCTCAGCTGCATAGAGATACATGCAGCTGCACACTCTGGTTCCAAGTGTGACCCTGCCTTAGACTAATTCTATTGTGGTGAAATGTTTATAAAATGGAAAGAGGGAGGCATATCTAAAGAAGAATATAATGCTGTCTGCAGAACCTGCAGGGCACAAATCAGATTAACTCAAGCTGACAATGAATTGAGGCTTGCAAGAGATGTCAAAAGCAATAACAAAAGGATTTTGGGGATATGTCAAAAGTAAAAGAAAAGTCAAAGATGCTACAGGATTTTTACCGGATGAAAATGATGAAATGGTAAGACAGGATGTTGAGAAGGCCGAACTTTTAAATTCCTATTTTGCATCTGTTTTCTCTCAGAAAGGAAATGTAACATCAACTGTTCTTCACTGTCCTATTAAGGGAATAGAAGAATCCAGGATACCTATAAACAAAAAGATAGTGAGGAAACACTTAGCTAACCTAAATTAATTCAAGTCTCCAGGTCCAGATGAATTACACCCCAGAGTACTGAAGGAGATAGCAGAAGAAATTTTTGAACCCCTCTCCATAATCTTTGAAAATTCTTGGAGAACAGGTGAAGTCCCAGAAGACTGGAGAAGAGCAAATGTTGTTCCTATCTTCAAAAAGGGGAAGAAGGTGGACCCAGGCAACTATAGGCCGGTGAGTCTGACTTCCATGCCAGGAAAGACCTTTGAACAAATTATTAAACAACATGTATGTCAGTACCTGGATAAGAATGAAGTGATTAAACAGAGTCAGCATGGGTTTGGAACAAATAAGTCATGTCAGACCAACTTAATTTCCTTCTTTGACGGAATCACTGATTGGGTGGATCAAGGAAATGCTGTAGATATAGTATATCTTGACTTCAGCAAAGCATTTGACAAAGTATCTCCTACAATCCTTACTGAAAAAATGACTAAGTATGGAATGGACAAGGCAACTGTTAGGTGGATTCATAACTGGCTTAGTGATCGGACCCAAAGAGTGGTCGTAAATGGCTGCACATCCAGTTGGAAGAATGTCTCAAGTGGGGTACCACAGGGCTCTGTCCTGGGCCCTGTATTGTTCAACATCTTTATCAACGATTTAGATGAAGGAATTGAGGGTAAACTGATTAAATTTGCTGATGACACAAAGATAGGAGGGATAGCTAATACTAGAGAAGAGAGAGAGAGGATTCAAAAAGATATAAATAAACTGGAGAAGTGGGCAGCAACTAACAGAATGGTTTTTAACAGGGAAATATGCAAAGTACTACATCTGGGCAATAAAAATGAAAAAAGCATATACAGAATGGGAGGAATAGGGCTGAGCAACAGCACATTTGAAAAAGACTTGGGTATACTAATAGATCACAGACTGAATATGAGTCAACATTGTGATGCAGCAGCAAAAAAGGCAAATGCAATTCTAAGATGTATTAACAGAAGCATACAGTCTTGATCACGTGAAGTCATTATTTCCCTCTACTCCTCTTTGGTCAGACCTCATCTGGAATATTGTGTCCAGTTTTGGGCACCACATTTTAAAAAGGCATCAACAAACTGGAGCAAGTTCAGAGAAGAGCAACCAGAATGGTGACCGGTCTGCAAACCCTGTCTTATGAGGAAAGGTTGCAGGATTTGGGATTGTTTAGTTTGCAAAAGAGAAGACTGAGAGGAGACTTAATAGCTGTCTACAAATATCTAAAGGGCTGTCACATTGTAGAAGGATCAACTTTATTCTCATTTGCACAAGGAAAGACTAGAAGCAATGGGATGAAACTGAATGGTAGGAGACACAGATTAGATATTAGAAAAAACTTTTTGACAGTTAGAGTGATCAATGAGTGGAACAAGCTGCCACGAGAAGTGGTGAGTTCTCCTTCAATGGAAGTCTTCAAACAGAGGCTGGACAGACATCTGACTGGGATGATTTAGCGAATCCTGCTTTGAGCAGGGGGTTGGACCAGATGGCCAAGGAGGTCCCTTCCAACTCTACGATTCTATGATTCTATGAAATTAATGCTACTTCTGTGGTACCAGCTCCTCATTTCTTTAAATGTGAACACACCTTGTATGGTGTTCATCAGTTGGATAGGGTGTAGAGAAAGACCTGTTGGTCCCTATTTTACTATTTCTACTGTGGTGAAATTGATGACACCTTAGTGGTGTATGCCAATATTTTTGGGAAATGTAAACACTCCTTGCTGAGTGTCCATCTGCTGGATTGGGTGTAGAGAAAGACCTGTTGGTCCCTATCAGACTATTTCTACTGTGGTGAAATTGATGCCACTTCTGTGGTGTAAAGCCCAAATTTCTTTAAATGTGAACAAACCTTGTAAGGTGTTCATCTGCTGGATTGGGTGTAGAGAAAGACCTGATGGTCCATATTCTACTATTTCTACTGTGGTGAAATTGATGCCACTTTGGTGGTATATGCCAATACTTTTTGGAAATGTGAACACTCCTGGTTTGGTCTCCTTCATGCGTGTTGCCTATAGCAGTAGGCCTCAGAGACTGTTAGGCCTCCACTTCCTTGCGCTCAACTACCCGTGTTACTAACCTTAATTTTTGTTTACAATGGTAGTCTATGAAACTGATATTTGTGCCACCTGAGTGTGGCTCAGCATGAAAGCAGGTAGAGGTGTTGCATGTGTTATTAGGGCTCCCAGCAAAGGGGCCCTACATCGATCCCTCATCCACCTCATCTTACTGTGACATTCATTGGAAAGCTGTAAATGCTGTCCCAGACCCTGATACCCCATGCCTGGTTGCTGCAGTCCTATGCTGAAATTTTTACTGTGGGTGAATTGAGGCCACTTTCCTGGTGTCTGTCTCTCATTTAATGTGTTTTGGCAGCATTTGGGGCTGTTATAAGGTGTTGTGCATACGTTTGTTTTTGCCTCCCATTGACGTGAATGGTGTTTGGTAATTTTCGGTGAATATTCAATAAATTAATCAGCGAATATTGCAAATCCAGTGAACATAATCCGAATCAAACATTGAAATATTCGATCATCTCTAGTGGCAACTCATGGGCTCTCTCAGTGGGTCATGGCACTTGCAAATGATAACAGTGAAATCTGGCACTTCTTGCCTTTTGAGCTTTTGCACTGTGCCTGAAAAATATTTCCCGATTAGGCCTCTTTCATACATCCGTCTGTCACCATCAGTCAAAATCCGCCGTTTTGCTTAAAAAACGGATCCGCCATTTTTCTTGGCGGATCCTTTTTTTTTCCCATTGAGTTGCATTACTGGCGGATCTTGATGGATGGTCATCTGTTGGATCCGTTTTTATACGGATCCGCCAAAATTTTGGCTTCCGCCGACTTGCCCGGACGGACAATGAAACGTTTTTTTTGGCCTGCCGGATCCGCATTTTACAGTGCGCATGCACGGAGGAATTGACTCAGCCAGAAATTTAACCCTAAACTCGGTTCTGGCAGCTGAAAAAAATCTCTCTCTCCTTTTCCAGGCACGGTTTCCTTTAAATTTCTGCCTTATCCGGATCCGTCAAAATAATGGTCCGGTGACACCCATTTGTTTTAATCCGCCAACGGATCCGTTTTCCGCCATTTTGATGGATTTCAACTGAGCTAAAAAATGGATGTGTAAAACAGGCCTAACAAGTAGAGCAATGGCGCACTCAGGAAATTATAGACCTCAGTTTGTTGTAAAAAAAATTCCTTTTAGCCCTGAGAAAAATTTAAAACATTAAAAACATTTTAGTTGGAAAAATGTAACTTTGTCGGAGAAGGGATTTCTATGTCTCCTCGGGTGTAGCTCAGGAGGAGCTTTTGCCTAGGTACTTAGGATTGGGAGAAATAAAACAAGAGACACAGGTTGCTTGTCTATCAAGTAAATCTCATCCTCTATTAAGGTGGGGGCTTGATCTTTTATAGCAAACCAGAAGAGGAAATGAACAAATATGGACAATTCCGTAACATTGTGCAACAATTGACAAAAATGGAGGAGAGCTTACACAATAATTGGCAAGAATGATAGTTATATAGATATGTCAACTATATCATAGAATCATAGAATCGCAGAGTTGGAAGGGACCTCCTGGGCCATCTGGTCCAACCCCCTGCTCAAAGCAGGATTCGCTAAATCATCCCAGTCAGATGTCTGTCCAGCCTCTGTTTGTTAATCTGTGTCTCCTCCCATTCAGTTTCATCCCATTGCTTCTAGTCTTTCCTTGTGCAAATGTGAATAAAGTTGATCCTTCTACAATGTGACAGCCCTTTAGATATTTGTAGACAGCTATTAAGTCTCCTCTCAGTCTTCTCTTTTGCAAACTAAACATTCCCAAATCTTGCAACCTTTCCTCATAAGACAAGATTTGCAGACCGGTCACCATTCTGGTCGCTCTTTTCTGAACTTGCTCCAGTTTGTTGATGTCTTTTTTAAAATGTGGTGCCCAAAACTGGACACAATATTCCAGATGAGGTCTGACCAAAGAGGAGTAGAGGGAAATAATGACTTCACGTGATCTAGACTGTATGCTTCTGTTAATAAATCCTAGAATTGCATTTGCCTTTTTTGCTGCTGCATCACACTGTTGACTCATATTCAGTCTGTGATCTATTAGTATACCCAAGTCTTTTTCACATGTGCGATTGCTCAGCCCTATTCCTCCCATTCTGTATATGCTTTTTTCATTTTTATTGCCCAGATGTAGTACTTTGCATATTTCCCTGTTAAAAACCAATCTGTTAGTTGCTGCCCACTTCTCCAGTTTATTTATATCTTTTTGAATCCTCTCTCTCTCTTCTCTAGTATTAGCTATCCCTCCTATCTTTGTGTCATCAGCAAATTTAATCAGTTTACCCTCAATTCCTTCATCTAAATCGTTGATAAAGATGTTGAACAATACAGGGCCCAGGACAGAGCCCTGTGGTACCCCACTTGAGACATTCTTCCAACTGGATGTGCAGCCATTTACGACCACACTTTGGGTCCGATCACTAAGCCAGTTATGAATCCACCTAACAGTTGCCTTGTCCATTCCATACTTAGTCATTTTTTCAATAAGGATTGTATGAGATACTTTGTCAAATGCTTTGCTGAAGTCAAGATATACTATATCTACAGCATTTCCTTGATCCACCCAATCAGTGATTCCGTCATAGAAGGAAATTAAGTTAGTCTGACATGACTTATTAGTTACAAACCCATGCTGACTCTGTTTAATCACTTCATTCTTATCCAGGTACTGACATACATGTTGTTTAATAATTTGTTCAAAGATCTTTCCTGGTATAGAAGTCAGACTCACCGGCCTATAGTTGCCTGGGTCCACCTTCTTCCCCTTTTTGAAGACAGGAACAACATTTGCTCTTCTCCAGTCTTCTGGGACTTCTCCTGTTCTCCAAGAATTTTCAAAGATTATGGAGAGGGGTTCAAAAATTTCTTCTGCTATCTCCTTCAGTACTCTGGGGTGTAATTCATCTGGACCTGGAGACTTGAATTCATCTAGGTTAGCTAAGTGCTTCCTCACTATATTTCTGTTTATAGATATCCTGGATTCTTCTATTCCCTTAATAGGACAGTGAAGAACAGTTGATGTTACATTTCCTTTCTGAGAGAAAACAGATGCAAAATAGGAATTTAAAAGTTCGGCCTTCTCAACATCCTGTCTTACCATTTCATCATTTTCATCCTGTAAAAATCTTATAGCATCTTTGACTTTTCTTTTACTTTTGACATATCCCCATATCATGAGTTATGAGATATTATTTAATTGGAGGTGACGAGAACACATGTGGGGGTTCTGGCATTTCCCTTCTGTCAATTTAACAATTCGTGGAACCATATCCTGTTAGTACATTTTGGCCAAAAAAGATATTTGGCCTTGACATATTTAGACATTATTTAAAGGAAGAAGAGGGGAATTTGGAACTGACCTCTGGCAGAATTATCCAACCACGTAGACAGTTGATAACAATTAAAATGGTGTCATGGGTTACCAGTTGTTTTTCAGTTATTTTTCTAGACTTTAGAGAACTAAGATTAACCATTTCTTTGACAACTCCCCTCTTTTTATCATTCTGTCTACCTACCTCTATCTACCTCTATCTGCCCTTGCCTTTATCCGAGGCCTGCAAGATAACCCTACTTCACAAAATACACGGCTTGTCCTATGTATATCATGGGATACCAGTCCTGCTGTGTATCCATTCAGATTATATCTGTAAATCAGACCTCCTTTCCCTACATCTCTTTTACTTATTGCCCTATCTCAGAGGAATACAGATTTTATTGAGGGGAGTTATGTCTGTTTTGTGTGTAACGTGTTAATAAGATATAGTAAATTCATAATTACTGTAATACATTGTAACATATATTTTGATATCTTAGTATATATGTATTTTTATATCTTTATTCATTAGTAAGTGTTAATCATTTAAAGTCCATAATGCATGTAAATCTTCATTGTTGTAGTTCTTTGTAAAGTTCTTGTCTTTGGCTTTGTTCAAACCAGTGGTTTTCCACAATGCATACAATCAGCCAGATTCACTGAAGTTTGCATGTTGCAGAATATACATTCACAGTAAAGTCCAGTTATCAGGGTACTCATCACTTGAGTTTGCTTTATATCAGAGTCAGTATTGATTCTAGCTTTAAGTTTACCTGGATAATATTTACAATTAGAACCGAGAACTTTCTTTATGAGTAAAACAAATATTCTTATCATTACTGCAATAACCAATATCACAAAAACTGCTTGAATTAGAAAATGAATTATTCCTGATATCCATCCGCCTATCCCATTAAATAGATTCAAAGGATTTAACCTCACGAGCCATTCAGGAAGGGGCAGGTCTTCCGGGGAATTAAGCTTACGTATTCCTTCCTTTATCAGCCTAGCTTGTTCTATGTCATGAGTAACTCTCATCAGTCCGGATGGATCTATAGAGTGGCAGCAGGCAGGTCCCACTACCTGAAAGAATCCCCCTTGAGATGCGGTGAGATAGTCGAGCACCATAGAGTGTTGGTTAGTTATAACAATGAGCTGTCTCATATATGCAGATTCTACATTGATGGCGTCAAATAAATACTCAGTTACATTATCAAAAATATCACCCGATTCCTCTATCATCTGAGCATTTCTTAGAGTTCCGAACATAACTCCCAGAGGTCCAGTGAGGACCATCCCAGTTTTGAGATACCATGGAGTGTGCATTAAATGTTTGGGTGGCTATGGAGAGGGTGCACTACGTTTTGCTATCATGTGGCTAGGGAAATTTTTATAAGGAAAGTCATTCTCATTCCATACCCAGGTGGCTGGCTCTAACCTAGCCAGTGTACATGCACCTTCAGCTCATTTAGGAATCCACCTATATGCATTGCTCAGACATACTATGTTTATAAACTGAAATCCATTAAGAAAAGCTATTGCTATCGAAACTAACCGGGTAGTGGAAGTGTAAAGACACCATGAGTCGTCTAAATCTGTAGTGACTGACCTATAATATCGTAATGTCTGAAATTCTGGGTCAGTATTTATAGTTATAAACATCTCAGCAGCTCCATCTCCATACTGACCTTCTCTTCATCTACGTGAACTGCCTTTCTCTCTGTCAATGGAGTTACAAAATACTGCATAGTTTTTGCAGCCATTGGGGCATGTGAACAAATCCAACAATTGGATAGATTTCGGGCCTGGGCAATGTAATTCTGATACTGAACAAAATTATTAGCCCACTGTTTTGACACATCACTATCCCATGGTTCAAAGACATCATTATCTTTTTTACATTGAATAGATGCAATCACAGTGAGAAGCAAGAATGGATAGTACTTCCCAAATTCCATTCTCCTTTAGTTCTTCTAAAATCTCTTGCAGTGAGATCCGTGAATCCAGACTTTCCTTCCAGCTTAACAGATGTGGGCGTGATCAGCTGGACTTGATAGGGTCCCTCAAAGTGAGGATCTAGACTTTTCCTCAGGTGCTTTTGCGTCACCACCCAGTCTCCTGGCTTAAGGTCATGTGAGCCTGATAAGGAGGACGGATCTGGAAGGGAACTGAAAACAGGCGTATGAATTTGCTGCAATACCTGTTGCAATGCACCCACATAGGCCGTCATATTTGAATGAGAGGCCTGCATCTGCTGGGGAAAGTACAATCCTGTCTTGGGAGAGCTCCCAAAAAATACCTCATATGGACTCAAACTTGTCTTTTTGTTGGGAGTTACCCTAACAGTGTACAATGCAATGGGAAGACACTCAGTCCGTGGTCTACCTGTTTCTGCCATTGCTTTTTGAATTTTCAATTTCAGTGTACCATTTAACCTTTCCACCCTGCCACTACTGTGAAGATGATAGGGAGTGTGAAATGATTGCTCCATCCCTAAGGCTCAGGTGATTCCTTGGCACACCTGTGACGTGAAATGACTACCTCGGTCACTTTCAATTACCTCTGGCACTCCAAACAAGTTCTGAAAGTAGCTTTTTAACCACAGTGCGTGTATTTGCATGAGCACAGGGCCATGCCTCTGGCCAATTGGAGAAATGATCCACACATACCAGCACGTATTCATAGTTGCCTACTCTCGGAAGCTGAATGAAATCAATCTGCAGTCGCTGAAAAGGGTACAATGGCCTGGGGGTGCACTTTGGTGGCACCTTCACCGTTTTTCCTACATTTTGGCATGCACAGATTACACCTCCCTGTATGAATTTTGCAGCAGCATAATGGAACCCTGGTGCGACCCAACTTGCTTTTACCTGGCTTACCATTCCATCCTTGGATTGCTGTGTTAGTACGTGGGAGAGGGAGCACACCATAGGGAACAATGCCCTGGGCAAGCAATACTTACCATCCGCTCTCCACAATCCATCTTCTTCCTTCGCACCTGCGTGCCTTTGCCATTCTTCCTTTTCTGGTGCAGAGGCCTGTTCTTGCAGGCTCTGGAGTAATTGAAGATCCACCTCCCCCGACACCTGTACAGAGTATGTTCCTGCAGGAAGAGGGAACAAAGCAGCAGCCTTGGCTGCTGTATCAGCTCGGTTATTACCTTCGGCTTCCTTTGTGTGCTCTTTAGTGTGAGCTTGCACTTTCACTATAGCAACCTTTTTTTTTAGGCAGCTCCAATGTTCTGAGAAGCTGAGCCACCAATTCTGCATTTTTAATGGGCTTACCAGAGGAACCAACAAACTTTCTGCTCTTCCATAATCATGGCAGATGCCAAATGCGTGGCACTATCAGTAAATGCTCCTCCATTATACATGCCTCAGCGAGTGCTTTCAATTCAGCTTCCCCGAGCAGACATCCCAAAAGGTAAAGCTTTACTTTGTACCACCTTATGTTGATCAACCACTGAATAACCTGTATAAGGTACTTCATCTTGATAAATCCTGTGACACATCTACATAAAACTCTGGATTTACATTAGCGATTGGTGTCTCTTGCACATTGGCAAGTAGCCATGTTAAAAAAAAATACAGTACACCCTCAGCATGCCCCCCCATTTCATTACAATGCAAATGGAATGGGAGGTCATAATTTGGGATTCCTAGTGCTGAGGCTGAGAGAAAGGCTTCCTTCAGGTTCTTGAACCCCTCTTTTGCTTCCAGGGTCAGTTGGTATGGCTGTCCCTTGTTGTACCACAATGACAACACATCAAAGAGAAGCTGTATCGTTTGTGATGCAGAGGGAATCCATTCTCTACAGTAGCTGGTCAGCCCCAGGAATATACTCAGTGGCAGATGGAAGTGAGCTCCATTGCTTGGCTTATGGCTTTTTCTGCTGGTGTTATGTGTTTCAGCTGAGGCGAAATGCAATGACCTAAGAAAACAACCTTTTCCTTTGCTATTAGCAGTTACCTCTTTAAACCTTACATCCTTCATGGTACAAAAATATTAACAAGGAAGCTGTTTCCATTAGACATACAGTACCTGTTTGATCTCTCTGTTCAGGGGATATCGTCTAATATGCACCGGTACAGTTCCTTTCTTCAATCTGATGGATACTGGTATTATACTAAACCAACATCTGTCGTATCATTTATCTATACTGCAGGTAGCATCTGCTCGAACATTTGTTGAATGTCCTCATCTTGGTCAGTTGCAGTTTTTCTCTCCATCTAGCTAAAATAGCAACATCATTGTGAGAGGGTTTCTTCAGACAATGGGCCTGTAACAGTAATGCCTTTCTTCCAAACTTAAAAAAAACTGCATTCATAGCACTCAGGATATCAGCACCTATCAAGACTATGGGACATTTATCTGAGACTAGCAATTAGGCACACAAGTTTGTGGTACGTGCTATTCACACTTTCTAGGGTTCTGTTTAGGGATGGGCGAATCCTAAATTACTCGGAATCGCTAGACTCTAACGAGTCCGAGTGCAGGACTCGCTACTCGTTGCGAGTCTAGCGAGTCCAATGTTAATTAATGGGGAAGCGAGTTTGCAGCGATTCCTCTGCTGCTGGACCCGGATTAACTGTCAAAAATGATCCTACAGTGATAGCGAGTTAGCAAAACTCTGAATGCTCTCGGATTTAAACTCTGAAAGCAAAACTCGGATTTAAACTCTGAAAGCAAAACTCGGATTTAAACTCTGAAAGCAAAACTCGGATTTAAACTCTGAAAGCAAAACTCGGATTTAAACTCTGAAAGCAAAACTCGGATTTAAACTCTGAAAGCAGAAAGCATTGATCTGAGAATCTGAGTAGAATACAAAACGGACCAAAACTAGGATTGCCATTGATTTACTTTGGACTCGTTACTGTGCGAGTAATCGCTTGGAAACTCGCAGAGTACCGAGTCCTGCGAGTCCCCTACTACTCGCAGAGTAACGAGTCCTAACGAGTAGATTCGCCCATCCCTAGTTCTGTTTCATACAATGGATGAACTATTCCACCTGCTCCTAATCCCTGTACCATTTTCCCTGTCATGAATCGTTGTGGCATATCCTTTTTCTTATATATTCTAGTACGGCTCACCCCCTATCAATCAGGCATTTTAATTGTTTCCCAGGAGGAAGATTTAATTATGTGGTTAGTGAATGGACCATCCTGTGGGGGAACCGATATTCTTGTTTCCACTTTTCTGGGTCTGTTATCCCATCTTTCCTTTTCTTCTCTCTCTACTGTTACCCTGTGAAGTATACCTGCCGCCTGCATCACAGTTTTCACAGCATTATTAAATGCATCCGGAAGTATATTCACCATAACAGGAGTTGCCTTCTGCTGCTTCTTTACTTTCCTATTGGTAATCTGGTCCTCTATCCCCTAAACATGGGAAGGGATTGTATATACATTCTGGCCGTACTCCCATCACCTCTGTTCTTAGATCTTCTTTCAATCCTGTCAGTAACATATTTTTACAAATTTGGCTTCTCTGAGGTTTTTCAAATCATAGTTATGAGGTGTAAGGGTTGTCTGCAAGTGTATTGTAAAATGTTTCCTCATTTCTCCCTTCCGTAGGAATTGCCTGGGGCTGTTCCTTACCGGTGTGGAGAAACTTTCTGTGAACCCCTGTGGCAACCCAAGGGTAATAAGAATAGAGGAGAAGCATCATATAAAAGTCAGCTAGTTTGCATCTGCGGAGACATGGAGATCAGTCCTCCCCCTGTGTTTGGCACCTATGGGACCCCTGGCTGATTGTGTATCACCAGGGTCTACCAGAGATGGGGTGGAGATGAGGCTACACGAACTAGGCAAGTATAGAATTATACAAATGTTAAGGCTGCAGACACAGAAGAAATCTCCTGTCAGCACATAACTTCGCTTGTTGGGCTGCTTAAGGGGGGGGGCGGTCTCATCCCCTCCGCTACTACAGGGGCGGAGGGAGCTGTGGAAACACAGACTGATCTTGTGAAGGGTGAGCAGTCTGTGTGTGGAGACGCTGCAGATTGCCTGACATACATTCTCTCATTCTAACTTCATCACACTTAGTATTAACTTCATCATTCTTAGTATTAAAACAGATCATATCATTCAGAAGTTCTGATCCATGCTGCAACTTGCACACCCTAGTCATATTTTCCAATCCATACAGCATGCTCCTTACCTAAACACTTATCGTATCTCTGAGCATCCAAACATCCATTCCTTGGCACTAATGCCTTTTCAAGAATTGTCAGCGGTATTGTTAACTGCTTCATAATCCTGCCCAAGATGCACCAGGTCCTCTATCTTATATCTCGGATCCGTAGTCTGTCCTGACCTGGTGTGCCTAGCACCCATAACAGCTGTCAAGGGTAGCGACCCCTGTCTTCAGCCCTGTTATGTAATAGCGGGATCCCACTGGTCTAACTACAATAGCCAGCAATCCTACTATCAAAGCAATAACCTGAACGGCAGCTCTCTGTTCTATCCTGATGCTGATACATACTCTCCCAAACAATTAGAGAGATTACTGTCAACAACACAGTTCCAAACACAAGCGCTATATACTCCTCATACATCTGGATCTGAGCCCTTACTAAACTCTGAATATGCAAGGTCTATTCCTGAATCCACTCCGGGTTCAATAAGACAATATTCGTGCGTGATATTATCTTGCCACCTTGGCATATACCATCTAGAGTACAATACATCTACCCAGCTTTTAAACAATGCATGTGACAAGAATATACTACGCACCTATACTGGTGAACTGAACACAGACCCTTGTCACACAGCATATGGTACACACATGGTAAGCATCTGTCTGACATTTCAATCATATCCATACACGCAATACGTCTGTACTCTCTCGCTCCCCGCATCTTATCAAAAATGCTCTAGTGCCAATGGACAAAAACATAAATGACATCTATTTGTAGAAACTCTTGCTTGGTTCGCTATATCCTCTAATTAGCATCCTATCAGAGTACCGGGTTGCATACAAAAAACATTTACATTTATATTCACATAGATTTTCTTCACGTGATTTTCACTCTTCACTACAAACTCCCACCCGGGACCTTCCTATAAGTTTTTTCCAAGTAGCAACTAACCAGAGAGTTTTTTCTTACTCACTGCTTTGAATAATGAAAAGGCTATTTATACACTGAGCACACATCATTTAGTCTCCATACATCAACAGCGCAGCTTAGTGCCCCACAACACAGATTCAGCAATATATCAGGACCATAGTATAATCAGATCAGTTCAGCACAGCATTATCAGTACTACTTAATAATTAACATCTGACAAGGCATCAACAAATAAAAGAAGAATAAAAGTTAGAAAAAACATAAACCAAGTATAGCAAAGCAGGATCAAGACAATTTGATTGCAATATTTTCAATATTAACAAACTTTGACATCATTACAAACAGAAAGACAGGAACCTTTGTTATAGATACAGACAAAACAAATGGAAAATCATCGCACTTCATCCTGAAACAAAACAATTGTTAACAGCACTTAAACAAACAGACAATCAAGCAAGAGATAACAAATAATATATAACTTTTTTATCCGAGGGCTTTTCCCATTAGAAATCCCCACAGACTGACTCCAGATAGCCTCTTTTCCCGGAGAGAAAACAGTGTGAGTAACAAATCTACTCACTTACCCGGGATCTGGTTTTCTGTTCAGGATAGAGGTGGTCAATTGTTCAGTCTGAGATGAAAGTCGAAGGGGAATATTATATCCCACTGAAGGCCTCCAAGTTGTCGGAGAAGGGATTTCTATGTCTTTTTGGGTGTAGCTCAGGAGGAGCTTTTGCCTAGGTACCTAGGATTGGGAGAAATAAAGCGAGAGACACAGGTTGCTTGTCTATCAAGTAAATCTCATCCTCTATTAAGGTGGGGGCTTGATCTTTTAAAGCAAACCAGAAGAGGAAATGAACAAATATGGACAATTCCGTAACATTGTGTAACAATTGACAAAAATGGAGGAGAGATTACACAATAATTGGCAAGAATGATAGTTATATAACGATATGTCAACTATATCATGAGTTATGAGATATATTTAATTGGAGGTGACGAGAATATATGTGGGGGTTTTGGCATTTCCCTCATGTCAATTTAACAATTCGTGGAACCATATCCTGTTAGTACATTTTGGCCAAAAAAGATATTTGGCCTTGACATATTTAGACATTATTCAAAGAAAGAAGAGGGGAATTTGGAACTGACCACTGGCAGAATTATCCAAACACGTAGACAGATGATAACAATTAAAATGGTGTCATGGGTTACCAGTTGTTTTTCAGGTATTTTTCTAGGCTTTAGAGAACTAAGATGAACTAATTTCTTTGACAACTTATTATTTCCTCACCGCTGAGAGGTGTAAAACTCTGAGTGACATGTGATGTCAATATGATCACTGCACTTATAGATGAATTCATTGGGCAGTGTAGTTTGCAAAATGAGTTCACATATAGGAGATTTCCATTGTTCTGGCACCTCATGGGATCTGCCAATGTGACATGGCACCCTCAAACCATTCCAGCAAAATCTGAACTCCAATATGGCGCCTCTTCCCTTCTGAGCTTTGCACTGTGCCTCAGTACTATTTCCCCACATGCGAGGTATAGACGTACTCAAGAGAAATTGTACAACAAATTGTAAGCTGCAGTTTCTCCTGTTGCCCTTATGAAAATGCAATATTTTGTGATGAAAATATGTGTGGGTAAAATTTGATTTTTTTTACTTTTATGGTTCAACGTTATAAACTTCTGTGAATGCTGTGAAGCGTTCCTTGAGAAGTCTAGTCTCCAAAATGAGTCACTTGTGGACGGTTTCCACTGTTTATGCACATCAGAGGCTCTCCAAATGGGACATGATGTCTGCTAATGATTACAGGAAATTTTAAATTCAAAAAGTCAAATGACACTCCTTCCCTTCAGAGCCCTGCTGTGCGCTCAAACAGTAGTTTTCTCCCTCATATTGGGTATCAGCGAACTCAGGAGTAATTGCAAAACAAATTGCCTGATGCAATTTCTCCTGATACCCTTGCAAAAATGCAGTATTTTGTGCTAAAACATGTTTGAGGGAAATTTTCTCTTTTTTTTTTTTCATGGCTCAACGTTATAAACTTTTGTGAAGCATCTGAGGGTTCAATGTGCTCACCACACATCTAGATAAGTTTCTGGAGGGGTCTAGTTTCCACATTTTTCATTTGTGGGGGATTTTCACTGTTTAGGCACATCAGAGGCTCTCCAAACGCGACATGACATCCAACAATTGTTCCAGCAAAATTTGCATTCAAAAAGTTAAATGGTGCTCCTTCCCTTCCGAGCTCTGCCGTGCACCCAAACAGTTGTTTTCTCCCTCATATGTGGTATCGGTGTATTCAGGATAAATTCTACAACAAACTGTATGGTGCCATTTCTACTGCTACCTTTATGAAAATGCAATATTTTGTGCAAAAAAGTGATTTTCTCCCTCATGTAGGGCATTGGCATGCTCTGGAGAAATTACGCAACAAATTTTGGGGTCTATTTTTCCCTGATACCATTGGTAAAATAAAAATAAATTTGATCTGAAATACAAATTTTTGTGAAAAAAGTTAGATGTTCATTTTTTTTCCACATTCCAAAAATTCCTGTGAAGCACCTGAAGGGTTAATAAACTTCTTGAATGTTCTTTTGAGCTCCTTGAGGGGTGCAGTTTTTAGAATGATGTCACTTTTGGGTATCTTCTATCATATAGACCCTTCAGAGAGACTTCAAATGTGATGTGGTCCCTAAAAAAATGATGTTGTAAAAATGAGAAACCTTTGTTCAACTTTTAACCCTTATAACTTCCTAACAAAAAAATGTTGTTTCTAAAATTGTACTGGTGTAAAGTAGACACGTGGGAAATATTACTTATTAACTATTTTGTGTGACATATCTCTGTGATTTAAGTGCATAAAAATGTAAAGTTGGAAAATTGTAAAATTTTCTAAATTTTTGCCAAATTTCCATTTTTTTCTCAAATAAGCGCAAGTTATATCAAAGAAATGTTACCATTATTATGAAGTATAATTTGTCAGAAAAAAAAATCTCAGAATCAACAGGATCCGTAGAAGCGTTATTATCTCATAAAGAAGTTATTATCTCATAAAGGATTTGTGGTCAGAATTGTAAAAATTGGCCTGGTAATTAACGTGCAAGCCATCCTGGGGGGTAAAGGGGTTAAAGAACTTTCTGTGACTTCCTTTTTCCAGTTTGCCAGAAGGTTAGGATTTTTATAACGATAACCTGGTATAGTGAGATCCTTAGGTGTCTAGGGACATTACCTGATCTGATATAATTGTGCAAACTCTGCAACATTATTTGGTCTTTATAGAATTTGATTAACTCTTTGAAGGCTGCACTGAATGACAGAATGTGCGTTTTTTTGTGTAAAGGATCTATTGGAAAAAAACATCTTTAGCTTCTGTTATCCATTGATTGGTGTCTGTGCCTGTAGATAGAAAACCTGCCATACCCTGATTTAACAGAAAATGTTAGGGACTAATGTAAACCCAAATACGTATATAGTAACTAAACACATTGGTAAGTAAAAAATAACTTTTATTGAACTAATAAAAAATTTGATGCAGCATCCAAGATACAATAGGAAAGTAGAATCCTCCCCGAAACATTCACTACAGAGACCATGGTTCCTGCTTTCTCATTTTTTATTTTTGTTGTTTTTTGGGGATTTTTAAAAAATATTTTTACACTTTTTCATAACTTGTTTATGATTTTTTTTTTTTTGGATGGGGCATCAACTGGTTTGTGACAGATTGCTGATCTGATACTCTGCATTGTTTCTACACTGCAGGGCATCAAAGCGGCATCTGACAGGCAGGGGAGGATTTGTGTCAGCCTCTGCTCTTAGCTTGAGCTCTCAAGCCACCTTCCCTTGTGGTCAGGTGTCACTATTGAGACCATCAACACAACGCAGTCGCATCATGTTGTGTAGATGGGAGCAGACAGGGAGCTCACTCTCTGTATGATGCTCCTCGATTTTGCCGTCACTATTAACAGCAGCATCGGGAGGGTTAGATGCCAGCAATATTGTGGGCATTGCTTCAGGGTGTCAGTGCTTACATAGAGTTGACACCTGCACCCAATTGCGGCGGCGCTCAGCGTGAGCCAGCATGATCGCAGTGCCGTACATATACTGCTTTTTGCTAGAACACAGCTCCCATAGCGCCATTAATGTACAGTTCACGTCAGGAAGGGGTTAAAGTTGGCATGATGTACTATATCCATGTTAAAATTAATAAAGCTATCAATTGTATTGTTGAACCAATGATCAAAGGCATTTTGTAAATAATTGCAGTGCACCACTAACTATGCTGCCCAGGAAGAAAAGCTATTATCCAAGCAGAAACATCACCCAAATTTATGAACTTGTACAGTACCTGACATTAATACAATGAATGTCATCTCAACCGATGTGCAGTAGAGTTTTTGCTTGAAAATAGTAGTTTTACAACCAGAGACATTGTATATTATGACATTTTATGCTGTTATAAATATGTGTGTGCTTGGTCAAGTTCTATGATTTACACTGATATTTTTTTGTCTTGCAAATACACAATATTACAGGCATATGATCAAGGACAATGTAAAATTGAAGGATTTAAAGGAAAAGTGAAGTGCAAAAAAAGGAAGTCATAAATCTCAAACAAGCTAACAAAGTTTAAACCATTAATAGAAAGGTAAGATAAGAGTAAGATAGAACCTGAAAATATCAAACCGCTAAAGACATAAACTTACTAGTCTTTTTATTCTATTTTACAAGAAGATTTTTAAAGGAAACATGCCCACAGTTTTGACCTTGGTAAGTTACAGAAAAAAACTAGCGAAACATTGAGTGGATGTAAAAGGTACACACATCCCTGTTAAAATGGTAGGTTTTTGTATAAAAAAAACCATACCAAAAACGATAACTTCACCTTTAATGTCTTCCGTAATCTATGCATTTCAATTGAAATACAAACTGAAATATTTTTAGGTAGAAAAATAAAGAACTAAAATTATGTAGTTATATAAATATGCACACCCTTAAACTAATACAGTGAGGAAAAAAGTATTTAGTCAGTCACCAATTGTGCAAGTTCTCTTAAAAAGATGAGAGAGGCCTGTAATTGACATCATAGGTAGATCACAACTATGAGAGTCGAAATGAGAAAACAAATCCAGAAAATCACCTTGTCTGATTTGGAAAGACATATTTTGCAAATTATGGTGGAAAATAAGTATTTGGTCACCTAAAAACATACACGATTTCTGGCTCTCACAGACCTGTAACTTCTTCTTTAAGAGGCTCCTCTTTCCTCCACTCATTACCTGTAGTAATGGCACCTGTTTGAACTTGTTATCAGTTTAAAAATACACCTGTCCACAACCTCAAACAGTCACACTCAAACCTCCACTATGGTGAACACCAAAGAGCTGTTGAAGGACACAAGAAACAAAAAATTGTAGCCTGCAGTGCTTGTAGCCTGCAAAGGCTGGGAACACTGAATCTGCAATAGGCAAGCAGCTTGGTGTGATGAAATCAACTGTGGGAGCAATAATAAGAAAATGAAAGACATGCAAGACCACTGATAATCTCCCTCAATCTGGGGCTCCACAAGAGATTTTATGCCATGGGGTCAAAATGATCACAACAGTGAGCAAAAATCACAGAACAACATGGTGGGACTTAGTGAATGTGTGACACCCCAGAGTCCGGTTGTCACAGTGACATTGCCTCCCTCTAAAGGGTAAAGTCATGCCTGGAGGCAGAAGGGGGGCCCCCATGCCAGGTAACAGATTGCATTACAATTCCAGCTGCAGGTCAGAAAGGGGAGTTGCCTTATAAATTCTGGCCAGGAGATGGGGTTAGTGAGTCAGCAAGGAGTCAGCTGAGAGAGCAAACAGGGGAGTTGTCATGGAAACGAGAGCAGCTGAGTGGATGACAAGACAGTTAAGCCTGAGGTAAACGATCTTTCTGGAAGATCCTGTCAGTTGGATACGGGGAGCTGATCTGTGAAGACGGAAAGGACAATAGCTGAGACAAGAAGCTCTGGGGAAGCTAAAATTGCGTATAGCTGACAACTGAGTGAAGCGCTGATATAAAAAGAGGACGCCAGAGTCCTAGGCTGAACAGGATCTGTATGCCCTAACAGCTGAATCTGGAAGAACAGGGGACTGCAAGTTCCTAGGCAACATTGAACACCTGAAGGCACAGCAGCAGATCAAGAGCCTGGGTCTGACGGTGAAAAGGACAGTACCTGTGGTATAAGCTCACGCTGTCAGCCATGCAGGTTAAAAACCATCACACAAGAGAGGGTTGCAGCTTAGTTGCAAACAGCAGGGACCCGAAAACAAAGAGCAGAAGGAAGGTCCTCAACCCATCTGGCAGGGTGGATCCCCTGAATGCCTTCAGGTGAGCCAAGCTCAATCCAACACCTGCATGTGGTACCCCGGATTGCAAAAACTTGCAAGTAAAAGGTAAAGAAATCTGCACTTTTCTGTGTCCTTCTCTTATTTCTCTGAACCCCAACGTTCACCGCCATCTGAACAATTAATCAAATATATTTGCCCTGAGGCCCCCCGCTCTACCCGTGGGGAGCTGAAGCATCTTGGCTGCATCACCATCAGCTCCAGGAGACCAAAAACCGCAGCGTTGGCCATTAATTGCCGAACACCACGGGTGGCATCACACTTAAATACACACAACTTTCCCCTATTTTATTACTGGATGCCTCAGGGCCACGGACGGGGTCGTCCCCAATTGAAGTCAATGGGCCCGGTACCAAGTACCCCAAGGCACTGCGGGGTGCTCCAACTGAGCTGCATAGAGCTGGGCCCACCATAACAAAGGCTACCATCAATAACACTACTCCACCAGGGACTCAGATCTTGCTGTGTCAGACATGCCCCCCTGCTTAAGCCAGTACATGTCCAGGCCCGTCTGAAGTTTTCTAGAGGGCATTTGGATTATCTAGAAGAGTATTGGGAGAATGTCATGTGGTCTGATGAAACCAAAGTAGAACTGTTTGGTACAAACAAAACGCATCATGTTTGGAGGAGACAGAATGCAGAGTTGCATCCAAAGAAAACCGTACCTACTGTGAAACACGGGGGTGGCAACATCATGATTTGGTGCTGCTTCTCTGCAAAGGGACCAGGATGACTTATCCGTGTACATGAAAGACTGAATGGGGCATACATCGTGAGATTTTGAGTGCAAACCACCTTCCATCTGCAATGGCATTGAAGATGAAATGTGGATGGGTCTTTCAGCATGATAGTGATCCCAAGCACACCACAGGGCAATGAAGGAGCTGCTTCATAAGAAGCATAAGAAGGTCCTGGAGTAGCATAGCCAGTCTCCAGATCTCAACCTCATAGAAAATCTTTGGAGGGATTTGAAAGTTTGTGTTGCCCAGCATCAGGCCCAAAACATCACTGTTCTAGAGGAGATCTGTATGAAGGAATGGGCCAACATACCACCAACAGTGTGTGCCAACCTTGTGAAGACTTACAGAAAACATTTTACCTCTGTCATTGCCAACCAAGGATATTTAACCCCTTAGCGACCGCCGATACACCTTTTAACGGTGGTAATTATGGGTACTAAAACCACAGTGCCGCTAATTCACGGCGCTGTGGAGAAAGTGAATAGCGCCCCCAGTGTCGGATTTTCTCCTGGGTCTCGGCTGCCGGGGGTAGCCGAGACCCCAGAGAACATGAATCGGTCGGTTTTTACCGACCCCGCTTTTGCGATCGCCGTTATTAACCTTATAACAGCGACCACAAAAAAAAAAGCCACGATTGTGCATTAAATTTCTCTTTCCTCTGATGTGATCGCACATCATAGGAGAGAGAAAGAGGGTCCCCGATCCCCTCCGGTACCTCTCCATGCTTCTCTGTCCCCTCCCGGTGGTCCTGCGTCCCGCCGACGTCCTCCGGTGGGCGCCGCCATCTTGGATCCGAGGAAAATGGTGGGTGCATGCGCAGTGCGCCCGCCGGGAATCTGCCGGCTCCGGCTGGCAGATTCCATTCATTCATTTTTATCACGATGATAAACTATCATTGTGATCAAAATAAACAAAATAGTACATAATCCCCCCGTTTATCACCCCCTTAGTTAGGCCAACATAATGAAATAAAGATAATATTTTTTTTCAGTTTTCCATTAGGGTTAGGGTTAGGGCTAGGGCTAGGGTTAGGGTTGGGCTAGGGTTAGGGTTAGGGTTGGGCTAGGGTTAGGGCTAGAGTTAGGGTTAGGGTTGGACTAGGGTTAGGGCTAGGGTTAGGGCTAGGGCTAGGGTTAGGGCTCGGGATAGGGCTAGGGTTAGAATTAGGGTTAGGGCGAACTAGGATTAGGGTTAGAATTAGGATTAGGGATTAGGGTTGGGATTAAGGTTAGGGTTGGGATTAAGGTTAGGGGTGTGTTGGGGTTAGGGTTGGAGCAAGAATTGAGGCGTTTTTCACTATTTACCAACTTTGAGGGTCTAAAAATTGGGTCTAAAAAATAACTTTTGTGGAAATAATTATTTTCATGGCTCTGCGTTTATAAACATCTGTGAAGCGCTTGGCCGTTCAAAGTGCTCACCACACAGCTAGATAAGTTCCTTAGGGGGTCTAATTTCCAAAATGGGGTCACTTGTGGGGGGTTTCCACTGGTTAGGCCCATCAGGGGCTCTGCAAACGCAACATGACGCCCGCAGACCATTCCATCAAAGTCTGCATTCCAAAATGGCACTCCTTCCCTTCCGAGCTCTCCCATGCACCCAAACAGTGGTTCCCCCCCACATATGGGGTATCGGCATACTCAGGACAAATCGCACAACAACTCTGGGGGTATGATTTCTCCTGTCACCCTTGTAAAAATAAAAATTTGGGGGCGAAAAATCTTTTTGGTGGAAAGAAAATGGATTTTTTATTTTCACGGCTCTACTTTATAAACTTCTGTGAAGCACTTGAAGTTTCAAAGTGCTCACCACACATCTAGATAAGTTCCTTAATGGGTCTAGTTTCCAAAATGGGGTGATTTGTTGGAGGTTTCCACTGTTTAGGCCCATCAGAGGCCCTGCAAATGCAACATGATGCCCACAGACCATTCCTTCAAAGACTGCATTCCAAAATGGCACTCCTTCCCTTCCAAGCTCTCCCATGCGCCCAAACAGTGGTTCCCCCCACATAAGGGGTATCAACGTACTCAGGACAAATCGCACAATAACTGTGGGGGTATGATTTCTCCTGTTACCCTTGTAAAAATAAAAATTTGGGGGCGAAAAGATCATTTTTGTGGAAAAAAATGGATTTCTTATTTTCACGGCTCTACGTTATAAACTTCTGTGAAGCACTTGAAGGTTCAAAGTGCTCACCACACATCTAGATAAGTTCCTTAATGGGTGTAGTTTCCAAAATGGGGTCAATTGTTGGAGGTTTCCACTGTTTAGGCACATTAAGGGCTCTCCGAACGCAACATGGCATCCGATCTCAATTCCAGCCAATTCTGCGTTGAAAGAGTCAAACGGCGCTCCATCCCTTGCAAGCTCTGCCGTGTGCTGAAAAAGTGGTTTACCCCCATATATGGGGTATCGGCGTATTCAGGAGAAATTGTACGACAAATTTTATGGTTGATTTTCTGAAGTAAATTTTTTGCAAAAAAAAGTTAAATGTTATTTTTTTCCTTCCACATTGCTTTAGTTCCTGTGAAGCACTTAAAGGGTTAATAAACTTCTTGAATGTGGTTTTGAGCACCTTGAGGGGTCTAGTTTTTAGAATGGTGCCACTTTTTGGTATTTTCTGTCATGTACACCCCTCAAAATGACTTTAAATATGATGTGGTCCCTAAAAAAAATGGTTTTGTAAATTTTGTTGTAAAAATGAGAAATCGCTGGTCAAGTTTTAACTCTTATAACTTCCTAACAGAAAAAAATTTTGCTTCCAAAATTGTGGTGATGTAAAGTAGACATGTGGAAAATGTTATTTATTAAGAAATTTTGTGTGACACATCTCTCTGATTTAAGGGCATAAAAATTTAAATTTTTAAAATTGCAAAATTTTCAACATTTTTGCCATATTTCCGTTTTTTTTCATAAATAAACACAAGACTTATTGAAGAAATGTTACCACTAACATGAAGTACAATATGTCATGAAAAAAACAATCTCAGAATCAGCGGGATCCATTAAAGCGTTCCAGAGTTATAACCTCATAAAGGGACAGTGGTCAGAATTGTAAAAATTATCCTGGTCATTAAGCTGCAAACTGGCTCTGTTGCTAAGGGGATAACACAGCAAAGAGATGAACTTTTAAGACCAAATACTTATTTTCCACCATAATTTGCAAAATAAATCTTGCCAAATCAGACATGGTGATTTTCTGGATTTGTTTTCTCATTTTGACTCATAGTTGTGGTCTACCTATGATGTCAATTACAGGCCTCTCTCATTTTAAGTTGGAGAACTTGCACAATTGGTGGCTGACTAAATACTTTTTTCCCCACTGTACTTTGTTAATGTACCCTTTAGGCTGTGTGCACACGATGCAGATTTGCAGCGGTTCCGCAGCGGATTTTACCGCGCAGAAACATTGCATATCGCGCATTGTGATGTACAGCAGCCTTAAGATCAATGTAAAAAAAAAACGCTGTGCAGATGCTGCGGATTTTTCCCGCGCGGTTTTCCCACGGTACAAAATCCGCAGCATGTTACTTCTTTTGTGCGGTTTTCCATCTCCCCTGTCACCAAATCCGCCGGGGGAAAACCGCGATGGAAAACCGCACAAAAACCGCATGAAAACCGCATGAAAAATGGAAGAAATCCGCAGGAAAAATGCAGGTCATTTGACCTGCGGATTTCTTCCATTCTGCGTGGAAAAATCCGCAGGGCCAAAAAGTCCGTCTGCACTCAGCCTTAAATTTATGACAGCATTCAGTATTCTTGAGTAGGACCCAAAACAGAAAGAAGATAAACAAATACCCTGCTGTAAGTAAATAAATAAAAGTTCATATAAATAACATTGGATACTTCGTAAACACCACTCGATCAAAAAAGGATAAAAGCTGGAAGTTAGGACTAGAGATGAGCTATAGCGCTTGCCGAATACGCTGCAAAGGGAACCTGGCTTCCTAGATTGTGCTGGCTGAACAGCTGATCTCCATCGCAGCCAACACACAGGCTCTCCATGCATGCACTGTGACTGTGACACAGCCGCGACACATGCAGCTGCGGCGTCGAACAGCTGTTCAGCTGGCACTATCCAGGAAGCCGGGTTCCCTCTGCAGCTTATTTAACAAGCGCTATAGCTTGCCGAATGAGAGAGAACCTGAACATATTCACTCATTTTTAGTTAGGACCATCCAGAATTTAAGTACACTTTAACATTGGTGGGATGGCTTTCATGCTTTTTTTTGATCAAGAGCAGTATTTTCTAAACACCCAGTGTCATTAATATCCACTATAGCTTTTATTTATTTACGTATGGCAGGGTACTTGTTTATTTTTTTTCTGTCTTGGGTTTTCTCTGTTTGATTGCCACAGTGAACATGCTCCTATTTTGCATGCATACCAATTGGTTCTCCAGTTCATTGTTTTCGGTTAAGCTTTAAGTTTCTGCTTTTAGTGGAGAAAAGGGTGTGGCCTCACTTCCTTTGACCTGGATATTACATTTATAAAGCTCCCCACTAGCTGTGTGTCCATGTTTGGGACCCCAGCCTGTTCAGCCCTTATTCACACATGACATCACTATGACGCAGGGTAAAGTTTTAATATTAGAGGTTAAGACCATCTTGAATTTGGGTACACCTTGAAGTTCATTATATGGCATTTTTCACTTTTTTGATCAAGAGTGGTGCCAACTAAGTATTGGTGATGACCAAACCTGTGAATGTTCGGGTTCGTCTCATTCAGCAATTATAAATTAAAAAATTTGGTTCTTGAATTTAAACCAGAACCCAACCTAATGGGGACTCAAACTTCAGTGCTTTAAAATGGCTGTAAAATGGTGTTGGTAAGAGGCAGGAGGCTGCAATAGAAAGTTAAATTGGTTTAAGAGCAGGACAAGCGCCCTGCAAAAAATTTTGGAAAGGGAAATGACAGAAAATAACAGACAATAAAAAAAATATATAAATATAATCGTGAAGCAAGAGGAGGTGCAAGTGGAGCAGAAGGTCGAGGAGGAGGTGGCAGTATAGGTGAAAGAGGTGAATGAGGAGGAGGTAGTCAACACTTTATTATTTTTTTATTGATTTTTTTGGGGGGTACTCTTAAAATAAGCAGTGTAATATTCTGCTGGCCACACTCTCTCTCTGTATACAGGCTGGGTAATACTCTGCATTTTTTTTGGTTGAAAAAGTATTAGGATCAAACAGTAGATGTGGCCATGTTGCTAGTGGTGGTGACGCAGCTGCTGCAGGTAGAGAGAGGGTGTGGTCGATCTGTGTCTGCTCTGCACCCAAATGAAACACCTTCCTCTGCTGCAAGCAAGCGACAGGACTTTCTGTGTAATTTCATAGGCCCGAGTAGCATTTGATGAATTGTGAGGCCAGAACAAGTAGAGGTAATTTTAGCTTAGTTGACTGAGAGTGCCTTGGCTTTGTCTTGCGCCTAGACCCCTGCTGAAATTGCAGAATTTTGTACCTGCGGCCCATGGGCATCTGTATTCCACCTCAGCCCCTTGCAAATCAGGCAAGGAGTCTGAGGCCCAAGTCATGCAGCAAGCACTTCTGCTTTTTGATAACTCTGCTGGCTGGGGTTCTGTGGGTCATCCACTTGGCCCTGCCCTACAATTGTAAGAGACTGAGTGTGCTGATGACCAGCCACTTGATCTGTTGGAGGATCAGTACATGGGAAGGGTAGTGCAAATGGTCAGCGGACCATGTCACACATCTCTGATGATTCTGATGAAATACAGGTGCCAACTGCTGCAGCTTTCTGCTGTGTGTACACAGGAATAGATCTCAGTGGTGAACTCTAGTGAAACATCATGAGGAGTATTATTATTATTTATATTTAGATCACCTTTGATTCCATAGTGTTGTACATGAGGAGGGGTTACAAACAAAACAAAATTAGAAATTGCAATGAACAAACTAATAGCAACCGACAGGTTCAGAAGGGAAAGGACCCTACCCCCTAAACTTGTGGTCTTATATTTTACTGGATAATTGGGAAGGAGACAGTAGGTTGAGGGGTTGCAACAGCTCTGGTGTAGGAAAGGTGGCAGACTGGTCATTACAGGCTGTAAGCTAAAGACATGAGTTTCCAAGTTCCGCTTGAAAGTTCCAATTGTTGAGGATAATTGGATGTGTTGGGAAGCAGAATTGTACAAGATGGGGGATTATTGGCGACAAGTTTTGCTGGTGATTGGATGAGGAACATATGACTGTGGAGGAGAGAAGGAGGTCTTTTGAGGGCCAGAAATTACGTGATGGGAAATATTGGTAGATTAGTTGAGAGATATATTGGGAAGACAGATTATAGATGGCTTTGTAGGTCAGTGTTAGTAGCTTAAAATGGATATGTTGTTGAATTGGGAGACAATGAAGGGATCTGCAGAATGGAGAAGTGGAGGAGTAGTGAGGACAGAAGTGAATTAGTAGGGAAGCAGAGTTACGGGCATACTGAAAAGGTGTGATGTTACGATAGGGGATGTTGACCCCTACATGTCATCAAGACCATCTGAGTGACATGGGTAGTTCAGAGGAAGAGGTGGTGGTCACGCTGCCTCAGCTGCACAGCAAAAGAGGGAGAAGGGTGCAAAAGTACCATGGCCAGCCTCTAGCCATTAATTTGGATGCTATTGTGCACCGTGGCAAGCACCTAGCCTTTTCTTTGTCCATGTTGCTTCCTCCCCCCACTCCACTTCCTCCACTATCTCTTAATTTGGTCAGGAAATGCGGGCAGTGTGTGCACGTTTTTGACATTCTTATCCTGCTGCTTCTCGCTTGTCTGTGATGCATAGTCACTTCTACCTTCCTGCTCCCTGGTGGTGTGTGATAATGGGCAAATTCTTGTACCAGCTCTTGAACTAGCCAGTTTGAAGTGTGTCCCTTGCCTAGTGCATGTGCTGAATTTGGTGGTCTGGAGCTTCCCAAAACTTAAAAATAGATATTTCAGAGCTGCTGCTGGAAGAATAGGACGTCTGTGTGTGCTTTCGGGATTCTCTCCCTGATGCTGCTCACCTGACTGTGCTGTAGCTTCAATTTTGCCTTCATAATTCCCACCTCACACAGTATGTCATGAATCCATGACGTGGAACTTGACCTTGCACATGTTGGAGAGACTGTGAGAGCAACAGAAAGCAATACAGGAGCTTGAGCTGCATCATGCATGGCTAAGTCGCTCTGCAGAACAACACCACTTCATGACTAACAAGTGGGCCTCCACGCAAGATGTGTTTAACATGTTGCACTAATTGGAGAACTCCTTGAAACCGGCCAGCGCTGATGATGCCATCATCAGCATTGTTATCCCAATTCTACACATGCAAGTATAACAAAGCTACATGCGATGATGCATGAGGTGGTGGCAAAGTAGGAAGAGGGGGGAGGTAAAGGGACAATTCAAACCATCATCAGGTCAAGCATCCACACAAACAGTTGTGTGAAAAAATGTTTTCCCTTCCTGTTTTCCTATTTTTTGCATGTTTGTTACACTTAAATGTTTCAGATCAGCAATCAAATGTAAATATTAGACAAAGATAACACCAGTAAACAAAAAATGTTGTTTTTAAATGAAGGTCTTTATTATTAAGAGAAAAAGAAATACAAAGCCCTGTGTGAAAAAGTGATTGCCCCATAAACCTGATTGAGCCAACCTTAGCATCAACTGCAATCAGCTGCAATCAAGCATTTGCAATAACTGGCAATGAGTCTTTTACAACGCTCTGGAGTAATTTTGTCCCACTCACCTTTTCAAAATTGTTGCAATTCAGCCACATTGGACCGCCTCTTTAAGGTCATGCCACAGCATCTCAATCAAATTAAGGTCCAGACTTTGACTAGGCCACTTCAAAGTCTTAATTTTGTTTATGTTCAGGCATATGGTGCAGATTCTGCTGTGTTTCTGCAGCGGTTTTGGCCCTGCGGAAACGCAGCAGTTCCGCAGACCAAGTACAGTACAATGAAACCCTATGGGTTTTCAAAAATGCTGTGCTGACGGTGTGTTTTTTTCCGCGCGGTTTTGCTGCGGTTTACAAACTGCAGCATGTCAATTGTTTGGGCAGTTTCCAAAGCGGTTTTACACCTTTTACATAGTAGAGGTGTGAAACCGCAGGGCAAAACCGCAGACCAAACCGCAGGAAAACCGCAGGTCACTTTACCTGCGGTTCCGCGCAGAAAAAAACGCAAGTGAATCTGCAACGTGTGCACATAGCCTAAGCCATTCAGAGGTGAACTTGCTGGTGCATTTTGGAAAAAGACAGGTTGCAGCTGAGAACATTAATTTGCCAAAATAATAGAAAACACACAGCATTCATAAAAAATTATTTCATTGGCACAAAAAAGGAAACTAGACACCTGATGCCAATTATTTATTTCCAAGACTACTAAAAAAACACGCCTTTACAGAAAAAAATATTTGGACCTAGAAATGACAATGAGATGCTGATGCCAAATATTTATTTGCCACACTAGTTGAAAACACAGCAGTCATGAAAAAAATATTTACAGTATTTGTCCTATAAATGGCAACAAGAAAAAAAAAAAAAGTCATGGAAAATTAATTATTTTGTCCGGAAATGGCAATTAGATGACTGATGTTAATTATTTATTTCCCAGACTACTAAAATTCACACACCTGTACAGCAAATTTTTTTTGGTCCAAGAAATGGCAAGGAGATGGCTCATGCCAATTTTTTATTTCACAGACTAATAGAAAACACACAAATGCTTAACCCTTAATGACCAGGGGTATTTTTGGTTTTACATTTTCATTTTTCCCTCCCCTTCTTTCCAGAGCCATAACTTTTATTTTTCCGTTTATATGGCCATGTGAGGGCTTATTTTTTGCGGGACGAGTTGTACTTTTAAATGACATCATTGGTTTTACCATGTCATGTACTCGAAAACGGGAAAAAAATTGAAATGCGGTGAAATTGCAAAAAAAAGTGCAATCCCACACTTGTTTTTTGCTTGGCTTTTTTGGTAGGTTCACTAGATGCTAAATCTCACCTGCCATTATGATTCTCCAGGTCATTATGAGTTCATAGACACCAAACATGTCTATGTCCTCTTTTATCTAAGTGGTGAAAAAAAATTCCAAAGTTTGCTAAAAAAAAAAAAAAAAAAAATTGCGCAATTTTCCAAGACCCGTAGCGTCTCCATTTTTCATGATCTAGGGTCGGGTGAGGGCTTATTTTTTCCGTGCTGGACTGACATTTTTAATGATACCACTTTTGTGCAGATACGTTCTTTTGATCGCCCGTTATTGCATTTTAATGCAATGTCTTGGTGACCAAAAAAAATGTAATTCTGGCGTTTTTAATTTTTTTCTTGCTACGCCGTTTAGCGATCGGGTTAATGCTTTTTTTTTATTGATAGATCGGGCGATTCTGAATGCGGCGATACCTAATATGTGTATGTGGGATTTTTTTTTTACTGTTTTATTTTGATTGGGGCGAAAGGGGGGTGATTTGAACTTAGGTTTTTTAATTTTTTTTTATTTTTAAACATTTTTTTTTTTTACTTTTGGCATGCTTCAATAGCCTCCATAGGAGGCTAGAAGCTTGCGCAATCCGATCGGCTCTGCTACATATGTGCGATGAGCAGATCGCCCATATGTGGCAGATTTACTGCTGTGCTTTCAGCGCCGACCACCGGGTGGCGCTGAAAGCCATATGCCTCTAACAACCATAGAGGTCTCATAGAGACCTCTGGTTGTCCAGGCAACATGACGCCGACCTCCGATCACGTGACGGGGGTCGGCGGTGACGTCATTTCCGGCCCGGCGGCCGGAAATGCTATTTAAATGCACGCTATCAGCTTTGACAGCGGCATTTAACTAGTTAATAGGCGCGGGCGGACGGCGATTCCGCTCGCGCCTATTGCGGGCACATGTCAGCTGTTCATAACAGCTGACATGTCCCGGCTTTGATGCGGGCTCAGCGCCGGAGCCCTCATCAAAGCAGGGGAAATGTCTGATGACGGACTGTGTCCGTCATTGGACATTAAGGGGTTAAAGGAACAGTACTCCCACAGGCTGTAGGACAGTACTACCACAGATATGGATTGCCACGCACACACAGGGCTTTTTTTTCTTCAGAATGCACAGCCCGAATCTGGTCTCACACCAGCTGCATCCTATCCCTACACTAATGAAAAAAAAATGGCAGTGCCACTCATGATCTAGTCTTTATACAGACTGGGTCACAAGCTGCACTGGTGAATCACAGCCGTGCCAATACTTGTGATGGCTATGATGGCTCTGGAAGTGCCCACAGTCTAAAAATATGTTGATTGGCTGTTCTTCAGCCTTTCAACAAGTTTTATTATACTGGTGAACCCGAATAGGAAATCGGACACAGAATAAAATGTCTGGGTTCGGACAGACATTAGGTGTCAAGTATGGACCCTGAGCTTTCCCATTCTGGTTGGCTCATCCCCACTAAGTGCCCAATGTTGTTTATAAAATATAGGGAAGTGCGATCGTAACACGGGGTCCACCGTGCAGAGATGGAAACTGCTGCTCTGTAATGGAGGAGCACTAAACAACGGGGGTTAACCGCTGAACGGTGTGTACCGGAGTGAACTTTGTTTCCTCACAGAGCTGCTGGAGCAAGTACCAGAGCCTGTCCCCACAGGACTCAGCAAGAGAGCGTTAGTGCTAAGACCCAGGGCTCTGCCCCAAGGACTCAGGGTTAGAGCCCCTCTTTCCACACTAGCGCTCAGCACCGGAACTGTGATGCCTGAACAGACACCTATAGAATGCTGTGCCCTGTTAGAAGTCACAGGGTGCAGCTGAATGGTGCTTACCGCACAGCGCAGCCCTGGTGGACGCCACTAACCAGCCTAACGTCAGGCCTGGAAAGCGCATAGGATGCGCACGGCGCCACACTAATGGATGCGGCAGTACCTGCGGTGGCGTAGTGCCTAAGGTAGATTGGCGCACACAGGCGCTAGCGTGTGTGAGGAGGTGGAAGCACTGCGGTGCTAGGCAGTGCCACACAACTCGACGCTGACTCTGAACTCTAACCCTACTAACATGCGTATCAAAGGGAAGTGGTTTCTTAATGAGTTATTCAGCGGTTCTCAAGCATCCATCATCACACACATTTCTACCAATAACAGTGTATACTAGCGCATGGCCGTGCGGCCATGTGACTCTTTTATAGCAGCGTCCTTCCGGGACCTTCCTAGTGGTCCAATGGGAGCAGCAATAGGACCTGAGCATGTGACCTCAGACCTCCAATGAGAGGACTTCCCATGGGCATGCTCAGTGATCTGAAAGAAGGAAAGAGCTGCTCACCGCTGGCTATTGCAGATTACTGTATCTGAACCCTGATTGGCAGCAGTAACCAAGCCAACAGTAGTAGACTGGGCAAGACGCCAGGATCGACATCTTTGCTGAGCAGACTTCTCTGCGGCTGGAGAAGAGTGGGAGAATGCAAGGAACCTGATGCCTAACATATGCACTTTTGTTTTTACTTATATACTATACAGTGTGAACTTACTCCTATTTTGTATGAATGCCAACTTGCACTCCAGTTCATTGTTTCTGTTTAGCTTTTTTAGAAGTCCATCACCATCATGTATCTAGAATTAGCAATCTTCGCCCACATCTGTCAGATTACAAGAACATCTCCTTTGTACAGTGCCCTTTTCAGGACAACTCATGGAATTTCATTTGTATTCAGCCCTGGGCTCTGGCATGGCAATTCCAAAACTTTCTTCTTTTTAGGAGAAAGCCCTTCTTTTGTTGAAAAATACAGAGCTGTGAAAAGTAAACAGAATATTTTTACTGCTTAAATGTTGTTTGTATCAAAATGTAATTTTCCAAAGAGTTAGTAGAAGAAAATGGTCCACATTGTTACACAATTTGTCGTAAGTCAATGCACCACATGTGGTCAGAAATTGCTTTTCAGTTACAGTGCAAAGCTCAGGAGGGAAGGAGTGACATTTTTGAAGTGCAGATTCTTTTAGAAAGATTTCAGGATAACATTGGCAAATATTCTGTTGCCAGAAAAGCAGAACATTCCCATAAGTGACAAACTATACCCTTCAAGTAGTTCAGCAAATGGTGCTTTGAGCATGATTACATCACATATGTTTCGCAGAATTTTACACCAATTGACGGTGAAGAAAAGCAATTACATTTTTACCACCAGTATATTTATTTAGGCCCAAATTTTACAGATTTTGAATGAGAAATATGTAAACCAGGCAACATACTTTTTAACTCAACTTCTGTATGAGACAAGACTAGTATTGAGCATTCCGATACTGCAAATATCGGGTATTGGCCGATATTCGCTGTATCGGAATTCCGATACCGAGTACCGATATTTTTTCAATATCGGATATCGGAATCGGAAGTTCCCATAATGCAATGAGCCACTGTTGTGGCTCTGATTGGCTGCTGAAATGACGTCATCATGATGCGCGGTCTGTGCGCATCATGATGCGCCATCAGTTCGGGCCTTCCGGGGGGTCTGTGCCGACTGCCCGGGGGTCTGTACCGGCCTGCCCGGGGGTCTGTACCGGCCTGCCCGGGGGTCTGTACCGGCCTGCCCGGGGGTCTGTGCCGACTGCCCAGGGGTCTGTGCCGGCCTGCCAGGGGGGCTGTACCGGCCTGCCAGGGGGGCTGTGCCGACTGCCCGGGGGTCTGTGCCAGCCTGCCGGGGGGCTGTGCCGGCCTGCAGGTGGTCTGTGCCAACTGTCCTGGGGTCTGTGCAGGCTGCGGGGGTCTGTGCAGGCATCGTCCGATGGGACTACAAGTCCCATCGGACGATGCCTGCTACCATGATGGTGATTGACACATTAGCCAATGATGGGACAGTAGTAGTCCCATCATCCGGCTAATGTGTTGAATGTAAAAAAAAAAAAAATACATACTACATACATACTACATGCTACATACATACTACATATATACTACATGCATGCAACATGCATACTACATATATACTGCATGCATGCAACATGCATACTACATATATACTACATACATGCTACATGATACATACATACTGCATATATACTACATGCGTGCAACATGGATACTACATGCATGCAACATACATACTACATATATACCACATATATTCTACATGCATGCAACATACATACATACATACAACATATATACTACATGCATGCAACATGCATACTACATATACACCACATATATAGTACATGCATGCAACATACATATATACTACATGCAACATGCATACTACATATATACCACATGCATGCAACATGCATACTACATATATACTACATGCATACTACATATATACCACATGCATGCAGCATACATTTACAGTCATGGCCAAAAGTTTTGAGAATGACACAAATATTATATTTTCACATGATCTGCTGGCCTTTGGTTTTTATGTGTATTTGTCAGATGTTTTTATCACATACAGAAATATAATTCAATCATATTATGAGTAGCAAAAGGTTATATTGACAGTTAGAATGAGTTAATGCAGCAAGTTAATATTTGCACTGTTGACCCTTCTTCAGGACCTCAGCAATTCTCCCTGGCATGCTCTCAATCAACTTCTGGATCAAATCCTGACTGATAGCAGTCCATTCTTGCAAAATCAATGCTTTTATTTTGTCTGAATTTGAAGGTTTTTGTTTGTCCACCCATCTCTTGATGATTGACCACAAGTTCTCAATGGGATTAAGATCTGGGGAGTTTCCAGGCCATGGTCCCAAAATCTCTATGTTTTGTTCCCTGAGCCATTTAGTTATCACCTTTGCTTTATGGCAAGGTGCTCCATCATGTTGAAAAAGGCATTGTTGATCGCCAAACTGCTCTTGGACGGTTGGGAGAAGTTGCTCTTGGAGGACATTCTGGTACCATTCTTTATTCATGGCTGTGTTTTTAGGCAAGACAGAGAGAGCCCATTCCCTTGGCTGAGAAGCAACCCCACACATGAATGGTTTCAGGATGCTTGACAGTTGGCATGAGACAAGACTGGTGGTAGCGTTCACCTGGTCTTCTCCGAATAAGCCGTTTTCCAGATGGCCCAAACAATCGAAAAGGGGATTCACCAGAGAAAATGACTTTACCCCAGTCCTCAGCAGTCCACTCCCTATACCTCTTGCAGAATATCAGTCTGTCCATGATGTTTTTCCTGGAGAGAAGTGGCTTCTTTGCTGCCCTCCTTGAGACCAGGCCTTGCTCCAAGAGTCTCCGCCTCACAGTGCATGCAGATGCACTCACACCTGCCTGCTGCCATTCCTGAGCAAGCTCTGCACTGCTGGTAGCCCGCTCCCGCAGCTGAAACACTTTTAAGAGACGGTCCTGGCGCTTGCTGGTCTTTCTTGGGCGCCCTGGAACCTCTCTCCTTGTAGTTCTTGATGATGCGATAGATTGTTGACTGAGGTGCAATCTTTCTAGCTGCGATACTCTTCCGCTAGGCCATTTTTGTGCAGTGCAATGATGACTGCACGTGTTTCTTTAGAGATAACCATGGTTAACAGAAGAGAAACAATGATGCCAAGCACCAGCCTCCTTTTAAAGTGTCCAATGGTGTCATTCTTACTTAATCATGACAAATTGATCTCCAGCCCTGTCTTCATCAACACCCACAACTGTGTTAATGGAGCAATCACTGAAACGATGTTAGCTGGTTCTTTTAAGGCAGGGCTGCAATGATGTTGAAATGTGTTTTGGTGGATAAAGTTCATTTTCAAGGCAAATATTGACTTTGCAAGTAATTGTTGTTAAGCTGATCACTCTTTATAACATTCTGGAGTATATGCAAATTGCCATTAGAAAAAATGAAGCAGTAGACTTTGTAAAAATTAATATTTGTGTCATTCTCAAAACTTTTGGCCATGACTGTATCCAACATATATACTACATGCAACATACATGCTACATATATACTACATGCATGCAACATACATACTACATATATACTACATGCATGCAACATCCATATATATACACAACATATATACTACATGCATGCAACATGCATACTACATATATACAACATATATACTACATGCATGCAACATACATATATACAACATACACTCACTGGCCACTTTATTAGGTACACCTGTCCAACTGTGTGTTAAGACTTAATTTCTAATCTGCCAATCACATGGCGGCAACTCAGTGCATTTAGGCATGTAGACATGGTCAAGACAATCTCCTGCAGTTCAAACCGAGCATCAGTATGGGGAAGAAAGGTGATTTGAGTGCCTTTGAACGTGGCATGATTGTTGGTGCCAGAAGGGCTGGTCTGAGTATTTCAGAAACTGCTGATCTACTGGGATTTTCACGCACAACCATCTCTAGGGTTTACAGAGAATGGTCCGAAAAAGAAAAAAAAATCCAGTGAGCGGCAGTTCTGTGGCCGGAAATGCCTTGTTGATGCCAGAGGTCAGAGGAGAATGGGCAGACTGGTTCGAGCTGATAGAAAGGCAACAGTGACTCAAATTGCCACCCGTTACAACCAAGGTAGGCAGAAGAGCATCTCTGAACGCACAGTGCGTCGAACTTTGAGGCAGATGGGCTACAGCAGCAGAAGACCACACTGGGTACCACTCCTCTCAGCTAAGAACAGGAAACTGAGGCTACAATTTGCACAAGATCATCGAAATTGGACAGTAGAAGATTGGAAAAACTTTGCCTGGTCTGATGAGTCTCGATTTCTGCTGCGACATTCGGATGGTAGGGTCAGAATTTGGCGTAAACAACATGAAAGCATGGATCCATCCTGCCTTGTATCAACGGTTCAGGCTGGTGGTGGTGGTGTCATGGTGTGGGGAATTTTTTCTTGGCACTCTTTGGGCCCCTTGGTATCAATTGAGCATCGTTGCAACGCCACAGCCTACCTGAGTATTGTTGCTGACCATGTCCATCCCTTTATGACCACAATGTACCCAACATCTGATGGCTACTTTCAGCAGGATAATGCGCCATGTCATAAAGCTCGAATCATCTCAGATTGGTTTCTTGAACATGACAATGAGTTCACTGTACTCAAATGGCCTCCTCAGTCACCAGATCTCAATCCATTAGAGCATCTTTGGGATGTGGTGGAACGGGAGATTCGCATCAGGGATGTGCAGCCGACAAATCTGCGCCAACTGTGTGATGCCATCATGTCAATATGGTCCAAAATCTCTGAGGAATGCTTCCAGCACCTTGTTGAATCTCTGCCACGAAGAATTGAGGCAGTTCTGAAGGCAAAAGGGGGTCCAACCCGTTACTAGCATGGTGTACCTAATAAAGTGGCCAGTGAGTGTATATACTGCATGCAACATACATACTACATATATACCACATGCATGCAACATGCATACTACATACAGTGGGGCAAAAAGGTATTTAGTCAGTCAGCAATAGTGCAAGTTCCACCACTTAAAAAGATGAGAGGCGTCTGTAATTTACATCATAGGATTTTTTTTCCCCAGTTTGTCACCCATAGTTGAGGTCTACCTATGATGTAAATTACAGACGCCTGTCATCTTTTTAAGTGGTGGAACTTGCACTATTGCTGACTGACTAAATACTTTTTTGCCCCACTGTATATACTACATATATACCACATGCATTCAACATGCATACTACATATATACCACATATATACTATATGCATGCAACATACATATATACTACATATATACTACATGCAACATGCATACTACATATATACTACATGCATGCAACATACATACTACATATATACCACATGCATGCAACATGCACACTATATATACAACATATATAATAAATGCATGCAACATACATGCATACAACATATATACTACATGCATGCAACATACATATATACTACATATATACTACATGCAACATACTACATATATACCACATGCATGCAACATGCATACTATATATATATATATATATATATCACATATATACTACATGCATGCAACATACATATATACTACATATATACTACATGCATGCAACATACATATATACAACATATATACTACATGCAACATACATATTACATGCATACTACATATATACCACATGCATGCAACATACATATATACTACATTCATGCAACATACATACTACATATATACTACATGCATGCAACATACATAAATACAACATATATACTACATGCATGCAACATGCATACTACATATATACAACATATATACTACATGCATGCACATACATATATACAACATATATACTACATGCAACATGCATACTACATACATACTACATATATACCACATGCATGCAGCATGCATACTACATGCATGCAACATACATATATACTACATGCATAAAAACAACATATATACTACATGCTTGCAACATGCATACTACATATATACGACATATATACTACATGCATGCAACATACATATATACAACATATATACTACATGCAACATACATACTGCATATATACTACATATATACTACATGCTTGCAACATGCATACTACATGCATGCAACATGCATACTACATATATACGACATATATACTACATGCATGCAACATGCATATATACAACATATATACTACATGCAACATACATACTACATGCTTGCAACATGCATACTACATGCATGCAAAATACATATATACTACATGCAACATACATACTACATATATACCACATGCATGCAACATGCATACTACATATATACCACATATATACTATATGCATGCAACATACACATATACTACATGCAACATGCATACTACATATATACCACATATATACTACATGCATGCAACATACATACAACATATATACTACATGCATGCAACATGCATACTACATATATGCTACATATATACTACATGCATGCAACATACATATATACTACATACAATACATTCATACAATACATACATATAGACATACAGTACATACTCACCATCACTTGTCACTTTGATCCCCGAAGCCATTGTCATCTGTGGAATAAATATTAAAATAACAAACCAACAATATACTTACCCCTGATCCGCAGAAGTCCACGAGTGTGCCACAACGATCTTGCGTGGAGAACATCAGCATCAGCTGATGCTACCGTTCTCTACAGGCTCCAGGAATCCAATGACGGAAGGTAGGTATCCTTCCGCACTATATTCCTCCGTCACTGTAAAAAAAATGTCCCTAGTCTCACTTTATGGCAAAAGCTGCGTGGGAAATTTCTCACACAGCAATGCCATAAAATGAGACTAGGGACTTTTTTTTTTTTTACAGTGGCAGAGGAATATGAGGGCCATAGCAATGCAGTAATTCTGCTACATATAGGCGATCTGCTCATCGCCTGTATGTAGCAGAGCCAATCAAGTTTGGGATGCTTCTAGCCTCCTATGGAGGCTATTGAAGCATGCCAAAATTTAAAAAAAAATGTTTTGAAAAAAATAAAAAAATAAAAGTTTAAATCACCCCCTTTTTGCCCCATTCAAAGTAAAACAATTAAAAGAAAATCACACATACACATATTAGGTATCGCCACATTCAGAATTGCTGGATCTATCAATAAAAAAAAGCATTAACCTGATCGCTAAACGGCATAGCGAGAAAAATAATAAAACCGCCAGAATTAATTTTTTTTTTGGTCGCTGTGACATTACATTAAAATTAAATTAAAGGATAATGGCGGTCACTGTGCTCTAAGGAACCTTGAGTACTGCAGAAATTCTTTTATATCCTTGGCCAGATCTGTGCCTTGCCACAATTCTGTCTCTGAGCTCCTTTGCCAGTTCTTTTGACCTCATGATTCTCATTTGGTCTGACATGCACTGTGAGCTGTGAGGTCTTTTATAGACAGATGTGTGCCTTTGCAAATCAAGTCCTATCAATTTAATTAAACACATCTGGACTCCAATGAAGGAGTAGAATCATCTCAAGGAGGATCACAAGGAAATGGACAGCATGTGACTTAAATATGAGTGTCTGAGCAAAGTGTCTGAACACTTATGACCATGTGACATTTCAGTTTTTCTTATTAATAAATTTGCAAAAATTTCTACATTTCTGCTTTTTCAGTCAAGATGGGGAGCAGAGTGTACATTAATGAGAAAAAATGAACTTTTTTCCCATGTCAGGGAGCTCCTTTGAGCTGTATTTTTGATGGCATATTGACAATGGGCTGGCTGCTGTGCTTTTCCACCCAGCTCCCTCTTTTGCTGTGCTGATCAGGAAGTGTGACCATCTCCTCTCCCTCTGAGCTGTATGCGTCACTATGAGGCCCTTCGATTAAAATAAGGGTTCAAGGACCTCATCATCTTCCACCCTGTCCTGACATCTGCCCTCCTTGATGGTCAAAACACTGCAGAAAGCCGCAGAAGTTGGCAACTGTGTTTTCTCATCCCCGGAGATGTGCTGCCGTGTTACGCTGACAAAGTGTACTGACCCTCCCACATTCTCATCCTTCAACACAAAGAGTGTTTGGGCATCAGTGCGCTCAGTCTCTTACATTTTGGGGGCAGAGCCAGGAGGATGGGCCACGGAACCTCAGCCAGGTGGATGGACCACGGAACCTACGCCAGCAGACTCATCATGTAGCAGAAGAGACTACCGCAGGATTTTCGGCACAAACTCCTTGGATGATTTGCAAGAGAGTGAAATGGGAAAACGATGACTGACTTAGATCCTCATGTCTCAACTGAATGCTTTTTGTAGAGGACTGAGTGGAAGAAAATGTGAAGGAATTGGAGGCACTCTCAGCCATCCAATCTAACGTGGCCTCCTCATGTACTGGTCTCACCATTCATTCTAGGGTACTGGGGCCTGCTAAATATCACCAAATATCCTGTCACCTGTGTGTACTTGAAGAAGGTGTTGCAGTTGGACAACTAACAGGTGCAGATCGACCATGTCCTCTCCCTACATCAGCTACACCATCTCAACCAGCAGTATTACAACCACATCCACATCCCTTATTGGCTGCTCTCCTTATGTTTTTCCCTCTTACATAAATACCTTGTAGGCAAGAGGCTTGATTCGGGCACTCTACTCAATGCTATTATGCCACAGAGCAAAAGGTTTTTATGGCACAGAGTTTTTCCAAAGAGTACAAGCTTTCTATTCATCAGAACAATAAGATTCTTTGCCATAGAAAACAAGATCAATATGATTTTTTCCCTCACAGTACATGTTTACATGGCACAAACCAATAGGATTTTTTTCCGCAGAGAACAAGGTTTGTATGGCACAGAACAATGGGATTTTTTCCACAAAGTACAAATTTTATATGGCACAGAGCAATAGGATTTTTGGCCACAGAGAACATGGTTTGTATGGCAGGTACAGGGCAATAACATTTTTTGAACCAGATTACAAGGTTTATAAGGCACACAGCATTAATATTTTTTGCCAGAGAACAAGGTTTAAATGGCACAGAGAAATATAATTTTTGGCCAGAGAGCAACAGGCTTTTATGGCACAGATCACAAGACTTTTATGGCATAGAACAACAAGCTCTTAGGGCAGTCTACACAACGCTGGTATGGCATACAGGAACAGGATTTTAGGGCACAGGCACAAGGCTGATATGTCACATAGAAGTGAGAAGCACACTGAAAGCGCACAAGGAAGAGAATGTCGATGCAGGCAGGTTCAGATGGTGCACAGGCCAATCACAGCTATGCCAGTACTTGTGATGGCTCCCGAAGTGCCCACAGCCTAAAAGCTTTTCAACCAGCTTTATTTGACCGTGAACCAGAACATTATGATGGACTTCCAGGAAAAAGTCAGTGTTCGGAATCCATGCACGAACGCTAGGAGGACGGTAAGGACCGTGAACTTTACCGTTCAGGTTTCCTCATCACGAATTGTGACAAAATTATGAATGGCAAATTGAAGCTCTTGAGTCCATTTTAAAACTTCCCCAAATAACACTTCATTTACGGCACTGCTGTCTTCACATGTAGCAAAAGGACACTGTTTCACATGATGCAGTTGTCATAAAAGCTCGCCTAAAAGACACCAAACTAATAATACATTGATCTGCAGGCTGAGACTATAATTGGTGTCTGTTTGCTCTGTAAACTACAATGATCGGCAAAACAAAACTCATTTTATCTGGCATAAAGGAGTCTGATAGTCATTCGTACCATTATAATATTATTTCCCAGCGACCAAATTGCTTTTATTGTCGATTGTATTTATTTTATACTCACCCACAACTATTTTTACTATGGAGCGAACTACTACTCCCAGAAGTGGGGGACCGCTATGGGTACCAGATTCACGCCCAGTTATGCAAATTTGTATGTTGGCAAGTGGGAACATGAAACCATCTTTCCCGAGGGCAGGCTGCGCGCGAATCTGGTACTCTGGCACCGCATCATAGATGATATTATTTTTATTTGGTCTGGTGGGCCTACTCTTTTAACAGATTTTATTGATGAATTGAATAAAAATTGTTATTTTTTAAAATTTACCGCAACTACTAGTCTCACGGAGATTAACTTTTTAGACTTAAAAATCTTTATTGAGGACAACACCATTCAGACACAACTATTTCACAAACCCACTGATTCAAACAATTATATTTCGCTAGAAAGCTGTCATCTCCCAAGTTGACTTCTTAATATTCCAAATAGCCAATTCATACGGGCTCATAGAAATTGTTCCAAGTCACAGGACTATTTAACTGAGGCTGAAACTCTAATCAAAAAATTTTGTCAAAAAGGTTATGATACCCAATCCCTGCTAGCAACCAGGGAATATATTGGACATATACCAAGGGAACAATTCCTCAGACATAAAATAAAAAATAAAGAAAATATTAGTATAGACGAGATTCCTATCATCACCCAGTATAATTCAAATAGTCAAATTGTCAGAAAAATTGTAAATAAACACTGGGGTATTTTGAAGAATGATAAAATCATAGGGGAAGTTCTACCAGCCCGCCCAAGGTTTGTCTTTAGAAGGGCAAATAATTTAGGTAACCTGGTAGCCCCTTCTATTTCAATATCTAAAAAAGGCCCCAATTCTCATTCACAACAGCAATTAAAAGGTTTTTTTCCCTGCAAAAAATGTGTATCTTGCAGAAAATTAGGCAGTAAGAAACAATTCTCTATTATAAATAAATCCATGGAGATTCAGATTCGTGATTTTATCACCTGTGACACGAAGGGGGTGATATATTGTATCACATGTCCATGTGATAAATTGTATATAGGTCGAACGATACGTCCCTTAAATGTCAGAATTGGGTAACATTTACGGAATATTTGTAAGAAATTCACAGGTCACCCCCTCTCTAATCATTATCTTATACATCATGGGAGCTCCCTAAGGGACACTAAAGTGACTGGGATTCAAATAGTTAAAAGAAGTATCAGGAAAGGTAATTTTATCCATCAGATGTCCAGGGTGGAAAGTAAGTGGATATTTGAATTGAATACTCTGATCCCAAACGGTTTAAATAGCGAGATTGAGCTATTTGCTTTTAATGCATAGTATAATGCTCCATTGCTATATACAGGAGGCTATATAAGGGTTCCTCTTGCTCTAGGGGGCCATCCCTGAAGAAGGAATCAGTGAATTCCGCAACGCGTAGGATTTGCCATTGCTTTCTGGCCCCATCAGCGCCCCATAGGGCTTTCTTGCCTGTCACGTGATCTATCACGTGACTGTGACGTCACGCAAGGTCCTTCAGCTTTTTTGGACCTTGCAGGCCTGCTTTTGCAGGCCTGCTTTTGCAAGCGGCGGCTGGTACTCTTACAGCCTGCCCATATACACCTCCAGCTGCGCGCCAGTCACCGGCCGGGACGGCGGCATGCTAGGAGGTAGCACCCTTTAGCTCCAGTAACTTTTTATATACCTGTGTCGGGGAGTATTATTGGGAAAGGACCTGGAAATCCACCCTGCATTCTGAAGACCTTTTTCCCTGCCTCGCCAGTTTTTAGCTTCAGTAAAGGTAATAGATTTCTTCATAAGATATCTTTATTTAACCAAGACACATTTAATTAGCGCAAGTTTCTATCAGGTTTATTTATTATTATTATTTTATGGGGACAACTTGAGTGGTGTGTTGTCTTATTACTTGCTGCTTTGTGTTCTGTGGGTGTACGCTTTAGCGCCATTGGTATATACATATATTTAATGAGAATAAGAACCACAATTACAGTAAGTATAAATAACTAAACAAAACTTCCATTCTGTATTCAGCACTCAGATAATATTTCATAAGTGGAGCAGCAGATTTATAAAAGGTGACAGCACTGTTTTATTTCTTTTTTTTTCTAAAAGAAAAGTGACACAAATAATATCAACAAACAGATACCTTTACAACACACACGCACACACTTACACACACTTTGGGTAATGGTGATGAGTTTGCTAATGAAAGAAGATATAAGCCATTCTATCATAATTACTGAACATAGATTCCAGTAGCAGAAGACATTTGCAATCTGAATTCTTCCTCATTATGAAAACATTCACATCATTTTTAGCTCAGCTAGTGCAGCAGAAGACACAAAAAACAGGCAATTTAGTTATGACTGGGATGCATTTTATCTTACTCTTTATTATAGTCACTAACATTATGCTAAAAATCAGTCAAATATTCACAACATTTTGCAAAGTCTGAAAGTTTACAAGTAAAGAACAGCTGTAAGTAAATCTTGCGTACAAACTCAGACACTTTTAGCATTATACATTCAAAATTCAAAAGCTCTCTCCAGACCAGAAACTTTCTTTAATTCGGTGCAATTTGTTTTCTAGAAGAGTCTCTTGTTGCATAGTAATGAACCACTCCTACTACTCCTACTAACGATAAAGAACATATTATATGCAGGGATGCACCTGAAAATTCAGCTTGGGTAAATTGCAGAACTAGATATAGGAAAATATCTGCAATATAGCTCAACCTTTAAGTTAAATATATAACCCATTTCCCTTGATAACTACTAAATAAGAGCTGTTACTATGTATGTGGAAAGAGACATTGCCACAAGACTCACATTTTAAAACAAACAGATTTTTTTGTATTTCAAATTTGCCGGATTGTCAATTTTTTCCCCAAAATTTGATTTGCAGCAAGTTCATTTTTTGCAAATCTCAAAACTGGGAAGTTTGCAATTGCTTAGAAAATGCACATGGGGGAAAGGAGAGGAAAGAGAGGAAGAGAGAGGAAGACCTACTGATCATAAGAGATTACATTCTATAGAAGATAGAAAAAGGATCCCACTGATCACAGGAGCTTATAAACTATAGACGAGCGAGATACCCCTCCTGAACATAAAAGCTGAATGTAAGAGCTTAGGCCCGTTTCACACTTCAGTTTTTGTGTCAGTCAAAATCCGCCAAAAAGGCAGAAAGTGGATCCGTTCCTAACTGATGTGAACGGAAGCTAGCGGATCTGTTTTTTTGACGGATCCGCCAAATAAAGAATTTTAAAGGAACCGCTGCCCGGGAAGGAGAGAGAGAGAATTTTTTCGTCCGCCAGAAAGGATTTCAGGGTTAAATTCACGGCTGACTTCCTTTCTCTGGGCATGCGCACTGTAAAATGCAGATCCTGCAGCAAAAAAAATGTTGCAGGGTCCGTCCAGGCATGTCGGCGGACGCAAAAAATTTGGCGGATCCGCAAAAAAAACTGATGGCCATCCGTCAAGATCTGCCGGTAATGCAACTCAATGGGGAAAAAAACGGATCCGCCAAAAAAAATGGCGGATCCGTTTTTTTCAAAAACCGGCGGATTTTGACTGATGGTCAAAAACGGAAGTGTGAAACAGGCCTTACACGTTACAGGAGAAAGCCGTACTCAGTGACCACACAGATTTAAAACAACTCTGTCATACAAATTGTGCTAATCTGGGAAGTGTTGATCCATGATGGCCCAGGTACTGATCACCATATGGTATTCTGTAAGATGTAATAGCTTCAGGGCATTACTGGGAAGCCTACATGGCCACAAAAAATGTATGAACCCCCCTCTGATACTTTTGGATTGTAGGAAACTTTTAATATGCTTGAATATGTGTGAAATTCAACTCAAACTCGATCATCCACAGATCAACCAGCTCAACTTTATTCACAATGTCTGAGAGAGACAAAAATGTATCAAAACCTAATGGGAGTCCCATTTTCTCTATGTTATGTATAAATGTGTACAATTATTTTTCTAACTGGCATACCACATTCTGGAGTAAAGGCCCCATAACACAGAGTGAGATCGCTAGCAAGATTGCTAATGTGTCACCAATTTCGTGACGCAACAGCGATCTCGCTACATGTGCCACACAGCAGCTACCGGCCCCCCTGCTGGATATCGCTGATTGTGCAGGAATTTCCTGGGCCATTTTTTCATTGTTGGCGTCCCGCTGGCCAGCATGCATCACTGTGTTTGATCGCTGGATCGTTGCTGCGTCGCTGAAGAGATCTGCCTGTTTGGCAGCTTACTAGCGATCATTAAGTGATCCCTACCAGGTCGTAGCATTGTCGGGATCGCTAGTGCGTCACTAAGTGAAACAGGACCTAAAGATTCAATAGTGTAGCTACCTAGGAACAAGAGAGGGCGATTGTGCCAAGTAGTTTGTATAGAGTTTGTATGAAAGATGTATTTAAAGCTGTTTTTCCTTTCAAATTTTCCATTTGCAAAAAATAGTGAACATTTCACTGATAATTAGAATAAAACTAGTGACTATTATATTGAATAACATAAAACGCATCCGGGTTATTACTAAATTGTCTGTTTTTTTGTGTCTTCAGCAGTACCTGGTGAACTAAAAATTGTGAATGTTTTCATCATACTATATGGGGGTGAAATGGATGCATCATACTGTTTGGGGGCTGTAAGGGCCAGAATACTTAGTAAAGAGGACAAAAAAGTACCAATCTCTCATGACCCTGTATATTGGCATTAAAAAATTTGAGCACACTTGGCCAAAATGATCTCTAAAATGATCTCTAAAAAGCCTAAAGTTAAAGATGACATATATTTCCGTTGTATTTTAGGCAAAAAAAAGTTTTCAGCTTTTACATTTTAATAATAATGGATTTTCAGCCATCTTCCTAGGAAAATTCTTCCAGTGCAGTGAAATTCCTTTATAATCTTGCATGCACTGATATTTTGAGGTCATAAATCAAAGCATGATTGAGCCAACCCTATGCTTAATGGTTGACAAGATGTTCTTTTCCTAAAATTATGTGCCCTTTTTTATCACATATATCTTTATTCATTGTGGCCAAATTGCTCTATTTTAACCTCATTGCAGTACTGGTTTCCAAAATGCATCAGGCTTATTTTGATGCTATTTTGCAAACTTCTGAAGCTGAATTATATGGTGAAGATGCAGGAGAGGTTTTCTTCCATGAAGACCATAATTGTGCAGGTGTCTCAGAACATTAGAACAATGTACCACAACTCCAGGGCCTGCTAAATCTTTCTGAAGTTCTTTTTCAAGTCAAGCGGGTGTTCTGATTTGCCTCTCTGGCAATCCTATGAGTAATTTTCAGTTCCTGCAATTTCATAATCACATTTCGAAGTGCGGAAAGATCAACTTGAAAACGTTGTAAAAAATGACAATATATTTTGTTTTGCCTAAAAAACAAAGTGAAAGTGTCACCATTAACATTAGACCTTTTAAAGGTAATTCAATTATCACCTTCCTTAACTGTGGACAATAACAGTAATTTCGATTAGGGGTACTCAAACTTTTAAGTGTGACTAATGATGAGGCTTCACTTTTATTGGTTATTATTAAACAATGTTGATAACATGATATATGATAAATTTGAAATATGTTCCTCAATGTCTAGCAGTAGGTTATTATTGTAAATCACTAATTAATAAATGGGCTAAGATTTTAGATAATGGTATTTACAGTCACTGCTGAAAGTCTTGACACCCTTGAAATTGTTCCAGAAAATGAAGTATTTCTCCTAGAAATAAAATGGTTGGACAAAATTGTTGGTACCTTTCAAATTTGTGTGTAAACAACTTTGTTTCATGCATGTGATGCTCATTCAAACTCACCTATGGCAAGTCACAGATGCAGGCAATATAAAAATCACACCTGAAACCAAATTAAAAGGGAAGAAGCTGACTCAATCTTTGTATTTTGTATGTAAGTGCGCCACACTAAGCATGGAGAGCAGAAAGAAAAGAGATCTGTCTGGGGACATGAGAACAAACATTGATTAATATCAACACTCTCAAGGTTCTAAAACCATCTCCAGAGATCTTGAGGTTCCTTTGTCCATGTTGCGCAAAAAAAATCATGAAGTTTACAACCTATGTCACTGTAGCTAATCTCGCTGGACATGGACAGCAGAGAAAAATTGATGAAAGGTTGCAAAGCTGGATAGAGCAGATGATGGATAAGCAGTCCCAATCAATTTCCAAAGAAATTCACCCTGTCCTGCAGGCTCAGGGTACATCTGTGTCAGTGCAAACTATCCGGTGACATTTGAATCAAATTAAATGCTATGGCAGGAAACCCAGAACCCATTGCTAGACCAGCGACATTAAGAAGCTAGATTTCACTTTACCAAAATGTACATGAAACAACTGACACAATGACATAATTTCAACCCACCAGCTGTGCACTGCGGAGCATCAGTAGATTTTAAACAGGAGCAGAGTGCCAGGAAAATGGGAGCAAAGTGAGTAGGTGGTGCTTTTATTTTTCATAAGTATGAGATGATTGGTTGGACATGGGAGGCTATGAGGTTCTCATGTTGGACATATGAAGACTATGTGGGGCTCATTCTGGACATCAGAAGGCTATAAGAGGCTCAAGCTGTATATGGGAGGCTATGTGGGGCTCAAGCAGTATATGGGGAGGCTGTATGGGGGTTCATATGGCATTTAGAAGTGGCTGTGGGTGAGTTCAAATGGTATATAGGGGTATTTTAGTATACTTTATTCTGCTCAATATTAATACAATTAATATTAATATAAAATAATTATAATTACTATATTAATAATAATATTGAGCAGAATTAATTTCAGCCTATTGGTTCTGCCCTCCACAACAGCCATGGTTTCTCATGTGGCCCCTCAAGAAAATATTTGCCCATCCTGGCTTTGAAAAATAACCTGTTGCCGGCCGCCAAGGTCCTCTTCCACCCCATCTCACTGGAGGGAGGTTTGCTCTCAGCCAACAGAAGTGCACTAGTACTAACTTGGATCCACAGTAGCATAATCACACTAAGATAAGCTGTAGAGGAAAAACCTGATTTTATAGAAGAAAACTAAAATCAGAATGCCTATTTTAATCCAAATCCACAAAAAAAAAAATCGAAGTCAACAAAAATTAACGTTGCAAATTGTTCCTCAATGAGCTAGTTGTAAAAGATGAAATAGACAACTTTGAATTCTATTTTATTCCTTAATGCTACATTTGTAGGGATGAAGTCATGATTTTACACCAAAATATCACAAGTAAGACAATAAAACATTAATTTAGTGAAAAAAATTCAGCTCTTTAATACCAGTATAAATTCAAAACCTAGAGACTGATAGCCCACCACTGCAACTTAAAACAGGAAAGAAAAGCATATAATGTCACTGCCATGTACTCCCCCGTCCTCACTTGTTGACTACAGAGGAATAAGAGGATGCTGCATGTTGTGGGAGTAGGGGGAGGTGAGAAGATTTATTTGTTTCATTTAATTTTTTAAATATTTTGCAAAAGAGGACCCAAAGTGAAGATCAGGTTGAAGGACAGAATTACAGGAAAGAGCCAGGATGGGGGACATCAGTAATGAAAGGGACAAGGATTGGGGATTTTATTAAAAAAAGCGGCTAGAGTATGGGGCATTATAACATATGTTATCATTTAATGTATAAGAAATAAAGTCATTCATTATTTTTAAGCATATAAAAATATTGTGAATATGCTCAACAAGAAGCTACTGATATTTGACACAACGGGCATATTATCTGAAATTGGAAATTGAAAAATTGATGAAAAGATTAAAAAAAAAGATCTAGGAGGAAACCAAGATGCCTATAACAACATTAAAAGAGCTGCAGGAATATCTGTCAAGTACTTGTTGACTACTGCATGTGACTACAATGTCCTGTATTATATGTTTGGCTGCTGGGGTAAGATGGTCTATTTTTACAATATAAGTTTTGTCAAAACATACCAAAAGTGCATAAAGCATGTGGGAAAATGTGCTATGGTCATATGAGACTAAGGTTGAACTTTTTGGCCATAATAACAAAAGTTAATTTTGGTGCAAAACAAACACTGCATATCACAAAAAGAGCACGATACACATTGTCAAGGAAACCCCTCTGTAGGAAGAGCTTTTGGCGAAATTCAAAGGGTCTTGCACATTTGCCGGTTTTAACAAAATCAGGACATCAATTGAGTGAGAACAAGAACACACAGTCAGTATCTGTCAGTATGTAAGACTTGTCTCAGATGCCAAAGCCCAAGTTTTTACTGCATCCACAGAAGAAAAGGGAATGGCTTAGTACATTACCTAAAAAGGATATTTAAGTTTAGAGACAAAGGCTATAAGTTATGGATTCTGTTGAATTCTTTCAAACTAGTTGTATCCAGCTCTCAAGGACTTCAGCAAATTTTAAACAAAGGTAACATTCTTTGTAATTGCTTTTATGAATAACACTTATAAAGCTAATACAAAACACAGAGTTATCAAAGATATAAAAATTGTTTACATGATGATCAAAATGAGGTATTGAATATTAACCATAACAATTCCTCCCTTTTTATTTTTTGCAATTTATCCATCAGCTATTACTTCAATCTAAGATAATCTGTAGAACACAAGTCCCATTCACTGATGGATATCTTGCCTGTAAATAAATATGTTTTCTAGATGAGCACTGTGATATTTTGCAGATGTCTCAATTGACGGCCTGTGATGTCTGATCTTGCCTGTCTTTTTACATAGCGTTGTAACAACATATATATCAGTTCTACTGGCAACATACACTAGTAGTACAAACATTCCTATCTATAGGATGCCTTTTAACCACCCACCCATACACTTAAACCAATTGGCAGAATTAGGAAATGAGAAGGTATTGCTCCACCAACAATCCTTTATTTCATGGTCTTCCTGTTACCATTTGACACTCATTTCTTAATTATCCCAATACTGGCCTTTACTTGTAAGCAAGGCCTATTATCTGACACATCCCACCCTCCTTAGCAGTCAAGTAGTCTAGTACTTTTGCACGTTGGTTAATTACTGCTACACTCTGGGCCTGCACTGTACAGGTCTGGTATACTATTCCCAATATTTCCATTTTGTTGTCATCTAGATAGTCAATTTTACCAGTTTATCCCACATCTATGTAATGAAAGGCTAAATGAATATACTACTAACTAGATGTTGGCCCGATTCTAAAGCATCCGGTACTCTAGAATATGGCCAGCGGGAGATGAAAATAAAAAAAGTGATATTCTCACCTTCTGACGGCCTCCGGACTCTGTCCCTCCTCTCCATGCTCCCGGCATCTTCCGTTCCCAGTAATGCTTTGCGCCAAAGACTGCTGCTGACGTCACTCTTGCGAGAGCGCAAAGTCATCAGCGGTCTTTGGCGCAAAGCATTACTGGGAACGGAAGATGCCGGGAGCGTGGAGAGGAGAGAAAGAGATCGGAGGCCGTCGGAAGGTGAATATATCACTTTTTTATTTCAATTCTATTTTTTACAGGTTGATGGTACCCAGGGTCCGGAGGAGTCTCCTCTCCTCTGGACCCTGGGTATCGGCTAGCGCCGGTCATATCCCGGCTGCGTCGCAACTGACGTGCGTGTGTGTGGCCAGAGATGACCCGCCGCAACCATCGGGAGATCAGCGGCTAGCGCCGCGGATCTCCCGACGGTAGTGGTGACGTGCGTCCTTAGAATTCCGGACTGTACCTGTGCACTGCGCCTGGTTCAATGCGGGATTTCGGTCACAGACAGAATAAGACTATTATATATATATATATATATATATATATAGATTATTTTATTCCCTATCCCCATTTCCACTATATGAGGGCTACCATTTGGTCTGGGTTGTCTGCAGCTCTTTTATGTAGGGAATGTTTGGGGACAGCATTTATATCTAGGTCACTATGAGGAAGTATGAAGGTAGCAGGCGTAACGCGTGCTAATGTGCAGATTCCTTCTGCACCTGGAGGAAGCCATTTGTAGGCCTGATGACTACATACTATTTATAAATCCTCAACATTATGTAGGGTTTGAAGATCTGAGGTTGTGGGTTGAATTAATCACATAAACAGGTTAACAATGCACTTGATTTTATTTCTTCCGTTCACAGTCTTACAGATGCTCACAATGAGATGCCCCAGTCCACAAGATCCCAACCTAGGACTGATAATTCCAGTGTTCCCATACCAGGTGATACTCACTGTGTCCCAACTTTTGGTTTGCCCACAGCTTTTATATCTCCCACCAGTATTGCCTGCTGTCACAGCCTATGCTCCCATGGACGACAGATACAACGATGGTATCACATGTATCTAGCTCCAGCCTGGTAACAACACTCCATTCCCTTGTCAGTGTCCTAAATACACCAAACCACCCCTGGGTTTGAACCGGGCCCTTGGAAAATACCACCCCTATCCCAAAGCTAACAGTACTGTTGTGAATTCCTTTTCTGGCCTCCCTCTGGTTATTGCTGAAGGTAGTGGAGCTGGTCATATTGACAGAGGGGTTGCGAGTTCTCTTTCTGGGCTCGCTGTGGTGGTAACTGGAGGTAATGGAGCTGATCTGATTAACAGACACTTGCCACCTGATAATGAGGATGATAATTGGAGATCTGGGGTTTCAGATTGGGATTTAAGACAGCCGTCTCCCTCTATCCCTGCTGGTGATTTTCTTCCGGTGCCTCCTGAGGTCTGATGTCTCCAGCTCTGTCCCTGCATGTTCAGCTAAGTGGTTAATTTGCTATTCTGTTTGAATTTGATCTGGTTTTGTCTATCTCTGTTTTGTGTGGATCAGCCAGCTCTGGCTGGGGCTGTGCTGAATCACCGCCCATATGTTACTGCTTGCACCAGTTTGTTTTGTCTGTTAGATTGGTGTCTTTTTGCTCTGCTTTCAGAATATACCAGAGTGCTGATATAGTAGGGGGCAAAGTCATGCGACTTCAGTATTTTTGTGCATCAGACGTGTTGGACTTTTGGCAGGGTTTTTTGCATGATTGCAGACAGTGTCTTTCCTTTCCTGTCCTGTCTAGTCAGTCTGGGCCCCATCATTTGCTCAGTCTATTTTCCTGCCTGCGTTTGTGTTTTCATCTTGTTTCACCGACAATATATGTTTGGGGGCTATCTATTCCTTTGGGGTCTGCTCTGGGGCAGTTTAGATTTCCCCTTTCTTGCTTTAGGCTTAGTTAGTTCTCTGGCTGTGCCGAGGCATCTAGGATCATCGTAGGTACGCTCCACAGCTACTGCTAGTTGTGTGGTTAGGATCAGGGGTCTGCAATCCGCTTAGTTACCAGCCTCTCTGGTTTTCTGTGGCTTAGCCTGGGCCTGCTCTCCTCTTTGGTGACCCATTCATAACACAGTACATTGTGGAGGTATTTTCCTGAGCCCAAGGCCCTCATCTGGGACTACATGTGAGACCCCCTGGGGTGACAGCTCCACTGGGTCCAATATCCCCAACCACATAATGTCACTAGTGTCTGGCACAATAATGACTTAATTAAAGCCCCTGAGACAGTAACGAGAGTAATGGAATGATTGTTTTACCTTATTACCAATTTCATGTCTGGCCTTTTGTAAACAAAAGATACAGCCCGCACGTCTACATCTCATGGCTTTGGGGTCTGGATGAGCATGGTATGTGTACGTGAGAACTGTGCCTCTTACTTCCCCTAATGAAGTCACCCTCCTGTGTGGCACTACACATGGGACTTTAGGTTTACTCTATTCCTGATCAGTCCTTGGCATGGGTTGCCTTCTACTCTCTATGTCGGTATTCATCCTTACTATTATCATGCCAGTAGCATAGCTAAAACAGGCAACTATGTGGTTCCATTTGGGACATTTATACCATCTTATCTGGTATATTTGATTGTTTGCATTTGAACCTTTTTTTATTATTGGGGAATATTCCTTATGTTTGCACCTAGTCAGATGCTTTGATTAATTTAGCTTGCAGTCCTGTGATTCTCACCACTCCTGCCTACCTGGCTTGAACTCTCCCATGACTTATCTGTATTTTTGTGACTGGATCTAGAACTTGACCCATAATATTATCTTGCTATGGTCTGGATTTATAGCTCACTTCATTATGCTTTTTAAATGTTTTTACATTTTGATGTTTGTCCTTTTTGTTAATAAAGAATTTTTCTGTATATTAGGTGATCACTGTCATTGCATATTGCTCTTTTCCTCTGCTTATAAACAATGTCTCCCACGTTGCCCCTCCTGATCAATTAACATTGTTTTGTGCACCTTACACTGATGAGCAAGCAAACCTATAATATACATAGGGTATGATGTCAGTGTGCCTCACAAGAAAAGGTATATAAGTCAAGGAGGTTTGGCACACTATGTTCTGTTGTTTTGGAATCCGACCTCTTTCCCTTTGCATGTGTTAAGGGCCCCTTGCACTAAGCAATATCGCTAGAAATATCGCTATAATGTCACTAGTTTTGTGATGCAGCAGCGATATTGCTAGCAATATCGCTACATGTGATACTTACCTATGACCGGCTCCTCCGCTGGTTATCGCTGATCGCGCGAGAACGTCCTGGGCCGTTTCTCGTCGGTCACTTCTTGCTGGGCTTCCTGCTGTGGCGACGAGCGACACGAGGATGCGAGCGGGAGGACGTCAGGATCGCCTCGTCTGACAGGTAAGTAGCGACCCCCGACCGCTGCTGCATCGCTAGTGAGAGCTGCCTGTTTGGCAGCTCACTAGCGACCATTTAGCGATGCACCAGCGATCCTGACTGGGTCATATCATGGTCGGGATCACCGGTGCATCACTACGTGTAACGGTATCCTTAGGATAATCAAATGGGTCAAGTCATTCACAAGTCTGGGCCTCATCTGTAGGCAACAATTCGCTATTGTTCAAATATCTATGGTTACTTCTCCGAAAACAACTATCATCACGAATCATAGAAGTGCATTTACACATTTTCCAGTCCTCAGAGTGTGGGCATTGAAGGCTTAACTTAAGTCCCTTTACTGTAATCTCACCTACTGGAAAATTCTTAACACTGTAAGTTATAAATTTACTCTATACTAGGTACAACTTTTTAAGCTACTCGTAAGATTTATCTGTGACAATGGACTTTCCACTCACCCTACAATTTGTACCGGAATTTCTTGGCTGCTTTCTATGTTGCATAGGTTATTAATCATATTAAAAAGGTGTAAAATGACCATACTTAATAAAGAACTTTCCTTAATAAAATTTCTTTTATTGAAATGAAATTAAAAACATGTAATCATCAGTTATCCAAACATTGGTATCACATCCAAATTAAAAAGCATGGAAAAAAACACTATGTTATTTTGTTTCACAAAGATCAGCAAAGGGTAAGTAGGTTATAATTGCCAGTTATTAAGATGGTATAGAGTCCATTCTGTGATCAACATAGCAAATCCAGAATATAAACAATGTGACCAATAATCCACAGTATGGTCAGTGTAAAGGCATGGTAGTCTTTCTTTCACAGACTGACATCAAGACCTATTAGGACCTAACATGCATAATAATTTAATACAGATATAATTACCAAGGATGCAGTGTGATGCCAGGTATCGATAGGTGTGTTTTGGAGCTCAAGCCTTTTTTCTGGGGGAGTAGAAATGAGATATGCACAGCGTCATTATGTACACTAATGTAGCCAATTATATTTCACTAAAGAAATGATTGTGTGTGTGGTGAAGTATAGCCAGTGTTGATTGATACATGTGATAGCTCGCACCCGCCTATCGTTCGCATCATCCGAAGCATCATGGACACACGATCCCGTGACCCATAGCCACACCCACATGGATAATATTAGCGGGTGCCATACTAAGCACTCACAGCTCACCAGGAGGATGAAAGCGAGGAGGAGGCGAGACTGCATGTGCACCACCGACAGATAAAGGGTAAAGTAGCAGAATAATCTAATTGTTCTAAGCATCACCTCAGTCACATATATTAAGGTCACATATTTCATAAGTTTGTTGCCGGGACAAATTAATTATATGTGACACATGCAAAATACCTTGTCTCATTAAAGAAATCATTATACAGAAGAATACATTTAAGAAATCACAGATCAAGAAAAGCAACAATATTAAAAAATGTGAATATTGGGACCAACATCCTAAAGCAGAGTTATATATAAAAATTAAAATGATAAAAGGTTAAATACATGCATAATACATATTGTGAGGCAGCGCTGTCATTCAAGGTAGGGGATTCTCGCTAGGCAGCGAAAAAAAAACACATCCGGCACCAGGATTTCCATAACTAGAACAGTCCATGCGGTTTATTATTCAGCATAAACCAAAGGAAGCACCACAAAGTTCATATCAATCAGCACAGCGTCCATTGGATAGGCTAGTCAGCCTCAGCGTTATCTCACCCGTCAGGGATCCTTATGTGGCTTCACCATCGCATATGTTAGTTCCCTCCAGGGAGCTCTCAGGCACACATCGCCAATGCTCACACAGCCGCTCCACAGGCTGTTAGTGAGGAGATCCTTCTCCTCACGAGACCTTCCAAACTGGACCAATCAGGTCCCAGGATTCACCCTATGTGACCTACCCTGGCCACCATACAGTATATGGTCTATAGCCACGCCCACCGGGTCATATGGCTATGACCTCATCACAGGTCCTTCACATAGCCTTTTATTATAGGTGTTATCAGACACACACCTGGGTGGGTTTGTAGGCAGCTAGAACCCGCCCATTTCTCCAGCTGCCTGAAGGCATCTCCCTAACACATAGGCACGAAAGATCAGCTCTGCTGATCAGCACATAACCAAGCCTTCATCTCAAAGCCACCCACTTTGAGATACACAACTATCCTTCAGGATTCTGCCACTCAACCTCTCTCTTGGGACATCCACACAGCGCCCCCTAGTGGACACAGTGGTCATTACACCACAATATGAATAAAATGACAGTGCAATAATTCATATTTAAAAATATACACACCATATACACCACATACCCCGCCCCTCTGCTCAAACTTGTGGACACACAATCTTACACCAGGATCTCGAGACCGGGCACTCATTACACCTTGCCCCCCAGGTCGAGAGAACCGTCTCCATCTGTCATATGGCCTCATCTCTACGTTAGGCCTCCCCCGCCCCCAGCGGTCAGAATATCGGTCATTGTCTTTGACCCTCCAGTTGCAGTCTGTCTGCATCATCAGACACTGTCTAGGCACCATATTCCTCTTCCTGTCTGTTCCATTCCCCGACCAGCTCCCCCGGTTGGTACGGTCATCAGTCCTAATCAGGCCTACTGTCTGACCTGAGTCTGACTCAGTGTCTCACAGGAACTACAGTCTCTCAACGTCATCCTGCCAGTCGAACTACCACTTGCTGACACTCTTCGGTCACCTGCCATGTCACTACTTGGAGGAACCCTTTGGGTCCTTACATCTTGGGTTGGAGGCGGCCGCCACCTGGTATTCCGTACTTCTTTATTAATTAGCTGACGGTCCAGCCTCAACTGCTCAATTTCTTGCAGGTACCCCACTCGATACTCCACGAGCATCCGAAAGTCTCTCAGGCTCTCCATGGAGCCAACCACGATGATGGGAATTCTACCCACTTCCCTGGATACCGGGTCTTCATTATCAAGAGGGATCCTCACCCTCACCACACTGGAGATATTCACGAGGTCTTGCATCACCTTCCCAGATCTTCCAATGATTCTCCCAATCAGAGCTTTGGGTACCGGAACCACATCTTTCCGCAAACCCAACCGATCCATAGCCTCTCTTGCTATCTCTAGGCGTCGAGCAGCCTTCACATTACTCTGCCTAACCAACTGTTTGACAAGTAGACACTGCAAATGCATCTCTTTCAGGACAGCTACTCGGTTTGATGTATCTTCTCTAGCTGATACTATCACCAACTGCCGAGTCTCAGGTGCCCAGTGCACCATACAGGCTTTGACCGCCTCTTTGAAAGCCTCATGCACACCTTCCTCAGCACAGGCTTCTTGCATGTCCTCTGGTACATCAATCACACACTGGAAGGTCGTGGTCTTGCTCTCTTCCTGGACCGAAGGCTCTGGCTTTACCACAGACACTTCCCCCACTACAGTTGCCCCGACCGGGTGACTGTCTTCTTTAGTTCTTAACTCACCCACTTCACACAATGGGATCACTTCATGACCCTTTGGCACGATGGCTACTGGCAGTTCTGTCTTATTATCACTCGCGCTCACCCGCGGTAAGTCTTCGTCCAACTTCTCTCGCAGAAGACTTTTTACTACTCCTCTGAGTTCCTCCATCTCTTCCTTGAGGTTCTTGTTCACACTTTGCCAGGTGGACAGGTGACCTCTGAGCTCCAAGACCTCTTTCTCGAGCTCCTCAACCCTGTGCTTGGCCATTTGTCTCAGGACTCTTTCTCATTTGACATGTTCATCCACCTCTTCTCTGTGGGCCTCATTCAGTCCTTGCCACGTTACCATGTGACCTTTGAGCTCAGAGACTTCTTTTTCTAGCTCCTCTAGTCTGTGCTCCCTGTCTCTCTCAGAGCCACAGTCACCCCCAGAGTCTGAGTCACCCCAACCTGCCGAGTAATCCTTCCAGCTACCCATTAACTGTTCGACTACTTCAGCCGTCTTATCCACCATGTCAGCGTCAGTTTTGTCACGAGATGTCTGGTCCGTCCATTGGGCTGACGTACCCCTTTTCCCGGTCACTTCCACCTCTGACCTTTCCACGTCAGGAGCCGTCACCGTCTTCGTATTGGTTAGCCCAACAGTAGGAATGTATCCACCCTCCTGGCATATATCATCAAACCTGACAAAGTCCCGGCCCCACTCCAAGGCATACACTAAGTCTGATGGTATACTGCCCCCTTGGCACTCACTACCTCCAAGCCCCTCAAACATTATTCTGTCTACTGCATAGTTCACCGTGACCCCATGTTTACAGCGAACCTGGACCATTTTTTCGGTCAGACAGAAAGTGAGAGGAGTTCCTACCAGAGTCACCTGACTCTTTGAGTCCAACCTTCCCAAGATCCCTTCCCGGTGTAGCATCACAGTGCACACTTGTGGCCAGTCATCACCCGGAAAGAATATCCCACATTCTGGAAAAGACATACATGAACACTGCAGTTTCCCAGACATACCCACTGAGCCAACCAGTGCTGCCATTTCTTCAAACTCGGCCCCTTTCTGGACCACCACCCCAATTTGGGTCACCGCCCCCCTCTGGGACTCCACTTCTTTTTTGGTTACCACCCCAATTTGGGACTCCACCCCTTTTTGGGCTACCACCCCGATTTGGGTCACCGGCCCCTTTCGGGATCTCCCCATGTCGGTTATACCGGTCTTCAAAGACCACAGTTCACACCACACAGTTTATGTCTCTTACGATACCAGACAAGTCCTTGTTGGCACCACCACAGCTCCTGCTGTCACCGATCACCGGCACCACCGGCTACTGTTCGCACACACAGCGGCTGGAGTCACTGCAGCTCCTGCTGCGCCATCTTCGTAGACCCGCCGATCCACCGGAAGCAGCTTGTCACCTCCGTGACCCCACTGAGCCACATCAAGCCGCTTGTCACATTCGTGACCCCACTGAGCCACATCAAGCCGCTTGTCACCTTCTTGACTCCCGCTGAGCCACCGCAGGCTGAGTCGAGAAAAAAGAAGAAAAAAACACATGTGTCCTGACTGTGTGCTAACCAGACCGCTCCTGTCTCCACCTGAGACCGTCCAACACACAGGGCGCACCGGGTGCGATTCAGGGAGCGACCCTCCTCCCAGGGTCTCCCCACACACTGGCCTCACTAGGTCCAGGGGCTCGGCGGGTGCTTTTCAGGACATCTGTCTCCGCCTGAGACTGCCCAACACTCGCGCCTCACCAGGTCTAAGGTCACAACATGTGCTCCTGGGATCAGACTCTTCTCACAGGGCTGACCCTCCAGGACCTTTCCTCACTGAACCCTCCAGGTACATTGTCTTCCTCACTGACCCAGGTCAGTACCACACAAACACCTGTCTGATACCTGTGTCGGCCACACGGGTCACCGTTTTACCCATTGACCCAGGTCAGTACCACATGAACACCAGTCCGTTTCTCCTGCGTTGCCCACACAGGTCCTCGGGTACCTCTTCTCCGCAGAGGCACCCTAGCAATTACCAGTCTCTTTCTCCTGGGGAAGCGGCCGCACTGTGCTCACCGATTCGGACAGTGCCTTACTCACTAGGCCGCCCCACGGTTTCCAGAACCACAGCTGGACAGTGGCTTCCCCACTTGCAGGCCGTCACAGGCTCTGCTCACACGTGACAGGTCAGCAGCACATCACACGGCTTCCACAACCGTCAGCCCTCCTGGCTCAGCGTTGCTCTTTGCCACCGAATTTTGCGGTCCTTATCCATTGCTCACAGCAACAAGGCTACACCACTGCCCATAGCTTCTCCACAAATTGTGAGGCAGCGCTGTCATTCAAGGTAGGGGATTCTCGCTAGGCAGCGAACAAAACACATCCGGTACCAGGATTTCCATAACTATAACAGTCCATGCGGTTTATTATTCAGCATAAACAAAAGGAAGCACCACAAAGTTCATATCAGCACAGCGTCCATTGGATAGGCTAGTCAGCCTCACCGTTATCTTACCCGTCAGGGATCCTTATGCGGCTTCACCATCGCATACATTAATTCCCTCCAGAGAGCTCTCAGGCACACATCGCCAATGCTCACACAGCCGCTCCACAGGCTGTTAGTGAGGAGATCCTTCTCCTCACGGGACCTTCCAAACTGGACCAATCAGGTCCCAGGATTCACCCTATGTGACCTACCCTGGCCACCATATATGGTCTATAGCCACGCCCACCGGGTCATATGGCTATGACCTCATCACAGGTCCTTCACATGCTCACATAGCCTTTTATTATAGGTGTTATCAGACACACACCTGGGTGGGTTTGTAGGCAGCTAGAACCCGCCCATTTCTCCAGCTGCCTGAAGGCATCTCCCTAACACATAGGCACGAAAGATCAGCTCTGCTGATCAGCACATAACCAAGCCTTCATCTCAAAGCCACCCACTTTGATATACACAACTATCCTTCAGGATTCTGCCACTCATCCTCTCTCTTGGGACATCCACACAGCGCCCCCTAGTGGACACAGTGGTCATTACACCACAATATGAATAAAATGACAGTGCAATAATTCATATTTAAAAATATGAAAAATGTGCATGAAAAATTTGTATATAAAATGCAATGTAAAGTGCATGAACATGATTGGTACATGATAAATTATAAATATTAAAAAAAATTCTTATTGTAATAGGAATGCATGTAAACCAAAGTAAATACATTGTGTGTAAACTAATGAAATTCCTATATAGTGTCTAACATTTTTAAACACATGCATTGCAGATATAAACATACACTGTATGATAAAAGATTTCTTGGTATAGTGCTTGAAAAAATTCATGAAATTTCAGTGTAGATATGCATATGAAAATGGATTCTGACCCAGTGCGCCTGACTGTCATAAAATGCTACATTAATAGTGAGATATGTTTAAATGTATAACAAATAAAAGTATTGCAATGGAATTTATCTGTGTGGGTTATATCACGGTGAAGAGCGTAAGGAAAGGGAAAAAGAAGGGGGAGCGTTGGACATGTGAGAATATCATATCTAATATATAAAGCTCAAAGTGTGTATGTACTGTATGTATGTTTGTATGTATGTATGCATGTGTGTGTGTGTGTGTGTGTATGTCCGGGATAGGCATCTGCACAGTCGCAGCTACAGCCACAAAATTTGGCACAGTCACACAACTGGACCCCGAGAGCATCCTAAGCTATGTTGTGAGGTGAAATTTTAACCCCGCGCGTTCCAATTTACCAAACAATTTTTCCCCCATCTACATAATGGGTTAACAGTGTGTGCGTATCAAGCCCCGCCACTCATTATGATGTCATACTGGTTGTCATGGCGACGCTGATGTCATCGTAGGTTGCAAGTCCCGCCGCTCTTTATGATGTCATAATGGTTGACTATGGGATGGAGGATGTGTGATGGGTATATGGGCACAGGACTATGTGATGGAGGATATGTATGACGGGTATATGGGCATGGGACTATGGGATGGCAGATATGTATATGGGCAAGGGACTATGGGATGGAGGATGTGTGATGGTTATATGGGCACTGGACTATGGGATGGAGGATATGTATGACGGGTATATGGGCACTCAACTATGGGATGGCGAATATGCATGATGGGTATATGGGCATGGGACTATGGGATGGAGGATGTGTGATGGGTATATGGGCACTCGACTATGGGATGGAGGATATGTATGATGGGTATATGGGCACGGGACTATGGGATGGAGGATATGTATGATGGGTATATGGGCATGGGACTATGGGATGGAGGATGTGTGATGGGTATATGGTCATGGGACTATGGGATGGAGGATATGTATGATGGGTGCATGGGCACAGGCCTATGGGATGGAGGACATGTATGATGGGTGTATGGGCATGGGACTATGGGATGGAGGATGTGTGATGGGTATATGGGCACAGGACTATGGGATGGAGGATAATTATAATTTGCTATAACTAACCACAGTTAGTTACTATGCCCGGGCAGCTCCGGGCTCTTCAGCTATTGTGTATATAACAGGCAAACATGCAGGTAAATGTGCCATGTACAAGGACCTTTGGAAAAATATAATACTCCATTATTACATAAATAGTGTTTTGAGAAAAGAGAAAAGAGAATTGAGTGCCTCTGTCACTCTCTGTGGGTTTGTGTACCTCATAGCTACAGACCACTTGACTTATCAATTTCTTGGCAGTGGTTTTTGTGTTAGGCTTGGTCATGGACTAAGCTTAAGGCCACTCAGAGAAAAGGGAAATGCAAACCAGGGCATTTCTGAATCTGGGCATTTCAGAATCTGCCAGGGAAGCCATCATGGGGAACAGGCAATGAAGAAGGCAAATGCTGGTGTTTACTTGCTATACCCCTGACTCTGACTTCACAGCACATGATTTCACCAACACATTCTGTTCATGTTGGGGAGCCTGGATCTGGAAGACCTGGAGTAGGTTACGATCAATGGCCACTGAGACTGGTGCAGTGATAGTCTCTGTTAAGAGGGGCTTCCCACACTTTTGATCACTGAATCCCCTGGGGTGGCTGATGCTGTGTCCGCTATGCCCAGTAATCCTGTCTTAGGTATCTGTGTTGATTCCTTAACCACTTGGTCGGCCAAGGCATTCTATATTGGAAAGGGGGTCTGTTCCCTTGTGTGTGTCAATACTTTGACTATGGCTGCTCTTTGGGGAAGAGTGAGTGCTGTGAGTAGCTGCTATACTGTCTGCTCATTCTTTGTGGGTTTGGAAGCCGAGATCAGGAAATTACGACTCTGCCAAATGCTGCCAAAATCATGAGCTACCCAAAAGGTATATTGTGAGTCAGAAAATACAGTGCCTTGTGAAAGTATTCACCCCCTGAAACTTTTCAACCTTTTCCCAAATGGGGTCATGTGGGGAGTTTCCACTCTATCTATTCTAGATAATTTTGAGCTCTAAAAGTTGAATGCTTCTTCCCTTCCCCATCAGTAGCTTTCTACTACATATGGGGTATCAGTGTACTCAGGAGAAACTGCAAAACAAATGTTACGGCCCAATTTCTCCTGTTATCTTTGTAAAAATTAAACATTTTGAGGAAAAATTAAAACATTTATGTTTTTTTCCACATGGCTTTGATTCCTGTGAAGCACTTAAAGGGTTAATACATTTAGTAAATGTGGTTTTGAACACTTTGATGGGTGCAGTTTTTTAAAAAAAATCACTTTTGCGTATTTTCTTTCACTTAGTTGCCTCAAAGTCACTTCAAATGTAATGTGATTCCTAAAATATTTGGTTGTTCTAATACTGTTGGAAAAATTGTGAAATAATTTTCAATCCTTCTAATCTCCTAACAAAAAATTGTGTTTCAAAAATTATGCTGTTGTAATGTATACTGTGGGGAATAGATAGCTCAGCTGGGATCTTTACTTTGGCACAAGTGTGTGGCTATGAAGTCACTTCAGCAGACTAGCAATTTCCACATGAATATGGACACGGCATATTTATTGTGCACACTTGTTACTCAATGTCACACATGCCAAACATGAAATAAAACATCTAAGGCCGTCTGGCCACTAACTAACAATAGCAGTCTAACTACAAAATAAACCTATATAACAGCAAACAAGCCATGTAATCTTACTGTGTCAGCTCCCAGCTCAGCAGATGAGATAGACTCTCAGATCCCAGCTCCTCCTGAATATATCAGCTGGACCAGTCAGGAAGCCAAAACCTGGATTGAATTAGTGGAGGGGAACTACCAGTCCTTTCCATGCTGATCACTAAGGAAACCAGGACTGGATTACAGTGAAATAAACTGGCTTCATCATCAGTACAGGGAGACATGAAATGAAATGGGGAGAAATATACCTGTTTTCTAGTACCTCTCCCCTTGGCACCTCACACACCCCCCTCCTCTGTTCGAGTCCGTGGGGTCGGGCACGACGAGTCACCAAGCAGTGCGTTCTAGACAACGCATCTGTATTTCTGTGCGCTGTGCCCGCCCTGTGCTCAACGGAAAATTTAAACCCTTGTAATGCTAAGAACCAGCGTGTCACCCGCGCATTGCCTTCTTTTGCCTGGGACATCCACGTTAGGGGCGAATGGTCCGTCACTAGTCTAAACTGGCGACCTAGTAAATAATAGCGCAAGGTGCACAGGGCCCATTTCACAGCCAGGGCTTCCCGCTCAACTACACTGTAGTTCTTTTCTGCTCTCGTAAGCTTTCTGCTTAGATAGGCCACTGGGTGTTCCTCGCCATTTACTTCTTGAGACAAAACCGCGCCGAGGCCCACCCCAGCGGCGTCCGTTTGGACAATAAACTCCCGTTTAAAGTCTGGTGCAACCAACACTGGTTGGTCACAGAGGACTGTTTTCAATCGCTGAAAGGCCTCCTCTGCTTCTGCGTTCCACTTTATTGTGACAGATTTCGACCCCTTAGTAAGATCTGTGAGAGGAGCTGCGATGGTCGCAAAATGTTTGATGAACCGCCTATAATAACCAATGATCCCTAAAAAAGCTCCATCCTGTTTTTTGGTTACCGGTCGTGGCCAATTTTGAATAGCGTCCACTTTATTGGCTTGAGGCTTCACGACGCCTCTCCCTATGCTATATCCCAGATAGCTAGCCTCTTCCAATCCCAACATACATTTCTTGGGATTGGCAGTCAACCCAGCTGTTTTTAGGGAGTCTAAGACGGCTTGTACTTTTGACAAATGCGTGTCCCAGTCTTCGCTAAAGATAATGATGTCGTCCAAGTACGCGGATGCATACTGGCCATGGGGTTTTAGGACAATATCCATTAGACGTTGGAAGGTGGCTGCGGCACCATGCAACCCAAATGGCATATCTCGGTACTGGAATAATCCCTGGGGCGTAACAAAGGCAGTTTTCTCTTTGGCTGATTCCGTGAGGGGAATCTGCCAATAACCTTTTGTTAAGTCAATAGTGGATATGTACCTGGCCGAACCCAGTCTCTCTATCAGTTCATCGACTCTTGGCATCGGGTAGGCATCGAATTTCGATACTTCGTTTACTTTCTGAAAATCGTTACAAAATCGGATAGTCCCATCGGGTTTGGGCACCAGTACGATAGGGCTAGCCCAATCACTCCGGGACTCCTCAATGACCCCGAGCTCTAACATCTTCTTCACTTCCTGGGCAATGGCTTGTCTCCGAGCCTCCGGAATTCGATATGGTTTTAGCCGTACCCGCGCCTGTGGATCAGTAATAATGTCATGTTTAATTTGGTGAGTCCGGCCAGGAAGTTCCGAGAAAATATCTGCGTTCCTCTGTATGAACTCCCTGGTCTCTCGTTTTTGGCTTTCGGATAGCGTGTCTGCAATACCCACTTCTGGCGGAGCTACCTTGGGGTCCTTTACCTTAGAAGGTGGTGCCCCTCGAGGCCCATCCTCAAGGGCAGCTCCTGCCACCAGACTCTCCCTGTCCCGCCAGGCCTTAAGCAAGTTTATGTGGTATATTTGTTCGGGCTTTCTCTTGTCTGGTTGGTGTATCTTATAATTTACTTCACCTATTCGTTCCAGCACTTCGTATGGTCCCTGCCATTTCACAAGAAATTTATTCTCTATGGTAGGCACCAATACCAACACCCTGTCTCCGGGTTGAAAGACTCGTGTTTTTGCCGCTCGGTTGTATACCGTGCTTTGGGCATGTTGTGCGCGCTCTAAACACTCTTTAACTATTGGCATAACTGCTGCAATTCGGTCCTGCATAAGTGTTATGTGTTCAATTACACTGTGATAAGGAGTCACCTCTTGTTCCCAAGTCTCCTTGGCAATATCTAACAGGTCTCTAGGACACTGCCCATAAACCAACTCAAAAGATGAAAAGCCTGTGGAGGATTGGGGTACCTCACGTATAGCGAACAGGAGGTATGGTAGTAGGGCATCCCAATCTCTCCCGTCCTTATCCACCACCCTTTTCAACATTCCCTTTAGGGTTTTGTTAAAGCGCTCCACCAAACCATCAGTCTGAGGGTGATATACTGAGGTACGCAAGTGGGAGATTTTTAGTAGTTTACATAAATCCTTAAGTATACGAGACATAAAGGGGGTTCCTTGATCCGTAAGTATCTCTTTCGGAATGCCGGTGCGGGAAAACATTAACCAGCTCCTTTGAAATTGATTTCGCATTGGCATTCCGCAAGGGCACTGCTTCGGGATAACGCGTGGCGTAATCCAATACTACCAAAATGTACTGATGACCCCTGGCAGATTTTACTAATGAACCGACTATATCCATTGCTATCCTCTCGAAGGGAACCTCTATTATTGGTAAGGGCACTAAGGGGCTTCTAAAATGTGACATAGGTGCGGTCAATTGACACGTAGGACATGACCGACAGTACTGGGTCACGTCTCCCACTAGACCCGGCCAAAAGAAACGTTGCAGAATACGGTGTTTTGTCTTTTCTACCGCCAGGTGTCCTCCCAAGGGATGTTTATGTGCCAACTCCAAAACTACCTGGCGAAAGGACTTAGGTACCACTAGTTGTTCTACCACCACCCCTCGCACCTTGTCTATGTGATACAACATATCCTGCTGCACCGCCACGTGTGGGAACTCGTTTTGAGCCCCTGGGTACAATGGTCTTCCCTTGGAGACCTTTATGTTTTCCCACGCCCTTGCTAGAGTAGGATCCTGGTGCTGAGCGGTCCCGAACTTACCACGGGCCACCTCAAGATCAGGCATTTCTAAAACATCCTCTAGCTGGTCTGCCTCGCCTGCATACACAGCCAGAGGAGAGTCCACAGATTCTAGTACTTCCTCTGAGATGAGTTCTCCATCGTCTTGCTGCAATGGTTCAGGGGCTAGCTCCGGAGCACCATCTTCAACTAGAGGGTTCATGCCACTTTTGAAGTTCCACAAGTCCCAAAATAAGGGAAAGTCTCTCCCCAGGATTACACTGTGTCCCATAGACTTTATGACCGCTGCCTGATGTCTTTTGGTCCCTACTGGCGTGGCAAGAGTAACCCAGGCAGTGGGGTAGTTCTTAGTATCCCCATGGATGCAACTAATGCCCACGGTTAAGTTCGTTAGGGCGCTAGAGTCCACCAAACTGGCATGTACCAAAGTTACTTGACTGCCGGAATCCAAGACGGCATTCACACTATAACCGTCAACCTCGACGTGGCACACGTGTTGTTCATTTCCCGTGAGGGTCTCCACCACACAGACTGACTGCACATATATAACGAAAGACGCCTCATATCGTTACAGTCCATTGGCTCTGTAGTCATTGGGCAGTTAGCTGCTACATGGCCAAGCCCGCGACATCGCCAACATTGTATAGGCCCTTGTCTCCTCGATGGAGATCCCAGACGAGGTCTGCTGGCTTGATGTGAGCCCGTACCACCTCCATAGTCCTTTGTGGGTCTGCTACCCTTCCTTGTGACGTTCAGTTCTTTTGAAGATGAAGTAGGTTTCGCAGGACTCTCCAGCGATTTCTTGGGGAGCCAGTGGGGTGCTAACGTCCCTTGGAGTAGGCTTTCAGAAGCATTGTAGCGTTCGACCATATTCACCAACTGGTCAGCGGTAGTTGGGTCACCCTGTCCAACCCACCTCTGGATCTTAGCGGGTAAGGACCGCAGGTACTTGTCTAGAACAACACGCTCCACCATCTGTACGGACGTCAAAGCCTCTGGTTGCAGCCATTTTTTTACTAGATGGATGAGATCATGCATTTGTGAGCGGGCTGGCTGATGCTCCACAAAATTCCATAAATGCACCCTCTGTGCGCGTACATACGTGTTTACTCCCAGCCTTGCCAGGATTTCGCCTTTGAGTTTGATATAGTCCATAGCATCCGCTCCACTCAGATCGTAATTGGCCTTTTGTGGATCTCCGCTCAGAAATGGAGCAACTACCTCAGCCCATCTGTCCAGCGGTAAGTGCTCACGTTCTGCAATACGTTCAAACACGGTGAGGTATGCTTCCACATCATCGTCTGCGGTCATTTTAAGCAAAGTCTTCTGTACGGCTTTCTGCGCACTAGCAGCGCTTTGTGCACGGTCTCCCTCATCTTGGGGTTGCCGAACCAAGGCCTGTTTTATTGCCTCCAACTGCTCTTGCTGCATCTGGTGTTGCTGCTCCAGAGCCTTCTGGAAGCAAGTATTAGTCTGCTGTTGCTGCACATTTGCTTGCAATAACTGCTTCACTAGTTCCTCCATATTACTGGACTCTTGGCTCTTCAAAAGCGCAGAAGCTTTCAGCCAGGACATACACAGCGTTTTCTCTGCAGTCACAGTCCAGCAGCCACAAGTGCCCGCATTCGAAACACTATTTGTGGGGAATAGATAGCTCAGCTGGGATCTTTGCTTTGGCACAAACGTGTGGCTATGAAGTCACTTCAGCAGACTAGCAATTTCCACATGAATATGGACACGGCATATTTATTGTGCACACTTGTTACTCAATGTTACACATGCCAAACATGAAATAAAACATCTAAGGCCGTCTGGCCACTAACTAACAATAGCAGTCTAACTACAAAATAAACCTATATAACAGCAAACAAGCCATGTAATCTTACTGTGTCAGCTCCCAGCTCAGCAGACGAGATAGACTCTCAGATCCCAGCTCCTCCTGATTATATCAGCTGGACCAGTCAGGAAGCCAAAACCTGGATTGAATTAGTGGAGGGGAACTACCAGTCCTTTCCATGCTGATCACTAAGGAAATCAGGACTGGATTACAGTGAAATAAACTGGCTTCATCATCAGTACAGGGAGACATATGAAATGAAACGGGGAGAAATATACCTGTTTTCTAGTACCTCTCCCCTTGGCACCTCACAATACATATGAGAAATTTTATTTATCTGTTTTATAGCTATCTGGTTTAAGGGCATGTGAATTAAAAATTTGAAAGTAAACACAAATCATATCGGCCAAAATTTACAACTAACATGAAGTACAACTTATCACAAAAACGCAGTCTCAGAATCACTGGTATACTTTGAAGCATTCCAGAATTACAGTATTGTCTCATAGACTAAGGTTCGTCAGAAATGTAAAATTTGGACTGGTTAGGAAGGTGAAAAAAGGCTTGTGGGTGAAAGGGTTAAACTTGACCTTACATTAAAAAAATGGTTATTGAGTTTGCTTCTCAACAAATGGCTGGATATACCAATACATGGTTTCTTCTTTGAGTGAGCCATTTCTACTATTTTCTCATTGATTCTCTACTGAAAGGAGTTGGGTTCCCATAACTTAGAATAGGAAAAACAGAAAATCTCCTACCTGACTTAGGTGAAGTAAAATGTATCTTTACTTCTTGTTTATTCTATATCACGCCAGAAAGTACTGTTTATTATTTTTCAATTGCGCTCAAAAAGATTGAATGCTGCAATAAATTCAAAGGGTCGTTCAACAAAGTAATAGCTTAAGTATGTGCATATTTATGCAACCACATTCTTTTAGTTCTTTATTTCTTTTTTTTTTTCTATCTGAAAATATTTCTTTTACAGTTATATTGCCCAGATTATTGGTGACCTTTGTGACCTTTAATGGAAAAAGTTTGAAAATGATTCTTCTTGGTATAATTTTTTTACATAGCAAAACCTAGCATTTTAATGGGTTTGTAGACTTCTTATATCCATTGGAGCTGATTTGCAGTCTTATTACAGCGGTGGTCAGTCATTATAAATGCAATATAAATGAATATCTTTGATTAGTGGAACACTTAATTGAATAATTAAGTTAATGTTAAGTAAGTGAGATTAATTAGATATACCGTATATACTTGAGTATAAGCCGACCCGAGTATAAACAGACCCCCCTAATTTTGCCACAAATAACTGGGAAAACTTATTGACTCGAGTATAAGCCTAGGGTGGAAAATGCAGCAGCTACTGGTAAGATGCTCCATTCAAAATACACCCCATATAATACTGCACAAAGGTTAATAATGGCTCCATAGACTAATATGCCCCATATGCTGCTCCATAAAGGTTATGGCCCCATGAGATGCTCCATAGATTATGCCCCCATATGCTGTCCCCATAAGATGCTCCATAGATTTTGTCCCCATATGCTGCCCCAATAAGATGTTCCATAGATTATGCCCCATAAGATGCTCCATAGATTACTCCCCCATATGCTGCCCCCATAAGATGCTCCATAGACAATGCCCCTATATGCTGCCCCCATAAGATGCTCCATAGATTATGCCCCTATATGCTGCCCCCATAAGCTGCTCCATAGATTATGCCCCCATGTGCTGCCGCTGCTGCATTTAAAAATAAAAAAATGACATACTCACTTCTCTGTTGCTGGGGGCCAGGTGCCGGTGTCACTACTGGCACCTGAGATATTCACCTGTCCTGCATCCATGGCTGCTTGCAGCTGTTTGGCACGTCATCTGTCAGTGACATTCAGACTGCAGGGGGCGTGGCGTGCACTAACCACGTCACCGTGCCCTCTGCTGTCTGAACGTCACTGACAGATGACGTGACAGACAGCATCAAGCAGCCATGGATGCAGGACAGGTGAGTATCGCTATGCTTACCCGACCTGGCGCTGTCTCTTCAGCCCCCAGCTTCTCTGCGATCTCCCTTCCTGCCTTCAGTGGTCACGTGGTACCGCTCATTCAAACTCATGAATATGTGTGTGTACCATGTGACAGCGCCAGGACGGGTAAGTATGACCTGACACCCCCCGCCCCCCCTCCCCCTCCGAATCCCTGGTGTATGTGTCTCGAATATAAGCCGAGAGGGGGACGTTTCAGCCCCAAAAAATGGGCTGAAAATCTCGGCTTATATTCGAGTATATACGGTACTTCAAATTCCAAATAATTTTGAACGTTTTCTGAATTCTGTTATTTATAGTTTTGCTGTCTTGTGTTTATGTGATTCTAAGCTTATTGTTCTGTCGAATAGTATTCACATGAGTTTTACCTCAGTGAGCACAGTTTTGTATTTGCTCATTTGTTGTGTAAAATTGTTTAGTTGTATATTTCAGATATTGAAAGCTTTTAATGAATGTAAAAAGATTTGATCTGTGAATTGTGAGATTAGGGCAATCAGAAGGATTACATAATGTCAAGCATAATATTTACTTCTTACTTTTCTTCTACTTGTGGTGCTTACAAAAGACTCTACTGAAGCCTAGCAATTTTTGCCACTTGTCTACCATCTAATACTCTATTTAGAAATGCAATGCTGCTTATGATGATTATATTCATTTTCACACCTCCTGAATGCTGTTCTATAAAGGATTTACAAGGGCTCTACATATACAGTATCTTTACAGGCCACATATGTCAATTGGCATGGTTGTCAGATTTTCAAGACATGTTAATGAAGACATCCTGTCTAGTGTGCTTTTCCTTCACTGTACTTTTGCAAATTACTTAGAATTTATACACTATATTATACCGTTACTGTGATATCAGAGTTTATAATAGTAATGCCTGAGGCTTAAAGGTACTTTTTTAATAGTGGAACTTTCCACTTTCTTAAAATCATCTGACATGACATACTGTGGTTTTCTTCAAAATGTTTAAGTGTCATGTGAACATTTTATAGGGGTATATCCAGTTTTTATTACTCAATAGTATGTAGATATTAACACCTTGTTTGCCGCTGGATAGTACAGTTCTGTGGTCTCCTGTTACTGCATATTTTCCATCCAGTGAGTATTTCTGTTGTCACTTCTACCTAGTGGGCCCAAGAAGGATGATGCACGACACAGCTTTGATCTGGATACCAAAAATTACTGACAGTGCCACTGGTCAAATTTTCTCTGATTCTTTTTCTCAACTCTATTTTTAACTAATTGGGTAAGTGAAGAGATGCAATAATAAAATACACATTTTTTAGCTAAGCCACAATATTTTAGCTATATTTAATTTTATTATAACAGATTCATCATTTCAACATCATTTTAGTAAGTCTGTTTGCCATTAACGCTCAAATAACGGCATGGTCAAGTAATATATAGTCATGAGAAAACTAAGAACACCCGTATGGATTTTTATGATTTTAGATCATAAAAAAATTATTTGTTCTTTAGAAGGTCTTTCAAATTAGGTAAATACAAACTCAGATTAACCACAACATATGATAAATCATGCTATGTAATTTTATATTCATTGAAAAATAGGCCAAAATGCAGAAGCAGTTGGTGAATAATTAAGTACACCTCTACTGTTTCTATAGTAATTAGGAGGTTAAGTAGCAATCTGATATTACTTATCAAATGCCGTTTACTACTTGTGGACCAGAAAGTGTTATTACCTCTTGAAACATTTTTTGCTGGCCTTGAGCATTCAGTCTATTTATAAAGATAAGAAGGACAAAAAAAATGATATTAGAGACGTAATTGTTGCTGCCTATTAATCTGGAATGGATATAAAAGGCTATTTCTAAATAAATTGGAACACATCATTCTACAGAGAGGAAAATCATTCAACTAGAGATGGGCCTACCGCTGAATGTTCGGATTCGGCAGTTTTGGCTGAACAGTTAAAAAAGAGTTTGGGTTTGTGTAACAGAACATGGGGGACCCGAACATCCAAAATCATTACCACCGGTCAGACAGCTGCGGTTCCCACACTGTTAAATGCAAGAATGAGCCCACATCTGTGATCAGAGGTAAAAAGTTTACTACTGCTCCCATCAGCCTATGCCTACTGCCACTAATAACAGCAAGAGCAGCCAGCTGATGAATACTCCCATCAGCCGCCACCTGCGCTCTAAATAAACAATTAAATTAAAAAAACAGCGTGATTTCCCCTGTGTTTTTGACAACCAGACTGATAGGCGTCAGGTTTCTGCGTCTGCTCTGCAGGAATCCAGAGCCTCACATCCTGCGGTCTCCTGCTGTCTATGTACTGCAGAGAAGATTACTTTGCAGCAGACCGCTCCAGAGACTAAGTTCCTCTGTGCTCCTACTGCTCACGAGGCGATCTCCCACTGGTGATCGGGAGTCATGTGCCCAGGTCCTGCTCCAGATCTCATTGGTCCATCTCGGAGATCTGGAAGGTCCCGCACGGCTATAAAAAGTGCGCATGACCATTCGGCCATGAGCTAGTATAGACTATACTGCTTTGTGTGAATGGTGACGGATGTATGATTCTGATGACTGACTTATTATGAAACCCCTTCCCTCTGATATTACGCATGTGGTTAGGGAATTAGTTCAGTAGTCTGCGCCAGTCTGTGGTAAGCCTTAAGCCACTGTGCACACCGCACCTCTGCACTAGCGTCCGACATAGCACCTGCTTTGTAGCTGTGTCGTCCAGCGGCAGTGTCCTGCGCCGCGCTGCAGTTGCAGCCCTTCTTGGCATTCTCAGTAGCGACGCCGCACACACGGTAGGTCTAGACGGATCCAGGTCCTCTGTCTTAGTTCCTGCTCCTGTGACCTTATACCGTGTGTGCATTTACCTGAGGCCTGTGACTCTAACAGGCTCAGCCTTTTTGTATGTTTTTGTTGCGGCACCTCTGTGTGTGAACAGAGCCCGCTCTGCACACTTCGGGTGAAGTTGAACCCGTGTGCATTATATCGCCATATTGCTCGTCTGCCATTACTCAGCAGCTGTTGTAACACCTACTGCACGGTGGACCCCGAGCGGCGAAAGCACTTTATTATTATTTTTGTTAGTGCATTCCGCCATTCCTAACACAGACAAGTTAAAGAAGAGAGCTGGAGACTAGTATTCCCAGGCTTGTAAGGGGCCATAGATATTGGCCCTTCAGCCTAAAAATAGCAGCGTGCAGTAGCCCAGAAAAGGCGCATCTTTTAGAGTCGCTAAAACTGCCGCTTTGCCCAGCTCTTCCCACTTGCCCTGTTGCAATCCCAAGTGGGGTTCATATTTGTGGGGTTGATGTCGCATTTTTTTTGTCCAGTGACATCAAGCCCATTGGTTAGTAATGTAGAGGAGCCTATTATATACCTATCCACTGCTAATCCTATAGTCATATTGTAAATAAACACACAGCAAGAATAAAGTCCTTTATCTAATATATAAAGCTGAATGTGTGTGTGTGTATGTTTGTATGTATGTATGTGTGTATGTCCGGGATTGGCATCTGCACCGTTGCAGCTACAGCCACAAAATTTTTCACAGTCACACGTCTGGACCCCGAGAGCGTCATAGGCTATGTTGTGAGGTGAAATTTTAACTCCGCACGTTCCAATTCACCAAACAATTTTGCCCCTAGGTACATAATGGGGAAAAAGTGTATGCATGTATCTGTGTATGTCCAGAAATGGCATCTGCATCATCGCAGCTACAGCTACAAAATTTTGCACAGTCATACGTCTGGACCCCGAGAGCGTCATAGGCTATGTTGTGAGGCGAAATTTTAACCCCGCGCATTCCAATTCACCAAACAATTTGGCCTATTATTCTTATCATTTCTATGGTGTTATCGTCCTTCTGTAAAGCTGGAAATAACACAATTTATTACCGTGCCAACACAGACCACCCTCTGACACAGAATGCAGGGAGAGCCCAGAATCACACAGGATAGGATTAGATACACAGCTCAGCAGTCAATATCACACAGGAGAGGATTAGATACACAGCTCAGCAGTCAGTATCACACAGGATAGGATTAGATACACAGCTCAGCCGTCAGTATCACACAGAATAGTATTAGATACATGGCTCAGCAGACAGTATCACACAGGATAGGATTAGATACACAGCTCAGTGCACAGTATCACACAGAATAGTATTAGATACATGGCTCAGCAGACAGTATCACACAGAATAGGATTAGATACATGGCTCAGCAGTAAGTATCACACAGGATAGGATTAGATACACGGGTCAGCAGTCAGTATCACAAGGACAGGGTTAGATACATGGCTCAGCAGATGGTATCACACAGGATAGGATTAGATACACTGCTCAGCAGTCAGTATAACATAGGATAGGATTAGACACATGGCTCAGCAGTCAGTATCACACAAGATAGGATTAGATACACAGCTCAGCACACAGTATCACACAGAATAGTATTAGATGCACAGCTCAGCAGACAGTATCACACAGAATAGGATTAGATACATGGCTCTGCAGTCAGTATCACACAGGATAGGATTAGATACATAGCTCAGCAGTCAGTATCACACAGGATAGGATTAGATAAACGGCTGAGCAGTCAGTAACACACATGATAGGATTAGATACACAGCTCAGCAGTCGGTATCACACAGGATAGGGTTAGATACACGGCTCAGCAGATGGTATCACACAGGATAGGATTAGATACACTGTTCAGCAGTCAGTAACACACAATAGGATTAGATACACAGCTCAGCAGAAAGTATGACACAGGAGAGGATTAGGTGCACAGCTCAGCAGACATTATCACACAGGATAGGGTTCGATACACAGCTCAGAAACAGGATGTGCCAAAGGAGAGGACATTTTCATTCCAAGAATTCCACTCATTCCATCTGATTTGTTTTTTTATTTTAAATGCCTTCAGTTTCCAGTTCAAATGCTATTTGCATTGTCCATTAACAATGCTCAGGGACAGTCCTTGAAAGTAGTAGGGATCGATTTGCAATCTCCATGCTTTTCTCATGGTCAACTTTATGTGGTCTGTTCAAGAGTTGGAACTGCCAAAAATCTGTTCATCTTTGAACCGGAAGGAAAAACCAAAAATCTTGAATGAGTTGAAAATAAAATACTATCAATACTTGGGTAATCGTCTAGTTAGTTTGTGTTGCAAATCTGTAGTGTTGAATTTATGATGTGAAATGCTTTTATGTGCAATATAATCATTATAATTTGTTATAACTAACCACAGTTGGTTACTATGCCCAGGCAACGCACACTTCTACTTTTTTATTTAACAATAACAAACACAGTTAGGAGAGTATAATGCTCATTCCTCTGAAGCCAACGTCTCCTGTAATAAAACAAAAATAATAAACAATCATAGCCCTCACCTCTCCTTTGCTCTGTCCCACGCAGCAATCCAGGTCTGGGGTTAAACAATTTTCTACCTGGACTGAGGAAAGATGCGACCGTCCAGTCTGAGAACCACAGATGAATGACCTGCTGTGAACTTAGCCTGAGTGACCATCGGTGACGTCATCGAGATTACCACAGGTCACTGAGGCTGCGTTACCTGCCAGGCCTATGAACTGCAGTGACCTCGGTGAGATCACTGCTATCACAGTGAGGAATAGTCTCACTATGAAGAATTGAGATCACTGCAGTACACCTGGAGAAATTTCATGCTGTAAACCCACCTCTGCACCTTGAAACTTTTTATTATTGGGAAGAGAGAGAAAAATAGGATGGCACTCACCGTTCATGTGAATCAAATCACTTTATTTCACATACACAAGGCATCGGCATAGGCATGGGAGCAATGTGCTGGAAGATGGACAACAGCCGTTTCGCGCTCAATAAGCTTCAACAGGTCCAATGCTGAGAATACAGGTAATGCAAATAAAACACATGTGTGAATAATAACTCCTCCCATTCTCCTGAGCATGTCTTGTGGCTCCTCTACCAAAAAAGAAACTGTTTAATGAAAAAAACAAAAAACAAAAAAACAAGAAGATAAAAAAACATTTCCCTCTACAGCACTATAATACAATTAAAAAAAAAAAATTCAAAAATTTAAATTTTTTTTTTTTTTTTATATTAAATATTCAAAGGAATACAGCCATATCTACCTTTTCATTTAACCCTAATGGACCTGTGGCTTTAGTGCGGAGAATCCATCTAGCTTCAGCCTGAAAAAGACGCTTATCATGATTCCCTCCATATTGCGGTGCAGAAACTCTTTCAATATTAGCAAAACGCAGTGCCTCCGCATTTCCACCATGGATTTTCCTCATGTGTTCTATAAGTCTAGGGACTCCTTTTCCTGTGGTAATTGATTTAAAATGTTCTCTAAACCTGATGTATAGAGGCCGAATTGTTTTGCCAATGTAGAAAAAAACCGCATGGGCAAAATGGGACATAAACCACAAAGGCAGTTTTATATGAGACAAATTCTTTTACTTCGTGATACACAGATCCCATTTTTACAGTTTTTCCACTCAGCTTAACCCCTTCCTGACATCAGACGTACTATCCCGTCCATGGGACCCGGACCCCTATGCCCATGGACGGGATAGTACGTCTAGCGCGATCAGCGGCGCCCACGTGGTGAGCGCCGCTGATCGCGGCCGGGTGTCAGCTGATTATCACAGCTGACACCCGGCACTATGTGTCAGGGGCGGTCACGGACCGCCCCCGACACGTTAACCCCTTGCACACCGCGATCAAACATGATCGCGGTGTACCGGGAGTTAAAGGGAAGCATCGGCAGGGAGGGGGCTCCCTCCATGCTTCCCTGAGCCCCCCACGGCAGCGCAATGTGCAGCGCTGCTGCGGGGGACTCCTTTCCTCCAGGCCCCCGGATCCAAGATGGCGATGGGGGCCTTCGGGGGCCTGGAGGAAGCTGGATTCCTCAGTGCCTGCAAAGCGAAGGCATGAGGAAGCCTTGTGCACTGCCTGTGACAGATTGCTGATCTGTCACAGTGATCTGTGATGTGACAGATCAGCGATCTGTCACAGGACAGTGATGTCCCACCTGGGACTATGTAATAAAGTAAAAGAAAAATTAAAAAAAGTGTAAAAATAATTTTAAAAAAATCGCCAAATAAATTAGTAAAAAAAAAAAAAAATATTCCCCAATAAATTCATTTTTTGAAAATAAAAAAAACCCAAAACAATAAAAGTACACATATTAGATATCGCCGCGTCCGTAACGACCCGCCCTATAAAACTGTCCCATTAGTTAACCCCTTTAGCGAACCCCTTAAAAAATAAAAATAAAAAACGAAGGGTCCACAGGGGACAGCGGCGGTGGGACAGTGCTGCCTAGCCCATGGTATAGGAAACAGTTGGCTGTAGGTGTTCAACCCTCCTCCTCCTCATGGCTGGGCAGTCTACATCTTGAGGCAGGCAAGGTAGTTAGTGATAACGGCCGGAATTTTGTGGCAACCATAGCCCTTTCAAAACTCAGGCACATACCTTGCCTGGCTCACAATTTGAACCTGGTGGTGCAGTGCTTCCTCAATAATTATCCAGACTTAACAGCCCTGCTCCATAAGGTGCGAAGACTGTGCTCGCACATCCGCCGGTCGCCCGTACACTCCACTCGTATGCAGAAGCTGCAGCGATTGCTCCACCTTCCCAAGCACCGCTTAATTATCAACATTGCAACAAGGTGGAACTCCACCCTGCACATGGTTCAGAGGCTGTGCGAACAGAGGCAAACTGTAATTCATTTGTGGGAGGATACATGGGCAGGCAGTTTGCAGGCAGACATGGAGTTGTCTGGTATGCAGTGGTCGAAGCTGAAAGACCTCTGTAAAGTCCTTCAGTGTTTTGAGCAATGCACATGGCTGGTAAGTGCAGACGACGCCATCATAAGCATGAGCATCCCACTTATGCATCTGCTCATGCAAACTTTGATGCACATTAAGGATCTGGCGTCTGCAGCTGAGGAGGAAGAGGAGGAGGGAAGCCTTGATGACAGTCAGTCATTGTCTGGTCAGGGAAGTCTCGTGGATGAGGTGGAGGAAGAAGAGGAAGAGGAGGAGGAGGATGATGGGGATGATTATTTTGGGGAGGAGGATGCTTTTCAGGGGGCAAGAAAAAATGTTGGCGTGGCAAGGTCAGTTACAGGGTTTTACGCGTGACTGGATGGATGTTGATTTGCCAGAAAGTGCTCCTCCACCCAGCACTCGCAGTGCATCATTGACACCTGGAACATTGGCCCACATGTTTGATTATACCTTGCAGATCCTCAAAAGGGACCCCCGCATTGCCAAAATGATGAATGATGACGACTACTGGTTGGCCAGCATCCTGGATCCACGCTATAAAGGCAAATTCCAAAACATCATGCCGCAGGAGAACCTAGAGCTAATATTGGCTAACAAACAAGGAACTCTGGTAAACCGTTTGTTTGAGACATTCCCAGCACACAGCGGCGGTGATGTTTTTCCAACGAGCCATAGGGGGAAACATGGGAGAGATGTTCGTGGTGCACACAGCCGAAGTGGCGTTGGACTCAGGGGTTTCATGACCATCTTGTGGACTGATTTTTCAAGTACCGCTCCCACGATTGGTAATACTGCATCGATCGAAAGTGACAGGAGACAGCAGTTGTCAACTATGGTAACAAACTACTTCTCGTCCCATATCCATGTTCTCCCTCACCGGTCATACCCCTTTGACTATTGGGCCAGTAAACTTGACACCTGGCCTGAATTGGCACAATATGCCTTACAGGAGCTCTCTTGCCCTGCTGCTAGTGCGCTATCTGAACGAGTCTTCAGTGCTGCTGGATCAATCCTGACAGAAAAAAGGACCTGTCTGTTGACCCAAAATGTTGATGATCTAACCTTCATTAAAATGAACCATGCATGGGTTTCAAAGGATTTTGTCCCACCCTCCCCTGCTGACACGTAGGTTGCCGGAAAAATGGCTTGCTTTTGTCCTCCTCTTCCGCGGACATCTCCAATTACTCCATTTGCAGCTGCTGAATGTCCAACATCGATATATGCCATTTTTTCCACGTCCCTAACTGGGCTGCCTCCCCCCACAGGGCCGGGGTCACCACCTGGCGCACGCACCTGTGCGAGTGCCGTTGCCCTGGACAGGTGGAGGGCACACTCTTCAGCAACGGCACTGGCATAAGGTCCCTCATAGTAGAATCAAGTGTCTCTGACGGTGGGGGGGCCCTGTGCCAGTACCGCCGCCCATGAGTGGGCCCCCCCTGCTTGATCAGGGCACCAGGACTTGCAATACTTACCTCTGCCTGCGCCACCACTGTGTAGTATGGCCTGTTAAATACTTCACTGGGACTGCCAATACAAATTTGGTGAAATGATAGATGATGGTTAAGACGTAGCTATGCCCTGTCCTGCTGGGCTCTATCTTCAGATGATCAGTGGCTTCCATTTGTTATGGACATCAACTCAGAATGAGATGCAGTGGTGGTTTATCATCAGCTTTCACGGTTTTCCGACTCACAGACATGTGACATTCCTGCCCACATTTTTAAATGTGTCTTCTCATGCCAATCCAATAGAATCGCCTGTGGCTTGTGTCTTTTGCACTCCAAAGTTACCAGATCATAATAGGCAGTGAGGACAATGTCTACATCTGTCCCTGTGATCACAATTTGATGGAGATGAGTAACGGTGATGGGTTCCACGGTACTGCGATACAGCAAACCTTTCTTCACAAGAACTGTTTTTGCTGTCTCCACAGACAAAGTAATTGAGGGTCAGCATCGCCTCTGAGAATTCTCCCGGGAGTTTTTACCGTGATTAGTAATTCCAAAATTTCTGCAATCAGTCGACTTTCCGTCTGTACTTGTATCCATCTCATTTCCTCTTGTGGAGAGTCTGGACTGTCTTTCTGAGACTGAAATATATATGATGACTGAAAAATACCCCAAAAGTGTTTACTGGTGTACACTTCAAATACATAACCCTTTTTCTACTTTTTAGATTCTTGTCTAATCCATACTGAGGCTGTGAGTGTCTTTGTCAGACTCTGGAAATATACACGCAGATTTTTAATGTTTAAACTATGCTATATATACCTGCTATCCAATGATACTGTACCCTTTCTCAACTTTCTACAATCACGTCGAACCCATACTGGGCCTGAGACCATCTGAGTCTGCCTCCAGATATATAGACATAGGTTTTTAATGTTTAAACTATGCTATATATACCTGCTATGCGGTGATACTGTACCCTTTCTCAACTTTGTACAATCATGTCAAATCCATACTGGGCCTGAGACCATCTGAGTCTGCCTCCAGATATATAGACATAGGTTTTTAATGTTTAAACTATGCTATATATACCTGCTCTGTGGTGATACTGTACCCTTTCTCAACTTTGTACAATCATGTCAAATCCATACTGGGCCTGAGACCCTCTGAGTCTGCCTCCTGAAATATAGACATAAGTTTTTCAGGGGTACACTATGCTACATCTATACCTGTTATCCGGTGATACTGTACCCTTTCTCAACTTTGTACAATCAGATCAAATCCATACTGGGCCTGAGACCGTCTGAGTCTGCCTCCTGATATATAGACATAGGTTTTTCAGGTGTACACTGTGCTACATATATACCTGTTGTCCGTGATACTGTACCCTTTCTCAACTTTGTACAATCACATCAAATCCATACTGGGCCTGAGACCCTCTAAGTCTGCCTCCTGATATATAGACATAGGTTTTTCATCTGTAAACTATGCTACATATATACCTGTTACAAACCAGACAGGCCTAAATGCATCTGCACTAATACAGGGTGCCGCGGACCCAAGTAAAATGGCAGCTGCACAGGTGCATAAATACCAAATGAAACAGCCAGCCTACAATCAGGGATTGGCCGTGTGGTACACCAGTGTAGAAGAAATAATCCACATGTGGCAGTGTTCACACAGGGAATGCAGGGCTTCTGGTTCACAACCTCTTAGTAACACCATATAGGGGGGCTGCCCAGTGCCAACTAGCATGCATCCCGTGTGAACAGAGACCACAAGTTTGCAGAACCATTTGGGCCCAACTGCACCCTGAAATAAATATAAAAAGTGCACAAAAACATATCAATATATGTAAGGTATTGGTTGATATTAAGGCCTTAATACGGAAGCTGGCAAACTGCATCAAAGTTCCTTACACTTGCCAGTCCTACTCTAACATGAAAACCTCAAAAAGAGGAAAAAATCCTCCAAAAAATTCAGATACAAACCAGACAGGCCTAAATGCATCTGCACTAATACAGGGTGCAGCGGACCCAAGTAAAATGGCAGCTGCACAGGTGCACAAATACCAAATGAAACAGCCAGCCTACAATCAGGGATTGGCCGTGTGGTACACCAGTGCAGAAGAAATAATCCGCATGTGGCAGTGTTCACACAGGGAATGCAGGGCTTCTGGTTCACAACCTCTTAGTAACACCATATAGGGGGACTGCCCATTGCCAACTAGCATGCATCCCGTGTGAACAGAGGCCACAAGTTTGCAGAACCATTTGGGCCCAACTACCCTTTCTCAACTTTGTACAATCACGTCAAATCCATACTGGGCCTGAGACAATCTGAGTCTGCCTCCTGATATATAGACATAGGCTTTTCATGTGTAAACTATGCTACATATATACCTGTTATCGGGTGATACTGTACCCTTTCTAAACTTTCTACAATCTTGTCGAATCCATACTGGGCCTGAGAACATCTGAGTCTGCCTCCTGATATATAGACATAGGCTTTTCATGTGTAAACTATGCTACATATATACCTGTTATCGGGTGATACTGTACCCTTTCTAAACTTTCTACAATCTTGTCGAATCCATACTGGGCCTGAGAACATCTGAGTCTGCCTCCTGATTAGAGATGAGCGGTGTTTGAGTCAACCTGTTTGCCAAGTTAAAATTCCAGCTGTTTTGGGCAGTGTTCGAGCCGTTCGTCGAACTCGAACACTTTGCTTAAAATTCGGCTGTTCGAGGTTCCGTTCGAGAATGGTTCGTTCACCAAAAGCGTAAGTTCATTTTCACATTAATAATGGTTTTCAATGTTAACAGACTGTTTCACGGCATAGTAGCGGTGAGTGGTAGACAGCGGTGTAGTACATCTGTCAAGGAGCTACACAGTGTGTGTTTCTAATTATTTTTTACCGCATCGTGTCCAGAAAATCCTTTTGGGCCTTGTAGCACTGTCTGCTACTCAGCAGAAGAGCCCACCAGTGAACCAAGCTATGCCGCCTGTTTATGTAAGAACTGCATGCTACTCAGCATAGGAACCTAGCTGTTGAGCAAGCTACAGCACCTGTGGTTTGGACACTTAATTTTTTCATTTTTTCTGGAATGCCGGTTAGGCCTAATTCCGGAATTGTGGTTGACCTGCACTTACTGGGAAATCCTCGTTCACGGGGAAGAATTGTAATCCCACATCCCCATCAGCGGGTTATCTGCACCTGTAAGCGACACATGCTGGACCTTTCAGTGTAGCGCGCATGCAGCCCCGGACATGTAAGGGCATGATAGACCTGTTATTGATCGATCTCGCGTGTCCCTCTAGTAAGCTTGAGGCGTACAGCAGGGACATGCCTGATTCTCGTTCGTTAACGGAATTAAGCTGACAAATCGCTAGCACAACTAAAAATGGACATCCACCACCACCCACAGAATCAGCAAAGCTTGCAATCTGTCAATCTTTTCTGTAGCTGGCATGGTTGAGGTTTCCCGGGTGGAGCCGAATTAAGCCGCAGGCTCCACTCCTGGTGGTGCCCTTCTGGACATTCCTTTAAGGTTCAGCTTTGCAACCATACTGCCCCCGGAAACCAAACACTTTGCCTTCATGGACGCTGTTCAGAGGTTCGTGTGAATAACGCCGCCCGATCAGCAGTTGGCCTAATTTATGGTGGGAAGTCCGACGGTATATGATCGTTTTAGATTTCAGATTTTTACTGTTTTTTGGTATTTTACATTTTTATTCCAGCCTTTCTTGACTTCATAAGGGCATGACATGCTTATATCTGTGTTTCCTCCTCCTCCTTTTACTCCTCCACCTCTTTTCTATATGCAGTTGCCATTTTCCATATGTTATTTTTTTATTCTGAGCATTTTGTCTGCTTTGGGACACCACTTAAGGTGTTTTGTAATTGTTTTCTATTTTGTTTGTATGTGTTTGTGTTTGCCTGCCATTGTTTTCAATGGTGTTCGACGCTGTTCATCGAACGTTCGACAAACATTCAACGAACTTGCCTCGTGTTCGACGAACCAAAATGAACTGGAACACTAGCGGGGTGGCTCAACACTACTCCTGAATATATAGACGTACATTTTTAAAGTTTAAACTATGCTATATATATATCTGGTATCTGGTGATACTGTACCCTTTCTGCCAGGAAGTCCAACTCCACCCACCACTCTAAGTGTATCATTGACACCAGGAACATTGTCCCACATGTGTGATTATTTCTTGCGGATCTTCTTGTTATATTGTGGTGTGATCCATCCTGAGCGTGTGACAGTCTGTGGGTTACTCCTGCAATTTAGATGTACATTTAAAAATTACCCCAACACTAGTGTATACAGCTCTACGCTTGTGATACATTACCCATTTACTGCTTTTTATATTCTGGTCTAATCCAAACTGACCAAGTGAGAGTTATTTTTTGACTGTGGAAATAAATACTGAGATCGACAACAATGAACCCTACACTGTGTACAGCTGTAGTCTTCAGATCCATTACCGTTTTATGGCTTTTGATATTGTGTTGTAATCCATACTGAGCCTGAGAGCGTCTGCCTCCTGAAATATCTACGGAGATTTAGAATGTTTAAACTGTACTATATATACCTGCTATCTGATGATACTGTACATTTTTTCTACTTTTTGTATTCTTGTCTAATCCATACTGAGCCTGTGAGCGTCTTTGTGTGACTGATGGTATATATAGGGAGATTGACAATCATCCTTTGACTGTATAGAGCTGTACGCTTCTGATACAATACTATATATCTGATGTTATTTTGGGCTCATGTTCTGCAACATTTTGAAGTTTGGTGGAAGAGGCTGTGGGCGTGGGGGGGCCAGCTGATGCTGATGGTGGTGGTGCATCTGCTGGTAGTGGCAAAAGCACAATAGCAGCTAAGGCAGGAGGTGTTGAGCCTGTGTCATGGTTTGGCTCTGAAACGCCTGGAAGGCTACCTTTTCTGGGAGTAGGTTAACCACTTTTAAAGCCAGAGCATCAGAAACTGGTTTTGGCTTACATTGCCAAAACAGACTCCAGCTAATATGCCCTCCTCTTGTGAAGTTTCAAAAAAATTGCTGGCTCCTAGTCAGGAAGAACCCCTTTCCTTGTGTCCTTCACCCTCATCAAAAGTGAGTGATGCAGCAGGCCACACTTCACATTAGTCCATGTAGCTCTTTCTATCATACCATGCCTGGGTTATCAAGTCAAATCGTGAATTCCCCAGTCCAAGATGAATCTGACATGGAGTGTGGGTGGCCAGCCAGGGCAGAGGGGTTAATTGTTACCCGGCCTGTGTCTCAGAGGGATGTGTCACGGTGGTGATGACCCGTTCCGTGGCCCTGGGCGTCCATGCAAAGGGGTGAATAACGTTTATAGGTGAATGATACGTGATGCTACCTGTGGTTTCTGATCAGATTGACCCGCACTGCAGTGTCGCTTCTCTGGGACAGATGTTGTGGTGCAGCTAAGATGTAGAAGCGCTGCACAGGTAGCGCCGTAGTCGCAGGGAAGATGAAAGAGTTGGTAGATGGTGTGCAGTGCAGGATGTAGCAGAGCCGTGCGCCAGGCGCAGGGCAAAGATGACAGACACAGTCGAGCAGTTCCTTTACCTGTACTTGGCAAGTGCCGTCCAGGACCCAGAGTACAGATGGAGAAGGAGTTGTTCATTCTCTCTGCAGATAGGTAGTGTGGCCTCCGTTCTAGAGCTTATCTGAGGTACTCGCAGTACTGAGTTCACTGAAGTTCCCCCTGTTGACTCTCTTTTGGAACTTTCTGGTATGGCAAGCAGCCATAGCCTTTTCCTTCTGGCTCACACACGTCGCTGCTGGGGCCTCTGAGCCTTAGCTGGTAACAGAGCATTTACAGCTGCTACTTCCTCCGGTTTCTGCTGCAGGGCCGTCAGTGTCCCTACAAACTCGGAGACCGGAATCCCGACCATGCGCTCCAGCTAGGAGTGAGCCTTAACTCTGCTCATCCTCCAGCTCCCCTTCTCACGTCCACACACTCCCCTGCCCTTCACAGACTGCCCTAACTTCCCTCCTCCCGACCACAGAGAGCAGCTTCTCAGCAGTCAGGTTCAGAGGTCTCCCTGCTGGGCTGGAGTGGGAACTGTGTTGTGTGTTGGTTTAACTGCTAGAGAGATCCTTCATTGCTACTAAGCATGACATCACACTCCCTAGGAGGAAGGTAATGCCACTGTGGCGACCGTACTCCTGGGGGCGCCACAAGTGCACTGATGCCCAGCCACTGCTAGATGATTCTGCTGGTACATTGACCCAGACCACTACATTCTCCTCGCACTCTACACAGCCAGAATTTGACCCTGATGAAACTCAGGTTCTCCTTCCTGCATGCTATACCACCTTACATGGTGACAAAGAGGAAGGTGCAGATGAAAGTGCAGGTTCCTTGAGCAGGTGGGGGGGCATACTCATGGGCAACGGCACTGGCACAGGGCCCCTCATAGTATGCAAAAGTGTCTCTGCCAGTGGGAAGGCCCACCCGCCTTCAGACACACCGCCATACTATGAGGGGCCCTGTACTAGTGCCATCGCCAACGAATGGGCCCCCCCTGCTTGCTCAGGATCACAAAACTTGCAAAGCTGAAATACTTACCTCTCCCTGCTCCACCGCCGTGACGTCTTCCACATTTCCTGACAGTGACATTCTGGTCAGAGAGCGATGACATCACGTTTGTACGCCCTCTGTCTAAACAGTCCAAGTGCAATGAGATGAAAGATGGGGACGACGAGGAGTCCAGACTAGTACAGGGATTCCCTAGCGAGGAGACTTATTTAATTGTTTTCAATGTTGGGACAGCTAATTTTGGGGAGCACTATACTCTGGAGAATGATATATGAGGCTCACCATACACTGGAGCATTCCAAAGGTGGGCATCAGACACTGGAGCAGCATTTACAGGGTCCATTATGCACTGGAGCATTAGAAATGAGGCCCATTATATATGGAGCATTATTTGGGCCCATAACACAGTGGAGCTTCATCCATGGGGACCAACATATCATATACTGTAGCATTATGTGGAGCTCATCATATACTGTATAGAACATTATATAGGACCAATGATTCTGTATGGAGAAATATATGGGCCTCATTACTCTGTATCGTGCACTATGCTGTGGCCATAATACTGTTTGGAGTAATATACTGTCCGTTTTTGGAGCTATTGGAGAATTTAAAATGGATATCAGTCATGAGATGTAAGAAGTGAAGTATTTTTCATTGTACTATACCGCTTTTTCTCTGCCTTATCAGAGGATCATGAATTGTGGCATGTGTTAAAAGAGCCCAGTGACAGTCTTTGGCCCAGGGCCCACGAAAATCTGGAGCCAGCCCTACCCCGCCCCCACAACTTTAGCCAAATAACCCCCAGTTTTCAACGCCTAACTATTATTATAAAGTAAATTAAGGTTGACAAGCTTAAGTAATAAGAATTGATGTTTTTGGCATTAAAATTGGCACTGCATTTGTGTTTCCTGTCCTCTACTCCCTGCCGACCTTGGTTCCCCATTGACTTGCATTGGGTTTCATGTTTCAGTCTGCCTTCGACTTTTCACGATATTCTGCCGATTTCGTTCTACCTGACTTTTGAGAAAGTCGGGTTTCATGAAACCCGACTCGACCCGAAAAAAGGCAAAGTTGCTCATCTCTACCATCTATCCAACCATCCATACATACATCCATCCATCCATCCCTCATTCATCCATCTCTCATCCATCCATCCAGCCATCCCTCATCAACCATCCAGCCATATCTCCATCCATACATCATCTATTCTTCATCCATCCATCCCTCCATCTATCCATCTCTCATCCATCCCTCATTCATCAATCAATCCATCTCTCATCCAGCCATCCTTCCTTCCATCCATTCCTCATTCATTCATTCTTTTATACATCCCTTCTTCCATTCCTCATCCATCTATCCAGCCACTCCTCCATCCATCCCTCCAGCCATACCAACATCCATCCCTCATCCATCAATTCTTCATCCATCCCTCATCTATCCCTCCACCCCTCATTCATCCCTCCTTTCATCCATCTATGTAGCCAGCCCTCCATCCCATGCAGCCTCAGTGACCAGCAGTAACTTCGATGATGTCAACATTGGTTAATCAGGCTGCACTCACAGCAGCTCTTTCTCCCAGTGGTTCTCAGCCCGGATGGATGCATGTTGCCACCTTCCAGGTGGAAAACTGTTTGTCCCCAGACATGTATTATGGAGTGAGACAGAACATCAGATAGGTGAGAGATATGGCTGTTTTTTATTTTTGCTTTATTACAGGAGATGGGGGCTTCAATGGAAAGGGCATCAGGTGAGTATAATTGTGTTTGTTATTTTTAAATAAAAAAGTGTGTTTTGTTTTTATTTCAGATAAAAGACTTTATACTGGCTGTGTGTCTCTTTACCATACAAATATACATAGGATTAGTAATGGATAGGTATCTTATAGATGCCTCTCCATTACTTACCATGAGGCTTGATGTCAACAGACAATACAAAGGTGACATCAACTCCACAAATATGAACCCCACTTGCCACAGCTACAGAGCAAGTGGGAAGAGATGTGAAAAGCATCAGAATTGGTGCATTTAATAGATGTGCCTTATCTGGGCATATGCAGACTGCTATTTTTAGGCTGGGGGCAATATTCATGGCCCCTTACCAGCCTGAGAATACCAGCCCCTCCCTAGCTGTCTGCTTTATCTTGTCTGGTTGTCAAAAAAGGGGACCCCATGCCATTTGTTTTATTATTTATTTAAAGAATTAAAAAAAGCATGTGGACCCCTCTATTCTTAATATCCAGTCTTGCTAATGCTGACAGCTGAGGATTGCTGCCCCCAGCTGTCAATTTTGTCTGGCTGGTTATAAAAAATACAGAGGAACCCACACTTTTTTTAAATTTAGTTATTTATTTAAAGTGTAGGCACTCACTGATGAATACCCCATCATACACCACCTGCTCTCGCTGCTATTAGTGGCAGCAGGCGTAGGCTGATGGGAGCAGTATTCCCATCAGCGTCCACCAGTGACAAGAGGTGAACTTTTTTCCTTTGATCACAGCTGCTGGCTCATGCTGTCATGTGATCTGAAGCAATGTTTGCCACTCTGTCATTCACAGCGTGAGAAACACATGAAAAACACATGGTGTTTTGGTCAGGAAGCTGAATCAGAATGATAACATGGACTTTTTGATGCAGTCCTTATTCAGTGTCCGTGCTTGAACAGTACATGTTCAGTACAGACGCCGAACTTTAGCCCAGCTCTATTGACAACCTTCCCAGAAATGGATGTCCCAGCAAATTCACGCCAAGGTCAGATTGCGGATTCATCTTAAGATAAGATTGCATTAGCCCTCAATCTGTGTCATGTGTGTGATTAACATTGCAATGAATACGATGAGCTTTGCAGTTTTTGACTTTCTTTTTCATAAATGTAATTCACTAATAAAAAGATGGAAAATAATTACAAAATATTAAACACTGATGAAACTCTGATCCAAAAACACTGAGGAGCAATGGTTTTTATTTTATGTATGAAAAGGAACAAACACTGACATCAAATTTAGGCTACAAGTTATTGCAATTGTACAGTCACAGTCCAACCCTCAACCCAGTTTAAATGCTATGGTGAGACCTTAAAAGAGCTACAGTGGGTACAGAAAGTATTCAGAAAGCTTTATGTTTTTCACTCTTTGTTGCATTGCATCCATTTGGTAAATTCAAAAAAGTTCATTTTTTCTCAGTAATATACATTCTGCACCCCATCATGACTGGAAAAAACAGAAATGTAGAAATTTTTGCAAATTTATTAAAAAAGAAAAACTGAAATATTTCATGGTCGTAAGTTTTCAGAACCTTTGCTCAGACACTCATATTTAAGTCACATGCTGTTAATTTCCTTGTGATCCTCATTGAATTTGTTCTACTACTCAATTGGAATCCAGCTGTGTTTAATTAAACTGATATGGCACACACCTATCTCTATAAGATCTCAATGCCCACAATGCATATCAGACCAAACGAGAATCATGACACCAAAGGAACTGGCCAAGGAGCTCAGAGACATAATTGTGGCAAGGCACAGATCTGGCCAGGGTTAAAAATGAATTTCTGCCATACTCAAGGTTCCTAAGAGCACAGTGGCCACCATAATCCTTAAATGGAAGAAGTTTGGGACCACCAGAAGTCTTCCTATACCTTGCCGTCCAGCCAAACTGAGCAATCATGGGAGAAGAGCCATGGTGAGAGAGGTAAATAAGAACCCCAAGATCACTGTGGCTGAGCTTCACAGATGCAGTAGTGAGATGGGAGAAAGTTCCACAAAGTCAACTATCACTGCAGCCTTCCACCAGTCGGACCTTTATGACAGAGTGGCCCGGCAGAAGCCTCTCCTTAGTGCAAGACATATGAATGCCTGCTTTGAGTTTGCTAAAAACACATGAAGGACTCCCAGACTATAAGAAATAAGATTATCTGGTTTGATGAGATCAAGATAGAACTTTTTAATGATATTTCTAAGCGGTATGTGTGGAAAAAAACAGGCACTGCTCATCATCTGCCTAATACAATCCTAACAGTGAAACATGGTGGTGGTAGCATCATGCTATGGGGGTGTTTTTCAGCTGCAGTGACAGGACGACTGGTTGCAATTGAATGAAACATGAATGCGGCCAAGTACAGAAATATCCTGGATGAAAACCACTTCTAGAGTTCTCTGGACCTCAGACTTGGCCGAAGGTTCATCTTCCTACAAGACAATGACCCTAAGCACACAGCTAAAATAGCAAAGGAGTGGCTTCATAGAATCATAGAATCATAGAATCATAGAATCGTAGAGTTGGAAGGGACCTCCTGGGCCATCTGGTCCAACCCCCTGCTCAAAGCAGGATTCGCTAAATCATCCCAGTCAGATGTCTGTCCAGCCTCTGTTTGAAGACTTCCATTGAAGGAGAACTCACCACTTCTCGTGGCAGCCTGTTCCACTCATTGATCACTCTAACTGTCAAAAAGTTTTTTCTAATATCTAATCTGTGTCTCCTCCCATTCAGTTTCATCCCATTGCTTCTAGTCTTTCCTTGTGCAAATGAGAATAAAGTTGATCCTTCTACAATGTGACAGCCCTTTAGATATTTGTAGACGGCTATTAAGTCTCCTCTCAGTCTTCTCTTTTGCAAACTAAACATTCCCAAATCCTGCAACCTTTCCTCATAAGACAGGGTTTGCAGACCGGTCACCATTCTGGTCGCTCTTTTCTGAACTTGCTCCAGTTTGTTGATGTCTTTTTTAAAATGTGGTGCCCAAAACTGGACACAATATTCCAGATGAGGTCTGACCAAAGAGGAGTAGAGGGAAATAATGAGTTCACGTGATCTAGACTGTATGCTTCTGTTAATACATCCTAGAATTGCATTTGCCTTTTTTGCTGCTGCATCACACTGTTGACTCATATTCAGTCTGTGATCTATTAGTATACCCAAGTCTTTTTCACATGTGCTGTCACTTAGCCCTATTCCTCCCATTCTATATATGCTTTTTCCATTTTTATTGCCCAGATGTAGTACTTTGCATTTCTCCCTGTTAAAAACCATTCTGTTTGTTGCTGCCCACTTCTCCAGTTTATTTAAATCTTTTTGAATCCTCTCTCTCTCTTCTCTAGTATTAGCTATCCCTCCTAGCTTTGTGTCATCAGCAAATTTAATCAGTTTACCCTCAATGCCTTCATCTAAATCGTTGATAAAGATGTTGAACAATACAGGGCCCAGGACAGAGCCCTGTGGTACCCCACTTGAGACATTCTTCCAACTGGATGTGCAGCCATTTACGACCACTCTTTGGGTCCGATCACTAAGCCAGTTATGAATCCACCTAACAGTTGCCTTGTCCATTCCATACTTAATCATTTTTTCAATAAGGATTGTATGAGAGACTTTGTCAAATGCTTTGCTGAAGTCAAGATATACTATATCTACAGCATTTCCTTGATCCACCCAATCAGTGATACCGTCATAGAAGGAAATTAAGTTAGTCTGACATGACTTATTAGTTACAAACCCATGCTGACTCTGTTTAATCACTTCATTCTTATCCAGGTATTGACATACATGTTGTTTAATAATTTGTTCAAAGATCTTTCCTGGTATAGAAGTCAGACTCACCGGCCTATAGTTACCTGGGTCCACCTTCTTCCCCTTTTTGAAGATAGGAACAACATTTGCTCTTCTCCAGTCTTCTGGCACTTCTCCTGTTCTCCAAGAATTTTCAAAGATTATAGAGAGGGGTTCAAAAATTTCTTCTGCTATCTCCTTCAGTACTCTGGGGTGTAATTCATCTGGACCTGGAGACTTGAATTCATTTAGGCTAGCTAAGTGTTTCCTCACTATCTTTCTGTTTATAGATATCCTGGATTCTTCTATTCCCTTAATAGGACAGTGAATAACAGTTGATGTTACATTTCCTTTCTGAGAGAAAACAGATGCAAAATAGGAATTTAAAAGTTCAGCCTTCTCAACATCCTGTCTTACCATTTCATCATTTTCATCCTGTAAAAATCCTATAGCATCTTTGACTTTTCTTTTACTTTTGACATATCCCCAAAATCCTTTATTATTGCTTTTGACATCTCTTGCAAGCCTCAATTCATTTTCAGCTTTAGCTAATCTGATTTGTGCCCTGCAGGTTCTGCAGACAGCATTATATTCTTCTTTAGATATGCCTCCCTCTTTCCATTTTATAAACATTTTTTTCTTCCTTTTTAGCATGTGCTTAAGTTCTGTGTTCATCCATCCTGGTTTCCTTAACTGCTTCCTATTCTTCCCTCTTTTCGGAATTGTTAACAACTGTGCTTTGAGAATTTCATTTTTCAAGATTTCCCATCCTTCCTGGACATTTTTGTCTTTAAGGATATCCAGCCATTGGATCCCTCCAATTCTTTTTCTGAATCCCTTAAAATCTGCCTTTCTGAAATCTAACCTTGACGTCTGAGTCTTCACAGGTCTTCCGCCTCTAGTTATCCAAAATTCTAAAATAGCATGGTCGCTACCTCCTAGGGTCCCAGCCACTTTTACCTCCTCAACCATTTCCTCCCTGTTTATAAGGATTAGATCCAAGGTAGCAGTTCCCCTTGTTTTCTCCCTTACCTTTTGGAAGATAAAGTTGTCAGCAAGAGAGGATAAGAATTTCCTTGACCTGTTAGTTTTGCCTGAGAGAGATTCCCAACAAATGTCTGGATAGTTGAAATCTCCCATGACAACTATGTCATATTTTTTGGAGAACTTGGCCATTTGATGCATAAAGAGTTCATCCATAGCTTCAGCTTGCACAGGCGGCCTGTAGTAAATGCCTACAATGGTGTCCTTTCCATTGTTCTGTCCTTGTATTCTTACCCAAACAGTTTCCACAGAACTCCCAGTCTCTGAAGCTTCAATCTCTGTGCAGATATACGCGTTTCTAACATACAATGCGACACCTCCTCCTCGTTTATCAAGTCTGTTTCTTGCAAATAAATTGTATCCTTCTAGTCTTGTATTCCAATCATGTGTATTGTCCCACCAAGTTTCAGTGATTCCAATGACATCATATTTCTTTTCCTGTGTTAGTAGTTCCAATTCTCCTTGTTTGTTGTCCATGCTTTGTGCATTAGTATAGAAACATTTTAGTTTGTGATTGGTTTCTCTTTCTCCAATATTTTTATTAATTAGATTCTTTCGTCTTTGTTCTTCCTTTCCACTTCTAATAGCAGAGTTCTCAATAGCATTTGTCAGGTGTATGGCTTTTTCTGGTCTTTTGCTTCCCTTCCCATGCTGTTCTAGTTTAAAGCTCTCCTTACAAGTGTAGCAAGGCGACTTCCAAATACATGCTTACCAGTCTTCGTAAGGTGCACCCCATCTCTAGCAAGTAGTCCATCGTATAAGTAGTTCACTCCGTGATCCAGAAATCCAAATCGTTGCTGACGGCACCATCGACGTAGCCAGTTGTTCACCTGCAGAATCTTATTCCACCTCCTTGTTCCATGGCCATCCACTGGGAGGATGGAAGAGAAGACCACCTGCGCTCCCAGTTCTTTCACTTTCTTACCTAAGTCTTCAAAGTCTCTGCAGATGGTTTCCAGGTCGTTTCTTGCAGTGTCATTTGTCCCCACATGTAGTAGCAGGAATGGGTAGTCATCTGTAGGTCTGAAGAGTCCTGATATCCTGTCAGACACATCTTTAATTTTTGCACCTGGAAGACAACACATTTCTCTTGAAGTTATATCCGGTCTGCAGATAGCAGCCTCAGTTCCTCTCAACAGGGAATCCCCCATGACCACCACTCTCCGTTTCTTCTTCACAACATTTTTCTTTCTCCATCCAGGAGGACTCTGAAGGCGTACAAGGTTGCTGCTTGTTGGCAAAGTCTTATCCTGATGTATTTCTTCATTGTTTTCCTGCGTGAGAGCCTGGTACTGGTTTCTGAGCAGTATGGGTGCTGACTGCCTCCTGATCCTCCTGCTTCTCTGGGTCACATGTCTCCATTCCTCTGTTTCTTCAGGTGCACTTCGAATTTCTTCTCTTTCTGTAACATGAAGAACAACCCTGCAACCATTCTTGACTGGCCCAGCCAGAGCCCTTACCTAAACCCAATTGAGCATTTCTGGAGAGACCTGAAAATAGCTGTCCACCATCCTACCTGACAAAGAAGTAGAGTAAAGCTAGCTCATCTGTTGTGGCGTGTTGTCAGCATGTACTGCAAGGAGACCGCTTGGAAGCAATGTAGAAAAAGGAAAAGTCCAGCTGATAAAAAAGGCTATTTATTGAAAAATTAAGTTAAGATCAGCATCCTGCAGACAATTAGTGGTAACACAGCTATGCGTTTTGAACACTACATGTGTTCTTTGTCATAGCTGGATAGGATCTGCAAGGAAGAATGGCAGAGGATCCCGAAATCGAGGTGTGAAAAACGCGTTGCATCGTTCCCAAGAATACTCATGGCTGTACTAGCTCAAAAGGGTACTTCTACTCAATACTGAGGAAAGGGTCTGAATACTTATGACCATGTGATATTTCAGTATTTCTTTTTTAATAAATTTGCAAAAATGTCTACATCTCTATTTTTTCAGTCAACATGCAATGCAGAGTGTAAATTAATGAGAAAAAAATTAACTTTTTTGAATTTACTAAATGGCTGCAATGAAACAAAGAGTGACTGGTTTCATGTGCACCTGCAGTTTGGGAGGGAGGGTGCTCACCGTGCCTCTTTCCCTGCAGGAGTTTGAGGACCTGCAGTGAGGACATGATCACGTGACCAATACATGTGATATATACTTGGACCTGTGGTTCAGTCTGTGTGGTGTGTATTGTGTATTTCCTCTTGACAATACCCCATACTTTATCTATGGGGTTAAGGTCAGGTGAGTTTGCTTACAAATTAAGCACAGCGATACTGTTCTATTTAAACTAGGTATTGGTACTTTTGGCAGTGTGGACAGATGCCAAGTCTTGCTGTAGAATAAAATTTCCATCTCCAAAAAGCTTGTCTGCAGAACGAAGCATGTACTCTAAAATTTCCTGATAGAAGGCTGCGCTGACTTTGGTCTTGATAAAACACAGCGGACCTACACTAGCAGATGTTATGGCCCCTCAAACCATCACTGATTGTGTAAACTTCACCTTAGACTAAAGCATCTTGGATTGTGAACCTATCCACTCTTCCTCCCAAATCTGGGACCTTGATTTCAAAATGAAATGCGAAATTTACTTTAATCTGTGATCAGCACCTTGGACCACTGAGCAACATTCCAGTTCTTTTTCACCTTGGCCCAGGTAAGATGCTTATGGCATTGTCTATTGTTCATGAGTGGCCTGACACAAGCAATGTGACACTTGTAGTTCACTTCCTAGATATGTCTATGTGTGGTGGATTTTGAAGCACTGACTCCAGCAACAGTCCACTCTTTGTGATTCTCTCTCAAATTTTTCGATGTCCTTTTCTTAACAATCCTCTCAAGGCTGCGGCTATCCCGGTTGCTTGTGCACCTTTTTCTGCGACACTATTTCCTTCCACTCAACTTTCCATTAATATGTTTGGATACAGCATTCTGTGAACAGCCGGCTTCTTTAGCAATGATCTTTTGTGGCTTACCCTCCTTGTCGGGTATGTCAATGACTACCTTCTGGATATCTGTGAAGTCAGCAGTCTTCCCCATGAATGTGGAGCCTACTGAAACAGACTTAGGGGTCTATTTTAAATGCTTAGGAAGCCTTTGCAGGTGTTTTTTATTAATTATTCTAATTTACTGAGATAATGACTTTTGGGTTTTCACTGGCTGACTGGTTGTAAGCCATAATCCACATCATTAACAGAAATAAACACTTGAAATAGATCACTCCATTTGTAATGACTCTATATAATATGAGTTTCATTTTTTGTATTGAAGGACTGAAATAAATTAACTTTTTTGATGATATTCTAATTTTGTGAGAAGCACCCATGTGCGCATGTGGAAGAGTGTGACAAGAGGGTTGCATTGACAATCCAACACAATGGGCAGCACTTTGAACACATTTTATAAGTGGCCATAAACTTGTAAATTACTCATGAAAGAATAAAGTTATGTTAAAACCAAGCACACCATTGTTTTTCTTGTGAAATTCTCAATAAGTTTGATGTGTCACATGACCCTCTTCCCATTGGAAAAAATAAAGTTTGATCCAAAATGGCTGGCTTCAAAATGGCTACCATGATCATCACCCATCTTGAAAAGTTTTCCCCCTCCCATATACTAATGTGCCACAAACAGGAAGTTGATATCACCAACATTCCCATTTTATTTATTTGAATCCATATAAATGGCCCACCCTGTAGTATTGAGTAAAATTTTCTCAGTTCTATTCACAGTTTATAAAAGTTGCCTGGCACCACTTCCCACATTGATGAAGCATCAAAGAGTAAGCTAATGTTGTTTTGCCTGGCTCAGTGTGCTTCCCCAGCATTGAAATTACATCCCAAATTATCAAGCGTAATTTCATACCAGTGATGGTCAAAAGGTCATCAGTTCAGAAGACGTAGTATGCATAACAAAGTTGGGTTCCATTTCCAGATTCACCAAGTAAGCTGATTAGATATATTATTGTTGTGGTCCCTTACTCTCTCTTCGGCTCTCTATATCTATCTCTCTATCCCTCCAGCCCCTCCTCCATGCACACACACCTTTCCAGCCCAGAGTTTCACCCAAAATTATTCAACAAAAATCAAGATTTTTGGGAAAATTTGACAAAACTGATGAATGTAAATTTCAAAAGCTCTGTTCATCGCTAATACAGTTGGGTGAAAAAGTGTTTTCCTCTTTCCTGGTTTCCTATTTTTTTGGCACATTTGTCACACATAAATGTTTCAAATCACCAAACAAATGTAAATATTAAACAAAGAAAACACAAGTAAACACAAGATGCAGTTTTTAAATTAAGATCTTTATTATTAAGGGAAAAAGAAATCCAAGCCTGCAGGGCCCTGTATGAAAAAGTGATTGTCTTCCCCCTTGGATCATAAATTAATTGTGGTATATCACATCTTTGAGAAGCTGAGTTCAAATTCCCTAGCCACATCCATGGCTGATTAATGCCACACCTGTTCTCAATCAAGAAATCACTTAAATAGGACATGCTTGACAAAGTGAAATAGGCCAAAAGATCCTCAAAAGTTAGACATCATGCCACAATCAAAAGAAATTCTGGAACAAATGAGAAGCAAATTAATGGAGATCTATCAATCTGGAAAAGGCTATTAAGCCATTTCTCAAACTTTGCGACTCCAGCGAACCACAGTGTGAGCCACTAGCCACAAATGGCTAAAACATGGAACACTGGAGAACCTTCCCAGGTGTGGCATGCTGGCCAACCAAAATTACCCCAAGAGATCAGTGATGACTCATCCAAGAGGTTAGTTAGAGCCCACAACAACATCAAAAGAGCTGCAGACTTCACTTGCCTCAGTTAAAGTCAGTGTTCATAATTCAGCCATTAAAAAGAGACTGGGAAAAAAAATGGCTTGCATAGCAGAGTTCCAAGACGGAAACTACTACTGAGCAATAACATAAAGGATTGTCTCATTTTTGCTGGAAAACATCTTGACGATCCCAAAAATGTTTGGGAAAATACTCTGTGGACTGACAAGACAAAAATTTAACTTTTTGAAACATGTATGTTCAATTACATCTGGTGTAGAAGTAACACAGCATTTCAGAAAAGGAACATCACACAAACAGTAAAATATGGTGGTGATAATGTGATGATATATCAATGTTGTGCTACTTTAGTACCTGGAAGAACTGCTGTGGTAAATGGAGCCATGAAATCTGCTGTCTACCGAAAATTCCTGAAGGAGAATATTCAGCCTCAAGCTGAAGCACCCTTGGGTTATACAGCAGGACTATGATCCAAAACAACACAGCCACAAGCTTACCTCTCTATGGCTTAAAATAAACAAAATTAAGACTTTGCAGTGCCCTAGTCAAAATCCTGAGCTTAATCCGATTGTTATGCTGTGGCTTGACGTTAAAAAGGCAGTCCATCCTCGGTAAGCCTCCAATGTGGCTAAATTACAACAATTCTGCAATGTTGAGTGGGCTAAAATTCCTTTAGATCATTGTAAAAGATTAATTGCCAGTTATTGCAAATGCTTGATTGCAGTTGTTGCTGCAGAGGGTGGCCCAACCAGTTACTAGGTTTAGGGGGCAATCACTTTCTCACACAGGGCCCTTCAGGTTTGGATTACTTTTTCCCTTAATAATAAAGACCTTTGATTAAAAACTGCATTTTGTGTTTACTTGTATTATCTTTGTCCAATATTTAAATTTGTTTCTTGATCTGAAACATTTAGGTGTGACAAACATGCAAAACAATAGAAAATTAGAATGGGGAAAACACTTTTTCACACAACAGTATATACTCATATCTAGAATGTAAATTTGGTCAAAGGAAAGATTAAAACATATAGAATAATGTATTATTAAGCAAGTACATTTGAAAATAAAAAAAATTCACTTAACAGTCAATTTATACTCCTGCCTATTAAATAATGTTAATATAGTCACAGAGGATTACATGTATCTATTGTTATTGTAATCAAATATTGTTGCACTTGTGAGAAATGTATTAAAGCAGTAGAGTGTAGTTTAGCATCCATGTGGATTTTGGATATCTCACAGTTTAAACTTCCGCTCTGCTCTGCAACAAACAATTGCGTCTCCACAATACACGTGTTCACTCTCTGCAGTCAATTCTCATGATTTTCAACAACTTGCAGGATCACTTCATTGTGAATGATCTAAATTGTCAACTCCATTTGGAGATTTGGAGATGCTACTGCTCGTAATGCAAATGGAAAATACCTACAACTTGTAGTTCTATGACTTGTGTGTGTAAAACTAGTGGGCAATCAAAGAAAATTGGTTGGATTTGGTTATCAGTCAAATGCACTTCAGAATGTACCTACGCTTCAGAGGTCATATCATTGCAACCTGTGCAGTCGCGCAGGGGTCAAAGAGATAATGGGTACTATTCACACTTAAAAAGTAGGTAGAATTGTTGAGCTATTGGGCTGCCAAGGGCCAATATGTGTTTTTCTACAAGGGCCTCTTCTGTCAGTGTTTGCCAGAGTTCAATTTCATCATTATTGACATATACAGTGCAAATTAATTGGGACAAAGCATTTTTTTAAGTAAAATCGTAAGTTGGTTACCAGTCAGTGATTCAAACCAGCTTTAACTGCTTTGAACAGGCACTCACACCTGCTCAAAGCAGTTAAAACTGGTTTGAATCACTGACTGGTAACCAACTTACGATTTTACTTAAAAAAATGCTTTGTCCCAATTAATTTGCACAGCACTGTATTAGTAGTTAAATGTTGTCTGACAGATTTACTGGATCATTGACTAAAGGGAGAAAATGAAGGTACGGTATGCTATCTTTGCAACAGCTGGTTCTGAATCATCAGAGCAATTAGTCAATGTAATTCACCTGCAATTAACACTATATTTGCAAGTTGATAGCTTTTCTCGAGGTGATATGTTATCTTTATATAAATAGAGGGGTAGATTTTTCTTACCACATACTTTATTACAGAGATTTTTCATAACATATTTTTCAGAGGTTTAAAGTGATTTGAAACAACAGCCTCTACCCATTACATCTTCTCCAACCATAACTAAAAGAATGGGGAACATAGGCCTTGATTGATTGCATAACCATTACTCTGACCTTCACTAGCTTAACATTTTATTTCTGTAATACCTAGGTAACTGAATAAAGATGGAAATGGGATGCATTTTTTTATGATTTTGCGCCTTGTTCTTTTGATCAGGTCAATTATCCAACATTATGCCAAAAAATGTATAAATGTTCATTAATAGAATTGAGCGAAACAGGTCGGCAAGATTCATAAGTCGCCGACTTATGGCAAAGACGGGTTTCGTCGACCGAAACCCGACCACAGCGTTAAGTCAGCCATGCGGTCGGCAAATGAGCGCCAAAGTCGGATTTCCCAGAATGCTTGCACGTGACTTTTTTCAGCCACTGAACAAGGACGTACACTGTGGGCAACGAGATGACATGTGCAGCGTCCAGGGAGAGAGAGATTTTGCACACTTTAAAAAAAGCGGTCCGGCATGTAGGTGCGTTTACTGTCCTCCACTCCCTGCTGACTTTGCTTCCCCATTGACTTGCATTGGGTTTCGTGTTTCAGTCGGACCTTCGACTTTTCCCGATAGTCGGCCCATTTCGTTCTACTCGACTTTTCAGAAAGTCGGGTTTCATGAAACCCGACTCGACCCTAAAAAAGGCAAAGTCGCTCATCTCTATTCATTAAATTGTTCTTTTTTTCTGAATACTATCAATACTTTTGTCAATCAATAGTATATATTGAGCAATATTTTTGGAAAAGGTATCTAAAGGAAGGAAAACAGTCTTCTTTCTGCATCTCTCATAATAAACTAGTCATCAAACTTAAAGCTATAACTCTTCCTCTAATACGCACAAAGAAAGAATACATAAGCGTAAAACTAGAAAGTAGCCCACAGACCATTCACGCTAGCAAACATTTGTAGAAAATAATTTCTTAGCACTCCCTTAGTTAACAGATGTATTTCCACACATGAAAAAGCAAAAACAAGGGCTATCACAAGAATTGCTGTAAACATAATGTAACGGACCCCTTTATAATACATCATCATATTTATTTTATATGGAGCCACACATCATGTAGATAGTGAAGATTGACATTGTGTATCAAGAAAAAGGATTTTAATTGGATACAATGCACAGTCTTTCCTTGAGAGCAAAATAACATTAGCATTTTATATGTACAGAAAAGCAAAATAAACAGAAATAGCTCATTCTACAAGCATCAGGAGTTCATGTGAAAAACAATATTGATTGAATATTTTCTTTAATCCTTAAATCAGAGTGGCTTTACAGTTTTTGTCTTCAATGAAGGATCTTGGAAAAACTGAGCATTTTCCCCATTTCTTTGCAAATTAAATTGTTACAGCAGAAAGTAGAAATGCATCTGGTGTAAACATTTCATACATAATTAATGTTCAATGTGAGTTCATTATGTATTATGCATATCTTGTCTTGAATCTGTTAAAATAATATTTTCACAATGTTGCATTAATTTGAAATCCACAGTTCATATTGCCTTATTTAACTAGATAAAGACAAGATCTTTGTGTATTAAATGACTTAACACTGGCAGCTTTATATACATTATTAATGCAGAACAATGGCTGTAGCATTACACCCCAAAGTAGCCATAAAAAGAAATAACTTTTACTATAACATATTAAAGCTTTCCTAGCCTTTATTTTTTTCCTCAAGTCAATAGTGTATGCAAAGTCTTTGTGTTATCTTGTTAGAAAATGCTTAGTCTTTCCACTGCCTGAAAATGGAAACTTTCCAAGGCAGAAAATCATTTTGTACAAGTGAATATGATTTATATATCTCCTGTTCACATGCTTGAGAGACAGGGCAAAACTACATGGTAAAATGGAAAGTCGCTCATTTTTTGTAATATTTGCTGTGGACTTTTGGGTTTGTCATCAACAAAAAAAACCTTTTTCTGCATGTAACACGGTATTTTCTAGTTAATGTTAATGAAAGTATTGATGGTCAATGGAAGTGAATGAGCCAAACACCTTATGTCTAGTGGAAGACTAACTTCCATAGGTTCCAGTTCTGTCTGATCACGGACCTGTAACACCAAGGTAAGAATCAGTAATAAATTGATTATTCTGCGGAGGATTGAGTTTGAGTCGAAATTCCTGAAGTTCGCGGTTTCAAGTGAATTCTAGCGCTTTGAAATTTGTTTCACATTTTTTGACAAAAAAAAAACTTGCAGTAAAAATTTCTCACACTTCTGAAGCATCAGAGGGTGGGCAGTTTTTTTTTGTATGGCTGCAGGTGCCTCTCTATAATTCCCTGAGGCTATGAAATCTTACAGGTTATCATACCTTCTGTAGTAGAGCTCAGAACTTGGGACATCAGGAATAAGTAGTTCAAAGTGGAACAGTTTGTACAGTAAGTTATTATCCGTCTACAGAGTCTCTGGGTAAGTCTCTCTCTCTCCTGTAGAGTGTAAACTCTTATGATCAGTAAAGCCCTCTCTTTCTTACAGAATATAAGCTCTTATGGTCAGCAGAGACCTCCCTCTCCTGTAGAGAGTAAGCTCTTAGGTCAGCTTGGTTCTCTCTTCCTTCTGTAGAGTGTAAGCTCTTAAGATCAGTGGGGCTCGGTTTCTCTCTCCCACAGAGTGTAAGACCTTTTGGTCAGCAGTGCCCTCTCTCTACTGCAGAGTGTAAGTTTTTATGGTCAGCTTGGTTCTCTCTCCCTTCTGTAAATTGTAAGCTCTTATGATCAATGGGTTCCTGTTTCTCTCTCCTACACAGTGTAAGACCTTTTGTTCAGCAGGGTCCTCGCTCTCATGAGGAGTGTAAGATCTTTTTGTCAGTGGGGTCCTTTCTCTCTCTGGTAGAGTGTAGACCCTTATGGTCAACATGGTTCTCTACCTCCTCTCTTCTGTGTACATTTTTCAAGCAATTGCAAGATTTCCAGTATTGAGATTTGTGCAAATTTATTAGCTGCAAATTACATTTTTATGTCAAAATTTAACAACGCAAGCAGATTGCAATTTCAAAAGACTTCCTTATCTCTATATGACAGCAGATGAGTGCATGGATTATGCCTTGGGCTAATCAGTATCTTATTGTCAGGAAAATGTACGTGGTCACTAAAGATAAATTCTCAATGAGTTCAGCAGTGTTAGCATGGCTTTCATACTAGGCTTTCATCTAAATCCCTTTCAGCCAGGTTTCTTACCAGCCCCTGGCTCAGCCATTCTGTATTATGACAGAGTTCAAATCCAAAATAGAAATTTGGCCAACTGAGGTTGTATACAGTCAGATCAATCATAGAAAAGCACACCGGTTTATCCTGCCTTTCTGGCTATGATCTTCCCAGTAATTTCCAGTATAGTGAAAATTTAAAAAAAAAAAAGGTTGCCAAAATGTTATACTCTCATGTGACCCCAGCCTAAAGTTTTGGTATGTTCACATAGTGATCTTAAGATGCAGACATAACAGTATTTTCCTAGGCACAGCTGCTTTATTAAAAAGTTGGCACCCTTTTTCCTTCTCTGGTGTTCCTGGCGTCTTTTTTCTATAAACCATAGCTAACTGAAAAAAAAAAAAACTCTATTTTTTAACCTCTTTATGGTTTAGAAATCTTAAAATTGTCAAAAGAAGTAACATAATACTGAACAAGTACAAAGCAATGGCTTTTTCTTGCTTTGCTGTGTAATATGTTCAATTTTTGATGCGATTTTGCAGCACTTTTCAGACGGAATGTGCTTGAAAACGACATTTTCTTCATAACTTTGTCCTGTGCTATATGCTTAGAATTACCATTTAACATAATGAGACAGATGGAATCACTTTGGAATGTCTTTTGTCTCTGTTATGGCAGTGTTTTATCATTTTAGCACAAAAAAATGTGATAGACCAGGTTCATGTACAGGGTGGGAAATTTATTTGGACAAACTTAAATAATGTGGGAATGGTTGGTGATATCAACTTACACTGTTGGTGGCACATTAGTATATGGGAGGGGGGAAACTTTTCAAGATGGGTGGTGACCATGGTGGCCATTTTGAGGTTGGGAATTTTGGATCCAGCTTTATTTTTTCAATGGGAAGAGGGTCATGTAACGCATCAAACTTATTTCACAAGAAAATCAATGGTGTGCTTGGTCTTAACGTAACTTTATTCTTTCATGAGTAATTTACAAGTTTTTGACCACTTATAAAATGTGTTCAAAGTGCTGCCCATTGTGTTGGATTGTCAATGCAACCCTCTTCTCCCACTCTTGACACACTGATAGCAACACCGGAGAAGAAATGCCAGGCGTGATATCATGAGAAGTGCATAATTGGGTGTCATCTGCATAGAGATTGCACTGGGAACCAAATCTACTGATTGTTTGTCCAATAGGGGCGGCATACAAAGAGAAGAGGACAGGGCCTAGGACTGATCCTTGAGGAACCCCAACAGTAAGGGGAAGATGAGAGGAGGAACCAGCAAAAGGTACAGTGAAGGAATGGTCAGAGAGATAAGAGGAGAACCAAGAGAGAACGGTGTCCTTGAGGCCAATGGAGTGAAGCATAGTGAGGAGCTGATGATACACAGTGTCGAATGCTGCGGAGCGATTTAAGAGAATTAATGGTAATCATTTATACCGCACGAGGAACAGAGTAAAAATAAATAAAAGCAATTCTTCACATGCTGCTGAATTTTTCATTCTGCCTCCCAAAAATCGCAGCAAAGCTTAGCACACATTTATCCTGAGCTCTGCGCTGATCGCTTGCCCCAGGGATTTTGTGTAAATTGCTGAAATATGTGATTCAGATGGACCCCTGGCAGAAGATTCCCTATAGTAATGCAGATGGAGACACTGTGGATGCCATAGACCTGTGATCCAGCAGTGTTAATCTTTTTATAATTGCATGAAAGTGCCGTCGGCCACAGTGTTGTGCATTTCTGAAAAGATGGACACCGCTGAACATAGACCAGGATTGTGAGGAAACCTCAAAAGCACAACCAAACAGTCCACAAATCACTATAAAAATAGATAGACTTAGGTATAAACGCTAATTTTTCCATTGCCCCACGTTAACATATGCTTATACCTGCCCACTGATGTTAAGGCATGCTCATGCATGACATATTGTACAATTATACTTGGTTGGCTCTATTTCTTTTGTTCCTCCTCAGCTTATTCATTTGATTTTGAAAGTACATTTTACCATATGTGAGACATAGGTATTGTTAGTCTTCGCACCTTTCTTTACATCTCATGTGATGTGGATTTATTGCACTTTCTGCTCACTACCCTCCTGTCTCTGTACATTTGTCTGTCTATTTAATATAATCTATTTTTATAGTGATTTGTGGACTGTTTGGTCATGTTTTTGAGGTTTCCTCATAATCTTTGTCTTGTTTAGTGACTGTCCTATTATCATGGCGTATGCGATCAGCTGATTATTTCCATTATGAGGGTCACTGGTGGTTCTACTATTGTGCTGATTTTGCTCATTGGCTGTTTAATCTATTGAACATAGACCAGATGGAGACCAGAGAAACTCTGCTGCCTCACTATAGTGAATGGATCAGTTTGGGGTTTCAACTGTCATGTCACTCAGAGATTTAGAGGGAAACCATGATGTAAGTGCTTAGCATAGAAAGCCGGATAAATATGATCATAAATGTTATGTAAACTGTTCCCAATAAAAGCTTCAACTCAATCCACAAAAAAGCAAACCCTCACTAAGGAGTGTCACCTTTTACTGGAAATATAGGGACTTCCACGTTACAGGTAGCAAAAAGGCTCTGGACAGTGAAATGGCTCCTCACCCCCCAAAAGAAATTCAGCAAATTAGCCGCTCCCAAATCCAAATGCCCTCCCTTCTGAGCCCCAGTGTGCCTAAACGACATTTACAGCCCATATGTTTGGCATTTCTGTAGTGATGAGTGCCATCCTAATTTACAGGTGCATGTCTCCAGAAGCATGAGCTGGGCATAGTGTACTGGTCACTATAACAACAGTTTGCAATTTTTACTCAGCAACATCCACTGCTGCTTGTTTCTGGAAAAAGCCCATGGAGTCAAAATCATCAATACATTTGTACATAAATTCCCCAAGGGTTATGATTTCTAAAATGGGGTCACTTGAGGGGGATTATGCTTTTTTTAGCCCTGGGGGGCTCTTTATATGGAATCCGCAAACTATACTAGGAAAATCTGTGTCCCAGGAGGCAAATAATGTTCCATCCCTCCTGAGTCTCTTCGTATGGCTAAGTAGTACTGTACAGCCACATAAGGGGCATTGCTACCCACATTCATTAGAAATTGTGGGACAAGTTTTGGTGCCATTTTTACCTATTTCCCAGTCAGAAAATTTAAAATTTTATCTTCACTGCGCAATGGTATAAAAGTCTATGATATACCTGTTGTGTCAATATAATCACTGCACCCCCTAGATAAATTCAATGAGAAGTTTAGTTTGTAAAATGGGGTCACTTATAAGTGTTCTGCTGTGTTGGCACCTCACGGGATTTGCTAATGTAACATGGAGCTCTCAAACAATTGCAGCAAAATCTGCACTGTAATATGAAAATTTTTTAAATATTTACTGTTAGCCTATATGTCATTGAAAACTACTTTCAAGGCGCAGTGCAAAGCTCGGAACGGAATAAACACCATATTACAGTGATGCAGGAAAGATGTATATCTTTGTACCGTGTTAGCCAGTGGATAGAAAAATATTCAGGATTGAGAGTCCTCAGTAGTTGATACCTTTTAATGGCTAACTGAAAAGATGGTAATACCTTGCAAGCTTTCGAGACTACTCAGGTCTCTTCATCAGGCTAGACTAATACAAAATCTGAAGAATCACATATTTATACACAAAACACCACAGAAAAAATGCACTAGATAAGACAAGTGACGTGAAGCAGAACTATCAATATGGGAGAGGGAGAAACATAAATATAAACATTGGACCAGTTCATAGATAAGGAGTCTGGATGTTTTATGGTCCTCTGATTGGGGTCTAGTTCTGTGTTGCCCCGCAAGGTTTTAAAAGGAAATTCCTTAATTGATGTAGCTTCTGACGAGAGACGAGTTTGGGAGTACAAATTTATGACGAACTTTGACACTCTCAGTGCTCCATGCGACACATCCATTCCAGCACTGAGAGTGTCAAAGTTCGTCATAAATTTGTACTCCCAAACTCGTCTCTCTCGTCTCTCGTCAGAAGCTCCCTGTCCTCTCCAACAGCTGCAGGAACCTTTCCTTGCAACCAGAAAAAATGTAAAACCTGTCCATTTATAATGACCACGGACAAGATAAAGATCCCCAACTCACATCAGGACTACAAGATCCCAGGTACTTTCACCTGCATTACATCTAATGTGGTGTACTTAATTATTTGTAGTAAATGTCCAACTGGGGGTCTGTATGTGGGGGAGACAGGGCAAAAGCTTAGAACAAGGATGAATGCTCATCGTCACACAATAAGAGAAAAAAGAATGGATCTACCTGTGGCAAAACATTTCTGTATCCCTGATCACAGCAGCGTGGATATGAAATTACTGGTATTGAAAGGTAACTTCAAGTCTCAGAGAGAGAGACGAGTTTGGGAGTACAAATTTATGACGAACTTTGACACTCTCAGTGCTGGAATGAATGTGTCGCATGGATTTATGTCTTTTTACATCAATTAAAGAATTTCCTTTTAAAACCTTGCGGGGCAACACAGAACTAGACCCCAATCAGAGGACCATAAAACATCCAGACTCCTTATCTATGAACTGGTCCAATGTTTATATTTATGTTTCTCCCTCTCCCACATTGATAGTTCTGCTTCACGTCACTTGTCTTATCTAGTGCATTTTTTCTGTGGTGTTTTGTGTATAAATATGTGATTCTTCAGATTTTGTATTAGTCTAGCCTGATGAAGAGACCTGAGTAGTCTCGAAAGCTTGCAATGTATTACCATCTTTTCAGTTAGCCATTAAAAGGTATCAACTACTGAGGACTCTCAATCCTGAATATTTTTCTATCCACTGGCTAACACGGTACAAAGATATACATCTTTCCTGCATCACTGTAATATGGTGTTTATTCCATTCCGAGCTTTGCACTGCGCCTTGAAAGTAGTTTTCAATGACATATAGGCTAACAGTAAACTCAGGAGAAATTGCACTACAAATTTTGATGGTCCATTTTCTCCTGTTGCCCTTGTGAAAATACAAAATTTGTAGCTGACAGAGATTTTGGCAGGAAAAATGTGCTTTTTTTTCACGGCTTAACGTTACAAACTTCTGTGAAGAACCTAGGGCTTCAACTTGTTCAATACACATCTAGATAAGTTCCCAAAGAGGTAAAGTTTCCAAAATGGTTTCACTTGTGGGGTTTTCCACTGTTTAGGCACATTAGGGGTTCTCCAAACGTGACATGGCATCTTCAAATTATTCCAGCAAATTTTACATTCAAAAAGTCAAATGGTGCTTCTTCGTTTCTAAGCCATTACGTGCACCTAAAGAACTATTTTTCTCCACATATTGGGTATCTGCTCACTCAGGAGAAATTGCACAACACATTTTATGGAGCAATGTATCCTGTTACCTTTATGAAAATGCAAAATTTGGAGCTAAAAAAGATTTATCTGGGAAAAATGTGATTTTTTTTATTTTCACAGTTTAACATTACAAACTTCTGTGAAGAACCTGTGGGTTCACGGTGTACAACAAAAATCAAGATAAGTTCCCAAAAGGATCTAGTTTCCAAATGGTGTCACTTGTGAGGGGTTTCCACTGTTTAGGCACATCAGGGCTCTCCAAACTTGACATGACGTCTGCTAATAATGCCAGCAAATTTCACATTCAAAAGGTGAAATGGCGCTCTTTCCCTTCCGAGCCCTGCCGTGTGTGCAAACAGTAGATTTCCCCAAAATATGAGATATCGGCATGTTCTGGAGAAATAGCAGAGCAAATTGTCCATTTTCTACCGTTACCTTTGCAAAAGTAAAAAAAAGAAAGGTCTCAAGGAAAATTTTTGTGAAAGAAAAGTAAATGTTTATTTTTTCCTTCCACATTTCAAAAATTCCTGTGAAGCACTAAAAGGTTTAATAAACTTCATAAATGCGATTTTGAGTACCTTCAGGGGTGCAGTTTTTAGAATGTTCTTACTTGTGGGTATTTTCTGTTATATAGGACCCTCAAAGTCAATTTAAATGTGAGGTGGCCCCTAAAAAAATGTTTTTTCACATTTTGCTGTAAAAATGAGAAATCACTGGTCCACTTTTAACCCTATGACTTCCTAACAAAAAAATATGTTTTAAAAATTATGCTGATGTAAAGTAGACATATGTGAAATGTTATTTATTAACTATTTGGTGCGATATGACTCTGATTTAAGGGCATACAAATTTAAAAGTTTGAAAACTGCTACATTTTTAAAATTTTTGCCAAATTTCCTTTTTTTCACAAATAAATGCAAGTCATGTCAAAGATATTTTACGACTATCATGATGTACAATATGTCACTAGAAAACAACCTCAGAATCAGTGAGATCCATTGAAGCATTTCAGAGTTATGACTTCATAAAATGACAGTGGTCAGAATTGTAAAAATTGGCCTGGTCAGGAAGGTGAAAACAGACTTTGGGGGCAGAAGGGGTTTAAAAAAATAGGGTCACTTTTGGGGGTATTCTGCTGTTTTGGCATGTCAGATGTCTTCAAATGGCGCCTGCAATTTAACAAAATCTTTGCTCCAAAAGTCAGTTAGGTATCCTTCCCTTCTTTACACTGCTACTATTGTACCCCTTCAGCTGCTCTTCTAAAGCATCTTGGCGTCACCAATCTATTCCAGCTAAAATTGCGTTCCAAGGGTCAAATACTGCTGCTTTCTATACAAGAGTTATGGGGATATTGCTGTGGTTAGGAGAAATGGCATAACTACTTATGGGGTTCAATTTATTCTATTATTTCTTGAAAGAATCAAAAATTTCAGGTTTCAGGCTAAAGAAACATTTTACTAGAAACATTTTACCCCAGAAAAGGTGCATCTATAAGATGTGCCTATTCTGGCACTTAGCCTTGCTCTTCCCACTTGCACTGTAACATTGGCAAGTGTGGTGATGGTTGGAGGGGTTGATGTCACCTTTCTTTTGCTTGGTGACATCAAGCCCCAAGGTTAGTAATGGAGATACGTCACTAAGACAATTAATTAATTAATTTTAATGAAACCATTCTTACGACATCTCCTATTTCACTGACAACATTGTCTCCTGCAAGAGAATAAAATAAAAATTAACAATATTCCTTACCTTTCCACAGAGAAGATCATAATACATTTGTCTTGCTAAATATAGATGGCAGGAGTGTATGGTTGCATGATGCAACTATACAGCTTGCCATCCAGCAGAGACACTGAGCAGAAACTGAGCAGTGTCGACTCCCCATTGTTGTAGCTTGTTTTTGTTCTGACCCAGAGTCAGATATGCCAGATTACCAGTGAGGCCAAATTAGGAGTTTACCCGCTTAATTTACAAGCGCTTGGAAACAAAAGAAAGGTCCTAGGAGATCACAGAAATTGAACTCACTTCACCTGACTGAAGCCAGTGCGAACATCATTCAAAATTTTCCCACAGCGCTTGCATTAATGTCAAAATGTTACCGGAGATGTCAGAGTCAGTTTGTGTAATACATATGGCAAATTTATGGCAACCATGTGCTGCCCGTGTGCCACATCAGTACCACATGGCGCGTGCCAGAGAAGCAGCGGTATAGATAGCACCAGGTGCTGAAGACATCTTTCATCATTCTCCCGTGCTCAAAATGAGCAGGGGAACATGATGAGAGTTCTATTCAAGTGAGAACAATGACAGCAAGCAGCTGCTTTTGGGACTATTACTCCCATCAGCCTACACCTTCTGCTGCTAACACCAATGAGAGCAGGAGTGGCTGATGCGACAATTAATCCTCACCCACCGCCTGCACTATAGATACAGTGGGTACAGAAAGTATTCAGACCCCTTTAAAATTTTCACTCTTTATTTCAATGCAGCCATTAGGTAAATTCAAAAAAGTTAATTTTTTTCTCATTAATGTAAGCTCTGCACTCCATCTTGACTGAGAAAAAACAGAAATGTAGAAATATTTGCAAATTTATTAGAAAAAAACAGAAATATCACATGGTCATAAATATTCAGACCATTTGCTCAGAGACTAATATTTAAGTCAAATGCTGTACATTTCCTTGTGATCCTCCTTGAGAAGGTTCTGCTCCTTCATTGGAATCCAGCTGTGTTTAATTAAATTGATATGATTGATTTGTATAGGCACACACCTGTCTATATAAGACCTCACAGCTCAAAGTGCATGTCAAACCAAATGAGAATCATGAGGTCAAAAAATCTGGTCAAGGAGATCAGAAACAGAATTGTGGCAAGGCACAGATCTGGCCAAGGTTACAAAATAATTTCTCCAGTGCTCAAGGTTCCTTAGAGCACAGTGACCTCCATAATCCTTAAATGGAAGAAGTTTGGGACCACCAGAAGACTTCCTAGACCTGGCCACCCAGCCAAACTGAGCAATCGTGGGAGAAGAGCCATGGTGAGAGAGGTAAAGAAGAACCCCAAGATCACTGTGGCTGAGCTCCATAGATGCACTAGGGAGGTGGGAGAAAGTTCAACAATGTCAACTATAACTGCAGCCCTCCACCAGTTGGGCGTTTAGGACAGAGTGTCTCGACGGAAACCTATCCTGCCAGACAAGTGAAAGCCTGCATAGAGTTTGTCAAAATACACATGAAGGACTGCCAGACTATAAGAAATAAGATTCTCTGGTCTGATGAGGCAAAGACAGAACTTTTTGGTAATAATTCTAAGCGATATATGTGGAGTAAACCAGGCACTGCTCATAACCTGCCCATTACAATCCCAAGACTGAAATATGGTGTTGGCAGCATCATGCTATGGGGGTGTTTTTCAGCTGCAGGGACAGGATGACTGGTTGCAATAGAAGAAAACATGAATGCGGCCAAGTACAGAGATATCCTGGATGAAAACCTCTTCCAGAGTGCACCTTCCAACAAGACAATGACCCTAAGCACACAGCTAGAATAGCAAAGGAGTGGCTTTAGAACAACTCTAACCATTCTTGACTGGCCCAGCCAGAGCGCTGACCTAAACCCAATTGAGCATCTCTGGAGAGGTCTTAAAATGGCTGTCTACCAATGCTCACCAACCATCCTGATGGAACTGGACAGGATCTGCAAGGAAGAATGGCAGTTAGAAACCAGAGAACGACTGGAGTTTTTATAAAGTTGCAAAAATCTTTTTTAAACCATTACAAAGTTTAAAAAACCACTCAAAGATAAAAAAGATATGTGCTCTGACAGACTCCAAAAAGAGGAACCATATGGCACTAAGTACAACATGTACACATTATAACTGTCATGATCCATGCTGGATCATGTCGGACAAAAGCACTGGTAACCTTTTTTTTCTCTCTCTAAGCTTTGTGCTTAGAGATAGTTTTGCCCCCAGTGGCCAGTATGGTCATTGCACTGGTGTTTTTAGGGATAGTTTGCCCCTGGTGGTGGTTAGTGTAATTGCATGGGAATCTCTAACAGGTGTGTTTACTCAATAAAGGTGTCAGTTGTGCTCACTCATGTTGGTGATATTACTGTTGGTCTATTCCAACCATGCTGGGTGAAGGATGGAGCTGGAAGAGAGTCCAGGGCAGCTCAGTCAGAGTCCTGGAGTACCAGCTATGGTGTCAGTGAGGAGTTCGTGTAAAGCATGGTGGAGTGGCAGCTATGGTGTCAGTGAAGAATTCTTGCAAAGCTTGGTGGAGTGGCAGCTATGGTGTAGAGCTGCACTCAGTTTGCTGAACTCTGTTACTGGAAAGCTGCACTCAGGTGCTGGACTCTGTAGCTGTACAGCTGCACTCAGGTGCTGGACTGTGTTGCTCCAAGGCGGCACTCAGGTGCTGGACGCTGTTGCTGTAAAGCTGCACACAGGTGTAGGACACGGTCAGAGGAAGATGCACTCAGGTGTTGGACTTTGTTGGCAGGAGCAATGTTATGAATGGGTCACCAAGGAGGAAAAAATAAGCAACAAGCTAAGTCTCAGAAAGCCAGAGAAGTTGGTAACTATGCAGATTGCAGATCCCTGAACTTAACCGCACAACTAGCAGCAGTCATGGAGCGTTCCTACGATGGTCCTAGACGACTCGTCACAACCGGAGAGCTACATAAGCCTAAGGCTGGTTTCACACTTGCGTTTTTTTTCGCGGGATTTTAGCGCTAAAAAACGCATGCGTTTTTTTTTCCTATACTTTGCATGGGATGCGCTTATGTGCGCATACACATGCGTTTGTATGCGTTTTTCCGCGCATGCGTTTTTTTGCGGTATGCGCTCGGGGGCACAAAATGCATCCTGTTGCATTTTTTGGGCGTCCGACTTGCCTCAAAAAAATGCATGCACACGCAATGCGTTTTTTTACAGCAAGACACCCATTATAAGTCTATGGGTGCGCATATGTGCACATTGGCATGCTTATGTATGCTTTTTTTGCGCATGCGTTTTTTTTTTACCATTAGTTGGACAATGGAATTTAGGGGTTTGGGTTAGAGTTAGGGTTAGTTAAGGGGGTTTAGGGCTAGGGTTAGGGTAAGCTAGGGTTTAGGGTTAGGGTTAGGGTTAAGGTTAGTATGGTTTGGTTAAGGGTTAGGGTTAGGGTCAGGGTTAGGGTTAGGGTTAGTATGGTTTGGTTAAGGGTTAGGGTTAGCTAGGGTTTAGGGTCAGGGTCAGGGTTAGGGTTAGGGTCAGGGTTAGGGTCAGGGATAGGGTCAGGGTTAGGGTTAGGGTTAGGGTCAGGGTTAGGGTTAGGGTTAGTAAAGTCATGGTTTGGGTTAGTGTGAGGGGCCACCTAATGTTGGAAAAAAACGCAAACGCGGTAAAAACGCACTAAAAACGCATACAAACGCATAAAAACGCTGCGTTTTTTTCATGCATGCTCAAAAAAATGCTTGAAAAAAACGCAGCATTTGTATGCGTTTGTATGCGTTTTTTCAATGCGTTTTTTTGCGGGAAAAACGCGCTGCAAAAAAAGCAAGTGTGAAATTAGCCTTAAGCAGGAAAAGAGGAAAACTAACTGCCCCAGAGCAGACCCCAAAGGAAATACAGCCCCCCACATGTATTGACGGTGAAACAAGATGAAATTACAAACAAAGGCAGGAATATAGGCTGAGCAAATGATGGGGCCCGGCTAACTAAACAGGAAAGGAAAGGAAAGACACTGTCTGCAATCTGCCAAAAAAAACCTACAAAAATATTGTCCAACACTTCTGATAACAAAATTAACCCTGAAGTCACTAGACTTCTACACCTATATCAGCACTCTGAAATATTCTGAGACAGAGCAAAAAGAGGCCAATCCAATAAGGGACAAAAAGCAGCTTGGCAAATACTGATACATAGGAGTGGAAATTCAGCATAGCCCCAGCAGGGGCAGGCTGACCACACAAGAAACTGAACTGACCAACAAGCGCAAGTGTGAACAATAGCAAAAAACAAACTTAACTTGAGAAGACTGGAAGAGAGCTGAAGTCCAGGACCTGAGAAGCAGACTGAATCACCAGCACTAGGATAGGGCGTCGGCTGTCTTATATCCAGTCTGATACTCCAGAGATCCAATCGTTATCTTCCTCATCAGGTGGCAGATCACTACCACTTAAACCAACCTCAATACCTTCTGTCACCACCAGAGGGAGAACGGGAGGGGAACCCTCAACTGGTGGAGCCAAAAATGAGTTCATAACAGAGCAAGTACATCAGAGCAAAGCTAAGTGTTTCCCTGTTTGTGTTTTTCCTTGGTGTGACACGTGGTTGTGTCACTCAGGACGGGGTACGTGACATTATCACCAACCCTACTTTTTCTCTGGTGAGCCTTTGGCCATGTTCAGACATGTGAGCAATTGCTGCCGGGCCTCACTAGGGTGAGTGAGGAGCTGCATGGTGTGTTGAAGCAGTTCCAGCAGCAGTAATCGAGGTCTAGGGCCTTCCCTCTGGCTACCAGAAAATCAAATTGCAGCTCTGGCTAAGAAGCCCCCTAGAGTCCCTTCTGGGGAAAGGGACTTGCTCATACAGGCGGACGTACCCAGGCAGGTGGGTGGAGTTGGTGTCCCCATGGTGCTGTCTGGGGTTCCCCAAGGTGAAGGGGTGCGTCCCTGTAGTGAGCAGACTGGTGATATGGTCCGCGGGGCTCACGCCAAATCTTCCATACCACCAAAGAAGCCGCCCCCTCCTGGTCGTGTGGAGGAAGGCGACCAGGGACTGTATTTTTCCTCCATATCCCAGGCCCCTACCTCTCTGGTGTGAGCAGCAGGTGCGCTGCAGTGGAGTAGGGGCAAGTCTCTACCCTCGCCATTAGCCAACCCTGGAGCCCTGGAGGCGCAGACCTCGTGGTGGAAAGGGTTGGGGGGTGGTGTACCCCTTGGTGGAGTGCGGGGGTGTGAGTGTGGTGACACAGAGAGACGCCTCTGTTGTCAATCCCAGAGAGAGTTCCCCGAATATTGTCAAATTAATGTGTGGCAATAAATGTTCAGGTCTCGACCTGTGTATGAACTAGTGTGTATGGGTACCACCAAAAAACATCTAGTGGAAGTGTGTTGTGGAGTCTTACCAGCTCATATCAAACATACACATATATAACTCGTTCCCCAGGATGGCGCTTTGGAGATGTGTGGTGCCTCCAGAACATATATTGCCAATACCAGCGGTGCGCTTGTCTTAAACCTGAAGGGAAGGTGGTTGCTGGGGTGAACTCTGGATCTGGGCGTCCCCTTTGTAGGTAGTTCCTGATGAGGAGCGGTTTAGAGGGTCCAGAGGCCCCTCATTAAGGGGAGGGTACTGTCATGATCCATGCTCGGTCATGTCAGATAAAAGCACTGGTAACCTTTTTTTTCTCTCTCTAAGCTTTGTGCTTAGAGATAGTTTTGCCCCCGGTGGCCAGTATGGTCATTGCACTGGTGTTTTTAGGGATAGTTTGCCCCTGGTGGTGGTTAGTGTAATTGCACGGGAATCTCTAACAGGTGTGTTTACTCAATAAAGGTGTGTCAGTTGTGCTCACTCACGTTGGTGATATTATTGTTGGTCTTTTCCAACTATGCTGGGTGAAGGACGGAGCTGGAAGAGAGTCCAGGGCAGCTCAGCCAGAGTCCTGGAGTGGCAGCTATGGTGTCAGCGAGGAGTTTTTGCAAAGCATGGTGGAGTGGCAGCTATTGTGTCAGTGAAGAATTCTTGCAAAGCTTGGTGGAGTGCCAGCTATGATGTAGAGCTGCACTCAGTTTGCTGAACTCTGTTACTGGAAAGCTGCACTTAGGTCCTGGACTCGGTTGCTGGACAGTTGCACTCAGGTGCTGGACGCTGTTGCTGAAAAGCTGCACCCAGGTGTTAGACACGGTCGGAGGAAGATGCTCTCAGGTGTTGGACTCTGTTGCCAGGAGCAAGTGCATCAGAGCAAAGCTAAGTGTTTCCCTGTTTGTGTTTTTCCTTGGTGTGTATTAGTGCAGCGGTGAGGCCAGTGCCTGCGCCACCCTCCTCCCTAGCAAGGGATAGGTGTAGGGTGTGCCAGGGCGACAGGTTTCTGAGCAGCGCCAGGTGAGGAACCGGCATAGGGAACATTAGGAGCGTTAAGGACACTGACTCAGGGGAGTGCAAGAGGTCTCCACATCCCCTTTCCCTATCGCAGAGCCCACCATTGTTAACTGTTTCCCTTTCCCCGTTGTTTTAGTTACCGGGCTGCGGGCCGCATCATACAGGACAATTACACGTGCCGCGTCCTGTTGTTTCAGTTACCGGCCTGCTGGCCGTGTCACACAGGATGGGGCAAGTGACAATAACATTATGTGTCCAATATTGGTATATCCCACGGGTGAGATCCCAAGTTGCGACCATCCAGGTTGATATACACTGGTGAATGAGCTCAGCCTCATTGACTTCATCTAGGTTACCGCAGGTCACTCAGGCTGCATTCCAAGCTGGGCTGCACTGCGGTGACCTCAGCACTTTGGGAAAATATCAGTGATGAGGTCACTGCAGTTCAAGATCAGTGACTTCACCGCAGATCACCGTGAGAATTCAAGACGTGGACGTGGCTAATGAAAATGTTTGGCAGTGCGCAGCGGTAGGTGCAGGGTTGTAGGCATCTTTGCTTATGTCATTCACAGGGGATTGGTGTGCCCATAGAACGGGGAAGAGGTAGTAGTGTCCCTCACAGACAATGCTTTTGGACCCTGGTGTTCAACTCAAATAGTCGTGTGCTTTGATTGCATGTACCTGAGCATGCTGGTGGTGGTCAGGTTGGTAGTTGTGCTGCCTCTGCTGCTGCAGGCATGGCAGATGTTGCAGATGGCCTTCTTTGGGTTAACTGGACTGTCTTTAAAAAGCCCCAGACTCATGAACACCTAAACCTTGGATTGGCAACTTCACATGTGCTCTAGGAAACAGTTGCTCGCCTTGTGTCTCTGGCCGACCCACTGCCTCTTCGTGCCTACTGTGGTGCTGCGGATCCCTCCCCCTGTGCACTGCTGTCCTTGCTCTGCATGTCACCTTCCCAGGTTGGGTCAATGACTTAATTTTCCATCACCTTGTCTACCACTTAAGCACCCTGATTTTCCTTCTGACTTGCTGATGTAACAACACCATTTGCTGGCAAGGGTGTCTCTTCATCATTCAGCTCTTGTGACAGTAATTGCATATTACCACCATCACCTTCTTGTGAGCATCTCTGTTCAAATATTTGAGCATGGATACATGCAATCTCCTCATGGCCTGATTGGAACGGGTAGGGCGAGAGGCCAGAATCTATAAATGGAAATATGAGCAGCTCTTCGGAGTGTCTAAGTGTGCAATTACTTGTCTCTGGGCTCTCAAGGGAAGGAGGATCAGGGTGAGGATAATGTGGTCTAAAATCACAGCTACTGAGACTGGACCGTGTGGTAGACAGGATGGTGCTGGCAAAGAGACCGGAAGCATTATCTGCTATCCATCCATCAATCTTTCCACACTGGTCTGGCTTCAAGAGTGGTGCTCTGCATCCCCTTACAAAGTTGGACAGGAAGCTAGATTGACATGATGTGTGTGTGTTTGTTGTGCTCTCGCAACTGGCACAGTTTCACCTTGCCCATGTCCTCGGCCTCTGCATTCATTATCAACATCACGTCCACTTTCCACTTACCTGTCCCTTACCATGTGCCTTGCACATTTTAAATTATGTATGAAATATCCCTGTTGAGAAAACATTTCAGACAGTATTACAGTGCCAACAAAATGTGCCCAGTACTGATGGACGTATAAGACTGTAGTATCAACATAGCAATGTTATTTGAAATCCAATTTTTTCGTGTGATTTGAGGCTCAACTTTTTTGCAATAAATGCCGTATAAAATGTCACCGCTGAAAAAAATTGCAGTATTAAAATGCTAGCAAAATGTGCCGATTTCACATGGACACATAAGACTGCAGTATGAATATAATGTAGCAATGTGACTTTTAAAAAAAAAATTTGGGGTTGGATATGAGGCCACCCAAAATAAGGCTGTATTACAAAGCCATGCAAATTTGCACACCTATGATGGACGTATCAGACTTCACTATAAATATAGCAATGCATTTTTTGCACAAAATTATTTTTTGGGGAGGGGTTTGAGGCACAACTGTAGCATGCTTAATGACAAAATTTTACTGCTCAAAAAAATTGTAGAATTACAATGCTAGGCAAATTTGCCCAATTGAGATGGACACTAATTTTATTATTATCTATTTATAAAGCACCATTGGTTCCATGGTGCTGTACATGAGTGAGACTGCAGTATCAAGAGAAATGCTATTGAGATCCAACCAATGCTGGCTGTAAATTTTTTATGCACAACTGCTGCAGTAAAAATGATGTATAATATATCCCTGCTCAGAACAATTTGCAGGATTAAGACAAAAAGATTATTAGCTGTGAAAAGAGATCTTGGTATTAATGAAGAGCGAGTGTGCTTGTTGCTCGGGTATTCCCTAGCATGCTTGGGTGATCTCCAAGTATTTTGGCGTGCTTGGAGCTTTAGTTTGTGTCGTCGCAGCTGCATGATTTGCGGCTGCTAGACAGCTTGAATGCATGTGGGGATTTCCAAACAAACAAGCAATCCTCAGATGTATTCATGCTGTCTAGCAGCTGCAAATCATACAGCTGCGGCGACACAAGCTAAATCTCTGAGCATGCCCAAATACTCAGAGAACATCCAAGCATGCTCGGGAAAACCTGAGCAACGAGCACACTCATTCATCGCTACTTGGTATCAGTTGCAGGCTGCAGCATAAAGGACTTGCAATTCACCGTCTCTCATCCTACA